>NC_050074.1:92253335-97053335 GCF_009764565.3 Dermochelys coriacea | reverse complement strand
GCTCTGAAGTGGGAGTGACTCTGCCTTGTAGGCGCATCACAGATTCTAATCTCTATGATTCTTTTTTTTTGAAGCAGGGTATGGATCTATCAGTACATGCAGTATTGATGTGGGGGGTTTCTTTTTAAAATTACGGCAAAAGTTCACAATGGTAGCAACTAAAATCTCATTGTAAGTTGCATTACACGTATCAGCACAACATCTGATATTAAAAATGTATTGGGGTTAAAAACATATAATTCTATTATTGCAAAAAGCTGAACCACAAAATCAATTTAGCTGTCAATGCAACTGCAGCTTTAAATAATATTATACTCACTACCATGTGTTGATAAAAGTTGTACAAGAAGATGTGTTTGACAGAATGGCAAAAACCCTAGTTAAGGCTGTGAGTTTGAACTCCTTTTGTCGAGAGTTTTGGAAACAGCTTGCTGAACTAAAAATTACTGCTACCTATAGGACACAAGAGAAAATTACCTGCTTAAAGAGGATGAGCCCTTTTAGCCAAATACATGAAAGGCTTTGAGTAGCTAAGTGAGCTGTAGCTCACGAAAGCTTACGCTCAAATAAATTAGTTAGTCTCTAAGGTGCTACAAGTACTCCTTTTCTTTTTGCGAATACAGACTAACACGGCTGCTACTCTGAAACCTGTAAACATGCTACATAATTTTTTTCTGAACAACAAGAACAACAAAGTTAAACATAAAATCTTTGGGGAGGTAGAAGGGGGGATTGTTATTTTACATGTCGGTGGCTGCCAGTTAATGACATAAGCCAAATTTTAAAAACTGATAATACAGACTTTTCCTCAAAGGTAGTTTAATCAGGGTTTTTTTGAGGTATAGTGTGAGGGTGAAATTATGGCCCAATTGATGTAAATGGTAAGACTCCTATCAGCTTCAGTGGAGCCAAGATTTCACCTTGACATTTTTTTCAAGCTGGTGTTCGCTTTGAGGATTCATACCACTTGTAGGAATGATTCAACACAATCTCCTCCCATCCTTCTCCTTCTCCTTCCCCTTCCCAAAGAGATAGGAGCCTAAGGTTGTTGGTGGCTGTTCCAGTAGATTTAGAATACAGTGGCAGATCAGGCCCATGACCTCAGAGTTATGATAATTCAGGCCTCTCCTGCCACGAGTAAAAGAAAAGAAAAAATTATCCATTACTTGAACTTTGCGGGGATTTCATAGAGAAATGCACCAGTGAAGAGCAAATATTTTTGTCAGATACATACAGAGAGAGTTGAGAAGTAGGAGCAGTTTGTGCAGTTAATAACGTTTGGTAATAAAACAAATGAGAAGATTTAAATAAAATTAATAAAACCACTCAGATTATGCTGAATTGAATTCAGCTTTCACATTTGTCAAAAGCAACCTGAATATTTGCATAACTTCAGTTCTAATGATCAGTCACAAGTTATTGAACTCTCACTCCTACATCCTTTCTCAGTGCCATGGTTCAGAAGCATCACTCTTTTCCTTCTTTTCAGCATTTCTTTGAAAAATGCGAGCAGATGACAATGATGTACCTAACATTTTCAAGTTGAGCAATTATAATGAATTCTTCAGCATGTATTTAAAGTCCAATAGAAACGTCTGAAAACCAGTCAAAATATTATGTATATATTATGTACAATATTAACTAACTAGCAATTGATGTGTTAATTATCCACCTGTTTGTTTGCCTTCAAGCGACTAGTGAGGTTTTTTGTCAGCACTAATTATTTTTTTCCAAGCTAATAAAGTAGAATTGATACAATGTTTGGTTATTAACCAGAATTCACATTTTCTCATAGATTATCTCTACAATGGTGCATTTATATTCAGAAGGTTGTATACATGATAAAGCCCAAAATTCTTTTTTATTATTCAGTCTTTGTAAGTCCTTTTTGCTCAACAAAAGGTTTTGCAGTATTTAATCAAGTACAATATAAATCATACAAAAGAGCTCTCAACAACTGTAGCATTAGAATTAATAAAGACTTAGATTACATTAACCACTACTTCTAACATGAATTAAGAGAACTCAAATTAAATTTATTTATTGTATTTCAGTATTCTAAAAATAAAATTGTTTGTTCCTGAGTACAGGAGGAAATTTTAAAAAAGGAATTATTGGAGCCAATAGAGCAGAGAGATTTACATATTCACAGTACATTTTACTAAATTATTAAGTTACTGGGCAGTGGTCATATAAACTATCACATTCTGGCTAACAAGTGTTGGCAGCTAATTACAATACAAGGGCTTGTGAACTGAGATACTGTCACTGAGCTACATCCCTCCAGTTGCTATGTAAATCAGATTTCACAACCAGAGTCTGGAAATTGTACAGTGAACAAAGCTGTTCCGTTGTACGTCAACCCCTGTATAGCATCTGTAAACCGAGTGGCTGAGACAGTTCCTTCTCAGAATAATTATTTATAACTGAGGTTGATCAACATTTGTTTATTTTTAAGGTGTGATTTTGAGTGTTGCCAACCCAAGACATATTGCTTAGATTATATCAAACTAATTATTTTCACTCATGTGAATCTTTATTGTATGGAATCAATCAGGGATATAGCATTAAGAACATGACTTTTCCAAAATGATTTTTTGAGCATGCTCAAGTAGCATTTCAGAAGTCTGATAAGAGGAATGACCTGGCTTATACCAGCAGTATCAGAAAATATATTACAAGTGACTGTGTCAGGGTTCCCTTCCCCACTGTGAACTCTGGGGTACAGATGTGGGGACCCACATGAAAGACCCCCTAGGCTTATTTCTACCAGCTTAGGTTAAAACTTCCCCAAGACACAACTCCTCATATCTGGGATTCAGTATGCTGCCACCACCAAGTGATTTAACAAAGAATTAGGGAAGAAACCACTTGGAGACGTCTTCCTCCAAAATATCCCCCCAAGCCTTACACCTCCTTTCCTGGGGAGGCTTGAGAATAAACACAATGAGCACAGACCAGCCTTGGGTTTTTAGGACCCTAAAAACCCAATCAGATTCTTAAAAAACAAAACTTTATTAGAAGAACAAAAATAAAGATAAAGATAAAAACTCTGAAAGATTAGAATGGAAGATAATCTCACAGGCAGTCAAATTTAAAACATAGAGATCCCTCTAGGCAAAACCTTAAATTACAAAAAGACACAAAAACTGGGATACACATTCCCTCCACCACAGCGAATTTCACAAGCCAAAAACAAAAGAAAATCTAACGCATTTTCTCGCTAGATTACTTACTAACTCTATAGGAGTTGGATTGCTTGCTTTCTTGATCTGTCCCCAGCAGAGGCATCACACAGACAGACAGACAAAGCCTTCCCCTCCCCCCCAAATTTGAAAGTATCTTGTCCCCTTATTGGTCATTTTGGTCAGGTGCCACCAGGTTACCTGAGCTTTTTAACCTTTTATAGGTAAGAGGATTTTATAGTACTGTATCAGAGCTACTTAACCCCTTCCCTTTATATTTATGACAGACTGTCTCAAAGGGACTAAGTATAAGGAAGATATGTTCCATTAGTGCCCACTCTTGATATTCTAGCTTTACTCCATCAGAACCAAGAGCAAACAGTAACGGCACACTGCTTCTTTCTGCTTCAGTTACCATTGTAGCATGTAGAAAATGGAATTTTGTTGTATACCTTGATGTAGTTGTTGACTTGCCAAATTGTTTTCTCACTGAAACATTCAATACATTCAATTTGGGTGGAGAGGCTGAAACAAATAACTATTTTCTTGGCAGTTTCAAACATATGTTGCACTGGCCTATAAGAATCAACCATTGTTGATTGCAGTGTTGTTATAGTCATGTTGGTTCGAGGACAGGAAAGAGATAAGGTGAATGACGTACTATCTTTTATTTGACCAACTTCTGTTGGTGAAAGAAACACACTTTCAAGCTCCACAGAACTATTCTTCAGATCACCTGCTACATCACCTTCAGGTCACCTGAAGAAGAGCTAGGTGGTATTTGTGACCCTTCAATGTGCTTTCTTTGAATATTTGCGTGTGCAAATATTTGTTCTCAAGAACATTTGCAGAAAAATAGTCTTGCAAATACTTGTGTAAATATGTATGCACATAAATATGTGGGCTGGAAGTGTTCAGTGGCCATCTAAAAGATCTTTGTGGGCTTGGGAGTTATCAACCAGAGAGCAAAAAGAATACCATGTGATTTAGGTTACCAGTCCCTCAGCACAGTTAGTATATAAGAATGGCAAGGATTCTGACACAGTTCCAGTGGGAATAGCTCTTAAGCAACATACCTTGAACTACATTAGTTTAAAACACTGATTGAATAGTATAATTAATGAATATATTTAATAGAAATTGAAGCCTGTTCATGGACAATTCACAGATGGAAAAAAGGAGTTAAATATACATATTTAACTGTTATAAATACTTTACCAAGTTCTAGTCTTTGACATAATTGTAGTGAGAAATATTTATGTGATACCAAATTGAAGCATTCTTGAACATATATTCACATGTTACTATGGCCAGTGGCCAATACAGGAAAAAATGTTACTCATATAATTTCTTCTAGATGTTTAGGTTAGCTCCATAGATTTTGGGGCAGTTTGGAGTGAATTCACTTTTTTGTTCTAATGTTTCATGATTTTTATATAACTTTTAATATCATACAGTGTCAAAAAGTCACAAGGAGCATACTGGTATCAAAGAACAAGAACCAGCAGCTATTGTAAATATATTTCTCTTGTCAATTTTAATATATAGATTTCAAACTTCCATCTTAAAAGGCATTTACAAAAGAAAAAATGATCAATAGTCTGCTTTCCAAAGTCTGACCTCTATTCGGGGTGGAGGATGTGGGAGTATTGGCATCTGCTGTTAGAAATATTGTTATGCAGCCATTGGCTTTTTAATAGGCATATAATCCCTTCATTGCTTGCAAGAACAATAGGTCCAGAAAAAATACCTTATTAACTTTAATTTGTCCAGCACATGCCTCCGTATACCTAGAGTGTGCAGTAGAATACTAACACATACTAGCAAAAGGAAAATCAATCAAATCACATTTTATTAAAAAAATCTCCCAATTTACTGAGTTGCGTCTTAAAGCAACAGTAGAATAATTTGCAATTATCTATTATACACCCACTCTTGTTCAGTAATCTTTACTATACAATGTATTTCTTTTCAGTCTTTGTCATTCTCTGATTTTACTTTTTTCCCGTTGCGGGCTGCTATTGACATCTCCACCCCCAAATGTTTGTAGTAGAATTTCTACTTCTTTTGGGATGTGCTGCACCTCCTTTCTCCCCTCCCTCCCCCCGGGTATTAAACCTACAATATTATCAGGTGTATGAATGGTGATTCCACATTTTGCTATGAGGAAGTTTTTATTTTGCAGATGAGGTTAGCCTGCTATTGGGTAGAGTTATTTTTGGCAAAATGTATATACCTGCCCTACAAAGAGGATAAATGGGCAACTAAGTGTTCATGTAAGGAAGGGACTGACTGCCAGGCTTCATTAGAGAAATGGGTCCTTGGTTCTAGGGAGGGACATGATGCCTGCATGTAGGCATGTTGAACAGTATAAGAGGGTGAGCAACTTTGAACTTAGTCTGATTTGGACTTTTGTAACTCTTGCTGTAGTGCAGGGGTGGGCAAACTATGGCCCGTAGCCGGATCCAGCCCTCCAGCCATTTTAAGATGGCTCTCGAGCTCCCGCTGGGGAGCAGGTTCTGGGGCTTGACCTGCTCTGGCACTCGGGGGCCATTCCACGTGGCTCCAGAAAGCCGTGACATGGCCCTCCTCTGTCTCCTACGTGCTCCAATGGCCCCCTCCAGCGCTTCCATGGAAGCTGCAGTGGTGGTGCCTGTGGATGGAGCAGCATGTAGAACTACCTGTCCAGCCTCTTCATAGGAGCCAGAGAAGGGACATGCTGCTGCTTCCAAGAGCTGCTTGAGGTAAGTGCCACCCTGGAGTCTGCACCTCTGAGCCTCTCCCCATGCCCCAACCCCCTGCCCCAGCCCTGATCCCTCTCCTGCCCTCCTAACCCCTGAATCCCAGCCCACAGCACCCTTGTGCACCCCAAACCCCTCATCTCCAGCCGCATCCTGGAGCCTGCACCCTTTCCTGTGCTTCAACCCCCTGCCCCAATCCCCCTCCTGCCCTCTGAACCCTTTGATCCTAGCCCAGAGCACCCTCCTATACCCCAAACTCCACATCCCCAGCCCCACCCCAGAGTCCGTACCCCCAGCTGGAGCTCTCACCCCCACACACACATCCCACTCTCCCACCCCAGCCCTGAGTCCCCTCCCATACCCTGAACTCCTCATTTCTGGGCCCACCCCAGAGCCCACACCCCCAACCAGAGCCCTCTCTCCCTCTCACACCCCAACCCCAATTTTTGAGCATTCATGGCCCACCATACAATTTCTATTCCCAGATGTGGCCCTCGGGCCAAAAAGTCCCATCCCCCCCTGGTTGTCATGTATCCCCTGAAAAGCCAGGGACATTTCTTATGAGTTATGTTGTCTGGAGGTTTGGAATAAAACATATTGCTGCCTGCAATTATCTCATGCCTTGTTCTGTCAACGTTGACTGTACTGCAATGATCTCACTGTTATGCTTGTAAGAAGCACACGGGATGTTTTTCAGGGAAGAAGGCAATATGCCGCATTTATTGAGAATACAGCAGTTAGCATATGCTTTTCAGTTGCACACACACACACACACCATGCACACAGTCCTGCCAGTAGGTGTTTATAGTTACCAGTCCAGAGTCTGGATCAATCTAGTGGCCAACCAGATTGGTTGCACATGGGAGCCGGGCTCTGTCGGTCAGAATCCGATGCTCCTGGAGTTTTGGCAAGATGAACCCAAAGTCCCATGGCCAATCACCCTCTTCTTCTAGTGTTTTTTCTCTGTTGAAGTCTATGGATTTTGCTGTGTCAGCTTGTGACTGGTTACTCCTTAATTGGTGTTATCTTTTGATGTTAACATTCCAAAACACCTCTGAGAGGGTCATCCTGTCATGGTTTCTAATTGAATCAATTGTCTTGTCTTTAGGGGTGCCAGCCTCCACCTCAGAGTAAATCTGCCTTTCCTTAATTATGGATATGCATTGATGGTTCTCTGGTGTCGTTAAGTCTCTTCACTCCTCCTTCCTTGACCATCTGGCTATTACAATGACCTTCATACCTTATCTTTTCCTGATGCATGCATTCCTCATTCACACAAACAGTCTTTTACAGACACCTTCAGAGGTATACAGCAGAGCAAGAAAGACATTGTAAATTAAACCTTACTAAATCTTGTAATCAAAACAGTTCACATTGTGGCCTAGGCATTCAACATTTCTCTAATCTCCTTAACATAGACACAATACAAGATCCTGTCTCTTACTTACTAAACATTAAAACAAAGAAATGTATATTTAACTAGGTTTCAGAGTAGCAGCCGTGTTAGTCTGTATTCGCAAAAAGAAAAGGAGTACTTGTGGCACCTTAGAGACTAAAAAATTTATTTGAGCATAAGCTTTCATGAGCTACAGCTCACTTCATCCGATGTCTCACTATCTCACTTTTTTCTTGCCAGTGAACCCATTTGGGATCATGTGCCAACCTTGTAACACTCCTCAGGCCATCAGTGGAGTGAAGCATGCAATAATTTAATTTTATTCCTTGACTTCTTAGCACTTCCTGGTCATAATACCAAACTGTAGAATAGACTCCTGAAGATGCTCCTCCTTTCCAGGTCTCCACTGATAGGTATGCTGAAAGTGGTGGAAATCTCTACTCCCTGCCCCTGTTGGCAACCCTTGCTCTCTTCTCTAAAGCACCATGAGCTCCAGAGTGCTGTAGAAGGCAAGATGGATCCTCTCCACAGCTCTCACTTTTCTTACCCTTGCTCCCACTGACAAGATGTCATTCCCTTTTCCAGTGCTGGTAGTCTCATTAATTTTGAGCTGTTTTCTAGCATTTGTTATGGTTGAGCTAAGAATGTGAAAAAATTGGAAAGCGTCCAGCGGAGGGCAACAAAAATTATTAGGGGACTGGAACACATGACTTTTGAGGAGAGGCTGAGGGAACTGGGATTGTTTAGTCTGCGGAAGAGAAGAATGAGGCAGGATTTGATAGCTGCTTTCAACTACCTGAAAGGGGGTTCCAAAGAGGATGGATCTAGAGTGTTCTCAGTGGTAGCAGATGACAGAACGAGGAGTAATGGTCTCAAGTTGCAGTGCGGGAAGTTTAGGTTGGATATTAGGAAAAACTTTTCACTAGGAGAGTGGTGAAGCACTGGAATGTGCTACCTAGGGAGGTGGGGGAAGCTCCTTCCTTTGAGGTTTTTAAGATCGGCTTGACAAAGCCCTTGCTGGGATGATTTAGTTGTGGATTGGTCCTGCTTTGAGCAGGAGATTGGACTAGATGACCTCCCAAGGTTCCTTGCAACCCTGATATTCTATAATTCTATGAGTACCACAGAACATTCTTAGCACCACAGAACATTCTTAGTCTTTTTTCTCACTTGGTTCAAAAAATGCACTGTCAAAAAGTTCACCTAGTTCTGGTTAAACTGATTGGAAAATTGTAAGGTGACGTGAGTAGAAGTGCCAACTTAAAAAATTTGTACTATAAAATATCTTGTCACTGCCTTTGCTTGCACAATTTCACAAACCAAGAGCAAATAAGCTCAGACTATGTGGTACTACCCACCTGAGGCTTTCCCAACTTCCTGAGAGGGAAAAGAACATACCCTAACTATATGGTAGCCCAGCTTCTGACAGCTGTGAGGACACATCCTTTCCCTTCAGTACCCATTCCTGGCTACTGTATAGCCATACTAGGGTGTCTCTGACCCTGGCTCTTTTCCTGTCTGCTGGAAACCTTGTATCTAGATTCCTGTAGGTCACATTCTTGCTCCTGTTCATGTATTCTGCAAATACAGCTCCCTATTTCTAAGGGGCTAAAGGGCTATAACAAGCGCACTGGGATACACCCATGCATCCCAAGCCTCAACACCCTGCTACAGTAGTTACAGTCAGGATCTCATTTTGAGTCTAGGAAGCTGAGAAAATAGTTTAATGACTCCAGCTGAGCTGAGTTACTACTTTATAAAAGGATACGTTTCTTTTACAAGAATAAAGGCATCTTTCACATTTTCCAAACAATATAGGCTTTTACCTCCAGGACAATTTAATTTTCCATTAAATTATAGTAATCTTAACAATTCAAATAGAAGGTTGTACTCTATTTATTAGAAACAAAAAGAATCATCTATAAGAAAAACATTTTCAATATCCCTTTAGTAAGTTTGATGTGCTTTTTCAAAGAAATTGGTAAGTAAATGGAAAAGGAATCATGTTGTGCAAAATTTCCCAGCAAAAGACTTAAAAAATGTAATTAAGCCTGATCATATATCCATCCATCAGCACTGCTACTGAACTAAAGAAATAGTGTATTAGAACTGATTAATTTGAATCTTTAAAGTTTCAGCCTTCTAACATGTCACTGTAGTCATTAATCACTTTTGTAAGTTATTTGTCAAATGATTGTAAGAAATAAATCCAGACAAAAGGGGGAAACTGTCTGCTTTTTCAGCTGATATGGGATTGATTTCTGTTCTAACAATTAAGTGTTTTTAAGCAGTACATAGATAGAAAGATAACTTTAATTTCCATGTACTAAGACGTGACACAGTGGTGTCAAAACCTTAACCTTTTTAATCTGTTAGTGTCCAAAAACTTTTAGAAAAGAGTCATCCAATGAAGTGAGCTATAGCTCACGAAAGCTTATGCTCAAATAAATTTGTTAGTCTCTAAGGTGCCACAAGTACTCCTTTTCTTTTTGCGAATACAGACTAACACGGCTGCTACTCTGAAACCTATCAAGAAAACTGCTATTTGTTTTCTCCCTGAGGCCATATCTTCTCTAGTTTTTCATCAGAAATTAGTCTTCAGAGCTCTTTGAAATATAAATAATCTTTACATTTTCACTGTTCAATTCCCTTTCCCAAGTTATCTGTCTTGCCTAGAAGAAGTAGAACTTCCTCTTTAGCTGAAGAGAATTCCCCAAAGGCTGAGACCATCTGGTCCTTCAGCTTATTGAACTGTTTCTGTGTCAGCTGACTTGGGCTCAGGCTGCGGGGCGGTTTCATTGCTCTGTAGACTTCTGGGCTCGAGTCTGTAAGTCTACACTGCAGTAAAACAGCTCCACAGCCACAGCCTCGTGAGCCTGCATTGGCTGGCATGGGCCAGCCATGGTTTTTCATTGCAGTGTAGATATACCCTTAGACTGAGGCTGATTTAAAATGAAATCTATGAAAAGGAGAAAATCATAGAGCTGCAACCTAATTCTTTATCAAAACTGATGCAAATCCTCATGTATTAAGTCATTGTTTGTATGTTTTCTTGTTTTCATTTAGTATTTTGTAAAGCACAGAAATAGCTGAAAATGCAAAGTAATGGGATTATTTCCACAAAATTGATTGAATTTGATCTCAGCTTCAAGAGATCATTGATGCATCTGGGCAGTTTTATAGTGCAAGAACTTCTCCAAACTGACTGCTGATAATACAGATATTTAGCAGTTATAATATTACTGTAGCTGTTCAAAACACTGTTAAAAATTAATTAATTAGCTCTCAAAATACTTCTGTGAGGTTAGTGGGTACATATTATTTAATTACTTATTTTTTTTACAAATGGGAAAATGGAGACAGAGACACGCAGCAAGCCAGTGGCAGTGCCCAAATTAAAACTCTGCATCTTTTGACTCCAACTCTTTCCCTCCAAGGAAAGACATTTTAGTGAGAAAATATCTATTGGGAAATGGTGTCCACTATCTAAAAAACAAGTATCAAATTTGAAAAATTCTTGTGTTAGCAACATAGACCCTGCTCCTCTTCTCATTTACCATGGAGCCAAAATGAAGACATCAGTGGCATGTGGGTCCACTACCATGGAACATCTTGCAAGATCAGAGCCATGGTATGTTAACTTGTCTTCAATCAGATTAATAAATTTAACAGAATATGACATATTATAATGCTAATGAATGGAACTGGACAAAAACCAGAATTTCCATCGCACAGGAAATTGCAATATTTCAACATTTGTTTTTTGTCACAAATCAGGGCAAACAATTCGTCATTAAACTGCATTTCCCTATTGAGTAACATTGCCTCATGGGTTTTGTAGTTTGTACTCTCCTTGCCCCCATTCTCCTCTAGGGCTGGGCTCCCAGGCCAGACTACATCTCCCATGGTGCACCACACCACTTAGTCAGCAGGAGACAGCATTGTTGAACTGACCTGAAATATTTAAGTTTGAGTTAATTCAACATTAAAATACATTTCCCTATTGTGGTGCATTTCCTCACTGTAATTTCCAGGCCTGATGACCCCATGCTCTTTATGAACTCAAGTCCCTGGCTGCAGTACATCTCTCAGGATGCAATGCAATCTCTCCCATGAAGCATCACACCACTTAGTCATTTATTTTGTTGCTGTTTGAACTGATAAGAAATATTTTGTATGAGTTTTCCCAATTTAAAAAAATTGAAAAACTTCAGCAAAATCAAATTTTCCTATGGAAAATTTTGACTTTCCAGAAATGGCATTTGCTGTCAAAAATTCATTCCAACAGTAATTTACTGTTGGAATGAATATAACGCGATTGCATCCAGCACTCACTGAAGGCAATCTGAGTCTTTCCATTGACTTTAATGGGAGTTGGATTGAGTTCTTCATTAGATTTTTCTTTCAGAAGTTGATAAAGACGTATCAGAATTATTCTAGGTAAATGAGCCTTTTCGACTCTGAAATGAATACGGTCAGCTTAGCTGTTCAGGATTCCAAGTGCTTCTGAAAAGGAAACAGTCAGTGAAGATGGCACATCACCATTCCTCTCTGTCCAGCATCATAGTTCATACGTCCAAAAAGAAGAGGAGAAATGTAAACATGCTAAGAAAAAGAAAAATCACTTCAAAGAAACAAAAGACCTCCTATTCCTGTGACTGATCTCCACTCTCAGTGGAAGAAGGAGAGCTGTCTCAATTTGAACACAGGGAATCAGAGTCAGAATCCCAGGAGAGGTTTGCCCTGCTTGGAAAATTTTTGAAACCATGGTCAGAGTTATCACAGATGTTTCTGGCATACAAATAAGCAAAAGAAGATTGAATGCTTATATTCGCTCTTCCCTTTCCAAACAAATCTATAAATTCAAATGGTAAATCCCTGCTTTCATATATAGATATATATATACACACACAAACAAACTTATCATCTTGTGTATTTCATTATGCACACTCATACATATCTTTCAGTATACTCTACAACACGTGTGGTTTTTTGGTTTTTTAGAATTTGACATATAGTGTATTTCAATTAAACATATGCATCTTTTGTTCTATTGGCAGAACCTGTTAGGTGGAAGGAGGGGATTGGTCTATCGTCTTATGTTTGCTCCTTTCATGAAAGAAACTGAAATATCACCTTGCTCCTAGATGAAGTATGAATAATGTTGGTCATGTTATTCTTTTAAAAGAGTGTTGATAGTTCATTTAAAAATAACACAGTGTGTCTCATTAACATTAAATATAATGTATTAAATCAGGAGCATAGCACTGACATGGATATTAAAATATGAAAACATGCATCTTTATAATGAAGTGAAGAGAATATAATAGAACTATCTAAGTAGAAATAATTACAACTCTCCAGAACAAGAGCTTCTGTTTGCAGACAGTGAACATTACTAGGCCTGACCAAGTCAAATCATAAAAGTTTCTGGGTTTTTTAAAAATTCATGAAGGAATTGACTGAATTGAATGAACTGAATGACAAGCATGCTTTTTGAATGTAGGTGACGATATGTCTGAGGTACTGTATCACTCTCTCAGTACTGGGGATAAGGGATACTTAAATACCAAGGAAATAGGCACCTTAGAAATGCCTAAGATATGTGGCTATTCCTGACAGGTGTTTGTCCAACCCACAGCTGCATCACATTATTGACTCAGATTTAATTTGTGATCCACGATATCCCCCAGATCCTTTTCCATAGTATTACCATCTAGAAATTCTCCGTTTTGTAATTGTGCATTTGTTTTTTTTCCTTATGAAGCAAAATACTTTGCACTTGTCTTTATTGAATTTCATCTTGTTGATTTCAGACCAATTCTCCAATTTGTCAAGATCATTTTGAATTCTAATCCTGTCCTCCAAAGTGCTTGCAACACCTCCCAACTTGGAGTCAACCATAAATTTTACGAGCATACTCTTCACTCCATTATCCAAGTCATTAATGAAAATATTTAGTAGTATCAAATCCAGAACAGACCCCTATGGGACCCAATAGCTACATCCTCCCATTTTGCTACTGAACCATTGATAACTACTCTGTGAGTGCTGCTTTTCAACCAGTGGTGCACCCTCCTCCTAGTAAATTCATCTAGACCTCATTTCCCTAGTTTGCTTATGAGACTGCCATGTGGTAATGTCAAAAGCCTTACTAAAATCAGGATATATCACATCTACCACTTCCCCCTATCCACTAGGCCAGTAATCCTGTCAAAGAAGGAAATTAGATTAGTTTGGCAAGATTCATTCTTGACAAACCCATGCTGGCTATCCCTTATCACCCTCTTAGCCTCTAGATGCTTAATAATGGATTCTTTAATGATAATTTAATAATTATTTAATTAATAGTTTAATAATTTAATGTAATTATTAATAATTTAATAATAATAATAATAATTTAATTTAATAATTTGTTCAATTATCTTTCCAGATCTCAAAGTTAGGCTAATTGATCTATAATCCCCACAGTCCTCTTTGTTCCTGTTTTTAAAGATAGGTTCTATGTTTGCCCTTCTCCAGTTCTCTGAGACCTCACCTGTCTTCCATGAGTTCTTGGAGATAATTACTAATGGTTCCTGGGCAACTTAAATACATCTCCAGTCCATCTTTAGTAGCAAAACCAAAGACCATCTCAATTTTTAAATAATACGGTATTGTTACTGTTACTATTTTTATATCAGTAGCACTTTCTGACCAGAAGAATAAATAACTTACAGGATATCATAGAATCATAGAATATCAAGGTTGGAAGGGACCTCAGGAGGTCATCTAGTCCAACCCCCTGCTCAAAGCAGGACCAATCCCCAACTAAATCATCCCAGCAAGGGCTTTGTCAAGCCTGACCTTAAAAATTTCTAAGGAAGGAGATTCCACCACCTCCCTAGGTAACTCATTCCAGTGTTTCACCACCCTCCTAGTGAAAAAGATTTTCCTAATATCCAACCTAAACCTCCTGCACTGCAACTTGAGACCATTACTCCTTGTTCTGTCATTTGCTACCACTGAAAACAGTCTAGATCCATCCTCTTTGGAACCCCCTTTCAGGTAATAGAATGCAGCTATCAAATCCCCCCTCATTCTTCTCTTCCTCAGACTAAACAATCCCAGTTCCCTCAGCCTCTCCTCATAAGTGATGTGTTCCAGTCCCCTAATCATTTTTGTTGCCCTCCGCTGGAAGTTTTCCAATTTTTTCACATCCTTCTTGTAGTGTGGGGCCCAAAACTGGACACAGTACTCCAGATGTCACCAATGTCAAATAGAGGGGAACGATCACGTCCCTCGATCTGCTGGCAATGCCCCTTCTTATACATCCCAAAATGGCATTGGCCTTCTTGGCAACAAGGGCACACTGTTGACTCATATCCAGCTTTTCGTCCACTGTAATCCCTAGGTCCTTTTCTGCAGAACTGCTGCCTAGCCATTTGGTCCCTAGTCTGTAGCGGTGCATGGGATTCTTCCGTCCTAAGTGCAGGACTCTGCACTTGTCCCTGTTGAACCTCATCAGATTTCTTTTGGGCCAGTCCTCTAATTTGTCTAGGTCCCTCTGTATCCTGTCCCTACCCTCCAGCGTATCTACCTCTCCTCCCAGTTTAGTGTCATCTGCAAACTTGCTGAGGGTGCAATCCACACCATCCTCCAGATCATTTATGAAGATATTGAACAAAACCGGCCCAAGGACTGACCCTTGGGGCACTCCACTTGATACCGGCGGCCAACTAGACATGGAGCCATTGATCACTAGCCCGACAATCTAGCCAACTTTCTATCCACCTTATAGTCCATTCATCCAGCCCATAAGTCTTTAACTTGCCGGCAGGAATACTGTGGGAGACAGTGTCAAAAGCTTTGCTAAAGTCAAGGAACAACACGTCCACTGCTTTCCCCTCATCCACAGAGCCAGTTATCTCATCATAGAAGGCAATTAGATTAGTCAGGCATGACTTGCCCTTGGTGAACCCAAGCTGACTGTTCCGGATCACTTTCCTCTCCTCTAAGTGCTTCAGAACTGAGGTAGCTTTTTCCACATCCTCTGTCACTAGGTTGCCTCCCTCATTCAGTAAGGGGCCCACACTTTCCTTGACTTTCTTCTTGTTGCTAACATACCTGAAGAAACCCTTCTTGTTACTCTTAACATCTCTTGCTAGCTGCAACTCCAGGTGTGATTTGGCCTTCCTGATTTCACTCCTGCATGCCCGAGCAATATTTTTATGCTCTTCCCTGGTCATTTGTCCAATCTTCCACTTCTTGTAAGCTCCTTGAGGACCTGCTCCATGATTTTTCCAGGGATTGAGGTGAGGCTGACTGGCCTGTAGTTCCCAGGATCCTCCTTCCCTTTTTTAAAGATGGGCCCTACATTAGCCTTTTTCCAGTCATTCGGGATTTCCCCTGATTGCCGTAAGTTTTCAAAGATCATGGCCAATGGCTCTGCAATCACATCCGCCAACTCCTTTAGCACACTTGGATGCAGCGCATCCGGCCCCATGGATTTGTGCTCGTCCAAATTTTCTAAATAGTCCCGAATGACTTCTTTCTCCACAGAGGGCTGGTCATGTCCTCCCCATGCTGTGCTGCCCAGTGCAGTAGTCTGGGAGCTGACCTTGTTCGTGAAGACAGAGGTAAAAAAAGCATTGAGTACATTAGCTTTTTCCATATCCTCTGTCACTAGGTTGCCTCCCTCATTCAGTAAGGGGCCCACACTTTCCTTGACTTTCTTCTTGTTGCTAACATACCTGAAGAAACCCTTCTTGTTGCTCTTAACAACTTTTGCTAGCTGCAACTCCAGGTGTGATTTGGCCTTCCTGATTTCACTCCTGCATGCCTGAGCAATATTTTTATACTCTTCCCTGGTCATTTGTCCAATCTTCCACTTCTTGTAAGCTTCTTTTTTGTGTTTAAGATCAGCAAGGATTTCACTGTTAAGCCAAGCTGGTTGCCTGCCATATTTATTATTCTTTCTACACATCGGGATGGTTTGTCCCTGTAACCTCAATAAGGATTCTTTAAAATACAGCCAACTCTCCTGGACTCCTTTCCCCCTCATGTTGTTCTCCCAGGGGATCCTGCCCATCAGTTCCCTGAGGGAGTCAAAGTCTGCTTTTCTGAAATCCAGGGTGTGTATTCTGCTGTTCTTTTCTTCCCTGTGTCAGGATCCTGAACTTTACCATCTCATGGTCACTGCCTCCCAGGTTCCCATCCACTTTTGCTTCCCCTATTAATTCTTCCCGGTTTGTGAGCAGCAAGTCAAGAAGAGCTCTGCCCATGTTGGTTCCTCCAGCACTTGCACCAGGAAATTGTCCCCATGTATCCTTTTGAGTGTCAGCTTTCATGTGACCAGTAGTAAGTGGTGAGTGCCTAAAGGAATACCAGAACTAAATAATGTAGAGTGTTTTAATATTGCTCAACTGATTCTGTTTGGGAATATTTGTATTCATTTATTTTTATGTATGCATCCTAATCAGAAACTCAAAGATAGTCTTGGTGCTATCAAATGAAGATTTTTCCCCATGTTTAGAAACATTAGCAATTTTCAAAATACACATGCTGCTTGTGGCTGGGTGTTGCTATGCAGACTGTTACAACAATCACTTTCTCATTCAAGTTGAATATAAAGCCCTCTGTATGACCTTATCGCAGACACCTGTTATCTCTGTTATGCCTGCCTGAGCATAATTAGTCACTCTGTTTGTGACAAATGTTGAATGTTAATTTGTCATCTAAAGCTTGATAGAAGGGTTTTGTATTTTTGTATTTTAAACAGGATGCCTTTATAACATTACATTTATGTTTGAAGGGTATAATTATTAGTTCATATTAAACATAAGTTAGAATAATACTAAAACATTTGTATTAATCACAGGATAAATAAGACAATGCTGAATCCTATGTTGTGAGTAAGAAGTTACTGAAATAATATTTAATAGAGGGGCTGCAAGTGTACAAAATCTTCACAAAAATCCATAAAGAACCTCAAGATCACTGGATGTAAGGGATTTATGATAAAGACGTTTTCAGTAAAGAGATGAATATACAAATGTAATTCACTGTGTATTGATGACGTTGTTAAAGTGGAGATTACTAGTATCACATCCTCAGTTGGTGTAAATCAGTAGAGCACCTCAGACTTCAATGGGGCTCACCATTTTATCCCAGCTAAGGATGCAGCCTTAAGGATTTAAATCACAGTAATATCTTTACAAAAAGAAAAGGAGGACTTGTGGCACCTTAGAGACTAATAAATATAAAGGGTAGGGTAAACACCTTTAAAATTCCTCCTAGCCAGAGAAAAAAATCCTTTCTCCTGTAAAGGGTTAAGAAGCTAGGATAACCTCGGCTGGCACCAGACCACAATGACCAATGAGGAGACAAGATACTTTCAAAGCTGGAGGGGGGCAAACACAAAGGGTCTGTGTCTGTCTGGGTGATGCTTTTTCCAGGGACAGAACAGGAATATCCATTCCATTCAGCACAGCTTATTTTCTCAGCCATTTAAAGAAATCGTAATCTAACGCATATCTAGCTAGATTACTTACTAAGTTCTAAGACTCCGTTCCTGTTCTGTCCCTGGCAAAAGCATCACCCAGACAGACACAGACCCTTTGTTTGTTCAGCAGATTGTAGTTGTAGGAATGCTTGATAGAGATCTTATAGGTGTTTGTCTCTGCCTGAGGGGTTGGAGCAAATGCGGTTATATCGTAGAGCTTGGCTGTAGACAATGGATCATGTGGAGTGGTCTGGTTGAAAGCTGGAGGCATGTAGGTAAGTATAGCGGTCAGCAGGTTTCCGGTATAGGGTGGTGTTTATGTGATCATCGCTTATTAGCACCGTGGTGTCCAGGAAGTGGATCTCTTGTGTGGACTGGTCCAGGCTGAGGTTGATGGTGGGATGGAAATTGTTGAAATCATGGTGGAATTCCTCAAGGGCTTCTTTTCCATGGGTCCAGATGATGAAGATGTCATCAATGTAGTGCAAGTAGAGTAGGGGCATTAGGGGACGAGAACTGAGGAAGCGTTGTTCTAAGTCAGCCATAAAAATGTTGGCATACTATGGGGTCATGCGGGTACCCATAGCAGGGCCGCTGATTTAAAGGTATACATTGTCCCCAAATGTGAAATAGTTATGAGTGAGGACAAAGTCACAAAGTTCAGCCACCAGGTTTGCCGTGGGGATACTAGGGGATACTGTTCCTGATGGCTTGTAGTCCTTCTTTGTGTGGAATGTTGGTGTAGAGGGCTTCTACATCCATAGTGGCCAGGATGGTGTTTTCAGGAAGATCACCGATGGATTGTAGTTTCCTCGGGAAGTCAGTGGTATCTTGAAGATAGCTGGAAGTGCTGGTAGCGTAGGGCCTGAGGAGGGAGTCTACATAGCCAGACAGTCCTGTTGTCAGGGTGCCAATGCCTGAGACGATGGGGCATCCAGGATTTCCAGGTTTATGGATCTTGGGTAGCAGATAGAATACCCCAGGTCGGAGTTCCAGGGGTGAGTCTGTGCGGATTTCTTCTTGTGCTTTTTCAGGGAGTTTCTTGAGCAAATGGTGTAGTTTCTTTTGGTAACCCTCAGTGGGATCAGAGAGTAATGGCTTGTAGAAAGTGGTGTTGGAGAGCTGCCTAGCAGCCTCTTTTTCATATTCCGACCTGTTCATGATGACGACAGCACCTCCTTTGTCAGCCTTTTTGATTATGATGTCAGAGTTGTTTCTGAGGCTGTGGATGGCATTGTGTTCTGCACGGCTGAGGTTATGGGGCTAGTGATGCTGCTTTTCCACAATTTCAGCCCGTGCACGTCGGCAGAAGCACTTTATGTAGAAGTCCAATCTGTTGTTTCAACCTTCAGGAGAAGTCCACCCAGAATCCTTCTTTTTCTAGTCTTGGTAGGATGCTCTCTGTGGGTTAGTATGTTGTTCAGAGGTGTGTTGGAAATATTCCTTGAGTTGGAGGCGTCGAAAATAGGATTCTAGGTCACCACAGAACTGTATCATGTTTTTGGGGGTGGAGGGGCAGAAGGAGAGGCCCTGAGATAGGACAGATTCTTCTGCTGGGCTAAGAGTATAGTTGGATAGATTAACAATATTGCTGGGTGGGTTAAGGGAACCACTGTTGTGGCCCTTTGTGGCATGTAGTAGTTTAGAAAGTTTAGTGTCCTTTTTCTTTTGTAGAGAAGCACATGTGGGTTGTAAATGGCTTGTCTAGTTTTTGTAAAGTCCAGCCATGAGCAAGTTTGTGTGGAAGGTTGTTTTTTTATGAGAGTATCCAGTTTTGAGAGTTCATTCTTAATCGTTCCCTGTTTGCTGTAGAGGATGTTGATCAGGTGGTTCCGCAGCTTCTTTGAGAGCATGTGGCACAAGCTGTCAGCATAGTCTGTGTGGTATGTAGATTGTAATGGATTTTTTACCTTCAGTCCTTTTGGTATGATGTCCATCTGTTTGCATTTGGAAAGGAAGATGTCTGTCGGTGTCTGTATGCGTTTTTTCATGAAGTTGATAGATTTCCACTCCATACCGCTAAATTCAGTGCCTTGCATAATGACAGGTTTCAGAGTAGCAGCCGTGTTAGTCTGTATTCACAAAAAGAAAAGGAGTACTTGTGACACCTTAGAGACTAACAAATGTATTTGAACGTAAGCTTTCGTGAGTTACAGCTCACTTCATTGGATGCATTCAGTGGAAAATACAGTGGGGAGATTTATATACATAGAGACATGAAACAATAGGTGTTACCATACACACTGTAACCAGAGTGATCACTTAAGGTGAGCTATTACCAGCAGGAGAGCCTTTTGTAGTGATGACCTATTCACTCCCAGTCTCTATTCAAGCCTAAGTTAATTGTATCCAGTTTGCAAATTAATTCCAATTCAGCAGTCTCTCATTGCAGTCTGTTTTTGACGTTTTTTTGTTGAAGTATTGCCCCTTTTTGCTCTGTGATCAGTGATCAGAGAGATTGAGGTGTTTTCCAGCTGGTTTTTGAATGTTATAATTCTTGACGTCTGATTTGTGTCCATTTATTCTTTTACGTAGAGACTGTCCAGTTTGACCAATGTACATGGCAGAGGGGCATTGCTGGCACATGATGGCATATATCACATTGGTAGATGTGCAGGTGAATGAGCCTTTGATGGTGTGGCTGATGTGATTAGGCCCTATGATGGTGTCCCCTGAATAGATATGTGGACACAGTTGGCAACGGGCTTTGTTGCAAGGATAGGTTCCTGGGTTAGTGGTTCCGTTGTGTGGTGTGTGATTGCTGGTGAGTATTTGCTTCAGGTTGGGGGGCTGTCTGTAAGCAAGGACTGACCTGTCGACTCAGATCCTACTCCCAGTGAAGTCAGTGTCAAAAACTATAAATTTCAATTTAAACAGGACCCTTAATAAGAGTGGAACAATGTAATGACATTCAGACCTACCTAAGGTAAACTATTTCTAGTCTAAGGCAATCTATTGCTATTGCACATTATGTGTTTGTTGCATTATTACCAAATTAAGTAAACATCAGTATCCATTATACCCTGGCATCTTTATACTTAGGGATTGAATGATACCAGAAAATTGCTGTGGAGATCTCTATACTGCATCAACCTACTGTTTAACAGGCTTAATATTAGTCATGTGTATTTGTGAGGACTTGTGATTTGTATGTGTATTTGTGAGGACTGTGATTTGATAGTGAGTAGAAAACTGGAGACAAAACTACTCACATTTATTTTGAAAAGTTTTGGCTTCATATGATTCTTACAAGACCATGTCAGTCATTAAATGGGTAACATCACTTAGTGAGGTCTGATAAAGTAGTTCTATTTCCAATATACTATTCTGGCTTTCCTTCTTATGGATAACAAAACACAGAGAAAGATTCAGACTCAGTAGAATACAAAACAAATGTTTTCCCTATTGGATTTTAGAGAATATTTCGTTACAATACCAATAAAGATGTTAACAAAAAAGACACACATCTGGCCACTCCAAGAGCTTCTATCCTAATTATTATTATTATTTATTATTAAAAACCTGTACAAAAAGCACCCAAATGCATTGGAATTTGGCAACATTGCAAATCACAGCTATGTTGACTGTTTAGAAGTGAAACATATTATTACAAAGGAGATTGACAGTTAACTTGATTTCCCATGCTAAGCCTTATTAAGCACTCCATCTTAATAGTACAGACTTAATTAACTGGAATCATACTTACATCACCTTCAGTGGTGGGTATAATTGATGTGTACTGAAGAGAATCTAATAAGCTCAACCTTCACTCTGTTGTATGACTAATTCAGATCTTAAATATATACTATAATGATCACCTTACTGAAGATTTAAACTAGTTCAGTTTCCAAAAGAATGAATTGGGAAAGTCAAAACTTTTCACTCATACTTACTTGTACTTGTACCACAGAGAGAGAGAGAGAGAGTAGATATAGGTAAAACATTTTCTTTTATCTTTGTACCCGTATATAAAATATTACTAGTTTGAGCAGATAGCCCCTTTACCTTTAACAGGAAATATCAGTGAAAAGTTAAAAGAAACATTTTGGCTGCCCTCACACTTTATGGCCATATTCTGATTTCAGTTACAGCAGCACAAATTCAGAGTTATTCAACTGATTTAAATCCATCCCCATGGTTTCTTCACTGCGTTTGTGCTTGTTTTGTGAGAAGTGATGTGACCATATAGCATCTACACCTGCATAATTATAGCCCACACATTGTAATCATGGCCATGAACCACATATGTGCCAGGCTCTCACAGCTGTGAGATGTGCATGTCATGCACGCCAGGCACCACTGAGAGAACAACCTTAGAGCTGCATTCTCAATAGAGTTGTCGTACATCACTTCCCCCTTCAGGCCTTGTGTCATGCCATATGCATGTGCTATGGGCACTGGCAGGGCTGCAAATGGAAGCTACTTCTTCAAGGCAGCCTCTGTTATTCCATTTGTAGGCTGTACCCTCCTCTAGTACCCCTGAACTTCAAGAACATTCTGTAAAGACATGCCATCTTGAAGCACTGAACGTTGTAGCCAAGATCGGGTTGTCAATACGACCACGGGGGGGTGTAAGGAGACTCCTCCAGTTGCCAATAAAAATAACACTAAGGCTGATTTGTGTTAATGGAACAGTAAAAAAACAGCCTAATGATGCCAAGTATCTTGTCTAAAATGTATATAACACTAAAAGGGTCTTCTGAACAGTTCAAAGGGTAATACTCCCATTGAGTGTGGAATGGTCCTGTACCCAAACAGTGTTTCACATAAAGCTTCATTCCATAGTCTTGCTTGCAAACTTAAGTGGCAAACTTTCTTTCACTAGTCTGTTCATTCTCTCGACTAGACCATTAGCTCTCAGATGGCATAGATGCACCATTTTGTGCTTGATATCACTGTTACTGAGGTGGTGTTTCATTTCTGGTAGAGGACAATTGCACTCCATTGTCCCTTACCAATTTCTTGATTCTCGAACAAAGACTTTATCACTATTTCAGTGGTAACCTTTCCAGTGAATGTAACTTCTGGCCACATGGAATTATAGTCTATCAGTTCTATTCCAACCTTTGCATAGCAGGCTGATCTTCAAATGGTCCCATTAGGTTGAAATCCAGATTCTTCCATGGATGGTTGATATTCAGATGGTGAGAGGAATGCTGAAGGTTTTCTTTTGATTTATCACTAGCAGCACAAGCCATGTAATTCTTGATTATTTCCTCAACCTTCTTGTCCATCCCGGGCCATTAAAAGTCTTGTTGCAGTCAACTTTTAATTAAACTCACCCCCAGATGTCCTTCATGTGCCAGGTGGATCAGCCATTCTCTCAGAAATGTAGGCACAATAAGATGGTCAGTTCTTAAGAGCCATTCATTTGCAAAGGACAGCTCACATGATGTGTGTCTACATGGTTGCAAGTGTTCTGGTTTGGTCATCTTGTAAGGACATCCATTGACTGTGTAAGTCTCTATGTCCTTAAATTCCTTGTCTTCTCTCATGGGTATTGCCAACTCTGAAACTGTGATTTGTGAAATAGTAATCTCTTATTATCCTTATATTATCTTATATTTCTGTATTGCACCTTCATGATAAGGTATGGCAAGTGAGACAGATGATCTGCAGTGGTGTTTTTGGAACCTGGAAGATAAACTGTCTGGAAAACAAAGTCCAGTAGTTTGGTGGCCCATTTGGCAGTTCTTGGTGGTGTTCATCCAGAACCTCATGCAGTGAATAAAGCTGAAAGAGGTTGTGATCAGATCTTAAGAAAAATCTCTTACCCCAAAGGTAGGTTCTGAAGTATCTTACTTGTAGACTCACAGACTTTAAGGTTAGAAGGGACCATTATGATTAAGGATATGATTAGGTCATGGATTCCAAGGCTTTAATGGACCTCTGGGACTTCTTTGGCTTCAGCCCCCACCACTGTGCCTGCAGCCGGGACTGGTCAGTAGCAGGAGCTTCCCCCTCCCCCCCCCCCGCAATGGCTAGGACAAGAGCTGTCAGCAGCCGAGGCCAGAGCAGGGCCAGGGCCATGGTCACAACTGTCAGGGGCCAGGGCAGGAGCTGTCAGTGGCTGGGGCTGGGGGAGTGGCTGGGGGCTGGGGCTGTGGTCCCCACACCAGTGGCTGGGGATGGAGTCATCCCCTGCCTCTCAAGCAGCCGGGGCTGAAGTTGTCCCTTCCTCCATGGCTGGGAGGAAATTTTTGTTCATGTAACCTGTCCATGACTTTTACTAAAAATAACAGTGACACAATCTTAATCTTAATCATGATCATCTAGTCTGACCTCCTGCACATTGTTGGCCAGAGAACCTCACCCACCCACTCACTGCCCTCTATCTTAATGACAGAATAGGATTTTTTTTTATTAGTCAGAGGTGAATGCAATAGTGGCTTTTCAGCCATTTTAGCTGAGTCAAGACAGCACCAAGACCATACTCACAAGCAGCTGTTGTGCCAGTTGTTTGCTTCTTAGAATCAAAAGGACTGGTGGAAATTGAATGTTTTATCTCATTAAAGTTGTTCTTGTATGCTTCATCCCTATTCACACCTCACATCCTTTTTAAGGAGATTATGCAAAGGAACTACAGTAGAACCTCAGAATTACAAACACCAGAGTTATGAACTGACTAGTCCATTTTCTGTCATTTGTACATACTTTTTGTCAGTTGTATATAGTTCCACTAGTTGTTAGTTAGGTCTCCCACAGTTGGACTTCTTCCCGTTATGGAGTTCTTCCCCTTGTGGAGTTCACCTGAGGACAAAGCCCTGGCAAGCCAGCTTAAAAAGTTGTGCTTCATGCCTGTGCTCCTTCTCTGTAAGTGATGAGCACTAACATTTTCTGTATTGTCTCGGAGAGGCTCACATTGCTCCATTTATTACTTGTTCCTGCATCAAACTCAGGAAGCTAGAGAACTTCGCCTCTGCAAACACCTGGAAAAAAAAACCCTTATGCCTTGCAGGATGGATGTACAATATCAAACTTTAATGATGTGACACTTTTAGGTCTAGAAAAGCTGTTACTGGACCATAACTAAAGCTTGAAAGTTCTAGGCCTGAGGCAGTTGCAGCCTGGGAAAGAAATCCAAGGAGCAGATGTTATATTTGGGAATGACTGCTTATGAGGCATGGCTCTTTTAAGAAACCAAGAAGTGGAGCCAGGAGGAGGGAGAGGAGAGGTTCCAATGGGGTGTAATGAGGAAGAGAAGCCTAGAAGTCTAAGTAAGATCCCTGGAATACGGTTTCGTCTTGTTTGAATTTACACTTGAGTGGTTTTCATGTTATTGAGATACCACAGGAGACATTTCTTTAACAAGTTGATTTTGTGGTTTAAATGGGAGTTTTTTGGAATTCTAGGGCCAGTCTCAGAGAGATGGATTAGGAGTGAGGAGATATGGGCACGGGCATGTGATTAATTGCCATGCTGTGGACTGATCAGGTGTGCTTCTAGTGACTATAAGTGGGACCCTCATGACTCCCCACTTTGCTGCTGTGGCTCGTTAGAAGATAAGGGCCACGTATAGCAAGCTGCATTCTTTGGCAAGAGCTGTTTGTATTCCTCATGGACTTGCATAGTGCTCTTCCCTCAGCTATTAACACATTTGACTTGACAGTCTACGTAGATGCAATCACAATATATATGCTTCTATGATATGATATGTGTATTTATATTACAGTTGCACCCAAGTGCCTGATTCAGCAGCAGGGCCACATTGTGCTAGGCAATGTACTAATATGTAAGCAGGCATGGTTTGAACTGCTTACAATCTACCTAAGGACAAAATATAACTAATGCCCCTCTCAGAGTGTTTCAACCCCTTTACACCCATTATAAAGTTTGTTAAAAGCCCCAAAGTCTTTACAAGTATTAGAAGGATTACTGGGGGCTCCACAGCCATCCCACCCTATAGACAGCATGTTTGTGGAACCTTTAAGAATCCAAGGAGTCTAGTGGTTAGGTTTGTATGGGAAAGCAGAGCCTGCAACCTCAACTTCACTTCAATTAAGTTTCTTTGTATCAAAATATATGTATATAATATATGTATGTATGCATATTCTATTAAAATAGATCATCCTTGGCTATGTAAATTTGCTCCTGAGAATAGTTCATGCAGAATTGTGCAGGACTGCTGCACTTTACTTGGAGTAATGGCCCTTTGTTGAGATATTTTTAAGGGAAGGAAAAAACAACAAAAACATTACTTGTAGATGCAGAGAAAAATCTTGTAACATACTCTTTAGTTTCCTGGCAAGTTAGCAGAGTGACTAAGTGGTACTCTGGCCACAGACAGATCTTCCTCAGAGTTCTTCCAATCCTGGTTGTTCTACTCACTCTTCCAATGTTAAAAATGTTGATTTGAACAAAAACCCTGTAGGTAAGGTTTACTGTCTTCCTTTAATGGAATATGACTGGCTGTGCATAGGGACTGTTTATTTAACAGTCAACTATACGGAAAAGATATTACTGATTACTCTGAGGCACCTTTAAAAATATCAAGTAATATTTACACTGAGAAAAATATTATATCCTATCTAAAAAAAGATTTTTTAATCTATAATGTATACTGCTTCATGTGTATGGCTCCCCATTATCTTACTGGGATTTAGAGATACTGCAAGAGGAGATATTAGACTTCTGATTTAACTGGGGGATTATTTTAAATAAAACATTTATTTACTGTATTTGAATTTACTGGTAACTGTAGAGTTTTTGTTTACATGCTGTGTGAAAAATGTAGTGTGCAGTGGGCTATAGCCAAATTTTAAACAGCAGGTACACTGCTTATTTGATTCATATTGTTTCAATTATATGAAAAGTAACTAGATTACTGGACAAATTGCTTCCAAAATTATGCTGCTTTTAAAAACATCAATGTCAACATTTAGTCAAATAAGTTTAATAAAAGCACACGTAGCTATTCAGGCCTGTTGTTTTGCTCTTTAAAACTGAAAATAAGGTTGTGGAGCAAATAATCACTCCAAAGTCCTACGCCATGGTTTACTGTGCATGCACTTTCTTAAACTCAATAGAGGCTCTGGAAAATGGAGATTGTAAATTCTACTCACTCTTATACCCCACGCCATGGTATCTGAGCACCTTCCAGAGGCGTTTTGAGAAGAGAGAAAGGACACAAGTCCTTACCGGTAAATCTGTAAGCTGCAGCAGCATTGGAATTGTACAGTTTTGACTAAGCATAGAGTACCTCAAAACAATTTGTTATTAAAGAATTCTAGTGTTCCATGTACAAGACAGAATTGGGACTTTGGAGAAAACTGGTTTCTAATCTCATGTAAGCCATTCGCTCAATGTGTGACCTTAGGCAAATCATCTAACTTTCTTTTGCCTCAGTTAACCCAGCTGGAACTGTGCAAAAAGCTGGACTTCAGTGGAAAACAGATGCCATATCTGCACTGAACTTTTGTGTGTCAATAAATTAGAAAATGAGAAAACTACAATGGCAGCATCTTGAGAGATTTGTGAAAGCCATTCCATTACTAGTGGAAATTACTAGTACTTTCACTGCTGCATAGTAAAAATGCTGTCAAAATGTGTCAAATATTTCCACAAATATCCCACTGGACTTGCCGCACACTGTGTGACCTGATACATCAGTGTCAATGCCCTGAAATAAATGGACATGCACATGACAGAGATGTTGCATCCAAGGAGCTAATGCTATCATGCTGTTGATCATCTTGTAAGGTATGCCACAGAGAAGAACTTTCAGTAGTTTCATTTCTTAACACAGACAATTAATAAGGAAAATATATTTTCATTTCTACTGAGCTCTTGAAGGTGAGCACCTACCAAAAATATATATATGATTTTTTTTAAAAAAACCTTAATGACACCAGAGGCAGTATAGAGTTGAAATGAAACTTACTCCCAATCCCAAATATACAGTAGGTATTCATTTATAGTGTATATTCTGAATTCCGTAATTGCAGAAATAATTTTGCTTTCAAATGGCACAATCTTTCTTTTATGCAGAATTCCATCCTGGATATTAAATATGTTAAAGCAGCATGATAACTGCCGTAGTGTTCATGTTTTACCTTAATTCATTATTTACAACTAAGTTGTTAAATAGCTTCTTAATTTCTGAATAATTTATTTTCTGTCATGGCATTTTGTAGGTGAAAGCTGGAAGTAGAAATTTGATTCTCTGGTTCTTCACTGTGTTTTGCTGGTGATTGTGACATACTGGTGTGCAATCTAAACCAGTGAGGGGCTGTATGACATCCTGCCTGCTACCTTGGGTGCTTTACAACAGCTTGCTGCAGTATTCCCATCTTGGTCACTCACAAAGAGCCCTACAGTGTGCAAGCCATACCCTGAGGGTCTGTGTGTAACTGCAACCTGCCAGCCACACTTGGGTTACACTCTGGCTTTTACCAGCCTTGGTTACTTCTGCAGGGTGACCCCAATACACTCTGAGTCCCAGATTTCTCCCCCAGAAATGTATATCCTGTAATGCCCAGCCCTTGTCTGGACAGTACAAATATATTAAATCCATTATTCGTGTAAGGGAATAATATATGCTAGCTTTGTTACCTTGAATAGAGTTGTCCAGACACTTTAACTTAAAGATACTGGATTAGATAAAACAATAAAATAAGTTTATTAACTTCAAAAATAGAGATTTTAAGTGAGTACAAGGAATGAGGCATAAGAGTCAGAAATGGTTACAAGAAAATAAAGATAAAAACACTTTCTTGTGCCTATCTTAACAGACTATATTAGATTTGTAGCAAAGTTTCTTGCCACATGCATCCAACAGCATTACTGACCAAATTTTCAGGTCAGGAGCCCTCCCCCAGTTTCCAACGGCTGTTTCCTTTATCATCTCAGACGCAGAGAATGAGATGGTCAGAAAGAGTGTGTGTGTGTGGGGGGGGTATCTTGAGATGTTTGCCCCTTCTTTTTATAGTTTCAGTCCCTCTTTGAAATGTATTTCCAGTTGAGAATCAAGAGACAAGGTCTGGTGAAGGACCTCATGCCGTTTCTATGATAACATGCAGATCTCTTTGTCCCTTCCTGCTTTCTTGCCAAAGAATAGCCACTTGATAAGTGAGGGCCCATCAGCTTGGTTGACAGCTGGCTGGGGTGTTACATTGTAACAGCTGGGGTGTAACATTGTCCTTTGTCTTCGAGAAACTGGTTTAGCCACTTCCCAGACTTATCTGGGAAACACACTTCAGTCATGATTTTAGCTTATGTTCATAATTTTACACATAATGTTACTACCTACATTTTACCATGACATTACTGATCAGCAAGTTATTGAGTTTTCAAATCATACTTCACAAAGCATACCTTGTACAAAGATTATTACAATAATATGTAGTGTGTGACCACAGAGATACATTCTAGCACATGGCTATGGTGAGTTCTTGCTATGTCTGGTACTTGGATTAGTAGGTTTTATTTGTGTAGTGTTTTTGTGAAGCTAGTTGTTAATTCTGTATAGTGGACATCTGAGAGTGACATGCTCTAAATTAATATGTATGAAATACAGAAAGTGCTTTCAGAAGCAAATATTTTGTGATTTCTATTTTTCATTTTTTCAGTATTTAGCTCTAGAGAAGACAAATGACAAGGAAGGGACCAAATTAGCTCTACTTGTTGTGTTTATCTTTAATTAGTCATTTAAACAGTCCTCTTCTTAAGCTTTTATAATTTTCACCTTTTTAAATGGAAGAACTTTTCTTTCTCTAACTTGGCTTTTTAAAATGTGAAATGTTTTGGATCAGATAGATGTTTGCTTCAACATATAATAAAACACCCTGTTTTTCTTAGAAATGGATCAAACATATTTTAGAGCTTTTGAACATATTCATTTTTCAAGCAACTTTAAAATATTGCCTTTTACTTTGGTAGACTATAAGTAGTTTCTGTTGAGTTACAGTACATTGGAAATGGTCTTCTGTAGTCAAGAAGAATAACTGTCCTGCTTACCAATATATAAAACTCTTGCTCCAAAGAGGTAACTAGGAACTGGGCATATTGTATGAGCAGATTCTGTTCTCACTAGCTGTTATCTCATGAATCTTCTCCAAACAATATTGAAAAAGGAGACTATTAGACAGTTTCACAATTGTGTATTCATTATTTTAATGTAATGCCAGCAATCATTCAATTGAAATGTGTAAAGGTTGATTTTGGAAACCTGGTATCATTCATATTGTCCCTTTCCAGTTATCAAAATGAAATTTCCTACACCTGAAGTACCACGTACAGTGCTAACTGCTAACAAAGCACAATTCAAATGTGATAATGATCTCTGTGCATTATATGCAAAGACTTCCTTTGCACTCATGAATTATGGGAAAAGAGGTTGCAGATTGTATGACTTTCATTCTGTATCTCGCTATAATAAAAAAGGCTGGACAATGAGTGGGTTCAAACTGCTCAGTCCTGTTTCTCTTAGTCACCTAGCTATACTTTAATGCTACAATATTAATCTCAACAGTTCTCTTAAACACAGACATGTTTGTCTGACATAACCTTAAAAACTTTATAATTTTACCTTAAAGTAATACAAAGATTTTCTCAGTATTCCCTGTACTTAATATAAAGAATTCTTAGGGGAATACTGCAAACAGTGAGGTAAAATTATTTAGTTTACTGCAAAGGTCCTCAAACTTTCTCAGAGGGTGGATCACATTTTTGTAAAAAGGCAATTTCATGAATATACTTCGTGTCCTATTTGGAATCACACAGACATCTCTGCTTTCATCTGTGATCACTAGAGCTGGTCAGAAAGGTTTATTTTCACAGAAATATTTTTTTTGGTCAAAAACACAAAACCTGAACATGTTCAAGTTTTGGATACAAAAAATAGGTTTTCAATTTTGTGATGAAAGTAATTATAAGTTTTGAAAGAAAGCAGGTACTTTCCACATAAACTTTTGTTTCATCAACAAACCAAATTTCAGTCAGCAATCAGTTTTGACAGCAAACTTTTGACCAACCCTAGTGACCATGCAGCATCCATGAGGTATTCTGAATTGGAATCCTTCCTGTGCCATCAGATGTCACATAGTGCAGTGGTTCTCAACCACTGATACTCGTACCTCTGGGAGTATGCAGTGATCTTCCAGGGTGTACATCAACTCATCTAGATATTTGCTTAGTTTTATAATAGGCTACATAAAAAGCACTAGCAAAGTCAGTACAAACTAAAATTTCCTATAGACACTGACTTGTTTATACTGCTCTATATACTATACATTGAAATGTAAGTACAATATTTATATTCCAATTGATTTGTTTTATAATTATATGGTATAAATGAGAAAGTAAGCATTTTTCAGTAATAGTGTACTGTGACACTTTTGTATTTTTATGTCTGATTTTGTAAGCAAGTCACTTTTAAGTGAGATGGAACTTGTGAGGTATGCAAGACAAATCAGACTCCTGAAAGGGGTACAGTAGTTTGAAAAGGTTGAGAGCCATTGGCATGAACAAGGCTCTGCCATCTCTGTCTATCCTGAGATGCTCTTTGCATGTCCTCAATGTTGTTAAGTGCCATATATTTTCCCTTTCTAAGCAGTGTTCCATGGAGGGATTCTTTGGATTAGATCCCTTTGCCCAATGGCATGCTTGCTATGGCAGATTCTCTGGCTTCATCCTTAGAAATATCTGGGAGCTATGTTATCTTCTTTTCTGAATAACTTTAGAGAGATGGAATAATTGAGCTCTCTGACAAAATCTTACCATATTTTATAAATTTATTCAATTTAATACCTAGCATTTTTCAAAGGTATTGATATGTTTGTCTGTACTTTTGGTGGTTTTCTGTCCAGGGGTTAAAATGGAAATAACATTTGACTTAAAAATTTGTAGTTTGGTCTTTTTAATTTTTTGATGACTAAATCTTGTTTAAGCTGGTGAATGCAGCTGCCTCTTTGACAATGCGTGACATTATTTCCTTCTGGATATCCTCATTGGCATGCATGTTACTGACAAGATATGTGAAAAGAAAAGGAGTACTTGTGGCACCTTAGAGACTAACAAATTTATTAGAGCATAAGCTTTCGTGAGCTACAGCTCACTTCATCCGATGAAGTGAGCTGTAGCTCACGAAAGCTTATGCTCTAATAAATTTGTTAGTCTCTAAGGTGCCACAAGTACTCCTTTTCTTTTTGCGAATACAGACTAACACGGCTGCTACTCTGAAAGATATGTGAAGTGACTCAATTCTTCGTCTTCTAAGGTAATGCTTGAGCTGGGAATTGGTGGGGTTCCATTAAATTTATTTTTTCAGAATTGATTATTAAGCCCATCTTTTTTGTGAGGATGGACAGTCTTTCTTACCTACTACAGTTTAAAAACCTATGATCTAAGCCAATTGACAAGGGTAACCACCGTTCTTCATAATATCATGTGAAGAGTAATTGAATAATATACAAATACACATTGCCAGCACAAAATTGTATATATTTATATAAATGTTGCAAATAATTAGGGATTCTCCTTTACTGATCTATTATTTACAAGAAAAAAAAACAAATTTGCCTCTATTGCAATTAAATACTGAATGAAATTCACTGAAGTAAGACATAATGTCACAAGAGCCCAGAGGAAAATATTGGTTCATCAGCAAAATTAAACAATAGGAAAGAAAGGCTGCCCTTTTGTTCCAGAACCTCATATCAGTGACTAGATGGAAATGCTTTAAAGAATAGCTTTGATTTTAATGCATGGGAAGAATGGCCTCAATGTGATGTCCAATCAAATCCAACTTTCTAATCAAAGATTCAATTAATGATTTTGACAAGATAAGAACTGAAAATGCAGGGAGTGCACAGTTAGTCTTAGGAAGACATGCTCATGAATAAACAAAGATTTCAGAAAATGTCTTTAAAAACATTAATACCATGAATATAAAAAATAGTTTTTTAAACTTTGGGGAATTCTAATTTGCAGAATGGCCATACAGAGAACTCTGGACTCCTTGCTCCCTACAGAGCAATTCTCTGTGGTATTTCTTTGGTTCTGGGTTTTTTGTTTTTGTTTCTGGGCAATAAGGAGGAGTTACTGAGATGGGGGCATGGTCACTGGGTCTGTGACTACATCTATCTACTGTCTCAAATTCCTGCTTAGAGTAGTTCATGGCAGCTGTGGCTCCCACTGCCTACTGACTGTAGTAATGGCTGAAGAGCATCTGCTCTGATGCTCCACACCCTGGGAGAAGGATTTGCTCTGCTTCAGTCTGCACTGCATGAAGGTAATTTGCATGATTTTTGCACAGCCATCCAGGATTTGGTCCTAAATGGTTATCCATTTACATATGGTTATCCATACAAAATTCTTCACATTTCTATGAAGACCTAACAAAAATGCTGCTGTTCTTATGTTTTTAATGAACAGAAAAGCTGGGCATTGTCCATGTACCCACTTTAAACAACTTATTGGGTTATATAGATGGTTGGTCTTTCCACTAGTGTCTTTTTGAGTGTAAATGTCTGTTTCGTAAAGTCACAAAGGAATAGTCTCAAAATAAAATAAACTAAGCAGAGGAATCCTAGGGTTGATATGATGTTTTATTTAATCTTCCTGAAATTGGAATGGTGAAAAACTGAATATTGCATGTGGATTATTATGATAAAATTAATCTGTGATAACCTGCTTTGAAGGGTTTCCTAAGAATCACACAGCCTTTTAACCATATTGTTAATTAAAGGTTGCTTGGGCTTATCAAATAAGAATATTCCAAATGTTTGTATTAGTTTACATTTTTATACAGTTTTTCAAAGGTTCACTGCACAAAATGTGAAATTCAAGAATGCAAACCTAGAACTGGATTATCTTGTATATGTACAGCATGCCCCCTAGCTGACTGCATAATATATTTACTACTACTATTTGTTATGAAACCATACTTACTTAACTGTTGAATGATTGTGGAGCAGTAATTAAGCAAATAAACTCTGGCCATAAATATGGAGGCAGTCAAGTACTTAAAATAATGTCCCAGTACTAAGAGTATGTTATGCTGTATATGGAATTTGTGAGAATAAGTTTGTTCGACCTTTGGACCTACACTATAGATAAAGCACTTTCTAGACTTCTGTGCTCCTTAACTCTTTCTGTGAATTAAGACCAGCATACCTAATTTTATAAAGGGTTTGAATATCCCCACTCCTCCCATTCCCCACAAACTCCTTTTCTATTTAGAGGAGTTAGAGTAAGTAGTATTAGTTCTCTGTAGGAGTGGGCATCCTGCTCTCTAGTATGCTGTGTCATTTACGTTGAGGTCTCAAATCCATATTACTGGCCACTCAGTGATTTCAATGGAACTGCTCAAGTGTTTAAAGTTAAGGGGTTTGCTGGATTAGGGCCAGAGTGCAGGATCAAGCCATTGGTCATTTCCAAATGCACTGAGATAATTTTTCAGTCCAAATGGAAATTTTCATACTAGAATTTCATTCAGATTATCTTTAACACATTTGTTTTTTAACCCAGTTAAAGCCTCTTTGGGGAAATGTAACATAAAAGAGACTAATGTGAAAAGTATGGCAAGTAAAGTCTCTAATATATATCAGATATTGTTGATATTCTGAATGGCTGAGACACTCCTCTCTTTCTTATGTGCTTTTCGAATGCACAGCTATTTTCTCTTATAATGCTATTGACAAGTGTGTTGAAACCACAGTTAGGTAACAAGAAGTGAGCATTAGTAAGCAGAGTGAGGAAAGGATGAGAGACAATGGACTAGAGCCTCACAAAGTTCTAGAATTGAGCAGATTCCATGCAAATTCATAATCATCCAGCCTCTTGATGTCTGGCTGAGTATGATCATATGAAAGGTATTTGAGACTTTTTTATACAGTGCTGAATGAATAAGGTGGTTTGTTAATATTCAGCAGACTACACTCAACATTTTAAAAGTCCATCGACCTAATAGAAATGGTACAGGGTCCAATGGCAAGTCAACTTGTAACAGTATGGTGATCTTGGAATGAACAGCTGTCCAGAATGTTTTAACAACAGAACAATTCCACCATGTGTGCAACAGTACAACTTCACCATGTGTGCACATAGTTACTGTTCATGCCACAGCCTTTCCAACATCTAGCAGAATTAGAGTCTTTTCCAGCTGCCTTTCTATGATCACAATACAAAACTCGGCCTCCTGAATCCTAACTGTAACTTTAGTAGCCAGTGTTTCAAAGTCAATAGCATCATCTATTTTAGCATCAAATGAATCATTCAGTTTCCTTCCGGAATTACCCACAGTGCCTTTAGTAATCGTTAAAATATCTTTACACAAGGAGATCTCAGTGCCCACATCTCTCCCATCTCTAGTGATTGTCATCTTATCTGTCATTTATGTTCTAATTTGTTTGTGTTTTCTTACTGGTTTTCCTATGTCTGATTGGCTGGTCCTGCCAAAAAAAAACTTATAAGGATATTTATAGCATTCACCCGACTCCAGCAGGTCTAGCATCAGAACAAAATAAAAGAGAGCTGATTGGGAGCATAGGAGGCCCATCCATCTAGCTACTCCACTCTGCCAATGTGACCTGCTCTGGGAAGAACTATGTACTGAGACTAAGGGTATATCTACATTACACGTACTACATCAACACAGTTATGGCACTGTAGCTGTGGCACTGTAGTGCCGTAGCGTAGAGACTTGCTACAGTGATGGAAGAGGGTTTTCCATCTCTCTAGTTAATCCACCCCTTGAGAGGAGATAGCTAGGTTGATAAAAAAAAATTATTTCTTTGACCTAGCAGTGTCTATTCTGGGGTTTATGTCAGCTTAATTATGTATCTCAGGGGTGTGATTTTTTCACACTCTTGAGCGAGATAGCCAGGTTGACCTAAGTTTTAGGTGTAAACTAGACCCAGAGAGGTCAGGAGCAGAAGTAAAAACCAACAAATAAATGAAGAAGCTTGTTCTAAGTCTCTCTTTGTTGCTGCTGCTTTTGGTCTCTCCCGTGGTGGATTGCGTGGGGAGATACAGCAGAGTGAAAATAGCTGACACACAGGTCCCTTTACACAAGGGACTGTTTGTCTGTGTGGTGGATTGGAAAAGAAACTGAAGGAAATGGTATCTCCAGTTTTCAGATGGCTGATGCTAATACTTACCTTTAACGCATTACCTGTATGCCTGAGTGCAGAATTTGGCCCATTGTGTGCAAGTTTACTCGTTACACTGTGATTTAATCCAGTGCAAGACCTAATCAGACTATGATGCTTGGAAACAGTGGAACTGAGATAAAGGAGCTGTGATGCTTTAACTAGGAATAAGAAGGGAGGATGATCTTGTGGACTGGGATTTTCCTGGCTGTACCACAGACTTGCTGTGTGACTGAGAGCAAATCATTTAACCTCTCCATGCCTCAATTCTGCATTCTGTAAAATTAAAGCATAATAATTCTTAACTCCGTTGTGAAACTATATTAAATATTTATATAGCACTTTAAGATATTCTGCTATAGAAAAGGAAAGCATTTGTATTATTTATCATTAATTTTCTTGTGTTGAGGGATTTCATATTAATGTTAAATACTTGTTACATTCATTTGTTAAAATAATTAAGTACACCATGAAATTGGGCAAAACAATGTGTTAATAGCAGTTAAAGTAGTGAGTGAGTGAAATAAATTAAATCTACAGGGCCCTTCTTAAAAACTTGACAATCTTGCCTTAATTAAATAACTTTATCTCAGAATTTGCAGTCCTACCTAAACTTTCCTATATTTACTAGATGGGGCAATTAGAATGATCCAAATAAGGAGGTAAACCTATTCTCAAAGGCAACTGACAAGTTTTTAAGGATAACCACTGTCTAATGCATTTAATATTTCTGTGGTAGCATTCTTTTGTCAGATCAGTATTCCTTTGTCACATCAGAGACTTTTTCATGCTATATTTATGCTAAATTTGTCCCCAGAGTAGCCCAGCTGAAGTTTCATGAGGTTACTCCAAAGATGGATTTGGCCTGTTCTTTTCTGTCTTATATGAATTCTGTTACCTGAGATTGTTATGTTCACATAGTGAGATATAACTAGGCATAAATTGTTTTGCATTAGTTTAACCTAGTGTGAAGTTAAGCATGAGGCTGAAAGTTATATGCTCTTCAATGTAAGGAGGTGTGAATTGAAAGAATGTGTGTCTCACAAAGGGGTGTATTGTTATGATTATCTTATTCTCCTTTGACAATTGTCTCTGCAGTTTCCAATTCTGGAATGCATTCACCCATAGCACCACTGGGTCTGAATCTTCTGGAAAGTAGTGGTTACAGGGGGCCTTTTGCTCTTGTATGTCCACCTCCTGTTGCTTGAACTTGAATGGCTGGTTCATCAGAGCCCATACTTCTCAAGGAAGCCTTTCCTACATTCTTTATTCAATTAGTAATCTTTAGCCCTATTCCTCCTAGGAGGTCATACTGCTTATTAATCTCACAGAGTGGTGGTCTGCCAATGCAATTTTTGAAAGAGAAAGAAAGGTTAATTCAAAGAAACCAGTTTTTTATGTATATTGTTTCTGCAGGTTCACCACTTCTTCCGAAAGCTATGTTGGATCTTTGAATGAACGAGTTAGTGGTTGGGAACTGATTGTGTTGGATCCACAGTCTTTCTTATATCCCTGAGTCTGAAAGAATGTTCAGTTCTATGAGGGGTCATATGTGTTACCCCTAGTGGTTTGCTTTCCATACAGCAATAAGTGAGTGAGTGCCAGAGTTTAGATCTGTAGCAATAATATACTTGACAAATCACACTTGCCATTAAGAAACACCATCTATATTGTGCCAAATCCTGACGGTGACCCTAAATCCAAGGGATGTTTTAGGTGCTCATCTCTTCTCAAGATTTATCCCATTGTGAAATAAGGTTGAGGTTCTCTAAATCAGACTAGTGAATATAATATAGCAAAAATTCACCACTTGAAACCAATGAAATTGTGACCTCTGAATTTTGCTTTGTAAAAGTCAAAGTTCAGACTGATATTAGCTAATCAGATCAACCAAATTCACCTGCCTTTTTAAATTCTCTCTTTAATAAAATTTTTGAAAACATCATAATTCAGCAAGTGTAATGTTGTCTGTATGACACAAATGCAGCATTTTCCATTTGGCTGAATTACTATGACTGCTATTACTGGGAGTAATTGTTCAAAGTAACAATGTAAAACCAAACCAAATTGACATAACAACTGCATAACACTGCACTTTCTGTTCCGGAGCATATAATCCTTCCCTGAAAGCGGAGTCAAAGGCAGATAAAACAGGGACAGATATAAGGCATCATAGTTTATTAACTCCACTTATCCGATGGCAGCAATCTTGCATAATATTGTAAACAGGCTTATAAAATGTGTTAAGAAAGGGTGCCTCATTCTATTAAACTTCTATATCTTAAATGGAAGAATTTACCCTAACATGCAATTAAATGATTTTTTTCTGGTAACCAAAAATAGGTAATAGTCTGGCCTATATCCTAATATTTTTATCCCATTTCCCCTCCCAACCTTCCCCAGTTAGTCACACACTAATATAGCTTCTACTAACAGATTAGAAGGCCTGCAAATTTCCTTTCCTAATATTAGAGCCTATTGATTTTGGCACATTTCCAGAGCGTACAGTTATATGGAAGAAAGAATCCTCTAGCAGACATCACTGAGAACTCATTTGAAAAATTGCCTTGTGAACTGGTGGAAGTTTGGGTCAGGAAGGAATTCTTCTACCCCATCCTGTAGGCACCTAGAGGTTTTTCCAGCTTTCACAAGCTTATTGAAAGGATCATCCAATATGTGCTTTGTGAAAAAGACAAAGACCTCTCCTTAGTGCTCTCTGTTGACTATAGCAAATCACTGTGGGGATAAATCCAAAGGAAAACATACTATGCATTACATTCCCCTTGTCCTGCTTTCTTTCCACTGCCTTCCATAAGGGTCAATTGATTCTATTGTTTTGTAAAAACCCTTAGTGGTGTGAGTCCTTGCTTCAGTCAAAACTATCTCCTTTTGCTTTATCTTTCTATTTATGTCTGCTCAGATCAGATCCCTTCCTCTCTCACATCACCGCAGTGGCAAATATAGCAATTGCTTAAATGCAAAGTATTAGTAGGAAAGCATGCATGTATGTATGTTTAGTGTAGTGTTTTGTCCATTTTCAAAAATGTTAAACTCCATTTTTTTCTTTGTATTTAATCTCCTACCATCTAGTCTGTTTCAGCTGGAAACCTAGGAGTATTTACTACTTTATATTGAATTTAGTGCAGGGTCCCAAGAGCCTTGGATGAGGTGGAGGGGGAAGTACACTTAAGAAATCAACAATGCCTAGTTTTACATTTGTTAGATGTGGTTCAATTACAATAAAATCATTGCATATAATCAAAACTGACATTAACTAAAAGATACACTGTAACTCTTTTACAAAACAAAAAACCCTAACCACCTTCCTAATCTCACAGATAGGCCGTATTATTTTTATTATTATTATTATTTCTTTTCCAAGACCTTTTATTTCTATAGTTAACATAATGTAATGCTACAAATAGATTTTTAGTTGCTAGATACCTGTCAAGTATAAAATGTTGTTGTTCTGCACTACCCCCCATATGTCAGCTAGGTCTGCTAGTGTGAGAACTGACTCAAAAGTTGGCTGTTTCACATCCTGAATGTCATGCAAATGTTCTTTGGTTTCATTCATGAAACGGTGGTTTGTATCTCTTTAATTTTGGATCATTGATTGAAGGAGCTCAAACTCTCAACACGAAGTTCACTCTAAACCACTGAGTTTCACCTGATTTTTGCATCATAACCATTAATTTGCCATGATTTAATGTAACAACATACGTCATCCCAAGATCATGGAAAGCTGGGTCTCTGAACTCTCCAGTCTATCCCTGCCTCAGAAAGACTTTGTCTCTCTGAATAAGCATAACCTCTACATAAAGGTAACAGAAAACATCCGTCTTTTTTAAAAGGTTTCTACTATTAATTTTGGAACATATATTCCAATTTCTGGAATTGTTCATGTTCATACAAAATAAACAAATATATTCCTTATCAATTTTTGGAAGAGAACCACTGGAAGCTCTGTCAGAAAGCCGAAGATATATTTTTCAGCTGTATTAAAAGATAAATTTTATCAGAGGGCTGGCTCAACTTATTTTAATTGCTACAAAATCCTCTGGCTTTTCATGTGTATCTCACCTAAAACCAATAAACATTCAATTATGTCTCAAGTGATGGATAGACTTAAAGCAGAAACCTCTCTTTGGGAATATCAACATCACCATAACCTGTGACCATCAAGAGATTTATTTCTTTCAAACACCTTCAAAAAAAATGGTTTAACAAACTGTGTGAACTCCAAATACTTCTATACTAAATTATCTCTGAACTGTCAACGGCACATGTTCTCATTGACTAGTTCTATGGAAAAGTTGAAATTTTGAGTAGCTGGTTTTGAATCCCTGTGTCACAGTTCAGGGCAAATGAACCTCAATTTCCCTTCAGTGGCCCAGCAAAGCACCCATTCACAGACTTCCAGCTCCCTAACTATTGCCTTTCTTTGGTGGAAACCTATGTCTCACTTCCTTCCATCTGGGGTATGTTCAGGCTGCAGTTTCCTGCCTTCAATGTGGTGTTCCCAGCAGGGACAGGTTACCCAAGAACACCTGGTTGCTTCCTGTTCAGAGATTAATAAGAGTGATTGAAACAGTATAAGTATCATACAGTTCTTTCTACTTTATTCTTAAGGTAAAAATCACTACAGAGAAAACATATAAAAACAATAAAAGAACCAACATGCATGCTAATAAATTTACCAGAGTTCACCTAATCCTACATGGACCATGTCAGAAGCATTCAAGGGGATTCCATATGGTTACAAGTTCATCACAGCTTCAGTTCAGAACAAACACACTCATAACATGTTAGTCCATCCTTTATGCAGGTCAGGGGTGTTTGAACTAGTTTCCAGGAGCAGGTAATTAATAAACTGTGGGTTTTTCTCCCCCGGACATAGCTTCAAAAGAGTAGATTGAACTAGGTCTTTTGCATTTCATAGGTATTGCCTATGAAATTCAATTCACAGATATTGTTCCAAAAAGTCTTTTGAAGTTCCTAATACCTTCCAGAGATTGCATTAGTCAGTCTCCTAGAGAAGGTGCATACGTACAATTCTGCAATCATACATATGCAATTGCATTTTTAATACAATGAATCCCAAAGATGGTAAACTTAATTCAATAAAATTAATTCAAAATATTGCAGGATAGTCTGTCACACCCATGTTCAAGAAAGGAACATGTGGATATTCTTAAAAAATTAAAAACACACTGGGTGAAATGCTGTCCCCAGTGAAGTTAATGGAAAAACTTCTATTGACCCCAATGGGACCAGGATTTCAGTCATTGTCTTCTGTACTTGATTTAGTAAAAATTATCAAAATAGAATGTTACTAGACTTAATAAATATATATTTAAGAGACAAAAGTAACTTTAGAAATTTTAGCCCAAGAGATAATTTTCTCCCCAAGTTGTAAATGTTTTAAAAGGCTTAATATGATCTTCCCCAATCACAGTACCCTACCTACTGAAATTATATAATAAATGTCAAAGACTTACAACAACAGCCAGTTAACTGTGGCCAAGATGTTTAAAGTGAAGTTCTAGTCTAAAAATTGTGAGGCTCCATTGTAAAGTTCCATATTTGCTTTTTAGTGATTTTTGCCTATTAGATTTGTTCATTTCACAAGTAAAACAATTTTTTTCTAAAACTCAGTCCTGCAAATTTAACCTCAGTTTGAGAGTTATGCTATTTGTCCACATTCTAATCAGCTCCTCTGCTGACTGCTGCAAAGAATAGAGACCAGGGCATGGGCAGTCAGGCCTAATGGTTAGAGTCAGAAGCCTGGAACCAGAGCCAGATGCCAAGCCAAGAGTCAGAGCCAGATCAGCAGGGACTGGCAGCAAGGCAGAAAAGCAGGAACCAGGACCAGACAGGGCTCAGGAGTCAGGCAAGTAGGTGGGGTGCATAATAGCGGCCAGTCATGGATTCACCTAGTTGCTCAGACAATTCCCTGTGTCTCTTTCTGGTTTAAGTAGGAGTCAGGCAATTGGTAGGGCAGGATGTCTCCCCAGTCGGGAGCTCTGTTGGGTGGAGTCCTTTGTAAGCCAGAGCTTCATTGGCCTCATTCTCCAGGGGGTTAGGTGAGCTGCTGAGTGGCAGCTGTGGTCTGAGCACCATCTGGGGACCTGCAGGACTTGCTTTGAGGGCTGCGATCCCTCACACAAAGCCTGTTAGAAGTGAACCAATTAAACTTACAAATAAGGACTTTAGGTGACTGAGAAGAAAATAAAACCTGTTCACGTGAAATATATGAGCACCTACTTAGTCTCTGCATGATCTTATGAACTTATCCTGTCCTGACCCATTTCTTCTTGCTTGCCCTAGTCCTCATATATGTTAGCTTTTCCTTAGACTGTAAGCCCTTTGGCACAGGGACCAGTCTAATTATCTGTTCTCTAAGGTGCTTATTGCATGTTTTGGTGCTGTACCAGTATTTAATAATCATACTAAACACTATGGTCCTTCCTTCTAGAGCATCATCACCGTTGTCAGAACTGGTTGAAAAGTGGGGGAAGTTTTCCACACACATCTGCCATTTTACACTGAAAGTTTTGAAATTTTGCAGCTAGCAAATTAGGCCATTACTGACACTTGTGCCTTCAATGGATTTGTGCAGATGTGACTGATTAGACACCATGAACAATTTTGTTGATGATGCACAAGGAAGAACGGAATCTAGTTCACTCTGCCTTAACTATTAGATCTGCCTTAACTATTAGGTTAAGAATAAAAATCAGTAAAAATGTTGTGCTGTCACTGAAGTAAACAAATATATCTCAGAGTATACATCAGGGAGCAGATCTGTTAAGTAAGACCATGCCATTTTTACACAGATATTTTTGCAAGTAGAATCGCATGTTAAGGGGTCATTTCTTTTATTTTGTAAGACTGAAGTCTATCAATGACTACTATTGTATTAAATGAGATTGAAGATTAAGCCATCTTCCAAAACAGCTATCATGTTTATTATATTATATATAATATATATATTATTATGCTTATGCTCATTTAAACAGATGAAATAGTGACAGGAACTTCAGGGACCTCATGATTCTGCTATAGCACAACAGAACCACTTCATCTTTGATCACTTCATTAGTGGTAATTGCTGATAAAATCTTCTATGCAATTTATGTAAATTATTTTATGTAATTCTATATAATTTTGGCCATGCAGGCAGTAGTTTCAAATCACACTCTCTCCATTACTGGACTTCTTTGTAACATTAGAATAGTTCATTCTTGTGATATCCCTTAATGCTGAAGTAAACGTTAGTTGTTTCCATAGAGATGATCTCTCTCTTTTTATCTCCTGTCACATACTCCTTCCATGTAACTGATTAAATACTCCATCAAAGCATCAGCAAAATTCTGCTCTCAGATTCACACAGTGATTTTCAATTCCAGTATTGTGCTTTCACTACATGGATGACAGTCCCTTGATCTGTGTGTATAGAGAGAGCAGAATACCAGAGTGAAACAATGTCTAACTTTGGGAGCAGAATTTTGCCCTTTGAATTGGTCTGTTACCAAATAGTTGATAAATATTTTAATCATATTTTGTTTTCTGGATCAGAGATTTTAAGAAAGAATTAAAAATTGCATTCTTGAACTTTTCACTTTAAGTTCAGATTCTTTTGAGTGTTTTATGGAGTTAAGGAAGACTATAACCTATGTAATACTAGAGAGATTCCTGATGGTTCATTCATAAAGCTGAAGTGAATCAGTTTAATGACATTGCAGACCAAAGTACACTGCAAGGTCAAGCATAGCAGACACTTATGCAGGTATTCAATATGATAAAGAGGGTATCGGAATGAAGGTAAAATCACAGTGAGATTTGCAAATGTACATAAAATCTGAAGAATAAACTTACCTGTGTAAACCCCTTTGCATCACTGGGATGATGCCTGTAGTCCTTATTCAGGCAAAACTTCTACTGGTTTCTGTAGTAAGTGGACATCAAGGGGTTAGCTGGGTTACTTAGAGTATTACAGGTTGGCGCCATTTCTTCCTATTTAGTCAGTCTCACCCCCAACTCTGTTGTGATGCAGTTAAATAAAGCAGCAAGTTCCCAGTCTGCAGTCCAGTGAGTAGACTCATTTTTCTTGTACAGAGGAGCCCCTTTGCAAAAGTTTCAGTGATTGTTTTGTCCAAATGAAGATGACAAAATTGGTCATTTGGTGCTGAGGGATTAAATAGAGCTGAGACTTACACAGGCCATTTGCACCAGGGAGGAAGTTGCTTTGTCACCCAGGGTCCTATTCTGCTTCTACTGAAATCAGTGGGAGTTTGTTATTAATTCATTGGGAGCAAGAGCAGGCCCTCGCTCTTTTAGGATAAGAAGCCCTTGGGAAGTTATTATGGAAATATAAAGTTTGTCTGGAGGATTAAAATGTTTTAATAACCTTTTTGGTCAAAATCAGAAGAGAGACACCGAGGCAGTACCTGGTATAAATTGTCATGGCTCCACAAGACTTCAATGGAACTATGACAGTTTACACCAAAAGGGAATCTGTCTCATTGTAGCTTGAGTGTTCAGTGTTTGGATGCAGTTTATCAGCCTCACTAGAGCAAACATTTAGTAGTGATACACATTTTCTCATTTTAAATTTGTGCATTTGTTAGAGAAATTTATTTCCACAGGGTATACGCAACTAAGTGATCATTAGTGTTAGCCATATGCATGTGAAATTAACTGTCCCTCATACCCAATGAAAAGGACAAATGTTATACTGCCAAATCCAAAATTACACTGTGCAACTTTTCCTGAGTTACCTGTTTCTGAAACTTGGCAGAAATCCAATTGTATAATCTAACTAAAGCCTATGATACATTTTTAAAAGGAAACCCAGTTACTGCAAAGGATACCCTGCACGTGCCTTGTATACACAGGACCATACATTCCTTTGACATTTATTCCAGAAAGATTCTGAACTAGTATTAGATATTTTATGGCTAAATTGCAACAGGGCAGGATTTCATAGCTAACAATCTCATCCTCCAAACTGCAGGCTGGGAAATCCATGCTGTATATATGTAGCTAAATTAGCTTCATAGCCAACTGTTTTATTCTCTGAATTGTTTCTAAACAGGTCTGTAGGGTTGATGGAAAAGAAAGGGTACACAAAATTATTGAAAGAAACATCATAGAGTTACTGAGATTATGAAATGTTTACATCAATACATTTAGAAGATTATTATGAAAGTTAGTTTAAGTAGAAAATAATGAAAAGATAAAAATATTCTTCACATAGCTATTTGAGTGTAAAAAATGGCATGACATTGTATAATTTGAGAAATAGTATATAATTATATAATTAAAGACAGCATCATAATGTATATTTATTACAAGGCATAATTAAGGTTGTATGTTTATTTCTTTACTACTGAGCGCTTAACCATGTGATCTTGATATTTTCCTAAAGTTCTTTTTTGATGAAGTATAGATATAGGCCTGCTTTTCAGAGGTGCTGCGTACCTGCAGCACCCAGTAACCTCCTTTGCGATTATGGGTCCTCTATACTACTGTAAATGAGGCCCACGGCTTTCATAAAGTAGTTTTTTTCTTAGTAGTTTTAAAGTAGACATTTTCCTTTCCTTTTTGTAAAAAAAAAAATATAAATGGCTTAAGAATACTAATACATTTGAGTAATTCAAGGTATGAAGTTGACGGGCGGTTATAATTTTGCAAATATGTCTGTCATGCTTTCACATTTCATATTTGAAAAACGAGATTACTTAGTGTGTTGAGAGGGGTAAATGAGAAGTGTTAAATAGTTCTTCCTCTAATGCCTAGATTATGAACATTTACTTAAATGTTTTAATGCAGTTCATTTTTCACTTGATATATTTGACCCTCTTTGTCAAAGTAACCCTATTTAGTATCTTTGCCAGTTCTGTAAGAGTTTTCCTTATCCTGCCAATATAAGTAATCTCTAGCAGCATTCTGCCTGTTTTCACTCCCATCGTTCCTTTTATATATGTCCTGCTTTCATAAGTTAAATGAATTGGAATATCTGCTAGTCTCTTATCATATCTGAAAAACAAAGTCAAGGATGGAATACTTATTCTTAGGAGATTCTCATTTTGAACAGGAGAGTATTATATCATCTTAAACAGACATTTCATTAAACTTGTAATCAATTTAATAATACTCTCTGCATCTTAGAAGATTTGCTGTTATTTTGCCTACACATTTGGGTATAAGGCTTTTTAGAGCTTGGACACACTCATGTGTACACTGGCTATTGCTGCTCAATCTTTTTTCAATCTGTGGCTATGGCCTAGCAATTTCAGCTTCAGTTTGGCTATATTCCATCATTCCCTGCAGCACATTTATTTGATGATGATCTCTGTAAGATCACAGAATATGGAGATAGGTCCATGGGTTGCACTGAAATAGTAGCGTCCTACATTATGGTGGGGATGTTAAAGGAGTAATCACAACCGTATTTCTCATCATGTGAATAGCAGAAACAGGCTATGAACTACATGGGCTAATAGTGACTGATTATGCATTTGAATATAGGGCCAAATTCTGACATCTTTACTGACTGCATATTCAGCATAAGTAAGGGCATAGACTGGAAACAAATCTGTTGAACATTCCCTTGTATTGGAACCCATATAAGAAAAGGACAAAGATGATACCTAGGATTATTACTAGTGTCGATACTGAAATTGATGAATGCAAGAATACCCATTTTCAGACTAATTTTTACTGTTCACATCCCTCCACTTTAGACAATTACACACTTTTCTTAGGAACATGCTGTTCATTATGTACTTATTTGTTTATCTGAAACACAAAGCTTGGACTGGAATAATTGGTTGTCAGCCAAGTCTTATAAATATCTTATTTGATTATCTGCACAACAAAAATGTTGTTTCCTTCCTGTGAGTGGAATTGAAATCTCATCCAGCATTTCTCTTTGTAGCTATCTGAGAAGAGGTTAAATTGGTCAGGAGAAAATAAACATTCCTGACTGGCTCTTTCATTGATTCGATCCAATCTGAAAGTCAGACAACAAAACTCCTTTCTGTTTTTGATCTTTGGACGAGTCATATGGATTACTGCCATTACATTACTGAGGATGAAGTAATGCTTCACAATTCAAAATAATTCTTGTGTGCCATGTTTATTAGATTAAAATAAAAATACAAAACCAAAACCTTTAGTTAAAAATATTTAATTATGTGTTTTTAAAGCACACTAGACTGTAGCACTAGTAATGAAGAACTCAGTTTATCTACAGCTGGTCTCCAGCACTGAAAGATTCCAAGATATTTCTGTTAATGTATTTATATCCTGAGATGAAGTGCCCACCTCTAGATAAAAAGGTAGTCCAAGTCTCTGCAGACTTAGACTGTCTACAAACATGCCATGTTAAGGTGTTTTTTGTTATATGGTTGTACTAGGAGTAGTACTGAGACAGCAGCACACTGCAAATCTCTCTAGTGCCTCTGCCTGCAGGGGAGGCTCAAGAGAATGCAGACTACAGAAACAAATGCAAAGTGTCCTGCTAAGAGAGGTACTGTTGGTAAGACTGAAATTAGCTTTATTTTCCATTACCAGTTATATAAACCAGTTGTTTTTTCTGTTGCGAGACAAATGACTGATTCTGCTTTGTTTGTTGGTATAAATTAGGCGTAACTCAATGAAGTTACACCATTGTGAATCTGGAATAAAGAAATCAGTACCAAGGCCAGAGATTCTAATGAATCTGATCTAAAATAACTTCTGAACCAACTTCACTCTACCAGCACTCATTTCATCCAACACCTGTTTCAGCCACCCACCTCAAGCTGCAAGTGCCTGCAGTTCTGACTTGCTAAAGAACACCACTCCCCATATTGGTTTCTGCAGATGGCCTTATAGGAGGCCTGGAAATTGGCTTTGGTGGGCAATGTTTGCAGATATGTACTGGAATATTAAGTTTGAACATAACTGGTTGATTTTCCTGTCTTGCTATTTTAATTTTCTTTTCTCATTTCAAGACAGCAATCTGAGAGGCCTGTTTTTGAGCTGCTAGATTCAACAAACCACACAGAAAAATGTTTCCTTTGACTGACATTGTCTATAGTCTTCTAAAATGCCCTGAGAGAATATCCGTTAGCTGTTTTTAGCAATGTTACTCTTTAACTGCATTTGTAATCTTAGGAATCAAACCCAGCCTCAGAGTAAACTCATACATGTCTGCCTAGGCTACCACTTGATTTTCCTCTATTCTTTGTTTCTTTTATGGTCTTATGCTGTAGCTAAATGTAGGACAGAGTACATATTGACAGCACTGTTAAATATCAGTAACCCACTTCTGTTATTTCTCCTTCTTCACCATCCTTTTCTCCCTCAATCCCCTTTACCAACAAAGACTGGCATCTATCTGGACTTGGGGAGTTGAAGTTCCAGGTTAAAGTTTACGTCTCCTCTTGTTTTCCATCTCTCCTCTACCTTGAATTCCACCTCTTCTGGTTTTATATTTAAGCACTGTGCACTCTCATTTGTGAAGATCAAAGCACTATGTAGCAATCCATTTCTTTTCCCCCCTTCCATGTAGTGTTCTTGTCAGTTCAATTTAGTGTAACCTTAAAGATGGGTTTGATTTCAGTTTATGCTTCATTTCACATTACCTGTCACTAATAAAAATGTGTCCACAGTGATCCAGGACTAAATGCTTTTTTGTGCTACTGCCTTTGTTAGTCTTCCTAGATTTCTTTTATTATTCTAACTTTATCCTCTGGCAAGTGCTCCAAGTAAAGAAAAGTAATATGAAATTCCAAGCAATAATATGTACTCATCAGAAGCTTTAGTGTGGATAAAATATATGTTGTGCTGAGGGTTAGGCTTTGATGGCCTTCAGTCACAGATTACAACTGCTCACAAAAAGCATCTGCTCCTATAATGTCTCTGGTGTTTACAATGCTAATTTTTTATATTGATTTCATCCTGTTTTCTTTTTTTGTTGTGTATTTTAAGTTCTGTGATGCTACTGGTCCTATGTCAGACTCCAAAACAGGAGCACCTCAATTACTACCTTAAACATGAGATAAAAAGTGGTACCTGTAATGACCTAAATCATGGCATTATCTTACTAGAACACTGAGTGAGGAGTTGGAGGTATAGTATTAATATGTGGGGACTTGAACACATACTGTTACTACTTCCATTAATAATTTTGAGAGTTACTGTCAAATTCTCCATCCTAAGAATTACTCCTTGATTTTTTTGTTATGGTTTCCTTCATGAAAATAAGTTATTTTATTCCCTGTGATTAGATTGCATTTAAAAAAATTGTAATAGACTGTTGATTTCTCCTGCCATTATTTCAGTGTTTTCCAACAATTTGTTCCAGCCCCCTGTGCTGATACTACATTTGAGCAAAATCAGCTGGGTTTTGTATTCTGGAGGTGGGATTTTGCTCAGTTTGTTTTTCTTTTTTCAAAATTGATGAATCCCCTGCAAACAGATTTGGGATGTCGCTGCATTGTATTTTAACGTCCTGGCAATTAAAACTATTCCCTATTGTAATCAGTGATCAATAGGGTGATCAATAGGGTTTGAAAAATGCTGGACTGCTACTTCATATAGATAACCAGACATTCATCTTATTGCAACTTCACTAGAGAATATAAAGATGATATGCTGGAAACAATCATTGTTTTCCCCTCTCCTTCATTAGCTCAGCTGTGGCTTTGCTGCCTTCTCTTTACAGTGGAACCTCGGAGTTACAAACACCAGAGTTACGAACTGACCAATCAACCACACACTTTATTTGGAACTGGAAGTACGCAATCAGGAAGCAGCAGAGACACACACAAAAAAGCAAATACAGTACAGTACTATGTTAAATGTAAACTAAAAAAAAAGGAGAATGCAGAATTTTTATTCTGTAGAGTAGTTTCACAGTTGTTGTAAACTTTTGAAGGGTACTTCATACTCTTCATGAACTGGGGTTTCAGAAAAGTTAAGGTAACTCAGTGAGCGAATGTTAGAGCTGAACTAGAACCCAAGTCTCCTAACTTCCCCTTTTGGGTGCTAAACCCAGTAGGCCAGCCTGCCTAACTAAAATTAAAAGTAATGTTAACGTTCAGTTGTAAACTTTTGAAACAACCACCATAACATTTTGTTCAGAGTTACAAACAACCTCCATTCCTGAGGTGTTCATAACTCTGAGGTTCTACTGTTTTTGCAAATTGTTTAAGATATGAGAAGTTTGGTAGAAATCCCATTATTGGATTACAAGTGAAAGACATCAGATTTAGTGAAAAAAATCTCATTTTAGAATTTCCACTACAGGAACTAACAACTTTTAGATTTTTTTTTTGAACCTATGCTATAGCTGTTGCCTGGTGATGCTTCAGATGAGCATAGATTGCAAATTCCTCCCTCACTGGGGGAGCTTGGCTACACTAGCCATGCTTTCCAATCTAATTGACACACAGTGATTCAAACCTAGACTTACAAAATAGTTAAATAAGATGATTTTAAAATTTTGTTCACACAAACTCTGCTATGAACAATGTACAATTCTCTTATGTTTTCCATACGCAATGAGTAACCAATCATATGCTTTGTTTTAAAGACTCTTAGATTAAGTGGTAAAATACATTAGAATAAAAGAAATGTCTCTAAGAAAGAGTGCAATAACTTTCTTGTGTCACATTCTGCATCACATCATCTTTGCCAGATGGTAGTTAGTCCTGCAGAAAGCCAACTCCTAGACAATTAAAAATGCAGTGCAAAGAAAGCAATTACATAGCTATATATACCACATTGTCAATTGTTCTTTCTAGGCTAAACAAGGGCTCTGAAGAGAATACATTTGTACAGTGCTATGTATAAAAATCTGTGACTTGATATTTGATGGTAGCATATAAGAAGTTAGAGTGCTTTTAAATACCCATCAGTGATCAGAATACCTATCATCCTCAAGATGTTGTCCCAAGATATGTAGATGCCTCTCTGCTACTACTTTGCCAGGACTATTTAAGGGTCATCTTCTTGACCACATCTTAATTAGTGATGCAACTCTTGGGAAGAAAGCCTTTTTCTAGTTTTGAATTCAATTTACCACCTTTGAATAGGAAGCAGATGTTAAGAATTTTCCCCTGGGATCCAACAGAAAAAGCACAGCAAAAATTAGATTCATGACCACTTTATTTTAAAAAGACATTTATGTGGCAATAAAGAATCTAAACCCTTAAGTTTGGCAATTTGATGATGGCATTTGGACATGTTTTGCTGACCTAGCCTTGTCTAATATAAAAGTTATTTTGCGAGCTTATTTGTCTATGATTTTATAGTTATTTGCATCTTAATCTTAATATTTTTATATTTTTGTTTTACATAGGGCTTCATAATAAGGTATATTATATTAATTATAAAGACAATCAAGCAACATGCCTTTCTTGTGTAACTTATACAAAAGCATATCTATGCATCATGAGTCAGATTCTCAATCAAAATGTGCTGGGTGATATGTAAGTCCAAAAAGAGACAAAGATTGTCTAGAAAAGCTTTTCATTGTAAATGAGCATGGTAGTTCACTTCATGAACATAAAGCTCAGAAATGTTTCAAAAGATCCAAATTTGCAACTTTCACGTCTGGAACTTAGAACAAACTACTGTGAATCGCAGCACTCCTTATGCATTTGACTTTTCCACAAGGTACTTTCAGAAACAATTTTTGGATATAGACTGAGAATTTTTTGTATGCTTTTGACCAGAATATGGGAACTGTGTAGGATTATCCCAAAGTTTATTCTGGGTCTAGACTCTCCACTGCTTTGAATTTTGTATAGTCCTTTACATTCATAAAAAGTAGATGTTAAACCCTACTTTTGGTGCAAGTAGAACATACCTCTCAGGGTATGTCTATACTATGAGCTAGGTATGTAATTCCCCTTCTCATGTATGTATATTTGCACTAGCTCTGGTAGAGCTAGTGCAAGTATAAATAGCATTGTAGTTGCGGTAGCAATGGAAGTAGCAGCAGAGACATAGCTGAGCTATGCTGGGTAAAATCTTGCCTGAAACTGGTGGATATATATTTGGCACAGCTAAGCTTTCCCTGCACTGCCACTATATTGCTACCATAGCTACACTGATATTGATACTTACACTCGGGTTACCAGATAGCAACTGTGAAAAAACAGGACAGGGGGTGGGCAATAATAGGAGCCTATATAAGAGAAAGTCCCAAAAAATGGGACTGTCCCTTTAAAAACAAGACTTCTGGTCACCCTAACTTACACTAGATTGATGAGAGCTAGAACAAGTATGTGAATACGAGCAGAGGAATGGCATCTTTAGCTCACAGGATAGACATAGCCTCAAATAAACTTTTTTAAGGGACATCTCTTATTTTAGTGCCAAATGCACATTGGTTCCACACAAAATGGGTGTCCTCAGCACTTTTATTGTAGAAAAGTATTTACAGTAGAAATACAGAATCATGAAACAGGTTATGGAAATAATTATTGATGCTACAGAACTGAGTCCTGCACCCTTTTAAGTTTCCTTCATGAATAATGTCTTTGTCTCTCTTGTTTGGGATCTTTGTCATACCTCCTAAATGCAGGATACAATGTTTCAACTAGAGAACTCTGCTTTAGTAGCGGCACAGGTGCTCATCGCCCATCTTGCACAGGTGTAAATGACAATGCAATGTTATTTGCATGGTATCTGGAAAATTAACCACTTCCATCTGCAAGTAAGAGCCAGGAGCAGATTGGCTCTGGTTGCAGACTGTGGGAGAAGATCTCACAAAAAGAAAGAAGGATTTTTTTAAAAAAGTATTCTCTGTACTTTATTACAGTCCACAATAAAAGATTGATTTTTCCTTTCACTACTTATATAGGGTCAAATCCTACCTCTTCCTCTGTGTCCCATGACCTCTTCCTCCATATCCCATAGGGCACATCAAGAGGGGGAAGTTCACAGACACACACTTGTATGTGTTCAGTCTGTGCCACTGTACAGGCAGGATGAGGCCAATACAGAGGCATGCTGTTTATTCAGGTTTTGTGCCTGGTGGGAGATGAGTTAGGCAAATGCACTTTTCTTCAAAAAAACAAGAAGTAAAACCAAAAGACCCAGAACCTATTTTTTTTAACTATTCAAATAGTCAGACGCCACTCAGATGGCTGTGAATTAAAGTATTTTCCTTTTTATACCCCAAGCATTATTATTTTGAAATAGATTAACTTGTTTCTTTTAATATCAAACCCACCTAGAGACTAAGGGTTCATAAGTTCAGCTTGAATTGGAATGTTGTTGTATTTCTGATGTGTTCAGGAGAGAGGATGAAATAAGGAGCAAGAGAAAGAAAATGCAAGTTTGAAAAATAGATCAGAAGATTGAAAGCCAAATACAGTGAATGAAATCCTGGCCATGTTATAACTCCTTTTGATTTTGGTAAGGGAGGGTTTTACCAAGCATCAGTGGGAAAAGGAGCATAGAGAAGACCTGAGAAAAAAATCTAATGGAAAACACAGATAAAGTATGTATGTGCTATTAAAAATAGCTCACTTATGCTAGCCTAAGTCATTTTTGTTTATTTTTGTAGGTTGGCGTAGAGATGGGGGTGATTTATTATTAGTCACAGGAGTTCATCTCACTTTTTACTGACAGGCCAGGGGGAATACCTGGTAGTGTGACTCCAATGGAGCCATGCTGCCAGGAACCCAGACCAGTGGAGGGTGCTACAAGCTAGGGCCAGTGCAGAGCAACAGACCTATTCTTTGGATGATTCTCACCTTCCCTCTAACTTGAATCATCCCATGGGTTTAAATTATAGGGACAAAAAGGTTCCCAAACTTATCTGGGAAGCCTGTGAAATGAAGCCCTCTAGTGCAGGGATGGTCCATTTTCTATTCCTGCAAAGACATATGCATGTGCTTAACTTTACATGTATTGAGCTTGACTGAAGTCAATGGGGCTATTCACATTGGATAAAGCTAATCACATGCATAAGTCATTGCAGGAATAGGGCCTTAGTTTATACACCTCCTAGCACAATGGGTCCCAATTGCAATTGGGTCGGTGGGGGTTACTACAATATAAATGTTTATTATTATTATTATTATTATTATTGCTATTTATTATTTATTAATAATATTAATAATAATAAATTAAATATGTTTGCAATTGTATTACAACATCTTCAATGTTTGCAGATCTCCAGTTCCACAAGATTTGCCCTTTTTTGTATTAAAATGTGAAAACACAGACATATACAAAGCACAAACGTAACAAAGTAGAATATAAAACAGAAGCTTTGTCTCGGGGGCCGGTTGTCAGATCAGCTGTAATGAAGCTTTGTCCTCACTATCAGAATCAGGGCCGGCTCTAGGCACCAGCAAACCAAGCACGTGCTCGGGGTGGCACTTTTCAAGGGGCAGCATTCCGGGCCTTTTTTTTTTTTTGCTTCGGTGGCATTAAGCTCTGGGCAGCAAAAAACCTAGAGCCGGCCCTGATCAGAATTACCTATTGTTGACAATGGCTGTCACCAGCAGGTGTGGTTGAATCAGCGCTGAACATGATTTAACAGCAAACATAACCAAGAGGACACTTGGTGTTAAGTACCATTTCAGAAACCATGGTTACAACTTGAGCTGAGTAGATTAAGACCCTGACTAGAAGGTCCACTTCTAACCCACTAGACCTGTGATTACAAACCTCTGCATCTGAAGCACTCTTACAATGGCCCCTTGTCATTTATTAATGTCAATCAACCCCTACTCCATCTCACTTCTCGTCATTTATTAATGTCAATCAACCCCTACTCCATCTCGCTCCCTTGGCTGTTCCTCCCCCCACTAGTGCTGATGTAATGGCCTGGCTGTGGCAGTGCCTTTCTTCAGAGTTTGTTTTTCCTTCTGCAAAGTGATTTGAGTAATATTGACCAGAGTAACTTGTAACTTTTGTCCCTGATGTCGAGGCACAAGAGGGTGCATGTGGAAACAGGGGTGCTGAAACAATTTGTATAGTGGGTGCCCTGAGAGCCATTGAACCAACTGTAAACCCTGTATATAATGGAAACCATTTCAGGCCAGGGGGTGTGGCAGCACCCCTACTTCCAGCACCTGTGCGTGGAAGTGAACTTCAGCTGCTAATATAATATTGTCACTGTCCTCTGGATCTTGTAGAAGTCTTGTGGAGGACAAAGTCTAAGGGTATGTCTACCGGCGGGCAGCAATCGATCCAGCAGGGATCGATTTATTGTGTCTAGTCAAGACGTGATAAATAAACCCTTGAGCGCTCTCCCATCGACTCCTGTACTCCACCGCTGTGAGAGGCGCAGGCGGAGTCAACGGGGGAGTGGCAGCAGTCAACTCACCATGGTGAAGACACCATGGTAAGTCGATCTAAGTACGTCGACTTCAGCTACATTACAGGTTTCAGAGTAGCAGCCGTGTTAGTCTGTATTCGCAAAAAGAAAAGGAGTACTTGTGGCACCTTAAAATTTGTTAGTCTCTAAGGTGCCACAAGTACTCCTTTTCTTTCAGCTACATTATTCACGTAGCTGAAGTTGCGTAACTTAGATTGATCCCCCCCTTAGTGTAGACTAGAGCTAAGGTAGGAGGGTTTAGAGGCTGGACTGGACTGGCCGAGGGAAGGAGTGGCTGGACTGGTACTTGGGTGAATGCACTTTCTCCCTCATTTTGGCCATGTGGAGCTTGGTCAGGCTGTACTACATGTTTTTGCAGAGTTCTTACCCTGGGCTCCCAAAGCCAGCAGCACTCGGGGGAATACCTTGTTGTGTGGCTCCAGTGTTATCATGCTGCCAGGAACACAAGGCAATAGGGGTGTTGCGGGCTAGAGCCAATGTAGAGTAACAGGGCTTCTCTGTGGATGGCGCTGGCCTTCTGCAGATCTCTTTAGCTACCTCTCCAAAGAGTTGATGTGGGTGACTTGGTACAAGAGGATCCTTGAAAAGATTTTCTTCCTCACTACTTCGCTTTCAGGAGTAGGAGATGAGCTGGCCCTTTGTCAGGGTGCATGGTTTGGGCAGGTGGTCTCTTTGTCTGAGGTTTTTTTTTAAACACCCACAACCCAGCTGTTTGGGGCAATGTGGTGAATATCAGAGACTATCAAAATGAATAAGAGTGCAGACAGGTAGATTTCAAAGAGACAGAGTAAAATCTCACACTTACTGTGCACATGCACACAAACACCTTTGAACCTTAAGAACAGAGAGCAGTTGAGTTCTCTCTGAGGTGTTCCTGTGGGTGTGTTGCAACCTTTCTATGACTGAGTTTATCCAGCTATAAAATGGGAGTTTTGCAATTGACAGAACAATAAAACTATATATAAAGATTTGAGAAGCCTTGCAAGCACAGGGAATATTATTCTTATGATTTTACCTCTTAGGAAATGGAGGCCAAGATCTGTTAATAGTCTACCCAAAAGACACTGCCTCATCTGAATGAATCTGTTGCCTTCTTGTTGTTTAGGCTGGATGCACAAAAGGAATTAGGTGCCTATGTCCCCGTTTCAGGACCAATGTGATGCACAAGATGCCTGCTGAATCCCGTAGCTACCTAAACTCATTTGGCACCTAAGTTTTTGTAGTAGAAGTTTCCTAGATGCCTGTGTTTCTGCCTCTCAGCATGCATTCTGCTGCCTCCCTCTAGGCATCTGAATGCCTATCTCCCACCAAAGTCTCTGGGAGACTCACAAACCAGGGCAAGATAGGTGTTTGACTGCCTGAGTCATGTGCAGGGTCTGATCCAATAGGCACCTTCTGAGCATGCTCACCAGACTGGTCCCTCAGGTGAGTTCACTGGGATAGGGTGTTAGAGAGGAGAGGCAGCTCTCTCAGAACTTTTAGCCCAGTGGTCAGGGTACTTACCTGGGATGTCGGAGACCCTCGGTTCAAGTCCCCCATCCACCTGAGGAGAAACGGAATTTCAACAGGGATCTGTCACCTCTCAGATGAGTGCTCAAATCATTGGGTTATAGATATTCTGATGTGGGTGTCCCTCAGTCTCTCCTTTTGAAGCCGTTGCACTCTGGATAAATAATGAAAGTGTCACTGGAGTAGGGGGACTGGATACTGGTTCTTCTACCGCCTGAGTGAGCTCTAACCACTGAGCTACAGAGCCATTCTTATGTTTGTGCTCTCTCCCTTTGTCCCAAGTGACACCTTAGTTATTTATCCAGAGTGCATCAGCTTCCACTGGAGAGACTGAGAGACTGGCCCCCATAGCTCAGTGGCTAGAGCAATCATTTTAGAGGTGGCAGACCCCCATTCAAATCCCTTCTTCCCCTCAGGTGAAGGGGGTATTTAAACCAGTTCTTGCTAAAACAGCATAGGCATCTAACTCGAGAAAAAGGTTCACAGCTCAGAATCACCAATGGAGCTAGGTTCCTCCCTGCAGTTTGGACTTGGGCACCTATCTGCATGAGCGGGGTGGCACATATCCCTCTAGCTTGACATCACCCACTGGCTAGCTTAGGCAGCTCAATGACTAGTCTAGTGGCTTTTGTGAATCATATTCAAAGGAAAATGTCTTTCCCCAGTCATTTTATAGGAGTCTAGGTGCCTAACTCAGGCTTTGTGAATCACAGTGATTTTTCTAGACACCTAAAAGTTAGGCACTGTGATACTCAGCATCACAATGCCTAACTCCTTTTGTCCATCCAGGCCTTACCAGGTTAGCAAGCTCTTCAAGGCAGGGAATGTGTCTTTAACGTTCTGTAAAGCAAAATGGAAATATATAGTGGAAAATAAATGTTTTATAATAATAAGTATGATTAATTAATGTATGTTTTCCAGATACTTTGAGATTACAGATTTATGTTCCAGAGTAGCAGCCGTGTTAGTCTGTATTTGCAAAAAAAGAAAAGGAGTACTTGTGGCACCTTAGAGACTAACAAATTTATTTGAGCATAAGCTTTCGTGAGCTATAGCTCACTTCATTAGCTCACGAAAGCTTATGCTCAAATAAATTTGTTAGTCTCTAAGGTGCCACAAGCACTCCTTTTTCTTTTTTAGATTTATGTTTGAGATCAATAATTTATTTATCCAAAAATTCTGGTCAGAAGAGTGGTTGTTTACATTATTGTTTGTTCCCTCTCTCTCTCTTGCACACATGCACACACATACACACTCTTACCTGAAAACAGGTTGGGGATGGAGAAAAAATAGCTCTTTCACATGCTGTTTGAATATAATATATATTTGATGTCCTTCTGTGAAAGATCTTTTCCTTTTATTTTGCTCCTCTGTTAATCCGAACAAAACTTTGATGCTGTTTAAATGTAATTATCATACAAACCATTAACAGCAAATTTAAAGCAGATTTAAAGCTAAAGTTGTGCTTAACTTCTGGTGGTTTACTGTTTTGTTTCATAAGTGCATGTCACAGTGTCCCACTTTTCCAGGGGAGTACAAATCTGAATTGTATATTGTCTGATTTTGTTAGGATTTTCCCCCCATTAAGTAAATATTATTTATGTGTGTTCTTAATCTCTGAATTTATTTAGTTTTTTAAAAAGGTAGCTTAAAAAGGAAATTTATGTTTAGTAGGAGTGTTTTCCCTGAAGAGATAATGAAATACCGCCTGCTTGGAGGAAAGGGTGGATAACGTTTTAAAACATAATCAGATGATGATAAATATTAGTGTATAATATATTAGACCATTGAGAACAGTGCTGTCTTTTCTGTTTGGCTTGCCCTAAATTATTTATTTGGTTATGCAAGCCCTACTCCTCAGTTCAGTGGCTAATTTGCAGAATTGTTGAAACACAAAAGATTCATAATACCTAACTTTATAGTTCAAGAACCTCAGGATTTGAAATGCAGTTGTAAACATGGGAGTTGCTATATTTTATTTCATTTATTATGTGACTGATTTGCAAATACAATGCTAAATGGAAAAGCTTAATATGTCTGAGGGCACAATATATCAAGAATTTCTTGTAGCTTTACCACATTAAATAATCTTGGATAGATATTGGGTCAAGAAATTCACTGGCCCTCAGCTATAGTTTAAACAGGGAGATTTCTGTTTACCTTTAATTTCTGACAAAAGTCACTGCTGATATTTGAAGACCAAAGTCATATGAAAGGGATAAATGTGTATTGATCTTAAATATTTTCAGTTTAGTAATTTTATTTATTTGTCCTTAAACCAGGGTTTTACCTCAGGGTAAGACTGAATTTGTTGACTTAAATCTTTTTAGAAATGGTCTGCAAAAATTCAAATGGATGCTGTATGTGGGAGACAGCTAGTTGTCATGGTAACTGTAGCGCAGTTTTTAATTCCACTTGGTGAGTAATGCGAACACAATGGTGCTGAATAGACCATTGCTTAGCAAGTACAAGTATCTTACATTTTCCATGTCAAGGTACAAAAGAGAAGAAAAAAAACAGATACCCCAGAGCACATCATTTTGGTTTATTGTTAATGAACATTTTAATTGAAAATCTATCCAGTTAAAGAGTACCCAAGCTAATCCAGAAAATGAGTGTTGAATAAGGTTATTTTAAGAGCCCTAACATGGTTGTAAAATGCAGAGATGAGATGTAAGTTATTTATAATTTAATTAGTCTTGTGTTGTTTTGAATATGTTTGTCAATGTATTTTTAGTATGTACTATAGGAAGAATGTAGTAGCATCATCATTTTGACTAGCAGAAGAGCATAAAGAGCTCAATCAATTTTTATTGTGTTCAGTTTTTGTTTTTACATCTGGAGACCTCAATCTATGATATTTCATTTCATCAAAATTAAGCCATTTATTTAATGCAGACTTTAGGAAAAGCATTGTCTTCATTTGCTTTGCAGATACTATATGTTTCATGGAAATGCAACGCCACACTTCTATAGTTGTTTTTTTAGGAGTTGTGTCAAAATTGACTGGTTTCCTTGTGATCCTAGTCTAGTCTAGTTTCATCTAACCACAACAATCATCATCACAGATTTTTTTTTCCTGCTAGGCTATTCTGTAGGCTTGCAGAGCCAGAAAGGAAGAAAGTAATAGGAGTTTAGTCAATAGTGTACTCTGTGCCCTTGTCAGGAGCATTTTGTGATCACCTTAGGTGTGTAAAAAAAAGGAGTACTTGTGGCACCTTAGAGACTAACAAATTTATTTGTGGCACCTTAGAGACTAACAAATTTATTTGAGCATAAGCTTTTGTGAGCTACAGCTCACTTCATCGGATGCATTCAGTAATGCATCCGATGAAGTGAGCTGTAGCTCACGAAAGCTTATGCTCTAATAAATTTGTTAGTCTCTAAGGTGCCACAAGTACGCCTTTTCTTCATTCAGTGGAATGTAGGTGTGTAGTTTCCAAGACCAGTTGCTGAAGTAGGCAATTTCGGACTCTGCCAAACTTTCTCAAATCTACTGTCTTTCAGCTAATAATGCAAGTTATTAATTTTGTACACAGTGTTAGCCCTTCAGTTGGCATCAGAGACCCAATTTTTTCTTTACTGATTTTTTCCCCTTCTCTAGCATGCTTTCTCAGCTCTTGGCTCTTAAATAATTGATTCCTCCACTCAGGTCCTCATACCAACCTCTTGTAAGAGTAGTGAGAATGCAAAAATGCATGTGCCAAACTTACCAAAGCACTCCCATTCTTTTAGGACACTAATGTTTAAAGTAAAGTTAGAGACTCCAGAAGAGGAAGTAACACACAGGGTAAATGTGAACATATTACGGTACTGTGATAGAATATTAATAGAAAAAGGTATATCAATTTAATGGGAGACTGGAAGTGATTCAGTAAGGATGACAAAATGCTGCCTTTTAAAAAAAATTAAAGATTAGTCAGATTTAGCAGTGGAAGCCCTTGAGTAAATCTGAATTATACACAATGTTGATGTGTCTGACTGGTAAAACGAAGCCCCTTAGTCTAAAGGCCTTTGGTACAAATTTGTGAACACATTAAATATATTTTTGCCAGAAAATTTGACCTTTACTGAAAGGAATTAGAAAAGCAGTAGAGCAAGATGGGAGGACCAAAAATATTCAAGCTATAGCAAATACTTATATATAATAATGTAAAACAATTCTTTTTTTTCTGATTAAATTGCAAATTTGCTCCTAATATACAAGATTCAAAAATAAGTACTGCATGGTGTATAAACTGCTATTTTTAATTAATGCTTTTCTCTGAAGGATAAGGGCCCTGCAGAATTAGTATGTGAAAACTTATATTAATTCATTGTCACTAGAAGACAAGCTCTTTCCATCCACTTCTGGAATACTGTAGTGACTTAACCTTGTATTATCACTCGCAAGTCAATCTACCACCCACAAGAATGAAGAGGAAGATTACACAATATTCTTCTTCTTCCCTTTTTACAGATCTAGAAAGTGGGGAAGATAGGTTGGGATTCACACAAGGCCATATAACAAGTTTGTGTCAGGAGCTGTTGTTTCACAATCTTCCTTCCCATGCTGTCCCTCAAATATCTAACTACTCTCTCCTCACTTTAAGATATCAGTTTTCACATGATGAGTATTTGTGGTGAAAACTGATTATGTCTGGGATTATTTTCAAATTTGACCCAGGATGAAATGTCACCAGCTTTTAATGGTATTTGAGAAAATGGTAAATGTTCAAGATTTTGTCTCACTTGGAAATTTACTATTTTTCACAATCCACTTTTGCAAAATAAAATGCCACTTTGCCATTATACTTTTATTTTTTGCAAAAATAATGGGGTAATATTTGCAATAGAACTGATATGATTTAGAAACATAAGTATCATTTTCAAAAAAGTCATTTAGGATCCTAAATCATTTAGGCGCTTTTGGAAATTTTATCCAAGATGTCTTTTATTTTTCCCCAAAAATACTGTCAGTTGAAAGCACCTTGTGAAGTGGCATCAGAGTGTGAGAAAAGCAACATTAAGATCTTGCATATGTTGCCTTAGGATGTTTGTCATTGCCTTTGTTGGTAGTGATAGCAAATGTTCTTTTATGTTTAGATACCTCTGCGGTTAGAACCTTAGAAAAACCTTAGCTAGACTGATTCAGGGTGAGGAGTGGCTTCCATTTTGTCAATCATTTCCATCAATGCTTGTGCATCCAGCCTAGTTAACCTAGAAAGTTAACCTAGACTGACTAACAGTTTATGATCAGATAATCCAGAATTCAAATGAACAAGCTTGAATTATGAGAGATTTTGTGGCTTGGAATGTCTCTCTTCTTTGAATCAAGAGTCTGACACCATAGATTCTGACATATGGCACAGTCAGAATGTACTACCACATGAAGGTTTCGCTCCTCACTGTTCACATGGTTCTGGCAGCAGTTTATTCATCCAGGCTTCCCTGTGATTCTAAATTTGGCAGGCAAAGATAATTTCTTTACAAAGGACCTGAAACAACAAGATCAACACAAGTATCACTAAAGGCTGATTCTAACAATGGGGACCACCTAGTATGTGTTTGTCTTGTAGGACAATACTAATTGTCCTTTACATTGTTCAAAAGTTAATAAGGATCTGACCTGAGTTTATTAAAGAACATTGATCTTATCAGGGCCAGCCCAAGACCTAATGGTGCCCCAGGTGAGGAGTGTCTTTGGTGCTCCCCGCCCTATTTGTTAAACTTTTGAATATCTTCTTTTTTTATTGCATTTGTAGCTCATTTCATGACTCTGATGCACGATTTACATGCCTTATTTATCCCTGTTATGCAAGACAGTAAATTTGTATGCCAGGATCTGTAAATCTGTATTTATTCATGCCATATATAAGCAAATAAAAAATTGTTTCCTCTAAGCTTATAGAAACTTTTCAATTTTAAGAATAGCTGAAATGTACTAACATCAAGAAATTGAACTGTGCATCAGGTAAATCTGCAAATTCCTTAGTAATAGGACTTCCATCATTTATGCTTCGCTCTTCAATTTCTTCTCCACTGGGACAATCACTACTACCTAAAGTCCATTCTACGTTGTTCTGTTTCAGATATTTTTCCATCAAATTTGTCCCTTGCTGTAAACCAGATTGCAATCAGCTTTTCGCTTCCTATACTGAGCTCCTGAAGGTTTCTTTGGGGGCATCTTGTATTTTCTACAGGGGACAACAGACAGTATTAGGGAGAGCAAAAGACTATGTTCTGCAGTCTTAGGGTGATGCCTGACCCCTTATACACACATGAGGGCATGGCTAACTATTTTCTAGGAGGTTCAATGAAAATGTAGTTCTCAGAAAGTCTGGAAGGTTCCTTGATATTCTACAAAGTTCCAGAACATTGTAGGATTTTAGTGAAAAATGAATCCACATACTGAATACCTGAAACATTTTACTTCAAACATTCTATTTTCCCTTTTGTCACTAACAACCAGAATAGCACCCTGAGCCCGGTTCCATCTAAGCCCAGCACTCCAGGCAGTCGCCCGGGTCACTTGCCCCTAAATTCATCCCTAGATCTTATGACCTGGTGCATAGCTAAGCATCCTCCTCTCTACCACATCACCCACAAGTCTTCAGAAAGCTAAAGTAAGGACAAGGCTCAGATCATCCTTATATTTCCACCTTGGGCTCAACAGTGCTAGTAACTGGAACCTGTAGTCATAGCCTTGGAACTTCTGCATCACTTGCCAGTATAGCATCTCCATGTCTCTTTTCCCAAGCCCAAAGCTAGGTCCTTCACTCAGCCCCGTGTCCAGTTCACGTAGACCTTTAGCATGGCATTCTGCTAGACTTACGGCAGGTCTACATTGGAAGTGCTGTAGCATGTCTGGTGAAGATGCTGAATGCTGATGGGAGAGTGTTCTCCCATCAGCATAATTACTGTACCTCTGCGAGAGGCAGAAGTTAGCAGGAGAGTGTCTCCGGCTGACACAGCACTGCTGTAGACAGCAGTTAGGTCGCTGTAACTTTTGTTGCTCAGGGGGATGTCTTTTTCATATCCCTGAGCGATATAAGTTACATCGACTTAAGCGTAGTATAGACAAGCCTTTGGGCTTTTATGGTGAAATCCTGGCCCGAAATGAATCAATTACAAAACTCCTGTTGCCTTCAATAGAGTCAGAATTTCCCCCTTAGTGTTCACAGTAGATCCAACTGTCTCTTCAAGAGAATTTCATGAGAGTACTACAAAAAGATACATTCTGTGAAATAAAGTTGGTTTACAATATGGGCATCCGGCAAGAACACAGTCTCTATCTTCCTCCACTACCAATGTCTTGGACAGTATGTTTTCTCTGAAAAGTCAGATCTAGCTCTTGCCACTATTAAAGTCCACTCATCAATTATACCATCATATAACCCACAGTCCAATGGTCTTCTCTTTTTTGTTCACCCAAATGTGAAGACATTTCTTAAGGATTTGGTCTCCATCTATCTTCCAGTATGAGAATCACCACCTTTGTGACATTTGAATTCATTAACAAGCTAATGAAAACTTTTGACCCAAGGCAATTCTCTCTATTACTTATTCCTTCAAGTTGCATTCTAGAAGCTATCAGATCAGCTGTGTTAAGAGAGATCCAGAGAGGAGACTGCTATTTGTCACCTTTGGGAATTCAGAAAAGAGAGACTGATATCTGTCTATCTTGGGGACAGGGAGACGGTATTGGTTCGGGGGGAGGGACAAGAACAGGGAAAAGAATAATATGTGACACCTCCCCCCCCCACCTTGGGGATGATTGTGCCCCTTAGTAGTGTGAAGGTGGCAGGGTTGTTGTTTCTTGGAGTACAGCAAAAGATGGGGGTGGGTCTACATATGGCTCTTAGAATAAAGGCAAACCTTAACATTAGCCTCACTGCTTCTCCCTTTACATATCCCCTTCTTACCACATGAAGAGGGAGCTGAAGTGCCTTCACAGCCCTTGATAATCTCACACCCTTCTGTAGCAGTGCACGCAGCTTGGGGAATACTGATTTACTACTATCTGTGACTTGTTCAAAATCAAATTTAAAATATGAAGAATGATGGGTGGAGTTTTTATGATATGGAACTTCCCCAACCCACTTCCAGAAAAAAACAAAGATAACTGGAATTGCTGTCATTGACTGCATTAAATGAGTTTTTTATGTTTTTCCTTAAACAAAAAGTAGCAATTTCTCAATAGCCATTGGCTAGTAATATCAGTATTGCACTTCAGTAATCAACACCCTGTTATCCACATGAAATAACTAAGAATGCTAAAAATCATGTAATACCAAGACTTCAGTACATTGTATGTTCTTTATATTTTTCAGTCTCAACATTCTAATGACAAACTTCATAAGAGAGCTCTATGAATTTTGTTTTGCATTGCATTTCCATTCATGTTCCTTGACGAACTTTATATTTATCTAGTTAAAGTGTGAATACAGTTCTGTGAAGTTTAGAATCTTAATAACTAATATGCTTAAAGAGCTGTAATATTCAGTCATTTAAATTATTACATCACTAACGTCCTTTGTAATTTGTAATATTGCGAAAGTTGCGGATTTTGCGATATTAAGCTTCCACTGCAATTTTGACAGTAGGAGCCTGGGCCATTCCAGGGCTGAGAGTGGGATCCCCTGCTGTGAACCCTGGTGGCACTCTCAGCCCTGGATCCCCGTTGTCACTTGTGGGCGGCTGACAGTGTGGGCCCCTGCTCTGAAACCCAGGCAGATGACAGAGGAAAATCATGGAAATGTAATAATGAACTTTATTACTGCAAATAATAAGGTCCATTATTCCTTTTCCTCAATTTTCCATGGCTTGTCATCAATTTAGCTGCAGTTTTTTGACAATCATCCTGCAGTTCAAGTAGGGCCTTATATGTCACCTAATGGCTGAATCTGTTTGCGTCAGATTCAGTAAGCAGAAATATGTAAAATGTATCTAAGTGTGAGACTTCAGTAAAAGTTTGACTGGTGCCTTCATGTATATTCTGCATACTACCCAAATGTAAATACAATTTGCAATACAGTCTCAGTCTTAAATATTTTTTTCTTGTACATATCATAAGCATCCTCTTTTAACCCAAGTATTTTGATCCTAATGCTGTAAAACCTTTGGGTGTCACTTTATTATTTTTGGGAGGTGGGAGTAATAAGATGTCAAGGCTGATAAAAAGTACTTCTTCCTGGTTTTACTGAGAATCTTCAGCGTCTGTGTCAGTAAGCTATGAACCCGCGTAGAAAATAAAAACTAAAAGCTCATGAGGCATGTGTATTGACAGGGTTTAACTAGTTGTAAATGGAAATCACATATATTTATGTGCAAAAAAAGAATATCTGTTAATATACTGGAGCTGGAATTCACATTCCCTTGATCAAAACTGGCAGTGCTCATCCATAATTCAACTTCGTGGATGATGAGTCACAGAGGCTATTGGCTGAGTGGCTATTGGGTCTAATTGTGACTTATCTCTGACGTCCCATGATGCTAGACCTGCAAAACATGGAATGTGGCTGAATGAGCCATCCAGACAGCTCCACTGATGATATTTATTTACTTGTCTGTTTCTTTTATTTTGATTTATAAAAAAAAAAAAAACCAAGAATTCAACAGATGCCCATCTATCCTCTGAGTGCCCTTGTAACAATTAACGTTACAGTCCCATCAATATCATTGTAATAAATTGTCTCCTCATTCCACCATAAAATCTTCATTCACAACATGCCTTAGATGGCAAATAACGTTCCCTATAAAATAGAAATACATCCCCACATCTCAGGCAACCTTCACCCAACATGTCTGGGACAAAATGTATCATTCCCAGAGTTTAACAAATACAGACTGCAAGGGGCAAGGGGGAGATGGATTCTAGATCTGATGGAGCTTTCTGGAACACACACTGCCAGCTGCTACCTTCCATTATGAAAAGAGAGCTCCAGTGAGAGCATCTCTGCTGATCTGTGCAGAGGCAAATGATAATGGGGTTATTATGTCGTCTCAGGTAGCTATGTCCCAGACCTTTAAAAGATCAAAAACAGCACCTTCAATTCCACTTAGAAACTCATAAGCAGCCAGCACAGGTCCAGAATACCTGTGACAGGCATTCTCAGTGTGAAACTCCACTCTGTAAGCGGGCCACTGCATTGTGACAAGCATAATGAGGCTATGCTGGACTTACAACTTTGGATGAGTAAACTAGTTTTGAGAGCACAAGTAATAATCCAAACTACAGCCCTTTCCCTTTACAGATTTCAATTTTTAAAAATATTTCATTTTGGATACCTCTTTACCCCATTGACAGATCTCCCCTTTCCTGCAATGTGCAAGTCCTCCCAGCTTCCCCAACTGTCCCCCTTCTCCTTTACAACATCCCCTCTTAGGACAGGCACATGGGATTGCACACATACTCACCTTTAATAATGAATAAAAGGAGGCAAATTCCCAAGCAAACCAGAGTTTTGGGGGTCCTAATCCTACACTTCTGGAGAGGTTGTGTGCATTTATTCTGATGAATTGTCAGGTTTATTTTAAAATAAATAACAATTATCTGGACTTCAGAACTGAGCTAGTGTTTAGACTGTCTTACTGTTAGATGGCTAGCCAAACAAAGGAGCACTATGCATATGATACAACTCCCCCAATATGAGCTGTCTGATTTTTGTCATCTTGTGGCGATACCACAATGGTTCATTTTATCCTCCAGCATGTGGGGAAACAAGGAACAGATGGAGGCATGTATCCTCCAGTGTCCTCAGGAGGCATCCCATCTCTCAGATCTTAACAGCAATGAGTGATTGCTTATCATATCTCTAAGAGATCTATCCACTTGGAATGTACCGTTTAATCCTGCTAAATCTTGTATAGATTCCTCTGGAGACTCTGCATCAAGCTGTACCTACATTTTGCAACAAGGTCCCTTTTTTTCGCAGTGCTCTGATGGGGCAGATTGAAAGTTCTGTGGCAGATTCATTAAAATTAAAGTTTGTATTTAAATTAAATATGAAAGTGAATAATACAGTCAGTAGAGTAGCCCTGTCCTATTTATTTTTATATTTAAATTGACATAATGTTGTTCACACATTTTCAGGTTTCAATATGCTTCAGAGTTTTGTATTGTCAACACATAACTGATTCAGAGAAGTTTTTGGAGAGCCAGATTTTTTGGTGTCTAGGAGGTCCCAGAGGTGATGTGGGGTTGCAGGATAAGCATATTAGCTTGTTGAAATTGATTTAGTACAACATGACATTTTGATTTAAAATCTTGCATTATATGGAATTAACAGGGCATATATTAGATGGCTTAAAAACTGGCTCACTGACAGATCTCAATATGTAGTTGTTAATAAGAAGGTACCAATGAATGGGACCTTTTCTAGAGGGCTTCTTCAGGGATCACTTCTTTTGTTCAGTGTTATTAAATGGTTTTATCAACAATCTAGATGATATGAAATTTTTGCTGGTAACGATTCCATATGACACACAAATTGCTGCAGTAGTAAATAAGGAGGACAGGTTACTGTTACAGAGTGATATGATTAAATAGTCACAGTCCAACATTACAACCAAATACAAAGTAATGTATCTGGGAACAAAGAATGAACACTATACCTACAGGAAGGGAGACTCTTTTGGAAAGCAGTGACTCAAAGAAGGATTATTGGGTCATTATAGATAATCACCTCAACATGAGCTCTGTGCTGTGCAAAAAGGGCTAATGTGATGCTTGGATGTATAAAACGGGGAATATCAAGTAGACACAAAGAAGTGGTCTTTCTTCTGCACACCGAATGGATAATACCAGTACTATAATATTTGTCCAATTCTGATGCCCACACTTCAAGACAATGTAGAAATACTCAGTTTACATTTCAAAAGTTTTCTTTGCAGTCATCATGGTGGAAGAATTTTTCAAAAAATGAAAAATTTTGGAGCACAATTCTATGATGTGAGTGGAGAGGTTTATAGAAAATATTGTGGTCACAGAGTACATAGAACCCTACTTATATGTTTCAGAGTAGCAGCCGTGTTAGTCTGTATCTGCAAAAAGAACAAGAATACTTGTGGCACCTTAGAGATTAACAAATTTATTTGAGCATAAGCTTCTTACTATATGTTCCATTCTATGCATTTGATGAAGTGGGCTGTAGCCCAGGAAAGCTTATGCTCAAATAAATTTGTTTGTCTCTAAGGTGCCACAAGTACTCCTGTTCTTTCTACTTATATGTGCATCAGTCACAATAGAAGGCTGCAGACAGATCCAGCAGTATAAGTGTAGTGGTTTGTGCTCTATCCATAGCTACCATGAACAAAGGACAAGTGACTGAGATGTGCTGCTAGTACTGTTTCCATGCTATGTCCCAGTCTTAGCCTAAATGGGTAAGGCAAATCTACGACATTGGCAGAAGATTAGCTTTGTTGGAATTTGCTTGCTTCCGCATTTTCTGTGATTTAGCATCAGGAATATTTGGCTGAGCATGGGCTAGTAGTTAGCTAGATCATTTGCATTGAATATTGATATTTTGTGGAATGGCCCAGACTGTCAGATACTTCAGAGTGGTTGGAAGCTTGTGCTTCTTAGTGGAGGGGTGGATGGTCTATTGGTTCTTCATGGTACTTACTAATGAGATAAAAAATAAAAAAGTTGTTTAACTCTGAAGTTTAAAACGTGTCTGTAGCTGTTCTAATTTTTATGCAATTAAATTGAAATTTTCAGAATTGGGTGCCTGAAGTTAGACTCCTAAATCCATATTCAGGCATCTAAATAAGTGCCCTGATTTTCAAAAGTACTGAGCACCTGTATTTTCAGTGGACTTCAGTGGATTCAGCACCTCTGAAAATGGTGATTCTAATACTGCATTGGGGTTGTTGTAATCTAAGTATGGATCAGTTGAATCCACCAGTGTTTTTTAAAATAAAGTTCTTTTCTCTTCATTCTGACTTTTCTGCTAACATGTTTGACTGCATAAAAAGGATGTAACTTGATGTGTTTGAGGTAATATACCAAAGAGAAATGTGCCATTATTTGTTAGCAACTTCTCTAGAATCACATGGAAGAAAAGCTGGTTTACATTGCTACTTGGTGTATTGTTCAACACCTTTTTATATAAATATATTGTAGCTATCCATATATATATAATTTCTTTCTTTCTTTCTTTCTTATTAAATTCAAATACATTTGCACCAGCACTGAAACAAAAGCAATCTGGATCCTATGTGGTTTCAGGGGGTATTTTTTGCATAGCATTTCCTGTATTTATTTACTGTAGATTCCACTTTCACTGTACGCTATGGCATTTCCATGTCTGGCCAGAATATGACTTCTTGGACTCTAGTCTTACATTTCTCAGTACATAGGTGGATGTGCATTATGTTTAGTATTTCCAACCTCATGCTATGCAGTATTAGATAATATCTGTAGTGCACAATAATCCTGTCATATACAGCAATTACATCTCTATAGTCTCAATATATATTTATTCTTGGAGGTACCCAGCTTTTTCTCACTGTCTGACCAGTTGTAGGGTTACGTCATTTTATATTTGTCATTTAAATGACAAAAAATTAAGGTTTATTTATTGCCAATCATTTCTGTACCATTCTGCACTTGTATTCAAGCAGCATTCTAAGTGGAGGATTTGATTGTGACAAATCAGGAAGTAATTTTCTTGGCTATGACTCTGTAAAGTTTCCTTGCTTGGGGGTCTTTCTATTTGTACAATTAGCTCTACTTTTTTTAGGTCCTGTCAAACTTTGTCACCAAGTTTATAACTAACTACATTCTATTCAAATTGTCATTTGCTTCTGTTTGATTTAAAGTTCCTTTAATTGGCATGTTGAAGAACATTACAAAGGCTCTCACTGTTCGTTAATTATTTTTGCCCCAAATCAGCAACTCATAATTTACTTTTGCCCAATCTAGAATCACAAGGATCTGGGATGTGATACCTCAATCTGTCTCATGTGCTGAGACAACCCCAATATCTATCGACAAGGGGAATTGAAAGTGCAGAGTTTTGTACTTTTGGTATCAAGTCAGTCTGCCTAAACCCTTGGCATGCATCCCAAACTGAAAATACTCTTTTATTTTGAAGTCTTGATATGACCTTCTCAGCAATTTGTGTGCAGCATAAGTCTCGTTTTAGGTCCTTGTCTTCATCTTTTAGATATTCTCTATTTGTTTATAAATCCTCTGTTTGATTTTATTGTGGGGACCATGCAATTAGCTCAGTCTGTTGGTGTCTGTATTTGTTCAGTAACACTTCATATTACCATCCAGTCAAGTTCAGTTTTTACTTGCTCTTTTACTGCTAATGCAACTTTATGTGGTGCATGTATTTCTGGCGGCACACTCGGATCTCTATCCGTCTGATGTATTATATTCTTAATGCATCCCAATCCATTAGACAGTCATCAAATTCTTTAATGTTTGGAAGCACTGCACCTACTTTCTCTATTTTCTTGCCAGCTTCTTTTTCAGATTGTGGGATTGAGGTTGCTACATTTGTTTCATTTTTGCCAGAGATTGTTTTCTTCTGACCTCATATTCAGGTGTACATTTTTAAATCAGGGAAATTAACAATTGGAACAGCTCATCTAGGGATGTGGTGGATTCCCAATTACTTGAAGAATAATTTAAATCAAGCAAAGTTGAAGCACTAAAAATCAGGAAATGCAAAAGTTAAGGTTGCACTTGTCTTTCCTTTTGTGTGTTTGAATTATCAGTCACATAATTTCTAACTATATGACCACATGCTGTTTCTCAAGTAATATCATAAAATAGATCCTCAGATATGTGTTTGTCTTCTTGTAGTGCTGTGTACTACTCTGTGTTTACAGCACAAACAGGGCTCCATGAAATCCATTTATATACAAGATCCATAATGAAGAAGACAAGGCAGGTTTCTGCCTCAATCACTCCTCACCATATAAGTTGCAATTACCAAGATTGCAGAAAATATTCTGATATTACATTGTAATATTTGAAAAATAGTGTGCGACAGCCCTGACCTCATTCACTGCACTCCTTACAAGATGTACGCAGCCGGAGGGAAGGGCTTCTGTTGTGTCATGACTCACTACAGCTGATGGAGCACTCCAGCTACAATGGAACAAGATCCTCATATTCTTGCAGCACAATATTGTAATGGTAACAGCAAGGACAGCACTAGAAGAAGAATTTGTGTACCTGATAATCCAATGAAAGTCACTCCAGCACAGGGCAAACAGGTAAATACATTAATAACAAACCTCTGATAACTTACAACGTTCCAATTCCATTTAGCTAGAGCAGGACAATCAGCAAGGAATGCTGAAAACAGGAGCAGGCCTCTTTAAAGAAGTAAAGGTCATGAAAGTAGAGGGCAACTAGGAAGAGGGTTACCATATCACAAAGGTACCTGAAGCAATGTCTTCTCTAAACACTTAAAAACTCCTTGTGAATGCTAGCATCAATTATGAGGAAGTATGCTCCAGGCCAGAGTAAAATTGCCTGGGGGAAGAAATTCACTTTAAATCTTTCAGTTTTTCCCTTAAACATTTTTAATAAGAGTCACACATGCATGAGCTACAAAAAATGTCAAGATTCAGTAGCTCTCAATATTTTGAGGATCATTCACTTTATGGTATGAGAAATTTTAAACTTTTTGAAAGGTAAAGTGGGTGATGTATGAAGAAGAACTCTGGGTAGTTCAAAAGCTTGGCTCTTTCACCAACAGAAGTTGATCCAATAAAAGATATTACCTCGTCCACCTTGTGTCTCTCATATCCTGGGACCAAGATGGCTACAACAACACTGCAGACAAACTTGTTAATTTCAGTATTGTTCTCTTGGATTCTTATGTCCATTTTTAGAGTTTTCTGGAGTTGACTGGTAACTGGAATTCCCATTCTGTGGGAAATTCCAAATTAAAATTCTTAGATAAAACAAAATTGAAATGTCAAAATTTTCCACAAAATGGGAATTCTAAAATTTTGTTTAGAAAAAGTCAAAATGGTATTTTGTTGCATCCTTATCTAAATGTTTCTGAGGCTCTCTGGAGTCTCAGCAGCATGCCAGTGAAGGAGCCAAGCAGCTCAGGGAGCTGGGGCTCACAGGGCTTCTAGGCTGATGAGGAGGCTGGGAGCCTTGGCTCCAGGACAGTCCACCTGGCAGGCTATGCAAAAGCCAGGAACTCTAGGAGCCCTGGATTTTGAAAAGCCGTGAGCCAGGGCTTGCAGGCTCTCAGCTCCTCTGGTGGTCTGCTGAGGAGCCAGGCAGGTAAGCTGGCAAGAAACCAGGTGGATTTTGTAACATTCCTGGCAGGCAGGGTTCCATGAGAATTTCATTGAAGTTGACACATTCCCATGGAACATTGATTTCAACCAATCAGTGTTTCCACTGGAAAAAACATTGTGTTGAACATTGTGTTGAATCGCTCTAGTATTTCCCCTTTCGAAGGGTGTGTCTAGTCTAAATACAGTCATGAGAAATGGAATGCAAACAACCCTGCTGTCATGACTGGATTACCTACATGGTTATTTTCCAAAACCCCACCAAGTGCATAAATCCTAATGGTTAAATAAACTGCACACGCTGGCAGTTTTTCTTGCCTTTCCCTGAGCAAATGCCAGGTGTCATTTCTGAATCTGCACGTCATTGTGATGCTGCAGTTCCCTTGCTAGACACCAGATGGCATTTTTAGGACCGTGTTATAATTGCTGTCATAACCGTGGAGCTCCTTCTCATAATGCTGTTAGTTGAATTTTGTAAAGTGCCACATATAGGCAATTTCATATTATAGTGATCAAATAAAATTTGTAACAGGGGAAATGTCTTAATTTAAACCATAATAACAATTTTTACATATAGTACAGCAATTGGCACTTGATTCATTCAGTCATAAGTCTCCCCAGATGTAATATTAATATTATCAATAATAATAAAGCTGTTTTTCTAAAACGCTTTTTAGCTATAGCTCTCAAAATGTCTTATAAAGGAAAGTGAATATCATTATTGCATTTTGCCAGTGGGGAAACTGAGGGAGAGAGGTGACATAACTTGCCTGCTCTTACACAGAAGGTTAACGGCAGAGCCAAGGATAGAGGCCAAGTCTTTCAACTAGGCCAGTGCTTTATCCACAAGACCCTGCTGCTTCTTCTGTTGCAGAAGAGAGAGAATTCTAGTCTACAGTATACCTTCCCCATATGAGTAATGCTGTTGAACAAAAATTTCTCACGTGGCTAAGATGTAAAAATTGTTCACAAATATTTGTTCATATTTTTAAACAGCAATGTGAATGTGTAGGCACTCCCAATGTGTGTGTGTTCCATGAATATTCTAGCGGATGAGTTTATTGGCAGGAATGTATGCTGAAACAGCCAGTTTTAATCTATCATTGCAGACTATCCATGGAAAGCAAATTTTGAATGCATAATCATGAGTATTTGCTCTTTAGATTTACACATCTCCAATCAGGAAACAAAATAAAAAACCCACATGCCCCATATATCCACTCAAAACAACTTTTATTTGAAATATTAAATGCTCAAAGTGACATGCTCATGAATGAATACAGATCAAGAATTATTCAGAGATTTGTTGGTAGATAATTTCAAAATAATTGTTATATTTTGAAAATTGCTATCTGTTTGTAGGCAATTTTTGTAAAGAGAAAAAGAGACAAAATTCAGGAATGAAGTGTCTTGTTACAGATTATTCTGTCAGCTCTACTAATGGAGAAAAAAATTCAGTTGTCTGTAATTAATCCTACAGAGACAAAGTGTGGGTGTCTCTCTCACCAATAGAAGTTGGTCCAATAAAAGATATTAAATATCCTGAGACCAACACTGCTACAATTATGCTGCATATAACAATATAATTAATCTTTTTTATTATCTGATTGACTCACCAATCTGTAGTGTTATGCACATCAGACTTCCTCAGCTAAGTGTGGGTATTTCCACAAATCATTTGTAATACATGGACAGCATTCCAAGTCTGACTGGCTTAGATCATGGCTTCTCAAAGCTGAAGGACATTATTACCACTATCCTTTATACTTATTTGGGAAAGGGGGATCCATAACTTTTTTTTCTCTCTCTGTAACTAGAAGTCACAGTATGAAAGAGCTTGAGAATCACACTAGCTTAATAGTTTTCTATCTCAGTAAATACTCTATAAAAACCCTTGTGTTCATCCAGCTTATTCACGGCTGCTTTTGTCAAGCTATGGTACATCATTATTTATCCCAATGCTTTTAGAAGTCAGTCTCATTATCATAATCTTATTCAAGAGCTGCTAGCTTTCTCCTTTTTATGTACTAAATAATTTGTGTAATTTAGTGCTTTTGTTGCTTCCAGCACACAGCAATAATAATAAAAGAACAATATAAATAAATTATAACCTCGCTCATGCTCATATGTGACCCTAGAAAAGTCCTCAATAGGTACTTGCTGAAATTTGATGAATGGACCTAGTAAAAATCCTTACTTCTAGTTGTTGAAAACTGATTTGTAGCTAAGGTGATGTCATCAGAGGTTCATATTTTCACAGCTACTGTATGATATCATAACAGTGAAATATGACTTTTTTTAAAAAAGTATGAGGGAATAATCAAACATTTACAGCTTTATAATCAATGGGAATGCAATATAAAAATTATCTGAAGTTGTGTGCATGATGATGGACTGAGTTACCGATGTCACAATTCTAGTTACCGCTAATGTCACTACTCCTCAGCTGTTTTCAAATCTAATGGTTAGGTTAAAAATATCTGAAAGATTCTCTCGTGTTGTTTTTTGTTCTGTTTTTCCGAAATGTCTTTATCTAACAAATGGCATCTTCCAGATAAGAAAATGCCATCCAGTCCAGAAGGACTTTTACGTATTTTTTAAGCACTTTTGTCATGTTAAAATCTTGATGCACTTCCAGATGCACTGCAACAGAGGAGAATTGTGAATACCCATTCATCTAAGAGTTCCAATGACATTAGAGGCCACCCAAGCTTTGCTCTCATATCTATGATGTCACAAGAAGCCTCTGTTACATTATTGTAGCCTTTCTGTTCACTCACCTGAGTAGCATTATGTATCTATCACACATGTATCCTTCCCAGCATATATACATATATTGTCATATTTGTCTGCATGATTGGGAAGATGATTCTTTTTTAATTTTCAAAGAGGTACTGCACATGTGCTATAAGTAAATTGTGTGATAATCTATGCAAATTGTGTGCACAGAAGCCTTTGCCTTTGGGGAATGTAAATTACTCAGAACATTTTTCAATTTGTTTGTTTTTAAATAAATAGACTTTTCACATAAATAGACTCAGGCCAATTTCTTGTCCTATTTATTTACACTCTGCTCCCCTTTTGTTTTTTCTTGTACGTATCTCAGTGCTTACTAATAAGGTTGCCTCTAGAGCAGGAGGAAGAGGAATGAATGATGAGAAAAATCAGCCTAACATTCATTTTGGTGTGTTTATATGCATTTTGTAAGTGACATCTCTACTTACATAATGGTGTATAACACATTCACAAGTCAAAGCCATTATCGTGATCTGACAGTCTTTGTATTCACTTCATACTAACCTTGCTTTCTTCTGGTACATTGGTACTTTGAGATATTTATAATGCTAGATTTACTAAAAAACGGAGTTGGATGAATAATTTTCTTTATGTGACGCAAGAATTAAATACTACCCATACAATATATTTACTACACTGCATTTTTTCTGTTTAGCGTTCTCCAGTGATGTAATTTTTGTATTAATAAAATTATACCAGTACTCTTTAAGTACCCTTTCAGAGAAATATTTTCATGTAAATTGTCTGATTTTGTTTTAAGTGAAGGAGAAAACCTGGTAGAGGTTGTCTCTTTAAATCAGATCTGCAGTGTTGATGGACCCTCTAGCAGGCATGGTAAGAACCATTTGCACCTCTGCAGCAGGGAGCTTGACCATATAGGCTCACACATTCAATCAAAACATTTTCCCTTTTAATATGCGCTCTATCAATCCTATTCCCATGGTTACCGCTCCTGCTTCTTTGGTTGCTTCTAGTCTGTTGGAAAAGGGAGGCAGCATACATTTCTTGTACAGGAGTTTAAAACATACTGAAAGAAACCCTGTTGTGATTTGCATTTTAAATTTTTCTTTTTTCCTCTCATTGTACAGAATGCTGTAGCAGTAGCTTCAGTTCATTTGCCACAGTCTGTCTTCTCTCGGTCTTCAGCCTTGCAATCTGTTGATAACTCCACTTGCAAGCTACAGTTTATTGTCTTTCGGAATGGAAAACTCTTTCCTAGCACGGGAAACTCATCAAATCTTGCAGATGACGGGAAACGTAGGATGGTTACCACACCAGCTGTCTTTGCTAAAATAGGTGAGGAGTGTTATTCATTATTTCTTTTAATCTGAAAGCTACGGTATACTTGATTGTGTACAGAGTGGAGCAGCAGAGTATACAGTATGCTGAGAAGCTGGGGTCTCTCTGTTTCTTAACACAAGTGTTTGGATTTATTCACATGTATATAGTTTTATTCAAATTAACTTGTCCACAAGAGAAGTGTAATTATTGTAGGAACAGAAGGAAAATTAGGTTTTACAATTTTTTTATGTTGTTGTGACAGAAGCTTATATCTCAAACCAAGGTGAAATAGAAAAGAACCTTGTTTTACTCTATACAAGGAAAACTGCAATACCATCACTCTGGATTCAGATAAATATTAAGATATGGGGGTTAATGCCCTGTTGCATGTATCTTAATATTCAAAAGAATAGTTTTTGGTATGAAGGACTTAAAGCAGGTGTTGCTAAAGGCTTTTTTTCAGTGTGATGAATCTTACAGAACTGTGACTAATTATGTTAATTAGTCACCCAGGCAATTTTAATCGTTTTATTTTATTCTGAATAGTATTCGCATTTCCATTTGCTTTTAAAACAATGTTTTAAGGTAACTTTAAAAGTGCAAAATTGCCTTAACTAATAATCATACTAAGGGACAACTCTTTTTTCAGTTACATGAGTGAATATTATAACAGGTGTCTTAATTTAAGACTTACACAACAAATCCAGCTTTATTAATGATGATCAGATCAATCGGACACCTCAACAGGCTGAAATAGTCATTAAGATTAATTTAAACTGTAGTAAACTTTTCTGTATTTGCTTTTAATTCACACAGACAGGAATATGTAGCTATTGCTTGGTTTTCCATAGTTCAGTACATTTTTGAATCTGTGAATATACAGCATTCAGCAGTAAAGGATTTTCCACTCTATTTCTCTGATTCAGTTTGTTGCTTTTGCAGATGGATGCAGTTTCGGAAACCTCACCACGCCTCTTACTATAGGTTTGAGACACTTTGCACGGGGTATAGATCCCATTGCAGCCTTTTGGGATTTTGACCTTCTAGATGGGCATGGAGGCTGGTGTGGAGAAGGGTGCCACATAATTAGCTCTGTAGGCAATATTACCACCATTCAGAGTACACACTTCAGTAACTTTGCAGTGCTAATGGTGAGTATATGACTTAGCAAGTATATCTACAAATATATATCTATATATACATAGATGTATTCCTCTTGTATGTACATGTACCATCCTTGCTTGCCAGTAACTGAGGTTTCATTTCTCATAATGTTTTATACAATACAACCTTAAAGAAAAGTAAATTATTTAACTGCTAATAAGTGAATAAACCTGGTGGTCGTCTCAGCCTAATATCTAGAGAGAGGCCCAATAGTAAATGACATTTAAGTCAGTCTTGTCAGATGAAAGTTCCATCAAGGAATGATCAGTATGTGAAGGTTACAAATTACAGGAGAAGGTTTTTTTAAATGTATACTCATTTGTGCTTTTACATCAATATATCTCAGAAAGCTCATCTGCTTTTGTTCCTGCCTCACACTGTGTTGATCATACTAATTAGTTTCAGGCATACCGCAATGTTGAATCATTTAATAAATGGAAATGAATAACATCTCATGCTCTTTTAAACAAGCACTTTTTTGTCCTTGCTGGTGTTTTGGGAGCTTTAGTTTGTATACTGATGATAATATTCTTTTTGCTAAATTGCTGTTCATGAAGAAAGATATTTCTGTGCAATGCTAATACATCAGGCTGCTTTGGTCTGTTCTCAGTCACACTTGCAGTTCACACTGCAGTTATTTAACTACCATGCTTAACAAAAAGTTACCTTAATGAAAGAAAAGGCACATGTATGTGATAATAAATGGCTTCTTGGTTGAGAAAAAGAAAAGCAAACAAAAAAATGTAAGGTTGCTGATTGAAGAACGTGTTGTTGACAATCTTTTACATCATTAAAAGGGGTCGTTGCCAGTTGTAAATAGATTAATCACTTGTATTTACCTAATATTGAATTTTTCCTGAATGCTGGTGCATTTGTACATGTTTGGTACTGCTTGTGAATGTTTATGATAGGTTTATAGTTGAGTAAATAATGCATTGTGTGTATTTGTAAAGGACAGCAAACATAGACGACAGGAATTGAGAAGACCTGTGCAGAGAATACCAATCTGCTGCTGTCAGATGGAGCATAGATGGCAGCCAATCATTGCATGAAGCTGTGACAATGAGTAGTTAAATGCAGAATTATCATCTACTTTATAAAAACTGATTTCCCTCAGAGTTATTTGATCATTTTTTCACACATATTTGAATGGCTCAGTATTTAGCATCCTGTTGCTGAAGATCAGATGGTGTCAAACATGTCTCACCCTTTTATAGCTCATATGGACTTATTTTTTCTGGACATTTGTGGTTTTTTCTAAATAGGAAACATAATTTTGCTCTGAAGAGGTTTTTCTAAATTTTTTAAAGAAAACACCTGTTGACTTTGCAGGTACCACACCCAAAATGGCTGTCTCTTTCTAGAACTGTTTCAGTTCAAATTATCATACTTAAAGTTTGCTTAGTTAATAATTAGCTACTAATCATTTACTCACAAACAACTCATTTGCTTGTTTTGTTTACAAAAATCATATATTAATTTAAAGATTGACTAATTTATTTTTATTTTAGACATTTGTATCAAATTTATTCCATGTTTATATCATTTGGTAAATTGTAACATGGTGGGTTTTCTAGGACTTTTTATGTTTAATCTGTTACTTTGATTTAGGCTTTTTTATTTTGTTTCATTATTCCATCTTTTCTTTTCCTATATGTGGATCTCCTTTTTGATCTGAAGCAAAACATCATCAAAATAAAATCTTTCACATCCTACTTTGCCTTAGTAGTTGGTACAGCTCTAAATAATGTAATATGGCACCTGTCCTGTGTTTCTCAATCACTGTTAAGAAAAGAAATAATGTTTTTTGCAGTGTTTATCCAGACATGCCTTCCAAGATCTTCTGGAAGAAACAATGGAAAACTTTAGCAACATAATTAAGTGCATTAGTAGTTGTAAATGTTAGTGTCTTATTTGTTAATGTGGCATTTGGGGGCATAAAATGAGATATTTGTTGAGTTTGATTTAGATTAAGAGTTTCTAGGTGTTTTGTTGCTCATATCAGAATAGCGAAGCATTATTCTAATGATCTACTAAGTTATAGTAATAAAATACATAGCTTCATCTAACCAGATCAGCTGAGTACCTAATGTATTTTACCTAACAGTAAATTAAAAATAGGTAGCATGTGACTCAGTAGAATGGGATGCCATGTACTGGTATAGGATTTAAAAAAAAAAAAAACAACTGTACAATCCAATAATAAAGCACTATTATGGTGTGGGCCAATATCAGTGAATTGAAGTAATACAGCTAAACTGAAGTGAAGCAATAAAGTTACAGTGATCCTGAAGGTTTGCATTGCTATCAGGATAATGTATACCCTGCTGTGGAACAAGATGAAGTAAATGCCTAAATTAATCCAGCTGTGCATTGTACTGCTAGCACAGCACACGTTCAGATTCATCATAGCTATTATGTATTTGACAGGGAGACTTTTTGGAATATTAAAAGAGGACTTTTGAGTTATTTCTCTAGAGTTGCTGCCGTCTATAACCACAAAGTATTAAAATCTAGCTTTAGTGGAGGCCTTCTTCAGAAAAATTGGTTAATATGATTTTCGTTTAGTAAATATAATTTGAGATTTTTCTCCATAATAATTAATAGCTACAACTAATATGTTTATGTAGGTATTTATGTTTAGCTATTTTTCTCTCCGTGATGTTGTTCAAATGATATAAATTTGAAAGTTTCAGTGCTTTGAATTGGGAGTGAGATACAAGTGGGTAAAATGTACCCTCTCCTCACACTGTTTTGCTTGGGCAAGAGGCTAGAAGTGAAAGCATAACATCAAGATTTTTGCATACCGTTATTTTCCCTTGATCAGTTGCTGAAGAGTGTGGTCTAGTGGTTAGAACTGAAGACTGTGAGTATCCTTGAATTTTATTCCTGTGTCGGCCATTGATTTGCTGCATGAGTTTGGTTAAGTCACCTTAACTTCTCCCTTCCTCAGTTTATCTGTGTATAAAGGTGGTATAGTAATACTTAGTTTCTCACTGAGATGTTGTGAGGCTTTATTATTTACTCTATGCAAAGCACTTTTAGATCTTCAGATAAAGATAAAGCAAACTGTTCTGATTTATTGTAGCATTATAAATGTATATATTCTAAAGCCTTAGTATACCTAATTACTAAAAAGTTTGTTTTGTAACAAGCAGAAGCTTTTAGTAGATATAGACAAATATGAGTGCATCACTTATTAAATGAATGTTATATTAATATTTTAATTTCTGCAAGAACAGCATTTATTTTTTTCGAGTAGTATATTTTCCTGCAATCATAGCACATAGCTCAGAGACTGTAACTCTTAATGAGATAAAGTGAGAACTTCTCAAATCTGTGATTAAATCTTTGTCATATATTTTCCTTTGTTTTTCTTTATTTCTTTTTTTCTTAGAACACAGTCACAATTTAATAGGGATGAATGTTATTGTAATTGTGTACAATGCATTCCTTTCCCTATCAGATTGGTTTTGTCCATAATAATTTCCACACATTTAGTAAATAAACAGAAGTGACTATTTGCCTAAACAGTATGCTTCTAAATGAAGAAAAAAATGATTAATAAATGCTGTTAGGATTCCTTCTTCTTTTTAATGAATTTTTGCCAAACAAATGAGAAGTCTGAAATTATCGTTTCCTATATTTTATCACAGTAAAACAGGACTTACTGTATCACTCTAGTTTTTAAAAATAATTTAAATGATTGCTAATTTTCTTGGTATGAATGTCAATAATTCTCCTTTGATCAGGAGAGTGGCGTAGTCAGGGACATCTATTTGGTACCTGATAACTAGGGATGGCCAGGCCAATTTCATTACAATAGAACCAATCTGAATCTTTGTTCAACATAAACCTTGGAACAAACGTGAACTCTCTTTTGGGGGAAACTGGCAGAGTTTTCCACACACCCTTTGCCTGTCCTGATTCTGGCCAGGATGAGAAGAACATAAGAACAGCCATACTGGGTCAGATCAATTGTCTATCTAGCCCAGTATCGTTTCTTCTGACAGTGGCCAATGCCAGATGCTTCAGAGGGAACCAAGAGAACAGATAATCAAGTGATCCAGCCCCTGTTGCCCATTCCCAGCATCTGGCAAACAGAGACTAGGGACACTTCATAGCATGGTTTGGCATTCCTGCCCACCCTGGCTAATAGACATTGATGGACCTATCCTCCATGAATGTATCTTGCTCTTTTTTGAACTCTGTTAGAGTCTTGGCCTTCACAACATCCTCTGGCAAAGAGTTCCACAGGTTGACTGTGCGTTGTGTGAAGAAATACTTCCTTTTGTTTATTTTAAACCTGCTGCCTACTAATTTCATTTGGTGACCTTTAGTTCTTGTGTTATGAGAAGAAGTAAATAACACTTCTTTATTTACTTTCTCCACACCAGTCATGATGTTATAGACCTCTATCATATCTCCCTTAGTCATCTCTTTTCCTAGCTGAAAAGTCCCAGTCTTATTAATCTTTCCTCATATGGCAGCCATTCCATAATCATTTTTGTTGCCCTTTTCTGTACCTTTTCCAATTCCAACATATCTTTTTTAAGATGGGACAACCAGATCTGCACGCAGTATTCAAGATGTGGGCATACCATGGATTTATATAGAGACAATATGATATTTCTGTCTTATTATCTATCCCTTTCCTAATGTTTCCTAACATTCTGTTAGCTTCTTTGACTGCCACTGCACAGTGAGTGGATGTTTTCAGAGAACTATTCACAATGAGTCCAAGATCTCTTTCTTGAGTGGTAACAGCTAATTCAGACGTCATCTATTTATATGTATAGTTAGGGTTATGTTTTCCAATTTGCATTACTTTGCATTTATCAACATTGAATTTCATTTGCCAGAAGTGTCATAATATTATAAGGGAGGCTACTCTCACAGTATTTTCATCTTGAGTGGAAGCAGGAAGTGCCAGAAATTTCATGAAGCCTATTCATGTGATCCAGTTTTGTGAACAAATAAAGTTCAGATTGTAAAAATAAGGGTCAATCAAAGTTCTAGAACTTGAGATTCTTCTCCAGACTCATCTGAATCTCTGAATCTTTTGAGATTAACTCGTGACTGTAGTGATTATTTTAGGGATGTTATTTAGAAGGATAATGTAATAGGCTGTATCAGACTTTTCTTCAGAGAAAAGCTTTCTAGTTTGAAATGGAAGGCAACGGGAGCTGTTGGGTGCTCTGCATTGTTGAAAATCAGACTCCTTTTAAGAGGGAATTAGAAGTGGGATTTCCAAAAGTTCATAAGTGACTTAGGAGTACAAGTCCTATTGACTTAAAATTGCACTTGTGCTCCTATGTCACTTAGCTATTTAAAAAAATCCCATCCTTACAAGGATAATTTCAGGCACTTATTTTTTAAAAGCTTAAGCCAATTATATTTATATATTTTTCTTCAATCATAGTACTTTATCTGACTTTGAATCCTACAAAAAATAAATTCAGAAATTACCAATATAAATACCAGAATTACAAAAACTTATCTCTTCTAAAGTGCACAATCTTGTTTGTTAATTCCATGTATTTTAGTGAATGAGCACAGACAGTGTTGTGCCTACCTGGTTTCTAGAGCAAAATAACTTCTCCCCCTCCTTTCTCAGTGTTTGCTGTTGGATACCTCTGGACTATCGTTATATAATTTATCAACACTTCTTTATACTTTTATATCACCCACGAAGCCATCTTTACAGATTTATCTGCTTTAGACAATTTATTTTTGTTTGGGTTCCAAAGGGAAAGTGGTGAAAATCCTGTTTCTGCTGAAACTTTTTTTAAAAAATTCCTGTAGTGGGATGAATTAGATGCTGTAATAAGTCTTTTCCATCTCTAGTTGCTATGGGCCTAATTGTCTACTGCCTTCCATATGGGGCAGCCATTTATACCTGTGATAAGTGAGCTTGACACCTTTACTATTAGAGGGAGTGAATGGAGATTTCTGATTATGGCAGCATTTTACAGGCTGTATCATTCTAGATGATGGTTTCTTTAGAATGTCAATATGCTCCACTGCATATCCTTTTTTCCCTTAGATATTTCCTGCCAGTTTTTAATATGATCGTTCTTTGAATCCGCTCCAGGAAATAAAATCAAAACAGCCTTGTTTCAATGTAATGTACAATTATACTACTCTGCATAAGGCATGAAAAAAAATTAACTTTATCGTCTCATGCTGTCTCTCCCAGAAGATTACTCAGGGATGGTTGACAGATCAATAAGCTTTAATTATCATTAAAAAGCAGACAAGATATATTTATCATTTATCTGTAAAGAAATCAGTTTTCAGTGTTCAGAACTCTAAAAAAGGCTCCATGTCTAGTTGGCAGCCGGTGTCAAGTGGAGTGCCCCAGGGGTCGGTCCTGGGGCCCGTTTTGTTCAATATCTTCATAAATGATCTGGAGGATGGTGTGGATTGCACTCTCAGCAAATTTGCGGATGATACTAAACTGGGAGGAGTGGTAGATACGCTGGAGGGGAGGGATAGGATACAGAAGGACCTAGACAAATTGGAGGATTGGGCCAAAAGAAATCTAATGAGGTTCAATAAGGATAAATGCAGGGTCCTGCACTTAGGATGGAAGAATCCAATGCATCACTACAGACTAGGGACCGAATGGCTCGGCAGCAGTTCTGCGGAAAAGGACCTAGGGGTGACAGTGGACGAGAAGCTGGATATGAGTCAGCAGTGTGCCCTTGTTGCCAAGAAGGCCAATGGCATTTTGGGATGTATAAGTAGGGGCATAGCGAGCAGATCGAGGGACGTGATCGTTCCCCTCTATTCGACACTGGTGAGGCCTCATCTGGAGTACTGTGTCCAGTTTTGGGCCCCACACTACAGGAAGGATGTGGATAAATTGGAAAGAGTACAGCGAAGGGCAACAAAAATGATTAGGGGTCTAGAGCACATGACTTATGAGGAGAGGCTGAGGGAGCTGGGATTGTTTAGTCTGCAGAAGAGAAGAATGAGGGGGGATTTGATAGCTGCTTTCAACTACCTGAAAGGGGGTTTCAAAGAGGATGGCTCTAGACTGTTCTCAATGGTAGCAGATGACAGAACGAGGAGTAATGGTCTCAAGTTGCAATGGGGGAGGTTTAGATTGGATATTAGGAAAAACTTTTTCACTAAGAGGGTGGTGAAACACTGGAATGCGTTACCTAGGGAGGTGGTAGAATCTCCTTCCTTAGAGGTTTTTAAGGTCAGGCTTGACAAAGCCCTGGCTGGGATGATTTAACTGGGACTTGGTCCTGCTTTGAGCAGGGGGTTGGACTAGATGACCTTCTGGGGTCCCTTCCAACCCTGATATTCTATGATTCTATGATTCTATGATATTCTACAGAGGTAATTATTATTACGCTATTTTTCTTTGGAATTTCACTCTTTAGCAGACTGGTGTACAAGACCAGAAAAGAGAGAGATTAAACTTGGAACTAGGTTTAAAAGACTGATTGTTCATGACTCTTCTGGGGACAAAAATAGCCATATTCCTGCAAGAAATATGGCATTTGCTTTCATGTAAACACTCAAGTGTGAAAGGATTGGTAGAATCCTGCATCTACACTATTACACATGATTAAAGACTAGCTCTTTAATATGTGAAATGATGCCATGTCAGTTAAATCCTTTTAAGTTTGGTATACTATATATATCTCAATGCAGTACATTGACAGTTTTTTTTATTCCTGTTTTCAACTCTGTTAGCTTTTTATAATTTGTTTTTCAATAATAGGTTACAGAAATGTCAGAAAAGTGCTTTCTTCTCTTGTTACTTGTTTAAATAATTGTATTACTATTATTATATCAGGTATGGTAGCTATTGTATACATTTCTGGAAATGTAAAGCGCCTCAAAACAAAATTCTGACCATGGTTTTGGAATTTATTTACCATAAATGTGACTACATTATTGAGAGCTAGAAGCTGATACTATTTTATCTTTTTCAGCAAAGCATTCTAATTTTATTATATGTATATTATAGTAGTAGCATAGAGGTCTGTCACACACCCAAGTGCCACTTTGCTAGGCACTGTATGTTTGTAGTGAATGATAGTCCCTGCTTGAAAGAGCTTACAATCTAAAAGATAAGCCATAACAGGTGGATGATACAAATAAGTGTGTTGGAGAACAGGATGTTATTGCTGTTGTTATTTTATTATTATTTTGAATTAGATATATTTTTGTAGTACTAGGAGCCCCAGTCAACAAAAAACAAAACACAGAACAAAAAAACTGTCCCTGCCCCAGAGAGCTTACAGTCTAAGTATAAAACAAGAAGAAACCAACAGAAAGACAGGGGAGTACAAGAAAACAATGTAACAATATTGGTTAACATGCTAGTCTATGGTCTCAGCACACCAGCCCCTAGCTCTGATCAAGATTTTGTAGGCCTCACAGCAAAGGAGAGTTTTAAGGATAGTTTTAAAGGAGAATAATGACTTAGTATTAAGTATGTTCTAGCACAAACTAACTGTGTGCACAATTCTTAGCCAATCACATTTTTTTAAAATTCTTTCAATATTAAGAATTAATTTTAAAGTAACAAGTTCACTATAAATGGGATTTATATTTTAAATAAGTATAAAGGATAGGCCTCTACACCTAGAAAACTGCCAGGCCAAACGCAGGAGCCTCCCCCATGGAGGAATTCTTCCATTGACCTAGCGGTGTTCACACTTGGACTTATGTTGGCTAACTGCATCGCTCTGAAGGAGTGTGTGTGTGAATTTTTCACATTTCTGAGTGTGGTAGCTAGGTTGATCTAAGTTTTAGGTGTAAACCAAGCCAAGGTATGATTAGAGTTCCACTTACTTAGAGTCATCAGCGTTAGAGTCCTGGTTTTCTCAGCAAAGGATACCAATTACTGTCTTTCACTCAAGTCAACAAGTGGGTTGACTCTCTTTACAGAGCAAAATTAGAACCAACAAATAAAAACTTTTATGAATCTTAATACTTATAAATCCTTCTTAACTTTTAAGCTGAGGATTCATCAAGTCATAGTTTATGAAATTTTCAGAATTTTCATTTTTTCTCCTTAAGTGCTTGTTACCCCAAATATCTCCATATTCACCTTCAGGGATTTCAGTTTTTCCCATATGTCTCTACATATTGTTTTAACTGTAAAAAAATATTGTAAAATGTGCCTATTGTAGCTTTTAGGTTACTTCAATTTTCTAGTCCCTCTAGTTTTCCTGAGTGTTACCACACAGGTTTCATTTTATTAAGAGTACTGGGAAATGTTCATTTTGTTAATGAATTTCTTCCATCCTTTAACTGAGAAATATAAAAGGCTACACTTTTTAAAACTACAGATCCAGAGGTCATGCACATTTGCATATTTATATTTGCACGCATAGTTCATGCAACTGTGTTTGGAAACTGACTTCAGCAAATTGCAATATACTTTAGCTCAGGTGATGATTTGTATGCACAGTTGTAGTAGTTGCTTGCAAAAATGTAGGTGCACAAACAGATTCACATTTTAGTGAACGAGCACAGACAATGTTGAGACATCTATTGGCACATCTATTGTTTTTTCAAGTTATACCCAGAGTAGCCAGCATCACCTCCCCCTCCTCCCTTATAACAAAGCTTACATTTGCCTTTCAATCCACTTTACATGCTGATGTAGCTTCTCCTGTTATCTCCAATAGTATTATCTTAGTTGTATTTGGGATCTTATGCCAGGCATAACCAAGATGAGCATCCAACAGGTTGGTATGGGAATCTCATATGGTTGAATCCACTGAAGTATGTCCTTTGTCAGTCTTCTCACTGACGTGCTATTTCCATGAATAACTGTGGCAACACCTCCAGCTTCCCTAAAAAGAACTCTTGCACCTAGGTTTTGCCTTAGATGTAATTGTGCAGCTGCTGTTTAACTGACATCAACAGAAGCTATGCATGTGTGCATCAAAGGTGGCATTTTATGGAAAGACATTCTACTCCAATCTATTGGCCCACGTGGATTTATGTTGCTTTACAGCAGATGCAGATCAGACTCCTGAAGTATCTTAACAATGAATTCTCTCAGTTAGCTATCTTGGGTCCCTTGTCATGTTTCTGTTTCCTTAAGAAGAAATGAGTATGTTGGAAGTAAAATACTGTTCATGGTAAATAGATATTTTGTACTCACTATCATAGTAAAAGAGATGCATAAAGTTCATGGTGTCAGATAGTACAGACATTACTGATAGCCATTTGCTGTGGAATTTTGCACATTTTTCTTGTAAAAATGTAAAAATCTAGAGGGGGTTAATTGGGAATGATGGGAGTATTGCAGTGAAGTCTTAGGTTTTCACCTCTTAAAATGCTAATTTTATTTTCCTTCCTTGGCAGGATTTGAAGACAGTGCTCTCCTTTCCCCAGTACCCAGGGGAGTTCCTGCACCCTGTGGTATATGCATGTACTGCAGTCATGTTATTGTGCCTCTTTGCATCCATTATCACTTACATTGTGCATCACAGGTAAGAATTCAATATAGAAGCAAACACACATTCATGTTAAAGTGGTCAGCATTAAACTGAAGCAGTCCTTATCTATCTTTTCTTTGCACAAAGATAAAATGCTTAAATTGTTTAGTTACTGGTGGATACTAAAATTTACAGTATAATGTAATAAAACAAAGAATGGAATATGGTGCTTCATAAGTAAAAATATATAGAAAGTCAAATAATCTGTTTTGTTTATACTAAGCCAGGGGTTCTCAAACTGGGGGTTGGGACCCCTCAGGGGCTCACAAGGTTATTACGTGGGGGGTCGTGAGCTGTCAGTCTCCACCCCAAACCCCGCTTTGCCTCCAGCATTTATAGTGATGTTAAATATATAAACAAGTGTTTTTAATTTGGGGGGGGGGGGTTGCACTCAGGGGCTTGCTTTGTGAAAGGGGTCACCAGTACAATAGTTTGAGAACCACTGTACTAAGCTCTGTGAGATAAAAGGGAAATTGAACTTTGCCCTCAAAAACATTCATAATTAATCTTTCTACATGTGACAACACAAACCAAAACAAGCTCTTCTAATCAGTAACTTATGGAAATGTGTCCTTCTTGACTACATTTGGAAAAAATATCCATTCAAATATTGGTTTCATACAGAAACAAAATTTAAGGACTAGAAAACTAAAAGCCCATAAAATATTATGATGGGCTTGTTCCCAAGCTATAGATTCTCCTAAAAAGAAGCAGATGTGTGTCTAGAGATGGTCTTGTATTGTTCCTAAAATTTCTTATATTCTTTATAATTTGACACTGCAATATAAAGCTCTGTGATATAAGGCCACCTTTGATATCAAACTACTGGATGCTAGCTTCCAGTTCCACAACAGCCCCTTGGAAAGATACACTAATTGTATTAGAATCAGAGAACAACCTTGTACAAAGGGTTTGATAAATATCATCTTATCAGAAAGGTGTTTTCTTGCTTTTAAATCTGTTTGGTTTTAGAAATGTTGTGATTTCATTTACATGAATGAGATATTTAAGTGTGAGTGTGTGTGTGTTTGTGTGTGTGTACACTGTAGTTAAAAGTCATTAACTACTTAAAGAACAGGAATGTATTTTACTGTATAAGCTGATAAACATTAATTAAGAATGTATTTAATGTAATGAATTTTGATCTTCAACTTATATGTAATCCTTCAGAGTTGTCATAGTTAGACTATTGCATATTTGACATCTGGCAGAAAGCCTTTTAAATACATGTATCACTCTTCATTCTGGACCTGTTTAAAAAGCCCATTGAAGTCAGTAAAAGAAATTTTTTAAACCTCCCATTGACTTCAATGGGCTTTAAAACAGACTCGCTATGCTGCAAGTAGTTTAGTAGTCAAGAATCAGAGAGTTTGAAATCTATATGTCAAATATATTTTTTCCAAAAATATAAGAATGCATTTGCAGATTTTTACAATAAAGATGTGAATTGAAAAAATATGTTAATTTTAAACAGCACAATCCGAATCAGTAGAAAAGGATGGCACATGCTTCTCAACTTCTGTTTCCATACTGCTCTTACTTTTGCTGTCTTTGCTGGTGGAATCAATCGCATAAAATACCCAATTATATGTCAAGCTGTAAGTACCTTTGTTACCTTATTCTTATTTAAAAAAAAAAGCCCCTGAAATTATACATGTTGACTTAATACTGATGATATTCTTTCTTATCAAAGATTCTACATTTTGTCAGACATATGTACCAGAATTAGTCATCACTATGAGGATTGTGGCTAATGTGCAGCAGTGGGAATCAGGAACTCTGAATTATATTTCCATCTGTGCCCCTGAGTTGCCGTGTGAACTTGGGCAAATATATTAACTTCTCTGCCTCAGTTTCCCTATCCAAAAGCAAAATGGCGTTAATACTATTTCTCTTCTTTACAGGAGTGTTAGGGGATATGGTTTATTCATGTTTGTAATTCCCTTTGAGATCTTCGGATTAGAGGGGCAAAGTTAGAATTATTACTCTTGTGGTTGCTTACCATGAGACTATCATACTAACCTACCTGTTCCAGCTTTGTAATGTAGGCCCTTTATGCCCACTGTGTAATCACTGAATATATTTTAGCAACTTAATGTATATAACATAACGATGTCTTTTAAGTTTAGCTCAGGCTTTGGAGGCAATGCTTATACCACCCTGTCCCCAGAAAAGGGCTTGTATGATAGGGAGCCTCACTGAGCTTCCCGGTATGCAAGCATGGGTGTTGTGCAGGCTGCACGACCCCCACCTCCTCCTGTGAAACCTCTTATATGGAGAGGTACATCCCTGGACTCTCACAGAGGGAGCAGTCTCTGTGCTCTCCTGGATACAGGGAATGAGATTGTGATTGGTCCTTTGGCAGTAGAGGAAGGGAAGAAGGCTGCTTCAGTTCTCCCCTCTCAGTAAAACCTCACAAGGACCAGTTAAAAATCCAGCTTTGTATTTCTAATATTTTTTTCTGGAATTCTTTAGAACAGATGCCCCTGTTCTCATGAATGATATTGTTGCTGACCTTTGCTAAAGAATTTCATGAAGCAAAAATATCTGTGAATGCAACACTCAGCTTTTATCTAATGGTATTAGCATTGAGACCTCTAATATGAGATGTGTATTCTCCTTTACTTAAACAGGCTATAGTCTTGAAACCCAGACCATTGAAAACAAATGTGTGGCTGATCTATTTCCATTACTCGTGATGGAACTGAGTCTGCACAGTCTAGCCACAGTACTAATATATTAGAAGTTCTGTTCTCACATTTAATTCAAAAGTGAGCAGAGCTTTGTGGGGTTTTAGCAGACAAGAGGATAAAAAAACATCACCAGTAATAAATCTTACTTGAGAATAGTGACCCAACTTGTCTGCTTGCCTTTTTTTAGCTAATTTATAAATTATTCTTTGCCTACTCTTTTAATTAAAAAAATATTTCTTCATTCATGCATTATAATATTTCTGATACTAACAAGGAGAATCAAAAAGTGTTGCAATTGTTCTTCTAAGCACTCATGATTGCTCAGCAGGCTTACTAAAAATAGCAGCATGTCAACTGCCCCTCTGTATTTCCTGATAGAATTTATTTCTAAAGTAAAATTTTAATTGAGATGCAATCTCTCATTTAGAATAGTGACCCAGGGAAGGAATAAACAGCAAGTTACACATCTTACTTTGAATTATTCCTGTCTGAGGAAAGCAAATAAGACACAAAATTCTCCCATTTTTATAATGGATTCAATGACACTGCGTGATTGTAAATAAAGGCAGTATTTGGCCCATAGTTAATACAGTTAGTGCTTAATGTATTATGAAGTTCTTAAATATAATCCAACTAAAAATGGTGGTAAAATATTTAGGATCTGTGTAATATACCAATGAGGATTTGCAAGGCTGTTCTGCTGAAGTAATACTTTCTACTTACATAATACTTTCATTGGAAGATGTCAGAGCCCTTTATGAACATAAATAACATCAAAACACTCAAGTGAGTTTGTTACTACTATATCCATTGCACAGGTGGATAAACCAAGGTACAGAGAGGTTAAGTGAAAGTCACATTACAAGGCCACAAGGAGAACCCAGGAATCCTGATTCTGGTTCTCTTGTTCTAACCACAAGACAACAGTTCCATGCTAGAATTCTCCTGTTCTTCACAACTTGAAATTCTAACACTGTTTGAAACATGTCCTTTACATTTTATACAATTAGATTTTTTTAATATGAGTACAGAAATTTATATAATACAGCTCCCATAACCAATTTTAGGAATTCTGTTTCTAATTTTCTGTAACCTGTTCTGAAAGTTGAACATTTACATTTGTATGACTTTCAACAAACAGCACCTATAAATATTATAAGTTTCTCTAGTGCAATAAACACTAAGTTGTAAAATATGCCTTACATGACATTATTTTATACGACATTTTTGTCTATTTCATTATTCTGAGATAAATCTCTCTTAATATCTAGCCAGTTGCATGGTAATTAATCTCTAAGTTCTCGCAAATCTAAACATTTAAATTTTTTTTTATCTGTAGTTTGAAAGTTTATAGGACAGCCATGGCCATGTAATTACATGGTCACAAACGACCATCTGTTGTTACAATTTTTGCTTGGTTATTTACCTTGCAGATTGCACACTAAAAATGATAATAAAAATAGATTTTGTTAAATGAGTTATTAATAATTCTGTTATGAGTAATACATAACATGAGTGCAGGAGACTGGACTAAATGACCTCTTGAGGTCCCTTCCAGTCCTATGATTCTATGATAAGCTACAGGAATTTTTTAATAAAATGCAGTGCATATGGTAGTTATTTCCTTTCAAGATATTAGGCCAAATCCTGAGTCATTGTAAAGCATAGTCACACTGTGCAGCTAGAGAAATCTAAACAGATCCTGAGACCCCACACACACATGCCCCCAAGGCACCTGCATTAGGGTTACTCACCCACATAAGACCATGCCCGTCTATGGACAGTGTCAGCACTGTACTCCACCAGCAGGAGAGATGGAATGGACTGAACGACCCATGAAGAAGATATTTTAGCTGATACCAAAGGCTGAACATACGGTCCATTCGCAGCCATTGTTTCACCACCACCACCCTTCCTAACCTCCTTGCCTGCCAACATACACATGTAAAAAAGTCATACAGAGCCCTCAGTCCTGATACCTGTCTCCTCTTCTGACAGCTCTCTGGGTATTATTTCTGCAGCAGCATTGACGTAACCTGTAAGAGGCCAGTGCTGGAAAGAAGGGGGACCTGCATATGTCTTCTCAGGGTGTCTGGGAGCTCATTTATACGATGGTACCCAATAACCGCTCAAGCAGCTCCACACAAGGCCCTGTGAAGTGGGTGCACACAATGAGTACAGCCATCGTCAAGATCAGTCAGTCCAGGGCAGAACCTGTTTAAATAGCCATATTTGGCACAGGTGTCCCTCAGGACTGTGTAAGCATGAATGAGGATTGGCTGATCCTTTTTTTAAATTCTTGCAAGCACAACTGGACCTGGGCAGAAAGAAAAGAACACTGGTACAGAACTATCTGATCATCTTTCCGATAGGATGTATCTGAAGAGGATGTCACCATAACATTGCTTGTTAATCACACATTTTGTAAAGATGGCTGTTTCAAATGATTTATCTCAAAGAAGCATTAAAACAAGTTAACATATATTCCATCGGGGATACAGTTACAGTACCTTCAGTGTCTCTCCCTGCTTTACAAATGCAACATAAATGCAGCCCAGGAACAAAGGAAAGGACAGAGGGAAGTCTGCATTGTTGTTTTATAGTGCAATGCTTGGTGGAAAATTCCAAATGCAGCCTTTTCTGATGGAATAAACCTGGAGTCACTGCTCTGAGTGTTGTGGAGTGAATCTTCTCCTGGCTTTCTCACCACACTCAGCTTCACACCCCGTGAAGCACATGACAAAACCTCATTACAACTCTTTCACCTAAGTGAAATAATAAAGTGAATTTCCTTAAGGCTCTACCTCATTAGCAGGTGTCTTTGCAGAATATTTGAGTTTAACCATTGCTCTACCCCAGAATTAAGTGTCTCACAATGATCCCAGTTTAGGAGAAAGAATTAATGGTATGAACAAGGGCTGTTTTCTGCACTAGGCCACTAATTCATCTTATTATATCCTTGAATGTCAAGTAGTTGAACTAAAGAAAACCAATTACTTCCCTCTGTGGTACAATATTTATTTGAATCTGAAATCCAAACATCTAAAAATTCCATTCAGACATGAAAATCCCATTCAAATCGTTTACCTCATTTTGCTACCTATTAAATGCTCATTATTTGTCATTTGTAAAGAGAGGACGGATGGTCCACTGATTTAGAGTGCTGTCCTGGGACTTGGGAGATCTGAATTCAGCACTCTAATCTACCCCAGTCTTGCTGTGTGATCTTGAGCACATCTCTCTGACTCTGATCCACAAATGGACTTAAGCATTGCAATATTATGCATAACTTTTAAGTACCTAGAAAATCATAGGAACAAGACTGCAAGCCACAAAGCCTGAGTTTGGCACCTAGATTTCCTATACAGTGAGTGGGGAGAGACAGGCAGGCAATCCACTCATTGTATAAGGAACCTAGGTGCCTAACTCAGGCTTTGTGGGTCACAGTCTTGTTCCTAAAATAGCCAGTGAGAGATGCGGATCATCAGATGAGATGGGTGTGTCCTAAACCCTACCCTCCTCTCAGAGATGTGTGCCTAAGTCTAGGCAGCAGGGAAGCACCTATATCTGCCAGTGATCTGTTTCTCAGGGGCGTGTCCTAGGCTATAGAGAAGGGGTCGGCAACCTTTCAGAAGTGATGTGCCAAGTCTTCATTTATTCACTCTAATTTAAGGTTTCACATGCCAGTAATACATTTAAATGTTTTTAGAAGGTCTCTTTCTATAAGTCTATAATATATAACTAAACTATTGGTGTACATAAAGTAAATAAGTTTTTTAAAATGGTTAAGAAGCTTCATTTAAAATTAAATTAAAACACAGAGGCCCCCGGACCGGTGTCCAGGACCCGGGCAGTGTGAGTGCCACTGAAAATCAGCTTGCGTGCCACAGGTTGCCTACCCCTGCTATAGCGTCATTCTCACTCTTTCTCTGGCCCAATTAATATTTAATTATTCAATTGACGTGGAACAATTTCAGCAGAAAAGATTGAGAGAGAAACCCACATCAGTATGTCCCATAGTGCAGTGATTAGAGCACTCACCTGAGAGGTGACAGATCTTCTCTTCAAATCCCTTCTCCGTATCATTCAGAGTGGGGACTTGAACCAGTGATCTCCCACATCCTGGGTGAGTGCTCTAAGCATTAGTCTAAAGGTTATAAGGAAAGTCTCCCTCCCCTGCACCCTCTGTTTTGTGTAGATCTAGGCAGCCTCCGCGGCTGTCTATTGAATTGGGCTCCACACCCATCTTTAGGCGGAGCAGTGCCTCTCTTCCTCCAGTTATTGAGCACACTAGAACTTAGGCAGGAGATAGGCATCTGGGTACCCAGAATGAAGCAGTAGTGCGCATGCCCAGAGGCAGTAACACAGATGCTTAGGGAACTTATAATGCAAAAATGTAGGCACCAAGTGAATGTAGATGCCTATAGGGTTAGGCAGCAACCAAGTAGAAGTTTTTTGGTTTATTGGGGGTTAGGTACCCAAATACCTTTGCAGATCTGGGCCTCTGGGATTAAGTTTACCGTCTGTAAAAGGAGGATAATAGTTCTTCCCTACCTTGCAACGGTGTTTGGGGGGTAATTACATTACAGATTGCAAAGCACTCAGCTACTATGGTGATGGTGACCATATAAGTACCGAAAATAGATTAATCAACTCCTTCATTTCGCTGAAAGCAATTCCCCAGCTCTCCAGGGCTTCAGGGGGTATATGCAGCCACAACCAAACAGAAGCAAGTGAATTAAAGGCAATCTTCTCTAGGACATGTCTGCCATTTTAAAAAGGAAAAATTGACGACAAGAAAGAAACGCAAGTTAAGGCTGTCCAAGGGAGCATTAGATACCCCTATCGTACAGGTTTACTCAAGTATTTGTTCTAGTAATCAATAAGAGACTAGTCATTACCATAGCAACTGTAACATCACATGGTTCTTAAGCTACCTCTAAGACACTGAACAGTTTTTTAAAGGAGGAAATAAATACAACATCTTCTCAAAATTTTTGCTTTAAAAAAGTGTAATAAGCTTTTCCCTATAGGCATCTACATTCACTGTATGTTCCATTGATACAGTTCCAAGAACATAAAAGCCTTGAAAAAACTGAGACCATGCAATAATTATGGAAAAATGAGGATTTTTGCTTTAGCAACTGCAGTTATTAGACAACATAAGAAATGTTGGCTATAACATATATAGATGGTCCTGGCTGGTAGCTTTCGGTGAAAACACACACAGGCCTCTCAGCACAAAACTCTCTTGTGATAAAATATCACTACTCTAATATCCCCAATCTTTACCCTTTTCTCCATACTGGAAACAGGGCCCATCATGCAAGTGTGTACATCATCTGTACACAATGATGAACCTGAGCACCACATCCACTGTAAGCATATTTTCATGTGTTTAAACTACTTAATTTTTAATCTATTTGTTTGTTTGGATTTTTATATAGCATCTGTCCATGTGCCCTAGGCCCAAATCCAATAACACAATATTACACAAATAAACCCAAACCCCAGTCAGCACCTTAAACATGTAGCCCATTAGGATTTTCAATACCCACCACATACATTTGAACTCCCATATCCTGTATCTGGATTTGAGTGAGGGTACCCTTACAAACACTTGACATATTCCAAAATGAGGTGTGACAAACACGTCTGTTCTATTGAATACATATTTAACATCAAAAAAATCTGTCCTCTAATCCAGTGTTTATGGAGTGAAGGAAGGCACAAACAGGCAATCAGGCTAGATTATGACAATAGTACCTTCTGGCTTTAGAATCTATGAAAAAAAAAAGGCACTGTTGCCTTCTGACTTGAATATAGAAGTCAAATGCATTTACCCAATCTGCACTGAGCATATTTTATGAATGCCTGCATATATGTCTGGCTAAATAATAAGTCTGGAGCCACCATCATCCTTCAAATTTACTAGCCATTCAGGGCCTGAAAACATGTTCTCCTCTATTAAAGGCAGGAAATACCAATAGGTTTTTTAATAGGCTTAGTATTTAAGAGGTTGCACAACAGCTAATAATATTTATGGTCTGTCTTACTTGTTAGCGTGTTTTATCTGCTGTTACTGAAGGGGACTAATCTCTGAAAGTTGGGCATTGTATAAAGAAAAGTCATGTGGGTAGGGTATGACACAGAAATTCTATTCTGTCCACATTTCTGTTGCTTCTTTGATAGTGCAGTGAAATGGTTGATGTTAGTATTTTATTGTACTTTTTATTAGGATCCACATTAATTTATATTGTTGGTCATATCTGTTGGTACACCAATAGGGAATGGAATTTTATCATCCCATATATTGTCTGAACTTCACACATTTGTATATACTGACACTAGATTCATCCCTCATGCTCGTGCATTTGTTAAACCCTTGATATATTTTCTGAATAATCATACAATGCACAGCCTCACCCCTACACTGAAATAGCTAGAATAATGTAATCAATTTAGTCCTTCATATTTTTCTGATTCTTTCTTCTCATTCCCATCCCCCTTGGATTCATACTAGTACTCACTGTGTCCCTGCAAAACTCTTCTGTGAGCTGCACATGAAATAAATCCAGACAGCACTAGCCACTGAATTGGCAACATCTGCCAGCTGATGGTGCATAGATGTCTCATTCTCTTATTTCTGCTTCTCTCACCTCAAGCGACAGCCACTGTGAAGTCCATACTCTCCCCTGTCTAACGTGTCAGACAAGCCCAGGAAAAGAAAAGAATTCCAATAGCCTTTGCCTTGATTAATATTTGCTGTGCATATATATAAATATTACGATGTATTATTAAACCTAAACAAAATTCATGTTTTTTTCTTTCTATCAATTATTTTGTTTCAACTTAAGCAAAAATGGAATTCTAGTTTAGATAAATCATTATAATAGATTTGTGTTAGCTTTATTCAGCAATTCTCTGTATTCTTTAAAAATGTATGGGCTTTCCAATTATAGCAATATTTTACTTGTCACAGCAAAATGTCAGGTTATTGCTTCAAAAGTAACTTCATTTTATATAATCAGATGGAGACTTAGCTAATATAATAAAGCATTGTAGATTGGATAAAATTCCAATTACTATTTCCATAGTAATGAATAACAGTTACTAGCAGAATAAACATGTTAGCATCTTAGCGTTGGTGTTTTTGTCTTACTTTTAATGATACACACAGCACTTTATTGGAAAGATCAGGACAGCCACACTTTTAGGTTTGTACTCCTTTTTCTTTTATTTCTGTACTAAGTACTGTTTTAAAAGATGCAAATCTTCTTCACCTACTTTTGACTATGGTATGGCTAAAATGGCCAGTTTTTAAAGACACCAAAAATATTTTTTTCTTAGCATGCCTGAGATGCTAGGATCTTATCCTAACCTACTAATAGGTCATTTCATCAGGTTATACATGACTGTTCCTAGCTTAGAGGGAAAAAGAAATACTGCTTCTACAAAACTTACTAAAATTAATGCTGATAGTACAAATTCAGACAAAACGTTTGCCTTTTCATTGACCCCAGACTTGAAATTTGCATTATATGCAACATAATTAGCAAAGCAGTGGCAGGTTCCTTGTCAACAAAACTTGGAGAACCAAGCTAATCTTCCATAAGCTTAAATTTGCACGTTCAGTGAGTAGCCACTAATGATGCTCTCAGAAAACACATTTTATGTGTTCTGATTTCATAACACCTTACTGGGTGCCTCAGATATTAGCAATTATAATTTAAACGTTAGTTTAAGTAAGAGATGCCACCTGCTTTTTCAATCATTTTAGTTCTCTTGCACTGATTAGAAGTAACCAGAAAGATGCAAAAATGTTAAGGTAATCACAAATTCAGTTAATTTAAAATAAATTATTCTGGTTTACTTGTGCATTTGTACAATAGGCTTATGTTACAAAAGTATTTTTGGTTTACTGGCCATTTGCTGATTTCTGTAACTATTACCGTCTTGTTTTAGGTTGGCATAGTATTGCATTATTCCACCCTCTCCACTGTGCTATGGATCGGAGTAACTGCAAGGAATATTTATAAGCAAGTCACAAAAAAAGCTCAGCCATGCCAAAATAGTGACCAAGCTTCTTATCCAAAACAGCCATTGCTCAGGTATGGACTAATAACATTAAAGGTTGATTTTTTTTATCTGAGTGCCTAAGATTTGTTAACAATTCTAAACTTTTAAATAGTCTGTTGCATTATTTGCTGTCATCTTTAGTTGTGAAAACTATAGGTAAGACCACTGAAAACCTGAATCCCTCAGAGTACTACAGAAATGTCTGTTAAATATGTGGAAAAATCTTCCACTTTGCAGCAGTGGTTATGACTAATTCCACACAAAACACTGAAATATATGAAGTTGTATACAGCTAGATTCTGATTCCCTTATTTATGCCAGATAGCACCTACCTCCCCAATGGATCCTGTTGATTTCCTATTAAGCCAAATACTGTGGCCCACTTGTGGAGTAAGGTACTATTCAGTGATCAGAAACTGGCCCATAATGGCCTTCACTTTCCCCTTATGCCCACAAATCTTACTCATGCTCTTCTTCATTCCATAGAGATCCTATGCCAGTCCTCCCACTACCCACCTTACCCCACACCAGAGATGATCCGTCACTACTTGAGTGATTGTCAAGATGCTCAGTAGAGGAGGCCATCTGGAAAGAATTCTTCTGAATTTACAACAGCTGTAATTTCAAAAGAATTCTTACTAAGGGGGCATAATTTCATGAGAACTCAGTCCAAAATAGTAAATTCTGTACAAAAATGTCTAGAACAGCATTTTTTACTGAGAACATAAAATCCGTTATATGGCCTTGATAGGCCATGGTGTGTGAACATGAGCCAGACTGTTAACATTATATAGAAATATACATTGTGCACATGTTCTCTAAAAAGATTTGTGTTTTATAACCCAGACCCCATTGAATGAAATCTTTATTACCATCATTAGTTCTCTGCTTTTTAAAATATTTTCTTTCCAGAGATGAAATTGATTAACACTTACATAAAATTTGTCTGGTGGAAAGGAGAAGACTCACACTGAAGGTTGGCTTTGTGTTAGGGATAAGCAAAGGAAAATGTTTTTGTTGAGAGTGAGTGCTGATCTGTGATTTACTATACCATTCTTCACAGATGTGAATTTCAGTCATCCAGTTATTTGCTCATGGCGACATGAATAATTGTCAATTTTCAAGTACTGCAGTGAGGTTATTAAGGAAGAAAATTGTTTCACGTTACACAGACCCAGTGTATTGTATGTTCTTCAAATTCAAATCCTGTTAGAGCTGGAAGAAAACAACAGACAATAAGGTTACAGAAAAGATTACTCTAATTAGAGCCCTTGTTCTGGCAATTGTATGGAGTTCCTCAGCCAGTGAAAATAAATTGTAGGTATTTTAAACTTCGTAATAGGAATGATAGACCTACTTTTAGCTGTAAGAGCACATGTAAATAATTGTTTAATAGCTAACTAAAATTATTCTACAGTTAGTTTTCTCACTCAGAGCATCATATGTCCTAGAGATTCAACCACTGAAATGTCTGATGTGATTCCATAATAGCTAGAACTAGTTTCAAAATAGTGAAGGATCTATTTCATGTAGAAAATGGGCATGTTATGTGAAAAATTAAAAAATCCTTTAATTCAGAGAATGCCCAAACTCAGAATTAGTAATTGTTGTTCTTTTGGAAAGACAAAGATAATTTCATGGTCATTTTAATTTGGTTATTTTCAATAAAGTTAATATCTAAAGTATTCTGTATCATGTATCCAAAATATTTCCATAACATCCATTTGGTACTGCTTAAATTGTTACTATATTAATAAGAAATAGGTTTTAATGTTAATTTTTTGGACCGGAAAGCTGACATTGGCTGCTTTGTGTGTATGAAATATTTTCACATAAGTAAAGGATAATGAAATTTTTTCAGGACTGATTTTTTGTAAAAGCAAACAAATTACCTCAATTTTGGCACCCATAAATAATTGTGCTCACGTTAGAGAGGCTGAGTTAAGGCCCTTTTACTGCTACATATAAGGGCTGTCATTTGTAAAATGTAAATAATTTGACCAGCAAAGGCAATTAAAAAAACTAGGAGGTAAATTGCTATCAGTAATTCAGGTTTATAGGTCTATTTTGGCTGGTATCTCTGCTTCTTTCAAACATGTCTAAGAGTGCATATCACATAAACTGCACTTGCTGCTCTTCTACAAACTTTTCTTTTCTCAAAATGAATGTGTAGAATTGACTGGGTTCCCAGTTTACGTATGGATGTTTATATACCTTCTTAATGTACTCTTTCTATAGGAGACAAGGATATCTGTTGTGATTCACTGGAGGATTCTACTGTAGGAAATATAAAATAACTCAGTAGAACAGCATTTACCAAATATTTACCAAGAAATTTAAAAAAAAACTAATGCATGTTTAAAAGGGCTTGATTCACTTTTTAAAGCAGTTGAAATAGTGGAAAATATTGAATAAATACCAAATTTTCAAAATGGAGACTCAACCTCTGTATGCGAAAAGAAATTTGAGGTTACACATACAATTACTAAATATATGTGTACAAATAATCAAGAGTCTATCTTGCCACTTGCATGTACATTTTACCATTTGGGCATGCAGTTTTATACTAATTGTGTGCACAATTACAGGTATATATTTTCAGCTTAATTGTGCCATTTTAAAAAAATTGACACATAAATATACATTTGATCCAGAAAGACATGTTTATTAAATTCAACAATGTAAAAATCAGTGTAAACCTGTTGTGGTTTTTATCCAGTTTCTCTCTTGTCAGTTTTGCAGTAGATGAGTCTTTGAGATTTTTGCAATACGATTTTATTGCATTTATTGTAACTTGAATTTTATAACTTCTTTTTCATTCTATTCTTTGTTAAAATATGACTTGCGAAAAGGTTTCTGCTTTATCACTATAGCATTTAATAATTTTAAAGAATTAAAGTAAATGACAAATAGTATTTGATGTATTTCCTTCTAGGGTTGTTTTTTTTAAAAAGCACATATTTTGTCTGCTTCTTGACAGATGCTATGGGTGTTTGGTTGCCAGAAGAAATGCTGGCCATTTATAGATTATTTTCTTGATATGTATAGGTACAGTGACCAAAACTGAAATGCTTTAGGAACTTAAAGGACATGCTTATTAAATTTGTACATTTTTACTGAAACTCACTCATTTGGCAACATTATTTTGAGTGTAGTGACTTCTTCTCTGCGTAGTTCAATGATTAAATATAAGCCCATAACTATTTAGTGAAAGAAAATGCATCCGATGAAGTGAGCTGTAGCTCACGAAAGCTTATGCTCAAATAAATTTGTTAGTCTCTAAGGTGCCACAAGTCCTCCTTTTCTTTTTCCGAATACAGACTAACACGGCTGCGACTCTGAAACCTGTCATTAACTCTTAACATTCTGGCATTTTCCAAACTGCCCTTCAGATGAATGTTTTAGAATGCTTAAAAGACATGTATTAATGAATGCTTCACTGAATTTTGTGTAATTAAAGTCTAATCATTAACACTGCAAAAATGAAGTCATTGCTGTACATGTGTTTATATAAACATAGTTTGTGATGTGCTTTAGAGTAAATTGAACTATATCAATCTATTCTGTCTATGTATGGCATTTGTAAAGTGCTCACCACTGTCCTGAAACATGAGGAATACTCAGATGGCAGACTAAACACCAACTCTTTGTCCTCTTCTAGTGGTTGGCTCTGGGCTTTGAACCTTGGCATCATCCCACTATCAGGCATGGATAGGATCAGGTTGCGCACATGGTGCATATATGGGCTTCAAGTGTGGTCTCTTGGGACTGACCAGTTTAATTTGAACACTGCACAGTACATTTTAGAGAGATGTAGGAGGAGTGGGGGGGAAATTGATTAAACAGCTCTGTTAGAATTATTACATTGTAGATGAGAAGAAGAATATTAGACTACTATAAACTGGGTTAGTGTATCTGGAAATATGGGTGTTAACCTGTATAATTATACTGACGTGGCAGACATATTTATAAATGTATAGAAGGATTGTGTAGCTAGAGACTATTGCTAAATTTGTGTCATTTTAGATTAAAATAGAACCTCTGCAGTAAAAACGTGCCAAGCAAAGGTGATTGTGTTCCATTCAGCCTTGGTGAATTTTCTGTTTCATTATTCTACCCTGGCCCTACTTATAGTGTTCCTGTAAGAACTGATAAAAAGAGCTTAAGTATAAGCAACTAAGAATACTATTACAGAAGCACTTATAAATACAAATGTAAATATTTCATGTATTTATAGTATTTATGTATTTATAAGTAAAAGTATATATTCAAGTACTTTCAGCTCCTGTATTCCCTGCAATTATTTGGTCAATATATGGACTACACCCTAAATAATATAGTACATAATGGAAGAGAGAGAAAAAGAGCAACGATTAAGTTTTATTCATATATACAAATAAGCATGGAATACCAATAAAAAAATCTCTACATGTAAATAAATGTATAAGTTTACTTCCCTGTATATAAGAGTATTACATATAGCATGTACATATGTACAATCATTCCATGAAGTGGGCATTTTTCTTCAACAACAACATAATCTCAAACATATCCTGAAGACAGTTCCTTCTTGGCAAAAGGATTCATCCAGTGCAACTGGATACTCTTGCCCCAGGAGCAGAGCTTTGCTCTTTGATATTAAATTTGATAAAAAGCATAACAACAGTGGATCTAGTTCATGCAATGGATCATTGGTCCAGTTTATCCAGTTCATGCAATGGATCATTGAAGAATTGCATCCCAAGAATTCTTAAGTCAGAGTCAGATGCAGATGCCCCCTAATCATCAAAGCCATCAAAATTAGTGGTAGCTTTAGATGTAGTAGCTTGATTTACAGGCTTCAATAAGGTGTCACAACAAACCAGATCTTTTTTTTTAAAGTTCCTCTTCTTGTCCTGATTCTGCAGCTAATGCAACTTAAGAAATAGGTATGACACAGGAATAACAAGAAATGACTTAGTACTTTTATTATTCACCATTACATCAAAGGTCAAAATATGCCTGAACCATTTTCTAAGTCCCTCCTTCAAATTATCTACCAAGCAAGAACTGCATTTTGGAGAAAACATGTAAAATCTGGATTTTAGCACAAACCCAGTAAGCAGAACCGCACCATAGAAAGACTTTGCTCTCCTTCCCCTGTGGTTTGTCAAGTGCAGTGGAAATTGGGACATCATGTCCAACTACTCACCTAGAATTCCAGCTCTAAGTTGGAGAATTTTGGCATCTGGAGATGCTGCATCACAATTTAAATCCTATTACTCATCTCATAAATGTGTGGAAAGCAATCAAATTCTGAATTCCAGCACGCAGAGATAGGTTTGGGAATTGTTTTTCAAAGTGTGTCATTCACAGTCTCAGCAATCTTTGAACTTTGGTTCAAAGCAGAGCACTTACCTGCCACACTTCTTAAAAAGACACTTGTATGAAGAGTTTTTGGTGAGAACCCTAGAAGCATCAGTAGTTGCTACCATGTTGAGTGTGTATGAAAAACAAAAACTATTTGGTGGCAAGTAAAATATACACTAACAATCAGCAGTATTGCTTGACAAAACTTCATCAGTACTCACAGGGCTACATATATCAGAATCTGGTGAGTCCACTTCCTTACCAGCATCATCCTCCATTTCTTTACCAGCATCCTCTTTCTCCTGCTTTCCAGCATCATTCTCCAGCATCTGAAAACATATTGAAGGCTTTAACAAAATTGTTATCGTTGTCTGTGAGTATATCCGTTATTTTTATTGAGTCCAGATCAAACTGTTAGTGGATCTCAGTCAGTAGAGAAGCAATCTTGTTGCATTAATGTGTTCCCGCGAAGCATCAGAAACGTAGGCCTGCTGATTCTCTTCTTAGGTTAATTGGGTCAGTCCAGTGACAGATAACACCCAGGTTGCCTTCCAAAAAGGAAGACAATTCATGGACAACATAAGGCACAGATGCCAATTTGTTTTTAATTCTTTCAAGATCCAAGTTGTATTGTCCCACTAGCTTATGTTTTAATGTTTCTGTACACATAACAGGTTTCAGAGTAGCAGCCATGTTAGTCTGTATTCGCAAAAAGAAAAGGAGTACTTGTGGCACCTTAGAGACTAACAAATTTATTAGAGCATAAGCTTTCGTGAGCTACAGCTCACTTCATCGGATGCACCAAATGCATCCGATGAAGTGAGCTGTAGCTCACGAAAGCTTATGCTCTAATAAATTTGTTAGTCTCTAAGGTGCCACAAGTACTCCTTTTCTTTGTACACATAACAGTGGCCTTGGGAATCATTTTGTGAAGTAAAGGGTGAAAGCCACTCCCTTCAACAATCGACAGGGGCAGCATATCACTTATAGCAAAACTGAGAATTAGCTTATCTATTTTTTCTTCGGGCACTAGTCCATCGCAGAGTACAAATAAATAATTTTGTATTAATAATTAAATTAGTTCATTCAATTTTTTGTTAGCTTTATTTTCCTCTCAACATATTTATTATTTCCTCTTCAGATTTGTAAACCTTTTGAGCACACTACAAAGCCTATCTCTTTAGTTCTTTTTTTAAGACTGCCGGGGAGGGTGGGGGCTCAGTATGTATATTTAGTGGCAGTCCTTCTGTTAATAGTGTGGATTTTAGTTTATTGGGTATGTACCTAGAGCACCTAGGATGGGCACCTATAGTTAAATTTTAAAAATTTGAACTAATTAATTAATTAATTAATTAATTAATTGATTGATTAATTAATTAATTAATAAAGCCAGAGTGCCGCCCTTCCCCCCCCCCTTTGGAAAAGCTTGGGAATTGTTTGCAAGACAAACAGATCTCCTGGTTTCCTCCCCTCTCCCTCATTCACTGGATGCCTGGCAGGGGACTAACCTTGCAAACCCTAGGTCACATAAATAGTCCCATTGCTGCTTGTCATCAAATACAGCCCTACTTGCTAAGCAGGCCCAAATTGTTCAATGAATGAGACCATAGAGCTTTGTCTTGTTCATTATGCAGTGTACAGAATATACATCTTCCAAGATCCCACTGAATGCAATAAGGCATCTAGGGGTTGCTGCTTCAGACACTGCATTCCTACAGAGCACTTTACAGTATATAGCTCTTTATGAATGGGCAATATGTCCTTCCTTTGCTAAACATCTTATCAAGGTTAGCATTATTGTAATTAAAAATGTACATGTGCAATTTTCTGCAGGTTGTAACTCACACAAATCAGTTTTCACCAGAACACTCAGAAGCATTTCTCAGTGAGCACTATTGACCTGCCAAATTTAAATTTTCTTATGGCACTAATTTAAAAATAAGCGTGTATTTATAATTTAAGAACAATTAATGGGGAAATGTTCATATTTTCACTTTCCAAAAAATGACTAAACCATTTAACATAAACTTTTCATTTAAAAAATCACCTTTGGGCACAGTGCAAGCCTGGAAAATTTCAACTCAAAAATCAAAGTTGAATGTATACGATGAATGATTGAAAACAGTGGGCTAGAATGGAAATGTTTAGGCAATTTTAATTCCAGTTGTCACTCAAACTTTCATACATGAGAATGGGTTCCTATACAGTGTGTGTGTGTGTGTGTGTGTGTGTACACGTACACACGTGTGCATGTGTGTGTATATATATCTATCTATATATATTTACACACACAATATTGGCTAACATGGAGTAGACTATCAGAAAACATATAATTAATTAGAAAATAGGATTGATCACAAAGAGGAAAGCTAATCTGAAAGCTCACTAAAAGATACAGTATAACTTTAGATTTTATGTTCCTACATAAATTCCATTGGATTCTTCAGTTTTATCTAAAAGATGAGGCAAAAAGGCTTTCCCCAGCATATCATTATCACTCTGAAGCAAATCAACCACAAAACCTACTTCATTTCTAATCGAATCACTAAATTACAAATACTCTTTTCCAGAACCCACACTTATGAAATACATTAATATGCATCGGTGCTCCTTTAATCCTTTTGAGGATATAATGTAATCTTTAGTTCTCTCAGGTACCCTAAAGTCAGTCATTGGTATCCAGCTGTATACATCTAGCACTTAAACCTGTCTACTGCACTTACCTTTTGCAGTGAGAGAAGTCTTGCTAAGTATCAAAGTCTAGAAAATCTCCCCCATCACTCTTTGACATCTGGTAACAAGTCCTTCACTAAACCTCTGGCCTTGCAGCTCAATTCTTTTCACGGGGCTCTAAATGATGCCATGGAGGGGTCAAGTCCTTTACTTAACCTCTGGTCCCATAGATTTAGCCCTGCTTGTTTCAGTGTGAATAATATGAAGCAATGGAGGCATGGCTCGAATACTGACAAGCACAATATTTAAGTCACTGGTGCAAGTGGGTTTAAAGTTTTACAGCTATATGTTAATGCATTCGCCAGGTTGTGACTACCCAGAGAGACTGGATGGAAGTCAAATTAGCTGCAACTTTTGTTCTATTGGTTTATCTGCTTATTCAATAGTCTTTTTTGTTCAGTTTGAACAATGTGCAATAATAATTACCTTACTACAGAGATTTTGGGTCATCTAGGGCACATATATCAGGGATGGGTGCCCTAAGGGTCCACCCTTATGACTGGCAAACCACATCCTTCTTATAGATCAACCCTCCACTGACTGCAAATTATGAATACTGACGGCAGCTTCCCCGATTCAGCTGTTGCCCTAGATCCTAGTTTATCAGCAAGGATTACCAACCAAGGTGGTTGTTGCTTTTTTTAAAAAAGCCAAACTGGGAGGTGAGGTAAATATTGTGTAAGTTGCACACCGGTGAATTGTTGTGAATGGGTATAATTCAGTGGAATTGGGGAGGAAGTAACGAAAAGCAGCTAAGAAGTGGTTATGAGATAAAGCAGGATGAGCCTGAATCTAATTATGCTGGATGGTGCACGAGCCTCATTTATTTTTACCTTATTAAACCCTCTTTTGTTCTTTTCCTTCTACCCCCTTCCTGTTTCACCCTTTACTGTGTAAATTACATCTGTTTACATAGTGTTTTACATTGACTTACATATAATTGCCTTATACCACCCTGTGGAACTCCTCAGTTTGGCTGCATGCAGTATGTTTAAGCTACATCATAAAAACACATCTGTGCAATTTTTCTGGACTCTAAGGAAGGCATTAAATGTTTAGAATTCTGGTAACTGAGTCAAAGCATGTGTAAGCATAAAAAGTGCTCCTTTAACTTTTCAAGAGTCTTATAGTTAGTTCTCTAAGGCACAAAAATCGTCACTTACCAAAATATCTAGTATATTGAGTATATCTAATATATTTGAAGTTGCAAGTTCCTTTAGCAAGAGATCTCACTAATCTCAGGGTCTAGGAAATTTCCCATATCAATGTATAGCTCAGGGTGAAAAGTCATCCCTAATGTAATACCAATCAATGTAATGAAGTTATTTTGAGATGAATTTTGGCCAAGGGTGATTGGATCCTTTCGTAAATGTGTGGACTCCAAATGAGTCGCATCCTCTTCTCGGCCATGTTCACATCTTTAGTCCTGCCATCTTCAGGAGAAATCATATGAATCATAGACCACATGTTCTAGCCAAGTACACTCTTTTATTTAGAGGACAACATAGTTTGGACCATTAGCATGAATTCTAGCATTGGTAGAGTTAGTCTCTGCCACCCAAGTTTGGTACAGTAGTAAAGCAAGGAATATAACTAATGCCACAGTATAAATATGTTTCTCATGTTAGCTGTGGAAAATCTTAAGAAGTTAATACTAGAAACTTGTCTCTTTTTCTCCAATAATTGTAATGTATATTTTAGATCATTTTCAAATTGTGCTGTAATTGAGTTAATTCATTATTGAACAATGGAAATGTTAGCAATTCTCATGTATTTTCCCAGGCTTCCACATTGCTTGAATACCAGAAGCCTCTCAGGGGACAAAATGCATAATAGCTACTTTCAGACACATTCTCTACATTTCGGTAGCCCTTATAGCTCTTGGCTTGAAGCTTAATATGCTTGCCAACAAAGTCCTTGCCAGATTGCTGAAATACAATATGGCCTTTTAAATTTTTGCACTGGCTAAAGCACAGTAGATGAAAATATATCATAGACAGTACAGTACTTTACAAGAAAGGTTTTTTTGTTACTAATCCATTATATATTGAAATATGAATTACAGTAGCTAACAACAACCAATATAAATTGAAGAAGAAAATCTGTGCCAGGATACTATATTTGAATTCACTTAGGTATTTTGTTTTTGTTTATCAGATATAAATATATTCAGCAAAAGTATGCCTTTCAGTAATAAATAGTTTCAGATTCAGTATTTATGATGTATATAATGTGCAATAACAAAAGGTGGTCTAATACCATGTCTTTATGAGATGATTGGTAATTTGGATCTACAATGAGGATGGTCCTCTGTATTAGAAGAACAGTGAAAAAAATACTTACTACAGATCTATACAGATGGTTTACAGGTACTTCAAAGAGAAAGTTATGTAGGTAAATTCCTTACTCGTAAACAAGATACTTAACTGCTTTGCCAAGTATGTATATCTCCTGGACACCTTCTTTGAGCTATCAGTCGGGAATGCAGATGATTTGAAGGAGGGTATGCTTTAAAATCTCCCAAATTCTGAAAGCATGCAGTGCATCTGTACAAACTTTTTAGCAGAGAAAAAAATGAGGAAACATATGGGTGATACACAGTCATTTTACTAAGAAAAAGATTAAAGGTTAGACTTAGGGTGCTTGTAACATGGAAACTATTAAAGCTATCATCATGGTTTAGAACAGTTGTTAGTTGAATTCATGCTTCCAAAATGACATAGGTTCAGTGGGATTTCTGCTGTGATTTTATCAGGTTGGATAGACTCGTAACCACAAAGTGCTGCTCTGGAATACTACGATTTGAGTGGATGTTTTCATACTTTTATCACAAATACACATCTACATATTTCCTAGAAATTCAGAATTCTTGTAATCCTGGCATATCTCTCTACAGTGTCCAGACTCTGTTCTAGTCATATATGTAATTGTAGAGGATAGAGTAAGGTAGATAAAATTACAACTTTAATGTGCTGCTCCAGGCAAAATGTAAAGGGGTAATTGGAAACTTTGCAAGTTCTGAAAATCCTTGAAGATAATATATTCAAACTTCAGCAGGGGCTTTGTAGAAAATTCTGTCAGATTTGGAGACTCTAGATATTTTCTGTGATGAATGCAGTGTTGCATAGGTAGAGACTTGATGATGCAATATTCACTACAGTTACAGAAAAGATCATTTTGACATTCATTGCTGGTGATTAGTACAGCTAACCATTTATTAAGGAAATTAAAAAATGAATGTATTGGCTTAGTTAAATAAAATATAGGATGAAAATAATTGCTTATGAAAACTATCAATATGTGGCAGAAGATGGTACAACTCCATAGCTGGTATTTTGTGAATAATGGAGTTAGAATTTCCCAATATATCGTCCAATTAGAACTTTTCAGCTATGTGTCTGTGTAAGGGTATGTGTGCAGGGGAGGAGGGGCTAAACAGTGAATTGATTAAAGAATTAGTGTGGCAAAATGTGACTCAAGGAACTAAGTATAATATGTGATTGACATGCTGCAACATTTCAGAAACTTGGAATGCAGTTAGCCAACAATTAACAATATGTGATTCAGTAATCAATCATAATTGATGATTACACAAGAAGTAATGGTCTCAAGTTGCAGTGGGGAAGGTTTAGGTTGGATATTAGGAAAAACTTTTTCACTAGGAGGGTGGTGAAGCACTGGAATAGGTTACCTAGGGAAGTGGTGGAATTTCCTTCCTGTGAGGGTTTTAAGGTCAGGTTTGACAAAGCCCTGGCTGGGATGATTTAGTTGGGGATTGGTCCTGCTTTGAGCAGGGGGTTGGACTAGATGACCTCCTGAGGTCCCTTCCAACCCTGATATTCTATGATTCTATGAATTGCAATACAGTACAAGCACTGTATGTTTATGACAGCATAACATAAATGTACAGAAGGACTATAGCATTTTGATGGTACATTACAATTAATTTGTTAAGCGCTTGTGGATTCAAGATGTTATAAGAAACCAAGAGAAATTATTGTATAGAATGCAGTATTTGGAACAAGGGTTATCTTAAAAAGACATTGTCAATCAAAAGTAGTTATCTCTTGTGTGTATGTGTGTGTGTGCATGCAATTTCCTTTTCAATAATTTATTTAAATATGCTGTTACATTTCAAAATATTTTGCTTGGCTTTATCAAGAAAAGAAAATAGTACTATTATCAGGAAATATACACTGGAAAGAAAATATTCTGATGCTGTGCCCTAGTGGTATATGTGTATGGCTACAGTATGTGTGACTATAGATAGTATGACCTGGAGTAACATGAATATCTTTTAATATGGCCAGTGGACTATTGCAAATAGTACAACTCCCTAGGTGGCACAGTTTAATACACAATTTCTGTATAATACTTTGCTTATCTGTAAGCTGCTACTGTACTTAAAGGTCCCAGTTTTCTGGATCTGTCCAGGTGAAGTCTGCTGAGAACTCAAGGAGGGTTGGAGGAACAAAGGTGGTTTTATGCCATCAGAGGCTGGTTCAGTTTCCAGCACAAGTTAGAGTTGTCTTAGGGCTGTTCTAACTTGTGTCAGCTGGTAGTAACCCCACAAGAGGTATTTACACCAGCTGGATATTGCCCCCTTCCCTTGGCCACACCTGCCACCAGCCATGCCCCCTTTAATGAGGGGACTGAGAGAGGATGATGTAGAAACAGTTGTGCCAACTCTACTCTACTCAAGGATTTCCCAGTGTGGAGAATATCCTCAGCTGCTCAGCTAAGGCAGTTTGCAGCCCAGAGGATGTGGCCCAAGGTGAACAGGACATGTATGTAAAATGTTTATTTGTTTCATCATCTGTTGCCAGTTCAAATGAGTTGGAAGTTTTAGATCAATCCCACGTGGACAGGTGTCACATCACAGTTGGCACCAACTGGCCTCTTTTTGGCAGTCTCTGCCAGGAGACCAAAGTTGAAATGGGCAGAAGACCTTGGCTACCTTTCAGTCTGTGAAGGTCCTCTCTCCATAAAAGAATTGAGCGGGTTGGTGCGATAATGTTGTGCGGTTTATGGCATAGTTTCCCATGTGATAATTTGCATTGAGAACCGAGTAAATAGAGCATTTCAGTCTGTAAATGCTGTCAGTTCAGGACATTTCACAAATAGTAAATAAAATTAAAAATTAAAGAACACACAGAGGAGGTGAATTATCATGAGATAGCTACACACTGGTGTCCTGTAATGCATTCAAACCAAAGCATAACTTGCCTATAGTCACCAGAGAAGATTACAGGACTTCATGATTATTAATTACACAATGCAGTGTGTGGTGGTTACTGTTGTAAGTGCTATTGTATTCACGTCTGTATTGGCAGGAAGCAAATACTATGCTTAAGATTGAAATCTATCTTCCTTTTTAACATCCTTTTATTTGGTTGCTCATAACCTCCTCTGACAAATTCACTTGGGGCTGGAATTTTCCATGCTTAATCTCCAGCCAAAAGTGTGTGTATTTGGCTGGCTGGTTTTGGTGTTTTGGGGAAAAGATTTGAATTAAATTAGCTCAATTGTTTTTGAGTTATGGGAGCTTGTAAAAATACACTTGTCCCCATATGTTCCAGATGGCATTTTTGTGCTTGTACATTGTAAGTGGTCGAAGCTAGGAAACCTGTCTTTTTTTATAGTCTTCATTGAAGAATCCAGAAGTGATAAATGAAGTGGGGGTAGCTCACTTTTATAGACATCCAGCCAGCCATCCCTGTTAGTAGTTGTTCCCTACTTGCTTTACCTGTAAAGGGTTAAACAGTCCATAGGTAAAATGAAGGGAGTGGGCACCTCACCAAAAGAGTCAATGGGAAGACTAGAACTTTTAAAAATTGGGGAAAAACTTCCCCTTTGTCTGTCTGTGCTGTTCTCTCGGAGAGCAGGGACAGGGCTGGAACTATGCTGTAAAAAGCTTTGAGCCAGGTATGAAAAATCATCAGAAATTAGAAACTACTCATTTGAAACCCCAGATATGTAAGTAGATCAGGAAATGTCTAGGAAGATTTGATTAGGTTTATCTCTTTTATTTCTTTATGGCTTGTGGACTCCTCTGTGGTAACCCCCAAATGCTTTTGTTTTGTTTGTAACCATTAAGCTGGATGTCAAGAAAACCATTCTTGGTGCTGAATTATTATATTTGCTCTTTTGGAATCTAGCAATAGCCTAAGTTCCAGATGTACTTTCTTTCTGTTTTTAATAAAATTTACCTTTTTTAAGTACAGGATTGGGTTTTTGTGTCCTAAGAGGTTTGTGCACATGTTTAATTAGCTTGTGGCAACAGCTGATTTCTTTTGTTTTTCTTTCTCAGCCCTTCCCCAGATGGGGGGTGAAAGGGTTTGAGAGTACCCCACAGGAAGGAATTCCTTCCTGGGTTCCCAAAGGGGTTTTTTGCACTTGGGTGGTGGCAGCATCTACCCATCCAAAGTCAGAGAAAAGCTGTGACCTTGGGAATTTAATACCAGCCTGGAGTGACCATTAGTAATTTTTAGAATCCTTGCGGGCCCCTACCTTCTGCACTCAAAGTGCCAGAGTAGGGAATCAGCCTTGACACCAAATGTGAAGACATCTGAATTAAAATTTCACCTGTAGTTTTAGAGGTATGAATGTTTAATGGAATATGCACAAAGCTATGGTAGAGTATTTTAATTTGATTTTCATGACATGCTAAAGGTAAATCAATTTAAAATGCTGAGCAGACACCAAATCATTTTATATTGCCCTCAAACCATAAAAGCTATAAGCAACAAAACCACCTTTAGATAGCTAGGTGCTTAAGGCCTTAAAGTGTAAGGTGACTCATCATTTAAGGCTGCTTTTTGTGCATATCTACCTCAAGCACTTTACATCTAAAGCATTTTAGTTTGCTTTTTGCATTTATATTCACTTTTCTTTTAACTTCAAAAAAAAATAGGAAAACTAAATGCTATAATTAAAATTAATGCAACACTGGCCTTGACAAATGAAGATTTCTTATGCAATATCCAGACTTATAATAGTAAATATTAAAACATAAGTACTGAAAGGATATAAACCGTCATGCTTCAGTGCATAAGCCAGCCACTGACCATTGGGTGTTAAGAGGAAACCTGGGGAAGATTACTCCATAATTGACTACAGCATTGTTTTTTATGCCTTCCTTAGAAGCAGCTGATATAGGCCACTATCTCATACAGGATACTGGAGTAGATGGGCCTGATCCAATATGGCAGTTCTTGTGTTCTTAACATTAATTCCATGATGTTGTACATAGGAAAATACTACTATGTGCTTTTAAATGATTGCATTAACATTTTAATTTTTATAGTGTTGTGTACTATAAATTATACACCTTAACTTATACATCTTGTGCAACATGATGGAATTAGTTTTTTTAATTTCTCAGCTGTAATCTCACATTGATTTTACTTACCACATTTATTATACAATGCTATGGGAGTACATTGCACTTTACAAACACATTTAGGTAAGTTCCCCGTCTGGAGGAACACACACTGCAATTGGGACAGGCACAATGCAGAGGACCGAAGGGCTAGGAATGAGGGCAAATGAAAGAGCCAGTGAAAAAAATGGGCTTCAAGAGGCACATAGGGAGAAGGAAGTCTGGCCCAGAAAAAAGAAGCTGTTTCAAGTGTAGGGCCAATGTGTAAAAAAGGCAGAAAACAGAGTGGGCAAAGAAAGCCCAGAGAAAGAGAGAGAGAGAGAGAACCAAGAAGGCCTTGGGCTTGAGACAGAGTGCAGGTGGAAAAAAAAGGTTGACACGGTCATGGGGAGAACTGTCCACATCCTCAAAGGTAATAATGACAATATAATGCAGAAAATGAGAGGAAGGTTGAAGGGATTTGAGGATGGGATGATGCTAATGGAATACAGAAGAGGTAGAAAATGTTAGCTGAAGTAACATAAGGGGGAACAGGGAAGGAATTTAGGGGGGTGCAGAAATCAAGGCAAGAGATTATGACTATGATTAACATTTAGTTAGTGCTTGATATCAAAGCTCCCTACATTCACTAATAATTGAGATAATATATCATCCCCTTTATTGACAAAAGGGTATAGTCAACTAATTCACTGTATGTGTCGTTTGATGTTAAGGAGACCAAATAACCAAGCTCAGCCAAATTTATTGTCTGAAGACAATTCAACACAGTACAGGAAAGAAGGGGTTAATATATCACCAGTCCTTCCCAGGAGGCGAATTCGTGCAGCATGTTCAGTTCATCTTCACAGAAGATGTGCTTCCCAGATGCCCCTTTAAACTAGCCATCTTTTATAGAAAGGCTCTTTACAAGTTATAGTACACTGATCATGTCACTTAATGTGTAAGTTTAATTAACCAACTTTGTGCCAGCTTTGCCTTTGGTGCCTCCATATACTTTACCATCTTTTGTTTGAATATTAAATTCCAGATGTTACGGGGCATGAAGATACTCCCTAGCACAAAATATTCAAAAATCTTACCTTATTGTCTTATACTACATTGTACCTTTGTTTCATAACACTCGTCAATCTAGTTTTTGCCAGCTTTTGTATTTTCTTAAACCAAGTGCTGAGCTATACTTGTCCCAGGGCATCATGGGATATATGCCTTAGCATAAGTGAACAAGAATAAATAGAGTACAATTTGGCACTGTTATCCAACCCAACACACATATATATTATATTAATACAATGTGCACAATACCTATTAATATAGTGTATGTATAAGTGGGTGAATATAACCTATATGCATTAGCTAATGCCTTGTTTGTGGGCTAGGTCCTAGGCTGCAGGGACCCTCATCAATCAGGTAAGAGGAATTTTCATGCCAGAAAAGGGGAAATGGAAAGAGAAAGCAGTAGCGTAGTGCTGCCAACTCTCGCCATTTTATCATGAGTGTCATGATATTTTGTGTCTTCCTTAAAGCCCCAGCCACTGGAGCCATGTGATTAAATGAGAACTTCAATTTCTGTTTAAAAACAAAAGTTTCTAGCCCTCATGGTTGGGAGAAAAGCATGAAAATATGACCAGTATGCACGCTAAAGGCACAGAAACCAAAAGGAAAACAAGAACCAAAAATACATTATTTTTTTAAATATCTCATGATTTTGGAGACAGTCATGCTTTTGGGGGGGCCCTAACTCCTAGTTTCAGTCTTTTAGTGGGCCATGCGAGTCAGGGGATATTGACCCCCCTGTTTATGACCTTCTAGAACTCTGGTCTATACCTGGTAACTGGGGCCAAGAAATAGACCATTTTCTTACCAGCACTCTTGTCTGGCTCACCTACTTAGAACAGGCAGATAGGGAGCAGGTTGAAAGACTGGACCTCTGCTGGAGCAGGTTCACATGAACTGAGCCCTGCAGATCGGGGTGAGGGAGAGAGGAGTCTGCAGATCAGGCCATTGAGAGCATAGTGGAGGATAGGAGGGAAAAGAAAGCTAAAAGACCTAGTCTCAATGTAGAGGCTACATCTACACTTGAAGCTGGGGGTGTGATTCGCAACTTATGTAGACAAACTCACACAGGTGCTCATTGATCTAGTACATTACAAACAGCCCCCGTACCATGGGAAGTGTTGAGAGAATGCATGAGCTATCTGCCCCGACTACAAACCCACCTGCACCCTGTGCATACATACTCAGGGCAGCTAGACTGTGCTGTCACTGGCCACTGCCCATGCTAATGTGGCTATATTACTATTTATAGCACACTAGCTTGCTTAGGTCTAGTGTAACCCACACACCTTCTGGGTGTGGTATTCTGCCCTAGTGGCACCGAGACCACTTCGACAGAGTTAAATGAGTCTGCTCTACAGCCTTAGCTAAGAGGCAGTTGGCTTTTAGCTCATGCGGTAAAGGCTCATGCACTAAGCTCCAGAGGTTCCTGGTTCAATCCCGCCCACTGATGACTGGGGTCTGGCAGCATTACACTAGCACAAGTATGTCTGCTCAAGCTGGGAACGACACCACCAGCTCCAAACGTAGACATAGTGATAGTTAAGAGAAAGGGGATCCAAACCATCCCTTCCCCAAGAAAAACAGTCCAATTACAAGAATAGAGGTTTCCTCGAGAAAGAGGTGGGCAGTTGGGTCCTTAAGTGCCTGTGTGGGCCTCTCACCACTGGTCTTAGGAGCCATCCCCTCAGGCTGTTGAAACAAGGTTCTCTTCCATCTCAGTCCTCAAATGACTGCTTGTAACAGGGGCCAGTGGGCAGGTAGAGGTGTTAGAGGCAGGCAGAAGGAGGAAGGTCTTGCAGTCAGAGAATGAGGGAAAGGAGGACAGAAATAAAACAAGGAGATGACAAGTCCCTCCCAGATAGAAAATACTGAAGGGCCGTGGGCATTTTTAAATAAACCAAAAAATGTTTTCTGAAAAGTAAATTAATATGGGATAAGGAGTCTAAAAATAAGCATTTTTGTTAACCGTGTTCATTTTCAAAAGCCTTTTTTTCCTGCTGGATTCCTACAGCTTTATGGAGCTGGTAGGAACCTATAGTCTTTTATTATATAAGCCAACTCTGACAGAGGAGACTTTGAAACTAATGTGTTCCAAATATGCCTGCAGTGTTCAGAAGGCATATTTGTTGTGAGTCTAGTAGAAGCTGGCTGCTGGTCCTCCAGGTATTTTTGTTCAGGTACCACACTGCTGTAGAGTTCTGCAATACAAACTAAAAATTTAGGCCAAGTTCTGCTCTGAGTCAGACAGTCAGTCAGACAGACACACACACACACACACACACACATGCACACCCCTAACTGAAATCATTGGCAGCTGCACATGTGTAACCCAGGGAAGTATTTCATCCACATATTTTTCCCCTTTATTAGTGCCAATAAATAAAAGTAACTACCTGAATATTCCTGTACTTATTAGTATCAGCAGCATGGTTTAAAATAGTTTGCAATACAAATAGTCTATCAATTTAACATATCTCACATGCTCCAACAATACTGATCAATGTCCAGTATACAATTTATGCCCCTACTGGGCCCTTCCTTTTTTAGATGGGTAATGCCGTACTTATTGGGCCACTATCAGTGGAGTCTCTCCAGATTTATACCAGTGCATCTGAGTGGAGATTGGCCCATTTTTTTTCCTTTTGAGATCCCGATGAGATCCAGATCCAGTCATCTGATTGTAAATATATGTATTGTGCAATAGTAGTTCCCAAGATAATCTGTGCTAGTACCTGTGATTTTTTTCAACAGTGCCTGCAAAACTGGGTATGCTAAAGTGCTGCATAAGTTTACCTACAGAGGCTCTGTTGTTTATTCTGAAAGACATTGGAAGTGTAGGAAGTTATAGGCGTACAGCACAGTTCTCTCTTCTGAGGTGCCTCGATCTGTAGCTACACTTGTTGTATATAGGCACTAGAACGGAGTAGATAATTCTCAATTAATAATTTATCTAATAAATATAGCTTCTGTTTCTGCTCCCAGAATATCCAGGAGACAATTACAATTTCCTCAGGTTTATCTGTTGTCCTAAATTATTTCATAATTTAAAAAAACAAAAATTCACAACTGTTTTAACTTATGAATTGATTGTGGAAAGTCCTCTGAATATTTGATATTGCTTTATATGTTGGTCATGACAGTCAAACAGGTCACAGGATATTGCTTCTGCTCCCTGAGTGGATGGAGTGTGCAGGCACTTCCAGCACTAATGCCTGTGCAAGCAAAATTTATTTTCCACAAGTGTGTGTGCATCCATTTCACTTTGAAATTTGCTTTCTGTGAGAGTTTATGCCAGTAAAAGTCAATCTCACGAAGAAAAGTGAATGCAAAAAGATCATGAGCCCTGTCAAAAATAAATTCATTTGATTATAAACTAAGCAGACTAATGAATACGAAACTGAGCAGAAATGTGCACTTGGAGACTGGCAGCTTTGTTGATGATGGCAATGCTAGTTGTTCATTCCTCTTCTCGCAAATTTCCCATTGACTGGATGTTTAGCTCAACATTTTTAGGCAATTTAGCCAATTTTTCTTTCTAACCTGATGTATGTTTCTCCAAAAAAACCAAAACCAAAAACGAAAAAGAAAACCAACAGCAAAACCACAGCACATAAAAATAGCTGTATTCTTTCCCTCCTCTCTTTTTTCTTTCTGAAGTCTTTCATTATTGTTGGTCTGAATGCTGGGGGTGGAGAAAATAAGATTCGTCCTTCAAAAGCTTGTGACTTTCTCTAATTTACCCTTTGACTTTTATAGATGATGGAAAAGTTTTGTTTTAGCTTCTGGTTAAAAATCTGGGACAGGAGCCACCAAAAATAGATTTGTGCGTTTGTGTGTGTCAGTTTTTAAAAAACAACAGAAAGCCGGAATGCATGAATTTAATTGTATATGTGAAAGTTTTCACGTAGCTCCATTTAGGTATCCAACTTAAACCGACAATAGCAAAAGAATTCAACATTAAAGCTAAAAATTTGGGCTGACACTCCTGCCATTGTACCTTTGCTTTTTTACTTTTCAGTAGGGTGAGCTAAGGATGAAATGTCAACCTGAATTTTTTAAATTAACTCTAAATCTCCTTGGTTTTGTGGATTCAAATCATTACTTGATTACAGTTTCTCTGTGACTTAATAGCATTATAATCCCTAATATCTATCCTTTGTGTATAACTTTAAAAAAGCATGCTTTTATGCTGTCTCTTTATTAGCAGATTGAACTGTGCCTGCTAGAGAAAGCAGAAATGAAAGAGAGAGATCTCTAAGAAGGAGCCAAAAGTCAGAAGTCACCAGGGAGCATGGTTTCCATCATGTTTTCATGCTTCAAATGTACTACTTTATTGCATTCAATAGTTAGCAGCTGGGTAAGGGTTTGAGTCGCTGGTTATCTATAGTTATCTTTTTAGGGTGATAAATTGTAAGATGTGAAATTGGACCACCAATAAGAAGTAAGACTTTATCCGTGAAAACAAACTTAGAAGAGTTAGTTTTTCTTCATGAAAATTGAACAGATGAAACCTTGCGAACGTTCTTCACAGTATGAATGAGTTCCCAGTGATGAACAATGCGTGCCTGTAGTACTGAATTGTGTGAGTCTAGACTACACTTATATAGGGCTTGATTGAAGTCAGTGGGACTACTTGCATGAGTCACAGTATATATTCATCAGCATGAGTAACGGTTCTACATTCATGTCTGTATTATAACAGAGAGGTTCTGTAGACAGCACAGATAAAAATAGGCTTTAGATTAAACATTTCCTTTAGTGCAAGAAGCATATAGGCTGTGGGCTACATACTCAGCTGTGTGCATTATCTTCTGGGATGAAGGGATGAGTCTTAAAGAAGTTGGTTGTGGTTTCTCACATCTGAGAACAATTCAACACCAGCCCAGGAATACTTTAATGCACCCTGGAGGCTCCTCAAAGTGCCCTGCCTGGCTATAATCCCTGGGGGCCATTATACCATAGAAGAATAGCTAGAGTTTTGCCAACCCCCCTATAGCCCTGGCCTGACCTCTATACTCATAGTTTCATGGCAGGTGTTATAGATCTGCTTCTGCCAGATCTATGCCAGCTACAGATTCCCCCATACTCAGAGGATTCAGTGGCTTTCCATACCCCTTGTGCTATCAGATCATCGCAACGGGTAGGAATGCAGAAAAGAATCTGGCCAGATATGTCTTATAGGTCTGTGATCCACCTGGTATAATATAAGATCTCTTTCAGTTTTGTACAGTGGTAGATTAATATATAGCTTCTACATGAGACACCACTGTATATTTATCTGAACTTATTATGTCAAATACATCAGTCCCCTGAATAGTATGTAGTTCCAATTTACACTGTCATATAAAAGTACAATAAGAGTAGAACTAAAGAGACTTTCTCTCTGCATTGAACAGAGAACAGCTGATAAGGAGGGATAACTGGCAGTTAAAGATTGTCCCTGCTTACAGGCTAGAAGACATAAGCTTGCTGTAGCTCACGAAAGCTTATGCTCAAATAAATTTGTTAGACTCTAAGGTACCACAGGTACTCCTTTTGGATTTCTGAGTGAACTCAGCCTAGCTGGTTTGTCTTCTAGCCTGTAAGCAGGGACAATCTTTTACTTTGTCTCTAATACAGCAGCACCAATGCTTCTGTCATCGCCTAACAACTAATAAAATCATATAATAAAGTTTATAGCACCAAATGATTTAAGTCTGTAGCCCTTGTGGTTCTGTTTAAATTATCACTTGGTATATAATGATATGGGAAATGCATTACAGTGGTCACCATTTAAAAAGTCACCTTTTGCCAAATGTTACCATGTAGATATCTCTTATTGTAAGAGTAGAGGAAGACTTTGGTAATTTTAGTGAGGTAACCATTGGAAAACACCACTTTTTGATGGTGACCACACAAATTTAGATATCTGAGAGAATATAGCTGCTTGCTATAATACAAGATGTTGACTGCTCAGGTTGAAATAAAGCCACTGACTGTCAACAAAATGTAAGTTATCTCCCAATGCTATCAGTTATTGTCATTGTGAAGCAGTGTAATAGAGTACAATTAACACAATATATGCATATGTACCCACCGCTAAGTAAATAAATAGTTTCACAATAAAACTAAAAAGAACTAGGCTGGTAAGGTGGTACATTGTACTAAACCTACTATGGGACTTGCACTGTGAGTCTGTAGCCACCAGAATGTCTTTCCCAAATCACACACTGTACAGAGTTACTGGAGCCTCTTAAAGACTATTGCTTGGGGTGGAGGGAACATAACACTTTGGATTTCATTGTACTTCCTCTTAATTAGTACAAGAAATGAGCTGCTAGGACCCGATGTTCTGAATCTTTATACATATAACATCTAACCTGTAAGGGATTTGCCAGCAGGGATTGAATCACAAGATCATACCAGAGAATAACTTTAAAATAATATTTACGGATATTTATAAAGACTGATATTTGCACAGTGCAAATAAAACACTGAAATGAACTATTATTATTTCATTTACAGTAGAAAATTTAAGAGGGTTACAGAAATACCTTCTCTCTCACCCATCCTTTTTTTGTTTGTTTGTTTGTTTTTTGATAAGTTAACATTCGGTTCTGCTAGGGCTAAAAACATCCACCTTAAATCTTGTTACAGGGCTTCTCATCCCCTTACTAGTTCCTTTATGTGGTTCAATTTCACTTTGAGTTTTCTGGTTCATTCAAACCTGAAACTCAAAAAATACAAACCATTGTGAAGCAGAGGTCCTGAAAATTGAAATCACTGAGTTTTACACAGGCCTAATAAAAATGTATATCCCATATAATGTAATGTACATTTACTGTATAATGTGCACATAAAAATGTATGTAATATATCTAAATTATTCATGACTTAAGTATTCAATTTAGCCTTGAGATAAGAGAAATGCCTCATTACTTAACCGTTGGACAACCCATCTTGCAGCAGTTTATCAGTACTGCAATCTTAATTATCCAAGATCCTTTCTTTGCAATGGTTTCAGAAGTCTTTAAAAGACTTCATAATCCCATGTTTGTACAATAATAAATAGCTCTCAATAGGAAGTTATATATTTTCAATAAATGTTTATTTTTTTAAAAAATGCATCAAACTGACAAAAGCCAGTCAATTCTAAGTGGATTCTTACCTCAGTGCCTGTGTTACGAGTAGTATCTTACAAAACTCTCTGATCAACGTGAGATCAAAACCTGGTCTGACAAATATCATGAGAGATGGAGGAGATTTATGTTGATAAAGTGGAGAAGATTCAGAGTAGAGCCACCAAAATTATTAAAGGCTTGGAAAATGTGCCTCACATCGTTAGACTTAAGGAGCTCCATTTGCTTAGCTTAACAAAGAGAAGATAAAGGGGTGACTTGATCAGTGTTTATAAGTATCTATATGGGGAATAAAAAATTGATAATGGGCACTTCAGTTTGGCAGAAAAAAGTATAATAAAAGCCATGAACTAGAAGTTGAAGCTAGATAAATTAAAACTGGAAATATGGTGCAATTTTTAACAGAGAGTATTTAACCATTGGGATAATTTACCAAGGGCTGTGGCAGATTTTCCATCACTGGAATTTTTAAATCAAGTTTTGATGCTTTTCTAAAAGATGTGCTCTTGCTCAAATAGGAATTAATTAAGGGAAATCCTTTGACTTGTAATATATCGGAGATTGGACTAGTTGATCAGAATGGTCTCTTCTGGCCTTGTAAGCTATGAAGCTTTGAATTTACTCACTTTTGCCAGTTTTGGCACCACATGTACACACCCTAAATGTATGGAGGGGAACGTATTCCATAGTGCAATCATGGTCTAGTGTATTATATTCTGTACAGGATAGACAATAAATGGCCACTGGATGCCATTGTTGTGCCATAGTAAAGTCATCAGAATACATTCATCTGGATTTGTATATTTGACTATTAAATAATGACTTGGCCCATTCATCGCTTAGCACATGTAAAGAAGGAAGCTCATAAAAGAATGTCATGTTTTAAACACTGAAGCTGGCTTAAAGCCTATAGTATTGAATTGCAGGAAAACACGCAGTGATGTTAGCATTACAAGTATATCTATAAGCATTTACACCTAATGTTTCACCATGAGAGACTGGAAATGATAAAGTGCATTTGATATAACATTAAATAGCACCTAATTTATCAGGTCAAATAGTGTAACCATTTAAATTATCATTAATCAAGATAAGGTTTTGGCAACTCTGACATCATAATCAAAAGTGCTGACAAAGGAGGTGCTGTCATCATCATGAATAGGTCGGAATATGAACAAGAGGCTGCTAGGCAGCTCTCCAATACCACTTTCTACAAGCCATTACCCTCTGATCCCACTGAGGGTTACCAAAAGAAACTACACCATTTGCTCAAGAAACTCCCTGAAAAAGCACAAGAACAAATCCTCACAAACACACCCCTGGAGCCCCGACCAGGGGTATTCTATCTGCTATCCAAGATCCATAAACCTGGAAATCCTGGACGCCCCATCATCTCAGGCATTGGCACCTTTCCTCAGGCCCTACACTGTCAGCACTTCCAGCTATCTTCAAGACACCACTGACTTCCTGAGAAAACTACAATCCATCAGTGATCTTCCTGAAAAAACCATCCTGGCCACTATGGATGTAGAAGCCCTCTACACCAACGTTCCACACAAAGATGGACTACAAGCTGTCAGGAACAGTATCCCCGATAATGTCATGGCAAACCTGGTGGCTGAACTTTGTGACTTTGTCCTCACCCATAACTACTTCACATTTGGGGACAGTGTATACCTTCAAATCAGCAGCACTGCTATGGGTACCCGCATGGCCCCACAGTATGCCAACATTCTTATGGCTGACTGAGAACAACGCTTCCTCAGCTCTCGTCCCCTAATGCCCCTACTCTACTTGTGTTACATTGATGACATCTTCATCATCTGGACCCATGGAAAAGAAGCCCTTGAGGAATTCACCATGATTTCAACAATTTCCATCCCACCATCAACCTCAGCCTGGACCAGTCCACACAAGGGATCCACTTCCTGGACACTAATAAGCGATGGTCACATAAATACCACCCTATACCGGAAACCTACTGACTGCTATTCCTACCTACATGCCTCCAGCTTTCACCCAGACCACACCACACAATCCATTGTCTACAGCCAAGCTCTACGATACAACCGCATTTGCTCCAACCCCTCAGACAGAGACAAACACCTACAAGATCTCTATCAAGCATTCTTACAACTACAATACCCACCTGCTGAAGTGAAGAAACAGACTGACAGAGCCAGAAGAGTACCCAGAAGTTACCCACTACAGGACAGGCCCAACAAAGAAAATAACAGAACACCACTAGCCATCACCTTCAGCCCCCAACTAAAACCTCTCCAACGTATCATCAGGGATCTACAACCTATCCTGAAGGACGACCCATCACTCTCACAGATCTTGGGAGACAGGCCAGTCCTTGCTTACAGATAGCCCCCCAACCTGAAGCAAATACTCACCAGCAACCAAACACCACACAACAAACCCACTAACCCAGGAACCTATCCTTTCAACAAAGCCCGTGGCCAACTGTGTCCACATATCTATTCAGTGGACACCATCATAGGGCCTAATCACATCAGCCACACTATCAGAGGCTCGTTCACCTGCGCATCTACCAATGTGATATATGCCATCATGTGCCAGCAATGCCCCTCTGCCATGTACATTGGCCAAACTGGACAGTCTCTACGTAAAAGAATGAATGGACACAAATCAGACGTCAAGAATTATAACATTCAAAAACCAGTTGGAGAACACTTCAATCTCTCTGGTCACTCGATCACAGACCTAAGAGTGGCTATACTTCAACAAAAAAGCTTCAAAACCAGACTCCAACGAGAGACTGCTGAATTGGAATTAATTTGCAAACTGGATACAATTAACTTAGGCTTGAATAGAGACTGGGAATGGATGAGTCATTACACAAAGTAAAACTATTTCCCCATGGTATTTCTCCCTCCCACCCCACCCCCCACTGTTCCTCTGATATTCTTGTTAACTGCTGGAATTAGCCTACCTTGCTTGTCACCATGAAAGGTTTTCCTCCTTTCCCCCCCCTGCTGCTGGTGATGGCTTATCTTAAGTGGGCCTGTCCTGTAGTAGGTGATTTCTGGGTACTTGTTCACCTGCACATCTACCAATGTGATATATGCCATCATGTGCCAGCAATGCCCCTCTGCCATGTACATTGGTCAAACTGGACAGTCTCTGCGTAAAAGAATAAATGGACACAAATCAGACATCAAGAATTATAACGTTCAAAAACCAGTCGGAGAACACTTCAATCTCTTTGATCACTCGATTACAGACCAAAAAGTGGCAATTCTTCAACAAAAAACTTCCAAAAGAGACTCCAACGAGAGACTGCTGAATTGGAATTAATTTGCAAACTGGATACAATTAACTTAGGCTACAATTAACTGAATAAAGACTGGGAGTGGATGGGTCATTACACAAAGTAAAACTATTTCCCCATGTTTATTCCTTCCCCCACCTCCAGCTGTTCCTCAGACGTTCTTGTCAACTGCTGGAAATGGCCCACCTTGATTATCACGACAAAAGGTCCCTCCCCCTGCTCTCCTGCTGGTAATAGCTCACCTTACCTGATCACTCTCGTTACAGTGTGTATGGTAACACCACTGTTTCATTGTTTCATGTTCTCTGTGTATATAAATCTCCCCACTGTATTTTCCACTGAATGCATCCGATGAAGTGAGTTGTAGCTCACGAAAGCTTATGCTCAAATAAATGTGTTTATTTATTTATTTAGTCTCTAAGGTGCTACAAGTCCTCCTTTTCTTTTTGCTGATGCAGACTTACACGGCTGCTACTCTGAAAGCTTTATAGATGTGTGTATCTAGTCACAAGTAGCATTTCATGTCTGGACCTCCCACTTCAGGTATCTCCGTATCTTCCAATTAGGGCTGGTTAGAAAATGGAATTTCTGTTCCACAGAAGACTTTGACATTTCAAAGTTTGTTTTTTCCAAATCAAACCAAAAGGTTGAAATTTCAAAATTTCCAATTCAGAAACTCTAAACATTTTGTTCTATTAATATCAAAACACTATATTAGAAAAAAATACGTATTGTATATTAAATGCAAGGTGTGAGTAATATAATAAAATCAATGTTATATAGAAGTTGATACAAAATGAATGTTTTTAACATTATTTGAATGAAATATTTAAACATTATTGAAATGAAACAAGAAAGTCTAAATTAAACATTTTGACTTTCCCATCAAAAATTTTGTTTAAATTAACATGTCCTCATGAAATGGTTAGAGGAAATTATATTTTCTTACAGAGAATTGTTCCATCAAAGATTTTTGAACTTCCAGCCTTCATATACTGTGAGGAAATTCCTCAAACGAGGATACTCTGTTCTCTTATTTCAGTCCTGAGCTTCAATCATAGAATCATAGAATATCAGGGTTGGAAGGGACCCCAGAAGGTCATCTAGTCCAACCCCCTGCTCAAAGCAGGACCAAGTCCCAGTTAAATCATCCCAGCCAGGGCTTTGTCAAGCCTGACCTTAAAAACCTCTAAGGAAGGAGATTCTACCACCTCCCTAGGTAACGCATTCCAGTGTTTCACCACCCTCTTAGTGAAAAAGTTTTTCCTAATATCCAATCTAAACCTCCCCCATTGCAACTTGAGACCATTACTCCTCGTTCAGATGTTTGCTCAGCCAATATTAGTGGACAGATTAAAATGGAGAGTAGAAATGAGAAGGGAAAAATAAAACTGATGAAATATGGCACATTTCCACATTTAAATCCTAAAGATACCTTGACAATAGTAATTATTTTCTATGGCATCGTATGGCCTTCGGCAAGTTATTTAGACCAAATTTTTCACTAATTTTGAGTGCCTCAATGATTAGGTGACCGAGTTGAGGTAGCTGAGACCTTATTTTTCAGAAGTGCTTCTTACTGACTTCATCTGGAGTTTTTAGTGCTCAGCGCTTCTGAAAATCATGTCCTTGGTGTTTCAAGTGGACACTTTTTTGATCCTCGCACCCCCAAGACTACCCCCTGCCAAATTTCAAGTTCCTACTGCTAACCATAGAAGCATTAGAGCCCTTCCAAATAGACTGGAAATATTTTTAGAATGGGAAGTGATAGTGATAGGCGTTGAGATTGCTTTCTGTATGGTGGACTTTAGAAGAATTAATTATCTCTTATTTCTTTCACATATTCAGCCATTCTTTTCAGGAGAATATTTAATCTGTTCTGTAAAGTGCAGGCTGACTTTGTCCATGACAAAAGTTGACAGCTAGTAAGCTTCAACAACTGGGATTTTGATGATATCCATGGAGTATTTCTATAAAGGCTCTTCAATTTTGAATTGCCTTCTGGGTTTGTGACTGAATTTCTCAATTAGACCAACTAGACTTAATACAATGATGATATTTTTATTTGTTTGGTTTACTTCTTGTCTTAAACAGTCCTATTCTCTCACTTGGCCTGAGGATACATCTTGCTGTAGCTGTGTGTGATTAGATTTTTAGATACACAAAGCTGAAAATAAATCTGAATACCTAAACAGATGGGAGGAAAGAGTAAATTGTGATTAGAACATAATTGTAGAAAAAAGATGCAGTAGCATGAAATACTAACTGTGTTTAATTTTGATGATGTAGCAACTATGCATTAGGAATATTTTAAAGATGTATTTCTTAGTATCTTGTGAATTATGCCCACAGAAATAGTAGGTATGTTTTAACCTTCTGGAAATATCTCCATATACATGCACATATTGTATAATCATCTATTTTGTCGTGTGTATAAAAAAGCCTTCATTCATAGATATGCATATGATATGCACAACAAATCCAGTAAAAGTGACAAAATATACCATTTCACTTTAAACTTGACTTCATAATATAGAGCTTGGTTGGAAAATAGGAATATATAGTGCCAGGTAGCTCAAAAATGTTTTACATTATGGTCAGAGAGCAGATAATTTTAAAATAGTTGTGACAGGTTAATCTCCATAGTATTTACCATTTGTTGACCATTATTCAAAGGAAGCCAGCTGATGCATTTCAGCTGATTTTACATACAGTATGTGTATGACTGTAGTTTTTTGTTTTCATTTAAAATGGCCCATTTTTTATGGAGAAAATGGCAAATTTCTTTGGGCAACATTAAATTTCCTAATTTACATTGTTTTATTGACCAGTATCAAGGCTTCATAAGGTGCTAAAAATGTTTTGGTACCTGAAAAAAGATAAAAATAATTTCCAAGGTGCTGCTTAGCTTGTTGAAGCTGGCACTTGCCTAATAGTATTTTTTCCGATAGGCAGTATTGCTACTCAGAATCATGACTTTGCCCCAAAATCATGAGATTTAAAAATACTAAATTTGAGGTTCCTTTGATTTGTCTTCTGGTTTTTGAGCCACTAGGGTTCCCATTTTCCAGCTTTTCTCCACAACCACCAGTGTTGGAAACTTTTAATTTTTTAATGAACACTGAGATTCTCACATAATCATCTGACTTCAAGAAGTGGGGTTAAAAAAAACATCAAATGTCGCAAGACTTGCAATCGAATTTGGAGAGTTGGAACACTGATAGCAGGTGAGGATGGAAAGTCAGGTCTCCTTTCTCTGAATTATTTGAGATATTTTCCACTCTCCCACTTCTCATCAGTGATTTAATTCTCTCTGGCTGCTGGAACAAGGAGCCTGCCCTTCAGTCTAGACTATTGATTGCAGTAAGAGAGGAGGAAAAAGAAGACTCATGAACTTTGGAGAAGGGAATAGAATAGAAGCGGGTCTCCTATCTCCTGAGCCTCCTGTGTGTTGTCTTCCATTCTTCCTCTGCCATTTTCAGAGTTCTAATTTATAGGCTCCACTGAGGGAGCCTAAGAACAGACCATCTGGCTCCACCAGTAAAGTCTGTAACTCAATTAGATTGCTTGCTCAGTCACTTCCAGGTCTCTCCAGCTTCCCTCTGTGCATGTGTAGTAAGAGAAAAGTGGCAGAAAGTTAAATTTTGTTTGTTTCTCAGAGACTTTACATTTTTTTCGTGGCAAATGAACAGTTCCACAAATTTTCTTTGAAATCCATGATTCAAATAATGGAGTCTTAAGTTTGTGGTATAACTCGTGGTGTAATTATTGTCCAGATATTTATTTTTAACACAATAGGTTGAATCTATGATGGCATCTTTCATATTGTAAGGAAAAATCTCCAACAGTGAATACAATACTGCAGAGAGAGTTGTACAAATGCTGCTTCTTATACAAGTGGGGAAAGATATTTTAAGATGTGTGCATAGATTACAAATCATTAGCCTGACTATTCCATTTTAAATAAGAGAATTCCTATTTAAGGAGAGAGAATTCTGCCAAATAAACTAAATGTTATTTAATGGCCAAAATAAACCAACAGCTCTGTAGCATGGGAGATAAACTTTAGTACTAATCAGAGCACTACACTGATTATCCCCCGGTGACATAAAGGACTAGAGAAAATTACTTTTAAAAACTACTATTTCATATTTCAGTTGTAGGGGAACACAACCTGGGAACCACTGTCAAGGGCTTGCATATTTGATCAAAAATACAATGCATTTCTCTTTGGTGATAGTTTGATTTGGTTCCTTTGGCAGACTTAATGCAATTTTCATTGAGCAGAATCAAATAAATCTATATTTTCTATTTAAAATGCAAGCTGATTCTATGGACAGCTATAAAACATGGATACTAATATAATGTGAACCATGTATTAAATGTAGCAGAATATAAGGTCATAGAACTTATTATCATTATCTTTGTATGCTTTATTTTCCATTCAGCTTTGTATGATATAAAATGGCATTGTCATAAATAGGCAGTTATCAGAATTTGTTGCCTAGATGAGGGTTGATAGGTTAATGATTCTTTTCTCCTCACTGAAAGGCAGAAGGACATCTTGATGGTAATTGACTTTCTAAAGGTGTATTCTGTGATGCCCAGTAATGCAGTTGTATTTGATTCAGCAGGCTGGAGCTGCAATAGAATTTTAGATAACAGCTCTACACTGATGTAGTGAAATGCCCAGAAGAAGGAGGAAGCAATGAATTGCTTACGACAAGAATATCAGCCATTTTACTGCTAGAAATTAACATTTTAAATGATATTGACAAACTTGTTATGATTCCTAAGGAGAAAATGACAGTAAAAATGCATGTGGGCGGGGTGGGGTAAGGATCAAAAGTGAATATTTTGGGAGAAAGAGGTATTTATTTACATTATATAATTCTTCTCAAAGGATTAACACAATCATTTTTTCTCTGTAATTTGAATCCTCATTTTGCATTCCTTTATTTTTTTCCTTTGCTTAAAAAATATGATTTTTGTGCATTTTCCTTTTATTTTACAAATAGGCTGTAGAAATATTTTATTTAATTATTTCAGCATGACTAGTTCCTTACTCATTTTTGCTACTTAGTTATTATTCATTAAGCGTGAGTGGAAATCTCTACAGTTGCTACCCTCGTTCTGGGCCAGATACTGCCTGACCCTTACATGAGGAGAGCTTTCCCCACTTACATGGTCCCTGAAAGGACCACATAGGTTGCAGTCCTCATTCTTAGGATCTGCTTTAGCCCTTGTGTTTTGGGCAGTGTGGGGACTCATAGAGCCTGTAAGGGGCTGGGGAAGAGGCAGGGCCATGACTTTGCCCTCCCTGTGCATGGGCCAGCAAAGCTGACTTTCACTATGGGATTGTAACATGTAAGTCTCACCCTCACAAAGGGCCCTAATAGCAAGTGTGCAGCCTCTGCATTCCTGTAAGCTCCAGGAAAGGAACCTCCTGGCGCCCTTCTGGGGCAGTGCAGTTTCACTGTCTCCAAGAAGTAATTGAGTCCCTTATGTGCATGTGCAACTTCTTCTATATCTTTTCCTCCCAATTTTTATTTTCTTTAAGGTGTTTGGAGTTACTCATTTAATGCGATTCTTGTGAACAAATTTTCTGGGCCTGATTCCCTCTGCTGGCTCAAACTCTGCTGTGGGGCACTGGCAATAGAAAGTCTATTGAGACAACGGCAGTTTGCTGCTACATTAGGTGCCTATGAATTCCTTTCCACCTGCAAAAAGCCATAGCAGACCCTCTATGCAGCACTGACCTTAACCAGGGAGGCTGGGGTTGTGTGGATTCAGCACATCAGGCCACTTGCACTGGGAGGGCCAATGGCAGAAGCTAAAGCTGCACTCCCTAAAGTGAATTCCCCAAACTAGTGTAGGGAGATGCATTTGAAATTATACCTCCCTGCACTGGCAAGAGTGAACCTAGTGCTCTGTGGTTTATATTCATTCAGTTCTCCATATCTTTGATCTGCAGTTGTGAAATACTATTGTCATTAAAAATGTTTTGGTGGCAAGATGTTATTTATTCTGTTTGAAAATATTAAAAAGAACTTGTCAGCACAGAAATCTTGCTAGCTTGATAGAACAGAATATAGGTGGTAGGTTTACTCAGAAAACTCGGACAAGCTTAGGGGTATTAGCTTCTTTTTTTCCCTCAAGGATTTTGAAACCTTGGGATATTCTAATCAATTATTTTACAGCATTTTATTACCTAACAGCAATATAACTTCTGTCATTTAGGAGCCTGATTCAAATGAATACTAAAATTTTTCCAGCAAACTGACGCAACTCTGGCTTATCAGTACTGGAGAGAAAAATGTACTTTTGAAGTGAAATGAATACCTAAAGAATCTATATATATTAAGCTAAAATATTCACCTAGCACTTGTTCCTTTATAACTGAGTGTAGTTTGGATGACTCTCAATGACAGTGAAGCAAAAGTGTGTGGCTTTGTCACACACCAAAATCTGATGACTCTTAATATCAGTTTTCAGTTTTCCACTTTCTCCTTGCCTCAATTTTGGAGGAGAGACAACTTCTTATCCTGGTATAATCTTTCCCTTAGCTTGTATATGCCTTAGGTTTATATCTGTGCTGTAATGGGCCCTGAGTTAACCCCTTTCCTGCCATAAAGATAGGTATGATAGGCAGAGCTAATCTATAGTTAATGTTGCCTCATCCTTCCTGTTGATTATAACTGTTTTCAGTTGCTTATAACTTTGCTAGACTTTAACCATTCAAGTTAATAGGTGATTCAGGAATGGGGGTGAGGGATTTGTACTGAAGGAGGAGGTTGTTTGTAGGAGACCTGCTTCGTTTGCTGTAGAAATCAGAAGGTGGGTATCTATTGCCGATACTGGGACAGGCGGCCATACGGTTGCTCAGAACTAAAGGCCCATCACCTTAACCAGGAGTGATGAACCACAAGGTGCAGATGGCAAATGATTACAGGGGATAAGGATTGAAAAAACAGGGGCAGGAAACCTGCACTACCCTTTCAAAAGACAAGTCTGGGAACTTAAATTCATAATTCTGCTGGACACTAAAAATCATAGACTGAACAGAGACACTAATTTCTGGCTTATTACAACAATCAATATTCCACTAACCCCTTCTTTTTGGCCTATGGCTGCAGAGGTGTTAAGTGCCACTCTACCTTGAATGGTCCCTTAGAACAGGTGTTCTCAACTTTTTTTTCTCTGAAGTTGTTCCAATAAAAGATACGACCTCACCCATCCTGCCACTCTTCACAAAGATGCACATTTTTGGAGGGTGGAGAGAGTGAAAGGAAGAAAGGCATCAGTGTTTCACTGTTGTTTTTATATTCCTAAAATATGCCTATCTATAGCTCTCAGGGCATATAAAAATGACTTCAAAATATGTGCAGTGTGTGTGTTCCGAGACAGGAGTTTTATCATTTCTGTGCATGGTGTTTTTTCAGACCCTGACTCAGAATGATGGCAAGGACGTGGCCCAATGCTAACAACAATGTGCAAATACTAAAAAGCATTCCTCAGGGACTGCTGAAGACATTGCTTGGCAATTGCCTTTGTGTATGGAATTGCCCCCGGATTAAATTCCCTGTAAAACAATTCTAAAATATTACATAAATAAGCAGTGTGTCAGTGTTTATCTATAAAACCCTTATTTCTTCTCTGTAGTTTTCTTTGAGTCTCAAGCCATTTCCTCTGTATGTGTGTGTGTGTGTGTGTGTGTGTCTCAAGCCATTTCCTCTGTGCGTGTGCACGTGCATCATTCCCACTCCAAACCCCACACATCAGCCTACACCACAATGATATCAGCAGGACTAGCTCTAGGCACCAGCAAAGCAAGCATGTACTTGGAGCGGCACATTTCCAGTGGCGGCATTCTGGCCACTCTTTTTGGGTGCTCGGAGCTGCGCCACTTAGACGGGGTGAGGGTGCCGCGCCCCTGGCCATAGCAGGAAGGGGAAGCCCCAGCCCCGGGATGCTGAGCTGCCAGGGCCCAGCCGCTACGAGGAGAGGACAAGTCCTGCCGGGGAGCCGGGTTTGCGCCACCTCATCTGCGTACTGGCTGCTGCGCTGCCTTGTGCCACCCCTTATATCGGGGCTTCTCTGCGTGGCCGGGCGGGGGAGGGGGTAAAGCCCCTGCAGGCGCTGGGAGAAGGAGACATCACTCCCTCTGCTTCCAGCGCCGCCTGCGAGCCCCAGCCCCACCTGAGTTTGGGGCAGCAAAAAACCTAGAGCTGGCCCTGGATATCAGGGCTGGTTTCACCCACTAGCATGGCTTCTCTATCTTACTACCTTCTAGTGTGTTTCACTGCTGATAGCATATGTTATCAGCTTTAACGTGCATGAGTTACGAAATAGCCACACTAGTGGGTGAAACGAGCTCTGATCTCTGATGTTACTGGATGTTTTCCTGTGGAAACAGAGAGAGTGCTTATGAATGGGAATGCGAAAGATAAGAAAAATAACTCCTAATCAGCTGCACAACTCCATCTTCACCAGGCCACAGATATGGAACCAGGACTTTCATGGGTTCATATAGTTCTGAAATTGGCCTTTATCAAACTGCAGGATACGTTGCAAGGGCCATTTATTTTCCCTGTCTGCAAAGGACTGGGAAGTCTGATGGGAGATTGAAAAGACCTTGCATATGTTTTCAGCTGATGGGTTATTATGTATATGCATTATTGGACAAAAGGTGTTAGAGGATTTGTCTATTTTTATAACTTGTGTGTGTGAGTCCCCTGGAGCAAAGGATAGGTGCTCCTTCAAATGGAAGGAGTGTATGATTCAAGTAAATAAATGTATGCAGATGTCAAATGAGTGCCCAATCACGAGAAGCATTATTTCTAGCTAGCAGTCTGCATTCCTGCAGCTGATACAACTGCTGACTTTGTATACATCCAACAAGGTCACGATCTGAACAGAAAGCACCTTCACCTGTTGTTTGAAGTTTAGGCAAGCCGATGTCATGTATCCATCTCTTAACAGTTAGCCCATATGTCTGTCCATTTTTAAATAATGCTAAGATGTTATGGCATCATCTATTCCATAGATCAGACACTTCAGATATATCTGGTGATGAGTCAGTGTTTACATAGTAAATAAAAAGTAGAGCTAGTAAAACAAAGGAGAAATAAAAATTCAAAGTGGAGGCACTGATTTGGCTGTAAACCTTTTGTGCAAACTGGCTTAGGCCAGGCTTAGTTAAAGAGAGTGAAGCACAAATAGAACTGGACCGTAAAAAATTGCATGTCTTGTATGCAAAGGTGGAGATGGTCATTAGAAACTGAAAAGCCAAAGGGCACAGAGCCAAGCTCTGAAAACCAGATGTACCTAGAGGGAGATAAGGTAAATTTAGGGGAGTATACAAATGCTAAGGGAAACTGTAAAGAAGCAAATGAAAAAAAGATTGATGGTATAAAAAAAATAGAAAAGTAAACCCATGAGATGAGAATGAGATGGAGAGACGTGTGTTTGTTTATGGAGAATAATTGCAATTCACACTACAAAACTGGGTACTGTACTGGATTGTGTGTGTGTGTCATTGGGCAAGACAAATTCCCCCTGATTTTTCCTGCTGTATAGATGAAAGTAATTGAAAATCTGTGGAAATAGCAGAAAATATGCTTCAGGGAGAGGAGCTGAACCTGATCAGTACTCTCCATGTTCTGATCTCAGAAGAACACACTCCCACCCCTTCCATCCCCCCGGACAAAATTCTGAATGTTTGGGCTCCATTCATTTGGGTGGGGAAAAGCTGATGCTTGTGACATTCCCTGGCAATCCAAGAAGAAAATACAAATGGAAGCTAGTATTAACACTGTCAGGCTTAACTCATACAGGTTCCATTTACCTGCTGTCAAACTCTTTCAGGGAGTAATTGCCAGATATGAGCAGGGACACCCGGGCATCAACAAGCCCCAGGAATAGCACAGAGCCACCCAGCCCTCCTTGTGAATCCTCAGTCCTGCTTTTAAGATCCAGGAGATGTCTGAGTTTAATGAAGGGTGATGCCCTTGTTCACTCCATGGGGAGGCAAATCCCATTTCTTGTAAACTCCTTGATGTGGAAACTGTTTCCTGGATGGCATATTGTGACCCATTCCCTTCATTTTACTCTAACAGGGTGGAAAGATAGTCTTGTGTTTAAAGCACAGGACTGGGAATCAAGAGTTCTGGTTCTGAGAGAGACTTTTTGTGTGACCTTGGACAAACCACATTATCTCTCTTTGCTAATTTTCTCATCGGTATGACAAGGTTAATAATGCTTATCGACCACACAGGGGTTTGTAAGGTTAAATCAATTAATGTTATAAAGCACTTTAATTTTCTCAGATGAAAGGTGCTCTATAAATTCTAAGTGTTACTATTTGTTATCAACCTTTTCCTCACTTTTTTATTCATTATTGTGGCTTTTCTTTCTTTTGCATTGTGAATTCTGTTCTTGGCTGCTTCTTAGAAATTACTTGCATTTATAAATTTTCTCCCTTTAATAATAAAATATTGCATAATTGCTAGTGATTGAAAAAAACCTATTATGTCACAAGTCCAGTCTCCTAACAAATTGTCCCCAGCACTATTTCCTCCAGTGCTTTGTCCAGTCTGTTTAAATGACTCAAATAATGAGCCTTCATCCATTTCTTCTCTTGGCAGACTCTCCTAATATTTTATAGACCACATTAAAAATGATCTAAATTTCCTAAACTACTAGTTATATTCCTCTGGACCATCCTAAACAATGCCTCTTCTTCTTTTTTTCAATCTTCATATACTTATTGTTTGTTCATTAATATAATATTTACAGCACCCAAGTGTTATGGTCTCTGTACAGATAAACAAGAATATATGGTTCCTGCCCCAAAGTGCATATAACCTAGTTCTTATACTTTAACTCCCATTTCTCCATATTTTGTCTTCATTTTGCTTTGTGCTATTCATCTGCTACGCAGTTTCATTTCTCAGCCGTATATTTTCTGGGGAGTTATTTCCTATTCCTGAGGAGGCCTGATACCATAGTTGAAGAATCATTTCTATATAGTATCATTTCTAGCCTGTGATTTTTTAAAAAAAATTAGCAATGAGACAGGGCAGGCTCTGTGCTGTATATCAGTACAGTGCACCTTGAGTACATTGAAAGCATTTGATTTCACCTTATGTCACTTCTAGAATGTATTTTCCTACTTTTAGCAATGAGACAGGATAGACATTTGGCTGAATATTGCCTCATTTCTGGAGCATTGTATAGGTAACTGCTTCCAGGGCATCTGATAATTACCAGCAAATAGCACAGTGCCCTGTGTGATATTGACATGATATATTTCTTTTGAAAACCTAAAATAGATTACTATTTTATAGTGTTCAAAGATGTACAATAGAAGTGTTTATAGGGTTAAAGGATATACAATGTGTGTGAGTATATAGTCAATGTAGAAGAAATGTGTATCTAGATAGAAAGTGAGATTATAGAATGTAATGTGAAATTTTTGTGACTACTATACTTAAGATTGAAATGTGATTTCCTATATAGATCTGTACATTCTTATTTTTGTGTTTCTTATAATTTTCTCAGACAAATTGGTCTGAAATTTTTCATGCTTTGTCTCTACCCAGAGCAATTTTTAAAACATTTCTGAAAACTTCATTCATCCAGTTTTGAATTGTGTATGTAAAAAAGATAGGACAAATGTAATGTAATTAATTTATCTGCCCAGATCACAAAATGATTGCATAATCATAAAATAGCAATGGCTGAATGGATTTTGTCTGGACTTTGCTTATTCTGTAGCACTCATTGAGATCTAGGTTAAGCCAAGTTTGAAGGAAATGTGTTTAAGGTATATAAGATGAAAGATTTTTCAGGCGTATGTGGGGTAATTTTCTGGTAGGTTTCTTTGCTTTTTTTACAGCTTGGAACCCTAAGACAAAGTGTGCTATAAGCTTTGCTGTGTGATCTTTCTGTTTATAAAGTGACCTCTAACTTTGGGCCTGGGACCAAAAGAATCTGGATTAAAACCCTGATTCTGATTAGCCTTCAGAACTTGGGGCAGTCACTTCCACTCACTCTACCTCTGTTTTGCCGATCTGCCCAAGCTCTATCTTACAATAACTGTGAGATTATTTAATGTTTGAACAGGGCTTTGGAAAATATAGGGCCAGATTCTGATCTCAGATCAGAACCTCACACAATAATATGTTGTATAAGAAAGAGGTTCCCCTTTTGTTTGGAGGAGCAGAAAGTACTGGGTGGGGAAGAAAAAATATCCGTTCCTAAAATTTAACTCTACTGCCTTCCACAGTTGAGAGGTGATAGAAGAGAAAGGAATTGTTTCAGCGGAGAGAAGAGCTGGTTTAAATAGGAGATGAGAGAGGATGTACACAGAGAGCAACAACAGAGCTTACAGGGTCTGCAGGAGGGGCTTGGTTCTCTGGTTTGAAATGTGTCGTGTCCCTGCAGCCACAGGTTCAAAGCTAAGCAGCATTATCTCAGCCCTTCATCCCAAAGGTAGATAAAGTGAATTCACTAGAGCTTACTGCATGGATTTTTCAAACAACACTCTACAAACTAAAGGTCTTTGTGTGGATATTAAAGAGCCTAACACTGTCTGTAAAATTTGAGTTTTCTCCTTGGGCCACTGAACAAAATTCCTTTCCACCATAACTATTCTGCAGTCTCCTGTGCACCAGTTGGCTGCTGCTTTCTATCTCAGAGGTCACAGCAGTTCAGTGCTGCATTATATGCATAATTTGCTGTTTGCTTTGGAAGGGAAGGTGCTATGCAAATGTAAAATTACAGTATACTCTGCTGAATTTGAACAGAATAAACAGTATGGCTGCTTCAAAGGGACATCTAGGAATCTGATTTAGCCTAATTATAGTGAATGGTAATGACTGTGTCTTAACTAAGACAGTATTAGTATGTATTCCTCTTATTGGGATTAATTTGGATCCAAGTAAAGTGGTGTTTAACCAGTTAAATGGGTGTGAAATTATGTGTTCCGATCTTTTCATACAAGTTACAAAAGAAAGATATTAAAATGCATATTTTGTTAGATTTTTGTGAGGCCGGGGTCAGGGGTTCAGAGGTTTGCCCACATGGGTTCAGATGCAGGATTAAGGCATTCAGTTGTTAAAGTGCTGTACCACGACCCTTCACTGATGAGAAGCAGTAGGCAGAGGAAGGTTTTATCATCTTGATTTCCAGATCTTAGCAGGAAGGGCCCTCATCACAGTAGCAGGGCATCCCTGTGTGGAGGGCAAGCTTTGCCCAAGGGACCACCTCTTTTCTCCTCCATTTCAGAGTTGTCAGCTAGGAACAGTTTTTGTGACCCCAGAATCTCTGTAGGACAGAAGCTTCTGAGAATATTTAGGTTGTATATAGACCATAAACAGCTGACATGGCAGTACTTTCTGAATTTATAGAGCATATATGTATATAAAGCAAAAACATTTAAGTAGAAGGAATAACTTATTATTTGAGATGTTGTAATTAATCTGCAAACTGGGCATCATCAAATTAGGCCTGAATAACGACTGGGAGTGGATGGGTCACTACAAAAACTAATTCCACCCTGCTGATACTCACACCTTCTTGTCAACTGTTTGAAATGGGCCACCTTGATTACATTGGCCTCATTAGCACTACAACAGTGATTTCCACCTCTTCTTGTCAACTGTTGAGAATAGCCCACTTCCAGCTTAATTGAATTGGCTAGTTAGCATTGATCCCCTACTTGGTAAGGCAAATCCCATTTTTTCATATGTTGTGTATTTAAACATCCCTACGGTATTTTCCATTCCATGCACCTGATGAAGTGGGTTTTAACCCACAAAAGCTTATGCCCTAATGAATTTGTTAGTCTCTAAGGTGCCACAAAACTCCTCATTGTTTTCTCTCATTACTGAGGTTCTTTTTGGAGTGTAATTATACATATTGAAACTACAAGTCAAGAGACTGTGAGGAAATTCTGAAATGAATCAATGCAAACATTAGCCCTCTGCTATTGCTTCATACTGGGCTTTCAGGGTTTTCAAAACTATTTTATTTTCTTGATTTTCTGATCTTATGTCTCTGATATTTAATGTTTCAGGCTATATTGTACATTGTTATCTTTTTACAAAACATCAAGAAAGAAAAACTGTTTAAAAAAAATTCTAGCAATTGCAAACCAAGAGAATTAAAATATCAATTGTTATCTCTTGACAGATTTTATCTAATTAGTGGAGGTGTTCCTTTTATTATATGTGGGATTACAGCAGCGACCAACATCAATAATTATGGAATTGAAGGCAATGCCCCATAGTAAGTATATAGCATTATAATAAAATACTCTCAGAAATAAGTAATATGTCTCTGTCAGATGCTGATAAATGTTACTGCCTTCATAAGGGACAGAAACATAAAACTTTAAGATAAAATTCCATATTTGCTTGCATGGCATAATGGCTGTGAAAAATCATTGTCTTACTTTGGGGTCTGATGCTTGGCTCACTTACCATCAGTTTTATACCAGTTTGATTTCCCTGATATCAATGGAGTTACATTTGTTTTACACCAGCGTAAATGAGAAGAGAATCAGACCTGTTATTTCTACATTCACTATAATCATGTATTGTTGCATGTATTGTATAAAAAGGACCACACTAGCCAATCAGAAACAACAAAATCTTGATTACACCTCTAACTACTGTTTGATTTACCATGTATTCTCCTATTCAAACCACTCAACCAGACTATAACTGGATCTGCTTGGGTTTCACAGGGTGGGGAGTGACAGCTCAACATTACCTTCCCTACTTCTTGCCCACTTGTGCAATGAACAGTCACAATGCTCACTGTCTGACTCTCATCAGAGAAACCCTAAAGGGGGCAATGATGAAAGGACACCCCCATGTACACCAGCTGGTATAAGAGGAATAAATACCACACTGAGCTGAGCTGACCAGAAACCTCCACTTGCATGCACCTGTCTGGTGTCCAGGTGTTGTCCCTCCACATTTTGCTTAGTATCACTATGACTGCTACAAAATACCTAATGCATAGCATTTGTAAGGGGTGCTATTGACACTTTTAGCCCTCAACATTAAAAGGAGAGAAAGACTATTCTTTGTAAGTGAAGAAATCGTTAATGTAATTTCAACAAAATTATTTTTTAAAAAAATTATATTTTTTCCCTAAAAAAACGTTCTTGGGTTTTCAGCAACCCAGAAACATCCCAGCAATCTCTTCTTGCAGTTATGACCCAACCTTCTAGTACCCAGTCTGACCAAGGTGGCTGTACAGCTCTTACGTGTTGGTGCTTCAGGCACCTTAGCTACATTATTTGCTCTTGTTGCCTGGGGGTGGAGAGTACCAAAGGAGGCCCCCAATAAGCTTTTTCCAGAAGAGCTGAACAGGAAGTGGTTTAGAATAGCAATTGACACTGATTGCACGGAGATGATTCATCATGCCAGTGATCAGTGCTTTTATAGAACTTTCAGTCCATTCTATCAATACAGGTATACGGATTCTTGGAAGGGATTCAGTTTCAATTAATGCTACGATGCTTTGAAAATGCATCTTGACACATCTCAAAGCAGCCATGGAATGAGTAGAAATAGAGTTGTCTGGAAACAAAGTGAAAGGTATAATAATTAAATATTTGACCTTTCAAACTCATTTTCAGTGAGAATTAAATTGTAAAACCTGACAGTAAATTAGTAGAGACCCTAGGCAACTTTATCTGCTTAGCCTGGTACCTACTCAGACCATGCCTGTCATATATTCAAAACATATTTATTCAAACGTACAATTAGACAATCATTTATAATCAACAATATATTAAAGACTTGATTATTTATCTTCATAAATCTGTGAGACATTTTTTATTTTGGCACAATTACAGAGGTTGTACTACTTTAATCACTTTAATCATAGAAATAAATACCAGATATCACAATCTGTACAGAAAATGGAAAGCCGGTGAGGGATGGAATATAAAATCATTAATATAAAATTAAAAAATATATAAATATAAAATATAAAATTGTCTAGGAAAGATACAAATTGAACAGCAGCACAGTGGGTTATGTGCCTGATTCATTTTTAATAATATTAACGCATCAAAATGTAGATGCAGTAACTTCAACATGTTTTTTATGGAACTGAGGAACTGATTTTTGAAGTGATCCTGATGAGATTCCACGTGAAACAACAACATCCTGAGACAATGTTCTACTGGGGAATATTCTGGTTTTCACTTTGCATCAAATGTGCAACACTGATTTATTTAATGTATGCACATATATGAGTGCTTTATACTTATCAAATGAAAAGTAGGAGTTAACCTGTTTTCTTATGACCCTGGGAGTAAAATCACCTTGGTCTTTTGCCAGAAGGGCATAATACTTAAACCCTGTGATGCTTATGAAATAAATAATAAATTGTGTGCATTTGTTAAAGATCAGAGTCCAGAATCAAAAAATGTAAATGCTACTAAAGCTGACCAAAACACACCAGGGCTGAATTTTGTTAGATGAGGGGGTTCTGAACCCAGAGGGTATGACACTCGTATTACTAAATGGTCGAGGGGATTCTGGCTACATGAGAATGTGGTGAGAGGGAGTCCCGGCATGGAAAGTTTCAGAACCATTGTATTAGATGGACCACATCCAATATCGGGGACTTCTGTTCTCCTGTAAAGAATCATACACACCTCTGGCTATAAATGACTAACCGTATTTTTTATTAGTGGACTGTGAATAAGTATTGTAAATAAAATATCGTGCCTCTTCCATGCCACTTTTGTTTCCCTAAGGGCCCATAGTTGACATGCATAACATTTTCTGCATTATGGAGCCCATGTCAAATTGTCTAAGGCCTGGTCTACACTGGGGAAGGGGGGGATCGATCTAAGGTACACAACTTCAGCTACGAGAATAGCGTAGTTGAAGTCAATGTATCTTAGATTGACTTAGAATCACTTACTTCGTGTCCTTGCGGCGCAGGATCGACGGCTGCCGCTCCCCCGTTGACTCCGCTTCCATCTCTTGCCGTGGTGGAGTTCTGGAGTCAACGGCAGAGCAATTGGGGATTGATTTATCGCATCTACACTAGATGCGATCCCCAACAGATTGATCGCTACCCGCCGATCCGGCGGGTAGTGTAGATGTGGCCTAAGTTACCTATCACTCTGAATGCCATATGTAGATAGTGAACTCTGGAGAATGACTTTGGGAAGGCAATGAACCTCGTCTACCTCCCAGCAGGAGAGTGGGCCCTTCTTGTTCTTCTTCCTTGCATCAAATTGGGTCCACTCTGAATCCTCTCCTTCCAAAGTGCTCTGTTTAATGCCGTATCCCCTATCACACCACATAATAATGTCTTCTTTTATAATATCCCACCACTTTTTCTTGGGTCAGCCTCTCTGGCTTTTTCCTTCAATCTTGATCTGTTGGACTCTCTTACCAATTTAGCTGTCAGGACTGTACTTTACATGACCAAACCCTCTAAGCCTGCATGCCCTCATTTTTCCATTAAACTGTTACTTTGAGCTTGTCTCTAACAAACATATTCCACATGTGGTCATTCTTGCTTATATCACTCATCCATCTCAATATCTGCATTTCTGTGGAAATGATCATTTACTCATGGTGGGCTCCTCCCTGGTTTAAATGTCAATGGACCTCAGGAGAGACTGTAAAAGGGTCGGTGCAGGTTTAAGAGAACTCTTGTTTCAGAAATGGGACTCTGTCAAAGAGAAATAGAAGACTGTCATCTGGGAGAGAAGGTTATCCCAAATAGCAATCATATTGGGGAACAGAAAGGGACTTCGTCCTTTCCCCACCTCCCACACCCCAGCTAGCATGTGTTGCTGTTTTGTTTGAAATAAATAGAAAAGGAAAACTGTCCTGTTATCTTTTCTCCACACTACTTGAATGACTAAAGCGCTAGGGTTGAAGTAACTCCTGCTCCCTCATGATCCCAGTGTAAAGGACCGGGGGCATAAGTGGTCTGGCCTTTTGGTCACAACTGAGCTGGTGTCCGCAAGTCAAGGACAGCCACAAAGTGGTAGTCAGTGAGCAGGAATCAGAGTAATTGCTAGAGCTGGGATCAATAGGTAAGAGTCAGAGTCAGGCTGGAGTCAAAGACTGGATATCAGAGGCAGTTACCAGGTGGGAATCAGGAGGTCAGAGTCAGGGTCAGTCAGACTGCGTTTGGAGACTGGAGGTCAGAAACAAAGGTGAGGCCTACAGTCTTAGTGTAACACACACACCTCCTGGGTGTCATGTTCTGTCCCATGCAGTGGCACCAAGACCACTTAGAGAGCAATTAATGAGTCTGCTCTACAGTCCAAAGTATCTCAGTCTAAATATATGTTTAATGGGACTGAGGGTGATGACTCAGAATAATGAACCTTAATTATCATATTCTCTCCCTCCCATTGCTAACATTTAATAGTTTCCTTGACATTAATGGGAGCTCTCCATACACATCAAGGGGATATCATACTGTTAAGGCAAAACCAATGTATTGTACATATGAGAAGTTATTGTCCATTACGTCAAATTTGGGTTTAAAAATTAATTTGACTATCACTTTTTTGTTTGTTTGCAGTTGTTGGATGGCTTGGGAACCTAGCCTTGGTGCATTTTATGGGCCAGTAGCATTCATTGTGCTAGTCACCTGTGTTTACTTTCTCTGCACATATGTGCAATTGAAGCGTCATCCAGAACGCAAGTATGAATTAAGAGAAAGGACAGAAGATCAGCAGAGGTTGGCAAGTACTGAAGTGGGCCATAGTCATATTATGGACTCTGGGTCAGTTTCCCAGACAACATGCTCCATGATTTCTTCTTCTTTGTTGGAAAACGAGCACTCGTTTAAGGCTCAGCTTCGAGCTGCGGCATTCACTTTGTTCTTGTTTACTGCCACTTGGACCTTTGGAGCACTTGCTGTATCTCAAGGACATTTCTTGGATATGATATTTAGCTGCCTCTATGGAGCATTTTGTGTGACCTTGGGGCTTTTCATCCTCATCCATCACTGTGCAAAGCGAGATGATGTATGGCATTGCTGGTGGTCCTGTTGCCCATCTAGAAGAAGCACATATTCTGTACAAGTTAATGTCCGCCCAAAGATTAATGTCAATGGGGACACACAGGTTCATGCACCTTGTCTTCAAGAGTCACCATGTCCTAACAAATCAGCTGTTTTTAATCATCCAGCTGCTAATCACTGCAAGCTTACTAATCTACAAGCTGTTCAAAACCACGTTAACTGCCTTTCACCCGTTACACCATGTTGTGCAAAAATGCACTGTGATCAACTTTTGGATGATGAAGCTCATATACATGTGCATAATGAGGGGACTTTCAGGCCCAACATGCATATTCACAGATGTCTGAAAAGCAGAACTAAACCACGTTACTTCAGTCGACATAGATCTGCAGGAGAAAGAGAATATGCCTATCACATTCCTTCGAGCATTGATGGTAGCATCCACAGTTCACATACAGACAGTCCACACAGCACGCATGATAGTCAGTCAGGGCGCAGACGGGCTTGCTGTGCGAAAAGTGATGCATATCCTACTATCAACCAGCCTGAAAGTAGCGATGCAAGTACTGTAATATACAGTTGTGCTAAAATCCCAGAAAGTGACACTCTGCACCATACAGCTCATTTTGAGATGCATCCACGGACACAATCATTGCCATTTAATACAACTAATCACAATGGAATTCTCAAGGGAAATGTGCATGAAGCCATGATATACAGTTCAGATAGTACAGGAAATATCAAAACTGGTCCTTGGAAGAATGAAACTACTGTGTAGTTCATGGGCCACTATATTGTCTTTTTCAACTCAGATCATCTTCAGTTTTGTTCTTGTTCTAAACTGAATAAGATTACATTTGTGTAGCACATCAGCAAATTGTAGAGGTTTTACACTTTTATTTCTGTTTTCTGAATGAGCAACTAAAAGAGAGAAGTAGAGGCAGTGTTTTAAAAGTGAAGTTATTTTTAAAAGAATGTTAGAAAATTGTTATGGGAGAGCATTTGAAAATGAAGTCTAGAAAACTGAATATAAGAGGCAATATCCTTTTGTTACAAAGAACTATATTTCTTTAGAAATACATCACTTTTAATTCATTATTTGGATTTTTTTAAATTCTGTGGTAACTTCAGACTCTTTTATATACATATCCGCATCTTTTACTTATTTATTTTTGTAGCAGAATATTATTACTGTGCCATGGATTTTAATCAGAAGTTACAATAATAGAAATGAGGAGCAGGATTTTAATAAATTATTGATACAGCTTTTTAGCCCTACAAAGTGATACTGCCTCTAAAGATCTTCTGTAGCATATGGCCTGTAAAATCATGTAATGTACAGTCTCTGTTATGCCTCTTTTCTTGTTGGAGAGAAGTACTAGGTAATGTCTGTTACATCTATGGTGCTGTATTGATTGTATTTTGCATGACATATGTCAGGATATACCATTTGCTGTGTTCTAGCGTTACATATGTAAAAACAAGTATTGTAAAAGGCTGTGGAAACCCTGTTGGTATTTAATCTAGAGCATTATGAATCTACAAAAAAATCACTAAAGCACTAGTTTAAGTGGCACAATCCTTTGTATAAGGTTATATGATAGCTTTGATAAGGGTCCACTCTAATGTCTTTACAGAGCATGCACTACTCATTGTATGTGACACTGTGCAGTATAATAGCAATTGTCTCAACAAGTTTTACACTTCTTTGTAAAGTATGCCTTTTGAACAAATCTGTAAGCTGTTTCACAATAACCTTTCAAAATCTGTTTAGGTAGAGCAGTTTTATCATTAACTCTTTGAGGACTACTGTCATTTTCTTAAAAATAGCTTATTCTACTTCAGAGGGACTGTATATACTATATTGTCTATTTAATCATATGAACAATGTAGTCCAGAGTTGTCAGGAAAGTGAACGTTTAATCATTTTCCAGAAACATAACTTTCCAGATACTAATTTATTAATTTCACATCTTATGTGAAAGCCACTTTCCCTCCCAGCAAATTTTAGATTGTCTTTATCCTTTAATGCAAATTTGACCTTCAAAAGCAGTTACTTGCGTTCATTAATTCCGCTCAACCATAGTCTTTTAGGGTCAGTAACATTCTCTGTTAACAAGGCTTTTGGCAAGAAATTCTTTGTCCATGAACGTCTGTACACAAAGCGTCAACTCACAGGACAGATCTGAATTATAATTATCCTTATGTGAAATGAAACTCCTTTTTAAAATAAGAAGGCTGCAAAGTAAGAATGAGTTATATAACATGAATAGAAACATATAGCTGGAAGAAAAATGTCTGCAATGAAAGGAGAGAAGTGATTTCATAAATAAAAAGACAAAGCACAATGTTGTATGGCCATATGAACAAGTCTGTCATATCCTAACACAGGCTTGGGTAACTGATACATGCTATAGAGCACAGAACAAATAATAAAAGCCCCTTGATGGAGTATCAATTTACAATGTATATTTTGCAGAAATACGAACATGCTTCAACCCATCATTTGTCTGTTAGCTGCAGTTTATTAGTCCCTACTCTTTTTTTTAAATAATGTAGGAAAACATTTCCTAACAATAAGAAAAGGAGTACTTGTGGCACCTTAGAGACTAACAAATTTATTAGAGCATAAGCTTTCGTGAGCTACAGCTCACTTCATCGGATGCATCCGATGAAGTGAGCTGTAGCTCACGAAAGCTTATGCTCTAATAAATTTGTTAGTCTCTAAGGTGCCACAAGTACTCCTTTTCTTTTTGCGAATACAGACTAACACGGCTGCTACTCTGATTTCCTAACAATGTACATATAGGTGACAATTATAATTGTTGCAATGTTATAAAAGTGCATAAGTCAGATGAATGTGTTCTGCAGTGTTGCAGGTGGGAATTAGTACTCAAAGGGTTAATGCTCAGTATCTGAGTGCAAGAAATTTTGTTTTTCTGTATTTTTGTAAATTTGAAACATATGTTGTAAACTACAGCAATGTAATGTATCCATTTCCTATTATGTGTGTCTTTAAAAGAGCAGGAAGAATGCACTAGTTGGTTATTGAGTTTTAAACCAGTATACAACCTTTTCATGACTGCTTCTTTAAATGATGGGGGGAATTTAAAAAAACTATGCTTTATTATGTATATGCTGTATGTGCTTGAACTGTCTCAAAACTAAAATACAGTATTTTCATTGTTTGCATAATGCAATATTTTCTGTTTAATAATTATTTTCATTTTAATATTATTTTCTTCTCATTTCATGTAGACAGTGAGCCCTAAGCAAGCATAGACATAATGCTAAATACCACTTCTCTGTATCTCAGCAGTATATATCTGTTCTGTAATAGATGAATCCTAGAGGATCTATAGATCATTATGCAAAATATCCCACATACATGGCCAGGTGAAATATTCACTTTGTTAGAACACACCCAGTGAGGTTCTTTATTCAGCTTGCGTTTCTGTCACTTGTGTTGTTTTCTCTGAGAGGCTTGTGTATGATCTTCATAATGGCTTACAAAGAAGTAAAATAGGTGCTGCTTTCCACAGAATATCTTATGTGATAAAACTCTCTGGAAAATTAACATTAAATATGAAAACACCTTTATTATTGTGTTAAAATATTAATTTAGTAAATATTTTGAGGCTAATTTGGAAAAGATGTGTTATGCAATAATCTGTTTGCATATTATTTTTTCAGAAATATATAACTACAGAGCAGGAGAACATGATATTAAATAAATTACAACATGTTTTATAACATCAGATTTGACCAAAATTCTTTCTGTGCTTTTGACTTTTTTTTCCAAGATAAATGGGATCATTTAATTGTTGTTGGTTTTTTTGTCATTTAGAGTCAGTGAATCATTGACTTTATCTGATTTCTTATGACATAAAAATAAAGTCAGTGAAATACGTACAGTATAGCAGATCTATTGTACTAACAAATTCCCTCCTGGTCATGCACATGTAACCCTCCTGAATACTAACATTAGTTTTAGTTGTGCATGAATAACACAAAAGTGGCAGAACAGATTTTTATAGATCGCTTCCTGGCCTGAGACAAAGCATGAGAAATTTCAGCCCCAAAGGTAATTTTCTGAGAATGATACAGGCAATTGACAACAGGGGGTTAAAATTAAAGTTCCGACTTACTCTTAACTGTTGGAGATAGAATACTGGACTAGATGGATCATGGGTCAAATCCAGTGTGGCAAATACTGTTTCCGATGTAACTCCCATGATGATATAATCCAAGAAAGCATAAACTTTTAAAAAAGTCTCTGCCAGACAGATCACTTGAGGTTTAGTAATTCACATTTATACTGAACTCTAAATAAAGGTAATTAACAGGGATCAAATTTATTACTCCAATTTCTTATGATGGATGTATTCTTAACTCTGTGTATGTACACAGCTTCCAGCTTTAATTAGTTCAGTTTTGGGCACTCCAAAGTGGCTTTCTTTTAAGGCTTGGATCATGGCACACATGCAGTTTTGCATGAGGAATTCCTGCTTAACCTCATGTAAAGAAATTCAATATGGAAATAAATTATGAATGTTTGAAAATTATGCCTGGGGCATGTGTGCTGTTCCCAGGTGTTCACACAGTCATTCTCACCATTGAGTCTAAGCAACTTTCACTTCGAGACTCAGGAACAAATCCTGGTCCAGGAGCATCCAGAGCCCAGATGGAGCTAAACAGTCTAGTAGAGCCATGTGGCCAGAGAAGCATGAGTATATCATGAGGGAAATACCCCCTGAGGTTCAGCCACAAAGCTGCTTAATGGTTGATCTGTGCTTTGATCTGTGCCCTGGGATGGAGTCCATAATGCTGTGCTCCCTGAACACTTGAGGATGTTGTGGCGATCCTGTTACTGCTCAGTGCTTCTTTAGCTCCACAGTGCAGCATGTTCCTTCCTTCAAAGAATCAGTGGGGGATTCTGGATAAATCTAAGCAGATTTTGAAAACAGAAGGGGTTTTTTGACAGAAAAGGCCAGGCCCACCCAAAAGTTCCAGAATGAGATGTCATCAGGAGCATGTTGGTATGCATTATAGAGAAGAATCACTGTACCTTGGAGATTGGAAGATGGAGAAGGGCATAATCCCCTATGATTCTTCAAAGCCGGCTGCACTCTTACCAAGGTATAAATGTGTGTGTATGTATGTAAAATGTAGAGATACATTTTAGTCCCCTCTTCTCTCCTTGCTCTATATCTTCTCTGCAGAAATTACTGCACCTCCAGGTGAAAGTGAGTAAATTCACCCCCACCTTCCCACACAACCTGAATGTCCTCAGGATTGGTCTGGTCCAAGCAGACAGCATAAATGAAATAGATGTGCTAAAGCAGCTTTTACTGCTGTCTAATGGGAAAGGTCAGAATTTGGTCTTCAAGCTTCTGCAATTTCTAAAGCTGTCCACCCTCCCTGATAAATTTCATGCCTTAAGGTTATGCAGCATGTCAAGTCAGAGAGAGAGGTTTGTTTTAAATGCATGCCCCCTAGCAAGCCGTAGGGGCTACTCTTTCAGCTACTATCTGTTTTGGGGGGTTGTTTTGATGTATTTCTAACGGTACCTATAACTGTAGTATCTATCACCTAAGACTCTTGGGCTCTGGGTAGGCAGAAAACTGGGTAGGCAGGTCATTATAAATGTTGTAGCTCCTCCTCCACTCCTTCAGTACATTGTCTAGCTGTCTGGCAGGTAGACAGGTAGCTGTCTGGCAGAAGGCAAGTCATCTGGCTCAGCATATCCATGGTTCCATCCACTTACCCCCTGAGTAAGACTAAGCAATACCTGAAGAATGCAGCTGGAAAAAGGAAGAACTAACCTTTGGGGGCTACTCTGGGAGAAAAAGAGAAGATGGTAATCTCAGGTTTGTGAATTATACTCATTCCTAGCACAATTCATTCCTCTGCACTCATTCATTACCAATCTTTTATCCTATGATAGATGGAGCTGGTAGCACTATTTATTAAGTTTGCTTTATACTTCCTGTTACAAGATCCCATTTTCAGTTGCTTGTAACTTTGCCACATTAATCATTTTGGTTGAAGTTTTCCATGGTCTGCCTCAGCCTGAATTTATTTGGAAAATTTCATCCAAAAACTACTCGGCCATTACCTCAAATAAGGAAAAATAGGGAAAAATATATTGTTTTTTTGCCCATGGTAAATAATTCTGGTGATCTTTTCTTTGAACAGCTCTGCTTCGCCCTTGCTTTGGAGCAAAGAGTTGAAATTTCGCGGGAGGATGGCCTTTGTGTCAAGGAAATGCCTTTTACCAATTACCATCCCCATGAATCTGCCCATATTTGGTCAAGTCTTTGAAAACTAGCAGGTCACACGTTTTCAACACCTTCAATTTTAGCAACTAAATTCTCCAAAGATTCCATTCTCACTAAGCACACTACAGCCTCTCACAGCTTCAAGCACTGCATATGTGTCATCCCCACAGAGTGACTGAGCATGCTCCAGCCCAGGGCTATGGATGCTCAGGAGCACTTTCCATGTAATGGCTCCTCCAGCTGCTCTGGCCTGGGATGGGGCCAGGTACCAGAATTGAGAGCAGGGAGCCTGTCTTTTTTGTGCTCTCAATGACCCCCTTGCTCGCACCCATGCAGCATAGAAGAGGAAGTTGTCCTATTCAAATGCAGAGTGGACAAAGGCTGAACTAAAGGGAGGGAAAGGAGTAGAGTGTGACAAGGAATCTGGTGAGATTAGGACTGGAGAGGGAGAAATTGTGATTGTCACTGGCTGGGAAAGGAGACTGAGACTGGAAGGGAGTAGCTTCCAGAACTGGAAGCTGGTGGTTGGTGGTTTGGAGGCTGGATTCATTGGGCAAGGATACTGGCAATAGGGGCCAACATGGTGAGGGGAGGCTGGGATGGGTTGGGCAAGGAGACTGGGACTGGGAGTTGGTGAGGGAAATGGGGTGGAGATTGGGAGTGAGTTAGCTGAGGTGGGGAATACTGAGATCAGCTGAGGAACTGGGAAAAGGGGAGAGTCTGAGGAACTGGGAAAAGGAGATTGGGACTAGGAAGTAGTCAGGGGGCTGTGAGGAGGGAACAACAACTCTGACAAGGAGCTGGAGTGCTGAGGGAGAACTGGCATTGGCTGGCCAAAGAGCCTGGTACAAGGGAAAAGGGAGAAAGGAGAGTGGAGCAAAGAGCCGGCATTGGAGAGAGACTGAGATTGGATAATGAACGCCAGGAGGACACTAGAACAGGGATCCAGTGCTCAGGGAGGGGAAAGAGAGATGTGATGGGGAGCTGGGAGTGGGGACCTGGGACTGGCTGGGCAAAGACTGACCTGGGAGTGCATCTGGAGAGAGTCAAAGACTGTGAGGGGGAAAACTGGGACTTGGACAGTGAGCTGGAGTGGGAGACTAAGACTGACTAGGCAAGGAGACAGGGATATGAAGACTGAGGAGTGGAGACTGGGATTTTGTATCTCTATTTCAGTTTTCTCTCTCTCATGTTCCCCCATATGCTGCTCTGGCTAGGAGACTGCACCCAGCTGCTTTGTTCCTGATGTAGACACTAAAAAATCCCTTTAGGAAAGAAGCTAATTCAGGCACAGTGCTGACTTCAGCACTGACTGAACAGTGCTGGCCTTTGTACTGATAGGATTACATCACAGTGCAGAGCTAAAATATTTAGGCAACAATATGTAACAGAATAACCCTTTCCTGCCTAGTTTGAGCAGGTATTCCCTTTATGTGGAACAGGAATACCACTAGTACTGGTAAAATCTTACTGCTAACAATTTTTGACATTTAAAATTGTACCCACTGTTCAATTTTCCAGGTAAATTGTGATATTCCAATTCTGTCAGCAGGAATTAAGCATAGTTGTAGTTGTCAGTCCCAGGATATTAGAGAGACAAGGTAGGTGATATCTTTTATTTTTGACGTTGCTCCAGTAAAAGATATTCTCACCCACCTTGTCCCTTTAATCAAGAATTAGCTCGTATTATTGGCCTTCAGCTGTTTTTGCTATGAGCAGATAGGTTGGACCTGATTCCTCTTTGGCTATGTCTAGGGATGTATGATCCCCTTGCTCATGTGCACATATTAGTGGTAACTCAATTAGAGCTAGCACGAGTACACAGAGTAGTGTAGCTGCGGTAGCACAGCCAGAGGCATGGCTGAGTTGTGCTGTAGGGGACTTCTAGTGCTTTCCCTTTGAACTTATCAAATTCAGCCTTACAAATATTCCTGGTCCCCTGTCACTCTTCTGAAGGCACCTCAATGTGTCGGGGTGATGTGGCTCATACCTTTTTTGCTCAACAGGCAGAAATAAAAAGAGGAACTGTGGGTTTTAGTCCCAAGTATTTTGCATGCATTTTGTCTCCCTTTAATTCTTCCCTCCCTTCCTTAGGTCACTCCTATGAAATCTCCCCGGAGCACTTTATCCGTAAGCAGAGAATCAGCCCTAATAGCTATATAAAGTAGACATGCTATTTCAGTGCACTTCATTTTTTTTGAGTAGAGAAAAAAAAACCCTCTGCAAAGCAGCTCTTTGAGATACACATTTGTTGAAGGTGAAATGTCTGAGGTGGTTTTAGATGGAGGTAGTGAGCACTGTGGAACCGAGATTAGATCTGATTGGTTTTTTTCTTTACTATGGAAGTAGCTTTTCTACTTGCGGGTCTTGCAGGGCCCATTCGAGCCAAAATCCATCCAGAGTCTTCTGAGATGCACAGACCAGGGAAAGCTAGATGATTCTGCTATTCAGCAGATAAGATGCCTTGCTGCAGATGGCAAAACACAAAACCCCCAGCTCTGCAGCAGTAGGTTATGGAGTTGCCTGGAGGGATAAAATGTCATATAAATGAACTTGCTGCCTCCTGAATTCTGATAGTAAATCTACTTTTCATATCTTTTCCCCACTCAGGCCATATCTACATTTTGGCTGCCACAAGCTACATTGGCATAAAGCTGCTGCAGTTAGTATAACACTTGTGCACATTAATACTTGGCTCCTTGCATCAGTGCTGCGTGTGTACTCATCAAAAGTGCTTGTGCCAATGTACAGTATAGTGCACCATGGGTAGGCATCCCAGTGTGCAACTCTCCACTGCTCAGCACGCTGTTTTTTTGGGGGAAAAGTGGGGTTGGAGGAGTTGGTAATGCATGGTTTGGCAGAAACAAGTCACACAGGAGTGACTGGGAGCAAGGGGTCAAATTCCAGCATGCAACTTTCTCCATCCCCTAATATCACCATATCCCATCATTTTAGCACCTTTTTTAAAAATCCCATAAAACCACACAGCCCTCCTCACTGTCCACCATCTCTGATAGAAGTATGGAACCCGCACAGCTCTGCATTGTTGTAATGGCATTGCAAGCACAGTTTCTCCAGTTTTTGCAGAACTGCAAAAAGAACCACATCATCATGGAGGACGGATTTGTGTGGGACACAGTGAAAAACCAATTCAAGGTTGTTGGTAGTGTTCATGTAGCAGCTGCAGATGGTGAAGCACCTCTTCTGGGCCCAAGAAATGAGCATTGATTGGTGGGATGGCATTGTAATCCAGGTTTGGGATGATGAGCAGTGGCTGCAGAATTTTTGGATGCTAAAGGCCATCCTCTCCCTCCTGTGAAGGAACAACAGAATGAGAGCTGCACTGACAGGGGAGAAGCAAGTGGCAATCACACTATGGAACCTTGCAGCACTGGGTTGTTGCTAGTCAGTGGGAAATCATAGGGGAATTGGAAAATCCACCATGGGGGCCATTGTCAAGCAAGTGTTCAGAGCCATTACTCATGGACTGTCACACTCAGCAATGTGCAGGATATAGTGATGGATTTACACCAATAGGGTCCCTGAAGTGCAGTGGGGCAATAGATGGCACCAATAGGTATTCCTGTTTTGGCACCAGCCCATCATGCTTCAGAGAATATCAATAAAAAGGATTACTTTACTATGGTCATGCAAGCCTTGGTGGATCACCAGGCATGCTTCACAGAATCATTGTTGGCTGGTTAGGGAAGGTTCACGATGCTTGTATCTTTAAGAACACAGGACCGTTCAAAAAGCTGCAAGCAGGGACTTTCTTTCACAACCGTGAATTACCATTGGTGATGTTGAAATGTCAGTAGTGATCCTAGTAGACCTAGCCTACCCCTTACTCTCTTGGCTCATGAAGCCATATACCAGCCATTTCAATAGCAGCAAGAAAAGAATCAACCATCAGCTCAGCAGGTGCAGAATGACAGTTGAATGTGGTTTTGATAGATTGAAGGGATAATGGCATTGTTTACTCATAAGATTGGATCTCAGTGAGAAAAACATCCCAAAGGTTATACCTGCCTGCTGTGTCCTGTATGATATCTGTGAGGGAAAGGGGGAAAAGTTGCCACAGGAGTAGAGGGCAAAGGTGGAGCGGCTGTCTGCTGAGTTTGAACAGCCAGACACAAGGGCTGTTAGGACTCACTGTGGAGCTATACAGCTGAGGGAGACCTTGACAGAACACTTAAGCTATGTCTACACTACCACTTATTTCAGAGTAGCAGCCATGTTAGTCTGTATCCGCAAAAAGAAAAGGAGTACTTGTGTCACCTTAGAGACTAACAAATTTATTTGAGCATAAGCATTTGTGAGCTACAGCTCACTTCATCGGATGCATTCAGTGGAAAATACAGTAGGGGGATTTTATAGACAAAAAGAACATGAAACAATGGGTGCTACCATACACACTGAAAGGCGAGTGATCAGGTAAGGTGAGCTATTACCAACAAGAGAGAAAAAAACCTTTTGTAGTGATAATCAAGGTGGGCCATTTCCAACAGTTGACAAAAACGTGTGAGGAACAGTAGGGAGGAAAAATAAACATGGGGAAATAGTTTTACTTTGTGTACCCACTCCCAGTCTTTATTCAAGCCTAATTTAATGGTGTCCAGTTTGCAAATTAATTCCAATTCTGCAGTCTCTCATTGGAGTCTGTTTTTGAAGTTTTTTTGTTGTAATATTGCCACTTTTAGGTCTGTAATCGAGTGACCAGGAAGACTGAAGTGTTCTCCGACTGGTTTTTGCATGTTATAATTCTTGACGTCTGATTTGTGTCCATTTATTCTTTTACGTAGAAACTGTCCAGTTTGGCCAATGTATATGGCAGAGGGGCATTGCTGGCACCTGATGGCATATATATCACATTGGTAGATGTGCAGGTGAACGAGACTCTGATAGTGTGGCTGATGTGATTAGGTCCTATGATGGTATCCCCTGAATAGATACGTGGACACAGTTGGCAATGGGCTTTGTTCCATGGATAGGTTCTTGGGTTGGTGTGTGGTGTGTGGTTGCTGGTGAGTATTTGCTTCAGGTTGGGGGGCTGTCTGCTGGCATAACTTATATTGCTCAGGGGAGTGAATAAACCAACCCCCCGCAAGTGACATAAGTTACCCTAACATAAGCACCAGTGTGGACAGCACTATGTCAGCGGAAGATCTTCTCCTGCCAACATAGCTACTGTCACTCATTGGGGTGGATTAATTATGTCGATGGGAGACCTCTCTGCCATTGGCATAGAGCAGTCAGCTTACACTACAGATCTTACAGCAGCACAGCTACATTGGTACACCTCAAACTGCAACGGCATCAGCTGCAGATAAAACACACAGAGCTACAATTGTCAGTATATTCACAACAGAAAGCAAAAGTTAAGGTTCAGAACTCTCTTCCCTTGGTCCCCTAAAGTTTTAAACAAGACCTGCTTATGGACATGTCTGTTTGGGAGTGGTTGTACATGGCACCACTCACAGCACTAGCATAGTGAGTATGGCCAGCCAGGGGTGAGGGAAATAAGCAAAGGAATTGCTTATTTTCATGAAACTATGAGTATAGGGCAGTGGCACTGAATACTGGCACCATTTTCCACAGGCAGTGATGATTTTAGCAGATATCTCATTGCTGAGGGTAACAAAGGCACAGACAGCACAGCTGCTGCTGGCATTCCAAAGCCGCCAGAGCCTATATGCCACTAGCCTGTTTACTGCAGTCATGCCTGCAGAAGTTGCTGACAGCTGGTGTGAGATAGTGTCCTATCATGGAGACAAATAAGACTGCCATGCCTAGAAACCTTCAGGAGATGATTACAGAGTACTTCTATGAAAGTTTCATTCAGGTCTCACAGGACAATTCAAGGGAAATCCCTATGTACATCAACAAACTGCTCTGCATTGCACTCCCTCCCCCTTACCTAACTCTACCTCTCTTTGTTGTACTACTACTTCTTCTAGTAGGAGTAAATGAATGAAAAGTAATAGCTGTGTCCTGATAAGTTGGGGGAGCCATCTTCTGTATATCATTTTAATAAGAAATACATTTACACACTTACCTGAGGTTCTTTCTCCTGCATCAGGCTCACCTGTGCTCAACTGCTGGGACTGACTGGACTGTGCTTGCATAGTCTGGTGAGAGCTATTACTCCACTAGTTGGAGCAGAATTGGGTTTTGTTTAACAAGAAATAAAAATGCGGCCAGGTGTGGGAATCATTTTCACAGTTGTGCTGCAGTATAAGGACTGTTACTTCTTCTCTATGATACTGATATTTGGGAGGTCATCATCCTTCTCGTCTAATTACTGTTTTATTCATTCTTTTTAAGACATCTAAAGCCACATTGTAGTTCATTCCATCTTTTTGGCTGATCTCAGCAATGGAGTTGTAAACCAAGGAGAGCCGCATACCTCTAGTCCGTAGCACTTTTAAATGTCGTCTCTGACTGACAGACATTCAAAAACCTTCCCCAATATTGTGATACCAGTGGCCTCTTTGGATATGCTCATGAGAGCAGCCCAACATCATATCCAGGCAACTCTGCCCTTAGGAAGTTCTCAGCAAGGAACACGTAGCATTCCATTATAGCTACAAAGGGAATACAGCCTCCTCATAATTGTAAGTAAACTGCATTGTCTTAGAGGCTACCACCCGGAAGCTGAGTCAAACCCTAAGACTTTATTTCTCTATATGCTCGCATCTTTGAGCCAGAATATGATTCCTAAGGGACCAGTTCTGCATTCCTTGCACATCCCCAAGCTGTGGCTGTGCAAGCAATGCAGGACTAGGCCCTATGCCATGAAGCTGTTCTGGATCAAATTCTATCCTCAATTACACAAAGGCAACCTCAGTGAAAAGAGTAGGATTGCACAGGTGTTATCTATGGGCAGAATTTGACCCCATTATTTTAATTTCTGAGTTTGTTTCTCCATAAAACACTTTCCTAAAGATAGACAGATGGCATCTGCAAACTACTCTACCTGTTCTATTCGCAGAAATGGACTTAAGTTGATTTAACACATTCATTGTCTGTACTGCATTCAATAGGTGTGTCTCCCATGAAAAGCCATTCTGCCTTTTTGAAATAATTATAGCTTTCAGCCCAAAATGAAGAACTGAAGCTGCAAACTTCAATTTGGTTTTTAGAATCCCCTTCAGATGCAGAAAATCAATTGGTCTAAAGTAATTTTATCTAAAGGATAGACCTTTTTGGGAGGTTATTTTGTATGCAAGGTTGTTGTGGCTGTGTTGGTCTTAGGATATTAGAGAGACAAGGTAGATGAGGATATCTTTTATTGAACCAACTTCTGTGGTGAGAGAGACCAGCTTTCGAGCTTACACAGCTCTTCTTCTGGTCTGGGAAATGTACTCCAAGTGTCACAGCTAAACACAAGGTAAAACAGATTTTTTAGTCTAAGTAGTTAACACAGGGGACCATTCAAGATGAAGTGGCCAATACTTCTCCAACTGAGTGGGGGGAAAGGAGAAAAAAAGCGGGGGTGGGAGGATGGTTAGCCATAAACCCATTGTCTTTATTCAGTTCATGATTTTTAGTGTCTAGCAAAGTTATGAATTTAAGCTCACGTACTCATCTTTTTAAGATGATGTGCAGGTTTCCTTTGAGGATGAGGACTGACAGGTCAGAAATAGAGTGATCATTTTGTGAAAAGTGTTCACCCACAGGTGTTGATACAGTGTTTTTGTCTTTTATCATTTTTTGTGTGATTTCATTTGAGAGATTAGCAATTGTCTCATTTCACCTACATAGTTGTTATTAGGGCATTTAGCACATTGGATGAGGTACATTACATGTTGTGAAAGGCATGTTTAGTACCCAAGGATCTTGAAAGGTGTAGCGGGAGGGAGGGGGGAGAGGGGAAGTGTGGTGATCCGGGAAGTTTCTTGTATGTAGTTGTCTGTAGGATTCCATTACTGAAGCTGATCACTGTGTCCCGGAAATTGATCCTAGTGTGAGAGTGTTCTACAGAGAGTTTAAGGGATAGGTGGTGAGTTTGCTTGACAAGGTCATCTGTCCATCGTCGATATGTCTCTGCTATATCATTGGGTTGCATGATGCATTTATCCAGAAATTCTTTCTCATGGTGGCTTATGAAAACATTGGCCATACTAGTACCCATAGTTGTTCTTATGGCTTGAACAAAACGTTTGTTGTGGAATGTTAAATTGTTATGGGTGTGGATGAAATAGATGAGTTTGGGGTGGATGGCTGAGTGTTGTCCATTTTCTTGTACATATTGAGGCAGGCAGCGATGCCATCACTATGAGAGATGTTGCCTTATTAGGGATGTCTCTTCCCTATACACGAACACCCTTCACAATGACAGCATCACTGCCTGCCTCAAATATTTATAAGACAATGCACAACATGTAGATATCCACCACACCAACAATAAACGCTTTGTTCAAACCATTGGAATAGCCATGGGTACTCAGATGGCTTCCCAATATGCCAACCTCATGATCAAGTAAAATATATTACCTCACAGATCTTTTATTTGTATGTGACCTCCATCAAACTGACATTTTATGAATGAACATCTGAAATAATTCTTTGTTAGTTAAACAGTACCATTTTCACACCTGGGATTATGGGTATTATTGACAAGATCTATTTTCTCCCACAATTTACCATTTGTTAGGGGAAAAGTGAAATATTATTTTGACACTGAATTGCAACCATCTGTGCCCCATATCACAACATTTTTAATGTTCTATTGCAGCTGTTACAGTTGGCCTCAAAAGAGATTAAAATCTGGCAAAAAGAGTACAAATATTTAACTATGAACAGAACATATGATGTGTATGTTAACAGCACATTGTTTGCTTTCTAGGTTTTTAACAGCGGCATATAATGACACGATCTTTTGCACACACTAATTTTCATAAAATACATAACATGGTTGTTAAGTAGCAAAACAAATGCTACAATTTGAGGGTTGCTGAGGAATTTTAATATTTTTCTTATTTTTGCACAGACCACACTTTGCCGCTGCATGGACCTGCAGTATAAGGCAGATACTATATTAATGCATCCAATATAATGATGCATTTTATGGCATTAGCAAAAACATTGATTTGATTTCAGTTAAGCTGAATCTATTCTCACAATGTTGATTTAAGAGTTTCATTTTAGTCATTTTGTACAGAAATATCTGGTATATAATACCAACAGCAACACCCTTCAGGCAAGAGTGAGGAATTGGCTTTCAGATGACTTATTTCAGAGAGAGACAATAAGATTACTAAATTGAGGTGTAGCTGATATCAACACCCAAAGCCACTCCTAAGATGCTTTGCAGTCTATGTGATGAAAGGTCACCTTGCTTCATTTTTGTTTTGTTTTGTTTTTGTAAATGATGGAAAAATCAGAGGCAAAATTCAGTAGTGTAATTGGTCTCATAAAAGTATCTGTCAATGAGACATTTTGATGCCAGTCCGTTATTAAAGAGGTCTTTAAAATATATTCTATCTAATTTTCCATTCAATGCTAATGAATATTGTACACATCGTCTGGACATGTGATTTTTCTACAGATTAAAGCTAAATATGAGACTCAATACAATAAAAACATCCATGTGAATGCTGAACTTAAAAACATTACAGAAATAAGTGATCAGAGTATTTCTAAATGCAGAGATTATACTGGTATAGTTGAGTTGGCATAGCTATTTTCTGTCAGTGTAGTTAAGTTGATGGAAGCCCTCTTCTGTCGATGTAGCTGTGTCTACACTTGGGGTGATGTTGGTATAACTACATTGGTCAGGGGTATATTTTTTTTCACAGTTTTGACCAATGTAGCTCAGTTCTAATAGAACTTTTCAGTGGAAACCAGGCTTCAATCTACTGGGTGAGCAGCTTGAGAAAGAAAAATAACTTCTATGCTCAGCTCTGAAGTGAGCTGTAGCTCACGAAAGCTTATGCTCAAATAAATTTGTTAGTCTCTAAAGTGTCACAAGTACTCCTTTTCTTTTATCAGAGTACTGTTATCCTAGGAAAGTTAGCAACTGCATTCAGCATTATCCCAATTACCAGGCAATGTCTAAGCATTCTACTCAATAAGAAGTTATTTATTAAAATGAGTCTTTTCAGACTTATTTAAACAAAACTCTGTATTTAAGAGATTATATTCTACCTCACTGTTTGAAATTACAGAAACTGTCATATGAATAGGTTTCAGAGTAGCAGCTGTGTTAGTCTGTATTCGCAAAAAGAAAAGGAGTATTTGTGCTACAGTTTTCATGAGCTACAGCTCACTTCATCGGATGCTCACGAAAGCTTATGCTCAAATAAATTTGTTAGTCTCTAAGGTGCCACAAGTACTCCTTTTTGTTTTGTCATATGAATGCGAGGGGCTCATTTGGTCCTTTTGGTACAAATGTGAGTTCTTTGTAACTGAGAATTGCTGAAGTTAATGTAAAGGGGACTCATTTATTACAAGATTTCTTCATCGCCATCATCAATTTCTATTTCCAGGGATTGTTGAAAATTGATTGCTATTCACTGCTGTCATATGAAAGGTGCTTTTAACGGAATTTTCCAGGGCTCTGAAATAGGAAGAAGAATGGATTGCTTTATTTCTGTGGAACAACAGAGACTTTAGAAATCTAATAATATAATTCCTAACATTTCAGTAATTGTATCACAATCCCCCCCCATACACACACACACACACACACACACACCAGTCCTGCAGTAGGTACAGTTGGACTACAGTTTCCTGTTACACAATGAGCACCAGTTAGTGGTTGAAATGCAGCAAAATCTGGTAAGTAATTTCTGAAACAAGAACTAGACTCTATTAGACTTGTTTTTAGTGCCTTGGGGAACTCAGAGAGGGTTCTCAAAATCCAGTTCTGAAGAAAATACTGGCTGCTGGCTTTCTCAGTAAAGGCAAATAATGGCAGGCCAAGGTACCTGCCCCACATAAAACAAAGGCATGGATATCACTTCCTGCCTTTCTCTTAGACTTAGTCTCTGGCGGGCACACGTGCAGCCTGGTAAGTAATTTTTGTTTTTACCACTGCCTTGTGCAAGGCTGCGTTACCATGAGCTTGCCCTATACTCCAAGTCCTTCCTAAATGGGCTGACAGAGAAGCCGGTGACGGTGAAGCTGAAGTGGGGGATGGAGTACAAGGGCTATCTGATGTCTGTCGACGGCTACATGAACATGCAGCTTGCAAACACAGAAGAATACATAGATGGTGCATTGTCAGGACACTTTGGTGAAGTTTTGATACGATGTAACAATGTCCTGTACATTAGAGGAGTAGGAGAAGAAGATGGAGAAATGAGAGAATAAGTTTGTATATTTCTAGAAAATAAAGATTAGTTTTTCACAACTTGGAAAAAAAAAAAGGACAGCAGCTCATTGAATTCAATGGGAGCTGAGGTTGCTTTGCACCTCACAGGAAGTGTTCAGACCTTTGCAGAATGAGTACCTATGTTTTGACAGAATAAATCCAACAGAGCCCCAGGTCAAGTCTCTGAGAAGAAAGGGTGCTGTCATGCTGCCTGGAGTTGCTTTCCCTCTTCCAGTATTCAAACTGATGGGACAAGGCCTTCTGCATGTTTTCCCCATGGGTGGATAGTGCAATTAACAAAGCTGTTGTCCTATGATGGCCCACTTAATTTTGATAAGTGACCAGATAGCAAATGTGACCAGATGGGTGACTAGATAGCAAATGTGAAAAATTGGGACAGGGTAGGGGGTAATAGGTGCCTATATAAGGAAAAAGTCCCATATATTGGGACTGTCCCTATAAAATCAGGACACCTAGTCACCCTACCTCCCAGGAAGGCAAAGGGGAGCCACCCTTCCTGTCTGAGTTCACAAATTCAGAGCAGGCATTTTTACAATTCTAAAACAAACTCATATTTTACCTTGTAGTATGTAATACAGACATTACATGAGATTAATGCATGCAGCAACTTACAAGCATTTTATAGCATCTAAGCATTAAACACATCCTTATAAATCTAACACCTATTTTGAACAATGTCAGCATATAGGTAAGCTGGTCTGGTTTCCAGCTATGAATTTGTCAGCTCAGCTGATGCCTACAGACTTGGCAAGATCTGGCACCTGATTTACCAGAGTCAGAAGTACATAACCCTAACTGCTTGATGATATTGTGCACCTTCAAATGGAGTAAAATGAAAGGAAGCCCTTCCTCTGTGCAAAGAGGGGTAATTTCTAAAACAAATCTAAACTATGCTAAAGTCAAAGGCAAAACAATACAAACAAGGTTTTCCTGCCTCTTCTTTTTCTGTCATGACTAGAAGTAAGTCAAAATAACAGATTTTAATCATTAAGAACCAAAGCCAGATATGTCTGTTGAACAAAATGTTGCCAGCCATAACAATATCTCTCTCTTTTTAATCCCATAAACCCAATTCAGGAATACACTGAACAGGTTCTTAAATCCATCCCCTATTCAGGAAAGCACTTAAAGCCCCTTCAAATGCCACAAAAGTAACTTCAGTTAGATTTCAGTGCATGTTTAAAGTTAAACACATGCTTAAGTACTTTCCTGACTATGAATACTGTCTTGAATCAGACCTTAATTTTGAAAAGCTAGTAACATAACACATTTTTCCTAAGATTGCCAATGATTAAGCTTGGCAGGGAGATTGGCTGTGGATTGGGAAGGTTATTTTTGAGTTATGTTCTGTGTGTTATGATGAGTGTGTACTTTGATCATTCAGAGATGAGTCAGCAAGTCATCATCACTGAGAGTCTAGATGTCAGGTGGCTATGATATCCAGCCCCTTGCTAGTCACGACTCTGAAGCTAAAGGCCTTTATCAGAGCAGTGAGAAAACACATTCAGCTTAGGAATCAGACTTGGGCTCTAAGGCAGTCAAATGAGCAGCACAGCCAGGCCTCTGGGGAAGAAAAGTAAATGCTGGCCTGAAAAATTATGAAATATAAATAACAAAAACACTTCATGTTGGATAAACATCCCATATGAGCATATGCTGAATGGCATGTGAAAAATACACCCTATAAAGCAAAAGGATATATTTCCCTAAGGAAAGGCCATTTATGACTATTTGAGACCTATCTTGTCTTTCACAAGACTCTGAAATACCTGTAAATGCTATCTTTGCTGACAAACATTCATTGCATTAGTGTTGCCAGGACAGAGGGACATGGTTGTCCAGCCTATTTGTTTAGTCAGCAGCTTTTAGTTTTATTTTTCAGTAAATATCAACCTACATTACCATCACTAGGGATGATAGTAATGCAAATTTTATAACTGAACTGAGATATCAGCTAAAGACTGACTTGTTTATAGTTCTTCTAGGTTCTGCAGAGCTGTCATTTCACTGTAAAGGAACTTTCCACAGCAATCTGCAGACTTTAGAAACATACCCTGCAAGATGTTTTGTGGGGGAAATAATGTTTTAGCTGCTGGGATCGTAAGGGAATCCCTGCAGTGTTACCTAACCTACAATCATTGGTCCGGTTAATATTTCAGAGGCAGAAGTTTTTTCTCAGTAAAAACAATAGTATTTTGCAAACTGTCACGAGTGCCATGACTGAGGCATTGCAGAGAAGGCATCCCACTGAAGCCAGAGAAACTGAGTAGCTGAGTAAGGATTACAAGACTATAGGATATTATACACAGAGTGAAAATATTGTATTTTACGAAAACCAGAAGAATACTTTTAAATACTGTAAACTAGAAAGGGGTCCAGTTATAGAAATTATGAATTTACAGATAGTTTCATTTTAATTACATTCCAGGAGTGTGAGGAAGAGTTCTGTGACTGATATGAGATACTGTACATGGAAAACCTACAAATCTCATTTGCTTACAAAAGATCTGACACTGCAAGAAAAACTCCCATGGACTTCTCTGTCTGTGAAAAGTCCTCCAGGTTGACTTCAGTGAGAGACTTGCCTGTATGAAATTCCAGGAGCAGAATCTTGAAATTTTTAGGTTGTATATATGCATATACAGATGACCTTTTTGCAAGATTGGAATACTATTCTGTATTATTTAAATGTATAAAAGGTGCCTTCACTCTGATTACAACATATTAAGACAAATGGCACTATGGAAAAACAGTGTTGAGGGTCTGATGCAAATCTTCACTCCCATGGAAAGTCACAGTTAAGGATAAAATCTGTGCTGATGCTCAATCCTTAACCCTGGCCAAGACAGTATATGAGATGGTATTTAAACAAAATAAATCAGTTTGAGTAAATGACAGTGTCACATGAATTTTTCTGGTTTCTTTATCAAGATAGTTGGAAAAAGAAAAGGAGTACTTGTGGCACCTTAGAGACTAACAAATTTATTTGAGCATAAGCATGAAGTGAACTGTAGCTCACGAAAGCTTATGCTCAAATAAATTTGTTAGTCTCTAAGGTACCACAAGTACTCCTTTTCATTTTAATTAATAGTTTCTTAGGGCTAGATCTTGGTCCCTGCTAAGGCTGCTTTGTTCCACTCCAGTGGCACAGAGTACCCTTAGTACTTATTCTAATTCTAGCCCTGGCAAAACTTTCTGAATAAGAAGCACAGAAGCCTGAATAGGGATGGTCAGATTTGGCCAATTCATTCTCTACCAAAACAGCATTTCTTGTTTCCCTGTCTGCACAGAGAACAGTAAATCCTCCCAGGGTTATTCTCACCATCATTTACAGCTTTGCTTTACTTGACTTTCAATTCTTCTCTTTTACCTGTTTAATTAAACAAAATAAAATAAAAATTCTACTCCCATGTCAATCTTCCAGTTTTCCTACACACAATTATCAACCTAGCAACTTGTCTTCAGCACAGCACTTAATGCCTACTCTTTCTCCCATTGATATTATAAAGAGGTTTGTCATTGACTTCTGTCAGATCAAGAGGAACTCCCTGATCCTACCACACCTTCAGGGCATATATAGATGTATGTCACAATCTATTTGTAGGTTTCAGAGTAGCAGCCGTGTTAGTCTGTATTCGCAAAAAGAAAAGGAGTACTTGTGGCACCTTAGAGACTAACAAATTTATTAGAGCATAAGCTTTCGTGAGCTACAGCTCACTTCATCGGATGCATTTGGTGGAAAAAACAGAGGAGAGATTTATATACACACACACAGAGAACATGAAACAATGGGTTTATCATACACACTGTAAGGAGAGTGATCACTTAAGATAAGCCATCACCAACAGCAGGGGGGGGAAGGAGGAAAACCTTTCATGGTGACAAGCAGGTAGGCTAATTCCAGCAGTTAACAAGAATATCAGAGGAACAGTGGGGGGTGGGGTGGGAGGGAGAAATACCATGGGGAAATAGTTTTACTTTGTGTAATGACTCATCCATTCCCAGTCTCTATTCAAGCCTAAGTTAATTGTATCCAGTTTGCAAATTAATTCCAATTCAGCAGTCTCTCGTTGGAGTCTGTTTTTGAAGCTTTTTTGTTGAAGTATAGCCACTCTTAGGTCTGTGATCGAGTGACCAGAGAGATTGAAGTGTTCTCCAACTGGTTTTTGAATGTTATAATTCTTGACGTCTGATTTGTGTCCATTCATTCTTTTACGTAGAGACTGTCCAGTTTGGCCAATGTACATGGCAGAGGGGCATTGCTGGCACATGATGGCATATATCACATTGGTAGATGCGCAGGTGAACGAGCCTCTGATAGTGTGGCTGATGTGATTAGGCCCTATGATGGTATCCCCTGAATAGATATGTGGACAGAGTTGGCAACGGGCTTTGTTGCAAGGATAGGTTCCTGGGTTAGTGGTTCTGTTGTGTGGTGTGTGGTTGCTGGTGAGTATTTGCTTCAGATTTGGGGGCTGTCTGTAAGCAAGGACTGGTCTGTCTCCCAAGATCTGAGAGAGCGATGGCTCGTCCTTCAGGATAGGTTGTAGATCCTTGATGATGCGTTGGAGGGGTTTTAGTTGGGGGCTGAAGGTGATGGCTAGTGGCGTTCTGTTGTTTTCTTTGTTGGGCCTGTCCTGTAGTAGGTGACTTCTGGGTACTCTTCTGGCTCTGTCAATCTGTTTCTTCACTTCAGCAGGTGGGTACTGTAGTTGTAGGAATGCATGATAGAGATCTTGTAGGTGTTTGTCTCTGTCTGAGGGGTTGGAGCAAATGCGGTTATATCGTAGCGCTTGGCTGTAGACAATGGATCGAGTGGTATGATCTGGATGAAAGCTAGAGGCATGTAGGTAGGAATAGCGGTCAGTAGGTTTCCGATATAGGGTGGTGTTTATGTGACCATCGCTTATTAGCACCGTAGTGTCCAGGAAGTGGATCTCTTGTGTGGACTGGTCCAGGCTGAGGTTGATGGTGGGATGGAAATTGTTGAAATCATGGTGGAATTCCTCAAGAGCTTCTTTTCCATGGGTCCAGATGATGAAGATGTCATCAATGTAGCGCAAGTAGAGTAGGGGCATTAGGGAACGAGAGCTGAGGAAGCGTTGTTCTAAGTCAGCCATAAAAATGTTGGCATACTGTGGGGCCATGCGGGTACCCATCGCAGTGCCGCTGATTTGAAGGTATACATTGTCACCAAATGTGAAATAGTTATGGGTCAGGACAAAGTCACAAAGTTCTGCCACCAGGTTAGCCGTGACAGTATCGGGGATACTGTTCCTGACGGCTTGTAGTCCATCTTTGTGTGGAATGTTGGTGTAGAGGGCTTCTACATCCATAGTGGCTAGGATGGTGTTTTTAGGAAGATCACCAATGGACTGTAGTTTCCTCAGGAAATCGGTGGTGTCTCGAAGATAGCTGGGAGTGCTGGTAACAAAGGGCCTGAGGAGGGAGTCTACAAAGCCAGACAATCCTGCTGTCAGGGTGCCAATGCCTGAGATGATGGGGCGTCCAGGATTTCCAGGTTTATGGATCTTGGGTAGCAGATAGAATACCCCAGGTCCTGGCTCCAGGGGTGTGTCTGTGCGGATTTGTTCTTGTGCTTTTTCAGGGAGTTTCTTGAGCAAATGCTGTAGTTTCTTTTGGTAACTCTCAGTGGGATCAGAGGGTAATGGCTTGTAGAAAGTGGTGTTGGAGAGCTGCCTAGTAGCCTCTTGTTCATACTCTGACCTATTCATGATGACGACAGCACCTCCTTTGTCAGCCTTTTTGATTATGATGTCAGAGTTGTTTCTGAGGCTGTGGATGGCACTGTGTTCTGCATGGCTGAGGTTATGGGGTAAGCGATGCTGCTTTTCCACAATTTCAGCTCGTGCACGTCGGCGGAAGCAGTCTATGTAGAAATCCAGGCTGCTGTTTCGACCTTCAGGAGGAGTCCACCTAGAATCCTTCTTTTTGTAGTGTTGGCAGGAAGGTCTCTGTGGGTTAATATGTTGGTCAGAGGTGTGTTGGAAATATTCCTTGAGTCTGAGACGTCGAAAATAGGATTCTAGGTCACCACAGAACTGTATCATGTTCGTGGGGGTGGAGGGGCAAAAGGAGAGGCCCCGAGATAGGACAGATTCTTCCGCTGGGCTAAGAGTATAGTTGGATAGATTAACAATATTGCTGGGTGGGTTACGGGAACCATTGTTGTGGCCCCTTGTGGCATATAGTAGTTTAGATAGCTTAGTGTCCTTTTTCTTTTGTAGAGAATCAAAGTGTGTTTTGTAAATGGCTTGTCTAGTTTTTGTAAAGTCCAGCCACGAGGAAGTTTGTGTGGAAGGTTGGTTCTTTATGAGAGTATCCAGTTTTGAGAGCTCATTCTTAATCTTTCCCTGTTTGCTGTAGAGGATGTTGATCAGGTGGTTCCGCAGTTTCCTTGAGAGTGTGTGGCACAAGCTGTCAGCATAGTCTGTGTGGTATGTAGATTGTAATGGATTTTTTACCTTCAGTCCTTTCGGTATGATGTCCATCTGTTTGCATTTGGAGAGGAAGATGATGTCTGTCTGTATCTGTGCGAGTTTTTTCATGAAGTTGACAGATTTCCACTCTATACGGCTAAATTCAGTGCCTTGCATAATCACAGGTTTCAGAGTAGCAGCCGTGTTAGTCTGTATTCGCAAAAAGAAAAGGAGTACTTGTGGCACCTTAGAGACTAACAAATTTATTAGAGCATAAGCTTTCGTGAGCTACAGCTCACTTCATCGGATGCATTTGGTGGAAAAAACAGAGGAGAGATTTATATACACACACACAGAGAACATGAAACAATGGGTTTATCATACACACTGTAAGGAGAGTGATCACTTAAGATAAGCCATCACCAACAGCAGGGGGGGGAAGGAGGAAAACCTTTCATGGTGACAAGCAGGTAGGCTAATTCCAGCAGTTAACAAGAATATCAGAGGAACAGTGGGGGGTGGGGTGGGAGGGAGAAATACCATGGGGAAATAGTTTTACTTTGTGTAATGACTCATCCATTCCCAGTCTCTATTCAAGCCTAAGTTAATTGTGTCCAGTTTGCAAATTAATTTCAATTCAGCAGTCTCTCGTTGGAGACTGTTTTTGAAGCTTTTTTGTTGAAGTATAGCCACTCTTAGGTCTGTGATCGAGTGACCAGAGAGATTGAAGTGTTCTCCAACTGGTTTTTGAATGTTATAATTCTTGACGTCTGATTTGTGTCCATTCATTCTTTTACGTAGAGACTGTCCAGTTTGGCCAATGTACATGGCAGAGGGGCATTGCTGGCACATGATGGCATATATCACATTGGTAGATGCGCAGGTGAACGAGCCTCTGATAGTGTGGCTGATGTGATTAGGCCCTATGATGGTATCCCCTGAATAGATATGTGGACAGAGTTGGCAACGGGCTTTGTTGCAAGGATAGGTTCCTGGGTTAGTGGTTCTGTTGTGTGGTGTGTGGTTGCTGGTGAGTATTTGCTTCAGATTGGGGGGCTGTCTGTAAGCAAGGACTGGTCTGTCTCCCAAGATCTGAGAGAGCGATGGCTCGTCCTTCAGGATAGGTTGTAGATCCTTGATGATGCGTTGGAGGGGTTTTAGTTGGGGGCTGAAGGTGATGGCTAGTGGCGTTCTGTTGTTTTCTTTGTTGGGCCTGTCCTGTAGTAGGTGACTTCTGGGTACTCTTCTGGCTCTGTCAATCTGTTTCTTCACTTCAGCAGGTGGGTACTGTAGTTGTAGGAATGCATGATAGAGATCTTGTAGGTGTTTGTCTCTGTCTGAGGGGTTGGAGCAAATGCGGTTATATCGTAGCGCTTGGCTGTAGACAATGGATCGAGTGGTATGATCTGGATGAAAGCTAGAGGCATGTAGGTAGGAATAGCGGTCAGTAGGTTTCCGATATAGGGTGGTGTTTATGTGACCATCGCTTATTAGCACCGTAGTGTCCAGGAAGTGGATCTCTTGTGTGGACTGGTCCAGGCTGAGGTTGATGGTGGGATGGAAATTGTTGAAATCATGGTGGAATTCCTCAAGAGCTTCTTTTCCATGGGTCCAGATGATGAAGATGTCATCAATGTAGCGCAAGTAGAGTAGGGGCATTAGGGAACGAGAGCTGAGGAAGCGTTGTTCTAAGTCAGCCATAAAAATGTTGGCATACTGTGGGGCCATGCGGGTACCCATCGCAGTGCCGCTGATTTGAAGGTATACATTGTCACCAAATGTGAAATAGTTATGGGTCAGGACAAAGTCACAAAGTTCTGCCACCAGGTTAGCCGTGACAGTATCGGGGATACTGTTCCTGACGGCTTGTAGTCCATCTTTGTGTGGAATGTTGGTGTAGAGGGCTTCTACATCCATAGTGGCTAGGATGGTGTTTTTAGGAAGATCACCAATGGACTGTAGTTTCCTCAGGAAATCGGTGGTGTCTCGAAGATAGCTGGGAGTGCTGGTAACAAAGGGCCTGAGGAGGGAGTCTACAAAGCCAGACAATCCTGCTGTCAGGGTGCCAATGCCTGAGATGATGGGGCGTCCAGGATTTCCAGGTTTATGGATCTTGGGTAGCAGATAGAATACCCCAGGTCCTGGCTCCAGGGGTGTGTCTGTGCGGATTTGTTCTTGTGCTTTTTCAGGGAGTTTCTTGAGCAAATGCTGTAGTTTCTTTTGGTAACTCTCAGTGGGATCAGAGGGTAATGGCTTGTAGAAAGTGGTGTTGGAGAGCTGCCTAGTAGCCTCTTGTTCATACTCTGACCTATTCATGATGACGACAGCACCTCCTTTGTCAGCCTTTTTGATTATGATGTCAGAGTTGTTTCTGAGGCTGTGGATGGCACTGTGTTCTGCATGGCTGAGGTTATGGGGTAAGCGATGCTGCTTTTCCACAATTTCAGCTCGTGCACGTCGGCGGAAGCAGTCTATGTAGAAATCCAGGCTGCTGTTTCGACCTTCAGGAGGAGTCCACCTAGAATCCTTCTTTTTGTAGTGTTGGCAGGAAGGTCTCTGTGGGTTAATATGTTGGTCAGAGGTGTGTTGGAAATATTCCTTGAGTCTGAGACGTCGAAAATAGGATTCTAGGTCACCACAGAACTGTATCATGTTCGTGGGGGTGGAGGGGCAAAAGGAGAGGCCCCGAGATAGGACAGATTCTTCCGCTGGGCTAAGAGTATAGTTGGATAGATTAACAATATTGCTGGGTGGGTTACGGGAACCATTGTTGTGGCCCCTTGTGGCATATAGTAGTTTAGATAGCTTAGTGTCCTTTTTCTTTTGTAGAGAATCAAAGTGTGTTTTGTATACTGGATACAATTAACTTAGGCTTGAATAGAGACTGGGAATGGATGAGTCATTACACAAAGTAAAACTATTTCCCCATGGTATTTCTCCCTCCCACCCCACCCCCCACTGTTCCTCTGATATTCTTGTTAACTGCTGGAATTAGCCTACCTGCTTGTCACCATGAAAGGTTTTCCTCCTTCCCCCCCCTGCTGTTGGTGATGGCTTATCTTAAGTGATCACTCTCCTTACAGTGTGTATGATAAACCCATTGTTTCATGTTCTCTGTGTGTGTGTATATAAATCTCTCCTCTGTTTTTTCCACCAAATGCATCCGATGAAGTGAGCTGTAGCTCACGAAAGCTTATGCTCTAATAAATTTGTTAGTCTCTAAGGTGCCACAAGTACTCCTTTTCTTTTTGCGAATACAGACTAACACGGCTGCTACTCTGAAACCTGTGATTATGCAAGGCACTGAATTTAGCCGTATAGAGTGGAAATCTGTCAACTTCATGAAAAAACTCGCACAGATACAGACAGACATCATCTTCCTCTCCAAATGCAAACAGATGGACATCATACCGAAAGGACTGAAGGTAAAAAATCCATTACAATCTACATACCACACAGACTATGCTGACAGCTTGTGCCACACACTCTCAAGGAAACTGCGGAACCACCTGATCAACATCCTCTACAGCAAACAGGGAAAGATTAAGAATGAGCTCTCAAAACTGGATACTCTCATAAAGAACCAACCTTCCACACAAACTTCCTCGTGGCTGGACTTTACAAAAACTAGACAAGCCATTTACAAAACACACTTTGATTCTCTACAAAAGAAAAAGGACACTAAGCTATCTAAACTACTATATGCCACAAGGGGCCACAACAATGGTTCCCGTAACCCACCCAGCAATATTGTTAATCTATCCAACTATACTCTTAGCCCAGCGGAAGAATCTGTCCTATCTCGGGGCCTCTCCTTTTGCCCCTCCACCCCCACGAACATGATACAGTTCTGTGGTGACCTAGAATCCTATTTTCGACGTCTCAGACTCAAGGAATATTTCCAACACACCTCTGACCAACATATTAACCCACAGAGACCTTCCTGCCAACACTACAAAAAGAAGGATTCTAGGTGGACTCCTCCTGAAGGTCGAAACAGCAGCCTGGATTTCTACATAGACTGCTTCCGCCGACGTGCACGAGCTGAAATTGTGGAAAAGCAGCATCGCTTACCCCATAACCTCAGCCATGCAGAACACAGTGCCATCCACAGCCTCAGAAACAACTCTGACATCATAATCAAAAAGGCTGACAAAGGAGGTGCTGTCGTCATCATGAATAGGTCAGAGTATGAACAAGAGGCTACTAGGCAGCTCTCCAACACCACTTTCTACAAGCCATTACCCTCTGATCCCACTGAGAGTTACCAAAAGAAACTACAGCATTTGCTCAAGAAACTCCCTGAAAAAGCACAAGAACAAATCCGCACAGACACACCCCTGGAGCCAGGACCTGGGGTATTCTATCTGCTACCCAAGATCCATAAACCTGGAAATCCTGGACGCCCCATCATCTCAGGCATTGGCACCCTGACAGCAGGATTGTCTGGCTTTGTAGACTCCCTCCTCAGGCCCTTTGTTACCAGCACTCCCAGCTATCTTCGAGACACCACCGATTTCCTGAGGAAACTACAGTCCATTGGTGATCTTCCTAAAAACACCATCCTAGCCACTATGGATGTAGAAGCCCTCTACACCAACATTCCACACAAAGATGGACTACAAGCCGTCAGGAACAGTATCCCCGATACTGTCACGGCTAACCTGGTGGCAGAACTTTGTGACTTTGTCCTGACCCATAACTATTTCACATTTGGTGACAATGTATACCTTCAAATCAGCGGCACTGCGATGGGTACCCGCATGGCCCCACAGTATGCCAACATTTTTATGGCTGACTTAGAACAACGCTTCCTCAGCTCTCGTTCCCTAATGCCCCTACTCTACTTGCGCTACATTGATGACATCTTCATCATCTGGACCCATGGAAAAGAAGCTCTTGAGGAATTCCACCATGATTTCAACAATTTCCATCCCACCATCAACCTCAGCCTGGACCAGTCCACACAAGAGATCCACTTCCTGGACACTACGGTGCTAATAAGCGATGGTCACATAAACACCACCCTATATCGGAAACCTACTGACCGCTATTCCTACCTACATGCCTCTAGCTTTCATCCAGATCATACCACTCGATCCATTGTCTACAGCCAAGCGCTACGATATAACCGCATTTGCTCCAACCCCTCAGACAGAGACAAACACCTACAAGATCTCTATCATGCATTCCTACAACTACAGTACCCACCTGCTGAAGTGAAGAAACAGATTGACAGAGCCAGAAGAGTACCCAGAAGTCACCTACTACAGGACAGGCCCAACAAAGAAAACAACAGAACGCCACTAGCCATCACCTTCAGCCCCCAACTAAAACCCCTCCAACGCATCATCAAGGATCTACAACCTATCCTGAAGGACGAGCCATCGCTCTCTCAGATCTTGGGAGACAGACCAGTCCTTGCTTACAGACAGCCCCCAAATCTGAAGCAAATACTCACCAGCAACCACACACCACACAACAGAACCACTAACCCAGGAACCTATCCTTGCAACAAAGCCCGTTGCCAACTCTGTCCACATATCTATTCAGGGGATACCATCATAGGGCCTAATCACATCAGCCACACTATCAGAGGCTCGTTCACCTGCGCATCTACCAATGTGATATATGCCATCATGTGACAGCAATGCCCCTCTGCCATGTACATTGGCCAAACTGGACAGTCTCTACGTAAAAGAATGAATGGACACAAATCAGACGTCAAGAATTATAACATTCAAAAACCAGTTGGAGAACACTTCAATCTCTCTGGTCACTCGATCACAGACCTAAGAGTGGCTATACTTCAACAAAAAAGCTTCAAAAACAGACTCCAACGAGAGACTGCTGAATTGGAATTAATTTGCAAACTGGATACAATTAACTTAGGCTTGAATAGAGACTGGGAATGGATGAGTCATTACACAAAGTAAAACTATTTCCCCATGGTATTTCTCCCTCCCACCCCACCCCCCACTGTTCCTCTGATATTCTTGTTAACTGCTGGAATTAGCCTACCTGCTTGTCACCATGAAAGGTTTTCCTCCTTCCCCCCCCCTGCTGTTGGTGATGGCTTATCTTAAGTGATCACTCTCCTTACAGTGTGTATGATAAACCCATTGTTTCATGTTCTCTGTGTGTGTGTATATAAATCTCTCCTCTGTTTTTTCCACCAAATGCATCCGATGAAGTGAGCTGTAGCTCACGAAAGCTTATGCTCTAATAAATTTGTTAGTCTCTAAGGTGCCACAAGTACTCCTTTTCTTTTTGCGAATCTATTTGTAGTACATAGAAATCTAGAAGCTGTATACGAAAAAGACCTGTTTACTCATCTAGCCCAGCACCCTGGCACTGCAGGATTGTGTCCTATGGCCAAAGAGCTGGGTCCTAAAGTGGCACATTAGACCTAAATTATGAGATAGGGACCCTGGAACTATATAGTATTATCCTTCCTCAACCCTCCCACTTCCTTCCCTACCTTCAGTTCTATCCAGTACAATCAGCACACTATCCCTTGAGCTAATTCATTTGCTATTAAATTCAGTTTATTTTACTCTTTCCCCAAATGATCGGTGTGCCACAAACAGTTGTACAACACTACATAAGTGCAGTATAGAAGCTGTCGAAAGAAAGCTGTAGGTTTTGGCAGCTGGGATAGCTGATATTTAAGGCTTTTGGCATCCAGGAAGCATGGGATTCTAATGAAAGCTGCGATTCTGGAGCACAATTATCTGGCAATTTCCAAAAAACGGGGAATTAAGTGGTCATGTATGTAGCCACATAACTGCATTTTAGACGTTTTTGAGTGCAGATGCCAGTGATCCTTGAGGTGCTAAGGATTCATTAGTATAAACAATTGCAATGCAAAAAATAACTTCTACTATGTTATATGGCAAGGCTATAAATGGTGATAAACCTTTAATGGCCTATACCTGGATTAGCTTTGCTATTAGAGTCTGTCAGGTTAGTGGCAGAGATGGGCAAACCAATTTAGGCAAAATAATAACCTAACCACTCTTTCCATGTACAAGCTTGGTACTTTTTTATCCCAGTGCAAGTTCTTTGGTATGCAACCTGGTGACCTTATAACCTCCTTTCTTGAAAAATCATGTAGGTGTAGGAAAGGTTTCTGGTTTTCTCCACCCCTTTTTGCAGATCCTCCCCGGTCCAGGATCAGGACCCATAACCCTTCTGCCATGGCTTCATTCACTCTCTCTGCACCATTGGGGTTTTTCCAGTATTTATACCACGAGAGTGCACCACACTTCTCAAACCCCAGAGCTAACTGGGCCAGCTCCCAACTGGGCCGCCCTGCTCTGAGAGCCCGCCTTCATCTTCCAAAAGCCAGGCATTCAGAATTCATTGGGAAAGCTTCAAAACTAAGAAATTGATGGCTGGAGAGAAAAGTTATATTTCTTGGACACCCACCAGTAAATCATTAGTGAAAGCTGCCCTCCAACAGAACCTATTGTGCTGTGTTTTGGAAGGTTGTTTTCTGCTATGCACATAAAGTAGATTCAGTACTTGTGACCTTAACGGATCATCTATTACAGCATATGTAGTATGGGCTCTGCATTGCTGTGGCATGCCACACGGAAGACAAAATATTTTTTTCAAATTTGGGGATCTTAAATCTTACTCTGTCATTTCGTAGGGATTTATTTGCCAAGAAATTCTAATCCAGGTTGTGTTGATAGTGAAACTAAAAAGAGATGCCTTTTCTAAATTGCCCCAGCTGAATAGAAAAACATAATTTAATATGCAGAAACATCTGTTTCATGAAACTACAGGGAGAGTTGTATGTGTGCTTTTATTGATGCCTTAATAGTGCTGTGATCAATGGTATTTTGTTAAGTGCAAAGTGGTAGAGAATAATTAACATTATGTGTTCAACTTCTCTCTCTCTCCCCTCTCTTCCCCCCTTCCTGCTTTAAATCTAATTTAATAGTCTAGCTACTATTCTAATACTATACTATACTAATAGTCAGACAGCTGCAGCGGCACAGGAGCTAGCAAACAGAGCTGTAAACAGGGGAGTTTGAGTGGGAGTTCTGTTGGAGGAGAAGGTAGTTGTACTTGGTTTTGTATTTTTAGTGTGTGTGTGTGTGTGTGTGTGTAGGGGCTTTGTGCTGGGAGAGCAGCTGAGCCCAGCTTAGGGGGTGGGGCTTCTGACTAGAGGTCCTATAAAGGTAGCCAGCCAGTCAGGCAGCGGCACAGACAGCTGCAGCAGCACAGGAACTAGCAAACAGAGCTGTAAACGGGAGTTTGAGGTTTGAGTTTGGATTGTGGTGCTTGTTTGGGGTTTGCTTTTGCTGGGGGGGGGGTCTTTTTGGTGTGGCTTGTTTCCCAGATTAACAGGATTTAGGTGGGAAGGTGATGACAGATATGGAGGCAGCTGTGGGAGTGACTCCTGTAGTGGAAGACGCATTGAGGATGACTGGATGTGGAAGCTGTGGTACGTACATGATCCTGGATGGGGAACCTGGCAAGAGTTTTTTCTGCATGAAATGCCGTCTGATAGAGCTGATGGAGGAAAAGATCCGAGGTTTGGAGATGCAGGTGGAAAGTCTGGTTGAGTTTAGGAAGGGTTTGAGCAGATGATGGAGCAAAGATATGAGGTATCTGAAGGGAAAAGCTCAGACTCACGGATGGAAGCAGGGCTGGGGAATTTTGAGGGGAGACTGGGTGAGGAAAGTGGTCAGTGGAAGCATGTGACTAAAAGAACCAGGCAGAGGAAAAGATGGGCTAGTGAAGGAGAAATAGAGCTTAGGAACAGGTTTGCAGAGTTGGAAAATGAAGGGGCTCAGCAGGTACTTGTTGAAGGAGGAAGGGTAAGGAAGAAGAGAAGAGAGGCTAGTCCTATAGGAAAAGCAGAAGAGTCAAGGGAGACTACACCAAATATGAGCCCCAGGAGGATATAGGATGGGTTGAAGAGGATTATAAGGGAAAATAGGAATGGAAAGAACTTGCAGCCAGAGGAACAGGGGAAAGACTGGAGAATAGCACTGTCACCAGGAAAAGGCAGATCTGTGACAGGGGACTCTTTATTGAGAAGAATAGACAGGCCTGTAATTAGAGCTGATCCAGAGAATAGAAGGGTGTGCTGTCTTCTGGGTGCTAAGATACGGGATGTAGACCTGAGGTTGAAAAGGATCCTAAAGGGAGTGGGAAAGAATCCCCTAATTATCCATGTGGGAACAAATGATACGGCTAGATTCTCGCTGGAAAGTATTAAGGGAGACTATGCTAGGCTGGGGAAGACGCTTAAGGAAATTGAGGCTCAGGTGATCTTTAGCGGGATCCTTCCTGTTCCTAGAGAAGGGCAACAAAGGTGTGACAAGATTATGACTGTCAACAGATGGCTTAGGCAGTGGTGCTATAAGGAGGGCTTTGGGATGTATGGCCACTGGGAGGCATTCACGGACAGAGGTCAGTTCTCTCGGGATGGACTTCATCTGAGTAGGGAAGGAAATAGACTTCTAGGATCGAGGCTGGCACAACTGATAAAGAGAGCTTTAAACTAGGAATTGGGGGGAGATGGATGGGAGATGTCCAGAAAATCTCCACGCCAGATTTTAGCATTGAGAGGGAAGAAGATGAAGTAAGAAAGGATACAGCCATGGGTAGGAGAATGTATATAAGGAGCGAGGGCGGTGTGGATACTAGTCTAATAGGTTATACTGGCTGTAGAAATACTGTGCCTAATAGGGTACAAAATGTGAGCGAGGCCAAACAGCAAAAATTAAGATGTTTGTACACCAATGCGAGGAGTCTAGGTAACAAAATGGAGGAACTAGAGCTACTGGTGCAGGAAGTGAAACCAGATATTATAGGGATAACAGAAACATGGTGGAATAGTAGTCATGACTGGACTACAGGTATTGAAGGGTATGTGCTGTTTAGGAAAGACAGAAACAAAGGTAAAGGTGGTGGAGTAGCATTGTATATCAATGATGAGGTAGAATGTAAAGAAATAAGAAGCGATGCAATGGATAAGACGGAGTCCGTCTGGGCAAAAATTACATTGGGGAAGATAACTAGTAAAGCCTCTCCTACGATAGTGCTTGGGGTGTGCTATAGACCTCCGGGATCTAATTTGGATATGGATAGATCCCTTTAATGTTTTTAAAGAAGTAAATACTAATGGAAACTGCGTGATCATGGGAGACTTTAACTTCCCAGATACAGACTGGAGGACCAGTGCTAGTAATAATAATAGGGCTCAGATTTTCCTAGATGCGATAGCTGATGGATTCCTTCATCAAGTAGTTGCTGAACTGACTAGAGGGGATGCCATTTTAGATTTAATTTTGGTGAGTAGCGAGGACCTCATAGAAGAAATGGTTGTAGGGGACAATCTTGGCTCAAATGATCATGAGCTAATTCAGTTCAAACTAAATGGAAGGATTAACAGAAATAAATCTGCAACTAGAGTTTTTGATTTCAAAAGGGCTGACTTTCAAAAATTAAGGAAATTAGTTAGGGAAGTGGATTGGACTGAAGAATTTACGGATCTAAAGGTAGATGAGGCCTGGGATTACGTTAAATCAAAGCTGAAGAAGCTATCGGAAGCCTGTATCCCAAGAAAGGGGAAAAATTCATAGGAAGGAGTCGTAGACCAAGCTGGATGAGCAAGCATCTTAGAGAGGTGATTAAGAAGAAGCAGAAAGCATACAGGGAGTGGAAGATGGGAGAGATCAGCAAGGAAAGCTACCTAATTGAGGTCAGAACATGTAGGGATAAAGTGAGACAGGCTAAAAGTCGAGTCGAGTTGGACCTTGCAAAGGGAATTAAAACCAATAGTAAAAGGTTCTATAGCCATATAAATAAGAAGAAAACTAAGAAAGAAGAAGTGGGGCCGCTAAACACTGAGGATGGAGTGGAGGATAAAGATAATCTAGGTATGGCCCAATATCTAAACAAATACTTTGCCTCAGTCTTTAATAAGGCTAAAGAGGATCTTAGGGATAATGGTAGCATGACAAATGGGAATGAGGATATGGAGGTAGATATTACCATATCTGAGGTAGAAGCGAAACTCAAACAGCTTAATGGGACTAAATCGGGGGGCCCAGATAATCTTCATCCAAGAATATTAAAGGAATTGGCACCTGAAATTGCAAGCCCATTAGCAAGAATTTTTAATGCATCTGTAAACTCAGGAGTTGTATCGAATGATTGGAGAATTGCTAATATAGTTCCTATTTTTAAGAAAGGAAAAAAAAGTGATCCGGGTAACTACAGGCCAGTTAGTTTGACATCTGTAGTATGCAAGGTCCTGGAAAAAATTTTGAAGGAGAAATTAGTTAAGGACATTGAAGTCAATAGTAAATGGGACAAAATACAACATGGTTTTACAAAAGGTAGATCGTGCCAAACCAACCTAAACTCCTTTTTTGAAAAAGTAACAGATTTTTTAGATAAAGGAAATGCAGTGGATCTAATTTACCTAGTTTCAGTAAGGCATTTGATACCGTGTCACATGGGGAATTATTAGTTAAATTGGAGAAGATGGGGATCAATATGAACATCAAAAGGTGGATAAAGAATTGGTTAAAGGGGAGACTGCAACGGGTCCTACTGAAAGGCGAACTGTCAAGTTGGAGGGAGGTTACCAGTGGAATTCCTCAGGGATCGGTCTTGGGACCAATCTTATTTAATCTTTTTATTACTGACTTTGGCCCAAAAAGTGGGAGTGTGCTAATAAAGTTTGCAGATGATACAAAGCTGGGAGGTATTGCCAATTCAGAGAAGGATCGGGATATTATACAGGAGGATCTGGATGACCTTGTAAACTGGAGTAATAGTAATAGGATGAAATTTAATAGTGAGAAGTGTAAGGTTATGCATTTAGGGATTAATAACAAGAATTTTAGTTATAAGTTGGGGATGCATCAATTAGAAGTAACGGAAGAGGAGAAGGACCTTGGAGTATTGGTTGATCATAGGATGACTATGAGCTGCCAATGTGATATGGCTGTGAAAAAAGCTAATGCGGTTTTGGGATGCATCAGGAGAGGCATTTCCAGTAGGGATAAGGAGGTTTTAGTACCGTTATACAAGGCACTGGTGAGACCTCACCTAGAATACTATGTGCAGTTCTGCTCTCCCATATTTAAAAAGGATGAATTCAAACTGGAGCGTGTACAGAGAAGGGCTACTAGGATGATCCGAGGAATGGAAAACTTGTCTTCTGAAAGGAGACTTAAGGAGCTTGGCTTGTTTAGCGTAACTAAAAGAAGGTTGAGGGGAGATATGATTGCTCTCTATAAATATATCAGAGGGATAAATACAGGAGAGGGAGAGGAATTATTTCAGCTCAGCACCAATGTGGACACAAGAACAAATGGATATAAACTGGCCACCAGGAAGTTTAGACTTGAAATTAGACGAAGGTTTCTAACCATCAGAGGAATGAAGTTTTGGAATAGCCTTCCAAGGGAAACAGTGAGGGCAAAAGATCTATCTGGTTTTAAGATTGTACTTGATAAGTTTATGGAGGAGATGGTATGATGGGATAATGGGATTTTGGTAAGTAATTGATCTTTAAATATTCAGGGTAAATAGGACTAATCCCCTGAGATGGGATATTAGATGGATGGGATCTGAGTTACTACAGAAAATTCTTTCCTGGGTATCTGGCTGGTGAATCTTGCCCATATGTTCAGGGTTTAGCTGATGGCCATATTTGGGGTCGGGAAGGAATTTTCCTCCAGGGCAGATTGGAGAGGCCCTGGAGGTTTTTCGCCTTCCTCTGTAGCATGGGGCATGGGTGACTTGAGGGAGGCTTCTCTGCTCCTTGAAGTCTTTAAACCATGATTTGAGGACTTCAATACCTCAGACGTAGGTGAGTTTTTTGTAGGAGTGGGTGGGTGCGATTCTGTGGCCTGCACTGTGCAGGAGGTCGGACTAGATGATCAGAATGGTCCCTTCTGACCTTGGTATCTATGAATCAATCTATGAATCTACTAAAGGAAAAAGAGAGATCCCTCTTCTGGTGCCCTGGATGTGCACATTTTTTTTTCTTTGTTTCCTGGATGTGAATTTGAACGTGCAGAAACAGTGTTTTGGCAGAACCATTTTCAATATTTGGTTTAAACTACAAACACCAGAAGGGGAATGTAATAACAACATGGCTCACAAGACTGTAGCTAAGAGGCAATGGAACTTTATGTCCTGGTTTCAGTTACCTGATCTGGGTCAGGATTACTAAGGCCAAGGCCCTGTAATATGACAGAGGTCGGTATCCATTAGCACCACTGGTTACTGTTACAGGGAATAATGCACGAGGGTGTGGAGTGTGATAAGTAAAATACCTAACAAAATTGTATATTAATTTGTTCCTACTTAATCATTTTGTAAAATGGCTGGCATTGGCCAATTTTTGGCTGTCTTTCATCTACTAGGATCGTCTCTGTAAGTCACCCAAACCCTATCTTGCTGCTTGTTGGTATTCTGCAGTAGGCTGCTGCCATTTTTGTCTTCATCTCCCCTTTCTCCAGTAACTAAGGGCTTGTATATGCTTAAAACTTTAGAGCCGTGCCACTGCAGTTGCGTTGCTATAGCCATTTCGGTGTAGACACTACCTATGCCAATGGAAGGAGTTCTCTCATCAGTGTAGCTAATCCACCTCCCCAAGAGGCAGTAACTAGATTGATGGAAGAATTCTTCCATCGACCTAACACTGTCTACTCAAGTACTCGGGGGGATTTTTCACACCCCTGACTGATGTAATTAAACCAATCTTATTTTCTAGTGTAGACAAGCCTCAGTAAGAAAAATCAGGAAGTGGTTAATAATAAAGGAGACCTAGTGCTGCAACCCTAATGCAGGCAAAACTACGATTGTCTGCAATAGGGACGTGTCTTTGGAAGGATTGAAGTATAGGGTTCATTGGTGAAAAGTTAACCCTGTCATAAATGTTCTGGAAAAAGGGTAAACAGTGAGGTGGCAAAATTTGCAGATGATATAAAACTACTCAAGATAGTTAAGTCCCAGGCAGACTGCAAAGAGCTATCAAAGGATCTCTCAAAACTGTGTGACTGGGCAACAAAATGGCAGATGAAATTCACTGTTGATAAATGCAAAGTAATGCACATTGGAAAACATAATCCCAACTATACATGTAAAACCATAGGGTCTAAATTAGCTGTTACCACTCAAGAAAGAGATCTTGGAGTCATTGTGGATAGTTCTCTGAAAACATCCACTTAATGTGCAGTGGCAGTCAAAAAAGTGAACAGAATGTTGGGAATTATTAAGAAAGAGATACATAATAAGACAGAAAATATCATATTGTCTCCATATAAATCCATGGTACGCCCGTATCTTGAGTACTGCGTGCAGATGTGGTCACCCCATCTCAAAAAAAATATGTTGGAACTGGAAAAGGTTCAGAAAAGGGCAACAAAAATGACTGGGGTATGGAACAACTGCCATATGAGGAGAGATTAATAAGACTGGGACTTTTCAGGTTGGAAAAGAGATGACTAAGGGGGGGATATGATAGAGAACTATAAAATTATGACTGGTGTAGAGAAAGTAAATAAGGAAGTGTTCTTTACTCCTTCTCATAACACAGGAACTAAGGGTCACCAAATTAAATTAATAGGCAGCAGGTTTAAAACAAAGAAAAGAGAATTTTTTCACACAATGCACAGTTAACCTGTGGAACTTCTTGCCAGAGGATGTTGTGAAAGAGAAGACTATAATGGGGTTCAAAAAAGAATTAGATAAGTTCATGGAGGATAGGTCCATCAATGACTATTAGCCAGGATGGGCAGAGATGGTATCCCTAGCCTGTTTCCCAGAAGCTGGGAATGGGCAACAAGGAATGGATTACATGATTACATGTTCTGTTCATTCCCTCTGGGGTACCTAGCATTGGCCATTATTGGAAGACAGGATATTGGGCTAGATGGACCTTAGGTCTGACCCAGTATGGCCATTCTTATGTTCTGCAGTAGAGAGATGAAGGACTATTAGTCATTTGTAACACACTGGAAGCTCACATCCATGGCAATGCACAAAAAGTTCAAACTTTTGAGAGGAGGCTTCAGAACATGGTGGGCAGAGTTTAGAAAAAAAAGTGGCTTTCTGGGGTTGGCTGAAAGGGTCTAGTGTAGCAGCCAGGAGGCTGGGTCATTTAGAAAGTGGAGTGAATTTCAAGAAGGACACTGCACTGCTGGCTCACAGAGACATGGTTACATGTGTGGAAGATCTTGTTCCTAAAGCTGCTATAGTTACCCTAAGTTCCTCTTGCACTTATCTTTTCTAGATCTCAGTTTAGAGAAACAGGGTGGACAAATTTGATGGAAATGAGACAGTTAAGTAACTGATGTCTGGGACCTCCCATGTTAAGGACTCTATATAAGAAAAAAGAGAGAATTTTCTTATGACAATAGCAGAGTGTTGTTGTTTCTCCCACTTTCCCCAACATGTACAGGCTCACACCTGACAACTCAGAGGCAAAAACAAGATGAAGAAAATTTTTGGAAGGACAGGCTAATGATTTGCGTATTTCAGCCAAAAGAAGACTTTAAGTAATGGCACAACTTTAATCCTTCAGCACTGTAAGTAATTTCCCCAAGAATGTCAAGTGAGATAAATTGTACAGGGAATCAGATACAATATGGACAGAAATATGGATACCAGAAGGAGAGATATTTTCTAACTTGTTTATACTTTAAACTTGATCCATACCATTAAATGGGAGATTTATTCTGTAGTTTTCCTACTGATATAATAAATAGAACTGGTCAAAACTTTTCATAAAAAAAAAATTCCTTATAAAAAGTGAATGTGTTTTGGTACTAGGGTTTTCAATGAAAACTCAATGAGGTTAGAAGAAAAATTTTCATTTTCACTGAAATTTTTCACAGAAAAAATATCATTTCCATGCAGCTCTACTTCTGAAAGATATGGGGCACTCCTCTCTCACTGAAGTTTGTAATTATTTTAAGATCATTTTTATAGAGCATAAAAGAGGCTTTGCATCAAGAAAGACATTGTTCTATGAATAATTAAATATCTGGTTGATTGAAGGTAAATGTTGGCCACTGTGTCGGTACAATGGTGCCCCCCTTTAGCCAGGCAGAGCATAGTACCTGAGTCCACTCAGTCTGGTGGGCCTGTCCATCAATTCCTGATGCCAAGGGAGATCTGAAATCCCCCTCTGTTCTTAAGTCCCTCAGTGGGTTGGTAGGCAAAGCCAGGTCCACCCACTCCACTGAGTTCCAGTTCAGTTCATTATTCTTCCTCATATTTTCAATGATCCTAGGAAGGCCATAAATTTAGCTTATTATGGGCCTAATATTCAGAGATTCTGAGCAAAACCAACTCCAGATGAAGTCAATAGGCATTGTATGTGCTGAATCCCTCTGAAAATCAAGCCCTCTGTTTTCCAGTATTAAAAGAGGCCTCCATTCTGTTGGTCCATGTTTCTTAAAGGTGGGCAGAATCCTTGCTGAAGTGACACATAATATAAATGCTATGGTCCAATTATCTTTACTGACATATAAAGGTGCAAATTGTCCTTATTGTTTCCTTAAATTACAAATCCAGGATGTTTTTTTAATCAGAGGAGTAAAAGAAATAATGTAAAACAAATTTTGGAAATCAAATATAGAAACTTTCACTAAATGGCACCTGCCCCCACAAAAAAGCATAACCAAGTTCTGCTTACTCTTCCTTTAACACTATGTGTGCTGTACAGTTAAAAAATAGTCATCAGGCTTTTCCAAATATCTTGTGGATAACAGCATTTCCTCTGAGGCTCAGAGCATTTTATGAGCAATCTTAGCAAACTGTGAACTACTTGTACAGACCAATTGTTACTTCCTGTGAACAAAAATTTATAATGGCATATGATCTCATTGCAATCTAAATCCCAGTTTCTCCATTGTCCAAACAATCAAATGGCTTGATAAAGATTTGATTTGTAGAACTCCCAGACAGTTTCTCTTAGATATTTCGGCTGTTTTGGGCAGTTCTGTCAACACTAGTAGCAGAATACAAAACCAGGACATCTGTTATAATTTGAACACACAGTCTGAAAGAACATATTTCTTGGAGACCAAATTACAGCTTGGATTTTCTTACTTGCAATTTGTCTTCATTTTTCAATGAGATAGGGAGACGCTTTTGATACTAGGGTGGGGACTCAGAAAAAGACTGATGGTGAATAAACAGCTGAACATGAGCTCCCAATGCAATGCTGTGGCCCAAAAGGCTAATAAGATCTTTGACTGTATAAACAGGGATATATAAACAAGGAAAGAGAGGGAGGGTTATTGTTGCTTCCTTTTGACCCAAGAGGCTAGTCCAGGGGTGACCAATCTATGGCTCTGGAGCCACATGCGGTTCTTCAGAAATTAATATGCGGATCTTTGTATAGGCACCAACTCCAGGGCTGGAGCTATAGGTGCCAACTTTCCAATGTGCTGGAGGGTGCTCACTGCTCAACCCCTGGCTCTGCCACAGGCCCTGCCCCCACTACACCCCTTCCCGCACCCTCCCCTGAGCCTGCCGTGCCCTCACTCCTCCCCCTTCCCTCCCCCGAGCCTCCTGCACACCACGAAACAGCTGATCGGGAGGTGTGGGGAGGCAGGAGGGGGCACTGATTGGCGGGGCTGCTGGTGTGTGGAGGCTCTGGGAGCTGATGGGGGGCTGCTGACGTATTACTGTGGCTCTTTGGCAATGTACATTGGTAAATTCTGGCTCCTTCTCAGGCTCAGGTTGGCCACCCCTGGGCTAGTCAAAGTTTCGAGGGCCTGAGATGTGCCAGTTGCAAGTAGAAATGGATAGAGTCTGGGGTTTTTTTAATGCAGTTTTGTTTATTTACAAAGAAAGTATGAAATCCTGCTCCTTCGAATGCAGAAGGAACCAAGGATAAAAGGAACCTAGAGTATGTCTACACTTAAAATGTGCTGCTATAGCACTTTATGTAGATACTCACTATAGCGACAGGAAGGGCTCTCCCATCACTGTAGTTAATCCACCCCGTGAGAGGTGATAGCTAAGCCAACGGAAGAATTCTTCCATCAAATTAGCACAGTCTACACTGGGGGGCTAGGTTGACATGGCTAGGTCTCTCAGGCATGTGGATTTTTCGCATGCCCGAGACACACAGTTTTGCCGAGATACCTTCCCAGTGTAGACCATCCCTTAGCTTACACCCCCAAGGCTCTTTAGTCTATGGAACAAAAGCTTTCTCTCAAACTTTTTCCAGGGTAACACTGGGCTCACTACCTACCACCATCTTTCTTGCTTTTTTGTGTTCTGGCGACACACACCCCTCTCCAAAACAATACTCAGCAAAAACTCTTGAGTGGCATAACAGAGCTCCCTTCTCCACTCTTTGAACTCCACAAACAGGTTGAATGCTTTTGAATTTATAAACACCAGTGTGTTATTTATGGGGCTCCCCTCCAATTCAGCAGTACAGCCTCGTGCAGTCATATACAATTGGAGGTAAACTTCCCCCTGAGCCTATTCTCTGGGAAAGCAGAGGGCAAGATCTCTTTGTGATGTTGCACTGCATATGATTTTATGAAAATATGCTAATGAGTGTGAATATAATGTAACTGGAGTATGCTTCATGCAAAAGGTCTCTTGTAAGGTATCATTACAAAGCTTATAATCTACTGAGTGTGGTCATCCTATTTGTATAAATGTATCATTCTTGTATCTGAAACTAGAAATATGAAATATAACTCTGAGGTCCTATTGTAGTATGCAAAGTGTGGGCCATTAATGGTGGCTTGGAATCTTGATAACTCCCGTCAACTAGGACAATTGCTTGTAAATGGCTCTGTTTACTTGCAAGCCTTCCTGTGAGTCAGGCCAGGAAGAATGAAGGCTTGGGGTCTCACAGGACATGTGACTATGTCACCTGGAACTGGAATCCATTTTAAACCTGGTGCTTTTCCATTTAGAAGAAGGGGTGGGGACCCAGAGAGACAAAAGATTCCCGCCTTGTGCCAAAGCTATATAAGGGGGTGGAACAGAACAAAGGAGGTTCCAGTCATGAGAAATCCCTTAGTTACCACCTGAGCTGGAGCGAACAAGAACAGTACCAGGGGAAAGGATTGGGCCCAGACTAGGAAGGAGCCCAGGCTGTAAAAGAAGCTTATTGGACCATTTCTGAGGGTGAGATTTTATCTGTAATCAGTTTCTTAATTTATTAGGCTTAGACTTGCTTGTTTTGTTTTATTTTGCTTGGTAACTTACTTTGTTCTGTCTGTTATTACTTGGAACCACTTAAATCCTACCTTTTATACTTAATAAAATCACTTTTGTTTATTAATTAACCAAGAGTAAGTAATTAATACCTGGGGGAGCAAACAGCTGTGCATATCTCTCTATCTGTGTTATAGAGGGTGGACAATTTATGAGTTTACTCTGTATAAGATTTATACAGAATAAAACAGATTCATTTGCAGTTTGGATCCCATTGGGAGCTGGGTGTCTGGGTGCTGGAGACAGGAGCACTTCTTAAGCTGTTTTCAGTTAAGTCTGCAGCTTTGGGGCACATGGTTCAGACCCTGGGTCTGTGTTGGAGCAAACTGGTATGTCTGGCTCAACAAGGTAGGATTCTGGAGACCCAAACTGGCAGAAAAAACAGGCTCAGAGGTTGTCTCATCAAATCAGGTGATGGTCCCAAGGGGGTTTCTGTGATCGAACCCGTCACACTCTTCATCTTGAGACTCTGTATCCCCTGGTCCCTGCCAGCCTCCCCTGTGTATCTCCTTCCTGTCCTTTAACTGTTCCCAAAAGATGGATTGATTACTTTCATTAGCTCATCAGCCTGCTGCCTAATTAAGGCATTAAGAACCATCCCCCAGTTATGTCCACTCTAAGGTGGAAATAGTTTAGTACCTTATTGACCATGACCTGAATACTGGATCAGCTCTAAGCTCCTAGCACTCTGTCACACATGGGATCACATACTCTTTTTTCACTTAGATGGGGGCTTATCTTTAAAATTATGTTAATTAAGATGAGTTCACACGTCTCAGTCTCAATGAGGTTTTGCCATAACCCATAACAAGGTTTCACCCAGCTCATAGCACTATATTACCTCTGCATTTGGTATTTGAATACCTGTGTCCAGTTCTGGTGTCCACAATTCAAAATGGATGTTGACAAATTGGAGAGGGTTCTGAGAATAGCCACAAGAATGATTAGAGGATTGTAAAACATGCCTCATAGTGAAAAATTCAAAGAGCTCAATCTATTTAGATTATCAAAGAAAAGGTGACCGGGTGACTTGATCACAATCTATAAAGATCTACATGGAAAACAGATATTTGATAAATAGAGGGCTCTTCAATCTAGCAGACAATGCTATAACAAGATCCAAGGATTGGAAATTGAAGCTAAACAATTTAGAATAGAAATTAGATATTATTTTTTTAACAGTGAGGGTAAATAACCATTGGAACAACTTACCAAGTATTGAGGTTGATTCTTCATCAGTGGAAAGTTTTAAATCTAGCCTGGATGTTTTTCTAAAATATATGCTTTTGTTCAAACAGGAATTAATTCAGGGAAATCTTATAGCCTCTGTTATGCTGGAGATCAGACTCAATGATCACAGTGGTCTTTTCTGGCTTTATAATCTATGTACCTTCTCCTTTCCTCCCCTGTTTGAGTAAAGGTGAAGATAACGTCACATTTGGAGAGGAGTGGGGTTGAATTCTTCATTCTATATCCTTATTATAACTCAGATCAATTAGCTACCCCATTGCACCTCACTCCTATATCTGCCCCATCAAACAACAATATATGGGCATATTCAAATGATACTTCTGCCAAAATTATTACTAGTGAAATGGTTAACGATGCTAATATTTTCATTTCATTTTCAAGTTTCACAGTTAACACTCCATTACGATGAATTGGATCAAGTCACTCCTCTCTCAGAGCTGTTTTTCCAAACTTCCTGCATGCTCAGCAGCTATAAGTGCATCGGTTATGTTTTGGATCAATTCCATTTTCAAGGTTATCTTCACAACAATAAGGACTTGAGACTTGAAAGCTTAGATACCGGAGCGTAATTAAGCAGCAGTTTCCAAATATCAGGAATTACATTGATGATTATATGGCCATATAATTATGTCACATAAGGCCATGATGATTTATTGCTACTCATTACATAGAATTATATTTGTAAATGTTAAATATACAAAGACACTAGTGGCCAGATTTTCAGAAGGGCAGATTTTCAGAAGGGCAGATTCCTGTACAAAAACGAGGGTGCATTTCTGTGCCCAATTTGCGCACTCCAGTCATTGCGTGTGCAGACGGAAACTTCAGTATGCAAGTGGGCCTGTAGAAACCTAACTGGGCACTTGCAAGCATTAAATGCATACATTAAATACTTGTATGCACAGTTGTTATCCCTGAACAAATTAGACACTTATTTTACATGAGGCCCAGAGCCTCTTTTCTTTTTAAAATCTGGACCTTCAAAAGTTATTGCATATATGGCAATTATTAACACTATCTTGCACATGTTTGAATATTGAGCATTTTTCTTTTTCATACATATTACATCCCTCCCCACTATATCTTTATATATAGATACACACATTCACTGTATTTTTTAAAAAAAATAAACATTCTGAGCTCCACTATGTCAAGTATTTTTGCTTTTACATCTATTTCTGACCTTCATGGTAGTCAATGGGATTGTTTCTTTTTGCTAATTTTATGGTGTTCAGAGAAAAGAAAAAAAATCTAAATTATTCCACTTCATACTTTTCAAAGGCAAAAATTCTGTCCTCGGTTAAAGCCTTTGGCTCTTGGTGTATTTTGTCAATGTAATTGCCTTTTAACTTTTACTCTTTTCAGAGGGGATCTGGAACAAATACATGCTGATACACATTTGAAACTCTTCTAATCAAAATAAACACAACTAACATTTGATCTTGCACTTGAGACATTACATTTTTTGAGTTTGCAAACTTTTTTTGCAAAAATTAAATGTTTCAGCCTATTAGTTGCTCACTTCAGTTTGACCCACCTTTAACTGGATTGAAAATTATGCTAATGAGCTGGATGGGAAATGGCCTTCAGTAGAATGAGCAATTTGATGATCTCCACTAATTTACTATATGACAATGGACACGTTAGGGAGATTTATTTATTTTGCCTGAGAAAAGACTCGAGGCTAGCTGGTAATCATTTTTTTTTTTAAATGGAACTGACTTTTGCTCCTACTTGAGATCTTTCATCCAACTATGTTGCTAAAACATGTGAGGGAAGTTCTTCCTGGGCACAAAGGTTACTCACCATATTGATTTATATCACATACACATATCTCTGATCTGTGGGTCTCCAGCTTTCTAGCTACTCATTAATGTAGGACAGAGGTGGGCAAACTTTTTGGCCTGAGGGCCACATCTGGGAATAGAAATTGTATGGCAGGCCATGAATGCTCACAAAATTGGGGTTAGGGTGCGGGAGGGGGTGAGGGCTCTGGTTGGAGGTGTGGGCTCCAGGGTGGGGCCAGAAATGAGGAGTTCAGAGTGTAGGAGGAGACTCCGGGCTAGGGAGTACAGTGTGTGTGGGGGGTGAAGGCTCCGTCTGGGGATGCAGGCTCCATCTGGGGGTGCAGGCTCTGGGAAGGGGTTGGGGATGAGAGATTTGGGGTGCTGGGATTGAAGGATTCTGAGGGAAGGAAGGGGATCAGGGTTGGGTCAGGGAGTTGGGGAATGGGGAAAGGCTCAGGGGTGCAAACTCTGGACAGTGTTTACCTTAAGCAGTTCCAGAAAGCAGCGGCCATGTCCCCACTCCAATGCCAACTTGGAGCTGCGGCCAGGTGGCTCTGTGCACTGCCCCCTCTGCAGGTGCTGCTCCTGCAGCTCCTGGCCAATTGGAGCTGAGGGGGCAATGCTTGGTGCAGGGGCAGCATGCAGAGTGGAGCCCCTGGCTGCCCCTACACATAGGAGCCGGAGCGGGGCCATGCCAATGCTTCCAGGAGCAGGGTAGAGTGGCCCCGACCCTGGTCCCCGGCTGGAGCACCGGAGCGCTGGAGCAGGGCAAGTGCCAGACCCTGCTCACTAGTGGGAGCTTGAGGGCCATCTTAAAACAGTTGATGGGCTGGATCCAGCCTGCGGGCCACAGTTTGCCCACCCCTACCGTAGGAGAACCTGCACATTAGATTTTCATTTCAAAATCTCCTTTGGAAAATTAAATTTTAGATCCATCTCTCTAATATTCTGACCCTGCCAGAGCCGCACATGTGTCTGTGCAACAACAGTACTTGGCCAGGAACCCTCCTGCTGCCTCACAGTAGTACAGGCTCCTTAGGCTTCCAGCCTGCTCGTGATCCAGTTCTTCCCCAAACCTTGTTCCAGCCTTACCTGACCCCTACTCTGACCATGCTCCAGCCCAGCAGCACTCGCTTCCTGACACCCCAGAGCCTTGGACTGACTCCCACCAGCTTTGACCTGCATCTGGACTCCAGCTATGATCCTGATTTGGCTTGTCTATGGACACAGACCCACAGCTTGTCACCGACCTCAGTTTGTGCTGCCCTGGTCCTGGTCCTGACTCTACAGCCAGCTTTGACCCTTGTACCTGTTTTTGACTATGGCTCAAACCACAAGGCCTTACATGAACTGCCACAAAGCAGAACTAGACAGCACAGTGATTAAAATGCTGCTGCCCTAGGCAGCTCTCCTACCACTGATGAAGCCACACCAGTTGATAGCAACAGTAGGAAATGTTAGGAGGAAAGTCTAGTGTGGACAATGCTCCAAGTGACTTTACCCCAAAATACTCCCAACAGGCTCCTAGTAAAAATCTCCCAACAAACAGATTTTTCAGTAACACCCTCCCTACACAGAAAGCTCCTAGTAACTGAATACGCCTCCCTATCCTCCACTAACATGCTCAGCACAACTCCCCATGACACTCAAAGATCCCTTACATTTGGGATTTATTTGTGGAGATTAGCATCAATGTCAGCAAGATTGCTCCTGAATTAAAGTGTAATGCATCTGAAGGCATCCTTTGAAGGAATGCTTTGCAATTCTGGACCCAGAAGCATTCCAGTCATTGGCATTCATACCCAGCAGAGTGTCTGACATTGCCATCAACAAATAATTGGGGATGATGGGGAGTGGAGGAAAGGGACTCTTGAGAGGGGCACTACACTTACCCAGATTCATCTGGACCATTACAAAAAGTTTGGTTCAGCTTAGATTAGGGTTGAACTGATAGGGAAGAAAGGGGGAATGCAGTTCTACTTAAATAAAATCAATACATTAGAGTAATCTGGTGATACGATAGAAGATATGGGATATTTCCCTTATTTGAGCACTGGGATTGAGCAGGTGCTTGAACTGGTTCTTATCTGGTTCATGTTGCCATTGCTTGTAGCTATAAGATTATGGAATAATCTTCTAAGAAAAGTGGTAGAAGCCCCATCCCTGGAGATATTTGTAAAGGAGAATGGACAAAGCATTCAAAATGTTTGATAGGGACAATCCTGCACTGGCAGGGGATGGACTAGAGGACCCCTCAACATCTTTTCCTCCATCTCTAATGTCTATGAGTCTATATCAACCAAGAACTTTTAAAATCTTTATTGTTAAATTGTCTTTATTTGCTTTTTTCTTAACTACATTTTCCACATGTGAATCACAATGTAGTGCTTTGGTGAATGCAATCCGAGCAATTAGGGCTAATTTGTCCCTTTCATATGGGCTCATAAATCCATACATAAATAGGAGTCATGAATTGGTGAAGGAAAATCAAGTCACTCCTTATTGTGTCTTGGTTAACTTAACAATTCAAGAATCTAACATAATATATTTCTAACTTGCCTATAGCCTAGTTTTATAGGCACAGTATCACTTTTTTTCAGGAATGAACTCTTTTTTACAATTTAGATTCTTTTAAAAATTCTGGAATGTTTGGGGGGGTCAGATTTTCATTTTTGAAAAATTGAAGCTCTTGCTACTGGTATTTTGGTAGAAAATATTTAAAATGAATTTTTAAAAAATAACCAAGTGGAAGTTACAAAACACATGAGCACATTTTCCTTAGATCCCATATTTTTATTCAATAAATCATACATGTAACTAGGATATTTTTTAAGCACAGTTGTTTTCACTCTTCCTAATTCCAGCTGATGTTTAGACCAGTGTTTCTTCATTCTCAGGACCACGTCACACCAAAGAGATCCTCCCACAGACACATCTTCTGCCATTTTATAGAAACAACAGTTGTAAACTCCTGTGGCTTTTCCTCTGAGCCATGTTGTCCCATAATGCTGCCTTGGAGATTTAATTGTGAAAGTGCATTTCTTTTCTGGGTGCTCTACTCTCACTATGATACTGCTGTATTCAGGAGGCAGCCATGTTGCAGCTTTCTATGTTATGTAGCATTTCAAGTTACACAGCTGTTCGATATTTAGCAAAGCATTTGAGTGGAGTCAGGTTGGTTGGAGAGAAGGCTCTCCACGTGATTAATGGCATGACTACCAATCTTACTCTGCTCAAGCTTCGAGAAATGTCTAATTTACAGAAGATAATGTTCAGAGGCATGATGCAGGTATTAGCATTGTTATCGCCACAGAAACATGCCATTATTTGCATTGCCACTTCCATGCTAATGGTAACATTATACCCATCTTTACAACAAGTAAATCAGCATTGTCACCACTAGCATGAGCCTTTGTTTTAAAACATTAGACAATTGATTTATATCACTGATATATCATTAACTAGACTAATGGACATACTGTGTTTGAACTTTATTTCCCTAATTGTCTTATCCATTTTTAAAATGTTTTCCTCATCATTCTCAGAATGATGTTGATTCCTATTTGTGACTAAAAAGGTCACTTTTAGAATTCCCTGTGCTGTTAACCAAAGTCTTTTAGCCTATTGGATGCCATGATTGTCTTATATTTCAAAGCCATTTTCATATCCCTTTGGAGCTGTGCTTGGAGTTGACATTTAAGCTTTGCAAAGTCCCAGAGGTTGCACATTGGAACTGCCAGGAATGGGATCACCTTTTAGCTCTTCTCCCCATTTCAATAAGAAATTGAGGTTTCACATGTTTAAACTGGAGCTCATGGTCTTCCTCATCTGTTCTATTTATTTATTATTGCACTGCTGCACTAACACCTATGGTACGGGCTTCATTTGTTGTGTGTTTTCTGGCATTTTTGTGGAGCGGCTTTCCTCTCTCACAGATGCTAATGTAAATTTTCTGCATTACCGGTAAAGTATTTAGACATACAATTCTTCATAGCTTTTTTCCCCCTCTCTGCCAACTGCATCATAATATTTCAACAACAGCTTGTTTGTTCCTGTAAACAATTTTAATTAATCTGTGTCTTTGTCAAAGTAACTGTTGCCACTGAGCAGTTTGGATCAAATGAGCGCCTTTTGGGTGGCTAATTTCAGCTTTATAATGTCTCATCACTTTTGCTCATGTTGTGTCTTCATTTTAAAAAGTTCTGTTAACTTTTTCCCCTCATTGTTGCCATTATCAATTATCACTTTTCTGGGGCAAAAGCAAATCTCTGTTTTTTTAAAAAATTCAAGTATAAAAGTCATAATCCCTAATGCTTCCCTCTGCTGGTGTTAGCTGAGCTGCAAACTATGGGAATGGGGAAGACAAAAGAGGGACTGGTGCTTCCATACCATGCTTACCATTTCCCAAACCCCACGGAACTTCTCCTATGGGTATTCCCTGGTGGGTGCGGCAGGTGTGAAAAGTACGGGGAGAAGCAGGCTGGCAGATGTCCACTGTGCTCTTTCCTCCTCTCAAGCCTGCAGGGATATATGCACTGCTTCCCCTTCCATGTCATGAACTTCAGTCCATGGGTTCCTATAGTAGCTATATTAGAGAACCCTGGCACTGTGGCTCTGTGAGGGGGTGTACAAACCCCACCCTGAAAAGGAAGGGCCCTACTCCAGGCCCTAGTGGCCTCGCCCCACTGCACCAGAAAAGCCTGCACAAGCGGGAGGAGATTCTTAATAATGGGACCAGAGTAGCTCAGTGGAAGGCAGACAGTGGAGGTGAGCTGACCTACACTCTAAGCTCCTGAGGAGGAACGCAACAGTAGCTCTTGCTCCCTGAAGCCTGGCTACAGTGACCTGACCAAGCCTAACCTATGACTTTCTGAAGGTTAGAGACTTTACCTTATGTTTTAGTTGTTTATTTCACCAGGAGGAGAGGGGATTGGTATGAAGTGATCCAGGGAAGCAGCTGTATAGTACCCCAGGATGCAGGACATTGGGCCCTGGACTGGACCTAGTGGAGTGGCAGGGACAGGCTTCGTTATCAACCCCTAAACATGGACAGCTATAGAGACCTATCCCTGATGCAGAGAATGTAGTTGAGGAGAGAAGATAAAAAGATCTGGGCTGTGAGATCTTGACCCAAAGGGAGAGGGGTGCCTTGTAGCCTCCCGCTTAATCCCAAAGGCTCCCCCATTGTTGGACTCTTGATACATCCCCTGAAAGGGATAGACTTGAACATGTGACCTGGCTGGAGGGCAGAAGCATTGGAAAGACAGACCATTGTAAGGCAGAGTGATAGTAAGAAAAGGGCGATGCTTCAGAAGACAACCTGCCACACCCTCACCGCCACTAGGTGGTACCAGTGGTGAGCATCGCCCTTCACAAGCTCCTATAGCAGTTCTGCTGTCAACAGGAGGCAGGGAGCTGGGAGGGCAGTGGCCAGGGACCATCTGTGAAGGATGGCCAGGGTGTTGGATCTCACACCCGGTTGGAAGAATCAGAAGGGAACTTTGCAAGTTGATATTTGCACTACACCATCTCTTCCTCCCATGTTTGGCAGTTGGGAGAGCTTGCATGGTAAGTTTCACCTTTTTGTGATGTCACTCTCCCAAAGATCATGCCAAGGACTCTGAGAAAAGGGATGGGGAAAGGCGAAAAATCTGTAGCCCTCTTACTACGTCTTGTAGAAGCATGAAAGAGTGAAAACAATGTTTTTGCTTTCCATTTCACCTTTAATGCAATGTATGAGCAATGTGGTACCTAGATTAGCTCCAAAGTGAACATCATAGAGCCTGCATTGATGACAATGGGATAATGGCCAATATGGGAGCATGTCCTGCTGAGTATCTCCCCTTCAGCCTGGACCCTGGCTTTCAACACATGCCCTTTTCCCGGTGCCCACAATGTAGACTGAACAGGGGTTGAATGAATCATATAGCACCTTGAATTGCTCCTGTTCCACTGGATGGTCACTGGACAGCCAGAGGCAGTGAGCAAGGAATCTGTTGCTGGGAACTTGCATATACCAGATGAGGCCTTAAGGGACAGTGATAATTTCCCCTTAGTAAATGGGTTCAGAGAATCCACATGTTTGGATCAAGGCCCAGCCCTTAAGTACTATGTGAAATAAAATATTTTAACTTTGCTTAAGAAATCAATGTCAGAACATCATGATACTTGTGTGGTCATCTAGTTTATCTTTATCTTCCCTACACTATACTGACCAGTGAATGCCTTGTATAGTCTATCTGAAATGCTCAGGAAATGTTTGGAGAGAATTCTGAATGGAGAGTTTTGACAGGAGAAGGCCTCTTAGGGTAGGAGGGAAAGAAATGGAGACTGAAGTATCGCACAGGAGTATGTATGCTTCCCATGTCTGCATAAAATGACATAGACTCAGGTAGAGAGACCCAGAATGTGTTTGTCAGTTTCTATGTATTTGAGGTGGCAGGCAAGGTTAAAGGGAGCATAGTTGATCTCCAGGTACGACTGTGAAAAAGCTAAGTACTATATATTTCTGCATCCTCTGTCTTGCAAGATTTCCTGCCTTATGTTTTAGACCAAATTGAATATAATAGTGTGTGTTAAACATTCTTTATTTTATTCAAATATTTCTCTTTGCATCTTATTGCTGTGGTTCTTTGACAATCTTTGTAAATGTTCAAATATTGCATTTGAAAAGCTAGTTCATGATTTTGACCATGTGCTCCAAATTGAGACCTGACCCCTTATTCACCTCTAAAGAGCTAGACACAAATGTCTAAGGGCTAAGAGTTAGCATTTCACTCTTCCATGAAATAAAAGACCTTTTGAATTCTGGTACTTGAAAGTTAAGAAACTAGAGTGTGAAGGGACACACCCTCATTCTGGTAGAGAGAATGACAAGCTCTTATGGGCCTCTTCACCTCTAACGTGGCACATGTAGCTTGTTTTGTTGGGATGGAGAAGGAGCTTAAAAGGGGAAAATCTGCCACAGGAATGGGTGGTAAACAGAAGGAGAGTTACTCCACCTTAGAGGCTGCTGCCAACAGGTGGGTCAGCTGAGAAGGACACAGTTGCAGGTCTCACTGCCAGTGCTTAATTTGTAATGAGAGGTGTGCTGGGGATCAAGCAATTTTTTTTACTTTCATAACTGATGTGATAAGACCAGAGGTGCTGGGTTTATAAACTGCCAAGTTTAAAAGTTCCAGTGCTCAGCCTCGGCAAATCCTGGCATAAATTAAACACTGCTCCTAAAGCTGCATGGCCCATCAGCAAAGAACTATTTCTCCAAGAGGAGGGTAGACCCCACTCAGGGGCAATAGACCTTGATTGTCCAAGCTCAAAGAACTGAATCCAGAAAGACTGCCTGAGAGACAAGCCACCTTTGCCTTTCTTTGTTTTCATTCAATTCCTCTCTCATAAGAAAAGAAAGGTTCTCTCCCCTCTTTTGGAGAACCCCTCATGTGCTGAGAACTGGGGGAAAGGACAGTATAAAGGACTAGCAGTGAGGTCTGGAGGGGGGTTGAGGGAGCCCTTGTCTCCCCCAAAGTGTGAAATTCATCCTTGTGCAGTGGACTAGCTCAAGGCACAACTTAAATCCACTTACACACTATTCTGAAGTTTTAGGTAAGACTTAAGTGGTGCATAGGTCTTGAGCTGGATTTTCCCCTCAGAGAGGAATTCTATATTCAGAGAGGAAAGTAGGGGGTTGCTTATTTATTTAAAATAAAGCTTGAGTGAGAAATATTTTCCTCTATATTTTGTGACTTAAACCACCTTGCAATCAGAAAAAGGGTAGATTGATTTAAATCGATTTAATATCATTTAAATTGGCAAGCAGGAAATCTTTATTTAAATCACTGTGGTTTTTTTCCTAAAAAAAGATTGATTCTCATTAGTTTGGTAACTATTGAAACATGTTGATTTGCACCTAAATATAGCCTTTGTGCTTAATTGGTGCCTCTTTTTTTTCTAACCGGAAGGATATATGAGATCTTTAAACTTATTTAAGCAATTATATAGCTTAACTTACATTTATTCTTATTCTTAATTTTCATATTTTTATGTTAGAAAATGGTGGATGATGCATTTCTTTTTTAATAGATGATTAATTTTTTACTTGTAACTTATCTCAAGCTCTATTTAGATGTATATTAAGTTAAAAATACAGAAACAACATTTCAAAGAAATTAAATAAAACTATGTTAGATGTGTTGGACACATAAGGAAAAAAAATATCAAAATGTGGATATAAAACTAACTGATTTATTAAACAAAGGAAGTATTATCTGTAGGCACAGGCGGTGAGTCCTATGGGCCCATGGTGCTGGGGCACCAGGAATATTCCTGGCCCGGGACCTGGCTCCAACAATGTTTAGGGCCAGATCTCCCGCTCAGCCCCGCCTTCCGCTCCCGGGCCCTGCATGTCCCCCAGATCATTTAAAACAGCCCAGGGCCCCCACTCATCACTGGCAGAGGAGCCGAGCGACTTCCTCCCTGCTTGCTCCACATGGCTGCTACGCTCCCTCCCTGCAACCCCTGGCCTTGGTGGGTCTGTGTCCTGCCAAGTGCCCCTGCAGCCAATGGGAAGCTGTGGGGGCAGTGCCTGGGGGGTAGCAGCACATGGAGACTCCCAGCCTGCCCTGCCTAGGAGCCCCAGGTAAGCGCTGCACCCCCTCTTCGGACCCAAACTCCGTCCCAGAGCCTGCACTCCCTCCCTCTGCCCCCCAAACTCCTTCCCAGAGCCTGCATACCCACCCCCAGCCTGCACCCAAACCCAATCCCAGCACCTGCACCCCTCATCCCCTCCTGCACCCCTATCCCAGCCCGGAACCTGCACACAACACCCAAACTCCATCCCAGAGCCTGCACCCCCACCCCCTTCCCCACATCCCCTCCTGCCCCCAAACTCCCTCCCAGAGCCTGCACCCCTCCCCTCTCCTACACCCCCACCATTTACCCAAGCCTAGAGCCTACACCCTAACTCCCTTCCAGAGCCTGAACCCCCTCCCTTCACACTCCCTCCTGTCCCCAAACTCCCTCCCAGAGCCTGCACCCCCACCCCCAGCCCAGAGCCAGCACTCAAACTTTGTCCCAGAGCCTGTACCCCTCATCCTCTCCTGCACACCCACCCCCTGCTCTAGCATGGAGCCTACACCCAGCATCCAAACTCCACCCAGGGCCTGCCCCCCAACCCCCTTCCCACACACCCTCTTCTGCCCCCAAACTCCCTCCCAGAGCTTATACCCTAGCTCTCCACACTCCCTCCCAGAGCCTGCACCCCCACCCCCAGCCCAGAGCAGCACCAAACTCTGTCCCAGAGCCTGCACCCCTCACTCCCTTCTATACCCCCACTCCTTCCCCAAGCCTAGAGCCTACACCCTAACTCCCTTCCAGAGCCTGCACCTCCTCCCTCCACATGCCCTCCTGTTCCCAAACTCCCTCCCAGAGCTTGCACCCCCACCCCCAACCCAGAGCCAGCACCAAACTCTGTTCCAGAGCCTGCACTCCTCACCCCCTTCTATACCCCCACCCCTTGCCCAAGCCTAGAGCTTACACCCTAACTCCCTTCCAGAGCCTGCACCCCCTCCCTCCACACTCCCTCCTGTCCCCAAACTCCCTCCCAGAGCCTGCACCCCCACCCCCAGCCCAGAGCCAGCACCCAAACTCTGTTGCAGAGCCTGTACCCCCACCTCCTCCTGCACACCCACCCCCTGCCCTAGCATGAAGCCTACACCCAGCATCCAAACTCCATCCCAGAGCCTGCCCCACCACCCCCTTCCCACACACCTTCTCCTGCCCTCAAACTCCCTCCCAGAGCATACACCCCAGCTCTCCACACTCCCTCCCAGAGCCTGCACCCCCACCTCCACCCCAGAGCCAGCACCCAAATTCCATCCCAGAGCCTGCACTCCTCCCCCAGAGTCCATATACTCCCTCCCAGAGTCCAACCTCTCCAGCATCCTGCACCCCAATCCCCTGCCCCAGCCCAGGGTCTGCATTCCAGACCTCCTTCCCTGACCCAAACTCCCTCCCAGAGCCTTAGGTAGGGAGAGGGCAAGTTTGGGGGGGCGGAGTTTGAGGGGGGTCGGGTTCTGGGCAGCACCAACATTTCTACAAACCTGCCACCCCGTCTGTAGGTGGTGGATTGAACTGGTTGTTTCCAGTTGCCATGTCTTTCCAGATTTTAGAGCTAGTAGACTTCATCCTCAGTCACCTACTTTTTATTCATAGATTAGAAGAAGACAAGCTTTCCTGCTTTTCAGTTCCCAATAGGTATACTTAACTTTGAATAAACTAGCCACCGAAGTGAACTAGCTGAATAAAGTGAAATGAAGAAACTACTACATCAAAAACTGGTTTAACACTTCAACAAATTCTGGGTCTAGGTGCTTAGCCAGTGATTTCCACCAGTTCAGTGGTCTGATTATATTTAAAATTTGGCAGCAAACACGTACTGCTTAATGTTATTTTTATATTTAATTTTAAAGATTTTTTTATAGACTATATCAAGTTTAGGCCTTAATGTAGATTGTCAGTTTCAAAAATAATTTTAAATACATTTTTAAAAATAAATCTGTATTAAATTTAATTTTTTTAAAAAAATCTGATTTTTTAAAAATCAACTTTTTAAGTTTTTCTTTTTAAAAACTTTTTTCTCTACCTGATCAGAAACCACAGTCAGTAATTGAGGGTGCCATCTCCACTCCTCCGGATGAAGGTAATGCTCTGTGACACTAATGCATCTGCTTTTTTAGACAATCACCCTCCAAAGTTGTTCCTTTCAGAATTCATTCATTTTGTATGTTTATACTTTTCATGGAAAATATATAGATATTCTAACTTGTTTCTCTAGGATAACATCAAGGAAAGTATATATTTTCATTTACAAACAAGCTTAGATTCATTTTTAATAACTATCAATGAGGTCAAAGTAATATATTCAAATGGAGATATTTTAGTTGTGCAGAATAATTTTTAAGTAGACTTTTCCGCATTTTAAGTTATTCCTGATATATATAAATCCTTTCTTTTTCTTTTTCTTTTTTTTAAGGTATTACATTATTCAATATGTTTTTCTGGTAACATTTTGACAAGAGGTTAGAAAGTGCTCAATGTTCCTATTTCTGGGAATTACATAATGAAGTAAAAGAGCAGGATGGGCTGACAAAAATAATCAAGAGTGTCTCTCTCTTTTTTTTTTTTTTTTTTTTTTAAGGTCTGGAATATTGACATCTAAACTGTAACCTAGTGTTGAAAGAGCTATTCTGATAAGAGCCAATGTAGTTGGAGAGGACTAAAGAGTTATTCAGGGAGATGTTGACTTTTCAGTTATACAACATTAGAACGCCTAACTTTTGTGTCACCTGCCAATTGTCTTTTGAAACAAATCCTTTTTAAATGTATTAACATAATCTTATATTAGTAGGGGCCATGGAAGATTGCTTTCTTCCTCCACCTGTTCCTGACAGAAAGAGTGTGCAGTCTTTTCTCACCAAGGTGGGTCTTGCCAGTTATCCCTTTGTCACATGAGGTTATGCTACTGTAAAGTGCTCCACGTGATGCTATGCATTGAAACCACTCCGAAACTGAAGCCAGTGCAGAATGCTGCAGCCCTGTGTAAGTGGATTTTCATGTTGGAACTCTATTAAGATATTTATTGTGAATAGTAAATTGTGTAAGTGCTCCCAGAACGTTGGTGCAGGCACTTTATTTATGAATCTCAATGAATAAATAACTACTGGAACATCTAGTAACTGTTCATACATCTGCACATACGTTTAATCTATGCCACTGCAACACTGAGCCTTGGGAAGTGTCCTGTGTACAGATCTGAATGTATCCGAGGGAATGAATTTTGCATGGTAAAGATTAAGAAAGACACCAGAGGAACTACTGTGTAATGTAAACAGACAGAGCAAAAAGGCTACATGATAGTCCAGGAAGAGAGATTTCAGAGTAGCAGCCGGGTTAGTCTGTATCCGCAAAAAGAAAAGGAGTACTTATGCTCAAATAAATTTGTTAGTCTCTAAGGTGCCCCAAGTACTCCTTTTCTTTTTTCAGGGAGAGAGAGAGAGAGAGAGAGAGACCCGTCAGACAAGAATTAAAGGTGGAGCAGTCACAGAATTTTGGATTGTGTTTAACTCTATTGGTGCCATGGCAGGTGAAGCTCGAGGGCTTACACCTGGTTTACTGCAGTGTGCAACCACGGTTATGATATTATACTAACTTTTGTTAATAAAAGTACTGTTCACAGGACCACAGAGGTAGCCTTTCTAGGAGTATATACTTTACATACATATGCAATCGGCATTGAAATAGAGAGACAGAAAAAAAAACTATGGAGAGGGAGGAAATAGGATGTGTATTGTGTCTTTATATCAACCATCTTTTCCAGAAGACAGAGATTAAAAATTCATTAAAAGGGTGTGTTATAAATTGCACTCTGTTTCTGTGCTGGCCTCTATTTCACAAGCTACATTTAAAGGTTTTCCTGCTGAGAAATACTCATGTATGTTAATGAAATATGTTTTGGAATTCTTGATCTCGTGTGTAGCTAACACCCTTGCTGATCTTTATCAAACTATGATAGGAAATGGCAATGGACTGCCCAAAGGGAGATGAAAAAGCACTACAGACATTGCAGAGTATGGTAGCTGCAGTCTAAACCCAGCCACAATTATATTGTTGTTTAATTATTATTTGTTATGCGCTGAGGTGTGCCTAGTACTTTGCAAGACAAAACAGAAGATACTATCTGTATCCTGAGTGCATTTTGCTATGAAGCACACACACTGCAGCTGTGCCTTTTGGAAAAACAGAAAGAGGCTGTCTCTTATTTCTGTGTAGCATAAGCACTTCAGAATCAAGGAGAAACCTCTAGAATTGCAGTGATGTTACCTGGAAGACAAATGATTTACTTTATAGGGCTGGGTGAAGATATTCTGTCAGTACTGTTTGACAGAGAACTGGATTTTCAATTAAACAATTTTTTGCAAAAAGTGTCCGCTTTCCATGGAAAATTTTGACTTGTTGTAGCGGGGCTATGGGTGAGTGTGCTTTCCCCAGTGCTCTGGAGATTAATTTCTTCTGCTGCTCTATGCAGCTAGAGTCTACCTCAGCTCTAGCACTGCATTTTTTCTTCCTCTTCTTCGCTATCTGTAATTCCTAGAGCCATAATTAGTGCCCTACCAAATTCACAGTCCATTGTGGTCAATTTTACGGTCATAAGATTTTAAAAAATCGTAAACTTCATGATTTCACCGATTGAAAGCTGAAATTTCACGTGTTGTAATTTTAGGGGTCCTGACCAATAAAGGGGTGGGGGGGTTGGGTTTGCAAGATTATTGTACAAGGGGTTGCGGTACTGCTACCCTTACTTCTGTGCTGCTACTGGCAGTGGCACTGTCTTCAGAGCTGGGCAGCTGGAGAGCAGTGTCTGCTGACCAGGAGCCCAATTCTGAAGGCAGAGCCATCTCCAGCAGCAGCACAGAAGTAAGGATGGCATGGTCTGGTATTGCCACCCTTACTTCTGCGCTGTTGCTGGCAGGGCGCTGCCTTCAGAGTTGGGTGCTGGACTAACAGCCACCACTCTCCAGATGCCCAGATCTGAAAGCAGTGCAGAAGTAATGGTGGCAATACCATGAACCCCCCTAAAATAACCTTGTGACCCCTATGCAACTCCCTTTTGGGTCCAGCCCCTCAATTTGAGAAACGCTAGTCTCCCCTATCTATAAGGTATAGGGTAAAAGCAACAGAAGTCCAGATTTTAGGGGCAGGAGACCAGATTTTATGATCTGTGACACATTTTTCATGGCTGTGAATTTGGTAGGGTCCTAGCCATAACAGAGTCTTTAAAGTCCTGATTTTCACCCTCTATCCAGACTTGTTTTATTTAAGTAATCTTCCCACTAATTAACAAAGGGGGCCAAATAGAGTAGGCCTTAAAAGAAGGACATTTTATTACTCTGATGCCAGGAACAGGTCCCAAATGGAGAGCACTTTATGACTCTAAAGAGTACCAGACTCTAATCCAGGGTATTTTATGGCCCTCTTTGTGCCTGCCCTATCTGATTAGTGACTATTTTTCAAAAGCTGCGATTACTCCACAGTCCAGCTGAGACAATATTGGTATTTATTTAGTATGCAAATGGGCCTCTGGTGAATTAGCTGTTCACAAAACAATTATAGCATTGGACGCAGGAGTGCCAGAAGCTCCACAGAGGTAGCGGGGTGCTCATGGCCCCGCCCCCTCTCTGCCCTTTCCATGAGACCCCGCCCTCTCTCCATCCCTTCCCCCACCTACAACTCACTCCTCTCCTCCGCCTTCCCCCAGTTGCTCACCGTTAAGGCAGGTAAAAAATGATGGGGCCATGGCCCTCCAGACCTCCTTGTTCTGGTGCCCCTGACTGGACTCTTCCTAAATACTGAAATACTTCCATATACCATCTTTCTACTAGAATAGAAATCAATAGAATCATATTGATTCCCCTCTGTTTTGAGGTTTTGCACAAATTAAGGTACTGGAGTAATAAGAAAGCTACATGATATGTGCCATCTTAAATTCTCCTCTTGACATGTCTCAATAGAATATTTATATTAATACAGTACTTTTAGTATTAGTAATGCATTTACAGGGCTAATTGATAAAAGCTGATAAGCTCATCAGGCTAACAGCTTCTCTAGTCAAGTGCCTCATTCATTTGTCCCACTAGTTATTTTCCAACTGGAACTACTCTTGTACTTGATTGTCTTGTTTCTGTTTCTTCTTGAAATTAAGCCAGGCTGAAATGCTACATATCTCTCCAGAACATTAAACTTTCTTTCAGAATGGAATTATTAGGAACAGTATCCTGCTCAAGGATACTCAGAATACTGACATCCATCTGAACTTGTCCTAATATTTGTTCCTAAATGGAACTTCACCTTGAGAACATGCTTTAGTTTTGCTTTACAGTCAAGGAAAAACTTGATGTTGTGGGGCCTGTCTTCTAAACCTCTCTGTGATGAGGTGTATTAGCCCCACACTAGAAATGAAGGGGTTAAGGAGCAACTCTGAACCCAGATGACCCCACCCATCCTGACCTCCAGAGCATGTTCCTGCTGGAGATGGTGCTTAAAAAGGAGCCAGAAATTCAGAAGGGGCCTGACCAGGCAATGAAAGAGACCCATTCTGAGAGCTCCTGAAGAAAAGTGTTGCAGAAGCCTTTCCTAGGGCAGCTGAGTCCAGAGGGGCTGAAAGTTCAGTTACTTTTTTTTTCTTTAATACCTTGTGTCAAACTGTGAAACTTTAGATGGGGAGAAGGGTGGTAGGAACTGGCCCAGGGAGGAAGCCTTAAGGCACTCCTGGGTCCTGGACATTGTTGCCTCTTACAGGGCCCTGGGCTGGAGCCTGGCAGAGTGGGAGAGGCCAGATACCCCTACTAAGCACCCTTGCTATGAAGAGCATGAAAACCCTCATTTACACACACCCCTACACTTTGCAGAAGCAATGTGAGGGTAGACTTTGGAAATTCTGTGCCAGGGATTAGACACCCTCAACATTGATAGATGGATGGAGGGCCCCCCAAATCATGAGAGTGGGGGACTCAATATCTTCCTTGAACCTCTATTATCCCAGAGAGGGATAAGGCTATTTGATGACTTAACCGGAAGGTTGAGTCAACAACTACCAAAAGGCAGACCACCATGGGGTAGGGCAATATTGCAGGAGACATTGGAGGTGGGATGATTGGAGACTTAAGGTCCTAACCACTAGCTGATACCACTAGTAAACATCACACTTTCCAATGGGATGACCTTAGGGATGAAAGAAGACCAGTCTGTATTATTTCCTAAATTGACATATATCTTTCCTTTTGATGTTTCTAAATACTTGGAAAAATGCTTTCTGGAATAAAACTGCCCTTGAGGGTGGACAAAAATGCTCACAATTTCACCAACTTGCATAGGCTGACACTAAAAATTCTCTTTGAAGTGAACAGATGTTTCATAAAGGGTATGTGTATGCAGAAGGAACCTGAGAACTATTCATAATCCACCCACCATCAACTGATAATTTCAGCACAGGAAATCACATAAAGCCAGTAAGATTAACAGTGAGGTATGAATAATGGCCTGGAATTAATCTTCTGTTAGCCCTTGAAAATGCTTTTGGGACAAGTCTGCCTCCTTTTTCATTATGAACCTTTCACCCCTTTCATGAAAATTGCATGTTTTCCTCATCGCTGCTACTTATTTTTGCTTTGTACATCACTCACCAGACCTCTGGGTTAGCTGCAGCCTTTCTCTAAAGTTTGCAAACAAATCCTTGCCAGATCACACCACCAATCAAATTTTCCCCATACTTCCTTACTTAGCTATGCCCCAGACATTGCTCATTGTTCTGAAAACCCTAACTGCCTTGAAAACAGGTTGTGTTGCTGAACCTGATCCTGGTCCAATTAAAATGTAATCCAGGTCCAATTAAAATAAATGGCAAGATTTCCATTTATGATTTCAGTTGGAGTTGGCCTGGGATATCTTACAGATCCAGAGCTCAACAGACTAGCTAACTGACGAGCACTTTACCCCTCATAGCTTCATTGATTTCAACGTGAGTGAAGGTGTCATGTTAGGACCCTGCACAAATTATGTACATTCAAAGGGTTAATAAGAGGATGGTGCCCTGATAGGTATGAGAACCAAAGTGTTCTTTAACCCATCATCTTTCCCTCAAGAACATCTTTCTTACCAATGGCTCTGTCAAAGTAGCATGTAATAACAGTCCTGGGAAATGTAAAGTAACTGTCTTTTATTCAGTTTGTTGCTTAAACCAAAGACTTTTAGGCTGCAGCTTTCCAAGGAGTTTAAGGGAGTTAGGTGCCCAACTTCCATTTAAATTCAATGGGATTTGGGCACCTAGCAGTCTAAGAGTATTTCCACACTCTAATCGGGGTGTGTGATTGCACCATGTGTAGACATACCGGAGCTCACTTTAGTTTAGCTAGCTTGGGTACCAATAGCATTGAGGTGATGGCAGCATAGTCTTTGGCACAGGCTAGCCACCCAAATGATTACCCAGGGGCCCAGGCAGGCTTATACAGCCTGCACTGAAGCCCATGCTGCTGTGGCTTTGCAACTATTGGTAACTGAGAAGCTAGTTTACAATGAGCTTGGGTAGGTCTACATATGCTGTAGGCACCTCTGAATGCAGTGTACATGTACCCTTACTCTCTTAAAAAAACCATTAATCTTATTTATATTTCCTTTAAGTGGTCAGTGTTGCTATAATTGTAACTGGCAGTATCACATAGACAATGACACTGCGTTCACTAATCATGGGTGGACTTTCTTTTCATCATGCCTCCAGAAGCCCAGGTTTTAGCCTTGTTTCTATATTTTATATATATATATATGCACAGGTAAAGTTATACACCATAGCTTTATAGGTCTTCTTTCCCCCCCCTTCAAGAATCCCTAATGTTCCATGTATAATGTTTAATCAGACTGGTGAATGGGTTTCAAAAAATTCATCACTTATTATTCAGGACAGGTTTGGTTTTGGGATTGTGTTTGTTTGTGTGTGTGTTTAGTTACATGTATTAGTAGGATTGCCACATTCTACCATGTATCATACAGGGCGTATCACTGAATGCTGTATTAACTCTAACTGTAATACATTGTATTAACATGTATGCTGTACGTTAATCTTATTGCTTATGATGATTCCTTGTGATGAATTACACTATTTGGTGGACAGAGAGTATAATCAATAGACTACAAATCAGTATTTTAAACCTACTTCTAGGTAGCAATAAACCTCTTCCACTAAAATGCCCAAGCTTAGTGTCACTAGTTTCCCTGTATGAAATGAAGTACAGCTTGTGACAGATAGGCAGTATCTGCACTGGAGAGGGTAGAACCTGGAGTTGCATTGCCCCAGAGGAAGTTCTAGGTTCCAATGCACTTCGCTTTACGTGCCTAAGATGATATGAATACCCTTATTCCCTCAGCATCTCTCCTGGAGGCGTCGCAAGAACTACATACTTAAGAAAACAGAATAAATAATGGAAAACATGGCCCTTTCACGTTGACTTGAGGCTCTTTTTAATTTGTATGTATGGTGCCCTGTAACTGTGGTGCTGGGCAGCACCCCTTGTGGCCCTTAGGTCACAACGCACCCCACTGCAGGTCTTAGCCTCTCTCTGAGGTTGGTATAGTGGGACTTTGGCCCTCCAGTTGGCTGGTTTGTGTCGGCTGGCTTGGGATGTTGGACTGTAAAATTGTGCTGTAGATGTTTGGGCTTGATCTGTAGCCCAAGCTCTGGGATGCTGTGAGGGTGAGCATCTCAGAGCCCGGTCTCCAGTCTACACTGCAGTTCTACAGTCCTGCAGCTTGAGCCTCGCAAGTCCAAGTCAGCTGATGCAGACCAGTCACAGCTGTTTAATTGTAGCATAGACATACCCTCAGACAGCCTGTGCTCCTGTAAATTCCATCCCTCCCTCACTGGTTGTACCTTCTTGGAGGGCTAATCTAGCTGCTAAGCGAGCCACATCTCAGGGCTGCAATCTAGCTTCTCTCCTATCCCAAGTCAGTACCTCCCCTTAGCTCTGCTCTTCACAACTGACATTGGTTGCAGATGTAGTGGGGTGAGGTCAACTGGCTTTTCTTAGCCCTTTCATTGCCAGTCAGTCTCTCTAATCTCCTGGTTTCCAGTGTGGGGCCTTTCTGCCCCATCTCATGCCCTGATACCATTGTGATGGCACAATAAAAATACCTAGATCTTTAGATTATAAGGCCAGAAGGGACCACTGTAGTCATCCAGTCTGACCTCCTGTATATATCGTGAGCCAGAGCCTCGCGAACCAGCTGAGCGGCAGCGAACCAGCGGAGCAGCGGGGACAGCAGAGCAGCTCACAGCAGGAGTTTGCCTGGGACTGGTAAGTATCCGAGTGTGTGTGTTTGCTTGCTGAGGAAGTATCCGAGCGTGTGTTTGCTGGGAGGGCAGGGAGAGAGCCTGAGTGAGTGTCTGATTGGCTGCTAGCCTGCAGGGGGCGGGCATTAGGGTGTCTGTGTGTTTGCGTCAGGGAAGCCTGGCTGTTTGAAAATAGCCAGAGCCTCGCGAACCAGCTGAGCGGCAGCGGAGCAGCGGGGACAGCAGAGCAGCTCACAGCAGGAGTTTGCCTGGGAGTTCGCCTGGAGTGAGCCCAGTGAGGCTTACATCTTGCCAACGTCTCTGAGGAAGCTCATAGTAGGTAGGTGATATGGAAGGGGGGGGTTCAGCTATTGTGACCTGCACTGGATGTGCCATGTTTGTCTTTCTTCCACAGGACAGAAGCGACTTTGTCTGTACAAAGTGCAAGCTGGTCTCCATATTGGAAGAGAAGATTGAAGGTCTGGAGCAACAGGTAACGACCCTGCGTTGTATACGAGAGACTGAGGATTTTCTGGACCAAACTCAGGATAGCCTTCTAGGGGCACAAAGCTCTAAAGATATAGAGCAGGTTGCACAGAGGAGCCAAGAGGCCAGTGAAGAAGCTTGGCAACATGTGACCTCCAGAAGAGGTAAGCAGAATGTCCGGGTTCCAGTAACACAGACACAGGTAACTAACCGCTTTCATGTTCTCTCCACAGGTACCATTGCGGAGAGTGGACCAGATGATATGTCTGGGGGGAGAAAGCGGAAGGAGACCCCGCTGGTTGGGAGGCATGAGATGCGATGTCCTGAGGTTGGGGGTTCCACGACCACCACTCCCAAGAGGAGAAGGCGGGTGGTGGTGGTCGGGGACTCTCTCCTCCGGGGGACTGAGTCATCTATCTGCCGCCCTGACCGGGAAAACCGAGAAGTCTGCTGCTTGCCAGGGGCTAAGATTCGTGATGTGACGGAGAGACTGCCGAGACTCATCAAGCCCTCGGATCGCTACCCCTTCCTGCTTCTCCACGTGGGCACCAATGATACTACCAAGAATGACCTTGAGCGGATCACTGCGGACTACGTGGCTCTGGGAAGAAGGATAAAGGAGTTGGAGGCGCAAGTGGTGTTCTCGTCCATCCTCCCCGTGGAAGGAAAAGGCCTGGGTAGGGACCGTCGAATCGTGGAGGTCAACGAATGGCTACGCAGGTGGTGTCGGAGAGAAGGCTTTGGATTCTTTGACCATGGGATGGTGTTCCATGAAGGAGGAGTGCTGGGCAGAGACTGGCTCCATCTTACGAAGAGAGGGAAGAACATCTTTGCCAGCAGGCTGGCTAACCTAGTGAGGAGGGCTTTAAACTAGGTTCACCGGGGGAAGGAGACCAAAGCCCTGAGGTAAGTGGGAAAGCGGGATACCGGGAGGAAGCACAGGCAGGAATGTCTGAGAGGGGAGGGCTCCTGCCTCATACTGGGAATGAGGGGCGATCAACAGGTTATCTCAAGTGCTTATATACAAATGCACAAAGCCTTGGAAACAAGCAGGGAGAACTGGAGGTCCTGGTGATGTCAAGGAATTATGACGTGATTGGAATAACAGAGACTTGGTGGGATAACTCACATGACTGGAGTACAGTCATGGATGGTTATAAACTGTTCAGGAAGGACAGGCAGGGCAGAAAAGGTGGGGGAGTAGCACTGTATGTAAGGGAGCAGTATGACTGCTCAGAGCTCCGGTACGAAACTGTGGAAAAACCTGAGTGTCTCTGGATTAAGTTTAGAAGTGTGTGCAACAAGAGTGATGTCATGGTGGGAGTCTGCTATAGACCACCGGACCAGGGGGATGAGGTGGATGAGGCTTTCTTCCGGCAACTCACGGAAGCTACTAGATCGCATGCCCTGATTCTCATGGGTGACTTTAATTTTCCTGATATCTGCTGGGAGAGCAATACAGCGGTGCATAGACAATCCAGGAAGTTTTTGGAAAGCGTAGGGGACAATTTCCTGGTGCAAGTGCTAGGGGAGCCAACTAGGGGGAGCGCTTTTCTTGACCTGCTGCTCACAAACCGGGTAGAATTAGTGGGGGAAGCAAAAGTGGATGGGAATCTGGGAGGCAGTGACCATGAGTTGGTTGAGTTCAGGATCCTGACGCAGGGAAGAAAGGTAAGCAGCAGGATACGGACCCTGGACTTCAGGAAAGCAGACTTTGACTCCCTCAGGGAACAGATGGCCAGGATCCCCTGGGGGACTAACATGAAAGGGAAGGGAGTCCAGGAGTGCTGGCTGTATTTCAAGGAATCCCTGTTGAGGTTACAGGGACAAACCATCCCGATGAGTCGAAAGAATAGTAAATATGGCAGGCGACCAGCTTGGCTTAATGGTGAAATCCTAGCGGATCTTAAACATAAAAAAGAAGCTTACAAGAAGTGGAAGGTTGGACATATGACCAGGGAAGAGTATAAAAATATTGCTCGGGCATGTAGGAAAGATATTAGGAGGGCCAAATCGCACCTGGAGCTGCAGCTAGCAAGAGATGTCAAGAGTAACAAGAAGGGTTTCTTCAGGTATGTTGGCAACAAGAAGAAAGCCAAGGAAAGTGTGGGCCCCTTACTGAATGAGGGAGGCAAGCTAGTGACAGAGGATGTGGAAAAAGCTAATGTACTCAATGCTTTTTTTGCTTCTGTTTTCACTAACAAGGTCAGCTCCCAGACTGCTGTGCTGGGCAACACAAAATGGGGAAGAGATGGCCAGCCCTCTGTAGAGATAGAGGTGGTTAGGGACTATTTAGAAAAGCTGGACGTGCACAAGTCCATGGGGCGGACGAATTGCATCCGAGAGTGCTGAAGGAATTGGCGGCTGTGATTGCAGAGCCCTTGGCCATTATCTTTGAAAACTCGTGGCGAACGGGGGAAGTCCCGGATGACTGGAAAAAGGCTAATGTAGTGCCCATCTTTAAAAAAGGGAAGAAGGAGGATCCTGGGAACTACAGGCCGGTCAGCCTCACCTCAGTCCCTGGAAAAATCATGGAGCAGGTCCTCAAAGAATCAATCCTGAAGCACTTAGAGGAGAGGAAAGTGATCAGGAACAGTCAGCATGGATTCACCAAGGGAAGGTCATGCCTGACTAATCTAATCGCCTTTTATGATGAGATTACTGGTTCTGTGGATGAAGGGAAAGCAGTGGATGTATTGTTTCTTGACTTTAGCAAAGCTTTTGACACGGTCTCCCACAGCATTCTTGTCAGCAAGTTAAGGAAGTATGGGCTGGATGAATGCACTATAAGGTGGGTAGAAAGCTGGCTAGATTGTCGGGCTCAACGGGTAGTGATCAATGGCTCCATGTCTAGTTGGCAGCCGGTGTCAAGTGGAGTGCCCCAGGGGTCGGTCCTGGGGCCCGTTTTGTTCAATATCTTCATAAATGATCTGGAGGATGGTGTGGATTGCACTCTCAGCAAATTTGCGGATGATACTAAACTGGGAGGAGTGGTAGATACGCTGGAGGGGAGGGATAGGATACAGAAGGACCTAGACAAATTGGAGGATTGGGCCAAAAGAAATCTAATGAGGTTCAATAAGGATAAGTGCAGGGTCCTGCACTTAGGATGGAAGAATCCAATGCACCGCTACAGACTAGGGACCGAATGGCTCGGCAGCAGTTCTGCGGAAAAGGACCTAGGGGTGACAGTGGACGAGAAGCTGGATATGAGTCAGCAGTGTGCCCTTGTTGCCAAGAAGGCCAATGGCATTTTGGGATGTATAAGTAGGGGCATAGCGAGCAGATCGAGGGACGTGATCGTTCCCCTCTATTCGACACTGGTGAGGCCTCATCTGGAGTACTGTGTCCAGTTTTGGGCCCCACACTACAGGAAGGATGTGGATAAATTGGAAAGAGTACAACGAAGGGCAACGAAAATGATTAGGGGTCTAGAGCACATGACTTATGAGGAGAGGCTGAGGGAGCTGGGATTGTTTAGTCTGCAGAAGAGAAGAATGAGGGGGGATTTGATAGCTGCTTTCAACTACCTGAAAGGGGGTTTCAAAGAGGATGGCTCTAGACTGTTCTCAATGGTAGCAGATGACAGAACGAGGAGTAATGGTCTCAAGTTGCAATGGGGGAGGTTTAGATTGGATATTAGGAAAAACTTTTTCACTAAGAGGGTGGTGAAACACTGGAATGCGTTACCTAGGGAGGTGGTAGAATCTCCTTCCTTAGAGGTTTTTAAGGTCAGGCTTGACAAAGCCCTGGCTGGGATGATTTAACTGGGACTTGGTCCTGCTTTGAGCAGGGGGTTGGACTAGATGACCTTCTGGGGTCCCTTCCAATCCTGATATTCTATGATTCTATGATTCTATAACACAGGCCATAGGACTCCCCTGAATTAATTCGTGTTTGAACTAGAGCATATCTTTTAGAAAAATATCCAATCTTGATTTTAAAACTTCCAGTGATGGAAAATCCACCGCAACCCCTGGTAAATTGTTCCAGGGGTTAATTACCCTTGCTGTTAAAAATGTGCTCCTTACTTCTAATCTGAATTTGTCTAGGTAACTTCTTTTGGAGCAAAATTAATCTGAATTGCAATAAAATGATAAAATAAGTAACCTAAAGTGAGATAAATTTACTTACATTGTAATCTTTTCAGTTCAGGAGTGTCTTTTTGTTGCTTTTACAGTACCTTGCACAATGAAACTCTGATTCTTGGCTGGAGCCCTACCTGCTACTGCAATACAAATAAATAAGGTAACTTATGACAGTGATACTTATTAATGGTTTTTGAGTGATGAAATAAAACCATGAGCCACACAGGTTATGATTAATGTGCCATTGAAACCCAGTAACATTAAATATCACATGAAAAGCAAAATGGTCCCTGCTGATAAAACACTTAAGTAGGTAAATAAGTAAGTAGGCCCAGACAGAGAAGGAAGCACCAGACACAGCCAAAGAAGCACTTGTAGCATGACCCTCAAAGAGAACCTAAAGTGTGTGTTTTGGGGCACAGTGTTGGCTGAAAGAGGCTTGCAACTGTGAACAAAGAAACTGCTTCCTGCTTGATTCTTACTATGTTCAGGAAAACATGATTTTGTTTATTTTTTGTAAATAAAGAGTATTACAGCAAAGAAATACCTGAATCCATCATCAATTTTTTTTATCCTTTTGGAAACAACCCACAAGACCCCAAAATATTGGCTGACTGCTTGGGTCAAAAAGGAGTAACAAGGTATTAAGATAAGTGAAAAATTTGAAAGGAAACTTAGTGAGTAGTGAACCTTGAAATAAGCCTTCATGAGTTTTTTCAAAGATCATTTTTAAGTGATGGCTAAACCTCTCGCTTAGGGGCTGACTGACTAATGGTATGTATTTATATTAATGCCTCAGATGAGATTATTGCTGTGTTTCCCCAATCCTGCTGTTACATGCTAATATTTGGGATTGTTCAAAGAAAGGCTCTGTTAAATAGATGCACTAAGTTAAGCACTGAACAGCTACATCACATTGTTAAATGATCTATCTTTATAAATATATTATATATTATGTCTTTTAAGATAGATGTGAGGATTTAAAGTTTTGTTGATATTAAGATATTATCATCAGATTACATTCTAGGGAATCACAGCCAAACAGCTTGTATTCTGCATATCCAGATAAGCATTAGCTGAATCCTGAGGTTTAGTGGGAAGAAATGAATGAGTGGCAACTTATTTATCTTCCCAGGTTCCAGTTATGATATTTGAACCATCACTTTCTCTCAGAGCGAGATATCTTTAACTTGCAGCTGTGACTCCATAGCAGATTAGCTGGTGGAGGGTGTCGACTGGATATGCTGAGTCATTGCATCCTAAGGAGCCCTGACCAGAGACCTCTTCTTGGCAAGTACTACCCCTCCTCCCTTTTTTTAATCGCAGTGGGGGTAAATGCACCCAGAGGCCTTTCTTGATTCAGTTTTACCCTGCTCCAGCTCCTTCATCAAGATGGTTTCAGTGATAGTAAAAGCTGACATAAAGATAATACTTTCTTGTTCCTATTTGGGAAGATGAGCCTCTTACCATTATTAATGTTGCTTGTTTGTCTCTTTCATAAAGATAAAAGGGACTGTTAATCTTAGAGATTGTGTGAAGTAAACAGTGTACTTTGGAGACACCACTGTGTTCATTCCACTCTTTAAAAAACATTTGAAAGCTAATTCATAAGGTCCAATTTGGCCCTCAGTTACACCAGTGTAAATACAAAGAAGCCAATAGTTTAGGTTCTCACCTGGTATAAATCAGCTTAGTTTCATTGGTTTCAGTGGAGCTACAAGAAGTTACAAGAGCTGAAGATCTGGCCCATGAAAATGAGTTATTTTTGGTGTTAATGAGAGCAGAGATTGTCCATCAGACATGGTGTAGGCAGGGGCCATAGAGAGGTCATCACATACAGTGGCCCTGTTAAAGGACATCTATCCTGAACTGCAATGTTCTGGTCCACTCCTGGATCCCTTTTGTGCAGACTGATAATCATGTAGTGATTTTGTGACATATGAAAGGGAATGAGAATGAGACCTCCAAACTTATTGATAATGCAACTTGGTACTTCGATGGATTTTCTATATATGCAGACCTTAAGGTGCTATAAAGAAGGTAGGTAAACATCTGTTTTACAGATGGGGTAACTGATAATCATGGTCTTTTGACTACCAGCTCCATGCTTGATGCACTACATCCTAGCTGCCTAATGTGCATTGGGCACTTAAGATCTGGTCCTCCTTCCATTGAAATCAATGACAAAACTCCTATTGACTTCAGTAGTGCAGGATCAAGCCCATAGTGAACATGTAAAATCAAGTTTCTAGAAAAGAATGTGGTTGCTCTGCTCCTCTATTTATGTGAATTTTGCCAGGAAACTGCTAGAGAACCACTCTGAAATTGAGACTGCTGTACCGTATGCCTTCTTGTTCTAGTCTTCTGGATCTTATCTGATTCTACTTATGCTTAAATTTTCTCTTCTGTATCTCAGTTTTTATTGATTGTTGCTTATGATTGCCGAAGTCATAATTTGGCTCTCAGAAAATTTGTTGATATATTAGGATACAGACCTTTTCTATGTGTTAAATGTGGCTTGTCTGGCTTTTTTGATATTCACAAGAATTTAATGTTATACTGAGAGGTACTAGTGACTGCATCAATCACAAGACTCTTTTTGAGATTGGCTATGAACACACATTTCAATTAACATAACTGTCTGGATAAGTTAATCACAAGCCCCTCACTTATGATAAAAGGGGTTGTGAACTGACCCAAGAATTTTGGACTGAATGAGTGGAGGGTGGTTTTGCTGAGGGGTAGGGTGTGGGGGCGCAGAACACACAGAACAAAGGAGACTCAGGACCAGAATGAGAGAGCCAAGCCACAACCTGTACATGTGGTGTGACCCCAGAGAAGCCTAGAGAGAGATGAGTCAGGAGTGCAGGCTGAACAAAGCTTGGGGCTGTAAGCTAAGAAACTGCACTTTTTGGTTTTGGTCCCTCCTGCATTCAGAGGAACAGGACTGTGGCGGGGCAGTGCCCCACCCCCTGAGAAGAAGGGCTGAACCAGGCCAGAGAGGCTACACAGACCTGCAGCAGCCAATCAGAGAAGGCCTGGGGAGAACCAATCAGGGCTGGCCTACACCCTATATAAAGGCTGCCTAGTAAAGAACAGGCCAGTTTCTCCCTGGTGATCAAGGGAGGAGGAATGGCTCCTAAGGTGAAAGGTAGCACCTTGGACAGAGCAGTGCTGGGGAAGGGCAGAAGGAGATAGGGAGCTCTGGCCAAAGAAAACCCCAGGCTGCTGGCCTAGCTACCAAGGGCTGGGCAGGTGCATAGGGCCGAATGGGAAGTGGCCCAGGGACAATAACAGGGAAAGGGGAGAGAAAGAGGGCAGAGAAGCTGCCGCTAGAGGGTCCCTGGGTCGGGACCTAGAGCAGTGGGTGGGTCTGGGTCCCCTTGCCCCTTGTACTACACCTGGCTGAAGAGGATTGTGGCCTGGTCCAGGCTGTGGCTGACCCCTACGATGAAGGGGCTAGACTCCGAGGCTACAGCTGGCCACTACAGCAGGTGCAGATGGTGGACTGCTGATAACGCCAAACCCCCGTAAGGGGGCTAGACCGGAGCAGAGGGCAGTGTCCTGAAGAGGACGCTGCCGAGCGAGGAGCAACACGGGTCCAGATGCCAGCAGCGTGAGAGATGGATGGGACACCACCAGCAGAGCGTGCCCTGCGGAGGACAGAGCTAATTCCCAGATGTGCCAGTGGGAGGCGCCGCAGTGGTGAGTCCCAACCCCTGTCACAAGGACCTTGTATATTCCTTATAAATAAAGAAGGTTGCAGGGAGGTATAGCTTATTTTGCAATAGCTGTTCAAGTCAATTTGCCTTGTAGACAAGCCAAGGTTTACAGGAATTTTTGCCCTACATTAATATTCTTATTTCAGTAAGAAGTTATTTTCCCTCACACTTCTCAAGCAATGTTTTTTTGCATAGAACCTTGCTGTATGGCTTTGATTCTATGTCAAGTGCCTTTGCTCCTTTTTTAAAGAGAAAATTTGTACTAAGTGCTGTAGTTTATGAATAAAAATTATTTCACAATCTCTGAAACAACTGATGTAAACTCTAACTTTTTGAAGAGCAGAAAGAAAGTAATCGAATACACATGTATTAAGGCTGATGTGGCAAATTTATAACCAGATAAAATGTAGTTTTGTAAGTAATAAAACACACATTTTTCATAACCTTGAAGATGCCAGAAGGTTTTTAGAAGCAAATTTATCACCATATCAAGCAGCAGCCAGTACAGAAGAGGACAGCCTATTAGGTGATAAAGCAAAAAAAGAACTCCATTATATGAGATATCTAAAATCTTTGCAAAAGACTTGACATGGCGGGGAGTCTGATTGGAATTTCTGATTAACATTTTTTTCTTAAGCTTTAAAACTTTAAATACAAAAAGAACATTTGATTAAATTCATGGAAAGTTGCCAACTCCCTATTTCATATTCCACATCAGTGAATAAAATTATTGATGGATAATATGTAATTTGTTGGTGTATATCAAGAAACTCATGCATGTTTTCTCTACTTGTATGCATGATTCAGTGAATAAATTAATTTTCTTTATTTAATAATGCAATGAAGAGAAAAATAGAGGACTGAATACAAATAAACAAAAGGAGCCATAGTATTTGCAGGGTAATATTTATATTTTCTAGCTTTTGAACAGCAGTGATTGATGTAATTATGTAAAATTGATATAAAAATGTGTTAGACTACAATGAAACAAGAGAGCATGCTAACTGATTCAAAATAACTTCTCCAAAATAGAAGCATGATGAATAATGTGTCCAAAACATAAGCATGGAATACCTTAGAGGTTACTGAAATCAATTTGCAAATAAAGAACAACTCATCCATCTTTTCACCTTAGTAAGAAGAAACAGAATGTACACTGTACCTTTATTAGATACTTCTAAAACTGCTCTATAGTAACAAACTTTAAGAAAAGTTTTGTGTCTCAGATCAAGTCTAAATTACCAGCACTGCAGTCTGTACTGTAAACATTATGGTTGGGGAGGTTGTATTAACAATTTTTCACTGGGATTTTGTATGTATGGCATTTTGGTTGTTAATTATTGCAGTAATCAACTTTTATTTACTTTGATTAAAACATTAACTGGAGAGAATGTCTTAAACTAAGATAACACCTAAACTATTAAGTATCCTTGCAATTCCTAATCTATATACAAACATCTGTAGATAATATATTTCAAATCTCAATAATTGTAAGTTGTAGCTGAGATACTTCAGGCAGCTCTAACTGCTTTTCATAGAAAATATTTTTCTTATTGGTGATGCCAAGGTTTCATGGGTAATGGGTGATGCTTTGACTCGGCTGAATAGATAACAAACGAGTTGGAGCTGAGCTGTTAAGTTTGAAGTTGTTCAGATTCAAGGGTTTGGTTCTGAAGATGGGGGACTGCTGTAAAGTTTGGATGCCAGGCTGAATCCAGTTCCAACATCTCCAAAGTTTGGGGTTGGAAAAAATCTGAGGGTTTAGCTCATATTTTTAAAAATACAATATTCCAACAAGTGAGAAGGTGACTCATTGTGCTACCCGCCAATCTTAAACCCCACTCCCACAATAACAACATATAATCCATAATGATACTTTGCCTTGCTTTAGCATATTTACAGCCATAGATCTTTAGTGCTGTGAAAAGATTTGAGCATTTTCATACCATTTTACAACTGAGGCACAGAGTGCATGACTTGCCAAAGATTACATCGCAATTCAAAGATACAGTCCCTAATAGAATCACTCTGGTCAGTTCACAAGACAACAACGAGGGGTAGGTTGATCATACATCCCATTTTGGCCAGGACAGTCCCTTTTATCAGCCCTGTCCCGGCCATCCCAACTTTTTTCGCAAAAGCGGACATTTGTCCCATTTGCTCTTGCCAACTGAATCAGTTGGCAAGAGCAAATGGGTCAAATATCCACTCTTTACCAAAAAAGTGGGGTGCAGTGCAGAGGAATGCTGTGGAATGTGGGGGCTGGTGTGGTTTGAGCGACAGCCTCGAGTAGAGGGCTGGCAGGGCTTGGGCGGGCAGCTGGGGCCAGCCCTGGTGGGTGTGGGGGATGACTGCAGGTGGCTGAAGGGAGGGGCTTGGGCCAGCCCCACGCGGTGTCCTGTTTTCCCTTTGGGAAATATGGTCACCCTAAAAGGGGGTCTTTTGTAACCACACTTAACAGTGAGACAGGTGAAGTGAGACCCAATAAAACTAGGTGGGAAATGGCTTTTCCCTCCCACAAACATTTAAAAAATTCTGTTCCACAACAGGATAAAACTGATGTGCTCTTTTTTGGATGGAAGAGGGAGAGAGGGGGTTGGATGAGTGTCCACCTCAAAATAGCCAATAGCCTGCTGGTGAGGGTACTCACCTGGGCAGTAGAAAATCCAGGTTCAAGTCCCTGTTCTAGCTGAATCAGGTCTTCTATATCCCAGGTTACTGCCCTCATCACCAGACTATTCTGGGGTAGGAGTTACTTTCTCTGGCTTGGTGGGTTTTTTTAACCAGAAATTCCATTCTGGACACGAGAAACATTCTTGTTTGAAACTGACCCTTTTCTGGGGGGAAAAATCAATCACCACTTTCTGATTTAAAAAGGTGGTGTGGAGGGGGAACCTTTGTCAACAAATTCTTGACTCTAATCCTCTGCCTACTCCACACAGTGATAAAGATAAAATAATGTTCTGCACTGAATAGCAACGTTTACAGGAAGTATATTGAGAATCCACCCTTTCCACCAAGCCACAAGACTATTGTAAGCCAGGGTTGCAATTGTGGAAACTGTCATCCCAAAAGTTCATCACAGATATGGGGGTAAAGTGGCTCTAGTAAAATGAGGTGTGGCCTACGCTATCTGAAAAATGCCCAAGACCAGGTGCTAGACCTTTTCTGTTGCAGTCCTGCACCTACTCCTGCCCTTCAAGGAGTTTACACAGATATAATTTAAATTTGATTGGAATCTAGTAAACAACTTGGTCAATGATACATAAGGAATAGAATCCAGCTCCCTCCCTCATAATTTATTTGGCTCTGCAGAACTTAAAGGAGTAAAAAGCAGTAAAACTATTTTAATTACCAAAATAAGCATAAATGGTTCATTATTAGATAACCACTTTTCAGGGCTGATCAATGCTTTTTGAAAGCCTAATGGGGAAAAAAAACAAATAACAAAGGATTCCTTTTAAAAACCATGGACATTCTAGTGGCAGCCTTTACAGTTCTTGTGTCATTAGTGTCTTGTGTGACTCTGTGCTGCAATAACCTAAAACTGCATCACTGAAAGCACAGACTCATTTCATATGCAGATGTAGACTAGGCAGGGTGTATCATTACTGAAGTACAAGTTAGGGCCCTATGAATTCAGTCACTGCCAATGCAATGTCTCTTGAGATACTGTCCCATCTCCTGGTGGTCTACCATTTGGTAGGTGTTGACTCAACCTTCTGGTTAGGTCACCAATTAGCCTTATACCTTTCAACGGAGTTTTAAGGAAGGTATTGGGTTCCCCACCCTCAGATTGTGTGGGACCTGCTATCCATCCATCAACCCTGAGGGTGTCTAATCCCAGCCACAGAGTTTCCAAAATCTATCCTCATGTTGCTTGCATGAAAACCCTCATTTCAACCCCTGTGGGTACTTCATAACAAAGGTGCGTGGATAGGGGAGTCTGGGCTCTCCCACTGTTTTGTTATATACAAAGCAATAAATAGCTACTGAGAATGATTAATAGCTAAAGCAAAGCTAAGACATTTCATTGATTGCAAAAGCAATTTGTTGAAAGTATACAAAAGCAATAGAGATTATTGCTATTGTAAAACAAATGAGAAAACAAGAAAAAGGCATCGTTTACTTCTCTTTGGAGGGTGGCAAAGTGCTTTGTACTCTTTCTTAGACTTTCCAGTGACATACACCTTGGAGGTGTAATTAGGATCAATGACTCATCAGATGCAGCTTTAAATACTGATTAAGTGATGAAAGGCAGATACTAGTCAATGGTGAGACTTTTTAAGGTGAATTGCTGGTGTAGAATAGGAGTGATATGACTGGACAATGACTGTTTCATGTGCTGATACAATTTAATTTTCCTGGCTGAAATTCTTTGCTTGTTGCATACTCCATATTGATTAAGTGAGTGTATTTGCTAGGTCTATGTCTGCAGCTCAGATACACTTGGCAGAGCTGAGGAGGATTAGGATACCATGCTGGCTTGAGGCATCAATACCCCAATCCTAGACCAGTCTGCTCCACGGGCCAAGTTAATGGGCTTTTCCAACTGTGGCCACTGCCCAAATTATTGCAGTCAGGGATCACAAGGGGACAGAGATGCCTCTGCCATACTTTCTTACCCACTATGTTTGCCCCAGGAAGGGTTGATTTAGGCATCACTGCAGTGGCTCTGACATCTGAAGTTCTCCTTATACCAGGGGAATCCTCACAGTGGGCAGCTTTGCATTGATAGAGCCACCTAGAAGTTACTCCCATCTTACAAAGGCTACTCCAGCAGTCAGGAGTTAGGAGCATGTAGCAGTTCCTTGGTTGTGCCCCCCCTTTTTTTCCTCTCTCTCTCTCTCTCTCCAGCTGTCCTCCTACACAAGGGGGCATATGTATAGGACCCACTTCACTGACCCTATGCCCCTCAGATTCTCTCATGTCAGGGGAATCCCGAGATAAGCTGGTGTAATAGCACTACAGGAGCAACACAACACAGAACTAATGGCCCAGTGAATTTGGTCATATTTTTGGATCTTAAAATGTGGCTGGCCTTGCGTGGATGTGAAAGGGGGAGAAATGGTAAAAGGAGCCTTCCCCCGTCATGTGAAAATAGTGACTTCCTATGATTGATGCTTTGGTGAACTACATGGGAGGTATCTGTATTAAATTTATGGCTGTTATATAGATGAATAGATCTCTGGGCTTGATTGTTGTGTTGCTGGCTAAGATTAGCTAAGGGCTAAATCAGTTAAATTAGACTTGGTTAGCCATGTATCTACAGGAACCAAAGTCGATGGCTGTAGACCTCTCCAATGGCCTGTATTAAAACAGACTATGTGTGTGGAATCAGATGTCTGGTTGATCCCATGGGGGCTGGGAACAGGTCTGAGCTTGAAACTTCAGGGGCCTTTAGGCAGGAAATCTTAAAGAGCTTGGAAGTGGTTAAAAGCTGACCATCTGTGACACAAGACACAGTCTGCAAAAAGTAGCAGGTTGTAAGGTCCCCAGGAGTACAGGGTAGGGGCTATTGAAATACGTTGGGCATACCTAAGTTGTGAGGAGAATGCTAGCTTAAGTAAGACAATATACATACAGACTCTTGTTTTAACTTTGCTATGCTCCTTTGTATAAATAACATTTTGTTTTGATGGAGCTGTGTTGAGTCACTGCATTTACCTATTGGCACTGTAGCCTGGGGATCCTGCCTGAAAGTGGGGTGAATCTCTGGATTCCACTCCTAGAGAAGTGCAGATGTGGGCTTTTTACCTGAAGAAGGTGCCCCCGGAGAAACTGCTTGAGGGGTCAAAGGCAGAGCTCACCCTAAAACCATGACCACTTCCTTCAAATGCTAAACAAGGAACTGAATTAGACTGAGGAAAGCAGGGTTTGGTGTTCCTAAGTTTATTTTGGCTTTTTCTTCCTATGTAGGCTCCTGCCTAGGACATTCCCCAGTCCTCAATTTTTCCCACCTGCCTGCTACAGACTTAAAGAAACAATACATCTTTTCTCCCTTTTTTTCCATTATATAAAACAAACTTAACAAGAATTAATATTTAACACCACATTATCGGTCCAGATGAGTCCCTGACTTCTACAGATCTGGGCAACTTCTAGCTTTAAGGAGGCTTTTATCGAGCCGACTCATTTGGATTATCAAATTCCTATGGCATAGACTGTGATTCAGTAGGTTTTATGGGGTCTGGAATGGCTGTACTTTTATCCAAGATAATTGCCATTGCCTAATTAATGACATATCTGAAACACAATGTCTCTTCTGTGCAGTTGATAACCTCCCCTGCTAGAAAGGAGAACTGCACATTTCCCTCCTGCTGCAAGGATAAGGGTTTAGTCTCTTCTCTCTATTTGCTTGTTTTATTTATATGGTGTATACTGCTAAACTCTCTCCCTTGCTTTTTTCCCTACGATGTGTCACTCTAGCAGCACAGTGGGGTCAGCACTGATCTCATCTCCTCACTGGAGGGGAGTCCCCAGTGGCATAGAGCATAGGCATATAACTGATGCATCCATTACCAAATTATCAATGTGTCAATATAAAATGAAGACTTGCATTCAGTTTATAAAAGATCCTACTCTTCACCACTTGCAAGGCCAACTGATTTTTTTTTTGTGTGTGGGGGGGCCAGGGGCAGGGGACAGGACGGTTGACCCTCTGTCGCTTCTTTGTTGACTAAAGGTCTCTGCAGAAAGGTTGTTTGTTTTTTGGTTTTTTTTTTTTAAACAAAACCCTGAAAATGATCAGACTCATTCTAATCACCTCTGGAAAAGAGTCCCACAGTCTAGGATCTTCTACTGGGAACATTTGACACCTGCTTCTGAGAATTTCGCACTGGGCTTCAGCAGCCATTGAGCTTTCACTGATAGCAGTGGCATTGACAGAGCACAGATGGAGAATCAATCTCTGAAATAGCCATGTACTTATGGGGCCTTAAAGATTAGAGCCAGGCATTGCATTGTAATCAGTAACAAATGGAGAGGCAATGGTATGTGGAGAGCAACCATCTGGCATGAATTCAACATTTTTTCCTTATTCAAGAGGTGAGCTGTTGCACATTACGCAAGCTGGAATTTCTCTACACCTTTCGGCTTTAGTTTCAGGTAGGGGGAGTTACATGAAGCACAGTAGCTAAGTTCTCACTGGAAAGAAATGAGGAAGCTGAAGGTGTGAGACATCTTAACCTGCTAGCAACAGAGACAAGATACATGCTACCTGTATCCTAGTTGCCTATCTTCATGTTTCACTGGGCATAGTTGTCTAGTCATTATCTTGACATATGCACATTAGCTTCCCCAGCCCGGGCCAGGTACTGGTGAGGAGTGCTATGTGAATGCTGACGCCCCCGTTTGCTAATGAACTATGGACATCTGTGCTCTTGAGAAGGGGATTGGAAGAGGGTTAGGGGATTTATATCAATTGTTGAGGACACCAGATAACTGCATAGTTCCACCATTGGTCTTGTAGCAGAAAGGCATTCTAGCAGATCACCAACTTCCTGAGCCTTGGATAAACCAATGTAATTGGTTTCATTCTCACATGGGTGGGGGAAGACTTTGGTTTACCAGTCTTTATGTGATTGTACTCTAATTGTAGTGACACCATAAATCTCCATAGAAAGGCTTTTAAGGAAATAGTTTAATGTGTGAGAGATGCAAGTGTTTTCAGAATAACTACTGTGCCTGCACATCAGTTACTTTTGCTTTTTAAAATTGAGCTTTAAGATGCAGACAAATTACTGTGAGATGCCATTTTGACAGCAGGTCAGTTACTATCCTGTTAGCATATTTTACAATGTGAAATTGCCAAGAGTATCTTGTTACACAAAAGCACACTGTTTTAAAATCAGGTACAACCTTTTTTTTTCAATGCTTTCAAGTGAACACTACTAAAATGGGTTATAAAGGCAAAGGGATTTATATGTGATCTTATAAAGATCCAATTACAAACTAATTGAGGCAGGATGGTTTGGTGGGTGATTTGGTGGATAAAGCACTAGACTGGGATTCAAGATACAAGTTCAATTCCCATTTCAGGCACAGAATTCCTGTATGACCTTGCAAGTCACTTGATATTGTAGTGCTTCTTTTCCCTATCAGTAATATGTGAAGAGTGACTCTTCCCTGCTTCACGAGGCTGTTTTGAAGATAAATCCATAAATACTGGGGGGGCATTCAGATACTATGGTGATGGAGGCCATATAAGAAGATAGAAGTTATGGATCTCTTTAAAAAGCAAAAGATATTAACCAGACTTATGACAAGCAGGATGGTCTAGTGGACTTACAGTGGGAGAGAGAGCCAGGGACTCCTGAGTACCAAACTTGGCTCTGCCAAGGACTTGCTTTCTGGACTCAGGCAAATCACTTCTCCTCTCTAGGACTAATTCTCCACTGGAGTAAAGGGGACTGTACACATTGGTAGATTACTTGATCTCTACACAAACAAACTATTGTGCTGGCTCTGTGTATTTGCAACTGAGGCATCGGGCATCCTCCTCCCAATCACAATGTTGCCTCAATGGGGCCTCTTCTGAGGCAGCACCGATGTCAAGAGGGAATTTGCCTTCAATTTCAGTGATTACTTGATCAGGTCCATGCTGCTGTACTACTTCAGTGGTGGAGTCTTCAACACCTCAGCCCCCAGGTAGGGGCATGTTTGTGGAATAGTTTTCTTCATGAACAGAATTTTCCAATGCTTTTCAGAAAAGCCCAGTCCACTGAGGCTTGCACAGCCTTGGTTCACCAACCCTTTCAGACCAACAGATAGATGGTTATATACAATTAGTAACCATAATGGGGTAGATTTAAAAATTCTAGTGTCATTAACTCTAATGCTAATGTACAGCAACACACTATTTACCTTTTTCTATAATGCATTTTCATTGCTGCCATAAAGACAGCTATTAGCAGAATGCTTTCCCTTGTCTTAAAGGCTATAATTGCTATAAAGGAGCAGTAGTTTCATAGACAGCAACTATATTGGAGCACATGGAATTAGAAAAAGCTCTGTTTAATAAAAGCAAACAGTGTGATAGGGTCTAAATAGTACAAACACATGCAATGGCTAGTTGTTTACACTGTCCTTCCCCACCCCGCTCCCCTTGGATCCTGTGGTATCACCCAAACTAAATTAAAATGAGAACTTTCAGAGAAACTGCCAGTAAACAAAGCTTTTAAAAATAGAATGCATCATCTACTGCTGTAACAAATGTGTACTTTTATCTACTATGCTGTTGCTCCCAAATTTTAATACAGTCAATTGTAATTATGTAATCTATAAATAACAACCAAACAGCTGTAATGAAAAGAAAGTTAGTAATTTACATGAAATACATACTTAGTGATACAATGTGCCATAAAAGTGATGTATCAGATTTCCCTCCTCCAGCTATTTGTGTTTCAGATTATATTTTGGAGATAATTTGTCTTCCACCAGTGCATTCTTAATGGCTAGGGCATATTCTCTTAACTTTTGACAGTGCTCTAAAAGTCCAGGCATTTGAAAGGATGAAGATGTGAGCCACATGATAACTAAATCAAAAAGACTTAATGAAGTAACGGTAAACAGCATGGCTTCTTTTTGAATTTGCAGATCATTAAGAACACCCAAAGGGGGGGGAGTTTGAAAATCATTTTCTCCATTTATCACTAGCTTAGTTCATGGTCCTGGGTGGTGGGGGTTTTTTGGGTTTTTTTTTTGGGGGGGGGGGAGAAAGCATGGGGTTCCCTACACTACTTAATGGTGCAATCACTAATGCCTAAAACACTGCAGAGGATTCCTGTGACAGAATGGAGGGGTATACGACACATGGCTTTATGGTTCTTCTTTTGATCCTACTTGCTACTAAGGGCTATTTTCCTCTGGGAAAACATGATGTGCTCTTAACCCATTTAGCTAACTCTAGGTAAAATCCTCATGAAGACAAGGCATTTTGTAGTTTTCACAGGAGTTGGCAGGTTGAGTTAAAGACTGTGGAGGAGCCAAGCTTACTCTTTAACCTGGGCTATATGATAACTCCCTCAAGGGAGTTCTCTCTATAAAAACACACTACAACCTGCCTTGTCTTCACTAGGATTTCACATTCAGTGGGTTAACTCAAATTGAGAATGCACCTTTTTTCCTACGAAGACACACCCTAAGGGCCTTATGACATACTTTCACAGGTGAAACAGTGGGAGAAGCCAAAAATTCCCCTCCCCCCACTAAAAAAAGTGCAACTAATAAGTGTGCTAACTTGTGGTGCAGCATGTCACCAAACCAGTTTGTTGCAGATTGAAGTGTGTGTCATTTTCTAAGATCAAAATCAAGATAATCTGCATTTGTGACATGCATCCAAGGAAGCATGTCTTAAAGACTTTGGTCCAGTTCCTTAGCTTTGGAGCAGAGCAAAGGAGACTTAAAGTTGCCTCAAGCAAGGAATGGGGCGTGGAAGACCAAGACATAAAGCTGCACATCTGGGGCTTTGTCAACCACTTCCCACCTAGGACATAAAGCCCACAAGCTGAAGGGCAGGGATGGTAGGGCCATCTTTCTAGTTCCCCATTCTCAGCTGCACATGTCTGAATACCTACTGAGTTCCTGCAGGGGGTGGAAGCCCACCAACATCTAATGGCTGCTCCCCTAGCCTAAGGGGAGGAGGCACTGAGCCCAGGGCTCAAATAAGGTTGGGAGACAACTAATGAAAAACAGACAGGAGTGAGGTCATAGGGTTAAAATCAAGGAGCTAAAGGGGGATGCTGAGCAGAGAATCCCAAACAGCACCCACTGTTCCTTGAAGGGAGCCCATGGACACATCCCAGAGGAACTCTACCCGGATATGTAACCTGAGGGAGGAGCAGAAATAGGTCCCCCAGTCACAGAGCACCTCCCCCTCCAGCATCATCCTCCTGCTATGACAGATGGCTGCCTTAGCCAACATCAGGATGCAGTGAGTGTAGATCAGGAGATGCAGGGAAAAATGCAGCCAGAACCTAAGGAGAAGGTTCTGGAGAAGCTGGAAAAGGGGCTGCAGCCTGGTGCACTCAATGTAAATTTGCACCAGAGTCTCCCTCATGCTGCAAAAGGGGCGAGTGTTGAGGGAGGGAGGGTGAACTGCTCCAGGTACCTGCCCATGCTCATGGGTCCATGAAGGAGCCACCAACTAAGATCCTTTGAGGGCCATTGGAGTAGGGTAGAATACAGACTTGCCCACCAGGATGCAAATCGTGTAGTTGAGGAGGCAGCCCACCATCTAAAGAGAGCATTTAGAATTTTCCTGTGACAGGGTGGTTTGTTCTTTTAAAGGAAGTAGGGCCTTGGGGGCATCCCACACCCTGTCCAGTGGTGTGTCCCTTTTAAGATTTGGTAACCCAGCTGTCTAGAAAAATGAAAGGCAGATATTGGAAGAGAGGAAGCAGTCCTGGAAGAATAGTCTGTGCTCTCCTGGCCATTACCTCTGTTTGGTGTAGCGCGTGCACGCGCTCTCTCTCTCTCTCTCTCTCTCTCTTTTCTGACTGGGATAGCTTCAGCCTGAACAGTTTCCTGCCTTCTCTTTGTTATTCCCAGCAAAGGATGGGGTCCCTAAGCAAGCTTCTCTTCAGAACTTCAAAATAGAATAATTGCCCACCATTATAAGGTACAACACAGCACTTCCTATGCAAGCCTATTTTATTATTAAAGTAAAAGTGTTACAGAGAAAACATTAAAAACAATAGAAGAACCTACATGTATGCTAATAAGCTTACCAGAGATCAACCCACCCCTAACATAGGCTCTGGCAGGTGCAGTCCTTCAAAACCACTTCTGGAGTTTCCTTGTGGTTTCAAATTCATCACTGCTTCAGCTCAGACCAAGATCACAGTCTTGGGGGACCTCAGTAAGCCAAGTCCTTCTAGCCCTTCCCTAAGGATGGGGCCCTCCGTGGACCAGAGGTCCTGTCCATTTGCTGGATCAGGAGGAAGGCAGGGAACTGTTCAGCCTGGTGATGGTTGGCTCAGAAGGGAGAGAGATGTGGGTCTCCACCCCAGAGAGATGGCAGCCAGGGGAAGATGGAGAGTGGGTGGCCTTGCTGTACCATAGAGGGACAGTACAGATACAGTTGCCCTGAACTGTGACATGGGTCTTCAATGGATGTGTCTCATTAAAGTACAGAGCTACTCTAAAAAGAGACTAACAATGACACCTTGACTCTCAATTACTTTGGAACAGAGTGAGCATGTGGAATAAATATTTCCACTACATGAGGTTGAATGCTTTTTCAGCAGCTAAAGATAGTGTCACTACTGGATTAGGTTATCCATTTGACATGTAAGTAATATTATGTTGGCAGTATCAGTACCAAACTGGTTCTTAATAAATCCAGCCCAGTGCTCAGACCCTACATACAGAACAATTAACTTATTCCAAATGGATAGCCAGAACCTTTGGCAAGCCTTCTAAGGCAGTATTGGTCAGTGAAATTAAAATTTGTTGAACTGGTCTGGGCCTGGATTTTTCTAATGAACTTATCCAAAGAAACTGTATCTACTTTTCATCAGAGCTGAATTTGGATATTAAATTTACTGGGACTATTCCCAGGATTAAGGGCTGCAGGATCAGACTTCTGTGTCTTGACTTTTTCCCCCTTTTCTGTAAAATGAGGATAACAACACTTCATGAAAGTGTGAGGATTCATTAGTTAACATTAGAACTGCACTTTACAAAATGTAAACTGTCCACCTTTACCTGTAAAGGTAGTTAAACATTGAAATAATGCTAATTATCTGATTTTTCTAACTGTTCCAAATTGAATGAGGGAAATTTGTGCAATTTTTAAATCTAATTCAAATAAATCACAAATCATTTATAATGGGAGAGTAAAAACTGTCTTAATATTGATCCACAGTGAGGAATTCTTCCTCCAAATGAGAACTGGTACAATTTACAATTGGTTGGGTTATTTGCTTAACAATCACTTTAGACAATCAAAATAATGTAAGTGTAGGATTCCACGCATATGAGAAACTTGTTACATGACAACAGAAGTAACCTATTTTGGAATGCAATCTTCTACGCTCCTGACTTTCCCACGGTTCCTGATTTTTATCTTGCTGCTGCACTCTAATAGCTGCTTGTTTGGATTATCCAACACTTCTCTTATTTGGCTCTGTTTTTTCAACCTGTGCAAGTCCGAGCAAGAGAATCAAGAGGCAGCACAGGCAAATAAAGGCTGCCTGCCCTTCCACACAGCATCTTTAAATCAGGAAGATTCCCCAGTCCTTACTGTAGTACTGAGGGTGTAGAACTGTAGTAGTGTGATGAGGAGAAGAGTGAAATCACAGGAGAAAGCAGGCTTCCAATAATCATGTGAAGGGGAAATGAGAGAAAAAACAGAACCCATAAGAAAGCATCCTCCTTTCCACTTTTAAAGCTTAAATGGACACTATGAGGTCAATGTATATGTTATGTAGAAAGAGTCTACAATTCCCCATTACCACTATCTTAGGGCACTTCTACATAAGCACTTACTACCCACCAAAGTGGGGTATAAACCTAAGTGCTTGTGTAGACATGCCCAAAACTATTGAGGTAGCCCCCATTACTATAGTACTGTGATGCTTCCTGGGTTGTGAGGCACCTTGCAGTGTCCACCCTTAATGTGAGGAAGCCTTGTCCTGCCTGCCACGAGTCAGCTCCCTACCTCCACAGGCAACATAAGCACTCCCCTCTCAACCTACCTGGATCTGACATCCCTCTGCACCCTAGCAGTAGGCACACTCCCACCACTAAGGCCCTCAGAGCATCCCCCTCAAGTGTCCAGCCCCTGCCCTGTTCCACTGAACACTCTCACTATTCACAGATTCACTGCTCCCAAAGGGACAATACACCCCAGCTTATCAATTACACCTCAGATCACTGCTCCTCATAACATACAGCACTTAGAGATAAATGTATAATGGTAAAAAAGTAAAAGTTTTTTTTAACAGTTTCAAGAGATGGGACGTAAAAATATTGGAAACAAATGGTTACTTATAAGATCATAACATGCATTCTGGAGCCTAGACTTGTTAGTTACTGTCATGCCTTACAGGACAAAGCTCACCCCAAATCCTTCCAGCATATTACAGCCAGTCTTGGCTGTGATCTTCCATTCATGAGACAAGCCATGCTGTCAGCTTGCCTCCTCAGTGGAAAAAATTCAGGGTGTTTCCCTGCACCCCTAGTTATACATACCAAATCTATTGTCTTTACCCTAAACAGGAGCCCCTGGCTGCTTGTTTTTTCCTATGTGCTTTCTTGTCAATTTCACAATCTCTTGATTAGTATTTGGCACAGTCTTTGGCAGACACTTCACAATAAACCCATGACGACCCAGATGGAGAAAAGCATCTCTTCACTCTTGCTCGCCAGGAGCATGTTTATCACATTCTGCTGACCTGCCGTAACTCACATACTTTCAGAACACAATTTTCAGTTCAGATACATAATTCCTTAAACATTATCCAAACATACACTTCACAATTATCATGGTAAGTGGGATATTGACTCTTGGTAGAGATCTCACATGCTACTCTTTAATGAATTATTATGCACATATCTGTCCTAAGGGACCCCTCTCAGCACCCAATCTGCCAGTTGGCATCAAGAGGTCCCTGGGTCATAAGTAACTGGACACCACACCTGTGAGGTTGGGCATTTCTCTTATGCCGATTTTACAGACCAGGAACTGAGGCACAAAGAGGCTAAGTCACATAGGAAGTCTGTAGCAAAACAGGGACTTAAACCCAGCTGTCCCAACTTGTAGTCCAGTATCCCAACCACTTTCTTTCCAGGTGAGGGATCCCCGGTGGTAAATTAAATTGCAGCAGAGTGTGTGCATTTGGGGGGATGGGACAAAATTAAACTAAGTTTAATTTAATGTCCAAGTGGAGTGAAAGCAAACAGAAAATGTTATCGCTGTTAAGGCCCTGATCCCGCAATCCTTTCCCAGATGCAGATCCCTGCACTTGCCTGGAGCCCCGCTGAAGTCACTAGGGCTCCAGGGTCCACTTCCATGAAGCCCATTGCAGGACTGGAGCGTGAGGTTTGAGGATTGGTAACATTCAGTTTCCAACATCAAGATCTGGGCTGACGGTTTTGGAAAGCCCTGGCAAAGGGCCAGTCGGCCAGTGCATGCCGCAGGCTTCGCTCTCCGAGCCCGGCAGCCCAGACACAAGCCAACCCTCGGGCATCAATCAGCCTGCGCGCGGGCAACCACCCCGAGCTCCGGCGGGGGCAGAGGGAGCACTGCGGCAGCGGCGCGGCGGGCGGGGGCCAGCAAATTGCTGCCTGAAGTTTGCTCGGCGTTCATGCGGAGCGGAAGGGGGCGGGGAACGGGGGATTGGAAGGGCAGGCACCTGGCTGCGCCGGGAGGGCGCTAGGGCTCAGTAACCCAGGCCGGAGCGAGCGGGCCGAGGCCCCCTGCAGGGAAGGAGGCGGCGGCGGCGGCTGCGGCTGCGGCTGCTGCTGCTGCCCGGGGGAGCTGCAGCCGGGCCCGCGTTGCTCGGGCAAGGCGCGGCGGCGGCCGTGCCCGTTACTGTGGGATCGCTGCCTTAGCGAAGCGGCGCGGGGGGGGAGGCGCGGCGTGCCCCGGGCAGGGATTGCAGGGCGCGGCCCTCCGGGGAGGGGGAGCGGGAGCGGGAAGCGAGCGGCGTGGGTGGGGCGGAGGGCTCGAGGCGCCTGTGTGCCGCGCTGCGGGCCAAGGGCAGGGCTACAGCCCGGGGGGCACGAGCTGGGCTTGGAGCCCGCAGGCCGGCTGCTGGGGTGAAGACTTCGCCCGCCACTTCCTCCCCGGGCGGCATGGAGGCTGTGGAAGCCGCAGTGGCTGGGTTTCCGGAGGAGGAGGAGGGTTGCTATGACTTCGAGCCGCTGCCGACGCTGCTGGAGGATGAGGTGAGTGTCCCGAAGTGCAGCCCCCCTTTGGCCAGAGCACGCCCTCGTCCCTGAAGAGCTCTGGCTACTGCGTGCGCCTGTGGGCGAGGCCGACCCTTCCCGGCCGCAACCTGTGGCCCCAGCGCCGCACTCGCTGGAGTAGCTTCTCGGGATGAACTTGCTGGGGTCAGCAACTCCGCTGCTCGTTCTGCGGCCGCGGCGCTGCTGCCCTGCGCTTCCCGGCCTGCCCTGCCCTGCCCTGCCCTGCGTTCGCTTGCTTACCGCGGTGCCCTGCGCTGTGCGAACTAGGCGAGAGCGGAAAGTGGGGACTTACTGGGGGAACTAACCCTGTGGTAAACGCAGCCTGGCTAGTCAAAGGGATATAAGTCAGCTTCCCCAGGGACCCGATCATCTGAGCTCGGTTGTAGGGAAAGAGCCGGATTCTCCTCCCATTTAAAAGTTGTGAGGGCAAATTGCTTTTACTCTTCAAAGCAGTAAGTTGGAAAGGAAATGTTCGGAACTGTCTTTTTCCTGCAAAACTGTAGCATGCAAACATCTCTGGGCAAGGATTTATGATTAGTGGTTATCAAAACTCTTGGAAGTCTTATTGCATAGGAACTAGAGAAATATATTTAGGGGCCATACAAAGAGACATGTTTCATGTCAATAAGATTCTCTTGCTCCCCTCTTCCTAATAATCCCAGAAACCTGTGTTCCTAATGGATTTACTCCCTCACACCCTGCTTCTTGATACCTCATATTCGTCAATATGGTTTAACTGTCGTATCATAATTATTGTCAAGTCTTCAGACTAATGTCACAAATGTTGGACTATGACTTCATTGTAGCATTTAATAACAATGACTCTTAATCAGACAAAATCACATAAATCCCCTTCAGTTAGCAGCAAACATTTTTTCTTCTGTGGAAGCTTCATTGTTGCCATGTTAACAGCCTTTAACAGGCAGTCGGAAAGGCTGCTAAGTCTGTTTATACTGTTGTTTGTTTAAATTAGTCATTAGTTGTGCTAAACAAACATGTAAAGATGGAACTGACTCTAGTTCTAAGTTGTTGTGTCATACATAGTTCTACGCTTGCATTATTGATCTCTTCCTTCATAACTCAAGGAATGATTTCGAGAGTGTTGCTTACCTGATTGGCTGGCATTTGGATAACATGGACCAGAAATATTTTAACTAGTTTAGTAATGGATACATTTTGCGCATTGGGTTCAGTTGTTAAATAGCACTTTCTCTTTCTTCTTACATCTCTGTCAATTTCAAGGGTAGAATCCGTCAAGTGGTAACTGTGAAGAGGGAGTAGCCTAAACCCAGACAGGGCTTTGTCAAGCCTGACCTTAAAAACTTTGAAGGAAGGAGATTCCACCAGCTCCCTAGGTAATGCATTCCAGTGTTTCACCACCCTCCTAGTGAAAAAGTTTTTCCTAATATCCAACGTAAACCTCCCCCACTGCAACTTGAGACCATTACTCCTCGTTCAGTCATCTGCTACCACTGAGAACAGTCTAGACCAATCCTCTTTGAAACCCCCCCCTTCAGGTAGTTGAAGGCTGCCATCAAATCCCCACCCCCCTTCTCTTCTGCAGACAAAATAAGCCCAGTTCCCTCAGCCTCTTCTCATATGTCATGTGTTCCAGTCGCCTAATCATTTTTGTTGCCCTCCGCTGGACGTTTTCCAATTTTTCCACATCCTTCTTGTAGCATGGGGCCCAAGAAGGATGTGGAAAAATTGGAAAACGTCCAGCGGAGGGCAACAAAAATGATTAGGCGACTGGAACACATGACATATGAGAAGAGGCTGAGGGAACTGGGCTTATTTTGTCTGCAGAAGAGAAGGGGGGCGGGGATTTGATGGCAGCCTTCAACTACCTGAAGGGGGGGTTTCAAAGAGGATGGATCTAGACTGTTCTCAGTGGTAGCAGATGACGGAACGAGGAGTAATGGTCTCAAGTTGCAGTGGGGGAGGTTTACGTTGGATATTAGGAAAAACTTTTTCACTAGGAGGGTGGTGAAACACTGGAATGCATTACCTAGGGAGCTGGTGGAATCTCCTTCCTTCAAAGTTTTTAAGGTCAGGCTTGACAAAGCCCTGTCTGGGATGATTTAGTTGGGGATTGGTCCTGCTTTGAGCAGGGGGTTGGACTAGATGACCTCCTGAGGTCCCTTCCAACCCTGATTCTCTATGGTTTAGAATCATAGAATAAGTTCTTAGCAATGCAAATAATAAATCATTTGGAGGAGGGACTGGCTGCAGTTCTTTTCACAAACTCAAGTAGGATCAGGTAATCCATTTGTGGACATTGTCCGGTGACCTCTGTTTCCTTGAGCCTGTCACATGGTGGAGAAGATTTGGCACAATCATTTTTGCTCTCAAGAGAGTTAAGTGTGAATCCAAATCCTTTAGCAAATTGGAAACTAATTGGGGATACCTTTTTATTCTTCAGACTGAACAAGATTATTGTCTGCTGCAGGTGTATGAATCATGATTCAATAAATTTTCCATGACTAGCCCTTGGAAGATCTCCCAGACTGCTCTCAGGATATTAAGGGTGCTTACTGACACAATTAGAGCATTCTTAGGAATATTCAAGAAGAGTGATTAAAAGCTGAAGACCTAAAAGTGTGGGTGGTGGAGGGGGAAAACAACTTCTTAGTCTCTTAAAGCTCTATAGAAGAGCTAGGCATTTATTAAATAGAGCTTGACTGCCATTCCTGGCAAGCTCTTAAAAGTCCCTGTTTGAATAGATACTCTATATTCTTGTTTTGAGGAATGTCTTTTTTGCTGTCTGGTTTGTCTAGGAATATTCTATTAATTCTTCTCTGCTCACTCTGTCAGATGCCTCTTTATATTTAAAATGCTGTCTTTCACATTTAAGTGTGTCTTATGGCATAGTTCACTGGTGGCAAACATCCAGGTTGGCTCTGGACCACAAAGCATGTGCAGAATCTAAGTTTTCATTTGTCTCCCTCAAAAGGTCTCTAACTTCATGATAAAGATCTTCCAAATATGCTCTGTGTGATATCACAAGCTATGAGTCTACAGATGACTATAAAAAATGGCTCTAAGAGTCTGAGCTCTCCTTGACCCTTTCATTTCATTGAGACGTTAACTTGAAAGCCTGTTGAGCCTTGAACTTGAAGAAAAGATTTTTAAAAAATACCTAAGAGATCTAGGAACTCAAATCCCACTAAAATCAATGTGCTCCTAAATCCCTTGAATGTTTAGAAAATCTCCTCAAGATTTAGCATTAGTTATTTGATTTCTGATACTTTTAAGAGAAGGGAGCATTGCAGTAGAAGAGGAGCCCAATAATATGGAATTGGGAGTTGTTACAGAGAGGGAGATGCTGAAGGAGGAAGTGGAAGAGACAGATTGGGAAAGAGAAGAGAAAGGAGAATCAGAAGACCAAAATGGTGGTGCTTCTAACGTTGGGAATACTTTTCCCATTTAGTGATGCTGAATGCAATGATAAGGAAGTAACAAATATTAATGACTATGTTAATACATTTGCCTTTACTCCATCCCAAAAGAAAAACAAACAAAAATCAATTGTTAGATATTTGTGAAATATATATTCTGTAACCCGAAATTCTTCACTAACTTTTTATAGCTAAACTCAGTTCTAAATATCTGGAATTTTGAAGGTCTGAGAAATGTCAGCTACTTATTAGAGCTTTGAGAAAATTGCTACTATGGTCTTTTCCTGACTAAATTGTAATGAGTATGTAGCTAGCTTGAAATTTTGCCCAAATTGTTTCATTTTTTTTAAAGTTGCTTGGGAAAGGCAAATACGTTTCTTGTGGTTACTGCCCTTATCTTGGGGTCCTTATGTTGTGTAGGATTGTCAGTTTTGATTGGACATATTCCTGGAGGTTTCATCACATGACACAATCTTTAATAAAAAAAAATCTTTAATTCCTGGAGATTCCAGGACAATCCTGGGGGGTTGGCAATAGTAATTGTTGTGTGATAATACAGTTATTAGGTATGGCACTTCTAGCCATAAGCGTTTTATCCAAGCAGCTTCCTAAAGCATACAGTAATAGAAGTTAGAAATTGAAAGAGCCTGTCAGATCTTCCAGTGCATCATCCTGCCAATGTAAAGTTATTTTCTACTCTAAACTAGACTGAACAAAGCAATACTAACTTCTAAATGTCTCCAACAGAGCTTTCACCACGTTTCTTGAAATTCCCACACAGAGCCTAATAAATAGCACAGCTGTGAAGACAGCCTTAAGGTAGAAGTCATATGTTATCTTGATCATTAGGGAGCACTGGATAAACAAAAACCCGGGGCAACCATCAGGTACCTGGAAGCTGTTTATCTAAAATTTTGACTTATAGCCGCCCCCACAAAAAAAAACAACCCAAAACATGTGTTGCACTACCTGAGGCTCACAAAAGAGTTACAGATGCTAATTAAACCTTGCAATGCCCCTTTCAGGAGACAGGTGGGGGAAACTGAGGCAAAAAGAGCTTGAAGTGACTCCCCCAAGGTCACACAGAAAACTTGTGGCAGAGTCGGAAAATTAATCCAAATCTCCTATGACCCTGTGCCTTTACCTCAAGACTATCCTTTCATTTTAGTGTGGTGCAGGAGTCTCTCAATTTAAATATATCACAAAAATACCTGTTTTCTGATGTTAATGTGAGATTTTCGCACAGGTTGACTGTTTCCCCTAAGACACTTTTTGTGCTGAATATGCTTTATATTAAATACTTGGGGGGTAGGAGTGGGAGGTTAAATTCTTTGTCCTAGGAAGTCTGAGAACTTGCTAGAATCACATCAGGTTGTGTATTGTAGATGGCATTTGACACAATTGGCTGTCTACAAGTAATGTCATCAAATGCAGAGTAATTTCTGAATTCATGTCTTGGCAGGAGAATGTATCCCTTGCTGATCTTCTGTCACTGCGGGATAGCTGTCTTACCGAGCAAGATATCTGGGCAATTTGCCTGGAGTGTAGCCATTCTATGAAGAGCATCTCCCATTCAGCAATCTTCCAGACACTTTGCATTACTCCTGACACTTTGGCTTTTAACACCAATGGCAATGTGTGCTTCATGGAACAGCTTAGTGGTAAGTATTTATGCTTCTAGCCAATTTGTTAAAAAGTATGCAAAATCATGCTGAGAGCATGTAATAAAACATTATACACTTCAAACTTTTATGTAGATTTAATTAGACTGCAAAGCAGAATTTCTTGATAAATGGATGAATGGTGGTCCATATAAGCAATGTATATTTACTAGTTATACTAATATTGAATAAAAGTTTCTGATTGAATTTAGTAAGATCTTGGATCCACTTGTTTTCACAGATTTTTTTTTTCCCCACATCTATTGCATTTACATTTTAAACATAGTAAATTATGGACGTGTGCAGACATGAGTTTGCATGTCTGAAAGTATGGGTAAAGCATAATCGGGGTGCTGCTTCTCACCACTTAAAATATGTCCATGAAATTACAAGTATGGCTAAAGAAAATGGGTATTTGGCTGTAGATTTAGCAGTAGAATAGATGTGACCTGATAAAGCTTTAACAGAATGGAGGATTGAGTGGTGTCTGCATATGGCGGAATGTATCATTGGAAACATGAGGATGCTGCCATTCACAAAAGGACTTATGATTTCATTGTGAATGAAAGTCTATTATTGGATAAGATGAAATCAGCAAAAATCTCAAGAGTCTTAGTCTCTCACATTGCAAGAAATACTTGTGGCACCTTAGAGACTAACAGATTTATTCAAGCATAAGCTTTTGTGGGCTAAAACCCACTTCATCGGATGCATGCAGTGGAAAATACAGTAGGAAGACACACACACACACACACACACACACACACACACATGAAAAATGGGTGTTGCCATACCCACTATAACAAGAGTGATCAGTTAAGGTGAGCTATTATCAGCCGGCGGGGAACCAACCCCCCCCCCCCCACACACACACCTTTTCTAGTGGTCATCAGGATGGCCATTTTCAGCAGTTGACAAGAAGGTGTGAGCAATGGTAGGGGGGGAATATAAGCATGGGGAAATAGTAGGTAAATCATGCCAAACTAACTTGATCTCCTTCTTTGAGAAAATAACAGATTTTTTAGATAAAGGAAACACAGTTGATCTAATTTAACTAGATTTCAGTAAGGCATTTGATACTGTGCCACATGGGGAATTATTAGTCAAATTGGAAAAGATGGGAATCAATATGAAAATTGAAAGGTGGATAAGGAATTGGTTAACAGGGAGACTACAGTAAGTCCTACTGAAAGATGAATTGTCAGGCTGGAGGCAGGTTACCAGTGAAGTTCCTCAGGGATCAGTTTTGGGACCAATCTTATTTCATCTTTTTATTACTGACCTCGGCACAAAAAGTGGGAGTATGCTAATAAAGTTTGCGGATGATGCAAAGCTGGGAGGTATTGCCAATGTAGAGAAGGACCGGGAAATCATACAGGAAGAAAGGTAAGCAGCAGGATACGGACCCTGGACTTCAGGAAAGCAGACTTTGACTCCCTCAGGGAACAGATGGCCAGGATCCCCTGGGGGACTAACATGAAAGGGAAGGGAGTCCAGGAGAGCTGGCTGTATTTCAAGGAATCCCTGTTGAGGTTACAGGGACAAACCATCCCGATGAGTCGAAAGAATAGTAAATATGGCAGGCGACCAGCTTGGCTTAATGGTGAAATCTTAGCGGATCTTAAACATAAAAAAGAAGCTTACAAGAAGTGGAAGGTTGGACATATGACCAGGGAAGAGTATAAAAATATTGCTCGGGCATGTAGGAAAGATATCAGGAGGGCCAAATCGCACCTGGAGCTGCAGCTAGCAAGAGATGTCAAGAGTAACAAGAAGGGTTTCTTCAGGTATGTTGGCAACAAGAAGAAAGCCAAGGAAAGTGTGGGCCCCTTACTGAATGAGGGAGGCAAGCTAGTGACAGAGGATGTGGAAAAAGCTAATGTACTCAATGCTTTTTTTGCCTCTGTTTTCACTAACAAGGTCAGCTCCCAGACTGCTGTGCTGGGCATCACAAAATGGGGAAGAGATGGCCAGCCCTCTGTAGAGATAGAGGTGGTTAGGGACTATTTAGAAAAGCTGGACGTGCACAAGTCCATGGGGCCGGACGAATTGCATCCGAGAGTGCTGAGGGAATTGGCGGCTGTGATTGCAGAGCCCTTGGCCATTATCTTTGAAAACTCGTGGCGAACGGGGGAAGTCCCGGATGACTGGAAAAAGGCTAATGTAGTGCCCATCTTTAAAAAAGGGAAGAAGGAGGATCCTGGGAACTACAGGCCGGTCAGCCTCACCTCAGTCCCTGGAAAAATCATGGAGCAGGTCCTCAAAGAATCAATCCTGAAGCACTTAGAGGAGAGGAAAGTGATCAGGAACAGTCAGCATGGATTCACCAAGGGAAGGTCATGCCTGACTAATCTAATTGCCTTTTATGATGAGATTACTGGTTCTGTGGATGAAGGGAAAGCAGTGGATGTATTGTTTCTTGACTTTAGCAAAGCTTTTGACACGGTCTCCCACAGCATTCTTGTCAGCAAGTTAAGGAAGTATGGGCTGGATGAATGCACTATAAGGTGGGTAGAAAGCTGGCTAGATTGTCGGGCTCAACGGGTAGTGATCAATGGCTCCATGTCTAGTTGGCAGCCGGTGTCAAGTGGAGTGCCCCAGGGGTCGGTCCTGGGGCCCGTTTTGTTCAATATCTTCATAAATGATCTGGAGGATGGTGTGGATTGCACTCTCAGCAAATTTGCGGATGATACTAAACTGGGAGGAGTGGTAGATACGCTGGAGGGGAGGGATAGGATACAGAAGGACCTAGACAAATTGGAAGATTGGGCCAAAAGAAATCTAATGAGGTTCAATAAGGATAAGTGCAGGGTCCTGCACTTAGGATGGAAGAATCCAATGCACCGCTACAGACTAGGGACCGAATGGCTCGGCAGCAGTTCTGCGGAAAAGGACCTAGGGGTGACAGTGGACGAGAAGCTGGATATGAGTCAGCAGTGTGCCCTTGTTGCCAAGAAGGCCAATGGCATTTTGGGATGTATAAGTAGGGGCATAGCGAGCAGATCGAGGGACGTGATCGTTCCCCTCTATTCGACACTGGTGAGGCCTCATCTGGAGTACTGTGTCCAGTTTTGGGCCCCACACTACAGGAAGGATGTGGATAAATTGGAAAGAGTACAGCGAAGGGCAACAAAAATGATTAGGGGTCTAGAGCACATGACTTATGAGGAGAGGCTGAGGGAGCTGGGATTGTTTAGTCTGCAGAAGAGAAGAATGAGGGGGGATTTGATAGCTGCTTTCAACTACCTGAAAGGGGGTTTCAAAGAGGATGGCTCTAGACTGTTCTCAATGGTAGCAGATGACAGAACGAGGAGTAATGGTCTCAAGTTGCAATGGGGGAGGTTTAGATTGGATATTAGGAAAAACTTTTTCACTAAGAGGGTGGTGAAACACTGGAATGCGTTACCTAGGGAGGTGGTAGAATCTCCTTCCTTAGAGGTTTTTAAGGTCAGGCTTGACAAAGCCCTGGCTAGGATGATTTAACTGGGACTTGGTCCTGCTTTGAGCAGGGGGTTGGACTAGATGACCTTCTGGGGTCCCTTCCAACCCTGATATTCTATGATTCTATGAAGATTTGGATGACCTTGTAAACTGGAGTTGTAGTAATAGGATGAAATTTAATAGTGAGAAGTGTAAGGTTATGCATTTAGGGATTAATAACAAGAATTTTAGTTATAAGTTGGAGATACATCAATTAGAAGTAACAGAGGAGGAGAAGGACCTTGGAGTATTGGTTGTTCATAGGATGACTGAGCCGCCAATGTGATACGACTGTGAAAAAACCTAATGCGGTCTTGGGATGCATCAGGCGAGGTATTTCCAGTAGAGATAAGGAGGTTCTAGTACCATTATACAAGGCATTGGTGAGACCTCACCTGGAATACTGTGTGCAGTTCTGGTTTCCCATGTTTAAGAAGGATGAATTCAAACTGGAACAGGTACAGAGAAGGGCTACTAGGATGATCTGAGGAATGGAAAACCTGTCTTATGAAAAGAGACTCAAGGAGCTTGGCTTGTTTAGCCTAACTAAAAGAAGGTTGAGGGGAAGATATGATTGCTCTCTATAAATATATCAGAGGGATAAATACAGGAGAGGGAGAGGAATTATTTAAGCTCAGTACCAATGTGGACACAAGAACAAATGGATATAAACTGGTCATTGGGAAGTTTAGACTTGAAATTAGATGAAGGTTTCTAACTATCAGAGGAGTAAAGTTTTTGGAATAGCCTTCCAAGGGAATCAGTGGGGGCAAAAGACCTATGTGACTTTAAGATTAGACTCGATAAATTTATGGAGGAGATGGTCTGATGGGATAACATGATTTTGTTAATTAATTGATCTTTAAATATTCATGGTAAATAGGCCCAATGGCCTGTAATGGGATGTTAGATGGGGTGGGATCTGAGTTACTACAGAAAATTCTTTCCTGGGTATCTGGCTGGTGAATCTTGCCCATATGCTCAGGGTTTAGCTGATCGCCATATTTGGGGGCGGGAAGGGATTTTCCTCCAGGGCAGATTGGAAGAGGCCCTGGAGGTTTTTCGCCTTCCTCTGTAGCATGGGGCACGGGTCACTTGCTGGAGGATTCTCTGCATCTTGAAGTCTTTAAACCATGATTTGAGGACTTAAATAGCTCAGACATAGGTGAGAGATTTTTCGCAGGAATGGGTGGGTGAGATTCTGTGGCCTGCATTGTGCAGGAGGTCGGACTAGATGATCATAATGGTCCCTTCTGACTTAGTATCTATGGATCTATAAGTGCTGATGTCATTCATGTCCTGTGAGAAACACTGTGAAACAAGCAGCCTACATGAGCTGCAACTTTTGGATGGCCTTCTAGTGCATCTCCAAATAGACTACTCTAATATGAAAGAGACAGCGGCATAGCTTGTTGGATATAAATTTTACATCCATGAAGAATGCATTTTTCGTAATTGAAGGCTTTATTCCTACAAGGGCTATTACTCTACCAAAACATGGCCTGGGATTCAGTAGGATCCCTGTATGAAGCACTTAAACAACAAGTATCAGAGGGGTAGCCGTGTTGGTCTGTATCCATAAAAACAATGAGGAGTCTGATGGCACCTTAAAGATGAACAGATTTATTTGGGCATAAGCTTTCATGGGTAAAAAAAGCCCACTTCTTCAGATGAATGGAGTGAAAATTACAGATGCAAGTATAAATATACTGACACATGAAGAGAGTTACTTTACAAGTGGAGAACCACTGTTGATGGGGCCAATTCAATCAGGGTGGATGTTGTCCGCTCCCATAATTGATGAGGGGGTGTCAATACCAAGTGAGGGAAAATTGCTTTTGTCGTGAGCAACAGACCCACAAAACTCCTCTATTACAGAAGCAGATACTAAATTTGTCATCTTAGATTTTGGGTAGAGGGCTGAAGCATTGGCTCTCGTTGCTCTAAAGTTGCTAAGTGGTCTGGTTCACATATATTTATTCATCATCACCAGGTAGCACTGGCTGCACAGGATGATGTTACCTTTGGTCACAGAATCCTTTTAACTAGTTTACAAAATACTGTCAGGTTTCAGAGTAGCAGCCGTGTTAGTCTGTATTCGCAAAAAGAAAAGGAGTACTTGTGGCACCTTAGAGACTAACAAATTTATTAGAGCATAAGCTTTCGTGAGCTACAGCTCACTTCATCGGATGCATTTTAAATGCAATGTAAAATGCATCCGATGAAGTGAGCTGTAGCTCACGAAAGCTTATGCTCTAATAAATTTGTTAGTCTCTAAGGTGCCACAAGTACTCCTTTTCTTTTTACAAAATACTGTGACTTTCTGCAGGAACTAGCTTCCATTCCTTCTGTTACTCTCTTCCTTTCTCCTTCTCCTCCCCCACCAGTCTCAGAGCATTTGAGGATCACAGAGGAGTATTATTTTAGATTTGGTAATCCTATAGTTTATACTCTTTCAAATTATGAAGCTCTCCAAGGGGCAGTGGGCAATCTGCAGCAACTGGCACATGGTGCAATTCAATTTTTTATTCTTGCTTCCTGCTGCATGGAGCCCACAGTATCATTCCTTTAGAAGGAAAGGAAAGGCACACGGTAACAACCTGAATTGCTTACAAGTCATTTCCTCTTATTTAAAAGGAAGAGACATCTCTTCTAGCAAATTAAATATGACTGTGACAAAGTTCCAGAAATGACAAGATAGTAATAAAAGTGTTTGATTTTGACTGAGTTGTAGTAGGACAAAAAAAAATAGGGATAAAGTGGGAGAAGGACAGAGAAGAGTAGGGAAAATCATTAAAATATGCCTCTGCATACCAACTTCTTAGAGTACTCTAGACACAGGCAATGTTTCTTTAACTAGAATTGAATTATGAAACATCCTAATCAAGACTTTCCAATAATATGAATTGTGTTCATGCACATAATTGCTTCACTAAAAACTCACACTGAGTATTTGCAAATGGCCAAAGTTAACTGATGTCTGACAACCAGGAACTGAGTTTAGATTTTTTTTTTTTTTACCTCTTGTAAGCACTTCCTTTCTTTCCCCAAGATCTTAATTTTTGGCAGTACAAAGAACTTCTGTCCATGAGACACATTCTCCTTTAGTAAGGCTCCTGTATGTTTCTTTAAGAAACATCAGGTCAAATTTGATCCAAGATTTCATTGTTACAAAATCTAACTTTTACAAAACTGAAGAGAAGTGTTTCTTTATTGAAGTTATAATAGAAACAATTCTTTTAACACAAAACCAATTTTCCCTGCAGTGTTAAACCAAATATGGCAGCACAGGATTAGTACATGGGACTCTGAAAATGTATTAGACTTAAAAACAAACACAAATCTGTCAAATCTATTTTGAAGCTGTTCAAGCTGAGAAATACAAACAAATAATTAATACATTTTAAAATATATTTTCAGCTTAATGTCATGTTTTATGACATCTCAAGTAAGAACATTTGATTTAAAAGTATGATTTTTAACCTGATATAGTTTCATTTCAACAGCTGGACCAAAATTATGGCTAGCATACACAAAAAGAAGGCTCATTTAATGCAATTTGGAAGCAAAGAGACAGATGTAGTTATTCTGTTTTTAAAAATAAATTAAGTTTAAAAGACATAATAAAAAGCCTAAAGAGAATAGGTATGGCATGGAACTGATCTCTGAGGCTTCTACAGCTTGGCACTAGGTTCCTTCTTCCTCATTCTCTAGTGCAGTTTTCTTAGCTGCCATTTCTTGCAATAGGTTTCAGAGTAGTAGCCATGTTAGTCTGTAGCAGCAGAAAGAATGAGGAGTCCTTGTGGCACTTTAGAGACTAACAAATTTATTTGAGCATAAGCTAAAACCCACTTCATCAGATGCATGCAGTGGAAAATACAGTAGGAAGATGTATAAAATACACACACAGAACATGGAAAAATGGGTATTGCCATACCCACTCTAACAAGAGTGATCAGTTAAGGTGAGCTCTTATCAGCAGGAGGGGGGAAAAACAAAAAAACAACCTCCTCCCCACCTTTTGTAGTGATAATCAGGATGGCCCATTTCCAACAGTTGACAAGAAGGTGTGAGTAACAGTAGGGGCAAAAAAAATTAGTGTGAGGAAATAGTTTTTCTTTGTGTAATGACCCATCCACTCCCAGTCTTTATTCAAGCCTAAGTTAATTGTGTCCAGTTTGCAAATTAATTCCAATTCAGCAGTTTCTCATTGGAGTCTGTTTTTGAAGTTGTTGTTGTTGTAGTATTGCTGCTTTTAGGTCTGTAATCGAGTGACCAGGGAGACTGAAGTGTTCTCCGACTGGTTTTTGAAGTTTATAATTCTTGACATCTGATTTGTGTCCCTTTATTCTTTTGCGTAAAGACTGTCTGGTTTGGCCAATGTAGATGGCAGAGTTGCATTGCTGGCGCATGATGGCATATATCACGTTGGTAGATGTGCAGGTGAACGAGCCTTTGATAGCGTGGCTGATGTGCTTAGGTCCTATGACCACGATCTACCTTTTGTAAAACCATGTTGTATTTTGTCCCGTTTACCATTGACCTCAATGTACTTCAAAAATTTTTCCAAGACCTTGCATACTACAAATGTCAAACTAACAGGCCTGTAGTTACCCGGATCACTTTTTTTTTTCCCTTTCTTAAAAATAGGAACTATGTTAGCAATTCTCCAATCATATGGTACAACCCCTGAGTTTACAGATTCATTAAAAATTCTTGCTAATGGGTTTGCAATCTCATGTGCCAATTCCTTTAATATTCTTGGATGAAGATTATCTGGGTCCCCTGATTTAGTCCCATTAAGCTGTTTGAGTTTCGCTTCTACCTCAGATATGGTAAGGTCTACCTCCATATCCTCATTCCCATTTGTCATGCTACCATTATCCCTAAGATCCTCTTTAGCCTTATTAAAGACTGAGGCAAAGTATTTGTTTAGATATTGAGCCATGCCTAGATTATCCTTGACCTCCACTCCATCCTCAGTGTTTAGCGGTCCTACTTCTTCTTTCTTTGTTTTCTTCTTCTTTATATGGCTATAGAACCTGTTTTACTATTGGTTTTAATTCCCTTTGCAAGGTCCAACTCTGCTTGACTTTTAGCCTGTCTCACTTTATCCCAACATGTTCTGACCTCAATAAGGTAGCTTTCCTTCATGATCTTCACTGATGAATACAGAACAGCTACTAGATGCATATTAATTTTTTGGTGCAATTAAAGGTGATGGTTGCTGTGTTCCCCAGCAGCTTAGATCAGCTGAGGTGCCCAAGTTATCACCTAGATCTAAACAACTGGAGGCAGGAAGAGCTCTTAAAATTCTTAGGCTCTGGAATTTGTTTTCCCCTGCTCTGATAGAACTTCAGCTTGACATGTTGGACTCCTGTTCACCCAGACGTTTGCCTGAAAGGATGGGTTGGAGAAAAATCTTTGGGGTGAGGATTTGTAGCTTTTAACATCTGTCTGATTTTGAAGCCTTCATTTGACATTGAGTCTGGGGTATTAAATTTGTTATACAGATGGTCAACTCTAAGAGCATTTTGTAAGTCTAAAAATTAACAATTCTCCCCTTCTGAGGGAAATAACCCAGCCTTTGGAGCCAAATCCCTCAGGCAAATGGGGCAACACCACCAAAACACTACCATAGTTATACCCCCAATGACTAAGTTGCCAAATAGGCATTAATGCAGCATCATTGCTGAAATAATCTATTTACAAGCTGTGGTCCAGACCCAACTCCTCTAATGAAGAGCTTCTCTCCTGGTCTTTCCGTATGGATTTGGCTTGGAAAGTGAAGTGAGCAGCTATGTCGGCCTGCTGGTTGGAGAGGCCCACAAAGGCATCAGTCGTATTTGTGGTGTGAGGAGGTCAGCAATCAACTGGGTTGCGTACTTTGAGATGGAGATTTGGTTCTTCCTCATATCAGAAGATGTTAGTTAGAGGTGATGGCTGGGAAGACTTATCTACATGTGCTTGTTCTGTAACTTCTAAAAAGTAACAGACAGAAGGCAAACTCCTATACGCTTTTATTAGCTGGCCTTGGGAAATCTCCCTCCTTTGGTTACTGGCTTGGAGTTTTGATTCAGAGATTCCAAGGCCAGAAGGGACCATTGTGATCATGTAGACTGACCTCCTGTATAACACGAGCCATGGAACTTCCTCAAAATAATTCCTAGAGCACATCTTTTAGAAAAATATCCAATCTTGATTTTAAAATTGTTGGTGTTGGAGAAACCCCACTACAACCCTTGGCAAATTGTTCTAATAGTTGTATCCTCGCTGTCAAAAATTTGCACCTTATTGTCCGTTTGAATTTGTCTAACTTCAGCTTTCAGCCATAGGTTTGTGTTATACCTTTCTCTGCTAGACTGAAGGAGCATTATTAAATATTTGTTTCCCATGCAGGTACTTAGTGTCGTCAAGTTATCTCTTATCTTTCTCCTTCATTAAGCTAAAGAGATTGCGCTCTTTGAGCCTTTCATTATAAGGCAGTGGTCTCCAAACTGTGAGGTGCCCCCCTCTAGTGGGGTATGGAGGAATCTTTGGGGGAATGTGGCAGGGCCCAGGTCAGCCCCCATTGGGGTGGGGAGGGAGTGCCACCCAGCCCCGCCCCACCCCACCCCAACCACACTCCATCATTGCCCCCAATCATAGCTTCTGGCCTCGGTTCCTGGCCCTGGCCCCAGCTCCTGAGTCTGCTCCCTGCTCCACTTCTGCCCCATTCCCAGCTCCCAACCCCAGCCTTGTCCTCCGGCTCTGTTCCTGGCCCCAGCTGCAGCACTGGCCTCAGTTCCCAACCCCAGCTGCAGCTGCGGTCTGAGAACTTTCAGGTTCCCAGAAGGAAGGGGATTAAAAATATTAAGTTGGTAGTTTGGTGTCTCAAATGGTGGTTGTCTCTTTCTCTGAATTTAATCTTTTTGTTCCTTAGTGGGGAGAGTGATAGTTTGCTTCTTCAGGATGGTTAGAAATAAGGTACAGAAAGGCATACTTCCATATGTAATCATTAAAGGTTCCTTTGGTTAGAATTAATAATTCCCGTACAGCACTGGAACCATCAGCTCTGTACAGAGTTGTATTTGTAGCTTGGAGGTGTGAGAACCAACAGGCTTGTCAATTTTGTAGATTTTTCATTTTGTGACATCAAACTGTCAAGATGTGTATATGCATACATCATTGTCAATTTCTTAATCTGGCATTCCTTTTTTTATAGATGATCCAGAAGGTGCCTTTGTCCCACCAGAATTTGATATCACTGGTAACACATTTGAGGCAAGTAACAGATAAAGATATAGATCTTGTTGGTATTTTTACAATACTGAATGCTTATAGTTTTTCTTTAGCATGCAGTTTTAATGTTTGTATTTAATGCTCATGAATGGGTATACTGTTTTGGGAATGCAAAACTATGACTATGTATATGTGTATTAAATAGAAATTTCTAGGAAAGTAAAATGGTATGTTTATAATTTTCTATATTAAACAATTCTTCACTAACTGAAAATATGAAAATCCTTTTTTGCAAGAACAGTATATTGGTCTGCCTTAAACCACAGCTGGTCTGAATTGTTTTATATCCTTCATTGGTTACGTTTGGTTGTTCAGAGACTAGCCATGAATTTTTATGACTAAATATAACATCTTCAATAAAATAATTCATGGCAGGGCAATCAACAATTTTATCTTTGGCTTAATGAAGAAACAAATGGATGTCTGTTGCCTTGCAATCCACAAATGCTCTACATTGTTAAATTAAATTAGTGGTAAATTGTTTACACTAATTCATTAGTCTCCCAAATTAGCCATCCCATTGCAGTATTACAAGAGAGTTTATTTTTGTTACTTTCTATTGAAATTCCTGGATATACTATTTAATGTTTTTTGGCTTGTATTTTAGATAATACCTAAATTGGTTTAATGGGCAGCGTGTTTTGTTGTCAGTCAAAGATACAAGGAAATCTATTTTGTTTCCACATAATCTAATACAAATAACTTTATTTTGATGCTTGCCTATCTTTTATATAATTAGGTTTATAATTATCTCTTGTTCAGCAAATGTGTTTTGTTGGGTTTTTTTTTAAATGTGTCTGCCAATTAAGCTCTATAAATATGAGGATGAAAAAGAAATAGAAAAATTATAGACTGTGGTATAATACAGTTCTGGAAGCTTTAGGAACATGAGTTCCTCTTCATCTCTACCCACCACCATGAACACTTGGCCATCATTACAATTACATAGGCAATCAGAGCTCAAATGGCTTGACAGTCTGTACTTCCAGGTTTTTGCACACTGGATGTTCTTTTTATTCTGACTTGTTTTGGGAAAGAAAGATATAGTTGGTGGCTATTTCTTCCCAAGAAGCACTGAAACTTTTAGTTTTCTCTTTTAGATTGATGTCCATGCAGCTCCTTCAGGTCAGGAGGGATAAATATTTTCTCTACTCCTTATGCCCAGATAGGCCTCCTACATCTGATCAAATCTTACTCGAGTCTTGCATTCTCATTCCAGCTCGTTGAGGTCTTTTTTCCTGTGCAAGCCTGTCTTCTCTCTGAGTCCAAAGGCCTTTACTTATGGTGAGCTTGGTCTCGTGTGCCATGTGTAAGCCTCTGGCTGATCAGTAGTTTGGAAGTCAAAGATTTTGAGCTTTTCTGACCCAGCAGTTCTCTAGAATGCATTGCTGCTTCCCTGCTGCCAACTCTAGGAAGTCTCTGAACCCTTGAGATGTGAGACTCATCGCAGCTAGAGGTATTGGGAGAGTTTCTAAGTTCTGAAAATCAAATGTTGGAGGCAACTTTTTGGGATTTGAGCATTGGAGGAGGAGTACTTGTCCTAAAAGTCCTCAAATCTTAGTTTGTTTTAAAGTTTTAGATGAGGAGCAAGCCATTTTTTTTTCGGACCAGTTTATCCATGTCTACTAAAAATCCCATAATGTCTAGTTTTATTGTTGTTTAACTCTTCTGTTATGGCAGTGATTAGATATTTCTGTTATATTAAACCCACTGGAGGGAGGGAGAGGGAGAAAGAAAGAGAGAGAACAGTTAAATATACAAGACTTCTTTCTTTGTTACAAAGTTAAAAACTTAAGCAGAGCTCTTATCATCCTGAGCCTGCAGAGAGACAAACTGATGCTCAGTTCTCTGTACAGTACATTCTAAATCATGATGCTTTTAGTGAAACTGAACACTTTCACTCTGTATATGTACCTCATGTATATACAGCTGTATACTATAGATGCTCTCTTACAAGGGTCATCACTGCAGTGCAATGGTATTTGAGAGAACCTCATTTTCTGCAGTGTACTTGGATTAGGAGAGGGATCTGTATTTAAGTTATCCAAATGTTGACTTTTTAATTGTTTTGGCTATATCTGACATCAATAAATAAATTATGGATATTTAACAGGTACTCCAGGTCTGAAGACCTACCCCCAAAATGTCAAACCTGTTTTACAAGGACACTGCTCTGCTTCCAGTGGACAGTGGCATTTCTAGAAAACAAAGTATCAAGTGCACACTATTATAAAAGAGGCTGAGAAATAAACCAATTTTAAGGCACTTATTACTTACAAGTATTGTTTATATTCCTGATCTGGTCTTTTGCTGTCTTTCAGTATTTGCCTGCTTTTATATTTAAAAAAAATGCAGGTTTATTCAGCACAGTAACAAAGACAGTTTAGATTCTATATGAACTAATATTGAGACACATTTCTCTTATCTAAATCAAAAGTTTTACCAACTGTACATTTTCCCAGCTCCCTCTTTCCCCTCCCGTCCCCCCCACTTCCCCCTCCCACCTCCTCTTCCCTTGTATCAGTTTGCTAGCATGGTGATCAGTGAATTTTGACCGATAAGAAAGGCACAACAGAAATAGTTGAGTGTTACTGAGAGTTCTTCAATAGATTTGTTTCCATCACCAACTCGGTACAGTAGGAGTTTGCCTTAGGTTAAGTGTTGCTAGTTTCAACCGAGTGTCAAATGGCTGTTGGTCCATATCACAAAACTACGCTTCAGTCTGGGACAGTGGGTCACTGAAGCACAGCCCCACATTTCTATGTGATCTTGCATTTAGATGCAAGACTTAGATGTCTGCCATGTGTGAACATGGTTTATAATTTTTTAATAGCACAGCTGTTCATTTCACCTATGTTCCAACTAACTGATCTGTTTAATCCAAATCTGCATGTGCATTCAGCACTTCTTGATTTTTTTTTTTTTGCCTATAGCAAGTTTAACATTTAGCACAAGTATTGATGATAACTCTGTGATCTCTTCCTTTTTAAGAGATGGAAACAAAGTGTAGTAGTTATATTTTTTTACCCTACCACACTTTTTTTTAACTATAGTGAAGTCTTGAGAATAAAATCCCCAATACAGTATGAGGTCACAGTGTAATGGCCGGGGTAGGAAGTATGTGGGGGGGGGGGATTCAGGGTCTGTGTGATGAGTCTGCCAGTGTGGTCTCAGGCAATATCCTGATGATGCTGTAACTTCTACCAGGCTGCTCTCCCTAGACCTTGCTTGGGGCTCTAGCTTTTGTGTCAGCCTGACTGTAGGTGTCTCTCTAAATTTGAAAGTCCACGCTGTGGCACTTGGGGTTTAATCCAGACGAGTAAAGGGTTGCGTCACCACCTTCCCTGCAACTCTGGGTGCCTTAAATGCTATGATGCTGTGGCTCACAGCCTTGACACCTACATCCAGAATACAAGCATGCAAGTCACACCCTGGCTTTCACTGCCCACTTACTTTTTGCAAGGTGATCCCAACACCTCCTCTGTCCTAAAATTTCCCCAAAACTATCTGCTCTGTAGTGTTCAGCTCTCTTGCTGAACACTTGCTGAAGTTAAGTTTGCTACTCCTTTAAAGAGACAGTATTAACTTAACTGGCATTGACAAACTCTCCACTTCAGTCAGAGCACTTGGCTTATGATAAATATATAACAAGTTTATTAACAAAAGGATATAGGTTTAAGTGATGCTAAGGAATAAGGATATGACTACAAACAAATAAAAGTAAAATATGCTTCTAAGACTAAAACTTAATTTAGCAAGCTAGAGTCTTTTGTTCAAAGACGTTTTTCTCACCTATATTCAGTTTTCCAGAGACTTTCAACCCCCTTGGTTGAAAGGTTCCACTTTTCTCAGGTATAAAAGAGCCCTGGCCTCTTGAATCTGCCCTGTAATGGATGCCAAAATGGCTTTCTGTTCTTGCTTATATCTTCCAAAGTTCAATTACCTTGTTTCAGGAAGCAGGAAGTGTTTTCTGCAGCTGTCACTTTCATCTCCTGCTAAGAGTGTTAAGTGGCCATCCTCCATTCTAGTTTGCCGGATGGCTTAGTCTGCCTTGCATGTAACTGGACCTTCATTGTCTCTGCCTGACAAGCAGGCAGGTCAGACAAGCAAATACATACTCCTTTGTCTAGGGCAGATTGGGCTTGTACATTGCTTGCCAAATGCATTTTAAGAACAGAATTCTAGCACGTATTTGCAACTTGTCGTATACACCCTCTATATACACCATGCAATGATTTTTGGGACCAGAGTGTTTCCAGTTTGTATATGATACAGATTATGACAACAGTGAGTTGGGTGTAGTGAGTATGTCAGGCCTGACAAAAGCTGCTGATGAAGTAATGAACCATCAGTGGACCTCTGTCACATCCACCCTCCAATCCCTATAACTGTTGAAAGTGTGAAGAAGCTTTGTCTTGTTACTTTCCTGTCCTCTCCAAAGCCACCTCATGGACTGCTGTGAAATGGAGGATATCTCTTTTCTCCCAAGCTGTGTGTGTGCATGGTGGTGGCACTGGGAGGAAGAGGGAGAAATTACTTTACTCATTCTATGGAACACTTTTCCTGATAGGAGGTAGAGCAAGGAATTTTTCTGATACTCTACCCTCCTACAGTTTCATGTGGTTTCTCTTCCACAGTGGTTAAATGCAGTATGCTTCCTGGTGAGGCTCCTCCAGCAGTAACAGGAAATTCATATGATCCTTGATAGTTGACTGCCGTCAAGAAAATCTTGAATTATATAAGTGAAACTGATCAGTCTTGTTAAATTCATTCCGCTGCTTGGCAAAGAGGTATTGTAGCTGTCTGTCTCCATTCTCCACAGTTCAGTTTCCTGTATTTTATTCAGAGTTGTGTCTGCTTCCCTCCGTGACAAAAATAACTTGCAACTTTTATTTTGGTTCATTATAATGACTCTGCAATGCTATGGAAGAGGGAGTTAGATTCTGTTCAAGCATAAGATTATTAACAAAGTTCCAGTAACCAACTCTTCTTACTAACATATTCCGTCACTGTTTTGCATTGGTTTTTCACAGATGTAACTGAGGTCAGAATATGAGGCCAGCAAAATAACAGATTTGTAATAAAGTATATCTTGGTCTTTCAGTTCCCAAATTGAGATTGTATGGCTGAATCTGGATTTTCAAACTGCCCTTTTAAGCATATTACATGGTAGTTTACTGTATATGTCTAAATGTGAGATTTGGCTGTTAAGTGACTCATGTTCAAATATTAGGCTATTCACGTTGATCAGTCTGTATCTTTTTTTCTTTTTGCAGAGAAATGCCATCAAAAGGCAGAAAACTGCATGATCAGATTTTCATAACCCTTTTTGACAGCCTCTTAATCTATTGGGAGAGCTCTTTCTGTGCAGAAGTAGTTCTGTTTGTGCAGAGAAGTCTAGAAGAAATTAAGTATCAGAGGGATAGCTGTGTTAGTCTGGATCTGTAAAAGTGGCAAAGAATCCTGTGGCACTTTATAGACTAACAGACGTATTGGAGCATAAGCTTTCGTGGGTGAATACCCACTTTGTCGGATGCATGTAGTGGAAATTTTCTCTCGAGAATCTATTGACTGGAAGAGACTGAGCCTTGTCCTGGGTCTGAGAAGTCCTCAAGCTCTGTTTAAGGGGCAGCTTTCATCTGTGTGCTGAACCATATATGAGGGTAACACCTTAGTGCTTGAGTCAGTGGACACATTAGGAAATGTAGCTGGAGCTTTAAAATAAAATTTTCATAGACAAGGACAAATATATCACGTATCTGGGATGAGAGACATTGTATTGCTATCTTTCTCTTCATATCCAATGATGAAATGTAAGGTTGCAAACCTTGATGCTGGATTTTAGCTACTGGGATCCCTTAAAAATGCACTATTTAATACTATAGCTAGGTCAAATTTGAAACCTTTATTTTCTTTAAGATTCAGAAAATCTCTCTCTTCACATTCCCCCCCACATTATAAATAAAACCCTGAAGTAAGAGATATATAATGTCTATATATGTTCAGGGTTTTATTTATAGTGTGGAGGGGAATGTGAGGGGATAGGTGGGGAGGATTTATTAATACACTTACTTAATATAGAACACTAACCTTAATGTAGGTTTCAGAGTAGCAGCCGTGTTAGTCTGTATATGCAAAAAGAAAAGGAGTACTTGTGGCACCTTAGAGACTAACAAATTTATTTGAGCATAAGCTTTCGTGAGCTACAGCTCACTTCATCGGATGCATTTTAATGTAGGGTTCCACAAAGAAACTTGTCCATATTAATTATTTTTCTTTTATCATTTTAGTGGTGTGTGTTCTACACAAAAGAATTCAGGTTTTATTAAATCAAGCTTGAAATAGGCAACTTGTCAGCACAGATAAATGTAACCTTTCCCTGTTTCAGGGTTGTCTTTGCACCACATAGACCTTGGTGGGATATTTTTTTTTATTGATAAATGTGTGTTTTGGGTTTTGGGTTTTCTTAGTATTTTTTTGTAAATAGCTCTAATTTTAACTTTTCCTTACACAACAAAAAAATCTAATTCAGGTATGAATTTGAGAGGTAACATAAATATTTTCTGCTCAACAGCTGTATAACTGCTTTCTAGGTCCATTCTTACTATGTTGATTGGGAACAAATTGTGTTAATTAATTAAGAGATAAGCGTTTCACACTATAAGAGTCACCTTGAAAGTAGAGAGGAAGTATTCAGGGTAATTATTGATATATCTAAAGAAGTAGATGTGAAACTCACAATTTCAGAGTGAGTTTAAAATTTGAATGCAAGAAGCTTCTAAAATTAGTTTTCTATTTTTTCCTGTCTGGTCTTTCAGGCATCCAGATGTTTTATTGTAATGCTATTCCCAGCAGTGTCTTAATTACTCCTTGGATTACTCTTTCAAATCCTTAGCAGAGAAATCAATTGGGACCTTATTCATCAAAATTTGGGGTATATGCACAATTCATGCTGTCTAGAAGGGTACTGTCAGAATGGTGGCATAGGTAGCTTTTTCTACACTTTTGGCTCCAAATGTGCAAATACATGAGTGAGTAACTTTACATATCTCAATAGTCCCATTAAGTCAGTGCATCTAGTTAGTAGCATATGTAAAGTTATTCAAGCTTAAGTATTTGCAGGCTGAGGATCTCTTTTGTGTGTGTGTATACCCTTCACAAGAGGGTTTTTAAGTGAAGTGAATGCTTTGGAAAGTGACTAATAGGAGTGCCCTGAGCCTGTGGGGAGCTATGCACAAATTTTGACCTGTAACAGTTGGGGGGTTTTCAGTCCTCTGTCTCTCCTAAGCAAAAACTGTCAAACACACTGAATTGTGTGGTGGCTTTTATGTGCGCTAATGGCAATTGTAGAATGGCATCAAACTAATATTCATTTTGACTTGAGGTAGGATTAGAACTCTAGTTACTGGAGATGAAAGGCTGGCAGATTTACCTTAAACTAAGATAAGACTGTTTAGTGGATATGCCCTTCCAGTAAACCAAAATACATGGGTTATACTTTTGTGTGTGTGTGTGTGTGTGTGTGTGTGTGTGTGTGTGTAAGTAGTAAGACATGTCCGTCTCCCAATAAATGAAAAAAGTGAACTGAACTTTATGGGTTTGACCTTTCAGCCAGCTGTCAATATGGCTTCCATTTTTATGGGTGCAGTTTTGAGCCCTTAGTAGCTGTTTTAATAATTTACTACTGGTACTATATTAGTAGTTAGTTTGAGTCTGAAAGTCAGACTATGAAGAAATCCATGTGCTATGCAGCGTTATAATTTTTGGTGACATTTTAGTGTACCATACCTTTTAGTCTTCAGGAGTTTGCCCATCAATGAGGTCAGCTGCCATTTGTGAGGCAGAGTTGATTCAGTACATTAGAGGAGACATGCACTTTGCTCTGAAATGGAGGTTTATTTTTGTTCTTGATTTTATTTCCATAATGTAAAGTAAATCATTAGAACTTAAGATACATAGTGGCTCTTTGCCTGGAAAGCATAAGTCTGTCTATTAATAATTTTTGTCAAGACTTGATTGAGTGCACCAAAATGCAAGTACAATTACTGCTGGTTTTTAAAAAAAAAAAGTACATCTCTGAAAATCTGGCAGTAGTTCTCAAAATAACTCCTTTGTGCCCACAGTGGGAGGAAGAGGTCGGGGAGAACAGGGGACCCCGTGGTGACAGTTCCAACATCCTTGATCTGTCCATGATCCCCTTCCCTCCCTCTTCCCCCACTCCATGTTCTGCTATGTGGAGTGCTCAACTTCAGTCCATACTGCTGGTGAATGGGCTATAAAGAGGTCCCTCTTGAATTATTTATTGCCTTTCTCCCTCATTGACTCTGCTACCAATGGGTCCTTTGTACCCCATTTGCCCCTGAGAGAATGTGGCAGTCTGTTTCATTATTGTAGAGACTTAGTGGGATAATGATGGGTACCCACAATTATTCATGTTTGCAAAACTTTTTTTCTTTTTAAATCCTATTGCTATTATTCATGCGTGACTCCTAATGTTAATGGGGAAAGATCTGCCTCATTGAACAGAGTAGCCTTCTGAAATGTAACAACCATTTTGTATAACTGAGTCGCTTAAAATGAAAGTGTGTGTAGACTAGCCTGGATCTTCTAAATCAAGACACAAATGTCTGCCACTTCATTGTACTCCAGGTGGAAAATCTGAATAAGGAGTCTTGGAAAAGAGTTGGCACATTGAAATATTAGTTTTCAATTGTAGATACCACTTTCTGCCAATCTTGTTCTTCTTCCCCTGCCCAGGGTTGCCAACTTTGTCATATTTAAAAACCAGACACTCCAACAGTGCTGCCTCTGAGGTCCCTGAACCCTGTTTGCTCCTCTTTTCCTCCCCCACCCCCGTTGCTCGCTGCTCTTCCCCTTTCTCCCCCCAGGTCTAGAGGGACTCGTCTGTGGAGCCAGGTCTTTGAGCCGCAGCTGCCTGACCCAGGTAGGAGATGGCCTTGGCTGAGTAGGGGCTGGTGCAGGTGATGACCCGGTGCCTCCACCACCCGTAGTAACCGGACTTTGGGTGTCTGATCAGTACATCTGACTGGATGCAGTGAGGTCCCCTTTTCAACCAGACTTTTCAGTTGAAAACCGGGTACCTGGCCACCCTCCCGCTGCCTCCAGACTTATTCAGATTTTTTTGTTTTTCTCTTGGCTTTCAGATAAAGCTACTGAAATTAGAGAAATTTTTAAAAATAGACAGCTTTGTAAATGCATAGGACAATAGAAGTATTAATAGTGAAAAGTGTTAGAAACTTTTATAAGGCCTTAAAACCAAAGAAGCTTGACTCATCAGCTGTGATATTAAGTGAATAAGCAGGGATTACTTAGTTTAGGAGCAATTGAAACACAATAGTATTGTGTGCCTAGAGATTATGGTATGCACTATGTAATTCAGAAATATATACAATATGTATTCTATAACTTGTCAGTTAAACTAGGCTATCTCATTTCTCCTTATTTTGTTCCAGCTTGGTTTTTAAACTGCAATGTCTGCAAAGAGTTACTAATGTTGTGCAATGCAAATTGATTGCTTGACATTGCACACAAGAACAAGTTAAGACTTGCAAGCTTTCATTTAGATGTTGGGCAATAAAAAAGTCAATCTGAGCAGTGAAAATAATTGCCTGTAAATTTCAACCACAAGTGGATTATTTGATTACTCCTGGGTTGTAATTCCATTTTTTCCCCCTACAGAAATATTTTTTGAGTAAATAGCTTTCAAATACATTTTGGACACTTCATTCAGATTTAATTTGTTTGCAAAAAGCTGATTACCAGAGTGCGGTTTTTTTATTTTAAAAAAAAAAAAAACCAAACACAACCCTGAATATAGGTATTCAATTACCCTACAGTTTGTTTCAGCAATTCAATAACTAGAAAGTAGTTTGACTAGTCTACTGTTTAGCATTTTTATTTGAAGACTAATTTTCTATCACATCTAAGGTGCAAAATATATGCATTTTTTATTCATAATACAATATTTCAAAGTAATTACATTTTGCACATGCGGGAAATTATTTGTTCTGTCTGTTATGAAACAAGACTTAAAAATAATGGGCCTATTACATTATGTATGATGCTGAGGGATTCTCCTGCAAGAAAGTATGCTGGGGCATTATGCCTTCCATACTAGTTTTGGGTTTTATTTCTGATCTCAGTTACATCAGTAAATTCCCCAAATGGATGGAATTTGTCTGGATTATGCTGGCGTAATTGAGAATAGAATCTGAAATCTGACCTTCTGTATGTTTAACTGTTGCATAATCCTTCAACAGTCCATAATCTAGTTCCATTGCAATAATATTGGGAGGAAGTGTGGTTTTGTGGTTAGAGGAAGGCAGTGGAGTTCTTGGAGTTCTTGATGCAAGTTGTTTGTTTCAATACAGGGGAAACTGGGTTAATTCTAAGGCCTACGCTTATACAAAAGGTCAGACGAGGTGATTAATGGTCTCTGTTGGTCTTAAAAATCTATGAATTTTTTTGAGCATGATCACCGGTATTTCATCTTTATTTTAGAAAGCCTTGTAAGTCACATGACAGATGAAATATGCATAGAGTTCTTTGGGTATTCATTGCCATCTGACCTTGGTTTGCATAAAGATCCTATGTTTATAACTAAGGCTACGTTTTAGTCACAAGTATTTTTAGTAAAAGTCACGGACAGCAAACAAAAATTCATGGCCTGTGACCTGTCCATGGCTTTTACTATATACCCCTGACTAAAACTTGGTAGGGGCTGTCCAGGGCGTGGCGGGGTGCGCGGCCCGGGAGGACCCCCATTGGTGCTGGGGACCCCGCTGGTGCTGGAGGGTGTTGACAGGGCCGGCAGGCTCCCTACCTGGCTCTGTGCCTCCCCATCCCCTCCAGCAGCAGAGTTTGGGTGTGTGTGGGGGGGGAAGGACACAGGATGGGGTGAGGCAGGCTCTGGGCGTTGCTTATCTGGGAGCTTCCCAGAAGCGGTGACATCCCCCTCGCTCAGCTGCTAGACGGAGGCATGGCCAGGCAGCTCTGCGCTCCCTCTGCTTGCAGGCACTGCCCCCACAGCTTCCATTGACCGCAGTTCCTGGCCAATGGGACCTGTGAAGCCAGCGCTCTGGGCGGAGGTAGCACATGGAGCTTCCTGGCTACACCTCCACCTAGCAGCTGAGTGAGGGGGATGTTGACACTTCTGGAGAGCCCCTCAGGTAAGCATCGCCCAGAGCCCGCCTCACCCTGTCATGTGCCCCAACACCCTGTCGTATCCAAATTCTGCTACTGTGGGGGGGGGCAGGGAGGGGCAAGACTGTCTCACCAGCGGCCAGTGCTACTGGCACAGGAGCTGTCTAAGCTGCCCTCGGGCCAGGTGCACCGTCCTCTGCAGAAGTCAAGGAGATAACGGAATCTGTGACAAACTCGCAGCCTTATTTATAACAAGTCCAACAAATTGAAAAAAACAGACGTGTGTGTATACATTGAACATCTCTCCTAATCCTTTCATTTCAAGCATTAGTTTGCTGGATTTATGTAGAAGGATAATAACCATGTTCAGGCCCTTGTTCACAGAATTCAAATGTTTTGCACCATGAAAGTACGGAAATCTCTATGAAACACCAAGCTACTTCAATAATGTAATAGAACCAGAGAGAGCCAAAATAAGGTTGGATGCAAGTTCCAAAACAAAACAACTTCTGATCCACCTCCTATATTTTATTACTCATGGCTAGCCAGAAACCTTTGCTTATGCACTGTTAATTTCTATATGGCCCATTCTTTAAATTTGATGTCTGAAACACAGTTGAACTTCAATGAAATCTCAGTACAGAATGTAAATAGCTAATTCATAATTGGAGTACCTGAATAAAGATACTAAATGCTTATGCGGTCACCATCCAGAGCTTCCTTGTTGGCTTTTCCCATGTCTCTTAAATCTGTAAATAAGAGTGTCTACAGAAGCGTATTTATTTATCTGTCAAGGAGTAACACAACAGATTCTGTCATGCTCTGTATTTACACATTGTAACTCCAAGGATTGCTTCCTCTCCTGCTCTTCAATTCATAAATTCTAAGGCCAGAAGGGACTATTATGATCCTCTGGTCTAACTTCCTACATAACACAGGCCATAGAATTTCAGCCACTAATTCCTGAATCAAAGGCAGTAACTTGTGGTTGAACAGGGGCATATCTTTGGGTGTATTTCTAAATCTTAATATTAATACTAAGACTTGAAATGATGGCGAATCAACCATACCTTTGGTGAGTTGTTCCAATAGTTAATTACCCTAACAGTTTAAAAAAATGCACCTTATTTGACATTTGAATTTTTCTAAATTCAATTTCCAGCCTTTGGATCTTGTCATGCTGTTTTCTATTCGTCTTTTAGTATCCAAAATCTTCTTGTTAGGTGGCTACTTAGATTATGATTGTCACCTCGTAAACTTTTTGCTGATAAACTAAGTAGATTGAACCCATTAAGTCTCTCACTATAAGGCATATTTTCCAGACCCAAATCATTTTATGTACCTCTCCTCTGAACATACTCCAATTTCTTTCTTTTTATTTATTTTTTTAAATAAAAAGTGGATACCAGAACAGGATGCATTACAGTATTTTGATGATGGTCTTAACAATGCTGTACTCAGAAGTAATATCACCTCCATTTTCAAATTTCCCTTGTTTATACGTCTGCCCAAGGGTCATGTTGCCCTTCTAGTCACAGCATTGCACTGGGAGCTGATGTTCATTTAGTTATCTACTGTGGCCCTAAGTTCTTCTCAAGTTGCTTGTTTCCAGAATACAGTCTACCATCATGTAGGTATGGCCTGTGTTCTTTGTTCCTAAGTGTGCAGACTTGTCTTTGGCTCTATTCTTCTACATTTGATTTGTGCCTAGCTTGCTAAAGGATCCAGATCACTCAATATAAGTGAATTGCCCTCTTCATTATTCTCCTCCTCCAGGCTGTTTTATTTTTAAAATAAGATGTCTGCCCAAAGCTCTGGGTACCATAACATAATTAATTTATACAACACAATGAAGTTTCAGAAAAATTAAAATAGTTCCACCATGAATTCAGACAGATACGTACCTACAGATACTTCATTCCATGCCTTTGTTGTTATGGGACTTTCAGCTCTCTTCAAAAACCCTGTTGAATGGATCTTTTCAGTTTGCCCAGAAAGTCACCAGATCCAGGCTATTGTGACTCAAGGTCTCAGAGGCCCTGCAGAGAACTTCCTACCAGCTGCCCCCTTCCTTTTATAGTGAGGGGGACGCAGATTGGGCACCCCTTCTGGGTGCAGCTGTGGCAGGGAAAAAACACGGTCCTTTAGGAAGGCTGGTTGAAAGCCACGTAGAGCTTTATAGGTCATAACCAGCATTTAAACTCCATCTGGAGACCAACAGGCAGCTAATGCAGATCCCAGAGCACTGGTGTCACATGCCCCCCTCAATAATCAAGCTGCTACTTTCTGATCCAGGCTCAGTGTCTGATTTTTAAAGTACAGCCCCATGGAGAGTGAATTGTAGTAGTCAAATATTAGAAGTGATAAATACCTGTCAGACTGCATCTACGGATCTAAAATAACCCCTAAATTGTAAAGCATAGTAACTGATGGCAGATGTACTCCACAATTGAAGGGACTGATACTACCTCCATCCTCTCCTCTGGCAGTTTCCCTCAAGCCACCATCATCACCTCAGTCTTGACTCAGTTGACCTTCAGCTAGCTCTCTCATCCATCCCTCAGCCTCAGCTAGTTGAGGCTCTCAACTGCATTGTCCAAGACAGAGAACTATGCTTGAGTGTCATTAGCATACTGATAACACTGTACACTTCCTTTTATCACTTGCAAATGTGACAGGGTCAGGCCAGATGGCTACAGGAGAGTAAGGCAGATATATTAGCCCCAGGTTAAGTAGGTCCCTTTTTTCTGGGTAAGGTAACAGGGAAGGTTCCAGAACAATCAAACTTTCTGGAAACAATTAAGGCAGACGGGCTGATTGGCTGCAGGCTTTCTAATCAGGAAGCTGCTAGAATCAATTAAGACAGGCAGGCTAATCGGGGCACCTGGGTTTTAAAAAGGAGCTCACTTCAGTTTGTGGTGTGTGTGAAGGAGCTGGGAGCAAGAGGCGCAAGAAGCCGAGAGTGAGAAAGAGTACTTCTGGAAGCCTGGGAAGTACAAGCATTATCAGACATCAGGAGGAAGGTCCTGTGGTGAGAATAAAGAAGGTGTTGGGAGGACGCCATGGGGAAATAGCCCAGGGAGTTGTAGCTGTCCCGCAGCTGTTACAGGAGCCGCTGTAGACAGCTGCAATCCACAGGGCCCTGGGCTGGAACCCAGAGTAGAGGGTGGGCCTGGGTTCCCCCCATCCCTTCATCCCCCCCCAACTCCCCACTTGATACTGGAGGAGTTGAACTGGACTGTGGGTTCCACCAGAGGGGAAGGTCTCTGGCCTGTTCCCCGATCCACTAGGTGGATCAGCAGAGACTGCGGGGAATTGTTGTTCTTCCTTTTCCCCACGATGGCCAGTGATGAGGCTGAGTGAACGGCAGATTTGAGCCATGAAAGTAGCCAAACTGCGGGCTGCCGTGAACCTCTGAGGTGAGCAAATCCGCCAATAAGCTCAGGACCCACCAAGGCAGAGGAGGAACTTTGTCAGACAAAACTTATCTGCAATAATTTAACTTTCTTGCAGATCACTGATAAAATATTGGGCTGAGAATAGATTCTCCCTAGAATCTCTCCTCTCTATCTTCCCTTCCACACACTTGGTCAATGGCATGGTACTATAAGCCATTTTGTCTTTCATTATGATGATTGAAATATTTTTTTCTAAGCTAAGATTAAACCTAAAACTGTCCCCACCTCTGGATTTCCTAGTTAGTCCCATCTTCTGTGTATCTTATTTGACTTTTAAGAATAAAATTGTCTGGGTCAGAGGCTCTTTATTTTTGTCTGTACAGCCCATTGTACACCATATTGAAGGCATAAATATCCTTTAATATTCTGTGTAGGTTTATTTCCATATATCAATGTGACACAGAGCTGAGAATGAAGAGTAGAGAGAAAGGACATGGAGATAAATGAGCCATCTAACTTCCCTGGTGCGGTTGCCTGGGGGTGGAAATAATTTGCTGTGTTTTACTTAACTGGTTACTTGACAGGGATTGTCTAGTGTTGGAACAAATTTCCCACCATCGAAAGCCTTGTATCCCATGGAGGAGAGCTTGTCACAGCTCCTTTATAGAGTCCATCAGTACTTCTCTGTATATCTAAGGCAGGATAGCTATAGGGACACCAGCTTCAAGGCAGCTTCTGTTGACATAAATAAGGTGTGATACTTTCCAAGCAAGTATATTTTCAGTCTTGAGTACACCTCATTCCCTAGAGAAAAACTTTAAAGGGTGAAAACTTGCTTCTAGGTTAACATGCTGTTTGAACTCCCTGTATTCTCTCAAACTGTGATGAGGCTTGAATTTGGCCAGGCTTTTATCTCAATCACTTTAAAATGGAACTACCAGTATGTCACAGATGTTGGACACTGTGATGTCTTGAAGAGGAAAAACCTAAGTGTGGCACTGACAATTCGGAGTGAGGTGGGGGAGAGAGCTGTCTTCACTTAGAGAAGAGAGGGCTTTTTATTTTTTGTCAGTGCACTTAGAATGTTTCTTTTTACTGCACTGTGAATACTTACCCCACACCAGTTGAGCAGGGGGTTAACCAAAATCTGTGGGCTGAGGAAGCCAGCCCCCAACTCCTCTGCTGGGCATACTCCAACTGGGACCAGAATATAAAAGGGAGCAACTCAACACAAGAGCAGAAGTGTTGCAGGCTTCCATCAGGAGAATGCCAGAGCTCCAGGAACAGCAGCCAGCTGAGTTGAGACTCCAGCCGCCCGTTGACAGAGGAAAGACAGTGGAGGCCACAAGACTACCAGCACTGGAAGGAAGAGTAGGAAGCAGTGACCACCAGGGTGACCAAAACTGATTATAGAAGCACCAGGTGTGATGGGTTCAGTCCAAGAGACCCCTTTGGGACTGTCACCTGATGTGCTGAAGTTACCTTTGAGCCAGTTTTCCCTGCCGCTTGGGACTCCAGAATCCTTCTTTGTTGAGCCATACACGTTAGCCTGCTGCAACAAAGACCTAGGTCTGGTCCACGCCCCCGAAGCTGCAGCCTTTAACCAAAAACTGCTCAGCAGGTCATTTGTCTCCAATGCCCAGACACCTAGTTCCCAATGAGCTCCAAACCCCAAATAAATCAGTTTTCCTCTGTATAAAGCTTATACAGGGTAAACTCATAAATTGTCTGCCCTCTATAACACTGATAGAGAGAGGTGCACAGCTGTTTGCTCCACCAGATATTAATCACTTATTCTGGGTTTACTAATAAACCAAAAGTGACTTTATTAAGTATAAAAAGTAGGATTTAAGTGGTTTTAAGTAATAACAGACAGAACAAAGTAAGTCACCAAGCAAAATAAAGCAAAAACACGCAAGTCTAAGCCTAATACATTAAGAAATTGATTACTGGTAAAATCTCACCCTCTGTTGTTCCAATAAGCTTCTTTCACAGACTAGACTCCTTCCTAGTCTGGGCCTAATCCTTTCCCCTGGTACAGTCCTTGTTAGTTCCAGCAGGCATCTCGGGTGAAAAGCAGGGGCTTTCTAATGACTGGGAACCCACTTTGTTCTGTTTCACTCCCTTTTATAGCTTTGGCACAAGGTGACAATCTTTTGTTTCTCTGGGTCCTCACTCCTTCTCCTAAATGGAAAAGCACCAGGTTTAAAATGGATTCCAGTTCGGGTGACATGATCACATGTCACTGTAAGACCTCCTTTATTACCTAGGAGCTGGCCAACACCTATACAGGAAGGCTTGTAGGTAAACAAACCCATTCACAGTTCATTGATTCTGAAACACCCTCAATGGCTTCCACTTAATGTGTTTATATCAGTAATACAAGTTTATATCTTATTCTCCTAACTCTAGACATAGAAATAATACATGCAATAAATAGGATGAATACACTCAGTAGATTATAACCTTTGTAATGATACCTTACAAGAGACCTTTAGCATAAAACATATTCCAGTTACATTATATTCACACTCATTAGCATATTTCCATAAAACATATGGAGTGTAGTGTCACATCAGGACCCTAGGGCCCTGGCCTGGGACCTGGTGGAGAAGAGTGGACCTGGTTCCCCCTACCCTAGCTGCCTCATCACTGGGACAGCTGATGCCTGGAGGGGAGAACTTAGCAGTTACATGGACTTGGGCTAGGCCGTGCTTCCCGGAACCACAGGACAGCCCCACTGATGCTGGCCATTGGACCATACTGCCCTGAGCTGCAGGGCCTCCACATAGACTTTGGCCTCTAGTGCTTCCCTGAGTGGAAGGACAGCTTTACTGATTCTGGCCATTGGCCCATACTGCTCTGAGCTGCAGGGCCACCACCTAGATCCAATCACTTGGGCCACCAAATAGCCATTTTGATAACCTCCACAATCCAACACCCTGTAACGGGTTGTACCTACCCTGTGACATCCACTAATGTATGAAGATTCCATTGAGTCTGATTAGATTGTACTCAAGATTGTAGGCCATTGGTAAAATGGTGCACTGTAGGCTTTAGTTCCCTAAATATCCATGCAGTTTGCATTTCTTCTCTTCTAAATTTGTTGTGGGTGGCCATATTTCTAAGTTCCTTTTCTTGTAGAATTTGTTGCGGTTCTGAGGAAAGTGTGTATGCAGGGAGGAGCAGAGTGGTGGAGACAACTGATGAAGCAACAACCAGGACCTCCTAAAAGTGACCCGATAAGGCAGGCTAACTGGCAAAACAGACCCCCTGCCCAATACATGTGGAAATGTAGATGATTTTTGAAATGGCTGTTGGAGAGCCAGCAACACTAGACCCTGCTGCTATAATAGATCGTCTCACAGTTTCAGCTCCAGATGGCGTAAAAGCAGGAGCAGCCGCAGCAAATGGTATGGGAACTGGCCACCCAAACTGAGGCGCAGCAAAAGCAGTTGGTCTAGCAGATGGTGGCACTGCTGCGGCCAACTACATTGCCTTTCCTCACCCTGATGGGGCCAGAGGTGGGAAATATTTTGGCAGGGCTCCTCATGCGTCTCACTAAGATGAGACCCAGTGACAATCCCGAAGAGTTCCTTATGACATTCGAATGGGTTGCCATGGCTGCCCAGTGGCTGCCAGACACTGGACTACCCTCTTGGCACCATATTTAACTGCTTGGTCCAGACCATCTACTGGAATCATGAGGCAATACAGCAATGTGAAGGCTGGCATGCTGGACCAGGCTGGCATCAGTCATCCGCTGTGAACAGTACCTGCCTTGGGCTAGGCCAGCATCTCTGGGACTACTGCTGGCGATGGCTGGAACCAGAAAAGCTGTCTGGGATCCAAGTGGTGGAGATGATGGCATTGGAGCAGTTTAACCAGATCCTACCTGGTGTGGGAAAAGAATGGATGCAAGCCGTGCACCCCTGAGCAGAAGAATAACCTTACTGACTCTGGCCAGTGGGCCTTACTGCCCTGAGCTGTACGCCACATAAATCCAGTCCACATAGGCCACCAAATAGTCATTTTGATAACCCCCACAGTCCGATAACCTGTGATAGTGTACCTACCCCATGACATGCATTAATGTACAGATATTCCATTGAGTTTGATTAGATGGTACTCATGGTTGGAGGCGATGCATAAGATGGTGCCCCATAGGCTTTAGCTCCCTAAATATCACCATGCAGTTTGCATTTCTTCTCTTCTAAATTTGTGGGTGGCCATGTTTCTAATCTCCCTTTCTTGTAGAATTTGTTGTGGTTCTAAGGAAAGTATGTACGTGAGGAGGGGCAAGGTAGGCTTTTGTTGTTGTTCACAGCTGGTGTGGAAACAGTGTTCATATATTGGGCATTTTTAATGCTGTCTCATCCTTCCTTCTCCCTATTCCCATCCTATTTTTTTTATTTCAATAGTGCCTAAAGCCCCAATAGTGATTTGGGGCCCTATTGTATTAGATGCCACACAAACACGTAGTAAAAGATGTCTCAAAGAACTTAGATACAAACTTCAGACAAGCTTCAACAAGTGAGTCTGACGTGCAAAAGGATCTAATAGGTCTCTTCCAACTCTAGGTTTCATGAATCCTGTTATAGAAATTTTCTTTTTGAGACTGGGATTTTTTTTCTCACTTTCCTAGAAGAGCTGAAGTGTCTTAGTGAGTGGCTCCTAATCTGTTTTCAGTACCAAGAGTCATTGTTCAAAGCTGAAGCAGTGACCGAAGTGTGGTGTGCCTAATTGCCATTCCTTAGTGATTATACTGTACCATGTTGCCACCACTGGCTGGGCACAATTTAATACAGGGTTTTGAGACTTGCAATGAAACTTGCAAAGCAATTCCTATTGCAGGCAGTTTATATTGAGGTTTTTGTTAAAATAATAAATGCAAGATGACTAGTAGATTGAGATTTCTCAGTGTCCTGTGATGAAGGATATGTGATCAATGTTTCACATACCTATGGTGATGTGAATCTGATGTCACTTTGCTTACTTGCATTCACAAATATTGTTTCATGAACAGCTTCAAAAAGCTGTTGAATGGTCATTTTTCAAGAAACGTGTCACAGAAGAGCTGAAACTCCATGGATCAACTGGAATTTGATTTAATTTGATTAAAAGTTTGCTGGATATCTCATTAAACTCAAAGTCCACATCCTGACTATTTTAATCTTCTAGAGCTATGACATTGGATAATATGTAGCATGCGTAGTCCATATAAATCTATATTTCCAAATGACATTTTGCACACCTACTTTGTTTTTGTTAATTCAACCTCAAATGTAATCTCTCCCTAAAACGACAGGCTGTCTTTCACCGTGTGTAACTGAACAGGATTACATTATGTCCCGAAAAGGAAACAGTGCACAGATTTTTAGTTATCATGACAATGCTGTTATAGTGCTGCTCATTTCATGTCATCTTAAGCTGGTAGTGAGTTTACTAAACGCTAAGGTCCATACTTATTCTGGGTAGAAGTTAGTGACATATGTATGACTTTTGTATATATTTTAATCTCTGAACCAAATAGCTAGTCTTCAGGAAAGAGTAAGAAATGTACCATATTCATATCCTTTAATTGTTTCAGTGTTCATTTCTGCATTTACCTATACAATTTTTGTTAACAAAAATCTTCTGTGAAAGTTCTTAAAGCCAGTAAACTCCTAAAGTATAAACTAGGGGCCTAAATTTGCCCAAGAAGCACCAAATCTGTTGTCCATATCCTTTATAAGAGTGGTTCTTATAAACTTGGGGAAAACGCCATCAAGAGGATGGTTGCAAAAATGCATTCTATTACCACTTTACCCCAGATCTATTTCCAGAAAAAAGTGGTACACTTAACGTGTAAGTGGCAGACTGCCATATGTAGTCTAACAAAGTAGACACTAGGTTTTAAATCCTTCCTTTGCAAACCAAGTAGGATCTTTAAAGATATTTTATAAATACAAGTGGAATATACCAACATTTCAGAGAGCTACTAATATCTCAGACTTCTGGAAAAAACTTTACAATAGTGTTCTGTGAAAGGGGGTGTGATGCACAATACATATAATTCATTTAAACTAAATACCAAATACAAAATTGTCAGTAAAACAGTAATACTACACTACTCTGTATTTGGAACAATGGATGCCTTGTTAAGGACCCAACAAACCCCTACTCTTCAATTAAAGTTCACAATAAACATCTGAAGTCCCAAGTAATACCTTCACCAAAATCAGGGAAAACCAAACTTGATGCTTCTAAGGTGAAACATGAGATTGTTTATAAAGAATTAAGGAGGGTAGGATGACAGTTCTAACTGGTGGATTTTTAAATCCTTTGCAGATCACCTCTTAAACCTGCAGCTTAGTGCTTGAGTGATGATTGCTTACCCCAACCTGTGGCCCAGGGTAACTTATTTCTCGGGGCAGAGGGGAAAGGGTGGTCTTGCACTTTGGGTCAACACTTTTGTGGATAAAAACAATGAAGAGTCCGATGGCACCTTAAAGACTAACAGATTTATTTGGTCTTAAGCTTTCGTGGGTAAAAATCCCACTTCTTCAGATGCATGGAAGCAGCAGGTTTTTTTACCCATGAAAGCTTATGCCCAAATAAATCTGTTAGTCTTTAAGGTGCCACCGGACTCTTCATTGTTTTTGTGGATGCAGACTAACACGGCTACCCTTCTGATGCTTTTGGGATGGTTGTTCTTAAACCAATCTCAGTCCTGGAGTATGAGCAGAGTATAGGTGATATGGCTAAAGATGCAAGATAACTTAATTCCTGGATGATATCTCTTCTACAGGTGTGGTACAATACATGTTTTCGCTTCTGCTGCAATTTTCTTATTAAGGTCATTTTTATAGACTGTATATTAAGCATTCATCAGCTATAACTGCCTATTCCTTGTTCGGTGTTTGAATTCTATGAATGCAGACACACAAACACAGCAGTATGGGTTAAATGCAGCGTCTGCAACTTCATTTAACTAACCATTAACTTAATTTACAGTCACAGCACTCCAGTGCATAACTACCTAGCTGGACACTTCCAGTATAAATTTCAAGCAGAGGTATCAAGAAACCCAAACTTGGAGAAAGGTCTTATTCCCTCCTTATCATCTTTACCTCTGGATAGCTAAAGTGTCTGCTCTGTGTGACATAGGAATTTTAAGATGAGAAGAGCCTCAAACTGCACAAGAGAGAGAGTGGCACCCACACTGTTCTAAATTAATGCCCAAACAAATGCTTTTGAAAAATCCCTACTTGGAGTTAAATGCCCCAGATTGACTCATGTTAATTTACAATTGGTGCAGGAAACTCACCACAATTCGCAACAATTAAAATGGATGTTTTGAAAACCAGACTCCTGGGGGAAGTGGGGGGGGAGCAGCACAGCTGTGCCAATTATAATATTGGGGGGAGGAATCCCTTTCTGACCCCCTGAAAGGGTGATTGGCCCAGCCCTGCCACTAGAGGATGTGCAGCACACCTATCTAAAGGGAGGAAGAGGGAAATCCGTATAAAGGGATGGAGCCAAAAGGGTGCCAAACACTGGCCATCCACATCCAGAAGGTGCCCTATATGCCCTTTAAAGGGGACAGGGGAAGCCAATGGCTCTCTTTAAACCCAGCAATGATGAGTTGGTGGAGGTGAGGCTGATGGCCTATCCCTACACCCACCTTGTGCTTCCCCATCTTTCCCATTCCCACCACATCCCCACCAGAAACAGGGGAGGTTCAGGAGGAGAAAAAAAGCCATAAGAATATCTTCACTTTATACCTACTACAGCATACTTGAAAGGCAACACTGTAATTGAAAAGTAATGTCCTTGACTAGTTTTTTAATGTTCAGTTTATTACTGAAAATATTTGCTTTATTAAGGGAAAATCTTTTACACAGTCAACCTCTTCCTCATTCTTGATCCTGAAATGGAATCTTATGGCTATGTCAGTCTGCTTCTATGGACACTGTTATGGTATAACACTTGTGGGTTTTTTTGTTTTTGTTTTTTCACTTGAATGTAATCTGTGCATTCATTTCTCTACAAAAGACATGCTTGATCGCTCCCCCAAGGACTTTATGTTCAAATTAGACAGACAATCTAGTGCATTGTGCATTTAAATTTCATTAATAGGGAATGAACTAGGCTCTTCTCCATGACCAAGTAACTTGGTTGCTGTGCTGAAAGTCACTGTAGTTTAAATGTGGGGGGAGAGGGTTCTCGGAGCTTTCCGAGATGGCTTTGCTTATGTGTTTATTGGGCTGAACAGCTAATCCAAAGAAGCAAACCTTTCGGGCAGTGTGGGTTGAGGACTTGGAGTAAATAATTTTTTCTTCCATAGTTAAATAGTGAAATAAGCTTTTTTTAAAGAACACACTGAGTGCTACAGATTCAGGTAACTTTCAGAATATTCACAAAAAGAAAAGGAGCACTTGTGGCACCTTATAGACTAACAAGTACTCCTTTTCTTTTTGCGAATACAGACTAACACGGCTGCTACTCTGAAACCTTTCAGAATATTGTTACTTTTGTATCTTATTCATTAATAATAATTATGTACGGAATTTTTTCATTGATTGTCCCAGTTGCTAGTGCTTCCTGAATGATAGGGCTTCCTGCCCCACACACATTGGTATCAGTTTCTCTAATATTCTGACACTGTCACTCTAAAGTGAGTGTAACTTGCTTTTATTAAGATTCAGTAATTACACAATTAAATATATTGTCAAAGTCTATTGCATGTAAATACGCTTATGTTAAAGACTTTCCAAATTTTAGAGCATAATTAAGCTGTTCTTGTAAAACTGCTAATTTTGAGGAGGGCCATACTGAGACGTGCTTTATTGAACACAATGGTGCAGTGTGTTACCAATTTGGTATTCATGCATACAGAAATGTATAGAATAACTTTTTTATACTTGTGATTATTTACTGGGTATTAATCTGCCATTGTATATTAAATGTTCAGCATAGCCCCAAACCCTAGTCTATTGCTGTGTTCCAAACATAATATAAAAAAGGTGAAGGATTTGCCTCAGAATTTTCTCGTTCCTTTTTGGTGGTGTTTGTTCAGTTTCAGGAGTTCTGTTTTCCAAAGAGAAACATAAAATCATTTTTTACTTTCAGAAATGAAGTATCCAACCTCAAAGTAAAGGAATAAGTTTTGATATATCTTATGCTTGATGTATCTTATGCTGGTCACTGGTTTGTAATTCAGTCTACAAAACTGGCTATAAAACTAAATTCTAGGCTAGTAGGAAAAAAAAAACTTTCTTCAGTGGAAAAACATGTGCTTTACAGCTGAAAGTTCTAGTACACAAACAACAAGTACATGGCTACAAGTTCAGCAGAGTTAGTGACCTAGACTCTGTGCTTCAGAAGACTGTTGTTCCTTGTTTCTTTTACAGCTATTTTGCCTTCTAAAATTTCTAAAAATGCTACTACGAGCCTGATCCTATGAACATTTACTAAAGGGCATAGCACTTATACCGGGGGTAGTCCAATCAGTGTTAGTGTGGGATTTGTCCCCGCGTTTGGAAGTGTAGTAGCGGGATGGCTAGAAGACTAGTGAGAGTTCAGAAATGATTGCTTCCATCATCTTGCTATTCATGTTTTAGGCACCCAGACTTCTTGTTTGTATAGCTTTTTACCAGTGATGTCAGTGTTTCTCATCTTATCACAGGGATTCTACCAGACTATCCATGATCCTTAGTATACATTGTGCATTTTCTTAATTACCGAGTGCCAACTTTAGTTAAGTGTCTGAAGGAGAGTGAATAGAGCCAGTCCTTTTTGTTTAGCTGCAGTTTCTCCCTCCATGCAAAACTGTAAATATTTTCGAATATTCTTATCTAGACTTATGTCTGAGACTTTCAAAACATGTTGTTTTAGGATGACGTTATTCTCATCCACTTAATAGTGCAGTGCTGGATTCAGAAAAAAAAAGTGTAATGTTTCTAGGTGTGATGGAAAAGATAGCTAATTGAGACAATCTTCTGCAAAACAGCTGAGTAAATTCTAAGGAATGTTCAGTTCTCTTAGATCAGATCATATGCAATTCACTGACCTAACTTTGTCACAACTATGATGTTTGCTTACAAAAAGGGATGGTACCTCTCAGTTAAGCAAACAGGTTAAGCCCTGTCTATACAAGTCTGCAGCCCATATGCAAAGTCAGGTAAGCAGTCCTCTGGTTTGTACTTCCATGAGTTTGGCTGGAGGAACCAGGCCTTTTCTAGCTGAACTAGAGGTTCAGGTTTGACTCAGCCTCCTGTTAGAGTAGCTCCTTCCTCCCTTGCCTAAAATCAAGGCAATTCTGCCATTTAGAAAGATCAGAAAAATGGCCTGGCCTAGAGGACTGGATGAATTATAAAACATGGTTAACTTAGTCAAAACAAGGCAGTTAGACTGACAAGCTCCTAGTCTATAGCTTCACTGTATAGTGTACAACTGGTCATGCTTTTTAATCCGTGCTTTTTAATTCAGCACCAGCAAATGCTTGTGTACATAAATTCCTCCTCCAAAGTAACACTCACATTCAATTGTATACTTGGTTAGAAATATTACTATATTATAATAGTGTGCTCTAAACAGAATTTGAAAATACAGTCTAAACCAAATCTGAAAGTGCTGGCTTACTGTTTTGGTTCTCTTTTTCTTTTTCTTTTTTTTTTTTCCATTTTAACTAGAAAAATTAAAAATGTATCTCTTATATGGATTATATGACAAATTTAATACTTTCAAGTCAGATTTTCAAAAGTACTCAGCATTGGCCTAACTCTACTGTTACTGAAATCAGTGGGATTTTACCATTGACTGAAGTAGGAGCAGAGTTAGGCCAACACTGAGCACTTTTCAAAATCCTACTCTAAAAATCTCATGAGACCATAAAATGAGGCTATCACATGAAAGTGGTATGGCTTGTGTCCATTTATCTGAGGTGAATTACACCTTTTACCACATTACCATGGCCTGTGTCAGAAATCAGACTTGGGCACCATAAAATCTTCCCATAGTCTTCTGTCTTGCTAGGTTTCATACACATAGGAGGGTAGAAAGCTTTTGTATACAAAATGTATCTGATATAAACTTGAAACAACCATCAGAGGTCATAAAAGAAAAGCTTATAAGCATGCAACCTGGTATTTCTTTTTATTTATGTTATAAACATGCTCTTCCATAAAATTGTTAAAAATAGTTCAACTTTTGGACACTGTAAAAATAACACTAAAGTATGTTTTTCACTTTCAGCTTCTGCTAGGATAGAAGTTATCCACATAAAATAAATAGGGATATGGCTTGTTTTCTTAATGGTGAATTGATAAGATATTAAATAACTTTTACTTTAAACTTCATGCAGGCACATATCTATTCTTTGGGTGCGACACTGAAAGCAGCAATTGAGTATGTGATAGAGTCTGAGATGGAATCAGAGTTTGGGCAGGATCTACAGACTCTGCTGGAACAAATGCAAGAAGAGAATCCTGAAGATAGGCCAGATATTGAGGTAAAGTATCCAGCTATGATTTTTTTTTTTAGTTTTACTAAACTAACATTTTCCTTACATGTATATAAGACATAGAAGATTTTTTTAAATTTCATATGTCCAGCTTGTATAATTGACCTAAAGCATCTTCCGAGTTAGAAAAATTCTTTCATTTCCTTCATCTCCAAAGTCTTGGCTATAAATGTAGAGAAGAGAGGAGAAATTCCTTGATGGTAACTGTAGTTCCCAGAAGGTTGTACGTGTAAGATGTGGATCCAAAGTCTCCCATATGCACTATCATAGATTCATAGATACTAAGGTCAGAAGGGACCACTCTGATCATCTAGTCCGACCTCCTGCACAGCGCAGGCCACAGAATGTCACCCACCACTCCTATGAAAAACCTCACCCATGTCTGAGCTATTGAAGTCCTCAAATCATGGTTCAAAACTTCAAGGAGCAGAGAAGCCTCCCTCCAGTCAACCATGCCCCATGCTACAGAGGAAGGCAAAAAAACCTCCAGGGCCTCTCCAATCTGCCCTGGAGGAAAACTCCCTCCCGACCCCAAACATGGCAATCAGCCAAACCCTGAGCACATGGGCAAGATTCACCAGCCAGATACCCAGGAAAGAGTTTTCTATAGTAAATCAGATCCCATCCATCTAATATCCCATCTCAGGGGATTTGGCCTATTTACCCTGAATATTTAAAGATCAATTACTTACCAAAATCCCATTATCCCATCATACCATCTCCTCCATAAACTTATCGAGTAGAATCTTAAAACCAGATAGATCTTTTGCCCCCACTGCTTCCCTTGGAAGGTTATTCCAAAACTTCACTCCTCTGATGGTTAAAAACCTTCGTCTGATTTCAAGTCTAAACTTCCTGGTGGCCAGTTTATACCCATTTGTTCTTGTGTCCACATTGGTGCTGAGCTTAAATAATTCCTCCCCCTCTCCTACTATCACTTGAGACTTATGATTAGTTTCTTGAGAGATCTACTTTAGAAATAAGTAAGAGGATATTATACTACAAAGGAACCCATGTTGTGGCTCTCAAATGTTACTTTGAGTGAAAACAAGAGGAGGGATGAGAGAATTAGGCTTATGGTCATTCTACTTCTGGGCATTTCTGGAGCATTCTTTACTGATAAGTACTATACCTGTGTTTTATTACTGATGAGTTTTTCTGTAATTGTACGGCTGTTTTGGCAAACTGTCTCTGATTAGATGCCTTTTTAACATTCTAAATGTTTGTTTTACCATATTTGTTCTTATTTTATCTGTTTCTAATTTTTTACAAAGCAATTCATAGATGTGGCTCTCAACCTTTCCAGACAACTGTACTTTCAGGAGTCTGATTTGTCTTGTGTAGCCCCAAGTTTCACCCCACTTAAAAACTACTTGCTTACAAAATCAGACATAAAAATACAAAAGTGTCACAGCACACTATTATTGAAAAATTGCTTACTTTCTCATTTATACCATATAATTATAAAATAAATCCTTGGAATATAAATATTGTACTTACATTTCAGTGTATAGTTTATAGAGCAGTATAAACAAGTCACTGTCTGTATGTAATTTTAGTTTGTACTGACTTTTTTCTAGCGCTTTTTATGTATGCTGTTGTAAAACTACACAAATATCTAGATGAGCTGATGTACCTCCTGGAAGACCTCTGTGTATCTCTAGGGGTAAATGTACCCCTGGTGTATAGGATTTTGCAAAGTTATGTATTCAAAGAATCTGTATTTTAAGTATTGGTTCCCTTACCCTTTACTATTTGACTTTCATGCATAGTTTTGCTTTAATTTGTGTTTACATTAATTTTCCATTATATAGTCCAAGAATACCAGGAGGTTTTTAACTTGATTTTTCTTTGTCAGTGGGTTTCAACTTGTTCAGTATGAAAAGGCTTTACCTTTTCCACCTGAGGTCAAGAGACTGCTATCAGTCCTTTGGGCAGATTCTTTCTCTCATTCTGCTCCCTTTATTATGTTCACTTGCCATGAAGATAGTGGAAAGCACCTGCAATTCCCCTGCTGGGGATTATCCAGTCATGGGACAGTCCCCATGGGCAAAAAGCTGGCATGGCCAGCTCCTACATCTTTTTCCCCATACCTCCGATGCAGGCAGGGAAGTGATTTGTGCTCACAGCTATCCCCAGATGACATATGGCCTCTAGGAGACTGTTGTCAACTGGTATAACATAGACCATTCCCCAGACTGCTCAATGATGGACTGGTGCAGAGAATCAAAGAGCTGTTACTGATTGGTTGTTCTCAGTTTCTTCTCTTTCTGTCCTCTCTTCTGGGCTGTACTGAATGGCTCCGTGGGTTATGGAATCCAGTCCTTTGCAGGTACTCCCCTAGGTTCAGGCTAGCCGGTTGAAGCCTTAGCTACTTGTCCTGTCCAGTCTGGCATATAAGCAAACAATGGGTCAACCAGAGCCACTTTCTGTAACGCAGCAGGTGATCAGAAGGAGGTCAAAGCAGCTGCTCAAAGCCCTTCTGGCACACATCATCACTGTTCCTGGGACTGAGCAGTGGGATGCAGTTGGGAAAGTAGTGCTCCCCACCTCCTCCCCTGAGTGACAGCCAATTTGTAATTAAATAAAAACTTTCATATGAACACAGGCCACAATTTAGAGCCATTATACTTATTTTCATTTTGAACATGCAGAGTAAATTATTTATAGAAATTAAATTTTAAAATAGTTATCTTTACCTAATATTTCCTATATCTAAAACTGTGATATGTGACATTAAGTAATGCTGTAGTAGCCCATGCTAGAAATAAATTAATGTATAGTTAACAATGTAATGTACGTACAATATATTGCAAAATGTAGGTCCTATATACTAGTATCTTGTTAGAAAATTACAATGTGCTATGTATGATAACATGATCATCTTAAGACAAAAACTTGGAAAATTTATTTACCTTAAATAACCAGTAAATGTTTTAACTTTAATTGTCTATAGAGTATCATATCATTATGTGAAGAAAAACTGAAGTTTGCTTCCTCAAGTAATATTTGTCGAAATCTATCCGCTGTTGGAAGAAGGGTGCTTTCAATAGAATCATTTAGTACTTTTCAAGGTAAACTTAATATATTTCAGATTAAAATAATATATTTCAGAAAGTCCAACAAGTGAATAGTGAAATCAAAGAACATGATCTGGAAGTGTTATGTTCTGTCGTTGTACTCATTTTCTGTTTAGAAAGAAAATATAACCTATTCAATAACACTTGGATCAAAATATATGTGGATTCTCTTTTATTAGGAAAAAGCCAAACATTCAGTGACAATAATAAACTTACACTGAACAACTTTCCATTCTGACTTGTGATGACTCTCTCTAAAATTTTGTCCTTTCTGATAAAAATGACGTGCTCAGAGAATCTTGTTTCTATAATGTATTTTAAAATGTGCTATGGGGGGCAAAAAAGCTGAAAAGCATAAAAGAAAAGTCTTAGATGAAAGGTTTAAACACGTTTTTAATGTGAACATCTGTTTTTGCATCTAGACAGCTGTGATAACATATGGAAGGGAAAAGTGTGTCAGAGAAGTGCGGGATTTAAATTATACACAAATGAAAAAAACAACATAGAAGGTGATTCCTCTACAGTGGAAGACTTGACAGCAAGCTATCATAGAGACTCTTCTGTAGCCAATGTGGCCTTGAATGCAATAGAATGTGGTTTAAAGGAAATGCAAATTGATTTGGATAATGAAAGATCTCAACCATCACAACTTGCAACTGAAGTTAGAAAGAGCAAAGAAGAGGACAAGCATGTAATATATAATGATCAATTTGCTAACATTGTTTTGGAGACCAAATCATTTACTAATGACATAGAGAGAGATATTTTTAAGAAAAGTTTGAGAAAAATGAAAACTTTTCCAAAGCTACCGCTTGAAGTTACAGACACAAATAATGTTTTCACATCTCTAACAAACGGTGGACTACTGGCTCATAAAAAACTATCACTAACACATGAATCAGTACCTCTAGACAATAATCAGGTTGCTGCTTCAGGGGGAAAACTTAGTCCATTCAATGTTAATAATCCACCAAGACTAAAACCAAAGAATTACCAGGTCTCTGATCTTCATTTAGATGCATCTTGTATGTGTACGCAGGTCTCTGGCATGTATCCAGAGGAATATATGCCATCCTTTAATGGTAAAAAGAAAGCTTCTCTTTCATGTAATCGTATAGAAGAATGTTCCCATGCTACCTCCAAAACTCGACGTATCACTAATACATTAAAAAACCAAGATCAATCAGCTGCTGGAGCAGAAGTGGTAAACAACTATATGGCACTGGAGGACTGTATTGAAACTTCTCAAGGATCAAATGAAAATTGTTTATCACAATTTAATAAGATGGCTTCAGTGTTATCAACAAAAACCAATAAGAATGGATATGGGTCAAGCCTAGTTAGTTCTCCTGAATTACTCACTGGTGTGATGAGTACAAACAATAATGAAAATCACTGTGGAAGCAAAGAATCAGAAGTCAAAAGTAATGAGCAGGTAGTAAAAACAAAATCTTCGTTATATAGTTGCTGTAGTCATTTATGTGGAGAGGAAATGACTTGAATACCATGTGTTATCCACGTCTTTCCCCAAATTAACATAGCTATATAGAGTAGAACCTCACTAATCTGCATGCTTTACAATTCACATCATGAGTTTGGTCTGTCCCCTTTTCTCACCAAAGATTTTTAAGTAAGGCCAGAAGTAAGATGTCCTGATTGCTAAGCCTTCCTCATTTTAACATGTTTCCAGGTTGTACTTGTGTATGCTCACTAGTACATTACAAAGTATCAGCATATAATTTAAATTAAACTCCATTTGTCGGGATAAAGCACAAAGTGTATTTTGATGAATTATCTTTGGGTGTTCTTTTTGGAGGGGAGGGTGTTTGTTTTTTAGGAGGTTCATATGTTTTGCTGACACACAAAATTCACTAAGTTGTAGTGGACCTTCCAGGCATTAATGAGAATTAGAGTACGTGGGTGAGCTCCTGGCTTTATTGAAATCTCTGATAAACCTGCCAATGACTTCAGTAAGGCCAACATTTCACTCTTTTTTGTCTTTTAAAGCCACATACATATTTAAGTTTATTTCAGAAATGTATAAAAATTCTGTATTCATCTTCCATTCTAAAAGGCCCTTCTTTATATGTCCTTCATTACATTTCATAATATGCATGTATTATATGTGTACGTAATTGCATTCTGATACATTGACCAAAAATGTTTTGCTTCTATGAACAGCCAAATAAAGAGTGTGTGTGAGGGGAAGAGTTGATTCCATCAATGTACTCTACTAGACAGTTGAGGCAACATTGCCTCCTCCCCCTCAAAGTTCTCAGGGTGGACAAGTTTGGTCTCTGATTAGATGGTTTTCTCTTGTGTCACACTTGAACAGTCATGAGCAATCCATGGAATAGGAGAATTTGTGAATACCTACTCCGGTTGTTTAAGCTTCTCAAGTCATGTTGTGACTTGTAAAGAGTGAGCATCCTGAATGTTCAATTCTCATGCTTGATTTGCATAATTTTGCCAAGGCTCGGGGGGGAGGGGAAGGTATTTTGAAAATAAATAAATTAATTAAAATTCTTCTCTAAAGGAAATGTTGATCAACCTGCCTTCCATAACAGAGTGTCTGCCACATATCAGGTCTCAACTCTGAGGTATCTACCCCCTCAGCTTGAATAGTATCAAATAACTAACAGATATCTAACTGAAGAGCTTGTGATGCAGGTAGGCTCCTGAATTATCAAAAACAAACTCCATTTTGGAGATTTTATACCCTCACTCCCACCCCTACTCCCACATTGTTACTGCCTATCAGGATCACAGTGCAAGCTCCATAGGGTTCAATTTGCAGGGAATTCTGACTAGAAACACGATGTCCCCTGTATTCTATTCCCCCCATGGATTTTCATTTTCTTGGACTCTTGGATAAGATCTGTTTGTTGCAGGCAATTATTTCAATTTCTTCTGATCTTCTGTTATCACCCATTTAATCTACACATTCTTTGGGGGATGGGAAAAGTCAGATCGAAAATCAATCTTGTATCTTTTTTCCGTGATGAAGTGATTATCAGTTCCTCTGAGTTCCCATGTGCCTACTTTATTTCATAGTCGTGCGTGTGTGAGAATATATAGTGTGCTCATTCTGGACACACATTTAATAAGTGTTCATTACTTCATTACTCCTCTCTTCTCGGTGATGAGTAGAGTCCTTCCCCTCTTGAATTCAGTGACAAAACTCTCATTAATTCTCATGGGGTAAGGATTTCACCTGGATGTTGCTCCCGTTATTTTAATCCTCAAAAGAATAGTAAATATGATCTGAGCAGAAATGACGGACACCAAGCTTGTGACAAAGCAGGCCACAGATTATAGACATGTACTGTCAGTAGAAGGAAGGGTTTTACTGACTTAGGTTCTCAACTTCCTGTCTTAGTGAACAGTTCTACGTAAAACTTCAGGTTCCGAGACACAAACACTTAATGCTCAAGAGACCCTGTTAAAATCCAGAAGCATTTGGATTTGGATTTGGACCCTTTGCCTAACATAGGGTCTAGAAGAAATCCTACTATTTAAGGAGAGGGCCATTTAAACCTACCAAATTATCTCTCAGCAAGTTCTAGTTTTTTTGCAAATAAGATGTTGACAAAGACATTGCCATCTGTTCTGTAAGGCATTGTGGCATTGCTCTGGTGACCCTTAAAGGGAATCATTGAGAACAACCTGTGTCCAAACAGTTCCTTAAAGTTCTAGAGTTAAGCTGTCTTCTTAAGCAGATGTTTTCCCACCTACAGACTAAACACAGATTTGAGGGCTCTTTGTAAATCCTCCTTTTGAGGAAAGTTATTTTAAAGCTTCTAGCAACTGTCTCTTTGTTTTTTAGTAGCAAATGATTTTTCTCCTCTGATTTCTGGCACATGGTAGTCTTTGCCTACAGGCTTTCCTCCCCATTTTTAAAAAACTCTGTTCTTACAGAGTTGTCCAAAGTTCTGTGACATCCTTTGTGCACAAGTGCCACACTCAATTTCCCCAGTTTCAGAATTCTTATGTCCTTTTTCCAGTGGGGCCAAAAAAAACTTCCAGATTTTTATATAACATTTTTTTTCTTGGCAATGAACACAAATTTTGAGTCTGAAAGTTTTTTTTCATTTACTGCAAGGGAACAAAGAGAGGATGTGACTCCAATAAGAATGTACTTTGCCACCTTTTCTCCTGAATGGGTAATGCTTATGTGAATAGATCTGAAATGCTACTGTGTACCAGGCATTATATAATAGATATGCATATGTCTTCAAGTACAATTTTCAACAGAACTGTTCTAGCATCTCCAAGTATTCTCTAATTAGAAAGAATGCTATATAAGTCCCATCTAGTTAGTGATTAACCTTGTCCACTCTGGAGAATAGACAGGGTTTTTTTTCTTATCTGTCAATAGTATTTCTCCAGAGGACAACATCTATCTGTCTAATATCCTAACCCTGCTTCCTATGTGCTTTATGGCCAATTGGCAGTACTAAAAATGCTCACTTGCTATTGTCCTGCTTCTCCAATGTATCTTGTCAGGGCACTTAGTGATAGCTTACCATTCCATAAATAAACATTTTATCACTTCAAGATTGAATGGGGATCCTTTATTTCTCTAACCAATTTCATTCCAATCAGGTGTGTCTCATATCTATGCTTTTAAATATTGTTGTTTTTTTTTTTTTTACAACTATTATGGCTTTCACACCAGAGAGCCACTAACAGGAACCTGGAGGTAGATTATTTTGGTGCTCAAACATCTATGTTCTCTTGGTCATTCATATCTAGTCAAGTGTGACAGAAGTGAAAACCCACCTAGGTAGAGAATGACATTGACTATTGGTGAAATCTCATTTAAAGGTAAGAAAATTGTGTATTCCCAGAATGGTGCTCCCTAAGAGAGGGCTGATGTGTTACTTATTGCCTCATTATGGCTATTTATAAGATGCCAGCATATGTTTGCATAATATACTACTATTCTTGGCATAAAAGGCGGGCATAGTTCAGATATTTATTATTCCCAGATGTTTGGGTGTGTAAAACTGGTATCAACAGTGAATTATAAGAATATCACTAAACAATTTTACTTTAGTTCTTTACCAACATCATTCTCATTAGTAGCCAGAAGGGGCATACAATACATACTAACGAATTTTTACATTAAAGTGAAAAGTCATTAATGCCTATAATATATATTAATCTATAATATACAGTAATATACAGATAAAATGTTTTATCCGGCACATCACCAACCAGAAAGCTCTATAAACTGGCATTTCTGATCTTCATTGAAATGCTGATTTATAGTCTGTTTGGCACAGGGCCAGCAGGGAGTTGGGGCGCAGAAGTGAGTGTGGACCGCGGGCTCTGGAAGGGAGTTTGTGTGCAGAAGGGGGGTTGGGGTGCAAGAGGGTGTGCTGGATCTGGGGGCCACTCACTTTGGGCAGCTCACCGCAAGTGGCGACCTGTCCCGGCTGCTCTTAGGCAGAGGTATGGCAGGCGGCTCTGCGTGCTTTCCCCCCCACCCCTGCCCCGAGTGCTGGCTGCGCAGGTCCCATTGGCTGGGAACTGTGGCCAATGGGAGATGTGGGGGCTGCACTTGTGGGCATAGGCAGTGTACAGAACTGCCTGCCGTGTCTCTGCCAGGGAGCAGCTGGGACAGGTTGCCACTTTCAGGGAGTCACTGGAAGTGAGCGCCCCCTCGATCCGGCACCTTATACTCCATCTCACATCCCAGCCCACTGCCCTGAGCCCCCCTCACACTCAAAATCTCTCCCAGAGCCCACATTTTGCACCTGCTCCTACGCCCTAGCCCTGCCCCCCCTGTCCCATCCCCCGCACCCAAACTCCCTACCTCTTAGTTAACCAGCATTATTTACTTAGTGGCACCCTCCCTTCCCACAACATGCCGGATAAAACAACTTCTACTGTACCTTCATATTTCTCATTAAAGCTACTCTGATTAAGAAAATGTTTTCTTAAAAACTGGGCTCATAAACCATTTCTAATATGAAAAGGATACATTTCCAAAAAATTTATACAATTTGAAAATTTCAGAAATAGAGAAAATAAGGATTTTGCAGAGATTTATGCATATAAGAATATTGCTAATGGTGCAGTACTAAAGAAGTGGGGATGTTGGATGAAGTTGATATCAACAGTGTAAAAGATTCAATGGTCTGCATGCTCTGAATACAGCCTTCTGAAACTTGCATTGCTGGAAGTCTCTAGTGCTATTTCTGAGAAGCTTAAATAGGCTTTTAAACTTTTTTTAAAATGTCCCACTGAATTCAATGGAACATAAGCATGAGTGTAAACTTAAACACAGGCTTAAATTATTTGGGGAATTGCGGCTTTAAGTAAAAAAGTTGCCTCAGCCATAAATAAGAAAAGCAACACTGCTTACCAGGTGAACTTCATTTAATTGGATTCGGTGCAATTATTTTGCTCACACAAGAGTACTGAGTATTTTCTGATAATATACATAGTGCTCAGACTTCATAATTTGCACAAGGAGTAGGGAGAATCAAGCCCTTTTAGTGGACTCTAGAGGGGCCTTCCTTTTCCCTCTCTCTCCATAATGACAACATTTAGGCATTGCATACCATCTGGAATAAAAGTAATCTTTGCCTAGGAATATCTGGATAACAACCACCCAGAAGAAGTAGTAGCAATATAGGTAGAAACCAAGATAATCTCATTATGGAACTACAGGATCCTCTATCGCCAGTAAAACTAATACTTCTAAATAACTACAGTACTTATTTCATCCCTCTCCAAAACTGAGATCTAGGACACTTGCCAGGGAAGTGTCACTCAAAAGAATACCAATTAAATAAAATTAAGTAACCTGTAACTTGCCTGCATCTTTTCTTTTCTTTCCCCATCCCTCCCACTTCTGTTTTTTTCTTATTCTCCCCCTGTGCTTATCTGATTCACTCAGTCACAGATAATTGTGGTATTTCTCTTGTCTGGTATTTACTTTGTTACATCCTTTTCTTTGCTGCCTTTCTCTGAAACAGCATTTCCATTCCTATGATTCTTGTCACCTCTTCATCCATGCTGTTGCCCCCATTGCTTGCATTCTCTCTCCTGTGGTAAGCCTTTCCCCTTTGCTACCCTTCTTAAATTCTCTCAACTTTCCTGCTCCAGTCAATGTTCCTTTCTTTCCTTTCTCCCTCTCCTTCTCCCTGCATGTAATGAGAAAGTACAGGATGTCTCTTTCTGCTCCCCTATTAACTTGTATGTTTCATATTTACACTCCACATCACTGGAGCCTTAAGGGCGGTGCTATTGCTGAAGATGAACATGAGGGACTGGGCCTCTTCTTCCTTCCCTTGCCAGCTATTCATTAGCTCCTCGCTGTGGTCAGAAGCACTTGATATATGGAGCAGAGGAAGCAGTCAGGTGAACAAAAGGAGGAGAGGTAGCATCAGCTTTCTGTGCAGAAACTTTGAGTTCCTTTAGGGGCAGCAGACTGCAAGTATCAGGGAGGAAGGTTTCCTCTCTTCCCTAGCAGCTGCTCTGATGTAGAACAGAGTAGCACGGCCTCAGAGGGAAATGTGGGGAAGTTGGCATCACAGTATTTGTCGACTTGAAAGACACTGAGACCAAGCAGCACTCCCAGGCTGTCTGAGAGTTTCTCCAACTCTGGCGGCTTTATCCCATGACTGAATTTGAAATGTTAACACCTGTGTTAGTTTTAAAGACTCTCTCCAGGAGGAGGTCATAGGCACAGCTCAAAGACATGTCAGAAGTATCACTGTATGGACAGAGGAACAAAAATGGTAGCTGTTAGGGACATCGAAAATCCTTCATACCAAATGTTGACCACTTTTCAAATGGGGGTCCTGCAGTTCAGTGTGTCTTGTTTTTGCTATCTGGTGAACTTGGAGAAGTTGGCTCCTTTTTAAATTAGTTTTAGAGAGTCATGTTTTTATGCAGCTGACTCCTCTTAACTATTTAAATAGCTTTCATCAGCTTTTTTTTTTTTTAAACAAGATCAAGAGACAGAATTGTGGATGAGTTGTGTATGTGTCAGGCTCAAGAATACTGGTGATGGCAAAATTTGAAAATGAAACTTAACCTGATCAGGTTGGATCACATTTACCTGTAGTGAAGTTAGCTATGTTGTTGTTTTTTTTTTGTGTGCAATGTACTACATGTGTTGTTTGGTAGAGAGAATCTAACACATGAAAATGCATGTTAAGAGCAAACTACAAAAACTAGCACTTTAAAAAGTTGTTATTGACTGTACACCTTAACAGTTAATACAAAGTTTATACAGTTCAATTTTTAAAGGGATTTTAAAAGGTATTAGGCCAAAGTATTTACCTACCTTGATGGCTGCCTCATGGTGAAAATCGGTATACCTGCAGGATTCCAGGTATGAATATAATGTGGCTCCTTCCCCCAAGGCTACTGATCCTTGGTCTGATGAGAATTTGTTTGTTTTTAGCATGTGTGACTTGCATCAAACGGTTGTGACCGCAGGTAGTAAATCTCTGTTATAGTCATGAAACTCCAAAGTAAATATTCACAAATTATAACCTAGGAAGTACCAGCCCCTATGAAGAACAGTAAATATTCTCTTGCATTTGTACAATAACATTTCTTTATACTAGGGTGATGGTCAAGTATAAACATCTTGATAAACAAGCTACAGCTTTTAGTGATACAACATGCCACTGGTGTAAATTAAATTGTCAACAAGTATTAAAAACAAAATAATGTTTTTACTTCAAAATATTTCTGACATTTCTGTTGTCAATGTTGTGTAACTTGTTTCACAGAAGTATAAGAAACTTTGATGAAAACTTTAAGGTAAGATCTATAATGCTAGTGTCAAGATAGATCAGGATTTCTGCTCTTTGTAGGCTAGGCAGTAGAGCCCTGCACGGAATTATTCTTTAATCCCACTCCTGCTATTATGCTAGGAGTCCTGTGGGACCCACAGGATCCCAGTCGTGCTGCAGGGCTCTACACTAGTCTCATGCAGGGCTCTGCTAGGCAGTGTCCCTTTAATTATTTCTGTCATGCTGCAAAGAATCTTTGTATTGTGATAAGCAAGAAGATTTCAAACAGATATACTCCAGATATATTTTTTCCCCTTCCTGTGAAAGCTAATTTTAAATTACAATTTTTTCAGTGCATTTCAGAAGTTTAGAATCCATTCATCTTGTTGTTGTGCAAAGATTTTTCTATGGGAAGTTACTAGTGATATTTACAGGTTTCAGAGTAGCAGCCGTGTTAGTCTGTATTCGCAAAAAGAAAAGGAGTACCGGTGGCACCTTAGAGACTAACAAATTTATTAGAGCATAAGCTTTCGTGAGCTACAGCTCACTTCATCGGATGCATTTGGTGGAAAAAACAGAGGAGAGATTTATATACACACACACAGAGAACATGAAACAATGGGTTTATCATACACACTGTAAGGAGTAATGCATCCGATGAAGTGAGCTGTAGCTCACGAAAGCTTATGCTCTAATAAATTTGTTAGTCTCTAAGGTGCCACAAGTACTCCTTTTCTTTTTGCGAATACAGACTAACACGGCTGCTACTCTGAAAACTGTAAGGAGAGTGATCACTTAAGATAAGCCATCACCAACAGCAGGGGGGGGAAGGAGGAAAACCTTTCATGGTGACAAGCAGGTAGGCTAATTCCAGCAGTTAACAAGAATATCAGAGGAACAGTGGGGGGTGGGGTGGGAGGGAGAAATACCATGGGGAAATAGTTTTACTTTGTGTAATGACTCATCCATTCCCAGTCTCTATTCAAGCCTAAGTTAATTGTATCCAGTTTGCAAATTAATTCCAATTCAGCAGTCTCTCGTTGGAGTCTGTTTTTGAAGCTTTTTTGTTGAAGGATAGCCACTCTTAGGTCTGTGATCGAGTGACCAGAGAGATTGAAGTGTTCTCCAACTGGTTTTTGAATGTTATAATTCTTGACCTCTGATTTGTGTCCATTCATTCTTTTACGTAGAGACTGTCCAGTTTGGCCAATGTACATGGCAGAGGGGCATTGCTGGCACATGATGGCATATATCACATTGGTAGATGCGCAGGTGAACGAGCCTCTGATAGTGTGGCTGATGTGATTAGGCCCTATGATGGTATCCCCTGAATAGATATGTGGACAGAGTTGGCAACGGGCTTTGTTGCAAGGATAGGTTCCTGGGTTAGTGGTTCTGTTGTGTGGTGTGTGGTTGCTGGTGAGTATTTGCTTCAGATTGGGGGGCTGTCTGTAAGCAAGGACTGGTCTGTCTCCCAAGATCTGTGAGAGTGATGGCTCGTCCTTCAGGATAGGTTGTAGATCCTTGATGATGCGTTGGAGGGGTTTTAGTTGGGGGCTGAAGGTGATGGCCAGTGGCGTTCTGTTGTTTTCTTTGTTGGGCCTGTCCTGTAGTAGGTGACTTCTGGGTACTCTTCTGGCTCTGTCAATCTGTTTCTTCACTTCAGCAGGTGGGTATTGTAGTTGTAGGAATGCATGATAGAGATCTTGTAGGTGTTTGTCTCTGTCTGAGGGGTTGGAGCAAATGCGGTTATATCGTAGCGCTTGGCTGTAGACAATGGATCGAGTGGTATGATCTGGATGAAACCTAGAGGCATGTAGGTAGGAATAGCGGTCAGTAGGTTTCCGATATAGGGTGGTGGTTATGTGACCATCACTTATTAGCACCGTAGTGTCCAGGAAGTGGATCTCTTGTGTGGACTGGTCCAGGCTGAGGTTGATGGTGGGATGGAAATTGTTGAAATCATTTTTATGGCTGACTTAGAACAACGCTTCCTCAGCTCTCGTCCCCTAATGCCCCTACTCTACTTGCGCTACATTGATGACATCTTCATCATCTGGACCCATGCAAAAGAAGCTCTTGAGGAATTCCACCATGATTTCAACAATTTCCATCCCACCATCAACCTCAGCCTGGACCAGTCCACACAAGAGATCCACTTCCTGGACACTACGGTGCTAATAAGCGATGGTCACATAACCACCACCCTATATCGGAAACCTACTGACCGCTATTCCTACCTACATGCCTCTAGCTTTCATCCAGATCAAACCACTCGATCCATTGTCTACAGCCAAGCGCTACGATATAACCGCATTTGCTCCAACCCCTCAGACAGAGACAAACACCTACAAGATCTCTATCATGCATTCCTACAACTACAATACCCACCTGCTGAAGTGAAGAAACAGATTGACAGAGCCAGAAGAGTACCCAGAAGTCACCTACTACAGGACAGGCCCAACAAAGAAAACAACAGAAGGCCACTAGCCATCACCTTCAGCCCCCAACTAAAACCTCTCCAACGCATCATCAAGGATCTACAACCTATCCTGAAGGACGAGCCATCACTCTCACAGATCTTGGGAGACAGACCAGTCCTTGCTTACAGACAGCCCCCCAATCTGAAGCAAATACTCACCAGCAACCACACACCACACAACAGAACCACTAACCCAGGAACCTATCCTTGCAACAAAGCCCGTTGCCAACTCTGTCCACATATCTATTCAGGGGATACCATCATAGGGCCTAATCACATCAGCCACACTATCAGAGGCTCGTTCACCTGCGCATCTACCAATGTGATATATGCCATCATGTGCCAGCAATGCCCCTCTGCCATGTACATTGGCCAAACTGGACAGTCTCTACGTAAAAGAATGAATGGACACAAATCAGACGTCAAGAATTATAACATTCAAAAACCAGTTGGAGAACACTTCAATCTCTCTGGTCACTCGATCACAGACCTAAGAGTGGCTATACTTCAACAAAAAAGCTTCAAAAACAGACTCCAACAAGAGACTGCTGAATTGGAATTAATTTGCAAACTGGATACAATTAACTTAGGCTTGAATAGAGACTGGGAATGGATGAGTCATTACACAAAGTAAAACTATTTCCCCATGGTATTTCTCCCTCCCACCCCACCCCCCACTGTTCCTCTGATATTCTTGTTAACTGCTGGAATTAGCCTACCTGCTTGTCACCATGAAAGGTTTTCCTCCTCCCCCCCCCCCCCCTGCTGTTGGTGATGGCTTATCTTAAGTGATCACTCTCCTTACAGTGTGTATGATAAATCCATTGTTTCATGTTCTCTGTGTGTGTGTATATAAATCTCTCCTCTGTTTTTTCCACCAAATGCATCCGCTGAAGTGAGCTGTAGCTCACGAAAGCTTATGCTCTAATAAATTTGTTAGTCTCTAAGGTGCCACCGGTACTCCTTTTCTTTTAGTGATATTTATTAACACTAACTGGAATAAAATGCCTAAGCCCAATGCCTTTTAAAATGTGTGCATTTAGTTTAAGGTAACTTTTTATCAAAACATCAGTAGACATTTTATTTTTAGAAATGTATTATCTCATAACTTTTTTTTTCTCCGATTTTATTTTCAGTGGGTCTCTCTGAAAGTTCTTTTGTCTCGGTATGGTAAGCCATTGAAAGACTATGAACTCTGGGCATTATGTCATGAATGCTTATTTACTCTACAGACTTACATGGATTATCCAGGTAGTGTCTTTGGTGCCTCTAAATACTCTAGATGTATATTCACTTGCATAGATTATTGTTGAATATATATCAGTATTTTTCACTGTATATACCTATTTAAATGTTTGATGCAACTCAAATGAAATTTTAAAATACTGTGGTTGACTTCAGTTATAGAGGCTGTGCTTTTAAATTTTTAGTATACTTGGAGTTAAGTTTCTTGCATTTCATGGGAAGAATATCTCTTTTTTACTGAACTTTTGGTATGTCTGAAGAAATGTATAAAGTAAAGAGATTAATTTCCCTGGGTGAGTCTGTGCTGTACCTTTAACAAGCCCATGGCAGGACCTCTGTACGTTCCAGCAGCCTCCTGGGATTTCATAGTGTTCAGAATCTCCACAGTACTGTGTGCTGAGGTCATTTTCCCCACCACCACCACCAGATACCCTGGGATCTGGCACTGGAGAAATCTTCCCACAGTGGGAACTTGAGCATTTAAGGCCCATTTTTACTGCTGTGCCCTTTGGCATAAAGAGGCTGCAGTTGGGGGTGAGGATTTCATGTGTGGTCCTGAATTTTAGTAGGAATCTTGAACATGTTTGGTCCAGCTTACACTAATGATAAACCTGAAGAAGCTCCAATATAAAGAGTGTTTTTTTTGCTTTGCTTTCTGTTTGTTTTAAAAATTCTGCCTAAGAATATTGGTTAAATCAGTAGCGAATGAATATAAACAAATCACTAGTAAAATAAAATAATTTATAGCATTTTTTAGGATTGCGTTGATTCAGCCATTTTTATCTTTTTTATAATATAAAAATATTACAAGGAAAATTAGCTATAAGTAGATTTTTGTGCAGTTTAAGCTATGCAGCTCTTAAACTTTAGCTATACTTCTCCTGGTGATTTCAGCACCATAGTGCATGCCCCTGATGTTTGGAAAGACTCCAAATGACTGCATATAATAGGCCAGATTCTAATTTAATATGCCTAGCAAACCTCTGCTACTGCGCATATACATGTATCTGGAGCAGCTGAGTTTCAACATACTGATACAATCTGAGATCTGAACTTTGTCTAGCATTTGAAAATTAAAAACTGTTTAAATAAATATTAAGGTTGTGACACAAACCAATAAATGGGAGAGTATCCTTTCTAGCATCTTCATTTTTGGGTTTTCTGCCTTTCAGTGTGAAACTTTTGAGCCGAATATTATTGTTCAATTTAGAATCGTTCTGATAAGGCTGTGTGTGTGTGTGTGTGTGTGTGTGTGTGTGAGAGAGAGAGAGAGTATATCTGTACATTCATTATAGAATTGCTTTAGGTTTCATTTACTACTTAATGAAAAACTCTTAATCTTATTGATTTTTTTGAATGCCCCCTTCCCAGCACAATCTTAAGAATGATTCATTGTTCCCATTCTTGAGTCTTTTTTAAATGTGTATTTTTAACCTACTTTGTCTTAATTATGGCAGTGAAAGACTGATAAAATGAGGAATGATGACTGTTTAAATGGCAATAGGAATCTGTCTGGCTTGATTAACTGTTCATTTCCAGACTTTTTAAAAAATAGGTTTCTGTAATTAAATTCATTTTAACCAAAGCTTTTTTTTTCCTTTTCAAATTTGGGAATGGTTTTTAAGTACAGGATCTCATTTCAATTTAAACATCCGATATATGCCAGGCAGTACATGAAATCATTATGTGAAAACCTATACAGTAAATAGTACTTACACAGTATACTCCATTTTGGTATTAGTATGTTGAATGAGGGAGTTGGGTATATTAGATTTCTATACATAATATATGCCCCCTCCTCAGGTTATCTATTTTGATGTTAACCTGCCTGACTGCCAGAAGTTCAAAAGAGGCTGTTGAGGGAGAAACAGAAGGAAATGAAAAAATAACACAGATAAGAGCTCTTTGATGAAACAATGGATGGGCTTTCAATGGGGATGAAACTACCTGACTTGCTCCTTCCAGGCTAGAATGGTTTACTGTTCCCAAGGGTAAAGCCTGGGATGAAAGACAGTGTATCTAAGGCCATGTCTGCACTACCACTTATGTCGCTCAGGGGTGTGAAAAAACCACTCCCTTGAGCGACCTAAGTGTTGCACAGCGCTATGTCGGTGGGAGAGAGCTCCCACTGACATAACTATCACCGCTCGTTAGGGGTGGTTTAATTGTGTTGATGGTCAGCATAGAGCGACTGTGCGAGAGATCTTACCGTGGTATAGCTGCATCAGTCCAACTGTGCTGTTCTAAGGTCTCTCGTGTAGACATACCCTAAATCTCAAAGACCCTAGGAAAGGGAGGTGTTTTGGATAGCTAGGGAAGACACCCAGGGTGTCAGTGAAAGCTGACACACACACATGCTGAGAGCAAGCCAGGTTGTTTTCTCCCTGCCAGGAATGGAGTTAGCTGGGCTGAGGAGAACTTACAATGGTCAATACCCACGTGTGTTGGCCTCTTGTTTTTATTCTTTTCTCTATATGTTTTGTACCTTTGGTGAGAGAATAAATAAAGCTTTGTTTTGAAGATGCTGTTTGTGTCATTGCACACGAGTCATAGGCTTCTGAAGGGAAACTTTTACTGCTGCCAAAACGGAGTTGGGGCTGTGTCAACACAGTGGAGAACTAGTGGGGCAGCAGCCCAGAGATCCAGTCTGAGTGGTTGGTCTGTGTAGTTCCATCCAAAGTGAGGTGCTGGAAGCCAGATCTGTCGTCTAAGGTGTGCACTCGAGAGGCACAGTTTGCCAAGTAGCCATGACAGTTACGTAGAAGGAGAATAAACTTTTGTTGGCATGTGAGGGCCCACCTAAATTTGCAGCTTAGTGCTTAACTAACTTAGTCCTGAAGTGCAGTGGAAGAAAGCTGTGCTGCTGATTGAAAATAAATGCTAGGTCATGGGTATTCACAATTATTAAAATATTTACCTTAAAACTTACCATGTAAATGGTATGGGCCATGATCCCACAAGCTACTTCACATTTGTAGACCCCCATTGACTGCAGTGGAGACTTGCATAGGGGTAGGGTTGTCCACACAGCAGCTTGCAGGATTGGGGCCCGAGTTAATAAAGAGATGGACCACTGTGACAAAATAAATAGCATATGTATAAAGGACCGTATGTGATTGTGACACTGAAGTATTAGAGTCTCTGTTGTAATTCAGACAAGGAAAGAGTGAATTTGCATATGCAGCTGGAAAAGGACATTGCCAACCTGAAAATAACTTTTCCATATGAAAATGTTGAACCAGTAACCCATAAGGCTATAACTGAAATAAATTACAAGGAAAAGTTAGTGTGTGTTTCCCCTGTAGCTTCAATTTGTTTACTTTGACAGCACATTCAGTACAATAGACTTCACTGGTTTGTTGGTCAGTTTCACTTCTTGTCTCTTGCATGAGAGCGATGACATCACTTACATACTAAGGCTGGCACAACTGATTAAGAGAGCTTTATTCTAGGGCAGCTGGTATGGCTCTTCCTGTAGTCCTGCAAGAGGGTGTTTAGCACCAGAGCAGAAGTGAATCTGAAACAAAAGAGACTGCAGGCACATGTGTTCATAGGGCGAGAGAGCAATAGTGAACTGAGTTTGTTTGATAGGGACCTTCTTGAGTTTAACCAAAAGATTGTTCTAAACATACATGATTCTGCTGTCCTACTAATGTAGTAAAAGTTGTGTTTTCTGGCACTTTATAAACTGGAAAACTCTAGAAACTGGCATTTTGGGGTACCAGATCTGGGTGGCGCTCACCTCGGCAGCTCCCCACAAGCAGTGACATGTCCCTGTCGCTCCTAGGCAGAGGCGTGGCCAGGCAGCTCTGCGTACTGCCTCTGCCCGCAGGCACCACCCCTGCAGCTCCCATAAGTCGTGGTCTCTGGTCAATGGGAGCTGCAGAGCCAATGGGCAGGGTAGGGCAGTACGCAGAGCTGCCTGGCTGTGCCTCTGCCTAGAAGCAACAGGGACATGTTGCTGCTTGCAGGGAGCTGCCTGGCACCCCAAAACCCTTCCTGCACCCCAACCTCCTGCCCCAAGCCCCCTCCCGCACCCAAACTCCCTCCTAGAGCCCATGCCCCGAAACCCCTTAGTTATTTGGAATTTTTGCCTAACTGGCAGCCCCCATTCCCCCAACATGCTATATAACATGTCTTTTACTTTATTTAAAAACAAAAACAAAACAAAAAACCTTAATGACACACTGTTTACAGGATACTCTTGTTATAAAATTGATTTTTTAATTTTGTTTTACAAAAATCAGTATCCCTTTTCATTTTAATGTTTCCTTCCTTTCCCAATGCTGTCCTATGTATAGGCTGTCCTTCTTGAGCATATTGATAAGGCCATCTTTTCGTCCTTCAGATTCCTTCTTAAATCCACTTGCCAAATAATTAACTAAGAATGATTGAGGTAGCTCGAGTGCATTTAAAACACCCTCTAAATTTATGTATTTTGAACCTGACCCTACACTAGGATCTGGTACTATGGATCTCTGCATGCACATTTCAGAGTAGCGCCGTGTTAGTCTGTATTCGCAAAAAGAAAAGGAGTACTCGTGGCACCTTAGAGACTAACAAATTTATTAGAGCATAAGCTTTCCTGAGCTACAGCTCACTTCATCGGATGCATCCGATGAAGTGAGCTGTAGCTCAGGAAAGCTTATGCTCTAATAAATTTGTTAGTCTCTAAGGTGCCACAAGTACTCCTTTTCTTTTTGCATGCACATTGAGTCCTTTATTGGAACTTCAATTATTTCCTTTCCTCTTATCCTTTTATATGTTGCTTCTGGGCTTAGGCCCAGATCTTATGATTGGGTACATGCAGGAAGATCCTTTCACTGACTTCAGTGAGGCTCCAGGGTTGCCCCGCATGGATCCAATTGAAGGTTCAGGGTCTTAAAATCTAAACTCGCTAGGGGCAAGGACAATATCTTGTTGTGTTTATAAAGCACCTAACACAATGAGGTCCTAGTCCTGATGGTGCTTCTGGGCACTGCCTCAGTTGATATAATAAGAATTGGCCCTCCACTCCAGGAAAGCATCCCTCTTCAGGATAGTACCAAAGGATGTGATTTATAGCCTATTGAAGACAATGGGACTTAAGCATGTACTTAGAGTTAAGCACAGTTTAAGTGCTCTCCTGAATTGAAGCCAATAACTTTTAATTTTCTCATTGTGCTGTCTTAACCTGCTCTTCATGGATTTGTTGTTAACTAAAGGAGGACTTTTTCACATTTTTCTCAGAACATATTCAAACTTCTCTCTTTTTTTTAGAATTTATATTATGTAAATTTATTACCCTACTACTTTTTTCATCGGAAAAGAGTTTATATGATGCTTGCCCACTGAGACAGAACCACATTAATCAGATGGCTTATCACATCAAAGCACATTAAGTCAGTCTGTGCTTTTAAGATATCTAATAGAGAGAGAGTTTTACTCATCTGTTTTGCATGGTTGAGTTTTTATAAAATGATCTTACATTCTTAATGTTATACAGGAAAATTAGTTTCTTGAGATTTCACCCTAGTTAAAATATGTATACAACTCAAATATTTTTTTAAACAGAGTAGGGCTGAGGGTCTGGGCCAGCAAATGCTTATGCAAGTGAGAATCTTCTTCAATTAGCCTACTTAGGTAAGTAAAGCAACTTTGCACAAGTGTTTTCAGGATTGGGCTCTATATCTTAAAATTCCCAGAGGAGTCCTGGATCTGGCTTGCTGCCAAACATGCCTTCGGTTCCTTTCCAGATATTGGCCCTTCTAGCTCTGTGTTCAATCTCCTTGACAATATTGCCTCTGCAATTTCACTTTAGAGGGACTTTAGTTGAGCATTTGTTAGATTTAATCTCCATTGTATTGTCACTTCAAGGTTTTGGGGGGAAAAATTCTCATAGGTTAGTAATTTCATACCTTCATGTTTACTTTGTGAGGAGACTAGGGCAGATCCAGCCAGAGCAGCTGCTTTTGTTCTTGTCTGACATCACTCTTCTGCACTACATGAAAAGAAAAGTTACATACAGTATTATGTTATTACTAAGTTCTTTCTAGTTCTGAAGTCCAACTTTGTCTTGCTTTCTTGTTTTTATTCTGCAGTAATAGGACGTCTTTACCTGCAGGTCTGGGTAATTTAATCTTACTTTTTATTAGCCAGTTTGTGTCTCAACTTTAGTTTTTGTTTAACTATATCACACACAAACTTAATCTGTTACATCATTCATGAGACTGTTAATATTAAATATTTTTCAAACAAATTCAGACATAATTATTCGTGTTAGAATTCATTCTGCAAAGGATGCACTTTGGTTTAGCTATGAATCTCTTGTGACGTATTTTGCAGTGTTTTTATGTTTGGACTGTGTGCTGATTGACTGCCATGGAAATGTTCTCTTCGCTGCTCCAAAAGATGAAGGTAAAATAGTAATAAAAGCATTTTTTTCCTTCTTGTTATGAAAGAGAGGAAAGCAAATATGTGACCTCTTTGGTTTTGGTTTCTCTTCTCTTTTTTTTTTTTTTAGGATGTTATGATACATTTTATCTGGCTCCTGAAATTGAAGAAGTGGATTTTGTTACTGAAAAGGTAATGTCGTCATATGATTTGAGGCACGTTTGTGAGTCTTACATGTGAGTAAAAAGAAAAGGAGGACTTGTGGCGCCTTAGAGACTAACAAATTTATTTGAACATAAGCTTTTGTGAGCTGCAGCTCACTTCACTGGATGCATCCGATGAAGTGAGCTGTAGCTCACGAAAGCTTATGCTCAAATAAATTTGTTAGTATTTCCCAAGTATTGAAGTGTAAATCCAAAAATCTTTTTTCAAATGCATTTCCACAAAGCTTGATTGCTTTTAATCCACTTACCATGGAAATGGCACTGGAGGCTACAGCTTTCTAAATTATTCATTTGATGCAGAAAGAAGCACTTCAAAGCTTGGGGTTCAGCCTAGAGTCTCTATGTGAGTACTCTACTGGTAGAACTGTGCTGGTATAATTATACTGCTAGAACTCCGCATGTGGACATTTACTCCAAAATAAGTGTCCAGGTATGGAGTTATATAGTACAATGAGAGTAGTATAATTATACCAACATAGTTCTGCTGATAAATTTCTCCACGTAAAGAAGTCCTAAGGAACTCTCAACCCAAAGATGATGATAGTAATGAAGAGCAGTATGAGTGCTACTTGTCTTCATAACAGTTGCAAACAAGTACATACTGTATTTTCTGTGAGGTTGGTCATCATCTTGTGTCCTTCCACCACAATCATAGGTTCATCCAATGTTGAGCACAAGATATGGCTTGGTCTGTAGCCCTGGCGAGATCTTTTATGGTGTGTGGCTCCTCTAGGAGCCAGCAGATGAATAGATGTTCCATGGTTTATTTTTCACTTCAGATACATTTTCTGGGTTGCTGGAGAAGCCCCACTTATGCATATTGACTTTTGACCCACCAATTCTTGTTCGGAGGCAATTTAAATATCTCCAAATCAACCAATCCTTTTCCGAACCTGTGGGAAGGTGTTTAGCAACATTGATGTGCATTTTGACATCCTTGATGGGTATTTTGAGACCTGTGCACTACCTTTCCAGTCATGTAGCTGCCAGTGATTTTGTTTTATAGACAGTTCTGTTGCAACTAGGAAGTTTTTTCCGTGACTTCAGGTGGATAACTGCTGCAGACTGACCCTACGGCAGAAGTCCAGTATCTTTAACCTGTGACAATTGTACTATTTTGATTGTTACCATTCTCCTAATATCTGATGGAGTGATTCTGGCAAGCACATAAAGGCTGTTCATGTTTGTTGGTTTTAGACTCCTGTGATGTAGTGGCAGCTCGTGATATTCTGTACCTCGGAGGAACACCCTACACCCCCATGTTCATCCTTATAAAATTATTGTGTGGTATCCAATGCAAAGAATCGGTTGGACTCTCCAGTGAGTCATCCCCCTTCTTTGGCCAGTTTGGGACTGCAATGAGGTAATAGTCACCTGACTCTGAAGTGGGGTGGGGGAGCCAAGAGGGAAGAAAGAACATGATAAAAGGGAGAGACTTTGCCATGCGCGCGCTCTCTCTCTCACATCCACATCCACATCTACAGATACCACCACCCCAAGCATCTGAAGTACTGATCAAAGGCTTTGAAGAGCAACCAGCTAGCCTGCAGTGAGAAGCATCTAAGTTTGTAAGAGCACTGAAAGTGTTAAGACCAGCTTAGAATGCGTTTTGCTTTTGTTTCATTTGACCAAATCAGGCTTCTTATGTTTTGACTTATAATCACTTAAAATCTATCTTTATAGTTAATAAATTTGTTTGCTCACTCTCCCTGAATCAGTGAGTTTGGTTTGAAGTGTGTCAGACTCCTTGGGATAACAAGCCTGGTACACATCAATTTCTTTGTTAAATTGATGAACTCGTATAACTTGCTGCGTCCAGCAGGTATAACTGGACACTGCAAAATGGCAATTGGTTCTTGTTGTGATAAACAGAGAACCTGGACAGCACCAATATTAATGTAGCTTCGATCTGGGCCAGATCCTTGGCAGCAATGCGTAGGTCATTGGCATAGATAAAACTTCTTGTGCTGTGATGGATTGGTTGATCGTTCATGTAGATCTTGAAAAGTATTGAGAGTACGCTCCCTTGTGATGGCATTTTTTTATTGCCATCATTGGCTCCGCTTCCCACATAGTTCAACATACAATCTGTACTAAAGACAACATTTTTATCAATCATAATGAGGTGGTAATCTTTCATCATGCTGTATATTTTAGTGAGGAGCCTATAGCGATTCACTGTGTCATATGCTGCTGATAGGTCGACAACAATGGTTTTGGAACTATTTTTATAGTGGGGGTGCTGAAAGCCATTGAACAAAACTGTAAACCTGTATATCATGGAAACCATTTCAAGTTAGTGGGTGCTACCACGCTCCCAGCACGCCTAGTTCCAATACGGCCCTGTTACCATACCATTTTCAAAGCCATCTTTAATATATTGAGTGATGTTCAGCACTTGATTGGTGCATGACTTGCCTGGGTGGAATTTGGTTTGCTCTGGAATTAGGTGCTTTTCAACAAGTCGTGATAGATGGTTTACAATTAGATACTCATATGGTTTGTAGAAATGACATTGTAGTGATACAGGTCTGAAGTTCTTCAGCTCCATTGCATACTTTCAGAAGTGCCACAATACGTGCTTGTCAACAGATCTTGGGTACTTAATATGAAGCTGAGTATGTGCTAAACAATTTGATTAACTAGTTCTTTGTTGCTGGTATGAAGTGTTTGATTTGTTCAGTACAGATGTCACCTAGATTGGTGGTTTTGCCATTCTTGAGGGCGTTAATTCTGGAGGTTAATTCAGTCATGTGCCCTAAAATTATAATTATAATTTTATTATCACCTTGTCTTCTTGCCACTCAGACCACATCTTGGGTTGTTTGTTTGGTGACCTGCCATTCTCTAGGAGTTGGTGTGTGAGCTGGTCTGCAATAACATTGTAGTGCTGCTCTGCTTCCTTCGATCATTAGTTATTCATATTTTCTTGGTGCTTTGGGTCATGTTCACACTCTCTATGAGATTCTGCCATGACTTCTGCTTTTCCTCCTTTAGTACTGTTCTGGGCCAAGGTGTTTGAAGCACCACAGGCCTGGCAGGAGTACTCTGAAAAAACGAGGCTTACACACAGCTGTGAGTTATTGGCTTTACTGAAGATTAGTGACCCACCCGCAACGGGGACTCCAAGCGTTGCAGTCATGGAGGCGGGGAACCCAGCACACCAGAGCTCTGCCTGGGACGGAGTCCAACGGAGGGGCAGACGGCCAGCATTAATGAGCACTTCACAAAAACAGCTCATGAATATAGAATTAGGTACTTCCCAAAAGGGGTTTTCCGCTACCTGGCAAAGGGCCATGCGGAGCAGTTGTAACTGGCCGACGGCCCGTTCTAGCTGGGTTTCTATGTCCTACAATAACTTATCACACGAGAAAGTGGAAGTTCCCTAGCTAGGCCGTAACAAAGTCTTCCGAAGTCCCCTACGGAGACCAGTTCTTTGCTGGCTGTGATGGTATCCTCAGCAAATAAGTCCACTTCAAACTTCTGTTTGTATTTTGCATACCGATCCAATAACTCAGATGTTAACCTGGCACATAATTTGTATTGCAGTCTTGTGGAATATGTTTCCTTGTGAGTGTGCACCACAGTGGCAAACTTATAATAATTTTCTAGTATTGCTTCTATCTTTCTTACGGTGGCATTGAAGTTGTTGGTGAAGCCCTTCTTAAAGTTAAAGCTATGCTGGAATGGTACTGAGTTAAGTGTTATAGCTGCATTGACCTGGATGGTGATAGGCTGGTGCTGCGAATGTGGAACTAGACCCATATTAAATTTGTTACACGAGCCAGATATGTTGTTGCATGACAAATACCAGATCAGGGAGGTAGCCCCTTTTCCATCAGCTACTGTTGAAAGAACTGGAAGGCTTGGGGTCATGAATTAAGTTCAAGTTGAGTGCATCTGCCCACAGTTCAACTAATTTACCATTTTTATCAGTTACACTATAGCCCTGTTTGACTCTGTGACTGTTAATCACTGATGATCACCCATGTTTTGTCATGTTTGAGGTTACGTGGGCTAGCAACCATGAATTGTTTGCATGGCAGTTTGTAACCAGACATAATGGAAATGCCACCAATGTCTACAGTCAGGACTTCAATGTCAGGTGAGATAGGTAAATAAGTAGCACTGTGGTATTCCTCTGTGAGGTAAGTAAGCAAATGGGGGTAGGTATAAGACACATAAAAAGTCAGTGGCAAGAAACTCAAGTTTCATAGGCACCCAGTCCCAGGCAGATTATCAGATTATGACCTATTGTTTTAAAGTGCAGGTCTGCTGTGAAAAAGTGATGGTAAAAATAGCTCAGTGGATTTGTTTTATTGTTTTCAATAATATCTGTAATCCGTGAGCTCAGATAACAAGCAAGATGTGCATTTCTGACTGTAATACTGCACGCTCTTACCTGGCTCTGAGAATCAAAATTAGTTCCTTCCATATTATCCATCAACAGTAATAAAAGGTGATAATTCTGAGGTGCAAGATGGCATAGAATCTGCAGTTCAGACTGCTTTGTCTCTACCATTCCAACAGACCGCTGCAGCGGCCCAGGAGCCAGCACACACAGCGGTAAACGGGAGTTTGAGTGGGAGTTCTGCTGGAGGAGAAGGTAGGCTGGTAGGGGCAGTGTGCTGGGAGAGAAGCTGAGCCCTGATTAGGGGGTGGGGCTTCTCTGACTAGGAGTCCTATAAAGGTAGCCAGCCAGTCAGGCAGTGGCATAGAGAGCTGCAGCGGCACAGGAGCCGGCAAACAGAGCTGTAAACGGGAGATTGAGGGGAAGATTAAGAGAGCCAGGCAAAGGAACAGACAGGCTAGTGAAGGGAGTGTATGGTGTTCAGTGTTGTGGTGCTCGTTGGGGGTTTGGTTTGGTTTGTGTTTCCCAGACTAACAGGATGTAGGTGAGAAGGCCATGACAGACACAGAGGCAGTGGTGGTAGTGACCCAAGCAGTGGAAGACGCAATGAAAAGGACTGGATGTAGAAGCTGCGGCATGTACGTGATCCTGGAGGGGGTACCTGAAAAGAGTTTCGTCTGCATGAAGTGCCGCCTGATAGAGCTGATGGAAGAAAAGATCCGAGGATTGGAGATGCAGGTGGAAACTCTGGTTGAGTTTAGAAGGAGGTTTGAGTGGATGATGGAGCAAAGACATGAGGAGGCTGAAGGGAAAAACTCAGACTTGCAGATGGAAGCAGGACCAAAGAACTCTGAGGGGAGACTGCTGGGTGAGGAAAGTGGATAGTGGAAGCATGTGACTAAGAGAACCAGGCAGAAGAAAAGACGGGCTAGTGAAGAAGAAATAGAGCTCAGGAACAGGTTTGTGGAGTTGGAACATGAAGACTGGGCACAGCAGGTGGTCACTGAAGGTGAGAGGGCAAGGAAGAAGAGAAGAGCAGTTCATTCTATGGGAAGAGTCAATGGAAATAACAACACCAAATATGAGCCCCAGGAGGATTCGGAATGGGTTGCAGAGGATTGGAATAGGAATTGAGAGGACTTGCAGCCAGAGGGAACAGGGAATAGACTGGAGAATCGCACCATCACCAGGAAAAGGCAGGTCTACATGATTGGGGACTCCTTACTGAGAAGAATAGACAGGCCTGTAACCAGAGCTGATTCAGAGAACAGAAGGGTGTGCTGTCTGCTGGGTGCTAATATACGAGATGCGGATCTGAGGCTGAAGAGGATCCTAACGGGAGCGGGAAAGAATCCACTGATTGCCCTTCATGTGGGAACAAATGGTATGGCTAGATTCTTGCCTGAACGTATCAAGGGAGACTATGCGAGACTAGGAAAGACGCTTAAGGAAATCGAGGCTCAGGTGATCTTCAGTGGGATTCTGCCTCTTCCTAGAGAAGGGCAACAAAAGTGTGTAAGATTATGATGATCAATAGATGGCTCAGGCAGTGGTGCTATAAGGAGGGCTTTGGGATGTATTTGGGAAGCATTGATGGACAGAGACTGTTCTCTCGGGATGGACTTCTCCTGAGTAAGGAGGGAAATAGACTTCTAGGATGGAGGCTGGCACAACTGATTAAGAGAGCTTTAAACTAGGAATTTGGGGGAGATGGTTGGGAGATGTCCAGGTAATCTCCATACTGGATTTTAACATTGAGAGGGAAGAAAACAAAGTAAGAGAGGTTACAGCCGTGGGTAGGAGAATGGACATAAGGAGGAAGGGTAGTGTAAATACCAGTGTAATAGGTGATACTGGCAGTAGAATGTCTGTGCCTAATCGGGTGAAGAAGGTGTGTGAGGCCAAACAGCAAAAATTAAGATGTTTATACACCAATGCGAGGAGCTTAGGCAACAAAATGGAGGAGTTAGAGTTACTGGTGCAGGAAATGAAACCAGATATTATAGGGATCACAGAAACATGGTGGAATAGTAGTCATGACTGGAGCACAGGTATTGAAGGGTATGTGCTGTTTAGGAAAGACAGAAATAAAGGCAAAAGTGGTGGAGTAGCATTGTATATCAATGATGAGGTAGACTGAAAAGAAATAAGAAGTGATGGAATGGATAAGACAGAGTCTGTCTGGGCAAAAATTACATTGGGGAAGAAAGCTACTAGAGCCTCCCCTGGGACAGTGCTTGGGGTGTGCTATAGACCTCCGGGATCCAATTTGGATATGGATATAGACCTCTTTAATGTTTTTAATGAAGTAAATACTAATGGGAATTCTGTGATCATGGGAGACTTTAACTTCCCAGATATAGACTGGAGGACAAGTGCTAGTAATAATAATAGGGTTCAGATTTTCCTGGATGCAATAGCTGATGGCTTCCTTCACCAAGTAATTGCTGAACCAATAAGAGGGGATGCCATTTTAGATTTGGTTTTGGTGAGTAGTGAGGACCTCATAGAAGAAATGGTTTTGAGGGACAACCTTGGTTCGAGTGATCATGAGCTAATTCAGTTCAAACTAAATGGAAGGATAAACAAAAATAGATCTGTGACTAGGGTTTATGATTTCAAAAGGGCTAACTTTAAAAAATGAAGGAAATTAGTGAGGGAAGTGGATTGGATTGAAGAACTTGTAGATCTAAAGGCAGAGAAGGCCTGGAATTACTTCAAGTCAAGGTTGCAGAAACTGTCAGAAGCCTGCATCCCAGGAAAGGGGAAAAAAATTCATAGGAGTTGTAGACCAAGCTGGATGAGCAAGCATCTCAAAAAGGTGATTAAGGAAAAGCAGAAAGTCTACAAGGAGTGGAAGATGGGAGGGATCAGCAAGGAAAGCTACCTTATTGAGGTCAGAACATGTAGGGATAAAGTGAGAAAGGCCAAAAGCCATGTAGAGTTGGACCTTGCAAAGGGAATTAAAACCAATAGTAAAGGTTCTATAGCCATATAAATAAGAAGAAAACAAAGAAAGAAGAAGTGGGACCACTAAACACTGAGGATGGAGTGGAGGTTAAGGATAATTTAGGCATGGCCCAATATCTAAACAAATACTTTGCCTCAGTCTTTAATGAGGCTAATGAGGAGTTCAGGGATAATGGTAGGATGACAAATGGGAATGAGGATATGGAAGTAGATATTACCACATCCGAGGTAGAAGCCAAACTCGAACAGCTTAATGGGACTAAACTGGGGGCCCAGATAATCTTCATCCAAGAATATTAAAGAAACTGGCACATGCAATTGCAAGCCCATTAGCAAGAATTTTTAATGAATCTGTAAACTCAGGAGTTGTACCGTATGACTGGAGAATTGCTAACATAGTTCCTATTTTTAAGAAAGGGGGGAAAAAAGTGATCCAGGTAACTACAGGCCTGTTAGACATCTGTAGTATGCAAGATCTTGGAAAAAAAATTTGAAGGAGAAGGTAGTTAAGGACATTGAGGTCAATGGTATTTGGGACAAAATACAACATGGTCTTACAAAAGGTAGATTGTGCCAAACCAATCTGATCTCCTTCTTTGATAACGTAACAGATTTTTTAGACAAAAGAAATGCAGTGGATCTAATTCACCTTGATTTCAGTAAGGCATTTGATACGGTTCCACATGGGGAATTATTAGCTAAATTGGAAAAGATGGGGATCCAATATGAAAATTGAAAGATGGATAAGGAATTGGCTAAAGGGGAGACTACAATGGGTCATACTGAAAGGTGAACTGTCAGGCTGGAGGGAGGTTACCAGTGGAGTTCCTCAGGGATCGGTTTGGAAACCAATCTTATTTAATCTTTTTATTACTGACCTTGGCACAAAAAGCAGGAATGTGCTAATAAAGTTTGCAGATGACACAAAGCTGGGAGATATTGCCAATACAGAGAGGAACCGGGATATCATACAGGAAGATCTGGATGACCTTATAAACTGGAGTAATAATAATAGGATGAAATTTAATAGTGAAAAGTGCAAGGTTATGCATTTAGAGATTAATAACAAGAATTTTTGTTATAAACTGGGGACATATCACTTGGAAGTAACATAGGAGGAGAAGGACCTTGGAGCATTGGTTGATCACAGGATGACTATGAGCCGCCAGTGTGATATGGCTGTGAAAAAAGCTAATGCAGTCTTGGGATGCATCAGGTGAGGTATTTCCAGTAGAGAAAAGGAGGTGTTAGTACTGTTATACAAGGCACTGGTGAGACCTCATCTGGAATACTATGTGCAGTTCTGGTCTCCCATGTTTAAGAAGGATGAATTCAAACTGGAACAGGTACAGAGAAGGGCTACTAGGATGATCCAAGGAATGGAAAACCTGTCTTATGAAAGGAGACTCAAAGAGCTTGGCTTGTTTAGCCTAACCAAAAGAAGGCTGAGGGGAGATATGATTGCTCTCTATAAATATATCAGAGGGATAAATATCAGGGAGGGAGAGGAATTTTTTAAGCTCAGTATCAATGTGGACACAAGAACAAATGGATATAAACTGGCCATCAGGAAGTTTAGACTTGAAATTAGACCAAGGTTTCTAACCATCAGAGGAGTGAAGTTCTGGAATAGCCTTCCAAGGGGAGCGGTGAAGGTAAGACATATCTAGCTTCAAGACTAAGCTTGATAAGTTTATGGAGGGTATGATGGGATAGCCTAATTTTGGCAATTAATTGATCTTTGACTATTAGCGGTAAATAAGCCCAATGGCCTGCGATGGGACACTAGATAGGGTGGGATCTGAGTTACTACAGAGAATTCTTTCCTGGGTGTCTGGCTGGTGAGTCTTGCCCACGTCCTCAGGGTTTAGCTGATCGCTATAATTGGGGTCGGGAAAGAATTTTCCTCCAGGACAGATTGGAAGAGGCCCTGGAGTTTTTTCGCCTTTCTCTGCAGCGTGGGGCACGGGTCACTTGCAGTGGATTCTCTACACCTTGAAGTCTTTAAACCACGAGTTGAGGACTTCAATAGCTCAGACATAGGCAGGGGTTTGTTACAGGAGTGAGTAGGTGAGATCCTGTGGCCTGCGTTGTGCACGGGGTCAGACTAGATGAACATAATGGTCCCTTCTGACCTTAAAGTCTATGAGAAGTAAAATATATAATTTTATCATTAGTCAGTATACATGACTCATACCCAACAAATCTGTTCTGTGTGTATAAGAAAATGCTGTGTTTACACTGGCACTTTTCAGAATAGACCCGCACTCTGAGGATGAAAAATTGATCCCTTGCAATCTAAAGGAAAAACTGGTTTTCAATTCTACTTCAACCCAATTTTGACTTGCTGTGGATTTGGCTGTGAATAGAAGTGGTTTTTTTTTGTGTGTCTGTCACTGGTTCCTCTTAAATTCATCGATTCATAGATACTAAGGTCAGAAGAGACCATTATGATCATCTAGTCTGACCTCCTGCACAACGCAGGCCACAGAATCTCATCCACCCACTCCTGCAAAAAATCTCTCACCTATGTCTGAGCTATTGAAGTCCTCAAATCATGGTTTAAAGACTTCAAGGAGCAGAGAATCCTCCAGCAAGTGACCAGTGCCCCATGCTACAGAAGAAGGCGAAAAACCTTCAGGGCCTCTTCCAATCTGCCCTGGAGGAAAATTCCTTCCCGACCCCAAATATGGCGATCAGCTAAACCTTGAGCATATGGGCAAGATTCACCAGCCAGATACCCAGGAAAGAATTTTCTGTAGTAACTCAGATCCCACCCCATCCCATCACAGGCCATTAGGCCTATTTGCCATGAATATTTAAAGATCAATTAATTAACAAAATCACATTATCCCATCTCCTCCATAAACTTACCAAGTTTAATCTTAAAGCCAGATCTTTTCCCCCCACTGCTTCCCTTGGAAGGCTATTCCAAAACTTCACTCCTCTGATGGTTAGAAACCTTCGTCTAATTTCAAGTCTAAACTTCCCAATGACCAGTTTATATCCATTTGTTCCTGTGCCCACATTGGTACTGAGCTTAAATAATTCCTCTCTCTCTCTCCGGTATTTATGCCTCTGATATATTTATAGAGAGCAATCATATCTCCCCTCAACCTTCTTTTAGTTAGGCTAAACAAGCCAAGCTCCCTGAGTCTCCTTTCATAAGACAGGATTGCAAGAGTTGCATTTTCCATGTCCCTAAAAAGAGGTATTCTGTGCAGGGCCGTCCCGAGCCATTTGGGTGCACTGATCCTTCCCCAATCTCCCTGCACTCAAAGGGTCAGTCCTCCCGCTTCCCACCACTGGTATGTGTAGCACCGCAGCTGCGAGCTGATAGAGTAGAGCTGGCTGGGGCCCCTCCCCCTCCCGCAAGTGACACGGCTGGGGCCGGGGCCAGGGAAGCGGAGCGGGCTGCTCCCGGTCCCCTGCTAATCCCCCAGACCACTCTGGGCCTGTTGGGCCCTCAAAAGTGCCCACCCCACAGCTCTTGCCTCCCAGACCTGCGGGGGAGGCCTGGGGCCCCACACAGCTCCCCCATGAGGGGGCTGCATAGTGCACCCAAGTGGCTAGGGACGTCCCTGCACAGAATACCTCTTTTTAGGGACATGGAGAACGCAACTCATGCAATCTCAAATGCAGAGGGGCTTTGTTTGAACTAGTAGGGGGAAAAAGGCAGGGCAGAAAAGGTTGGGGAGTAGCACTGTATGTAAGGGAGCAGTATGACTGCTCAGAGCTCCGGTACGAAACTGTGGAAAAACCTGAGTGTCTCTGGATTAAGTTTAGAAGTGTGTGCAACAAGAGTGATGTCATGGTGGGAGTCTGCTATAGACCACCGGACCAGGGGGGATGAGGTGGATGAGGCTTTCTTCCGGCAACTCACGGAAGCTACTAGATCGCATGCCCTGATTCTCATGGGTGACTTTAATTTTCCTGATATCTGCTGGGAGAGCAATACAGCGGTGCATAGACAATCCACGAAGTTTTTGGAAAGCGTAGGGGACAATTTCCTGGTGCAAGTGCTAGGGGAGCCAACTAGGGGGAGCGCTTTTCTTGACCTGCTGCTCACAAACCGGGTAGAATTAGTGGGGGAAGCAAAAGTGGATGGGAATCTGGGAGGCAGTGACCATGAGTTGGTTGAGTTCAGGATCCTGACGCAGGGAAGAAAGGTAAGCAGCAGGATACGGACCCTGGACTTCAGGAAAGCAGACTTTGACTCCCTCAGGGAACAGATGGCCAGGATCCCCTGGGGGACTAACATGAAAGGGAAGGGAGTCCAGGAGAGCTGGCTGTATTTCAAGGAATCCCTGTTGAGGTTACAGGGACAAACCATCCCGATGAGTCGAAAGAATAGTAAATATGGCAGGCGACCAGCTTGGCTTAATGGTGAAATCCTAGCGGATCTTAAACATAAAAAAGAAGCTTACAAGAAGTGGAAGGTTGGACATATGACCAGGGAAGAGTATAAAAATATTGCTCGGGCATGTAGGAAAGATATCAGGAGGGCCAAATCGCACCTGGAGCTGCAGCTGGCAAGAGATGTCAAGAGTAACAAGAAGGGTTTCTTCAGGTATGTTGGCAACAAGAAGAAAGCCAAGGAAAGTGTGGGCCCCTTACTGAATGAGGGAGGCAAGCTAGTGGCAGAGGATGTGGAAAAAGCTAATGTACTCAATGCTTTTTTTGCCTCTGTTTTCACTAACAAGGTCAGCTCCCAGACTGCTGTGCTGGGCATCACAAAATGGGGAAGAGATGGCCAGCCCTCTGTAGAGATAGAGGTGGTTAGGGACTATTTAGAAAAGCTGGACGTGCACAAGTCCATGGGGCCGGACGAATTGCATCCGAGAGTGCTGAGGGAATTGGCGGCTGTGATTGCAGAGCCCTTGGCCATTATCTTTGAAAACTCGTGGCGAACGGGGGAAGTCCCGGATGACTGGAAAAAGGCTAATGTAGTGCCCATCTTTAAAAAAGGGAAGAAGGAGGATCCTGGGAACTACAGGCCGGTCAGCCTCACCTCAGTCCCTGGAAAAATCATGGAGCAGGTCCTCAAAGAATCAATCCTGAAGCACTTAGAGGAGAGGAAAGTGATCAGGAACAGTCAGCATGGATTCACCAAGGGAAGGTCATGCCTGACTAATCTAATCGCCTTTTATGATGAGGTTACTGGTTCTGTGGATGAAGGGAAAGCAGTGGATGTATTGTTTCTTGACTTTAGCAAAGCTTTTGACACGGTCTCCCACAGCATTCTTGTCAGCAAGTTAAGGAAGTATGGGCTGGATGAATGCACTATAAGGTGGGTAGAAAGCTGGCTAGATTGTCGGGCTCAACGGGTAGTGATCAATGGCTCCATGTCTAGTTGGCAGCCGGTGTCAAGTGGAGTGCCCCAGGGGTCGGTCCTGGGGCCCGTTTTGTTCAATATCTTCATAAATGATCTGGAGGATGGTGTGGATTGCACTCTCAGCAAATTTGCGGATGATACTAAACTGGGAGGAGTGGTAGATACGCTGGAGGGGAGGGATAGGATACAGAAGGACCTAGACAAATTGGAAGATTGGGCCAAAAGAAATCTAATGAGGTTCAATAAGGATAAGTGCAGGGTCCTGCACTTAGGATGGAAGAATCCAATGCACCGCTACAGACTAGGGACCGAATGGCTCGGCAGCAGTTCTGCGGAAAAGGACCTAGGGGTGACAGTGGACGAGAAGCTGGATATGAGTCAGCAGTGTGCCCTTGTTGCCAAGAAGGCCAATGGCATTTTGGGATGTATAAGTAGGGGCATAGCGAGCAGATCGAGGGACGTGATCGTTCCCCTCTATTCGACACTGGTGAGGCCTCATCTGGAGTACTGTGTCCAGTTTTGGGCCCCACACTACAGGAAGGATGTGGATAAATTGGAAAGAGTACAACGAAGGGCAACAAAAATGATTAGGGGTCTAGAGCACATGACTTATGAGGAGAGGCTGAGGGAGCTGGGATTGTTTAGTCTGCAGAAGAGAAGAATGAGGGGGGATTTGATAGCTGCTTTCAACTACCTGAAAGGGGGTTTCAAAGAGGATGGCTCTAGACTGTTCTCAATGGTAGCAGATGACAGAACGAGGAGTAATGGTCTCAAGTTGCAATGGGGGAGGTTTAGATTGGATATTAGGAAAAACTTTTTCACTAAGAGGGTGGTGAAACACTGGAATGCGTTACCTAGGGAGGTGGTAGAATCTCCTTCCTTAGAGGTTTTTAAGGTCAGGCTTGACAAAGCCCTGGCTGGGATGATTTAACTGGGACTTGGTCCTGCTTTGAGCAGGGGGTTGGACTAGATGACCTTCTGGGGTCCCTTCCAACCCTGATATTCTATGATTCTATGATTCTATGAAAAAGGATAGTGACTCCTTTATAGGTCCTCCTTTTCCTCAGGCGCTGGAGGCAAAGGGTACAGCCAGGGGTGAGGGAGGCATCACCCGAGCAAGAGGGGGAACCAGTGGGTCCTGTGCATGCGTGAGAGGGAATATAAGCTCTGTCCCTCCACCATGAGTGCTCTTTCATGAGTGATATGGAGGATGTCTATCAGCTTTGGTATGTGTATATAATATAACAGATGCTTATCACCTTGATATCAGTATATCTGTGTTCCTAGCCTTATTGTAAGGATAGCTTCTTGACATGTTCCCTTGAGGATACTGATTTTCCCCCATTCAGTACATTTCCTTATTTCAGCAGCTAGGTTTAAAAAAAAAAGTCTAAAAGGATAATGCTTTCTTCTTTCATGAATCCTTGGCATAACTGTGTATTTTTTAAATAATCTATACTACTTTTGTAACTTGCTTCTTTTTTTTAGACCATTTCCAGTATTTCCAGGAACTTCTGCTCTAAAGACAAGGCTTGTTGTTTTCCTTTAGATCCAGTATCCCTGAATCTTAAGGATGTTGGTTTTTTTCTGTACTTTTAGTTAAGTCATCCTGGAAGCAGATAAACTCTCTTATTAGAACAGTTCAGGACAAAATGGAAACATTTTCCCACTTCCCTGAGATGCCAGGAAATATTGACTCTTAACTGCAAAACTTAGGTCTTGCCCAGATAGAACTTACCTAGCTTGTACTTGTGGTTGTGTATTTAACAGTTGTGACTATAGTTTGAGAATGTGGGCAGTCTAATGCCAGTCAACGTAATGGTGTTAGTCAGTGTCCAGTAAAAAAACCTTTGAAAGTCTGTCCTGGGTTGAATGGTCATTTTAGTAAATACATGAACTCTTAGGGTGAAATCCTGGTCCTGTTGAAATCCATGGCAAAATATTAACGGCTAGGTTAAGGTATAAAATTCTGCTGCTTTAGTATTGTCAGAGTTCTAACAACACTGGCAAGATAGGTATATTCTGCTAAGTGAGCAGAATTTGGCTCTCTATTTTAAAATATTAACATATTGAAAAATCATTTTAGGTCTTTTTAAGGTTCCTCACTGTGGCAACTTCAAGTGGTCTAACTGCAGTTAGCTCAATTCCTAGAACAAATTTTCAGTACTTAAATTTAATTAGAAAAACTGTCATCTCTGTAAAGGTAGGATTCATAATGGAAGGCTGTAACAGTTTCTGACAATCAGCTATGCTGAATTATAGTAGCCTCTTCTTAAGTAAGTTGCTACTGGCAGTGTTTTGAGGCAGGATCCCAAAGCCTGCAATTAATTTATAATTATGTTTATATGAAAGACCTGCTACAAAATAGGGAGAACATGTTAGTTCCTCCCCCCCCCCCCCACACACACACACCTGAATCCTCTTGCATATATTAAGAGGAAAGTAAGGCAACTAATGAGTGTTGACCCTGGCTTGGAAAACCAGCTGCTATTCTTACGCATAACAGCTACAGTACTTCCTGCAATATGCTGGGGTGCACAACAGCATGTTTGAGGGCAGGATGGAGCCAGTTCTTTGGAAGTTCGCGTTTCTTTACAGCTCTCCTTGCCCCTGCATTATATATTTGCTTTTTCAACAGGTCTGTATTTACTGTGTTGCTGCAATTTTGTGGACAGCAGCCAAATACAATTATCCACCTGATCACAAACTAGTGTTGCCAAGGAAACTAAAGACTCTTCTTCTGGATATGGCAAAAAGAAACTCTGAAGAAAGGCCTTCTTTAGCTGATGCAATTAAGGTGACTTGATGAAGCAGTTTTATAATATTAGGTGTTCAGTCATAGCTAGAAACCTATTTAATAATGAATTTGAATATCAAAATATTAATTTTTGGTTATGGCTTGATAGCTCATTAAATGGTAACTGTCACTTTTCTGGTTTTATGCTTTAATGGTGCCATTTAGGGTTAATAGATGTGTTTTAATCAATATTGAAGTTGTCAACCAGAGAGTTGGAACAAGTTAATAAGACCTCCTAAATTGGATTTTAAAAAATTTGAGTCTTTTATCTTGATAGTGCTCCTTTATTACGTATCTTAATTGAGTGGAAATTTGTCTTAATTTAAAATGTTTAATATTTTTAGATATGCAGTAGTTATCTACTTGAACAAAGTATAAACAGCAAAAAGATTCTGGCATTTTTGAGTAAATCTGCCTTCAAGGTAAGAATAATTTTTTTCAGTGTATTACATTTTTTCCAATTATCTCCATACAGCGTGTTCCAGTAAGATTTTTTTTGTGCTGGCTGTGTAATTCTTTTGTTCTTTCAATTTTGTAAATTCATGTAAATGATTAGGTGGTTACTCCTGTGGGGACATCATTAATATAAAAGTGTTTGGGTATTGCTGAGAGTGAATATTTGTCATGCCATGTAGGAATATAAAAAAGCTTTGAAAATTGTATTCAGTTTTTAAAAAGCTTTGCTGATTTCTAATGCCTGCTTGTAGCTATGTGTTCTAGCAGCTACATTTAAGTTCACTATGTGAATAATTGACTTCCAGATTCTCTAAGTCTTCAAAGCAATGTTGTTAAAATCAGTTCTAAATAAGGTACAGCTTGCCAAGAAGTTGGGTATTCTAATTTAAGGCTAGGACATCGGAGGAGTCTAATGTAGAATCCCTAAAACCCAGTTTAGGAGAGAGCAATTTTTTATGCTTTTGTTGTAGCTGTTGCAATGGAGCAGTGAATTTGAATGAAGAACAAATATTTTGAACCAGTAAAATACAGCAGTGTGTCAGATTTCAGCAAGAATTATATAAAGCTAAGAATTCAAGGAAAAGAGAATGGTGAATCAAATATAAAGTTTCTCTTCTCTTTTTGGGTGCCTCTCTGCAGAATTAAGTTCTCCCCTCTTCCTGTGCATACCAGTATAAGAAACATTTGATTTGAGTACTAAAAATATTGGAATCCCAAAACATTTTTAGATGCTTTAAAATTAGTCTAGGATCTCCGTGTCATACGTGTTGTAATTGTGCTCACACTCTAATATGGTAACCCCCTGTTAAATAGAGAAATCTGCTTACTATATTCTTTTAAATATCTCTGTGAATGAAAACTCACTATTGTAATGATTGTTTTGTTTCAGATATTTACATGGCACGTATTTGTAAACCTCTTAGTACTTCCTAAAGAGGTACTTCCTAAAACCACAAAACAAACACACACAACTCCCTGCAAAATATCTAGTTAGGACCTCAAAATATGGTGATCTACATCAGTCTTCATCTTCAGAATTGTATCTTAGTGAAAGAATAGTAGTTCTCTGTAGTTTTCTGTTTGATTATACAGCTTTAGATCAATTTAACTTACAGCTTTATTTTTGCATTCTGTTTAACTCAAATATTCTGAAGTGCCCTCTTAAATATAGATTTTTAAAATAAAAAGATTAAAATATTGCTTACATGAATGTTGTAACAAAAAAACTTATGCTAAAATATTAAATGTTTCATATTTGCATATAAATATACCAATTAACAGATTGAGATTTTCAGTGATCCCATAGCTATTATCAGGAGTGCTAGCATTTTGTACCTAATAATCTTTCTCTGCAAGACTTGACATAGCTATAAAGCTGCTTCTTATCACTGTAAAGAATTGTAACAAAATTGCTTAACCATTACTAAAGGTCCTACCCACTTTAAGGTATCCGCAGCCTTCCAAGTCATGCATGATACAGAAGGCTGTAAACCTGCACCTGTATTCCCCTTCTGTGATCCAACAAGGGCACCTACACTCAGCCTTCCAGCTCCCCAGCTGTCACTTCTTGGACAGAGACATGCATCTTTCTCCCTCCTGACCAGGGTATTTCCACACTGCACAGTTCCCTGCCTAAACTGTGAATTCCCCAGTAGTGCCAACTGCCTCAGCCAGGCTGCTCTGTTTTTATCCAAGGAGGCTATAAACCACTTAATTACCCATATTACGTTTCCACGCAGTTCTTTCCAAGCAAGTACATTTATTCTTAGGGTGCAATCGTTACAGAGAAAACATATTAAAAACAATAAAAGAACCTACACAAATGCTAATAAGTTTACCAGAGATCACCCCTACCATCAGCACAAGGGTTCTGGTCAGTGTCAGTCCTTTCAACCCTTCACTAAGGACTAGGGTCTCCCCTGTGAAGGAAGATCCTGTCTGTTTGCTGGATAAGAATGAAGGCCCTGAATCAGATCAAACTCAGATTATTTATCCAAGAGTCCTTTCCTTGTCTGCTGGTCTCTAGAGAATCCAGTTTGAACCAGTATATGCAAGTCTGTCCAGGTGATGGTGCCTCTCTGAGAGGTATTACAACCTGAGTGAATTTGCCTAATCAGTCCCCCCTATTCTTAGTTCCTGGAGGGCTGTGATCCCCCTCCCCCATGGAATTACATACAGTTCCTGGCCTTCAGTGATGCATTTAGTAGTATACACATTAACTAGGATATTGTAGCAAATTGCCATATGTGTCATACTGGACCATGCAATAGCCCCGCCACCAGGCAATTTTCTAAAACAAAGCAGGATCTGTCCCATTCTTTCTGGTCAGCACTGAGCATGTATATGCCCGATACACTTATCTTGTGTTCAAATTATAAGAATCATTTTTAAATCTAATCCCCATCTAGAATACTCCATTAACCTACTCTTTTTAGCAGTGATGTCTCAAGCAATGCCTGGCTTCCATGGCCCAGAAAAGAAAAGATTTAGAACATCCTAAAATTCCTAAATCCTAATAGCCTGCCTCCACAATCTACTGCCATCATTGCCCAGAAATTCAACGGGCTATTGATTTTTTAGATTTTCCTTCTTTATTTCACTTATATTTATCCTTTCAGGAAACAGAAAACAATACTAACATGACTGTCACATGGCATGAGTGTGGAATACTGACACTAAATAGAATTTTCAAACAATCCATAGTCTTGAATTTGTTTAAATAAAGTGCTCAGTTTGTAGGAGCTTGGTACGAATAGTTTTACCAATCACAGAAGTTCTGCAGCCCCTCCACCTTTACCCCCATACAGTTAAGTCGTCCTTTGAAGATTACAGGTATATAAAGCAATGAAACACTATATTAAAGATAATTTTAGTAATAACTTGCTGAGGACTGTTGGAGTAAAGTACTTGCATTATTTGTTCAATCTATGGAACTCACTTTTTACTCCTAGGCTTTCAATGAAGAAATAAACTCTTCTCAAGATAATGTTCCTTTTGAGTTTAAAAATAAAAGAAACAAAATGGATGCTTCAGTGTCTAGTCTAGGTAAGTAATCCAGTTGTTACATGGTTATTCCTTTGTTCCAGAGTCAGAATTTGTTATTGCATTAGACTTGCCAAGTAAAGTGCAACACAACTGTGGAAAAAATATCATGTTCCTTTATTTAAACAGATTTACTTTATCTTTGTATTTTACAGGTATTGCTAGTCTTTGACTTAATCCTATTTGTCTTTCCAGGGTTTGTGCCTATTACTAGTGAAAGTAAGCTTATAGCAGTTAAAGGACCAGTGCCTTGTCAGACTTCTTTAAACAGTGAGACATGTACATTGCCTGTTGCATTCACCTCTTCTGCAACTCACTTTAAGCCTATTATACTGCAGCAAAACACAGAGCTAACAAAGTATGTATGTCCTAATACAGTGCAAGTTAAAACTGAAACTTCACACTTAAATCTAACATAGGTGTCCTTACAAAATGGTTTGATTTTTTCAGAGGGACACACGCATCTACTCCTGAGCAACTTGATAGATATGTACAAAATGAAATGCATACGGATGGTAACAACAAATCAGTATTTGTAGATGATATTGAAAACCATGCTGCTGAAGAAGTTGTAGCTGCACCTGAGATACCCAAGCATGATTTAGACATACAAAACCATTCATCCCAAATACCTTCAAATGAGCAAAATCCAAGCAATATGGTTACATCCACCGTTGAATTGCCATCACCATCTGATTCCTTATACAATTTACAAGAAAAGAACACTTTGTCTGCAATTTCTTCAAGCTCCTCAGCTTGTTCTACACCACAGAGGTTGCCTCTTATAAATAACTCCCTTCTCAAACAGGACCCAGAGACAAGAGTGTTAACACTTGTACCAGTACAGCTAGCTGTATCAGAGCAAATACCAAATAAACCTCTTGAGTCAAAAATTGCTTATGATTGCTATAATCATTTGCCTGTACTCCTTTCAAGTACAATAGCAAATTATAACACTGATACAAATCTACAAAATAATTCCTTCCTTTGCCAACTACAGAATTATGAGCCTACTAAGGTACAGACCAAACATGATAAAATGAAAGCCAAAATCTTTAATTTATCATTGCCTTCAACTAATCAAATTATTCAAACTAGCTATCTAGAAAACAAAGAATGCAATACTGAAGAAGGCAGTAGTTCACCTTTACCAGGACCCACATCACATTCATCAGTGAATCAAAATGCATCTTCTTCCTTCAGTGTAGAAATTTTATCCCAGCTGAGTGGGACAAATGACATTTTATTACAGAAAGCAGTGCATCTTATACAAGAAGAGTTTGCATTTGATGGCTATCTAGAGAATGGAGTTGAAGTTCTTGCTATGGGTATGTATACATTTATCTTTATATATAAATATATTCTTACGTACAAAAAACAATCCTAAATAATCTCATTTTATTTTTTTAACAAGGTAACTATATTTTCACCTTAAAGGAGCTTAAGTTTGACACTTTCTGTGATGCAGTCTCTGAAAAGTTTTGTGACCTTTATTGGGATGAAAAATTATTGGAGAATCTTTACAAGGTAGTAAGTGGGAAAACGACTCCACAAATAGGGTAAGTGTTTATTTCTATTCCTCATGCTTGAGGTCTCATTTAATGCTTTTTCTGGGTCCAAAGTATACCAGCTTGCCTCACAGTCTGTAGCTAAAAGTGGGAAAGAATACATCCTCTCTCCACTTGTACTTTTACTTGTTTCTTGCCCTTTGCACTATATAATCTTCTTCCATTTTAGAAGACTCTTCATGGCTCTCCCCACATCAGACACATCAACCATCTGTCTGAATAGGGGGAGCTCTTGACTTCCCTTCCAGCTCTACATTTTTATGACTCTGTAAATGCTCTGATGCATAGTGGTAGACTTAAGCAGATCCTTGAAGTTAAGCATATGCTTAAGTGTTTTGCTGAAATGTTTCTAACATAAGCTGTCCTTCATCTTTGCTCTTACATAGCTGCAGAATTTCTGGATGATGCATTGTCGCCTAAATACTTTTCCCTGTTTGTATAAATTGACTTGAATGGCCTGTGAAATACTCAGTGCTTCTGTTTGAAAGATGCTGTACAGTCAAAATTCAATTGTATTATTCCTACAGTGCAACTTGCACATTTTAGTTTAGTTGTTTGCATTTTAATGTACAAACTCAAACTTTCATTAAGTACAGGGGAAAAAATTGCATGGCTTCTCCTTCTTGTTTTAGGCACCAGAAATCAATGCAACATGGTTTAGTTTCATCTGCACAACCTTCTATAGTTTACAGAAGACTGGAAACTGAGAAAACACAATATTGATATATACCCTTATGTCGTATTTCATCTCTGATATTATCTGTCTTGTACACAATTAAGCCATTCGTGTTTATTGCAGCTTGTAGAAGAGACATGTTTGTAAAAAATCTTTGAGGATCACTGCAGGCAGCTTTTAATGCATTCACATCAATAATGTTTTTTCCTCGTGGTCGGGTTTTGGGGTTTTTGTGTTCCATGCCTATGGACTGGATGTTTGATCAGGAAGTTTACATACCTTTATATCTGTACTCTAGAACTTTGTATCCTTGAAAGACTTAATTCTGAAAGTCCTTGGCTGAGAGAGAGAGAGAGAGGGAAGATTTGAAGGCATCCAGAGTTGAGGTCTATAAAACATGCTGGTCTGATTGTCCACTTGGGTTAGGATTTTCAAAGGCACCTAAGGTAGCTACACACCCAGAAACCACTGAAAACCAGTAGGAATTGCTTTTCAAATTCCCATGGTATCCTTGAAAATCCCAGCCTTGAATGTTGTGAAGGCATCCATTGTGAATGGATTCTTGAGGTATCTGAATCAGTCACCTTCAGCATGAAGCGTTGATGTGATGTGTAAGGTCCTTGAAAGAGAAAGGAGAACAGAATAAGCATCATCCCCCTTCACCCAATAGAAAAAGATAAGCTCAAATTTTGGACCCAGTGAAGAACTGCCTACAACCTCTTCCTAAGATACTGCATTGCCAATAAAAAAAAAACCCTTCAGCTGCAGAGCATGGCAATTCCAAATTAATGGTTTAGGCACTCCTGTGAGCGATATTACCTTTTCCAATACATTTTATCAGATTTCATAATTGAAATTTATGGTAAGATCCTCCCTTGTGGATAAGAGTGATGACGACGTCCTCGCTTACTGGAATTTTTCCTATTTCATATAACCATTTTGAAATCCTAGTTTTCAATATATTCTTAGATGATCTCATTTCTGTGCCTCCTATAACTGCTAGGGCAGCTGGTCCAACCATTCATTGGCCATGCCTTACCAGTTCAACAGGAAGCAAAACTGAAATTCTCTCCTAGCTGAATTGCTGAAAGGCATGCAGATGATCCCACCAATGTATTAAGTTGCTGTAGAAGACAAACTGGAGCAGGGAAGAGAGTGGCAGACGAATAGAGGAAGGCAGGAGAGCAGATAAAAGTGGACCTGCCAAGCCTGTCTTTCAAACCTTGTTGGGTGAGACAGAAAGGTGCTGTTTGGAAAAGGAGAGTGAGTAGTAGCGGTACAGTGGAGGGGGGGAGAACAATAAGCAAAAGATAAGAACCCTGAGGGGGGTAGAGAATGCGCATAGAAGGAAGAAGAAAAATGTGGTAAGAATTGAATGCATGAGTGTGTTGGAGGTTAAAATTAATAAAAACAGCCACATCTATAAGGTAGAAAATACACTGGAGGATGGGAGGCAGAATGTGTGGTTTGGTTTGGTTTGTTTAACAAAACCATGTTTAGTTCATCTCAGAATCATGGTTATCCTAAATAGGAATGGCATGGAGTGAGACTGCTGCCCAAAGCATGACACTATGATGCTGATTGAATCCTGAGTGGAAGACTGCATTGAGACAGTTTGCCATTTAGTGTAGTACTTTGTTTAAACACAGTCTGATGTTCTTGGGATTCTGTTAACCATTGTGCAGCACAACTGGTACTAAGATAATCACTGCACCTTACCCAGTATATTTTAATGTTCTTTAAGCCTTTTAAGGTCTTCTTTATAAAATAAAACCTAAAAAATACATAGATATATATTATGTAGCAGATACATGTGACAAAGTTCTAGCACACACAGTGGTTAGATCTGTAAGATCTTATTTTTATATTTAAGCTTTTCCTGGTATCAGTATTTAAGAATATGAAATGTTAATTGTTCCCTGTCCTATTTTATTTTCAGTGTAACTGAAACAGATGGTTCACAACGTGGCAGCATGTTCCACAGTTTGAAGACATCTGATAGTTTTTTGGTCAGCAGCAAACAGACAAAGGGTGAGAAAAGAACTTGTGGTGTTAGACGTTTGTGTGAGTTGGGACCCCACCAAGGACTACAGCCTGTAGGAATTGGTCTTTATAGAGTGCCTGTAGGACAACACTTGCCTCTGAACTTGTGACAAAACAAACTACAAAGTATCTTAAAATGTGTTACTATATGGTGATACCCTGCAGGTCTCTTGTCTACAATATCTAGCCTACATCACAGCAAATGTCATTTAGCGGGTTACCAAATTTAATTACTTACTGAAGCATGTTATGAATGCCGAAAAACTCTCAAAGTTCCAATCACTATATGTGCTGTGACAAAGTTCCTGCTCTACCTTGGTGGGTCTTGCGCTTATTGGCGGATTTGCTCACCTTGGAGCTTCACGCAGCCCTCAGCTTGGCCATTTTTCTGAATTCACTGTCCAGGTTGACTCCTCTTGTGTCTGACCAGGATTTGGGGGGAACCCAGGCCAGCCCTCTACTCTGGGTTCCAGCCCAGGGCCCTGGGGAATGCAGCTATCTAGAGTGCCTCCTGGAACAACTGTGCGACAGCTACAACTGCCTGGGCTACTTCCCCATGGCCTCCTCCCAACACCTTCTTTATCCTCACCATAAGACCTTCCTCCTGGTGTCTGATAATGCTTGTACACCTCAGTCCCCCAAGAGTCCACGTTCTCACTCTCAACTCCTAGGTTCTCTTGCTCCCAGCTCCTCACACGCACACCACAAACTGAAGTGAGCTCCTTTTTAAAACCCAGGTGCCCTGATTAGCCTGCCTTAATTGATTCTAGCAGCTTCTTGATTGGCTGCAGGTGTTCTAATCAGCCTGTCTTAATTGTCTCCAGAAGGTTCCTGGTTGTTCTGGAACCTTCCCTGTTCCCTTACCCAGGGAAAAGGGACCTGCTTAACTTGGGACCAACATCTCTCCCTTCTTTTTCACTCCTGCATCCCTCTGGCCTGGAGGAAGAAGGAAGAGGAGAAGCTGCTGCTAGGCCCTGGGCTCCCCCTGCTGTTCCAGCTGCTCCTCGGCTGGGCCAGACACCCCTTCCCCCCATTCTCTGCTACCTGGTTGCTGTCCGGCTACTGGACACACACACCCCCCCCCATTCTTGGGTGCTGCTACTGCTCCAACTGCAGTGCCTTGGGGGGGGCCTGCTGGCCCACTCCCCAGAAGGGGGGAGTGAGGGACCCCAGCCTTTGCTGCTGTGAACACCACCACCACCACCTGAGAGGGGTCCTTTCTGCCTGCCTGGACCACCACCTGGAGTTCCTGGAGCTGCTGCTGCTGCGGCGTCTGCTGCCTGGAGCTGCTGAAGCCCCAAGGAGAGGACCACCTACCAGTGGGGGAGCACCTAGAGACTTTGCAGACCACCGTGGAGGGGGCCTTAAGACTAAGTAATTTTCAAACCGTGCTCTTGTGGTGGGGGTCTTGAGTGTGTTTCTAGGGACACGGGGTGTTGCATGGAGCTGCCCCCCGATCCATCTGTGTGTGTCCCCCAACCCCCACCAGTACCACCACCGCTGCCCCCTCCACCACCCCCACTGGCTGCATACCATCTGCCTCTGGGACTTCGCTGCTTGTTTGGCCTGCTGCGCCCTTTCACCACCTTTTGGGCCTGAAGCAGCAGCCAGCCCAAACTGACTCTTTGCAAGCGCATGTGGGTGCATGCGCCCTCCCCATCCCCCTGGACTGGACCCCATTAGTGAGCCCCAGCTTTGTCCCCCTTACCTGTCCCATTTTGCCCCTTGCAGCCTTTTTGCCCTCCCCTTTACCCCAGCACCTTGCTGGCTTCAGTTTTGTTTTGCCTGCCCCGCCCTTTTCCCTCTACAGCTTTTGTTTGTTTGCCCTGCTCTGGCCTCTGACGCTAGCTCCTCGGTTCCCTGTCCTGCCTCCAGCCTGGTTCTCCCCACTCCCCACGTGGTGCCCCTTACCCAGTGCGCCCATGCCCACGCCCATGCGCTTGCGCTCTTCCCCTGTTTGAGTTTGCCCCTATTTCACTGCACCCCCCTAACGTTCTTGTGACCTCCCTCCCCTAGTGCAGCTAGAAGAGCCGGATTCCTATCCTGAGTCGGTGATTGTCCCCTACGAGCCCTTGATACCCCCCTGTCCAGCCACCCCCTTTTTTGGCACCCTTCTCCCCTGCCTGCAGCCTAGCGGGGAGGAGTGGTCGACCTGCTTCCCTTTTCCCCTCCTCCTTCTGGTGTCTCCCCTTCCCTCCCTGCTCATGATGGCAGGGGATAAGATGGGTGGGGCCCATCCAGCAGCCCGAGCTAACCCTCCCCCGCCTGCCCGTCCGTCACCCCCCCCCCAAGCCTCTACCTCCGCTGCTGCTGAACCATCTGCCACTGCCCCCCACTGGGGTGCCAGCAGCGACGGGCACCAGGATGACCTCCGCTGCTGCCACGTCTTCCCCCCCTCAGATTCTGGGGGAGCTCCCCCAGCTGGCGGGAAGGGCCAGGGTAAGAAGAAGGGGAAGGGCCCCGCTAAAAAGACCAGGCCCTCCATGGCAGGGACTGCCCCCAATGCCCTGGCCCCACCACCAGCTGGGGCGTCCCTCCCCGCTGTTCCCTCCACCAGCTCTGCGGGTGTACCTCCCCGGCCCCCAGGGCGTACGCCCAGGTGGTGGCAGCCCCCTCACCTCCTGCTATGTCATCTCCCCTGCCCACCGCCTCCGCTACCATCTATAGCGGCCGGTGCCCCTTTCCCACCATGACCAGGAAGCACGGCGTCCGTTGCCTCCTGGTGCCCGCCTCGCTCCACGTGGAGACCTATGTGCAGGCGTTGGCGAGGGTGGTGGGGCCCATGGCCATTGTGGCGGCCTCCAAAATGTCTGGCAAGGTTGTCTTCTTAGCATTGGAGGCCGCCTCCCAGGAGGCGGTGGAGAAGGGCCTGGCAGTAGGGGGCGTGTTCGTCCCCCGGAGCCGCTAGAGGACCTGGGTGTCCGCCTGGTCCTGACCTCCATCTCTCCCTTTCTTCCCAATGCCGCCCTGTTACCCGCCCTCTCTACCCTGGGGAAACCCATCTCTGTCATCAGCCCTCTCCTGTTGGGCTGCAAAGACCCCGCCCTCCGTCACGTCCTCTCATTCTGCCAGCAAGTGCAGCTTCAACTGCTGCCGGCGGCGCGTGACAGAGAGGCGCTCGAGGGGTCCTTCCTAGTCCCCTACCAGGGGGCCCATTACCGGGTGCACTACTCCATGGGGGAGGTCCAGTGCTACCTCTGCTGGGCGATGGGGCACGTCTGGAGGGACTGCCCCTTAGCCCAGCAAGGAGGGGCATCCGGGACCCCTAAGTCCCGGTAGGGCACCGGCCCCGTCATCGCTGGCTGCCCGGCGCCTGAAACCACCCCTCCTCCTTCCCAGTCCACCATTGCTCCCGCTCAGGCCCAAGGGGCACCTCCCCAGCTATGCCCAGATGAGTGGGAGAGCCCCACCCACGGTGGGGCCTGTGGAGGAGGGAGCGGCAGGGACACTGCCGGGCATGGGAGAGGGCCCATCCCAAGGGGAATCTTCCCTTCCTTGTACTGCCCCACCGTTATCCCTTCGAGTCCCTGAGCCATCACCTCTGCCACCTGACACGATCCCTGCCAGCCAGCCCCCGGATGATGCCATGGAGGGCTGGGCCCTAGTCCAGGGGAAGCGGGGCAAGCGGAAGGCTCAAGCTCCACTCCTCCCATCTGATGCGGAGGCCCCCCGGAAGACCAGGAAGGAGGCACCGATGCCGAGCCTTCCGCTCTACCCACGGGTGTGTTCCATCCACCAGAGCTGGCTGGGAAAGACGTGGCAGCACTGGAAGACAGTATCTCCCCTCCATGGGAGTCCCTCCCCTCCAAGACCCCCGAGGGAGCCCCCCATGTCCTGACACCATCTGAAACCTCAGTGTGCCCCGAGGCGACCGTCGCGTCAGGTGCCGGTGGGGAGAATCCCGGGGTGGCTTAAAATGATTTCCGGTCCATCTATGAGGAGATCAAAGCCCTGGGTCTGACCCCTGTCACCCAGGGGGAGGACGACCCTATGCCAGCGGGCCTCGATCTGGGTGACTTCACTTCAGCCCCCCTTTCTCCATGCTTCCTCCCCTAACCGTTGCTTCCGCTCCCACCTCCGAGGAGCCCCTGGACTCCTCCATCAACCCGGCTGCAGATGGCACCCCGCTGACGGCCACTCAGCCTGCTGAGGTGACGGCCAGTGCCACGCGGCCAGGACCCGAGCCACCAGGGGCACCCCTCCATGAGGAGCATTCAACCTCCTTCCCAGGAGGGGGCCCTACAGAAGAGAGTCCACCTCCTGATGCCGTGGCTGCCAAATCCACCATAGAGCCTGTGCCCAGCATCATTGAGAGCCCTCTCCCCGCCCAGAATCTCACCTCTAACCCTGCCCCTGCCCCTGCCCCTATCCCATCCACCTCCCGAGATGTTATTGCCACCCCTGGGGCTGTCTCCTTCCCTTTTCCAATAGATGATCCCCAGCGAGTGGCCTTTGTGTTTACCTGTCCTGACCCACCAGGGGCTGCTATTCTCCCTCCGCTGCCCCCTATCGCCCCAGGGTTCGAGGCAGGCCTAGTGGCGCCAACCCATCAGGAGCCCTGTCGGGGGTCCGCACCCTGTCTGCCTGTCTCGGTGGGCCACGGGGCTGTACCAAGGGCCCCGTCGGGGAGTAACCAGGAGACCGTAACCCCACCCCCATGCGCTGCGAGAGAAGTTGCGGGAGTTTTTAGAAGATGTCCGTGGCTCCTGCAACAAAGTACAGCTTGCTCTCCAGCGATGGGAGGACTTTCATCAAATCCTCCAGGCCACAAGGGCCCTCATGGGAGGGGGTAAAAGGACGGGGAGGCAGGGCGCCGCGGCCTACCAGCAGGTCTGCCTCTTCCCTGACTTGTTACTCACCTACGGGGTAGGTCACGGACTGCTGCACGGCCCGTCAGGAGCCACAAGCATCCCTGCCGGCGAGGATACCCCCCAGCCCTCCTCATGGCACCTCTTACCATCGCAACATTGAACACCCACGGCTGTAGGATGGGTCTCCGCAAGTCCCAGGTGCTCTCCTTCTTTCGGGAGGGAGGGTACTCTGTAGTTTTCCTGCAGGAGACCCATACGGATCCGACCACCAAAGACAGCTGGCAGCTGGATTGGGGGGACAGGGTCTACTTTAGCCATCTCACAGTTCGTACGGCTGGAGTGGCGACCCTGTTCTCCCCCGACCTATGGCCTGAGGTTCTGGGGGTCACCGAGGCTGTGCCAGGCTGCCTGCTGCACCTCCGGGTCCGCATGGAGGGGCTCATAGTCAACCTCGTTAACATCTATGCCCCGGTAGCGAGCCCGGAGCGGCTGCAATTCTATCAGCAGGCGTCCGCCTTCTTCGGCACCTTGGACCCTCAAGAGTGCCTGGTTCTGGGAGGGGACTTTAACATCACCCTCGACCCGGCCACTGCCGCCGTCCTCCAGGAGATAGTTGAACACTACTCCCTGGTGGACGTTTGGCACGACCACCACCCGGATGACACTTCCCCGTTCACCTTTGTCTGGGTGGAGGCCCATCGGTCGAGCCACTCCCAGTTGGACTGCATTTATTTATCACGCTTCCATCTATGGTGCAGGTAGTCCGGCGTGGAGCATATTGGCGCATGCCTTCCTGCGCCGCTTCTGAGGGCTCCGATATGACCGGCAGCTCCTTTTATCTCCATCCGAGAGGTCTTCCGCGAGACCGCTCTGGGCTGCCAGTCTTCTACCAGGACCTCCTCTGGACCTGGAAACTCTTTTCAACGGCCAGGTCTGTGGCAGCCACCGAGAGGGAAGATCTCCTTGTGGAGCCCCTGCTTCACAACCCCCAGCTCCGTGTGCAGGTGGCAGAGTCCCGCTCGGTGCACCAGAGGTTGGTCCTGGCAGAAGTCACAAGAGTTGGAGACCTCCTGGACTATGACCAGGGAGACTGGCTGGATCCCCTGACGCTCGCTCAGCGCATGGGGCTCTCCAGACCTTGTACTCCCCAGTGCATACTGCAGGAGGTGAAGGCTGCTTTGCCGCCCTCTGCTCGGGTTTATCTCGACCGGGTCCTGCACGAGGGCTCGCCCCGCCTACCCTCTACCCCAGGCCTGCTTTCAAACTGCACCAAGAAAACATCTATACACGCTCGTGCTCCACACCCTTCACGCCCTCATCCTCGTGTCCTGCCCCAATACAAAATGGCAGGACCTCCTGCCACCTTTGGAGGGTAAGGAGCCCCAGTGGGCCAGCCTATATTCCACCTTAGTCCCGAGGCCCGCCGGGGATGTCAGTTGGCGGCTCCCTCATGGAGCCATGAGCATGGGCGTGTTCTTGGTGCGGTTCACCTCAATCCCAGACACCTGCCCCTTTTGAGGCGTGAGGGAAACCCTGGGACACATATACCTGGAGTGTGCCAGGCTGCAGCCCCTATTCCGACTCCTCACCAATATTTTATTATGCTTTCGGTTGCACTTCTCCCTTCACCTTCTTATTTATGCACTCCCTATCTGTGGCCCCACAAAGTCACGGGATCTCCTGGTCAACCTCTTCCTGGCCCTAGCTAAAATAGCTATCTATAAAACCAGAATGAGGAGGATGGCCGATGGAGTCTCCTGTGACTGTGGGGCCTATTTCCGATCCTCAGTCCGTTCATGTATCCGGGCAGAGTTCCTCTGGGCGGCGTCCTCTGACTCCCTTGATGCCTTTGAGGAGCAGTGGGCATTGTCCAGGGTTCTCTGGTAGATGTCCCCGTCCGGTTCCCTTCGTTTGACCCTTTGACCACACTCCTGTCCCTGTTATTTCATTAGTTGTCCCCCGGAATTATTTGGTATCTAGGTCCTGTGGATTCCCCTTTTAGGCTGGGGGGGGTTCATTCGCCCACCCACTTCCCAGATCCCAATAGGATTACTCTCCTATAGCCATATGGCCCGACCCTGTCATAGTGCTTATATGCTTGTTCTTTTAATAGGTGTTCTAGTGATGTGCTTTGATTGGGGAAGGAATCTGTTACTATGAGTTAGAACAGTTTCACTGAATCAGTTCAACTCAGTGTGTCAAGTTTAGTTCCAAGGAGAGCTGAGAGCCTTAGTAAATGCTTGTATTCCTTACAGACTACTGCAGCAATTGAGGGTTAACTGAGAGGTGAACTAATGCTGATTCTTCTCTGAAGTCTCTGATCTTGTTATTGCCTTGTCTGCTCAGTATGGCTTATCAGAATTTAAACGTGTTGTACTGAATAGTAAAATAAGTGGCCTAGCAAGGAACCTTTCAGTTTAAAAACACAAAAGAAAAAAACAACCTTTTTCACAAGGCAATCTAGGGGGTTTTTTTTGTGCATAATTTATCACCAGTGCTACCTAATACATCAGACTTAAAATGACCATTTTTTACACTTTTGGTAAAAGACCACATTCATGAAAATACCAGTTAGAAAGCAAATGTGTAAATTAGAGAGGAGTTACAGATGTTGATGATTATATACACTGTGTGTGTGACATGCTTTCTTTTGTGGGGTGACTCACAGAGGGTCCTTGGGCTGTGGAGCACCATTTAAAGTATGTGGGGGCATAGATTTGCCCCACTCCTGACCCTCCTCTTCCCCTTCTCAGGTGTCCCCATCAGCAGTCTGACCACAGTCCCCAATCCCATGAGTCCCTAGACCCAGTGGCTCCAGATTTGAGTTAGTGGCATTGTGACTTGGCACCCAGGACCACAGTGGCAGATCTGAGTGGCACTGTGACACCCTTCCCCCTCCATCATGACAGAGGAGCAGGTGTGCTAAATTTGAATCAGTGGTGTTGTGACCTGGTATATGGGGTTGTAACACCACTCAGGATTGGCCCAGCCAAAATATGGTCAAGCTGTGGCCTGGGTGCACCAGAACCTATGGGCCTACTACTAGTGTTAGCTAAAGGAGGTGTCCTCAACTCAGGTGGTTATGGAACTGTTTTCTGGAGTCCAACATCCATTTCTGCAGGTCAGGTGACTGTCTTCAGTGTATCCATGTGCTGAATTGACTTTTTGAGAGAAAGTTGGCCTGCTGCAGAAGCCACAGTCTCACTCCCACAAACTCCATTCTTCATGTTGGGGAAACCTCCCAGGCTTCAGTACTCCTAAATGTCTGTTCTGCCAAACATGGTGTGCAACTTCACACTGTAATTGCAAAGCACCCACAAACTAATCCATGTGCAAACTGGAGTGATTTTCCTGCGTGGCCAAAGGTTGGTTGGGTATGATTAACATAGTGTTTTAAACTCTGCTTTGTCGTCTTTGACAAAGTTCACACTTGCATGGTGCCATAAACATGTTAACCCTTCATACTGGCTCAGAATGAATATGTACGCTGGGTCAGGTTTTCATACAGTGACATTTGGCTCTAAAACTGGCATATCTGACCCTGGAGGATCATTCGGGCATATGTGGGCCTAGGAGACCCTGTGGTGGGCACAGTGCTGACATAACGGCTCTTATCCCATGTCTCTTTTATGCTGCCCTGTAATAGGGAAGAGGAATGTGACCAATCATTGACTGTCATTTCAGTCTCTTGCGGCTGTTAACAGCTGTTGTAAGATAGAAAAGGTCCAACGCAGTTTAGGGGATTGGTCCTGTGTCCAACATCAGTAAGACCTGCTGAGTGCCAAAGTAAGTTTGGTACCCCAAAGTCCCCTTTGTTAACTTGCTCTGTGTGCAGTTTGGCTCTAGCTGAGGATCTGGCCTGGTATGTCTGGCCTCTGTGTTCTTTGTAAAGAGCTTTGAGACTTATAGATTATAAAAGCTAAGCACTTCTTTACTAGTGAGAGCATATGTTTATGACCCACTTTTATTTTTATGTGCAGCCTCTATCCCAACCTATATATTTTAGAGCCGCTGTACATGTTCAGCGTGCATCTTTATTGCATTTTACAGAAACTCGTGAAGTGAGGTTTAATAGTTCCACACTTTGACAATATTTTTGACCTTGGGCATTTGAAAGAGTGGTTACACAATATTAGTCTTATGCCCTTTAAACTTATGGATCACCTGTTTTTTGTCACTCTATTTGCCAGCAAAGTGCTAGTACCCTTGGATTACTGTATCTGGTGGTGGTTGTCATGACAACTGACAATGCCACAGTTACAGGGCATAGGTGGCTTGACAACTGCTTTTCATATGCCTAGCATTTAAATCTAAAAAAATAAACAGAAATAGATATACTCCTATGTATGACTGTCCTTTTGTTCTCTTTAGAAGGGAAAGAGAGACTGGTGGCCTCTGACACCAAGGCAATGCCCACTACAGATATATCATTGGCTGAAATGGACTTGCATGAGCTTCCACTAGATAATTTTGAAAAAGAATTGAGGCTGCAGAAGGTTATATTAAGAACAGAAAAGGATGGAAGTTGTTTACAAAGTAATGATTGTCTCGGTCCTGACTTCGTAGAAGAGAATAGAGAACAAGAAGAGGAGACTTCTGAAAATAATTACCCTGTCTCCCCCAGCTCATCTGACTTTCAAAGTTGTAGTCCTGGTTGGAGCAGTGCATTCAACGGGGGTGAATGTTTTAGTTCAGAAGTTTACAATTATGTGAAAAAACTTGGAAAGCAGGAAGTAAATGAATCACAAAATATAGATTCGAAAAGAGTGGTAAGTACTTTGATTTATGAAAATTCAAGATGTATTGTAATGCTTATTGATAAAGGTAGGGTATTTAACAATAAAAACCAGGAGGTGATGGTCCTCTTTTCCCTCAAAATGTTAAATTAACATACAATCCTTTATCCAAGTAAGCTTGGTGCATACAACATAATATTAAAGCATTTTACAACATAAGATTAAATTAAATTGATAATCAGATATGGTAGTTCATTATTTTTCTGGAGAAATGGTATATTTTGGTTTCAAAGTAAAATCTTGTATAAACTGACAAATGTAGCTTGATATAACTATAACTATATGCCAAGTAAAAGAAAGGTAGACAAATCACATTATTCTTCTCTCTTCCTCACCATTAACATGAGTGGTCTCTTTGTTCCAACTTTTTTAAAAATTTCTTAAGGAAAAGGTGAATAATTTTGTGTTGATGAAATCTGATATGGTTAATATATTTAAAATACACTTGTTTGAACCTATGATGTGCAGATTATTAATTACTTGCATATTTATAAATTTGCATATAACAAGCTTCAGCATGTAATCAGCACATCCTGCCCAAAGCAGTGGTAGGGGTAGGACATGGAGTGGTAGAAACCTTTGGCAACAGTGGCTGGTGGGGAATAGCTTGATGTCTGTCTAGGAGTAGCTTGATGAGTGGCTGATGGGGAAAGCTGGGTGGGTGCTGAGGTGCCTGGAGTTGCTGCCCCTGTGCTTGGGATTGGCTGCTTAGGTGTGGGTGGGTGAGATTGATGGTGATGGGACTACTGCTGCGGGTTAGGTGGCTGGTGGGATGGCTGGGGAATGGGTGGGTGCTGCCAAGCAAGTACAAGCAACACTCCTTTATACTTTGTCATTTCTTACCCATTTACATATCATGTTTGTCACTGTTTTTTGCGGGGGTTGGCCTTGAGACTTCCTAGGGAATTTCACCTGCTTACAGCAGGTCTGAATTGGGCCTGAGTGTCTTGAGTCATTAATGTCCAATCATTGGTAAACCCTGGATCTCCATCTTGTTATACAAGAATCTACTGTTCTCTGAGACAAGGAAAAAGAAATTGTAAAGGTTTATAGGTCTCAGGTATAAGTTGTAATATAGTGTGGCTCTCCACCCTTGCCATATGAGGTTATGAACATAATGAAATTGCATTGGCCCATTGAAGTATTTGCCACTTGTTGATTCTTATCTCATAATCCAAAATGCTGCATTATTATACAAAATAGCTTGGTAGTTGAAAGGGAGTTGTACAGGAGAGGAGGGACGTAAATTAGATGCCACGCTGAAAGCTCTGACCCTCAAAGCAGGGACACCTTTAATATGGAATGGGTTACATGGTCTTTCTGTTAACACGGACTTCCCTAGATGGCTTGCAACCTAGTTTTAGGAGTAGCATCCGTGCCACCTAGAGATTCAGGGCTTGTCTTCACTGTAAAGTTAACTCAAGTTTTAACTTGAGTTTTTGGCCTTAACCCAAGTTCTTTCCATACCAAAAGATCTTAATTAAGTGTCATGGTGCTTTTAACTCAAGTTGGCTGGCCCCTCCGAGGTATAGGCTAAAGCTTGAGTCAGTGTAACTCATCAGCTGCTGACACAACCATTCTGTAGTGTGGATGCAAGCTAGCTCAGCTTGAATCCTGCTGCTCCTTCATTGCTTTCCCACAATGCCTTCATGTGCCCGAAAAGGACCTGACTAGTTCTCCCACACACAATTCATTGGGATAGAATTCACAGAGAAACTCTGCTTACTGCAGCACAAAACCATGGGATGTGCCCCCAGAAGTCTTAGCAACACAGAGGTGTGAATGAGGTACCATTGTGGATAGAGCAGTTTGAGTGTTGTTTTGCTGTGTGGCCACTCTCGCTTAAGAGGAGTAATTCGAATATAGACAATTCTAGTAAACTCATCAGTGAAGACATACTCTGTGGTCTGAAAATGGGTCTACCTGTCTAGAAAGTGCTATTAATCCTGCTGTCTGATTGTTCACAGTGGACAGGAACGAAGATAAATCTATTGGATTTGTCAATATATTTCTAAATAAATATAATGAAGTGCAACTAAGTCATCAGAAATAACAGATACAGACCTATTTGCTTCCAAGTAATTAGTTGAAATACCACTTGGTCCACTCTCATTGATGGTTTGGTGTATGTGAAACAAAAATAACCTCATTTTAGTTCATTGCAATTAACGCCTTTGTTTGCAGTCTCAGGAGGGAGGTTAAGGATTGGATGAGTATGGCGGTTCAATTGTCCTCCTTTCCCCTCATGTCAAGGTGCAGGTACATTGGTGAAGCAGCATGAGAAACTTGACCTACGATTGTTGTGTGTTTTGAAAAAGAGAACAGACTTCTTCAGGGCTGTCAATCCAGCAATTTGGGCATATAATTCTATAGGGGCATAGAATTATAGATGGTCAGTTAAATACTCTTTGAGCATATCAGGTACAAAAAGAAGAAAAGGATTACATGATCTTCATTGCTCAAAGGACTACTTCTTGACTGCAAAATTGTAAGGAGTTTTCATGAGTATCTCAAGTAATTTTTTCCCCCACCCCTACCCTACCCCAACATTTGCTTTTTCTTTTTTTTTTCCCCCCAGGATTTTATAGATTATTAAGTGATTTAGTTTGATCCAAAAAGATATGATCTCTGCTCTTCTGATTTTTTTTTCCCATATAACTTGCTGGAGTACAATATAAATGAAGCAAGTTTTAAAGTAATTTTGAGCATCCCCCTTTTAATTTTACTTGGAAAATTAGTGCATATTAGTGTTGCTGCTGTTTGCACTACCTGCATAACTGGTAGATTTACCCAAACACCTTCTAACTTGCATTTTCTTTATAATCTATGTGGTAACATTTATCATGAGTTAGAAAAGAATATGGGAGGAAGAAGTTAATTTTGTGAGGAATCCTTACAGAGAGTGATACTTTGGTATCATCATGTGCCAGCAATGCCCCTCTGCCATGTACATTGGCCAAACCAGTCTCTAAGCAAAAGAATAAATGGACACAAATCTGACATCAGGAATCATAACATTCAAAAACCAATAGGAGAACACTTCAATCTCTCTGGTCACTCAATAACAGATCTCAAAGTCGCAATTCTTCTACAAAAAACTTCAAAACAGACTCCAGCGTGAAGCTGCAGAACTGGAATTAATTTGCAAACTAGATGCCATCAGATTAGGCCTCAATAAAGACTGGGAGTGATTGTCTCATTACAAAATTTAAACTTAATTTCCCCAATACTAATTTCTCCCTACTGTTACTCAGACCTTCTTGTCAACTGTCTGTAATGGGCCATTCTCTTACCACTTCAAAAGTTATTTCTCCTCCCTTGGTATCCTGCTGTTAATTGATTTATCTTGTTAGACTGACCTAACAGTTGGTAAGGCAACCCACATCCTTTCATGTATTTATACCTGCTCCTGTATTTTTTTACTTCATACATCTGATGAAGTGGGTTCTATGCCCAAATAAATTTGTTAGTCTCTAAGGTGCCCCAAGGAGTCCTTGGGTTTTTTTGGTGTCTAAGACATTCTTATTTTAACTCTGTTATACTCCATGTATATTGTGAAAAGTATAACAAACATAATCCTACTGAATGTAGGTCCAGTTGAAAGTTGAGCAAACGCATCGGGAATAAACATGAGGATCTGTGCATTATATTAATTAATTATAAGTAGCTTCAAAAGTATATGGACAGAAATGAGCTGGATTCCGATCTTGCTCTGTTGACTCAATGGAGTTACGTGGATGTCCAGCTGGTGCAAATTAGATTGGAATTGGGAACTATTGTATGTCTGGGCCATGTTTACACTACCAACTTTGCTTGATGGAAGTTACATTGGCCTAAAGTTTGTATATTATTTGTGCACATGCATGCTTGGTGGCTTGCGTCGGCGCTTTGTGTAATCGCCAAGTGTACTTGTGCCAATCCAGAGTGCAGTGTCCCATGGGTAGGTATCCCAGTGTGCCAGGCGCCGCCCTCTGTCACAATGAATTTTGGGGGATTTTTGCAGTGTTTACAGGGTAGAAATGAGCTGTGCAGGGAACACTGGGAGCTCAGTGTCAAGTTCTCATCTAGCAACTTTCTATATCCCATAGTGCCATCCCTATCCCATAATTTTCACACCTTTTTAAAAATCCCCAAACCATATGGCTTTTCTGCACTAACTTTGTAGTGTACACTAGATCTAAATGTATAAGCAGGGGTAAGATAATGAATTACAGATAATAGAAACACTCAGTATATTATAATGAAAGTCCTGTATAATATCTAAAGTCAATTTGTAAATAATTTTTTAAAAATTAAACTCAATATGCACTTTTCCAAACAAGGAATAATGTAATGTGATGTGTTGTGATAGATACAGGGTCAAATTCAGTTCTAGTATATGTTCTATTAACTTCTTGTACAGTATAAATACCCTTTGAATGTACTGCAAAAGAAAAATCCATTTTCTACGTAATGCATATATATTTTAAGACAATATATCCTGTCAGATAATACTTATGTACAGAAGATCTCTAATATGTTTTAAAGGCATAGAATCTTAGATTAATTATTAAAAAGATTCCATTTGAATCTTTGATGTCTTGCAACTTTTTCTATTTTTTTAAATGTTTTGTTATTAATATACAACAGGATATTGGATTAAAGCCTCAAGCAGCTTTCAGTCTAGTGCCTTTTTTCCCCTTCATGCCATGCTGTAGTGTGCCAGCAGAATGATTGATTGATTGCTGTTGCATTGACTTTCTGTAAAGCCTGGCGTCTTTCAAAGGTTGCAAAATAAGGACCTAAAAAGTTGGCTCTAAATAGAAAATTATTAATTTAAATCTTTAAAATTTGCTAAAGTTTAGAGAGGGCTCTTTCCTAAAATGCTGACTTTCCATGTACTCCGTGAGAAACATCAATGTCAAAAAATTAACCATTAGAATCCTTGTAAATAAAGTTTCTGAAACCGCTACAGAGTTTTAGTTTTATATATGTAAAATATTAAATTAGATTTCCTCTGTTTCTTTTTACATTTTTTGTGAGTTATATCAGTATTCTGGAGAGTGTGATACTTAGCCCTGAATCAGTCAATAGCAAATGTGTAAAGCTATCCACCACTTACATCTCCCATCCTTTACCTTTTATTAACAGACAGGAGACAGATAACATAACAAAAGCAATTGTGTAATAACGTAGCACAATTTTAATTTCAGTACCAGCTACTGACAAGTCAGCCAATCTTTCCCTGTTGTGGTCAGCATGGATTTTGCTGTTAATATAAAATCCAGAGGTTTGTGCCCTGCTTTTTAACAGTCTGTCCTGTTTCTTCGTTTTAATTCTATCTATAGCATAGGCACCAATTTCTCCTGGCGCTGCTAGGTGCTCAACACCGCCCAGCCATGTGCCGACTCCACCCCTGCCCCAAAGTCCCCACCCCAACTCCGTCCCTTCCCTGCCCCATTGGACTCCTTCCCAAATCCCCACCCCAGCCCCTCCTCTTCCCCGCCTCCTCCCCTGAGGGCACTGCATTCCTGCTCCTCCCCCCTCCGTCCCACAGATTGTTACACCGCAAAACAGCCATTTTGTGGCAGCAAGGAGGAGAAGCGGAGATGCAGCGTGCTCAGGGGAGGAGGCGAAGGTGAGCGGGGGGGAGCTTGGCTGCCGGTGGGTGCAAAGCACCCACCAATTTTTCTCCATGGGTGCGCCAGCCCCGGAGCACCCATGGACTCGGCGCCTATGATCTATAGTATCATTTTATTTCAGCACAGCAAAAAACTATTTGTATCATCTGAAAATTTTAGGGCCAAATCCTTTGATTTAAACATTGGTGTAAATTACATGATGGGCACATTGTTTAGGCAAAAGATGTAAGTGGGGGAAATGTAGTGCAATTTGGCATTAAGGATGTGTACAAAATGGGTGTAAGTTACTAGTGATGGGCTAAAATGCTGGAAGTGTGGTGTTCCCTTCCCATTTCCTGTGAGGACTTGCCTCAGCCCCGCTGCATGCCCTGAATATTCCTATGTGCTCCTGAGAGGAGTGCGCCTCACAATTTGAGAACCGTTGTGTTACCATGAGTTAACTATTTTTGCTAAATAATCTGTTCCACCTTGTATCGTGCTGCGACACTTTGAATCCCTTTCCTAGACCTGAAGAAGAGCTCTGTGTGGTTTGAAAGCTTGTCTTTTTCATCAACAGAAGTCGATCCAATAAAAGATATTACCTTGCCCACCTTGTCTCTCTAGAAATCTAAATACTGAGATGAGTGAACTTGTGTGTCTAGTATTAAATGAAGATATTGATATAATAGGCATCACACAAACTTGGTGGATGATTGATAATGGGACACAGTAATACCAGGATACAAAATATATGGGAATGACAGAGTAGGTCATGCTGGTCGGGGAGTGGCACTATATGTGAAAGAAAACCTAGAGTGAAATATAGTAAAAATCTTAAATGAATCAAACTGTACCATAGACTCTCTATGAATAGAAATTTGATGCTTGAATGATAAGAGTATAGCAGTAGGAATATACTACTGAGTAGTTGACCAGGATGGTGATTGTGAAAGTCTCAAGGAGATTAGAGAGACTACAGAAATAGAAAACCCAGTGATGATGGGGAATTTCAACTGCCCCTCTATTGACTGGGTTGGTGTCCCCTCAGGATGGGATTCAGAGAGGAAATTTCTAGACACTAGCCTCTTGGAGCAGCTAGTCCTGGAACCCACAAGGGAAGAGGCAATTCTTGATTTACTCCTAAATGGAGCACAGGATCTGATCCGAGAGGTGTGAGTATGGCTGAACCGCTGAGTAACAGCAAACCTAATGTAATTAAATTTAACATCCTGTTGAGGGGGAAATACCAAAGAAACCCATCACAGTAGCATTTAACTTGAAAAGGAGAACTAGACAAAAGTGAAGACGCTTTTTAAATGGAAACTAAAAGGAATAATGTCATGAGTAAAATGTCTGCGAGCTGCATGGAAACTGTTTTAAATATACCATAATATTTGCTCAAACTAAATCTGTATCCCAAATTTAAAAAGAAATCAGTAAGAGGACCAAAAAAATGCCACTATGACTAAACAGAGTAAAAGAGGTGGTTAGAGGTACAAACAGGGTCTGAATGAGCTCTCCCGTGATATCTAGTGATAAGCTGTGGGAAAAGATTTCTCACGCACACTGTATTTGCATAAACCAACCTACTGTGCCTAAATGCACAGCAGAGGGACCTGCTCTGCCGGAATGATCAATTTGGCCGGTATTAGTTTACCAACCCCTCTAGTATTTGAATGCAGGAGTAATGGAATGTTATTTTTATTGTACAAGTAAAAGGCTGCAGAACTGATTAAGGGGGTCACCCGCAACTGAACCTCACTCGCTAAGCGCTGGAGGGAGGGAGAGTGGGGACAGGTGTTTGTAACTGGTGGTGAGGGCTCTGCCTAAAGATTCTGAGGCCTTGGCTACACTTACAGATGTACAGCACTGTGAGTTAAACCCGCCTTCGTACAGCTGTGTAGGGAAAGCGCTGCAGTCTGTCCACACTGACAGCTAACAGCGCACTGTCATGGCCACATTTGCAGCTGCATTGGGAGCGGTGTATTATGGGCAGCTATCCCAGCATTCAAATGGCTGCAACGTGCTTTTCAAATGGGGGAGGGTGGAGTGTGACAGGGAGCGTGGGGGGAGAGAGAGTGGGTGTTTGGGTTTTTGCTGAGAGTGTGTCAGCATGCTGTCTTGTAAGTACAGACCCCTGCCCCTCTCTCACTCACTGAAAGCAAACGGCAGCTGTTTCTTTTTTTCTTATAGACGAGATAAGCAGCCGCACACCAAAACGGACCCCGACCCCCCTCCCACACCATCTCTCTCTTCAAGCAAACGTTAGCTGTCCAGCACTCCAAACAGAGCCTCCCTGCCTGCCTCTCACTCATTCAAAGCAAACAGTAGCTGTGTTTGGTTTTTTTGATAAGCAGCCCCTGAAACGGAGCTTTGAAATGGCACTTCTGCGTCCGGAATTCACAACAAAACAAGAGAGGACGCTTCAGTTAAAAGGATTATAGGGAGTAATAACGTTACTTCCCGTTTACGCTGGAGCCTCTCAGCCAATGCACAACAGCTGTTAATCCTCTCGGGGAGGTGGAGTACCAGGAGCACTCGAGCCAGGGAGTCAGAGCGCTCTACGTGCCTTGCCAGTGTGGACGGAGAGTAAGGCAGAGCTCTCTGGGAGGCTTTATTGCAGTATAACGTGCAAGTGTAGCCAACGCCCTAGAAGCCATTTGACTCTCTCCTTCTCCATTGTTTAAAGATAGAGCTGATTAGACTCAATTGAGAGTCTTTGTTCTCCTAAATAATCACTAGAGCTGAAATCACTGATAACCAGGTCTAGCTGCTGTATGTGGGACAGTGCTGCAGTGAAAGAGACTGCCCACTACCAGCTGATATCACTGAGAACTGGTTTGAGTGGTGGAACCTCAGAATGTGACATCTGAGTGAATGGAGGCGTAGCAGCACCAGGCAGTGGCACCAAAGTGAACAGTGGTGACCGTGAGTCAGTTGCAGAGGCGACAGCAGAGCTCAATGACTCCCTTCCTTCCAACCCCTGCTTCTCTCCCCCCACCCCCCACAGGGTGGTGAACTCACCTCTGAACTCTGGACCTTTGCTGACCAAGTCCAGCAACTGAAAGTGGGGTGCAGTAGAGGGAAAATGCAATAGCAGGTTGAAGGAATATTTATTGGACATTCATACTGCAAAGTGAGAAACTGAGGCAAAGGACATTGCCCAACATACTCTCGGGTGGGTGTTTGCCTATAGTAATATGCTTTTGAATTATGGTGGTGGTGTTTTTCCAAATAAATGCCATGTTCCTTTTTCCTTTTTATTAAGTTTTCTTTTGTTATACACAGACTCATTGCTTGCAAGTGGGGAAGTATTGCCTCTTCGAGATGCCATGGGGTGGTGGTTTAAATTTTCCCAGATTACTGGGTAGGAGCTTGAGCCGACTCTGTTTTGTACTGTTCAGAGGAACCCCTAGATATTGAATCTGGTCCTTGTTGCTGCTGACTTCATCCGTCAGAAGAGTTACAGAGGGGGAAAAAGACTTTGAAAACTAGAAGTCAAATCCTTATGAGGAAAATAGAAAGGAGCATAAACATGGGCAAGTCAAGTGTAAAAGTGTACGTAGGCAGGCCAAAAAAGAATTTGAAGAGGAACTAGCAAAAGACTCAAACTAGTAGCAAAAATTTTACACACAAATGAGTTGCTGCCAAAGAGTCGGGCCACTGGATGTCAAGACGCTAAAGAGCACTCAAGGAGGACAAGACCACTGCAAATGAAGTCTGTGCATCGGTCTTCTCTGCAGAAGATGTGAGGAAGATTCCTCCACCTGACCCATTCTTTTCAGGAGACAAATCTGAATAACTGTCCCAAAGTGAGGTGCCAATAGAGGAGATTTTTGAACAAATTGAAAGATTAAACAGTAATAAGTCACCAGGACCAAATGGTATTCACCTAAGAGTTCTGAAGGAACTGAAATATAAAATTGCAGAACTACTAACTGTGGTCTGTAACTTATCACTTAATCAGCCTCTAGTGAAATGCCATTTTTTTTAAAGGCTCCAGAGGTGATCCTGGCAATTACAGGCTAACCACATTACTTGAAACTATAGTAACTAACAGAATTATCAGACACATAAATGAACATGATATAGTGGGGGAAGAGTCAACATTGCTTTTCTGAAGGGAAATCACACCTGGCCAATCTATTAGAATTCTTTGGGGGAGTCAATAAGTATGTGGATAACTATATCCAGTTAATATAGTGTACTTGAACTTTCAAAAAACCTTTGACAAGGTCCCATGCCAGTGGATCTTGAGCAAAGTAAGGAATCATGGTATATGAGGGAAGGTTATCTCATGGATCAGTAATTGGTTAAAGGAAGCAAAGGATAGGAATAAATGGTCAGTTTTCACAAGGGAGAGAAGCAAATAGCGGGGTCCCCCAAGTTTTTGTAGTTGAACCAGTGGTATTCAACATATTCAGAAATTATCTGGGAAAGGTTATGAAGAATGAGGTAGTAAAATTAGTAGATGATACAGAATTACTCAAGATAGCTAAGTCCAAAGCTGACTGAAGTGCTACAACGGGATCTCACAAAACAGCATGAACGGGCAACAAAATGGCAGATGAAATTCAGTGTTGATAAATGCAAAGTAATGCACATTAGAAAACATAGTCTTCTTCTCATGATTGCTCGTGTGTATTCCACAATAGGTGTGCGTGCTCTTCACGTGCACCAGTGCGGAAGTTTTTCCCCTAGCAGTACCTGTAGTTGGGGGGAGCATGCCCTGCCTGGTGCAGTATAAGGGGAGCTGCGTGCTCCCCCCACCCTCAGTTCCTTCTTGCCGCCAGTGAAGTTGCGTCGGAACTGCTCTGCTCCAGCTTTGCTGTAGCTCGTCCCCAGAACTGTTCATTCATTCAATGTTAGTACCTGTAGTTTAGTTAATCAGTGAACCCGGGCCAGGGCATGCCCCAGGGTTTAAGTCGTGTGGCTCTTGTAGGCGTTCTATGCCAAGAAGTGACCCGCACACAAACTATTTGCGCTGTTTGGGAGAAACCCATATCAGCAAAAGGTACAAGATTTGCAAGTCATTTAAGCCTCGGACCAAAAGAGAAAGGGACATTAGGCTCCGGGCCATCCTGATGGAGTCGGCGCTGACCCCGACTCTGGCACGCTGCTCCGAACTGGTACCCAGCACTGAGGCGTCAGTACACAGCGACCCTCCAGTGCCATCGACCAGTAGGCACCACGCCCCATCCACGAGGGCCAGGAAGGCTCCCTCTTCGCAGTGACACCATGGGAAGTCTGGGACAGAATCTAGGCCCATATCGGGCAGTCTTCAATCCCCACTGGGCCCCAGGTCTCTGACTCACGTTGAGCATAGTAGCCCAGCCCCTTCGGAACAGGCCTCTTTGGATGTCTGGATGCCATTCACGCCTGAAGCCCTCCAGGCGGCCCAGGATGTTATGTCCCTGCCGGTGCCCAGAGCACTGCCGATGTCAGCCCCACGTTCCAGAGGCAAGCCACCGTTGTGATCTCCACAGTTGCCTCAGCCCGGTACTGATCTCGGTCAAGGGAATGTTCCTGACGCCATTCACTGCCCAGCGACCGCTCGTGGCAGAGTCCATGTGGATTGCCCTCAACGCCGACCAGACTGTCTGGCTGCGTTCCAGCTGGCTGGGACTCTCGGCACCACTCGTCCTCAAGGAGCGAATATCGACAGGACCACGGCGGGTGTCACCAATGGTCCTCGTCTCGGAGAGGGTACCACAGTCAGTCATGGCATGATCATTGATCGCTGGCGTCTCACCGTCGCAGGTCCCCCCATCGAGGCCGTTCGTAGAGCAGCTGTTACCGTCAGTACCGGTCCTCCATGTCGAGATTGCCATCCCTTGGCCGTCATAGATTCCGGCACCACCGCTCCTCCCAGTCCAGAGACAGCAGCAGATCTTATGCCAGCACGGTCTCCATTCATAGCCATCCTTCGATGGGCCAGGCCAGCCAACCCAAACAGCCGGCCCCACCGGTGCCACAGCAGGTGCAGTGACACAGAGTATCATGGCCAGCCCAATGTTACCAGTGGGCACTGTGGCCTCAGGTGCAGCCCCCTGTGGGAGCTCGCTCGGTGGCCGGAGCTTCGGAAGCACCGTCTGCCTCCCGTTCCAGACCCCTGAGAAAGGAGTCAGTGGGACGTATGTCCTCAGCACCGTGCCCGGAGTCCAACCAGGTGATGGACCCTCTAGTGCTGGCCGACACCTAGAGCACTGCACGGGCCTCCTTGCCCCGCCCGGAGGAGGCGATTGTGGCCCCGCCCCCCTCCACCCCGCAGGAGGACTTAGGGCCGACCAAGAACTCTTAAAGAGGGTGGTAGCAAGCCTCCACCTCCAAGCAGAGGAGATGGAGGAGCCCTCAGATTCCCTGTTTAACATGTTGTCCCCATTGGCTCCTGGTGGAGTGGCCTTGCCTCTCTATGAAGCGGTGGCTAAGATTTCAAATGCCCTGTGGCAAACACCGGCCTCATTGGTCCCCATCTCTAAAAAGGCAGAATGCAAGTAGTTTGTACCCACTAAAGGGCATGAGTACCTGTATCTCTCCCGGCGCCCAACTCCCTGCTGGTTGAGTCGGTCAACCACAGGGAATGGCAGGGTCAGCCAGCCCCGACCCCAAAGAACAGACTCTCAGAGACTGGACTCTTTCAGAAGGAAAATTTATTAGTCTTTGAGTTTCCAGTTACGAGTGGCAAACCATCAGGCTCTCATGGGCCGGTACAAATTCAATCTGTGGGGCTCCCTGCCCAAGTTTGAGGACTCCCTCCAGGAGCGCTATAGGAAGGAATTCAGGGCACTAGTGGAGGAAGGAGCAGCGGCTGCTAGGGTGTTCCTGCAGGCAGCCTCAGATGCTGCAGACACGGCCACACGATCAATGGCTTTTGTGGTGTCCATGAGATGGGCATCATGGCTCCTGCTCTCTGGGCTGTCCAGCAAGGTGCAGTCTTCCATGCAGGATCTCACGTTCAGCGGGAAGGCTCTGTTTACAGAGGAAACTGATACAAGGCTACATGCATGAGTCTCCCACACGACCCTCCAGACTCTGGGCCTCTATGTCCCAGCTCCGGCAAACCCTAAGTTCAAACTACAGCAGACTCCCACCCAGGCCGCCTTCCCGAAGTATGAGGCTGCCCATAAGAAGCAGCGGGACTATGAGACACCCTCAGAGGCAGTCTTGGCCTGCCCCCCCAGCCTGGGTCCACCCAATGGCAAGCAGGCAGGGAAAAGGCATTTTTGACGGGATGCTTGGGGGCACCTCACCAGGGATACACCCCCAATTAAGCTACCCTTCTCCAACCGGTTGTGTGCTTTCCTCCCGGAATAGTCGTGGCTAACCTCGGACCGATGGGTCCTCAACACCATCTCCCGGGGTTACACCTCCAGTTTACTTCCTTCCTGCCCAACCACCCCCGTCCCTCTTGGGGGACCCCTCCCACAAAGCTCTGCTCAAGCAGGAGGTGGGGTGGCTCCTAGGACTAGGACCGATAGAGGCGGTGCCCAAGGATTTCATGGGCAAGGGGTATTACTCCCGTTATTTCCTTATCCCGAAGGCCAAAGTGGGGCTCAGGCCCATCCTGGACCTGCAAGGTCTGAACCAGTACATGGTGAAACTCAAGTTCTGCATGGTCTCCCTGGCCTCCATCATCCCCTCCCTGGATCCCGGGGACTGGTATGCTGCCCTCGATCTACAGGACGTGTACTTCCACATCCACATATTCGAGGGGCCTGAAAGCCCGAAAGGTCTCATCAACTTGGTCACAATGTTCCCGGTGACAACAGACAGGGTTTGCCTGCAACTCTTTGGTCAAATGTTAGCATACATGTACATGGTCTGTCACGCCAGACTCAGGATGAGGTCCCTCCAGCTCTGGTTGGCCTCAAAGTTCCCCCAGGCCACGGACAGGATGAACAGGGTCTTCACTGTGCCGGTCTCTGTGATCACCTCCCTATGGTGGTGGTCTGCCCCAAACCACATGCTCCAAGGGACAGGGACATTGGAGTTGGTGTCTGATGTGTCGGACCTAGGTTGGGGAGCCCATGTGGGGAACTTTCAGACCCAAGGTCTGTGGTCAGCTCAAGATCTGACCCTACATATAAACGTCAAGGAGCTCAGGGCGGTGCGGCTGGCATGTCTGGCCTTCCGCTCACACCTGGAGGGCAAGGTAGTCAGGGTCCTCACGGATAACACGGCCTCGATGTTCTATATCAACAGGCAAGGCAGGGCCCCATCCTCTGCCCTCCCAGAAGCCCTCAGGCTGTGGGACTTCTGTATAGCCCACAACATCCACCTAAAACCCTTCCACCTACTGGGCACCCGGAACGAGAGGGCAGATCGCTTGAGCAGGGACTTTTCCTCGCAACATGAGTTGTCCCTCCACCCAGAAGTGGTCCACCGGCTCTTCCAAAGGTGGGGAACTCCTCAGGTGAACCTATTCACAACTCGGCAGAACCGGTGATGCCCCCAGTTCTGCTCCAGAGGGGTCTGGGGAGGGGCGCTATCTCCAGCGCCTTTCTCCTGTCCTGGTCAGGCCAGCTTCTCTACACCTTTCCCCCATTCCCTCTAATCAGCAGGGTCCTGGAGAAGATAAAGACGGACAGGGCCAGGGTCCTCCTGATTGCCCCACCGTGGCCCAGGCAGCCTCGGTACAGGACCCTCATGGGCCTGGAGGAAGCTCCACCATGGCCATTGCCACTCCTCCCGGACCTGCTCTCTCAGGAGCAGGGCCGCCTTCTCCATCCTAACCTAGCGGCGCTTCACCTCACGGCATGGCTGCTCAGTGGTTAGGCAGAGAGGAAAGGATGTTCTCAGAACGGGTTCAGCGCGTCCTCCTCAAAAGTAGACGGCCCTCCAGTAACCGCGCTTATTTGGTGAAGTGGTCCTGATTCTCTAGGTGGGTGGTGGACCAGGGTGTTTCCTTGACGGCCATCCCGATCCAGCTTATCCTTGATTACCTCCTCCACCTGAGGACCCAGGGCCTGGCGCCCTTGTCAGTCAAGGCGCACCTGGTAGCCATATCGGCCTTCCATCCACCGGTGCAAGGGCACACGGTATTTTCCCATGCTATGACTGGCCAGTTCCTTAAGGGTTTGGACCATCTTTTTCCGTATTCTAGACCCCCGGTCCCACAGCAGGACCTAAACCTGGTATTGGCTCGTCTCATGGGGCCCCCATTTGAACCACTGGCCATGTGCTCCTGGTCTCGCGTCTCGTGGAAGGTGACTTTCCTAGTTGCAATCACATTAGCCAGGCAAGTCTCGGACCTCAGGGCCCTGACCTCCGAGCCATCGTACACGGTCTTTCATAAGGACAAGATCCAGCTCCGCCGACACCCCACGTTCCTCCCAAAGGTGGTCTCCAACTACTTCAGGGGTCAGGACATTTTTCTACCGGTCCTCTGCCCCAAGCCTCATGCATCTAGTGAGGAGCGCCGTCTCCACATGCTCAATGTGCAGCAGGCTCTGGCTTTCTACCTCGAGCTAACCAAGCCGTTCAGAAAGTCCTCGCAACTGTTCATCACCTCAGCTGAGCACTCAAGGAGCCAGCCGATCTCCACTCAGCGGCTTTCCAATTGGATCACTTTGTGCATCCGCTCCTGCTATGAGCTGGCAGGTGTCCCCCCGCCACCCATTGCGAGGACACATTCGACTTGGGTGCAGGCTTCGTCGGCTGCTTACGTGGCCCACGTTCCTATCCAAGACAATTGTAGGGCTGCCACATGGTCTTTGGTTCACACATTCACCTCGCACTGTGAGATCTTCCCCCAAACCAGGGATGAAGCCGGGTTCAGCAGGGCTGTCCTCCGTCCTGGGAACTTGTGAACTCCTACCCACCTCCAACAGATATAGCTTGGAATCACCTATTGTGGAATACACATGAGCAATCACTCGAAGAAGAAAAGACAGTTATCTTTTCCGTAACTGGTGTTCTTCGAGATGTGTTGCTCATGTCTATTCTACATCCCGCCCTCCTTCCTCTCTGTCAGAGTTTTCTGGCAAGAAGGAACTGAGGATGTGGGGAGCAAGCAGCTTCTCTTATACCGTGCCAGGGAGGAGCCACTCCAGGGATCACAGGGGGCACTCCCCCCCTACGGGTACTGCTAGAGAAAAAACTTCCATCACCAGTGCACATGGCGAGCATGCACACCTATTGTGTAATAGACATGAGCAACACATCTCGAAGAACACCAGTTACTGAAAAGGTAACTCTCTTTTCCCAGCTATACTTACAAAATAATGGGGTATGAATTAGCTGTTACTGCTCAAGAAAGAGATCTTGGAATCATCATGGATAGTTCTCTGAAAACATCTTCTGAAGGTGCAACAGCGGTCAAAAAAGTTAATGTTATGAACCATTAGGAAAAGGCTAGATAAGACAAAATATCATAATACCACTTTATAAATCTGTGGTATGCCCACCCCTTAAATAGTGAATGCAGTTTTGGTTGCCCCGCTCTCAAAAAAGATTCATTAAAATTAGAAAAGGTACAGAAAAGGACAACAAAAATGTTTAGGGGTCTGAAACAGCTTCCATGTGAGGAGAGATTAAAAGAATTGGGACTGTTCAACTTGTAAAAGAGACTGCTAAAGGGGGATATGATAGAGGTCTATAAAATCATGAATGATGTAGATAAAGTGAATAAGGAAATGTTATTTACCCCTTCAAATACCACAAGAATCAAGGGTTACCCAATGTAATTAATAGGCAGCAGGTTTAAAATAAACATAAGGAAGTATTTCTTCACACACTGCACAGTCAACCTGTGGAACTCGTTGCCTGGGGATCTTTTGAAGGCCAAAAGCATAACCAGGTTCAAAAAAGAATTAGATAAATTCATGGAGGACAGGCCCATCAATGGCTACTAGCCAAGATGGTCAGGGACTCAACCCCCATGATCCTGGTATCCCTAGCCTCTGACTGCCAGGGACTGGGACTGGAGAATGGGCTGGGTCACTTGGTAAGTGCCCTGTTCTGTTCATTTTCTTTGAAGCTTCTGGCACTGGCCACTGTTGGAAGACAGGATATTGGGCTAGTTGGACCATTAGTTTGTCCCAGTATGGCTGTTCTAAAAAGGTCCTGATGAAAAATAGGTGTAAACATGGTTTCTCCATGCAAGAACTGAACAGGTTCTTTATCTCAATTTTTACTTGTATGCTAGACCCAACTGGATAAAATGTTAGTGTCAGCTAAAATAGTGGCAGTGTCATTATCTGTTGTTCATCTGCTTCATTTGAACTGATTGCTATTTATCCTTGTATTTTTGTTAAAGATCAGAAGTCTTCTTAAATTATCCAATAGTTTCCAATCATCAAAAGTGAATTTTTCTTTTTCTGACAATGATTGTGTACTGGTCATCAACTTCCTTTCACTTAGGCACTTGCATTTTTTTTATTTACTCAGGTAATTTTCAAATTCATAAATTAGCTAGAGACTTATTTTCCCATTTGTCCATCACTCTGAATCTGATGAATATGTAGTTATAAATCTTCAGCTAAGTGCACAGTGATTTAGTTATGTGTCTCCTATTAATGCTAATGAGCTAAACCTTTGTACACCTGTCAAAAACATACCCCTTAGTGGTAGGATTTTTTGCTCAAACTCAACTTCTAGTAAATCTTTCCCATTAAAAGTGAATCTATTTACCAATCACTTGTTTGATATATTAGCTGTGAATGATGTGTTTGCTGATCCTGCTTGCTCTGCTCATGGGAGTTCTGTCTAATGCTTTCAGTGAACTTGTCCCATTTAAAATGCTTTCTACTTCATATAACTGGGTCACCAATGATTATCTTTGGACCCAAGTGCAAAAGCTGCCACTTTGAAAAACTGTGGCACATTTCATGCTTTAACATCCTTATTTCCTAATGAAAGTCTCAGCAGATCTCCTTTTGTGATTCTCTTTGGTTTGGAAGTTTTAATTTTATGTATCAGATAGTAATTACTGTTTTTCTTTCTGCTATGAATTACTTTTCTCTAGTCTACTAATTGCACTTGTACTGTTCCCGTTTTGATCATTAAATGTAAAAATGTGCTCTAACTTTAATATTCTTGTACTTTTCTTATTCTGTGACTTGTTTAGCTGTACCATGCTGCTTTGGGGTAGTATACTCTATAACCACAGCATATATAACATATTTTTGAAGTGTCATGCCACATTTTTAATTTCTTATATGGCCCATAACTGTGATATATGACTATCTTATGGAAAAATCCTGTGGTATTTAATAGGAAATGGTCACTTTTCTATAGGTGAGATTGGACTCTATTGAACTCTGTTGGTTTAATCTTTATAAAATTCTATAAGACTTTCCCATAAGCATTCTTGACAGACCACTTTTTCAAACAGTCACCTTAATGGGCCAGGCCACCCATTCAGTCTTCCCTCTTGGTCTGTAATTCATCTCGGGATGAAACCTCCCTTCTTCTTAGATACTGTTGTCCCATTTGCCTTCATTTTTATCGTGGGTAAGGTTGGAGGTCAGGCTTCACCTGAGGAGGAGGTATTTGAATATATGTATGCACCACGAAATTAGATTCCCTTCATGATCCAAGTAATGGTCAATAGAATATAGCCAGGTTAAGCATCTTTCACACAAATAGCATGCAACAAATAATTGTAAATAAAAAATGCTGCACTCATCATATTCTAACAAAAGTAAATGTTAAGAATCTGAAGAGCTTCTCCTGTCACCGTAGTTAATCCACCTCTGTGAGAGGCAGTAGCTATGTCTATGGGAAAAGTCCTTCCATCAATAAAGCTCTGTCTACACTGGGGGTACGTCGGTATAACTTGGTCACTCAGGGATGTGGATTTTTCAGACCAATGCAAGTTTACAGTGTAGACCTGGCCTTAATAGCAGATAATTTTTTTTTTAATTTCCAGAGTACAAAGCCCAACAAAATCTATATAACTCTTCAGGGATTTCAGTTAACCTGTATGTATTTTAAATAGTGGCTAATAAAGCCCCTGATTCCACTACTTTTCCTCCTACTGCTTTGAAGTTCTTTTCAAATACTAGAAAAGGATCATTGCACACAATGAAAGATAGTAGGATTGCAAAAGAGTCAATTTTTTTTTTTTGAAGAAACATGAACATATTTATACTTGGAAGTATAAAAATTAAATAACACCTTTTTTTCCATTTACAAGACTGTTCTAGACAGTATGGAAAATGTATCTCTCGTTTTCTTCATCATCTTATTCTAAAGTGCTTGCTAGTGTCCCCTGGTAGCATGAAGAATTTTGGATATCCTTGTAGCTATGCCCTGACAATACAAGTACAGTTTCAGTAGTTTGATCCTTCTAAGTCAAAGTAACATTCTCTTCCTGAAGCATATAATGCCCTATTAGGGGAGGTCAAGTGGTTAATAGTGCAGTCCTCTGGGGCACATCTTGGCTTCAAAACCTTTTTGCTTCTGATTTTGAATGGCTTCTGAATTATGTGCTTAAATTCAAATGCATCATCTCAAGAACAGCAGGATTAGTGCACTTGCAACTTAGTGTCATTATCAGAAATATGAAAAATAATAGCTTAAAGGGGTCTCTTGCTTCAAGAAGGACTAGTAAGATTAAAGTAAGGACCATATTATTTTGTCTATCTGGCGCTTTTGTTGAATTAAACTATAGTTTTGATTTTTTTCACCCAAGAAGAATACAAGTTATTGTATTCTTAGAAATGCTGTATCTTACCTATATGTTGTTTTTATTCAATATTTAAATTAATTTATGTACTTACCATAGCATTTCCTCTAATTTATACCATTTTTGAAATGTAAGGTAGTATCTCAAAGAAAAACCCACAGTGTCTTAATTATTTTAGGTCAAACAAGTTATAGTATTTCCTATTCCCCATTTTATCAGAGAGAGAGAGTTTACTTTTAAAAGTGCTACTTTCAATTGTGCTCTTTCACGTCACTTCTTAGGAGAATTCAAAGCTATCATGTTTAATTAGTAATCTGAGATAGTCCTACTGGTATTATAGGTGAATGTGGTGTTTTTCCAGGAGCCCCCTTTAATGTCTCTGTTCAGTCTTTATCAGTCTAGGACTCTTAATACCGTTGCTGTAATTTGGGCCTGATCCAAAGCCCAGTGAATCACAAGGAAAGATTTCCACTGACTTCAGAAGGGTTTGGATCCAGGCCTGTATTATGGTGAAGTCAGTGAGTGTCTTTCCATTTACTTAACTGGGATTGGATTGGGTGTTATCTGAGCAGTTTACAAATTTAAAACAAAAAGCATGCAAATACCTACTTCTTGGTTGGCAAAGCTGAGGTGTGGTGCAGAGCCTGTGGGTGGTGCCACTTTTGCACTTTGCCCAATCCTGCTACCATTTGGCTTAACTTGGAGGAGCCTTACGGGTTCTTTATGACAGCTGGTAATCATCCAAAAAGAGCTATTATACCAGCAAGGGAATAGCTGGAGCACAGCAGTGATTGAATTATGTTCCCTTCTCTCTGACATGATCATTACATAGGGCAGGGTGGAAGTTGGAGTGGTGAGTGTCTTAGAGACAGCTACCCTGCTCAAGAAGGAATCACTGTGTAGCCAATTACTCTGGCTTTAAAGGTCTGGCCCATGTTCCTAATTACTGGGCACGTTTTGCATAAAATGTATAGGAAAAAAAGCCATGGTGAAATTAACCACTTGCCCATAGAAATGAAGATCATAAATATATCTAGCATGGGGGTGGGCAAACTTTTGGCCTGAGGGCCACATCTGGGTGTGGAAATTGTATGGTGGGCCATGAATGCTCACAAATTTGGGGGTTGGGGTGCAGGAGGGGGTGAGGGCTCCAGCTGGGGGTGTGGGCTCTTTTTTGGGTTGGGACCAGAACTGAGGAGTCCAGGGTGCAGAAGAGGGCTCCAGGCTGGGGCAGGTGGTTGGGGTGTTGTCTCCGGCTGGGGGGTGCAGGCTCTGGAGTGCAGGAAGGGGCTCCAGGCTGAGACCAAGGGGTTTGGAGGGCGGGACAGGAATAAGGGTGGAGGCAGGGGGTTGGGGCACGGGAGGGGGTCAGGGGTATAGGCTCCAGGTGGTGCTTACCTCAAGCAGCTCCTGGAAGCAGCGGTATGTCCCACCTCCAGCTCCTACGCAGAGACACTGCCCTGTCCGCAGGCGCCGCCCCTGCAGCTCCCATTTGTCACAGTTGCTAGACAATGGGAGCTGTGGGGGTGACATAGGGAGTGCCCTGACTGCCCCTCCACGTAGAAGCTAGAAGGGGGACATGCTGCTGCTTCCCGGAGCCACAGCACACACAAAGCGGGCAAGCCCCAGACCCCACTCCCCAGCAGGAGCTTGAGGGCCAGATTAAAACATCTGAAGGGCCGGATGCGGCCTCCGGGACGTAGCTTGCCCACCCCTGATCTAGCATTACAGCATTTGGATAGTTTTGCTCAGGTTGAGCTATATATCTTGTTCCATTGACCTTCACGGAATTGTGGTAGACTATGGGTGTTCACAATATACCAGTGCGAAAGAAATTAATTTAAAGGATAGTATGTTCATTGTTTGTACATGAGGAAGAATGCAACAACACAAATCATTAGACAAAAAAATGTGCAGAAGTAGAAACCGTGCACACCTCTCTGTAAATACCACTGGGGTGCAGCATCTGACCACTGTAAAATCTTATATACTGATTTTAAATGAACCACAAATTGAATTTTAGTGTCAGATCAAAAACACCTGGGGACTTTTCAGTAGTATTACGTAAGTCCACTATTTTAAAGAATTTACATGATGTATACATGTTAATAGATGGAATTATATCTTTGTTTTAAAAATTTTCTAAACAACTTGAAGAAAACTTACACCTGCCATAAATGGATTCATCTTCCACTGATTTTTAATGAGCATTATTTCTACATATTCTAAGGCTGAATGCAGCCATCTAATTCTTCTTCTTCTTCTTGTTGTTCTTGTTATTCTTGTTGTTGTTATTATTATTATCATTATTTTATTTACTATTTGTATTGCTTTAGGGCCCAAGAGCCCTAGTCAGGGACTAAGACCCCAGTACAAAACAGAGTGCTGTTTAAAACAATAAAACAGTCCCTGCTCCAAAAAGCTTACAATCTAAGTATGTGGCAAGAACAACAAATGGATACAGACAGACCAGAGAGTGCAAGTAAATAATGAGACAGTATTGGTCAGCATGATAAGCAGTGGTCTTTGTTGTTTATGAATATTGAGTTTTAATTTTACATCAGCCCTCTTTGTACAAAAGTACAAAAGAGGCTTGGTGTAACATTCTCTTCTAGCAAAGATATGCATTACTGTTTTTCTTGGTGAATTTCCTGTTCCTATCTGTTGGATGTTCTCGCTTTTGTGTTATGTGAACCAACCTTTTTATTTAATATAATCAAACTGCTTATCAGAACTGCCCAGTAGTATAATTTAACATTCAAATCAGAATGTTTCCTTTTTTGATAGGAACTTGAACAAATACTAATGATTGAGACAAAAAATTATAGGAAAACTATAAAATTCTACCAGAAGCTGTTGCAGAAAGAGAGAAGAAACAAAGGTAAAATTACAACTGATATGCTAATAAAGGGATTTGCCTTAAGTCATTTTATGAGAGTATCACAACTGCATCAAAATGTGCTTTTGTGCTAAATGTATTTTACATCTTAAGGTTCTGAGGTTAAAAGTATGTTGCCCAAATTGAGGGGACAGCTACAAGAAATGAAATCCAAGGTGCAATTTCTTGAATTGGTGAAGAAGTATATACAGGCAAGTAAGCTTTGAATTCACTTTATTTTTATTTGTTTTTTATAGAGGTAGCTATAATAGTGCAACTGGATGCCCAAATCAGTATATGAAATTTAAAAAGTTTTAAACAAATGTCATAATTTTATAAAGAACTTCGAAGAATGATTGACTGAAATTCAAGTAACTGTTGACTAGTCTTATCAAAAAGAATGATTTTAAATGTGATTGTGGCTTTAAGTTGAAATGACTTAATTTCCTCCAATTTTTCATTTTAATCATTTTTCAATTATTTCCTTTTGCATTGCTTTGACTCTTCTTCACACAGATCATGTATGCAGAGCAGTGGGGAGTGGAATCATGTGCACTTCCTTCAGTAGTTAACATTACAAGAACTGACATGTTGGACATCAGCCCTTTGGATGAGTCATTGCTCATTTTCTATAATATGAAGAAGCACCAATATAATAATCAAAACAGGTCAAGGATTCTACAAGCTGGGACACCACTTGGGTTAATAGCATATCTATACTCCAGGTATGCTGTATTCTAGAAGTTCCTAATTTACAGGGCAGAAAAAACATAACAATTCAGTTTAAAAATACAGAATTCATACAAATCTAGCTTCCATAAATGATGTTTGTCAGCATTATATAACTACTCCTTTGCTTGTGTTAACGGTATGCAGAAATAGTATTTAATTGCTGTCATCAGCATCCAAATGGCAAAAAAGGAAGCCAGATAATAATGGGGCTTGCTGTAGGCCTGAGACCTGATCCAGCCCCTCCCCACCATATTAAACCAGCCTTGGGTGATTAGATGGGGGCAACATGATTCCCGCCCTGGCACTCTGCCCAGGTTCTTGAACTAGGCGCTAGATTTGGGTCTGAGGCCTAGTATGCACCTAAAAATTAGATCAACCAAGCTACATGACTCAGGGCTGTGAAAAATTTTGCATCCTGTATGCCGGAGTTAGGTCAACCTAACCCCCACTGTAGATGCAGCTAGATTGAATAGCTGCTACATCTTGCAGAGGTGGATTAATTACAGTGGCCGAAATACCCCCTCCACTGATGTAAGAAGCGTCTATGCTACAGCAGAATAACTGTGCCACTTTAACCACTGTAGTGTTTGAACAGATGAACTGTCGTGATGGTATGCAAACTCATGTCTTGGCCCCTGAAAACTATCAGAGGCATCATAGTCTAGTGGATATGGCACTGGATTGGGAATTGAGAAACCTGGGTTTCGTTCCCAGTTCTATCAATAACTTGTTTAGGACTCCTTTTCCCCATCTGTAAAATGAGGATAATAATGCAGATCTCCTTTTGTTGAAGTGCTTTTGCTATTTAGCAGTGAAAAATGCTACATAAGAGGTAGGAACTATCACCATCTTTCTCTCCAGCACTGGATGAAGTTATTAATCAGTATGAATATCAATATACTTGTGCATTTCATCAGCTTCTCTCACAGAGTTTACTCCTGGAGGAATTCTGCGCCACTGCGGAATGCAGAATTTTCAGAATTTTTCACTGAATGCATCTGATGAAGTGAGCTGTAGCTCACGAAAGCTTATGCTCAAATAAATTTGTTAGTCTCTAAGGTGCCACAAGTACTCCTTTTCCTTTTTCAGAATTCCCTGTTTCCCTGCAGAATATCTGGCTTCCACTATGGGCCGCTGGATTCCGCAGAGCCCAGCTCACAGTCACTGTTTGGGCTGGAGGCTGCATGCTTTTTGATCCTCATTCTCCCAGGGAAGGGCCTAGGAGACCCAGCCAGCTCTGGCAAAGGATGAGGAAGGGCAGAGCTGCACCATACCATGTCTCCCAGTGGGACAGTAAAGAAGTTGGGGGGGGGGAGTAAAGGCTCTGGAGGTGCTGGTGTCTGGGCTGGGGGCTGCCTTGTGGCTGGGCTTTGTGGGGTGTGGGAGCTGGTGTCTTGGCTGGAGACTTCCGCATGTCGAGCTCTGTGGGGAAAGGGGGGCTGGTGTCTGGACTGGGCTCTGGGGGGACGGTGTCGGGGATGAGGGCTGCCCTGTGGTTGGGCTCTTTGTGGAGGGTGGGGGCGAGGGGATTGGTCCAGAGGTGGCCTTGGGCTGGGCTCTGTGGGGAGTGGGGGGTGGTGGTGTCCGGGCTGGCGGCTGCCCTGTGGCTCGGCTCTGTGTGGAGGACGGGGCTGGTGTCTGGGCTGGCGGCTGCCCAAGGCTGGACTGGGGCAGCGCGGGCTGGTGTCTGGGCTGGGGATTGCCTTGTGGCTGGGCTCTGGGGTGTGGAGGGTTGGTGTCTGGGCCAGGGGGTGCCCCGTGGCTCGGCTCTGGAGGGATGGAAGTGCAGGTGTCTGGGCTCTGGGAGCACCACACAACCCCCTACAATATCCCCTAAACTGGAACTATGTTGTTATAGATCTTTCTTTAACTCTCTACTCCTGGAGGAATCTTTTTTACTGTTGTCTGTATTGACATACTTGTTGACGGGTATTTTGAAATAAATTACCAAAATAATTGAAACTGGAGTGATTATATTATGTTGTATTGACAAATAAAATATGCAGAATTTTAAAATATTTTGCACAGAATTTTTAATTTTTTGGTGCAGAATTCCACCAGGAGTAAGAGTTTTAGCTGATCTCAGTAGCATTATCCAGCATATTGTTTCTAGTGTTTGTTTCTAACCATGGCACATGTAAGTATTTTAACGATAAAGAAGCTAAAGTTTTTAATAAAGAAATATGAAGTTCAGGAATTGAAGTTACTGGTTCTTAATAAATAAAAATATGAAGAATAAGAATATTTCACTTGTAACTAGATCACTTTCCAGAAGAACACTTCCATATCAAACTGTTGTTTTGATAGAGGTGAAATGTTCCACAGGAAATTAAAATGTTGATGAGCCCCATGCAGGATTCCAGTGGAAACCAGTCTGGTTTCTTGCCAGTCCCCTGCCTGCCTCTCTATCCTCCTGACTGCACATACAAAAAAGATCAGTACTTTGAGCAAGAAAATAAGATCTCTCAAGCAATACTAGTTAGAAAGCAGCTGTTTTTTAATCATTCTAAAACCACAGAATATAGAATATAAAAAATTAAATAAAAAAGGAATGTGGAAATTGAGATGGTTAATTTGAAATTTTTCTAATTTTGAAAGTCAAATAGTTTAATGTTTAGAATTCCCATTCCATGGGAAATTCCAAAATTTCTTTTTTTATTCCAAAATGGAACTTTTTTTTTTAACTTCAGAATTTTCCATGGAATGGGAATTCAGACTTTCAACTTGCTATGCTTGTAACTTTTTTGTTGCTATGTTTTAATACAAGAATAACTATATTATTGTTTGTCTGAAGTTTTTTCTTGTATCACACAGAAATGCATTTTTAGAAGGTTATGTACAGCAGTTCCTCTACACGTTTCGTTATTTCTGCGCACAAGAAGAATTGTTGAAGTTTCTTCTTGATAGAATCAGCAGCACTTTATCCAGGTACAGTAACTTTCTGTGAACAAAACTGTCAAAGTAATAGAGACTCTTCTCCCCAATGTGAAAGAAGTATTTCTAAAAAGAAGCACCTAATTGAGTTGAATTTTGTTTCTTTTTTTAAAAAAATATTTTCTTGTGAATAAAAGAATGTCTGCACTACAAGCGCTGCAGAGGCACAGCTATGGCATTGCAACTATGCTACTGTAGTGTACCCAGTTTCTGCATCGACAGAAGGGGTTTTTCCATCACTATAGTAAATCCACCCCTTCCAGAGATGGTAGCTAAGTCGATAGAAAAAAATCTTCCATCAACCAAATTATGTCTGCAGTGGGGGTTAGTTCAACCTAACTACATTGCACAGGGCACAACATTTTTCACAGCTTTGAGTGAGGTAGGTAAGTCGACTTAAGTGTTAGGTGTAGACCAAGCATAAGAGTGTAACACAGTGAAAACAGAGTAAGTTCTGTACTGGACAATATGCTCTCTTCCTACTTCCACTCTGAACTACTATGACTTCAGCGGGAGTTTTATCCCAGTAAGTAGCTGGGTATTGGGACATTTTTATAAATGAAACTTTTGATCCTCTAGAGGTGTAGATGTCAGAGAAAGGGAAACTTTGGTTTTTTGTTTGTTTTAAGTAATACACCTGGCAGCAAATACTTGCACTTCTCTCTCAACCTCTTGTTAAGATTAGACTAAAATGACAATTTCAGTGCACTCACTGCTTTTCTCATATTACTAGTGCAAATGAGGATCCCACCTCTCTGCTTATCAAAATATACAACCGGAGTTTCTACATTCTGCAGGCTTGGATTGAAGACTGTTATAGTGTAGACTTTGCAATAAGATCTGATTTTTTGTGCATGCTACAAGACTTTATTTCTTCCAAGGTAACTTGTTGTTATAACGTGTTGTTATTTTGACGAAAGCTTTAAGTAAAATGTCAATTGGATCAAATGTGGTTATGGTATATAAACAAATGCTATTATTAGGACCCTGGTCTTGCTGAGTAAAATTAGTGTGAAAAAATTATGCCGACTGACACTTTTTTGTTATATGGCTGTAATAAAATGTGTGAATTTTCTTATAAATATAAATGCTCTTTACTTCATTATTAATCTTTTGATGAAAAATCCATAAATTGCCTACTAAAACCTACTTTCCATTTAGATTGCTCCATTAAATGGCTTTGGTGAACGTTTGCGGGCAGTGCTTGAAAATGCTACTGGTGGGAAATGTGGCAGTGTTTTCCAGCGCTATAACTGGGATGAGTGGAAGGAGGAGGAAGAGGATGATACAAAATCTTTACACTCATTGTGCAAAAAGCTCTCTGAAGATGTCTCCCAAAAGGCATGTAGTTTCTTTAGCTTACTTTATATAGAGAGCTGTCTTGTATATTTCTCTTGCAAAAATAAAGGAATATTGAATTTAACTCTTTAGGTCCCAATTCAGCAAAGCTCTTATATATGTGCTTAAGCCCCATTGACTTAAAGCTTAGCATGTGCTTAAGTGATTTTCTGATTCAGTAATGATTTGCTATAGTCATGCTAATTTTAGAGGCTGTAAAATGTTTACTTCTGTTCCATTTTGTGTCTCATAATTGCTGAAAAAGTATTTTTCCCTAAGAAATTTGCTACTATTGCAAATAACCTATTGTGACACTCAATACCTTGTGGGAACACCCTGCACCCCCATGTTCATCCTTATAATATGATTGTGTGCTATCCAATGCAAAGTTTGTCATGTTGGGTGTTTTCTGAAGGCTCATGATGCACTGAGCATTGTTGTTAAAGTAATATTATAGGTTGTAATCTCATGTATATAGTTATGAGGCTGAAAATGTGTTCTCATGGCTTAAAACAAGCCCAGGCAAAACTCTCCAGGACCAGAGGGGCACTTCACACCTCATCAGGGCATGTATGGGACAAACCCGTCCCAGCCTCACAGGAACAAAAGACACTGGCCTAGCCAGCAACAAAGTATCTGTTGAACTCTCAAGTGAGTCACCCCCCCTTCCCTTGGTCAGTTTGGGATTACTATGGGGTAATGCTCACCTGACTCTGAATGGGCAGCAGGGCAGAGCCAAGAGGGAAGAAAGAACATGATAAAAGGGAGAGATGTTTGCCATGCTTGCTCTCTCTTCCACCTCCCTCTATAGACACCACCACCAACCGACTGAAGCGCTGATCAAAGGGGAGAGCCTGGCTGAAGGGCAGCCAGTCAACCTGTGGCGAGAAGGATCTAAGTTTGTAAGGGCACTGAAAGTGTTAAGATCAGCATAGAATGTGTTTTTGCTTTTATTTCATTTCACCAAATCTGACTTCTTGTACTTTGACTTACAATCATTTAAACTCTGTCTTTTGTAGTTAATAAATTTGTTTGTTTATTCTACTTGAAGCATGTCAGAGACTCCCCTTGGGATAACAAGCCTGGTACATATCAATTTTTTTGTTAAATTGATGAACTCATATAAGCTTGCAGCATCCAGTGGGCATAACTGGATACTGCAAAATGGAGGATCCTAGGGTTGTGTCTGGGACTGGAGATATCGGCTAGTGTCATTCAGTTGCACAATTCAAGCAGCGGCTGGCCAAAAGTGCTCACTCACGTAACTGGGAGCATCTTACATGCTAGAGGCTGTGCGTAAACAACCCCCAGGAATTGGGGTTCTCACAGCAGAACAGGATAAGGCTGGCTCCCCAAGTCGAGGATTGGCGTGACCTAGCAGATCACCGGTCCAGGTAACACCAAGGGAATGTCACACCTATGTAAAAAAAAAAAAAAAAAAAAAAAAGTTTAAAATGAACAGAAGAAAAAGTGCTTTTTGTCTACGGAATTTCAAAACTTTACTGCACCTTCCTCTTACTCTACTGAATCTCATAAATCAGAATTAGAAGACATCAGCTGGTACAAAGTAACTTCAGAGTCCTGAGAATCCAATAGACTTTGCTTGAAAAAAAGCATCCTCACAAGAAAGAGTCCAAAGTGCTTCACAGATCAAATGTGCTAGTTGAATGGCAAGATCCCTCTGCCAATGAGCTTACAGAATGTTATTACCTCTATGCAAAAATCCTATAGAATTTAATAGGGGTTAAATCAACAGAGCTCTATGGAAATGACTCTAGATAGTCTGTAGCAAAGATGGGGCATGAAGAACAAAGGAAGGGACACTTGGATAAAGTAGCAGGAAAAGAAGTGGATTTTTTTGATGTACTCGGAGGAGAAAAAGAAATGGAAATGTACAAGGCTACAGAGCAGGCAGTTATAGGAATCAAGTCATTACATAACTAGAGGCTGAACTAATATCACAGTAATGAAGTTCATGAAGAAGTGACAATAACTCAAGATACCGAAGGGAGGAAAAGGAAAAGTATGCATGAAACATGAAGTGGGGAGGGGGAGAAAGGAAAGCAGGAGTCTTGAATGAGGGCAAGGATGGGAATTCAGGAACAAGAAAGATATTGTTGACAGTGACATGGAGAAGGTTTAACGATGCAGTGCATTTTGAACATAGAGGACATACAGTAGGTCTAAATGTCCAAAACTGTAAGCTCCCTGAAGGTCATTGGAGATGCATCCCGTGACACAAGGCCTGATCTGGACCGTTCTGAGGTGGACATTCAGAGGCAGAAATTCACAACTACTTAGTGAGAAGTCTGCGTGCAGGCATAATTTGTAAGTTATCCATGTAGAGAAGAGAACTCAACCTGTGAGAATGTACAGAGGAAGAAAAGGAGGAGGTGAAAGACTAAGTCCTAGTGGTGCCACCAACTGTGTGGGAGAGGAAGAAATGAGAGTTCCCAAGAGCAAGGCCGAAGCTGAATCCATCATAGAACAAAATAAACCTCCATCTGTATTTTATAAACTAATAAAAACTATGTCACTATATCTTTTTTAGGCTACCTAGAAATAAATAAAATGGCTACATTTATCAGTTTAGTTTTCTTGTTTTTATACTTACATCATCAAAGCTGTGTATATGCACACTAACAAATTAGGTTTGTTTACATTACTGGTTGTTAAATGTTAGAGCAAGCCTAACATAAATTGGGTATTCTCTCCACTCAATAATTTGTCAGCCTGGACAGCATGGGGCAAGGGACAGAGATTATTATAAAAAAAAATTGAAGTCTAGGGAATGTATTCTTCTTCTTCACCAGTCCTTACAGTGTTATGGTAGCCTAAATCTGGAGCCTTAAATTCATTCAGTTTCTCCTTCAGTTAAGTAAATTCAAGAGAAGAATTCTATTGTCTGACGAGACAAGAATGATTATATAATACAAATTACAGCTAATTTAAAATTACATCATATTAACTTATCACTGGCAACTGTAGCTCTGTATAAGTTGGTCAATCATATGATGCATTTCTTGGAATGTCTAATTTTTATATCCTCAGGCACTGAAGTGGTAGGGTAGCAAAGATATTTTAGTGAACAAATAGCATGAACGTTTCATAGCAGTAATTCAGTGTGAAACTTTTATGGACAAAATTATGTGCTTTATTATGTCTAGCAATAGCTGTATTGGATACACTAGGAATTCTATATTAAACAACTGTAAGTCTTACAATGATGCAGCAGCATTCCTCTTTAGATTTTATTTTCTGGGTAAGACTTGCAATGAATTGCCCAATTCAGGGAAACTAGTAAGAAAGATAAATATAAACTATTGAACTGTTGAGAGCACTAAGACATTTTAATGAAATTGACCTTAAGAATGAGCTAGTTTAAATAATACTCTGATTTTTTTTTTAAATACAGCTTCATTGAATTCTAGCAGCTTTGTACATAAACCTGATAGGCTGGACATGTTATATTAGCCAACCAAAGCAATATGAAGAAACCAATTTAGTATATCTTTTATGGGACTAATCTTGACGACCAATTACAAAAGCTTTTGGGCTCAAAAAAGGGCTCTTATATAACTCAAGCCTGGCCTACGCTACAAAGCTTGGTCGATGTGAGCTATCTTGTGTTGACCTAGTTGTGCCTGTGTCTACGCTTAAATTTGTCTCTCACCAATGTAAGCACCCCCTTACAGCAATGCGGTAATGCTGTCTCCCAGAGTGACGATGAGCCATGGTACAAATTTTTGAAATGCCTTTTCCTGATTGTCCAGCTTGGCAAGCACACCTAGCAGCTTTCCATTTTTGTGCGCAGCTGCCAAGACGACCATGCCAGATATGCTCCAGCCTGAAGTAGACAGGAGATACTGGATCTCCTGGGACTGCGGGGACAAGAGGCTGTGGAGGCACAGCTTTAGACCAGCCATGGAAATGTGGACATCTGTGAGCAGATTGTACAGGGGATGCAGAAGAAGGGGTATGACACAGATCAGCAACAGTGCTGCATAAAAGTGAAGGAACTTCAGCAGTCATATCAGAAGGCCAGGGAGGCCAACAATCTGGTGCTAAACTGAAAACCTACTGCTTTTACAAAGAACTACATACCATGCTTGGCGGAGTCCCCGAGCCGAGTTTTCTCTATGTATAGCTAAAATGAATATGAATGTTCTTTCTGCTTCTTAAGCTCTGTTACATTCAAAACTTAATACATTTATGGATCTGCTTTTAACTTGCACAGATTGATTTGATTTGATTGATTGATTTGCAGTGTTTTCATTACTTAATAAAATTCTGTTGTTTTGGAAAATAATGCATCTTTTTTAGTTCCCAGCATGTGCTGCAGAATGCCTAGCAGTACTGAGAGCACCCATTTACATGTTGTTGCACAGTGTGATACAACTCATAAGATCAGTGACTATCAGTGTAATAACCATAAAAGTACAGCAAGTATCACAAAATTAACAAGTGCTTTATCCATAGATGTATACCAAGCACCACACAATTCCTAATAGGCCCCAAAACAGAGGCCAAGTAGAGCACGGTATACCACAACACATTACTGTGGCTCACTGTTAGTGTTCCTTCAAAGCCTCCTTGAACCATATAACTCCACACTGATCTCTTTAATAACCCTTGTGGGTTATTGAACTCTGGCTGTTCAAACTCAGCAGACAGCCTTTCTACCCTGGCTGCAACTTTTCCCCCTTTTGCCTCACAGATATTATGGAGGACACAGCAGGCAGCTGTGATTTTTTTTTTTTTTTTTTTTTTACTGAGATCCAATCTTGTGAATAAGCAAGGCCAGCGTCCCTTCAGTTTACCAAAAGCACATCCAACTGTCGTTCTGCAGCTGCTGAGCTAGTAGTTGAGTCTTTCCTTGGTGAAATCAAGATGGCCAGCATACAGCTTCATGAGCAAGGGATAGGTTGGGTCCCCAGAATTGCTATTGGCATTTCAACATCACTAATAGTAATCCACCAGTCAGGAAATAAAGTCCCTGCTTGTGGCTTTCTGAACAGTCAATAAATTTAAAGACGTAAGCGTCATGCACCTTCCTTGACCAGCCAACACTGATGTTGGTGAAGTGTCCATGGTGATCCACCAATGCTTGCATAATCAAAGAAAGGTAGCCCTTTCTGTTGATTTATTCTCTGGCATGGTGGTCTGGTGCCAAAATAAGGAACCCCATTGCTTCAAATCCATCCACTATGTCCTGCACACTTGCATGTCAACAGTTCTCAAAGTGGATTGTCCAACTCCAAAATGATTTCCCACTGACTGGTAGCAATCCAGCATTGCAAGTTGCAAGACAGTGCAATTGCCAATTGCTTCTCCACTGTCAGTGCAGCTCTCAGTCTGGTGTCCCTGCGCTTGAGGGTTGGAGCGAGTTCAGCACATCGATCCAGGATTGTGGCTTTTGCACATCTGAAAGTTCTGCAGCAAAAGTTACGGCTGTAATAAGCTAGTTTTTTCTTGTATAGAGCTTTAACTGGAAACTCTCCAAAGGAAATGGCCCTATTGCACATCATCAGAAAGAAAGACCATACACAGTTGGGTCAGCTTTACCGAAGCCATGCTATTACAGTTCTACAGAAGAATTCTCTGGCTCTTATGCTAAAGCAAATGAAGGAGGATCTCTCCTAACCGAATATAGTGCACAAGAGCTTTGCTGTCAACTGACACTGTTACAACAGGTAAAAAGACTGGATTCTTTTGAGAGTGAGAACAAATCAGTGTAAATGTTTATTGTGTAGTCGCCCTTCTTCCTTCCTCCCCCACCTACCCCTCATGTGTGGGTTCACAACACCTATGGAAAAATAGCCCAGTTCCCCTCTCCAAGTCCCTGCAATATTTGGAGTCACTAGTATCAGGAGTTCTGGTAATGGTTTCTCCTGAGAACCTTAGGGAAGAGAACATAGACGAAGAAAAAGTATATCTTGTGATACCTAAAATAATTGCCAGGCCTAATAATCACTATGATTTAAATTTTTGTCTGTATAGGAAATGTTCCATAAATGCCATCCAGTACACTTCCTAAATTCAAGAGCACTTGGTGTCAAAGATAAATGTACCACTATACAAAAGTAAGTATATCCTTTCCCCACTTCCTTGCTGATGCATTGTTGATTTTTGTATTACACCTTGTGTATATATGAAAAGTGGAAAATGGAAAATCTACAGTGTCTTTCCATTATTCCTCACTGTGAATTTTCTTTTTACATTGAGTTTTTTCCTTCAGATGACTTGTAAAATGAAGTTCAGCAGACCAAAAAATTTTCTTTAGGCCATATTGTCAAGGTGACTTGAAATCCAGAGTAGAGCGGGTCAAAAAATCTTTGCTAAATATATTTTTGAAAAATATTGTGATATTTTTCAAGTATATTGTGTGGTAATTATATCCATATAGACAGAATTTCATTATTTTTCCATCTTGTAGTACTGATTGAATAATTCATATATATTTGTAAACATATAGAAATTTTATTGCAGTTTTTAAAGAAAAGTGATTCATACCTTTATTATTTGCCAAGCTCTAATCCAGAATAAATATTAACCTTATCACCAGTTCACACACAATCTTCATTATCCTTGTTTTTGTTTTAATTCCTCTTAATTGGTATGTGGATTCAGCTAGTTTCTATTTAGTAATTGTTAATTGTGACATCTAGACTTGATTCAAGGAGTCTTGAAGAAAGGGGACACAAGCTGGAACTTTTGCCCTACCTTTTAAAATCCAATAAAAATGCCATCTAGCTCCTACTGTGTTGTAGCGCAGATAGGACTCTATCTTTTTAATATCTCACTTTTTTATGTTCATGTTCATATTCCACAAAATAAAAGCTGGACTACCTTTTTGGTGAGTATGGCCCTTTGACCGCTGTTTATGATGTGAGAAATGCTTTGTTGTTAGTCAAACTAAAGAAATTGCTCAAGTTGCGAAACTTGTGATTTTTTTTTTTTAAGTAGTCCCATCTGCAGATGTGTACAATGTATGTTGGTACTGGAATTATAAAGTCTACACAGAGAAGAGAAATTAACATACGATAGAATCCCAGCACATGCCCTTTGAAAATGTATTCATCAAGATTGTAACTAAACAACATATTATTCATTTTAAAAATGATTAGAATGTTAACATCTTTTCCTTCATGTTTTGTAGCTATAATGTCTAAATTCCCTATATGTTTGTGTTTCACAGAGCTGTTCCCACTGAATCACTGTCACTTAAAGTCTGTAACCTCTTTCTGCCAAATTGCATACAAGACAAGTACCTCTTACAGCTTTTAAGAAATGCAGACAATATCAGCACCTGGGTTGCTGCTGAAATTGTTACAAGTCATACTTCAAAGGTTTGCTATCATTTTTATTTGGTTATTAAATTAGGAAGTAGTTAGTTATTTACTATTGTTTACTGCTTCTATATAGCAAACCTACACAAAAAGCCTGAAACGTGCCTGCAAGTGTGTTGGCAACAGTTTATTGCATTGTTGTTGGCAGATATGCTTAGTGTTTTGGATCCGTTCTGATAGTGGGGTTAAAGACTTAATAGAAGATAAGAATTCATTTACCATGAGACAGCAGATATTTGACTTTCTGCTATTGAAATGGCCTTCTTATCATTGAAAGACTTTCTAACTAGAACTTGGAGAGGCAGGGTGCTGCAGTTCTGCTGCTATTTTAGCTCAAGTAACAAATCCTAAAACAAAATGTACCTTTTTTTTTTTCCCTCTTCTAATTTCATTTTCTCACATTTCTAGTCTACTTTTAAGGTCGATTGAACTAATACTTTCCTCAAGAGAAAAAATAAAGCTTGATGTTCATCAAACATGAAGTCATTTTGTGCATTGGTATATAAGTTCTGAATGTCATCAGAAATCTCTCCATTAACTTAATACAGCATTTTCTAAATTAATCATGATAAAGTCAACAGAAACCAGTGGTCCCATAACAACTCGTGGTGGGTGTTGGTAACAACTTTTGTATAAAATGTAGTGGTGACAACAGAGTTCAAGTTCCCAAAGCCTAAATTTTACCTACCAAGCAAATAGCATCACCACTGGCAGTACAAGGAGTACTTAGGCTGCTCTTGATGCTTTAATGGTCAATTCCTTTCTGACCATGATAGTAGACCTGAAACTTAATCTGCCCACACAGATTAAACCAGTCTAATCCAAATCCAAGTGGTAACCATACATTTAGTGAACATCACTGTGTGCATAATTTCTTTTCTTTTTGTATTGGAGACCTCCCTGGAGCATAAGTCGTCATAAGTGAGAATCATTAAGATAATATCTTCAGGGAAGAGCCAGTTGCTCATTTGTTGGTTTTCTGAAGCTATCATTTCAATTACCCCTCACCCTCTTACTTCTGAACAAAATATTTCTGTTCTGTCTGTAATTGGCTATCATGGGAGTATTTTTACTTCTCGTGTGAAGAGAGATGAGCACTGATACCTCAGTAGGGGTGATGTGTAATGTGTCTTAGAATGATAAATTATGGGACCTCCATCCAGGTCTGCAAATCCACCCCAAAGTGGTAATCCATAAAAATGGGTACCTTCAAAGAACAACAATTACAGGTGAGTAATTACCTCGTATTCCTCTGTGTCCAGTCAGAATATTTGTGCAATAAAAAACTCTAGTATAATAACTTTATCATGGACTTTTGATAGCTTCATTATTAACCTTGAGAGTATAAGAGTTTTGTCGCCAAACCCCCAAATTGGAATTACATTATAACTGTTACTGTTGGTTTTGTTTGTTTACTTGTTTGTCTATGGCGCTTCTCAGAAATCTACAAATTGGAGAGGTTTCAGAGTAGCAGCCGTGTTAGTCTGTATTCGCAAAAAGAAAAGGAGTACTTGTGGCACCTTAGAGACTAACAAATTTATTAGAGCATAAGCTTTCGTGAGCTACAGCTCCGATGAAGTGAGCTGTAGCTCACGAAAGCTTATGCTCTAATAAATTTGTTAGTCTCTAAGGTGCCACAAGTACTCCTTTTCTTTTTACAAATTGGAGAGCAACTTTTGCTGCTTTTGAAAACAAAGCCTGAGATGGGGTATTTTATCAGAATATGACAGCTATAACATACAGTTCTCTAATCCTCTGTCAATTTTGAATATAATATTATTCAATTGTTGTAATTTAGCCAATCAGAATGTAACAGTCAGTTTATTTTGTCAACTTTTAAAATGCCGGTTTAAACAATTGTGTAAACTTGAACACATTTAGATGAGTGATTTGACAGTAGAGTTGCAAGTTGGCCTTCAGACTATGTCCTCAAATGGAAATAAAGTGGTATCCAGCTTAAGTTTTTCCATAGCAATTGGCTTCATGTGATGACTCCCAAACATATTTGTGTTAGCTCCAGCAAATTACTATTCTTTATTATTTGTATTACCATAATGCCTAAAAGCCCTTGTTATGGCCCAGTGTGATGTAGTAGATTTTAATATATAACTTTATTTTTTTCCAGTTGCAGGTGAACTTACTATCAAAATTTCTCCTTCTAGCAAAATCTTGCTATGAACAAAGAAATTTTGCTACTGCAATGCAAATCTTAAGAGGGCTGGAAAATCTTATAGTACGACAGCTACCAGTAAGTGAGGACTTTTGGACTTTTTTCCCCCGTGTAGATATTTTTTTTTCTAGCAAAAGTAAGTCTGTTGCATTTCCAAGATTAATCTGAAAAGATATCAAACCATTTTATTTACTTTTTTAAGGCTTGGAAAATTTTGCCATCAAAAGTGTCTGAAATAATGGAAGAACTCAAGGCAGTTGAGGTACAGTATGAGTGTCTCGTGAAATATTTATGTGACACTTCATTGGTTCTCTTTGCAGGATTGAAGCCAAAATACAGTTTATACTGTATAAAAAAATTGTTCCTTGTTTAATTACTTCCACATAAACTCAATTATTTTGCAGTTGACTTTTGGGTTTTTCCACCTGCCAAGACCAAAATGCCAACCTGGGCTCTGAAAGTCAAGTTGCATTTTTTTCTGGGTTGCATCTAATTGCCAGAAATTAATATTGTGCAACTAGCACTTAATTAACAATTCTCTTGATGATAGTCAGGGCAGAACAGTTCACTCTCCCATAGGTATGTTAATGCTACAGAGGTAACAGAAGTAAAAATTACTAACAATAAGAGCTGGTTAGAATTTTATAATGAAATTTTGTCTAAATTTGGCCTATTGGAAAACTTTTGGGATTTTTTTGTGTGAAAAGTCTTCAGTTTTCTTCAATTTCCTTTTTTCAATAAAAGGAAAAGTAGACCATAACAGAAACATAACAGGTTTGCCGTTCCCAGCCAATGGGAGCTGCAGGAAGTGGCAGCCAGGCCCATGCCGCTTCCCACAGCTCCCTTTGTCCCGAAACGACGAACCATGGCCACTAGGAGCTGCGGGCGGCCATGCAAATAAACAAACGGTATGGCGACCTGCCAGCGGCTTGCCCTGATGGGCCACAGGTTGCCCATCGCTGCTCTAAACTCAAGCTCTAGTTGACTTCAAAGGGAGAAAAATGCAAAGGCAGAGTCTTACCAAATAGCACCTGGGACTATTTAGCTCAAAACAAAGGTCAGTCTACTTACCCACCAACAGACTCAGTAATACCTCAGTTGTCAGCAGTACCCCAGACTGCTGGTAGTGCTAATAAAATCATCTTGGACATCTTATCTTGCTCCGTTATTTAGGCTTTTGATGCAAGGCCTAACCCATTGCCACTTTTTAAAGATGACACATACCAAAAGTTAAATCTTAACACTTTCACTCTAGTATTTTGTAAAACTCTATTTTGAATGACTGAAAACAATGGTGGAGATTTTCAGAGCCAGCTAGGAGATTGGCACCCAGCTCCTATTAATTTCACAAGGAATTATATGGCTGTATCCCTTAGAGACCTTTGAAAAATCTCAACCAACATCTCTCAGTAATTGTCATAACATTTCATCACTAACGTTTCTATATACTTGTGAAATTGAGTTTGCTTAGCCCTAAGGTGCATTCTGTGATTCCACCTATAACATGTTGGTTGAAAATTAGAAATGTTTATTAAGAACTCCATATGGGCTATCTTCTAATTAAAGTAACTTTTGTTCCATACTCTACCTTAATTGAGCTGCCACCAGGTTGATCAAATGCATTATCTCCTTCATCTCTATTTTAATTTTTATACTGTACAGGAAAAAATGATTGTAAAACAAAAATGTTTGTTAAAGACATAAAACTGAGGACTACTTTATGAAGCCTGCTCTGACATTTATCACAGGCTTTCCTTGTGTAAATTATACCAGGTGTTTTTAAAAAGTGACAGTTTGTGTTTGATGGAAGGAGAGAGATTCAAAACGCTCCCTACAATTCCATCAGCCCATGTTCTGGCCATGCATGTCCAACAGCTTGAAACGGGAGGATTTACTATGACAAATGGAGCTCATAAGTGGACTAAACTTAGGTAATTATTTTAATTATACATATGTCGCCTATATTGTCTAGTGAGTCGTAAGAAGTAACACATCAGTGCGCTTTTGGCAGTTTAAAACACTTCAGTCATTTTGACAACTTATTAAAGAGACAAATACTGTACAAATGGATGCCATGTGCTTTTGAATTTCCTTTTAATGTTTTATTATCAGGACTAAAGCAGACTAATGTTTTTCTCTATTTTCTTTAAAGAAACATTGCAAAAGTTGTGAGCCAGGTTCGTGCATTTCAAGAAAATCCCTATACCTTTACTACAGATTTCAAGCTCCAGTCTTACCTCAAGCAAAGAATAGCTCATTTTACTGATGCAGACATTTCTGCTTTAGCGGCTGACAACTGTGCCAACTTCCATCAGATACCAGCTGAAAAACATTCCCGAAAAATTCAGGACACATTGCGCAGAATGAAGGCAACATTTCAATAATTGTTTACGTTTTACCTGCATGTTTAATTCTAACTCCAGAGTATAAAACTATGGATGAAAATGGCTTTGGCTTCTGTATCAATTCCCAAGCAAACACTCGAGTGAAAGTACTTTTAAAACATTAGCTCTATCTTAAATGGATATATTTCTTATCACAGAATCATAAAATGCTAACTAATGAAAAATCTTAGACCTAAGCAAAGGGAAAAAAGGATGACTTAGTCTCTAGTATGAAAGAATAGTCCATAGATGATGTCAGAAGAGAAGTAATCTGTAAAGAATCGAATGTTTCAACTTTCAGTGCTGTTTTGGCCTAAAAGAATTCAGATTATAATTAACAAAACATAGATTTTTTTTTATGTAAGCACTGTAAATTTGTATCCTATTGCTACATATTTGATTTTATGGATATAGATCCTCTGCTAGCCTTACATTTTTGATAGGTTTTACTTTTGTCTTAGTTTTAAGTTATGAATGTCAAAAACTAAACTCTTGATATTGGGTGATAGAGAATCTTCCCATTGGACATCGAGACAGAATAAGTAAAAAGGGAAACACTGCACTGTGTATTTTTAATGCCCTTGAGCCAGCCTATCTCCATATAAAACTCAGATCTGAATCAACATTTTACCACTGTGTTGACCTGCTTCTGCTTTCATGGCCTAATGAAGAGAGTAATTTTTAAGGCTTGCTTGCTTTGTCTCCAATTGGGATAAGTAATAGTTGTAAAATTTGTATGTGAATTTACATGAACATCATTATTCCTTGTGCTGAGGTTACTTTCCTAGTATTGTAATGTTCAAAAGTATGATAATACAAAATAACTTTGAATCAAATTTGTAACTACATCATGCCAAAAGTTGGTATTTATAATATTTTTGCAGCAAGCTGTGCTTATAAAACACTCTGGCAATGAAATGTGGTGCTATAGCTAGAAAGTTCATTGAGGTACCCCAGGCTTATGCAAAATATCTAAAACATTAGCTTTATCAACAAGATGCAGACAAGTATTTCTGTATTGTTTTCAGAGGGATGGGGTCTTAATGTTACCAAAAAAACCCCAGCTAAAATATACAAGTAAAATGCATTTTTCAGGTGATAAAGTGGTGGTGTCAGAACTGTTTCAAAAAGGAGAAACATCCTGTTGAAATCCCAGGTCTGAATTGATTCCCTGGAAATATTCTTGTAACTGGGGTGTTTTCCTTGTCATGTTGACTGTAATTACATTTATTCTCTATTGTTTGGAAAGACTTAAGATCTTTAGCTACAGAAGAAAATGGCTTACTAATAAGAAATTGGGAGATGCACACTTGTAGTATTTTGTAAATTGTAACAACCTGTTGCTGCTGAATTTGTAAATATTCAACAGAAAATGCATGTGCATGTGTTAAGTTGTGGTTTGTGTCCAATGTTCAAGAGAAAAAGATCCCAATCCGATGGCAATATATGATCACCAATTTCCTGCTCCCCTTTTCCTCAGTCAAACACAAGGTGTTCTAATTCTTTCCATTAAATACTACAATTATTTGTTCACACTGTGATGTATTTTCAACACAAGGCCAAATTTGTGCTCTGTTACTGGTGTAACTGAGAACAGATCTCTGTGATCAGGGAGTTTTTGCATAAATCTTTGTCATTAAGAAGCAATTCTGTGAATCCTGAATCACAGCTAAAGAAGTAAAATTTGTTGCTATCTTTTGATTGTGTTCATATAATATATTTGCAACATACGAAGTACTTTAGTTTGAAGTATTCTTACATTACTACAGGATATAAAGAAAGATGGCAATGACAGATGCAGAATTGCCAGACAAATCTTTTTAAAAATATTATCTATCTTATTTTAATCTGTTCTTAATTTAATCTGTTCTTTAGTTGTTGGCTTTTTCTCAATCAAAAAGCTGCCATCCACTTAAAAGCTACATCTTGCCAGAGCAAAACAGCAGTCCATAAAGTGATTGAAGCTCCACTAGTGTGAAGGGCTCAGACGGTTTAGTTGATGCATTTTTGTACAACCAGAAGTTTGCTATGGTCAGTCAGATTATTGTAAAATATTTTGTATTTATTTAGCATCTATATTTTTAAAAGACGAAGTGTGCTCTGCACTTGTGTGAGCAAGTTAATATTTCACTTAAAATCTTTACGTGTACTTATATTGACTACTATGCCAAGGAAATATTGTGTTTGTTCCATGAAAATGACTGATACTATTCAAGCATCTAAAACTCATTTCATACCTTCTATATATTGCTTCAATATATTACACTTTGTATTGCTATAAATGTATAGAATTACTGTTGCAGTACTTTTATACGGTGAAAAGTTATGTTCTTGCCAATCAGATATTAAACTTTTAGATTTTGTATTTAATAAAAAATATCATCATCCCAAAATCAGAAATAAAATATTTAATGTAAATAAAAATTGCTGAAAATCATTGTTTCACAGGGAAACCGCTCTTTGACATTACTATAAGCAAATTGCCTATATGTTGCATGACAGTTTTTTAAATAAAATTGTTTCTAGCCAGGTTTCATTTAGTTGTACTGCTTGTTATTGACATAAATACATGACTGATTTGTAGACTGGAATGAGCCAAAGTTTTCTCTGTTACGTGGTACAGTTCCCGCTCACATGAACTCTCTGACTTCAATAGAAATTGCACCTGTGTAACTGAAAGCAGAATTTGAACGTCCTGTCCAAGGAATAAGTTCTACGCTCCTTACTCAGGAAAAACTCTCATATAAATCAATGAGAAATTTGTCTAAGGACTATAGGATCTAGTCCTACATTCCCCTCCCAATCCTTGCGAAGATGCATGTGTCCATCCCCACCAAGTGAGATTAAATAAAGCCAAAGCCTTTAAAATTGCAGATTGTCAACTCATTAAAATTCTCTACCATACTTTACATGCTAAGAGAAAGCAATAAATATATTCCTAAAGTTTACAACATAAAACTAATTAATTAATGGCTCTATTACCAAAATATATAGGACCAAATCTTCCAGTGTTACACAGTCACTTTGTGCTGTGCTACTGGCAGAATCTGGCCCTAAAGCTAAATTAACTGATAGGCTCCACAAGCTGAAGGGTGATTGTTCCATGATGTAGAGCCAGTGTCGAGGTTTTTACACCACTCCCCCAAGCCTGCTGGTCACATAAAATGGACAAGAAGGTGTGCCCAGAGGAAAGTGAGAGAGGTCAGGACCTTCCTGCACTATGATGATCCCCAGTTGTGTTTTCAGCCCTTTGTGGCTGTAACATAGGGAATGTCTACATTGCAGAAATGCCCATGGCTGGCCTGTGTCAGCTGATTCTGGACTGTGGGGCTACAGAGCTGTTGAATTACAGTATAGATGGTCCGGCTGGAGCTCAGGCTCTGGGACCCCATGAGTGGGGAGAGTCCCAGAGCCCAGGCTCAAGCCTGAGCCCGACCATCTACTCCACAATTACACAGCCCCAGAGCCTGATCAGCCACAGGTATTTAATTGCACTGTAGACTTATGCATACGTTACAGCAGCCTTCAGGCTAGCTGTGTGCTGGTGTAATTCCCTTGATTTCTGGGTAGTTACTCCAGTGTAAGTCAGAGGTAGATTAAGCCCCAGAAACCCAGGAACACACTGCATCTGTGCAATAAAAACTCAAAAATAGGACACATTAAATATTGAACCCAAAGTCTGTGGGACCTGAAGTTGTTTAATAAAAATACTAGAAAAATCATTTGAAATCTATGCCTGGGAATTTCGTGTGTGTGTGTATGTATGTATATAGAGAGAGGCACGAATTGCAAGTAGTCTCCTGCAGGATTTTGTGATTCTTAAATGGAGCAAATTCTTTATATAACCTGACTGAGATCTTTGCTTTTCTGTTTTTTCTACTTTGTTCCTCCTGTTTTTAATTGGTTTCAGAGGTTCTATTTTGGCTCCTGTTTTGGGGTTTTATATATAATACACAGACTTAATGCAGTATGGAACCCATTTCTGAATGTCAGATTGAAAAATCTACAATTATTTGAGGAAAACAAATAGTAATTTTGCAGTGCTGAATCTGTACTTTAAACATACAGTGGATTTATGCATTGACTATAATGGTGGTGGGATCAGGGTGAAGGTATTCTTCCTACACTCGCATGATTGTAGCAATTTGTAATGTGTGGAATGCTCAAGCATCTAAGGAACTTTTCCATCACATCTTTTTTTCTTTCAATTGAAGGGATTAGTTCATAACTTGTGTTCCTGAGATTAAAACAAAAACGAAACACTTTTAAAGGCCAATTTGTACTTTAAAGGACTCTCCAGGCTTTTGGAAATGAAGTTAATGAAGAAATCTATCAGTCTTGGGAGTAATAGGGCACTAATATCCAAGCACAAGTTGTCTCCCCAACCCCTGCAAAAGGGGAGGGGAAGCATAACTTTAAAAAACGAATTATCAAAAATGTAACTTTTGCAAGGGAAAAGTCCCTTCAACATTCAAAGGAAGTAATTTCATTGTATTGCATTTAATGCTGTGAACTGGTATCTCTCTACCACTAGTAGGAGGCTGTGCTGGATATCTTGGGATGGAGTTTGGTTCAGGACTAGCAGAGTGGTAGGTTTAAGAGCTCTTCTTGGGTGTGGGTGATACATATTTCTCCATGCAAATGACTTTGTTTTGTCATGGTCAAGAATGCAAATGTAAAAAACTGAAGAAATTCTCAATTATCTACACTCTACTTAATTCTCACACCAACATCTGCATTACAGTAGTCTTTCTTTACATGATGATACAATATACACAGTGATACACAAATCTGTTTTACTGGATTTTTATTGTATTGCTTGCTAAATAAATAAATGTCACTTTACCCAGTGCTAAGTGATCTTGTAATGAAAGCCCATATAAGTACTAATGGGTGAACTTCTTCTGTTAAGCGTGGGAGGCTTCATTTAGTTTTGAAGTGATTTCACATTCAGATTAATTTACTCTTTTGGACTGGGTCTTTTGTGGTTCAACCTAGTCAACCTCCTGTTGGGAGGTCCTGAATCAGAGGGATTGAAGAGCTTGTCTGCTTTGGCCTGGCTGCATTTATTCTGGCAACTTCCACCTCATTAAACTGTGACATCTGTCATCTCCAGGAGTTTTCTAGAGAGAGAAAAGTCGGTAAGGTAATATCTTTTATTGGACCAACTTCTCACCCACCTTGTCTCTGATATCCTGGGACCAACACGGCTACAATGAAACTGCATACAACAATGGAGTTTTCTTGAGGCAGGGTCCTTAGCTTCTCATGCAGTTGTTTTTGGAAAAGGCTATATGCTTTCCATCTGCTGTTGGATGACAGTCCTCTTTTATAAGCTGCAGTGAGCACTCACCCTGCTGCTGCACAGTTATGAATCTGGTGTATGACATCCCTGGACTGATACACAAGCACATATGGTAAGTGGGAAAGCCTAGAAACATAGGAATTGCATGCTGTATCAGGCCAGTAGTATATCTAATGTAGTATATTGTCTAACTGCTGCACCAGTCCCCCTGCCCAAAAAACAAAAAAAGAAACGTAGATAAGGCCTTAGTAATTTGTCCCCCAAGCATTATAGCAGAACAGGGAATTGAACCCTGTTATCAAAATCTATCCAGTGCCTTATGCACATGTCTATCCTTTTATTCTAATTTTCCTCTTGCATGTTTTAATGTTGGTCCTCACTAGTGGGAGGGAACCATTGTGTAAGCTAACTTGATTCTTCACACCTTAGTACCAACACAATAAAATGTAGTAAGGAAGCATAGATTGCAATTCTTGAGCAGGGACAAGGAGGGACTGTGAGCCTGAACATTGTAATGTCTGGAAAATGCGTGTCCTTTCATGGCTTGCCTACACTTAAACTGCTACATGTGCTTCTGCAGAGCTTCAGTATAGACTCAATTTACTCCAGCGGGAAGGATTCTTCTGTCAGCATAGACAATCCACCTCCATGATAGGCCATAGCTAAGCCAATGGAAGAACTCTTCCACTGACCTAATGCTGTCTACTTGGGGATTTAAGTTGTCTACCCAGCTCAGGAGTATGGATTTTTCACACCCTTGAGCAACTTTGTTATGCTGGCCTAATTTTCTAGTGTAGACCAGACCTTAAAGTCCTTTGCTTCACAGAATAAATCAAGATAAACTCTTGCAAATAGCATTATCATCTAAGATGTAAACTCCACCTCTGATGCACATGGTCTCCATAACAATGAGAACAGGAATGCTTGCTTTGTCCATCCTATTCAGCTTGATTAGGAGTAAATTTAAAAGTGTAGTTGGATTATTTGTATGCTAATAATAAACACAGCCAATCTAAGGTCCCATCCACAAATAAACAGTCCTGCCCGGACTTTGGTTACAATATAGTAAAAGAATAGCATTGTTTTTGCAGTGGTCTTGGCATCAGACCTTATGTTAATTCCTTACCTCAGTAATACTATGGCTCTAGAAAGTCCATCATGTTTAACAGTGCTCTCAGTGGGTTCCCTGATAGTATATTCTCTACAGTGTAGATGGGACCCAAGAAGCATTCAGCTGCAGTCATAAATTTTTTGTAATTTCATTTTCTTCTAACCTTTTCAATTTCAAGGAGGGCTTTTGATTTGCAGTATTTTCATTGTTGCCAAGAATTGAGTCATAATAATTAAAATGTCAGAATAGAAAAGCTGGGGTTGGATTTTTGGGTCCATGGATGTTGTGCCCATGCAATAGATTCATAGATACTAAGGTCAGAAGGGACCACTCTGATCATCTAGTCCGACCTCCTGCACAGCGCAGGCCACAGAATGTCACCCACCACTCCTATGAAAAACCTCACCCATGTCTGAGCTATTGAAGTCCTCAAATCATGGTTCAAAACTTCAAGGAGCAGAGAAGCCTCCCTCCAGTCAACCATGCCCCATGCTACAGAGGAAGGCGAAAAACCTCCAGGGCCTCTCCAATCTGCCCTGGAGGAAAATTCCTTCCCGACCCCAAATATGGCAATCAGCTAAACCCTGAGCATATGGGCAAGATTCACCAGCCAGATACCCAGGAAAGAATTTTCTATAGTAACTCAGATCCCATCCATCTAATATCCCATCTCAGGGGATTTGGCCTATTTACCCTGAATATTTAAAGATCAGTTACTTACCAAAATCCCATTATCCCATCATACCATCTCCTCCATAAACTTATCGAGTAGAATCTTAAAACCAGATAGATCTTTTGCCCCCACTGCTTCCCTTGGAAGGTTATTCCAAAACTTCACTCCTCTGATGGTTAAAAACCTTCGTCTGATTTCAAGTCTAAACTTCCTGGTGGCCAGTTTATACCCATTTGTTCTTGTGTCCACATTGGTGCTGAGCTTAAATAATTCCTCTCCCTCTCCTATATTTATCCCTCTGATATATTTATAGAGAGCAATCATATCTCCCCTCAACCTTCTTTTAGTTAGGCTAAACAAGCCAAGCTCCTTAAGTCTCCTTTCATAAGACAAGTTTTCCATTCCTCGGATCATCCTAGTAGCCCTTCTCTGTACCTGCTCCAGTTTGACTTCATCCTTTTTAAACATGGGAGACCAGAACTGCACACAGTATTCTTGGTGAGGTCTCACCAGTGCCTTGTATAACGGTACTAAAACCTCCTTATCCCTACTGGAAATGCCTCTCCTGATGCATCCCAAAACCGCATTAGCTTTTTTCACAGCCATATCACATTGGCAGCTCATAGTCATCCTATGATCAACCAATACTCCAAGGTCCTTCTCCTCTTCCGTTACTTCTAATTGATGCGTCCCCAGCTTATAACTAAAATTCTTGTTATTAATCCCTAAATGCATAACCTTACACTTCACACTATTAAATTTCATCCTATTACTATTACTCCAGTTTACAAGGTCATCCAGATCCTCCTGTATAATATCCCGATCCTTCTCCGAGTTGGCAATACCTCCCAGCTTTGTATCATCTGCAAACTTTATTAGCACACTCCCACTTTTTGTGCCAAGGTCAGTAACAAAAAGATTAAATAAGATTGGTCCCAAAACCGATCCCTGAGGAACTCCACTGGTAACCTCCCTCCAACCTGACAGTTCGCCTTTCAGTAGGACCCGTTGCAGTTTCCCCTTTAACCAATTCCTTATCCACCTTCTGATGTTCATATTGATCCCCATCTTCTCCAATTTAACTAATAATTCCCCATATGGCACGGTATCAAATGCCTTACTGAAATCTAGGTAAATTAGATCCACTGCATTTCCTTTATCTAAAAAATCTGTTACTTTTTCAAAAAAGGAGATTAGATTGGTTTGGCACGATCTACCTTTTGTAAAACCATGTTGTATTTTGTCCCATTTACCATAGACTTCAATGTCCTTAACTAATTTCTCCTTCAAAATTTTTTCCAGGACCTTGCATACTACAGATGTCAAACTAACTGGCCTGTAGTTACCCGGATCACTTTTTTTTCCTTTCTTAAAAATAGGAACTATATTAGCAATTCTCCAATCATTCGGTACTATTCCTGAGTTTACAGATTCATTAAAAATTCTTGCTAATGGGCTTGCAATTTCAGGTGCCAATTCCTTTAATATTCTTGGATGAAGATTATCTGGGCCCCCCGATTTAGTCCCATTAAGCTGTTTCAGTTTCGCTTCTACCTCTGATATGGTAATATCTACCTCTATATCCTCCTTCCCATTTGTCATGCTACCATTATCCCCAAGATCCTCTTTAGCCTTATTAAAGACTGAGGCAAAGTATTTGTTTAGATATTGGGCCATGCCTAGATTATCTTTAACCTCCGCTCCATCCTCAGTGTTAAGCGGCCCCACTTCTTCCTTCTTAGTTTTCTTCTTATTTATATGGCTATAGAACCTTTTACTATTGGTTTTAATTCCCTTTGCAAGGTCCAACTCTACTCGACTTTTAGCCTCTCTGACTTTATCCCTACATCTTCTGACCTCAATTAGGTAGGTTTCCTTGCTGATCCCTCCCATCTTCCACTCCCTGTATGCTTTCTGCTTCTTCATAATCACCTCTCTAAGATGCTTGCTCATCCAGCTTGGTCTACAACTCCTTCCTATGAATTTTTTCCCCTTTCTTGGGATACAGGCTTCCGCTAGCTTCTGCAGTTTTGATTTAAAGTAATCCCAGGCCTCAACTGCCTTTAGATCCATAAGTTCTTCAGTCCAATCCACTTCCCTAACCAATTGCCTTAATTTTTGAAAGTCAGCCCTTTTGAAATCAAAAACCCTAGTTGCAGATTTATTTTTGTTAATCCTTCCATTTAGTTTGAACTGAATTAGCTCATGATCACTTGAGCCAAGATTGTCCCCTACAACCATTTCTTCTATGAGGTCCTCGCTACTCACCAAAATTAAATCTAAAATGGCATCCCCTCTAGTCGGTTCAGCAACTACTTGTTGAAGGAATCCATCAGCTATCGCATCTAGGAAAATCTGAGCCCTATTATTATTACTAGCACTGGTCCTCCAGTCTATATCTGGGAAGTTAAAGTCTCCCATGATCACGCAGTTTCCATTAGTATTTACTTTATTAAAGACATCAAAAAGGGCTCTATCCATAACCAAATTAGATCCCGGAGGTCTATAGCACACCCCAAGCACTATCATAGGAGAGGCTTTACTAGTTTTCTTCCCCAATGTAATTTTTGCCCAGACAGACTCTGTCTTATCCATTGCATCGCTTCTTATTTCTTTACATTCTAACTCATCGTTGATATACAATGCTACTCCACCCCCTTTACCTTTGTTTCTGTCTTTCCTAAACAGCACATACCCTTCAATACCTGTAGTCCAGTCATGACTACTATTCCACCATGTTTCTGTTATCCCTATAATATCTGGTTTCACTTCCTGCACCAGTAGCTCTAGTTCCTCCATTTTGTTACCTAGACTCCTCGCATTGGTGTATAAACATCTTAATTTTTGCTGTTTGGCCTCGCTCACATTTTGTACCCTATTAGGCACAGTCATTCTACAGCCAGTATAACCTATTAGACTAGTATCCACACCGCCCTCGCTCCTTATATACATTCTCCTACCCATGGCTGTATCCTTTCTTACTTCATCTTCTTCCCTCTCAATGCTAAAATCTGGCGTGGAGATTTTCCGGACATCTCCCATCCATCTCCCCCCAATTCCTAGTTTAAAGCTCTCTTTATCAGTTGTGCCAGCCTCGATCCTAGAAGTCTATTTCCTTCCCTACTCAGATGAAGTCCATCCCGAGAGAACTGACCTCTGTCCGTGAATGCCTCCCAGTGGCCATACATCCCAAAGCCCTCCTTATAGCACCACTGCCTAAGCCATCTGTTGACAGTCATAATCTTGTCACACCTTTGTTGCCCTTCTCTAGGAACAGGAAGGATCCCGCTAAAGATCACCTGAGCCTCAATTTCCTTAAGCGTCTTCCCCAGCCTAGCATAGTCTCCCTTGATACTTTCCAGCGAGAATCTGGCTGTATCATTTGTTCCCACATGAAGGATAATTAGGGGATTCTTTCCCGCTCCCTTGAGGATCCTTTTCAACCTCAGGTCTACATCCCTTATCTTAGCACCCGGAAGACAGCACACCCTTCTATTCTCAGGATCAGCTCTAGTTACAGGCCTGTCTATTCTTCTCAATAAAGAGTCCCCGATCACATAGACCTGCCTTTTCCTGGTGACAGTGCTATTCTCCAGTCTCTCCCCTGTTCCCTCTGGCTGCAAGTTCTTTCCATTCCTATTTTCCCTTACAATTCTCTTCAACCCATCCTGTATCCTCCTGGGGCTCATATTTGGTGTAGTCTCCCTTGACTCTTCCCCTTTTTCTATAGGGCTAGCCTCTCTTCTCTTCTTCCTTACCCTTCCACCTTCAGCGACTACCTGCTGAGCCCCTTCTTCATTTTCCAACTCTGCAAACCTGTTCCTAAGCTCTATTTCTCCTTCACTAGCCCGTCTTTTTCTCTGCCTGGTTCTTTGAGTCACATGTTTCCACTGACCACTTTCCTCATCCAGTCTCTCCTCAAAATTCCCCAGCCCTGCTTCCATCCGAGAGTCTGAGCTTTTCCCTTCAGATACCTCATATCTTTGCTCCATCATCTGCTCAAACCCCTTCCTAAACTCAACGAGACTTTCCACCTGCATCTCCAAACCTCGGATCTTTTCCTCCATCAGCTCTATCAGACGGCATTTCATGCAGACAAAACTCTTACCGGTTCCCCCCTCCAGGATCATGTACATACCACAGCTTCCACATCCAGTCATCCTCAATGTGTCTTTCACTGCAGGAGTCACTCCCACAGCTTCCTCTGTATCTGTCATCTCCTTTCCACCTAAATCCTGTTAATCTGGGAAACACAAGCCACACCAAAAAGAACACCCCCCCAGCAAAAGCAAACCCCAAACAAGATGGGATATGAGGGTCCATGACCTGTAATCTAAAAACAACAATTTCCTGTTGATAAAGCATTTGAGTGAGAGACAGTAGTAAAAAGGGCACACACATGCAGACAGGATGCTGGAATGGGGTGAGGCCCCTGAAAGGAAAAGGGCAACTGAATTTAGGATCTCTGGAGAGAAAATGCTGAATTCCTTATACTTCCTACAACTTGTCAACCCAGGGTTAATGACAAACTTAACCCAGTTGTCGAATGCCTTTGTTCAATATTTAGTTCCTCCCTCTATGCTTACAGTTTTTTCTTATTATGAGTTTCCTTCTAAATATTCTGTTATACAAGCAGTTGGAAAAGGTGAAATTTTTTGAAGTTCCCTATTCTTGCAGTAGGTACTGAAGAACTGAATATATTTACTAGCCAGTTTCACAACGGCTACAGCAGCAGCTCGTTCTTCCCCCAAATCCTGCTCTGTCTGGCAATATTTTCTGTATGTGAGCATGTATTCTAGTCAGAAGGTGTCACTAGAGAGCCTTGCCTCATAGCTTTTTCAAAACTGTTAAAATGCAACACAGGACTACCCCATAACCAGTATGGAACAAAAAGTGTCTGACCTTCCCAGTGTCAGGCTAAAATCCCTCAATTAAAAAAGAAAACCTGCTGCTGTTTAATTTTGTTAATTTCCATTTTAAAATGAAATATTAAATATTCTAATCATGGGCACTTTAATGTTTATAGGGCTATGCCACATATTTGCATAGTTAAAAGTGTGCAAATTACCTCCCTGCCTATTGCTTTTTTAAAGCACTTATTGCTGTATATCAATGAGACTAGTCAAAATAAGGAGGCAATGACAACTTTTGGGGGAACACTGGAACAAGATGGCAAATTATAGGTATAGCATATAGTGGTGCTCATAGTTAAGTCACTTCTCACTCCCCATTATAACTTTTTCTCTTAGTTTGGCTGTACCTTTCTCAGGACATGTCTATGGCACACACTTCTGCCTGCAGACCTATATCAATCAGGATCCCTGACTGACTTAGCTATGCTGGCAAAATTCTTGGTGTAGGTATGGTTATACGAGCAATGGCCTCAACCCTCCATTGTGCAATGCATGGGTAACACTGTGTCTTCACACATGATTGTCATTGAGGTTCCCCCACAGGTGCAGCAATTAGGGTTACTAACCCTCCAGAATTATCCTGAAGTCTCCAGGAATTAAAGATTAATGTTATTTAAAGATTAATGCCACATGATAAAATCTCCAGGAATATGTCCAACCAAAATTGGCAACCTTAGGAGCAATCTACCCATACACTAATAAAATGCAGGAATGGGGCCTTAAGGTGTACTGGCTTGTGCTGAAATGTGACATGTCAGGGGGCTGGATTTGTCTGACAAAAAGGGTCATTCTTTTTCCAGAGTTACTTGATTGTAAAATAGCATGTTGTTTCCCTGTATAAAAAGAACACACATGCAACACCATGTGTGCATGTACACATGCTATGGAAGTGTTTGTAGTACAAAAGGCTGGCTCCATTACTCGTATTACATTTTTTTCACATTCTTTACCAAATGCTGCCACTTGCCTGCTGCTGTAAATTAACTTTTGCTGCCTTCAAAATAAAATATTCAAAGTGTTTGCAGGTAACAGCAGTAAATTTACACCTATTATTAGCAATTCCCCTAACACATACTGTAATGCAAAGCAAACATTGTTGGTTGGTGCTTTTTGTGCATCTGACTTGAAAGAAAATATATATAGTCTATGTATGTTCTTTCCTTTCTCTTCCCACCCTTCACTACTTTTTCCTTTCCCTCTTTTAGATCTCTTCCCCCACCCCGCCCCTTTTCCCTTACTGGCTGCAGTGGTTTGGTGATTGTTGTTGTATTTTTTGTTGCTCTCTCTAACACTGAATTCAGTTTACATAATTATTAGTCTCCTTCTCTATTCCCTGCTCCCAGACACCCCTTCTTCCCGCATTAAGTATTTTTTCTCTTTACTGCAGAAGCCTAGGAACTCCATGTGTGGTTCCTCTTCAACCATCACTGAACTGCAGGTATCCATACCTTTCCTTCTCCTGAAACCAAGGTTCTCTTATGTTCTCTTCAGCCCCTCAGAGTAGCAGCCATGTTAGTCTGTATTCGCAAAAAGAAAAGGAGTACTTGTGGCACCTTAGAGACTAACAAATTTATTTGAGCAAAAGCTTTCGTGAGCTACAGCTCACTTCATCGAATGCATCCGATGAAGTGAGCTGTAGCTCACGAAAGCTTATGCTCAAATAAATTTGTTAGGCTCTCAGGTGCCACAAGTACTCCTTTTCTTTTATAGGAGGGAGTATCTCTTCAGACCTAGAGATGTTGTGGGTCTGAAACCCCCATGCGTACCAGACTTTTCTCAGCAGGCAGAGCTATAGGGCTGCAGGAGCAGACTGCCAAAGCTTCAGGTTTTCTATAGCTACTGGGGGATGAGTATAGAGTGACCAGGAGAGTCAATAATAGTGAGAAACTTCTGAAAAATGTCCCTAGTGCAGACAAGGCAGATGAGCGGGTTGTAGCAACAAACAGGAGTGTGTAACAAGGTTGAAGGTGACCCAAAAAAGTAAAATAAAATCAGGCTTGTATTCCTTTATACAATACCAAAAAGAGGGGAAGAGCAGTGGCTGAAAGGTTTTCTATTTCGCCCCCCCCCCCCCCCCCGTAAAAGAGAAAGTGGGCAGAGATGTTTTAAAATATGTCCACTAGAGTCTCAGGTCTTGAAGACCTTGACACACTATACTGTAGACTGTAGAAGTAGTTAAATGTATGGCATTGCAAGAGACAAATCCAGAGCACAGTGGGGTTTTGTCAGTCTGTTTATAACATATGGGGAGTCAGAGGGAGGTTAACACCTATTTAATTCAAATGCCTAAAGAACACTTGGATGAAAAGATTTCTGTGATAAAGTTCCAACACTTCTGCTTATTCATTTCAAGTGTGGGTGGTTGCCAGAAATGCCCTTGAGTTTTTTCCCCCAGCAATTCCAAGTATGGGTAGTTTTGACATTGCTCATATCAAAAGGTTAAAAAAAAAATAATGAAGAGGAAGAAATTAAACCAAATGAACAACAATAACTTTGAGACAGAGACTGTGTATGAATAACTTGAATCAACTTAATTTATTTTTGTGTGTGGACTCTCTTATCAGTTTAAAACTAGTTGTATCAACTTAGCAGGCACCTGTGAATTTTACTGAGACAAACTAAATCGATATAAGAATGTCCACACACAAAGTGGCACCTCTTTAAATTGGTATAATATCATAACTTTAGTTAAGCAGCTACAACTTTGAGCATTGCCCAGGCCTTAGTATGTGTTTGTATAATGCTCAGTTCAATGAGGACTTTGGCTACTACTGCAACACACACAAAAATAATAAATTTGTCAAAGAAGCAAAAAAGGCAGAAATCCAGTGTTTTAAATATTTATTGCAGGTCACCTCTAAGATAAATTATCCCTGCTTCAACCGCAATCCTCTACCTCAAAAACACATCAATTACAACATTTATGCTGATTTACATCATTTATGTTGCCTCTGAATTTGGCGCTGAGAGCAGAGTGCAGCCAGGAAGACTGAAAGTGGATGAGTGCAGGGAGAGTGAATGAGTGGGAGGAGATAATTGGAAGAGGAAATAGAAACAGAATATGGTAAGAAAGAGAAAAGAATGGGTGTGAGGTGGGGAACCAGAAGAAAAAAATGGAGTGAAGACAAGTGAAAGCAAGAAAGATGAGAAAAATGAACTAGAAAGATAAAAGGAAGGTAGGTTTCAGAGTAGCAGCCGTGTTAGTCTGTATTCGCAAAAAGAAAAGGAGTACTTGTGGCACCTTAGAGACTAACAAATTTATTAGAGCATAAGCTTTCCTGAGCTACAGCTCACTTCATCGGATGTGTCCGATGAAGTGAGCTGTAGCTCACGAAAGCTTATGCTCTAATAAATTCGTTAGTCTCTAAGGTGCCACAAGTACTCCTTTTCTCTTTAAAAGGAAGATAGAAACTTATTTTAATTTCATATGGTTATATGCTAGCCTATGATTTAGGGCAACTCAAGGATAAGATTTATCACTGGGGAGAGAAGAGAAGAGTCAATAAAACGTTTTAATCTATAGGACCAATGCAATTTAAAACAGCACTGGCTGGTATAGACCAACATGGGCACAGGGAGTGATAAATGACCTAAGGAGTGCCAGATCTGGTTGCATGCTCTATTGCTGACTTCCTGCTGCTCAAATGCTAGTTCTAAACTCAAGAAAAATAAAAATTAATACTTTTTTTTTAGTAGCTGAAAGAGGAAAGTTACTTTCAGGGGTGACAAATGTGTTACTAACTGCACAACTATATTTTTGTGTAATAATCTTTTTTTAAAAGGCAGTTGGGTGAGTAACTAAAGAATATCTTTAATGTTATTCAAGCCACCATGAGGATTTATCTTAAGGTACTTTGCTAAATGTAATTTTAGAATAATTTGTCATGGAAACTTTGATCCTTCAGCAAAGAGTGGCAAAACAAAGCAACCAACCACCACTTTGATTTAACATATTAGCTGAAGGAAGACTCTTTTTGTTATCCCTTATAAAAGATGTCAGAGGATGACAGTAAAATGTGTGGTCTCTCATTCAAATTCCTAGTCCATGTCCTCTGAATTGGTGATAGACCGGGTGGGATTTTTGTGTGTAAGTTTCTCTTTGTAGATACATCTGATGTTACCATCTGGAAACCATTCTAGGTAGAACCCAGTTCCTAATGCATGGACGTCCACACAGCAATTAAACCTTGTGTGTATTAGGAAATGGATCCATTTCTGACAATTGTTTTCTTGCTGACTGGTTCCCCCTGAGTCAGCACTGAAATTGTTTAATTGATGGTTTCTGTGTGTCTAGACTAACTCCATGATTTTGACACTATATGGAAAACGGTTTGTCCTGGCTATGTGCTAGCATAGAAGCTCTGTCTGCTCCTGTCCCCCCACCCTCAACTACACAACAATAACAGTGTTTAAATACTGTCTTAGCCCGAGCATGTTATAGCTTTTCTTTTTTCTTTGCAGTTTAAACAAAAAAATGCTTGCTACTGTAAAGGAAGTGGTGGATTCTATGTCTTCTGATATATTCAAATCAAGACTGGATATCTTTCTGGAAGACAGGCTTTAGCTAAACCCAAGTTTCTGGGTTCAGTGCAGGAGCCACTGGTAAAATTTAATGGCCTATGATATACACAAGATCAGACTAGATCAGTTGTTCTCAACCAGAGGTACATGTACTCCTAGGAGTACTTAGAGGTCTTCCAGGAGGTACATCAACTCATCTAGTTATTTGCCTAGTTTTACAACAGGCTGGATAAAAAGCACTCGCAAAATCAGTATAAACTAAAATTTCATAGACAATTTGTTTATACTACTCTATATACTATACACTGATTTATTTTATAATTATATGGTATAAATTAGAAAGTAAGCAATTTTTCAGCAATAATGTGTTGTGACACTTGTATTTTTATGACTGATTTTGTAGGTTTTTAAATGAGGTAAAATAGAGTACACAAGACAAATCAGATTCTTGAAAGTGGTACAGTAATCTAGGAAGGTTGAGAGCCACTGGACTAGATGATCTAATGGTCCCTTCTGGCCTTCAACTCTATGTAAAATCATGTTGAATCAGGGGACAGCACCACCATGTTGCAGGGCGGATACTTGGCAAAATTATCAGACTTAGTGATGGACAGTGGTGGTGGGGCAGGAGGAGGCTCCAGGCTGCGGCAGGGGGTAGGCATGTGGGAAGGGGTATGGGCTGGGGGTGTGGGTTCTGGGGTGGGGCCAGAAATGAGGGGTTCAGGGTATGGGAGGAGGCTCTGGTCTGGAGCAGGAGGTTAGGGTGTGAGGGCTCCAGCTGGGGCTGCAGACTCTGGGGTGGAGCTGGGGATGAGGAGTTTGGGGTGCAATGGGGTGCTCAGGTCTGTGATTGAGGGGTTTGGAGGGTGGCAGGGGGATCAGGGCTGAGGCAGAGGGTTGGGGCATGGGATGGGGTCGGGGTGCATGCTCTGGGAGGTGCTTACCTTAAGCAGCTCCTGTATACAGCAGTATGTTCCCCCTCCAGCTCCTTCACAGAGGCTCAGCCAGGTGGCTCTGTGCACTGCCCCATCCCTGCAGGTCCCATTGGCCGCAGTTCCCAGCCAACGGGCTGGGAGCCGCAGAGTCAGCACTTGGGGAGGGTGCCTTCACCAGCAACAGCAGGAACGGGGAGCCGCCCGAGGTTGAGTGCCCCCATGACCTCAACATGTACACTTGTGTCTGTGTAGGGACAGGTTGCTGACCCCTGCTTTGCATCCTGGTAAATTACTAGGCCCAAACACACTCCCCAGTTGGTTGTTACATTTACAGCATCCCTGCAGGAAATTAGCAACACCAAGAACCTTTCAATAGAGAGGCCATTGGGGCTGATGACATTTTAAGTATGGTTTTGATTTAGATCAGTTACAGGCACAGGGAGACATTTTAATTGTCATCTCTACATTGCCATTTGGTTTATTTCCACAGCGTTTCCTGGTGTTTCCCTCAGCATTTGGTCTGTCTAATGCCCTACGGAGAACTAGCGCTCTTTTTGTTCAGGGGGAGAGAGAGCATAACAGTGACTGGTGAAGGGGAGGTCAGTTCAAGGGCACCTTGTAGCCTTTAGTGAGATTTAAATCTTTTCACCATATTTATTTCCTATGGGGCTAGTCCTCACAACTAACTGGGGCTGGAGAATGATTCCAGGTCAGAAGCCGCAGCGACTTCTGAGCGACCTTCACCTTGCAGTCAGGCTGCAGAAGGGAGCCGCGATTTTTCCACCCGCTGCCCCCCATGCTGGGGTCGGACGCCGGCTGCATGCACAACGCCCGTGGACCTGCCGGGGAGAGGCACAGAAGAAGACGAACGCCTTCGCAGTTGGCCTGAACGTGCCCTTTTATTTGCATCACTGCAGCTCTGAGGAAAATCGCTGAACCCCTCTGCAGCCTGACTGCCTGGGAAACCTGGCACAGGCGAGCTGGTCCCCGTGGCCCCGGGCCCTTGGCAAGGGGAGGTCCCGGGGCTGCTCGTGGTAAGGGACAAGGGAAGGTTTCCCCAGCTCCCGGTCGCGCTGGCGTAGCGCTCCGCTGCTCCCAAGGAGGAGGCGGTGTCACCCTCTCCTCCCTCCAGTCCTGGCTGCGGCTGGGAGCGGCTCCTTCAAAGCTGCAACCCCCGCCGAGATCAAAGAGCTCAGCCTGGCACCTCAGCGGGGCCGGGGGCAGCCCGTGAAGTGCCCTGGGTGGGGCGGGGCCCTGTGGGCTGGGAGATGGGGTGCCCATTAGCTAACAAAGGCCGAGGCTGTTGTCCTTGGGCCCATCACATTATCAGCCGATTAGTAGGAGCCCAGGGGGAATAGCCACTGCTAGGGAGCCTCAGGGTAATGGCATTGGAAGACAAAGGGGGGCTCCGGGTGCCCTGTGCTTAGACTGGGGCGGTGTTACAGCAGTTTAACAGCTGCTATCCTCTCAGTAACCCTGCAGCAAGCGCCCCCAAGAGGGGGATCTCCCCTATAACTGTCCGCCTCTAGCGCAGCCGCTGCTTCCAGTCCAGGATCCCATCGCCCTCTGAGGCCAGAGAATGGGGCACCCAGATCCTAGGTAGTAAAGTTATAGGCAGCCCATTTAGCCCCAGACAAAAGGGCCCTTGGTTTGGCTTTGCATTGTGGATCCCAGTCAGTGCCTTTGATCTGCAGGGCTAAAAGGAAGTTGGCTGTTAATATTTTTCAGCAGCGGCGGCGCCGACGTCCCGGAGAGAGCTATGGGCTATTACGTGAACATCTGCATAAAATATTGGAATCGTAGCCATGACCATGAGTGGCGCTTTCGTTCCTGTACGCTCCGGAGAATGACCACGCAGCTCGGAGATGGGCATAAAGGAGGGACCCAGTCCTGCCCTCGTTCGAAGACGTGGCCGAGCCCCTGCTAACGCCAAGGGGAGCAGGAGCAAGCCCCGAGAATGATTCTGAGGATAAAGATAAAGTCAATTGATGGAAACCATCTTGTGTAGCGTCATAAAAGCCACCAGTTAAATATTCAAAACAGGTTGCAGTGGAATGTTGCCAACTGGTACACACACAAAAAGAGCCAAACATTTGCCGAATAGGAAATAAAACTAGAACCACGGTGACTTTTACAAAATAACCCGGTATAAGCAACAAGTTCAGCAGGTGGCTGTTAACTGTTGTAATATTCATTATACCTGGAAGTCATCCAAACTATAAATAGGATAAGCAAGCACACTTCCTGTAGGATGTGCATTACAATGTATTTAATATTATACTTTTGTTCCAACTGACTAATTTGTGTCCCTTTGCACACTGCATTTAACACACAATCTTTTGGCTGAAACAGTTCCTTTAATAGATTTAAACTGCATTTATAAATATAACTGGTGTTTAAATTTGTAAACAAAACAAACCAGATACATCAGTGGATGCTAAAAAGTCTGACAGCTGTAACTTTTAATTCCTTATAATATACAATACCTTGTGTGCTCTCCAACAACTTACCTTTGTAATTATTATTTGACAATGGCAAGTTAAAAAGAAAAAGGCTTGCACATAAAACACATGCAGTATCTGGAAAATGGAAATATTTCTCTTACTGGGCCATGGATTAAATAACTTCATGTCCTAAGTTGCCCCATTTGTGATGCACAATAAGGGTGAATCATTCAAAAGGAGAGAGAGAGAGAGATTTAAAATGAAGAGTAATGCCAGAAAAAAAATACAACACTTTTCTTTTTAATTTTCAGGTTAATGTAGTCCTAGTGAAAGAAGGTGTCCTATTGAGACTCTCAAAGAAAACTAATTATCCCAATGACAGGTACACAATAGACAGTAACAGTCCACACTTTCCCAACCCTCACTTCCAGAGGCCACCTCTGTTCCACATGAATTAATACAACTTAATGAAGGGACCCAATGTCAATACTATAATTTGTTGCTTGGTTGACATCTCATATTCTTGTCTGTACTAGCCTCCACCTCCCCTAAACAGTTCCCTACATTCATGTTCTGAGCAGATTTATGTAATACCATGGTTAAATGTTAACACTAGGACTGACAGAAAAATAAGTATGTTTTGTGAAAAATGTTAGAGAGACAAGGTGTGTGAGGTAATAGCTTTTGTTGGGCCACCTTCTGTTGGTGAGAGAGAAGGAACAGTTGGTACAATACAAGATCCATCACTCATCCATCTAGGCTCTCTTAACATTCTGGGACCAACATGGCTGCAACAACACTTCATACAACAGTGAAAAATGACATTTTCTGATTTTTTGGATTCAAAAAATCTCTTAAAACTTTTTTGTTTTTGCTTTTTGCCACTGAGAAGAGGGATGGAAAGGAAAAAAGGGGATAGTGAGACCTGAAATGTGAGGGAGGAAGGGGGGAAAGGAGGCAAAAAGAGGGAGGGGCTGGAAACCAAAAATTTACAGATAAGGGTGTTTTTTCTTTTAAAGAATTTTAAATAATAGTTATGTGAAGATATTTGGTTTGTGTAAAAGGCAATTTCTCATTGAACTGGGTTTCAAAGAATTTTGGCCAGCTGTAGCTGGCACCCATTCTCACAATTGCTGTCACAAGTTGAGAAATTTAGGTCAGTGGAAAACTAATGTAGACACATACTAAAGCCCTGTCTACAACAGAAATGTTCATAAACATCTTTAGTATGTATGTAATAGCGGTGCTGTTGTTACCTATGTTTGAAGCTGTAATGTAGTTTGGGTTTAAGCATTTTAATACTATTCCAGTTAGCCTTTCTTAGGAGGCAGATTCAGTCTAGCTAGTTTTAAATACGAGTGGAGATTATGGAAGATGGCAAATGATGCTTATGTAGATCCCTACATAAGCTAGAACACAGGCCACAGCAATACTAGGCTGTTGTTTGCCCTGAAAGTTTTGTGGGAAACCTCCCACTTATTTTTTTCTATTTCTTTTTTCAGTCACTTTCACAATAATTTACATTTGCCATTATGCACATCATGTATCTATTTAATCAAGAAAAAATGCTAATTAATTCAACCCTCAGTAGAATAACTGCTATAAAAATGCCCTTGCTACGGTCTGGTATCCACTCCTCATTGTGTTTGATACATCTAGCCAAGCAAGTTTTGTGTTCCCATCTTTGTTGTAGCACTGGTAAATTTTAAAGTGAGAGATGGGGTAAATATTATCCACGCTGTAAAAAGATGGGGAATCCAAGCTCAGTGGTTTGAGCATTGGCCTGCTAAACCCAGGGTTGTGAGTTCAATCCTTGAGGGGGCCATTTAGGGATCTGGAGCAAAAAATTGGGAATTGGTCCTGCTCTGAGCAGGGGGTTGGACTAGATGACCTCCTGAGGTCCCTTCCAACCCTGATATTCTATGATAAGAGTTGAGGGCTAGATTGTAGCACTTGGCCACAGAAGCAGAATGAAAATCTGGCCCCAATGCACTAGAAGATGATCTAAAAACATGTACAAAGACACAGTTCCTGCTCCAGTGAGTTTATAGTTTAAGGAGATAAGTGAGGTAGGGATAATGATGCAATAAAATAGAGAAAGCATTTTAAATGTCAAATATATATGTACATTATGTATATAACATATTAAATAAATAAAATGTCAATGATCCCCATTGAGCCAGCACTGATAGGTACAATTGACATCGGCAAGAGGTGAGCCTGGAGGAGTTATTTGAAGGAGAGTGTAGAAGCCTTAATGAGTGGTGCAGGATAGGAATTCCTTGCATAAGGAGCAGTGTGGAAGAAAACAGAGATTTGTGTGAAATGCTGACAAACCAGCAGAGCAGAGTAGGACAGTTTTCAGAGTAGTATAGGACAGTGTGAACAAGTAAGAAGGGGCAGAGCTCTGAAGGGTCTTAAAAGTCAAATTTGAACTTCATGCAGTGAGCTAAGTGGAGAGATTCAAAATGGGGGGTGATGTGCCAGTAGTACTGGGAAAGGAGACTGCTTTTAGCAACAGTTTTGAATGGACTGGAGGGTGTGCTGTAGATTTCAGGGAGGTTGCAGTAAATAAGATACAAGATGATGAGGGTCTGGGCAGGAATTATTGAAGATGAACCCTTCCCTTACAGATTTGATTGATGGAGATGGTGGCATTGTCAACAGTGACAGAAATGAGAGGTCAGGAGATGTTAAACTGAAGAGAATGATGAGAAATCCAGCAGGTGTGTCAGAGTAACAGGCCAAGTTTCAGGATTTAATGTAGAAATTGAAAGTGGAAAGATATGTTGGAGTGAGGATGGCTATTGAAATTGAGCAAACAGAGGAGATCCCACAGAAGGAGGGTATAGAAAGAAAAGAGCAAGAAGAAAAGGACAGTGGGGGAGGGGAAGTACAGAGCTCCTGCCCAAGGAGTGTCTGAAGGGAGAGGTAAGAATAGAAGGAGGATAAGGTGTCAAGAAACTGCATGCAATCAACAATGTGAAAGCATGAGAGAGGTCAAGGCAGATGAGGATGGAATGAAAAGTCTGAGATTTAGCCAGGACACGTATTGTCCTTTCATAGTTATATAGTACATATATAAATCTAAATTCAATCATATTACACTAATATGATATGAAAATGAACAAACAGAATAAATCCATAATTACATAAAATATATACATTATCTGTATAATAGAAAATGGGAATCAAGAAGAAGTTGGCCTACTTAAACACTCCAGTTTCACACCCTTCCCTTCCTCATATCTCTTCCTGAGTCTAAACTTTCAAGGTGAGTGAGGTAATATCTTTTGCTAGAGCACAGTTGCCCCAGTAAAAGATTCTCTCACCCACCTTGTTTCTCTAATATCCTGGGATCACCAGCTACACCGTCTCTTCCTACATCTGTAATGTATAGTCTGACTGATACTGCTGCAAGTGGTAATCCCAGTGATGTCAAAAGGAGTCCTGTGCATGAAGAGTGTGTAGAATTGGATTTCATCCCACAGTATTAGCTAAATACTAATGGCTGTTGTAGCAAGCAAGCACTATGCCCAGCAATAAGATGTGTGTACTGGGCCCACCCCAAAGCCCTAGTCCTGCAATTTGTTTTGTGTGTGGGCAGATCCCATATTGAAATCAATAGGGCTCTGTGAGAGTTCAGCAATCTGACTGCACAGAGTCAAATCCAGGATCAAGGCTTTAGATTGCCAGCCCTTTGGGGCAGGGACTTTTTCTTATATATCCATAAAGCAGCATGTTCCTCTCCACCCTGTCAAAACAGTCCAAGTAAAACAATGGCTCGTAATTAGCTGTTAAAAACATATACATATAAAACGTAACAAACCTAATTTCTGGACTTGTAAAATCTCAAATTTAAATTAGACCTGTGGAAATCTTAATTCGCACTCCGTTGTCTGCAGAAAGTAGAAATTACCAATTCACTCAAGTATAGTATTCTTAAAATTGAATGAAGTACGTTTCTAAACACCCGATCCTTTTAGAGAAAAGCTCTTTAAATTCCCGATTGTCTTTTGAAGCTTCTGTGAGTTCAAGCAATAAGTGCCATTTACATAGGGATAGGATGTAACAAGTATTGTAAATCACTTACAACAGAGTTCACTAATCTATTGGCAGACATTGTGGAGCCAACCCTAACCGAGCTTTGGAAAATGTGTGAACAACATCTTTTGTGGGGGAGACCTGATGGCAATTAGACGATACTTATCTGGGCCTTTGATGTTTGTTTACATATACAACATTTTCCTTGGGGCTCCCTTTATAAAAGAAGCAACCCAGAGAGAGGCATTCTCTGATTCTGCTGCTCAAAAATCCATCCTCCCCTAGTTTGTGTTGAAAGAGAAGACCGCCAGGATGACTAAGGCCTCTTTCTCTGTAGAGTGGCTTTCCCAGAGCAGCCAGGGCACCTGTGAACCACAGCAAAGGCCCAGCAGCTACGCAGAAGGTACTCAGAGCAGGACTTTTGCATCACATGGATTGCTCACCCAACTCGGAAATCCAGTCTGCAACTCCAGAACAAACCCACAACCGCACCAAACCGCAAGCCAAACAGGGAAGAAGGGTGAACGTATAAAGACCCTGGACACCTCTTCTAAGAAGGGCCCCAGGAGTGAGAAGCTTTTGGATTCTTCCTCCTCTATAGGTGATTATAATTGCATGTACTATTGTACTTTAAAGACCATCCCAATGAATGCTTGCCCTTGTTATCTCTTCGGTATTTGTAACAGTGAGTGAAGGGAGGAGAATTGTGCATTATTCTTTGCTAAGTGTATTGGGACACAAAGGGTGAAATCCTGGCCCCATTGAAGCCCGTGCGGGTTTTGCCGCTGACTTCAGTAGAGTTGGGATTTGACCCAGGGGATGGTCTAGGTGGCCGGGCATAGGACGGGGGGTCGGGACTCTTGAGTTCAATTTCCCCGTCTACCACTGGTTCCAGATCTGACACTGGGCAAATCATCTAATCTCCCTATGCCAGCCTCCAAGGGGAGTCCTTTGGTTTCACCTTGGTAACACGCTTGGAGCGCCTATGGGGTCAGGGGCTAAGTGGGAGCCAGGCACTAGCTGAGCCGCAGCTCTGAGAGCGTTGGGTGCCTCCCTTCCATTTAGGAGATAATAATCGCCCCGGAAAACTGCTGATTTGCGTGCCAGGAAAAGCCTAAATTATCTGCCCGCAGCTGCGTCCTTCAGTGGCGTAGAATGGCCGAGGAAGCTTGAGCCCTGCAGCCCCCTCTAAGTCTCCAACCACTGGAGTGCTCTGAGCGGGGCTGACCTGGTTCCTCTCTGTGCCCAGCTGCAGCACCAGCCGCAGCCAAGCGGGCGTGGAGCGCCGCAGAATCCGGTTCCGACTGGGAGAGCGGCCGCTCGGAGTGCCAGTCCCCCGAGGAGCCCGGCGCCAGGGGCAGCCGCCGCTTGCGCACCGCCTTCAGCGTGGAGCAGATCAGCACCCTGGAGAGCTCCTTCAAGCGCCACAAGTACCTGGGCTCGGCCGAGCGGCGCAAGCTGGCCGCCAAGATGCAGCTGTCCGAAGTGCAGGTGAGCGGGCCTGGCGGCTGGCTGGAGGCCGGGCCGGCCTCTCTGGGGGCTCCTGGGTGACTGTGTTTCTCCTCCCCGCAGATCAAGACCTGGTTCCAGAACCGGCGCATGAAGCTGAAGCGGCAGCTGCAGGAGCTGAGGCCGGAGCCCTTCTACAGCCCCGTCCCCTTCGGAGCCCGAGGCGGGACTCTGCCCCTGCACTATGTCTACCCGGCTCAGCAGCAGCTCCTGGCTCACCTCCCCAGGCAGGAAGCCGTACCCGCCAGCTTCGCCTTCCCAGCACTGCCAGCCTCTGCCCTGAGCCCCGCCAGCACCTACGCGGGGGAGCCAGGCTTTTGGCAGGCGCCCTGCTTTGTGGGCTCCAGAGACTCCAGGGCTTTCTTGCTGCCCATTTGAACTCGCTGGGCTGGCCTGTGACTCAGAGAAGGATTTGCACTAACGCTGGCTCCGCGGGGTCGTCTAGGCCTGTAACTGCCTGCTCTGTTTATGATGCGATCCCCTCTTACATAGCAACAATATTTTATACGGACACTTACATGTGGATAATGGGGCCGAGTATTAATATGATGCGGAACGGTCCAGTAAAACCAAACACCTACCAGCTTTCACTCTACTTCCTTGTACAAGACCTCGGCGGGAGCCCTAACTTGCCATAACCGTGAACACAGCCTCTTTCTTTCCTTCCTCCCTCCCTCCTAAATTCAGAATGTCAACTAATCTGCAAGACCGTGACCCAAACCTTTCCCTTCCATGGGCCCTGGAATAGGGTCCTATATAGATTTTCAGTCTGGGCTGGTTTAATAGTCTCTGCTTGGAGAGCACCTTTTAAGGAAGTAAGTTGAGAGTTTAAGATTCCTAACCGGGAGAAACTCAGTACCCTGCCAAACCACTCAACAGCCAACAAAGTGTTGAACCTTGCAGTGTGCACACAATGGGTGAAATCCTGTGCTCATGGCAAAATTCCCATTGACTTCAATGGACTTGACTGCCGCCAGGATTTCACACTGTGTTGCGTTTTAGTGCTGCTGCCTGACCCTTGTTACAGAAGCTCCTATACTTGCCCTGCTCTAGTTAAAACTGTTACTACTGTAGACACTCCATCATGATCCAGTTTAAATGACTAGGAGTGAAATCCTGGCTCCATTGAAGTCAATGGCAAAACTCCTACTGAGTGACTTCAGTGGGGCCAGGATTTCACCATAGGAAGTTTGCTACTGACACAAACAGGAACAAGATTGTGCCCTGTGTCTTCAACTACTCCCTGGGTGGGTCTGCTTCTATTTTATTTAATCTGACAGCACTAATATTTACTGACCATAGGATTCATTTTCAGATTTATTAATGCATCTAAAATAAGGTGTTAATATTTGGGAAATCAGCTTCCTACATTTAAGCATACAATGGTAATTCTAAGAGATTGTCCAAAATAGGGCCTGCAGCTCTTATTCACATGAAAAACAAATAGCTACATCAGTAGGATTACTCTTGTAACCTTGAGCAAGGGCTTTCAGGATCAGGCCAATCACAGTAGTGACTGACCTGGAGGAACTACTGTGTTTTGCAAAATCAGAAAGGAATGGAAGACAGATTTACATGAGAGACCCTGATAGTCTGTGATGGAACAAGTATGACATGGACAAAACTACATATGTGTGTGCATAGCAGACTGGCTAGTGCACTTTACTTTTTAATATTTATACTCTAGTGCTACATTTTAAATGTATTTTTGTGCTAGCCAGCCAATTATTGGGGGATACCTTTTAAAAGACCCAAAGTATATAGACAAATTAGATAGGCAATTTTTTAAAAAAGTATAACATTTTAACTCTCCACCCTGAAAAACACCACCCATTCCTTTGAGATTTCTTTAATACCTAGTACCATGAAAGGGTAGGGTATTTCCCTTTTTGTTTGTTTGTTTTTGTTTTAACAAATTAACATGCCAAAATAAATAATCCCTAGCTCAACCAAGTGTGGTTAAATGACAATGTTAAAAATATAGGTGTTCCTGAAAATGTGCTTCTGGGAAGCCTTCTGAAAAATAATACCATACTCATCTGAACTCATCCCACCCAGACTAATCCATATGTACTTTTCTATTTACTATTATCTTTGATCCAGCCTTGCAACTTCTTTGTTATCTTAGACTCCTGTCAGTCTGGGGTCCCACCATAATGATATTTGGAAACTCCATAGCAGCAATCAGGTGTAAAGTTGCCTACAATAAAATCCAAAGATAAAGTATTGGTTAGTCTGGCTCGTTTATATTTTGCCGTGAGATTCCCTGTTTTTGTTGTTGTTGTTGTTTGGTTTTTTGTATTTTATTTAAATACTACTACTACTTTAAGAAATTCACACTCAGCAAGGGCCCATTGGCAGCCCATGGAAATCAATGGAAATGTGGGACGGGGGGAAATAAACTGGAAAGGATTGTTCTAGTTTCGTTGACTTCAATTGAGCTATAAAAAGTTACATCAACTGAGGATCTAACCCAAGGTATTTTGAAAGACTTCCATTGGTTTCAGATCTGGTATCCTACACTGCATCCCTTTAAGCTGCTCTGACCCCCTGGCCCATGCATATGGCTTTGTTTTGCTTTCTCTCTTGTGCACTCCTGAATAGGCTGGCCTGGTGCTGAGCTAGAATGCATGCAGCAAGAGACTGTAAACTTGGTCTTCTGAATAGGGTCCCTAGTATGGAAGCCAAATCCATATTTTGAGATTTTTTAAACATGGCTCTTACTGCTGTTAACATTCTCTGTAATGTTCAATTCAGGGAACATATCAACATTTCTGTTTTAAAACTCCATCTTAATATTTGCTTGGGTGGGGGTCAAAATAGGTGCGCAGGAAAAATAGAGGTTTGTGGAGTAAAATGTTCTTCTGGGCTATCAGAAATAAGCCAAGGGTTTGCCTGCTATTTGTGTGACCTTTTTTAGAAACCAAAAGCAAAATGAGTGGATTTGACTGAGGAAAGTGTTTTGAATGCAACCTAAATTAGTTGTAGATTTAAATGTTATTTCTGAAATGCAAACTTTGTCCTCATGTGAAGCAGCTACACTGATCAACAGAAGAAAGTCAATCTTCTAGGATTATAAATTGTACCTCTTCAATGTATTAATGTATTAAGATATCTCCAAGGAAGCTTTCATATGGTAGGTTTCAGAGTATGCTTATACTCAAATAAATTTGTTAGTCTCTAAGGTGCCACAAGTACTCTTTCATATGGTAGGTACCTTATCAGGTTTAAAGCAGCCAAATTTTAAGGAGGGTCAATCAGTCAATGTCTATAAATATATGTATTTATATGAAAGTCTCTAAATTTATCTGCTTTATTGTGTCTGTTATATACTTCATGGGATTATTGTTATACAGGCAAAGATTAGAGTAACTCACTAAAACCCATACACTATAAAGCAGGGCATGGAACTCAGCTTCAAAATGCCTTGGATGGGTGTGAGCGGATTCTGCTTTTCCTGCCTGGAAATAAGTGAAGTTTGAAGGTATTAGTGAATGTCATAATGATCCTGCCCCCAAGACCCACCCGTCCAGTAATTATTTCCCCAGTCTCATCTGAAGGATGGGAAGCCTGGCTGTTGGCCTGACAGGCAGGGAGGAGATAAAACATGGCTGAAAGAAGGGGGGAAAGGGGAGACAACTGAAAGAAGAAAAAAACAGGAGAGGAGAAGGTGATGAAGCAAATATGAGTCAGAAAACCCAAATGGAGAGGGAGAATGTGCAGGTAGTGCTGCTATCGGAGCGGGAAGGGAAGACATGGGAATGGTCATCAGGAAACTCCATCACTGAGGCCCATAACGTAAGATTACAAGGCCCTGGGGAAGAAGAGACTGCAAGGGTCTCAGATTTCTTATTTTATGAAAATGCCCCCAGGCTGTCTGGCTTTCACAAAACATTTTTAATCAGGGCTCATGGAAGTTCCCCTAGAAATTCAAACCTGGAGCAAATCCTCCTTCCCATAGCATCTTCTCCCTCCCCCCCATCCCTTCTCTTTACTCTAATTTCACTCAGAAATAGCTGCCCTGCTCACAGCTCCTCCTCATGTACTTTGTCCCTGGGAGTCCATTTCTGGGCTTTGGGAAGGCACCTCAGGAACCCAGCGAGATGCAAAGGAGGAGCCTGCATTGCTTCTATCACTGCCTTCTATTTGGGCTCCTGTTTAAAACTCTTTATTTCAATAACTGGGCTTAGGACTTTCCATTTCCAAGACAACTGCGCAGTTAGCCATTGCAGTAGCTACTGGTTGCACGGACCCCGAAATGACAATGGCTTCTGAAGAGCAATAAAATAATTGCAAGGGTCTGAGCTATTCAGGAGCTGTGGAATCTGACTGCCTATAAGGTATTACACTTTGCATGTTATCTTCCTCATCTCCAGCACTTCACATACAGGGCAGTAAAGCTACTTCTTCAAACAGCTCCGAGTTAGCTGCCCCTACAGCGCCTGAGGTCAGAGGTGCTGGAACAATTTCTGTAGTGGGGGTGCTGAGAGCCTTGAACCAAACTGTAAATCCTGCTTATGATGGAAATCACTTGAAGTCAGGGGGTAGGGGAGCACCCCTAGCACCAGCACCTATGCTTAAGGTCTCCTTGTATGGTCTAATGGGCCTTCTCTTCGTAGGAGGGCCCCTTTAGAAGTAGGCTTGAGTTAGAAAAGCAAGAGAATTTGATCATAGTGCAAATAATCACATACAACCATATCTGGTTTTATAATGAATGCACAATTATTCACAAACTAATTAGTAGCAACTGCTCATTCCCAGTTTCTCTGTCCCTACCAGACTATATCATGCTGTAATATAACCCCAAGATATTGCCTTGCTATGGGGTGCATACATACAATTGCATTCCCAGCGTTCACCCTTCAACAACAAAATCATAAGGTTGGTCTCGATTTCGTGTATGTTGCATGCATGCGCATTGTTTGCACCTGTGGAAATTACATCCAGACAGCTGGAAATATTCCTATTTGATAGATACATTTCAAAGTTTAGCTATAAGGGTTAGGCCTGGGTGCCTGAAAACAATGCAGCATATCACTGTGCATTGCAATGGTTCCTGAACGGGAGTCCTTTTGTTTTTGGCTTTGGGCGCTGGGAGAAAACTACTGCGGAAAAAAAGGACAGAGCAGAAACACCCTGTCACCACTTAAGAAGGTGCTAATGAGCACTTTGCATAATGACTATTCAACCACCGCCTGAAATCTTCTAGCATTTGGCAACATTAACTAGAAATTGCGTGGCCCGATTTATGCCAAAATCTGCCTGAATGATTGTGAGATACTTTTACTGGGTTAAACTTCCAAAGGTAATATAACAACTCTGGCATCCACCTCACAAATACCCATTGTATCTGGCAACAACTAAAAGAAGGAGGAGTACTTGTGGTACCTTAGAGACTAACAAATTTATTTGAGCATAAGCCCATGTTCTCTGTGTGTATATGTATCTTCCTATTTTGTTTTCCACTGCATGCATCCGATGAAGTGGGTTTTGGCCCAGGGGGGCTTATGCTCAAATAAACGTTAGTCTCTAAGGTGCCACAAGTACTCCTTGTTCTTTTTGCTGATACAGACTAACAGGGCTACCACTCTGAAACCTGTTTTAACTAAACATCTCTAGAATAGTGATTGAGTTTAAGTGAAACAGAACGGTGCAAATACATTTTTGCCAACAGTCCATTCCAGTTTATTAAACGTGATTATATTGTATATGTTGCATCTGCAAAAAAAAAACAAATACCACTCTGTTTTGTTTTTGCAAGTTTGTTTTTTCCAGACATAGCGTTTAATTTTTACTTGTGAACAGAAGGCTGAAGTTTATAGCAACACGTTTAATGTGTAGTATACACTGTAGCGAATTCCATCCCCAAAGAACCCACATCGCTTAATAATTCTGCATTAGCTTGGGTTGGGACACTGAGGTGCAACTACTTCGGGGTTAGAGGGAGATGGTCAATTGCTATGCAGTACACTGGACACAGGAATAAGACAGACGAATAAGAGCTGCTGACCCAGGGGCAAGCCTTGTCTCCGCAGCAAACTTTGGGTCCGCACTTCCGAACGGCCGGAGAGATAGAGAAATTGAGGTCACGCTTTAATACACAAAAGCATGGACGGATAGCAACTAAAATGTGTGTGAATTACCCTGCAGAGGAGGGTTGGGTGGGTTTTTCCACCAGCAGATTTGAGCAAGTCCCTTATTTCAACATCCCCTTTTGTCTCTTTGATCGCATTTGGGGGTCAGGTACAATAAGCGATCAGTACTGGAATGTTCTCACTGGGGACAGCGTGATGCTAGTGAGTAAAGTTTTCCCTTTGTACTGTAGAAAGTAAGGTATTTGGGGAGCGGAAGGGAGTTCCTTGTGCCTTTGAAAAAGCAGCGCAGTGAACCGGCTATTATGGTTCCACCATCGGCTTTTTTACATCACATCTGATGGGTTGCAATGGAGAGATTCGCTACTAGGGAGGAAAAAGCTAGAATGCAAAATCGCTTGAGCAGTGACTTCAAAGTTCCACTGCCAATCATTTCTGCCCCTGCAGCGTGGGGAACATGATTTAATTAGGAAGGCAATAATGCCAGAGGTTTCTGCGACCTGTGCTTGCTTAACCGCCTTTATCCAATTTGGCCAGAGTAGTTTGCCAGGATACTAGAGGTTTGGCCAGAATATTTGGACCCCTGCTGCTCGCAGACTCGGTGGAGCCACTCAAGGGACCGGTTTTCAAACCAGGTGAAGCAATTCCGTGCTGTGTACTAATCGGGAGAGAGCTCACACTGCAGGGCCATTAGATCTAATTGCTGCCCATTATCTCTTTCTTTGATAGGTAATTAGATGGCAATTAACTTGGAAAAGCCCAGAGGGTTTGGAGTAGAGAAGGGGGAGGAGAGACCTTCAGGTTTCAGTACATGCTCTGTGCAAAGCCTGTTAACTTTTCCTTTCCGCTGCCTACAAACAAACCTAGTGCAAAAAAGAATTTCTTCCCCTTCCACAGAAAAAAAATTCTGTGCTATGATTTTAATGGACCCAAAAGTAAAATAATTCTGTAATCAAAAAGATAAGTTTCCTCCTTTCTACAAAGATCTATTTCTAACCCAGGTAACTTCTTATTTATTATCTGGAGCAACTGTGTTTTCACATATGAACAATATACCTTAAAGGTGTCGGGGTTCTTTGGATGTCCCTCAGCTGTTTTGGGGTGTTGAGTGAAGGATAGACCTTAGGTTAATTACACGTGCCTTACTTTATTTGGTCATCTTGTGGTCATTTAATTTTCGAAGAGCTAAATGAGATTTTCAAAATCCGGTTTTAAAATGATCACTCCCACAATTGTGATGTAATTGTCCAAATAGGGAAATCGACGTATTGCAACATGCGATCGAATTTTAAAATTGTATTTCAGAAAAGGGCGGCATTATAAAGGGGGATATTTTAAAACGACTCCGCAACATCCCCATAATCGTTACCAGTATTCTGCCTCCAGTTGTAACGAAGGGAGTGAGGGGGCAATGGCCACGTTAGTGTTCACGGGTACTTCAAATAAAAAGGCATTTACTCTTAAACAAGTAATCTCGTTGATGCCTAATTGACTATCTAATAGCATGTATCAGTGCATCAAAGCATCGCTGAATAAACTTGTTAGCATTTCTAAGGGGGCAGTGAGCGTTACAAACAGTGATCAATTTTCTTATCAGCCATACTTCGAAGGAAGCTGCCCCTCTGAGCAGATAACGATGTGTGTGCCTAAGTGAAGTGTTGGGATTCATTGTCTCCCCTGGAAAGTCTGAGAACAATCAAAGCTGAAGGGGATGAGGACAGTGAGAGTTTCCCTAGTTCGGGTCCCTTTGATCAGCAAACCCGGCCACGTGAGATGCTCCTAGACTCCTGGCGCCTTTCAGTGGGGTGGGTATGGTTTGTGCCACATTATGTGCCTGGGGAAAGGTCTATGGGTGGAAATATAACTCTTCTCCCCCAAAAAAAACTCTTATGCCCTTTCATCGATAGAGTGAATCTTGGTGTGCATTTAAATAACCATGTATGGATATCATCCAAAATATATACCCTCCTCTGGGTATATCTCATTTAATCAATCCCCTGTCACTTCAGTGGCCTTGGGTATCGGTGCACCTTAGTCCTTCCTGTTCTTTGCCTGTTGCACACAATAATTTCATTGCCTCAGGGCTGTAATACTATGGCCTAGTTCTGGTTGTTGGTTAGGTGTTGGGGTGGCTGGGTGGCAGTTAGTGGCCTGTGATATATGGGAGGACAGACTAGATAAGCTGCTGGGCTCTTCCAACCATGTTTCTAATGAACCCAACAGCAAAGCACCCCTGAGAGCAGCAAGGGGCCCAATTTCTACTGGGCTGACTCAGCCCTTCCACTCTTGAAAAAGGAAGTATCACAGAGTATGTTATGTTTGACTTTTTCTGTGGGATAGCCCTGCTGTGTGAACAGTAAGGGCTTTCTTGTGACTTTGGCTGCCAAGGTCACACAGGGTGGGGAGGGTATATGGAGGTCAGCTGCAGTAGCAGCTCCTAGACATATTCTGGTTGCTTTAGACGCTGCTACCCAGGGTTCAGTGCACCATGCATCAGCTGTGATCAGACAACTGATGCTCAGAAAAGGAACCAAACAGAGGAACACTTGGTTTATTTCTTTCATTGCATGGGTCCACCATATAATGTCCTTCTGGGGGATCTTGCTGGTACCAAGACCCCCAAACTAGGGGTTTGCACCAAAGGTCTTGATCAAAATTTCCCCTCCTGTTATTGCACTATTTGCCTCTTGGCTAGTGTCCTTCACCCCAGATATGATTGATTTTCTGTAGTGTTGTATGTCTCTAACTGGAGACATCATTATGGAATCCTAGGAGCTGAAACCTGTTTTATATTTGTAAGGTATTACACTTTACAAGAGGGAGAGCAGAACCTGTGAAGCTGAACTTGGAGGAATTAAGTCCTTTTATCATAAATATTGATAACATGGAAAAATGGTAGGGAAATATTTTGTCAATAACTTATTTGCATTTTATGTGTATGCAGAGGTTATATGAAAGTTATGGATTCTCTTTTTCAAAACCAAGAATAGTCAAATTTGCATAGTTTACCATTTTTATTCATAAATATAAAATAAAGTGACAACAAAAATCATGGAATTCAGAAGATGGGTCCATCCCATCCCATCCCATCCTATTGGCTTTAGTTACAAGCAGAGACAATTCTAAGCATAAGGGGCCTAAACAATTGCTTAGGGCCTCAAGCTGCTCAACCACTGAACCCAAGCTACTATTGAATTCTGGGAACAACAAACAAAAAAAACAGGAGAGGGAATGCGGTCAAAGGTTAATAACAAGGGATCTGGGAGGACACCAAGCAGAGAAGCCGAGGCAATGAGCAGAGAACCCAAGGCAATGCCCAACGCTCCTCAAAGGCATCTAAGGTGTCAGTGGACACTGCCCACAGGAACTCTGTCTAGAGGCATGAACATATAAGGGTCCAGAAGTCCAGAGTATCCCCCATCAAGATTCCTTCTCCTGGTATTATAAATGGCTGACTTGGCCATCCCCAGGAGGAGGTTGATGAGGAGGTCTTGTGACTTTGTGGGGCCATGGATAGGGTGTACATAGAGCAGGACACGTTAGGAAAAGTGCAGCCAGAACCTCAGTAAGAGGTTCTGGAGGACCCACAAGAGGAGCTGCAGCCTGACACGCTCTATATATTCGTGTGTGAGGATCTCCCTCTGGCTGCAGAAAATACAGGTGTTGAGAGTTCAAGAACCATGGTAGGTATATGCCTGTGTTCACAGCTCCATGAAGGAGCCACCAGCTAATATCCCTGGTGGGCCATGAGATCAGAGTCAAGTAACAACTAGCCAAACAGAGTTCCTCATCTTCCTTGGATAGCAACATGTCCTGCCTCTGGGTGTCAAGGTAGAACATGTGGGTGATGAAGTGGATGGTATGAAGCATGAGCACGGACAAGCATTTCCTGGGTATGGTTTGGAGTCAGTCTGGCTGGATGGTGTTCAGTTAGGGTTACCATATGTCTGGGTTTTCCCAGGCATTGACTCTTTTTTTTTTTTTTTTCAGATAACAGGCAATGTCTGGGATTTCTGCAGAACAGTCATTGCAGCTCAGAAAGAGCCCTGATTGGTCTGCTTCCTGATTGACCCCTCCCTGCATTCACAGGTGATTGGTCCATTCACCTGCAGTCACAGCTGCCAGATCCCACCCACCCAAGCCCTGGGTCCCAGCTTTAGGGTGGGGGGTCCCAGAGGGAGGCACTGTCTGATAGCTGGCACTGTGTCCTGGGCTTGCACCAGCCACCCTGCCATCATGACAGAGAGTGACACTGCCCCCCACCTCCAGTGAGTACCCCTGCCACAGGTATCCCACTACCCCTCCCAGTATGCACATATCCCTCCAGTATCCCCTCCTGCACCCCCAGGATATCCTTCCCTCCCCAGTATACACACAGAGCTCCAGCACCCCCAACTGCACCTCCCCTCCAGGCACTCTCCCTCCCTCCCGCACCCCTCCCCCTCTAGCAGTGACCTCTTTTTGGAACCTGAAATATGGTAACCCTGTGTTCAGCCAACTGAAGTTGCATGCTGGAGATGGCCGAGGTGGGTTGTGGAGCAGAGCCCTGATGACAAGGTCTGGTGGGCCAGGGGGTAAGAGGCAGAGGGTGACCAAATGTCCTGATTTTATAGGGACAGTCCCAATATTTGTCCTATATAGGTGCCTCTTCCCCTGCCACTCCTCTTTCCACAACTCCCCCCCTCCCCCGCCATTCTCATTTTTCACATTTGCTATCTGGTCACCCTAGAGAGGCCAGCAGGGAACACCCTTCCACAGGACCACCTAGAGGAAGCAGGAGGCAAGGTTGCCTTCACCTACTGGAGCACATGACAGGGGACATGCAGGGTGGACAGCCCCATTCATTGGCTATGTACCACAGCATCCACCCAATCCTTCTGATCATAGTCCAGGAGGTCTCCAACTCTAGTGGTACCAGCCAGGACCAACCTCCAGTGCGCCAAGGGGCACTCTGCCACTTCCACACCAAGGTGTGGATTGTGTAGCGAGGACTCTGTGAGGAGGTCCTTCCTGTTGGCTGCCACTGTGGATCCGGTCTCTGAAAGTAGCTTCCAGGGCATGGTAGAAGACTGACTGCTCAGAGATGTCTTGGAGGAGACCCCTCAGCTTGAAGTAAAAGAGCTGCCGGTTGTATCAGAGGCAGTGGAAGAAAGCATGCACCAGCACGCTCCATGTGAACTCCCTACACTGTAAAGCTGTCTCTGCAGAGCCTGAAGGTAGAAGGCATGGACCTTGTGTGGATGCAGTCCAAGTCCTGGCTGACCTCCAGGGGGAGGCTCAGGATCCCTGCAGAGACTCAGTGTGGCCCTGGCCAGAAAAACTCCAGGTTCATCTCCTGTAGGCTGGCTGGTGCCAGAGCATTGACAGGACCAGCTTGTTGAGCATCAGTGCCCTCCCCTGTAGGGAAAGGCACCGGAGCAGCCCTGTCCACCTATGCAATTGGTCAGCTGCTCTGGCCTCGAGACTACCCCAATTCTCCATTGGGGAGGGATCAATGGCAGAAATGTAGACACCCAGACAGAGCACTGGACCCACACCCCAACAGATGGCCCACAGCATGTGTGGGAGGGAGCTAGAATGAGGACCACCTATCCCCCACCACCAGGCCAAAGCTCTTGACCCAGTGGACCTGGGCAGAGGATGCTACCAAATAAATGGCTTGGCAAGTCTCTGCTTTTTCCAGGTGTCCTGGCCCAAGGGTGCCAGAACTGGGGGGTACCTAGCCTGTCCACTTTTCACCACAGGCCTCCCCACCCCTTCTCTTCCCCCCCCCCCACAAGGCTCTATTCCCCTGGCCAGGCCAGCAGCTGGAACCTGGCTGGAGAGCCCAGACAGCATGGTGCTCTGAACGGCAGACCCTCCACCTGTCTGGGGTGGGGGTGGGGCCGAGAGCAGCCCCCAGCTCATGTCCCTGTCCCCCAGGCCCTCTGCCCTGGGCAGGTGCAGGGTCCACGGCTCCCCACAGCTGCCCATCTCTTACTATGGCCGAGCTGCAACTCCAAGGCCCTATTCCCCAGCCAGAGCTGGGTTGAGGGGAGCTGCAAACCCTCTACCTACCCTGGGAATAGGTATCTGGAAACCCTCTGCAAACCATCTACCTGCCCCTGGGTCTGTGGCTCTGGGCCCTCACTGGCTTTCGTCTTGGCTGGGGGCAGGGCCTCGTATGGAAGGGGCAGAGCCTCAGGGGGAAGGGGGAGGATGGGGCCATGGAGGGGGTGGGAGTCCCTGCTGGCCCCCACACTTTTGGGAAGGCTCTGCCACACCTGTCCCAGGCCCCAATATGCCAACAGAACCACCCTTCAGAATACGCCAACAGAACCACCCACAAATCCAGCTATGACATGTCTGTAGAGCAGTGGTTCCCAACCAAAGGTACATGTACCTCTGGGGGGTATGCAAAGGTTTTCCAGGGGGTACATCAACTCATCTAGATATTTGCCTAGTTTTACAATAGGTTACATAAAAAGCACTAGCGAAGTTAGTGCAAACTAAAATTTCATACAGACGATGACTTGTTTGTATGGCTCTATATCCTATATGCTGAATTGTAAGTATAATATTTATATTCCAATTGATTTATTTTATAATGATATGGTAAAAATGAAAAAGTAAGCAATTTTTCAGTAATAGTGTGCTGTGACACATTTGTATTTTTGTGTCTGATTTCGTAAGAAAGTAGTTTTTAAGTTAAATGAAACTTGGGGCTACGCAGGACAAATCAGTCTCCTGAAATCAGTCTGGAAAGGTTGAGAGAGACTGCTAGAGTACCTAGCAATCTAAACAAATAGGGGCTAAAAATGACTCCATTCAACTCAAGTAGCCCTCTGAGTGTTTCACCTGCTTATTGCTGATACAGATGTGAATGGAGATTTGTTTCCTATTTCAACTTTTATACTCAACTTATCCAGACACAATATCTGACCATGTTTTCAACTTTTGCAAGCTCTCTTGGCTAAATCACCAAGTATTTAATGTTTTTCTGAAAGCTTCAATTGCTGGGATCAGGTTAGTGCATGAAAATCTCAGATTTCTTAAAAGAGAGAGAGTCTCTAGTCCTCAGAGCTGTTATAGAGAGAGGTACTTAAATCCCTTCCTCTTTTCAGGTGTTTTTGTCTTTTCTCTCCACTGTGGCCTTTCAAGCATTGATTGCATTAGCTTGCAATAAGGCTGTGTCTCAAACATTTTTAACATAGTCTGATTTTTGTCTGTAGCTAGTAGATAGTTTTGTAAAGAGATGAGCATTTTTGTTTGTAGAGCTGTGATCCACAATGGCACCTAATTTATATTTAATAGTAATATCAGAGTTTTGAGGTGAAAGATACATAAAGGAGTCATGATGCTAGATATGCTTAAGTGTAGTTAGTCATATACCACAGGCACCATGGGAAAAGAAATGTGCAAAGATAGCATCCACAGAACACTTCAGTAGAGATCAAGTAAATCTGATTTTTGTGGGGAGGGAGAGTATTTTTCAGGGTACTTTTTTTTTATTTTTATTTATTTATTTATTTTAAAGAGGCTAGGACTTTTCAACTTGGAAAAGAGGAAACTAAGGAGGGATATGATAGAGGTATATGCAATCATGAGTGGTGTGGAGAAAGTGAATAAGGAAAAGTTATTTACTTGTTCCCATAATATAAGAACTAGGGGCCACCAAATGAAATTAATGGGTAGCAGGTTTAAAACAAATAAAAGGAAGTTCTTCTTCAGTCAGTGCACAGTCAACCTGTGGAACTCCTTGCTGAAGAGGTTGTGAAGGCTAGGACTATAACAGGGTCTAAAAGAGAACTGGATAAATTCATGGAGGTTAAGTCCATTAATGGCTATTAGCCAGGATGGGTAAGGAATGGTGTCCCCAGCCTCTGTCTGTCAGAGGGTGGAGATGGATGGCAGGAGAGAGATCACTTGATCATTATCTGTTAGGTTCACTCCCTCTGGGGCACTTGGCATTGGCCATTGTTGGTAGACATGATACTGGGATGGATGGACCTTTGGTCTGACCCAGTATGGCCATTCTTATGTTCTCAGAGTATGTGTGGTCCTAGGTCCTTTATTATATGCTATGCTAACATCAGAAATGACCCATCACTAAATGGGACCTATAACTATACATAGGTCAGTCAGTACCTCTCTCTCTGATATTGCATGAATGAATTATAATTCAAGCATCTGTAACTGCTGGGAGGGTGGGATCTGGGGTGGGGCAGAAAGAAAATCACTACAGATTCAAAGTATATTAATATAGCTGAAATTATAACCAAAAAGAAAAAAGTGGTGCCAATACTAGCTGGGTGGAGGAGCAGCTGGGGATACTTTTTACATACAAAACAATATTAAAACATTGAACTATCCAGACATGTCCCAAACATCACTCTGACTCCTTTGTTAAATCTTTTACTCCTTTCTCTGGCCCCTAGCTGTCTTTGTAGATTGCAAACTCTGCTGAGCACCTCTTCCTGCCTATACAGCAGGAAGCACAGTTTGGACATGACTGTACTGTGAATAACCATCTGCCTGAGAGAGTCTACAATGTGTATTTACTCTATTTATTTAAGGTAATGGAAATTGGATGGAAAATCTTGATTCTAGAATGTGCATGAGGTCACTTCATCCACCTGGATCACTAACCCACTCTATGGACTTACACGAGAGCTACTCTCTGGAGTAATACAGCTTTTAAACACATAGCATTACCGTGGGCTGTTAGTGTGTTGGAGGGTAAGTATGAAGAAAACCACCAGATTTTGGAAAGACTGCCCCGTCTGTCCCCCTTTCTAAAACTCTGCTCCAAATAACTTGAGTGTGACAGAAGAGATGACCGCAGGTGTGTAATGGCCAGGCAGGCTATTGAAATGCAGGGAGGGGGGCTGCTCTCAGCCCAGGCCTTTCCCTCTTTATTCTGTGCTTTTCCCCAGGATATGTGTGTGTGTGTGTGTGTGTGGAGGGGAGACAGGGACTCTCAGATCGGAATCGCCGGCCCTACTGACATTTCTTATTGCAAGCGCCATTTCCGTTAGCCACTGCGCGGAGAGCCTTTGAAATGGACAGGGGTCCTCTGCAGAGTGAAAGTAACGAGCACGAAGGAGAAAACAAACCGAGCAGCCTCGTAGAGCAGAGACACTTCCCACAGGCGGCCCCTCGGGATTTGGAGCCTGTCTGAGCCCATCCTGCCTCGTACGCTTGTGTAGCGGTTGCTCTCTTGGCTCAGGGCCGTGCAGGAGCTCCGGGAAACCTCTCCCTTGCTCAGTCACGCTAAAGATCGGCCATGAAAAGCCCCAGCCCTCACTGTTTAAACCGTCAGAGACGGGATCCGGGTGTTTCCTAACACGCAACCCGCAGTGGAGCTGGCTGAGTCCCGCGTTAGAGGTTCCCAGCTTAGAGGTAACAGCAGCTGCTCTAAAGTCCTCTAGAAGAGGAAACGCTGCGAGCAGGCAGCTGTGAGGAAGCGGCGTGTAAAGCTCGGAGGGAACTAGCTGGAGCCTGTTCCCCTGCGATAACGCTGCGGGTGAAGCGCGGGGAGCGTCCCAAAGCCACAGCTGTGAGCGATCGCAGCGACAGCGCTGTGAACGGGGAAACGCTCCGGGTCAGGGAGATCGGGGCCCGGCTCAAGCCCTCCCCGGCCCGTCCTGGGGCGGAGCGGACGGGGGCAGCCTGAGTAACCCCGCCCAGCTGAAGCAGCGGAGTTCCGGACTAACCAGTATAACAAGCCCGAGTCGGGGAGCTGTGGATAGTTGGATGAGCGCCTGGCATGATTCAATCACGATTGTAGCTAACCTGTTTTCTTATGGTGACGCTGCCCGGTCAGGTCATGCCAGGGACCGGGTGTGTGCCACTATAGTTTGTGTGTTTAATCACAATCGTTCATGCATCCGATGAAGTGAGCTGTAGCTCACCAAAGCTTATGCTCAAATAAATTTGTTAGTCTCTAAGGTGCCACAAGTCCTCCTTTTCTTTTTGCGGATACAGACTAACAGGGCTGCTACTCTGAAATCGTTTAGTTGTAATACAGCAAACCAACTATGGGGGGAGGCGGAGCCTTTAAAGCCTACTTCTATGGGGGTTAGAAAATAAATAGAACCCCCCAAAAGTGTCTTGTTAAAGTATCAGAGTAGCAGCCGTGTTAGTCTGTATTCGCAAAAAGAAAAGGAGTACTTGTGGCACCTTAGAGACTAACAAATTTATTAGAGCATAAGCTTTCGTGAGCTACAGCTCAGTCCAAATGCATCCGCTGAAGTGAGCTGTAGCTCACGAAAGCTTATGCTCTAATAAATTTGTTAGTCTCTAAGGTGCCACAAGTACTCCTTTTCTTTTTGTTAAGGTATGAATTACAGGGACAAAGGAAAGAGACGGGGGAAAACAGCATCCTAAGGGCTGCTGCTGCTTTCTTTGCGCACGCAGTGGAGCCAGAACCTGCAAGTTAAAATGCCAGCTGAGCCCACCACGCCCATGCCAGCTCTGCCAGCCCTTCTCAGAAGGCCTTTTTAGGCCATTTGACCTGATATTCAGCCGTGTTCAGCATAGGCAGCTTTCCTGAACTTCAGTGGGAAATGCGGGTGCTGGGTAAAATCTGCTCCGAAGGCCCTGCTGCCCTCCTACTTGGGTGTAATGGGCCACCCTGCAACTTCAGTCGAATCTCCGCGCTTTGGTAGGATTAAGAAAGACTCTTCCTCTTTTACTGTAAAGTTGTGTGCTTTAATGGCCCCCTGCATTTATAGTTAGTATAACTCTGTGATACAGATCAGTCCAAGTTTATAATATGCTGCAGCTCCCCGTGTTAAGACATCAGTAGCAGATGATTAGGGCGGAATTGGAAACAAAGGAAACCAGCCTCACTCACATACCTTTGGATTTTCAGTTAAACTTGCCTTTGGGAAAAGAAGGGGGCATTTATGATCAATAATCTAGTTATAGGAAGAAGAAACAAACACGCTGTTTATTAGATGAGAGTTTGAGTCAAATCCTTCAGTTCTGGTGGGTTTCACCGGGGCCTCAGTGAGTTCACTAGAAGTTTAGCCCCTGTAAGAAGAGGGCCCTGGTATCAGGATTCAGGGTTAGAGAGGGAATATCTTCTGTTTGCTCTCCCAATTAGGAACAATCTGAATATATGGTGTCCCGGTGTCTTTTATAGCCGATTCATTTGTGCTTGCTGTATGTTTTTCCACTGGCTTATCTAAACGCAGAAAATGCTTGAAACCTCAGTGACAGGTTTTCTAATACCGTTTATTATATACTTACAGTGATTAACCCCCTGGGCGGTTCTTAGCATTCTCTGCCCCTTGCATCACAGAGGCGAAGCCATGCTTTATAAATAACGTGTAAATTGGGGTAGTTTGAAGTTGAAGAGGTCCTGTATCGCTTTGATCGCTAATCTTCCAGGCGTTGGTGAAAGATTGGCTACATTTCTGGCTAGACAATTGGCGCCAAATTCAAGCTGAGAGGAGTGCAGGGTTCAATTTGTATCCATTAAACCAGAAACACGGCAATAATACAGCCCGGAGCTGGGAAATCGAGCCAACCCAGACTTTTGACGTCTCCCTACGACCTTTACAATGGACTTGGATTTCTTCCGCTCATTAGTTTACAGTAGAAGGGATTCGGGTATTGATAGGGAATGTAGACGGGATTCTGATAGGAAATCGATCATGACATTTATTTACCACGTAGTAACGTTTTGTGTTACATGATTGCTAAACTACACCTCATTCTCCCCTTAAGCAGGAGTCCAGGAGTCCCCCTACGGCTTTTGCCGACCCGAAAAACAGTTTCAGTGTTGTAGCCTGTTGGGCTCAGGATAGTGGGCAGACAAGGTGGGTGAGGTCATATCTTTTATTGGGCCAGCTAGAGAAATTGGTCCAATAAAAGATATGACCTCATCCACCTTGTGTCTGAAATATATACTGCCAGTTTAAAGAGGACATTTCAAAGGATTACGTGGTAGCTTCATTTAGATCTGCATTTTGAAAGGCAGGGATTGATGTAAAATCTCTGTTATAACAGAGTTCTGGGTTGTGTTAATGGGTGATAAATGTTCTCAGACACAGAACAGGGACCTTGCATGATAAAGATACAAAACCCCTGCTCCATTCACGCCCCTGCCCTAAGGAGCTCCCTGATTATGGCTGTAATGAGATGGGGTTGCTAATGCTTGGAGATCTATGCAATTTTAAATATGTCGTATGTGCCTTTTGTGTTAGTCCATCGATGTTTGGAAGGGACATGATTGAACCCCATCGTTCTGCCATTAGCTGGAGTGTAACTGTCTTTAAAAGCCCTTTTGCTGGTCTTTTGTTTGGTGCGGCTGGAATTGTCCATGCCGCCACTCCCGCCTCCAGGGGAGAATCAGGAGGGGCACAGAGCAGGTTTGCATTTCAAGGGGGGCAGAAACGATCCTGCAGACTCTCTGGAGCCAGGGGCTGCAGACATTTGCCAGACGTGTGAACTCTACTCCTAACTGACGGCTGTTATCTCTTTTCTCTCCGTACTTTGATGTGGATTCACACTTGCAAACGAGCCTGCGGGGGAGGCCCCCCTATAAATAAACGGAGGCCCCCCCACCCACCTGCCCTCCTCTCTAGCCGAGCAGCTCTAGCTAGGCCGAGGGAGCTGCAGGCAGCTCCTTCCTGAGCCTAGCTCCTTCAGCCGCCGCTCGCCATGGGCGAGGCCGCCTGCTCCGTGGGCTTCCCGGCCCAGCCTGACAGCGAGGAGCAAAGGCCAGCGGGCAGGCCTCACATCTGCTGCGTGCCTCCTCCGCGGGCTCCCACCTCCTTCAGCAGGAGTCCCCGCCTGGCCAAAGCAAAGCCCAAAGGGGGAGCCTCGGCCGGGGGCCAGCTCCAGCCCAGGAGCTCGTGCCGAGGGGAGCTGGAAGACACCAAGCCCCAGGAGTTGCCCAATGACCGAGCAAGTCCCGGTAAGCCCGAGGCAAGCCCAGCGGGAGGTGGTGGTTGGTGCTGGAGGGGGAACTAGGGTCCTGATGCGGCCGAGAGGACGAGCCTCCAGCTGGTCGGGGGTGAGCGGGAAGGAAGGGGCAGTTGCCCAGCTGCCCTGGCTGGGGGAGCAGGGGAGCGGCTCGCAAGCCAAGGGGCTGGATCAGGCTGCTTTACCCCCGCTGGGCACCGGAGCCCTAACCTACTCTCCGCCTTCGCAGCTCCCGAGGGCGGCTGGGTGAGCGCGGACGAGTCCTCCGGGTACGAGAGCGAAAGCGCCGCCTCCTGCATCCCCTCGCCGCCGGGGGAGGACGAGCCCCAGCAGCGCAGGGCGCGGGCCGCCTTCGCCCCGGAGCAGGTCTGCAAGCTGGAGAAAACCTTCAAGCGGCTGAAGTACCTGGGGGCGGCGGAGAGGAAGAAGCTGGCGGCCGCTCTTCAGCTGTCCGAGGTTCAGGTCAGTGCCCGACCCGCGGCGCCACGGCACAGAGACAGCCGGTTAGAGCCACACGCGCCGGGCTGGGGAGCTTTGGGCCGCTCGCCGCTCTTGGTCCCGCTGCTCCCCTTGCTGCAGGGGCGTGTTCAGAGACGCTGAGCCCCTCCAGCTGCCCCTTGGCTTCAGTCAGGTCCCGTGGTGCCTCAGTTTCTCCACCTCACTTGAACAGAGAGAGCACTGATTCATACTTGTCCAGGCTCTCCATATGTAAAACCGCACGGGTGCTGAGCGTAAAGATAACTGGTTATGATTTCTTGTTGTTGGGGACTGGTATTCAAATTGCCACGGCCTTGTTTACAAACACGGCCTATAAACGCAGGGCACGGCGTGTTGTCCATTAAAGAAAGTGCAGGATTTACTAGAAGCCTAATCCCACGTTTTCATGCGTCCGAAGAGTATCTTTAAACTCTCTTAAACATTTGTACTTAATCTTTTTTAAAACTTAAAAATACAACCGGGATCTGATGTTGATAAATGTTTTTATTTGATATTCACGTGGACAGAAAACTTAGTTACTAAATAAGGCTCCGATCCTGCAAGCGCTTGCTTATGCACTGGTTAACAGCTTGAGTAGAATCGGTCAAGGGCTGTTCACAATTAATGGATTCAAGATTTGGGTCCCTAACATGCTCCCGTTGGGGTCAGTGACTTCCCATTGACTGAAATGGAAACTGGATGAAGCCCCTGATTAGGTCTTTGCGGTAGCTATCTCTGGCAATTGCACACAGTAAATAATAAATTATGAGATTACACAATATGGACATTTTTCTGCTGAGCAGATCAGTGCTTTAACAAGTTATTTTAACTCCGACTACACTGTGGATCACAAGTGAGTTCAGTTACAGATGCTCTGAATACATGATAGTTTATAAATTATTCTGTTAGGACCCTGATTTCTTTAACATTACTTTATTTTTCCACCCCCAGGTCAAAACCTGGTTCCAGAATCGCAGGATGAAACTTAAGAGGCAAATACAAGACCATCATCATACCCTCATATCTTCAGATCCCTTCTATGGCTATAAGCAAGGGACCCCACCAAATATGTTACAGGATTATTACCACTATCCTAGTCCACAGCAACAAAGACTTCTGCCTTTTGCTCCTAATTGTGCTTTAGAATTCAACTCTTCCTTTCAAATATATGACTCCCCAAACCCATCATACACCGTTAGGGCACATGATTTACCTTTTTTCCACCAACACTTTCTACCACAATTCTCTGTCCATCCAGTTATACAGAACAAAATGGACAACAAGCAATTTAATTCTCTTCAAACATTATAACCAAAGCAAAGTGGAAGATATGAGAAAGGTATTATATTATGTACATAAAATATCTGTAGAAGTGTATGTTTTAATACAAAGTTTAAATATAAAGATTCATACCTAAATTAAGTATAATTGTATTTAATTGAGATTGAATGCTGTATGAGGCACTCTAGTCCTAATTCTTGGGTTTATACCCAACCTATGTAATTTGAAGGTTACTGATCTGAAGGATTCTGATAGACTATGCTATCTTCTTTTAGTGTGTGGATGCTTAAAAGGATCTTTTGGTATACATTCCATATTGACAATTAGTCTGGCCACAGGAGGAGAATTCCACTGGACCTACTGCTGGCACTGGTGAGAACCCTAATGTAGATGTGATGAAAGCAAATTTTGTACAGGTTTGACCACACAGCCTTACCTACACTAGGATCCACACCACGTAGGCAAGGCTATGAGATAAAATTCATTGTTTTAGAGAGGCAAAACCAACTGCTGGAGTCCCATACTTGAAAATATTATGCAAACATTTAACCTATAGCAAAATCTTATCAACTGTGAAGAAACTATCAATCTGGAGGCTTTGTTATAGTAATGTTGTTCATCTAATAGTTTTTTCTGTGCATATCCAACAAAGAAACCAGATACAATTAGGTTTCAGGTTTGCTAATTGTTGGTAGTAATACTCTTCTTATAGTCAGAAAGCTGGCAGTGAATTAATGGCTTCTGATGAGATTATACACATAGAAATACCATTTCAGTGTTTTATATTGTATAACAAGAACACCCAGTTAGGATTATGTGGCACATTGGAACTAAGAGTTTACAGATTGTCTTGTCATCCTTTCCTGCTCCTGAGTTGGCAGTTATGCAATTTGTGACTTTGACCAAGTCCTCTTTTCCTATTCTCATCCAAGTGTTAACTGGCCTGTTTTTACAGCCAGTGAAAATTAAAACTTTTACGCTCCTTAAAAGAGTACAATGTACTGTCTTGTGATCTCAGTACTGCATAGTGTTTCTATAATAGGATTCTGTATAAATTATTGGGGAAGGGGAGCATTATTTACAGGAGGGAGCAAAGTGCTAGTCAGTTAGTTGTTTTGTGATCATAAATTACTGCTTTACACTTCCATTGCATCTTCCATTCAAAAACCTCAAAATGTTTTACAAAGATAGAACATAGAATAGTTGCACTGATTTATATTGATTTAATTTCATTGGTAATTTACTGAATTAAACTACATTGCTATAAACTTCTAAAGGAGTGTGCATGCATGGGCTTTATCAGTTTAAATCGATTACAAAACTTGCAGTGGAAATGGTGCAACTTTTGTGTGCAGACAAGCTCTTGAAATAGGTATTACTATTTCTCCTATGGGGGAAAAATGAGGTATAGATGCTGGGATTTGCTTCCAATTGACTTCAGTGGAAATTGCTGGGTACTTAGGCTAATTTTCAAGAGTGCTATTTAGGAACGTAACATATTCTTGAAAATCTTTGCCTTAAAGTATGAATGAAATCCCTTTTTAAATGGAATTTTAATTTAAAAATTTGGCACAAGGACTTGACAGAGAAGTATTGAATGCTCCATGTAACTTTTTAGTAAAGCAATATTTTTTTTGCAGAAGAAACACGGAAAAATTGCTCCCCTTTAAAAATGTTGCTCTTGATTTCATCACTTTTTTTAGTTCCTTTAGTAGCTATACTCATTTCCTCCTTCCTCCTGAAATAACATTCTGGACTGACTAATCTTGGTTGTATGGAGGAAACTGGAGATGAGAGCCCCCTGCTTCTGTGCTAAGGCATCAGTAGAGCCACAAATGAGTATGTCTTTGCCTATAGCATGAAATAGTTTGAAATATTACAGGCCTGAGGAGATTAGTTTAATTCTGGCTGTTGGGCTTGATGTGGAGGTGGCTGGGTTGTGTTTAGTGACCTGTAATAGACAGGAGGGCGATCTGGTGTTCCCTCCTGCCCTTAAACTCTGTGACTACAATGAGAAAAGGGTGTAGCACAACTAGAAAGCCTTGTTAAGGTACAGGCTACAATCATTGAAACTGTGTTGGTTAGGCATGTTAGACTCTCCTCCTACCTCCATGCTTTACTGCAGCTAGTTAACATGGCTTTAGTTGTTAGATCTTAACAGGGCTTTTCAATTGTTTGAATTAACCTTGGTTAGAAAACTGGCCCTTTATTGATGGGGGGTTGGGGAGCGTGTATTTTTAATCCAGTTAAATACAATTGAAAAAGCCCATTGAAGCATGTCCATATACAGCTGCCAAAGTTTGTATATTGCATACATGAATCAGTGGTGCTGGAACTAGGGATGCTGCTGCATCCCCTTGGTTAAAGTAGTAAAAACAGACACCAAATATATGGTTTCCATCATCAGCACCTCACTATAAAAATTGTTCCGGAACCCCTGACATGCATACTTGTCTGCTTGTGTGGATGCAAAGCATGGTGCAAGGGGTAGGAAGCCCAGTGTGCCATAAGCTCCTCTGTCCATTGTTAAGTTGATCTAACTTTGTAGTGTAGTTTGGGCCATAATAGGGCTTTTTATTTGTGCTTAACATGATTGAAAAACACACCCTTTTGGCCCTTGAGATGGGGCCACTGCGTTGCTGCTTTAGCTCTCCAGCCACATTGTATCTGTATCAATGACTACCCCCAAACATTGCTGCAGCTAGATATAGGAAAGAAACATTCAATTTCTTGTCCTGATGCCTCAGCATAGAGGCATTAAGTTCACCCCCAAACCAATCCTTTTCTCTCCCTTCACTTCCCTGAAATAAAGACTGCATTTTTTTGTGTGAGCATAAGTGCAAACATGTGCTTTCTAAGAGGAAAATCATGATTCTAGAGATAATGAATTTTTCCATTTGCTTATGATTCAAAAAAATGGGGAGGGGGTTTATGAGAGGCAGAATTAGTTGTGGGTTGACCCAGAATAAAAACTCTTCAAAATTCTTGGTGAATCAAAGTGTATTTTTGTTTTTAAATAAAAAAAAATCATTTTGGCTCAAACAAAACACTTAGTTTGAGCTGAAACTTTTTTTAATGTTTTGAAGTTTCCTTCAATTTTAGTCTTTTTGAACCAAAAAAACATTTAATTTCAAAAATGTTGAAGTCTTGAGGCTTTTTGATCACATTAATATAATAATTCAGGCAAACTGGCATGAATTCACAAAACATGTGTTTTTGAATTTGCACTTTTTGCCAAAAACAGAAAGCTGGGGTAGGGAAGACAAACTTTTTGCCTACTTCTTGTTGTAGGAGTTTTCACAGCTCTGTTAGTATATGCAGTTGAGCAACCTTAACCGATTCAGTAAATAGTTGTTTGTACTGTTCCCATAGGCAAAACAAAAAAAGGAAGGGAGTGTTGTAAGCCATAGGTGACCTCTAACATCAGAATGCTGGTACTTCACAGTCATGAACCTGGATGAAAGTGTTACACTTCTCTAGGCTAAGGTTATTCATGCAGTAGAGAATCCTTTCATCCCACACAAGCTCCTTATGTGCTTACTCTCCCATCCTCTATTTCAGGGACTTTCTGTAAGCCTTCCTCACCCCCGGCTCATGGCAGGTTCTATGTGTTTGTCATGGTCCCCTCCACCACATGCCAGAGACAGGTCCATGTTTCTCCTCCATTTGAGTCCTTCCTTACCCACCAGCCCAGTTTTTTTCCCATACAGGGGTCCCTGCTTCCCTCACCACTCCCACTTTTTCCTCCCTCCATTACCTTCTTTGCCCCCTACCCATCTATTTTCCACCTCCAGGCCCCCAGTCCCCACTGCTTACCTACAAATTAGCATTCTTGTCCCTCTTCCCAATCCCACCAGCCTTCCTTCTAAGTCTCTCATTTCAGTCCCCAGGCAGGGAGTGAAGCAGCTATCACTGATATGAGCAGGAAGCAATAGAGGGCTATTAAGCTCTGGCTGCCCAGACCATTCCTTGAAGTTGATCACATAGAGCCTTCCAAAGTTATCGTATTACAAAACAACTGCCATGAAGTTGAGAGTAATAAAACAAGTCACCTTTTATTTTAAACACTCATGCTGAGTCAGTTCATATTCTATTATGTACACATAGATACAATTTGTGAGTAACATCCTGAAGTTAACTGGCCTTGGATGACACTTGTAAATGACTAGCTATTTGTGGAATTTGAATATTAAAATTCATGTAAAATGTAAATTTTGCAATGCTCAAATCTTAAATTCACAAGGCACTAAGCAATTATCTGTGATTACACTGCAGAACACATCCTGCCGTCCTTATTTAGGAAAGAATCCCTGAAATAGGAGTTTTAAATAAAAGATTTGATTCCATGAAATATAAAGAAACAAGCATTAATTACAAGAGACATTCTGGCTTGCTAGTGGTAGCTATTTCATAGAAAATGGATGTTGGTTCTGACAGTTTAATTTTCCAAGAAAATATTTAATTACAAGGTGCCTCTACTCACAAATGAACTTATGAAAGCCACAATGGTCCCTAGTCCCATATAATTGTTTCAACTTCTGTGTTTGCCACTCACAAGCACACACCTTGTTTCGGTCAGTTGTTCCCATTACTGTAATTATTACAAAAGTTTCCTTAGAAGTAGTTTGACAATGTTTTTAAAGGGACATTGTCAAGTGTTAATATTTTGACTCGTGAATTCTGGTAAAGTACTAGTCTTAGAAACTAAAAACACCCTATTGTCCCCCCATGCACTTGTTAAACAATTCCACCACCATCCCTGCCACGTTCTTATGAACTACATGAGCTATTATAATAGATTAATATTTCTGCAACTAGGATTCAGTAGGCAACAGTTGGCTGAGTGACACTGTTTCTGCAGAGACAGTTATAACTTATTGATAAAGTGTTGGGTTATTACAAATTAATAATCAGAGCAAAATCACTCCTATATTCCCACACCATTATTCCCAGAGTTGTTTGAGACTTAAGAGTTTTCACTGAAGTTTTAATGGCAACATGTTGGGTTGACGGAACAGAGTAGAATTTTTGCAATATCAACTCCTTGCTCTACCATTTGTCAGCCTATTCTAATTATCATTTTGAACCTGTACTTGACTGTGTCCATTTAAAAACACTGCTTTAAAAACAAAATAACCAAAAAGTTTTTAAATATTGACTATAATAAAAATAAGTTAAATTAAATAAGTACTCTTTATGATTTCAGGTAGTTCATTTTTAAAAAGTTCATTTCGCAGCTCAGAGCACTTTTATTCATGTTTAAGAGGGAGGAAGATATGGTTGGAATCTCAGTCTATTATGATTCTGGGTTAGAGAGACTGTTGGAATTGTAGACTGATAAGAAAATCCTGGAGCAGTAGTCACCAGCAGGGCTGGGGTTGGCACAACTGCCTGAAGAGATTGAGTTGGAGCAGAAGGCAGCAGCAGAGCTGGACTTGGCATAGCTGGGTGAAGGGAACAGGTCACAGCAGCAGCAGAGGAGACGTTGAACTCCATCCCAGGGGGATAACTGGGTGTCTGGATGTCTGGGTAAGGATAAGGTAGAAGTAAGCCTGAAAAGAGAGCTTCAACCCTGGCATCTTGGGTCTGTCGCTTGAACTTCATACGACGGTTCTGGAACCAGGTTTTTATCTGAAAAATAAAAATCCAAGAGACTATTACTTATTTATTTTGCCAAATAAAGATATGCAATGGTTTTTGAAGTTTTAGAAATGCATTAAACTGTTGTTGATCATTGGCCAAATTCTGCTGTTACAACTATGTGAAGCTGGAGCAATTTCCCTGACTTCAGTAAGACTCTCACACAACAGTCAAAGTTCCCCAAGGATGCAGTTTCATAGCCAATGTCCACAAGGGAGTGATGTGGCCAGAGCATCATGTCAGATCACCTTTGACTGCCCTAACTCAATGTAGCAGGTAACCATTTTTCAGCTGAATGAACTGGAAGTGGCCTTTCAGTATGAGATCAAGAGAGACTCAGACCCAGACCTTCAGAATTATAGCTGAGTGCCTTAACCACTCAGCCACCGCACCTCCTTCATACTACAGTACTGGGGTCCATATAAGTACCAAGAGAGAGAGAACCACAGAATTTGGCCCCTATTCTTCAGCAAACTTAATTCAGATTTAATATGGAAAGAAACCAGTTTACTTCAGAGGAAACACCCAGAGAATATTAAATTGTGCAATCTTTGTTAGCCTGAACATTCAGTTAAGGTTCCACTGTAAAAAAAAACAAACAACCAAAATTAGATAGTATGGCAGTGTGCAGGAAGCTTACCCAAACATTAACTCTATTCCATACTACCCTCTTTCCCTCCCAATGTTTCTGCTATCACATTTCCTAAATTGATCTTTTGTTCCCTCACCACGCTATGCTTTTACCATTAAGAGATTTTGGGTTGCAGGAGGTTTGCATTTGTAGATAGGGTAGCTGCATCCAGCAGCACTTGCATTTGGCAGCCTATCTTTGGTGATTAGTATATGAATGTTTTTCTCCAGTACACTCTTGAATAATGAAATGGCCAAATATTTTTAATAGACTATGTAATCCTACATAAAGTCATTAGTTATGTGAATTTGCAAACCCAGGTGGACCTCTGTTTCAATAAGACTTTAATGTGCATTAATTTTAAAATTCAAACTAAAGCTCCTGCATATATTTAAGCATAGGCTCAACTTTAAGTACAACTACTCCTGCTGACTTAACTGGGCCTAGAGAAGTCTAGTAAAATGCATGTTGGGAGTGTCTGATCATATAAGCATGCAATGTTATTTGCATGTAGGTTATTTGCCATTCATATTGGGCCAGAGTAGATACAATAACATTGATTTTAGAGGAGTTGTATCCACTGAAAGCCAGGAATAAATCTGGCTCATTGTTTGTGTTGTCAAATTGATGTAAGAGAACATGGGGTGACTTTTGATATGCATTTCTGTGGTATAAAAAGTGGAATCTTAGCTATAGTATTTCCAGCTTCTCTGATGTAATGTGTTTAATTTTCATTGTCTCTTATTGGGGGAGGGGGGGAAATTATCTTGTTTTAAGGGTTATTTTTCACTGTGGTGATATAGGGTTCACCCCTATCTCCCATTTAACAAAGTTTGTATCTGAAAATGTTTTTTTTTAGACGGTTCAGAATTACTAAGTGTCAGACATGTATTTTTAGCACTATAGTGCAACCCCAGACTCCTGCTCTGAGATTTTCTGCCCTGTTTTTTTTTTGTTTATTTTTGTCATTCTTGGTAAGTCCTAAACTCTGCTTTATATTGATGTGTTTTAGACACAAAAAATCCTGCATCTTGGAGGGGTTAGACTAGATGCGTCTTGTGGTCCATTCTAACCCTGTGGGTTCTATCATTCTATGTGGGGCTCAGAAATTGCAGAGCCTACCACTGTTGTGCAGGGACTCCTAGCTTGCAAGCTGCTGGTCCATGGACTTTCTCTGCATTCCTTTCTCCTTCCTGCCTGCTGCTCAGCCCCCCTCCTGACTCCCTTTCCCTTTCTTACAGAGGAGCTGCCCACTGGTTTCCCATGTGATTTCTTGGCTGTTGCTTTCTCTGTTGTGGCCACCTCATGACAGTAGATGGCCCATGGGCATTGCTGATCTCTATTCATTATAGATCCTTTAAATCTGAACACATAACTAGGACTTGAAACGATCAAATTGTGCCCATAACTAGCCTGTATATGTATGTATTCCTGTTATAAGTGCTCGTCCTCTGTCCCATTCACTTTTTGTAACGCCCACTTGTAACATCTTGTCAAATTAGATTCTGATCTTTTCGGGGCTACCTATCCGCTTGTGCGGTGACTAGGGAATTAATAATAGCAATGTTCTGGAGCAAGTATTGACACTATGAGGCCTCCATATTACACATGTGGCGCTGTTTAGGAGATACCTAATCCCAGACAGGATCAGGCGCATTGAATTAAGCTGGGGGAAGGCTGAGGGTAGAATCAATGTAGGGCTAGTACACGCCTTAGCTAAGGCTAGTGGAGCTCCAGCCGAGGGACTAGAAAAGGTTTACAGAAGATCCGAGCCCATGACTCTCTCTCGCACACTTGGCCTCTGTCACAATAGGGGGCGGCTTCGCGTGAATATATTGCCCCCCCCCCACACACACACAGGGAAGAGGTGTTCTCTTGAGGTCTAAGCCTGAGCGGCTGGGCACCCCCAGTCCCCCCTGGTTTGTCCCTCACCTGGGTCTGAGAGAGCTTCAGCACCTTGGACAGCCGCCGCTTCTCGCTGGCCCCAATGTAGCGCTGCTCCCGGAAGCTCCTCTCCAGCTCCTGCAGCTGCGAGGCCGAGAACTTGGTGCGGGGCCGCCCCGCCTGGGTGCAGCTGGCGCTCTCCGAGCCGCTGCCTTCCCCGCCTGCCTCCGCCTCCTTCGGGCTGGACGCGGCGCTGCTTGGGCCACTTTCCACCAGCTCGCCCAGGGCAGCTGGAATAATGGGAGCAAGGCGTGAGAAGAGAGACCCCCACGCCCCAGAGCAGCCTCACCCGCAGCCAGGAGGGGGGCAGCCTCATGCCCCAGCCGGCCCTGGCCACGTGGCATTATATGCTGAATTCAGCTGGCCAGGGGACACTGACATGGGGCCTCCATGTCCCCCCAGGGCCCTTCTCCCCACGCCTGACCTCTATCACGGAGGACTCCTAGTGACCTCACCACCCGCAGGCCGGCTCAGCCTACATGAACTGGAGTTTAGGGCTCAGCTTCCTAACAAGTCTCTGCCCCACTGGGGTCCCCCTAGCCTGCCGCCCTTCCATAGACAGAGACTGCGATTGTCCCCTAGACTTGGGGACCCTTTTCTCTCTGGCCGGGATCGACTAGAATCCCGCCCCGATGACTCTTTCTCTTGCCCCACTCCACATGTGGATGGGCAAGGCTGGCACTCACCTTGGTCTCCCGCACTCCGCCGGGCGCCCTCAGGCGGTCTCTCTCGGCTCCTAGTGCTTGGCCTGGTACGCGCTGGGTTTCTCTTCTCTTGATCGCCGCTGGCGCGGGCTCTGGCTACATTCCTGGGCAGGGACTGGTCGCCCCGCGGCGGGTGGTGGGTGGAAGACACCCCGCTTGCAGATTGGGCTTTCTCATGGCTGCTCTGAGCGAGCCACTCCACCGAGAAAGACCCCTTCTCCATCCTCCGTGCCCTTTGCCCCTTAGAGCCCTTCCTCGCCACAGCAGGCCGACTAACCATCCCCCTGGGTCTCCAAATATTTAAAGCTCCTCCGCGACGTGATTTGAAATGGCCCCAAAGCATCAAATGAGGCCGAGAACAAAGGATCCCATTGAGACCCTTTAATCTCCCCTTTCAGGTGATTGTTACATCCGACTAATCTCTGAACACAGTTGTTAACAGAACTCAAGGCTACCTGACCTGGCGCCAAGTTCATCTCGGAATCACCCCCTAATGATACAGCTGGTAATAATTACATCAGGGCCTGCACTTTTGTTTTACTCACTCCAGCTACTGACGCGTTTGAGCTATTCGAGGATTTTAAATCTTTATCTTCGACCATCAAGAACAAAGATTCAGAAAAGGAGTACTTGTGGCACCTTAGAGACTATGAAGTGAGCTGTAGCTCACGAAAGCTTATGCTCAAATAAATTTGTTAGTCTCTAAGGGGCCACAAGTCCTCCTTTTCTTTTTTAAAGATTCAGAACGTGCTGTTTGAAGAAAGCTCCCAAGACGCTGCCCGATCGCTCGCCACGGAGCTGGAAATACCCACACTGTCTGCTCCCCTGCTTGCAAAAATTATCTTACCAGCAAAGATAAGGTAATCCTGGAAAGGGTTAGAGCAAAGCAGATGCACGGGCCTGGGCAGTAGGTAAACTTCATCAAGAAATTAAAGTTGAAATATTCTTCCCATTATGTAGACAGGTTGTCTAAGGCTGTTAGGATATATCTGGCCAGAGAGGAATAAAACACGGGTGTTTGTTGTTTGAACTAGGAGGTGTGGGGAACGTAGTTTGATGCTGCTTTCTGTATTCTTACTGATCTTAAAGTATGGTTAAATATATGGCAAATAAACCTGTCTTACCTACGCATTTAAGGTTTGTTCCCGGTTTTAGAGAAATCGATCACTGAAGTCGTATTGACCTTAGTAGTGCAGAGCAAGTTCCTTCATTAACAGGTCAGAAACTATATCACGCGTGTTCCTTTGTTTGGCAGTATGATCTAACTCTTTTGATCCTCTCGTCGTCAGAGAGCAGAGCAATTAATTTATTGTGATTTTATTTTAGAATTAAACCGGTCAGTGGGGGAATATGTGTCAGGGCCTTGGGCAAAAAAGAAAGGAAACCCTGAGGAAATAGCTGCTAGTTTCGAATCTAACCGTCAACGTCTGGAAGAAAAAAAAAATAAGAGAAAAGAAACAGGGCTGGTGCATTTCAAAGTAAACAGCCCTAATGTTTTTATAAAGTAGATCAAAGACAAGTAGTGTAAACTCTGTTAAAGAGGCAAAGTCTGTTAAGGGATGATTCAGATAAGAGTGAGAAAAGAGCCACTTTTACAGTCTGAAGTGCGTCTGGGACAGCAGAGTCCTTAGCCTCAGCAAATACTAGCTCACACTTTTCCAGGTTGTTCAGTAAACAGCCGCCAACTGTATGAGTTTATACAGCCCAGAGATAATGAACTAGCTTATGTTCTTCCACTCCTCCAAGCTGATCTGAACATGTTTGAGATATGTTAATTCTTAGACTTCAAAGGATTTTTGTCCGCCTGTTATGAACGGTGCTATATTTGCATTGAGATGGTGAGAGTCCAATAACTCCACCCTCTGAGATGTCTGTTCCCCCCGCTTTATGCAATTTCCCATCAAGGCAATGGCTTTCCCCACATATAATATAAAGCGCTTCACATGATCTTGTGCTTAATGCATTACAGCCTGACATGAGTCAGCAACTTTGAGACCTCTCTGTGACTACTCACTCTGAATACATTTCCACAGTTACATCTCTAGTTATTTTTCCATGGTTTAGTAATGTGGAGAAAACCTCGTCTAATTTCTACTAACTCTGCTTATCTTCCTCATCAGCACTGCATATTTTGAGGTAATAGACGTGCTGCAAAAGAAAACAAAAGATAGGCCTTTTTAAAATGTGGATGCATTTTACAAAAATGTTAATTGAGCAAAATGGCTAGGGATCGTAGTTCCATTTTTGTAGCATCGTATTCTTTTCCTATTGCACTGAAACGGCAGGGTGTGGTGATTTTTGGTAATATTCTCTTGGCCAGTGTGGACAAGGGTAGGGAAGAACCATGTTATAACCTTAGAGACTAACACATTTATTAGAGCATAGGTTTTTTATTATGCTCTGATAAATATGTTAGTCTCTAAGGTGCCACAAGTCCTCCTGTTCTTTTTGCGGATACAGACTAACAGGGCTGCTACTCTGAAACATGTTATAATAAACTGTTCTACAGAACTAATCATAACCCTCATCTGTAAACAATCCCTAAATGGAAAAGGCCTCAAGGTCTATAAACATATATCTATATTAGACCTGGTCAGCCGTTTTTTGTATTTGTTTAATTTTCATTTAAAGCAATATTAATTTTAATTAAACTGGTGTAGACAATTATTCCCATTTTTGACACTATCTCTACAGATATGTTTAAAAAGTAAGAAAAAAGCTGACTACGACCAAATAGCATGTTTTAATAGTGACAGGGGATCTTGTGATAATATGGAGTAATGGCTATGGGGGAAAGGAGTGATTTGCCCACAAAAGAAATGTTAACAATATATTTTAAACATAGATCCCAATCCCACTTACACTTGCTTAACTTTGCACCTGTGTGTAGTCCCATTCAACTCAATCACTACTCAGGTGAATAACTGTTTGCAAGGTTAAGACCTTGTGGCTAATTAATCAGAAAAAAAAAAGTTGATGTACAGAGAATGTAAAATAATTTATAAACTGAAGCGAAAAATGAAAATGTTTTGAAAATGTTAAAAAGAAAAGGAGTACTTGTGGCACCTTAGAGACTAACAAATTTATTAGAGCATAAGCTTTCGTGAGCTACAGCTCACTTCATCGGATGCATCCGATGAAGTGAGCTGTAGCTCACGAAAGCTTATGCTCTAATAAATTTGTTAGTCTCTAAGGTGCCACAAGTACTCCTTTTCTTTTTGAGAATACAGACTAACACGGCTGCTACTCTGAAACTTGAAAATGTTAGTGGCTGATTAGACAAAATGATATAATCCAATAACAATGCAATCATTTTCTTAATGAAAATCCAACAATTTACTTAGGGTGGGATCCACAAAGGACTCGGGTGCTGCAACTTTTCCTCATAGATGCTCCTGTTGTACTCTGGTAAATTCATTGACTTCAAAATCCTCCCAATTTACACAAGTGTAAGAAAGTCACTTAATTAAAACTGTGCCATTTCTACTGCACTCATATTTCTAAGCACACATGAACATATACTGTACAATGCCTAGTGCAACTCAAAGCACACATTACTTATAATGAAATAGAAAATGAAATCTTATCAATATGGTGTACTAATATTATCTTTGTTTTGTTATATACACACATGGTTGCTGTATAAAGTGCACTACTCTGCTATAACCTTATTATCAGCTTTTTTAAAAAAATACTTTTTTATTAGTCTGAATACCCAAAATAAATCTTCCCTTAAGAATTTGGTCTAATATTTCATCTGTTTTGGTTTATATATTTCACAATACAAATGAATCTTGGGGCTTTTTTGTTCATGTTACAAACTTTGACTCACAGATGAAATAACATTGTTCAGGCAGATACTATATGAACTTTATTTCTGGTAAACAAGTCAAAGAAAGCCATAATAATAACTACCACAAACAAAGTGGAAGGTGTGGGCAGGGAAATCAATGGAATTTACTGTGTCTACTGCTTTTGGGGGTAAATACTCAACAAACTTAGAACAAGGGAGGAAATATACATCAAATGCTTTGTACATTATAAAAAGGTTTTATTTAAAATACAGAACCAAGCTTAAGGCAAAACTCCACATTTTGAAACCAAAACTACTTTGATGAGGTAACTAATCAGTAAACTGCTAAAATGCTTTAAGTAAACACCTCATGAAAGGAATCCCAGTTGAAGCAGTCATTGCTACTTTGTGTTTTTAACAATTAACAGTTGTCAAGTGTTGTGATGAAACAATGTCTAGCTCCAGTATTCAGTATCATCTGTATACTGTATAACAACAAAATTAAAATAGCACAAACTGAGCAACTGTGTGTTATGTACACCACTGTCCAGGTGACCTCCCAGAGGCAATGCAACTGAGAATTTACTACTGTGATCTAAGGATACCCTTTTATAATGGAGATCTCATTAAGGTGCTTTATACTAAGTATTGTTCTGCTTCCTTCATGCTATTTCAACTTCTCTTAATGCATGATATATATTCTGATAGTAGTAAGCACTGGTTTTGGTCATTGCTTTATTGCATTGTTTGGTACAGTTGCTCTTTGGCATTGCTCCTGTTATGGAATATAGTCAAGATTCCAGCTGAACTATAAATTGTGACTATATTGTAACAGGGTCCTCTGATTTAGATGTATTTGTATCGTAGATGGGCCCTCACCTTGCAGATCATGAGAATGGCATTATGAATCCATGTCAGTGTATAGCAAGAATACATTCTACCTTCATAACAATTTTTAAAGGTGGAAATAAATTTAATTTAATTTCACAATTGCAAAATGTGTCCTACAGAAATGAATCAAGGGCCTAATTTTCCATTGCCATCCACCTTGTGTAGTCATTTAGATCACTGTAAAATACTACTGTCTTGATCTGGTGGTGTTTTACACTACTTTACATTGGTGTAAATGACTACATAGTTGCAAAGCAATGGGCAATCAGGACCAGAGAGGATTTTTAAGTGGTTAAAATAGAGGAGGCTATGTTTGACCCTTTAAAGATGCACTCCTAGGAGGACTGCTAATACCAGCCAGTTTCTGGCCCTGAGTCTTTAATCTCCTACCCTGGTGTAACTTGTTGGAGTCAATGAAAATCAAATCAGTTGAGTAAAATTGAATAAAGAAATCAGTGAAGTTACTCTGGAATGAAATTAGTGTAATGAAGTGGAGAATCAAGCCTCCTAGCCTAGTTGTGCTGCAGTATGCTGTGCAATGAAGGCTAAGTGTACACAGTGATTCATAGTGTCTTTATGGAGATAGAAAGAAAAAAAAGATGCGTGGGTTGCAGAAGCAGTTCTTTTCTGCAAAATTGCTGTTATTAAGGCCTGGTCTACACTAAAAATGCTTTGCTGGTATAGTTTTTCGGCAGAACCCCTAGTGTAGATACCACGTATGCTGACAGAAGGTGTTTTTTAAATAAAGAGTGTGTGTTCCAGGAAGTGGTGGACAAATAATTTATTATAAATAATTTATCTGATGAATTTTGACTCTCCTGTTTGCAGAGTGTCTCTCAGCAGATCACAGTATTCTTGAATTTATTCATTATTCCAAATCATTTGCAAAAAATTGACTAAAAATAATTATTGACCTATAGCAGGGCTAGATAAAACTTGATCTCATCTAAGCCATGTTTACATTATAAGTTCCACTGGAGCTAAACCTGTTGGCATCTACAGGTCCAACAATTCCTAGAGCTGACAAGGCCTACTTTAATTTAGTGGGCATTTTGCCTGAATAAGGACAGCAGAATTGGTCCCATGCCATAATTACCATAAATGATAATGGATGTTTAGTGCGTGAGGTTCTGTGTAGAGAAAGCTTGCCCAGAGACAAACTGTTGTCAAACAAATAATAGCACCAGCAAATAGTGTGAACTCTTCCTCCCAACTCAATTTATCTTAATGAGATTAGGACTGTTTTAACGCTGCTGTTCAGATTGAGGTCTGGTCTACAATAAAAAGTTAGGTCGACCCAGCTAAGTCACTGAGGGGTATGAAAAATAAAATCCCTGAGTGATGTAGGTAAACCAGCCTAATCCCTTGTGTAGACAGTGGAAAAATTATTCTGTCGGCCTAGCCACCACTTCTCAGGGAGGTGGATTACCTGTATTGATGGGAAAAGCCTTCCTGTAGGTGTAGGTAGTATGATGTGTCTACACTGAAGTACTACAGCCGCACAGCTGCAGCTGTGCCACTGTAGCTTTTCAAGTGTAGACAAGCCCTGAGAAACAAAATCCAACAGTAATGGGTTACAGAACATTTCACTGTTAATGGGCCATACATGTGTTACTTTTAACATTCAGACTGATAGACTGTCAGATCATAGCATGTTGTTTGGGGACAATAGAGGGGAGTACTTCTCACATTCCTGGTACATGTATGCAATAATCAGGAAACAGGTCTGTTGTCTCTATCCTATATCACTTTAAAAAATGATGCCAAGAGACTAGGAATCAGTGTGGGATTGTATTGCTGATGCCTCCACAGAGCCACACAGATCTCAAGTTTGGGACCCTAGATTCCCTGCCACTTTGATGAAAAGCAAACCCTGCACTCTAAAGAAGACTTCATTAGAAAACCAGCAGGCTAGATCCTGGCCCTCAATATGGCTGCTGTGCACCAATCTGCTCGTACAAAGCTGCTCCCAAGCCATTTTAGCCAGTTATCTGAATAGGGCTAGCACCTCCTCACCTGCACACAGGACATGGCTAAGGAAAGGGTGTGTGGCTGTGCTTTTGCAGCCAGATGAAAATTTGAGCAGCTCTGAGGTTGCTTATCCTAGTAGTGCCAGTGAGCTAAATCAGTCCCAAGACTGGGAGAACAGAGGTAGCATACATTGACCTTTGTCTTACTTTCGTCGGTGTCTGTACTGAGTGGAGCTGGCACCAATGCAGGATTTTGGCTCAGTGTGTCTGGTCCACCTACACAGCACGTGAAGGTGTGATTGTAGAGCAGGTAGGCATACCTGTGTTATGTGCTAGTGTTTATATAGCTAGCACAGATAACAATAGTAGTGAAGAAGCTGAGCACAGACTTCAGTGAAGATTAGCCACCTCAGTCCATATCTAGGGCTCTGGCAACCTTGTAGTGGGGTGCTTAGCCCACACTGAAGCCTGAGGTTCACTATTGTTACTTGCGCGGTTAGCTAGATTAAAGCTAGCACAGGTTGCCTACTTGCAATACAGTCACACCTTCACTTACTGTGCAGATATATCCTAAACAGTCCTCTACAAAGAAGTAGCCTTAAAAGGGGACAATATAGCCCATAGTCACTATTTGAACTTGACCAATACACATATTTTAAAAGCCCACTATTTTCATATTCTGAAGTATTGGAAGTCACCTTTTAAATAGATGAGAAATGAAATGCACTACAGCTGGCTTAAGGAGACTCACCAAATAAGCAATTTGAAAGCATTCGTAACAGCACAAGTTACTATGCATTTGAGAGTAAAAGCAAAATAGAGCAATTAAATCCTTAAAGTCAATCAGATTACCACCTATGGGATGTACACATATTTGTGAAGGGGGTGAGGGTGAAGACTGTTTGTTTAAAAATCAAGTCTAATTTACAAAGGAATGCTAGCTTCATCAATAATGCTTTGTTTATTTGGTTGTAAAAGTCACATCCACAAAAGTGTTGATCATGGTGATAATGGAAAACACTTGGCTTTTAGAATGATGAGCTGTGTTCATTGTTAGGTTAATAGGCCTGCATACTTTTCAAAAAAAAGAAGAGGAGTACTTGTGGCACCTTAGAGACTAACAAATTTATTTGAGCATAAGCTTTCATGAGCTACAGCTCACTTCATCGAATGAAGTGAGCTGTAGCTCACGAAAGCTTATGCTCAAATAAATTTGTTAGTCTCTAAGGTGCGACAAGTACTCCTCTTCTTTTTTGCGAATACAGACTAACACGGCTGCTACTCTGAAACCCATACTTTTGAACTTTTCCAAATGTCAATGGCAAAACTCTCATTGGGCTATCCTCTCCATCCTGTTTACAATGCAAGGGAAATGCATAGTAGGGGACACTAAGGGTACCTCCAGATTCAGGAGGAATTTCTCAGTGGGCTCAGAGCCAGGATAGCACAAGAAGTATGATGCAGATGTGGAAGGGCAGCAAGGAGGTAGAGCGTGCTGCACTCTGGCTATTCTTAGTGGGCAGATGATCCTTGGAAACTTGCCAGCTGGTACAGGCTTGAGAGTCCTGAGGTTGCTCTAACCCGTACCAGATGAACAGAGAATCAGGGAACTGTAACTAGTGCTCTGATGGCCCCCACTTTGCTGTGCCAAGTGTAAAGCCAATGCAGCAGAGAATCTAGGACACTGCCTTAATTGGAGCAGGATCTGGTCCTAAGAGACAACTTAGAGAGACTTATAGACTTTATTTTCCAAAATGTAAGTTTTAATTTTTAAATAGTGTTGTAAATCCCTCCCGATAGGAATCTTGATATCACAGTGGTGGGCACATTGAAGATGCATATGTACAGGGATCATGTTTCCCTTTAAATCTGTACCATGCCAAGCACCCTGCCCATGATCAATAAATAATTTCTTTTTTAATTTGTATTACGGTAATTATAGGCTCTGAAAAATATCCATGCCCCATTGTGGTAGGCATTGTAATGAATAATAAATGGAAGTTGCTAGCTCTTCTAATTGCAAAAAGAGCTGTCATAATGTAACAGTTTTCTTTTAGTACACAGCCAAACAATCAAACTGAAATAATAGCTGCAAGACAGGTGTGAGCGTCAGCCACAATGTTAACATGTGAATATTTAGGACTTGTCTAGATTAGGGGAATTTGTACCACTATAATACATCTATGTAGATATGTACATAAATCAGTGCAAACCCCTAATGTAAACACATTTTGCTGGTGCAAAACAAGTTTACCCCAGATTTCTCTAGTCTAGACATCTAGATGCCCTGACTTCTAATAGCTCATTTGCTGAAGGAAACATCAGGACAGCCAGAAACTACCAGCAAATGTACTTGTTTGGTGAAGCTCAATGCAAGCCTCAATACAGCCTTGGCAAGAACTGGCACGTGGTCTGTCAGTATCACATGCCTAACTATGGCTTCACACCCCTGGTGGACATAGATACACTGATGTAACTTTTCAGTGTGGATCAGGCCCTAGTGTGTGCTAGCTTGTCTCCACAGATGATATTGATCTATTAAAAATACTCAGGGGAAGGCAGTATTTCAACCCCCCTCCCTCCCACCCCAATGTTTAAGGCTATATCTTCACTCCAAAAAATAGTGTGTGCGTTTTGTTTTGTTTTTACAGCAAGACAATGAATGGAAATGAGTTATCTTGCTGTAAAATACTAGTGGAGACAAAGCTCTCTAGTTTTTACCATAATGTAGCCAGGTGAAGTCAATCCCAGGATAGGGGTATTAAATTCCTGCTGCTGCTACTGCCAGCTCAGTTCCACCATGGCAGCAAGGGTGGGAAAGGTAATGTAAAGAAGGTGTTACTGTCTGCCAGCATGTTAACCACCATGTTGTTCGGAGCTGCTCTAATAATTAATGGATTCTTTAAAAATAATATTAAAATCCATTCTGAAAATGTGCCAACATATTCTCAAGCATATGTAAATAGTGCCCACCCCACCAAGATACACTGAGAGCATTTCTTTAAGAACTTGCTCTGTGGCTGATAGGGAAGAACAGATACAGTATAACTTGATAAGTTTCAGAGTAGCAGCCGTGTTAGTCTGTATTCGCAAAAAGAAAAGGAGTACTTGTGGCACCTTAGAGACTAACAAATTTATTAGTGAATAAGCTTTCGTGAGCTACAGCTCATCATCCGATAAGCTCACGAAAGCTTATGCTCTAATAAATTTGTTAGTCTCTAAGGTGCCACAAGTACTCCTTTTCTTTTTGCGAATACAGACTAACACGGCTGCTACTCTGCAACCTTGATTGGATGAGTTTGACCTTGCAGTGTGTCCCGTTCGCTGTGCTTCACTGCTTTATTGAATTGCATCTGGTTTATTTTTGCTGCGTAAAGCCTTTTGTAACAGTGTTAAGTTATGTCGCTGAGACATGGATAGTGATCTTCAGTAGAAAAGCTATTAATGGACTAAACATGTGCACTGTGGTTTGTGAAGCACCTGTGGCTCAACCGAAATAAAACGAACATGTGCACAAATGGTGCCTTCTGCTTCACTAAGGGCAAACCCTGCTATTGCTTGCACTGTCTTAGAGCTTCCCTGAATAGAGAACCAGTGTCATTCTGCTGTGCAAATGAGTATCATGATAATGGGAAACAGGTTTCAGAGTAGCAGCCGTATTAGTCTGTATTCGCAAAAAGAAAAGGAGTACTTGTGGCACCTTAGAGACTAACAAATTTATTTGAGCATAAGCTTTCGTGAGCTACAGCTCACTTCATCGGATGCATCCAATAAAGTGAGTGTAGCTCACGAAAGCTTATGCTCTAATAAATTTGTTAGTCTCTAAGGTACCACAAGTACTCCTTTTCTTTTTGATAATGGGAAAGGAAGGCTTTTTCCTAACACTAAATAATTTACTTTATTAGAATTACATTTAACACCCCCCCCAAATAAAGTGAAATCTAAACTCAACTCTAAACTCTTGTGTGTCTGCATTTTGAGAAGTCATTAACTAAATGATCACCTAAGATCTTTTCCCCACAGATCCCCTGCCTTGTTCAGTAAATAAGTAGTTAACCAACATTTCTTCTCATTCATTGTTTGCCCAATACCTGTTGAATACACACCATCCAAAGTGTGTACTGAATACAAATTAATTTCCTAATGGTCATTTGGCTCCCAGTGTCTTACATTGGGCCCCTGCCACCCAGAAGTGAGGAACGCACAATTAGCAGCCCAATGTGAGCATTTTGATTTTAAGTGACTTGCCCAGCATCAGGAAGGAACACTGTGGTGGAGCCAGGGCTTGACTCCAGTTCTCCAGGGCAGCATTCAACTGCCTTAAACACTGAACCCCCCTTTCTCTTCCTATTATCCCCCTCCTCATTCCCTGCACACCTGTGACTCTGGATGGGGGTTTCCAGTGCTGCTGGGATTGTGCCACCCCTGCTGCTGTTGCTGCTGGGGAGGAGGCGTGGAGCCCTCTGCCACAGTCCATTTGCTCTCCAAAGACCACCTCTGGACTGCCTCCACTTGGTTGCCTGCCTCCACCTATCCAGCCTGGGAGTGCAGCAGCAGAGACTCTCCAGCCTCAGAAGCACATGTGGGTACACATGCCCCCCCTCCAACCTTCCCAGACTTTCCTTTCCCTGACATCCTTCAGTTTGCAGTGGGCTGGTGGGCCTCTCCCCCTGCTTGCTGCTTGTCTTGCCCAGCCCACATTTCGTTGTCTGCAACCTGCCCAGCTCCCTGCCCCTTGCTGTTGTTGCCCTCCCAGCCCTGCCCAGGATGTCCCTGGGTATGGTATCTCCTTTCTCCAGCCTTCCCTTGCTGTTTCCCTTACTGCTTGTTCCCTCCTGCCTCTGTACACCTGTGCATTTCTGTGCTTATGAGACCCCCCCCACCACAACGTTTGTTTGATATCCCATTCACTGCACCCCTTCATGCTTACATCTGCCCTTCACCCCCAGTGAAGCCGGGTCTCCCCCCCATGTGACTCCCACTTTTTTTTACTTGTTTCACTAATCCTCCAGTTTGTTTGCATCCTCCTCCCCTTACATGCAGCTTAGTGCAGGGTAGGTGGGTGAGGAACTGTGAGCCTCTGCCCTCTCCACCTCCATGTTTCTATTTATTATTTCTGTTCTGCTCTCTGGTGGCTGATCCCATCACCTGACTTTGATGGTGGACCCTGACTTGGCCATTCACAAAGCTTCTACTCCAATGGCTTTGTGTATGTGGGGGAGACCCCGGCCACCATTGTTGCCCCACCCAAAGTTTCTCCCCCATCCGCCCCCACGGCTACCAGCACCTCTGCTAATACCATCAACACTCTCAACCGCATAGGGCAGCAGGCGCAGGCAGGGACTTCACTGCCAAACCTCCCAAAGGCACCATCCAGGGAGCCACCTCAGCCAGCAGAAAGGTCCAGGGAAGGAAAATGCACAGGAGCCCAGACCAGAAGGTTACTTCCATGGCGTCAGCCACTACTAGTATGGCCCCACCATTGGCTGCAGCTCTCCCTCCCCATGGTGTTCCTGCCACCAGCTCTGGAGATGTTTACTCCTCAGCTGCCAGAGCATGTGCCCAGGTGGCCCTGGTCCTGCCTGCCACCTCATCTGCTGCGGCCCACTACTCCCACAATTGCTGCCACCACTTCCTCTACCATCAATGGCAGCCCAGGTGTCTTCACCACCCTGACTAAGAGGCACAGGGTCCTGTTGGCCGCCTTGCTCTGTGTCAAAACCTACATGCAGCTCTGGGTCCAGGTGGTGGGGTCCTTGGCCATTGTGGCAGCTTCCAAGCTGTATGGGAAGGTTGTCTTCTTCCTGGGATCAGAGGTGATGGAAGTGGGCATCCCCTCTTGAACACCTGGAGGACCTGGGTGTATTGGTGGTCCTCAACTCCATAGTGCCCTTCCTCCCAAAACTGCCTTTCTGCTTCCCCTCTCCACCTTGGGGAAGCTGATGCCAACCATCAGCTCTCTCCTGCTGAGCTGTAAGGACCCTACTCTCTGTCATATCCTCTTGTTCCTCCAGCAAGTTATCATCCAGCTGCCAGTGGTGCTGTATAGTGGAGGGAGCTTAGAGAGGTCCTTCCAGGTGCCACTTAGGGAGCCTTATGTCAGGTCCACCACTCACAGAGACTCTGTGCTTCCTCTGCAAGGAAAAAAAAGTGATCCGGGTAACTACAGGCCAGTTAGTTTGACATCTGTAGTATGCAAGGTCCTGGAAAAAATTTTGAAGGAGAAATTAGTTAAGGACATTGAAGTCAATGGTAAATGGGACAAAATACAACATGGTTTTACAAAAGGTAGATTGTGCCAAACCAACCTAATCTCCTTTTTTGAAAAAGTAACAGATTTTTTAGATAAAGGAAATGCAGTGGATCTAATTTACCTAGATTTCAGTAAGGCATTTGATACCGTGCCACATGGGGAATTATTAGTTAAATTGGAGAAGATGGGGATCAATATGACCATCAAAAGGTGGATAAGGAATTGGTTAAAGGGGAGACTGCAACGGGTCCTACTGAAAGGCGAACTGTCAGGTTGGAGGGAGGTTACCAGTGGAATTCCTCAGGGATCGGTTTTGGGACCAATCTTATTTAATCTTTTTATTACTGACCTTGGCCCAAAAAGTGGGAGTGTGCTAATAAAGTTTGCAGATGATACAAAGCTGGGAGGTATTGCCAATTCGGAGAAGGATCGGGATATTATACAGGAGGATCTGGATTACCTTGTAAACTGGAGTAATAGTAATAGGATGAAATTTAATAGTGAGAAGTGTAAGGTTATGCATTTAGGGATTAATAACAAGAATTTTAGCTATAAGTTGGGGACGCATCAATTAGAAGTAACGGAAGAGGAGAAGGACCTTGGAGTATTGATTGATCATAGGATGACTATGAGCTGCCAATGTGATATGGCTGTGAAAAAAGCTAATGCGGTTTTAGGATGCATCAGGAGAGGCATTTCCAGTAGGGATAAGGAGGTTTTAGTACCGTTATACAAGGCACTGGTGAGACCTCACCTAGAATACTGTGTGCAGTTCTGGTCTCCCATGTTTAAAAAGGATGAATTCAAACTGGAGCAGGTACAGAGAAGGGCTACTAGGATGATCCGAGGAATGGAAAACTTGTCTTATGAAAGGAGACTTAAGGAGCTTGGCTTGTTTAGCCTAACTAAAAGAAGGTTGAGGGGAGATATGATTGCTCTCTATAAATATATCAGAGGGATAAATACAGGAGAGGGAGAGGAATTATTTCAGCTCAGCACCAGTGTGGACACAAGAACAAATGGGTATAAACTGGCCACCAGGAAGTTTAGACTTGAAATCAGACGAAGGTTTTTAACCATCAGAGGAGTGAAGTTTTGGAATAGCCTTCCAAGGGAAGCAGTGGGGGCAAAAGATCTATCTGGCTTTAAGATTCTACTCGATAAGTTTATGGAGGAGATAGTATGATGGGATAATGGGATTTTGGTAAGTAATTGATCTTTAAATATTCAGGGTAAATAGGCCAAATCCCCTGAGATGGGATATTAGATGGATGGGATCTGAGTTACTATAGAAAATTCTTTCCTGGGTATCTGGCTGGTGAATCTTGCCCATATGCTCAGGGTTTAGCTGATTGCCATATTTGGGGTTGGGAAGGAATTTTCCTCCAGGGCAGATTGGAGAGGCCCTGGAGGTTTTTCGCCTTCCTCTGTAGCATGGGGCATGGTTGACTTGAGGGAGGCTTCTCTGCTCCTTGAAGTCTTTGAACCATGATTTAAGGACTTCAATAGCTCAGACATGGGTGAGGTTTTTCATAGGAGTGGGTGGGTGAGATTCTGTGGCCTGCGCTGTGCAGGAGGTTGGACTAGATGATCAGAATGGTCCCTTCTGACCTTAGTTTCTATGAATCTATGAATCTAAGGCTTTGGGCACATCCAAAGGGGCTGTCCTTCAGCCTGGCAAGGAGGAATGATTGGCTCCCCGATGCTTGGAAGGGTGCTGGCCCTGCCACTGCTGGCAACCCTACCTGCCCGTTTTCTCCCTCAAACCATTGATCCCGCTTGGGCGGGGTGGCCTCCCATCACACCCAGCTGAGTGGGTGTGCCCCTGCTGCTGATAACAGCTATCGGGTGAGGTCCCTGGAGGATGGGGTAGCTAGGACATCCAGGAGCTCGGGAGAGGGCCCATCTCAGGAAGAGAACATCTCTCCCTCTGCTTCCCCATCTCCATCCCCCCTAAACCCCAATCCTATCACCTTTGTCCCTGGATCTACCCCTGTCAGCTGGCCCTCCAACAATACCACCACAGAGGTCTGGGTACTAGTGATGGGGGAAAGCTTGATAAACTTAAGTCACTGGCCTAGCACCTTGCTCTTGAGGGTGGGGAGGAGGCCTCCTATAAGACCTCTGGGGTGCCACTGCTGGACTTGAATCCATGGCCCCCAAGAAAGTCTAACGGGTGGAACTGGCCAAGGAGGCTGTGGCAGCAGAGGGGGCCAATGCTGTCCCCTTCTGGAGCCCTCCTGGAAGAAGCATTAGAGGGAGGCCCTCCCCCACCTTTCTACCATCTGTCTCCCCATTCTGGCAGGTGGGGTGTCTGAATGAACATTGAGGAGAGCGGGGCCCTTGCCCCTGTAACCCAGGGGGAGAACACCCCTTTGCCTGAGGGCCTCGGACTGGATGCTGAATCCATCATGGCATCACCTCCTCCTTCCCCAGCTTACTGCCTGGGGTGCTGCCCCTGCTCTCATTCCTGGGGTATCACCTCCCTTTTCCACCTACCCAGCTTGTGGCCACCAAGCTGGTTCCAGCAATGGCCGGTGCTGAACAGCCACGGTCAGAGCCTTCCAGGGCATGTGCCCCGACCTTCCAAGATAGGACAGTGGCTCCCAGAGCTGCTGAGGGGCCCTGACTCAGTCTTCAATCTGATGCCAAGATTGCAAATGTCAAACCCTTCCTGGCGCCCAGGCCCAGTGTCAGAGAGGAGCTCCCTGCATCTGCCCAAATTACCTCTGTGCCAAGTGAAGTGGTGCTGCACCCTGGTGGCTCAGCTGCCAGGGATCTTTATCCACTGCTGAACCCTCCCCTTCCACCTCCCAGGCTGTGGCTTCCCCTGAGGTTGTCCTCTTTCCTTTCTCAGGTGGTGATCCTTGGGAGGTGGTTTTTGTATTCCCTTTCCTTGCTCCATTCAGGGCTGATGTACTCCCTCTGCCGCTCCTGTGTTGGGAGCTCAGGTGGACAATGAGGAGTGGGTGATGCTATTCAAGGTTCAGTTACCACTGAGGTAGGGGTATGCATAGTCATGCTGTCTTGACTGACTCACAACTGTGAGTGCCAATATTAGGTCAGCCTGTCAGAAAACAGGGCAGGCACCCCCAGACTGGTGGTATATTCTATAATTAGATTCCACCAAGCCAGTAACAATTGTGCACTCCTGGATCACTATACAGTATCAGTCTTACCATGGAGTCCCAGACAGTTCTCTTAGGCACTCCAGACACTGTCAACCAGACAAACTGAACTTTGTGATTAAAAAGGTTACTGAAACACAAAATTACACCACATCAAGTTACTCCCAGTCCCAAAGGATCAGTCACTTACCCCATATCACTTGGTACTCTGGATCTCACACCAAAGACAGTGCTGCCAGCCAGTTCTATCGTAAACTAACTATAGGTTACAGAGTAGCAGCCGTGTTAGTCTGTATTCGCAAAAAGAAAAGGAGTACTTGTGGCACCTTAGAGACTAACAAATTTATTAGAGCATAAGCTTTCGTGAGCTACAGCTCACTTCATCGGATGAGCTGAAGCTCACGAAAGCTTATGCTCTAATAAATTTGTTAGTAACTATAGGTTAGTTAGCTAAGAATGAGACTTATTGAGAGGTTAAAGCAGGTAAAATATAATAACGGGTGAGTCAAAGTTTGTAAGTCCAAAATCATAGTGGTTGATGTAATACACTGCTAGTTTCCCAAAAGTCTTTTCAGGGAACCTCGATGTTTCTGGGGAGTTCCACTTTGCATTTGGTATCTTCCCTGTAAGAGTCCAAACAGTCAGAGAGATACGGGATCATCCCTTGAAATCTATTTTATAGCTTCTCTAGAAAATAATCTGAACACTGTCTTTAACCACCTGGGTTTGATGAATAGGAAATGCAGACTGAGTCTGTGAATTCCCATTGTCGAACACAAGGACCCTTGCTTTGAAGTTAGCACTCTTCTTCATTTACATTTCCAAGGTACCATTCCCCTTTGATGGATAATTTAATTACAAGGACATACACAATGTAAAAGGTAATGTAATTGCAAATAACAATCCTTCATTAGTTTTCATGAAGTTTACACATCTAGTACATTCTCATCTTAACACTACCACACACTTTTGATCTAGGGTTAACTAGTTACAGGGATATACAAAATGTAATGCGATAGCAACCAACAGGTTATAGATCAGTGAAGACAATACCATTAACATTTCCTTTGAACAAAACTAACCCACAAGTGAATTGGCCTGATTACACTACAATACCTTTTGACATTCCTTTGGTTTCTATTAGCACATGAGTGAATTAGCCTGCAGCCCTGCCCTGAACAGGCACCTGGGCAGGGACATGTGTCCCAGCATGTCCTTGCCCTTAGGCTGCAGAGGTGCTAAGGGGACCCAGATGGAGCACAGCTAGGAGTCTCTGGGCTTGATTGAGGAGGCTACAGAGCTCTCTGCCTCAGACACTTTGTGGGATGAGCCGCGCCAGTTCCTGGAAGACACATAGGGTGACCAGATGTCCCGATTTTACAGGGACAGTCCTGATTTGGGGTCTTTTTCTTATATAGGCTCCTATTACGCTCCCACCCCCATCCTGATGTTTCACATTTGCTGTCTGGTAACCCTACAGACACATGTGGCTCCAGGGGAAGGTGCAGTTTGCTCTTCAGCAGTGAGGGGATTTCAGTTTCATTCTCCAAGCTGTGAGGGCCTTGATGGGGAAAGGCAAGAGGAGCAGGAAACAGGACGATGGGCCACAGTCTACCAGTGGGCCCGCAGCTTCCACGATTCCCTGATCACCTTTGGGATCAAATCAACCATGGATTGCTGCGTGGCACAGTGGGGGCAGGTGCCACTCCTGGCCATGAGGATCCTCTACCTCTCAGATGAAACCCACCACCTTTGCATCACTTCACATCAGAGGCTGTAGGGTGAGTTTCCACAGGTGCCAGGTACTCTGTGATCTTCTTGCAGGAGACTTTCATCAATCCAGCTACCAAAGCCAGCTGGAGGCTGAAAAGGAGAGATGGGATGTACTTCAACCACCTCACTGAGGTTTTCGGGTGAGGGATAGCCACCCTGTTTTCCTCAGACCTAGAGCCCAAGGTGCTGGGGGCTGCCAAGGCCATGCCAGGATACCTGCTGCACCTCCGGGTCTGTGTGGAGGGGCTAACTCTCGACCTGGTTAACACATATACCCTGATATCAGGCCCAGAATGGGTGCACTTCCATGGTATCTGCCTTAATTGGCACTTTGGATCAGCCCCACTCCCTGCCTGAACAGACTTGGCCCCTCAGTAGGTTTGCTGGAGGAGTGGCTGAGCCAAATTTGAGTTGGTGGTGGGGGCAGTACACTGAAGTTTTGCCCTGCCTGAATGCTGGGGGGGACAGCCAACAGGCCAGGGCAAGGAGCAGGCTCACTTTTCAACCTCACCCTCCAGGCCTCCTCATTCTGGATGCAGAACCCAACCCTCATCCCACAGGGGCTACCCACACTGCAGGCAGGGCCCAACCTCCCATCCAGGGCCGCTCACCCTAAGGAAGCAGGGAGAGGGGGCAATCTCCATAATGCACAGGGCTCCAAAATTCTTTAATTTGGCCATGGTGCTTGACTTTATGCTGCCCCAGTTGAAAATCTTGGCCATGATATGTTATTTTTGCATGGGATATTTCCTACATAAATGCAATTGTTAGAATTACAAGGCCTGGCTCATTGTTTACACCAGCGCAAAGTGAGTAATGTTTTGAGTGAATTGGCTGTACAGTGCATGCAGTTTGTCCTGTTCATTTAACTTGAAGAATACTGAATGTTAATTAAGATATGAATGTTTTGGGAGCTCCTCTGGGATCTCTCCACTTTTCCCTTTATTCTCTTCTTTGGAGTGAGTCTATCACTGCCCCTCCTGGGTCAGAGAGAGAGAGAGAGAGTAATTACAGAGAACAGCAAGCCTCCTCCTTCCCCAGAAGAGGAATGTGCCCAGTATATCCTAAGAAAATAAAGGACTGAGCTCTGTGATGTGGTTGGTATAGGCTGGCTTCTACTGGTATTGCATGTCAGATTTTTTTAAAGTGCTCCTGGCATAATTGAAAAAGAGTTAGAGGAGTTATAATTGCCTTTCATCCCAGTTATATGAAAACTAGTACAGGCACACTTAGAAGAAATTTGTTTACAACTGTGAAAATGTGCTAAAAGGAGAAAGCTTGTATTCAATTAAACAGTTAAACACTGTTTTTGAGAAGTGAAACACCATTAAAATCAAGTTTCAGAGTGGTAGCCGTGTTAGTCTGTATCAGCAAAAAGAAAAGGAGTACTTGTGGCACCTTAGAGACTAACAAATTTATTTGAGCGTAAGCTTTCATGGGCTAAAACCGACTGCATTGGATGCATGCAGTGGAAAATACAGAAAGAAGATAGATGGATAGATATACACACAGAGAGAACATGAAAAAACGGGTGTTGCCATACCAACAATAATGAGAGTAATCAGTTAAGGTGGGCTATTATCATCAGGAGAAAAAAACTTTTGTAGTGATAATCATGATGGCCCATTTCCAACAGTTGACAAGAAGGTGTGAGTAACAGTAGGGGGAAAATAAGCATGGGGAAATAGTTTTACTTTGTGTAATGACCCATCTACTCCCAGTCTTTATTCAAGCCTAATTTAATGGTGTCCAGTTTGCAAATTAATTCCAATTCAGCAGTCTCTCATTGGAGTCTGTTTTTTAAAGTTTTTTTGTTGTAGTCTTTTGGTCTGTAATTGAGCGACCAGGGAGACTGAAGTGTACTCTGACTGGTTTTTGAATGTTATAATTCTTGACTTCTGATTTGTGTCCATTTATTCTTTTGTGTAGAGATTGTCCGGTTTGGCCAATGTATATGGCAGAGGGGCATTGCTGGCACATGATGGCATATATCACATTGGTAGATGCGCAGGTGAACGAGCCTCTGATACTGTGGCTGATGTGATTAGGTCCTATGATGGTGTCCCCTGAATAGATATGTGGACAGATGATTTCAACAATTTCCATCCCACCATCAACCTCAGCCTGGACCAGTCCACACAAGAGATCCACTTCCTGGACACTACATTGCTAATAAGCGATGGTCACATGACACCACCCTATACTGGAAACCTGCTGACCGCTATACTTACCTACATACCTCCAGCTTTCATCCAGACCACACCACACGATCTATTGTCTACAGCCAATTTCTAAGATACAACCACATTTGCTCCAACACCTCAGACAGAGACAAACACCTACAAGATCTCTATCAAGCGTTCTTAAAACTACAATACCCACCTACTGAAGTGAAGAAACAGATTGACAGAGCCAGAAGAGTATCCAGAAGTCACCTACTACAGGACAGGCCCAACAAAGAAAATAACAGAACGCCACTAGCCGTCACCTTCAGCCCCCAACTAAAACCTCTCCAACGCATCATCAGGGATCTACAAACTATCCTGAAGGACGACCCATCACTCTCACAGATCTTGGGAGACAGGCCAGTCCTTGCTTACAGACAGCCCCGCAACCTGAAGCAAATACTCACCAGCACCCACACACCACACAATAGAAACGCTAACCCAGGAACCTATCCTTGCAACAAAGCCGTTGCCAACTGTGTCCACATATCTATTCAGGGAACACCATCATAGGACCTAATCACATCAGCCACATTATCAGAGGGTCATTCACCTGCACATCTACCAATGTGATATATGCAAGCAATGCCCCTCTGACATGTACATTGAATAAAGACTGGGAATGGATGGGTCATTACACAAAGTAAAACTATTTCCCCATGTTTATTTCCCCCCCCCCCCCACACACACACACCCACACACACTATTCCTCAGACATTCTTGTCAACTGCTGGAAATAGCCCACCTTGATTATCACAACAAAAGGTTTTTTTCCCCTCGCTCTCCTGCTGGTAATAGCTCACCTTACCTGATCACTCTCCTTACAATGTGTATGGTAACACCCATTGTTTCATGTTCTCTGTGTATATAAATCTCCCCACTGTATTTTCCACTGAATGCATCTGATGAAGTGAGCTGTAGCTCACGAAAGCTTATGCTCAAATAAATGTGTTAGTCTCTAAGGTGCCACAAGTCCTCCTTTTCTTTTTGTGGATACAGACTAACATGGCTGCTACTCTTTATTTTGCATTTAAAATATTTGACATTAAAATTAAACACTAAATTATATTTCTTAGCATTCTGTCTTGTAAATGGACTTGTCAAGCTTTGGTATCTGAGTTTGGTTGGTTGGTTTTTTGTTTGTTTGTTTTTTTGTTGTTGAAATCCAGAAATATTCATGGAGCATCAAAAATTATGCTGCTAGGTTTTTTTCATGGTGTCAGCCGAATGTCCAAAGCTCCAGATAATTTTGTAGCTATATATAATTACTGCTATATTATTTAGAATTGTTTGAATTTCAAAATATGGCAGGCACTATTTTAGTTCTTTTTTTGTTTGGAAGATGGTTTGTGAAACAGTTTTGTGTTATGAAATGTATTAATTATTCAAATGTGTGTTCTAAACAGCATAGGATGACCCTTTTCACCTTATAGGTTGCTCTTGAATTGATTACTTTGGTTATTTGCTTTTTGTGATTGGTCATCACCTAAGTCATATGGACTTGTTTCTGCTTCCTGATTGGACTACTGAAGGGTTTTTTTTGTTTGTTTGTTTTTTAACATGTGCAAATAATACATAGCTAATGCTCTTGTTTGGACAAGAATATCCTGGGTCTCTGGCGGTTACGGACATTCATGTGGGTTGAGATTTGTTTGTTGTGGTCTGCAGGATCAGAGTAAGACTCTCCACTCTACTTAAGCCCCTGTATAGATTGTACAGAGGAAGATGAATGTTAGGAGAATACGTGGGCTGGAGAGAAGGCCGCAGTGGGGATGGCCCAGGTGACACAATCCTCAAGTGACTTGAGCAGAGTGGCTGTGGCTGGTGTAGTAGCCTTGCACATTGGCCTTGGGTTGTGAGGTGGTATCTCTTCCACTTGCCTAGAGGCCAAATGCTTGGGCTCTGTGTGGATGGAGTGGATTTCACCCACTGGTTTCCACTGGGCAGCATGTGGGTGCAATGATTTGCTCACATAGATCTGATTGCCAAATCGGGAATAAAGTTTGTAAAAATATCGTGCAATAAAATATTCTATATAAATGTAAGCTAATAATGGGCATTCATGCATGATCATAAAATATATTCCAATTAAACAAAAAAAGTATTAATAAAAGAATGTGGATTCATGTAACAAAGTTAGGTTTAGAAGAGATATAATGGTTTGGAAAATAGATTTTAATATTTTCTTAATTACATACCTTAAAATGCTTTTACAGGGGAGCTATTTCACAAGTACACAGTGACATTAACTGCATTCCAGCAATTGTAATACAAAACATCAGTCCCAAACCTTGTTATGAATGACCTCTCTTTTCTTTTAGAAAGATAATGGTCTCATCGTGTCCCTGGTGCTCAAAGGGGAGAAACTCCATCTATAAGAGTGAAAGTTGGACTGAAGATTAGCTGAAGGCCTTGAACTAGCAAACGCCACTAGTCTGCTTGATTTATTAAGGCGGAATTTAGGATAATCTACAGTAAGAAAAATCAAGTGAAAGTAAGTACAGTTACAAAATGGGAATATATACAAGTCTTAACAATTAGATTTAAGATGCCTGACATTTCAGGGTCTGGTAACACTTAGTTGTATTTTGGTTGTACTGTGAAGATTGATACTGGTAAGACAGGAGGGGTCATGGTTCAAAACAAATATTTCAGTACTGTGTTTTCTAAACAAAATATAAATACAATCACCAGCAAAATGTAGAGCTCAGAGTGAGCAAACTGCCCACATCACAAAGCAGTGTGAATGCATCTGACAGCAGGAACATTTCTGTCAGTCAGGGATCAAGTTTCCTTTTAAAGTTTTCAAGAGGGTTATTTATAAATAATGAGAAAAATGATTATGAAAAATACCTTTGTCATTTAAAGTAGGGGCCTATCTATTGGGAGACCATAGTTCAGATTTAACTCTGAAAATGATTTTTGTTTATATATGCTTGACCTAGCCTACATTTTATTGTAGCATGGCAGCTTATGTTGTTATTATGAATTTCCATTTCTTATATCTTGTTTCTGAAAAATGTCCCACAGAGTGAGATTATGACTCAAACTGTGTTCATTCCTCGTTGCTGTTACATCCATATTGGGTATCAAAACTAAGCCCTGATACTAGTGTAGTAATGTGGGGAAATCATGACCTGTTACTTTTTCATATTTTATTATGAAAAAGTATTCAAAAAATAAGATTATGTGCAAAATTCTAGAAACACCCTGGTTTGTAATCTCGAAACCCAATGCAAATTACTTTTTCTCCACAAGATTGTTTAACAGGACATAGAATCATAGAAGAATAAGACTGGAAGGGACCAGACATTCAAAACTTTGGGGTGTAAGGAAATCAAAGCTGAGTGCATAATTATAGTGAATGATTTATTAGGTAAATTGAATGTCTCTTGCTTTTGTGAATTGCAAGTAACTTTCAATTTTTGAAAATTATTCATTATTTAGAATTGCATAGTTTTTATGAAAAATTATTGCTGTGTAGTTTTGACTGTGAGCAGTTGACTATGAGTGCCGGGCACCTGAAATTCAGGCTGTGCTGGTTAATTTTTTACTTATGATTTTTCATATGCTATTGTTTCTGTTCATTTTATGAGGTCCTGATTCAGTGTTTAAAATTAAGCACCTGCTCACATGTTCTTTTGACTTGGGGTCTGAATGAGCATAACCTTTACAATTGGTTTTAGGAAAAGTGTAAGCAAAGAAAGCAATCTTGGGGAATCAATGGGATTACTCTTGTGAGCAGTGATGAGCTGCCAAAATCTGAAGAACCGGTTCCTTCACTAGCTCCAGGTCTTCGGCCGCACTGAGGGATGTGCCCCTGAAGTGCCGCTGAAGACCTGGAGTGAGTGAAGGACGTGCCGATAAAGTGCTGCCGAAGACCCGGAGCGAGTGAGGGGCTTACTGCCGAAGACTCGGAGCGCCGCCGGGTGAGTAAAAAAGGATTCTCAAGGGGAACCTCCCCAGACGGGAGCTCAGGCAGGCCAGACAGGATGGTCCCGCGGGCCAGAGTTTGCACAACCCTTTAACAACCGGTTTTAAACTGACTTCTAAATTTAACAACCGGTTTGCGCAAACCGGTAAGAACCGGCTCCAGCTCATCGCTGCTTGTGAGTAATGTCAAATGCATAAATAAAGATTTGTTGGATCTGGCTCATAGCTATTTAAAAAATAGCAGCATATAATCAAGATGAGTGCTGTTCACAAAGCATTGCTTCCACTTTTCTCCCCTTTACTTTCCCTTTTTGGGTGGAAGGGGATGTAGGTGGGTAAAATGACATCTTTTGGCAAAGGGAATAAGAAACCTGACACTGATGGTTCCACCTACGTGAGTAAGTACTACTCACAGGAGAGACCTGTAAGAATTGCCCCACCCCCAACCAAAAAGCAGCAGATTCCAGGGAGGAAGAGAAAAATACCTTGAGGACGTGGTGATGAGAATTAGGGAGACTGGGCCGGAGGGAAGGGGAGAAGTAGGGGATAAAATTTACAAGAGGGAAAATAGGAAGAGAGCTGACAATTAATTGAGAGAAGAGAATAGAGAGGAAGTGCAGAAGGATGGGGAAAATCCTCCTTGATGTAAGCAACCCATGTCAGTCACTGTGAGAGGAAGAAAACTGACTGAAGAGGCCTGAGTCACTTCAGCTAGGACAGCCAAAATAGGAAATACATTGCAGCAGACTGGTTCTAGCTAGGGTATGGGGGGAGAAGGGGCCTGCCTCAACATAACCAAACCATAGCTTTTGATTTATTTTTTGTTTGTGGTAAACTTAAAATACAGGAGATTTTTTTTTTTTACTCCCTTGTTCCCCTAATGGACAAAACAGGAGTGAGTAATTGTTGATCATTTAGATCATTAGAGCAATTAGAGCTCCTTGACAAATTAGAGGAAGCTTTGGAAAGGGGGTTGTAGTGGAAGAAAATTTCCCCAGCTCTTTCTTCACCCAGTAATACTGTATGACAGAGAGGCTTGTGCAAAGTGCTCTTTGGGATTGAGAGGCCCAAGAAACAATCTGATTATAGGGTTTACAGGGACAGGCATGCTCAGGCATGTTTCAGGAATTGAAGTTATGTAATAGAACAGTTTTTCCCTCTGTGCAGCTCAAGAGTGGTTCTTTCTGCTTCTTTCTTCCTTTCTTTTTTCTGGGTCTAAGATAAAATCTTTGAATGGCTCTGATCTGTTGCTTGGAGATTAATGATTCCACAGAGTACATGGTAATGCAGATGGAGATAACATACATTGCATAAAGAAAAGGAGTACTTGTGGCACCTTAGAGACTAACAAATTTATTTGAGCATAAGTTTTCATGAACTACAGCTCACTTCATCGGATGCATTCAGTGAATTGCATGGCATCTTAAACTCCAGTAACTGGCTGTGATGCAGGTGATCAGTGTCTTGTATTTATAGAAGTGGGCATCATAAAAATCTTTCCATTCCCTAACAATTGCCCTTAAAAATGACAAATTAAATGAACTCTATGAGTGCAGTCTTGCAAAGGAATTTTGCTAAAGGCTTCCACTTCATCTTTAAGTCAGGTCATTGTGCTAAAGTATTTCCGCACTCTGAACTCTGCAGTGCTGAAGCATAATAGGACCGTAAAAGACTTAATACTGAATTTTCTTTCCTTTGTATTTTTCAGTCACACCCTTAATATTGCCTTAATGTGTGTTCAAATATTTGGCTAAGCAGCATATGTGTCTATGCATGTTGTAGTCCTCACATTCGTTTATCATTTTCCCTTAATCCCAGTCTTTCTGGAGATGGGAGGAGGGAAGGGGTTCACTAAGAAGTTCTTGCACCCCCCTCCCCCAATTTGGCTGAATTTTCTCATCCCCACCGCCCCTACTAATACCAATAGAAAAGCATCCATTTCACTTGGCAAAAACAGATTAGTTTAACTCTTGCATTAACCCTATTAACAATGTTTTGTTTTTGTTGTTGTTTGTTTTAAATTAGTGTTGCTTAGCTGGAGTAAAGTTTGGATTTAGTAATGTCATGAAGAGACAGGGAATTTTGCTGTAGCTTCTTGCACCTACCTCCTTCTCCAGCCACTACATTCAGCTCCTCTCTCTTCCTACTCAGGCCCCTATCCAGCAAAGCAGTTAAGCATAGGAATATGTAATGGCTTGTAAAGGTTAATTTTGGCCACATGACTGGAATGCTAGTCAATGATATTTGGAATGGTGGGAGTTAGACTGACACAAATGGAGGGATTTTCAATAGCGCCTAAATGACTTTCAATGAAACTTGTACTCCTAAGTCACTGAGGTAGTTTTGAAAATTCCACCCTGTATTCTTAGATACCAGCCCATTTAATGATTTCATTAGCCTCAAAGGCCTGATCCTATGAGATGCTGAGCAGTCATAGCTTCCACTGACACTGTGTTGGGAATACTTGGCTCCTCTCAGGACTGGGCCCCTTACACTCTACCTCTTATTTCCTAGCAGAATAAATGCCTTTCAATGAATAAACTGAACTCCTCTGCATTGATGACCCCATAAAATAGTCAGTGAGTTAAGCATGTTTATTTTTTGCTGCAGGGTGTACATTACATTGGTTTCTTGATTTTCAAAGTATTACAAAAATCTCAGCAGTTCTAATTTGCTTTTTTTGAAAGCTGTCGATCTGAATTTCAAAAGAAAAGAGAGACCATTCCTGGTTTTGGCCCCAAGGTTTGGATTTCTCTCCCTGTTCACATGCACCTCAGTGCTTCACACTCCAGCTTTAATCTTCTCCCTTTAATCTTCTCCCCCCTTACAAACATTTTTAGTATGACTGCTCTTGGGCCCCATATATATTAGTAGTCCCTCCACCACACTTTTGTCTCTATATCCTTTAATGGGCTAACAGTTCCCACCTCCCCATGTCTGATTCATTTTGACTTTTAAGATGGTGTTCATTTAAACTATGGGTTTAATTGTATTTTGTGTGTGTTGTTTTAATCATATTGTACATGCGTCTCTGAGCACCCTGATGGGATGCACTTTGGATATAAAAATATATAATAGTTCTTGCATGAGGGAGCTTTCTACAAGCATCCTACCAATTCCATAGTCTATTTAATTGCATTTTTATATTTTGATTTCTAATACAAAATCTCCTCAGGATTTGAGTAGCCCATAAGTTGTGTGGAGTTTCCCTTCTTGGCAACAAGATTGTTTGTTTTTATTTTCATTTGTTTTGCATTCCAGATTTGTTTTCCCTTTTGTTCTTTAATTGTGGTGATGCATTTTAGTTTAATTAAAGTGTTATGAAAAACACAATTCAATTATTTTATTCCATTTAAACATCCTTCAAGCATCTTGCAAATATTTAAGAAAATGCATTGTTACTAAAATAATACTGTTTAAATTACCTCTGACTCTCCCCTCCACCCAGCCTCAATATGAAATAAAGGAATAATACACAGACCTATGGGTAGAATATTTTTATTACCCTTTAATATATGGAAAAGAATGATTCATAAGTAAAATGAAAGTTCTCCAAAACTCTACATGCTAAAGGCAATGGAAAGTATGGGTTTGTATCTCTATACTGACTTAGTTTAAATTAGCCTGTATTGTGTGGCATAATAACAGTATATGTTAGAAATTGAATGCCATGTAATATGACATGGCCCTGTTTTATATAAACATGTAGCAATAAACAAAGTAGCGTATTAGAATTTGTGATACAGTATTAGGCAAACTTCTGATTTATGATTAAAATATTAGATTTCCATTTCACTTGTGGTACATATCATTCAAATTTATTTCATTTTCTATGAACCCTTTTTCCAGAAAACACATATCTGTATCAAGACTAAATAAAATTAAACGGACATAAAAGCACTGCAATGAATGGCTATTTTCCTTCTGAGTGAAATACTGGAGTCGGGTTACAGGTTGCACTTCCCAAATACCTGTGGATGAAACAAAGGAAAAAGTGAGTTTTATCTTTCTTTACTTCTTTCAGACTAGTGGCCTGATCCTGCAAGATGACTTCAGTGGGAGCTGTGTGTTCTCAGCACCATACAAGAGGCACTGGGCATTTTGCAGGATCGGACCCTAAGAACCCTGTGATCCTTATTCCCATGAGTAGTCCCATTAAAGATCACCAACATTCATAACAGTGGCATGACTGGTTCAGGTTCATTGAACTCAATAAAAAGAATCTCACTGATTTCAGTAGGCTTTGGATTGGACCCAAAGTGCCCACTTTTGCAGTCTTATTCCAGCAAAACTCCCATTAATTTAATGGCAGCTTTGCTTGAGTAAGGATTACAGGAGTGAACCCTAAGCAATGCATTTCTTTAAGAAGGAACCTCTAACAGATTCATATTGATTCTTGTAATTGAATAAATGGGGTGTGCTAAATATTATTACTCCCATGACAAGAAATTTAAATAAATGTATTAACATGAGACAAACATTCAGCTATTGTAATTGAGTAAATATTATACAAATTCCTAAAAATTACTATTAATAAGCATTTTTCTACCCTTAGAATTTCACAATTAACCTGTTTGTTTATACCAGGTACTTACTATGCTTTCATTTTTTTCCCCCACATGCCTCCCAATGATGCTTTGTAGAATGAGTGTGTGGTGGAGTACCTCAGTCGCCCCATTTTCCCATGCCCTATGCCTCTTTAGTTCCAATTCTCAAAGAAGTATATGCATAGGAAAAAGGAACAACGAGCAGAATCAAAAGAAATCCAACAGTTGGCAAGGAAACCTAAAGTGTAAACATATATGTTAATGAGAATAGAAATCAGTAATTACCCTTGAAACAGTATCTGTTTTCTTGAAATATCCCCCAGTGGATACAGGTTAGAACAGTGGTTAAAACATAAGAAAGTTATGACTAAATATATCAAGCATCAATATTGTTTTAACAGTATTCAGTATATAGAAAATTAATCAATTTAAGTTAGCTATCTTTAAAAACAAATAGGATATGGAGTCTGCAGAAGGAAAAAGTCAATAACAATAATTTATCCACAAATCATCTAAAGATGAATGTCAGGTAATTAACAAGATAACATTCTGATTAGCATGAAGTCAGAATTATTGCACAATGCTAAAGTTTTGTTTTATTTTTTTTATAAAGCCATTAGATCAGTATCACAAAGGTAAGAGAGTTAGAAAAAAACATTGTATGTAAACTGCAAAGTACTGTAAAGCCTTCTCTGCAAACAACAAATAAGACTTACCTGATTAGCCATCTGAAGCTCTGCCTGCATCAGCTTCTTTTTCATCAGCATTTATGCTTTGCTCAAGACCTTGAAGAAGTATGGACAATACAGAGTAGCTGTTTTCATAAGTGATAATCAGCTTGCCCCTTGCCAAGGACTCGGGTGCACCTGCAGGTTGGGTGCACAAAAGCATTGCTCAGTAAAAGCGCTGAAAACTTGGAAAAGATCACTTGTGGGCCAGGGGAGGTATGTAAGGGAGTGCAACTGACAAAAGGGATGATTAGAAGTGATGGCCTGAAATGTGCAGTGAGGATGAGAAGTTATCGCTTGTTTTTTCTTTCACATACGTCAATGGCTTGGAAAATGTAAACCTGGGAGAGAACTTCTCGTTCTGGAAAGTTGCACTATATTTTTTCCCCTTGTGCTTTTTTTTTTTCCTTTCTTTTAAATCTCTATCAATGTCCTTCACTGCAAACATGGCTTTAGTGAGGCGATATCAAGGTCTGTGTACAAGGCTTTTCCCTGCTTATCCAGGCACCAGCGAGGCTCCCCTACTGGGTACCAAGGCTGAGAATTCTCTTTCACCATATTTAATCCTTATTGCTAACAAATGCTTTAACCATTTGTTTTCTAGCTGCTTCTTTTTCTTCAGCATGTTCCAACGCTTCCTTGATCTTTTTACTCCATCAACTCTTTCCTAAATGTGCCATATTATGTACATATGATGAAATAGATCTTCTTGCAGTTAGAGGAAGGCTGAGTGAACTCATTCAAAATGGATCAGAATGCCACAGCATCTGCAATTTTCCTCACATACGTAGTAACCACAATATTAATTGTTATGTACTGCTGAGGGTTGACTGTTGTAGTTCATTGAGAGGCACTGTTTCAGCTGCTGAAGATTTGTCTGTGTTCATAACAGAGTGGGATTTTTCACTTGTGTACATGAATAACAATTCAGATGAAAGGTCCACAGTGAAGTCAATAGATCTGCTCACTTGGGTAGAGTTATTCATGTGCCTAAGTGTTTGCAGGATCAGGACCTTAATGTTGCAATTTATAAAGGGTACTAGATGCTTGTGTAACCCACACACCTCCTGGGTATGGTGTTCTGTCCCCTCCAGTGGCACCAAGATGACTTAGAGACAGAAAATTAAATGAGTCCATTCTACAGCTTCAATTAAGAGCCAGTTTGCTTTTAGCTTATGCTGTAGATGCTCATGCACTAAGCTCCAGAGGTCCCAGGTTCAATTCCACCCGCTGATGAACAGGGTCTGTTGGCGTAACACTTGTATATCAGGGAAGTACCTGATGCATCTAACCTATAGCTTTTCTCTTTGGGTCAGATTCTGCAATTTTTGCTCAAACAAAGCTCCCATTACTTCAATTGCAAAGCACTAGGCCCTTTGTTAGTGTGTTTTGCTTAGGAAGAGAAATATACTTTCCAATTTGGAAGCAATTTTTTAGCATGAGCCACTCATACAAGTCAGAATGACTATTTTTTTCAACCCCAGAAATATTAAAAAGTCCCAATCTTTTGTGATCTCTGGGCTCAGTTACTGAACAGCACTCTGGTTGGGCTTTCCCTTGAAAGCTACACATAGGCCGCAGCTAATGCAGCATAACTTTCTGATGTCTCTAAGGACTAATTATGCCAGTGCTTTATGAGCAGCTTGGTGGTCTCTAGTTAGGTGAGTGCACTTCAAAGTCCTACAAAGCCACATGCATGTACTTAACTTCATGCACACAAGTAGACCTGTAAGGTTAAGCATGTGCATAAGTCTTTGTAGGATCATAGCCTAAAGCTGTTGTTTAAAAACAAAAAACCTATTATCTAGGATCAGTGCATCTGCGGGAATGTTTGCTGTTCTAACTCCCAGCATGGCACCTAAAGTCAGTGAGGCTAGACTTGCTGATGATCCCATGATATATTCTCCAGAGGGCAGAAGGCAGAGCACATACAGCTTTGGAATGCTCATCTTAGCTTTATGCCAGAGCTCATCTGTGAGCTGAGGTCTTTCATGGCATGGAGGAAGACACTTTTATTTCACTTCTGGTGTGTGTGTTGATAAGGGTTTATTTATGGATGTAGGGACATTTTTTGCTTGGGAAGTGTGTTTTATTTTTATTATGACATGCTTTACACTGTCATACTGTAGATTTTGTCTGAAACCACACTGCCATTTAACCCTTGTAGTTTTAAGGTGTTTTGGAGGGTTATCAGCATGAGCGCACATAAATACAATGTTGTTATGAGGGAAAAGATGCTTTTTTGTTTGTTTGTTTTCTAAATTCATGTTGAATGTTGTTGTGCTGTAGGGTTACCATACATCCGTATTCTCCCGGACCTGTCCGGCTTTTTAGTTCTTAAATCGCTGTCCAGGAAGAATTTTTAAATATCTAAAAACGTCCAGAATTTTGCCATTATTATTTTTCCCCAAAGAAGAGTTGATCATTCAAGGAAGAGAGTGAATGTTGATCACTCAAGAGAGTGCCTGCTTTTTCCTCCTAGCTCCCAGCACTTGTGCTGCAAAACAGCTGTTTCGCGTGGCTGGGAGGGAGGGGAAAGGAGGGGGGAACGTGATGCACTCAGGGGAGGAGGCGGGGCCGGGGCGGGGATTTGAGGAAGAGGTCCAATGGGGTGGGGAGGAGGCAGAGTTGGGGCGGGGACTTTGGGGAAGGGATTGGAATGGGGGCGGGGAAGGGGTGGAGTTAGGGTGGGGCAAGGGGGCGCAAGCAAATCCCCCCCATGGAGTGTCTTTATTTATTTATTTTGAATGTTCACACATGGTAACCCTACTGTGCTGCTTTCCAAATAGTTTGTGAGATATGGAGACGTTCATCGCTAGGTCACTGGTTCTAGCTTCAGGAAATACTGCACAATCATGAGTGCAGGTAACAATTTCTAACACAAGTACATGCATGGATTGTGCTTTGAGGGTATGGAGGGCTGACACAAAGCCCTTTGCACCACATAAGGCCTGCAGTGGGGTTGTGCTGGTGAGGAATAGGCAAACTGTCTATGATGTGACTGTTTCCTGTATGCCTTGAAGGGGAATTCCATGCCCATTTCAATAAGCTGGTGCATAGGGGATATTGTAGAGCAGGCTGGGGCAATACTGTGGGATCTGCAGTTATACAGGCCTAATAACTCTGCATGGAGGGTGTAGAACAGCAATGCTCATTATTCCACTTATATTCTAGAACAGTGGCTTGTGAAGTGTCTGCTTTGCAGAACAATATTTTCCCTGGGCCTTATTGAATGTGTGAATCCTATCTCCCTCAGTCCCCATGGAGATCCCCTTACATAGCCCAATTACTAGGGGGTTCGCTGAGCAGGAGGGTACATTTCACCTTAATGAAACTATCCTTAATAAATGTCCTGTACTGCCTTATTTATCAAGAGATTATTCAGTAGCCTACCGTATTATCAAACTGGTAGGCTCATGATAAATTCCAATCTAATCTCCAACATTATCTTTGAATAGTCCTACGTTCTAAATAGCTGCGAATGGGGAACAGCAATTATTCCCTAGTTAATATGTGAACCCTCCCTTTTGATGTTACCTAAGAACAATTGTTAAATGTATTTATTTGCAATGCATCCAAATGCCATCAATGTGTGGATTAGCGCTGGCTATCTTAAATACTTGGAGCTGCATAAAACTGAAGAGATTGAATTTCCAAAAATGAATACTGAGTCAGGTCCTGCTCCCATTGAAGTCAATGGCCAAACATGCATTGACTTCAGTGGAAGTAGGATTGGGCCCCATATGTCCAAACTGGGTCAGAGGTTGAATCTCCGATGATCAAGGAGGCACTTTGGAAACCCTATAGGTCTTCTCCAATTTCACTGTCTGTCATTCTGGGTGGTATGTACTGTGGAGCACACATTATTTTTAGCTAGAAGTGAGTCAGTTTGCTGCTGAAAAAAGTTGGCTAAGGTGACTTTATTTATTTATTTGTTTATTTTTAAAGATAACTTTTTGGTTTTCCAGTTACTGAAAATGAAAATAGGATCATTATAAAGGACTTGTATTGAATCTGCTAAGGCTAATGAACCTGGCAAGTTCAGCTTAAAAATTGTAGAATTCTTTATTCATTTCATTTTACTCCCCAAAGATGATCTTTTGATTGCAAGTATTAATGTTCTCTGTGTGACTAATTTACAGGCCAGTAACATTGTATATAACAAGGGAGCTTATGGGGAAAAAACTTTCCACCAGTTTAAAGGGACAGTTGAGGACGGCTGTCCAACTAAGCATATACTTAATTGTGTCCTTCTGTCAGTCCCTTTGAGCTTCTAACCATTTGACCAGCCCTTTTTTAATGTTAACCAGATAAATTGCTCTATTCTGGGTTGCCTATCTAAAACAAACACTTATGCCCTGTCCCTCCATGCATGGATGTTCATGAACAGCTGCAGCAAAGAGAGGGAGTGCTCACAGGGAAATAACTCTTGCAGCTGACATAGACCATCTGGACTGATCCTCCACCAACCACATGATTTATAGGGATTGAAACCATAATTGTGGTTGGGATATGATTCAATGTGGCCAGGAGGGCAGCTGGAGGAGGGTAATCAGGCTGGAGGTATAGTTCTTAGAAACTTGGGAATCAAGCAGCAGTTTGGGTACTTGGGTCAATATTTGATTTATAGACCCTGAGAGGAGGCAGCTGGGAAAATCAGGTAGGGGCCAGGTTTCTAGAATATTTTTCAGAAAATTCCATCTTGTAAAGAGCACGTGGCCAGGCATTGTGCTTCTCTAATGAATATCCCTAGTACAGTCTTGACACAGTGGTGATATCAGAGTTTCTAGTGTCCCACATGTGATTAGATTAAGGGCCCCAGCTGAGTTAAATGTTGGGAGAGTGTTCACCCATGAGTGCCCTTTCCATGTTGGTGTTCAGGTGAAGGAGGAGGATGGAGTAGCTTGTTCCTTTAAAAGGTATATGAACATCCTCCTCTGATGATTCTCACTCCCGGGCTCCTTTTCTGAGTGCTCACTGAAGAGGACTATTAACAGAAAGGAGGTATCTGTATGCCCCACAGTGGATGCAGTTGCATCATACAATATCCCTCTTCTCTGTCATATTCCTTTTTCTTTCCCTAAATATGTAATGGAATGAATTATCATTCCTCTTAATGCAGGTGTGTTTCTGAGAGGGATTGAAAATGTTATTAGAATGATCTCATAGTGATCTTTTCTCTTTGATGCTAGTCTTTACATTGACTAACTTAACACTTGTTAAAAGCCGTGTTGCTTGTCTACACTGGACTTTTAAATTGTGTTAGCTAATACATGCAAATATCACAACTTGAAAGCAATAGTCATTCTCCATCCCTCTGCTGCCTTCAACAGGATGGTTCACTCTCCCTTCTTGGGCATCCAAAATTCTGTCCTTTCCTCGTTCTTCTCCTACTTGAGTGATCACACTTTCAGCATTACCTTCAGTGGTTCCTCTCCCTCTTTCTGAAGGTGTCCCTCAGCGTTCTGTTCTTGGTCCCTCCTTTTCTCCCCCTAAATTTATTTCCTTTGTGAGTTGTGTGTTTGTGTTTTCAGTTATGTATATGCGGACAATTCTCAATACTACAATATATGATGCCTCCATACACACCCTAACTCCATATTATATGGCCATTGTAAATCAGTGTTACCCATGTACACTCTTTCAAATCTGGTCATATATATTATTTTCTTATAGAACCATTGATTTACATTGAATTTTATGAACACAACAGACCTACAAAGGTGGGGGAGGAGGGAGGATTGAGGCAGGCAAGAAAGACAAATCATCTAATTAAAATTGTTTAGGTTTGCCTTGATGCTCATAGGCTCCAGTTGTATTGTTCAGCTTAGATTGTAAACACCTGTGGCAGGAACTTTTTGTCACTTTTTATTTCCATCTGGCAACATTCTGCCAAGTACTTAAATAGATGCTTAACTTTTTAAGAATAAGTCCCACTGAAGTCATTGGGGTTACTCACATGCTTATGCCGGTGCACAGGGGCTTTTGCTAGCTTAGGATCTCTGAGAATTTATGCCGTGAAAAATGCATTGAATGAAAAAGGATTTATATTTGTATTATTTCTGAAAAAAGCATGTAATAATACCAGTGTATTTGAATAAAAATTGTCCATGTTTTAAAAACAAGGCGGAGTAGGAAGTTCATCTTACAAGTTGGTTCTGATAATGGTTACAAGACACAGTTTTCCCACTCTTCTTTCCTATTAGATTGTCTTAAATTGCAGCTACACATAATGTACCCAAATATTTGAAATATAAACAGAAAAATATGCCAGTGACATAAATGCTGATGGTCTAAAGGTCTGGAAGAAGAGTCAATGTATTGTGTATCTGAAATAACAAAGCTGGCAAACATTTTAAGTGTGAAAAGAATGCAAGATAAAGCGGGTGTCCTTCAAGTCTGTATCTTTCTCGACCAAACAGGGTGAACAAAGTTGACTGTGTGCAAGCTGCAGGAAGAAGCTTGTTACAAAGTGAACTGGAATGAAGAAATATGCAGGGGCCTGATTCAAAGTCCATTTTAGTCATAGAAAGTGTCCTATTGACTACAATCGACTTCAGATCAGGTCCCCCTTATTACATTTGTTAATTTTCCACCGTTAGTGAGAGAATGCATGTTGCTGTACCAGTGTTTTACATAACATAATTCAACAGTTAGCAATTAGTACAAATTCAACATAGCTACAAGATTTGATGTCCTAAAACATTAATTACGGGGCAAATTAGCACCTCTGTTTCTGTTCAGTTTTATACAATGTCTGTCACAGTGGAATCTAAGCATTGCACAAAAACTAAAGAATTAAATGGCCAGAAGAAAAGGGTGGATTTCTCTGTTTCTCTTTGCAGGGGAGTGGGGCTTTCTATTAAAGACCATCTGCTCTGGTATATGTTTTTATTTGAAAGGGGTGTTTTTACTAAACACACCCAGCTTGGGCTCAGTCTAATCTCTTCTGGCAAAAAGCCCCACAGCTATTCCCAGTGCTCAGTAGTAGGAAACTGTGCAGGAGCTGGGTCCCTGTGGAGCATAGTTGTCTTGAGGGATGCAGATGATAAGGTCTGGGGGTACTTATCATAGAACTGGAAGGGACCTCAAGAGGTCATCTAGTCCAGTCCCCTGCACTCAAGGCAGGACTAAGTATTATCTAAACTATCTCTATGTCTCAGCCTATTAAATACCTTGAAGATTATCTAAAGGAGAACATGGAAGAAATTAGGCCCCAATCCTGCAAACACCTAAGGCTTAATTCCTCAGTGAAGACAACCTGGGCTGTTACTTGGGAGTCAGCCTTCACCCTGCTCCCATCCACCCAGGCAAGTCATTCAGCTCAGAACAAGCCAGCTTACCCAGGTATCAGCTAAATCCTGAGCACTGCTTACACTTGAGCTGGAACCTGTCCATTTTGCAGCAAAGGCCTTAGATTAAACCACTTGAGAGCTGATAGTCCTCCGTTGTCTTCCCCCAGTTCCTCCCATTGCCCAGAAGGACAAATGAGTTCTCCTACAATTCACTGTGACAGGTTTCAGAGTAGTAGCCGTGCTAAAATAATCATAGAGCAGCTCAGTTTACTGCAGTGCTAAGGCCCACAGGATATGGGCCCAGATAGACGAATGACTACAGCATCAGTGTGGATGCACTGGAGTCTGACTTTGGAGTGTTGCTGCTCTCACCTGAGATAGGCCAATCTTAGTGCTCGCACCCAAATGCCAATTCCCCAGGCTAACTCAGTAGTGAAGACCCTTACATATATGTAACTTTAAACTTGAGTAGTCACATGACTTCAATGAGACTACTCACATGTTTAAATCTGTAAGTATTTGCCAGATTGGGGCCTTATATTGCAGCTCTTTAAAAAGGTACATGTATAATCAATTAACTTATTTAGCACATACCTTTCATTTTGGCTGGAAGTTTGCAGTTACTCTGTTCTGGAATTCATGACCTGAACATGACCATGGTGGCAGGGGGCGGCGGGGAAGTCCCAAGTGTCCAGAATTAAAGCTCACAGTCCAAGTGTATGGAAATATTTAAAGATGGAAACTTCTACGGGAAGACCCTCAGCTGGTGTAAATTGTCATGACTCTGTTGAATTCAGTGGAGCTCTGGCATTTTGCAACAGGTGAGGATCTGTACCTTTGTATCTTAATATAATGAGTTGTCAAGGATGGATCAATTCCTCACTCAGTCCTTGACCAGGCAAAACCCTGATTAATTTCAAATAAGAGTTTTGTTTCATTATAGATTGAGTCAGGACTAGCAGGTGTTGGTTACATATTACAATTATTGGTGGGCAAATTTTAAAAAAGGGACAGATTAGATGTGGTTTAGAAATATATAGATTCTCATGAAAGCTATCAGAACCATTTTGTCAGCATATCTTCAGACTTTCTCACAACATTTCTGGCACGTCAGGTTTCCTATCAATCTGGAAATGGATGGAGAATACATTTCCCCCCCATGGTATTTTGGCCCTCTTAATTGAACTCCATGACAGTCAGATCTGGCAAGTGTGGATGTGTGTGGAAAATGAAAAATATTGGGAACATTGTAATTAATCATTTCAAAAAATGAATAACATTTTGGGAGCCAGGGTTTCCATATTTTTTATGTACTGATTTGCTAAATCCTTAATAAGCATAAACAAATTCCTGCACTTCAAAGATCAGTCAGAAGAAAATGTGTTCAACAAGCCAAAAGTCCCAAGCAAATCTTTGGCATCTGAATAATATGAGAACTTCAAAGGCCTGTCCATATCTGTGTTAGAGGCCAGATCCCCAACTGGTGTAAATCAGCAAACCTCGTCTGGCTTCACTGTGGCTGTGCTGATCTATAGCAGCTGAGGATCCGCCCCTACAACTTTCAAACTGTGTTGAGGAAAGCACCACTTTTGAACTGTGCTATTCATTGCTTAAATGTATTCTACAGATTTTTAGAACTGTTTGGTAATTTGTGCAAATCCTGATAGTGGGTATTTCCAACATTTGTCAACAGGGCTTTACAAAGCCATTGCCTACAGTAAACAAGGTGGTTGAGGTAATGTCTTTTATTGGACCAACTTTATTGGAAGTTGGTCCAGTAAAATATACTACCTCATCCACCTTGTCTCTCTAATATCCTGGGACCAACACAGCTATGACTACATTGCCTACAGTAGGTCTTTTTAGAAAAAAAATCTCATAAATGCTAAATCAGTTCCACTTATCTTTTGTCAACAGTTAAATAGGCTGGGTGCAGACTCCAGATGAAAATTGTGTAGCCACCACAAACTGGCATGACTTCCTGCAATATAGATCACTGCTATCCTCATCCTCGTGGTTTTCTTTCTGGTTTACCTCTGCATTAGTGGTAAAATTATTATTATCATAGAGGCAAATTCTGCATCATACTCCATGAATGGACTCACTAATTTTAATAGGCGTGTTTGAGGAGTAAAGTAATGCTCAGCATGAATACAGGTGGCAGAATTTGGCCCTTTGTTATTTCTCTGTTCTTGAGCACTAGCAGTTTCTATCCTAAGAAGTTTACAGATCCTCTTCTATCCTAAGAAGTTTACAGATCCTCAGTGGGTGTATATTTGCAAACCTCCTTGAAGTCATTGGAGCTACTCCTATTTGCAGCTGCTGAGGGTCGGGCCTTAAAGTCTCAATCCCGTAAAAAAATTATATATGCTTGACATTTTAGACAGACTATTCTCTTTTATTTCAATGAATAATCTGTTGATTTCAGTGGGAATACTCACATGAGTAAAGCTAAGAATTGAATATATTTTTTTGCTAGATAAAGTCTGTAAATGAAACTTGCTGGTTTATTCTGTGTCAACAGACATCAATATATCACCCAAGGAGAATTTTCTTCAACCCTCTTTATATGGCCCTTACTTCAGCTGAACATTTTTGATCAATGGCTTATGCAAAACTACTTCATAGTCAGAAATGTTAATAGCTCTACCTAGAATACTACTATCTTAAGAGATATTTAAGATATTACTGTTCATAACAATCTGACTAGCCTTGATGAAGTAACCTACAGGTTTCCTACAAGTGATCTTTCTTTGAAATGTTACAGTTACCTTTAGAAATACTGTAGACAGAAAAAATCCAAACTGGTGGCCTTGAAGAGAGATGAAAAGTTCACATAGTGTTGGTACATGATACTGATATCAAACAAGCTGAGAAAGAAATCAATAAGGAGACAGAATTATCTTCTGACTTTGCAAGAGGGAGTGACAGCAAAATTAACCTTGAGAAATGTTTTTGGAGAATATTATAGTGAAAACAGTGACACAATGTTAGAGTTTTATGGATATGGAGAGGCCAAGAGTTTTTAACTAATTGTGGGTGTCTGCCTTTCATATACTGCACTTTTATAGCATGATACTGCAGATTTTTGAAATGCAAAAGCTTCCCACTTTCTATAGCCTGGACACTGTGTTTAAAATTTCAGGGACAAGTATCATGCCACATAAGTTTTGTCTGTGAATACTGGGTTGGTCACCCTCCTTTTGAAAATCAGGCCTTTTTAAGGTGTCTCAAATTGGGCATCCTAAACATGAGGAGTCTCAAATCACTGATCACATTCTAAACTGCCACTTTTTTTCCTTCTGTGCAACCCAGAGCCAGTATCAGGTTTACAATGGCACCAGTAGTGCTGTTGTGCCAGGCCCACGCTTAGAAGGGGCCCATAACGACTACATGTATCCCATGGGGGAGCTCCTTGCTTGCTCTCCCCACCCCTGAGCTCCCTCCCTCGCTCTCCTGGGGTGGCAGCGGTGACTCCTGGCATGCAGCCCCCCGGCGACCCTGATGCTTGGCTGTGGGCTCCGGGGCACCATCTTGATCCCGCAGCTTTGTGCCGACCGTGTGTGTGTGTGTGTGTGTGTGTGTGTGTGTGTGTCCTTTCAGCCGCCATCGAGCCAGCGCAGGAGAGGCTAGCTGTCTGTGACCCCCAGGCATGGGTGAGGGGCGATGACAGCAGGGCTGGCTTCCCTGCCCCCTGCCAGTGGCAATGCCTAGAAACTTTCCCACACACTCCAGGGAGTGGAGGGGGTGCAGCGCAGTTTGGCGGAAGGGCCATTTTGGGGCAAGTCCGGGTGCGATGGAGGAGCTGGCGGTGATTCTGTGTGGGAGGGGCTAGGAGAAGCAGGGTTGGGGTAGAGGGAGGGAGGAGAAAGTCTGGGTTGAAGGTGGGGTTTGGCTCTGTGTGTGTGGGGGCAGCACAAGGGAGGGAAATAACACCCTGGGGTGAAAGTGGTGGGGTGGGGGTGGGCAGTAGCAGGGATATTGAGGAGAGCCTTTGTGTGAAGGTGCAAGATAATTGTATGCAGGGGACACAGTAGGAGGGGTAGAGGGAGGAGAGCCCAGGTCTGAAGGTTGAGGTAGGCACTTAAGGTGGATTGTGATTGCCTTGGTGGTAAAGTGTGTGTGTGTGTGTGTGTCTCAGTGGCCCTTTCTCCCAGGAAAAGATGGGCACCAGCAATTTTCCTCCTCACACTCCTCCCCAGTAACTTTACTGTCTCACTTGAAGTCATGAAGGGGGTGGTGAGGCAAAGGGAGAAACAGGCTAAAGAAAGTAACTTTTAAAAAAAGTTTGGTAAACATTGTACCAAAGTAGAAAATCCAGCATTCAAAAAATGTATTTATGAACATAATTTTGGGTGGAGGAGGTGGTGGTGGGGCGATGCAGGTTGAACTCCATAGACTGCTGGATTCAGGCTTAAGATGGCTCATAAATATGCTAGTTAAGCCCTTGTGTTCAGGGAGCCAAACAGGCCCTGAATGCTTAAACAAAAAAGACAAAACTAACAATCCCCTCCCACACAAATAAACCAAATTCAAGAGTATTCTGGTTATATTGATGCTTGTTCTCTATGGGCTGAGTGGAGGTCTCAATTAAGTGTGGCTTCAAATATCTTATTTTGTTTTTAAATAAAGGTTTTCATCCCCATCCCAGCAGTAGTGGGTAGGCTATGGCATCCTCACCCCGGGCCCACACTCGGAAGCAGCCCATAACGACTACATGAGGGACCACAGATATGGTTTTCACATGTTAGCAGGTCTAGATAAACGTTTGGTGGAAGCCAAATTTTTAAAAAATCATGTGGCAATGATCTGGCAGAGCCGTTACTTAAATGTTAGAAACAGTACACCTTTTTGGTCATTGTGCATGATTTCTCAATTTTTAAAAACTGGGTTTTTAAAGTGTGTCTTCTCTGTGTTTAGCAGCTAAATTCTCTTCAAATATTGGGTGCTACTAATTTCCAGTAAAAAAACAGTGAGTTACAGAATAACTTGGCAAGTAATTACAACCAGTGTTCTGCAGAGCAGGAAATTCCAGGGTAATTAACCAATAACTATTTGGTGAAAGCAAAAGCTGAAATCTCCAAAAAAATGAGGATTTTATGTTAAGTATTTTGGGGAAAGAAAACAAGCACTTGCTTTCTCCCCTAATACAGAGTTCTTCCACTGCAAGTTATTGGTATGTCTACGTTGAAAATTAAGTTGTGTTTTCACGTTATTAGTTACTTATAATAACTATAAATTCAGTTGTAGGCAGGATAGTGGAAGGCTTCAGCCTACAGTTAAACACAACTGGGATAAACATCTATGTAGGGCCTATGTTAGAATCTGCAAACATTAAAACGCAACTAAGACAAAGACATTAAAAAGTGGCTAGTGATTTAAGACATCTCAACTGCAGATATCTTCTGAAAATCAGGCCCTTTTAAGGTGCTAGTCCAGCATTTTCTGAAAATCAGCTCTCATTAAGGAGTTTCTAGGTGGAAAACCAAAAGTGAGACACCCAAAATCACTAACTTTTGGATACATGAGCTAGGAGAAGCTAATGGAAGTTACACCCATCCTGTGGCAGCTGAAATAGAACTTCTCAGCAGAATGGCTAAGATCCAGTGTTTGTGTTTTTTCTTTCCTGGACTCCTCCTTCAGAGACATCCTTAAACTTCAAGGTCAGTGCTGTTTTGTTTGAATTTTGGGTTAAAATATTATTCTGGGTTGGGTGGAATAGAATCAAAAATATATTTGGACTGGGGAAGAGCTCTGGTTCAGGCCAGATAGCTGGATTTGAAGAAAAGCCCCTCCAATTTATTAAATAAACTAGAATAGTCTTAAATCCAGAAGCTATCACACTTGGCAGTCAAAACATGTGTTTTATGTAGATCTGTGATTTCACCAGTTGTTTCAAGGTTAATTTTCTTTCTTCCGGGACCTTTAAAGAAAACCTTTGTCAATGAACTACAGTGAGAACCTTTTCCCTTTTGAGGACGGGGGAGGAAAGTTGATAATGAAGACTGAACTATGAAAACTCCCCTCAGTCCATCTGGTAAGTGGTGAGGAATTTTGCCATTCAAATGAAAAAAGAAAGTTGTTTTTGTTTGTTTTCTCACAGCACTTGCCAGGCTTCTACACATTATTAAAACACATGGAGAATATTACAGTGATGAGGAGTTTGTGTAAGGAGGAAAGAGGGCAATAGGGAACAACAGATGGGACAAGTTAGGGCAACAATATATTTAACAATAAATATTAGATATTACATCCCATCTGGGAGATGCATAATACCTAGAAGCTGCTCAGTATCACTTTGAGGACTAGGATCTAAAAGATATAGAAGAATGAATGATACTAGGGAACTTCAATGAGAACTAATTTTTTTCTCCTGGAATAGGTGTACTCTGGAAACAATTCAGTTCTCACTGAAATTCCCAGTGACATCCCTCTACTTCATTTTGTAGATCCTGTCCTCAGACTGATACGGGGTATCTTCACAGCAGTTGGACATCTCCTAGGCTAGATATAAGGTCTAATATTTACTTATGAAGATCATGGTTCTGTTCTCTCTTTCTTCCGTGGAATAAATCTTTAAACGACACTCCCATCTAAGTGCTGTCTGCATCCTTCTAATGAGACAATTGTGTGGTCACTTAACTTCCCACAAGAAAGGAAACTGATCTCACACATGTCTCTGCTGGCTTATTTGATGCATGGTAATATGCAAAAATACACCACATAAGTGTAACTGATGTTTACTGAGGGCAGTGGACGGCCACAGGGATGAAATCCTGGCTCCTCTGAAAACAAAGGTAAAACTCCATTGACCTCAATGGACCAGGATTTCACTCCAGGTTTTCACATTAATTCATTAAAATATTTCAACTGTGTTTCACACCATTGCCCACGAGGGGTTTCTGACTCTCCTGCAGACCTAAGCAGGGGTGGATGGAGTTTGCTGCTTTCCTTCTGAGGAGCCCCAACTGCTAGTATTGCCCCAATATGCCCCAACAGATCTGTCTTCTATGAGGTTCTATAGTCTATTCTTCCATAACTAGTTCAATGGTAACAAAGCTATTTCCCTCCCTAATTTTTATGTAAGCATAGAGAGAGAAACAAGCAAGCTACAATTTGTTTTCCACAGCTTGGGAACGAACAAATCCCATGCTTGGCACTATCAATGGCTGAGAATATACCTAGATGGCTTATATATCAGCTTCAGAAACCCTTTTCTGGAAAGAGGGAGACTGATAAATGAATAGTTTTAAAGAAAAATATTTCTTAATTGTACTATGAATATTTTTTTTTAACTGCTCTCATTCTTAACTCTCTGCATCAGCTGCTTGGCATGTGGTTTGTGTGCCAGATACAACACTAAACCACGTCAACAGCGCTTCAACTATCTGATTTTAAAGCAGGTTGCAAATCAGGGAAACAATCTGGCAAATAATTTTGAATTTTCAAAGTAATTTTCCCATTTTTCAGGGTTTGAAATTGACCTGTATCCCATTTTTCATGACATTTTCCACAACATTTTTACCTAATTCTTTAGCCAAATCATTTTTGAAATGTTTTATAGAGAGAAAACCACATTTTCTTATTAAAATCAGATTTTCTGTAAATGGAAAAATGTTGAATAAAATTTTGGTCAAATTTCACACAAAAAGGAAAACTTGGATAATGTTGACCATTTGTTATTAAAAGTTTAATTTTGGGGGGGAAAAAGCACTTTATTTTAAACAAAAATAGTTTGAAGAAAATGTAAACTAGCTCCATTAATAAACTTACAACACATATATTTAGTGCCCTTCTTCCTGAAGGATTCCAGAACACTTCCCAAATCAGATGTAAGAATCCCTTTCCCACTATTGAAATACAGGTGCAGTTTAAGACTGAACAACTAAATTACTGTCCAACAATTTCCCCTCTGCGTGGGTTGAGGAACTTCTGAAGGACTTCTCTCTTTGGCCTTGTCTATTGTAGGAAAATTCATTGCATAAATGTGTTAAACAACTTTAATGTTAGCTGATCAGAGTTAACCTTTGGAGGAGGGGATCCTGTGGTGAGTCCTCCCTCCTTTTCATCTTCTGTTGGGTGAAGTTTGAGGTCTCACCTCCTCCATATGAGGAGGTATCCCCTCTTTGTCTCTTCCCTCCCACATTATAGTTACACTGGATGGATTCAAAGCTGCATATAGACATGATTTTGTTTTGATGCAGATTATTGTAAAATTATAAAGGAGTGGACATTCATAGAATTTAAGTAGATCATCTTTTTGACCTCCTTTATAACGCAGACCATTAAATTTAATCCAGTCAGCCCTGCTCTGAGCTCAATTACTTGTGTTTGATTAAAGTGTAACTTCCAGAAAGACACCCAGTCTTGATTTTAAAAACATCAAGAAATGGATAACCCATCACTTCCAGTGGTTAATCACCCCCACTGTTAACAATGTGTGCATAATTTCTAATTTCAATTTGTATGGCTTCAGCCATTGGTTCCAGTTATGTTTTCTGTGCTAAAACAAGAGCCCTGTAGTACCCGTTATTTTCTTCCCATGAGGGCCTGTACTGAGTGAAGCCCGGGCTGGGAGTGATGAATGCCTAACTTCAGTATTTGTCTGAATATTAAATAACTGGAAATATATCAGTCAACAGGTGTTAGAAGTTAGAGTAACAAAGAATAGTCCAATGTTCCATTTGATCATTGGTTTCAGTACAGAGTTAGCAATCAGAATCAATAGCTATACTAAGCTCTTAACCTCACAATTCAGAATATTACTTTTCCTGTTTTGTCAATAACTTGCTTTTGATTAAAAGGTGTATTGGAATTTCAGTACTGAATTCCTATTCATCATTAAAGGTCCTGTTTCAATAAACATCTTGCCAATTTTCTTTCATAGTATAATTTTTTTGTTTTAATTTCTATGAGTAAAAGTGGACTAATGTATCAGAAATGAGATCAGTAGCCTCACTGAGGGCTGTGGCTCTGATTTTAGGTAGGCCTTTACCTGGTCTCCAGTATTGTAGATGCAGTTTTGTGTGCATAACTACATGCAGGTGGAAAATTGAAGGTGTAGCTGTTTCATCATGCAGTTGCACCCAGTTATCTATTTTGCAGGTCAGTCAGACAGGTAGGGTGATATTACTGACAAATAGCTGAACTTGCAACTTTGCACCCTTATTTAATTTCATCCATCCCTTTAGAAGCCTTTTTAGAAAAATCAGACTGGTGTGTGCTACTTGAACCTGCAGGACTCAGAAGCTCCTCAACTCATGTCTGAGCAAGTGGGGCCAGGTCTGAAAACAAAGAGATAAGTAGGAAAGGAACATAAGCTGGCTGTAGGAGAGGGGGGTCAAAGAAGTGATCAGTTGTGCACATTGTAACCAGCAGTGCTTCCTCCTAATTTCTGCCCCTACTGTAACTATTCTGGCTCACCAGCCAAACAAGCTCTGGGGATCAGAGAAAGACACATCTTAAATATGTCACTTTGAATATTTTTGGCCAAAAGCCAAATAAAATCAGAATTTTGGCTAGAAATTGGCTTTTCTAAATTTCAGTGCAGTCCTTAATAGTGTCAGAAAGTCATTACCATCTGATTGTTGCTTGGTGGTGAATGTAAAATAATTTGTTGGTATTAGTCCAGTACCAACTGGATGTAGCCACTAAGCACTAACTGACGACTTTGTTAGCAATCTCAGCAGAGATCTGAGAAATGAATGGTCATAGAGTTTGAATGAGCCTTCTCACCTCTAGGGATGGACGCTGCAGAGCAGGGTTGATGCTCCTTGGTGGGACAGTAGGGCAGCTTGTTGCTCCATGCCCTGTACTTGTTCTGTAGCTAAACAGAAGTATGAACTTTCCAGGATTGTCAGTTCAACGCTTTTCCTGAGCATTTTCACAGAATGAAAAAACAGTGATTTGCCATGTCTCTTTCTCCTAGCACATAATCTTTAAGGTCTATCAGATGCACCACACTAAATCCTTTCTCTTTTCAGACTTGTTAGTATGTATGTTTCTTGTGAATTATTCACAAATATTCAAGCTTTTTCCAAGTAGCCAATTATTCCTGTATATTTCTGCATTTTTGTCCTTTTTGATTTAGGGAGACTGAGTGACAAGAAAACTTAACTTATGATAGGTTTCAGAGTAGCAGCCGTGTTAGTCTGTATTCGCAAAAAGAAAAGGAGTACTTGTGGCACCTTAGAGACTAAAAAATTTATTAGAGCATAAGCTTATCCGATGAAGTGAGCTGTAGCTCACGAAAGCTTATGCTCTAATAAATTTGTTAGTCTCTAAGGTGCCACAAGTACTCCTTTTCTTTTAACTTATGATGATGAGGATTTTTTTAGTTCTCATGGATATTTTTAACCTTGATTTTAGTTGACAATAATTTTAGCTGGGTGTATAATTGCTGGATTCCATATCTTAAGAAACAATTATTTATAATGAATGGTATATTCGTTATAAAGGGTTTGCATGATTCATTATTTGTTGCAATGAGGAGTTTCACTGGATTGTAATATCTTGGAACCTGACACTTAGCTCCTGTCTTGTTTCCAATTAGCCATATTATAGAAAACTTTTACAGTCAAGTTTCTTCAACGGTCTTCGAAAGTAAAATAATTTGAGACACTTATGAAGTACTGCTACTGAGGAGATCAAACTTCAGGCCTCTGATCATTTTCCAGCTGTAATACAGGAATGGGTACTAGACATTAGATTGGTATGCCATCCAGTAGGTTCTGGGAGTATGGGGAAGATGGTAGCTGTCAGGAAAGAGAAAGCAGATTTGTTTTCTATTTTTTTTGCTATTACTTCCTAGTATCCCTTCTGCACAAAATGATGATTCCGTCTGGCCCCTGTGTCCAACTAGTGTTGACAGGTGGAGAAGGGATTGCATTGTACAAGACCTTTGTATGCACGAGCTGGAGTGAAAAGAAAAAAATAGTGTATGGGGGAAATCTTTCAGGTTTTCTCTGAGAAAACAAATATATTGATAGAGATCTTAAAATTGCAAAGCAAACACATACATGTGGAATCTGATTTGCCTCTGTGAAATCAGGGTAATCAGGCCCTAATCTCTCTTTAAATATGTGTCCCCCTTCTTCTTTCTATAAATTGTGATTTGACACTAGACAAAGATGATCAATGAGAGGAAAGAGAACACTTGGGAGTCTGCATGGGGCTTGGCAAGACAAAGACCCCAGAAAATATTTTGAATTTCACCTGTTGTGCTCAGATTTCATGCTCCAGAGGCTCTTCTGACTTTTGTAAGCTTGAGTCATCTCTCTTACTTCAGAGCATTTTGACAACTATTTTCCGGTAAAGTTTCTGAGCTATTTTCTTTATTTAATTATCAGGCTAAACATTTGCCTTTATGTTAGTTGATCTTGGGCCAATGCTGGGACATGTGCACTGGCCCTGGGAGCATATATACTGTCAAACTGCTGCAAATTCTGGTAGTCTCCAATGGGCCTTCAAGTACCATCATTCTGAGCACATTTTGCACTTCTTTCTCTACTTCAATTGTGATTATATTACCAGATGGCACCACGGAAACTGTTAGCTTGAAATTAATGATTGCTACCATTTGAAAGCTGTTGTACCACTGGAAAGCTGGTAATAAAGTATTTATGTTTAGCTTTATTGGGTTTAAAAAAATACCAGACCTTACAATGGTCATTAATTGCTCAGCCTAGCAGCAAAAAAAAAAAAGGGGGGGGAAAGGGGGTGGTTTGTCTGTGACTCAGGACTGAATATAGTAAGTCGCAGGCCTCCAAGTTGTATAATCTTCAATTTCTGAAAGTGTTGTGTGTTTAACAATATCTAACCCTCTGTGACTCTAGCGCTAGTATTTACTTCATTTTCACTGAAGTAGCAGTGGTGTCAATCTTGAATTTTTGCTCACATACTGGTGTGGGCTGTAGATTTGCAAAACATGTCTGAGTCTGAAGACATTGCATGGGGACCCAGTATGCAGGACAAGACATGAAATCTGCACATACATTTCCTCCTTGACAATTTCAGTAGTCAGTAATATTCTCAGAAGGTCCATGGGGGTGTTGTGATGACATTCATCTGGGGATGATCAAGATGAATATTTAGAAACAGAGCCTCTTCAGGATTGCAACATTTAGAAGGTTTCATGGACCAGTCTGAGATAATTTTATCTCTCTGACAATAGAATTAGCTTAGTGTGCAAAATTATCATGTTTTATATTGTGTATATAGAGTCATTTAAATACCAGCTCAGCCTAATTGTATTTTAATTGTAAAAAAACAAAAAAACAAAACAAAAAAAATGAAATGGAGGGATTCGTTGTGTTCATTAGGAAATGTGCTGTTAATGGGGCTATAATTTGTTAATCTGAGTATTCATCTGCTCATAAACCCACAGATATTCAAGGACACTTACTGTATTAGGCCCCAATTGAGTGAAGTACCTAAGCACATCACCTTTAAAGAGCATTTGAAGAGCAGTGTGATTATTCATGTGCTTAAAGTAAAGTATGTGCATAAGCTAAATACTTTGCTGGATTGGTACTAGTCACAGAGGTGGAAGGATGGAAGGGACTGATCTTTAAGGAAGTTGGGCTCATTGTCACCTGTGCCTTGTCAGCTTCTTCCCCAGGGGAAGGACTTTGAGACCGATAAACTAGAGCCTGCTCAGCTTAATTGGGGAGAAAGATTTGTAGGGAGCAGGAAGGTTTTCTCTAGTAGAGCCATTTGGATTGTAGAAAGTGCAAGAAAACTCTGGAGTGGGCCCAGGAATGAGGCTTAGAAACAGAGAACCCAGGAATGGGGTTATAAGAAAGGCCTAGAGAGAGGCCTATGTAGCAAGTGGTCCAGGAAAGTGAAGAGGGAGGAGGTCAGAGTGAGTGGATCTTCTTTGTTTACTACAAGGTCCCTGGATTGGAACCCAGAATTGAAGGAGGGCCTGGGTTCCCCTACAAGGCTGCTAAGGAATGTGGTGCGAAAACCCCTGACATGAGGGACAGAAGGATTGTGATCCTGGAGTTGGACTGAAGACCCAATGTGAGTTTTCTGGATATATGTTTGCTTGTGATGGACCTCCGTTTGTTAACGTGGAAGGAGTGGACTCTTGTGATACAACTTGAGGTCTAAGTCACCTCTGTGATCCAACAATGCTGCAAATTACAGGACCACCTGGGGGACAGAGTGAGTTGACCTAGGGAAACTGAGACAGATACATCTTTGAAAGCCCAGGGAGATAGGGTGATCTTGTTGCATCCTTTATCGACATGCCAGTTTGTAAAGCAACCTCCATGCTGCAGCTTGTAATTATTTAGCAAGACAGTTAGGGCTACATTTTGAATGTGTTGGTTCTGAATATGTGTATGCAAGATTAGGAGCACAACAACATGTCTGTGCACACAAATGCATTAGATTAATAGATTTTAAGACCAGAAGGGACCATTATGATCATATAGGTCAGACTTCCTTCATAAACAGACCACAGAACCTCACCAGTAATTTCTGCATTAAACTCATAATTTCTATTGTTAAAACATATATTTTATAAAGAGATCCAGTCTCAATGTAAAGACTTCATTTGGAGAATCCACAACATCCCCCGGTTAAGTTGTTCCAATGACTAAGTACCATCTATGGTTGACAATTTCTGTCTTTATTAGAATTAGTCTAACTTCAGCTTCCAGTAACGCTCCAGAAACTCCCCAGTCAGGAACCTGTTCTTCTGCTGTTCAGTCTCTTGCCTGGTGAGTCCATCACTTAACCAGTCAGAGAAGAGGGAGAGGAAGATCAATACTTTCCTAAGTCCAGGAGAGGGAGAGGTGGATGGAACTTTGTCTCTGCAAACAGCTGAGGAGAGGAGCCTGCATTCCCTTTTATTTTAAACTTGGTTGCTTCCATTATTTACACTGATTGTAAGAATGAGCTGTGAATTGAAATTCGATCATACTTACTGTTCGAACAATACTTGGACCAAGAATTATTCACTTAAAAAATTAATGAATAATTTCAAACCATCAGTACAGTCAAGAATTTCATGACCTGTTTGTGGGAGATTTGTCAAAAGGAGGTGTGTGTGGGAGAGCTAACTCTATTAAATACATTGTGAATTATTCTGCTTTAATGGCCAATTCCTTTCCAAACAGCTACATTTAGGCGTTTGCAGGATCAGGGTCCAATGAGTGCTTCTAATGAAGCCAATGGGACTACTCATGTATCTAAAGTTACATGCATTAGTTTTTACAGGATTGGGGCATTAAACTATAAGCTAAACGGGGCAGGGATACTGGTGATAGTGGTGTGTGCGCTGCAAATTCCATGCACATTTGTGGAGCTATATAAATGTTAAAAGCCCACAAGTAGAAACATATTTTGAAGTTTCTGATGTAACTATATTATATCAACACTAGATGGCAGTAGCAGCTAAGTAAAATGGAAAAAGAAAAGGAGTACTTGTGGCACCTTAGAGACTAACAAATTAAAATGGAAAATACTATTTTAACACAAAGTCTACAGTATTCCTGGAGGCTTTATATTCTCATAATTATATTTTAGTGTAGGACCTAGAGATAAACTTGACCACAGAGTTCTGAAGTGTCCAAATCCAGGGATAGGGCTTAGACCGATCTCTTGCTATAGAGTGACTACATAGTTAATATTAATACTCTCCCACTAAGGCAAGAAAAATCTCAGATTTGTGTGACTTTCAGAAAGTTTGATTATGAGCCAGGTAGAGTTGTTGCATACAGAATACAGGGTAATACAGGGTAACCTTATCCTGCAGGAGTAAGGTCAAACCGGGGAGTCTAGAGCTAAACATCCTATTTGTGTGCTGGGAATCATGCTTAAACTTACCTCTTCTCACACATGTCCTTTCTCTACCCATGCACCAGTCCTATTCTGACTCTGAACTCTTGATACTTACTTATATGAACAAACATCACTGAAGTGTCTGAGTACCTCCCAAGCATTTAACAGATTTACCTCATAATTCTTCTGTGAGGTGGGAAAGTGTTATCTCCATTTACAGGTTTCAGAGTAGCAGCCGTGTTAGTCTGTATTCGCAAAAAGAAAAGGAGTACTTGTGGCACCTTAGAGACTAACAAATTTATTAGAGCATAAGCTTTCGTGAGCTACAGCTCACTTCATCGGATGCATTTGGTGGAAAAAACAGAGGAGAGATTTATATACACACACACAGAGAACATGAAACAATGGGTTTATCATACACACTGTAAGGAGAGTGATCACTTAAGATAAGCCATCACCAGCAGCAGGGGGGGGAAAGGAGGAAAACCTTTCATGGTGACAAGCAAGGTAGGCTAATTCCAGCAGTTAACAAGAATATCAGAGGAACAGTGGGGGGTGGGGTGGGAGGGAGAAATACCATGGGGAAATAGTTTTACTTTGTGTAATGACTCATCCATTCCCAGTCTCTATTCAAGCCTAAGTTAATTGTATCCAGTTTGCAAATTAATTCCAATTCAGCAGTCTCTCGTTGGAGTCTGTTTTTGAAGCTTTTTTGTTGGAGTATAGCCACTCTTAGGTCTGTGATCGAGTGACCAGAGAGATTGAAGTGTTCTCCAACTGGTTTTTGAATGTTATAATTCTTGAATTCTTGAATGCATCCGATGAAGTGAGCTGTAGCTCACGAAAGCTTATGCTCTAATAAATTTGTTAGTCTCTAAGGTGCCACAAGTACTCCTTTTCTTTTTGATAATTCTTGATGTCTGATTTGTGTCCATTCATTCTTTTACGTAGAGACTGTCCAGTTTGGCCAATGTACATGGCAGAGGGGCATTGCTGGCACATGATGGCATATATCACATTGGTAGATGCGCAGGTGAACGAGCCTCTGATAGTGTGGCTGATGTGATTAGGCCCTATGATGGTATCCCCTGAATAGATATGTGGACAGAGTTGGCAACGGGCTTTGTTGCAAGGATAGGTTCCTGGGTTAGTGGTTCTGTTGTGTGGTGTGTGGTTGCTGGTGAGTATTTGCTTCAGATTGGGGGGCTGTCTGTAAGCAAGGACTGGTCTGTCTCCCAAGATCTGTGAGAGTGATGGGTCGTCCTTCAGGATAGGTTGTAGATCCTTGATGATTCGTTGGAGAGGTTTTAGTTGGGGGCTGAAGGTGATGGCTAGTGGCGTTCTGTTGTTTTCTTTGTTGGGCCTGTCCTGTAGTAGGTGACTTCTGGGTACTCTTCTGGCTCTGTACAGGTGTGGCACAGAGGAGATTGATCGATTGCCCAAGGTCTCTCAGGAATTTGGGGGCAGAGCTGAGAATTAAACTCAAAGTCCTACTCAGTGCCTTCATGTTAAGACATCATTATTCCACACTATGTAGGAAAAAAATACTAGTGCTTAAGACAGCCTGCAGGGGTGAGTGGGATAGGTGCTCCTGATGTCCACTGCGAAAGGGCTATATGAATGAAGTTAACCTGTTCAAAATCATCCAGTACAGTGGAAGGAGGCATTATTGTTCAGACTGAGATTTAGTAGTTTATTTAGAAGTCCGTTCCATTCTTGCTTAATCCAGACCATAGGGGACGAACAGTTTGGGTTCCTCCCCACCCACACCAAAACAAGCTTTGAGATTCTTCCAGAGAGACACCATATTTCAGTCACACTCCTTTCAGAGACTATTTCTCTCAGCTCCCCTGCCTCCTTTCCCACATATTATCTCTTACCCTCTGGGAATATCCATGCCAAGATGCCAGTATTTGGACTTGCCTCCAGGGAGAACTGAATGGTTATGGCCACCCACTGTAGAAGTGTGTGTGTGTGTGTGTGTGTTTAAGTAAGATCACTGTGCTGAGTGGGTAAAAAAGTGAATTATCTTGTATCATTGATGGTCTCTTGGCATTTGTAAAGGCTTTCCATTGATTCGGAGTTTAAGAAGTTGTCAAACCCATCCTGATAAATATTTGTTAAATTTTTAATAGTTTCCGCTCTTTCACCTAGAATTTGGTATTTACTCACCATATTAATTATGTGGCTCGGCTGAGCATGAAGTAATCATCAAGTGCATTACTTCTTCATGGGGGGGAAGAGGAAACAATTTTAAAAAACGTTCACAGATATTTAATGGGATACAGGCTGAAACAAAAGGCCATTAGGAACTCTGCTTAGAAAGCCCTGAGGATCCTCTCGAAGAATATTCAGATTATTTTTGTGACTGGCCTGAATAAAATGTGAAAGGCCAGAGGGTTAGATCACCATCTGCCTATTGTTTTAAATGATTGGCCTTTATCAGTATCAGATCACACAAGTCAGGAGTTGGACTAGTGGATATAAAAGAGATAAAGGTCAATATTATGAGGGGGAGAGAAATTGCACTGCTCTTGGTTCTTACTGAACAGCATGTAAATTAACACATCTGAAGGAGTCAGGACAAACCTGTAAACACCAACTGATGTCAGTGCAAGAGAACTGCAAAACTAATTTCTGCTGCAAAGAAATGACAAATGTGGTAATTGTGGAAAAGAATATACTGGAGGGAAGGGGAGCCTGAGCTCATGAGATGAGGCAACATCAGATGTGATTGTATGGGAACTGGTATTTGTACATGTTTATTAATCAGTAATCATGCTGCCTAACTGCTGTTAAGGGAAATAAAATTTCAAGGGTGTCTGCTATTGCAAAAATACAGTACAACCTATTTTATGCCACTGGTAAAGGGGACATAAAGTGTCCACCAATCTGCAGCAGAGGTCCTGTGTAATTGTAATCAATCTGGTTTGTGGCCCTGGTTCCCTGCTTCCCTACCAAAGATGTGTGTCACAGAGATCACATGCTAAAGGAAAACACAGAGAGGGTAGGGAAAAGGGCATAACACAAGTGTGGTTAAGGTGGTGATAGGCAATGTAATGTTACAGTAATACAAATGTAACTAATACCCCCTATACACACAGCCTCCAAAACATTCCCCATTACTACAATTAATATTGTTAGAAATGTGCTTTATATAATTTACTGAGTCATTATTACTGGGTTTTTTATTTTTAGTATTTCCAGTTTTCAAGTAGTTAGCACTCTAGGAGCTCTGCCCCATGTTCATCTCATTTTTGTTTTAATGTTTCTTGTACTCTTCTGCTCACTTTTCCTTATTTTTTTAGTGGAATATCCCTATAAAAACAAACACAAAAACTCTGGCTCCTCCCAAACTCCTCCTCCTCCTCCTCCTCTTTCTTCTCTACAAAGACAAGAGGTATGTTATCCCCTTATCAGAAAGGGCGAACACCCACATTTTAGGCTTCATCTACATCCTTCTGTATTGGGGAAACTGTGTTGATGCAGTTTTGGACCTTGGCAGCTTCAAAGGGGCCAAGAGGATACTGGCCCTAAATTAGCCTCTTGATTTATAAAAAAAAAACTTTTTCTTTGCTGTAGAACTCCTTAAGCACAGAGTATCCACTGCTTCACTTAGGTGTCTCCTATGTCCTCATTGTGTAACAACTACTCCAAGCACTTTCCTTTTGCAGTAATAATGAATGGCATGTAGATAACACTCTCTTATGCACAGATCTCAAACATCCCCAAGGATGTGGGGGAGGGAAATGATCAAATAGAGAGCATTGTAATCCTTACTGTATAGATGGGGTAACTGAGACACAGAAGGATTAGGAGCCAGATTCTGTTCCCCTTGCTCACATTTGAGTAGTACCTTACTCCATAAAAAGCCCCAGTGAAAGGTTTTACTCAACATGAATAAAGAAGGCAGAAGAATCAAGCTTAAAATAATGTAGTCAACATGCCACAAGTCTAGTCTCTACCCTTCTCTTTCCCCTCACTTGACCTTACAGTATGTGTGGAAGAATGAGTAACCAGGAAGAACTCTGTGTAGGATTTGAGCCAAAGTTCTTCTAGAAGAAGCAGAGAGTGATGAACTACACGCTTTCTGCTGTCGGAATTCCATAGTGTGAATAGCTGTATAAGTGAACTTTGAGATAGATGCACTGATGTAAAAAGTCAGCAATATACTAACTAGTCCTCCTGGAAAATGTTCCGTTGATGCTACTCTAAATGTTCAGTTTGTGGGTTGAAACTACTGTTATTTGCTCAAGTGAATTCAGAATCTGCAAAAGAAGAACAAACATTGCATGCTAAATCTTTGTTACTGAAATAATAAAATAAATAATAAAAATAAAAATAATACTAGTTCTGCACTAGTAGTTTTCCATCTTCTACAAGTAGCAGCTGAGTGGAAGTCAGAAGTTAAAAGGATGTGGTGCATTCTCTCCAGCGATTCCTCTGTGATATAAGGGTGTGCTCCCATAGGTTTACATTTGAGGAGATGAAAGTTGAAAGCTAGAGGCTGTTCTTATTGGTAATGCACAGCTTTTCAACTCCCTTCCCGTTGAAATCCCCCAGCCCCATGCTATGGGACCCATGGAATTCTTCGTCTTTTAGACCATGTCTTAAAGAGCTGGCTCCCCACACACACTTTCAATCTTACAACAGCCTTGCAGTAACTGTAAAGCTCAGTTATACAAAAAGTTAATATTAGGACTGCTTTAAGGACACAAACTGAAAATAAAACTGGTTTAATAACATGAGTGCAGCTGCTTGGTTAAATTCCTCTCTGTTCTGTTCAGAGTTTGGATTTTGTTTTTAATGAGTTGGTCTAGAAATCTTCAGGAAGCTACAGAAAGAATCTTTGATTGGGCTACAACTAGCAGGAGGTGGAGGATGGAGAAGTTTCCTATTGTGACACAAGTAGCTCTGTGCTCTGTGAAACACAGTTTAAGAGTCCTGGGCTAGATTCCAGACTACACAGCTGTACCTTTAATTTGCAAATTAATATCCTGATAGTTCAACTTGTTCTACCTGAGTGAATGCCTATGCCTGGCTGGAATGCTATTGAAGTCAAGTTTCAAGGGTGGTGGTGGGGGCACAACGTTATTTGTGAATAAATAATGATATATTTGTTTGAACTGTCACTTCTATTGTACTTTCGGATCTATTGATGTTTTTTATGTAGCACCATTCGCTATTATATGTAGGCACTAATAGATCCACACTTCAGAATAACTGTCCCTTTTCTGAGAACTCCAACAACCAAATAGAGCAGGGCGTGGGGGGAAGTGGCTGGTTTGATTTTGTTTCCATTTCTGCCCCCCCCCCACATCTTAGTTATCTTTTAAAATATTATAGAAATTAAAACCAAAAAGCAAATACTTCCTGGCAATACTATTTTAGTTTTTCCCACTAGAGGGATCCATAAGTTTGAACTGCCTAAATCACCATCGCAGCCAAATATTGCATTTTATTTGGTACAGAAAGTTTTATTACAATAGATCATGTTCCCTGAAATACATTTCAAATTAATTTTACACTTTATGAAATTTGGCTACTTTAATGTCATCTCTTCAGAACATGAAGCTAATCATTTTTTTTTAAGTTATTTTGCTTCCGATGCCTTGTGTACATTTCCAGAGCCTAACTAAACTTCATGGAAAAAATCTGAACTCATCGAATGAATCTGCTTTGATGCCAACAAAATGACCTTAAGAAAAATGAAAATGCAACAAAGCAAGCCTTTGAGAGGGCATTTTTCTAGTCAAAAGGCATCTTGCCAATTTTAGATAAGAAGGCTAAGCACTGACAAGATAACCCTCCTAAAAAAGCAGTCAGTAATTACCAGCCCTGAACCTAGCAGCAGGAAGTAACATTTCACAGATTTTCAAAATGCAACTTGATTAGCCTTTCAGTGTTAAAATTTAAGCTGTGAGAGCTCAGGGAAATCTGTCTGCTCAGCAAAATTCAATTTTTGTTTGCTTGAAAAACAGGGAAAAGATTGCTTCTACTCCTACAAGCCTAAGGAGAATGTAATTAAAGACAATGGAAGAATTAAAAACAGGGCTGGTTCTAGGGGAGCAAGCAGGTATTTTGGGGCTCCTGGATGTCACTATTTAATGAATAAAGAAACTGAGTCCAGGGGCTAGTTAGACCCCTGGAAAATCTTGGATTTTAAGAGTTTAAAATAACAAAATTTGGCTACTGTCAGTATTTTGCTGTGATTTATAATTTATATAAAGGATGAAGACTCTAATTTGCTGTTCCACTGCTTAAAGTTGGATAACTTTGTATATATTTTTCCTTTCTGACAATCGGGGGTCCCCTGAAAATCATTTGTGAGGGCAAATGTCCCCTTTGCCCCCCTGGGAGCACTGGGCCTGATTAAAAATAGACAAATTAGGACAGCTTGGATTGAGCCCATGTAACACTAACAGATCCTAGTTGTCGGCGGGCAAGATCGAACCTGGGAACTCTGGAGCTAAATGCAGGAGCCTCTACTGGAGGAGCTAAAAGCCACATGGACATTGGTTAAGGCTGTAAAGTAAAGTTCATTAATCTCACTTGAAGTGGTCTCCATGCCACTTGATGGGGTACAGCATCACACCCAGGAAGTGTGTGGGTTAAACTAGAGCAGCCACAGAACAGTGAGAAGAAAAACAGGTTTCTTAACATGCTTGAGCAAAGCGTGCTGAGGGCTCTCTCCCTAGTAAATCAGCCTCTGAAGCAGAATGATATGAAATTGGAACAGGAGTGGTGCACATACAGGTCTCTGTATGGGATATATAGATTGTTGTACATAGGCATTAGCTCTCAGGCACTCATCTCACTCCACAACAGGCTGAGTATCTGAGACACAGCCAGTAGTACTCCCACTCCTATTCACCTTGACTGTTGGCCAGTACCAGATTCTTTGTCATTCTTTACAACTGGGCAGGAGACTGTTTTGGCTATGTCTAGACATAACTGAGTCTCGACCTATGGGTTTCACTGTAATGTCTGCTGTGCAGAGTCTTTCATGGTTTTACTTTTTTTCAGGGAAGCTGAGAGAGAGAGAGAAAACCCAGTCTGAGCATTATGTTGCACATTTTCTTACCTTTGCAAGGCAGGCATCTTGGCCAATGCAAGTAGCATTACAAAGTTTTCTGAACAATCATATTCTCCAGCTGCCACCCCACCTTCTGTGCAGGGCTGGATCCTGCAGTCCCATACTCTCACACATGGGGTTTGGCTGTAATATACTCTAAGCCCTGAATAGGGGGGTCAGTACAAAGCCAATTGGTTCAGGGGAGCTATGTGAGAGATTGTGATTGGTGTGCACAGGGGGATGCAGGTTCTGCACTATCCATGAGGATGGGGTTGACTTGTTCCCCCCCCAGTGCTGCCGTTCTGTGCACATGGGCGCACAGGAGATGGGGCTAACCTGATGCATGAAGTGAGTCCTGAAATTTTCACACTGGAGTACAACTCCCTCGGCCAGATTGAGGGTAAAATCCTGTGTTAATTGAAATCAGTAACAAAATTCCCTTTGACTTCAGTGGGACCAGGATTTTAGTGGCACTGGAACAATGTTTGGAGGGGGGTGATGAGCTGCATCCCTCTTACCCCTGTCCCTGCCCCTCACCGCCCCCTAGAGCTGGGACTGGAAGCTGGGCCATGGCTCTGGGAGGTGGGGATGCAGACAGGGGTAAGGCAGCAGAGGCTGGGGTCACAGCTATGGCTGGGTGCAGAGCCCCAGGCATTGGACTGGCAGCCGGGACCCTTTGTGTATAGAACAACCCTCATATAACTAATTCTTCTCCTTCATATCCCTCCTTAAGATGCACTTTTCTTGTGATGGATACAAGAAATCTGCAAATGAAGACAGATGATATTGTTAATTTCTTTTTACCAGTAAATAATGGTTCAAATTTGAAAGCATCAACTTGTGTTTCTAGATAGCCTGTGTAACCATTTGATCTTACTTCTACCATCTTTGCCCTCCTTCCTGCATTCCTGTCCATTGTTTATTATGCTTGTCTATGGTGCCTTGTTTCAGTTTATATGCTTACCTTTTGGGGTTTGGGCTTGTCTTCCTATATGCTTGTACAGCACTAGCATCATAAGGTCCTGGTCCTGTTTGGGTCTCTGAGGACTGCAATGTAAATAATAATAATATTACCACAGAACATGGTAGAAGAGAAACTCCCCACATTTCACTGTGAAAGAGCAAGTTAGTTTTCTTACTTGGTGCTTCATTTTCTTGCATCTTTTCCCACTGTAACAGGAACACCTCAACAGTCAGATTGCAGAGTTCCTTCTGCTTTTCTGTATATAAACACATGGCCTTCTCCCAGAAAGGGCTTCAAAGATTTCCATATGTTTCCACACTTAGTGTTACAATTGTATGCTTAGGAATCCATTTAGGTCACTTTCATCATGAATTGTTTTTCATGTGCCAATTGTCCTATGAATTTGTAATCTTAATACCAAGACTTGAGTCCTAATTCTCCACTGATTTGCACCTTGTGTAGTCATTTGCACATCTGCAGACTGCAAGCAGGTGCAGAATGAAACCATTCTGCTTTGGTAGCACATTACACACACCTTTAATAGGTGTAAATGACTACACAACCTGCCAGGCAGTAAAGAATTTAGCTCTCTCTATCACAGTCAAATCACTTGTCTACTCATTTTCCCATCAAATAAAATGTCTAATACATTGTACTTAGCATATATTTATTGTTTTCTGTCTTTTATTTATATATATAAATATAAATTTAATATATAAAAGAATCTGTGTAACCCTTAGATGGCACTGACAAAAAACAATAACAAAACAAAACAAAATACCCATGCATTTTGGGCCTAGGAGTCTCCTCTTTCCCCTGTATTGTAGCAAACATGCAAGGTACTAGCAAACTTCAACAGGACTTTATTTTTAAAGTGGAAACCTCTTTACCAAGCTGCTGCTGCACCCTTGGTAGCCCTCACTCCACCTTGTCAACTTCCCCCCAGCTCCTTCCTTTTTCCTGTCCTTTCAGACTCCCAACTGCCAATGTTCCCAGTTCTAATAATTACAAGTAGCATCTAAACACTACATTCCCTCCTCGCTTAAGAAACTCTCCCAATTAAAATAAACATTGTTATTCTAACCAGAGGAACAAATATGAGACAGGACACTATACAGTTGGCAGAAATATTGCACTGAAAACACTGTAGATACTACATAATATAGTCTCTAGTCCAGACAGGTGGTCATCTGGGTCTGACAGGCTATCTCTCAAGCCCCAGTTCCAGGGCAATGTCTTGTGGTGTTGATACTACAGTGAAGTTATCCAATGCAGACTGGGTGTTGGCATAATCTCCTCTTCATGCATAGGCAGGTGCAAGATAAGAAGCATTCCATACCCGCCCATCAGAAAGTCGATAGATGTAAATTCCCATCTTCTCTATGATTTTAAGAGGAGCAGTGAATTTATGGTCCCCTTTGCATAAAATTCCAGGTTTTTGTATTCTAACGAAGGAACCACACTCAAAATGTGGTTCCTTAGCAGCCCGCTGCTTGTCTGTGAAAGCCTTAGACTTTGCTTGGTTCTGTTCAACTATTTTTTTCACATCATCCTCGGTTTGGGCATCAGGTCGTGCCTTTAACAATCCAGCAATGTTCAGTTTAGTATTCATCTGTTTCCCATGCAGTAACTCTGTGGGCGATCTTTGCATTGGGCATGTCGTGTAGCCCGGTATGCTTCCGTGAAATCAGTAGAGAAGGTTATCCACAATCAGCATTCCAGTTTAGCCATTTGCAAACTCTCTTTCAAACTTCTGTTAAACCGTTCAATTTCCCCATTGGCTTGAGGGTAATATATAAACCTTCTGTATAAAATGTTCCTCTCTTCCAGAAAAGTTTCAAACTCCAGGGAAGTAAATTGACTACCATTATTTGAAACCAGTTCTTTGGGGTTACCTTCCCTGCTAAAAACTGAAGAGAGGAACTTAATTACTGTAGCAGAAGAGATCTGCAATGTAAACTCTACCTCAGGCCATTTATTGAAATAGTCTATTAAAGTAATGGCATAACAGCAGTCACTTGGAGCAGTATCAAAGGGTCCTACAATGTCAATCACCACTTTTTCCCAAGCAGATTCAGGAAGAGGAACAGGCTGTAATGGAGGGGTACATGTCACTGCTGTCAGGCATTTGGCAAATGACACAGGATTTTAGTCCAGCCTGTGAAATTGTATGCCCCAGAAAGGAAAGTTCAGTTTGTCTAAATTTGCATTTGCTTGCTGATGCAGTTTAGTACAGACTGCAGATTATTGTCATGCTCCTCAGAAGTATTTCCAAACATGGTAATATCATCCAGATAGCACTGAACTCCATGTTGATTCTTTAGAATAAATTACATCATTTTTTGGAAGGCACTTGGGGCAGATGTGAGACTGTATGAAACATGTTTAAAATAAAATAGTCGCTCATGTGTAATAAATGCTTTGAGGTCTCTGCTATCTTCAGCTTCCCTGACTGAAAATGGTAAGCACCATAACTTTTGTCATACAGGCATCACATTATTCTGCATTTTAACTTTATTCAGAAACCCATAAGCACAGCCGAGTTTCTCCTCATCCTGGTGTTGGATTCCAGCTGAAACTGGTGTGTGTACCGCAAGAATGCTTTGCTGAGGAAGATCAATTCATCCATTAAATACCCTAATATTTAAATCAGCCAGTAAATCTCTTGCAAGGATAGGAGTGCCTTTGTGGACAATGTAGAACTCTGCAGTTACACAGCAATCACCAAAAGTAACTATTGCTGGCAGGCAGCCACATACTGGAATACGTTTTTTTTCAAATAGCATACCAAGTGAAGTTTGGGTTCAGTAAGAGGCACATCTTTAAAATAATGCAAATAGATGGAATCAGGTAGTATAGATACTGCTGAGCCAGTGTCCAACATTAGCTGAATAGAGTGTGATTTGCCTGAGGGTATGGCGGAAATGTTTACAGTGCACTTTATTTGTTCTGGAATATGTGCAGTAGTGGTTTTGTCCACGCTCAGCACAGTAACATCTGGTATTGTAACTGCATGCACCAGTTGATTGAACTGATTGCTGCGACATACTTTAGCAAAACACCCAATCTTTTTGCAATGATTGCACTGAGCTACTTTTGCCGGACATCCTGTGTAGCTTGCAAGGTGTTGTGGGGATCCACAGTGAAAGCATGCTTTTACTGTATTTTGAATTTGCTGATTTGGTGCGCTCTGTATCCATGCTCACTATTTTGGCTTCAGCTGTAGCTGACTCAATCTGAGTAGCAATGGGTATTGCTTTTTCTAGTGTAAATTGTGGTTCTAGAAGTAAGCATTCTCTTACACAAAGCATGGTTGTTTTCTCAATGAGCTTTTCTCTAATCATCTCATCTGCCATATCCCGGCACAAGAGTCCCAAAGTCACAATCAGACTCCTCAAGAAAGCAATATACTGCAGTATAGTTTCCCCCATTTTCTGCTCATGCTGGTGAAATCTGTAGTGATTAACTACTACCTTCACTTTTGGCACAAAAAAGTTCTTTAATGCAGTGAGTGCAGTCTCATATTTATCATCTGCAAGGGGAAAAGTGTAAATATACACTGCCCTTCTGCTCCAAGGCAGTGGATTAGCAGAACACACTTTCTTACTTCAGAAATCTCTGTAGCACTGATTGCAAGCAGATAAGTCTCAAACGTATAGATCCAGGCAGTAAAAGTAATTGGAGGCTCACCTGGGCTTTGCAGAAAGGGTACAGGTGCGTTCAGAGGCAGAAGATCCATCCTCATCACCAAGATGTTGTAGCAACCATGCAAGGTACTAACATACTTCAATAGGACTTTATTTTTTAAAGTGGAAACCTCTTTACCAAGCTGCTGCTGCACCCTTGGTAGCTCTCACTCCACCTCCTCAACTTCCCCGCCATCCTTCCTGTTTCCTGTCCTTTCAGACACCCAACAGCCAGTGCTCCCAGTTCTAATAATTACAAGCAGCATATAAACATCACACCCTACTATAAGTTCAGCTCTATACACACCCTTCCATTTTTTTATAAGCCTCTTAAAAATCAAACAAACAGCATTGGAATGGGATTTACCCCCGACATGCTGTGAAAAGGTTGAGATGAGCCCGAGAAGCCCATGAAACAGCCTGGGTACCTGGAGGGTGGGCCAGGCCTAATTAAAGATAAAGCCCAGCATGGGGGCAGGGTGGAAGGGGAAGCAGTTTTTTGTTTGCTTCTTTCCTCATAAAGAGCTGGGTGAGTCCAACTGGAGTGGAAAGAGAAAAGGCGTACTTGTGGCACCTTAGAGACTAACAAATTTATTTGAGCATAAGCTTTTGTGAGCTACAGCTCACTTCATCAGATGCATTCGGTGGTTTTACCGAATGCATCCGATGAAGTGAGCTGTAGCTCACGAAAGCTTATGCTCAAATAAATTTGTTAGTCTCTAAGGTGCCACAAGTACACCTTTTCCTTTTGCGAATACAGACTAACATGGCTGCTTCTCTGAAACCTGTCAACTGGAGTGGGGAGACCCACTGGAAAGTTCCCTCTCTCTGGCAAGCAACCTGAAAGAAGGTTGAAAATGAGAGAGTGCAAAAAGGCTTCTGCAGGAGTGACCAGGAAGCCTGACTAGAGACAGAGATCATGAGGAGCTGTAGCTAGCCTGAACCCCTGAGTGAAGGGAGGAGTGGTGGGGTTGATGAAAGCATGGAAACCTATGGCTAGCCAGGACAGTCTAGAAAGAACAGCAGAGGCATGCCTGAGTGAGATGGCTGCCCGCTGAGTCCAGCCATGCTGAAGGTTTGGTTATGTACACATTACATTAGGACTCTGGTAAAGGACTTTGTAAAGCAGCCTGACTGGAAGGCCAGGACACCCCTGTGGCAGGAGTAGGCTGATAGTGTGTGTGAGTGCGTGGGTGCACATCTGACCACAAGGGGATGTATTGGGGCGGCAACATTGCTACCAGCATAATAATATTGTGTCAGAGGCAATATTTCCACTCAAATGTTAACAGTTCAATAAAAGTTCCACCAATCAGACAAAATTATCATCACATTAATTTTTTCTCTTTGAAATAATTAATCTTAATCACCAAACAGATTTGAGCTCAATCTGACTAAAAGGTGAACATATGAAGGAATTTTTGTGGTTCTTAATTGTTACAGCAATTCCTCCCAAGCACCCTAGGACATTAAATTGGGCTGAATTCCTCATTGATGTAAATTACTCACCAGATGTACCATGTAGCAAAGAGTTGCTTTCTTCTAACGTTGAAGAAGGAACTTCATTAAAATAAGGAAAACAATATTACCCCTAAAGCTACTCTGCATTTCTCCTTGCTTCACAGCAGTGCTTCTGCCTGCTCCCTTTCTGATACATCCAGTTTCTAACTTGCATACTGCGAGAATGTTTCTTTAAAAATGTAAGTCTCAAAGGAATCTAACGTCAATCAATTTTGAATTCATTAGTAGTACAAAAGGAGCATCATTCCTCTTAGGCCAGCCTATACACAGGTTTTTGTACCACTCTGACTGTATTGGTTTAGAAACTCACACATTTACAGAAATAAGATTTACCAACACATGCACTTTGCTATTAGTCTTGAGAGTTATTCTGCTTTAATCAGTTTAGAAACATAGTTAGAAATATAGTTAAAATGGTTCAACATCTCTGAAGGGTAGATGCAGTTATACCAGTATGAAGGTGCATATCTCCGTAAATGTGCTAGTTTCTAAACCAGACCAGTCATTTAAAAACTGTGTAGCCAAGCCTTTAATTATACATCAGATAAGAGAGAGTGTCAGTGGAAAAAGGGTGTGGTCATTCAAAATAAGGTGTTCCAGAAGTGTGCAAGGGAAAGACACAGTAGGGAAATTCATTGGTGGTGCAAGCAGTTGAATAGTATCTAACAGGATAAAGTAACTCTTCTCCTGCCAACACACTTTTTAAATTATTTATATCAACACTATGGGAAACATCTTTAATACTCCTGACAGAATAAAAAAGGTGTCATATGAGATTCCACTTTTGTGGGGGAGGAGATGTTGGAAGGACAACAGCATTTCAACATGGTGATATAAGTTTTTATAAAACTTACATAATGAATGTTTAATATCATTATAAGAATCTTATTTTATAAGATATATGTTCATATATAACTGAAGGAATATTAACTTTATAATTTTTAGCCTGGATTTTATATTCTGGAAAAACATGATATCTGTATAATATATTTTTACATCAGGTTAATATGTAAATATTGTACTATTGATGTATTGTACAAAATACATGGTTCCATAGAAATTTTTTCAATAATAATCCTTTATATTTTAAGTATTATAAAGATTTCTCTTTTGTAATATTTCAATATGATTTTAATATCCCCCAAATATTTGTAACATTATTTGATACTACTAAAATTTTGTTTAGTTTTCCCATATGGGAACTGTAAGCAAGTGTTATTCCCACTTTGAGTCTCTCTAATATATTTCTTCTTTTCGACTGCTCATGGAGGGACCTTTCAGATGTTCAAGAAAAAGAAGGCACTGAGATGTGCTCTTCAGTACTCAGATCACACTCCCTCTTTCTTAGTGTTCCTGGTGCTCAAGCAAAGGCGTGGGGGCAAATCCCTTTGGAATTTGGGAAGAGATTATAGTGTAATGACTCCATTTTTGAACATTACACTCTGATTCAGCAGCTCCTTTGGCTTCTGTACTTGGGGTGGTTTGAATTTCCCAGTGGTGTGAGTTTTGGCAAATGTGTGCGGTAATTGTTAATAGTAAAGCCTAGGCGATGTTAGGAAGTGGTATACATTTAGTCTGCAGTGTGACATGAATAGACAAATATATTGAGCTTACAAGGTAAAGTCTGCAAGCTGAGTTCGTCAAGGGTAGACATAGAAGGGCTTATTCTTCATGGCTCATCCCCTTGGGAAATAACTTGTAGCAGTTTCTGTGCAAATTTGTTGTACAAAAGTGAAATTGGAAAGCTGTGTGATTAACTAATGAAAGATCAGGCTTCAACAAAGTTTTTGTTTTGTTTTAGCAACTGTGAAATGTCATAAGATGGCACAATGAAAGATTTTACGATATTTCTTTAACGGCACACTACACAGCATAGCTCAGGTTAACTACACCAAGCCAAAGGTGGAACAGAAGGCCAGTATGTTTGTATGCACTACTGTTAAGAAGGATATAGGATTATTGTACTATCCTATTAGGATATGCTTTCTGAGATTTAAGACTGAAAGGAACTAGATGAATTGCAACACTGACTGCACATACAAAGTTTTGTAGCCAGAGCACTAGTGTGGAAGGGATGCTTTTCTACAGTAATGCTAAGGATGAAAGCCAGCTCAAAATAAGAATGATTGTTCACTCCATTCGACCTTATCTCTGTTTGGTAATATATTTTTCATTATTATTATTTTAGTTATATAGTCATACAATGAAATTGCTAACATGGGACCATTCTTAAGACAGCAGCATTTAAATGTCAAGACTGTTTATTGTTCAGGTTTTCTGGGTGACAGTGTTATTATTATAATTTTGGGGAAATGAGTGTCTGATGTACACATTTAATGTACACACTGCTTTGGATGCACTTCCTTTGCCTTCATCTTCCTGCCCTATGTTACTATTGGTCAGGTGCCTCTATGCTGCACTTCATTTTTTGTTTTTTACTTCCAGTCCATTAAAAAAGTGGCGATGTCTCACTCATGCATCGTGAAGATAGACAATCACACCCTGGAATTGTGCAATTCACCCAGTACCTTGTCCCAACAATAGAAGGACAAAACTATTCTGAAGATAATGAAGGAAGAGACAATAGACTGTCAAGGAAGAGCTTCACTGGCAACGATGAAAGCAAGGAAGGTGGTGGAACCACCAAGTATGAGACAAGAACTAGGATACTTTGGAATGAAAGGAATAAGTGGATTTTTTGCATTGGAGGTACGTGGAACCTTACAGGATTGGGACATTAGCTATGACTTGACTTCCTTCAAAGGAATAAGGGGCCCACCATACTTCACAGTTGCCTGTTATTAGGGTATTTCCTTATTCTGAAAGGAAATAACGAACAGTGTAAAATCCTTACTACTTCTCCTATTGAAATCTCTGGATTTCAGTGAGACCCAGCTCAGGCCTTTCACTTGTAATTAATTCTCAGTCTTTATTGATATTTATTGCTAATATTGTAACACTCTAACATGTCATATGTAGAATTGTGCTGTATTTAGAGTGACCAGATGTCCCAATAATATTAGGACCATCCTGATATTAGGGGTTTGTCTTGTTTACAAAACTATATTCCCCCTCCCATCCCAAAAAAAAAGTGTCCCAATTTTTCACAACTGCTGTATTGTATTGATTATTTTAAGACTTTGAGCTAAATTCATCCCCGATTAATGCCAAATAATATGTCATCTAAATAGTTCAACACTACTTCCTATGTGAACAAGTGGTTGGATTGGAAACATTACAACAAATTGGGATATAAATACAATTTTCATGTGTCTCCTTAATACTGTTAATATCACAGGCTTCAATGAAGTAGGTTTCATGCCTACCATCTAGAGGACATTCATTAATTCCAGGGTCCTTGTCATTCCGAATCAAGTTCAGTGCTGAAACCCCAGAGCTCAGGAAAAGCACGGTGACTGTCTTGTTAGAAAAATCGCTTGGAGTGTGAGGGTGATTATCAACCTTTGAAGGGCAGCCTAGTTCCTTAGAGAATCGAGAAGAGTATCATACTTAGGGCCTTACCAAACTTCTCAAGGAATTAGTCACAAATGTGCCTTTGCAAGCTTTGTAGCCAATGTAAACATCTTTCTGAGCAGAGCTTTCAAATCAAGATATTTTAGTGCAGTTCTTGATAGAGAGTGATAGCTTCATGTTATCTGATTATTCTACTGAAGATATTATTTGACAAGCACACAGGGTAGAATCTGCTACCAAGGCAGGTCTTGGAAGCCATCCTATTAGTAAGTTTTATGAGGCATCTTCAGGCTGCTTAACCTTTTGTAGGATATTTAGGCTGTGGATGGGGGAAAGAGGTATTGACAATGTAAACATTTAGCACCCAATGCACTTATATGGGACTTTATCTTGGGGAAGCAAGGGAAGGTATGGATGCAACTGGTAGGGCCATGACCCATATTATTTTCCATACTGATGTTGTAGAATCTATTAACATTAAGGCTCTAGGTCAAGTATTTTCAAAAATTAATGAGAGCAGCTGGGTGTTCAGCACTTTTTGAAAAATAAGCTCTTTAGATGCCTACATATGGATTTAGGAGCCTAGCATTAGATTTGAAAATGTTTGCCAGAAAGCCTGAAAAATTAATTTCAGGCATATGACATTGCTTCTTTTTACTCTAAGATGCTTTGCTGTGATTAATAATACAGAATTAGAGAAAGGTGGAATCATATAGATCTATACTCTTCACTGTCATTGTGTGTGTGGGGAGGAGCTGGGGGGAGGAAGCTGCAATCAATGAGATTACAAAGTGTGTAAATTAGTGGAGAACTGGCCCACAAAACAGATCTTGCAAACAGTAGTAATGCTTTCCTGAGTGTCCCAAAATTCATCTCCAGATTGCAATTTTTGCTGTTTTGTATTTGGAGATAAATGAAGAGTCCTTGAAAGAGAAATTTTACCTCCATATAATTTTGAGAAATATAAACTTCAATAAATTAGACTATTTCTAAAGATGAAAGCTAGTTGACAACATGTTTTCCTGTCCAGCCATTTAAACATTTACAAGCTAGCTACCGCATTTCTGTCACTTTTTTCCAAGATCAAGCTTCAGTTCAACTTTCTTCTTGCCTTCTTCAGTAAGAGCCTCTGCTGCATTATTGCCCATAAAATCCCTGGTATGGGAGTCCTTTTAGCTGCTATAATTTTGATTATGTACCAACAAGACTTTTCTAGAGTATGTTAGTATCAGAGAAATATTTCTCTCCTGCCAATGAAAATTTGAAGAGCTAAGTCTAATTCTTCAATTTAGTGTAGTGTTCAATGAACCAATGCAGTTCAAAGAAAACTATAGATGAATTCCAGAAGTGAGAGATTGTTTTCAGAGCATTATATTTCCTTAATGTATATATAATCTTACATCCATCTTTGAGTACTAAGAAGAGTGTTTTTTGTTTTGTTTTGTTTTTTGGTGGTGGTGATCTTCCTTGCCATTAAACACATAGCTGCATGTACAATACTTGGTGTAAAATCATGGAACCATACTGCTTAATAAATACTGTGTGTAGTGATGATTTTCGTTTATCTTTTTCAAACAAAAGTGAAGAGAGAAAACTGCAATGTGCTAAAGAGTCTTCCATTTCATAGGCTTGATTGCTATAATACTTAAAGAGATTACTCCTATAACCACAGTGCTACATCAGTTCCTTACATATAATCATGCCTAGGAGATTTGTCTGACTGAATTTTTTTATGAAATTGTGTGTGTCTCTGCCTTTATGCTGACCTTCCACAAGAGCTATTCTGTATCAAGTTAAGACAGGGTCCTGCAGGGTCAAAAAGAATCTCCAGTGTTTTAGGTTGTTTTTGAAAACTACATGAAAGATACATTAAGGACAACATTCTACAATAGACTTGCAAGGACCTAAGCAAATATTATGTCCTTAAGGTGACTTTTTTTGGGGTGGGAGGAATGGGTAGAGAGAGGAAGTTCTTCCAAAAGAGTATTGAAACTGACACTTTAGTCAAAACTGAGTTTAAAACAGAGGAACACAAGCTGCATAAGCAATGAATTATCCCTTTAACATATTTGAATAGCTTACTAGAGAAGATCTTATGCATCCGATGAAGAGGGCTGTAGCCCACGAAAGCTTATGCTCTAATAAATTTGTAAGTCTCTAAGGTGCCACAAGTACTTCTGTTCTTTTTGCAGATACAGACTAACACGGCTGCTACTCTGAAACCTGATCTCATGACTGTTCATAGAAAAAAATAGAGTAATTGGTGTGAGTAACCACGTGGTGTCATCCAGGAGCTGCAAAATTCAGCTAAAAGGCATTTATAAAACCTTGTCTCTTAAAGAAAGTGATTTAGACATAACAAGTCCAGAGAGTTTGACACATTTTTATTCTTAAGGGTTTTTTCTTCAGTTCTCTACAAAACATTTTCTAAGTTTTTTTTTTTCCTAGGGTCATGCATCATCTGTTTAAAGAAATTTTCTGACAGAATACTTAAGCTGATCTCTCTTCCTCCTTGACTGAAACAGAGAGCTGCAAATTTGACAAGAAATTGAACCATATTCATCCCTGATGTGACTGCATTCATTTCAGTGGAGTTACATAGAGATTAATTTGACTCAAAGTCTTTCTCAGTATTATACATGAAAACATGTGGGAAGTTTTTTAAAATGTTTGACCATTGGTTTTACTTGTAAGATCATTTATCTGAGTTATGCTGACTTTGCAGTTTGTTTTTTTCTTTCAATAGCAAAACTTTACACAGACCCTTAAATGGGAATTTAACTCTATTTTTCTGCAATTCTTAAGAAAGCAGAAAAAAATTCCCTCTGGACCAGAGATTTGTGTCAGCAGAAGTTTCAGTTTTGCTGACAGATACTGACTAGAAGAAAATATGCCTTCACCTCTACTGCTGAGCATGGTTCACTCATTGTGAATCAGTCTGAAAAGGGATTGAAATCTTCTCTAATCCTGAAAGAAAAAAGGGAACTTTTTAGGCTAATCCTGATTCTGGAACACTGAACAACTATGAATACCAGAGCAAAAATGACTTTAACCCAGCTCTAGAGCAGGATAATTTTGTTGTCCATTATCACTGGTTGTTAATGAAATAAAGGTCATCAAAGTATACATGTGGTCATTTCCTGAGGCCTTTATAGAAGGATGAGTTCCATGTTGCTATCTACCGTGCCCTTTTAGAAAGGAGACACACCTTTTTTTTGTACCAGTATGTCCCAGGTGGGGCTGTTCTTGTGGAGCCAAGTGTGGTGCTGCAGGCACTCCCTGCCTTAGTCCCCTAGTCATGGCTGCCTCCTTGCAGCAGGATGGCTAACAAAACTCAGAATTTGTGTGTTTAAAGGCACATACATCCTGACAAAACTCAAAGGCACGTGCACAGTTGCAGCACTTCAGGCAAGGCCCTGACCTGGCCCTGGGGTTCTGGGCTAGCATTGAGCTGCTCCTCCTCTAACCCAGCCTCACCCTGCACTGCACCTGCAAAGACACAGGCATGTCTGATAGCTCCTGACTGGTCAGCGTTTCCTCCAGCCTCCGAAAGATTGTCTCTTTGGTAGTGGTAGGAGTGACTTTTCCTTGAGCAGCGGGGAGGTGTCAGGGTGCCCCTGGAGGGGGCAGAGAAGGTTGATAGACTCTATCACATAGTGCAGAGGTTTTCAAATTGTGGGGTACCCTGCCCCCCCTCAAGGAATATTGAGTGGGCGAGTGATAATGCCAAGCAGCTCAGGCCAGCCCCATGAAATGGGACTCAGGAAGGGACCGTCCCCTCCACCTCAGCAAGGGTGAGTGTCCGATTTCTGCTCCTGGCAGCCTCCATGCCCAGTGCTGGCTCCACCTCCAGAGAGCATCATACACACCTTTCCCCACCTTGAAAACCCAAGGGGGGAGGCGCAAGTATTGGCTCTGCCCTAAGGATGCTGCCTGCCAGCAAGGCTGAAGCAGCCAGCTGCTGAGGTAATTTAATTTAATTTAATTTGAGGTAATTTAATTAAAGTTGTGTTAAGTCTATGAGTAGGCTGTCAAGCATACTTTTGCATGTGTCTATTTTTGTCTGGGTGCACGGGTGGGGGGGAGGAAGGGGGTGTAACCAAAAATTGTAACTCAAAGTGGGACACTCAGCTCAAAAAGTTTGAAAACCACTGACATAGGGTAATTCCCCTTCCCAAAATAGTTACACCAGTACAACACCTCATGTGTATGCAGTTATGCTGGTATAAAGCTGCCTTATACTGATACCGCTAATTTCCCTTCCAGTATGGGAATAGCTATACTGTTCTAAAGCATCTTTGTGCAGATATAACTGTACTCACACTTGGGGGATTATAACTGTGCCAGGATAGTTAAAACAGTCCAATTTATGTCTGTAGACAAGTCCTAAAAAGTGGATGTCAGTGGAGGGCATGAAAATCTCAGCTGAACGAAAGCTGTGTTCACCACTGGCAGTTTTACAAACAGCCTTCTGTTTGTGTATGTGTGTCTGATGCTTTTATCAAATCCATCCATGATCCAACGTCATGCAAGAGAAAGGCAAGACCAAAGCAATTCTGCACAAAATATACAACTCAGAACTGTGGAATGAAAATGAATCAGGACTAATTCCTTTAGAGGAAAGGGAGCTCTTTAATATTTACTCATTGATACAGCATGGCTTAAGCTCTAGTAAAGGAGTCAAATGTTTTATTTGATCATTGTCTACTTTATTTTGTGAAGGAAATATGGTTTCAAGAATTCTGTCTCTTGTGTCAAACTTCACAGGGACTAGATAGATGAAACTTGAAGGAACCTTCAATGTGAAAGTGACTAAGGCTGTGTATTTTATATGGATGGTGCAAAAATGCTGTCATTTCTCTTCACTCTTTGGCTGAATTCCAGCTATATCTAGTTCAAATATTTCTGACCTGCAAAAACCACTGGAAACACCTGTTTCTGTGGAGTGGCTATCTTCTACCTCCCTTCCCTACTTCCTGCTGGACCGATTCCTTGTTACCACCTCCTCAGGCTCCTTCCCATTATATTGGCTTTTCCTGGGCTCTTGGTTTTCCCTCCCTGATCTGTTCCACTGGGCCATCCTCCTGTGGCTACTTTTCTTTGACCCTGGCTCCCCCTCCTGGCAGGCCCACATCGTTACCATGCAATTCACAATATTTTCCCACAGCATGCCATGAAATTGGAAAGTATTTGATGTGAAAAATACTTTGCCTCTGTGTCTATAGGTTCCTGCACCTGCAATATATTTACAACAGGCTGCAAGTTTGGGTTGTGTTGTCATCTGAAACTTTCACAGATTCCACCTTGCATAAAACCTATAAAAAACAAGAGCATGTACAGAGCATATAAATTAACACATTGGGTTTAAATGCAAGGATTTTGCACTTACTTGGTCATTCTCACAAGTGTGCTGAGAGACCTATTGTGAAGCACTGTCATTTGTATTTCCATCTTTATGAACAATTTCCCCAAGTGAATATGATCCCAGTGGTTTCTAACAGCTGCTCAAGAAAGATAGAGCTGAGACTGAAAGAGTCCAGAGAAGGGTACAGAAAATGGTTAGTGGTGTATCATAATATCCATAGGAACACAGAATGATTGAAAAGACTGGGATAATTTAATGTGAAAGCTGAATCAGAAGGATTTGATTGAGGTGAGAAGATTATAAAGGGCTTAGTAAGAACTGCTTAGTATCTTCCTTTTAACCCTATCTTAAAATAGAAAACGAAGAGTACAAGATGAAATTAAAGCACATGACATTTTAACAAATATAGGGATTCCCCCTCACTCCCCAGAGTATAATCATTCTGTGGCATTTACTGCTGCGGAGGTCATTGAGACAAATAAGTCTGTGGTTGGCTTTAAAAAGCTCTACTCCACCCCTTCCTCCCCCCGAATAGCACTGAATAAATTAGGTGGAATTATAGCATTTTCATCATCTAGTGAATAATTCTATATTGGCTGCTAGCTGGGAGGAAAACATTGGCCTAGATAGAACTACAATTTGTCTGATCCAGTGCGGAAACTTTTATGATCTTATGTTTTGTTCTAAAAGATGCTAATCTCATCTGCAGGAATCAAGGTATCGGCTGGAATTGAAGCTGGTTGTTGAGGTTCATGTCCTGAAGAAGCACCCGTTAACTGTCTCCTTGTTTCTCTTAGGTAGTTTGTAGAACATCTTTGAGTAGGCCAAATATAGTTTAAAAAACAAGGACCACCCATATGAGCAAGGCAAGGTATAAAGTATAAGAAAGAAGTTAAATCAAGGGCAAGATTTTTTAGAAACTGGATTCTCGTTCTGCACCCACAATTATTTATTGCTTGAATGCCTAAAATGGTGCTGATTATGATTGTCCTTGCCCATGGTTGCAGCTCAAAATGTGCTCAGAACAACTTCAACAGCAGCCATTGTCCAATATGGTTTTTTGTTTTTGTAATCAGGCCCTAAGGAGAGGTAGTTAAAAGATTATCTACAACGTCTTCTGATCTGGATTCTTGGTCAAAAGAGGATAGAGTAGGGTGTCCTCACCCATTATATGTCTTTCTTACCAGCCTATGGACAACAGAGAGACAGGAAACACCTAATGACCATGGACAAGAACCAATTTTCAGTGAAAAAGGTGACAAATGTCCTTTCAGAGTAGATTTTGGGTGCTTTGCAGTGGGTCTGTTTCTTATTAGAGGAGCAAGCAGTGAAACAGACTCTCAGGGTATTTTCTCAGAATCTATTTTTATTCAGAAGATGCACACAATTCATGTTTACTCTGACCAGAAATGGAAACAACAGAAAAACTACATACAAAGAATTCCACTTGCAGAAACTCCAGCTAACATTTCATTGGCTTTGTCTTTGTTGAGAGAGAGAGGTGTGTGTCCTTAATTTAAATTAGCTACTTTAAGGTAACATCCTAGTGAAGACAATGCAGTTTGTACTTTTCATGAGTTAGCAGGCTGAGTCAAAGCCAATCATCCCCCATAAGCTTGATGTCAACCTACTAATTTGTGTGAAGACAAATTGCCTTGTCTTCACTAGGATTTTACCCTGAGTAGTTAACTCATTAGCTAACTTAAGTTAAGAACACAACTTTTTTTTTTTAATACATTGTAGACAAGGCCACTGTAACAAGAAAAGCTGCTCCTAATCTGATCCTTGGTTTCTGTCCTACAATCAGCCCATTGACTGTTCCCCTACACTCTTGCCTGAGGACATCCCTGTTTCAGAGTCACATGGCTTTTATTATTCTCAGTAGGAAGCACAGGTTAGGGCAGATGCACTTGGGCATCAGCCCTCCTTTTCTGTTGCAGAGCAGATGCATAAAGGAACCTCTCAAACGGATTCTGCTATAACAAGTGTCCAATCGAGAGGGCTATTTCGTTGTGGTGTAGACATTCGGGCTCTGGGAACCTCCCACCTCCCAGGGTAATTTACTACTTATGCTGCCAGAGTGGTATAAAGAAGCGTTAGTGAAAATGAGAATCTGGCCCTTAATGTGGACAGGCTGCGAGCTGCCAATAGCATTTTAAGGACCAAGTTGGTGAGACCTATTCTGAGCAGGATTAGATGACACAGTGCTTAAAACACTGGCAGCTGCTTATCTGTCTAATCTTAGGTTTTGTATGTATCTGAGAACCTCACAATCTTTAATATATTTACCCTCATCACACCCCTGTGAAATGGATCTGGGGGTCACAATGGCTCATAAGCTAAATATGAGTCAACAGTGTAACACTGTTGCAAAGAAAGCAAACGTTCTAGAATGTATTAGCAAGCAAGCCACAAGAATGAATTCCTCTGCTCTACTCTGTTCTGATTAGGCCTCAGATGGAGTATTGTGTCCAGTTCTGGGTGCCACATTTCAGGAAAGATGTGGAAAATTGGAGAAAGTCCAGAGAAGAGCAACAAAAATGATTAAAGTGCTAGTAAACATGACTTTATGAGGAAAGATTGAAAAAACTGGATTTGTTTAGTTTGGAGAAGAGAAGACTATGGGGGGACATGATAACAGTTTTCTAGTACATAAAAGGTTGTTAAAAAATGTTCTCATTAACCTCTGAGAATAGGATAAAAAGCAGAGGGCTTAAATTGAAGCAAGGGTGATTTAGGTTGGACATTAGGAAAAACTTCCTGTCAGGGTTGTTAAAAGCACTGGAATAAATTGCCTAGGGAGGTTGCAGAATCTCTGTTATTGGAGATTTTTAAGAGCAGGTTAAACAAACACCTGTCAGGGATGGTCTAGATAATACTTAGTCCTGCCTCGAGTGCAGGGGACTGGACCAGAAGACCTCTTGAGGTCCTTTCCAACCCTATGATTCTTTAAATTTTTTGAGAAATTTTGCTAGTGTAGGAGAGACTTAAGCTTACCCCTTTTTATGAAGAGTTTCATATCACACAAAAACATACAATACATAAAAATATTTATGTAAAAATTTGACCAGGTGCATTTCCTTACTACCATTGCCATTACAACAAAGATTATTAAAAAGATTTAAAGTATCATTCATCAAATGAAAAAGGTAAAAAAAAATGGGCACATTTTAACTTAGTTAATTTAAGCTTTTGGATGAGTTAAAACAGTTAAAATATACACCGAGGTCCTCATTAATACAAATTTGAAATAAGATAAAAATTCCTTAGGGTCTACAAAGGAGAATGAAAGCAGAAAAATGACAAATTGATATATGAAAAGCAATATATGAGATGTGACTGATAAATTATCTTCTGATATTTCAATGAGTTTCAGTTAAAGAAGTTGGCAATATGATGATTTATTGAGATTTTTTAATAAAGTAAATTGAAAACTGAAAGGTAATCTGAATGAAAGAATCCTTATGAAGAGTTTGAACATTTAGAGGAACACTACTACATATACTGAAACACTAACACACACACACAAATATGCATTTGAAATATATATAAATATATATTTGAAAAGCCTACCGAGGTACAATAGCATCCCTCTGTTCAGCTGAACTTTGATCACAATTCTAAGACTTCCCCCATTCAGGGGAGGCAAAAGAAGTGCTCCTGATACACACTTGTAATTCCAGATATAATTTCAGAATCCCTTCTTCCAAATATTTGACTCAGTAAATACACACACAAACATTTGCACATGCATTTTTAAGTACCAGCACTTACAGGCAAAGGTAATAGAATTTACATTCTTTTGGGAATAATGATTGAGAGTGTTTATCAAGAAAGTGCACATGTACTGAATTTAGAATAAGGCTTCAAAGAGATTAGTAATTTGGTGCTTAATGCCAAATTGGTGCAACATTGCAAGCTATTTACATATGGGCATAACTACTCCTTTGTACATAATTATGTGGAAATGTTTCCTGGTGAATGAATAGCAAAATGATGATCTCCCAGATCCATTAAAATTTCTAATTAACAAAGGAGCTACCTGTTGTCAACAAAATAATTTATGCCAAACTTCACAAATAATAGCCTTAAACAACATTTGATTTGACCATTCCACAATTCTGATCTGAGCCAAACACAGCTGAAGTCAGTGTGAGCCTTCCTACTGCCTTCTGAAGGCTTTGGATCAGGTCTTATACATTTAAATTCCTTCAGAACGCTTGGATGAATATAATTTGGTGACTTGTTCATCGTTTTGTTGCATCACCTCCTGGATACTTCAGTCTCAGACAGTCCCCCATCTTAATGAACTGAAAAAAGTAGGTTTGTGATAAATACTCCCAACATTCTCTGTGGTGAAGACTAGCAGTGTTGTGTTTTAAGTGCAGGTCTCAAGATAATCGCTCTTAAAGTCCAAGTTGCTGGAATTGGTGAATACATGAGCATCTTAGCTTATGTTTTTTGTTTTTAATGAAAATATGTAGACCTCCTTGTTAGCGAAAAGTGTGAACATATAATCCAAGTGTACCATAAAGGCTTAAAAAACAGAAAGCAAATAAAAAGACCCAAATGGATTTGTTTTTTAAAATCTCATTATTTTTTAAAACCAATCTTGATACTTTAGGGAAATTTGTTTACTGTCTGGAGTAGTAGAAGAGCTCTGTGTAAGCTCAAAAGCTTGTCTCTCTCTCATCAACAGAAGTTGGGTAAATAAAAGATATTACCTCACCCACAGTGTCTCCCTAGTATCCTGGGACCAACATGGCTCCACCAACACTGCATACACCTTCATATGAATGCAGATAGATTAATATTCACATGGAATGCATTAGCAGAAAGGTTGTGTATGTATGCATTGATTTAGAATTAGGTGGTATTTAACATGAAAGGAGGCAAAATAGAATTGTGATCAGTGGGCTAAATCTTGAGGAGGTCCTTTATTTGGTTTTTAGGGGAATTCCTACAGTTTAGGGGAAGAAGAAAAGGAGTACTTGTGGCACCTTAGAGACTAACAAATTTATTTGAGCATAAGCTTTCGTGAGGTGCCACAAGTACTCCTTTTCTTTTTGCGAATACAGACTAACACGGCTGCTACTCTGAAACCTGTCATTATTTAGGGGAAGAGTTTCAGTCCCTCAGGAACCACATGGAGTGTCCTTTCTCCGCACTTGAGTGGTAGAAAATGAGGAAGAACTGAGAGGAGATAGCTGTTGCCTCTACAAAACTGTGTCCCCACATGCCCTGAAGTCAGTGGAGGACCCTCTACATGTATAAGACAGTAAAGGAGCTGAGTTCAGCAGTGACAAGTCAGTGAGACTCCTCCCATGACCAGCATTAAATCTGCAGACAAGTAACAGGGTGTCAGTTATTTTTCTATTCTTCTCCGGGGGTTGGGGAGGAGAGAGAGAAGAGTCATGCTGTCAGTTTGCCAGGGTCTGAAAGGGGAATGGGCAGGAGTCTTGGAGTTGTGTTCAGAGGCACATGGTCTCTGCACAGATGGCTCGGTGCCTCTACCATATTCAATACTGTGTATCATTGCACCTTGAACTGTGTATCATTTTCTTATTCTGCAGTGAGAAGAGACATTCCTGGCCTGTCCCTTCCCAGCTTCATAATCCAGGAGGAAACATCTGTATAGAGATTCAGAATGCCACCCCCTGTCCACCCACCACACTCCCACGGCTTTTCCCATTTTTTTCTCATGGGGATGATGGCAATCTCGCCTGTACTAGGACCTTAAGCTTTGGCCCACAGTAAACTGTTGGGAATTAGATATGAATCAGGTTTGCATATTGGCATTAGAGTTTTCTTTTATGCTCTGTATTTCAGCACAGAGCATTTCATTCTCTAACCCTCTTATGACAAAGTGACATATTTTCAGCCAAAGCATTTACTGGATGGAAGACATTCTAGGAAGATACCAAGGGAAAGTAATCTCTACTCTTCCATCACAAGGATGCTAAAAGAGCAGTGGATGTTTATAATAATGTACTAACTACTGTGTTAATTCCATTCTTGCCCTAAAAGAAAAGGAGTACTTGTGGCACCTTAGAGACTAACAAATTTATTAGAGCATAAGCTTTCGTGAGCTACAGCTCACTTCATCGAAAGCTTATGCTCTAATAAATTTGTTAGTCTCTAAGGTGCCACAAGTACTCCTTTTCTTTTTGCGAATACAGACTAACACGGCTGCTACTCTGAAACCCGTGATTCTTGCCCTAGTGTGATTTTGTTCTACACAATGTAAACAGTACTGGTGTAGGCCCAGGCATTTGGGGCAAGACAATCTAAACCTACAGGAAGCTTTTCATTTTTGGTATAACTGGATGCAAATGCAGTATTGGGAGCAATAGAGGCAGATTTGGTCTCACTGGTACAGCAGTGGTTTCAGGCATACCTGAAAGAACATTCCCAGCCAATGACAGGAGAATTCTAGGCTCATGTGTGTGGTGTGTCCCCCTAGATTGGTTTTGGCACTAATGCATGTAGCTATAGTCTGTCTTTTCAAGAGGCTTTTCAGAAGGATGGCCTGAATTACCATATACAGGAGATAGATACACAGCTGTGTGTTTTTGTTGTAAGGGGTCATGCAGTGTCTGATTAATTTAATTTACTGACCAGAGATTGGCTAAAATTGAACCACTGTATAACTGAGATTATGCGGATTGGTTCAGGCAGGAGATGTGAGAAAGTGTCATTTCCCTAGGCCTTCTGAATTGTAATGACGAGCTGCTTCTCTGGACCAGCACAGTGTGATCATTGACCTAGAGCTGAGTTGAGGATATCTGGAGCCAACTATGGTAAGGGCTGTTACTTACTTTATGATGTTAAGAATGCCTCCCAGACTGTGGTATTCCCTGGTGGTAATCATGATCTATATCTTTGTGAATTGGTGGTAGGATTACTGTAATGTGCTATATACTGAGAAACCTTAGTGAGAGATCTGCTACCTGCAGCTAGTTCAGAATACAGCAGTCTGATTGTTGCAGGGGGAGATTAACAGAGGTTAGTCTGACTGCTCACTGTCTTGCTATGTTGCTCACTGCCTGTTAGCCCAAGTATCAGGGTTAATTTTAATATTTAACGCTCCAAATGGATTCTATCCCAAGTGTCTTTCTGAGCTTCTGATGACTTGTATTCCATCCCAGCCTCAAAGGTTAGAGGGAAAGACAACTTTTTGACCTAAGGGTTTTTAGTGATGGACTAAACAGAGGTTGTACTTTTGCCTGTGGAACTCTAAGTCTGTGGGAATGCCTTCCTTCCAGAGCTGAGAACAATCCTACATTCGGTATTTTTAAGAGGTCTATGCACCAGCATTCAGAAATGTGAGAGCCCCTGTACAGTAATTGCTTTGTTTAACTGTTTCTAGATATGCTCTGATTGAAATGTGCACCTGTGTGTTGCACACTAATTGTGTGAACCCCGTTGGCACTCACTAAAAATTCTTTAGTGTGTACTGTCTTAGACCTGTTTCACAGACAGTTAGTGCATGACCACTGGGACAAACTAGAATTTACACCCTCTTTGGTATGCACTTATGCAGCAGGTAGACAAGCCCTTAGCTCAGGCAGAACACCCATTACATTCAGAAGGAGTTTTATGGGCTCCAGCATCAGTCATATACTCACATAAATTTGTTAGTCTCTAAGGTGCCACAAGTCCTCCTTTTCTTTTTGCGAATACAGACTAACACGGCTGCTACTCTGAAATCTGTCATTTAGTTTGTACTGTCTATTTTGATCTACCCATCAACTGGATCCATTCTGTAAAGAAAAGGAGTACTTGTGGCAGCTTAGAGACTAACAAATTTATTTGAGCATAAGCTTTCGTGAGCTACAGCTCACTTCATTGGATGCATTCGGTGGAGAATACAGTGGGGAGATTTATATATACACACACACAGAGAACATGAAACAATGGGTTTTATCATACACACTGTATAGAGAGTGATCACTTAAGATGAGCCATCACCAGTGGGGGTGGAGGGGGAAGGAGGAAAACCTTTCATGGTGACAAGACTGTAAAGGTTACAATATTTATTTAGGCATTCTGTATTTTTAACATCAAAAGAATGGGATAGAATTTAATACACACAGATTATTTGGCTTAAGCTTGTCATCTGTAAAGTTGTGCAAACAAGCAAATAAAGAACACTACACTTAAAATGAATTGTGTTAAATTTGGCAAACACTCTGTTGCTGAGTTCATTGCAGTAGCATTTGCAAAAATGATATTAGATTTTCAGTCCTATGATCTTTATATTAAAAGATATATATAAAAATACTAATTATCACCCTTAAGCAACAAAGGAATTGCCACTGAGCACAATTTTGAAACAACAGCTACAATAAGTGACTTTGATAGCTCAGATAACGTTATCTAAAGTAAAACTAAATAGCTATTTAAAAGAATTCCTCAGTATGACTGCTAGTGTTGCAAATACTATATTTCTATTTTATAAACTGGTGTCTTATCATCTTTGAAGGCATGCTGGAAAGTGTTAGAGTATATTCTATCATTTAGATCCTCTTTAGGCAATTATATATGTAAACATAATGACATTCTTATTCTTTTTTAAATGGATTGATCTCAAGTCTATGATGAATGAATCTGCAATGTGTTTTCCTGAAATCTTGTTTGAATTGAATTAATCCAATATTAATTTATTTCACATGTGCCAGAAGCATCATCCTATTATTAATAAGTTGAAACAGACAGCAGGGAAAGGAGGTCCCTCCTTAGCATTGCCAGAGTGCATCTCTGTGTGTATCCAGCAATCTGTGTGATATGTTGACAGAATGAGGCCAGGGATGCAAATAAAGGAAACTTTTCCCCAACTCCTAGCAGTAAATTTATTTATTTATATATGAAGTTAGAAAACATATAAAATCTCCGCACTGTATTTTCCACAGCATGCATCCGATGAAGTGGGATGGAGCTCATGAAAGATTATGCTCAAATAAATTTGTTAGTCTCTAAGGTGCCACAAGTACTCCTTTTCTTTTTGCAGATACAGACTAACACGGCTGCTACTATGAAACCAGTTTATTGCTTGTCATTCATTAATTTAGTGAATGGTAGTTCTACTGATAAATTAAATTGAGAGAGAAATGGCTTACATATTATTATTCACATTGCAATCATATGTTTAATTCATACATTGAGAGTTTTTGTATTTTAGAAAGTACAGTCATTCTAGCTGGCTTAATAGCCACCAAAGACTAAAAGAACATTTTTTTGCACACACTGATGTATCAGTGATTGTAACATAGCTCTTCACTCTCAACACTCCATAAAATATCTGCCAGAGCTATAATAAATATTTGGGGAACATCCACTGAAGATAGAGAAGCTATGCCAATGTCAGCAGCTGAAGTTCTGTCTCTATGTAATTTGCTAAATATATATATATTTTCAATTGAAGTTTAATTGGCTTTTCTACTTTTTTAAAAATAGCAACCCCATCACTTTGTTTGATATGAATGTTAGGAAAGGGTATTTTGGTATTGGTTTCAGGTTCACCTGTCTGGTCTCCTGAGACACTAATGTAACATAGCTATAAAACTGTTTAGTTGTGAAAGCCACAGAAAAGGGAAATGTTTCTGTTTTTACTTCTTTCAGCCCAGGGAGGTGCAATTTAAGGTCAAACCTATTTATTCTATGAATTAGTAAAGTCATTCATTCAAAATTTAAAAACACAGAGAAAAATCTACAAAAAGAAAGGGAAATCAAAGACAGTTTGTGAGTGATGGTGAAGATGGGCTTAGGTAAAATAAATACCTTGGGCTTTAGCGTTAAACCTGGGTAATGTATTCCGCCTCCCTATGATCACAGTATACAGGTAATCAAGAAAGGGGTTCATAAAAACTAGAACATGTGGGACTGAGACAATTCTTATTTGTTTTAAAAAAAGACTAGTGCACTGAGGGCCCTTATCAAGGTAAGATGTGCTTCTGCAGTTACTGGCCTATTGAAACGAGAAGCCGCAGAAAGCTGATTAGATATTCTGGGTCAAAGGGGATTTAGGCAGTGCAATTCTGAGCCTGACTTCAGGTGCCCTGCTGCCTAGTGGAATCCACAATCCTGAGTTAGATGCCCAGGCTCCCGATGCAATGGCTGGGGAGAGTTAGGCACCTGAGAATGGGATTCCCAAATACTAGCAGGCTGAGCAGACAGCCACCTGAACTAGTCAGTAGGCAAGGTTTATAGGTGTTAGCTACATAACTCTCCCCCTATAATGCATGGGGAGCCTCGGCGCTTAGTGCAGGGCAGCAGGGTGTCTAGGGGCAAGGCACTGCAGTGTCTAAGTGCCTTTGTGAATCTAGTCCTAAGTGATTTAAGCTTGGATTTGCCAGTAGGTAATTGTTATATAGGCCATTGATGGAGGGGAGGAAGTAACATGAGTTAAGAGACTGTAGCAAAGAATTAGTGGGGTGTAAAGCAATTACAGTTCACCAAAACATTGGTCCCACAACACTCACAGCCCAAGGGGAATCACAAATTAAATACTTCTTATGTGTGTCATAATCACTCCAATAGAAGGAAAATGTCCTAGCAGAGAATAAACTAAAAACTTGCTGCCTCATCCAGCATAATATGTAGGTGCAGTTCCAGACATGAAATGACCGGGGGGCGGGGGTGGGGTGGTGGTGGTGGGGGGGAGGGGGCAGAGAGATTGGCCAGTGAACCCTGCAACGAAAGAAAAAGCTCACCTTTGTAGAGGGCAGTTGCAGAATTGCCGATGAGAGGACAGCCCATACCAATGACCTCTTCCTGCTGTGTTGCTTTACATACAGAATAGGATGGATAGCTGTGGCCCTGGTGTGTAAGCTGTGATTTTTTTTTTTAAATGGCTACTTACAGTCCTTTTGCTGTGTTGTGGGCAGGGTAGTCACCTGTCCAGCAAACTGGGGCCCACTTGTCATTGTGGGAAAGGCCTCAGGAGGCTTACTGGTTATATATGCAGCGAGGGACTGAACTTCTGGACACAACATTTCCCCCCCACTCCTGGTATGACCTCCAGGATAGAGCTACGCAGGCGGAAACTCTTTTCAGGCTCTTCTGTACCTGATTGACATTCAATCCCTCATTAATTCCTCCACAGAGCCTGATGGCCATAGCTGGTAATTGGGCTAGGTAAGGTCACAGACAGAGCCTCTCAGAAAAATATGGATAGAGAGAGCTAGTTCCACAAAGGGAGTTATGCCCCTAACTGCCACTTTAGGCACCTAAATCCAAAATTTATATCCTCAAACCCCCCCCCACTGAGCTGCCTAAATTCCCTAGGCACCTAAATTTTCACCCAAAAAGTTCTCCAGGCACCTAAACAGACAGATAGCTGCATCTTCATGCCCAGTGTCCAGGTCAAACCTAAGCCCTGTCAGGGATACAAACCAAGAGTTTTCCCTGCCTAACTCACCTGTGGGGACCAATCCAAATGATGGGCTCTGAGTTAGATGCTTAACTCCCATTGATCTGGGCCTTAAGCCCCCAGACTAATGGGTAATGCATCCTTCTGTTTGGGATGCTCAGCCATGAACCATCTTGTGGAGTTAGGCATGAAAGCCAACAGTCCTTTCTCATGAGACACACCCCAATAGCCCTGTGGTTAGGGTACTCAGGTCTGACATAGGAGCCCTGTTTTTAGCTCTCTGCGCATTTGGAACAGGGATGACAATCCAGGTCTCCCACAGTATAGTTGAGTGCCCTAACCAGCAGACTATTTGGGGTGGTCAATAATCTTTAGGCTAGAGAGAAACAATGTGTGATTCTATAGCCCTGCCATTAGGGCTCTAAAGGATCAGACCCCCGCTTGTAAACTCGGAGTTTGGGAATTGCCACCAGGGCTAGGACGCCAAACAACTCATCAGCTGTGAGTCTTACTGGCAGAAACATTGGCACCTAGGGCTAGCTCCACAAAGGCACTTAGGATATGTCTACACTGTGATTAAACACCTGAGCCTGGCCTGTGTCAGCTGGCTTGGGCTATTTAATCGCAGCATCTAGGTTTGGGCTTGGGCTGGAGCCCAGGTTGTGGGACCGCTTCCCCCTTTCAATTTTACAGCTCGAGCCCTGTGTCAGCGGATGCAGGCCAGCCATGGGTGTTTAATTGCTGTACCCTTACATGACTAAATCCAACATTTAAGTGCCACTGATGGTCATAAAACCGCCACTCAGCTGCTGCCTAAGTTTCTGCCACTGCATATGCACAAAGCCACCGAAGTCTTAAAACTGCTCTGCTACTTGCATTGAAGCTGCTTGGAGACTTGGATTCAAGTCCCTACTCCACTCAGTCAGTGTGATGATTTAAGTTGATTAAGCACTGCATCCCAGATGAGTGCCCTCCTAACCACTGGATAATAAATGCTCTCATTCTCATTTTTTTTGGTGAGAAAGGGTTGCTCTGGCTTAGGCACTGAACTCAGGGTTCCCAGCTGAGAATCAGTATAGGAGATAGGTGCCTCCCACCCATGGGTCAGTCAGGCATCCAAGGGGAGTTAAGCACCCTTAGGAACTGGGCCCTAAGCACCTGTCGTTCTTCTGCATCACCTACAGGCTAGCTTAGGCAGTGCCCTACTTCACTTGCTGACTTCTGTGAAGCCCTTTCTTTTAGATATCTAACCCTCCCTCATCATTGTAGGAGGCACCTGAGAGTCCAACTTGGGGGCTGTGACTTCCACTGTCCAGAATGAGACCCAAGTCCCCTTTGTGAATTTAGCCCTAAGATGGCTTTTCAAAACTTTACCTCTAATCCTTTTGTGCCACGCTTCACATGCCCTGGAAGCAGAGGGTGGGATTTTCAAAGTCACAGAGGTGCTTTTGAAACCCTCCATCTGTAGAGAACAGATTGATTCAACTTATGTGCATTTCAGAGCTTGATTGACAACAATCAAGTTGGGATTGGTCCTGCTTTGAGCAGGGGGTTGGACTAGCTGATCTCCTGAGGTCTCTTCCAACCCTAATCTTCTATGGTCATACATTGCTATGGTTTTCCTAATATGCCTGATACCCCTTCCCCCACTCCCCTCAATGCACCACCTAAGAGTGGAAGGTATCAGCTGGCAGAGAGCTTAGTATTTGCCTCACATTGTTTAATTCAGTCAGTGGCTAACATAATATTGGTTGTCTGCTTCCTCCTAGCACAGGCATTTATTCCTCAGGTGGTCAGTGGAATTAGCACGCTTTGGGCTCTTCTGCTTTTACAGGATATTTGGGATGAGGGTTAGAGGAATGGTTTTGGGGAGGTGAATACCCAGCCTCCCACCCTCTTGCTAGGGATAAAATGGGATCTCCCCTTCCCACCAGTTTTAAACACCTCTTCCAGTGGTTTGTTTTCAATAGATGCCTGGGTCTGTTCGAAGGCATCAGCAAGAGACACCATCTCCATCCACAGACTTTACATGTTTGTCCCATAGACTCTGCTTTACATCAACCTTACATATGCCTAGGAAATGCTCTTGAGCCACAAGCTCAAACATTCGCTCAAAGCTTGTAATACCTTTGCCCCTCACTCACGTTCCCATCAAATCTTTCAATTTGTCACATATTCCCCATTACTCATACCAATATCCCTCTTAAGATTCCTAAATTTAACTCTCTCTGTTTCAGGGGTAATCTGAAACCTTTGATTTACAATAGTCTAAAGTATCATAAAATATTGGTTGGAAGGGATCTTAAAAGGTCATCTAGTCCAACCCCCTGCTCAAAGCAGGACCAAGCCCCAATTTTTGCCCCAGATCCCTAAATGGCCCCCTCAAGGATTGAATTTACAACCCTGAGTTTAGCAAGCCAATGCTCAAACCATTGAGCTATCCATCCCTCCTCCCTCTTCAAAGGGCATTTAATTGAATACATTTAGAGCTTTACCAGTTAATTTTATAATCAGGGTAGGAACTCTCTTGGCATCAGGGTTCTCATGCACTGCACACAGCCTTTCAAAGGTAGTCAGATATTCAGCAATATCATCTGTCTCCTTGTATGCAGGACATAAATGGTCCCAAGTGTGGATTTTTGGCATGATGAAAATTGCTGAGGTTGGTGGGTTTTAGTTCTGCTTCTCTAGCAGGTCCAGTTTGTGTTCTCGCTCTCTTTCTTTTTCTTCCCACTTCTCTTTTATCTCCAGTTCTTTCAATTGCAATAGTCTCTGGTGTTCCTTCTCCTTTTCTGCAACTTGCAACCTCAAAAGCTCCAACTTCACAGTTGCCACTGCTTTTAGTCATTTTCCTGCTTTTCTGTTCCTACTGCCCTTTCCCGAAATAAGCAAGCAGAAAATAACAAACCATAAACCTCCTCCTGACTGTCCTTAGACACCACACTTAAAGCCTCACTTAAAATCTTTACACCAGTGTATGAAGTGCAAATCTTGCTCAGCACAACAAGCTGTATGTTTCACGCTGCTCTCTGTGCCATTGTGACGGGATTCCCTCCGGGGTGCAGCCTGAGACTGGAGACTCCTGTGCCACCTTAACTCTCTTCAGCCTGAGCTGTCTCTCACAGTGCCTTGCTAGTGACCAGCAGCAAGCCCCTCCAGGCGCTGTGATCGCTCAGCACAACTGCATGTGGAGTCCCACACCCAGCTAGATTGCATGAATGCTCCCAGAGCCACTCATGAATCACACAGGGAAAGACACCAGAGCCAGATCTCCCCAGCTCCCAGCACTGTACCTCAGGAATATACCATCTTGCACTGCTCAAGATGGGCAGTGCAAATTTATTAATTGGCTCACCACTTCAACAATGGAACGTGGACATACACCAGCCTTTGTCAAACCTGAGCAAATTTGCCCCACACTTCATACAAACTTGCTGGTAAAGATAATTAAATGTATTGACTATAAAAGGTAGATTTTAAGTGATAGGCAAAAAGTCAGTTAGTTACCAAAGAAATAAAATATAAGCACACAGTCTAAACTCTCAATCCTAATAGATTGGGCAGCAACAAGATTAAGGAGTTTTTCTCACTCCATTGGATATTGCAGTCCTTAAAAAACAGGTTTGTTCCTTAAACTTGGAGTCTTGTCTTCATCTCAGTGTCTTAGTTACTTGCAGCATAGGTGGTGGCAGGAGAAGGGCCAAGCATGGGGCCCCTGTGGTCTCTTTTATACCCTCAGTCCCATGTGCTTGGAGAATGCAAGTATAGGCACATCTGGGAGCATTGCCAAATCCCTAACCAAGGTTGAGCAATTCCCCTGGTGTGGCCTCATACAGGTGAGTCATTGAATTATAGCTCCCTTGTGGGACAATGGCTGGTGATTTCTGTTCACCAGCACCCATCCAGGTGTTGGTTATCTCCTTTGTCATTGTCACTGTAGAGCCAATATCTGTTGCCGCCCAAGCCCACAGCATATTTTAGTGACAACCATACAACACAATTCTCATAACTTCATATGCGTTGATGATACACATATTTAGATAGAACAATTGCTTTCAGCAGATCATAACTTTCCCCTGATTCCTTACAAGGCATGCTTTATATGTAAGACCATGATTATATAAAAATGAGGACTATGGGGGTTCCAGGACAGCTCCCCCAAGGTATAGAATGTCACACTAGGAAAGATTCATCAGGAGGGAATGAAAGGTGTTCACTCATGAGGAAATCACTGGCGCATGGCCCTGGAATGACTGAGTTATGTGAATGTAACAGTAAATTACCTTCCAAACATTCCAATAGCTGCCCATGCTACAGTACACCCTCAATAGGATATTCATTTTAGGGCAGAGCTTTGGATACAATCTTGTTTTGTATTGGAGCAGGGTATTTTCCAAATGGTTCAAGATGATTTTTTTGCACAGCTATAGCATACCTTCTTTGAATCTTCACTATTTTTTCGCTCATCTTACAAACCAATCAAGGCAAAAATTCACCCCCCATTCACTCTGTAATATTCTTTCTCTGTGTGACTTACCTTGTGTTGTATTAGTGCACCTTGTCCTTACGTGTGTGTGTATTATTGGGAGTGGACTACACTTACCCTGATCGAATTGGCCCTCTCAACACTGGTTCTCCATTTGTGAGGTAACTCCCTTCTCTTCATGTGTCAGTACAATAATGTCTGCATCTGTAATTTTCACTCCATGCATCCGATGAAGTGGATTCTAGCCCACAAAAGCTTATGCCCAAATAAATCTGTTAGTCTTTAAGGTGCCACTTGACTCCTTGTTGTTTTTGTGGATTCAGACTAACACGGCTACCCCCTGATATATATAGATATATATGAAAGAGGGCATTTTAGTGTTTACAGGACATGGTTTTTTAGGAGGGATAAAAAGAGATACTTCAGTATGAAGTTGTTTTACTTCTCAGCTCAAGCAACTCAGATTTTTTGCCTGACACAGAGCATGTTGCTCCAGGCTAGTGGTAGCATACTGCACGGAGTCTAAGGTCACTGTGCTTCCCTTGCACCCTTCCTATTTCCTTTCAAGCCAGAGATCTATGCTTTACTAAAAGTTTACAGCAATATATTCCTGTGGAGGACAAAAATATTTGATTACTTAGCTGTATTTCTGAGTAGAGAAAGAAAAATGAGGCAAATTCTATTCTAAAACTACTTTCAATGCATGACTAAAGAGACGGCTTTGGGAACCAACTTCATTGCCATCACAATTCCTGCCGTTTAATTCCAGCATGTTTCATGTCCTTCTGCGCCATTGTAGCAACATTTGAACTACCTCTAAGAAAAACTGTTCATTCTCTTCTGCCACAAACACTTCTGCATTTCTGCTAAAGAGCATGCAGTAAGACTTTTTTTTTCCTTCAGAAAGCTGGTGGGCGTTATTTGTACTAAGAATAAAAGGACATACAGGATAGAAGTGCAAGTCAAACACAAACACAAAATTGTACTAAATGATATTTGCTACACAGCTGTTACTTTACTAGATATTATAAATTTGACATGACATGAGCTTAAAGGAATACAGTATGTTCATAATACAATGTGCTATTTTTATCTGTATGGTATATTAGTGACAGCAGTCACAGAAGATTTGAGTAAGGCACCAGCATGAAATTCATAGTCCTTAGTCCAACTCTTTTCTTTCTTTCCATTAATTTTTCAGGAATTGTGATGAATTGGGTCCCAGGACATTAAACTCAAGGAAATTAACAACTCCCAGCGCAATCACTGTAGGATAGTGCAGACACAATTTTAGCCACTACTTAAGATTACATTGGCATTTGATTTATGAAATAGTAACTGAAATTTAATGTCATTTGCAATAAAAGCCCAGCTAACCAGGGGGCAAAGTATTTGGCCAGTAAAAAACATTGGTCATTAACTATTGGTAGTGATTGATTTACTAGGCTAGTTACGACTGATTTTAATTCCAATGTGTCTGCATTTTTTTTCCCTCCTGTTGCAATGCAAACTCTTGGACTCAGGAATCAACTTTACAACTGCAAGAAAAAAATCTAAACTTTGTCATAATTTAAAGGTCCAGTTCCCTGCACACTAGTCATATTTTTAAATTCTCAGTGTTTGGCTTCCAGTTTTTCTTTTGTTATATTTTTAAAGTGTAATTGAGTAAAGGCTGGACTCTCTGTGACTGCATCTAGATTTTTAGGAAAACATTTCTAACTAAAAGGGTAGTTAACCTCCAAGGGCAGTTGTGGACTCACCATCACTGGAAGATTTTTTAAAAAAACATGTTGGTCAAATATCTGTCAGGGATACTTGATCTTGCCACAGTGCAGGTGTAACCCACACACCTCTTGGGTGTGGTGTTCTATCCCATCTAGTGGCACCAAGACCACTTAAAGAGAGAGAGAAAAATGAGTCTGCTCTACAGCCTTAGCTAACAGGCAGCTGTCTTTTAGCTCATGCTGTAGAGGCTTATGCTCTAAGCACCAGAAGTCCCCAGTTTGATCCCACCCGCTGCCGACTGGGTCTGTTGGCGTTACACAGGGGCCTGGACTTGATGCCTTTGCGAGGTCACATCTAGCCTTATATTTCATCCATGACCTTAATACATTTTGTAAAATAGTTGAATTATTGTTTTGCAGGCTAGACTACAGGGAGTCCCTGCCCCCACCCAAATCAGTTCATCTTTTAGTCTATGCCTCCCACAGCAGAAACATGTAAGCAATGTATGTTTTTTCTGACTCTGTTAACTGGAATAGTTAATCTGCCAAAGCAGATACAGTATTTTGAACAAGATACAATGGAGCATCATGACACTACTCAAACTTTTATGCATCAAGTGGAAAAGATCCTGTGGAGTGGTGATGGTGGTCGGGGGGAGGGAGCAATGATGAGTTAAGGTTGCTGTGGGAACCTTCTTAATTTTTGCATTTTTTCTTTGTTTGTGCATGCCCCTGAAATATGTGAATGTTCCTCCCTCCTTCACTTGCAAGGATGGTTCAGCCTAATTGTAACCATTTCCCAGGACCCTGTTTTGGGAGCTGCATGGGTTTGGGATCCCCATTGGGGTGGGAAGTGGAAAGATGGGTAGTATTTTGTGGGGATGGGAGAGTGACATATATGCGTCCTCTAGGATTTGGGTGTCTGAAGATTCACGTGGAAATCCTAGAGATGGTCCCCAGAGAGCCTTTCTATGCCAGGAATCTTAAGGGAGATGATGGGGGAAGCCCACTCGTGTGGCTCCATCAAAGCCATGCTATCAGTGAGTGGGTTGTACCACAGAAAAACACTATCCAGTACATAATAATAATGAAAATCAGTTGGAAAATTATTACTGTATGTGAGAGACCAAGTGCGCCTTAGCTGAATAATATTGGGACCTTTCAGTGTTAGGCTGTAAAGTAAAATCTTTCATTTGAGGTGAATGGGGGTACAGATGGGGACAAGGCAAAAAGAATTCACACTGTTGTGGCTGCTGTTGTTTGGTTGACAGTTCTTTGCAAGGCTGCATTTAAAAAAGGCAACAGCACAGCTGTTTATATTTTGACAGCTGTATCTTGCCAACTGAAAAAGGAGGGAAACTATATTTAAGTGAAAGCTTAAAATGTACAGGATGTTTCAGAAAGAAATCCTCAATCTCTGCAATACAGTATTTTTGTTTCTGATGTTAGTGGCAGGGCTTAAAACAATCTCCGCACAATCTTCCAAACCAATCTCCCTTGTGAAAATGGTCTCTGAAGCAGTTCCTCTGGGTGGCAGGCTGTGTCAGAAGAATGAGCATTTGGATGACCCAAAAGTTTGGGGGGGGGTGTCTTGAGGAGGAGGAGGGAACAGGAGTGATGATATTTCCTGACCTTCAAAAATTCCTTGGATAATAGTTTCTCCACCTTGAAGGTGCATATACTCCTCAATGAGCATTATTTAATTAGCAGGTTTCAAAATTCAACCATTTTTTAATTGTGTATATTAAAAAAAAATTATATTACCTTACAAGGGGAAATTATGTTTAGTTTCATGTAGCTAAAAGATGGCTGCATGAATTTTCTATTATACATTTGGGGGAAAAGTCACCTTTCAACTGAGCCCATGTATGGAAAATTTCAGCCCTGCAGGAGAATGTTTCAGAGACCGAAATGGGGTCTGTAATTGAAATTATGGTTGCAATCTTCGCTTCAGTATTCACTGGGCAGAAAAAGCTGTAATGCAAAGGTTAAACTGGATCTTTTAAAATGGATTCCCAAATCCAAACTTCAGAGAGGTTTAGGTAAATGAAAAAAGTTGATCAACAAAGTTCAACTATGCATAATATATTTCTCCTGCTATAGTAAATTGTAAGGAGTTCATTGAATTCATTCCCTTAGCTGTTTTTCCCAGAACTGATTAACAGAAATGGATGAAGACTTTGCTGACAAATCAGGTAGATTTATGCATCACTAATCCATATAGATCAGCACTCCTTGAAATGTAAATTTCAGAAACAAACACTAACATTTTCACAGATGCACACAGGTTTCTGCCAACTGATGTTCCTACATACTAATCACATAAAGATTATCTGTAAACCTCAGAGAGAAAAAAAATGACCCCCCCAAACCTGTATTGATGCCTGCAGGCAAATGTATAGAAAGGTATTTACTTTCTTGCAGAAGCCTAAAGGAATTTGATGCAGACTTGTGAAATCGTCTGTTATTGGCAACTACTATAAATAAGGCTTTGTTTTCAACTTAGATCTTTCGCCAAGGAAAGACATTACACTTGCTTGATACAATTAAATAGAACTAACCTCAATCAAAACCTTGCCAAAACAAAATGTTAAAAATGGTACAACTAAAGTGTTAGAATGCATAAGTAATGGAGAATAATACTGGGGAAAAATGAATGCTAAAAAATTAATGGTATGTCCTCTTCTGGAATACGGTTTTCACTTCTGGTTTGACTTCAGTGGGACATGTTAAGCAGACCCTTATTCCAGTGAGGCCTTTCATTAGAAAAAGATACAACTCTGACTTCGGTAAAAAAAAGTTGGACCATAATTATTTATTCCTCTAAGTACATTTCTGATGTACTTACCCACTTTTACAAATCAGAGATTTACTAAATAATGATTGATACTCCAGAAAACTAAAATAATTGGAAAAGTTCATTGAATGATGAATGAGTGATTGGCTCTTAATGAAGAAATTATATTATATATATATACATATACATATATACACACACACACACACACACACACACACATATATATATATTAACACATACACACAAAAATAGCAAAAGTAGGTAATTTAAATATTAGTCTGAAAATACAAGCTGCTCTGCACAATTTTTAACATTCTGCTTTTATATTGGAGAGGTTTTGACAAAGGATATATTTCCATTTAACTTTGTCTGGTGAGGATTCTATTTAACCTCAAGAGGAATTGCTGTGGATGTAAAGAGAACACTAACCAACTGTAGAAGGATTGAATAACTTCAGTTCCCATGTACTTCAGTTGGATTTCAAGGTACACACGATCTCAGTGCAGTAAGCACTATATTCCTTGATGTTAGGGCCAGGAATGACTATAGGATCATCTACTCTGACCTGCTGTATAATAGACCGTAGAATTTCATCATAACTAAAAAGAAAAGGAGTACTTGTGGCACATTAGAGACTAACAAGTTTATTTGAGCATAAGCTTTCGTGAGCTACAGCTAGGTGCCACAAGTACTCCTTTTCTTTTTGCAAATACAGACTAACACGGCTGCTACTCTGAAACCTATCATAACTAAACTATGTCTTCCAGAAAGGCATCCGCTGTTATTGAGTCAATGTGTCTCAGAATGGAGGTTTGTGATTGCTAGGGAACAGACTGCAGGACTGCAGTGTGGTACAAATTAACAGTACTAGGAACAGCTAAGGGATAATATTTCAAAGTAATATTGGTTGAGTAGCAAAACTCCCATTCACACCAATGTGACCTGTGTGCAGGGGTGAAAGTAACTTGATGGATGGACTTACTGGTACACAGGGCGGCCGGGGTCCTGGACAAGGTGTGTGGGGCGTGGCTGTGGGGCCTTGGGCAGAAGTGGGGGAACTGGCAGCAATAGCAGCGGCCAGGAACCCCTTTAAATTGCTGCTCAGGGTAGCGGTGAGCGGGAGCCCCTGGGCTCCGGTGGCAATTTAAAGGGCCAGGGGCTCCAGCTGTTGCCGGGAGCCCCAGGCCCTTTTAAATTGCTGGGTCCTGGGGAAGGTGCCCCTTTTGCACCCTACTCCCCTCTTCCTCCCCCCCATCGCGGCCCTGCTGGTACAGCTGGCTGTGTCCCGGCTTTCTTACCGGTATGCCATACCGTACCATACCAGATTACTTTCACCTCTGCCTGTGTGGCTGAATCACCACCTATCACTGTGAAACTGGAGTTCCTGAGTAGCAACATTCCAACTGATCATGAAGACTATATTTTCTTCTTCTTTCCTGCCTGCCTGGAGTCAAGCCTGTTGATGGATATAGAAAGTATTTTAAAAATCCCACTCTAGAATCTTATTTGTACACTGGTGGGTGATTATTAAGAGACTTTTCATACTATGATCATTACGACCAAATATAAATGCTAGTACATTTCTCAGGATAACTGTAACTGGCAAAAATAACTCCTGCCAGAATGATTAAAGTAGGTTTTCTTTTTCAGTATTGATACACATGAGAAGGGTTAGAACCTAAAAAAGACCAGCATGATGCTGTCAAAATTATAATGAACAAACAATTCCTAATGCATGAATATGGATTGACATGATTTTGTAGAAAATCTGAAAATCATAATTGATATCTTGAATATGATAACTTGTGACTGATATACAATATTATATACAAGTTACATGAAATTACTTTCAACTTTGAGTACATCTCATGATCTGCAAATAGAAATTACAAAAAAAAGTTATTCCATGCTTTGGAGAGTAGGCAATTAATATTTTTTCAGTAAACAATGTGTCAAATTAGATACATAAACTAAATCTAAGAGAGCAGTAGAACAATTAGTCACAGAAATACAAACAATAAGTTCAGTATTGATGAAAAATTGTTTTCCATTCACGAGGAAAGTGACAATTTATGTAATTAAATAAACATTTGTACAATTGCTGACATCTAATGACTTTGTTTACAGATTTACTTTTTATTAAGCACATCAATACTGCTATGTAAACCAACAGTGTTTTGGATCCTTGTCTATTTGCATCCTGATCCCCAAAATTTTAAGTTTCTCCAAATAGTTAATTTTCTCCACCAGTTTGAAGATTGTGCACGCAAGTGTTAATACTAACATTTTATATAGAAGGAGCTTCAACACAGAGCAAGCTGGTAGGTATTCAAAACCATAGTTGGACTGGAGCCCCTTTATTATGTGTTAGTTATTTAAGTAGGAAATACTTTACAATAATAGCTAATTTCACAGATTTTAAATTGTTTAAAGGAAGCATTTTTGGAGTCCCCTGTATTAAGATATGTCATTATTCTACTGTATGAAAGTTCTAGAAATCAATGCCATTATCATGGTGCATGATATAAAAAATACGACCAACAAAAATTACAGAACAGTTTGAATGATACCATTTCAACTATCTACATTTTGTACACTGCTTAAAGCAGTCTCATTTTTCCAAAGAGACTCAACTCTGATCTCAGTCATACGGGTGTAAATCTGAAGTTACTCCACTGAAATCAATGGATTTGCAGCAGTGAAACTGAGATCAAATTCTGGCCCACAGTAGTTATACACAAATATATCAAATTTATTTCTCCCATGTTTAAAGGGTGCTGCTAATGGACAACTATCCCCAATGAAGGCTATGTTTTCAATATAACCATTTCTGAAGTTTTCAGTCTGAGCAACCCCAGAGCATTTACAAAGGTAACTTTGAAAATAGTTTATTTCAGGACATTTTAAGAAACATTTATTCCAAATGTATTAATGCCAGTCAAACGAATGATTAACCATTCTGTAAAATTCTGCATTGTGCTCTCTGAAATAAGAATAAAGTTGCTCTAAAACAGTGTTGTTGACAACAGGGTGGGGGCGCCCTTTGGATTCATGTAAACATCTCTCTCTTCCATCACTTCTAATACAATAGAACCCCTTGGTTTGGTTAAAATAAAAATTTGAAGACATAATTCTGGAAGGAAGATTAAGAAATGTTTCCACTTTTTGTAACTCAGGAAGAGGGTCCTTGATTAAAGTATTGCCATCCACTATGTGAATCTGATCTAAGTTGAAATGCTTAAGCCACTTTTCCATATGGATATCATAGAGACTTCTCTGAATAGCTTTATATTTGGTATTAAGTGCTCCATTTTTAATAACAATTTCTTCAAAGGGCTGAACACGCTTGTGGCTTTCTAGTCTGTTGTAATATACTTGGGTATAATCAGATATTACTCTCTCAGTGGGGTCTCTTAGAATGAGGAGCAATTTAATAGAGCTATTCATGTCATGAATTCTTTCTGGAGCCTGTGGCGAGGTAAAATAGCCTGGTGTTTTCTCAATAGTAATTTGATTTTCATAAGAAAATGGCATCAGACTCCTATACCAGTCTATTCCTTTAACATAATTCTCATCCCAGTCAAAGAAGTGGACTTCTGTTGTTGCTACCACAATATTAGGATGAATATCCAACATTTCCAATAAGGCCCTGGTCCCTCCTTTTCGAACTCCTATAATGATCGTCTGAGGTATTCGTCGGTTTGTGCCAGGAGGTCTCACCTGTGCAGAATAGTGTTCACTTTTATTATTGAAAAATCCTACTTGCGACTTCAGCGTCTCCAGCAGTGCCCCATTCTCAACAGGAGCACCCTGAGTGTGAGTCAGCAAAAGATAAGCTGACACCAGGAGGAAGGCCATGTGGAGAATAATTAGTTCAAAATGCCGTTATGCTTGGCTGGGGAAATAATAGGCGATTCCCCTCTTGAGGAGCTGGTTGACAGAACTGGGGGTGAGCGAACAACTTTCTGAAGCATCTGCAAAATAAATTAAGACTAATCATTATCTCTGTGTATATGCATGAATGCATATAGATGAAGTCTGACTTCCCCTCTGTAATTAGTACCATGCACAAAAATTATCAAAGCAGTTTACTTTCTCTCCCCCCCCAACCCCCGCCACTCTGTTTCAGGAGAGTAAAATGGTGAATTGACATTTTCTTGTTCAGTGCTGTGATTAATGGTGGATACTAAATCAGTGAGAACATTTGCCAACTCAAAACACTGGACTAGGCTATGAAGAAAGAAGACTAGGATCTACCTGGTTCAATTTTCCTTGCTATCATTTCCTTCCTTTTACTTCTTGCTATTTAGGACATGCCATTAATAGGGCTGTCAAGCAATTCAATAAATTAATTGCAATTAATCCCATGATTAAAAAAATGAAGCATGTCCTTTGGAATGGTGACCAAAGCATGAAGGGGCATACAAATGTATAGCATATCTGGCACGTAAATACCTTGCATTGCCGGCTACAAAACTGCCAAGCAAACATCTGTTCTCACTTTCAGGTGACATTGTAAATAAGAAGCAGGCAGCATTATCTCCCATAAATGTAAACAAACTTGTTTCTCTTAGCGATTGGCTGAACAAGAAGTAGGACTGAGTGGACTTGTAGGCTCTAAAGTTTTACATTATATTTTTTACATAACTGCACTCAGAAACAAAACAAACAATCTACATTTGTAAGTTGTGCTTTCATGATAAAGAGCTTGCACTACAGTACTTATATGAGGTGAATTGAAAAATACTATTTCTTTTGTTTATCATTTTTACAGTGCAAATATTTGTAATAAAAATATAAAGTAAGTACTGTAACTTTGTATTCTGTGTTGTAAATGAAATCAATGTATCTGAAAATGTAAAAAAACCCCAAAAATATTTAATAATTTTCAATTGGTATTCTATTGTTTAACAGTGCGATTAAAACTGTGATTAATAGCCATTAATTTTTTAGGGGTAACTGCAATTAATCGACAGCCCTAGCCATTAATAATGATTCCATGACATTCTGGAGTATCAGTTCATCTCCCCAAATTCACTGCTAGAATCTAACTAGCAAGTGTCATTTAGTTGATGCTTTAATTCTGTCTCCAATGGGCTATGGGTTGAGAGCCCTGACTTGTAGCACAGAAAAGATGCATCTAGCAAGAGCAGAGTGAAATAAGGCAAAATCCTTGGGATGCAAGCCCTTTCAATCAGTAAGGAGACAGACAGACACAATAATGCATCAGACCAAGAGAAATGGAGTCTGCATCAACTGAATGTGGAGTGAGAAGATAAACTAGTCTGGGTGGATTAGTTGTGGAAGATCAAAGCTGTGGTGTGTGCATGCACACATGTGTAGCTGGGGTAGTTGCTGCAAGGTCAGAGCTTTAGAATTAGAGCAGAGAACATTAGTCTCTTCAAGGACTAAAGGTTGTCTCCAAGAGATACCTAGAATACATTCAGGGGATCCTAAAAGTTTTTGTCTGGGAGGTGGGAGGGGGCAGCAGGGGGCAAGTTTGGATGGATCTGGGCTCTATTTACTATTAATTCATCCTCAAACAGAAGAAAACCAGATATTAAAAGAGAGCAGGGGTTCTCAATCTGATAGTTGCAACTATCCCGCCCTCCCAGATTGCTAAATGGGATGCAGGTTCCAGATAGATGGAACAGGACTCCTGGGGATGGGAAAGGGATATATACAGAATATAAATAAAATTCATACTGTTTTACTAATATTTAAAATGGACTTTGTGTGAGGCCACTCTATATACTCTTTGGAAACCTAGCTATAACAGAGCTGGCATACAGAACCACTGATAAAAAATAATTTAGAAAAATACAACATCTGCACCAGGATAACTATGCTTGAGCGCACTGGACTGGATGTTCAAATCCCTTAAGTCCTTACTCAGGCAAAATTTCCTTGGGAAGGACTTCAGGATTTTTCCCTATTTCTGGGCAGCTAGAAGATTTTAATTGGTAATAAGCATGTGTATTATATACACCATATTTTTCTTAACATGATTTATTTTTAATCCTAATAAAATGGAGTGTGAAATCTAGTTCATTTGATAAGCTCTGGCTATAAATGGTGAAGTTATCTTATACAATGAAGCAATAGTCACTTAAAACAAGAACTACCTATTTAGATTCTATTTTAAACCTCTATCTCATTCTTCGATTTTTAAAATGGTCTCAGTTATTGCAACCATCGCTCCTTTTTCAGATTCTAGTTTCAGTGATTTGCTGTGCTTTTTCTGAACATTCATCACATTAGTTCATTAATAACCTCTCTTACATAGTACCTCAAAGAAAGCAGACACTTTCTATTGGTCATGGCTCTGAAGAGGACTCACAGCTTCCCTCTATTATATTCCTTTTGGTAATTGTTTAGTATGAGTTATTGGCAGCTTACAGGCTTAAGTTATCACAGTAATATTGTCAAATTTTATGGTAGTTCCTAATACTGTATAAGTAAAGCAGTAGATTTACTAAATGACAATTCTAAATCTAATAATTAGGGGCCAAATCCAACTGCCTTGGAAGTCAATGGAAAGATTCCCATTGACTCTAATGGGAATTTGATCAGGCTCTAAATTATAGGCAGCATTCATCAGCAAGATTTTTGGACTGACTGAATATATCTAAAACTTTAATTTTACTTATAAACAGCGCCTCCTGTTGTAGAACTAACTTCACTCAAGACTATCCACATTAAAGCATGCCCCAGAGCTCCCAGCGGAAGACCACGGGGGCAGCAGTCTATTCAAAAGCAGCAACAGATACACAAATATATGCACATATGGACATATTTAAATACTAGAAAAATCCAATCTTTAAATCCAGTCTGAAATTTTAAGCCAAATCAAACCCAAGATAAAAGTCCAAAGCAGAATGCCTCTCTAATCACAACTAGACTAAATTGGTTATAGTTTTACCAGTTGAAAGAAAACTTCTGTTTAAAGGGTTCATATACATCACCATTTTATTACGAGTTTTCCATTCAAGATTTATTTTAAATTCTCAAAGACAACACAAGGGACACCAAATACAAGTTTTTATATTGGGACACTATGGCAGAATATATATAGTCACACCAGGAGTAATTTGCAGCCACATATTCAAAAGTGGCTACTATTTTTTGGGTGTCCATCTTGAGAAACCTTGGACCTAATATTCAGATGTGCTGAGCACCTAAAACTGCAATGGAAGTGGTAGGTGCACAGCTCTTTTGAAAAGCCGGCTGAAAGCACCCTATGTAGAGCTCCCAAAATTGAGGTACCTAAAAACAGTGGCGCTCTGTGAAAATTTTGGCCATAGGATTTGAATGCAAGTCAGATGTTACAGTCTAAGAATTTCCAGCACAGTTCTACCTCTGTGGCTCTTGATATTTCTAAATGGTTTTAAAAAATCTCCTTTTTATGAAAACCACCGCAAACATAGAAGCACCATGAAGTCAATAAACCTTAAATACCATTTTTTGTTTAAAGATGTAATGGGAACAAGAACACATTAAAAGAATTACAGTAATTATAAATGAAAATGTGATTAGAATAGAAATCAACCCTGTAATAGCTAGGCCTAAACTTGCCTTTAGAATTAGGTATAAAAGATGAAATACTACTTTCTTCTGACTTCCTGCCTACAGGCACTGCAAGCAAGGAGTGTAGCAGAAATCCCATACTCCACTGCACAGGAGGAGGTTGGTCTACAGAGAGACTCCACAAACACCCAGTGTACTGTAGAATTTAGTTACGGCGTGTATCTATCAGAACCCAGGTGGGCTTTGTTAGCAAGCCAGGAGAGGGGTCATGGCCTGTGCATCCATGAACTGGGCAGTCATTCACCAAAATATCAGGCTGTTTTCACTACTTCAACCACATTCTGAGTTAGAAGACTTACAGCATGGATGTGCCTGATATGATAAGTTAAGGCTGAAGGCATTCATCAGAAAACACATCAGAAATCTTTATCCAAGTAAGAAAGGGATCTGAGACTCATAAGGACACTTACTGATTAGGACAGTGGATATTTCTATATATATTTTTTGCCACTGAGAATATTGCTTCTCATGAAAAATTAAGCTCATATTTAAATTATCCTATGCTCTTGCTTATATCTGACCTTTTTATTTGAGACCCCCAAATTCGGAGAGGTTTTCTTATGCTTTTCATTTAGCTCCAGTGGAAAAGATTTCTATTTGTATGTCAGCAAAGAAAGGCAATTTTAGAGGTTTATCAGTGGTAGTCTCTTAGTTTGCATAATCAGTTGATTATCTCTTTGAATAATTAATGGTATAAAATTATTGTTTTCTGATATTCTTTACAAAAACATTGTTAGGATATTTAATCTGTTATTGAAATGCACTTAATATTTTTTTCTTTTTTGGGTAAACCTTATGAAGAATGAAATAGGCTGGAAAAGTGAAAATTTACTTATCAAGAAAAATTATATCGATATACTGTTTCAGCAACATAGAAACAACAATTTTTTTTTAAAGTGTTCAAATCCCTACCAACTTTGGTGAATTAAAAACACAAATGCTATGGTTCATGCTGTAACATCTAGAATCCTGATTCTGCAAATAGACATGCACAAGTGAACTTCTCTGCATACATAATCAGATGTAGAACTAGGATCCATAGGGCGGGGTTTTCAATTAATTACAATGAGAGTTGTCCATCTATCTCCCAAAGGCTCCACTGAAAAATCCCAGCCTTGATTTAAAACAGAGTCTGCCTACTATACATTATTTCTTTACATTACTGTGTTCCCAGAAGCTTTGGCCAAGATTGGGAAACCACCGTGCTAGGCATGGAACCAACACATAATGAACACTTACTTAGCTCTTTAAATTTTATAGATATAAGAACAAAACACTGTAGATGAACTATTACACAAGCTGTTTATTTATTGTGCCCAAGCCCTGAGAGATTTGTTTTGTTTGGTCTTGTAGTTATTTTGATTCAAAATGTGGAAACAAACCTAAAAATGAGGTTAAACTGTCAAGGAGTCACATTAAGGGCAATTAGGTGCAGTCTGTTGTTCATTTGTCCTATTATTTACAACCTCTATAATCATTAGAGTTAACATATACAGTGAAGTTGAAGCCTCTTAGGAGGCTACAGCAGCTATAAGTATAGTAAGCTGGTAGTTTAGACGTTTCTCATGCTTTAGGTCACAGATTCCCAGACTTAGGCCCATACAAAATGTCAGCTCAAAGAATCCCTCATCTGTTATTTTGGGAAGGTTATATTTTCAATTTCAGCAGGTCAGGTTGAAAGCGTACCTCTGAAGGTGTGAGACAAATGATAAAATAGCAGTAGGTAAGAGCTGACTAGGTTCCAACCACATGAACAAGAGTGCACAGAGAATGCCACGCGGTCATGGAGAGAATCATCACGGTATGCTGCTTGAAGTTTATGTTGAAAAAGGAAAAAACAAAACAAACAAACCAAACTTTGAAATGGAAATAAGTGGATTTTTTTTTAAAAAGGCCAAAATATCCAAATATTTTGCATTTTCATTCACTGGGTTGACTTTAAAAGAAAACATGGAGAAAAGCATGCAGGTAGGTTCACAAAGTGCTAATTAATACTATGTAAAGGCAAATCTTTACAAAATAGAAAACAGTTGACTATCTGGATTTGCCATTCCAGAAAAATTCAGAGTAAATTGAAATCTGGGCTATTTTAGTCACATGCTGAGAATTCTAAAACAAATTTTGGGAAACATTCAAACATATCTACATTTTCTTTTTACTAATGATGATTGCTCATTTATTACATAAATGCTACCAGAAAATAAAGTCCCAAGTGACATCTGCAAATAGATAATACTCAGGGTAGTGCTTGTTTTTATATGAAATACTTAATGTTTAAATGGAACAGAGTTCAAAGTTATTAAATCTGTTTTGATACACAGGTTTTTCCAGCAAACTCAGGTGAGAACACCTAAAGCGTAATTCTGCTGTACTGTGTCCACAATCTGTATTTTCATTTGTGACATTTGTATATTTTCATTTGTGGAGAAAACTGTAAGCTGTTTAAAAAACATCAGAAACAGGGAAAAGGTTTTGCAAAAAAATGGCTAGCTAATGATCTCAGCTACATGGGAGGAAGTCTGGAATAACTATGACTTCAATGGAGTTACTTTGGATTTAAACCAGTGTGACAGAGCTCAGAGTCTGGCCCGAAGTCTTCTACTACAATCAGGCAACAATCTGTGTTGTACATCTGTCATAGCATTTCTAGTCACAATAGTCATATAGGGCCCTGTACTTCAATCATTAAGCTGAGCACAAAGAGGTTCCATTCTTTGCAATGTAGTATTATGCACAGGGCCCTTTGAATTCTGTGATTTCACAGCTGCTGTACTTAGGTCATCTATTTCTTGTGACAGTTTTGCAATCAACTGCCATTTGTTCTACCTGCATGTCCATCTGCCCCCTTTGGTTTAAATGTTGTTAGGTGGGACAAGCATCCCTCATAGCTAGGTGATTTAGCATGAGAAATGCTCCCCAGAGAGCTAGGCTTCTGACCGGAATGCTGAGACCAGGGCCCTGCATGCCACAATCGACCATCCCCAAGGGCTTTAGGTTACGTTTATGCTTCCCTTTATCGTGGGGCTGGCCAAGGTGTAACCTGGAGCCTTCGGACTGATCTAAATTGCTCATAGTTGCAACAGTTACTTCCAGCAGCTTCGAACCCAGGGCCGTCTCTACCCATTTGCAAAGTATGCAGCTGCGTAGGGCACCAGGAAATTTGGGGCACCAAATTTCCTGGTGCCCTAAGCACCTGAGTGCTGCTCCAGCCCCTGCTCTACCTCTTCCCAATGGCTCCCACCCCTGCTCTGCCCCAGCCCCGCCTCTTCCCACCCCTGCTCCGCCCCAGCCCTGCCCCCACTCCCGCCCTTCCCCTGAGGACTGCAGCAGTGGTTGAGCTGCCCTGCACTCACTGGCGGTGGTAAGTGTAGCGGCCGGGCCAGCCTGCCCCTACACCCATGGAGGCCTGGGGCTGCGTAGGGCACCAAAATGGCTAGGGAAAGCCCTCTTCGAAGCACTACATGCAGCAGTATTCTGGCCACATCCCCTGTCTCTTAGCCATCATTGCTACATTGGGAGTATGGCTAAGTCACCTGGAACTTCCCCTTAGAAAGTGCTTAGATTGCACTTTCATTCTGGGTGCTTTATTTTAGTAAGCAGGCAGAGCTGGGGATGAGAATCTGCTTCATAACCCTTAAAGATGCTGTGAATTGTCATCTCTAATCTAATCCACCCTAAGTAAAGCAATTGGATGTGTCTTTCTGAAGAACGAAACACATTCCAACATCATATAACCTTTGTGTAGCTTGTTGAAGGGGTAAGGTTGTGAAGGGTTTGACCAGGGTTAGGAAGAGAATACGTGTGTCTGGAACTAGTAAAGTAACATGAGACTGTCCTGGCAAGATTTTCCGCCCAAGTTTGCGAACAATTGCTTGTGGTAGCTTGAGTAAGCTTTGTGTAGCATCTAAAACACATCAGGTTTTTCCATTGCTAAACTTTTCAAGTTGTGTTTTTTCCTGCAGAGTTCCCCAAGCACCAGTTAATGCAGCAGAAGCCATAACAGTATCTGAAACCACCTTAATTTATGTTCTAGAACATGCAGTGCAGGACCATGGCAATAACCATAGCTGCTGACTCTCTCCTTAGTGATTTCTTCACTATAAGAAGTCTAAATCTATTTTTAATTGCCTGGGGAAAGTATCATGTGCCCTAAAAGAGTTTTGCACTATTGCCAAGACATCACAGGCAGTCACTCACAATAGATTACCAGTTATGTGCTCAGCTATGTGGCATCAGGTATTTTCTCTTAACGATTCCAAATACATTTACATATGTGAAGAACTCTACTTTGCTTGGACTCTGCATTGGGTATTCCTGTGGCAGGAAGGGTAGGGTGCAAGGAATATCCTTCTTAACCCATACACACAGCCTAGCACAATCATGATTCCTCTCAGCACAAGGACTACTAAGTCTATCACGGTTGCGAAGCTGGACTCCTCAAAAAATTAGAAAGGGTCTACAACGCAGCCAGTCTTCTACAAAGTCAGCAGGATTGGTACAACACAAGGCAAAAGAAACAGCATAAATTAACCCTTTCCAAGACTTCACAGTGGTGCAGGAGTTGTACTTTCCTAACTTTGGAAGCCCTGTTCCTGCCTGTGGCACAATCCCTTAGAAACTACTGCTGGGATAATGTCCACATCATTCCCTATCATGGGTCATGTCTTAATTCAGAGCACAATTAAGCCCTTATGCTATGTATCTGGGAACTCTGAACACTTAAAAATAGTATTTGCCAGAGCTATTTGGCTCACCTTCAAAGAACGTTATAAGTGTTAGAATATGAATAAAGTATGAAAAGATGCTCAATGTATCCAGTCTATTTTTTTCTTATCAGCCTCACAACCAAATTTCTTCATCAGGCCATCATTATATCCCACACAGACTATTACCTCCTCTGTGGCCTCCCAAAAACACACATTGCCCCTTTTAGCCACTTTAAAAAATCCACCTGCTAAAGCCATCTTCTTTACCTGCTGATTTGATCATGCTATTACCCTCCTCAAATCCCTCCTTTTGCTTTCACATCTGCTATAGCATCAAATTTAAGCTTTTTTGCACCACATTCAGCATTCTCTATACCTCTTCCCCTTCCTACTTATACTTACTTGCTGAGCTTCATGTTGCCATCCTCCATCCCTACGTGTCAGCTTCTTGAATCATCATCTCCATGCCTTCTTCCACATGGTCTCTTATGCATGGCATGACTCCAATTACAAGGCCCCTACCCTGTCCATGTTTAAGTCCCCTTTAAAGACCTACTTTTGCCATCCTGCCTAGAGTGAATCAAATTGTTTCAGCTGTTAGTTACATCGCTTACTACTGCTACTGGAAGGCATTCATATACTACAGTGATGAGGGCAGTATAAAAATCATACAGAATAGCAGTTGACTTGTGTTTTAAAAGAAAATCCATATTGATTTCCTTTCCTCAACCTCTGTCTACATGTCTGTACATCCTGAGACTCTGAGCTCCGTAGAACAGGGACCATCCTTTCTTGAATATATTGGGGTGTTACCATAAACAAAAATTGACTAATAAATTATGATGCAATTTATACTGAAAAAAATCCCCAATCTTGAAACAGTTAACAGATTGGTTCCTAAAAATTATATCAGGTAACCTGGTTCAACCAGCATTTTGTGCGGCTGGGGAACGTGTTTTAGAAACTTTTCTGGAAACGGCCCTTGAGACCAGCTAAGTTAGAGCCCTAAACAACTTTTTGAAAGTTTTTCTCATTTGACCTAGTTTTGCTGCTTGGTTCCAGTCTGTTTCTAAGAACCTAGAAAAGTGTTTCAGATTGGGGATAGTTTTGTAATGTAGACAGATCATAAGAACGGTCATACTGGGTCAGACCAAAGCTCCATCTAGTCTAGTATCCTGTCTTCTGATAGTGGCCAATGCCAGGTGCCCCAGAGGGAATGAACAGAACAGGTAATCATCAAGTGATCATTAGAATCTGAATCTGGTTAGGTTCACCCCAGCTCTGGCCACAGGCACAGAGAAGCCCAAATGGTCCCCACTCAATGTTTTATTTATTTATTTAATTTAATCAATCTAGTTACTTCTTTATCCCATGAGTAAGAGACAGATCTGGTTTCATTCACTCATAGGTTCAGTCACATGTATTGTGATTCACGGGAGTCCAGAAATGGAAAGACAAATAAATTATCAGTAGTATAGAAAGCTTGTACCCTTTTTAGCAGGTCCACACCAAAGGATTCTCAGGGTCTGGTTTGCCTGTTGTTTGAGATCAGGAGTTGTTACAATTACATACTCAGACAAAACTGGTTCTGCACTTTCTAACAGTATTAATAATGTTTTTGAGTACAAATACTTCAGTTTAGCTAGTTTACAATTCATTTATTATTTTACATGATGGAAATGTCTTAGATTTATTGCCAGAATAAAACATTACCTTGAAAATATTACCAGGATAATCTAATTCAGAATATGCTGTAAAACTGATGTCTAAATAGATCACAATTGCCTTTGGGAGCAATTCCGTCAGAACAACATTCCAGGTTCAGTCCAAGAAATTTGATTGATTTTGATGAAGCTCTATGACGTTAGAGCCTGTGGTTAGGCTATAATTGCTACATAAATGTAAAAAGGATTTAAACAGGATTTAAAGGATTTAAATTGGAATACATTATTTCAATAATTTTTGTATTTTGCTGTCTTTATGCAATTAAATGCACATTTTTAGAAGACAATATGAACTGTTTTGTATAATGAAAACAATAGATTTTAAATTGCAGCATCATGCACTTCCTGAATCTCAGCACATTCCTATTAGCTTTATGGTACATAATTAAAAAATTAACCCCATGATACAGAGTCAAAATTATAGCATCATTATATGTTATGTTTTTTGTTATTTTGTAATGTTGGAGTTGCTTGGTAACGTCAGTAGACTTGGTATACATTCGACAGAAGTGAGAGTTAGAAGGAAATTAATGCTGCAGAGAAAACCTGGGAATTTTTTTAATTTTTGAAAATCTTAGTGATGACATTTACTAAAGGGTCTAATAAATTGGCTGAAAATCATTTTAATTTGTTGAGTGTGGAGCAGTTAAGGGTTTATTTGAACTCTTATAAAATCTATTTCTGAGGGAGTTTATAATTTATCTTGCTTCAGTCTTAAATAAAGCACTATTGGATCAATTTAACCAGAGTAATAACATTATAATTAATAACACTATTTGCCACTTCTGTAGTGCTTTCTGCCTGAGGATTTCAAAGCACTTAACATGCATGAATTAACTCACGGCACCCCAGTGAAGTGCGGTAGGTATATATGCTTAAATGCTTTGATGAATCAGGGCTTCTGTGACCTGTCCCAGGCTGTATAGCAAGTCTGTGGCAGAACCAGAACAGAACCCAGGGCTTCTGATTTCGACTTTCATGCTGTTACATGACAATTGCTCCCCCTCTCGTAGCAACAAAAGATTTATGTTGAACTTGAGAGAAAAATTTCAGTATCTCAGGGTAACAGCCAATTGTTCTACAACATTTGGCTAAGTATTTTAGTTGGAGATGCAAAAAAATAGTAATATTTGGCTTCAAGATTTCACAGTCTGTAACACAGCTCTGCAAAAATAGTCCCTTCACTGGGGAATCTGGGAAAAAAAGCAGCAGCAAAACCAAACATTTTCGTGGGGGTTGGACTGGGACCAGAGGAAGCAAACTATACTTTGTTCTTCTCTTAACAATTTTCTTGTAAATCAAAAGCCTTTTTTGGAAGTGAACAAATATTATTAACTGTGAAATTCCATTACACTAAGGATACCAGCTCATTCCAACACAGGCCACCAAGCATCCTTAAGATGATAGCTTTCAGACATTACTAAGGGCTTGTCTACACACACACACACACACGTTGTTTCACTTTAGCTATACTGGTATAGTTCAAGTGGTACAACCTTTCTAATATGGATGCATTTATATGGTTTCAAAGTTCCTTATACCGGTATTGCTTATACCTAGGTATGGAAGGCGAGTAAGATACACCACCATAACTGTTTTCTCACTACAGGTTGTAGTCATATAACTATTTCAGAAAGAAATCACTCCCCTAACTGAAACAGTTATGTCGATACAAAAACTGCATAGACAAGGCCTTACCTGGGCTGGATTTGAACTGGTGAACTCCTTTTGCCAAGCACCTAGAGGCTCCAATGAAGATTAAAGTCCCACTGTGCCAGGAACCCCACAACCAAAACCAGTCCCTGCCCTAAAGAACTTGCAATCTAAGTATGTAACATGAGACAGCTGTTGGACACAACCTGCGGGCTAGAGTTGCCACACGTCCGTTTTTTGACCAGAACGCCTGATCAAAAAGTGATCCTGGAGGCTCCAGTAAGCACTGCTGACCAGGCTGTTTAAAGTCCAGTCAGTGGCGCAGTGGGGCTAAGGCAGACTCCCTGCCTACCCTGGCTCCATGCAACTCCCGGAAGTGGCAACATGTTCCTGTGGCCCCTCAGGAACAGCGGCCATTGGGAGCTGTGGGGGCAGTGCCTGCAGGCGAGGCAGCATGCAGAACCACCTGGCTCCTCCACCAAGGAGCTGCAGGGACATGCTGGCTGCTTCTGGGAGATGCCTGAGGTAAGTGATGCTTGGAGCCCACATCCCAAAACCTCTCTTGTGCCCCAATCTCCTGCCCCAGCCCTGAGCCCCCTCTCGGAGCTCGCCTCCCACACTCCAGCCCCCTGTCCTGAGCCCCCTCCTGAACCCCAAGTCCCTTATCCCCAGTCCCACCTCTTAGTCTGCACCCCCAGCCAGAGTCCTCACCCCCTCCTGAACTCCCACCCTCTGCCAGGTGAAAATGAGTGAGTGACGGTGGGGGAGAGCAAGCGATGGAGGGAGGGGAGATGGAGTGAGTAGGGACAGAACCTTGGAGAAGGGGCAGGGCAGGGATAGGACCTTGGGGCATGGGCGGGGCAGAGATAGGGCTGTGGCATTTGGTTTTCTGCAATCAGAAAGTTGGCAACCCTATTGCGGGCACAAGGGGACAGTGAGACAATTATGATTAGTCTAACAAGTGGTCACAGCACATCAGATGTCTAGTCTTTGCCAAGTGTTTCATAGACATCGTGGTAGAAGTAAGCTTTGGAGAGATCTGAAGAAAGATAACGTATTAGCTTTGAAGATTTTTATAGGGGCTGCTCTAATGCCTAAGGGTTGGTTTTGGAAAAAGTGCAAAGGTGTCTGCAGGAAAAGTGGCCAGTAACGTCTGATATCACTGGCAAGGTAGAGAACCTAGTTCTTAGGGGGAAATTAACCAAAACATTTCCTTGTCTTTAAATTAAAAAACACAACACAAGACACAACACAACTGTTTGATAAAACTGAAGTGGACAAACATAGATTGCACAAATTATTATAGATGCTGGTATGCTAGGTGGTGAAAGTGGAGCTAGTCACATTAGGTAAAACATGCAAATCTGTTTTCACTTAATATTTTTTTATCCATTTCAACAAAACAGGCAACCCAATAATCCAATGCATAAAACCCATTGCTTAGTACAACTAAATATGAATTTATTCAAATCCAATAAATCTTTTAATTCTTAGCAATGAGACATAAAAGTAATGTGACCATCAAAAGTCATCATTGCAATGCCTTTATCTCCCTCTGCAGAATAATTTGAGAAACTTCTTAAATACTCAACATATGTGCAATTGCTACAGCAAAGAGTACCCATCTTTGGTTGATTCCTTTCATTTTTAAATTCAGCTACCCTTATGTGCATAGCTCAGAGATGTCAGTCATAGAAGAGGAATGAAAAAGGGTAAGTATCAGGACAGAGGAATAAATGCCACAGAGTAATTTGAGCAGTGATAGGAAGTGGACTGGTAAAATAAAAAAATAGCATGGAAGCTCTAAAGAGAGCCTTAAATCAGAGTTACAGTAAGGAACATGAAGGAGCTAGACCGGTGAAGCTGAAGTCAGTGCTGCAACATTCTAAGCAGAGAATAATTTCTTTGGAAGAATACCACATGGGAATGAGAAAATGGTCAATATTAATAACTTTTTAAACCAAACTATTCCATAAAGCTAAAAATTGGGACAGAGTACTCACACCAGCACATCTTTCTGAGCATGAAAGAACTGGTAACTATGGCCAAGATCCTCAAAGGTATTTAGGCACCTAGCTTCCGCTGAAATCAATGAGAGTTAGGTGCCTCAGTAATTCTATGGATCTAGGCCTATAATCCCAGGTGTTTTCTCAATACTCCACCACGATCTTAATCATAATGCTACTTCCATTCAATTCAATGGGAAAACCCATTGATCTGAAATGGTGCAGACTCATGTCCTTAACTCCCATCAGCATGGACCCTGGAGAATCAGACCCAAAAGAGAAAAAGCATTTGTATGCTACAAGTACAGTACTTTCTATCATAGATTTCATTGGTTTTTTCCAACTATGCCATGGTTGAGATTTATCATAATTCTGAGATTATTCTTGTTTCCATGTGCACTCGAAAACTAGGCAGATAGAAATGGATGGGAAAAAGCCTTGTATGCAAGAATTTTAGAACTCCTATTCCCTCAGTATCGATGTCAGTTGTGAAATGTATGAAAGCACTGACCAAGAAAAAAGGACACATACTACTTGCCAAAGGGAGTAATGCTCTAACTTTTGACCTGAAGCTGCTTTCCTGAACATCCACAAAACTCCCACTCAGTTTAGAATATGCAAGGAATACAGGACAAGGGGAGTACTAAGGACTGCAGATCCCTGTGATATTCAGAGTAACAGACAAAGATAGCAGGTTACACCTTTGCCAATGGATGTTAATAATTTTAACTATAACTGCACATCATCTATTTCATTTTACTTAAATTAAAACATGTGTGTACTTAATTTAACGGGTAATAGGGGGAAGCATTAATAAAATATTTTCTTAAATGATGCATTTCCTATAAATATGGTATAAAAGAACCCACTGAAATGCTTATCAGGAGCCATAAGCCATCTTAAGACATCTCCTGAGAATGAAAAAAAGTCAAAAGGTACATATTTAAACTCAAATTACTAGACATAGCATATATTTAACCCAGAGCAGGGTGAAGAAGTAAACCATTTACAAGTTTTAATATTAGCAGTGAATTTATTTGGTTGGATCTTTTGTTAATGAGACCGCATTTCCATAACATCCCACAATCACCAACTTCCAGAAATAAAAAAGAAAATAGCTATTTCGTGGCTACAGATAGGAGCCGCAAAGTAATTGCAATTGGCTGCAGGCTTCCCTCTTACCAGGTACACAGACTATAATGAACTAAAAAAAAAAAAAACAAAAAACCAAACCCACCCTATGGAAGGTTAGCATAAACTATAAATACATTAAATAGCTGGCTGGTGATGTTAGCAGATTGGAGTTTTTAAAAGTTTACTTCCCTGAGACTAGAATTACCTTCTTCTAATTATTTTTTCTGATAATTTAAGATGCAAAATTGCCTGATATTATAACTGCAAATTATTTATATTCATTCACACTGCAAGAGATTTCTGGGCTAAGTTACATCTTTTATAACCTAATCATTTTTACATCACTATGATATTTTGAAGATGAAAAACAAAATCTTCCATGTATGTATTGTTGTATTCTAGTCTTGGTAAATTCCCTTAATGTGCTTAATTCCACATAACCATGCAAGTACAAAACATGTCTTCATTGCCTCTAAGTGGGGATAAAAAAAAATCTCTTAATATGCTATAGCCTGTGGTCAGACTAATACAAACTGACAAGGTCAGTTTGAAATGTTGGTCTAAACCAGCATGGGCATATTTCAAATAGAATTATAGTCTTGTTTAAGTTTTCACCTGTAACTGTCAATTATACTTCAGGACAAATGCTTTAATTAAGCAATAAAACATGACAGGCAATGCTTTCAGCAAAATAGTAGTACACATCAAGTGCAAGATGTGAAGATGTTCACTGGCTGTGATTTTAGGCCCAGTCCTACAGTTCTCACTCAGGCAACTTCCCACTGAGAAAAGATTGCAGGATCAGTTCATTCTACTAGTGGCATGATTAATTATATTCATCCACTCTCATTCTGAATGAATACAAAGGGCACTTTGACATTCCCCAATTTTCAGGGAGAAAAAAGATGTGTGTGTAGGAATGAAGTGATATACTCTGAAAATCAAAGAATAAATAATTATTAGAATCACAAAAGGGTGTCAGTCACTGATGGCTTACAAGAAGAGGCCAGCTGGGCTCCACAGGACTACAGGACACCAAGAACCCAATGGACCTCCTCCCCAAATCTATGAAACTGAAGACCTCCAAGTTTTTCCACGGAGTCCTTTGAAAAGGCCTCAGCTCCCAGGGAAAGAAGAGTGGAGCACAAACTTTCACTGCTCCAAACTGCTAGGAATCCTGTGACATTATTGGGCAAAGGTTCAGAGATGTTTCTGGAAGGGAGGTCCTGGACTTTCCAGGAATGGGGAGGAGTTGGCTGTAGGCAGGGCTGGGTAGAAAGGAATAAACACTTCTACTAGGGCAATTAATAAAAGAATTGGGCAGAAACTTGTAAGAAAATAATTAATTGTTTGCTAATGTTTCTACCCCTTGACTTTGTATGCCATGTGCTTTCAGAAATAAAAAGCTAATTTAGAGAGTTATAGTTGAAATCACCGTCTCAGGACAATTGCTTTCCTTTCCTTTCCATCCAATATTGATCCCAACTTACCCAGTCCTGCTGGCCTAATTCCAGTACTGCAACCAGAACCTAGTGTGGAGAGGAGGAAGGGTCAAATCAAATGATTTAACATGTTAATTGAATATGAATCAGCCATATTAAGTGAACCAAGTACTTCAGAATAAATTTGGCTTACATTGTGTGAGTAGTATCCAAGAGTAGCAGATAGAAATAGCTGATAGCACTCCTAGTTCTGCCTGGCTCAGCCCAGCCAGCAGTTCCCATTTGACATTGGCTGGACCATCTCTCTTCCCTGGCCTCCTTCCCCTGAAAGCTCCCTTCCCTAAGGACTTTGGGAGCAAAGATTACCCAGTGCTCCAGGAGGGGCATGAAGGTCCCCAGGAAAAGAAGTAGGTCAGGCCAGGCTGGACTCTTTCTTCCCTCCACACAAACTCTCTTATCCTCTCAACAGGTTCCAAGCATCCCAGTGCCAACACAATACCTCTCTCTCTCTCTCTCTCACTCACACACCACACCCCCCCCCCCTTAGTTATTGTCTTAGGGGATTGCTGGATGCCTTGATGCTTTTCACCTCCCCTCTGTTTCGGAGCTATCTGCCCCCTTTTTAACTCCTAATACTGTGGTACTTTCACCCACCCTGCATCTTTGGGTTAGCAAGATAGGCTGCTTTTCCCAATCCACTAGGTAAGTATTTTTAGATACTTGTAGCAAGACCTATATAATCACTACTGGATCCAACTGCTATCTCATTAGTCCATAGAGTGCATCAGTGCAATCTGGGACATCTCTCAGGTATAAAGTTGAAAGTCAGTAGCAATGAATTAGTACGTCCTGCTGATGAAAATGGGGAACAATTGGATGCTCTGAATTAGAGCTTTTTCTTTTGTATGTTGACATCTGTGCTCTCTTTGGAACCCAACAAGATGAGTCAATATCATATCCTTGGTGTAGCCCATCCTCAATACATGGCAACTGATGGATGGCTCATTTCTTGCCTTGTACAAGTCAAGTGAGTATAGCCTTGAGTCTGAGCTCCATGTATCTTAGTACAAATTATTTCACAGGCTTTAAGGCACTAAAACATCCTAAATCCTGCAACACCTTTAAGTATATTGGCTACTTCAGGTATTCTTGAAGTATGTACACACAGGTTCATACGTTATTTTAGGCACATAGGGGTAGTGACACAAATAATGAAGGCTGCCTGACACTTCCTATTATAAAGACCATGTTTTCAGTTGCTTATAACTTTGCCAAACTTGAACTGTTCATGCTGAAGTTTTCTATGCTCAGTGTCTGCTTCAGGCTGAATTTTTGGGTAAGTTTAAGCAAAAATAGTTTAATAGTTTTTCAGAAGAAGACTAAAGAAACATATCTGTTTTGCCCATGTTGATGAATTGGTGGTGGTATTATTATTTAGAAGCTCTAGAACCTCTCTGGTTTGGCACAGGGATCTGAAATTTGGCAAGGGGGTTGCGCTGGGGTCAGGGATTGCCATCCCTGTGAAATACTGTCCCTATATGGCCAAGTTATGAGAGCCTTTGAACTCTCACAGATCATGCATGCTCAGTAGGGAGTTGCTAGGTTTTGGCAGAGAAATTCTGTCTGCATGGGGTATGCCCCTACATGTGACTGCACTGCTCATGTACCATCCCCATACAGTGACTCGCATGTTCCATCTTGGGACTGGGCAGGATTTTACTCTGGGCTTCTGTGGCTCCAGGCACCAAAACTGAGGGCAGGGAGACACTCTCTCTCTCTCTCATGTTCTCAATGCTCTCTCTGCTGATGCCCGGTCAGCGAGGAGAAAATGATTGCAGCCTGATTTAGAATGCAGGGCAGCGAGGGGAATAGGGAGAGAGCCAGAGGCGATACAAGCAAAAGGAAAACAGTGGGGGGCAGTAGTGGTGGCAGCAGAGGGGGAGAAAGACGTGGCAGGGAGGTTTAATAGGAGCAGAGGAAGGAATGAGGCAGGAGCAAGGATGTTGGGGGCAGAGAGAGGCCTGGAGGGGGAAAGGGGTTAGACTTGACACACTCCCCTGCAGATCCTGGAATTAAACATAGGAGTTTTACTCCTGAGTGTCAACATTCCTCTGTGAGCAAACAGCTAATAAAGTATATGTCTGATACTCCCCTGCTCCACATACTCAGCCTGCTACTACTAGTATCCACATACTCAGACTACTCCACTCTCTCAAGTGGCAGAGGTCTGTGCCTTGGATCTAGAGTCCAAATCCTGCTGATGACCCAAGCTGGTTGTCAGTATACGGTTCAACATGGTGGAATTTCTATTTTTTCCAGTTTTTGTAGAAAAGTAAGAAATTTACATTAAAGAAATGGTAAGAGAATTTTAAGGTTGCAAGGTCAATGACTCAAAAGTTAGGAAATGCCGAAATTAAGGTTGCCTGTGCAACCTTAACCCATACCCGATATGAAAGTATTTATGAGATAGTCTTTAATTACATGATCACATTTTTTAAAATGTTTTTTTTCCACAGGGCCCCTACCACAAAACAGGATAAAGCAGCATTGTTCCATGGACATATTATCTTGAGGCTAGAGGATGTAGCTCTATGGTTCTGAACAGGGAAAACAGATTTTTTTTTCTTAACTAGCAATGCATTTACTTTTGTTGCTTTATCAAACCAGATTATTACAGTAAGGTTACCAATCTAGCATTTACACTGAAATGGTGGATGGGGAGCATTAGCCATCACTCAGTAGAACTAATAAGAGCCCACTTAATTAATTTGGTGTTAGGCATGCCTGCTTAAATTCCTATTCTACCACGCTCTGTGACAGAGGTTGCAGCCAGCTCCATGCTTATCTCCTCATCATGCAGTTTAACTACAGGGACTTTGGAAAACAGGTTTGGGGAAGCAGGGTTTCCCCTTTGGGTACATCTATACAGCAATTAAACCCCTGCAGCTGGCTTGGGTTAGTGGTCTCGGGTTCACGGGGGCCTTGGACTGTGGGGTGTAAAATTGCGGTGTAGATTTTTGGGCTCTGGGACTCTGAGAGGGGAAGTCCCAGAGCCCAGGCTCCAGTCTGAGCCTGCAGGTCAACACATCAATCTTTAACCTCACAGCTCAAGCCCCATGACCCCGAGTCAGCTGATACCTGTGCCTCGGGTCTTTAATTCCAGTGTAGATGTACAGTTTGATTTGCAGCATGTATTGAAGGATGGGACCAGCGTGATAGCCTAGGACTTGGGGGAGACAGATTGCTTGCTCCACCACATATGTCCTGTGTGGTTTGGGGCAAATCACTTAGTCTCTCGGCGCCTCCATTTCCCATCTGTAAAACAGGGATAATAGCACTGGATGTTGTGAGGTGCTCAGTTGCTATAATGTCTGAGGCCCATATAAGTAAGTATCTAAGGTAAGAAAAGTTAACTAACTACCATGCAAGCCAGATATAGCTTGTAGTCTTAAATTAGATATTATAAAATGATCAGAACAGTAAATGACCTCTGGAATTACTTGAAAAAATAGTTTTATTTCAAAAGGATATCATCAACTTGATCTAGAGAATTACACTCTAAACAGGTACTATTTCTGTCTCTGAATCCCAGCTAAATATTGTGGTATTACAATCACATTTTCTTATTTATTTATTTATTTATTTATTTTTTTAAACCCACACAAGAAGATGATTGATCTTTTCCTCAGAGAAACAGTGGGCCCAAGTATATATCAAGCATTGTCAAATGCATAAAGGAAACATTTAAAAATACATTTCTCTTATCTTACAGTTTTAGTAATTGCAGAAACAACATGAAGTAAAAAAAAAAAAAAAAAAGAGGATGGAAGGAAGGAAATTTAGACAGAAATCAGAGTTTTAAATTTGAGGAAAGGACGTCAGGATCTAAACCCACCAAAGTATGTTGCTGCATTTAGAATTTTAAATTTTGTTTAACACAATTGGCATCTGAGCTACTTTACGTGCCAAAGTTCAGCCAAGTTTGAATTAAAATATTGGCATTCCAAACCCCTCCAAAGCCCAGTTTTATTAATGGAGACATTAACAGACCAGTAGCTGTAGCAACACTGCTGGAATCCACATAATTAGAGCTTGTAAAGTCTGGGCTTTGACAAATCTTTCTGCTGACTCTTACTTCTCAACTTCTGGGGGGTGGAGAGGGGGAAAATTAGGTAAGAGAGCACAAATACCCTTAGCTTCACACTACATCTAAGGCTTGTTATTTAGGAGAAATTTCTCTATCGCATCATTAGGGTGCAGTTAGTTGTTTTGCTGGTTATTGAATTTGATGGGGGTTGAGCACATGTATGTAATCATAGAATATCAGGTTTAGAAGGGACCTCCGGAGGTCATCTAGTCACCCCCCTGCTCAAAGCAGGACCAATCCCCAATTTTTGCCCTAGATCCCTAAATGGCCCCCTTAAGGATTGAACTCACAACTTGGTTTAGCAGGCCAATGCTCAAACCACTGAGCTATCCCTCCCCTTTTACATTTAAATAAGAGCTTAAAGATAGAATTGTATGCTCTGCAAGCTAAAAACAGAATTAAATCAGAACTGTTTTTTCCTGTGGATTACATTTGACTTTTTTTTAAAAAAAAATGTTATAGTGTTAAACAGAGGATTAAGAGTAAACCAAAGCATATTTGATGAGAAACCTCCAAATTATCCAATGATGGTTTTAGTTTCCCACTTGAGGTACATGCATATAGAGAGAGGAATGGTTCCCTTCACCCCAATGTGAATCAGAAGTGGCAAAGAATACACCTATACCCATAAATGGCAAAGAATTCATGCTTGATATCCAGGTGATGTAAAACATAGCTCCATCCCTGGGTTCTTTTGAATGATAAATTGACTGCACCTTTCGTAGGGCAGAAAAATGTGGTGGGAAATGTTACCTTTTTCCACTGGATTTTTATACATTTCTGTGAAGGAAAAAAATAGAATTTAGGAAAACTTTCTGGGCTCAGATCCTGGAAATATGTAAATACATGCTTAACTTTAAGCATAAAAATAGTCCACTGAAGTCAATGGTATGCACACATGCTTAATTTAAGCATGTACAAAAATGTTTGCAGACAACACATAGTGAGCAAGCTTTCCTTTAAAAATAAATCCAATATTTTAAACTGGGATTTTCAAGAGAGTCTGAAGGAGGTAGGAACCCGAGTCGAATTTACTTTCAATGGCAATTAGATGTATAACTCACTTAGGTTCCTTTAAAAATCCCACCCTAAAGTCCTCTGGACTATACCCAGAAAAGCCAAGGTATTCTCTTGTAAGACAAAAATAATGAACTGAGTCCTAGGAAGAAAGCAGGTAACTGTCGGAGCTTAATTTTTCCTCAGTGGCTTGTTTGTTTGTTTTTTTGTTGGTTGGTTGGTTTTTGATAACTTGAGAGCCAAGGATGGTGACCTTGCTAATTGATATTCTGCATATGCTTGGAGGTCACTGAAATCTGGAAGTAGCCTCTGAAGTGTACTATTGTCTATCACTAACTTCCTGGCAATACTGGGGGATTGTAAACAAAATGATGAATTGGGTGTTACTAGTACATTTTGCCTTGTGACAAATATATTTATGTTCGTAAACTGAAGGTTTCTCAATAGCTGAACATTAATTGTTTAATATGTATTCTATGATTTATGAGCACTAAGGCCCAGATCCTGAAAGGTATGTGAAGTGGGTTGGGTTAGACCTCATCTAAACTGTTGACCTCCATCCTTCTTAAACCAAACAGTGAGAACAAGCTAAACAGACCCACTTAAACAAAGAGGGTATGTGACCCTATACAAGAATTTGGACTTTGTGCTCCATATTGTCTGTATGCATACACACATATAATCAGATACAGAAACAGAGACACAGCCAGGCCGGCAGCCTAGAAGCATAGTAACATGGACCTGTGACAAAGGAAAGAGAAAAAGCTTTTGGGAATGTAGAGTGCTGGTGGGAAAGACAGGCTTGTACTGGTGAACAAAGCAACAGTCTCCTACTATTTGATTCCTACAGTGTTCAGAGGAACAGAACTTTGTACATTCCTGATAAATAAACAAGACTGCATACAAAAAAAGTACCCAATTCCATCGTCAATTTCAACACCAACTGGAACAACGCACCTCTGACTAATTGCTCGGGGTAAAAAGGGGTAATAAGTATTTAGGCTCCTGAAGTCCATTGAAATCAATGGATGTTAGGGGCATAAATATCTTTGGGGATCTGGGCCTAAGCTTCTTTAGGTGAAAATTACCTGCACCTGGTCATGCCTGGTCAAGTCAGGTCAGGATTGAAAATCTGCTATTGCTATGACCTTAAGCGGTACAACCTATATTGGTCAATGCCAAGTGCTGGGTGGCAGTTAATTAACCCAGAAACCTCAGGAAGCACCAATGGCTTCTGGCTGATGAGCGCCTGAGGAGGGTAGTGGAATCCTTGATGGAGGAAATGCCATCAAAAGGCGGATGAGCAAATTCACTCAGTGTTTTTGCCAATGACATCCACACAGGACAGATTGGGTCCTTCAGCTGTGACTGATAACCAATCTAGGAGTAGAGCCCCAAAAGGCAGGCAGATGGAAGCTCTCCTTTGCTCTGGCAACTCCTGCAGCATAGCTGGTTCCAAATGTATCAACTCCCATCCTTTCTTTGGTCCAAACCAGTAAAGTCAAGAGGGGGATGCTGACACATGGGCAAAGCAGCACCTCCATATCAACTGCCCAGGCTATTGCAGCCACATCACATGGAGAAGAGGCTCCATTCTTGCTGGCAACATGGACACAACATGTAATGTGGCAGTTACAGGTTATAAGCTCTCACTTGATTGGAGTAGAGGAGGGCACCATGGGTCACCTTCGACAGTGGGAGGAATCACTGCGTTCCATTGGTCAGCCACCATCCACCACAAAGCCGGGCAGCCCCTGGACAGTTTGGTGCTGACCCGCCAAAGTCTGCTCACCTCTTGAGGATACGTGTGGCTACACCAAAAGTTGAATGATAGACGGAAACCTTGCACCTGGCAAAAATAAGAAACCAAGAACTTTCTGGCTTGACAGCAGGAATATCAGGACCATGTGTCCGGGACTGAGAGACTATGACAAACTACAATAAACAAGCAGCATACAGAAGTCAGCTTTGATAGACCGTGAACTGTACAAACTCAATGTTGATATTGCAGCACTTCAGGAAACACCACTTGCAGATGCTGGTTCTGTCCAAGAGGCCAATTACACTTTCTTTTGGCAAGGTAAAAGCAGATAAGAAAATCTGCATGGTGTTGGTTTTGCTGTTAGAAATAAGTGGGTAAAGCTCCTAAAATACCCATTGGGAAGTCAGAGCATACCATCTCACTTAAACTTCAAACCACCATCGGCTCTGTGAACATCATTAGTGCCTATGCACCAGCACTCAAATCTAGCCCCGAGGAGAAGGATACATTTTATGACTTTGCATCAAGTTGTCAAAAGAATACCATCAGCTGAGCAACTTTTCCTCCTTGGTGACTTTAATGCAAGAGTCAGAGCAGACAACAACTCATGGCCAGGTTGCCTAGGACATTTTGGCATTGGCAAGATGAAAGAGAACGGCCACTGACTTCTTGAATTCTGAGCCCAAAATCAAATGTGCATTGCCAATACTGTATGCAGTTCTGGTCTCCCATGTTTAAAAAGGATGAATTCAGACTGGAGCAGGTACAGAGAAGGGCTACTAGGATGATCCGAGGAATGGAAACCTTGTCTTATGAAAGGAGACTTAAGGAGCTTGGCTTGTTTAGCCTAACTAAAAGAAGGTTGAGGGGAGATATGATTGCTCTCTATAAATATATCAGAGGGATAAATACAGGAGAGGGAGAGGAATTATTTAAGCTCAGCACCAATGTGGACACAAGAACAAATGGGTATAAACTGGCCACCAGGAAGTTTAGACTTGAAATTAGACGAAGGTTTCTAACCATCAGAGGAATGAAGTTTTGGAATAGCCTTCCAAGGGAAGCAGTGGGGGCAAAAGATCTATCTGGCTTTAAGATTCTACTCGATAAGTTTATGGAGGAGATGGTATGATGGGATAATGGGATTTTGGTAATTAATTGATCTTTAAATATTCAGGGTAAATAGGTCTAATCCCCTGAGATGGGATCTGAGTTACCCAGGAAAGAATTTTCTGTAGTATCTGGCTGGTGAATCTTGCCCATATGCTCAGGGTTTAGCTGATCGCCATATTTGGGGTCGAGAAGGAATTTTCCTCCAGAGCAGATTGGAGAGGCCTTGGAGGTTTTTCGCCTTCCTCTGTAGCATGGGGCACGGGTCACTTGAGGGAGGATTCTCTGCTCCTTGAAGTCTTTAAACCACGATTTGAGGACTTCAATAGCTCAGACATAGATGAAGTTTTTCGTAGGAGTGGGTGGGTGAGATTCTGTGGCCTGTGTTGTGCAGGAGGTCGGACTAGATGATCAGAATGGTCCCTTCTGACCTTAGTATCTATGAATCTATGAATTCACATTTTACAGGAAAAGATCACCACAAAGTGTCATGGCAACATCCATGATCAGGCCACTGGCACCAATTACACAGAACACTCGCATGTTCCACAGCGCTGATTGTGTCACTGACCACTCCTTGATTATTAGCAAAATGAAGATTAGAACCAAGAAATTACATAGAGCAAAACCTAGGAGCAAGCCCAAAAATCAATGCTATTAACACCGAAAACCAGAAGAAATGCCGGGAGTTTGTGAAGGCTTTTGAACTTAGCATGCATGGGAAATCATTACCAGAGAAGGCAGAGGAATTTTGGGCAGATTTAAGAACAACAATCCATGAAACAGCTTTAGCTGCATTTTGAGGAAAGAGACCATCAAAAAAAGGACTGGTTTGAAGAAAATGAAGCAGAACTTTTACATCTCATCAACATTAAGAACACAGCCTATCTGGAACATAACAAGAAGCCAACAGAGAACACCTCAAAGAGACTTCGACATGCAAAAACCGAGATACAGCAAGCAAGCAGATGCTGTGCAAATCATTACTGGATCAAGCTCTCTGAAGATATACAGATATCCTCAGACACAGGAAACCTCAAAGTCATGTATGATGGCCTAAAGAAAACTCTAGGTCCCACTGTCAACAAGGTTGCCCCTCTCAAATCGCACAGTGGTGAAACCATTACAGATAAAACCAAGCAGTTGTCAAGTTGTGTTGAACACTATTTAGAGCTATATACAGAAGAAACATCACTGGACCAAATACCAACTCTACAGGTCATGCCAGAGCTAGATGTGGAGCCCACTGTAGAAAAGCTAAGCAAGGCCATTGATTTGCTATCAAGTGGCCAGGCTCCTGGAAAAGATGGCATTCCAGCAGAAATCCTCAAGGGTGGGAAAGACAGCCTATTACCATATCTTCATCAGCTGCTACTTACGTGCTGGAAAGAGGGTAAGGTACCACAAGAGATGTGTGATGCAAACATCATTATTTTGTATAAGAATAAAGGCGAAAGGGCAATTGCAACAACTACAGATGTATCTTGCTAGTAAGCGTAGCAGGAAAAGCTTTTGCAAAAGTCATCTTAATGCACCTACAACAGCTGACGAATCATGTCTTCCCTGAATCACAGTGCAGATTCAGGGCTGAAAGATCAACTATAGACATGATGTTTTCTCTGCATCAACTCCAAGAAAAGTGCAGAGAGCAAAACCGACCATTGTACATTGCCTTTGTGAACCTAACCAAAGCATTTGACACAGTCAGCAGATCAGGTTTATTTGCAATACTAGAAAAGATAAGATGTCCACCACCCCTGTTAAGTCTTATATATTCATAACACAACAACATGAGAGCAACTGTCCAATTTGATGGGTCCACTTCGGACAGCTTTGAGATGCAAAGCAGAATGAAGCAAGGATGTGTTCTTGCCCCTACACTCTTTGGGATCTTCTTCTCAGTACTCTTGAATTGTGCGTTTAAGGACAGGAAAGATGGAGTGTATCTCCACACAAGATCAGATGGGAAACTCTTCAACCTGTCCTGACTTAAGTCAAAGACCAAAAAGTCAAAAAGGTGCTAAGCAGGGAACTTCTATTTGCTGATGATGCTACCCTTATAGCCCACAATGAAGATCTATTGCAAGAACTCACAGACTGCCTTTCAAGTACCTGTCAGGCATTTGCTCTCCCCATTAGCATCAAGAAAACAGTTGTATTTTGGGTTCCACAAGATCCTTCAATTACCTTAAATGCAAACCAACTAGAAGTAGTCCTATAGTTCAGCTATTTAGGTTCTACAGGGACTACCAACCTCTCACTGGATGAAGAACTATATGTTCGCATTGAAAAGGCTGCCATCACCTTTAGCAGACTAATTAAAAAGGCATGGACCAACTCAAAGCTTACCATTAAAGATCAAAATGCTAGCGTACCAAGCTTGCCTCTTCAGCACTCTCATGTGTAGTGGGGAAACTACTAATGCTCATCAGGAGAAAAGGTTGAACAGTTTCCACCTATGTTGTTTACACTGCATACTCAACACCAAATGGATAGAACGTCACCAACGCAGAGGTTCTTCAAAGGGCAAATTTACCATTTGCGCTGGCTGGGCCATCTGAGTAGGTTGGAAGATGGATGCATACCCAAGAACATGCTATATGGGGTGTTATCAAAGGGAACAAGAACAACAGGACATCCCAATAGATATCCCATAAAGACACATGCAATTGAGATATGAAGGAATTTGGAATTGATCCTGACCAATGGGAAATCTTGGCAAGTGATCGTAACAAATGGTGTGATCGTCTCCATCAGGGTATCAAAGTCCATGACAAGAGCTTGCTCCTACAGTTTGAGGAAAAAAGAGCCCATAGAAAGCAAGCAGCTCCCAACCAAGATACATCCTTTGCAATAACTGCCAAAGATAATGCAAATCTTGGATTGGCCTATTCAGTCACATGAGACATTGCAGACTATCTACATCATAGGCTGCAATTCCCACCATCTCTCGCAGACGAAAGGATGCCAGCATCATGCCTGCAAAGCCCAACAGTATGTTTAATTTCCTTTAGCACATCTTCACTTCTCTCAGTAAATCATTTCTGCCTTAACAGATAAAAATCATTTCTGTTTACAGCTCAAATCCATCCCCAAATATAGTCTGCCCCTCCAAATTTATTTAGTGCTGCTTCCCTCCAAATCAACTAATGCTGCCACTCAAATCAGTTACTCTCCCTCTACTTTTTAGAAAGGTTCCTCTTCCTTCAGCCTTTTTTTTTCATTGTTCTTTTGGGTAAGTTTGAGGCCTTTGGCCAGCTCCTCCTCTTCACCTAAGCCCTTTGCTTTTAAGTCCCTGTACCCCTGATCTTAAAGGAACAGCTTTTCAGAGGCAATCCTATTCCTCTTTCCCATCCTGTGAGAAATGTAGCAGACTTCAGTACTCTGCTCCCCTTCTCACTTCATCAAAAAAGAACTATGACACTTGAATTGCTCTCTGCCCTGTTTCCCCACTTCTCTCCTGTTCAAGAAGTAACAGTACTAGGGCTGCTCCACTCTTGTCTTCTCCATGGGAGCAGGTTGAGTGTCAGAACTTCAGTTCCACAGGAAATTCTCAAACACACTTTCACACCACTCTGGAACAAAAAATAGAATTTTTAAAGTTTCCTAAGGAAGAAGAAAGCCAATTTTTTTTTTAGTCAAAATGTTTCAATTCAAATTTTGAAAAGAAATAGAGCCTGGGAGCCCAAGATCCAAGACTCCCAGATCAGTCATGGCTCATAGGGATATTAGGCTCCCAGGTCCTCATCAGCCCTAGTGGACAGATTAGCAGAACCCATTGCATTGAGGGGAACCGGGTGCCTAGAAACCCTGGGAGCCATGGCTGACCCAGGAGCATAAACTTGGGAGATCAGGCTCCCAAATCCATGGCAAGACCCCAAGCAGGGTTTTCAGAGTTTCCATGCCCAATGCTGTGGAGCCAGGAGATGATCCCTGTCTACAGCTGGGGCTCCCAGAGCTTCCAGTTCTGGGAAGCCCAGGAGTCCTCAATCTTGGGGCAGTCTGTCCTGGAGCTGCAGAACCTGGGAAGCCTGGTGTTCCCAGCAGCTTGCCAGAAAAGAGGGAACCTGCCTATGGTTTGTCAAAAGTGTGTGTCAAAACAGACTTCTGAAAAACATTTCTAGTTAGACAAATTGGCATTTTCCAAGAAGCCCCACTTGGTTGGAAGCTTCCTGGCCATCTCTATTCTCCAGTAGAGCCTGAGCTTGCCTCCCAGCATTCTTGCCTGGGTAAAATTTCGTATCTATGTGAGCAAGTAGACAAATGGGGCCAAATTCTCAACTAGTGTAAATCATCACTTCAATGGAGTTATGTCATTTATACTAGCTGAAGACCTGACCCATGATCTTTTCAATCACAGACTATGATTTATGAGCCTCTTTGAGTGGGCTGTGAGAAGGGATACAGTATTGCCAAGTCCAAGCATTCAAAAATGAGGAAATAAAAAAAGTCTTCTGGTTTTTGAGGTTTAGGGGTGCATTTTGGATTGAGATTTTAAACTTTCCTCTGCAAACATGAGGAATAGGAACATTTTTTAAAAACATGAGATCTGGGATTCTCTCCTAATCACATGAATGCAGAAGCTAGGGCTTTCAGAAAAACCTCAAATATGGTGAGACCCAAAAAATCACAAGAGCTGGCAATAGTAGCCGAGGATGTCAAGAAAGAAAGTGATGAGGCATAACCGATGGGGAGATCTGGGCATAGCAAGATAACTTCCTGCATTGAAATAGCTGCAGTAATTATACTTACTGAATATGATATTGGGGAATGTGCCTTTCACAAACAATTTCATATTATACTTCTTGTTTCAAATGCGAAATTACATGCTACTTTGGCTATACATGGCACAATGAACTTTAGCTCATTAGTTTTCTTTAAACAATGCAAAGTATTCTGGGAGATGGCGACCAGGTGCTCAGATATTATAGACTTGATTAACAGGGAGGGAAAAATGAGTGGTTTGGACTGGCCATGGGTGAACATGGTTTGATAAATACCACTCTAATTAATCTGCAAAAAAAGTGGCTGTCATGTTTGTTGTTCTGTTACCAGCAGTTTACAGAGTACATAAATCTCTACTTGAACCCACAGAAAACTTAGAGTTTTCATGCACACATTCAACAATTACAAAATGGTACCATAATAAAACATTAGATGGACATCATATTGATGGGACATCCAGAAAATGCCCAAACAACAAACCTTAGACATGATGTAATATTAGAAATGTATTCATGCTTCTTAGGTAACACAGAATTTTATAGCATATTTTTTTTCATAGTGAAGTAACAGACTTGGCAAAACTGTCAAAGCAAAAACAAAAAAAATCAAAGCACTAAAATGTTTTATTTGTTTCAAGCTAACAAAAGACTGTTGTTCTCCATGGCTGGTATTATATGTAACAATCTCTGGGGCTGAGGGAGAAAAGAGAGGAAGGCACACTTGAAAGTGCTGTTTTATTTTGGTCCTATCCTTCTAATCCAGTATCTCCCCTACTTTCCCCCCCTGAGTTTTCAAATAAAATGGAATATAAACTATTAGAAAAAGTTGAAGTGTAGGTTTGTGATCAATCATTCTTTCCATATTTCATTCGGTATTTAATAAGGAATGGAACTCCAATTTTTCTTATTGTATGGATCTCAAGCCAAGAATTTCCTCCCCCTTTTAGTCCCTTTTTTAGGTTGATCAAGAATAAGAAAATTAAAAGATCTATTTTGAAGATCAGCCCCTGCTTCTCTTTTTAGCCATTTTTTCTCTTCACTATTGAAGCCTTCTCATGTGAAATGGAAAAAAGGTCCTGGTTTTAAATGTACAACCTTCCTGCACCTCTCACTCCTTATCCCTCCCACCACATAATCACAATAACATGCCCCATGTTAATGCTATCCTTGTAGTGTGCCATCTCATTCTGCATACTACCTTTGAGCAGGTCATTTTCCTCATGTTCTCAAAGCAATCTGAATTTTCCTGGAGGGTTTGCTCGGCAGAGCTATTTTCAGCATGTTTGTGGTGTCACTCTTCATCACCTGCCTAATAGTTACTTTCAGACTTAAAAAGAGCAAAGGCCTACAGGTGAATGGCAGTTAATTTCAAAGCTTGGTGAGACAGAGAGTAAAGCACAAGGCCAACATTTTCAAAGTTTGGCACTTAAATCAATAAGGAGAAATTCACACTGAGTAGTGTCTTATTCCAGAAGTAGTCCCATTAAAGAAAATGGAGTTAGGTAAGAACGGCAGAAGCTAGTCCATATTTAAAAGCTCCTGTATAAAAGTGGCCTGGCTTTTATAGATGCTGAGCACCTGCAGCTCTGATGGCCTAAATATGGAGGTAGCTGCCTGACTTTAGGCATCCTCATTTGAAAACGGTGACTCAATCTTTACACTGACAATTTCAAACAAGTGTATTCAATTTGACTCTTTGGGAATTCCTTTGAAAAAAGTCAAAGTTTCACTAGGTTTAGGTAACTCTTTGTTAAACAGTTATGGTTGCTGGGATTAGCAGCAATACCTGGTCACTGGGAAAAGCTCACCCATACCAGCATGCAGTGTTGGTAAGTAAAGATTTCTGTGGGAAGCGTTATCAATGGAAACATTAACCTATAGCAAATGGCAGAGGTCAAAGAACTATTATATAATTCCTGTTCAGGTAATTCTTGAGAAAACAGAATTTTCAAGTATTGAAAAAATCAAATGGTTTATAGTTGTTGGATTAAAAAATATCCCAACCCTGAGACAACTACCTATCAGTAAAAAGAAAAGGAGTACGTGTGGCACCTTAGAGACTAACAAATTTATTAGAGCATAAGCTTTCGTGAGCTACAGCTCACTTCATTGGAAAAGCCCCTCTGTTTTTTCCACCAAATGCATCCGATGAAGTGAGCTGTAGCTCACAAAAGCTTATGCTCTAATAAATTTGTTAGTCTCTAAGGTGCCACAAGTACTCCTTTTCTTTTTGCGAATACAGACTAACATGGCTGCTACTCTGAAACCTACCTATCAGTGTAAGAGAAATCAGACTGTCAACTGGTGGGGAGTATTTATATCAATGTTGAACCTGAAATAGTGTGTTTACTTCTGGTTTTGGACCTCTTAAATATGGATTCAAGGACTGACTACATACCAGTATTGGACTTTGCAATGTACCACCAGGAGGGGGCAGTGGTCTGCTACAAGTGCAGTTCCCTGCTATTAAAGCTATTAAAGGGAGCTCCGTTCTTTCTGTCTCTGGTGGCTACCCAGACCAGATGGAAGTTGTATCAGTTTCAAAAGGGTTAGATAACCCTGATTTCCTCCCAGTTCATATTCCCTCCTTCATTAAAACAGGTTTGACTATCTCGGATGTCAGGTGAGCTACTTGCTGAGAGTGAGCTGCTGCATTTATCTGCACAATTATTGCATATAAATTCCCTATTGCTCATAGCTAACTCATTACTGTGAAGTGCTTTCCCATACAGGCAGTATGAAGAATTTTTAAATAATTTCCAACACAAACATTTTCCTTTGGGTGGGTTTTAAAAGCACCATCCAAAGCTCAGGGCCCAAATTCCATGAGGGGCTCAGGGAGCTAAGGGTGCTGAGCATTTTGCAGGAGACACCGAGCACATCTCTGCACACCAGGTGCAACCCTGTGAACAGGTGATCAGTCAAATCCTCTGTAGATTTGATCATTTTTTGCTTTGCATAATATTATCCTCTTGATCAGCATCGACTCCCATGAATGACTAAAGAGGAATCTCTGTGCACCGAAAAGAATATTCCCCATAAGCAGCAACTGCACCATATGTTTTAATTTAAGACAGCCACCCAATATTTCAGAAAATTCTGCTGTGTTCTGCTCTTTTAGAGATAATAATTCTCTAATTTAGAGAAATTAGCTTTTCATTTTTTGCTTTGCTCTATATCTGAATAGTCTTTGTTTGGGTTGAGCTGAAATTCAATTTACAAAACAAAAGATTTAAAAACTTATTTTATTAATTGGTGCTGCAGATTTTCCCCTCTCAATGGGAGGAAGTATGGTCCTGTTAGTAAGTCACTGGATTGGGAATTGAGAGACATGGGCTTGTTTCTTAGCTCTACCACAAATTTCCTGTAGGACCTTGGAAAAGTCACTTAATCACCTTTGTGCCCCAGTTACCCCTGTAAAATGGGAATAATACTATTTCCCTACCTATCAGGAATGATGAAAGGATAAATTCATTGTTTGTGAAGTGCTCACATATTGTGGCCATGAGTAGACAAACAGGTTATAAACCAATGACTGCTCCCATATGACTATTTCTTAGAGGTCATTACAAATGGAGTTTTACCTTACAAAGCATCATTACTTCAGAAGCTTTATAAAATATATTTTTAGATGCCTGCTCAGCAGTCACTGTTTCAGTTTGTAAATTGGATCTAGTTCTGAAACTGCTCTCCAGTTCCATTTTAAGAAGTACTTACTACTTCACCACAGCCAGGGTGTGGATGGGACATTTTAAAATGCTAACATTTCCTCTTCTCCAACAGAGTCTCAGCTGACCCAAAGATTCTTTCCCCACTCTAGCAAAGTGGCAGATCTCACAAGTTATCTTGGCGCATTTCTAACGAGTACTGCAGAGGAGCTGAATGTCATGGTACATATTGGTATCAAATGGTAACAATGGAAGGCACAAGAGAGAGGGGTCCTGGAAGTTAAATTTAGAGGGTCAGGAAAAGGATTTAAGGCAAGGGTCTCACGTATTCTCTGAAAGACTCCTAATTCTACACTCAGGCCAGCTAGACAGGAGAAACTTGGGGGCTCTCAATGCATGGATCCAAAAGGCAGTATAAAGAGGAAAGGTTGAAGTTCATTCAGCATTGGGAAAGGAGAATCTATATGGAAGGAATGAGCTCCACCTTAACTAAAGTAGGAGCAGACTGCCAGAAGACAAAATTAACAAGTTTAGATCAACTATTTAACATAGGAGCTAGGGGGAAACCTGACAAGTGGAGAAGAGCAGTCAGGTCAAAGACATCTGCCAGTGAGCAAAAAGCAGTATTATATCTGTTAATAAAAGGCAGGACTATTCAAAACTGAACTGGAGGAGGGGGACAGGTTAAGATCACAGAGATATTTGCTAGAAAAACAATGGGGTCAGTTAAGGAGTTAAATAAAAAGCAAGCAAGCAAGCAAGCAAATAAATAAGACTAGAAAAGTCTATGTAGCAAAGTGACAAATATAAAAGCAAAAAAGGAAAAGAAGGATAAGTGTTCTTGATTTATGTATGTTTTGGGAATACATGAATCCTTGTAACAAACCACAGTCTTATTACCTCCGGTAAATTCACTTAGCTCCCACCTAACCCCTGCCAGAGACACTGGTCTTTCTACCACCTCCCAGGAGGAGTTCATGGATGGTTTTAAATTCAGAGAGATGACATTCCATATATAAATTTGCTTAAAAAAAATCAAACTGAAGTCATTTAGCAATGGATGTGCTTCTGAATACCTTTGGATGGCCAAAAGCCTTACTGCATGCAGGATGTTCTTATAGTTGGATGCAGTGAAGTTATAGCTGTGTTGATCCCAGGATATTAGAGAGACAAGGTGGGTGAGGTAATATCTTTTACTGGACCAACTTCTGTTGTTGAGAGACACAAGATATGCCCTGAGGAGAAAGTCCAGGATATGAACCATAGCACACTTAAAGCCACCTTCACCAAACAAGGACACTCCAGCATGGAACAGGCCACCCAAATACCCAGAGAGAACCTGCTTTAATACTGAAATAAAATCACTTCCAACTGCACACCCCTAGTTGTCACCTACCACCCCACACTGGAACCCATACAGGGTATTGTCAAACAACTATAACCCATGCTCAATAGGTACCCCATTCTGAACTAAGTCTTTCCTGAACCCCCACTTCTGGCTGTCAAACAACCTACCAGTCTCACCAAGCTCATTCTCAGAAGCAAGCTTCCCACAGACGAAGTACACACCAACTCAAAATGGCACCAGACCCCACCAAAACAGATGCAAAACTACAGCTATATCTCCACTGCTACAATGATCCAACATCCTCCACAGCACACCTTTCAAGATCCATGGATTTTACACATGCCCATCACAACATGTGGTGTACCACATCTAGTGCAGTGCAGTGCACATCCAATTGCCCCAATAACAATGGTGTGGGTGAAATCACTACTCTCTCTAATGAACTCACACAGGAAAATGATAAAAGACAGAAACACCGTATCACCTGTGGGTGAACACTTTTCACAAAGTGATCATTCTATACCTGAACTATCAGTCCTCATCCTTAAAGGAAACCTGCACAACACCTTCCAAAGATGAGTCTGGGAGCTTAAATTCACAACTCTGCTAGACACTAAAAATCGGACTAAACAGACACATTGAATTTCTGGTTTATTATAAACAAAAACTGTAATCCACTAACCCACCTTTTTGTCCTATGAGTGCACAGGTATTAACACACCACTGTACCTTGAATGCTCCCTTACAATATTTGCCAACTACTGATTGTGCAAAACAAATCTCTTCCATCTTGCATTTAGCTGTGATGCTTAGAATACCTCCCCAGACCGCAAGAATCGCTCCTTGTAGCTCAAAACTTCTCTCTCTCTCTCTCTCTCTCTCTCTCTCTCTCTCTCTACACATCACATCAATAAGTTGGTCCAATAAAAGATGTTACCTCACCCATCTTGTCTTTATAGTTGGAGACCTACTCACCGGTGCAGTTCTCACACTTACCAACACTTCTCCATAAGTGCACTGATGCTGTATGCGAAAAAAATTGAGGACTAATTTTTTGCAGCTGGTGACATATTTTGAAATATTGCTGTGCTCTGTAAGAGCCTTACTTATATTTTGAGACACCAAAGAAACATTCACTTGTTTGGAAAGATTAATGTGAAATCTATTTAGGTAAAAAAGTGTCTGCACTGAAATCCTAGTATCATTGATTATATCATGTCTGTTCTTCTTACTTTCAATGAGTTTTTAGTCCCTCACTGTTTAGTCATTTATACATAGAGTGCTTTATAAACACTGCAGAATACTATTTCAACATTTCAGTCCAGTCCAGTGAGAAAAGCGTTTACTCATTATAATGAAGTCATGTTCAGTTTTGCAGATACAAATAATAACCTTTTCTGAATTATTGATTATGTATGTTCAGTTCTTTTACCTAAGAAATGTATCCCAGGGGACAATAAATCTAGATTTGAAATTTAATTGGGAACTATACAAATATGGAAGAGTTATTTCTGTTTATAACATACACTTTCATTGCCTTTTTTTGGCGGGGGGGGGGAGGGGAGTATGTAAGCTATCAATTACTGATGCCAGCACTTTTCTCTTGAAAAAAATGGTAATAGCTTGTCCTCTTGAAAGAGGACAGTATTTTATCTAGAAACCATAAATCCTATACTTTACTTTATATTTTCTAATGCTGTTTTCATCTTAGACACATAGCCTAGCATTATGTTTTTTCAGCTAAAATATTTTCATGCTAATGTGCTACTTATTTCTTTGGGTTTCTATCAATATAAATTTAAATGTTTCAGCCAAAAGCAACTTTAATGTTAAGAACAGGTTAAATTTCCTTCAGAACTTTTCTGTCAAGGGGAAAAGTCTGACATCAATATTCTTGGAAAAAATACTTGTCACACCTACAAACTCCTTAGTTGCTAGGGTGACTATACGGAATTTCACATATCTGATGCATTTGTTGAGATTACAGAGGTCAAGGATAGGTCTCATCCCTCCCTTGGCCTTGGGAACCAGGAAATACTGGGAGTAGAATCCCTGTCCCCGATGCTGCAAAGTGACCTCCTCTACAGCCGCCAAAGCCAGCAGAGACTGAACCTGCTCAAGGAGCAGGGGGGCTTCTGAAGAGGGGCAGGGTGCGGAGGAAGGATGGAGATGAACTGAATGGCATAACCTGACTTGAGAATGCCCAGGACCCAGTTGTCTGTGGTAATCAAGTCTCAACATTATAAAAACAAGCCAGCTTGTACCCGAATCGAGAGGACAAAGAGGAGGTTACCACGGGGTCATTGTCCTGGACACACAAGTCAATACTGGCACTTGCTGGATGCCGGTGTGTATATGTGTGGGGGGAGATGATCTGGCTGGGTAACCCCAGAACTGGAGGATCTCCTCCTTTTGGATCTGTGGCTCTTCCAGGAGTAATCCTGCTACCTTAAAGGAAGGCAGGACCGTCTAAAAAAATGCTGAGAGCGGTATTGCTGTGTTGCTACTGAGTGTTACAGTGGCATCTCTTCGTGGCCAGAGTATATACTCCCAAAGAATCATAGAATCATAGAATCATAGAATATCAGGGTTGGAAGGGACCCCAGAAGGTCATCTAGTCCAACCCCCTGCTCAAAGCAGGACCAAGTCCCAGTTAAATCATCCCAGCCAGGGCTTTGTCAAGCCTGACCTTAAAAACCTCTAAGGAAGGAGATTCTACCACCTCCCTAGGTAACGCATTCCAGTGTTTCACCACCCTCTTAGTGAAAAAGTTTTTCCTAATATCCAATCTAAACCTCCCCCATTGCAACTTGAGACCATTACTCCTCGTTCTGTCATCTGCTACCATTGAGAACAGTCTAGAGCCATCCTCTTTGAAACCCCCTTTCAGGTAGTTGAAAGCAGCTATCAAATCCCCCCTCATTCTTCTCTTCTGCAGACTGAACAATCCCAGCTCCCTCAGCCTCTCCTCATAAGTCATGTGCTCTAGACCCCTAATCATTTTTGTTGCCCTTCGTTGTACTCTTTCCAATTTATCCACATCCTTCCTGTAGTGTGGGGCCCAAAACTGGACACAGTACTCCAGATGAGGCCTTACCAGTGTCGAATAGAGGGGAACGATCACGTCCCTCGATCTGCTCGCTATGCCCCTACTTATACAACCCAAAATGCCATTGGCCTTCTTGGCAACAAGGGCACACTGCTGACTCATATCCAGCTTCTCGTCCACTGTCACCCCTAGGTCCTTTTCCGCAGAACTGCTGCCGAGCCATTCGGTCCCTAGTCTGTAGCGGTGCATTGGATTCTTCCATCCTAAGTGCAGGACCCTGCATTTATCCTTATTGAACCTCATTAGATTTCTTTTGGCCCAATCCTCCAATTTGTCTAGGTCCTTCTGTATCCTATCCCTCCCCTCCAGCGTATCTACCACTCCTCCCAGTTTAGTATCATCCGCAAATTTGCTGAGAGTGCAATCCACACCATCCTCCAGATCATTTATGAAGATATTGAACAAAACGGGCCCCAGGACCGACCCCTGGGGCACTCCACTTGACACCGGCTGCCAACTAGACATGGAGCCATTGATCACTACCCGTTGAGCCCGACAATCTAGCCAGCTTTCTACCCACCTTATAGTGCATTCATCCAGCCCATACTTCCTTAACTTGCTGACAAGAATGCTGTGGGAGACCGTGTCAAAAGCTTTGCTAAAGTCAAGAAACAATACATCCACTGCTTTCCCTTCATCCACAGAACCAGTAATCTCATCATAAAAGGCGATTAGATTAGTCAGGCATGACCTTCCCTTGGTGAATCCATGCTGATTGTTCCTGATCACTTTCCTCTCCTCTAAGTGCTTCAGGATTGATTCTTTGAGGACCTGCTCCATGATTTTTCCAGGGACTGAGGTGAGGCTGACCGGCCTGTAGTTCCCAGGATCCTCCTTCTTCCCTTTTTTAAAGATGGGCACTACATTAGCCTTTTTCCAGTCATCCGGGACTTCCCCCGTTCGCCACGAGTTTTCAAAGATAATGGCCAAGGGCTCTGCAATCACAGCCGCCAATTCCTTCAGCACTCTCGGATGCAATTCGTCCGGCCCCATGGACTTGTGCACGTCCAGCTTTTCTAAATAGTCCCTAACCACCTCTATCTCTACAGAGGGCTGGCCATCTCTTCCCCATTTTGTGTTGCCCAGCACAGCAGTCTGGGAGCTGACCTTGTTAGTGAAAACAGAGGCAAAAAAAGCATTGAGTACATTAGCTTTTTCCACATCCTCTGTCACTAGCTTGCCTCCCTCATTCAGTAAGGGGCCCACACTTTCCTTGGCTTTCTTCTTGTTGCCAACATACCTGAAGAAACCCTTCTTGTTACTCTTGACATCTCTTGCTAGCTGCAGCTCCAGGTGCGATTTGGCCCTCCTGATATCTTTCCTACATGCCCGAGCAATATTTTTATACTCTTCCCTGGTCATATGTCCAACCTTCCACTTCTTGTAAGCTTCTTTTTTATGTTTAAGACCCGCTAGGATTTCACCATTAAGCCAAGCTGGTCGCCTGCCATATTTACTATTCTTTCGACTCATCGGGATGGTTTGTCCCTGTAACCTCAACAGGGATTCCTTGAAATACAGCCAGCTCTCCTGGACTCCCTTCCCTTTCATGTTAGTCCCCCAGGGGATCCTGGCCATCTGTTCCCTGAGGGAGTCAAAGTCTGCTTTCCTGAAGTCCAGGGTCCGTATCCTGCTGCTTACCTTTCTTCCCTGCGTCAGGATCCTGAACTCAACCAACTCATGGTCACTGCCTCCCAGATTCCCATCCACTTTTGCTTCCCCCACTAATTCTACCCGGTTTGTGAGCAGCAGGTCAAGAAAAGCGCTCCCCCTAGTTGGCTCCCCTAGCACTTGCACCAGGAAATTGTCCCCTACGCTTTCCAAAAACTTCCTGGATTGTCTATGCACCGCTGTATTGCTCTCCCAGCAGATATCAGGAAAATTAAAGTCACCCATGAGAATCAGGGCATGCGATCTAGTAGCTTCCGTGAGTTGCCGGAAGAAAGCCTCATCCACCTCATCCCCCTGGTCCGGTGGTCTATAGCAGACTCCCACCATGACATCACTCTTGTTGCACACACTTCTAAACTTAATCCAGAGACACTCAGGTTTTTCCACAGTTTCGTACCGGAGCTCTGAGCAGTCATACTGCTCCCTTACATACAGTGCTACTCCCCCACCTTTTCTGCCCTGCCTGTCCTTCCTGAACAGTTTATAACCATCCATGACTGTACTCCAGTCATGTGAGTTATCCCACCAAGTCTCTGTTATTCCAATCACGTCATAATTCCTTGACATCACCAGGACCTCCAGTTCTCCCTGCTTGTTTCCAAGGCTTTGTGCATTTGTATATAAGCACTTGAGATAACCTGTTGATCGCCCCTCATTCCCAGTATGAGGCAGGAGCCCTCCCCTCACAGACCTTCCTGCCTGTGCTTCCTCCCGGTATCCCGCTTTCCCACTTACCTCAGGGCTTTGGTCTCCTTCCCCCGGTGAACCTAGTTTAAAGCCCTCCTCACTAGGTTAGCCAGCCTGCTGGCAAAGATGTTCTTCCCTCTCTTCGTAAGATGGAGCCCGTCTCTGCCCAGCACTCCTCCTTCATGGAACACCATCCCATGGTCAAAGAATCCAAAGCCTTCTCTCCGACACCACCTGCGTAGCCATTCGTTGACCTCCACGATTCGACGGTCCCTACCCAGGCCTTTTCCTTCCACGGGGAGGATGGACGAGAACACCACTTGCGCCTCCAACTCCTTTATCCTTCTTCCCAGAGCCACGTAGTCCGCAATGATCCGCTCAAGGTCATTCTTGGCAGTATCATTGGTGCCCACGTGGAGAAGCAGGAAGGGGTAGCGATCCGAGGGCTTGATGAGTCTCGGCAGTCTCTCCGTCACATCACGAATCTTAGCCCCTGGCAAGCAGCAGACTTCTCGGTTTTCCCGGTGTAAAGAATGTAAAGTAGCTCATAAGTCTTTACAAGAGTGCAGTATTTCATCTTCTGAAAAGAAAACCTGGCCATCAAAACAGTAAAGCCTCAATGGTTTGCTGAATATCGGGGAAAAATACCCAAATTCTGCAGCCATGAGGCCCTCCTCATGGTCATAGGAGGCACCATAATTCTGGTCATGGCATCCCCACATGTCCATAGCTGAAGTCTTGGCCACCATATAACCTTCCACAGTGAATACCATAAACTCTTCCCTAAAGGGTTCTGGCAATTTGTCTGCAAACTTAGAGCTGGTCATTCAATTGACAAATTCATTTGTAGAAAGAGCAATGCCTGCTAGTTCGTGACGCACATTTATAGAGAAAAAGAGGTATAAAACTTCCTCCCCATTAAGTCCATTCTTTTGTACTCTTTGTCCTTAGGGATAGACTTACACCTGCCCTGCGAAGCCCTGTCATTTGCTGCAGTCACCACCAGGGAGTTAGGGGCAAGGTGGGAGTACAAACCCTCAAAAACCCTGTATTAAGGACAAAATACCACTTCTGCAAATGCTTTGCCATGTGGGGAAACAAAGCTAGAGTATTCTAGAGAGCCTCTGTAGGCTCCAAGACAGTATCATTTATCAGGAGGGATACTCTTCCCAGCAGTGATGACTGAAGAATATACAGCAATTTATGTGTATTCTCCGGTAAGAATTCAGTCTGGATACTCAAGGTAGCAACCATATGCCTCAGGAGGTCCTGATATACTTTAAAAGACCTCTGGCACGAAGGGACAGGAAGATTCTGGCATTAGAGAGTCATCTGGGGAGGATGAGGAAGCAATTTGTTGCACTGACTATGGGTCCTGTGTTGTACCACTGGGTATGGTGGGAATAGCCTGGAGGTCCAGGGGGGAATGGGCTCAGTAATTGCTTGCAGTTAAGATGGTTTTGGAGTGGGAGCCACCATTGGGACTCGTAGTCTCACTCTGAGCAAATCGAAGAGCATGACCTCAGGGACTGAGGAGCATCCCAAGGATTCTAAGGAGGATACGGGACATGTGGATAAGGCACTGGTGGCCAGTAGGCACTGGGCAAAGAGCCCCCGTTCTGACTGCAGGACCGATCCCAGTACCAATGGTGATGTGAGGGCAATCTCTGATGCCTATCTGAGGATGAGGATGACCCTGACCTGGAACTTGAGGTGTCCCAGAGGTTCTCTGGTGACAGTGGGGGAGCAAAACCAATGGGGCAAACAAATGGTCAGATTTGTCTGAAACCCAATATGGGGGCAGCATCAGTACTGAAGAGGAATGGGGGATTAACACCTGCAGCACCAAATGTGAGACACTCCCACCCAGTACCTGGAGAGGCACCAGTACCTAGGCCAGGGATGGGCAAACTTTTTGGCACAAGGGCCACATCTGGGTATGGAAATTGTATGGCAGGCCATGAATGCTCATAAAATTGGGTGTTGGGGTGCAGGAGGGGGTGCGTGCTCTTTTTTTGGGTGGGGCCAGACCTGAGGAGTTCAGGGTGTGGAAGAGGGCGGAGTGCGGGCTCCGGCTCGGGGTGCAGGCTCTGGGGTGCAAGAGGGTGCTCCAGGCTGGGACCGAGGGGTTCAGAGGGTGGGACAGGAATCAGGGCTGGGGCAGGGACTTGGGGCATGGGACAGGGTCAGGGTGCAGGCTCTGGGTGGCGCTTACCTCAAGCAGCTCCTAGAAACAGCTCCCATGCAGAGGCACAACCAGGTGGCTCTTTGAGCTGCCCCGTCCGCAGGCGCCGCCCCTGCAGCTCCCATTTGCCACGGTTACCGGCCAATGGAAGCTGCGGGGGCAGTGTGGGGAGCCCCCTGGCTGCCCCTCCACATAAGAGCTGGAAGGGGGACATGCTGCTGCTTCCAGGAACCATGGCACACAGGGAGCGGGGCAAACCCCCGACCCTGCTCCTCGGCTGGAGCACTGGAACAGGGTAAGCCTCAGACCCCACTGCCCGACAGGAGCTTGAGGGCCAGATTAAAACATATGAAGTGCCAAATGCGGCCCCCGGACTGTAGTTTGCCCACCCCTGACCTAGGCTAAAGGCAGTAGCAAGCTTGGTGAAGGTATCTTCCACCAAGGTGACAGTGTGGATGGATGCACCAACATCAAGGGGGCCTTTGATGCCAGTGTAGGCCTTACCTCCACGGCCTGAAGCCCGGGTGGCATGAGCTGTGGTGCTGGTGAACCCGGTAGCTCTGCAACATGGCCAGGAAATCTCAAGGGTACAATGAAGGATGTAGCAGCAGAAGCCATGGCACCAGCGAACTCTTGAACAAGTGGAGAGTCCAGGACTCCAAGGCAAAGCAGGTCTGATACCGTCCAGTACGTTGCCAAGATGGGGACAGTTGGTGCTGATGTCATTGGTATTGGACTCAATGGTTCCCCCCGGCCAGAACTGGAGTCAATAGTAAGGGCTCTCTTTGCTCTCGGCAGAGTACCAGGGAGCAGTTAGACGTCCTGCGTGACAGAGGGAATACAGTGCCAGTCAGCACCCCTCTTAGAGGACAAGAATTCTCCCCAAGCCCTGAAATGATCCTGATTAATTTTATGGGACCCCTTTCTCATCATTCCAGATGAAGAAGAATGACCCCTCTGCTTCTTGGGGCAAATGCCATACCCAATGAGACGAGTGCCTCAGTGCTGAATGGGGTCTCATGGTCTGCTCCAGCCGGTGATGCTTCAGCTGTAAGTCTCTCATCACCAGAATCATCTTTGTGAGCGATTTGCAGATGGAACACCTCTCTTTAATATGCCCTTTACCGAGACACAACAGCACCTTGTGTGGGAGTTGCTGTTGCGGATAGCCCCACCCCACACAATGGACAATGCTTGTACCCTGGGGAGGACATCATGCCAGGCATCCACCTACCCTACCTAATATTTTACTAATCCTAAACTTAACCTCAAGTACGACTATATACACAAGAAACATTTCTCAGAAACAAAGACCAAAAGCACAAGGTGAAAAGACACCACACAGAACTCCAACTCTAGCCACGGGCAGGGAGAAGGAACTGGGGGACTTGGGCGGTGCCACCCTTATGACCAATGGAAGATCAAGGGTTGTAGGGCATGAGTGCCACCCCTTCAGGTACTGCTAGGCAAAGTTCTCAGCACCAGTGCACTTCTAATCTCTCTGACTCAGCTCCCTGTCTGTAGGATAATAATACTTCCTAACTCCAAAAGGGTGTTGTGGGGATAAAACCATAAATATTTGGAAAGTGTCCAGTTGTTACAGGTGCACTGTGTGTGAGTGGGGCCAGGGGGAGACAGGGTGAGGGGAAGAAAGATGGGCAGTACTGACATGCATAGCTACAGCAGAACTATACGGAAAATGATAAATCACCAAGACCAACTGAGTAGAGATACACAAGTTCTGAAGGAGTTCACAAACAAAATGGATTAGTCTATAAGGTGCCACAAGTACTCCTTTTCTTTTTGCGGATACAGACTAACACGGCTGCTACTCTGAAAAATAAGCTGCATGTCACAAATATGCACTGTACTGGAAGGTGGCAAACGTACCTATCTTTATGAAGAGTATTAAGAGTGATCCTTAGAATCAGGTAAATTGGTTGAACTAACAGAATTATATATCACTTAGCTAACCATGCCGTAAGGTCAAGTCTACCTACTGATATGCCCACCACCACCACTGTAGAATGTGACAGACACATTGTGTACTGTACCTCTCTAATCTATTATAATTCATTGAGCATGTCAGCAAAACAGAGAAAATAAAACCAGCTGGCATAACTTATTTGGGCCTTTCAAATAGCATCTGACAAAGTCTTTTACAAGAGAAGAAACTAACCAGTTTCGGGGTAAGAAGAAAAATTCTATCATGGATTAGAAAACTGACTAAAATATTGAAAACAGAGAGTAGGAATGGATAGTAAATCTTCAGCATATGCACTACTAGGTTCTAAATTAATTGTAACTGATCAGGAAAAGACAGGCTGAGATTCGCAAAAGATCCTAATGGTACGTCTACATTGCAAAAAAAGACCCGCAGCAGCAGGTCTCAGAGCCTTGGTCATCTGACTTGGGCTTGCACTACAGCACTGAAAATAGCTTTGTTGACTCAAGCTGGAGCCCAGGCTCAAGACCCACTCCCTTCGCTGGGTTTCAGAGGCCAGGCTCTGCAACGTGGAGACGGGAGTGGGTCCCAAGTCCAGGTCCAGCCTGAGCCTTAACGTCTATACTGCTATTTTTAAGCCCCTTAGTGTGAGCTTGTGAGCCAAAGTCAGCTCACCTGGGCTCTGAAACTTGCTGTCATGGGTCTTCTTTTGAAATGGAGACATACCCCTAATGGAGTTTCTGTACCTACTTCCTACTGAATGTGAATTTAGGAGATGGCACCTAATTCCCTTTCGCTCCTTTGAGTCCCAACCATAAAAGTTTCTTTGTGGAAAGTTCAATGAAAAATTCAGCTCAATGCACATTGGTGGTCAAAAGGCAAACAAATCATTAGTATGCAAAAGCAATGGGACAGAAAATAGCAGAGCTATTATGTAATTTTGTAAGTTAACGGTCCAGACTGACTGAGAATACTGTGCTCAGTTCTGGCCAATTTATCTCAAGAAGATATATAGAAATAGAAGAGGTTCAGAAGTAGACGACAAAGATTACAGGCATTTTCATGCAAGGAGAGATTCAAAAGATTGGTACTGCTTAGTTTAGAAAAGAGACACAAAATAATCTAAGTTAGTGAGACAAAATTGGTACACCTATTACCCTCTCACAAGTCCTGAACAAGCGGACACTCAGTGAAATGGAAAGGTAAAATTAAAAACTAATAAAATGAAATGCTCCTTTAGTGATGGTCAATTAAATTAAATGTCACAGAATATCATTGAGGATTTATCCAAAAGCAAAAAAAAAAAAAAAAACCAACAACAACAAAAAAAACAAACACTCAAAACAAAAATACAAAAACCCACCAAAGCTGGAAAAACAAAACAAAAAAAATCCCAGTAACAGATAAGGCAGTAAAGGATTTTGAAATACAAGAAAGTAAAAATTTCCTTAAATAAGCAAATATCCATTATAAAAATGAAGTGAAATTGAATTGAATGTCTAAGACTATATTTCTCTGATCACAATACTTGGGAATGGCATATATGAACATTAATTTTCCATCAGTGGCTCAATACCTTCCTCATTAAAAATCTCTGAATTCAGTGCTCTTTTATTTAAATAAAGATATCGGCAACTAATGCATGAATTTCTTAATAAGTTAAGGTTTATTTGTTCCTTATTGTCTTCTCAGGGATCTCTGTTTCTGAACAGCTTAGCAGAAGTTTCATATCACCACTCAAAGCAAAGCTTTTTGTATTTCATTAACTAGTCATAAATATTGGGAAGACCCGAAACTTTATAGTTAAAACATATAATTCATGATTTATAGAGAAAGCACAAGCAAGCTCTACTGACTTTTAGAAGGCCTCAAAAGGACACTAAAAGAGCCTGTCGTGGCGACTGTGGTTCACAGACTAAAAATGTAGTGAGGAGACAAAGTATAAAGTAGCAGCAAATTAATGGAGAAAGTTGAAGTATTGCATGCCCTTTAAAGAAACCAAGACCATAATATCAAGGCCAGTGGGAAATAAGTAAATCATGCATCCCAGAATATGGGTCCTTTCTGCATTTGATTAAAAAATATGATGCTATACAAAAAAAGCAAACAAACAAAGTCTTCATTTAAAGAAAACAAAATCCATGGGTAATTAGAACTGGTCAAAAAAATGGAGTTTTGCTTCCATGGAAAATTCTGACTTTTCATCAAAATATTGAAAACTGAGGTTTAATTTTTTGAGCAAAATGCTTTCCATGGAGAACTCTGATATTCATCAAAAAAAAATTAAAATTAGACACTTTTCATTTAGTTGAAAACACAATTTTTTTTTTTGTCATTAAGCAGTTGATGAAAATTTTTTGACAAGCCCTATTTGTAGTTATTCATGCTGTCCATGTAAACTTCTCCATAGTAGCCAGAACAGCATTGCCCCAGAGTAAGTCAGACAGCGATATGTACAATACAACTCTTCTTTATAGTCTTATACAAACTGCATTCCAAAATATTTCATAAAATTTAACAACAAATGATAGCAGCTGGTGTTTGACAAACTACAGAAAACAATCATGTGAAAAGATACAGGGAATAAATTAAAACATAATCAGTCATAAAAATAGACTGTGGCAGTAATGGCTTCCATTCACCTAAATGGAAGTATTAATTTCAAAGCATTTCAAAGAGACTTTTTAGATACCCTCACATCAATTGAAACATATGAATTCCTTAGCAGTAGTTTTCAACAGAACATTCATTAACGTGAGATGCTAACTGCACTTTAGGAGCAAGTTTTTCAGACATACTAGATATATTGTTGAGCATTAAAGAGATAAACAATTATTTACATCTATCATCACTTTCAGGTTTTCTAGAATGAAATCTATTTCAGCAATCTTTTCCCTCTGCCATATATTTCTGGCACATACCATAGATGAAAGCTGGAAAGGAATATCAATGTTTTCTATCTCTCATTTTGCAAGGCCAATAACTTTTCTGCAGCATTAATTAAACCCATGGTAAAACTAAACAATAGCTGATCGGCAGAACAAGCGACTAGGGGCTGGGCTCATGTAAAGTAAAGGAGAAGAGCCTGGCTCTAGAAGAGAGATTCACCTCCTTTATACTGACCCAGCCTGTCTGGGAAGAAAACAAATATAGGGAGGTGGTTACAAAACATAAGGAGGTGGTTAGTTAATTCAACAGGCTTATAGGAAAAATAGTTGCATTTCCCTATACTGATTGGTTGCAGCCCTCTTGTTTATCAAAGCAGTGGAGCTTTTGGCTGAAATATACAAGCTGTTTAAGGAAGATCATCATCATTAGAGATATTCAAGACTTGCCGAAACAGCCATCTATTAGGGATATTTCAGAACTAATGAAATCAGTCCTTCTGAGATACAGGGAAATGGACTAGCATAATCCCCTAGAAAGAAAAGGAGTACTTGTGGCACCTTAGAGACTAACAAATTTATTAGAGCATAAGCTTTCGTGAGCTACAGCTCACTTCATCGGATGCATTTGGTGGAAAAAACAGAGGAGAGATTTATATACACACACACAGAGAACATGAAACAATGGGTTTATCATACACACTGTAAGGAGAGTGATCACTGAAGATAAGCCATCACCAACAGCGGGGGGGGGAAAGGAGGAAAACCTTTCATGGTGACAAGCAGGTAGGCTAATTCCAGCAGTTAACAAGAATATCAGAGGAACAGTGGGGGGTGGGGTGGGAGGGAGAAATACCATGGGGAAATAGTTTTACTTTGTGTAATGACTCATCCATTCCCAGTCTCTATTCAAGCCTAAGTTAATTGTATCCAGTTTGCAAATTAATTCCAATTCAGCAGTCTCTCGTTGGAGTCTGTTTTTGAAGCTTTTTTGTTGAAGTATAGCCACTCTTAGGTCTGTGATCGAGTGACCAGAGAGATTGAAGTGTTCTCCAACTGGTTTTTGAATGTTATAATTCTTGACGTCTGATTTGTGTCCATTCATTCTTTTACGTAGAGACTGTCCAGTTTGGCCAATGTACATGGCAGAGGGGCATTGCTGGCACATGATGGCATATATCACATTGGTAGATGCGCAGGTGAACGAGCCTCTGATAGTGTGGCTGATGTGATTAGGCCCTATGATGGTATCCCCTGAATAGATATGTGGACAGAGTTGGCAACGGGCTTTGTTGCAAGGATAGGTTCCTGGGTTAGTGGTTCTGTTGTGTGGTGTGTGGTTGCTGGTGAGTATTTGCTTCAGATTGGGGGGCTGTCTGTAAGCAAGGACTGGTCTGTCTCCCAAGATCTGAGAGAGCGATGGCTCGTCCTTCAGGATAGGTTGTAGATCCTTGATGATGCGTTGGAGGGGTTTTAGTTGGGGGCTGAAGGTGATGGCTAGTGGCGTTCTGTTGTTTTCTTTGTTGGGCCTGTCCTGTAGTAGGTGACTTCTGGGTACTCTTCTGGCTCTGTCGATCTGTTTCTTCACTTCAGCAGGTGGGTACTGTAGTTGTAGGAATGCATGATAGAGATCTTGTAGGTGTTTGTCTCTGTCTGAGGGGTTGGAGCAAATGCGGTTATATCGTAGCGCTTGGCTGTAGACAATGGATCGAGTGGTATGATCTGGATGAAAGCTAGAAGCATGTAGGTAGGAATAGCGGTCAGTAGGTTTCCGATATAGGGTGGTGTTTATGTGACCATCGCTTATTAGCACCGTAGTGTCCAGGAAGTGGATCTCTTGTCTCTTCCATCTTAAAGGATTTCATGGTGAAAGATGAGCAAAGTGGTTCAATTTAATTGCTGCTATGCCTGATAGGACTGAAAAGGTAGGCTCTTGTTGAGATTAAGTAGTATTTGCGCAAAAAGGGCCTGATGCAAAGCCCATTGAACTGAACAAGCCTCTTTCCATTGAATTCCATGTGCTCTGGAGCAGGGCCTAAAAGTTTCTGACATAAGATTAATAAACCCCACCACTACAGTACAGCGACAAAGTACTCTGACTAGAACCTTCAACCAAGCAGAGCCTCATGGGACCTGATTACAAGTGTTGGGTTTGGAGGGATCATGTCAGATATCATTTTTCCTCAACACTATTGGGCTCAGGTCAGGTTCGGATTGGCTGTGGTCTGGTCAAGTTCAGGTTGGGCTTAAGAATTAGACCTCAGTGGCCCTCTACACATACCCCCTACAGCCCCTGGAATTGAACCCAGGAGGAATCCTCAGTCTCTATGTTTCTTTGGGGCACAGCTGCCTTCACCTCCCACATCCCCTTCAAAAGTATGGAGGGTAGAGCTTCTGAATTTAACAGGTATAAGAATTTTTTTTTTTTTTTTAACATGAGCTACCTTTTTCCTAACCTTATTCTTGGAAACAGCTGAACCACTTTTAGCAGAGACTTTCCAAAAAGTTCAGCTTGAGACACGCATGCATCATGCAAAATTTCAGCTCCAAAAATGCTGAGTTGACACTTTTGATAGACACCTCATTGGGAGTCAGGCAGCCTGGGGAGGTGGCTGCCTGGGAAGTCCTGGTGCCAAGAGCAAGACCAACAATTCTGTTTTTGTTCACGTGAAAGAATTTTTTAGAATGTTTCCTCTGGTGAAAAATTTTGAATTTTTGACTTTTGTCCCATTTTGCAATGAAAATGTTACCAAAAAATATCAATTTTTCATGGGAGGGAAATTCTGTTTTCAGCCCAGCTCTAACACAGACATTGAAGTGTCATCATTGAGTTAACACTCCAAAGAGATTAACAGGGTAGAGAAGAGCTCACATCTCTGCCATTGTTTGAAGCTATCCACAGACTCTGAAAATATCACAGTATCAGTTTACTCGCGGTTCACATGCGAAAGGTATTGTTCTCAACCATGAGGGCTAGGAACATCAAAATACTCTTGGTGGGCCAAATAAATGTACCAAGTGAGCCAGATCCAGTTCACGCTCCACACGGTTGACTCCCCTGACTCACAAGCTTCACTAGCCAGCCCCTATGAGAAGTAGTGATGTAGTCTCCTGATGCCCAAGGCTGAAACAACCATCCCAGAGCAGGGAGGTTTTATCCCCTCCTGTGCCCCCCAGACACCAAGGAACTTTGCTTCACACTGCTTGTGTTTTTGGACAATGCAGTCAATACAACAGGAGTGAAATCCTAGCCCCACTGAAATTAATGGAAGCTTTGCCATTGACTTCATTGAGGCCAGGATTTCACCTCAGGGTTCGGTCCACTATAGAGGATTTGAATGTTAGTATTTAACTCATCCAGGGAATAGAGCTTGCCTTATAATCATCCCCTGGTTGATGTTTCAGTCTTATTCAGAACTTTTGTATAATGTTCCCAGTAATGCAAGATACTTTACGAATTTATGTTCTGATCATTTTGTTTCTGTATGAATTCTATAATGTTTCTTGTACAGGGCTTTTCAGATAATGAACCTTGCTTTTCATAAAGCTGAAACTGACCGTATATTAGCATAAGAATATTGAAACCAATCTCTGGATTTTGAATCACAAATCATAAAGACCTGAAGAAAAATACTACAGAAAACAACTGTAAGTGTAATTTTCTTTAGGCTCCCAAGGATATACTATACTTTTTGCTACACCAGCTGTATAGTTGGAAGCAGATTTGCTCTAATTCAGGAACTGGGTTTTCCTGGTTGCAGGGGAGGGGGAAAGGATTAAATATCATGTCTTCAAACATCTTCTGGGAAATTGTATAATAAATCCCCACAGGGATTTCTGTAATCCTCCTTCCCAAACTCAGACACTTTCTTCAGTTTTCCATCTCTTTAAACCTGCTCAACATTTCTGCCAAATAAAAATGGAACACATGGAAGGTTCAACTTTTATTCACACTATAATTAACATTAAGAAAAACAAATCTTTGTAGATTGCTTCTTCACTTATCCTCTGCAAGAAATCCTCACCTGCATTGAAAAAAAAAAAAAACCAACAACCCTAATTAAAGTTCACTTGCTGTTAATTAAACAGGATTACACAGTTCCCTAAATTAAACTATTGTATTATTTCAAGTAATGCAATTCACATTTTGCATCTAATTAGCAGTAAATTACTGAACATGGTTCATTGATAAATTTGACTAAATTTTCCAACTAAAAAAGATTGAGATGCACCAAACAAATACAACTAGAGAAACAAGCTACTAAATATAGTAGTCTAATCATAAAAATAAAGCTTGCCTAAAAATGAAGACCATCTCTAATAATAAAAATAAAAGATTCAATGTACTTTAATAGGTAGAAACAATACAAGTATTCAATAGTTTTCCTTCTAAAATGTTGGAGTGTAGTCTTTGTTTGATAGTATTAAAACGTCAGTAGTTTGCATGTTTATAAAGATCATCATACTGCTTATGGGATTGTTCATGCTGTTTAAAACTAGACTATAATCTCTTGCAGGTTGCTGATGCTAAGAATGTAGAAGAGGGTGCTGAACTGAATATGTTATTCAGCATGAATATTTACAACCCAATATTATGAGGTGGTAATTAAATAAAATTAAAAAAAAAAAGACTACAATGAACAACAAAAATCTCAAACACATGTCCCTGAATACTGCTGTTTTGAGATAGTAATCTAAAACAATTTAAAAAAAGCACACTCCTCTCACTTTTTAGATCCATATTTCTGTTTCTACCTAACTTTGAACCACAGTTAGGCAGACATTCAGGAGGACAGCTCTTAAGCATATGCTTAAGTTCTATTGAGGTCAGAAGCAAGTACTCAAGTCCTGAAGTGCTTTCCTGAATTGGGACATTATTTTGTTACAGTAAAATTAATCCGTTAACAAGCTGTCATATGAAAAAAATTTACAAATATATTTCTACATCAGAGTGTATTTCCTGGCCTCTCAGATTCCTGTAAATCTTCTGAAATCAAGGATTAGAATATTCTGACCTAGAAAAAGTTATGTCTGACATTTGGGGCTGGATCCTGCAAGTTCTAAGCACTCCGGCCTCATACTTAACTTTACATGTGCTGGTAATCCAATGAATTTAGTGGAATTACTCATATGCTTCAAGTAAAGCACACGTTTAAAGGCTTGCTTGATGGGCTAGAGTGCTCAGTACCATGAAGGATCAAGATCATTGTTTTCTTTAAGAGCATTTAGAAATACCTTTGAATTAGATTTCAAGACTCTGACAGAATGGAAATTTAGGCCAATTTTTTCAGAAGTGTTGAATAATTTTGGCTGCCTCCTTTTATAAGGACCAAACTGGAGACACCTACTGCCTATTTCTTCAAATCAGGCCCACACTCTGGTACAGCTCTGCAGCCTCATCACTCACAGGATTTTATCTCCAACATAATTAGGATTTAAGCAGGTACAGAACAAGACTATCTTAATTAACACAGTTTGGAAATATAAGATGTGTTGCTTTTTGTCTGTCATTAGTACGTTGATTTTATTCTGTACAAACCATATAAAAATAAGCCTAATCTTACATTTATCAGCCGAAGTTTATTTACAGGCACAGTTCATTCTATTTAATCACTATTGGATTCTAGTGCTTCTACCACAAGAAACTTTTTTTTTTTTTTTTTTTTGGTCTCTGAGAAAGTTTTAACAGGCCAGTTAAAATGTCAATAGTGGTAGGCAGCAAAGAACCTTGCTGTTATGGGAAAGTGATTGTTCCAAGGCTTCAGTGCTAATGCCCGAAAAAGAGGTGAAAAATTGCCAGATGATCAGAAGATCTTTTGAAAAATGTTGAAATGGACACTTCTTTACATTTTTAGGGTTCTTTCAAATAAATTATTTTCAATTTAATTAAATTAAGTATTGACTATACAGCGGTGATACGATTTTCTTGTAAAAAACAAACAGCTAGAGCATTAGCAATAGATTTTAGCACACTCACCAGTCCTGTACCCACATCTCCAGTAAGCTGCTGTCCAGTATATAAAGCTGAATAGCTCTGGGACACTAAGCACATGGTTTCCTGCTGTTTTAAGCACACTAGCTAACTTTTGTAGAGTTTGCATGGCTTTCTTGTCTATATCTGCTGGTCACAGTTGGTGAAGAAGCAGTTTCTCTCATGAGGTGCTTGTTAATTAAGCATGGCAGTAGCCATTCAAGGTGAATTTCAACTTTATCCACAAAAGAGAAAAAAATATCAGATGTATACTCTGAAGGCTCCAAACTGTAAATAGATTGTTTGGATTCTATAGGCACTGCAACTTAAAAAAGTCTGTAACAGTTTAACGCACACATTGGATTACTTTTTTTTGCTAAACTGTAACATAGTACAAGGAAGGAGTTTTTTCTCCTGGAACATTAGTGGTTAACACAGTCAATTTTTTAAAGAAAGAAAGCTTCAAAATCTTTGAACTTATCAAACACAACTTTTAGCCAAAGGCCTTGCTTGTCTTCACTTTCAAGGCCCTTGAAAGCCTATCCCTGCCCTATCATCTCACGTTCACTATTGAAATGTTTACTCTTGCCGGCCCTTGATACCAGCCTCCACTGCTCATTTAGTAAGTTTTCAAATAAGCACTTCATGCTTCTCTCGCGCTGCCCCTCATGCTTGGGAGGAGCTCCCCATAAATATCCACAAAGCAACCTCATTATCCTGCTTCAAAACCCTCCTTAAAACTCTCCTTTGCTGTGATACCTATAAAAAACTTGACAGCAGATAAGCTGTGGATACGCTAAGATCCCCGCCTATCATCAAAGCTGCAACTAGGCATTTTAGTGCCTGCAACGAGCAAGCATAATTGCACCCCGTATGGTTTTTTTCCCCATAATTTTTCTGCCCCATTCACAAGCGACACATAACTGTTGATAGTGGGTTGGGGCACATGTACGGGGGCATGTGATCACCCAATAGAGGTTTTCCAACTGTGGGATGTACCCCCGAGTAATGTTTGGGGAGGCTTGGTCCAGCCAGCCCCACGCAGTGGGGCTCAGGAAGGGAGCGCCACCTCCACCCCCTGATTTACCTCAGCAGGCCACCCAGCCTGTCTGGGTTAGGGATGCAACCAAAAAAAAAAATCAGAAGGGGGGCATAATGTGACCCCCCATGCCCTCCCCCCATGTTACCTCTGGCCCCCTTTTTCCAACCCTGCGGCTTTTGTCCTGGGTGGCCGCCCCGCTCGCCCTGGCCAGGTTAGAGCCCTGCCTATCATGCTGACCAATATCGTCTCATGGTTTCCTTATACTCCTTTGTTTGTCTATGTGTATGTGTTGTCTCTTGGCTTATACTTAGGTTGTAAACTCTCTGGGGCAGAAACTGTCTTTTTGTTATTTATTTATACAGCACCTAGCACAAAGGGGTCTTGGTCCCTGATTGAGGCTCCCAGGTGATAAGCTAATACAAACTATTGTAGGTTTTGAACAATCATTACTATTCACATAAAGAAACAGAAACAAAAGCCATTCCCAATGAATCCCAATTGAAACATAATATCTAAGGTTGTATGAGCCGAGTCTACAGTATTTGACACCTGAGGAAGGATCATTTGTGAAGGTAAACTGAAGATTAAACTATTAGCAGAATCCTTTTCAGGAAAGACGAGTTAAGTTGTAGCAATACTACAGATGACTGTAAGGCAGCTACTTATTTAATGCCAATCCCATTCCTCACAGAGAAGGATTCCCCAGAAACAGCTTGGCATCATGAGAAGGGTTGGGGCGGGGAGGGGGGAAACTTGGAGGTTGACAGAAAAAGAGGCCTTTAAAAAAAATACCCTTGTTCACTATGTTCATAAATCAGGCCCAATAGTAATCGTGAGATCAAAACAAAAATAATTATTTTTACACACACACACACACACACACACACACAGAACCTAAAATTAATTGTGTGTGTGTGTGTGTGTGTGTGTGTGTGTGTGTGTCTTCCAGTTTTTAATGCTTGGGTTCAAAATTTCAAACTTTTCTCTGCAACATGTACTTGAAACTTTCTTTATTTTTCCTAAATGAAAGCTGAAATTTTTTACAGAATCATAAGATTTCAGGAGCTGAGGCTTTAAGAAAAACAACAAATATGAGATAAAACACAACAATACAAGAGTGGGTCACACTGCAACTGATATGAGTCATGTTGCTTAATGCACTGCTGAATGGTGCTCAGATACTGTGGTGATGAGAATGATATAAAAACCTGAATAAAATCAGGATTGTCCCCAGCAACACTGGAGATATAGAGTGGGGACAGTGGAAGCGGCAGGTTCCTGACTGTCTCTCCCTAGCACTCTGGGTCTAAGCTGTATCAATGCAAATATGCTAATAATGAGAGCAGCAGCCGCCATTTACTATAAGTGAATAAGGGGTATATACCAAAACCAAGAAAGTGTTATCAAATAGCAAGTCAGTGAATAGCAAGCAGAACTTGACTTACTGCAGTAGATCGTTTTAAGAAAACAACTGCTTTACAACACCACATTGGCTTAATTAGTCTTGATTTTAATTTGGATACTAGAGATGGCAAGATAATTTTTTAGCTTTTCTGTTCAGATGTCATCAGCTGGTATTAAAATTTGCAATTCCTAGAGTGTTTTATGGTACACCTCTGGTGGGAAAATATTTATTGTAAGCCTGTTTTTGAAATAAAGAAATTCTTTAAAATATTTTATCTTAAAGCTTGAATAGAATTTCTCTATTGGTTACAAACTAAAGATCCACGGGACGAACTAGATAAGAAGATAATTAGGAAAAAATATGAACAATTTAATTTTAAATTTAGTTATTTCCTTACCCTTTGGCTTATTATTATTTAAAAAAATATATGAAGTTAAGCTGCAAAAAAATGTCTAGAGGGGCCATGGGATATATTTAAATGAAGAATTATATCCAGATTGCATGATTAAAAAGGTAGTCAAGACCTGGCATGACAAGTCTTGCAAAATGAGTTATAGTGCATTAAAAAGTTTCATCTGGTAAAACTAACCAAAGAGAGCCACAAAAGCACATCTGCTTTGGTTCTACTAGATTTAATATATCCATTGTGAACTATTGCTTTGAAATTCTTAAACACAGATATATAATTCGTGTCATTGTTATTTTTAAAAATGTACCTGGCTGAGCCTCTGTGAATATTTATGATTAATAAAACATTAATTGACCTGGAACATTGATGGCATGCACCCAGTGATTGGCATATAGAAAGAATCTGCAGTCTTCACCTGCCACAATGGCCTAGTACAAGGAAAGTGCACAGACTTGAAACATTCTCAGACAGTTGCCTCACTAACTCCCTAGGCAATACCACCAAACATTTGTAACACGAGGCAAAATCTGAAAGTGGAAACTAAAACTCTTCTTTCAGGAATAAAACAATCAAAATGCTGTTTAAATGGTCAGTCATAGCAATGGGTACTGAAATCACTGGAGGCCTCTGTCCCATGGCCTCAGAGGTCTGCACCATCAAGGGAAAGAAAACACTAGGCTCCTTTTAAAGGAGTACACCCTCCACACACTTCTTTTTGGGCATTCAGCCTCCCTCATGGTCTTGATGAGGCAAAGAGCAAGACTCCGAGCTGATAGGTAGGACACAAAGCTGTAGCAAAGTCTATCGGCTCCCACTGCACTTAGTAGGAGAGTTTGTAATACCTTCCCCAAAGCCTGGGGGCCATTCTGCACAGGAAGAAAAGCTCCCCCCTTGCATTTATAATCGGACCAGGTTTGGGGGTCCCATTATAAAGTGAATATCGTGCTCGTTGCCTGTTGGGGCTAGGAAGGAAATTTTCCTCACTGCCAGACAGGCCAGGGTGAGGTGGGTTTTTAAACTTTCCTCTCAGCAGGCCAGGGACCTGGTGGGTAAGGTAGGCTGTAAAATTTATTTTTGTTGCAACTTAGTAGGTACCCCGGGCAGGTAAGCGATGAACAGGGGGTCTGATTCCCTGATAAACCATAATTGGAAGTGAATCAGGAGACTGCATCTCTGAAGTGGAGAATGGAGCTGGAAATCTCAGTTTCAATATGAAACCAATTGAAGCTAGGTGGTTTTAGCAAAACTTTACTTTGTTTTTTTCTTTGAAAATAATCTCAAACAAACAATGATTGTTCAATGGATATTGGGCTTTAAATACTCACCATTGTGTATGCACAGTATCTTTTTTCCAACCAAAACCTTCATGACTTTTAATATGTAGATTTGGAGGGGGTTTTTTAAAATGAGTATGTGATAAATCATGAAGATGGTAAAGTTCAAACGTCATTTGCATTCAACGAGTTCCCCATTCTAGTATGTTTCCTACTTAATTATCAAGCTGGAAATTTAGGGCATGTGGGACATCATGTCACATACTGTAGTTAGCTAATTAGTTTCCTTAGTAAAGTATTATGATTAATCAAGAACAAGTGTCACAAAAAATTATAAATATGCCATTCTGTCTCTGAAAAGTATTTAGTTAATTTTATATGCTGCATTTGTTACATCCCATGATTGCTTACAGCAATTATGCATATTTGGTTGATTATGACTGTTGTCTTCCATGAAAATGTGTATTAAAACAAATGAACATAAATGAAACAAAAACTATTATATGCTGATACTATTTGTATTTACATGAACATAGTTAATACCAGAAACATAGTATGTATTTAACTAACAGAATTATAAAGATCTAGGGAAAACTGCTAGTATACTACAGTTTTAGCAAAAATAATTCATACTTGACATTTTAAAAGAAAAAAATAATTAAATTTATTAATTCATTCATTCTGGACTTTTGGTCAATAGTTCCTGCTAACAAGATGGCCTGGACCAAGGAAAAGTCTGCCCTAGAGTTCATTTGTTGATAGAAGTCAGTTCACACACACTACCATCAGGGAAAGAGTAATAAACATTATTTATTTACTCAGGAGAGGGGGAAAGAAGAGACATCAGTGGAAGATCTGAATTTTCTGGAAGTTCAAGTCCCAGAGATAGGTGTGGAATGGAGGGTTCTGAGAGTCCCCTGAAAAAGTCTGAAATTTAAATTCATGTTGGAAGCATTTCTAATAGAACTATGCTAAATATTGACTTACAATCATTGAAGGCCTAAAAATAAGCCTGTAGAACATTTGCTTTAGTCCACAAAATTATTCAGAGCTTTTTATGAAACTGCTTGCAATATCTGATTATCTGTGAACTGCTGGACTTTTGGTGTTGGATTTGGTGAATGTTGCGTTAAAGCACACATCTTCGGGAATAGCACATGGTATTCCTTTAGTATCCCTGTCTGCCAAAAAAAAAAAAAAGCTGCCCCATAGGAACAAGAAGGTCCACTCAGCAGAAGCCATTTTAATTTGATTTCTCAGAAATAATAGGACGGATATAGGGAGGAATACATTATAACTGATCCCAGTTTGAAGGAGGATCTACCAAAATGTAACAAGTAGTGGCCTAGAACATAAAAACCTTCATTAATTCTCCTAGTTAAGCAGGAACTTAACATTATTAAATTCTGACTTGCATAATAAAAATCACAGGGGAAGCTAGTTTTCACTAACACCTGTCTGAATCAAAGCTGAAGCATATTCCCACTTCCAGCAAACCCACATGAATAAAGGAAACTCCTCCACCACCAGCCTTGCCTATGGGTTTGCAATCAGATTAGGGTATTGGAAAACCTGGTTGAAACCTCAGAGCCTGTGAATTTAGTTCTGACAAAAAACAAACAACTAAAACTCACAACCAACATAGAGATAACACAATTATGTTACCCTTACTTTTCACCACAGTAATTTTTAAATTCCCCCAACCTACTTTTCCCTAGACCAGCCATTTCACAATACCTTAATTGGCTTTTCTGGAAGCACTATTTTCATGCCCACCACTGACAAATATTTCTTATAATATAGATTTTCTGCTTCTCCTCTTCTGTGCTCTTATCCCTTTATTTTCAGCTATTTGTTATCCTCTTCCCAGTCACAAAAATCACACCCCATTTTCCTGGTTTCTCTTTCGTCACCCCATTCTCTTTGTTCTTCTCTAATCAAACATCATGTTGTCCTATCCCAAGGTTTGTTCTGAAGTGGCTGCACTAGGAATGGTGTCATCTGCACAGGATGAGAAAGTTTTGGATCTGGAGGTCCCCTTTATTTCTGGACTTCTGTGGCAGAAGTATTCTATTCAAATAGTGACCTCTATAGTTGAGCTGCACCGAGTGTCCTCAAATGTGATGTGGGATATATTTTTAGAGAAGAAAGGAGAGAGAAGGGCTCATCCAGAGACCGATTAAGGTTTTTTGAGGCCCTGGGCCAGAACAAGTGTGGGGCCCCTCCCCATACCTTCTACCTGCATTCCTGCCCATTCTGCCCCTTCCACCTGCAGCCCTGCCCATGGCCCTAACCTGTTTAGTCCCTTCCCCCCCGCAGCCCCGACCCTGTTCCACCCACATTCCCGCCCCATTCCATCCCCCGCACTGTGGCCCGCAACCTGTTTGCTCCTTTCTGCCCACACTCCCCCACTGTGGCCCCAGACCAGAGAAGCTTTGTCCTGTCACCATGGCTGCAGTGGAGAGTGAGAGCTCCTCCAACCTGAGGCCCAGCAGGGAGCTAGAGGTCCTCCAGTCCTGGGGCCGCAGCAAGGGCTTACCCCCTTGGTGTTTATGCTAGGGAGCAGGGTCAGGGCACAGGGACACCCATTTTTCTGGGGCCGCTGTGCACAGGCCCTCTCAGCCCATTGGTTAACCCGCCACTAAGCCCATTCTTCCACTACCTGCAAGCAGAAGTGTCTGGAACGGCAGAGTTCGGGTCACGGCAAGGTGACCCTGAAGCCTGGGTACAGCTCCATTTCACTATCTAATTTAACCCTCCCCTATTTAAGACTCATGTCCCAGTGGCACTACTGTATGTTTGCAATCCTGGGGAGTCACTCATATCTTGACATGTCTGGGGTAATTCTCTCATTAAAGTATTTGGGGTGTTAGGCTTAATGGGAACTTCCCTGAATGCTATGTCAAGCTGCACATTCTATCTTTGGGATTTCAGAGAGTTGTTCTGAAAAGACCAATCTACACTATACCATGGACAAAAAATTAATATAAGGTGGCAAGTTTTATAGCAATTTTGCTTAAACATTAGTTTTTCACATGTGCAATAAATACTACACTAACACAGAATGAAGAAACAACATACAGACGGTGAGTTCTTTGCAAAAGGGTCTGCCACTTTTAATATTTGTACAGTGCCTAACACATTGTGGGCTCTATAGAAAACAAGCAAAAAATATATATAAACAGGAAGACCACAGGAAAGCCATCTGTGAACTGCAGTTTTCATAGTTTTTAATGTACCTTTGTTTTTAAAACTGACACATAAAAAGCAAATTTCATCTGAGAGCACAAAATAGCACCTATTGGTGAGGACCTGAGTGGTATCCAGTTCTTAGCACAGAAGTGAATTTCACTTAAAATGAGAAATTTATAACATAAAACTAAATTTAAAAGCACAGCCGTTTGCAGGAATAGCAAGAGAAACACTGAAATCAAAAGCACGTACTCTTTTCTTTCTGCACTTTTACTTCCTTTGAAAGAGGAGATGCAGGCACCTTTACAATTTTCAGATTGTCTAATTCCCATGTGATCCAGGTCCAACTACCAAGAACTTTCCTTACTAAGGCACCAGCTGTGCAACGTGGGCTATTTTAGAGCAGTTAAGTGGACACAGCTATTGAAGAATATATTTAGAGGGACTAGATCTTTATCAAAAAGTATTTTTACTGTACACAGTTCATCTTCAATACTTATAGCCAAGCTTAACGTTTATTTGCCACTTTCCCACCCACAGTGAAGTCACTACACCGGTGGTATTTATTTGCCTATAAAATATTCCTAGAAGCATTCAAAAAGTGAAAAATTTGTCTACTGCTGTGTAAGAAGAGAAGCAGGTGTAGTTGTGTGCCTGTAAATAAAGATGTTTTATTTAAACATCAGATTCAATCCCTGCAGTAAATGCAAAAAACAGTCTCTGTCAAGTTCTCAATCACTATTGTCTTTGGAGAGGCTATTTAGTCATGGAATTACATTTCTACTCCACATCTATGTTTTCAGAAAATTGCAACCTTCCATCAGCATAAGGTACAATCTATTTGTAATGAAGTGAAACACCTTCTCTTTCTAACCCTATCAACATGCACTGGACCAGATTCTCTAGTGTGATCAAGGGGTGCAAAGGGGATGGATTTTGGCCATCAAGGGCCCGTGGAGAACTCGCTTTGCAGAGGGACAAGTATTCTGTAGGTGTAATCCCAGTAGAGGTGTCTCCTTCACCAGCTACCACCTCCCACACGATGTGAGGTGTGGGTCAGGTTGGGGTAGAGCAGAACCAACACAGAATCCTCCCCTGCTCAAGCTCTTTTCCCACCCTGTGGAGCAAAGGAGCAGGAGAGAAATGAGACCACTATTGGAGTAGTGCCTACTATGTGGAGTAATTCACAGAAAGTAAACACACAAGAGGCAAGGAGCACAAGAGAAGCACATCATTTAAAAATTTCAGCAAATCACAGTTCGGGGGGGGGGGGGAGGGTTTGCAGTATTTGCCAGTCTTCATTTTGTATATTTAGATTCAACAATGTCAGACCTCCCCACACCCTACTCTAATTCGCCCAGGTGTTACAGGGGTCTTAAAGCAGAAGATGGGATTTATCATGCCTCCAATCACCCTCTTCTTTAAATACATAAAAAAATATTGCAATGTTCATGGAGAAATTTTGCACTATTAAGACTCACTCATGCAGTAAGCTGAATGCAGATGGATTCCTGTGCCATCCAACTGTCCCCCTCCCTCATTGTCTCTTCACCTCTGCTTCACTCTACACCTGGCTTTGTTACCTTGTTCTCCCCTACCCTGTTCCCTTCTGTTTTCTTTCCATTTAGATGATCCCTTCCTAACTAAACCCACCCCCCAAAAACTGTGCAACTAATATGATGTTTGCTGCCACCACATTGTTCACTCTGCTTTGCATTCTATCCCTTCCCTCACTGTGTCAGTCTTGTCAAATAGACTGTAAGCTCTTCAGGTCAGGGAGTGTCAACTACTCTGTGCCTAGCACAAAAAGGCCCCATTCTCGAGTGAGCTGGAGGCACTGCTGTAATAAATATGAATAATAATAAAAACTACGCAGGGCCCCCACTGAAGACAAACTATATTTACAAAGGATACCTGGTGCATTATTTGCAAACTGAGAATTTAGCAAAATTGTGCAGAAGTCCAGTAGCATGAAGGCCCAAATCCGGCACCCACATGGTGGGGCTCCATGTAGACACAGGAATCTTCCATCCACATCTATTCCAGGATTGAGGTCTAATATTGAAAAAATTATCCATGAACAGTGTGAATATTTTCAGGTTGCAGTGAAAGGCAAGTTGGGGAGGAAAGCATGGAAAAACACTCACTGTTGAGAGACTTTGGCAAATACTATAGATAGATTGGAGTTCAGACTTCAATTTGGAAATTCTGTGCTTTTGCAGGTTTGGCTTAGGTCCTTTGTATTATTTCAACAGATTTTTTGTGCTGTCTATTAAGTTCTGTTTCACAAGCATCGCTTCATAACGAATGATACATTTGGTATTCTGCAATAAAACTAACAGTATTTTCATAAGGTTATGTGAATACTGATTTCCTTTCAGCCTTTGATACTTCTGCTTGGGAAGAATTACAAAGCAGCAAGAAATTCAGAAAACAATTGTTAATATTCGTTAGTTTCATCAGAGATCAAAGTTATGAGAAGAGGTTAAAACATCAGGTTTCTCAGAGCAGCTTTTAACAAGACACTTGTTGTATACATTATTCATATCATTGTACTGAATTAAAAAGTCTTTAAATTTAAAATAAAAATTGCTAACCTTATAGATTACTGTATTAGGGATAACCCATCTATCATTGATCCAGTATACAGATACATATATTTTGTAAGGTTTCAAAATTACAAGAGAATCGTATGTAATTTTGGTCCCAGGCAATGAGAGACACAAGGTGAGTGAGACTAACAGTAGTTAGTCTCTTTCAAGCTTCTCTCTTTCACCAACAGACGTTGGTCCAATAAAAGACATTACCCCACCCCGTCTGTCTAACAGAGTTACAGTTGTGAGTTAGTGTATCCTTACAGTTGTGCCTGGTTTTCTGTGTGGGATTCTAAATAAGTCTCTCAAGAACACTTTCACACCCTAGAAATAACTGTATACGTAATTACAGGCTAGACGAGACAAAAAGATAACTTGAGAGTACATGGAATCCAAGGAACGAGTATCAGGGCCGGCTCTAGGTTTTTTGCCACCCCAAGCAAAAAAAAGAAAAAGGGGTGGCTGGAATGCTGCCCCTGGAATTGTGCCGCCCCAAGCACGTGCTTGCTTTGCTGATGCCTAGAGCTGGTCCGGATGAGCATATACAATCAGGTAAGTTTTTTATAATTTCATGTCAAAAAGTTATATTTTCCTACCTTATCCTATATTGAACCATCACAAAATAAGTTACTGTATACCAGAAGTGATACATTCACCTAGCTTTATCTAGTATACTATAATTTAAATTTGAAAGCTTTTAAGTATGGATGTATATATAAATAAAATTACTATGTACTATCTAGAGTCTAGCTATTAGGTTTATTGACCTAAATCTTATGCTTTATCAACCTTAATATTAGTGAATCATTTTAGAAGCAAACTTTGTAATCAAAATTACTCATTTGCTTGGATTTATGAATTCTACTGCCTTTGTATGTCATCATTCAAATCATATAATTAATATAAGCAGCACAGGGTAAACAGGTCAGCGCAAAAGGCCTGTAATTAAGTGATAAATAAATCTTTATAAATAAGTGATAAAAATATGAAACTACCCGATGAGACTTTAATATATACTAGGTGAAAATTAGAGAAAATAGGTGATACTCTGATGTTTCTAATGCAAGGCAACAAATCACCAGGTTTGCTTGAAAGTTTATCTAAAGTCTTCTAACAGCAAGATTTCTCTTACATAGATACTTAAATTCTGGAGTTATGACCAAAAAAAAAAAAAAAAACACAACAAAACCCTTAACACATACTATATTTTAGTTTTTCAAAAGGTCATCCCAGGAAACTTGCATTTTTTCCTGCTCTTTCCTTAGATGAACAACAGGTAAGGATTATTGGCTGTCACAGTTACTGCCAGAGCTCTTCATTTCAAACGAGGCTCTATCAATGTCTACGTTAGTCACTAGCAAGGAGCACAGGACTCGTTATCACATTAATGGATCTCAGTATGTCATGTCAGTTTTCAACACCATCTGCTCATGTAACTCACATTCTTGTAGTACTGCACTGATCGATTTTCTTTAGTCTAAAAGAGGGGAGAAAGGCAGTTGGGAGAAGACATGGATTTTTAATTAATCATCTTGTCTCTGCACAGATGCAGAGAGGAAAGGAGGGTAGGGTGCTTAGAAGGGCCCAGAGGTCTGAATGAGGTAGTTACAGCTTTGTTCAGTAGCTGTCTCTGAAGCAGTGCAAAGGATTTTCTTTAAGGACAAGCAGTCTAGCAGGTTCCACACACCCACCATCAGAGAACTGAGTCAACTGGAGCTCATTAGGATAAAGGTTACAAATAGGAAGAGCTGAAGACAGTCCTGTGGACTCAGTGGCTGAACAAATACAGGACCAAGACGTGTCTGCTATTAGAACTACATCCCACAGCCTGTGCCTCTGGATCCAAACTTCAGGCTCCCTATCTCATTGGATACAGCCAGCTACTGGCTCTGGGACTAAAACTGCTGCTCACTGTGAGGCTATTCAGACTGCTTTTGTTGAGGAGATTCTGTGGAATTTGGAGAGTAACTGTGGGGCTGCCATTTTCTCTGGCTTTGTGGAGTCCAGGTGACACATGTCACCTCACGCCACACTGCAATGTTCGAGGCCTGGTCTACACCTAAAACTTAGGTTGATCTCACTATGCCATTCAAAAGTGTGAAAAATTTACTTCCCTCAGAGACATAGTTAAGGCAATGTAGGCCCTGGTACAGACACTACTAGACAGGTAGACTGACATCAACTTAGCTACCCCCTCTTGAGGGACTGGATGTATTAGAGCAATGGAAGAACCCCCTTCCGTCACAATAGCAAGTGCCAATACTATCGCAGCACAGCTGAAGCACTGCAGTTGTGCCACTGTAGCGTTTGTGGCAGAGACATATCCTGAGAAGACTCAAGGGGAGTGTAAGCATGGATATATATCACGGTATACCTTGCATTGAAAATGTATGCAACAGCAACGAAGTGGAGAAATCTGTGTAGAGAAAACACTGTTTGCAGTGTTATTATAGTCATGTGGGTCTCAACAACAGACCTCCCCCCCAGCTGCTTTTTCCTCTCCCACTCTCTTCGTTTCCTCCCTATGACTGTTAACAGACCACTTCACTTGAATGGTCCCATGAAACATGTTAGCTACTTATGCTAAACAATCTGTTCCACCTGTGACACTCAGGGCTTGCCTTCGTTACCGTACTACATCGGCATACCTGCATTGATGCAGCTGTGCCGATGTAGCACATCTGGTGAAGACGTGCTATGTCAACCGGAGAGCGCTCTTCCATCCGCGTAATTACTCCACCACAATGAGAGGCAGAAGCTATGTTGGCAGGAAAGCATCTGCTGCCAACAGCACAGTTTAGACAGTGCTTTAAGTCAATGTAACTTACATTGCTCGGGGGGTGGTTTTTTCACATCCCTGAGCAACACAAGTCACATCAACTTAAGCGGCAGTAACAGGTTTCAGAGTAGCAGCCGTGTTAGTCTGTATTCGCAAAAAAGAAAAGGAGTACTTGTGGCACCTTAGAGACTAACAAATTTGAGCACAAGCTTTCGTGAGCTACAGCTCACTTCATCGGATGCATTCGGTGGAAAATACAGTGGGGAGATTTAAATACACACACAGAGAACATGAAACAATGGGTTTTATCATACACACTGTAAGGAGAGTGATCACTTAAGATGAGCTATTACCAGCAGGAAGGAGGGGGGAAGGAGCAAGGAGCGGTAGTGTAGACAAGCCCTTCATTTCCCAGTCCTGAAGAAAAGCTCTGTGTAATCTCGAAAGCTTGTCTCTCTCACCAACAGAAGTTGGTTCAATAAAAGATATTACCTCACCCACATTGTCTCCCTGGGGAAAACACTAGTAGTTGTGAGCATTTTTCACAACTATTATGCCATAAGTATTCAAAATCCTGGTTACAGATGTTTATCTATATTAAATGTTATTCCTTCAGAAATTGTGTGGCATGCTTTCTTGGTGCTTTAACCCTTCATACTTTTTTTTAATATTATATATATATATATATATTTCTTTTTTTTACTTAAGTCCTGTAAAAACTGAGCTCTGGCTTGTGCTTCAGCAGAGAAGTAGGCAGAGATGCAGGGGGAAAAAAAAGAAGTATGTTAGAGTTGTACATAATATAGCACCCTCCAACTTGTTAAACTCAAGCACATCTGCAGAGACACAACAGATACAGTATACAGCTGTAAGTATCCTTATGCCCATGTCTCTACATACTCCTTCCTGAGGTTCATTTTAACAAATAGATTGCATTCTCCGATTTGTTTTTTGTTAGCAACTTGCTAATACAGTACTGGTAAGATGCTTCCTGAAGCAAAACCCAGAATACCAAAATGTTAATCGGAAAAAAATGGAGGAGCAGATTAAAAAACAAAACAAAACAAAAACTACAGAGAATGTGTCAGTTGGCTTTCTGTAGAATAGGAGGCATTCTAATGAGCATATCCAATGTTAATGGAGCACATCATGTCCAAATGATTAGCTTGAAGATGTAAAATTTTAAATTAACTTAACTAAACTAACTTTTAGTCTAAGCTATTTTTGTAAAAACAAATTTTAAGAGATAAAGGGACCCTATAATTAAAAAAAAAGTGAAATAATTTTATTTTTAAAGTTGGGAAAGGAACAGAAGAAACATTCCCAGTAACATGTGCTATCCACACATGACACCATTTTGATACTGTACAAGAAACAGAAAAAAAATGTTCACTCATCTGTTTTAGTTGTCTAAAACTGGGGCAAATGCATAACATAAATTAACAGTAGAAAAAGATTAAATTTGATTATTACAACAGTAATTTGGTTAATTAGAAGGGAAAGATATATTTCTCTGGAAGGCAATCAAGTAAAATTTTCTAAAATGTGTATGGGATTTAGGAGCCTAAGTCCCATTGACTGTCAGTGGAACATAGACTCTAAGTGACATATGTGCTTGTGAAAAATGGGACTTGGTGCTAAGTTACTTAGATATTGGAAAATTTTACTCTTAGCCCTTTAAGGTATTGGGTGAGAGCTAAAAGTTCACTCATAGCCAATTATGAACCAGATGTATGTAAGAAAATGACAGATCAGGGACACTGTCAGATACAACAGACCAGATCTAGTCATGATGTACCTTTATAACAACATTGAGGTAAACTGTGTTGCCTCAGTAAACACATCTGTCTACAAGGGAAATAAGGATTTGAAATGTCAAGTCCCAAAGCAAATGTTCAGCAAGTGCCATCATATTGTATCTTATTAAGATAGGACTGTCACATTGGATTCATGCCTCTCGGGTAAGAAAAGAATAATGGAAACTTACCTTCTCTTAAACAACTGCTGCTAAAAATGAAAAATAGTCTATTTTTATACCTCAGGAAGTGATCCTATTTTTCCACTGATGGGAGATACCACTTTCTAGTACCACAGATGCACAGGTCTAACCCAGTGTTTCACATGTGGAATGTAACCTAGTCCATTACTGTATATACACTTCAGGCTGCACTCACAGCTCAAATCAATGTATTTCTGAAGATACAAGGGAACACAGACTCTATCTTGTCATCTATGACAAGACAAAGCAAAGCAGGGTTACAATTTTGCTGATTTTTTTAGTCCTCCTAGAGATGAGGTGTTTGTACTCTACCAGATTTTTCTTTAGCTAGGGATTACTTGTTTTAGTAGAGGCAGTTCACATACCCTGGTGGACCCAAGTAAGGCTAAGAGACAAGCCAGTTTAGCAGCTATATACTTGTTGGAGGCCTACAGTAACATTTTAGTTAAATGACTCTGGGGTCCCTTTGTTGTAGCTGTTGGTCCCAGGATATTAGAGAGACAAGGTGAGTGAGGTAATATCTTTTATTGGACCAACTTCTGTTGTGGAGAAAGACAAGCTTTCGAGCTTACACAGAGTTCTTCTTCAGGTCTGGGAAATATACTCAGAGTGTCACAGCTTAAAAAGAAGGTGGAACAGATTGTTTAACATAAGTAGTTAACACATATTTTGAGGGAACATTCAAGGAAAGATGGCCTATTATCCACCCAGTCATAGGGGTGAAAGGTGGGGTATTATTAGTTATAGATTGTTGTAATAAGCCATAAATCCAGTGTCGCTCTTCAGTCCATGATTTTTAGTGTCTAGCAAAGTTACGAATGCTCCCAGGCTTGTCTTTTGAAAGCGTTGTGTAGGTTTCCTTTAAAGATGAGGACCAATAGGTTAGATGTAGAGTGATTGCTTATCCATCTTGTCTCTTTGGAGTCCCACTGACTTTCAAGACAATGTCATTTAGGCACTTTTTGAAAAAAAAATTATTTAATCTCTGGTCCTTTCAGCGTAACTGGCTCCATTTTGTACAGGATTGTGAAGTATATGCTACTTATTTGGCAGAAATTGTGACTTGTCCCTGATCTAGATGATGAAATCTGCAAACAGATATTATTGTTTTCTTTAGTGCCTACAAACACGCTTAGTGCTGATCATGCACAAAAACACAATCCCTGCCTCAAAGAAATTACAGCCTAAAAAACAACAACCCACTATGGTGATGGAGAGTTTACAAATCTATGTAACAACAACTAAATGATTTAGCAAAACATTAATAGCCCTAAAGGAGTCATACTGGGCATTACATTATTTTGGCTAGGGAGGGAGACCTGACTAGCATTCCAAATTCTCTGGTCGTTTTCACCCTAAAAGAAAACGAAAGCCAGAGCAGAGATATAATTCTTAATGGTGGCAGTAGATTAACCATCTGCCACCTTGCTTGCCAAGTAATCAAGGATTATAAGCTTAACTTCTGAAAGGGAATTTTTTATTGCCTGGCTTTGATTATGCCCACAAAACAAAGTCGCTATAAACCCTACTGCATGATATACTGGAGGCATATTTTGCAAATTTAAAGCAGGAGTCTGACATTTTGTTCTCAAAACCCTGTATTTTGTAAGGAATCCCCAATAGCATATGTGCTATCATCAGAAAATCCTTCAATGCAGTTTTCCCCCTGCATCTGGGTAGTGATGCCTAGTTTTGCTCAAGACTATGCAGAAATCTATCAATAATTGTAGAACTGAGCTGAACCATGACTTGACAGGAACTGGGGTAAGATCAGAAGGCTTCACGCTGAATGACTCTTGATTACATTTGCTAACACCTGCCCAAGGGGAGAAGTGATGCTCAGGCATTGAGGGCATGCTCAGTGGCTTGAGAAGACATCTCTCGCTACAACCGTTTTGCACAGGAATCTCAGAAGTTTTTTTAGGTTTTCTTTTTAGATTGTTGTTTTTTAAAGAAATGAAACAAATCTCTCTCTTATGGGGACCCTGCAGATAGTCTGTGGAAGATTGATCTGAGGGAGGCTTCTTTAAAATCAGATTGTCAGCCAGTCTGATTCCCTCCCTCCCTATACCTACAGCAAATAAAAGAGTAGAGTGCTAACATCTTTGTGAGTATCCCGAGATATCAAGAAGTTGTGAACTTTCCTGACTGACTAGTTTGTTTATGCTTAATGGGGCCTCTCATATAACTACCCCATGACTCATGTTTGGTAACAGAATGAGGCTCCAAGCCTGTCTGCAAGAAAGTATGCCTTGAAAGGCTGTGATGGCTAAATAGGTAATATGGAAGCCTGAAACTGAAAACTGATTCTCTCTGACATGGCTCTGTGGAGGGGACATTCTCCTGCCTCAGGAAGATGCAGTGAATGCTCCTTGGAGCTAGTAACTACGAGTTTTTGTTCTTTCTTCCTATGCTTGAGAGTAGACTGCTTCCTATATCCTTACTTTAGATTTAGAGCTGTTCTCCACTTCATCTTCTCAATGGAATTTTGGCCAAGGAAGTCATAACTGACCAAACTGAGGATGTCCAGGGAACTTGGGGACATCCCAAGTACTTTGAAGAACCTGGTCTGTGCTGGTAATCTACAAATGAGTCCAGACTGCTACCTTGTTCTTACCCCGCTGTTCAAGAGATTTCTTCCTTCAGCTGGGATTCAATAAGGGTATCCCACCCGACAAATCAAAACAATCCAGGAGCCTTGCAAACAGCCCAATCTAACTACCACCTTCCATTTTGACCTGAGAGGAGGAAGGGGCACCTCAAGTCATCCACGCTGCAATTGGCATCAGCTGGAAAAAAATGCTAATTCCTAATTAAAATTGTGGGATGTCATCATTCATGCTAAACAGCAATACTAGTTTCAGAGTAGCAGCCGTGTTAGTCTGTATTCGCAAAAAGAAAAGGAGTACTTGTGGCATCTTAGAGACTAACAAATTTATTTGAGCATAAGCTTTCGTGAGCTACAGCTCACTTCATCGGATGCATTTGGTGGAAAATACAGTGGGGAGATTTAGATATGCACACAGAGAACATGAAACAATGGGTTTTATCATACACACTGTAAGGAGAGTGATCACTTAAGATGAGCCATCACCAGCAGCAGGGGGGGAAGGAGGAAAACCTTTCATGGTGACAAGCAAGGTAGGCTATTTCCAGCAGTTAACAAGAACATCTGAGGAACGGTGGGGGGTGAGGTGGGGGGGGAGAAATAACATGGGGAAATAGTTTTACTTTGTGTAATGACTCATCCGTTCCCAGTCTCTAAGTTAATTGTATCCTGGATACACATTCTGGAAGGTTGCAATGTAGCACCATTTTATTTCTTAAAATCCAGAACACCACAAAACCCTGAAATAGCAAGAGACAAAGCAGGCTGCTCCCTAAAACAGAGGCATAACTCACCCCCACCTTACCGCAAGCTTGCTATCTGCAAACTGACTGCTGGTAGGCCCAGAATCCCACACTTCCCTACAGGGCTCCCTAATCTGCAAGCAGGACCTCAAAAAGACACTGAAATTTAAAGCGACAACCTATACCTTTAAAAGATTATTCAGTATACCAGAATTCCCTCTGTGGCTTTGGGATTAGTCCTGAACACTCCTCCTCCATTTTCTAATATTTAGAATGGGATTAGCACTTACTTGACTCTATTATAAAGGGGTATGATGATTAAATTAGCCAATATTTCTAAAGCTAACTGCAGATTAAAAGTTTCTGTTCACAAGATCATTATTATTTAGATTGCAGTAATGCTCCACAGTGCACCTGATCTACCCAAACTCAGTCATGGTTCCGGTCTACATTCTAAAACAGCAAAGGCAGACAAGGACCGGGACAAAATAAATACAGCCTACAACCAAATGATGAGAGCCACACAGGGTATGTCTACACTGAAATTAAACATCTGCTGCTGGCTCATGTCAGCTGACTCAATCTCATGGGGCTCAGGCTTAGGAGCTGTTTAATTGTGGAGTACATGTTCAGCCTTGGGCTGGAGCCCGAGCTCTAGGACCCTTTCACCTTTGCAGGATCTCAGAGCCCGGGCTCCAGCCTAAGCCCAAATGTCTACACCACAATTAAACAGCCCCTTAGCCCAAGCCCAAGTCAGCTGACCTGGGCCAGCCAGGAGCTTTTAATTGCAGTGTAGACATAGCCATAACTTGCCAGATAGATGGACAGTGATCAGGGTGACAACAAAAACACATCTTAGTTATAGGTTTTTTTGTTTATGTTGTTGGTGTGGCTAACTTCTCCAATCCAGTCTCCGCTATTCATCCCCCTCATATTTCCCCACAGCAACCCCCAACTTCAAGTCAATTTATCCTATGCCTTCCTTCCCAACACTTGACTCCTTGCCTCCACATAAATGAGAGATCAGCAATGAATAAAGGAGAAGTAGTAGTCAGTCAGCAAAAGCACTGAAGTAGTCTCATCTAAGAGTATATGAAAGATGACTAGAAACATACAAGAATCCTGCCCATCTTGAAATGCTGACTGAAAGAACTGATTTAGAAGTCAGGAATTACCCAAAACATTGGGGAATTTGGGATTCGGTGTATTGGAATACAATACAATACAATGAGTGGTTTCACTCAGAGTGAAGAAAAAAGATCTTGATTTTGATATTCCCATGCATTATAACTAGTACCTTAAATATATAAAATGTGACTAAAAAAATTAAAGCCTACAAATATTGTAGAAATTGTTTGCTTCCTTTTACTATTGCTGCGTTGGCAATTAATCTATAATTCTACTTATCTTGTATTCCAGACTACAGATTTGTTTTGTAGGAGGACTGAATTTTCTGGGCTGCCAGGTTCACATGGACTTCAACATTTTTCAATAACTGACTTTTTATAGGCATTCTATTGAGTAGATTGACTTTTCTGTAATATCATTCTAATAAGGTTTTATCCATATGTGGTTAGAAACTGCAACTAGGTTATAACTGAATGGATACTTTATAATGAGAACTGAATAAGGGAAGTTTAAAACTTTAAACAACTATAAATTTGTTATCTTCCCTGGTTGCTTTTAAAAATTATGAACCTTATCTAAAATCATAGCCAAAAATGGTTCTACAGAAGCCATGTTTCACATTTTTAAATAATTTGAATTAAAAAGGAATAATGCATTCTGAGTCACACATCCAGTGAAATCTAGAAGTAAATAGATTTACTCCCACAAGTAAGAGGAAATGCAGAATCAAGGCCTTTTATTCTAGATACATGCAGATAGCGAGTAAATGGCCTTCGATATGAATGAATAGCTGAAACAACATAACATTTCCAACATTGATTTAGGTACCATTCAGTCAGGGTACATTCACCCGTATCACATTTCTTTGACATCTGGGAAAGCCATAATATATATCAGTGCTAGATGACATTGTTTAGCTTATAGGCAAAATCTTGGCCCCTTTGAAATCAGTGGCAAAGCCCCCAAAGATTTCAATGATGTGAGGGCTAAGGGACTCACCCCTCTGAAAAGATAACATGTTTCCTTTGTTTCTTTCAGAATAGATATTTATTAAAAGGGTAACCACCTACTGACTGACTGACTTCATAATTTTAGACACTGGCATTTTACATTTACAGGCTAAAATTCAAGTCTAGGGCCAAGTCTACACTAGCACTTATGTTGGCAAAAACTTTTGTCACTCAAGGATGTGAAAAAACTACACCCCGGAGCAACATAAGTTTTGCCAGCATAAGCGCTCATGTGCACAGTGCTACATCGCTGGAAACATTTTCCCATAAACATAGCTAGCATCGTTTGTTGAGCTGGTTTTATTATATCGACGGGAACACTCTCTCCCTTCACCATAACACAGCTACACAAGCGCTCTTACAGTGGCACAGCTGTATTGGTACAACTGTGCTGCTGTAAGCTTGTAAGTATAGACATGGCCTATATCAGCTAGAAATCATTCCTACTTGAGCTCATATTTCACTTATTGTAAATATCCTACTTTTTCTGTTGAGACTTGCAAAGTTTTCTTGTACTATACACAAGATTCAGTTTGACTCAAAGTCACAATATAAACATTTTCAGCACTGTACTATCATTGGGTTGGATTTTATGTCATTTTGTAGTATGTCATCTTTTATTAAGTCAAACTGCAGAAAGACCTCACAGCTTTGCAGCAAAATCTATGAGGTACAAAAAGCTGACACATTGGTTGTTACTAAGTAAAGGTTGCTCTAAAATAGAAGTTGGAAGCCAAACAGATTGCATATTGAGGCGCCTGTATTCTGCACTGCAAAACACAAGCGGTTGGTGGAATATCACACACTGCCCCACTGTTTATGATGAGCATGTAAATGAAACAAAAAAACCAAGCAGAAAACACTGTTTCCAAGACAAGATTTTTTATAAGAGTCTTGTGCTTGTTCTTTGTTGTGTAAACTGCTGATTTTCCTAAAACGGATGTGTGGGTTAGGGTTGCCAGGCATCCGGTTTTCAACTGGAAAATCCGGTCCAAAAAAGGGACCTGGCAGCGTCCGGTCAGTATGCTGACTGGACACTAAAAGTCCAGTTACCAGAGTAACTTCAATCAGCCTACCCTCCGAGAGGATAGGGAAAGCAGCAGCTGCTGCCTGGAGGGGCTGTTCAGCTGCTGACAGAGAGAACTGGCTCCCAAACCTGTGGCTTCAGCCTCCAGGGACCATCCGCCCCACTGTGCCCTGATTGCCCTTCCCAGCCCCTTACTCCAGGGACCAACCCCATACTGGCCCCTCGCTCTGTGAACCGACACCCCTTCTCTGCCCCGCAGTGCCCTGATTTCCTCCGGCCCCTCGCTCCGAGGTCCAACACCTCCCTCTGCCCTACTCTGCCCCCTCATTCTGGGGACTTGACCTTTTCTGAGCCAGAGCCCAACCACTGTACCCCGATTGGGCAGGCAGGCTCCACATCAGCTCCTCCCAGCCCAGCTCTCTGGGGGGAAGCAGGGGTCTCCAGTTTTCAGCAGTTAGAGAGTTGGCAACCCTATTGTGTTTTGATAGGTCAATTGGTTTTATGCTTTCAACATATTACAGCACCTCCATATGGGGAAGAGGACAGCACTTTCACTAGTCAAAATGAAAAGGAGTACTTGTGGCACCTTAGAGACTAACAAATTTGCATCCGATGAAGTGAGCTGTAGCTCACGAAAGCTTATGCTCTAATAAATTTGTTAGTCTCTAACGTGCCACAAGTACTCCTTTTCTTTTTGTGAATACAGACTAACACGGCTGCTACTCTGAAACTAGTCAAAACTGTTTTCTGGTTATTGTGAAAACACAAGTGAAATTGCATCAGTGGAAAAGGACTTTCCCCACTAAGCTAAAATTTGTGACTGCTTCTTTGCATACAAGAGAGACAAAGTGGGTGAGGTAGTATCTTTTATTGGACCCAGAGGCAGATTACAGTTTTGCTGGGCCAGAGCAAGTGGCCAGTTTTGTGGGGCCCTAGGCTCTCCCCACCCTTTCCACCTGCCATTCCCCCAACCCCCAGTGATCTTGCCGGGGAGCAGGGTCGGGACGCAGGGGCAAGCTCCACCCATCTGGCACTCCTGCCGGGGAGCGAGGTCAGGGTGTGGGCGCTTGCCCTACTCCACTTGCCCGGCGTTCCTGCTGGAGAGTGGGGGTCAGGGCACAGGGGGCTTGCCCTGCTCCCTGGCAGAAGCGCCAGGCAGGCAGAGCAGAGCAAGCCCCCCCACCCCGACCCCATTCCTTGGCAGGAGTGCTAGATGGAGTGGGGCAAGCCCCTATGCCCTGGCCTCACTCCGCGGCCAGAGTGCTGGGCAGGTGGAGCGGGACAAGCCACAGTGCCCTGATCCCACTCCTTAGCAAGAGCGCCAGGGGTGGGGTGGAACAGAGCAGGTAGGGGCCATTTTTCTGGGGTCCCTCAATTGGCCAGGGCCACTGGGCACTGGCCCCATTAGCCCAGTGGCTAATCTGCCACTGATTAGACAGAATTCTATTGGTGAGAGAGACACAAGCTTTTGAGCTTACATAGAGCTCTTCTTCAGGGCTTTATATTGTATACAATATATTCTCTGTGATTCTAGAACTCTCTCACTACAGTAAGTCACTTAGAACAGAGATATCTTTTTTGTGGTAGTGTAATGGCCATTAAGAAACTGCTTTATCTGTTCTCACTTACCCTTCTCCAAGAAAAATGTGAGTTTTATTGATATTTGAGACTTGTTTTACATTAGAGGCAAACTGCAGCTGATCATTAGCACTTTATACATGAACTCAGAGCAAGGAATCTACTATTACTGGAGCAAGGAATCTACTATTCAAATAGCACAGTTTGGAAAATTTATCTTCATAAAGTGAAGCTAAATCAACTGTGGGTCTAGTCTCCTCTACTTGTGAGGAGAAGCTGCCTGTATACATCCCCCATATATTGTGTGAATAACTCTTGCATTAGGTAAGCCAAATTTTCTTCTAAAACCCCCCACAATTTTATTATTTTCTTTTAGACTTTTCTTCAAAAATTATGGAGGATACAATATGAAGGAGTTTATTAGCTACTAGCAAAACTTTAAAAAAAAATCAACATTGACAGTAATTCAAATATTGGCTCCATTTGGTCCTTTCCTGGTGCTGAATTATACTATATACACTGTGGTGTCCTTATGCATATGATCACACTGTGCTATCAAAAAGTAAACTCCATGGTTGAAAGCAACTTCCAAATAAAATGAGAAGCTATTTCATGCTGCAACTACATACTATTTTCATGTAGATGTAAATGAAAGCCAGCAGGGAGAATATTCTAAAGGACCCATAGTTAAGATAAGTAATAGTTTGTGAAAGAGAACAATCTTAGTTTGGACCAGCCATTGCAAAGCTTCTATAAAACAGTTCATATTCCATCCAAAACATTTGCTGCTGTACAATTTTATTATAGGTTTCAGAGTAGCAGCCGTGTTAGTCTGTATTCGCAAAAAGAAAAGGAGTACTTGTGGCACCTTAGAGACTAACAAATTTATTAGAGCATAAGCTTTCGTGAGCTACAGCTCACTTCATCGGATGCATTTCGATGCATCCGATGAAGTGAGCTGTAGCTCACGAAAGCTTATGCTCTAATAAATTTGTTAGTCTCTAAGGTGCCACAAGTACTCCTTTTCTTTTTGCGAATTTTATTATAGAGTCCAGGAGGAGCTAACAAAATATTGGCCCAAATTCAGTCCTTAGAGTAAAAATGTGGAAATCTAATACATTCAATAGAGTTATTATAGCCACTTACATCAGTCCTGGATTTGGCACACCCTTTCTGTCCTAGATTTTTGGGAACTAGCAAAGCAGTTCTTCAAACAAAATGGGTGCACCCAGAGACTCTAAAGCAAAGAGGGTTAAATGCAGAGTTTTACTGTCTTTACAGTGCCAGAACCATAAAAAAAAATGCAAGGGTGAAATGTGCCTTTTTTGTAAGAGAGTTAGCGTACTTAAATGTCTATGGTCTTAATCAGGCTTCCTGCTATTAGTGACAGAGGAGTTCCTGGTATTGATGAGCAAGCATCAATAAGCTAGGATAGAAATATTTCTTCTGAACATTCTATTCCTCAGAAATTAATTAAATCTGAATAAGCCATTTTGGAGTTATGTTGTGAAAAGTTTTGTTTACTAGAATTGTTCGTCAAGAAACTAAAGCTATGAGATGCACTGGGAACAAGTTTTAACATATGTAAACCCGTGATCTTGAAATTAACATATATTCCTAAAATAATTGTTTGGGTGTAGGGAAAAGGAAATTAATACAACTGGAGAAGAGAGACAAGATGCGGTGCTTTTTCAGGCTAATTTTAAAACTAATTTTACCCACACACGTACAGAAAGCAGAATGAAAGTGGCATGGATCACAACACAGGTTTGGTTGCTACACATTATTATTATGCATACCACCTACAGAACAGATTTGAAAATCTCTCACTTGTTACCAAGATCAATTAAAATCCATTCCTTCTATGTGTTCATCATAGCTATCTGGCATGTGTTCTGTGCATGAATCAAGGTGGCATCCAGTATGGAAAAAGTCATTTCTTAACAGTTCAATATGTGTTGGGTTTCCTTGGCTGGTTATAATTCCTGCTGAGCCAGTGTGTGGCAACAAATCAGGTGCAAGGGAGTCCTACTCCCATTCAAGTGCATGGCTAGACTCCCATTGATTTCAATGGGAACAGGTCCTTCAAAGACTACTAACATTGCTGTGACAAGTTTTAACATAACTTTCCTCCCAATAAGCTAAAGTTATCCTTGGGCCCTAAAGACGCCTCCTAAAATGTTCTTTGTAGGTTCTCAAGAGGCAATTGCTTAGATCCTCACCTCTTTGAAATGTTCCAGCTCTGAACTTGTTTCTTCAGTTATCATCTTGCTTATTGTAGCATGAAAAAGCTGGTCTTTGTTATCTTCCCCACCCACATGAACTTGCTCACATACCGGATCTGCAAATCCCCCAATATAAAAGTTTGGATTTATTCAAGAGCTGCTGTATCTTTAACTCAATCTAGTGGGAGAGAGAAATCTATTTATCAGAAAGATGCACCATAGCTATGAAATATCATCCCTTGTTTAAGATACTTTTTAGTATCATTGAAATGTGAACCAGGTTGCATACTGGTTTAATGCAGGCCATACAGAGCAAAATTACACAGAATGGGGAAAGTCTCAAGGAAGAAAAATACTAGGAAAATAGTGGATCAAGATTCTGTTACAATTAGATTTTCATTAAATTAGAGTGAATATCACCGTGCCTGTCTATATTAGCACTTGGAAAAAAAAAAAGATTTTTACTCAGTACTTCACCCCATTAAAACTTTAAACAATTTACAGCCTTAATGACTACAGTAAGGAGAATAAATGAAAATACCGCCCGTCTATCCATCTAGCTTCTTATTTTGTCCTCCATCACCACACTATATGAGCTCCCAATACTACTGTAGTAGTTGGTAACATAAATGACTCTCAGTTTTTGCCTTTTACTGCTGATGCGCATACAGTGAAAAGTTGATGCCATTCATTTTGTGAAACTGTTCTTTTCCTCTTCACTATTAGCTTTTGAAGAAGTGCAGTTTTCCCTTTGCTGGGGTTTAGTTGCTTCATTTAAAAAACGAAGAACAGGAGCTTCAAGGCCACAGAGATATGTTGTTTCCCCTAAGCAGCATTAGAGAGTGCTAAATACAGAAATTATTCAAGATACAAACAAGCACAGGGGAGAGACAAAGGGGACAAACAATAAAATCAGTAAGCTTTGATGAGAGAATCTACCATAAAACCCTAAACACCAATTCCAGTGGTTAAAAAAAAAAAATTAGTGCATAAATGAAGCAGGATCAACTTTATTGCTTTAGGTTTTGTTCTTATTAATAGTAGTAATAATACTGAGGTAGAATTGCTTATTTCCTTTCTCCTTTTACTCAATTTAACTGAATACAGAAACACACACAGTAGTTTAGGTAGGCAGAACATAGTTACCTAAACCAAAATTTAGCCAGGGCACTGGGGTTAACACTTGAGCTATTGAACCGCAACAGCACATTGACCTCAAACATCCTGCTAAGGCATTCGTTCAGTAATGAGCCAGGCAGAGATAATCCATCATCATCACCACCACTACACTCCTACATGCTGCCTTCCTGTCCAGCATGTCCAATCCAAGTGTTGTCCACGCCTGACCCTGCTTTGCTTCTGCAATTGTTGAACTAGTCCTAACTATGACTATTTGCAGATGTACGACTTCAGACTCTGATTTCAGCAATCAAATATTATATGGAGGCATTGGAGAATTAGATTAGTAAATGTCAGTAAACATAGATTTCACTGTGTGTACACACACACACACACACACACACACACACACACACACACACAGAGCCAGCAACAAAAAATATTGCCATTGATAATAATCAAAACATACAGATAGGAAAAGAAAGATGCTGCTTAAGAACTTCTTAGAGTTTAATTTGATATATAAACTTTGTATATTTTGACATGTAATGTTGACAATTTGTGTTTTAACAGTTATAAAACTACCTTTTTGAATCTCAGCATCTACTGTCATTAAATAATTATTGTCTGACCCCTTATAATTTCCCACAACTGTGAAAATTTTATAAAAATTGAATAAAAAGTATTTAAAACCCATAATTTTGTACAACTGTGAAAATTTAAAAATCAATAGAAAAAAATATTACTTAAGATAAATATTGATATAATCCATTGAAATTTTACAAAGTATCAAATTCTGCCCAGTTTAATTGTATTGATGATAAAATATTGCATCTTTCTGTAACAGGATGGCAAGGCTCTTCTGTTGACCCATGCTGTGATGGAATCCTGCATAAAACTGTTAGCTAATTTCTAATTACTCAATATGGAAGATGTAGCTCATTAACTCACCATATGGAAGAGCTGGGAGTAGCCCTTTAGGCAGAAGGTTCTTTCCAAAGAATCTGCCAAGTTTGGGGCATGTTTTCATTTGAGTTACCAGGAAAGCCAGGCCCCAGAGAAAGTGAGTTTCTCTCAATACCGAGGCCCTGATTCTCAATTGTTCCATTTCTGTGCACAGAAGTGTGGGGAGAGCATAGGCGGCCAGGGGCACCTTAGAACAGAAGGAGTGCAGTGTGCTCTGGCCACTCCTCCTAGGCTGGGGGCTGTCAGGGTGAGAGATGCAGGGCCCTTATGCCTGCTCTGTGCCAGCCACAGAGGATATGTCTCCACTTCAGTTGATTGCAAGCCTCCCAGCCCAGTAAGCAGACTTCCGCTAGAGAAGCTCGAGCTAGCTTGCTAAAAAATAGCAGTGCCGACGTTGCAGCTCCAGCACAGACTCAGGCTACCCACCTGAGCTCAGACCTTGGGGGTCGGGTGGGCTTGAGAATGCAAGCTACCACCCAAGCTGCAACTTTCAAACTGCTATTCTTAGCATGCTAGGTCAAGTCCCACTAGCAAGAGTCTGTGAACCTGCTCTGAGCATCACTCCCTCACCTGCCATGTAGACATACCCAAAGGCCCTCTACGTTGGTATGGCAAAGCAGCTGGATTGCTATAGAAAAATCAAGCGCAGTGTGATTATTACTTCGGTCAGAGCAGGGTCGGAACATACATAACCAGACATTCTGGGTTAATTCTTGTCACTCATCTTAGCTAGACACTATTAAAACACCAAAACTTAACCCAGGAAGATGGATGACTATTTGTTCTATATCTTTTGCTGTGAAATAGCAGAAAAAGCTTCACCTACCAGAGAGACCAGTACACTTTTTGTATTATATGTATTATTTGATTTACTCTCCATCTCACCTCGTGAAAAGGAATTCAACACAATGGGCCAAATTCACCTTTGGGTTAAGGGGGTACAGTCCCACTAAGTTATCTCCTCTTGCATCAGCAGTGAATTGAATTGAGTGACTTAACACCTAAATTAACTAACTACTCAAACACACAATAGTACACAGTTTCTAGCGCTATAGGGGGCTAGCTAAGGTCTAAGAGCATGTCTACATAGGGACACTCAGGAAAGTTAAGTTGAGGTACATTAGTTAAAGTGCATTAAATCCATGTGCAGATGCTCTAATTCAGAAGTAAAGTGGCCACTTTGTAAATTAAGCTAAAGTGAACTACAGCCACTTTATTTCTGAATGCGTGAGAGTCCACACAGGGTGTTTAATTAGCTGTGAATTCACACTTTCAGTAAATTAGGTGAAACTTTCCTTAGCATCCCCATGTAGACATGCCCTAGCTATCAACGTAATAGCCACTTATCACTTCCAACATATTCTTCTAGGCATTTCTCTGCTCCCACCACCATTGAGCTGTAGTAAAATAATGCTTAATACATTAGGGATTTTTCCACTGAGCCTTCACATCCTTCTTCTGTTTAGTATGCTTCAATATTTTCCATTTAGATATTTTTAATCTTTGACCCAAGAGTCATTCTATTCCATATCTGCATCTGACAGCTCTTAGCCTGTATATTTAACTGGCCTAAAATCTTTTGTTCAAAATGTGACCACATTGTTCTTCCTAATTTCTTTGAATTCTACAATCCAAACTTCATTGAAAAATTATTAAAAGAATGATAGATTGTTCCCAGCCTGAAAAGATTTTGGAGATGCTGATTTTCTGCCACTAAGCTTTTTTAATTTGATGTGCCATCCTTTTATTTTTCCACAGGTTTACATTTTCCACCTAAACCTTTATAGGAAAGGCATCAAATTTTGTTTAATACAGTTTTGGCATCAGTTCCATGAACTGTATAAATTTAAATAACATGAATAATTCTACTTACTTACATGGGCCTATTTACATGCTTAAAATTATGCACATGCTTAAGTATCTCATGGAATCAGGTGCTTTATTAATTAGCAATGATTGCACCTCAATTATAAATGTGAAGAGGGGTCTAAGCAATCAATTAGCATTGCCTTATTTCAATGAAAGGCAGAACTAGGGTACAGCATTCCAATAAAATAATTTCTCCTATTTACATTTAGCTGATCAAGGCTACAAAAACACGTTAGAAAAAGCAAAAAGTCCAATATCAATTTAAAAACAAAAATTTAAAATGTATAGTTATATAGGGCTACATTTTCAAAAAATATTAATAATTTTGGGCTCCCAACTTGAGACACCTTAAAGAGACCTGAGTTGCAGAGGGCTAGTGCTGAATACTTCAGCAACCCAGGCCCCTTTAAGGTGGCAGTTGACACCCCAAAACTGAAGCATCCAAAAAAATCAGTAGTCACTTCTGAAAATGTAGGCCAAGATGTTTAAGTCTTGTCCTATTCCAGTGGCAATACTGTCAGGCAATCCAAATAATTAGTCTGACCTTTCTTTGACAGGTCTCACTTCTCACACTGCTTTTCCAAACGTCCAATTCTACTTTTGTCAAGTCTTTCCCCAAAGTCAACGTTAAATTAATTGGTCTGTAAAAGAAGTAGACCTAGGCCCAGATCCACAAAAAGACACTTAACTCTCACTTCAGGCACAACGGAGATCCTCCAGATTCCTGCTTGGTTGCCCCCTAAATCTGGAGGTGCCTTAAGTCCCTTATGTGCCTATGTTTCTGCTGCTGCTGCCATTGGGCATACAATGTCTCAGTCTAGGCACCTAGACATCTCTCTGTCACCTAAGCCCCAACAGGATCTTCAAACCAGGTGAAGATAGGTGTTCCCGCTCCTATCTCCCCTGCAGGGCCCAATCTGGTAAGCGTTCTCAAAGCATGCCTAACTCCACATAAAATGACTGGAGGAGAGGATGGGGAAAAGAGACAGTAGGCTTCCTTATTTGAACATGGATCTCCCACTTCTCAGGTGAGTGCCCTAACCACTGGCTCTGGGATATTCCAATGTAGATCTCCCTCAATCTCTCCTGCTGAAGCTCTTCCACTGTGGATAAATAATTACATACATATTAGGCCTATCTCTGCCTAGTGAGAATAACCCTGTAGCCCAGTAGCCAGGGCAGTCACCTAGGGGTAGAACACCCTTCTTCTCAGGCTGAAGAGGGAACTGAACCAGTGTCTCCCACAGCCTGGCTGAGTGCCCTAACAATAGGGTTGAAGGTTAGAAGGACTTCTCCTCAGTGGTGAACTGGAGCCGGTTCTCACCGGTTCGCGCAAACTGGTTGTTAAATTTTGAACCAGTTTTAGAACCAGTTGTTAACCCGCTTCCCTGCAGGGGGTGCTTAGGCTTTGATGGGCTCCAGCTGGGAAGTGATGCAATTCCTCCTCTGGCTGCCGGGGGGCACTGCGCTGCGAGAGCCACGTGAGCTGCCGCCTGGCCCTGGGCACGAGCCCTGTTGCTGCTGCTTCTCCCCCGACCCCTGGCCCTGGAGCTCCCGATGCTGCCTGGTGGGTCCCCGGCTGCTCTGCTGAGCCTGGGCTGCGTCCTGCTGCTCGGAGCCGCTCTCCCCGTGAGCACCCACCACTGCCCTGCCTGCAGCCAACCACCCTCGTCTCCAGCCACCCCCTGCCTGAAGCCACGCCCACAGCCCCTGCCCGCAGCCAGCCCCTGCCACACGCACCCCCTGCCCTGCCTGCAGCCAGCCCCTGCCGCACGCACCCCCTGCCCTGCCTGCAGCCAGCCCCTGCCGCACGCACCCCCTGCCCTGCCTGCAGCCAGCCCTGCACCCCCTGCCTGCAGCCAGCCCCTGCCGCACCCCCTACCTTGCCCTGTATCCAGCCAACCCCTGCCGCACGTACCCCCTGCCCTGCCCGCAGCCAGCCCTGCACCCCCTTGCCCCCAGTCAACCCCGCACCTTCCTGTCTCCAGCCAGCTCTGTGCCCCCTTCCCTGCCCGCAGCCAGCCCTGCACCCCCTGCCTCCAGCTAGCCCTGCCCCACACCCCTGTCTGCAGCTGGCCCCACATCCACTGGTGCCCTGCAGTTCCCAGGGCAGTAACCCTGTACACCTGCTTCAATGAGGGGGGCAGGGAGCAGCTGGGACCCACACATGTGCCCACTCTAGGGTGACCAGACAGCAAGTGTGAAAAATCAGGACAGGGGTTGTGGGGGTAATAGGAGCCTATATAAGAAAAAGACGCCAAAATTGGGACTGTCCCTATAAAATTGGGACATCTGGTCACCCTAGCACACCCCCAAGGAGTGGCAGGAACCCACACATGTGAAACGGAGCTCATCTCTAGTTCAGACCCATCTTTTTAAGAAAGAACTTTAGGCAGGGTTAACATACATCCGCATTTTCCCGGACAGGTCAGGCTTTTTGGTTCTTAAATCGCCGTCCAGGAAGAATTTTTAAAATTTAAAGATTCCTCCCGGGAAAATACGGACATACGGTAACCCTGTGGATCGCAACTGGAGATAGATGCCTGCCTCCCTCCAGCCTAGGTTTAGTCACCTAACTCACAGAGGGAGGGGGCAAGGGCGGCTTAGGATACACTCCTTTCCTCAGCATCTGCTATTGGCTAGCTTTTGTGACCCCTCTTCCTACACTCTAGTTTTTGTGGATCTCTTTCTTAGGCACATCTCTCCCACCACCCCATGTGTTATATAGGGAGCCTAGATCCATTAGGGTTTGTGGATTCTACCAGGTGGTTAAGTGCCCAAAAGTTAGGAATCGCAACACTGAGCGTTGCAATGCCTGAATACCTTTTGCCCATCTGCCTCCCCACTATATCCAGCAAGTCCATTGAAAATGGACAAGAAACTACCTTCTTTGTTTGCTTTTCACTGTGTGTGCATCTTCTGGAATGGCCTGCAATACCAGTAGTTTTGTACTTTGGAGTCTCCTGACAGAAGAGTGGAAAAGCCTATGGTGATCTTTTCAACAAATTACTGCAGGAACATATTGATTTTATAGTTTAAAATTGTCCTTATGCGGTTGAAAAACCCAGGTGGAATTAAACTGTGAAATGAGAGCTGGAAGCGATCCAACAACCAGATTTTTAAAGGTATTTAGGAGCCTATTTATAAGATTATTATAAAGCCAGAAGGGACTATTGTGATAATCAAGACTGACCGTATAATGCAAACTGGGCGACTGAAAGATAGTGAAGGATGACAACAGGGAATCAAAAGAAGAAATGGACAGTAAAGCATCGAGAGAAATAGAAAAGCAAGGGAAACAAAGCACAAATAGGTGTCAAGTGACTAAAGAAATAAGGACAAAAAAAAAAAGCAGCTGTGACAGTGCGTAAAGTACACCAAAATGGTGAGCTGGAAAAAAGTGCAACTATAAATAATAGAAAAACAGCAAATAAAAACAGGTCTTAGAAATGTGTCAAAACAATACAACTGTACAATATTCTGATTAACTTATTACACTGAACATTTCCCCTCAATAGATTTACACTATGCAACATCTACTAAAATGTAACTACATATTTAAATGCATGGGAATTAAACAAAAGTATTATATTTAAACTACTAAATCATCCCTCCTCTCCTGTAAAGAACAGAACTGGAAGTTCTGAAATCATTATTCTATTCCGGGTTCTGCCATAAATTCCAGTGTGAAGTTGGTCAAATCACTTAAAAGGTGATTGTAAAGGTTTAAAAAAAAACAAACAAAAAACCACCACACACCAATTGGGCCTCTCTCCCCCTTTTTTGCTTCTTTTTTTTTTTCTGATTTATAAAAAGATAGCCTGAGCTTCCCCCAATCCCTATTCTCTTACTTTAGAAAAAAGGAGTGTCAAGTCTGGTCTTCCTTGGTTTTTCTTGTGGAATCATAGTGAGGTCTGAAAACATGTTTATTAAGAGCTCTAAAAACATAGTTGAAGATATACATGTGTTGACTCTTTAACAGACTTCCTTTTATTCAGCATCAATCACTGAAGAGCTGGACAGGTGTTTAGCTCCCTCTCCTCACCACACACCATAACAGTTTTAAACAGTTGAAAATTGCCTCTTTTTTTCCAATTAATTAACTTTCAGCTCTCTTGCTAACATGATGTCATTATCGCACTTGTTCTCCAATCATCATGTCCAGTTGACTGGCCTCAACAAGACCTGAATTTCTAATGCAACAAAAACAAAAAAACCCAAGCCCTAGCAGAAATTAAAAATAAATTTAGCAACAAAACAAACCCTCAGGCCATCTTTATCCATCGCAAAGCAGCAAAAAGGACAAGCACAAGTTTTTCCTATGCAGGTCACCTTCAATCTCAGCACTATCCTTTTCCCCGTCTATAAATTAGAGAGGATATTTGTTTCTCTCTCAGGGTGATGTGAGGCTTAACTAATCAACATTTGCAAAGCACTTTGTGTTTCCATAGTACTTTCCATGTAGAGGTCACAAAGTATTAGTTTATTATTTAGTCTCCTCTTTTCTGAAACTGGATTTCATATTTAAAACTTTCAATAGCAGGATCCAAACCTTTTGAGAGAGTCTACACAGAGACAATATCCATATGATATTATTATTACCTTCCACACTCCTTCCAACCCATCCCAGGGTGCCTTCTTAGATGTATTTCTTTAGGCGCTGAAAATCTGAAGCTCCCATTCCATTAGCTCTACCTCATTATGCATATGCACTATAATTCAGCCTTAATACACTGTATGTGGTCACATACTATACTTGACCCTAAAGGACCCCTGCTTACTTCAAGTGCACTGTCTGGATACTGAATAAAAGCAAGGGTTGTGTAGTAGAGAGGCCCACAACCACGCGTTGAACAATAAAGATACAAGTACTGAACAGCTGCCACATTCATTGCGAATAGGACACTATACTTGGGTTCTGTTACCTGTCTTGTCTCCGGTCTGCTGTGAGACCTTGCACAGCTTGCTTCCCCTGTCTGTAAAATGGGAGTTCTTAAAACATTTTAAAATCTACATATGAATCATGCTATATAAGAGCCAACTATTCATTGTAATTATTATATATGCACAATAACGGAGGTAGGAGTCCTGTGGGAAAATATAGCAGGTAGCAGTGAAGTTAAAGACTGCATCATCATATCAAGACACCAGGGGTTGTGTAGACAAACTTAAATCTGGCATTTCCTGCCTATTTTTTATTCTCTTTGAAATCTAACCATTCTTCTTTTATATAGGTTTCCGTATGGAACTGATTTGTGTGTGGAATACTTTATAAAGAGAGGAAAATCATCTCTGAAAGAAATAGCCATTCTTAGAACTTAAATAGTGTTTGATATACTTATCCTCCCAATATCCCTGTGATGGAAGCAAGACTGATAATCCCCATTTTACAGATGAGAACAAGCCCTTTTGGCGCTCTATAAAACCACAAAACAAGTTGATAGCAGAGCAGGCACTAGGAACTCCTGAGCTCAGATTCCCAATCTCTGATTTTTCATGCACACTATAGGAAAAAAAATCATCAGTAGGTACAAATGAGTGGATTAGAAGAATGTATTTTTGGTACTGGAATGTCAATAGCTTATCTGAACACTAAGATGTAATATAGAATATGATCTTACATTTTAGAAACACAACAACAAGTATACACTAACTGCTGGAAGGGAGAGACAACACTATATTTTTCCTTTTTGGGGGACAGGGGGGTAAAAATGCTTTCACTGCATTTCCTTCTAGTGCAAGCCAGCACTAATCCAAATATCTCCCAGTGGGCAAAATAAAGCCACGTTAGATATTTGTGTATCCCCATTGGCTTTCACTTGATTAAAGGAAACTGCTTCATTATAGAAGCAAAGTAGAACAATTCCTTGCAGTATTAAAGCACAATTTTCTATGTGTATTACCATGGAAGGATGAAAAACAATGCAATACTCTTTTCCTAAATACATGGGCATCAGGATTGGATTTTATTGATATTTTGATGAGATTTAGAATGCCTAGCTCTTCATCTAGCAAAGATTCACATTACAGGCAAAATTCTATAAAAACAGAACTATATAGTCTTCCTCCCCATCCTTTTTCCTCAAGTGGAAAAAAAAATTAGTTGGAAAATTTCTACTTTGTATCACTGACATATTGTTTGAACCATCATTATTTTACAGAGTCTACACAGCAGGAGCTCATGAGAAGATGTCTCTATTAACTTTCTCTAGCTATATTCAACTTCTATAATTTGATTAAAAGGTGGAGAGGAAAGGGAGTTGGAAACAATGAAAAGTCAGACCTCTGGCGTGTTATCCTGACTCAATTTCTTGTTTTCTGCTGGATACACACCTGGGTCTAAACTTTAAGATCCAGAAACTTAGAGCTACCATGAGGATGCAGTAGAGTATGAAAATAATAAGCCTTTTCTTTTTCTTCATTCTCCAGTGCACATGTCAGTTTCTGAACTTAGAAAACCCTAGAAGTACACAGGAGGCTATGCATTGCAGAGAGACTTCATTAATGTAGTATCCCAGGGAACAACAACAAAAAAAATTACAGCTAGAAAATATCAGTGATGCACAGGTTATCAAAACTAGTGCCAAAACAGAAGTCTCAGCATTTAATAATGTGATGCAAAACCAAAGCAGTAAAAATGGAATTCTCTAAATATAAATGAATATATAAGAAAATCAAGTAACAAGATTTAAAATTATTTTTCTTCTATTCCACCTTTGTGGAGTCTGGAAAAAGGACGAAAAATCAGGTCAATCCTGCAGAGGTTCAAGAACTCTGGCTTAATCCAGGAAAGAAATTAAACACATACTTAGATTTAAGCATGACAGTAGTCTCACTGGTTCAGAGTAGCAGCCATGTTAGTCTGTATTCGCAAAAAGACGACTTGTGGCACCGTAGAGACTAACAAATTTATTTGAGCATAAGCTTTCGTGAGCTACAGCTCACTTCATCGGATGCTCACGAAAGCTTATGCTCAAATAAATTTGTTAGTCTTTACGGTGCCACAAGTCCTCCTTTTCTTTTAGTAGTCTCACTGAAGACTACAGAGTCTTTCCAATGGCTTCACTGGGCACTGGATAGAAAGAGATGGCAGCCTGTGACAGGTTTCAACTCACCACCGTGGGCGCCTCCTGCCGGTCGCTCCAGGAACTAGCTCTCAATTGCTGCGGAGCGCCCTCAACACATGGTGTCGGGCCCATCATTTGCTCTGCTGCCCTGGGACCTGCACTGCTCCCTGCTTGGACAGTCCTCTGGCAGTGCCCACCGCTTCAGTCTCAGCCCCTTCGGGGGGTAGGGGGGGTGTTGTTCAGAGCAATCCTTCTGTCTGCACCTGCCTTGGTGACCAACCGCAACCCTGTAGTCTAGCCCCTTATCTCAGGGGGCAGTTGCAGTCTGTCTCGGCCCCTCTCCTCAATGGCCAGGTGCAGTGCAAAGGGGGAAGCGGGGGGGACCCAGGCTTGCCTGCTACTCTGGGCCCCGACCCAGGGATCCTCTAGTAGCAACCTCTCTCTGCCCTTCTTCCTTCCCCTCTTGCCTGCTCAGTTTCCCTGGGCCACTTCCCCTTTGGCCCTATGCACCTTCCGGACCCTTTGCAGCAGGGCCGCAACCTGGCAGGTAATGGGCTGGAGCCCCTATCTGCTCCCCTAAGCCTGCCCAGCACTGCTCTGTCCAAGGTGCTACTCCTTTCCTCAGGAGCAAGTCCATCTCCCTTGCTGGCCATAGAGTGACTGCCTTCTCCCTAGCTGAGCAGCCTTTAAATAGGACCTAGCCCGGTCCTGATTGGCTGCCCCTTCCCCAGCCCTGATTGGCTCTCCAGCAGCCAATCAGTGAAGGCCTGGGGTCTGCGCAGCCTCTCTGGCCTGGTTCAGCCCTTTTTCTCAGGGGGTTGGGCTCTGCCTCACCACACAGCCACATCAGAATTAAAAGTTGCAAATGAGTTTCCATTTTAAGTGTGACATTGGCTCCCCCATACCATGCCCAAATCAAAAGGCAAATTTTTATATTTTTTCAATGTAAACCTGTAGACCTTTTCCTTGTAGAGTTGGACTTCAATATGTCAACTGAACACAAGAGGGGCTTGTCAATAGAAAAAGAAATTGAGGTTAAATTGGACAAGCTGTTTGTAAATTAAGAAACATTTAAAAAAAATTTGGCATTCAGCATAGACAACAAACTCTAACCTTTGTTCACCAACTCTTAGCTTGTGAACACAGAGTGGAAGACAATGAAATTTAAAATTTATTGGACTCATCTAATACTTGGGTAGGAGAGGAGGAGAATAAGGAAAGGACTACTAAATCACACTGCTAGCTCCGTCATCTCCTGTCATGCAGACCTCCTCAATTGCTCACTTCCTAAGGAAGGCTGCAGAAGCTATGCCTTTGGAAAGGTTGGAAAATGAGGATGAAAACAGACCAGGGCCATTGGCATAGAGAGAAGGAGGTTGCCATCAAAGTGGGAGAGATCATGGATAAGGGGAGTATGAGAGGCAGAGCCTACCAACCAAATCCATCATCATTGGGTGGCAGGAATGGGGACATCAAGCCTAACTTTAAAGGTCCAAGCTCTAAAAATTGTTGGCCTTAAACTGTCCATCTGTAAAACAAATATAATATCTACATGCTTTGCAGGGATGTTAAGATTATTGATGTTTGCAAAGTTCTTTGAACACAGAAAGCACTATATATAAATGCTAAGTTATTATGACAGGGAACATAACTAGTCCAATTTCTCTTAGCCTCAGAGAGTAAATATTTCTTCAGCTCTGCTGAGAGAATTCTGATTGCCTTAAACTTTAGGCACTCAACTTTGAAAAACTGACTGTATTTTTCAGTTTTGCTATTAAATAAGATCTACACAGCTTCCTAGCTTCCATTTTTTTTATACTTTATACTTTTTATACTTTGGGATATCACAACTGGGCAGTAGTAATAGCTGCCATTTCAGTTACACACTGTGCAAAGTTCAATTACAAACCAAAGCTGTATAAAAATATTTTTGGGTCTACAGCTTTCCATGGTTGGTCTCATGCCAGAAGGAAATGGTGTTAGTTTGTGTTTTATTTAAAGTTGGAGGAAAGACTTTTTTTTCCCAAAAAAGGAGCTAAACACTAAGATGAAAAAAGACTTTGATCCCCAAATAATATAAAGACGATATACAAATAAATCCTGTCCACCCTCCAAAATTAAACTAATGGTTAACCTCCACGAATAAAACCTTTTGGTTAAATTTGGTGATGGGGAATTAAAAGAAATTAAATAATCAAAAAAATCAAAACTGAGCACACTTTGTAGTTATCCACTAAAATTTTTGCAGAGTGCAATGGCTCTCAACCCCTTTGTGATATCAGTGAAGAAGGAACTGGATGCTCTCCCTTCTTAGCTTGATCAGTTGCCCAGCCAAGACAGAGGCTCCTGATCGCAAGCAGCTGGGACAATTCACAACAGAGATTGCAAATGTCTCATTAAAACATATGGTAATTCCGTTTTATTGGCAGTCTCTGCACACTACTAGCCTTGAGGGTTTATTTTATGCCACCTTTGTTGTCCACCCTACTCAGTCCCCAAAAGCAAAGGATCTTTGTGTCCCTGGGAACAGAAACTAATTCTCAGATCCCAATTATAATTACATTTAAACAAGATGTTGTTAGTTTAAGAAAGCAAGAAGAGAAAGATTAAAAACCAAAGTCATTTACTCTTACCAGAGTTAAATTCAAACTATGAGAAGATGCATCCAGGTTTGGAGGGGAAAAAAATAAATCAAGAAAAAGTCCAAAGATTGAAAATTGTATTGCTATATGATTCGCAGTGTTTCAGCTCATAGCTGTTTCTTGTAGCTGACAGCATCTCAGTCATTCTCCCAAAATTCTGTGCGTCTCTGCCTTCTAGAGAGGGCCTGACTGCCATACAGAGAAAGCCCTTTAATTTTTTCTATAAAGGCACCTCATGTATGGGCACCCTAAAGGATGTGAATTGTGAGTTGATGGGCCTTAGGCAGCACTACAATATATTCATACAGAGATTTCACAGACTGAGAAATACTATACCAAATTATAAATCTCAAGTGCATAGATCTTCAGACCTCCATAAACCCATGTCTTCACATCAGGGGCAAGAAAAAAAAATCATGGATGTAAGAAAATTGTGGATCCCATCAATTTAGGATTTCTCTGCATTTTGCAAGATTCTTCAAAATGTTAAGTTTTCATTTTAGTGATATGTTCCCCCCGTGCCCATCCATTGTAAAGGTACAGCTGTCCATTTGGAAATAGATGCACTGTTGGCCTGATAACCCAACCTTGCAAACATCTGTCTCCAACCAAGCAATAATCAAGATATCAAAATAGATTTCCTGGCACACAGCAATCTGGCCCTTACACCAGGTTACCCAGTGCATGGAGTATCATCGCAGCATACAGGCCACCACTCCCATGGTGTAGTGCCAACGTAGGTACTCAGATGCTATTCCTGTTCTCTGCTCCTGGCATAGCAGATAAAAGGGGCATAGCCAAAAGAACAGGGGTGTGCATGCCACAGCAGTCACTGGCATTTTCAGTCTCTTGTGGCCATTTGGAGCCAAAGTAAATGACAAGAACCTTTAGGCTGTTCTAACATGGTAAAAGAGATAGGCACAACTGTATCAAGGAGTGTTAATGTGAGCTTTATATCATCATCTTTGCACCCGCACATTCTGACCTATGCATTGTGCAGTTCATCTATGCCCCAAGATCTGACTCATTAGCTCTTCCCTTCCCACAAGCCATTCACTTCAAAGATCTTTACATTTCATACCCTGCACTCTAAACATTAAGCCTGGATAGGGTTTCTCCCCCATTTTAAAAGGGAAAATGGAAATTACATGCATAAACACAATACAGATGTAGTATCTAGATCATACATTTTACTTCACACAAGTAACATTAACTTTCCCATATCACATGTACTGTATGGGCCAGACTGCAATCAGATTATACTCAGGAACATGATGTGGCCATGTGTGTGCAGGCACTCCTGCCTCCCCATGTCCCACTATTGTGTTGCCTGTACAAGGAGGGAGAAGTTTTTTCCATAGGGCAGGACAACTCCACACCACTCTCCCCATAGAGAAGTGTGTTGAGCAAACAGTCTAGTTCTATATGTTTACATTTAACCATCTAAACAAGGGAAATGTTGTATGTGTAAGACAGGGGTGGGCAAACTTTTTGGCCCAAGGACCACATCTGGGTATGGAAATTGTATGGCAGGCCATGAATGCTCAAGAAATTCAGGATTGGGGTGCAGGGTTGGGGGTGAGGGTTCTGGCTGGGGGTGCAAGCTCTGGGGCGGGGCCAGAAATGGGGAGTTCAGGGTGCAGGAGGGAGCTCTGAGCTGGGGCAGAGTGTGGGTTGCAGGGTGGGGGGAGGGCTCAGGCTGGGGATAAGGGGATGTGGGTGCAGGAGGATGCTCTGGGCTGGGACGGAGGGGTTCGGAAGCGGGAAGGGGATGAGGGCTGGGAGAGAGGGTTCGAGGGGGGAGGGGGTCAGGAGTGCAGGCTGCAGGTGGTGCTTATCTCAAGCAGCTCCCGGAAGCAGCAGCATGTCCCCCCTGTAGCTCCAATGAAGAGGCGTGGCCAGGCACCTCTGTGCCCTGCCCAGTCCGCAGGCGCCGCCCCTGCAGCTCCCATTGGCCATGGTTCCTGGCCAATGGGAGCTGTGGGGCCAGCACTTGGGGCAGGGGAAGCGTGCAGAACCCCCTGGCTGCCCCAACGCGTAGGAGCCAGAGAGGGGCATGCCGCTGCTTCCAGGAGCCATGCGGAGCCAGGGCACGCATGGAGGGGGCAAGCCCCGGATCCTGCTCCCCAGCGGGAGCTCAAGGGGCAGATTAAAACATCTGAAGGGCTGGATACAGCCCCTGGGTCATAGTTTGCCCACTCCTGGTGTCAGAGTAAGCTAGTGCTGCTTAGGATAAGAATCTGTACATCTTGTCCTGACTTTTCAATGCGTCATTCACACAGGGCTTTTGTATTGTTCTCTTGATGTTTACATTCTAATGTTAAGCCACTAACAAAACTGTAAGAGTGCAATTCCATGGAGATCATGTTACAATGTCAAGATGAAACAAATCAATACCAGGACAAGTCTTTACAAACCTCATTATGATGTCAACATGAACTAAAATAAAGGTCAATACACTAATAACTAGTCAATGTACTAACCAAACTCAAAACTACATTAAAAATACTAAGTTTGAAAAAAAAGATGTTAAATGCATGGACATTTTTATTTGAGTTCCATTTATCCAAGCCTTTATATGGCTTATGTTTTCTATTAGCGTTCCCCACTCTTTTGTGTACCATTTGAACATATATATTTCATAAATATGGAGTACATATGTTTGTTGTTTGGGTTTGGGAAAAAAAAAAAACTTAGAGTAGATGAGTAGCCAGTGGGACCTAACTCCTTCTATTTTGTACAGAAGTTAGCCCTTTATTTTTACATTCCCTTTGAAGCACCTGGCATTGGTCACAGAATTCTGGGCTAGATGGATCATTGGTCTAACCTAGTATGACCATTCTTATATTCAAAATTTTAGACCTTGTAGATCTCAGCCTCTCACATATAGTTTTCATTAATAGATAGGAAGAGGAAACAAGCTTTCCTGCATTTTCAACTCCCACTTGGCTTCTTAATGATGAATGAACTAGTCATTGAACTGAACTAGTTGAATAAACGGAAGAAAATATTCTCTCTGCACCTTGCAGAAAATGCTACTGCTGTTGACAATTGATTATAAGTTTAGGCCTTAACATAGGCTGCCATAATTTCAAGTTTATATTTAATATAAATGTAACTAATTTTTTTAATTTGTAATTTTTTTATCCTCCCTAATATTTTTTATTGTAACTATGGATACTCCTTTTAGTACTGAAAACATCAAGTCCTACCCTCAGTGGGTACATCTACACTCTGATTAAAAAAAACAAACCCATGGCACTGAGTCTCAGAGTCCAGGTCAGCTAACTCGGCGCACAGGGCTCTGGATGTGGGGCTATAAAACTGCAGCATAGACGTTCGGGCTTTGGCTGGAGCCTGGTCTCTAAGACCCCACAAGCGGGGAGGGGTGCTCCAATACAAGGCCAAATGTCAATGCTGAAATTTCATAGTTCCGCAGCCTAAGTCCCGCAAGCCCAAGTCAATTGACCCAGGCCAGCCATGGGTCTTTTATTACAGTGTAGACATTCCACAAGATGTCACTGGGTAATACATCTCATAAGCTACTTGTGCATTGTGTGAAAAAGCATTTGCTTTTATAGTTTTGAATTTGCCCTTTCAGTTTCATTGAATCCTCCGTTGTTCTTGTGTACAAAGAATAATTTTGTGTTATCTGTAAACTTTGCCATCTCACTGCTTACCACCTCTCACAAATCATTAATAAATATATGGGATAAGACCAATCCTGGTACAGAATCTTGTAAGCACCCACCGTTTACCTTTAGCATGATGAAAACTGACCTCTTATTCCTATTCTTTGTTTTCTGTCTGTTACCAGTTTCTGATCCACAATAGCATTTTACCTCTGCCTCTCGACTACTTTGTTTCTTTAGTAGCTTCCAATGAGTGACTTTGTCAAAGGCGTTTTTAAAAAGTCCAAACAAATATCAACTGGTTCTTTTTTAGCCACTATTTTATTGATCTGTTCAAGGAATTCTAACAGATTACTAAGGGACAATTTTCTTTTGCAGAAGCCATGCTTGTTAATTGCTATCATATCATGATTTTCTAGGTATCATTCTATTTTTAATTACTGTTTCAGCCAACTTACCAGGTACAAATTTAAGGCTTACTGGGCTGTAATTTCCCAGAGCTCCCAATGTAGTATCCTGTATAGTAGCAGATTTTCATGACACATTTTTTTTTGCTAGAAGCTCAACTACTTAATTTTCAGGGCCTGTCCCTGTCAGTTTAAAAAAAAAATAGAGTATTGTCTCATGGCCAATTCTCAGCCTTAGGAGAATTGTCACCTGAAGTAGCCACTGGCCAGCTGAGCTGGTAAAACAGACAACAGGATGTATCAGTACATAAGCACCTCCAGGACCACCCCAACTCTGACATAAGTCAATCTGCCCTCCTGCCCCCAGGAAGCCTCACAACAAGCAACCTCTTCATGATAATCCTCTCCCACACAAAGGTACTGCCTACATGAGGAAGGCTTTGCTGGTATCACTATCTACACTGGACAGGGTTTGCTGGAATAACCCTACTAGCAAACCCTCCTAGTGGAGACATAGTTTATACTGACAAAAAGTTCTTTCACTGGAAAAGCTTATACCAGTTCCCAAATGAAATAAGCTACACCAGCTAACAGACTTTGCCAGTACAACTCCATCTACAGTAGGGCTTATGCTGGCATAGGTCTGTCAGGTAGGGATGGGTGGTGTTGTTTTTTTGCATACTCTTAACCAACATGACAGCAAAACATTTAAGTGTAGACCTGGCCGAATGGACATAAGTTGTACTGGCGCAAACTGGTAAAACTGCACTTATATTAGGACTTATACTAGACACAGCTATGTCAGTAAAAAACAAACACACTGTATCCTTAACCAACACAGCTATACCTGTAAAAGTTTCTAATGTAAACAAGGCCAGAGTCAGATCCATGTAAAGTGCAAGACTCTGGACACTCTTCAAATGGTAAGCCTATGAGCAGTGCAGCCGCACTAACACATGCAGGCAACCACTGATGAAAAAACTGCGGGCTGGTGTTAGAATACAAGATATATATATACTGGGTCAGCCCTAAGGTCCATCTTGCTCAGTATCCCGTCTTCCAACAGTGGCCAATGCCAGGTGTTCCTGCTTCTCCTCACAGCCTCTGGGCCAAAGGTGAGCACAGAGGGTGTAGTATGTTGGCGGCAAAAGAAAGAAGGGAATAAGAGGGACTGATCAGAGCAGGTCAAAATCTTTCATTCCAAATGAAAAATGGCTTTTTCATCAACTTGGAAATTTGTTTTCAATTAATTTTTGGCCCAAAATTAACAAGCTATTTGGGGTTTTCAATTAAAATCTGAAAACTTTTGAAGAAAAATCTTGATAAAATGTAAAAATTTTCATCAATTTTTTCATAGGGACAAAACGTATTTCCCAGTCAGCTCTAACATGACTAGTGAATGTGACAGAGGGAGTGAATGCGTAGAGGAAGAAGGAGACACGAGGGTATTCCACCTGCATCTTTGGGTGTCTAACTTTAGGCACACAAGTTTGAAATATCTGAATTATGTAACTTGACAAAGGCCATAGATAGAGTCAGTGCCTGGGATGGGATTAGTCCCTTGCTCTGAGTCCTTTGATTAGTCCACTAGACCACATCGGCTTTCATACTACCAAGTTGCCCTTCCCTGTGGTCACAGGTCATGCGGGGTACTCAGCAGAGACACTGACTCAGGCATAGGCAGCTAGCTACTGGGGAGCTTGTGGTGGCTCTAGTTCTTCAACAATAGTTTACATGACACTGATTACAACCATAAACTTGGTATGCAGTCTTCACCACCACTCTAACTCCTCTTCCCCCACACAAAAATACACCAACCCACAACCCCAAAGACCTGGAGTTATGCTTTTTTCTGGACACCAAATCCTAAACCTGGATGACTGTTAATAACCCATGATGTTTAGGAAAAGATCAGCTCCAAGCTTTAACCCCTAGTGATTGGTTCATATCCTTTTTTACATTTTCAAGGCTATCTTTGCATGGAAGAAGACTAGAAACTTACTCTTTTCTTCAAATTAAGAGATTCAAGCAGAGACTAGGAATTTTACTAAACAGACTGATGGCCTGGAACGGTATTGCCTCTCGTACAGGCTCATAAGAAAATTACCATTCCACACTCATCAGCTACTGAACTACTACAAGTTTGTAATTTCCTATGTCTTTGTGTGTGCCATCCGATTCTCAGTGTGGTTTTATTTCCCTAGATTACTGCCACCCACTGCTAGCCTGTAACTGACCATCCCTATGAGTCCACTCTCAAAGACCATGGAACTCTTTCCAGTTTTGCTGAAGTGAACAGCTTGTTTTGAACGCTGGAACCACCACCATCTTTTGAAGCACAAGTTGAAGAGACATGTTCAAGAAAAGTGACAATGTATAAAACAAGAATAGCGACTGGATACTGAATTGCTCATGCATACAGGCCTATGCTGTCAGCATTGCACTCTCTAGACTTATGCTGCAATCTAAATATTTCATAGCAACCACTCCTAAAATGCATGGCTGCAGCTGATGCCAAGGTAATATTCCTCTGGTATCTCCAGACATTCTGTTAAACAGTTTTATGATGCTAAGCGCCAGAGAATACCATGTGATTGAAAAACAAGCTATAGACAGTAAGGAAGGCATGTTCACATTACCACAGATATGGACCAGTTGTCAAATAGTGAACTATAGGTCGTTTATAGCACATTGAGTAAATGCTGTGGTCAGACAACTTTGCTCAGCCCTACTCCTTTTAAACCAGGTGTCACCAAGAGGCATGGAACACTACACTTTTAAGAAAATGCTCAACCTGTTGCAGCAGCTGAAAAACCAGATGGGACTGTCACTTACTCAAGTCAATGAGCCCTGGATTCATTGCATCAACCAACGGTGTCAACAAAGTCTGAGGAGTAAAGCATGATGACTGTACGTGCATATTCCTTCCTTGCTGCTGGCTGACCAATGATTTCCCATTCTGATTAAAATGGAAGCAAATGATTTCCAACATAATTTGATCCAGGCTTCAGTGGCCAAACATCTATTATACTTCAGCCTTATACGGATACTAATCTCAAACTGCAATGGTGGCTCTGGTATCATCTTTCTTTTTCAGATCTTCCATGCCACGTGCAGCAACGTATTCAGGCAGAACACCAGCCAGAGTGACAGCAAAAGGACTTACTAAAAGCAGCAATAGAAAATCATGTCCCTACCACCTCAGACTACTACAGAGCATGTAGAACACTTTACTTTCTCTTATCAATCTATACAGGTTCAGGGCTCGCCATTCAAATTCAATCTGCTTCTAAATCAGTGAAAAATTATTATTGCTAAATATTTTTTCTTTTAAAAAGTCAACACATAAGGGAAGACATTTTGATCTATCCAAAAATAAAAAGTTAACTATGGTGCTAAGTTCCCCATTCCCTCCACCCCTGCCCCCCAACCAAATATCCAAAATGTTATTCTCCGAGTTGCTCACCACACAGTGTATACTTTGAACACACTGGATGTTCAAAGTATACACTGGATGTTCCAATGTTACTGACAGTTCTGAACATGCCATTGATAGTGATAGCAGAATCATATTTGACAAACACTATGCTTTTAAAGAAAAACAACTGCCTTCCAGTTGCCACTGCAGATATTCAAGCCAACTAAGAAGCCAATAAAGACAACCCCATTGTTTACAGTGGTTTGACCTGTAGTTTCCTTTTTTCACGCACATCTATACTTGATTCCCCACCTTTTTGATTGGCTTATTGACAAACTTAAGAAAAACCCCACAGCTCTATATCTGCTGTGTTCTGTCAATCCTTGAATGACTGGGTTTGACAGAAAGACCACAACTCACAAAAATAATTTCCCCCTCAATATTTTCTTTTTATATTTTGTCCTTTTTATACATCTTGTTTGTTTGTTTTCAACTCCTTCACGCTTTAGTTGGAGTGCTGAATACTGATGAGACAATTAGTGCAACCATTTTTTTTTTAAGACTAGATGTCCAGTAGTAAGATCACTTGTGATTACATTTGTTACTTCTGACATACCTGGGCTTATCGAATATTTTAATAGGAGCCCCCCTTTCACTAATTGTCAACAATCTCTCTTCATTAAACCTGCAAGTTATGAAAGTTCAAACCAGATACACCACTGCTGTTGTAAAAACAGCACCCCTCATTTTCTTCAGTCATTGTGCCTCATATCAAGGAAGATTGTTATGTTTTGCAAGTTGACTTGAATTACTATTTGTCTTTTTAGTATGGACATCAGTATTTTTGCACAATTGGAAGAACAAAACTTTCGCAGTTTTTGCAACTTTTACTGTTTTCTGCCATAAGATTTACATATAGGAATGACCATTATTAAAAATGTTATAGATTGTTAATATTAACCCAATACAAGTATTATTTGCATACGTACAGACACAAACCATCTGTTTAAATCTGCAAGTATGACTAATAAAATATAGGCAGCTTAACAGAGGTCACAACAAAAAAATCTGAATTTTTAATCTTAAAGATACTATAACATGAAACAAATGATTTTCTAGAACTATACCAGTCTGTAATCAAATTGTCCAATTAGTGAACCAATATTAGCCATAGTGATAAGAAATTCTTATAAATAGCCGTCACGTGCAATTGCTTTTTAAAAAAGAAAATATATGTATTGGCTGATCTCATTTATTCTCATGAGCCAAAAACTATTTAAAAGTGTTTCACTTGGAGAAGTAGTCAAAAATTTACAGAGAATGAAGTACTACAATTTAAAAAGGGTGATTCAGAGAATCAAGGCAGTGTATATACATTTGGCATAGATTTTATTTTTTTTTTAAAAAGAGAGAGAAAGTGAATCATTATTCTGGTAGCTGCAGCTTTTCTAGTCAAATTTTCAGCCATGATATAAATTGGAAAATGTGATTTTGCATGCCTACACTCCAGAATTTTGACAGTGAAATTTTACATAGCTCAAAGATTCTCATTTTATCATAGACAGGTGTCAAAATAAAAGGATGCATTTAAGTCTCAAACATAATCCTTATATTAGTCACCCCCTTTTGAGACTGAGAAATATCACAGTTTAACAATTTACCCAGTATTATGTACTCTAAAAGGATTACCTGCATTTGTATCAGAACAAGACAAGAGCACTCTCTTCAGAATTACAATAAATAACTGCAGTTTAGTTTTAAATGAAATGAGGTACTTTGGATCTGACCTGACTTTAAATGGTCCCTGTCTTTTCCTAGTGGAAAATTTAAATTCAGCACTTGGATTCATAATTCCACAGATCTCAAATGCATAATCTAAGGCAACCGCTTTACATAATTTATAGTTGTTCTCTAGATTCAGATGACAAAACTGGATGGAGCAGGTGCAATGGGGTGTGGTTCCCCTCCCCCCACGAGATAATTTCCTAGTACTGTATGTAAATTAGCAAGTCTTCGTTACTCTGGTGTAACCAAGGCATTATGAACGTACTGGCTGTGTTTAATATTTCATATCTTTTCAAGTGACCTGGAAGTCCGGAGGTTTAAGTCACAATGTTTTTGACAGCATCAGTCGCTGTAAAAGTAGGACTGAATCATGCACAGTTATGCAGGGGGAGCCGATTCTTAACTATTGAAAGGATTAAGGACCTCAGGCTACTTGCCTGTCTGTTTACTACTCTTCCTGGGCTACCAAGGGACAGCTAACCATAAAAGCAGCCGTTACTCATGCACAACCTTCCGCTGCTTCCCCCCAAACCCAGCCCTGGTTCCTGGGGGCTGCTGGAAACAGGAACCAGGGACTAAGCCGGTCCCTGGCTTCTACGGCGAGTCCTGACTCTCGTTACCTCCTCCGGAGCCATAGAGAGCGACGCTTCCTGGGCGTCCGGGTTTGCCAGGCTGGAGCTGGAGCTGGAGCAGGTGCTGCAGGGAGCAGGCGCCCGCGCTCTTCACCCCACCGTGCTGCGGCTGGAGCCGGCGGCCCCGTCCGCTCCAGCTGAGTGCAGGAGCGGCAGCAGCCCCATCACGCCGAATCAATCGGCGCCGGTGACCGGAGCAGGGGCTGGGCAGGCGGCTCGCGCGGTCGCTCCGGAGTTGCGGAAGGGGCTCGTGGGTTCCCGGCCGGCCAGGCACCGAGCGGGGGGCGCTCGGCGCGGAGCTGGCTCCCCGCCGGGTCCGGGAGAGGGGAGGAGCCTGGGCAGGTGACCGGACACCCGAGAGGTGGGAGCGAGCCGGCTCCTCCTTCCCCTGCCTCGGGAGGAACCGGTACCGCTCCCGCCCCGGGCTGGGCTCGGGCCGGCTCCTGGCGCTGCCCTGGCCGCTCGCGGGGAGCAGGCTGCGGGGACTGCCGGTGAGCTCAGCCCCCGGGCGGCGGCGGCGGGGGGGAGGCGGTAGCGCTGGGGCGTCCAGCGCCGTACCTGAGCCCCTGCTCCTGCAAAGCCGGGCTCGCCCGTGGAGCAGGGCGCGGCCGAGGGGCCGCCTGGGCCGGTTCAGCAGCTTGCTCGTTTGAAGGGGGAGGTTTGGAGCTGTTGGACCAAACCCGCAGGAAAGCCTGGAGCCAACCGTGTCTGGCGGCCAAAGCCTCTGGGAAAAGCCCCCCTGACTTGAACGGCCCCACCCCTGGTTAGTCCTCTGCCACTCAGGGTGCCTTGCTTGCTGCCGAATAAAGAGACAGGCCCCTTGTCCCAAGAAACTTACAAACGAGGGTCCCAATCCTGCAACGACAGTAATGGGGCTCCAGGTGGGTACAGGGCTCTCCCCAGGCTGTGCGGAATCAGACCCTACAGACAAGTTGCCCCTTGGTTATATCAAGTGGCTGGGGAGCAACAGGGTTACACGGGTAACTGACCAGACTATAGCCCACATCATGCCAAATGAGGACAAAGTCTGAAGAAAGAGAACAAAAGACGAGGAAAAGGGAAAACTGCTCTAAGAGGAATTTAATTTATATGGCACAGTGTTGTTTTGTGTTTTCTTTTTCTGCTGTAGATCTTTAGGTGCTGGCTACGTTCAAAGGAATAAGCACTAGCTGAGATTGGATGCGTTTAAAGCAGCTGGTGTTTCATACATGACTGAATGAATTTAGTCTACAAGTTTGGCACCCTAATACTTCAGAGGACAGTTGCCTTTTCTTTGTTTTATATTAATTTTTTGCAGAAGAAACATTTTCAAATTCTCCCTTTCTGAAATGTTATTTTCCTCACGTTTGGGATTGCTGTAATTCTAACCACTAATCTTTCAATAAACTCCATGCAACTTTCTGACCAGTTCTAAACCTGACCCACCAGTAGTGCTCTGCCCATAGCCCTGGCCTTCAAAGAAGAGTTGGTGGAAATTTTTTTTCAGAGAAATTTCACATCTAAAAATGCAATTTCATCAAAATTGAAATATTTCATGGGAATGTGTCAATTTCAACACACTTGATTCATTTGTTGCATTTTTTGATTCATTTCCTTTAGACTCATATCAAAATGTTAATTGTTATATTTATATAAATGTTATGTAGTGTGTGTGTGTGTGTATATTATATATATATATATATATATATATATATATAAAATTTTTTAAGTTTAAAGTGTTTTGACACTATTGGGACCATTGACCCAAGGTTTCATCACTTACCTAAGAAAATTTCTTCACAGTAGTATAATAAAGTGAGATTATTCAGACAAATATGGATTTAAATTTGCATAAAACTCACAGGAACTTCATTGTATTAAACCTCAGGGCTTGACATATGCAGCATCTGGTATTCATAAGTGCAGTGCTAACCTTTGAAAGACTCCAGAGAAGTGCATCTTCTCAAATATTTATTTGGTAAGTGGGTAGTGTAGTCCATGACCTCTTAATTATCATGAAATGACTTTTCTCACTGAAGTCATAAGACAGTTAGAAATTCTTATTAATATTAAAGTGACCAACAAGTTAGTTGGAGTAAGTCAGTGTTATTCTAAGAATATTGGAATTTCTTTTCATAAAATGGGGTGATCATATCACTCTTAAGTGGCTAATGAGGATATTCCTATTGAGAATAGATCATTTCTAAAACTGCCACACACGTTAGTTATTCTATTTCCTATTTTAAATCTACTCATTCTTGCAGCCATTACACTGTACTGAGTTGGTCCTTCTGAGAGACTGAATTGAAGAAAAAGAATGGAGAACAATTGGAGTGGGTATGGACTAATGAAAGATTTAATAATAAAAAAAAGAAAAGAAACATTACTCCAGATCCTTGGGTCTCGCTGAGATGTGCAGGACCAGAGCAGAGGGTGAATAAAGAAGGATTAAAGCCACCATTGCACTCCCTTGCTCATGCAGGCAGCCACAGGCCAGTCCTAGCCCCCGGCATAAGTTAGAATAGCTGTAAGGCTGTTAGAAATTACACCAACTCTTAACAGTTTCCTGAGGGTATTACAGTAGCCAAGGATTGGCTGTGCAATGTGTTGGTGTGCAATGTGCTACCTCCCATGCGCCTTCTAACCAGCCCCAGCGCCAATACTGGACATGGAGGATGATAGCCTAGAGGATTTCCCTGTACCACTCTGCAGCACAAAAGGGACTTATTGGGGACTGGATAGCTGGCTCAGAGTCTTTAACTGAACTAGGATTTGTAACAATATTTATGGTGTCAGTGATAATATTCAGTTATATGGATATACACAGTCTCACTTCCTGCATTCCAAACATCTCAAGTTATCTTGCAAAAGTGAACCTTAGAATAATTTTATATATTCAGGTATCTGATTATCCTAGTGCAATAAATGAATAGTCTCAGTGTGTAAACAGCAAGACATACACCCGTTAAATCGTTGCAGTGTGTGCCAAGACAACAAAGCTCCTTCTACCCCAATCACTCATACCCTCATTTTTCTCCCTGTTCTCTTCTTCTCCACTTTTACCAGACTGTTCTAAATATAATCAATTAGTTAACTTATATAATGACAAAGTCTGCTTCTACCACGAAATGTAATAGTTCAGCAATACGTTTACTGGGGGATCACAAGATAGACAATGTTGGCTAATTAACAGTGCCAGAGTTCTATGGTAAATTTACTGCAGCACAACTGGTGGCTTTACTGTTAATCAGTCATACTTTTTTGCAACTGGAAAAACCTGAAATCGCCAAAATGTAATATAAAGCACACATGAATTAAAACATTTGCCTTGCTAAAAAGGAGACCCTTCTAAACTTTCTACCTCTTACAATTTACGTATCATTTACACAACATGATGGCTGCTTTAATAATACATTAATATATTAACATTTATATAACTAAACAGATAAATAATTGTGGAGCAGAGATTGTCTTTTATTATATGTCTGTTGAATACTTTGCATAAATAGGGTCCCAACCCTGTTGAGGCCTCTAAGCACTAGCATAATACAAATAATAATTACATATATACACACACACACACACACACACACACACACATCTTTATAGAGTAATTTTGTTCAGCACTGAAAAACAGCCATCACTGAGATGGATGGTCGCAGTTGTTTAACAGCTCACAGAAACACTACACAATAATTTAGAATAGTAAATTAAAGACGACTTATATGCAATGGTTGAATATGATTCAGAAAGAAGGAAGGGTAGCAACTGAATCTGCAGCACCATTTCAAGCAGTATCTTGGGTTTTCCTTGGAGGTCTCCTAGTCAATTACTAACCAATGCCAACCTGCTTAGTTCATGAGATCTGACAAGATCACAGCCTGAGATGGTATGGCTGCTGGGATTTAACTTTTATCTAGAAAACTTAATTAGGGGTGGGGGGAGGGTTTTTGCTCCTGATTACTAAAAAAAACCACATACACAAAACAAAAAATAAAAGTGAACCACAACAGCCAGCAAAGTTAAATGCTACAGAAACATCAGTGCTGGTATTAGCACTTCAAAAGAAAAAAGCTATTTTAAAATTTAACTGCTTGGCAGATACAGCAGACAGAGCAAGAATGAAAGGGAGTTAAGGAGAATTAAACCAAGGGAGAGTAGGAAGAGGAGAAAGGTACCTGGGAGGAGGGATAGGAAAATAGACGAACCTTACATTATTCAAAATTTAAAAAGCCAATTTAAGTGCACTGAGGGTGAAATCCTGACTCCATTGAAGTCAATGGCAAAACTCCTGTTGACTTCAGTGATGTAAGATTTTCCATACTTTATGGATAACAATGTGTCAACACAACCCCTCAACATATTTATTTCTTTTTTTTTGCTCACAGTTGCCTATCATTTATAATACCAGAATTGTAGGAAGATTCTTAAGTTGAGGAAGAAATTGACTCACTTCTGTTTTCAGTACTCAGGAAAATGACCCAGAGCTGAGCAAATTTTTTCGGACAAATAGATTATTCACTGAAAAATACAGTTGCAGGTCAACTGAAACAATTTGCCAAATTTAGACAAAAATAAGTTTTGGGCTAGATTCACAACAGGGCTTAGCAGCCATTCACAAAACAAACAGTGATGGTGCCACTACCCCATATAACATTTAGCCTGAAGGTTATGTTACTCACCTGGGATATGGGGACCCAAACTCAAATCCCTACCCCAAAGATTATTTTATTATTGATACAAAGTGAAATAGCTTCAACAGAAGAGACTGAGAGCAACCAACTCCAGACTACTCTATAGCCTAGCCTGGTGGTTAGAGCACTCATTAAGGAGGGGAGCAGATTGTGGGTTTAATTCTCTGTTCCAGAGTGAAGATTCAGATCTAGGTATCCCATATCCCAGCTGAGTGCCTTAACCACTGGGTAAAGTTTAACTAGGGCACCCACAGCTCCTCTGTTTTATAAATCTACCCTATCATTTTCTTTGCTTTTATTTAAAGGGGGAGGGAGAAGGGTTAAAAATGCCCAGAAACAAAATGAAACATTAGCTTTGGGTCAGATAAAATGCTTCATTTGACCCAGAATGGAATGTATCAACTTTTTTGATTATCAGAAATGCTGAAAAGTTTTGGGCTTTGGTTTTGACTGAATTGAAGGGTTATTTTGTACAAGGACCTAGTCTAAGTTGCTGTTCACAACTATGGTGCTATACAAACATTAAATAACCATTAATAATATATTAAACTCATACATTTTCAAGAAATCACAGAGTTCTAGCTCCCTGATTCATGCATTGACATTATCGGGCATCCCAGCACGACGATTGCAACACATAGGGAGTTAAGACAGAATGCTCAGTGAATGAGTTTGTCATGCAAGATATATGGCAGTTTGCCAATCTATACTGTTGCATAACTGATTATTCCTCAAGGTGAAAAATATATTGGGTCCGATTGGCATGATAACACTAACCAATTAACATTATGTTTGACTAAACTTAAAGAGCTCATTAAGTCCTTGTCCACGGTAAACATTTTCTTAAACAATCTACTGTTGATACCAGTTGGACAGTTCCATTGGTAGTAGTAATGTTAGAAACCCTTGTGCAGATAAGCTAGGAGTGTTTTAACCACCATGGCATCAACTGGCAGACCTTCTTCTGAGCAGGATTAGATGATATGGTTAAAAGGCCAGTCACCTTCTATGCTGGCATTACTGTTGTTGCTACTCGGGTTTGCACAGGTGGAAGTACAATGGTGGGAAGTTTCAGACACATTTTAAGAGCCAGACTGTGCTGGCCCCTGTTGGGGGTGTTGCAGAACCTTGTTCCCCAGGGCAGTTGCGACACGAATTCTGTTCCAGGAAAACACAATCTCCCCTGGATTTTCAAAGATCACCATGGAAGATGAACGCACTATAATCTGTTAGATCCCTATACCAGAGCAACTGTGCTCAACAGATTCCATCTCCTCCTTGCCCCCATTGGGATAGCTTAAGACCCAGGGTGTGCTGAAAAAGGAGCAGTCCCTAAACTGAGTGGAGCATAGAGTCTGCAACTGTGCCTGGCTCTTGTGCAAGGGCTGTAAAGGGAGTAAGGCTCTTTGCAACTTTACCACACAAGGGCCAATCACAAACTAGACCTAAATGTAAATATATCCTTTGGCATTGGGCAAACAATTTTCTCTCCATTCTTTTATGAACAGAGAAATAGGGACCAGGGCAGTTTTGTAGACAAGAATTACTTTAAAAAATATTTCCCCCAGTTTTTGAAAGTTGCAGTTAATCTCAGCTTTATTCATCTAGGTGCTGAGAAAATCTGAGACAGGGATTTTATTTATCTAGACATTGGGGAACGATCATTATCCTCTTTATTGAGTAAAGTATTCATTATGGTTTAACAGATGACAGTGATAGATACAGAAGAGAGAAATGCAGAGAACAGGCAAAACCCCACTATTTTCCAAGGAGAATGTAAGTCATATCAATCAGCATAATGAAACAGAGGTTAACTGATAAATGATTACATTTACAATGAAAGAATCACAGTACATACCTTTAACATATTCACTAAAGCTTTTATGTTCCTCCACCTATTTATCTCTGCATGTATGTAAAGTTTCAGGCCATAAAAGCATTTACATTTCCCCCTTTTTCTGCATGGTTGGGTTAACAGTTATTTAATTACATTTTTAAAAATGGTTTTGATCCACAGGCTTAAAACTTGAACTTTTCTGACAAAAGGAAGGGCTTGAAAGCAAGATCAGACTCAAAAAGAAAAATGTTTCAAATTAAGTGCCTGGGGTTAAAAGAAAAATATGTCTAAAATACAAATGAATTAATTTAATATATAAAGCCAGTTTGGCTTCTATTCCTGCTTGTGTATACAGAGTCATTTTAATTAATGAATGGGAGGAAATGTGAAGGGTTCTAAATACAATATTATGAAACAACACCTCTTAATGGGTTGGTTAAATGTTATTGAACTCTGGGTTAAAATATCTGATGGATTTACCCATAGTTTTCTACTTGCACCTGGAGACTGGGCCTGTCAAAGTTCTCTTTATAAACTGCAGTTTTCAGAGTTGGTAATTAGTCTGCATGTTCCCAGATCCTCAAAGTCCCAGACCACTGGGGAAATTATACTCATTTGTTTAAATAACTATTGAGCATTTATCATGAAAAGGGCACCTAACAGCCAGTCCTGCATCTATACAAATCATTCAAGGTTTGTCATTGACTCCAGTGGGAGCAGAACAAAGCCACTAGGTGTAGAACATAAACGTTTAATATTTGCATCATGATACTTATTAGAGACCTGAATCAAAGTTGGGATCTTGTTATGTTAGGCACTGTACAAACACACAGTAAAAACACAGTATTTGCCCAGAAGAGCTTATAGTCTAACTGGACAAGACTGACTAAGGAAACATTATTAACCCCATGTTACAAATGAGGAGCTGAGGACCCAAAGTAATTAGAGATGGAAAAGGGTAGTCTTTGGGTTATTCAGTTCATCCTCCTGTCTATGCTGGATTGCATTTGGCAGTATATAAATATTAAATAATTCAGTATTGGTTTTTTGGCAAACACATTAGTTGGGTAATTTTAACAAATTAGAATACTATGGAACATGGTTAGGTAACCAGAATCTATTTCTCACTGGACTCTAACTCATGGGTTAATCCCAGAAAATGATGCTTATGCTGTGAAAAAATGTTTATGGTCCTTTCAAAGAATGAGTTGACACACTTGGCACAGGAGAAATACTAAACCAAGAAAATGATAATGGTATTTATACTCATCTAATCATAATACTCTATTGTTATGGGTACCACTGTGAGATAATAAACTAGACTTCTACTGCACAATCTCATTTTTGTCTTAGGATGCATAACTCGTGTCACAGTCAATTCTCTCACAGCAGTGGCTGCAACTATGAAGACTATAGTTTAATTAGACCCCCCACCACCCGACAAAAACACTCCAATAATAATCATTGTATTCCTGTTGTTTCAGACTTCACATCATGTTCCAAAAAGTGAAAACACAAGAAAAAAAATCAGCCTCCTGACACAGACATTTTATAGGCTAAGGCTATAGTGTGGTTTAATACTTAAACAATGGAGCCTTTTGCATCAGGATTTTTGGTAGATAGCCTTACTTCTACTAAGTCTATGGCTAATGGATAATTGCCAACATTTTTAAAAACATGCCTCAGTTTTTACAACTGTGTACAACTTCGGCCTGATCTTCAGAGTTGCTAAGCAATAAGAGTTCCAGCTGAATCCAATGGGAAGTTTGGATGCTCAACCCTTCTGAAAAGTGAGCCTCAAGTTCTCTCAAACTGGACACCCAAAACTGAGGCATCCCAAATCAGAGGCTACTTATAAACAATTTGTTCTATAGAACTATTTAAAAAAAATCTTTTTATGACCAATTTTTTACATAATATTCCCAGTCCAAACCATTGGTCTTTTGATACACTGTGGAACAAAAGCATCACATATTGGAAAAAACTGAAAAATTACTTTTAGTTACTCCTTAGTCCAGTTTTGTTCCTTGTGAATAGCATGGAAAAAGACAATAGTGCAATTTATCCTCAAATCAGGTTGGCTTCCTAAAAGAAACACCCACAGTCATTCGGATTAAACCTCTACTGAAAGTATCATAAACATTTCAAAATTCATTTGGAGTTACTTTGTCAATGAAGACTCAAAATGGAGGCACAGGAACATTAATCAACTTCAAGATACACCTTATTAAAATTGCTATAACATCAGCTTCCACTAAACCCATGGTTTTTCTAGAAGAACTTGAGGGCAAACAGATTAGATCTATGGGCTTTCTATGTGGTATTGATTTTGTGCAGAACTGCCACTGAAGTCAATGGAAATTTTGCCTGTGAATCAATTACAGCATAAGCCCGGTGTTCAAACAACATTAAGAATCAGACAAATCCACAAAAGTAAGGCAATTTGAAGTAAAGGCTTAATTCATATTGCTATGCCTAGATATTTTAGGGTTTTGAAAACATTGACTTGTCCTGTGTACCACAGGGAGCACAATCTTGTAGTTCTTCCACATGCAAAAGTCTCATGGATCAGAGTGGGAGTTTAATAAACACACTGTAAGATTTGGCACAGACATTCTGAATGTATCACAAAGCCAAACAGTGCAATTTAAAAGAGGAGGGAAAACTTAACTCAGACTTTAATAACAGTTGGCGTGTTTGTCAGGAGCCCAAGGTCTTATTTTTCTGTGTGCTGTTTGACAGTCACCTAGGCACCTTCTGCAGAAGTAGAGATATTTACCCCAATGTCCTGACCAAATTCCAATTTGGGTAATTAAAATGTTCATAACTAATTTACTCCTGTAGTTTCAAATGGATAAAATATTATTCTCTTTCTGTCCTAAATGGCTATGAATGTTATTTTGTGCTGTATAGCAGTGGCTATGTTTCACCCCAGAGATGGATACATTTCAGCAGGGGAAAAAGTGATCCTTGTATATCCCATGGTGTGTGAATTTCAGTCTAGTAAGGGCCAGATTCTCATACCCTTTCTTCTGTTGAATGTACCTTACTCTGAGAAGTCCTGTTCTCTGCAGTGAGACTACTTAAGGATCAAGGCACTACTCAGTGTAAGAATCTAGCCCTAAATTTGTAAGATATTTTGCAAATTCTTCTAGACATAAGGTGCTATGCAAATATACTATGCCTATTCAACTTGTTCAAATTCACTACCTTCATAATCTAAACAAACTTCATAGTCTAAACATATATTTAAAATAGATTTTTAAAAATAAAATATTCTGTTAAGATAGCATGAGGTAAAGCTATATGTTCTCTTTTGACACGATATGCCGTTATCATGCAAAACACATGCCCTTTCCATTGTCTTTTACACAATGCCTAGAAATATGACATTTTGAGCAAAACTTTGCTTATTAGACTATAAATATAATGCATTGAATACAATAAGCAATTATGCTAATTGCATGGATAATCACAGAAAACAAGGAGTGCAGAAAATGCCTTCTTTGATTTAAGACTTCAAAAACTGCATAATTAGCAAGGGCTCTTGTTTATTTACAGAATCTGAAAGGAGCCTTTTATGATTGACACAATCAATGCATATTTTATACATTTTATACCAGTGTTCAAATTGTGTTTAGCAGGTAGGGGAAAACGAAGCATTTCCAAATAACCTTAGTCCAGATCCTTCCCTGGAGGCACCTATGCCACATGGGCCCTTTATGAACTGACTTTCTCTGGTCTGCTTAGGAGCAGGGTATCCCTGGATACTGCAAAAAATGATTCATGGAGTTGTGGCCCACATGTTGGGGAGAAAGCTAAGATGTGGGGCTATCACTTCAATGGACATAGCATCCCACCCTTTGTCACCACAGGAATACAGTCAGGAATTGCCTCAACAACTAATTCATCTTCAAGCTGTATTTGACAGAGAAATCTTAATATGAGCCCCTTGGGCAAAAATTTAAAAGTGAGAACTTTTCTAAGGGAAATGTTTAGTCTCAGACTCTTTCCACAGGGAAAACTTTGCATGCCAGCAAGTTTAAACAAGGTGAATTGACTCCTGCAATCACCAGGCTTCAGCACTTCAGAAAAAAAATAAAAAGCATGAGTAATACCCATAGAACAAGTTAGACAAACACCTGACAGGGATGGCCTAAGGGGGATGTACTTCTTGAGGTACCTTTCAACTGTACATTTCTGTGATTCTCCCCTCACTTCATGCTAACTCCTATTTCCCGAGAGCAAACTATGTCTGTAGGCCACAATTCCTTCCCAGCTGATTCAGTCCATGTGACTCTTCAGAATCAGTTCTGGGACTCAGACCATTTGGTCGGTGGAGTGCATCTAACAGAGGAAGCAGTTATTTACCTGTACTGTAACTATCGTTCTTCGAGATGTAGGTGCAGGTGTGCATTCCATTCAGGTGTGCGCAGACCCAGCACATCAAAGATGGAGAACTTTGCAGAGCAGTACTCATCAGAATGGTGCATGCACTTTCTGCCTCCTCATGGCCCACTCCCAAGACTATTTAGGAACAGCACCATCCTGAGCCCCCTCAGTTTCTTTACCCTGTAATCCATGTCTGGCGACTCCAACGCAGAATGGACAGGTGGTGGTTTGTGGAATACATGTCTGCATCCATGTCTCAAACAACAACAGTTACAGTATGGATTAGTAACCATTTCTTCTTCTTTGAGAGGTTAGTAACCTCTTTACAGGTTAATAACCATTTCATCTTCTTTGAGTGGTTGCAGATGATTATCCACTCACTTAACTCACAAGCAGTAATGGAAAGAGGTGGGGTTCAGAGTCTATTTAAATAGTGACTGCAGAACTGCTCTTCCAAAACTTGCATCCGGACCTAGAAGCAGTCATGATAGCATAATGCTTGATAGGGGAATGCAGATGTCCAATAGGGGAACATCCCTGAGAAACACAACTGAAGCATCAAAGGCCCTTATCAAATGAGTCAATAGCCTTTGTGGATGTGTGGCCTCTGCTACACCATATGCTGTCATAGTGCAGAAAGTAATCCATCTGGAAGCTGTCTATGCTGAAATCATTTGACCCCTCATCTGATCCACATAGGAGCGATAAATGAAATGGTTTAGTCCTGTCCAGATAAAATATCCAGTGTATGTAGGCCTGTTCATCTGAAGCAGAGCGTGAAAGACAGACATAGGTGGCAAACAGTCTGAAACTGTTCATGTGGGAGAAAGGCCCTTGAACTTGTACAGTCTAGCAGTGCCCCCAATGAACTTGATTTTTTGTGTTGGAATTAATGTGGACTTTCTTTTGTTTAAAATCAGCCCCAGATGATAGAAGAGACAGAGTGAACTGGATGTGGTAGAGGACTTGGTCTTGAACTTTCCCCTCCCTAGTCAATAATCCAGGTATGGGAAGATACGAATCCCCAGTCTCCTGAGATAGCTGCCAGTATTGTCATACATTTGTAAATACTCATGGGGCTGAGGACAGAACTAAAGGATGTACTGTGTGTATTGAAAAGGTTGACCGACTACTGCAAATCTCAGAATCTGTCTGTGGCTGGTAAAACTGCTACATGGAAGTAGGCATTTTGGTGGTGGAGGGCAGCAAAAAACAGTTGTTGCGATTCAAGAAGAGGAGTTGTGGCTAAGGTGACCAGGTGGAGTCTCATATATTTATTGCACTTGCCAAGACCTTGGAGGTTGAGTATCATTGTCAACTCCCTCTTGGACTTGGGGATCATGAAATGTGAATGGAACCTCTTTTCCCAGTGATGGGGGAGAACTTCTTCTGTGGCCCGTGAAACATGCAGTCTCTGAAGCTGTTGAAGCAGCAACAACTTATGAGACGGGTCCCTGAAAAGGGACAGGGTAGGACAATGTGAAGAGGGGATGGTTAGGAATTGGATGGCATATCCCAATACCACAGTGCTTAAGACCCATCTGTGGTTATTGTTTCCCAAGCATTGAAAAAGTAGGACAGCCTGTCCACAAACGTGGGATACAATTGAGCATTCATAGACAGCTGGAATGCTAACCTTGAGAGAAGATTCAAATTGTCTGTTTGCCCAAATCTGACAATTGTTTAAAGTTGGAACCAGAGGACCTTCTCCACTGTGATTTCTCCTCTTGGAGAAGTCTTGCTGTGTGGAGGAATAATCCAGTTGTCTGGAAAACTGCTGAGTATTGTCAAAACTGTTGCTGTTGTTGTTGTTCATTGTTATGTTCTCTCTTAATGGATGGGATATAGACTCCCAATGATTGTAAAGTGACTTGAGAGTCCTTAAAAGAACGGTTTCAGAGTAGCAGCCGTGTTAGTCTGTATTCGCAAAAAGAAAAGGAGTACTTGTGGCACCTTAGATTAGTCTCTAAGGTGCCACAAGTACTCCTTTTCTTTTTTCTTAAAAGAACGCAAAGTCTTACCAATTTTATCAGTAAACAAGAACCATCTATCAAAAGGGGGGGTCGTCTACATTCTATCAAACATCAGAAGCAAACCCAGAGTTCTGTAACCAAGCCCTTGTAATTGTACAACTAAGGACATAATCCTAGCAGCAGCATCTGCCACACTGACTGCTGATTGCAGTGATATCAGCCATTAGTTGACCTTCTTCCAAGAATGGCTTAAAATCTTCCTTGGCATCTTTGGGCAACTTATCCATACATTTGGACATCAAGATCCAGTTTACAAAATCTTATTTAAATAAAACTACTCTCAGGTTATCCATATGCATCTGCAATAACAATGTTGAATAAATCTTTCTCCCCATTAAATCCAATCTCTTGGCCTCCAGAGGCAGTCTAAAAGACTTCTGAGATTGGTACCTGGAATAGGATGGTGAAATAGAAGACACTCTGAGCCTGAGTATGAGGAACTCCCGAAATAGTTCACAGGCAACTGATATGCCAAACTTGTTAGGGACATCCAGTGCCCTGATCTGTCAGAGGTTCAGAGAGAAAGCCACCTTGATACCAAGGATGGTACAGTAGTCGGTATTGACAGTACCAGTTGGGAAATAGAAGCGACACTAAAATTTGGTACCAGAAAGGCCATTGCTACCAGAGCAGAAGTTGGTACCATATATGAAGAATAAATCAGTACCAAAAGTGTGGAGGCTCAAGTTAGCATTATCACTGGGGCAAAGATGGTATCAATACCAAAGAAGGATGTCTTGCTGCCAATGACAGGACCAGATTCACCTCTTTGGTAAGCTTCTTAATCAGTACCATGGAAGATGCTGGCAACAGTTCATAGTCCAGAGCAACCAACCTTCACTGTCTCTGGGCTGCCAGGAACACTACCACAGCTGACGACTCCTGTTTCAGAGGAGAGTCTGTGGCAGAAAGGCAGCTGCTGCCAGATAAACCTATGGATTTGATATTATTGGTGCTGGAACAGATGTTGGTACTCCACTCAATGGATGGTGCTAGAGTCAAGGGCATAGTGCCCGTCTGTTCTCATCTCAGTACTGGGGAGCAGATAGATGGTTATGCTCTATCTTGGGATTCCAAGGAATCTCGGTGATGCCAGCACTCCTCAGAAGAGGAGAAAGAATCTCTGAGCCCTGGAATGGCTCCAATCAATCTTGTGAGTTCTCATCCTCTGAGGAACAGAGAAAGAAGAATGGTCTCTTCTTCTCTGTGGAAAAGAATCTGAGTTTGGCAGTCAGTGCTGGTTTCAAAGTAGTCTGAGGGGCCCGGCAATCTGAGGTCCTGGAGACAAAGCGGGCCCCCTAGCTTGTTCCATGAGGTGTTGCTTCAGGTGTAAGTCTCTGGCAACTTGTGGTCTCTTTTCGAATGACCTGCACATAGAACGCTTTTCTTTCATGTGCCCCTCTCCCAGACACAACAAATACCAAGTGTGGGCAGTCACTATTCAGGATAGCCATCCCACATGAAGAACAGTGTTTAAACCTGATGAGGGCAGACTACCAGGCTAATTACTAAAGAACACTAATTAAGTGCTAAAAAAAAAAAAACCTAACTAACTAAAGGGTACTACTAACTAAACGAGTTATTTAAAAAGGCACACAGAGAAATTTCACTGTGGCACAGTAACCATGAGGGAAAACACACACAGGAAGCTCTGACTCAAGCCATTGATGGTGAGAAGGAGGGGTCAGGATGGCATTGAGGGTGGTGCCACAATAAGGTGTAGAAAGCATGCACTGCCCTGGTGGGTACTGCTATACAAAGTTCTCAGACTTCAGTTCTCTGGGATTACACACACCTGAAAGGAATACACAAGTAACTACTCAAGGAAGAATCAATCTCTAGTGCTTGAACACTTGACCTAGACTATTGCATGTAGGAAGGAATGCAGCTCTGAAGCCTTATGTTTGCTGTTGGAAGAGGTGGCCTGTGTCAAAAGTAGGTTTAACTCCTGTGAATCTATACTTCTTAGCCGCTGCAGTTCATGCTGTGCTTGAAAGTTCAAGAACCCCCCACACCAAACAGATAGGGGACTGCCAAAAACTTCAGTTCCAGATGAGAACATTGCTGTATTTGGGGAAACCAGTGTTTTAGTCCCACCATATTTCTCACAAGAACACTTCATAAAGCTTTCAAACCATCCTGATTCTACCTTGGAATGCCTTGTGTTTCCTGTTAAAAGAAAATATACATGTGTAATAAAGTTTGCAATTAATATAAGGCTGAAATCCTGGCCCCATTGAAATTCATGGCAAAACTTCCATTGATTTCAGTGGGCCCAGGATTTCACTCAATTTGTAATCCACTTACATACCACTGTTATTTCATTCCTTATGTTAAAGTTTGTGGATCATTTTGATTAAGTAAACATTTAAATGACCAACATGCTTTAGAGGAAGGATGGTCATGTAGTTAAGGCACTGGATGAGGATTAAAGAGATCTAGGTTCATTTCCTAGCCAGGCCACAGACTTCCAATGTGAGTTTGGGGAAGTCACTTCATCTCTCTGTGCCTCAGTTCCCCATCTGTAAATGGGGATACTAATCCTTCCTTTCTTCTGTCTTGTCAGTTTAGGTTGTAAGCTCTCCTGGTATAGACCGTCTCTTTATGTGTTTGTATAAAACGAAGTATAACTGAGCCCCAGTGTTGGTTGGTGCCTCTGTACATTGTTGTAATAACTTACTGCAGGCTTTGACATGTTCTTGCTGCAGTATAAGAGATAATCAAACATTTTGAAGATATTCACGTATCCTGTTCCTTGTACATTTGCCTTCTGTAAAGTATTTCACTTCCAGAACAATGTTCCCTTTCATTTTTCTAAGGAAAGTAAACTATCAATTCTTAGAGAATCAGAAATATTCGTTTTTTAAAACATCTTCCCTTGGGACAGGTGGCAATGCAGTCTGTACTCCAGGAGATTTTTCTACATATTAAACCTATGCTTACATCAAAACCAGAAACATTTTTAATGCCTTTTTCCCCCCCTTTGGAGCATTCTTCCTTTGGGCTTTTTTCTCAGATTTATATATTCAAAAGGATAGTATTTATAAAATCACTGCTACTGCTGTCTGTAACATGGTCACATGTAACCCATACCTGAGAACCTTTCAATGACATCAGTAAGCTTTTATTTCAAAGATTAGTCCCAGTCCAAGTTCTTGGGAGTTAAGGCTCTGCACTATACAGACAAACAAATATCAATATAATCTGAGTACCTAAAGAACAGTCAGCTTTGATATCTTCACTTAACCAAAACATAGAGACATTTTTCAGTATTACTAGATTGACTGTATTATAGGGAAAACTCTACTAATGCTGTAGTCAAGGTTCTGTCAGTATTTATATTACAATTCCCCCCTCCCCCATGGTTCTTCGCTTGGTGAAAATTGCTCTGGGATGATACTTGTTATATCCAGTACACTAAAAGTTCCCAGCTCAGGAAAAAATGTTTTTCTTGTAATTTTTTGAAGATCAATTCTGCAGCTGGTTAGTGACTGAAGGACAAAAGACAGGCATTTTTACCATTTGCATTGATTTATTTTTGAAAACCTGCGTTCAGTTTTAAATTAAAACATGCAGAAACATGGACTGGGCCTCTTTGGCATTTTAACAACATAATTTAACATCTCTACATTTTATACAATTAAACAGATGCACTTTTGTATTTTTTCATAACATTGGTGATTTACATGTTTGAAGTAGAGTCACAATAGCTCCATACTATGGATTATTGACATGATACACTTTAACATCTCTTTTATAGTTACTATAGGATATGTTTAAGAGCCTGGTATGAATTGTTTAATACAATGAAGTTATGTTGTTTGAGCTGAAAACTGTGGATCATTTAGGTAAGAAAAGTCTAAATTTGGGAGGAGGGGGTGGTAACTTGACACTTTAAAGCATTTTGGGAGAAGAGGAGGAGGGACTCCTTATCTATTGATTCCTGAAAGTAGTTCAAGGAATGAATATAATTCACGTTTGCAGCTTCAGTCTGAGTCTTTACCAGCCCCACTGGGATTCAGCTGACTGCAGGATTCAAACTCCATCACACACTATGACTGTATACCTTAACCTGGGTTTTATTTCATTCCCCCAGAAAGGTTCTTCCACCACAAACCATGCCTGGTTCTACAGGAAATGCTACAAGTTAGAGTTTACAAGAAGTCCAACTGGAGAAACGGGGCCTAAGCCCTTCCTTTTAATGGTCTACTTCTTTAACAAGACCCAGCTGTCAGCCCCGACCTCCCGGGCAGTTCTGTTTCTTTCAAGGAAGTTTATTAACCTCTTCTCCACCTGCCTCAGGCACGCACGCACACACACACACACACACACACACACACACACACACACACACACCCACCCCGTTAAAGGCACACAATTAAATCTGTCATATTCAGGGCCGGTGGCCAGGAATCTTGGCCTTGTAGTTTTGGGGCTGCTGGCAGAAAAGAAGCTGGGAAATAGGGGCACTACTTAAAGAAGGTTTCAGAGTAGCAGCCGTGTTAGTCTGTATTCGCAAAAAGAAAAAGGCGTACTTGTGGCACCTTAAAGACTAACAAATTTATTAGAGCATAAGCTTTCGTGAGCTACAGCTCACTTCATCGGATGCATCCGATGAAGTGAGCTGTAGCTCACGAAAGCTTATGCTCTAATAAATTTGTTAGTCTTTAAGGTGCCACAAGTACTCCTTTTCTTTTTACTTAAAGAAGAAACCCTATGTGTACGCCATTGTAGATGTGTCTGCATTCCTACACTGCTGATCAGAAAACTTTGGTAGCAGTGTCCATTAGGCCTGCACATGCACTGTCTCTCCTCATGTTGCACCACAAAGCTAGACAGCACCTGTGGGCTAACCATCCTCAGGTCCTTTTCAACCACCCTGGCTAGAAACAAAGCCTTTAGCTGTCCATTAGTGGATCGTTAACTCTCCTTTTCATTTGTTAATCTTTAGTTTTTAGAAACCTTTTAGCTTCCTTCTGACTTTTAATTGGCTGTGCTTTTTGTAAAATAAAGAGAGAAATGAAAAGAAAGAAAAGACATTGTTCTTGTGTTGACCCCTGGTTAGGGGAGTGGGACCCCCCTGGACAAGGGTATGCCTGGCTTTCTGGGCTTCAAGAGAATGTTGTACTGGCAGTGAGGCGACCCCGGTCACAGACAAGCACTCCCAGTACATTCGCTGCCTCAGGGAGGGCCACGTCCAATGAAAGTGTTCCCTCTGCCAACACCTCTGACTGAGATCCTGCAAGGAGGACAGAGCTCTGCCAGAAAATCATCTTTACGGAGGCGGCTCTCCACCCCAGCCCTCCACCAGGTGAAAGCCTTCCCTTCAACCTTTGAAGGGCAGATAGTGGATCGAAAAAAAGGTCTGGGGTCTCCTTTCACAGGTCAAAAAGGAGAGCAAGAAGTCCCCTCAGAGAGCCTAGGGATAGCCAAAAGGGATCACCATCTCACTCGGTATCCTTGGCACCATTTGCAACAAGACTGTCTGGGACTCACACCTCACAACAACCGTTGGTATCCAGTACTGTTGATAGGCCCACTGACCCTTTGGGAGCAGGCACCGAATCTTCAGTACAGAAAGACAAGGGCAAATGCACTAAGTCACTCCCGGTACACAAGCTGACGTTGGTACCACCAGCAGCATCAGCCCATCCAGCACTGGAGAGATCAGTCTGGGCGAGGTCTTCACCTCCCCCAGCACCACCACTAAACTGGGATGCTCGGTACTGGCAGAACGTGACCTGGCCTGCTGGAAACACCTGACTCTCTGCCCCTTGGAGATCATGGCACTGAGCCATGGCTGACCAAGGGGTATTTCTCCACAATCATGTTATGCCCTTCAGTGTCAGGGGAGGGATCAGACTGTGAGCTAGAAGGCATTTCCAGTGCTGGGAATGTACCACCAGATGGTACCACTACCATCTTGGTATGGTCACCCATGGGCACATCCACCAGGCCCTATGCCACTTCAGTGGCCATACTGGGATCCCTAGGTGGCACACTGACAGCCTGCCTTGAAGGCACAGAGCATCACCCGAGAGCCGCCCAGGCATGCTCCCTCAGCCACGGCATTGCGAGCCACAGAACCCCAAGAAATGGAGGAGCAGGAGGTGGACACAGAGAGGAGGTCACACCTAGGGCTATATCCTCTTCCTCGCTGGACAAAGTGATCATGCCATCACCACCTTCCACAGTGGACAACTTCTGCTTATTCCAAGAGCTGGCGAAGAGAATGGCAGACATCCTCTGCATACCACTGTAGGAGGTTAAAAATATGCACCACCAGCTCACTGATATCCTCCACGCTTCATCTATCTCCTAAATTGCCCTTCCAATCAATTAGACCCAGCTAAGATGGTGTGAAAAACCCAGGCTTCGGTGGCCCCCAACATGCAAGCAGGCAGGCAAAAAATATATCTCCACAAAGGAATCAGAATTCCTATTTACCCTGCCACCACCCAATTTCATCATGGTGGATGCTGTGAACTCTCATGGCCGACAACACCCTATGAGAGAGATTGGAAGTGCCTTGATCTCTTTGATAGGAAGGTGTACAACCTTACAGTTTCAAATCACGAATTACTAGTCACTCATGGAGAAGTATGACTACACAAACTACAATAAACAAAACTTTATTGATAAACTGCCGGAGAGTTCCCAGGATTCCTTCAAGGCCATCATCCAGAAAGGGCAACTGGTGGCAAAAAGAGCTTTGCAATTGGCCCTTGATGCTGCAAACATGGCTGCCAGGACCATCTCCACGGCTGGGGTGATGAGACCGGCATCATGGCTTCACCTCTTGGGATTCCCAAAGGATTTGTAGACCACAGTGGAGGACCTCCCCTTTGAGGGGGTGAAGCTCTTCGGCAAGAAGACTGATGCCTCTCTTTATTCTTTGAAGGATTCCAGGGCCACTCTCAGGTCACTGGGAATTTACACACTAGGACAAAAGAGACGCTTTAGCCCTCAGTACCAACAGAGACCTTATTCATCCCAATTCCTGTCACAAAGATACTAAGCTCCAGAGGAAATAGAGAAAGTTCTCACAACAAAAGTCTTCAGTTTCCAGTCCTTGATCCAATCACCATCCCTTAAGCATCACTATTGATAAGCAGGTCAAGACACCGCAAAACCACTCCCCAGTAGTATCTGTGACCATGCCTCCATTTAGCCACAATTTGGCAACGTTACAGTGTTTGGGAGTGCATAACATTGGACAGATGGGTTCTAGAGTTCGTCGGATCTAGATATTCCATCCACTTCACCTCCCTACCCCCTCTACAACACCCTTCCCTGTCTCTTTTCAGGGACCGTTTTTACAAAAGTCTACTACGGAAGGAGATAGATTGACTCCTGCAGTTAGGAACCACAGAACCAATACCTCAACATCTACAAGGCAAGGGGTTTTACTTTGATTATTTCCTAATACCCAAAAGGAAGGGAGGTTAGAGACCCATCCTGGACCTCAGAGCTCTCAACAAGTTTGTCAAAGCTTAGAAATTCAAGATCTAAACCGAGTGCTGAAAGGACTGACTAGGCTCCACTTTGAATCTATGACCACCTGTTCGCTAGCACACCTATCAATGAAAATAGTTTTTTTGATGGCAATTATCTCACCTAGAAGAATAGGGGAAATGCTGGCACATCCCCCCTACACAATGTTCTTCCCAGATAAGGTTACACTCAAGCCACATCCAACATTCATCCCTAAAGTGACCTCCTCATGTCACATGACTTAGTCTATTTACCTTCCCACCTTCTACCCCAAACATTACCAAGACAACAGGGAGGCCATACTGCATACCATAGACATTAGTTGAGCCCTTGCATTCTACCTCAATAGAACAAAGGCTTTCAGGAAGTTCCCTAGACTATTTGTTTCTATGGCAGAAAGGTCTAAGGACTCAGTGATACCACCCAAAGACTCTCCAAGTGTGTCTCAAATTGCATCAGATAGTGCTACCAAATTTGTAATTTGACCCCTCCAGACTCGATCTGTACTCATTCCACAAGATCTATCTCATCTGTTACCTTCTTAAAGGATATCTCCAGCTTAGAGATGTGCAGAGCAGCAATGTGGCGTCAGTCTATAGCTTTGCAGAACATTGTGCGACCACTGGAACCTCTGCCTCTAACGCCATCTTTGGCTCCCGTGTACTATCATCTGTGACTAACCAGACTCCAAAACCCCAGCCCTCCAAGAAGGGTACTGCTTGGGAGTCACGTACAATGGAGCACCTATAGGGACACCACTCGAAGAAGAAAAAGAAGTTACTCACCTTATGCAGTAATGATGGTTCTTCGAGATGTGTCCCAGTAGCACAGCATACCAACTCACTGGCACTGTGCCTCCTGCTGGTCATCTGGGAATTAGCTTGATTCCAACCTCAGAGCACCTCCTGCTGGCCGGTATTTCCCTACCAGTACCTGCTTCCTGTAAATCTCCACCACTTGTAGCACTTCATGCCCTGTGTACCTTATCTTGGAGTGCTGCCCCACAGCAGTGCCCCCACACTCTGGGTATCCCCTCCCAGAGGAACCCCAACCCACTATACCCACCTTGCCTGAGTGGCATTCATCATCTAGCCCCTTCTCTCAGGGGCAAACTGCAGTCTGTAATGGCCACACATCATAGGCAAGGGGGTTGGACCTGCTGCCTTTCTAGCCCCAGGTGCCTCCTTGCAGCCCTAGTACCTCCCTGGGTCTTTAGGGGAGCTCCTCAACTCCCTTGGTCTTTAAGGGAGCTCCTCAACTCTGCCCACCCTTCCCCAGCCCAGCCCAGCCCAGCCCAGCTCCGCTCCGCTCCGCTCCGCTCCGCTCCGCCTTGCCTCAGGTACCCTACTTGCTCTCCCAGGCAGCCTGCTCCTCTCTGCTCCCCAGCTGGAGCAACAGTCTCTCTCCCACTCTCTTGGCCTGCCCTTTTATCAGGGCCAGCTGTGCCCTAATTGGTCAGCCACACCTGTGGTTGACTACCCAAGCAGCTTCCTTTGGCTGCTTTTAACCCCTTTCTGACTGGAGTGGGGTGACTGCCCTGCTCTAGTCCCCCTATAGGTGCTCTGCTACTTGCCCTCCTCCCTATTACTTTGGAGTTCTTGCTATGACTCTGTGGTAGAGAAGGAACTGAGGATGGTTAGTCCACCTGCTGGCTAGCCTCATGGCACAGCATGAGGAGAGACAGCACGTGTGTGGGCCCAACAGACACTGCTACCAACGTTCTCTGATCAGCAGCACAGAGAAGCAGACACACCTATAGTGGAGCATCCATAGAGACACACATCTCAAAGAACCATCACTACTGCACAAGGTGAATAACTTCTTATGAAGAAGCCCAAATCTATCCCCAAAACTTTTACGTTGTATCAAGTCAAAGATCCATTCTTATAGCCCCTCAGGGATCTGTCACAAAGCCCTGGACCTCTGCAAGCTTTGATGTACACCTTGATGCATTGACCTAGCAACAAAGCATATAGTGAAACAGAACTTCCTAATTATTAATTATTAATTAGCAATTATTTTTTAGTTATAACATATCATGGCTATCCAGGGTGAGCTGAGGATTATGTGGCCTCTCCCTTGTTAGAATCAAAACCTTAACATTTTGAAGTATTTAATAAGCATTATAGTATAGCTTGCTAGCATGGAGGCTGCTCATTATGAGCTAATTATTCAAAGAGCTGCTGAAACTGCTTAAATGTTAAATACATGCTACTGTAAGCAAGTATTCGGAAGCCTTTTAAAACAGATGTTTGAAAAATGGGAGGCTATCTGCTAATGGTAGCAGTACACAAAAGACAAGCAGGAGCAAATTTGAATTGAAATATGCTCACAATAAATTGATGCCTTGACACAATTTATTTTTGGTTTGCATTTAAATAATTAATTTATTTTACCTATTCATTTTTATTTTATATTCTTGTGGGTTTTGTTGGCTTTTACGCTACACAGTAGCATAAACAAAGAGCCAGGTATGTGCATTTCTTTGGGTTTTTTGCTTATGGTTGTCACATTTGTTTATTTATTTCTCTGACTCCCAGTAGCACTTCACAGACATGCAGGAGGAATGGTCTGTTCCCTAAGAAGCTTACAGAGCCTTCACACAGACCCACACTCATAGAACCTTACTCCCATAAAGACTCCTATTGAAGGACTGGACCATAATCAGACAGACACTTTTTTCTCTTGTAAATTTGTATGAGTTCCAACACTACTTCTAAGGCATCTGACACACAATGGGTTATAGTCCAAACTAACCCTATTCCTGGAGCTCATCTTTACCCTTACTTTATATCACAAATCACTGAGGTAGGACTCTAGTTTCAGTTAATTTTTCATTCATTTCCTGAATTGGAATGAATGAGACCCCTTTGGTCTGGCTAGCAAAGCCAGCAGAATAACTCTGCACATGATAGACACCTCCCTGACAGACATACAAAGAAAAGTAGCTAAATGTGACTTAATTTTTTTAAATTATACTATTTACCTTACACATTTGAACCCTTGCCTTTTATTTATTGTAACCCATTACCTCCTTCTCACTTCCTGTCACATTTGCCCATCGTAGCCATGGCATCTTAGCCTTCCTCCATATCGTTCTCTTGACCTCCTGCTGATAGTCATCCCCACTCCTTCTCTTTTCTCTCTTCACAGTGTGCCCATTCACCTGATTTGTCAGAAGCTCAAAGTTAGCTAATCAATGAGTTCCTGGAAAGTTGTCATTGTAATTTATTCTGATGCTGGTGCAATAGAAAGGGAGGGAAAAAGCATTTCCCATGCCAGGATATCCGTTCCCATTGCACTGTCCATACATTTGTAAGTTAGTTTTATTTTGTAATATTTAAATTGCAATAGACCCCAATCAGAATCTAATGTCCCTTTACTTAATTTTCTTGGGCACCTCCAGAAGAGGAAGACTGAACAGTTAGGTCTTAATCCTGCATCCAACATGCAGATTGATTTCAGTGGATGCAGGAGTGAGCCCTTAATGCTTTGCATCATTTTGCAGTTAATGAAAAGAAAACATTCCCCAATAATTATCTAACATTGCCAGCCTGATCTGCCACAAGAGGGCAGAGACTTGTGTCACTCAGCTACATGTGCTGTGACACAGTGAATGCATGCCACTGATTTTTAAATGGGCAATTTATAGAGGAATAAAGAGAGGGTTGAAAAAATGAACATCCATTGTCATATCTATTTTTAAAACTACTTCAGGCCAAAAGGCCAAATGCAGAAATGTGAACTCCTCAACCTCCTCTGCAGTGAATAAGATGATGCTATACTTCTATATAAAGGCAGTAATTAGTACATAATTAAGCCAGGGAGGATGTTAGAATAGAAATTTATTGTATATAGAGTAAGGCTTCATTAGTTTGAAAAAGGTGTCAAGCCAACATAGTTTAGCTACAATACAGACAGTGTCAATTGTTTCTTCTTTAATTTCTCTATTTTTAAAAGGGTGGATTTTAGGGGTAAAAGGTGTTTGTAAATCAAAGGACATTATTCTAATTTTATGGCAAGTCACATTTCTGGTGTGAACGACTTGACAGTCTCTCTTTAATTATGTTGATTTTTTCATAGTGAGAACTGATGTTTGCAGCCATTAGCATATTTTGCCCAGTATAAAACTTTGCACGAGCAAGCTCCCAACCTACACTCTGCTCAGCATAAGGACCAGGATTGACCTTTGTACCCCCACATCAGAAAACTCAAAACAGTCTTCATGAAGGAAAACTTCCCTAGAGTAGTGTAAGCCCAGCCCATGCTCTGACCTTTCCCAAAACAGTAGTGTGGCCACAGTGGCACGGGCAACGGTTTGGGCTAGCCACCCGAGTATGTACCTGTACCAAGGATCTCAGACCAGATTGTACTTGGGTAGCTACTCAGTGTACTTGGGCAAGCCACTGCCAGTGCTGCTGCAGCCACACTGCTGTTTTTAGTGCGCTAGCTCAGCTGGAGCTTCTGTGTTTAAATCTACCTGAGCTGGCAATACACCTCTGAGCTGCAGTGTAGATATAGCCTAATAGAGTGACTTGGGGTGTCTTCTGCTAACTGATGTACTCTGAACAGAACTGAGTAATATCACCCAGTCCAATCTCTCCCTCCCCACTCAAACATGTTTAATATTATTCATAATTATACTGAACACGTATTGAAGACTTCATGTTATTCAAGCCACTGTACAAACATCCTCATACCACCACTGTAGGCAGATTCATATTATTACATAGGTTTTTATGTGGTATCACTAACTGTGTTAACTGGGAAGTTATATGCGAAAAGTGAAAACAAGAGAGGTAAAGGGCCAGATTTTAACCAATATTTTGGTGCTTAAAGATGCAGAGAAGGGCGTAGTAGGATATTCCAAATCAATGGGAGTTAGGCACATATGAGCTTTGGAATATCCCAATAGGCACTTACCTGCATCTTTAGGCACCTTTACAAATCTGGTCCAAAGTGACTTGCCCAAGAGCAAACAGCAAATCAGTGGCAGAGATGGGATTAGAAGCCATGAACTTTTGACTCTCAGACCTCACTCCAATAGACTGTGCTGATGGGAGGTAGATCAACTCAGCTCAGAATGGTAGCATTTAACACTCACATTGCACTGGTGTGACTGCCTGTATGAAGAGGAAGGCAACGGAAAAGGGTCAGAGTTTTTCCGCTGCGAATTTTTTGCCTGCATACACTGATTATCGCTATATCAAAGATTATTATAAATGTGAAACTGATGAAATCATTACTTGTCTGTCTTTTCATCAATGGTGCATGAAGAAAGCATGAGCAAAGACTTTTCCAGTTTAACAGCCTGTATTTGTGCACCGTTTATTCTTGATATAATTAAACTCAAGTTGAAAAGAGAATAGATTTTTCCTAGCAAATGTCAGATAGTTTAATTATTGAAATGAAACCTTTAAAATTTACACAAAGCAAATCAACATATATAGTTTCAACAAAGCAGGAAGGCTTTACCCCCCCCCCCCCCATCCCCTGCAGTAGATACTGCAGCTATAAAATAAGAAATGTTCTTGAGACAGCATAGCTCAGACAGTTTACTTATAAGCATCAACTTAGCGAATAAGTATGCTCTAGAGCAGTGCTACTCAAAGTGGTGGTCCGCAGACTGGTGCTGGTCCACGAGCCATCGGCTGCCGGTCTGTGCGCACATTGGGGAAAAAAAAATGCCAGTCCCCCACATCAAATAGCTTGAGAAGCACTGCTCTAGAGGCAAGTGAAACAGGGACAGTTAATGCTGTTTGAAAAGTTCTGTAAAGTACAGGAGATCAGTGCTACACATTTTCTCCAATGCCTTTTTAAAAAGATACTGAAAGGGAAAGTTCCTAAGGGTGGGAGGAAACACGACACGTAGCCCTGTTCATTTACAAGCTTACAAACCCCATGACAATAATTGCACTAAGCAAGGACAGAATAAATTAAATGATTATAAAATGTCATAAGTAATATTGAGTTAATGCAGTATTCATTAAAAAATTACAGTTTATTCAAGGAAAAACACCTTTTTCTTTATATTTCTGAATTTATAATGGAAACTAAGAGAAAAAATTCTTCCTTTGCTGTAGGTATGCAGAATTCATATCCCAGAAGCTGGTATTACAAGTCTCTCTATAGGTGGGGATACATCTCTGGAAAAAAAAAGTTTAATATAGCTAAGTCATGCTGATACAATCAATGGAAGCAATTCTAATATGGTCACATTATGCCACTAAAAAAATCAGATTGAATGAATGCCAAATTAAACACACTGACATTTAACACATTATGGTTGTGTGACTGCAACTTCATCAACTTCAACTGGAAACAGGAAACTGGATGTAAACGATACAAATTTGCATCTCTCATTTACTTTAGTGAACATATGACTAACAATGTTATATCAAAAATCAGTTCTTTGGAAAAAATGCTTGAAAAGATTGAATCCAACTTTCAGAGCAATGACATTTTCACAATTGCAAGCACCTAGGATTTCTTACCGAAATAGCTAAAAACAGATACTGAATGGTGCATTTTAAAAGCAATGCACAGGAGTAATACAAATCTTATTGTTCATTAACTGGATTTCTGAACATATTCTCCCTTCCCCAACAGCAATGAAATGTTACTGAATTGGTTTCATAACTTTCTTGAAGACACAGTCTTCAAGTCATTGAGACCTGAACAGTGTAAAATCTTTGCAATAAAACCTTAAAACAACAAGAAACTCACTTATTTTCTGGTTTTATAACCACCTTTAAAATCAGGCCAACCAGAGCTTATGAACCTTTCCTGTGAACCTGGGTTGATTTAGGAGTTAGCACAGAAATCACATAAAGTTTGCTCTTCCCAGACACAAGCTGAAAACATTCCAAGGTTCAATTAAGAGGCAATGCAGGGGAAGATAGCTGCTCTCCTCCGGATCCTCTATTTGGCTTGAGGTAATCCTGGTTCTTCAGAGCTCTTCCTCCTCTCTGGTGGAAAATGAAAACCCAAGGGGAATCTGAACTGGGAGCTCTGACTTTAGCTAGACTGTGTGGGCATAAGGTCTGCCAATACGACTCTGACTGTAGGATTACGATCTTGTTATTCCTTAAACTGGCACCTTATTATAGGAGGATCTCTTCTATTCATCTGATCTGAAAGCAAAATGAAAGTTTGTTAGAAGAAGCTTTAAAATTTTCCATGTATGTACAGACACAATGTAACCAGTTAAAAATGTATCAGTTTATTGTCAGGTGACTGAGTACCTCCACACTACAGTGTGTACTACATAACAATTAAAAGCTGTGGCAGGGGGAGACTGCAGGGAAAAGCTTCAGTGATGGGGAGCTGCTCCCCACTGCCAAAGCCCATGGAAAATCTCCAGAGGCAGTAGGACACTACACTGCTACAAACTGCAGTGTAGATGGGGAAGGTGCTGCTTGGGCATGTAGAGAGCCATGTAGGGTACGTATCTAAAAGTTTAAGAAAAGGAGTACCCATGGCACTTTAGAGACTAACAAATTTATTAGAGCATAAGCTTTCGTGAGCTACAGCTCACTTCATCGGATGCATTTGGTGGAAAAAACAGAGGGGAGATTTATATACACACACAGAGAACATGAAACAATGGGTTTATCATACACACTGTAAGGAGAGTGATCACTTAAGATAAGCCATCACCAGCAGCGGGGAGGGGGGGGGGAGAGGGAGGAGGAAAACCTTTCATGGTGACAAGCAAGGTAGGCTATTTCCAGCAGTTAACAAGAATATCTGAGGAACAGTGGGGCTGGAGTGGGGGGGGAGAAATAACATGGGGAAAGAGTTTTACTTTGTGTAATGACTCAACCATTCCCAGTCTCTATTCAAGCCTAAATTAATTGTATCCAGTTTGCAAATTAATTCCAATTCAGCAGTCTCTCGTTGGAGTCTGTTTTTGAAGCTTTTTTGTTGAAGGATAGCCACTCTTAGGTCTGTAATCGAGTGACCAGAGAGATTGAAGTGTTCTCCAACTGGTTTTTGAATGTTATAATTCTTGACGTCTGATTTGTGTCCATTCATTCTTTTACGTAGAGACTGTCCAGTTTGGCCAATGTACATGGCAGAGGGGCATTGCTGGCACATGATGGCATATATCACATTGGTAGATGTGCAGGTGAACGAGCTTCTGATAGTGTGGCTGATGTGATTAGGCCCTATGATGGTATCCCCTGAATAGATATGTGGACAGAATTGGCAACGGGCTTTGTTGCAAGCATAGGTTCCTGGGTTAGTGGTTCTGTTGTGTGGTGCGTGGTTGCTGATGAGTATTTGCTTCAGATTGGGGGGCTGTCTGTAAGCAAGGACTGGCCTGTCTCCCAAGATCTGTGAGAGTGATGGGTCATCCTTCAGGATAGGTTGTAGATCCTTGATGATGCGTTGGAGAGGTTTTAGTTGGGGGCTGAAGGTGATGGCTAGTGGCGTTCTGTTATTTTCTTTGTTGGGCCTATCCTGTAGTAGGTGACTTCTGGGTACTCTTCTGGCTCTGTCAATCTGATTCTTCACTTCAGCAGGTGGGTATTGTAGTTGTAGGAATGCATGATAGAGATCTTGTAAGCCTCAGAAACAACTCTGACATCATAATCAAAAAGGCTGACAAAGGAGGTGCTGTCGTCATCATGAATAGGTTGGAGTATGAACAAGAGGCTACTAGGCAGCTCTCCAACACCACTTTCTACAAGCCATTACCCTCTGATCCCACTGAGAGTTACCAAAAGAAACTACAGCATTTGCTCAAGAAACTCCCTGAAAAAGCACAAGAACAAATCCGCACAGACACACCCCTAGAACCCCGACCTGGGGTATTCTATCTGCTACCCAAGATCCATAAACCTGGAAATCCTGGATGCCCCATCATCTCAGGCATTGGCACCCTGACAGCAGGATTGTCTGGCTATGTAGACTCCCTCCTCAGGCCCTACGTTACCAGCACTCCCAGCTATCTTTGAGACACCACTGACTTCCTGAGGAAACTACAATCTATTGGTGATCTTCCTAAAAACACCATCCTGGCCACTATGGATGTAGAAGCCCTCTACACCAACATTCCACACAAAGATGGACTACAAGCCGTCAGGAACAGTATCCCCGATACTGTCACGGCTAACCTGGTGGCTGAACTTTGTGACTTTGTCCTCACCCATAACTATTTCACATTTGGGGACAATGTATACTTTCAAATCAGCGGCACTGCGATGGGTACCCGCATGGCCCCACAGTATCCCAACATTTTTATGGCTGACTTAGAACGCTTCCTCAGCTCTCGTCTCCTAATGCCCCAACTCTACTTGCGCTACATTGATGACATCTTCATCATCTGGACCCATGGAAAAGAAGCCCTTGAGGAATTCCACCATGATTTCAACAATTTCCATCCCTCCATCAACCTCAGCCTGGACCAGTCCACACAAGAGATCCACTTCCTGGACACTACGGTGCTAATAAGCGATGGTCACATAAACACCACCCTATATCGGAAACCTACTGACCGCTATTCCTACCTACATGCCTCTAGCTTTCATCCAGATCATACCACACGATCCATTGTCTACAGCCAAGCTCTACGATATAACCGCATTTGCTCCAACCCCTCAGACAGAGACAAACACCTACAAGATCTCTATCATGCATTCCTACAACTACAATACCCACCTGCTGAAGTGAAGAAACAGACTGACAGAGCCAGAAGAGTACCCAGAAGTCACCTACTACAGGACAGGCCCAACAAAGAAAATAACAGAACGCCACTAGCCATCACCTTCAGCCTCCAACTAAAACCTCTCCAACACATCATCAAGGATCTACAACCTATCCTGAAGGACGACCCATCACTCTCACAGATCTTGGGAGACAGGCCAGTCCTTGCTTACAGACAGCCCCCCAATCTGAAGCAAATACTCACCAGCAACCACACACCACACAACAGAACCACTAACCCAGGAACCTATGCTTGCAACAAAGCCCGTTGCCAACTCTGTCCACATATCTATTCAGGGGATACCATCATAGGGCGTAATCACATCAGCCACACTATCAGAGGCTCGTTCACCTGCGCATCTACCAATGTGATATATGCCATCATGTGCCAGCAATGCCCCTCTGCCATGTACATTGGCCAAACTGGACAGTCTCTACGTAAAAGAATGAATGGACACAAATCAGATGTCAAGAATTATAACATTCAAAAACCAGTTGGAGAACACTTCAATCTCTCTGGTCACTCGATTACAGACCCAAGAGTGGCTATCCTTCAACAAAAAAGCTTCAAAAACAGACTCCAGCGAGAAACTGCTGAATTGGAATTAATTTGCAAACTGGATACAATTAATTTAGGCTTGAATAGAGACTGGGAATGAATGAGTCATTACACAAAGTAAAACTATTTCCCCATGGTATTTCTCCCCCCCACCCCACCCCCCACTGTTCCTCAGATATTCTTGTTAACTGCTGGAAGTAGCCTACCTTGCTTGTCACCATGAAAGGTTTTCCTCCTTTTCCCCCCTCCCCCGCTGCTGGTGATGGCTTATCTTAAGTGATCACTCTCCTTACAGTGTGTATGATAAACCCATTGTTTCATGTTCTCTGTGTGTGTATATAAATCTCCCCTCTGTTTTTTCCACCAAATGCATCCGATGAAGTGAGCTGTAGCTCACAAAAGCTTATGCTCAAATAAATTTTTTAGTCTCTAAGGTGCCACGGGTACTCCTTTTCTTTTTGCGAATACAGACTAACACGGCTGCTATTCTAAAAGGTTAAGATACATCTTACTCGCTTAAGCAATGCCTCACCATCTACACTGCTGTTTGTACACATAATAAGGGATGTATAGAGTATACGCTCTACATGCCACCATAAGGAGTGTGCTGTGTAGACGTACCCTTGGAAACACCCATTACCATAGGTGTATCTGTAAGTAGAGCTGCAGCTTAGATGGCAAGAAGCAGGTGAACAGCTCTGCCTTACTCAGAGCTATCCAGACCTGGCAGAGATTTGTTTCCAGCATACCTACATCCTAGGGAGACCAAAGAAGTGGAAACCACGTGACCCATTTAGCAAAAATCATATAGATCTCTTCCTGTGGGAGCTCCTTGAGGCATTGTGCTAGCATGGAACCAAGATTTATCGACTTCTAGCCTCTGTTCTCATTACTCCCTCCCAAAAATAAATATGTAATTTAATTTCTAAATCACTTAATTCTGCAACCCATCACCATGAAGTATGAAGATATTGCCCACCTTCTCCCAGGATAGATGATTCCTGGTGCCATATATAAACAGTACACTTTTTAAAATACACTGTGTCATGACCTTTCCCCCAGTGTTATATGTAATGTCAGATTAAATTTAAAAACTAATCTATGGTAATCAATATTAAAAAAAAATTGTTGATTGGCCACATATCTTACAGTGACTCCCGCAAATTACATTCTTTGCTCAAGCCTAATTTTCAAAAAAATCTCAATTTTAAATTAAAGCACTAAAAGTTTTTTTTCTAAATTGTGAGGCATTTTATTTCAGTGGTGGCATCCCTATGTGCCTATCCTTTTTAAATCATGGTTTATTTATTTTATCCCATCATATAGCTATGGAGCCTGTTAGTTGGAGAAGTTAATCTTTTGTGATCCAGCATTGACAAATGCGTCTATTCTGGTATAGCCACTCACTAAAAGCACTGCCTTGCATTAAGACAGAAGTTGTGGAAAAAGTCATCTGCGTTGCTGAAGATGGCAGCTGTGTGGCAAATTGCAACTCTGGTGTGTGAAGTTCGGGAAAAAAAAACCTATCCTCCCCTCCTCATTTTTATCTCCTTCTCCTCTGCTTTCAGTCAGATATGATTATATTTCTTCAATCTTTTCCACTGACAATTTAATCTTCTTTTCACCAGAATACAGAACCCTCTAACAGTGTCCACAAAGAGGTATTCTGGTATATATTTGCTAAATATAGTCACATCATTTTTAGGCCATGTCTACAATATGGATACTACAGCTGCAGCTATGCCACTGTAGTGTAGACTTCCCACACCGGTAATCCCCCTCCCCAAATATCAGTAGCTAGGTCAATAGAAGAATTGTTCCCTCAACTGAGCCACATCTACACTGCGTGTGTGTGTTGGGGGAGGGGATAGTGTGTGGTTAGATCAGCTTAATTACAGTGCACAGGAGTGTGAATTTTTCACACCCCTGTGTGATGTAGCTAGGTCAATTTAAATTTTAAGTGCAGACCAGGCCTGAGTCTCTCAATAAAATATCTTATTTTCAAAGGGGCTAAATAGGAAGAAGAAAAGCCATCTGAAAATGAGAAAATTATTAGTCTAACTTCTTTCTTAGCAGGAGGAAAAAATCATTTTTTTTTCTTGGGGGATGAAGCCCCACTGTGCATTAAATCTTTTCTGCCATTTCTGCCCCACCCACAGATATCTATTCTGAGGGAGACATAATCAGCATCATGGACCCAAGATACATTCATGGCTCACACTTCTTGTTGAGATGCACCATTTGTCTCAGGGTACTCAGGATGGAATTAGTAAAAATGAATCTTTTAGAGCTTTCACAGGTAGTCTCAGAGCTCTAGACAAGATGAGAATGCATTACAGCTCAGACATTTACTGGTATCTCCAATAGATGCAGGGGGAAAATCTATTTTCTAAGTCTGTGCAGACTAATTATGAACACAGCTAATTTGGGCACCCCCCCGTCCCCCGCTTGTCCGTTATCTCATTGAGTCCTTGTTACTACTGGCCCTCTCCACACTTTGTTTGTTACATCCATCTACTAAATCCAAGACTGACTTTCCTCTACATGTGTGTACAATACCTAACACAATGAGGGCCCAATCATTGATCTCAATCTCTCTCTCTGGCTCAATGAACATTAAATTATTTATAAAAAGTGGAATAGCTCCAACAGGCGGGATCGAGAGACAGACCTGAACTCTGTAGCCCAGTGGTTAGGGCGCTTGGGATGTGGGAGACCCAAGTTCAAGTCCCTAATTGGAGGCCTACATGTCTCACATCCCAGGTGAGTGCTCTAACCACCAGGCTAGTTGGTGCAGCTCTATCCCTTGCCTTTTGACCAGAAATTCCATCCTCGACCAGAGAAACCTTCCCAAACAAAAGTTTAGTCAAATCTGGCACATTCCCATGAAAAGCTTTGGTCTCGACAAAAAATTGTTTTATCAAAAATTTAATGACCAGGGTCTAATCTTAACCACTCTCCAAACAAAGGAGACCCTCTGAATGTGGGAGATCAAGGATGAAAGCCTGGCTCCATTGAAATCAATGGCAAAACTTCATTGGACCCAGGATTTCGCTCCAAGTAAGTAATAATGAAAACAAGGAGTATCTTGCACTTTGCTTGGGGTTTTATTTGTTTTTCTTTTGATAAGTGGACTAATTTTTTCTTGCATTTATATTTTTTAAATGTCATTTTGTATCCAGAAGGTCAATTATCATCCTCACACCCTTTGAATAAGACAGTGGTGAAGGGGAAAAAAGGCCTGGGCTAAATCATTTTAATGAAGTCTCCATTCTTGAATGGTTTTCTCCAGGAACCCGACACACACAGAAGTCCTCAGATAGGCTTTCTGCAGCCAGGCCTGGCTCCTACTCATTAGTTCTGCCAAGTTTAGCAGAAGCCAAACCCATAGCCCTCCACAACAATACAGAAGGCATGTGTTTGCTGAATAAAGCATGACAGTTTTATTAATCTTATTTGCCATTTAATTTGCCTTTATATTAAGTATTCTACTGCTCTCGGGCTTTTGGATTTTTTTGGACCACTTACAAAAATTCAAATTGGAATCCTCCTTCCTCAAAGATTTCATATAATTGAAGCCATGGATAGCAAAGGGGGGAATCTGAAAATCCCCACTTGATTGCAAGTGTTTTTCACAAGCCCCAAAGCAATTATTTCAGAGTGAATTAAGAAGAAAATATATATTAAAAAAAAACAGTGCCAAAGCTCTGATTTTAATTGGGATAAAGGGAATTTCATAAGGTGAAACGTTCCACCAAATCAGTGGCAAAAAAGTGGATAAAAGCGGGATAGTCAGAGTTGGGAAATGATGTAACTTTATATAGTAGAGATGAGTCTTAAACTGGCCTAAATTCACACACCCTAAATAACATTTTCAAAAATAACCAAGTGATTTAGTCGCCCAAGTTCCATTTTCAAAAGTGATGCAACTCATAGGTCCCACTGAGTTTCAGTCTAACTCAGGACACGTCTACACAAAAAACAAACAAACAAAGAACCCTCCCCCCCCCCCCGACAACCTCACAATAGTTAGTCTCAGAGATGGGGTCAACTCACTAGCGCTCACAGGGCTTGCACGATGGGGCTAAAAATAGCAGCGTAGACATTCCTGCTCGGACTGGAGCCCAGGCTCGAAAATCCTTCCCCCTCACCGGGTTTCAGAGGCCAGTCTCCTGCCTGAGTGGAAACATTGATACTATTTTCAGCCCCATAGCAAAAGCTCTATGAACCTGAGTCAGTTGACCCCGGCTCTGAGACTCGCTGCCAAGGGGTATTTTTGCAGTGTAGACATACTATTAGGCTCCTACATGCCTATATCACTTGAAAATGGAACTTGGACTCCTAAGTGTAGGTGCTTTTGAAAATTTTACCCATTGGCTATACTAGCAGTGACTTCCCTTCTGCTAATGGGTCCACAGGCAGTCAACACAAACCAAATAATGGGCTGGGGAAGGAGCATGACTAAAGTTGTCCTGCCCTGTGGATGTGTCCTTCTGTGTATGGTAACACAAGGACTGAGTTACTTGCACATCTTTGCATCAATAGAGGTGAGTCTGGCCCATGGAAAACAAGGGCCAAGTAGGTGAAGAGGCTGTTCATAGATTACTTTGTTTATAAGCTGTCCCTTCATCCACTCTCTGATAGTTCTCTATTGATCTCAAAGGTCTCAGATTGCAAAACTGATCTCAAATATGTAACTCAAACAGCCACTGTTGAAATAAAAGACATACATTGTTTCCTGGCTCTCTCTTTCTCAAATCTGCTTCTTGTCATGTCCTCATGCTGCTTCCTACCACTTCCAGGCACATGTGATTACCCAGTCATTGCACTCCACAAGGACACTGGAAGAGCATTCATCCCCAAGCAGCTGGCATAGCAGGAGATGCTTCATATTTTGAGGGTCTCTGCTGCAGTCAAGAGTATTGGGACTAGTATGTAGTATGTACTAGATGTAGCCCATTTGATCACCATGTCTCTAAATTGGCCAACTACAGTGAAGAGTCTTTGTCAGGTAAAACCTACAAATACTGCTTCAGAATTTAACACTGACATTTAACTAAAATTTTTGTAAGGCAGAAATCAGCTTGCTAGGGAATTTATGGTCCAGTCAGAAAACTGTGAATTCAAAAATCTCCCAGATAATGACTTCAGTCAAGTGCCTTGTGAAATGGTAAAATGAAAGCTATTTTAATCTTTTTGTAAGTTTTAGACATTATTTATGATACAACACTAAAACACACCGCTGAAATTATCTAATTTTGACAAGATCTCTTCAGGCCTGTTGGTTCTGTGCACTTTCAAATTCTGACCTGGTACCACTTTCATTCCTTCTTGTTATGCAGTTAGTCCCATATGAGAGGGCCATATTTTTACTCTTCTATTTGCATGAATCTTAACATTAAATTTCAGGGCTTTTAAATTTTATTTTTAACTCCTTCACAGCTTTCTGTAGTTATCTTCTGCACTGCATGAATATTATGATTTAGTGCACTAAGCAATCTCAAGCCACACACATTTTATGTTTCCTGTGGGATGTACTATGCAAAATATATGTAAGTGGGGGAATAGTCCCGCTCTTGTGGGGAACTTTCCTGGCTTCTGCACTACCTCGGTGAAGTGGGCTAACGAAAGGATCTGAGTCCTTGCTCCCACTTCCTTTACCCAGTGGCCTCCCTGCCCTTGAGGACTCCCTTCCACTCTCCTGTCTGGCAGAGTCCTCCTAACCCCAGCAAGGCTGGGCCCAGGATTCCTGGGGGGCTTGACCCCCAACCCTGCTGTGGTCACCTAGGACAGGGGCTAAGGTGTCCTCACTCCAGGGTACTCTCTCTGCACTGGGCACTTCTCTGACCCACTGACCATTATATGCATTTGCTTTAAATTGTAAGTTATTTAATCAACAATTAATTTTTAAAAAGAATAAAGGAAAAATGGGAAAGGTTAAAGGAAACACATCACCCCGCTCTTTGGCAGGGAACATCACAAACAGTGTCTCTGGAATGTCAGGGCAGTTCACAGTCTGGTAAGTCCCAGACCTTTTTCTCAGGCCCTGGCTGTGCTGCTGTTGGGGTTACAATCCAAGCCTGGCCTGCAGAGCCCCTTGGTTGAGACGTCTCCCTGTGCTGGGCCTGCTGCCCAGGGTCCCCCTCAGTCTCCCCAGCTGCTCACCGCTCCCAGCTCCGGACTGCTCCAGCCCCAGCTGCACCACTCTGTCTCTGCACTGCTCCTGCTGCCTCCAGCTCCCTGGGCTGCTTCTTTGGCCCCTCTGGCTCTGGTTGCTGCAGCTCTGCTCCCAGGACAGGTCTGCTCTGCAGGCTGCTTCTGTGACTCTGCTCCCAGCACTGACCTGTTTCATGGGCTGCTTTTCTGGCCCCTCTGGCTCTGGTTGCGGCAGCTCTGCTCCCAGGCAAGTCTGCTCTCTCTGGGCCGTGCCTCTGGCTTTGGGGCTGCAGCTCTGCTCCCAGGACAGGGTCTGCTCTCTCTGGATCTGGCACAGCTCTGCTCCCCAGCTCAGCCTGGGCCCCTGCTTTCTCCTTAGCTCAGCCCCACTCTGTCTGACCCTGGCAAATCCAGCTCACATGGGGGACGGGGACTCCCTGATTAGCCTGCTCACCCTGTCATTCAGGCTGACCTGGAGCATTGGCCTCTCCCCATTGTTCCTGGGGGCTGTCAGTCTCAGGTCCTGATTCCCCATCGACCCTTCCCCCTTTTAGTACTGGCAGCTAGCAACCAAAACAACCCCACTGAATGTTAGTAAGGGGACAAGAGTCCCCTTACATATATATTGATTTTTATCAGCACATTCTATACATTTCACTAAAGGCAGGGTTTGGTGCATTTGAGTTGATACACTCCTGAAATACTACACAGAACAAACAAAATCTAAATGTGAAATATAACTCAGCTAGTATAAACTACCGGGACTCATGCTGTTCTGTGTAGCAGTATAGAAACTTATATGGCTTGAATCATCATTGAGAGACCTTTCTAAAATGACCAGAAATGGTCTTGTATATCAAAGTTATGTGCATACATTGACTGGAAAATATATCTAACGTGTTAATTTAAGCTAAGTAAAGCCAATAAGAGTTCTGAGAGTAGAATTTGTATTTTATAACTGGAACTAATGTAATTTCACATAGATATAATAAAACATTGATAAAAATAAGAAGTTGATGCACATTATACTGAACATTTTAGAAAACTAGACAACATGTAAATTTCAGGTAACTAGTCAGCTTCTAAATGCAAGATTTTTTTATATCTACTCCTATTTATTATTTTTAAATTCATTAATTTTAAATTATAGGGATGCAGAGATGAAAGACACTTTCATTACAATGTAATCTGCCCCTCCCCCCACAAAAAAACCAATCTTTGTTTAGTCCAGTAACATACATATAAATATATGTATGTACAAGCTCTTGTACACGATATGGTTTGATCCATTTACTTCAAACTTTAAAAATCATCCACTCTTCCTTGAGATTAATCAAAAATATTTATGCCTGAATCATTTTACTTTCTGAAGTTCTCAGGGAGATAGAAACTTTAACTCATAATGAAACTCTGGTTGGAACTTTAATTTGCAAGAGGTTTTTGGTTAGTCTCCAGGAAACACAATTTGGAAAATGCCAATCTGTTATAGATTGGAGCCTTTGGTTTTACCTTAAGTGCCCATATGTTTCTTTCTGCAATACTGTGATCTATTTTTTTAAAGAACCGATCATAATTCCATATGCTAACAAAGAAGAGTGTTCTATTGACAACAAAGAGCAGTCAGGAGATTCTATGAAACATTAACTGAAGAAAATGATCTAATGTCACAAAAAGACAATAGTGGGAAAGTCGTATTAGATTTCTTCCATCACAGAACTAATTTTAAAACACAGTCATTAGATTTCCATACAGTATAGTTCAGAGGTTCTTGTTGCAGCAGTGCGTACTCATCACCCTCATTGTAAGCTCCTTGTAATGATATGCCCTTTGTTTAAAGCTACTGTACTTCTCCCAATTACAAAAATCCACATTTGCACTCACAGCTAGTTGTGACAGCATTTCTCAGCATTGTAGAAGATATTCCAAGGATAATAAAATACTGGTGGCAGTGCTGTCACTTCAGTGGAGGCTGGCAGAAACTCTGGTCTTGCAAACACATGAGTAACTTTACTCAAGAGAGTCCCCCATTGACACAGGGTATGTCTACACTTAAAATGCTGCATCGGCACAGCTGTGCTGCTGTAGAGCTTTAATGAAGACATTCAATGCCAATGGGAGAGAGCTCTCCTATCGGTATAGTTAATCCACCTCCCTGGGAGGTATAGCTGTGTTGGCAGGAGAAGCTCTCCTGCTGACAACATTGTTTACAAGGTTAGTATAACGACATTATTCAGGCGAGTGGATTTTTCACACCCCTGAGTGATGTTTATACCAATGTAGGTCTGTAATGTAGAGCAGTCCCCCAGAGGGCCTGATTCTATGTTGCCCTGCATGGTTTGAAGTCATTTACACCAGTGCAAAGTGGATATAAGACACACTCAAATCAGAAAGGCAGCCTTCTAACACCCACATCACACTGGTGTAAACTACTTCACACCATGCAGGCAGAGGCAAAGGCTCTGGCCCAGTGGAAGTACATGTACATAAAGTTACTCACCCTTGTAATCATTTGCAAGACAGGGGCCTTAAATTTTTAACCATAAACCCAACTTTGGAGTGTTGTACAATAGAATAAAAACAAACACAATTTAACACATAAACAACAACAAATGCCAGCTACCCTCTGAAAACAGGGCACACATGAAAACAATGGGGGGCCAGGGAAGAATTTCTGAAAGAGAGAAAGGTGATCAAAATGGAAGGTAGCTAATGCATTACCGCATTCTCTTTAAGCTTCCTGGGGTCCTCTCAACTAGTTTGTCTTCTGCCTGAGCTACAATTTCCTGATTAACTAATTCAAACCTCACAATGTCTCTTAATCTAAGTAGTTCGACACCCCTTCCTTTGAAGCTCAGTTCTTCTATAGCAAGCAAGAATTAGCTATCCTAAGTACTTTGACAGTGTTGTGAACACAGTGCAATCTCACCACTGAATGATCTGTACAGCAGACTGGGGTATCTTGAAAGGTCTGGGGCCAGGTTCCAGGTCTGGCTGAGCTGCACTCAGTGCAAGACCCAGGATGGATCAGCTTTCTATTTTGCTGACCAGGGGCCAAGGTTGCTCTAAATTATGCCAGCCAGCGCAGTTCCCTAGGACCACTTCACCAAGTGGAGATTACCAGAATGCAGTGCTGCACGCCTGCCCCGGCTCCCCTAGGAACGCCACCTTTACCTGTTTGAGTGACTCTCCATTTCCTTTGTGCTACCAGAACAGTTGAAAGAGATGGAACCAGTCCTGGTTCCTTTACTGTGGAAAGATTTGTTCTGGAAAGGGTTTTCCACTTTTCCTGAAAGGTCTTCAGGCACTGGCTAGACACCATTCAGGAGGCCCCTTATAAACCAGATGGGTGCAGGCCTGGTTGGCCAGTGGAGATCCTTCTGAAACATCCAAACCACAGAGTCATGCCCAGCATGGGTGTGATGGCTGACCAGAGGCTCACTTCAAACCCTCCTCTTCCTGTTTCTCCTCCCTCCACCTACAAAGAGCACTCAAAGGGAGTGGGGAGGAGGCAGAGCTCTGCTCCCTCACTCAGTTGATTCTTTTCCTGCTTTTCCAGGCTAAAGCTTAATCCCAGCAAACAGGGGGGCCATTGTTCTATATGTAATTGATTTGCTAACAGAAATGTTCCAAGGAAATGAGTACAAAATGCAAAATTGGTTTCACATTCAACAAATTATTCATGAATAATTTTAGGCCAGCTCTACATACAATATTATACTATATGGCTGTTAACATTCATTTATATATCACAGTCATTGGTCTTTTCATTTTGAAAGATTAACAGCATATACAAGATGAGATTTAAAATTCAAAGTTGTGCTCAATATCATTATAGTGCATGTAAATGAGAAGACAACAACAATAGCATGTTATGGTAATATATATATCTATATTATAATTTTAGAGAAAATAAAGTAAGTTACAGAGGTGCAAATATTAACTTGCAATATGAACTACTATTTCATATTGCAAGTTAAAATCAAAATACATTTATTTGCATTTTTATTAGTAGTGAAGATTTTACCAATTGCTATAAAATAAGACAAGCTCTTGTACATTTCAGTTGAGACTTTCAGTGGGAGTCAGGCACCTATTGCCATTTGTGCCTTTGAAAATCTCCCCCTTAATTCTTAACACTTAAGCAGACTGCCTAGTTGTAGTGTATGAAAGGATAACAGACAGAGAAAGGTACCTACATTGTGCCCTAGGCTGTTTGTGTTTGAGAGTCAGAGCATCCTTGAAAAAAGAAATCAAATCAAGACAGCAGAATCAGACTTTATTACAATTTGACTGTGGTGTAATTTCTGGACACAAGGTTATATTTCACAGTTAGCTTCACAAAATTTAGCCAAGTTTCAGGAAGGAAACTGGTCTGTTAGAGGTTTCAGCAGCTGACAATAGTGTTTGAGGTTTTGAATCCCATTCTCTGTAGTTTTCATAACATATGGTAACATTTTTAAGGTGAATAAAGAGAAATCCTCATATTCCTATTAAAAGTCAAACTATTACCAGGCAAGTTACATCTTTGAAAGAAGGGTTTCCCCCAAAGACCTGTTAGGACCCAACACAGATCATAGTCAGAATACAATGTGAAATACACCTCTGACACAGCCAATCACACTGAGAAGCACACAGACTTCACCCTGCCTACTCACAAGCTGCGGGAGGCCAGAAGAAGGAAGAGCAAGAATAGGAGGACAAAAATAATTCTCATTATTACCTACCTCTGAGTATGGGGAGAGACACAAACAAAAAAATCAACTCTAAATAGATCACTCACATGGAGTATTTAATTCTGCAAGGTGCTCTGAAAGCTCCCTACCACGGTGCTGCATGTAGTATATAAACCTAGTTAGCTAGACAGACAAAGCCAAAACATGACAAATCAGAATGTGTATGTGTAAACTTTACAGTCTCTTAGACAGAAAGATATAACATTCCACTTCTACATAAATTTACACTACCTTTTACTGATTAGAGAAAAGCATTTTATTCAAATTACATTATCTAGGGATATGAAATATTTAATAAACTTCCTGACCTAGGAATTGGGAACTTTAGAAGACAATAGGCCAGATCATCATCTGGTGTTAATGGACAAGCTCCATTGACTTCATTGGCCCAGTGGACTTAAACAGCTTTGAAACCGGAAGGATCTAGAACACTGATACTTTCTAATAGCCCTAACAAAGCTCCCATAAAGCCAATTGTTCTGCATATGTGCAGATCCAGATTCAGCTACTGATACAACAAAACCAGGGCTAATATTTTTTCATTAACATTTTGGCCAGGTCTACAGACCTATAATCAGTATAACAACATTGCTCTGGAGTGTGAAAAATCCACACCCCTGAGCCATGTAGTTATACTGGCCTAACACCCTCTCTAACCTCCCACCTCTGCTCCCCATGTAGACAGCGCTATGACGACAATAGAAGAGCTTCTCCTGTCAACTTAACTACCACCTCTTGGGGAGGTGGATTAATTACACCTGTGGGAGAAGCTTTCCCATCGGTGTAGTAGCATCTTCACTAAAGTGCTACACTGGTGCAGCTGCGTTGCTGTAGCGCTGTATGTGAAGACAAGCCCTTTGTTTTTCTACCATCTGGATTTCTTCAAACTAGTTTAGAGTCATGGATTTCTAGAAATCAAATAACTCTTCAACTTTGATGTATGGGAATGCTGCGGTTCATAGGAAACCTCTCTTATATATACAAGCTAGAAATACGTACATGTGACACTCTCAGTGCAGACCTGAAAAGCCCAGTTTAAAAATACATTTTAAATTCCACCAGGGCACATTACTGGTACATCCGCTTAACCAGATATCATACAGTGAATAATTATTTGGTTTCCCTTGTTCACAATCACAACAAAATAAAACAAAGCAGGAAAGAAAACTGTCACTTCCCCTACACCTGAGATATTCTAAAACAATACATTAAAACAAACAACAACAACAACAACAAACTCATGCAAAGAGACACTCTCTATTGACCTGATCCAATGCCCACTGAAGTCAGTGTGAGTTGCATCAGGCCCTAATGCCTTATTAAAAATCAACACACAGACTGTGATCTCATCACAGACCATAATTATTAACAAAAACAAACACCTAAATGAGACACAAAAATACTCCAAAAACATAACCACAGATTGGGGAGGAGGGAAAAGAATAAAGAAGGGAAAATAAAATAAACCTGCCTACCACAGCCACCAGCTTCCTGCAGTGAATGGCTGCAATAATTAGCAACCTTAGTCACCATCCTTCAGTCACTGATCCAGACAGGAGCCTATTTCGTGGGACTGGCTCCTTTATAGCCTGCAGCTACAACAGCCCAGGGAACCACACAGATGGTGCGTCCAAATGGTGGAATATATTAAGATTATTCTTAGATGGAGTTTAACACCACAATATTAATTGTAATAAAAGAAATCTTATTTCATATTTCAATGCATTGTATAAAGTGTATATTGTATCTTGATTTTACCATACCAGAACCACTTAGCAACAGTTCACGCTCCCATTGCATCAAGTAGAAGTATTTTAGGAAACACACTATAATACACATTTAGGCATCTGTCATGGCAACATAAATAAAGTATGGGTTAGCACTACTGGAGCTGAGATTCGCAACTGAGCATAGCTCAGCAGTGGCTGAGGAACAGAAAAGAAAAGGTAAACCTGGTTAGTGCTTGAGTTTGAAGGGGCAGGGGTATGTTATGCAGGAATACACAGTACTTGCTGCCTGTGCTGATTCAGCTCTTCCAGTACCAAATTCCCTCTACTGCGCTGCATAATTGGGTTAATTTCAATCCTTCTTCCTTTATGGGCAGCCAGTGATGATGCTGTCCCCTGCTGTGCTCAGTTGAGAACACTAGAAGTAGTGCCTATGGGAGAGCTGACTCAGCATTGCGAGGGATAATAATTTGTGATAGTCTTCGGTGAGATTAAAAGCATTTCAAATAACATTACACTAACTTAAACACCTCTTCTTTCTCACCTTTTTTCTATACTTTTATATGATTTAGTAAGTTGGCACTTAGCTGCTAAATCATTCGTAGAGCTGGGTGAAATTTTTTTTAGCCAATAGTAAATTCACCAAAAAATGCATTTTTTCAGGGCTCCAAAATTATTCGCAAATTTGGGTCAAAGTTGGCCAACAGTTTTGGCCAAAAGCTCCCCCCAAAAACTAATTCCGCTTCCCCCCCTCCCCAAATGTCAAAATACTTTGTACTGGCATTTTCAAAATGAACTATTTTGACATTTCATGTAAAAAAATATATCAACTTGAAACAACATTTGAAATGTTTTGTTCATCCTGAACAATTTTTTTGTTTTTTCATTTGAGCAAGAACCTCCCCCCTTCACTCCTCCCCCCCACCCCCCAAAGTTCTGGTTCCAAGTGTCTTTTTTAAAATTATTGTTTCAATTCAGTCACTGAATCAAAAAAAAACAATTATTTGCTCAGGTCTATTAATTAGACATGCTATAAATCATTAAAATAAAGGAAATCTTTCTTTGGCCCTTGAAATGGGGAGCGGCACCAATCCCCCCCCACCCCCCGTTAAATGGTTTCTAAAACCCTTTTTGTATCCAGACCTGAAGGATTACAGAAAAGCAGGAATTGCCTAAACCACCCAACCATCATGAGACAGTCAGGTGACAATATAAATTCAAGGCGTGATAAGATGGTGACATTATAAAACTCTGCAAGGAACCTCGGTTTGGGGAAGCTCAGAAGAGAAAAGAACCTCTGTGAGTGATAGAAATAATGAACTTCTGTAGATAGAAAGAACCTCTGTAATAGTGAATGTGGGTCAGAGAGTGATATGTATGCTTCATCCTGAGGGACTGTCTTTACACCCTGTTGTAGGCAGGCTGTAGTAAACCAAATACTGTCCCAAGGGGTTACCCCGGCTGGTAAATGTTATTAATCCCAAGTGCCTACAGCCTGCTTTTGAATAAGTGTCAAGGAGCTTATCTTTTTGTCTGTCTGTATAAATCTAAACAAATATATAAATATATCATACAAGTTTTGTGTCTTTGTGCTTTCCTGAGATTCTCTCCCACTCGTTCCTGCAAAATATGTGCTCTTGTAACCCTTACCTCAGAAGGATTCTACTTGTGTGTATTTGTTTGCCTCCTGCAGTAATATGTTAATACAGCTCCCTTGTAGTTTTAAGAAAAGACAGTACTATAAACAAATTATTTATACAGTGCCACAGGAAAGGCTATTGTCCTGCAAAAGCTTATAGTCTAAGGGCTCATAGCCTAGCCATGTCACAGCAGAGTTCATTGTAGGCCAGCTCTAACACTGCACGGAATTCCTATCTGCTCCTTTACTGAAGCTTTCTGGTGTTCTGTACAACTGAGGATCTGGTCCTAAGGATGACATTCACTCAATGTACAACTAAAGTCCTCAGAATACGCCTTGTGCTGGCCCTGCATATAGGTGAATTTCACTCTAAGGGCCTGCTCCTGCTGAAAGAAATGGGGAAACCGCTATTGACTTTCCTAGGAATGGGCTCATGATGCAATACAAAGGTTGTGCTGACTGCGTGGGTTTGCTTTGTGCATACATCTTTTCTTATGGTAAGATTCATTCCAAAATAGGCGTATGGCATTTCCTGGGCTTCCGATGCCCATGGAAAACATGATTATGTGATATTTTCAGAGCAGAAAATGCACATTTTTAGACAATCTAATTTGTAATATTTGCAGTGAGCCATACAGACAGTCCTAGTGGTTTATAGTCTGAAAGGGCTCCATCTAGCACGCTGCTGAAAGGTATGTGGAGAGGCATAGTGCTATTGCTCAGCAGTGCATGCTTCTTGGGCTCAATGGACATGAAAGAGTCCTCCATATATTGTAGAAACATATCCAGCATATGCCAGCATGAGTAAACCTCTAAAAATGAGCACTCAGGATTAGTGGGGAGTGGTGGATGGGCTGGGGGAGGCTGAGATAGGGTCTGCGCATGACAGAAATACTGCCAAAGGTTCCCATAAAACAATATCTTTCAGAGCCAGCCCCTCAGTGCCTCCTATAATATGTTGGGCACCACGTTCTTGCTGCTCCATCCGTACAGAGCGCCTGCTCCCCTTGGCTAACTTCAGCTGATTGGATTGTAACAAAGCACTATGTTCAGCAGCTTTGCTGGTGGCTCAGTGTTAGCGATGGGGAAATAACACAGAGGTAGTGCCCTTTTCCTGTTTTCACTGAAATTTCAAAACAATTTTGACCACCTCTGCTCTTTCATGACCCTCATTGATGCCACAGCAAGATCCAAAACTGCACAAATAATTTGGTGCAATAGGACTTTTGTGCAGCCAGCCAATTCATAAAACAAAGCAGTAAATATTGATGCCAAATAAACAACCAGAAGTATCCATTTTATTATTGTAGCAAACTACAATGGTGAGAACAGCTTATATACAAGAATAAAAAGCTTAAAAGGTAACATCAGTGGAAATTAATGTCTGTGATCAGCATAGATAATGAAATTTTGTTTCTGGTTAGTTTTAATATAGGTCAAGTAAATGAGCTGGAAAAGATAATTAAATAGCGTGGCAGTTTATTTAAAGAAATAATACTAAACATTTTAAAATATAGGCAGCCTGTGGTTTTGAAGTCGGATATTTCATAATGGTTGCCTTTCTTGGGGGACATAAGCCCAAGAGCGCCACCTTAGCGTTGTACAGTAAGGCCTAGAGCAATAAATGAAAAGAGAAATCATCCAGCAGGAAAAGACTGCAGCTAATAAATATTTGATCAGATACACAAATTTGCAACATTTGATTATGCCTTAAGAAATTTGCCATCATTTATTAACTCCTGCCATGTAATCCTACAGCACTAGGTTTCTTAAGAAACAACAAGCCAATATAAAGCTATTACTTTTTTCAATCAAATATTTTGCCAACTGTATATACAGCTGAAATGCTGTTGGACTTAACTTGTGTGAGTAAAACAGAAAAAATGCAATGACGCCTCTGCAACACAGCAGATGCAGAATCTCTGTGCTGTTCTGAAGAGCTAAGCAGTTTACACACAGAATTATAGATGTTTCTTACAAAACAAACCCCACTTTATTTCATGCAAAATAATATTTTTGGACCTAAAAGAGAAAATGTCAGCACCTTGGACTAAATCACAGTGCATTTGTCTCTGAAGACTAACATTTGATTTCTCAAGATATACAGCCACTACTTCAAAAATGAACAAAAATATCGCATTTTACCAAAATGTCCTGAAAATTACTGAAGTCAATGGGAGATGAAGAACCAACATCTCTCAGGATCAGGCTCTATGCAACAGATATGTTTTCTATAGTTCACTTCCTAATGCTGTTAAGAACTAGGATATTCCTGTCGACATAGAATATGTTTCTAATCAGTCTCCATTGTAGGCCAGATTCTAATGCTCTTGCTCACTACTCCACTGAAATCAAAGAGCTGCTCAGAGAATAAAGCACGACTCAGTTTAAGAGCATTAGCATCTGATTTCTAGAGATGTAACAATTCATTGTTTGTGATACCCAAATTCACTACCATACTAATGAAAGAGAATGAAATCCCTTAAGGGATCAGAAGCTTGTATTACCTTTGTGAGAAAAGATATTCAGCAAAAGAAGTTAAGAGTTAAAGGAAATTATGCTTCTGTATATTATATACATTTCTTTCGCCTGATAAAACTTGCATGAGTGTAGCTTTGGCTTTTCAAAAAAATGCTGAATTTCCTTTCTTTGTCTATGAGCAGGCAGGTTTTGGCAGAGGTGACTTTCCTCCAAAGGAAAGGAATAGCTTGCTTTCCTCAATTAAGGAGTCTCATTGACAAGTTTTGAAGCAACTGGCATTTAGTCCTCTATAGTTGGACTGACAGAGGAGTGAAGAGAGAATTTAGAGTAAGAACCATTGTGAAAAGATCATCAGGACTTCAGAACCTAGAGTGCATGGACTAGGATTTCCCTGGGGAGAACATGGAGAGTTCCAAGAGTCTAACAAATCTTCAAGCTGCAGAAGGATCTTCACTGCATCTGGCTGAGGAAAGATCACCGTACTGCAAAAGTGATCCTGCAATGGCACAGAGCTAACTTCAGGATTCCTTGCTTATAGTGTAATGGACGAGGCATGGATGGGATGCCCTTATGCCACACTGATCCTGGATTGCATTTTTGGCCTCCTTTGACCATAAAAGGCTGGTGCAAGACAAAAGAGCACTAAGACAAGACAAGTGGAACCGCCATATACAGAGCAGAACCAGGAGGAGTGAAAGTGTACTGGAGAGCCCTAAGCTGCTTTCTGAGACCTGCCACTAACTTGCCCTTTGTATACCTGCCTTACACAATGTTTTTACTTTTATTCACTTTGGAATTTTAGGTACTAGGTTAATTATCTAAAAAAAGCTTTAAAATAGGATATCAACTATCCATGACTCTACATTACTATTACTATCATCTATTACTCTACATTTAAACAGATAACCAAACTGGTATCCAAACTTCTTTGGCAACAATAAACAAGCCACATCAAAATGAACAGGAATGGATCAAATAATACATCTTCCAAATAATGCATATTTGTACCCATGGTCACACACTCATCCACAGACTCCAGGGGAGGGTTTAAGAAATATCCATTCACATCCATCCAGCTCCCTCAATCCTGGATCCCTTTAGGTAAATGGATTATAGATCTCTCCCAGATTGCCTGCCTCCCTCCACTTCTGAAAACCATCTTGGGGGTGAGCAGGGCCTTTTGATACTATCTTCTTCCCTCCAAGGTTCTTCTGGTGAAACTGACAGGCACACTATTCCATCCTGGGATCTTTGAGGGTGGTCAGCTAGCCTGGTCCTTAATCTTATATCTTTAGGAACATTGGTAAGGTATGGGACAGACTTTCCCTAAACCCTCTGGAATACTGTGGAATGGGGAACAGCAGGGGAAGCTTCTGGAAAGGTCGAAAGGAAAGGCACCACTGCTCACTATCCCTTGCTATGGACTGGAGCCCAAGACATCCTAAATTACCACATACAGCAACTGGGGAAACCCATGGGTCAGGGATCCTGAAGTTTATCATGGACCCTCCTATATATCTTCTATTATGTTCCCCAGTAATGCACAAAGTGAGATACATTGCCCTTGTCACACCAGTTTTATTTGCCCCTTACATGTCTTTAAACAGAAAAGGTATTTGTTTTTACATTTCCAAAATACTGGTATATATCTAAATAATAGCATACGGAACAAATGCACCTTGGGGTGAGTACAAAACACACTTACAAAACTCTTCTCACCCCCACCCTCCTCAAAAGGACAATTATTTCATCTGGACCTCTGGTGCACACATACATAACGCAAAGTGTCAAACTCTCAGTTTCTGGAAAACTAGAATTGCTGTACCTGGCTGAGTTTCTTTTTATAACTGTAAAAATATTTAAAAAACAAAAAAGAACTTCCCACAGGTCTTGGTCTAACTAATGTTCAGATGTGTTTTTCAATTACAGCCTATGTGCTAACACTAGATAACATTGCTGTCAAGGTTCCTTCCTACTCTGGACTCTAGGGTACAGATGTGGGGACCTGCATGAAAGACCCCCTAAGCTTATTCTTACCAGCTTAGGTTAAAACTTTCCCAAGGTACAAACTTTTACCTTTTGTCCTTCAACCTTTATACTGCCACCACCAAGCGTCACACAAAAATAACAGCAGAAGTGCCCACTTTGAAATGTCTCCCCTCCCAAATATTCCCCCAAGCACTACACCCCCTTTCCTGGGGAAGGCTTGATAAAAATCCTCACCAATTTGCATAGGTGAACACAGACCCAAACCCTTGGATCTTAAGAACAATGAAAAAAGCAATCAGGTTCTTAAAAGAAGAATTTTAATTAAAGAAAAAGTAAAAGAATCACCTCTGTAAAATCAGGATGGTAAATACCTTACAGGGTTATCAGATTTAAAACATAGAGAATCCCTCTAGGCAAAACCTTAAGTTACAAAAAGACACAAAAACAGGAATAGCACAACCATTTAGCACAACTTATTTTATCAGCCATTTAAACAAAACAGAATCTAACGCATATCTAACTAAATTGCTTACTGACTTTTTACAGGAGTTCTGACCTGCATTCCTGCTCTGGTCCTGGCAAAAGCATCACACAGCCAGAGAGACCCTTTGTTCCTCCCCGCCCCCCAGCTTTGAAAGTATCTTGTCTCCTCATTGGTCATTTTGGTCAGGTTCCAGCGAGGTTATCTTAGCTTCTTAACCCTTTACAGGTGAAAGGGTTTTTCCTCTGGCCAGGAGGGATTTAAAGGTGGTTACCCTTCCCTTTATATTTATGACCATTGCATTTTAGGAAGAAAAGTTTACTCACTTCTCCCCAGTGTGTCTGAGTTACTGAAACACATTTATTTTGCTCCTTTGTACTATTAAAAAACAAACAACAACAAAACCACCCTTACCTGAATCTTGAATACCCCTCATATCTCATTCCTTTCCCCTCAGGCAGTGGGATAGCTTCATGGTTGTCTATTTGGTTTAGGTATAAACAGGGAAAGTATTTTAGGGTTAAAACCCACAAAAAAACCATTACAGCTTCACTTAAGTATTTATATTCCTGTTAAAACTGAATTTAAGAATCTATGCCACACATGCAGGAAAAAGAAACAGAATTAAGTTCTATTGATCCTAATACACAAGAGTAAGGAAGAATTATTGTAGATGAAGCATTTTTAGGGATTATGGTTTGAGCTGTCAACTTTGTAGCTTCCAGTTCTCACAGCATTCTGCAGATTTTCCAGGGACCAATTACTGTACTAAGTTATGTATTCAGAAATAATTTCTTGGATGCATTTGAGTTTGGGAGGGAAATTCTTGCAATTGTGCCCAATGTGAATTGGTAGGTTTGCCGGTGACAGTTTTTCAGGATTCCATCATTAACAATACATGGCTACAGCATTACTGAATCTGATCTGGGCACTGCACACTACCCACAGGACTGAAGAGGAACAAATCAAAGTTTGACAAAATAATGAAATGAAACAGCAGCAGGTCAAGTTAAATTAGTTGGAAAAATAAATGATTTTTTCAGCTGACCCTGAACATTGTTTTTCTACAAATATGTTTCACATTTCAATACAATAAAGTCAATTGTTGAGGTTTAAGAGTATGGCAAAATAATTTTAATTTCTAGATTAAAAAAAAAAGTTGGGGTACACTTTTATCCCAATACAAAAACAAGGTAGGGACAATGAACAGGATTCAAAGTTACGAACTCAATTCCCATTGAAATTTAACATCAGTTGGGTCACTTAGAAAACCCCATTCAATGATTTTATGCATACTAAAGGGTTTTTTCTTCCACTGCATACTTCCTTAAATCCCAATGCATTTATTTTCATAGATACACTTATATTTAGCACTTTTTAAATGGTGGCAAAATAGATATGTGGATGATGCTGAATATTTATATAAGCCCCAATCCTGCAAGCTAATCTCTGTGAGTGTAAGAGTCTATCCATTCAGTGAAGCGATGTACTGGTCAGAAGAAAAATTGAAAAGGAAGTCTCACGTGAAAGAACAAAATGATGAGGCTGGCTTTGACCATAGATGTTTTCCAAACTGTAGTCCAGCCAGAGACACCGACTTCCTGAATTACTGGGAGGTGCTCGATCCCCCACTCTGCCCCCAGTTCCACTCCCACTCTACCCCTTCCCCCAACCTCCCTTTCTTGCCCCGCCTCTTCCCGTCCCTCCCCTACCTCTTCCTGTCCACACTCCTTCCATCCCTCCCCCAGTGCTTCCTGCACACCGCTGAACCGCTGATCACCAGCAGGCAGGAGGTGCTGGGGGAGGGGGGGAGAGGGAGGAACTGATTGGCAGGACTGCCGGTGAGTGCTGAGCTATATTTTTTCTGTGGGTGCTCCAGCCCCGGAGCAACCAAAGAGTTGGTGTCTATGAGTCTAGCGCACTCTCATCAAGCCACAGGTGTGCATTGCACCAACCACTGCCAATATAATTGTTTGGCTTGTGAGCCCGTTCCTTAAGATGGACTTGTGCATCTTGTGTTTATATACTTACCATACATAGTAAGCAGCCTAGCTTTTTTCCTCCTTAAAGAGCATAAGACAAAAATTAAACAGGTGATGGGACAGCAAGTGGATTGAGCACTTTTTAAAGATTAGTAAGACTCACAGGGCCTAAAAATACTTTTTAAAAGTCACTGTACATGATATGCAATTAGATGGAGGAGTTTCTGTATAATTTGTCATATGTCAGAGATAATATTCCCAACAGAGCTGCCTTGACTGCAGAACAGAATGGATGTGATCTTTTAAAGTTGTAAAGATACAAGCACAGTTAAAAATCACATATTCCCCAATTATTACAAAAAAGGCCTAAATATTTTCCAATTAAGAAATACTGTTGGAATAACAAAACGAGTATTCAAGGCAAAATTAGGACCTAATCCACTTATCCTCTATTGGCTCAGTTTTGCAAGGTACTGAAGACACTGACCCCAGTTCAGCAAGCCATTTAAGCACAATGCTTAACTTTAAGCATATGAGTAGTCCCATTGCATTTAGTCATACAGTTCCCATGCTCAATAACTTTGATGGATCAGGATCGGAGTGCTCAGCACCTTGTAGGATTCAGTCTTATTTGAATAGCACATTTCATTCTGGCCTGATGGAGCCTAAAGACTGTTTAAACATGGTCCACTTGACACATCCCTACTATGCCTTCTGTACATGAGCAAGGGTCCTGGATAATGTGGCTCTAAATTACACTTATACACACACACATGCTAATTTAACTCTCGTCTTGACTTGCCTGTCTTGCAGAGAGGAAGTTCCTCAGGGCAGGGACTGTATCTTCATTGCTGACACCAAAGACTAGCAGAATGAGGTTTTGTCAGAGTTTTATCATGCTCTTTCCCCTCAGATGTTTCTATCAAGGAAACTGTTTGGCTACCAAGGAATTTCTTGCCACTGACAGGCTATCCCTAAAGTATTCTTGGTATTTGATGAGGGTACCCTGGGCCTGAGGTAAAAGCTTCTCGTTGAACATCCTGCTCCTCTAGGACTTGATACAAACCCCATTGAAACCAATGGGAGTCTTTCCATTGACTTCATGGGCTTTGGATCAGGACCCCAGAGATAAAAGAAGTGTAGTGAAACTCACTGCAGACATCCTATGCTGGCAAGCCTGGAGTGTCTCAGAAATGGGACATATGGGGGCAAGAAGGGGCAACTGGACTTTGGAGAGAAATCTGAACTGGGCATCATGGATAAGGTGTTGGACTTGTGAAGACTGGGAGGCTGATAAGAGAAAATATGAATTTTAAGAACTCTTTAGCATAAAAAAAGATACATACTGTAAATGGAGAACATTAAGTTCAGTCTGAAATCAGATTTCATTTCTCAGATTCTATGGTCTTATTAAATACATAGCTAAATAAGTTGAAAAAATATGTTTTTTAAAATTAATGCAGTGTTGTTTTAAGAATGATGGTGCCTTTTTAATACAATTTCACTAATTCTTGGCATGAAAACAGACTGAGAACTATTTGCAGTAATTTCTAATGAATAAAATTCACCGCTTTCCCCAGACTCCAAATGAATCCTAAAATTAATGTGAAGAGAAAAGGAGTGTGATGAGATGGACACATTGATCATGTGTCTACTCAAGGCAGTATTCAATAAAATACAAGTGCTAGAAAGAAAATGGTATAGCCACGGGAGCTGGGCAGTCATGAGCAATGGATTAACCTCTTCTCTGCTGAAGATCTTAAAATGCCATAATGGAATGTCAGGACATGCCAGGTACGTTTGGCCAGAAAGGAGGTATATACCAGTCAGTCATAGCAAGTATGTTTGGAAGGCACATGAAGCAGTTAAAAAAGGTAGAGCTCTGGAACTGGATGTAGTAATAAGAAAAGTTGTGATACATTATACGACAGAGTCAAAGAGTGAAGGACTTTGGATTTTGTGTTTTAAACAATGTGTATATTTTTAAAAGGTCAGTGCATGTTTTTCAAATATTACTGCACATCTATGCATCAGTGCATTATTTTAAAGCTCTGGTCTCTCTCTCTGTCTCAGTGACCTATCAGTGCTGGGTACCTTCACATTCAAAGATTTCCAAACCAGGCTGGCCTATCTGTAATTGAAATGGTTTTGAAGGAGTTGTTATGAAGTGAACAGATTTGTGTTTCACATTTTGAGAGGTAATGAAAATACTAGAGTAAGTCTATAGGGGTCTGCTAGCCACTGGAAGTACATGAATTTCGCCAGTGGCTGTGTGACTGGTGTGTAGCTGAAGGCTTTGGCTGGGTGACCATAGGCTTTGGTTTGTGGAGTACTGGGTCATGTTCCAGTGGGAAAGTGGCTTGTATGAATGGGAAGGGGAAGCTAATCTTCTCCATTAAAGGCTGGCTGGAGCAGCCAGGAAGGCATTAGTGCAAGGGGAGGTTCCTAAGAAGGTAAATACATTACAAACCCAAACTCAGCATATCACAAACTAATTGAACCAATGTGACAAATAGTGTATAGAAGAACATTTTCAATTACTTAAATAGCAATGCTAGGAGCCTGGATAACAAGTAGGAGGAACTGGAAATTCTCACAGTGAGTGTAATTAACCATTGGAACAGACTTTTAATGGAAGTGATGGTGTCTCTATCCTCAATGTCTTCATACCAAGACTGCATGTCTGGAGGATATCTTTAGCCAAACATAAGTTATGCTTTAGTCAAATATACAAGTTATTAGGCTCAATACAGAGGCAGCTGCATGAAATTTAATAGACTGTACCAGGAGATCTGACTAAATGAATCTAATGGTCCCTTCTGGCCTTAAACTTTATGAAACTCTTCTCAGTTGTTTCTGATATTCTAAGATGATCAACTTCCCAGTGAAATAACTTACCCAGCTATAGATTTATTATCGTACAGCTGCTCTAGTTACACATTTTATACTTCTCTCCCATTTCCAGTCTTAATTACTTTAACAATGGGCACAATTTAAACAACTGGATAGTTCCTTCTTGAAATGACTTTTCTCAAAAGAAATGAAGGCTCTTTCATACAAGAGGTACTTCACTGCTCACTATGAGTCTTTAACCTGTAAAGGACAAAATAATTGCCAATCAGAGGGATGATAATTCCATTGAATGGTTCTGAGCACTCATGAGACTGAAGTTTGAATAATTTTTGTAATTACCACAGTTCTAAGAAAGAGTTATATACTTCTGATTCAAAAACGGGTCTGCTTTTAGTATTGTAGAGCACTGTATTATGGATTCAACTCCATTCTTCCCCCACAAATTATGGCTTAAAACAAAAAAGTGAAGAAAATTATACAGATAACTATCTTATAAAACCTATTATAGCTACTGATGTTTTTAAAGTATTCTAAAGCCAATGGAATGTTAAGGAGAACCTGCTCTCTGACCTGTCTTTGTACTGGGGCCAGATCCAGCAAATCTTTGCTCATCCCTATCATCACTGTTCTGGGTTGATGGCAAGAGAGCTATTGCATGAGTAACAGTTTGCAGGATTGGGCCCTTGGACCCCAATGTGACTACTCATGTATTAAAGTTGAGCATGTGTGGAAGTCTTTCCATGATTAGGGCTTTGGAAACACAACACAGTATTTATTTAAACATGTAGTTCAACTTTTATACCCCAAAAGTTATTTTTCTCTACATTTTAACATCTTTACTATTCATTATAGCAATCATGAGCTTCAGAGTTAAGAACTGCATGTAAACAAATGACAGGATACCATTGTGCAGAAATTACAAGAGCCCTTTTCCCACTGACTTTAAGAAATTTGGTGAAAATATGTTTGTCTTTTTGTTCTTGCCCCAGAATTTTTTTACAAGTTTTTTTTTTTAAAAAGTCAATTTCACATTGAACTATATGAAATGTCAAAAGTTTTGATGCAAAACTGTTTTGTCGAACCAAGAATTCAACATTTAAATTGTAAAAGTTTAGAGTCAAAATAGGACACGTTTGAATGAAAATGGTCCCATTCTTAAATAAATAAATAACCCTGTTACTGAGGAAAAATTGCCAGATTTTTCAAAATAGATTCAAATTTCCCAAAATTGCAGGTTGAGGGTTCTCCACTTCCCATTACCTGAATCCATCAGGTTCATGTAATCTCCACCTTCACAGAGGTGAAGGGAATAATGTAGTCCTGTTTGTACACAAGGTCTTTCGCAGTCTTCCTCTCTGTACCTTTCCTTTCTCACATCCTTATAAGATATTCTTAGCTACCACCTAGACAGATGTGCAGATAAAACCCAGTCATCCTCAAACAGAGAATTCTGTAAATCCTATTAAGAAAATAAACATAAGGCTTGAAATTAATTGGACATGATTGCTTTATACATGGGGCAGGAGGAGATGGAGGAACAAATTAAGGTACTTTTAATTCTGAACAACGGAGTTGAGAAGTAGGGCCTGAATATGGTTATGTATTAAAGAGAGATTTTCTCTACTGTTTACTAATAAAACAACACTGATAATGACATGGTTTTTATTAATTAAAATCATTCTGACACACCAAGACTCGTTCTACCCCTCCCAACCCCAGAAGGCTCTCTCTACACCCTCTCTGTCACCCTCACTGCCTCCTGTTTCTGCAGTGCGCCCCCCTTTGTTTAACCCAAACACAATGCACAATACTGTAGCTACATACCTTCACAAAGCCTTTCAGATATATGTCTTTGCCATTTTGCTATATTCTGCTAGATAAATGAATGACAAGTGCTATGAATGAAAGGATATTGTATTTGCACTCATCCCTGGAAGAATTCAAAAAGCCACCAGTCTGAACTGGGAATGCATCTTAATTGGGTGCTTTCAGAAATTATGTAATTTCAATTGAAAAGGAAGTGAAAAGTTTCCTAAAGTGTCTCATGGCACTATTATCGTGGAATGATCACTTAATTAGGAGATACTTTTCAAAGCATTCTCCTTAGTGAGCTTCTAAAGTGGAGAGAGATGCAAAATTATAAAAAAGCCTATTTCCCACATGTAAATTAGCATATTGTGCACAATAGTGAATTAAGGATGGATCTATGGATCTGCATATGAAGGGATCCCAGAGTACAATGTTTTATTGTGTAAAACACTACTATGAAGCACATTAGGATGCTGAATATTTGATATATATATTTATCCATATATCCAAGCTCCAAGAACCTCATGTGAATAATCAGAGGTAAGGGTCAGATCAGGCTCCATCTAAGCAAGTAGTCATTTTTAGGTACCAGCTGTGTACCATGACTAGGTACCATGTATAACAGAGAACAAGAAGTATTTGTTTCTGGGGTCAGAAAATCCAAATGAATACCCAGTAAAGCCATTTTAGAAATGTTTTCCCCTGCCAAAAATTTAGATGGAAACCACGTTTTTTCCTCTTTGAAAATTTTCTTCATTTTTTTTTTAGTTTTAAATTGAAAACCTGAAAAAGATGCTGAGAACCAAAACATTTTCTTTTTTTGTCAAAACCAAAACATTTTTGACATAGAGACTTTTTTGTGCAAAGTTCCATTTTGTTGACAAGACAATTACCATCTACAACCACTTTGATAGAAAATTTTCAACCAGCTTTAATATTCAGAAATAGGCATTCTGTATTGGACAAACAGAAAACGAATTGTGATTTCACTCCTTTTTTTAAAATTAAATCAGTCCTACTCAATAGTACATCTATTTTAAGTTGGCCTAGATGGACACAAACTCATGGTGTCACCATTTGCTTGGTAAATTGAATTGTCCCACTCTAAACCCAGATTAAGCTTCTAAATACCATTAACTTCTCTGTCTGGCATAACAGTAACATATAACTGCTGACTGGTCCATAACGTACCCTTTGAGGACGTCAGATTTCTTGTTCATCATGTAATAATCTACCATTAATTATATGGATCTGATAATGTTTAAGTACTATAGACATGGATATAAAACTGCTACAGGTCTTTGGGCTGTAATTTGATGATATGTGTTTGAGTCCCTTAGTTTGAGACCTTCCTTATGACATTGTCTGCCAGGATCAGTGGTGGATTAGCCACTGGGCCCACAGGGCCCGTGCCCAGGGGCCCCAGCCAACTAGGTGGCTCAAGGAAAAAGGGGCACCCTCATGGCCTAACCTGCTCCGCCCACCGACACTCCTGCCAGGGAGCGGGGGAAGACCTCCGCCCCAACTCCGCTCCACAGCAGGAGCGCTGGGCGGGCAGAGAGGGACAAGCCCCTGTGCCCTGACCCCATTTCCCCGGCAGGAGCACTAGAGGTCCGGGGGGACTGCAGGTGGAAGGGGTAAAGAGGAGCCCCCACTTGCTCTGGCCCAGGGCCCCACAAAACCACAATCCTCCTCCGGCCAGGATGTTAAAGCTAATAAAAAACAGTTTATTCATATGCATGGTGACTAGCAGTGGTGAGATACATACTTCTCATAGGCTAGCTTGTTTGGTAATTGCCCACAAAGTTTTAGACAACAGTGTTTGCTCATTTCCCAAATCTAAAGACCTGAGGGATATCATCTGCATGAGAAGCAGGAACAGTCTTCTTCAGCTTAAATTTGCCACTTAGTGTGAAACTTGCTCTTGTCTATCTCTAGCTTTTTTGACTTAAGATTGCTGGGCTGTCTATCTCAACATCACAGATACACAAAGCAAGGAAATAAGAAGTTAAGTCACTGAGAATCTCCACATGTCACTTCCCCTCCTCATCCTCAGTTACTTCCCATCCCATACTCACATCCCACATATCTCCACAATTGTCCCATACAACAAATGTCTCAGAGTAGATGCACCATGTTCATCTGAATTGATGATTATAGAAGGCTACTGTGCTTTCGTAGTATTTAGTTCTGTACATGGATTTGTATCAGCATGTGTATATGAACTGGACATCGGCATTGTGGATGTGTGAAATCTATGCCAGAGGGGGGCAAACTACAGCCCATGGGACAGTCCTGCCCGGCCCTTAAACTAGCCCCCAGCCCATCTCCCCATTGTCTCCACTCCCCCACAGCCTCAGCTCGCCGTCCCACCAGCAGTCTGGGTGGCAGGGCTGAGAGCTCCTGCCAGGCAGTGTGGTGGTGTGGCTGCCTCTCGCTGGCCGGTGCAGCTGCCAGTCCTGCTGCTCTGAGCGTCATGATAAAGGGGCAGGGGGAGTAGGGGGGTTGGATAAGAGGCAGGAGGTCCTGGGGGGCAGTCAGGGGATAGGGAGCATTTGGATGGGGCGGAGGTTCTGGAGTGCTGTTAGGGGATTGGGAACGGGGGGGGGGGGGGTGGATAGGCATGGAAGTCCGGGGGGGCCTGTCATGGGGCAGGGCAGTCAGGGGACAGGGAGTAGGGGGAGTTGGATAAGGGGTGGGTTCCTGGGGGGGGACAGTTAGGAGCAGGGGGTCCCGGGAGGGGGCGGTCAGGGGACAAGGAGCGGGCGGGGGGGTTGGATGGGTCAGGGGTTCTGAGGGTGGCAGTCAGGGGTTGGAAGGGGGAGGGGATCAAGCTGTTTGGGGAGGCACAGCCTTCCCTACCCGGCCCTCCATACAATTTTAGAACCCCGATGTGGCCCTCAGGCCAAAAAAAAGTTTGCCCACTCCTGGTCTATGCCCTTCTGTATAGTCATTTCGTCCAGCAGCAAAATGCAGGCTTTGCAGCTCATATTAATGAATGAACCCCTGCAGACTTGTTTCAGCTATGATTTTGTAATCAGTGCCTCTGTCTGTCCATACCTCTATTTTGGATCCCACATTTAGTTAACATGCTCTTACCTGGGCTTCTCACCCCAGATCCATCTACAGTCCTTCTTTTCTGAATTTCTGATGTCAGCACACTTGTAGACATATAAGGTCATATGGAAAATGGCTGGAGACTAAAAACCACATAGCTCACCAAATAATTTCTAAATAAATTAGGCCCTGAATAATTTGTGTGTGTTTGTAGATAATGAACTCTCCATGGCTGAGGATGAAAGTGTTGACATGCCTGAATTGCATGCTTAATAGTAATTTTATGGGGAATAATAACTGGCATGAGAGTAAGCAATCACTAGCACATATGAGGAACACTGTGTTAATAGCTAATAATGCCACCATTAACCCTTGTCATTACTGTACTGAGTATAATTCATATTAAGCATACAGGATCTACTAAAATGCAACCAACTTGATGTCCAAATTGTAAGTAAGAATGCAATCTATACAGAAGCATCATCTCTTTTAACTTTTAGTTATTGGGCTAAATTAAGCTGTCACATTACAACGCTGCAGCCCCAGTTGACCAATGTAAAAGAGAGGAGAATTTGGCTGATAAAGTTACTTTAAGGTGACTCATTTTGTATTATATTGTAGGCTTATGTGCTACAATAAAGTATGGTGGAGAATAATGAAATGGTAACTCACTGTTGGTTGTGTGTTCCCTGACACTAATTTGGATAGCAAGTTCTGAATAAAATCCATAGCAATTATGATACTGAAAGCACTCAAACAGTAAAATGTCCACTGTGCAGTGTGCTACAGTTTGCACATTAGTTAAATTGTATTCACTTAGTTTCAAATCTGAGATGCCAACAAAAACCAATATACAGTCCATTTGCTCCCTGATATTTGCTTTGAGAGATGGTTTAGAAAAATGGCCTTCAAGTAGAGGTGTGCTCAGATACACGGTAGTGTAGTGCAAAAAGAAAAGGAGTACTTGTGGCACCTTAGAGACTAACAAATTTATTTGAGCATAAGTGTTCGTGAGCTACAGCTCACTTCATCAGATGCATTCAGTGGAAAATATAGTGGGGAGATTTATATACCCAGAGAACATGAAACAATGGGTATTACCCTACAGACTGTAACAAGAGTGATCAGGTAAGATGAGCTATTACCGGCAGGAGAACGGGGTGGGAAAACCTTTTGTAGTGATAATCAAGGTGGGCCATTTCCAGCAGTTGACAAGAATGTGTTAGGAACAGTGTGTGTGTGGCGGGGGGGGGGAGGGAAATAAACGTGGGGAAATAGTTTCACTTTGTGTAATAACACATCCACTCCCCATCTTTATTCAAGCCTAAATTAATTGTATCTAGTTTGCAAGTTAATTCCAATTCAGCAGTCTCTTGTTGGAGTCTGTTTTTGAAGTTTTTTTCTTGAAGAATTGGCACTTTTAGGTCTATAATCGAGTGACCAAAGAGGTTGAAGTGTTCTCCGACTGTTTTTTCAATGTTATAATTCTTGATGTCTGATTTGTGTCCATTTAATCTTTTACGTAGAGAAAGTGGTATAGTGGTGGTTATTTGCCACCTGCTGACTTTATACTACTTCTATAGTATATTAGAGGACTTGCTTTGATGTAAACAAATTGATTTAAAACTAAAGGAGTACTTGTGGCACCTTAGAGACTAACAAATGTATTAGAGCATAAGCTTTCGTGAGCTACAGCTCACTTCATTGGATGCATTTGGTGGAAAAAACAGAGGAGAAATTTATATACACACACAGAGAACATGAAACAATGGGAATAGAGACTGGGAATGGATGAGTCATTACACAAAGTAAAACTATTTCCCCATGGTATTTCTCCCCCCCACCCCACCCTCCACTGTTCCTCTGATATTCTTGTTAACTGCTGGAATTAGCCTACCTTGCTTGTCACCATGAAAGGTTTTCCTCCTTTCCCCCCCCTGCTGCTGGTGATGGCTTATCTTAAGTGATCACTCTCCTTACAGTGTGTATGATAAACCCATTGTTTCATGTTCTGTGTGTGTGTATATAAATTTCTCCTCTGTTTTTTCCACCAAATGCATCTGATGAAGTGAGCTGTAGCTCACGAAAGCTATGCTCTAATAAATTTGTTAGTCTCTAAGGTGCCACAAGTACTCCTTTTCTTTTTGCGAATACAGACTAACACGGCTACTACTCTGAAACCTGATTTAAAACTGATGCAGTTATACCAGTGTAAATCTCTAATGGCTTTAATTACCAAGTTAAACTAAAATTGTTTAATCCCCACTTTGCATAAGTGCACCACATCTTCATCAGGGGTTTGTACCACTGTACCACTAATTTAAAATCAGTTTAGTTGCAGCAATGGCAGTGCACATTTTCTAACATAGTCAAGGCCTCTATTTGGAAGATCTTATCTGGAATAGGAATCAGTGATATCCAGACATATAGAAGGAGCAAGAGGCTCTTTGTTTAAGAATTGGACTTTATAGGAGAATTAATGAAATATGTTCACCTTTCCTTATAACAGATGTGAGAATTTCCTCCAAATCTGGCTGATACTGACAAAAATTTCACCAAACATGTATAGTTTGCCACATACAGTTTATTGACTCTGTCTTTTGCACTTTAAATCATGGCCTGATTGTTTCGGATAAGCTGAGTTGTACACTTGATCCATTAGAGTGAAAAGCTTTGTAGCAAATGGCCAGTTTTTTTCTTCTCTTGGTTCTTACTTTATCTTATCACCTTCTGTTCTTTGGAGGCCGAAATGAACCACTTGCTCTTTAGCTGCATGACTATACGGCTGAATGATGCTCCTTAGTTGAATGCCAGCAAAGTTACATAAAATAGATACTGAGCAGCTGACCAGAATGTATAGGGTAATTGGCATCTTGAATCCTGATGACACGTATATTTCATTCCTTCCCCCCCATCCCTACATCCTGTGACTAAATATTATGTATCTATACAGTCCTGTTTTTCCTACACTCTGTATGTTTTCTAATGCCATACTGTGGAGTAAGATGGTGTGTTATGATGTCACTTCATTGTTGATAGAGTTTAGCAATTATGAATTCATCATTTCAGATGAGCCATCATAGATAACCCAGTGAAAAAATTGACTGCCTTAAAGTCAATTTTGTATTCCCATTGCAATTAACTGAAAACTAGGTCAACTGCCACTCCAGACAGATTATATTAAATGGAGACGGGGAGTTATTAAGAAATAATTAAGCACCTTTTCTATTAAAATGTGATAATATTATTTCAACTGTGTCAGATGACAAACTTGAAAGCAGATTTTGCTACATATTGTATACAGTTTCGGGACTGCAAAACAATGAAAGCATCACTTTTCTTTGGAGCTTCAGTAATTGCCATGTGATAAACATGCAGGTGTACTCCATGCTAATGAGTGGACTTAAATACAGAAACTAGTAATTATTTTTTCTTTTTTTTACTGCTCTAATTGGTAGTTAATTTATGCACCTGATTTTTCAGGTGCTATATGCACTCATTAAAATGACCTCCAAGAAAAGTAGGAATGCTGAAAAAGAGGCAAAATGACAGGTCTGCTGCAGCTAAGTTTAGCCTTTTTTCTATGTTGGGAAATGCTTTTATAAGTACTGTAATTACACAAGATGGAAATAGTAGGGCAGTTTTAGAAACTTCTCACAGTTGGCACTATTTCAGTAGTGTAAGTTACCACCAGCATAGTAGCAGACCTGTCACTGTCAGCGTTTCTTTTGTAACCCCTTCTTTACCACATGGTTACAAAATTCACTTTAGGCTGAAATTTGGTGTGCACTGGATTAGTTTAGCCCTGCAAGAAACAGTTTTGAATGTTACGAAAACAGTTTATTGCATTCTAATTTTATGAGAAAAGGAAGTAAAGAAAAAAGTCATTTTGTTGTATTAATTGAAAAATATGCAGATTAAATGAATTAGAGAATTTAGAATTATCATAAAACTGTCAAGCTATATACAACTGGCTACAGCACATGTATGATTTTATCTTATATCTTTTTAAATTCACATTCCTGTACTGCTAACATCCCAATGGCTTCATACAGACATGGGTAAGTTGTTAGGCACGGACTGTGTCACTGAGCTACTAAATTCTGCAGGTAAATAATGCCCTCGGAGTACGGACAGATAGAGAGAATTGCCCTGTCGATCTGCCTCATGGCAGATGATAAACACTTCTTAAACATTACAGATTTTAAAAGTATAATATATTTTTCCACCTAGACCACATTGGCTTCAAAGAAAACAATCTAAAAGGAGTCAGTATTGTTTTCTGGTACAAGCTTGGAAAACATGGATCATGATGCTTTCAAATCTTTATATGAAATCATTACAAAATTCTTGTGCTTCCGATATGAGGAGCAAGTGCTTTGTTCTTTTCACTGGGACCCCTCAAGCAGTAAAGGAGAAGCACCAACAGGAAACTCACCTACTCTCCTTTGACCAGGAAGAAAATGCCCCATAAATTGAGGAGCGAGAGAAAAAGAGAGACAATCCGGGGAATTAATTCTACACATGGAGGCAACTTATGCCTCTTCTATTCAGGGACTTCTGAGGATCATGTTGGCCCCACTGTACAGGCAAGGGAGTTCTCCGTTGCCATTGCCCCTTTGGGGTTTTGTACAGTAGGAAATAGTCAGGGTACATGATCACTGCAAACACACCTGCTCCCAGAGCTGATCCAACCCTGCTCTGTCTCCAGCTGATTTTGGAATGCCTCCCCATACCGGGGCTTCTTTGAGAAAGATTAGATTTGGGAAAGCCAGGCATTCCCCTTCCCCCCCCCCCGCCCAGCCCCATGTCGGTGCTATTGTAATATGGCGCCCAGGGTGGAACGTCAGCAGTGGGAATTGAACTTACGACCTCTGAATCTAAACATATGAGCCTGTACTTCCTGAGGTAAAAGATGCAGTTCTTCCAGCCCAGGCCGTAGCAGCCTCAACATCTGGATGCGTCCTAGAGTGCCACAATGAATAAGTGTAAGTTACACTATTCTTCGGGGGGGGGGTCTTATACCTGTAATAATCTTGGGGTTCATTAAATAATAAACCAGTGAATGAGAAAGGAATAAAACTTTAATCTAACAAACTGGAGAGTTCTGTAGTGAGCTACTGCACACAGCTAACACATACTTATTCAAATGCAAGGAGTCCAAAGGCAAAGATGAATCTCACCCACTAAGACAGTTATCAAGTCTCTGGCTAAGATACAAAGATCCACCTCACCCTCAGGATCTGGAAGGAGAAATTATTTCTGCAGTAGATTCAGGGCTAATCAGAGGGGGGGGGCCAGGAGGGCCATTTGGCTTGGGCCTCAAGCTCAAAGGGGGCCTCAAATTTAGACACTTGTTAATTTTTTGGCATTTGATAAGTTTTGCAACTTGTTTTTATGCACATCCCTAGCGGACCAAAATGTGACACTCTCTCTCGGAATAGAGCTGCAAATTTAAGCAAATAAGAGATGTGATTTGGTAAAAGACAAATTTTTTGTTAACTGATGTTGATTTTGTCATATTAAAGAATTTAAAATGTTCATAAATATTAATAAAAATATATCGGTTCTGATGACACAAGATTAGTCCGTGATGAATGTATCCTCTCAGATCAGCTGATTATATAAACAAACCACTACTAGTGGCAGGTGCTGGTGTGTGTTGAAAGGTAGAGAATTGTTACATTTTAGTGTCTTTTATGTCTAGTTGATTAAGGAATTATTTGTGTGTGAAAATTCCTCATTATTATCTTCATATGGTAGCTAAAAGAGGTGACTGGTTGGTTGTTTGAGCCCTAGCTTGGTAGCTTGGCCATCATCATAGGCTTTCATAGTCTATAGGCCCAGATTCAAAAAAACTTTTTGAGTGCATCCTGAATGTCATCCTTTTTCTTTCCGAGTGGGGATTGGCTTTCTTCGGTTCCAGTCAATGTATTGGTGATCGTGCAAATGGAAACTTTCTAGGCATAGTTGAGCTCTTCAGCAAATATGACTCACTTTTATCAGAGCATGTTAAACGTGTTTGAGAACTGCAAAAGAGCATGCAAGTCCATTATCTCTCCTCACGCATACAAAACAAATTTATTGAGCTATGTGGGTCATTTGTACAAACAACAATTCTTGATGAGATTCAAAATGCCAAGTATTTTTCAATCATTGTTGATGCCACTCCAGATTGTTCTCACAAGGAACAGACTACTATGGTTATTCAATATGTTAAGATTGTAGACAGCTCAAAATTTTCAATTAAAGAAAGATTTATTTTTTTTGATAATTTCAGGAGAAAAACTGGAAAAGAAATTGCTGCTCGAGTACTAGCAATTCTAGAAGGTTCTAAGTTAGATTTTCAGTCTGCATTGGTCAAGACTATGACAATGGATCTAATATGGCTGGGAAGTACAAAGGTGTACAAACAGTTCTGCCTGAGCATAATTCAAACTGTATTTTCTCCAGCTGTGGAAACCATACACTATACCTTGTAGGTGTTGACTGTGCTGAATCATGCAAGGAGGCAATTACTTACTTTGGCACTGTTCAGCAAATGTACAATCTCTTCAGTAGCAGTCCACAAAAGGTGGGAAGTTCTGAAGCAATATCTTCTTGTTTCACTGCATGGGATGCCCAAAACTAGATGGTCTGCCCAGATTGATAGTGTTCAACCAGTTGTGTAGCATTTGAATTCCATGAGAAAGGCTTTAAATGAGCTTAAATCTCTCAATCTTACTGCAGAGGCTTGAACTGAAGTTCAGTCTGTTCAGAAGCACATGTCCAAATTCTGATGTCATCTTTGTGGATGAAGCTACTTACAATGATCCATCAAACTAATCCAGTAATTGAAGCATGCAATGCTACACTTGATGTTGAGAGGGATAACACTGAAAGTCTTATGAATGACATTCAACAGATTCACGAACAATTGGATGTGATCCTGACTGAGTCCAAATTAGTAGCACAGAATATTGGCATTTCATCTGAGTTCTCCACCAATCACAACTTACCTAATGAATCTGATGCCGAATAGAATTATAGGGTCAATGTCTTCCTTGTCATCATTGACTCTATTCAATCAGGTCTTACACATTGATTTGAGTCACTATGACTAATTTGTACCCTTTTGGGGTTTCTTTGGCCATTCAACAGACTGAGTAATGAAGATCTACTTTCTGCAGCTGAACAATTTCAGCAACAGTACAACAAAAAAGTCTCAAAAGATCTCAGTTACAAAGTCATCTTCCTCAAACAAATATATTCTGCAAACTTTAAATTGGATTGTAAGCCAAAGGAATTGCTTCAAGAAATACTCAAATTTGGACTCTCTGGGTGTTTCCTAATATCACAATTGCATTGTGTATTTTTGTCAGTTTGCCTGCATCAGTGGCTTCAGGTGAATGCACCTTCAACGTGTTGAAGCACGTAAAGAACTATCACCGTTCAACTATGGGACATGAGCATTTGAATGGGCTTGCCATGCTTAATATCAATTGTGACATTGCACAAAAGCCAGATTTTTCCTCAATAATTAGTGTATTTGCACAGAAAAAGGCTAGAAAAGCATTTGTTAAATAAAAAAAAATATTCAAATTATGTCTCACTCTTTTTTGGTGCCTTTTTTTGTTTTCATGTGTCGCCATGTTTTATTTTTATTATGGCTAGCGGCCTCAAAAGCTGGAAGTGGCCTAGCCCTCTCTGGACCTCTGAGGGCCCGAGTAGATTAGATATAAATTCTCATTCATGCAGCAAATAACAGGAGGTAAATATCTGGGGAAAGACGTTAGTTTTATTAAATAATTAGGGACATTATCTTTTTTATTTTTCAATTATTCTGATGATGCTACTTTTGGGAGTAGGAGTAAAATTTTGAAAAAGGTCCAATTTAAGAATCTCACTCCTATTGATTTCAGTGAAACATAGGGTCCTAAGTCACTTAGGTACTTTTGAAAAATTGCTTTATATCTTATGTCCATGCTTCTTGTACAGAATTTTCCACAAACTTCATAAAGAGAATCAATTGCATCTTATTTCTCCCACTGACAAACAAGCCCTTCTTAAAGAAAGAGAGATACTTGTTATTGTAATAACTCTCTCTTTCTTTCATAGCATTTAAAGGACTAAATACTCCACTCCCCTGTATTACCCTTGAATTTTCTGACTTTTCAGCATTTGAATTTTCAATCTCTGTCCTGATCCTGCAAAGAGAACTGTATGGGCGCAGGGTCTACCCATGCCATTCTCTTTGCAGCAGCATCGCCTTAATATTTATTATGATCTTTTTTCTGCATTTTTGTGTCAATAAGTGCAGCTGTGGCGCTTATTTCTCCCCATGGTATTACTCACAGGAGCAGTTTGGATTAAACTGAAAACTGAGGCTCACTCTAGAAGCAAAATATACATGCAGCAGCAGTAGCTATGTATTAATAATACATTGTGAAGAATGCTCAAGGATTTTGTATAACTTAATTTTGTTTTAAAAATAAAATATTAATGTATTAATTAAAAGGAAAGTCCCCTACCTCCCCCCACAGCCCTTTAACTAGGAAGTTTCTGTAAGAGGAGACCTGGGATTTATTCATGGCTCTGTCAAAGCTTTTTTATGTAATCTAGGACAAGTAATCCATTTTAAAAAATAATTCAGATTAATGTTCCTGTGTATCCCACTGTAGATAAGTCCTAACTCATGTTAAAATTTTAGAATTTTGGGTGGCTGTTTTTGTTTGCCCAACATGAGATAGCTGTATTTCAATTTGGGCACCCAAAGCCAGTAACAGCTTTTGAGGATGTTGGTTTACTGTAACTGTGTTTGGGTACCCCATTTGTAAAATGAGGATAATACCTCTCGGGGTGTCATGAGGATAAAGTCATTAATGTATGTGAAACCATCAGATGTTATGGAAGTGCTGAGCACATTGAATGCTCTCTAAATAAAATGAAATTTAAAAACAAAAACAAAGGAATAATCCCTTAACTATTCCACTACATGAATTGAGACCAGGATATTAAGCCAATGGAGCAAAATGAATTGCTACACATTTCTTGGATGTTTTAGAATTAACACATGAAAAACAGTTAAATTACTAGACAACTCTAACAGGGTTTTGTCTGACTTTAAGGCACAGGCACAAAGATCAGGTAATTTAAACTTAGACTGTGAACTCATTAGATCAGGAATCATGTCTTCCTACGGTGGCTAACACAATGGGACTACAGTCCAGCCATAACTATAAGTAGATATGAAATAGCAGCAAGTATTCAAGTAGCACTATAATATCTCTAAAAAGTGCACAGCCTGAAGTGTCTTATCCATTTTACAAAATAGAATTTGTAATAAAAATAAGCAATAGTAAAATGAGCATTGATTGAATATTAAATATGATCTGATATCACTTCCACACTTCCCATTTTGTGAAAGGTGCAAAAATAGTTTAAAAAGACAAAACATATGGTAACATCTAGAGCCTGTTCTAGAAACAATAGTTTCCTTTTCCATTTTAGAAGATGCTGGATGTTTCATTTTAACATACACATTGAATGCTACTGTGTGTGGTAATGGAATGCTCTGGGCCAAATTAATCCCTAATGTAATGTAGTGTGATCATATCATACCATTATTACAACTTCTAATAGCATGAGTGCAGGGTGACTGCATTATTCATGTATGGCATAGCTAGGCATGGGTTATTCAGTTCACCTCAAACATTTAGAATATGCTGCAGTCCGGGATTGTACTTTTTACATATGCACTTTTCAAATGTGTGTTTATTGGTACTACTTTTTATTGATTGGTACTAATTTTTTTCTTATACCCCTCTATCCTACTTACCATTTACAGGTTCCAGAGTGGCACGTATACTAGAATAAATTTTAAATTAGAAATGCCCAAAAGAAAAATGCAATGTCATAGCAGATTCCCACTGTTAAAAGTTTAATGGAACAAGTTTAATGTGTTTTCTATATCCTGTGGCTATTCATTTAACATATTCATTATGTTGGACATCAAGTCATGTTCAGGCTTTCACAAGACCCTGTTCCAATTTTTAGTAAAAAAACTGTTGCTGAATTCTGTTCACAGTCAAAATTCTGTTGTGTACAACACCAGCAAATCTGTAAGAAATATTTTAAGTGTATATTATTTGACACTGTTTAACAATAGCCTTGATGGTGTTTTACCTGGAACTGCCCTGAGGGTTTAAAACTAGTAAAGTGGCTCTGTGCCATCCCCTCTCCCAGCTTCTGGCATAAGGGACGTGGCCAAAGCAAACTGGCAACACAACTACTGCATGAGAGCTATTCTGGCTTCCAGGGCTGTGGTCACCTGGTTATGAATTGGGGGAACAAAAAGATTCCATGTAATAGGGTGCATCACCAACCTAGCACCCCCCACGTGGCCTGGGTTGGCTCTGCAGAGGACTGTTATGGTTTCCCCTTCTCTTAGGGCTCTGTAGTAAACTCTACGCAGGTTTTGTTGTATCTACTACCACCCTGGCCTGGGGCTGGCTTAACAACAAACAGTTCAAAACAATCCTCAACAACTCAAAATATAGTCCATCACCACAACACAAAAGCTCATACTCAGCTCTGCCATCAGCCACCAGTTTGGAGCTCTTCTTCTTCTGATCCAATCTGTCTTTACCAAGCAGCCACTCCCAGCCTTTCCCAGCTAAAGCTCAGCTTTCTTCAGCTCTTTCACCCTCTGGAGCAAGTCTCCCAACTCGAGCGCCCCAGACTTTTTCTAGTGTGGCTCGCACTAGCTTGCTAAATATAGCTGAGTAGACTTTGCTTTGATGTTGCGGCTCAGGCTGGAGCTTGGGCTCTCAAGCCCACCCCCAGCTTGAGAGCCTAACCTGCGACATCTACACAGCTATTTTTAATCATGCTAGCGCAAGTCTGTGGACTTGGGCTGGGAGGCTTGGTCACAGATGCAGTGTAGACATACCCTCTCTGTCTCAGATTGGTCAGCAGGCAAAACCCCTCTGCTCCTCTCCTGGTCTTCCCCCATTACTCACGGTGATCTTCAGAAGCCTCCTGCTCTCTTTGGTCTCTACCACAGCTTCCTCTAGTCTAGAAGTACCCTTACCTCTCTGGTTTGCAAGAGGTCAGAGGGTAGCCTACTTCACCTGCTGCTGAGTCCCCCTTTTTAAGATCCAGGTACCTTCCACTAAGACCAGCTGAGCACTGAACCCCCATTTCCTCTTAAAGGACCATCACCCTGTGACAGTCCTCTAAATTTACAATATGGACTAAACAATCTTTAGCTTCTCGAGAATCTGGGGTCCACAAAAGTGGGGTAGAGTGCTCTCCCAGAGTTACACAAACTGGATCTTTTTCTCTCTTGACTTCCCTTCCAGCAGATAAAAAATAAATGCCTAGTTCAGATGATGGTACATAGAAATTGTCCTTCATTTACTTCATATACCAAATTTGTAATATTCAAGCACAGAACGTGTAAAGTTGCTTTGAAATCACATTTTAAAAACCATTGACTAACCCCTCCTTATCCCCCAAATCTATTTTCAATCTATCCATTTAAGGGGTGGTGAGGGAAGTGTCCTGGCACTGGAAGGCCACAAATGTCCCTTGAGAGGACTGGGGAAGTGTCTTGAGCGAACTTTGAGTTGGGTGGCACTTTATGATCTTTAGAAACATGGAGAACAGCAGTATCGGGAGAGAACACCATCATGCAAAAATGAGGCACCAAGCTGAAGCTTTAAATGGCCAAGAGAGCTGCAGCACCTAATATGGACAGTATATTGGCAAAAAACAAGCATTGTCTATGTTTTGCTTTGAAAAGTCCCCCTGCTTTCTGAGCATCCAAAACTAGCTGGCCAAATTCTTTTTATTCAGGAAAAAAAAGGCCATGGTGATCTTGCTTTTCAAGTAGTTATCCGGTGTAAATTACTGAAAAGATGTGTCACTATTGCCACAATTTGCTGCAAACACACAAATATTTCATGCTTTCCTATGGGAAAAGAATTTTGTAGAAGCATAAATTCATAAACTTATAATTAACTTCTGTAATTCCTGAGTATCTGACACACAGGTCAAAAAATGTCTTGAATTAAAAAAAGATTTACATTTGATTTCACAGGAAATGAAAGTTTATTTCATAGCATTATTTTAAACCTTATTTATTTAACATTGCTTAGTCTGAGCATTAGCAACCAGTGGAATATGGTATGCAAAAACACTGAATGATCACAAGCCTTCCTGCTTTCTCCTCTAAATATCCCTGTACGCTCTGAGCATTAACCATGAAAAAATTAGAAAATTGTCTCTTGTGAAATATGTAACTCAAGGACTCAGTAATAGGCCTTTTACATCTAGACCCTGATTTAAGAGCCAACACAGCTAAAAGCATAAGATAATATGCTGCTGTAACACATTAAAAAGGTCAAATTTAAATGAGCTCATGTTGAGATGTCGTTTTTTATCTTAGTGAAGACTCAATTATGAACTCTACTTCTGTAACATCATTGTATGCACTTCCCAATGAGCTCAGCTTGAAGGAGATCTCATGCTCTCCCCACCCCCATTAGCAAGTGGAGGACCTTGTTCTCCCACCGTTAGGGTGAATCAGCAATACCAGGGGCAGGAGAGATACTTATATCAAGTACTTTTGCTGTGGGCAGAGGGCCTATCTTCTGATAGTAGGGTTCACAGTCTGTCTGCCTTTCCTTTTCCTCAGTTTGTTTACATGATGTGACTGCTTTAGCTAGGAAACTCAGGGGTGTAGGCAGGAAAGGGGATAATGAAGAAGACAACATCTTCAAGGGAAAGGGATCATTAATACATCAGGACAATACTAAACCAATAAAAATCAGGACATGAGGAGAAAGAGATGGGGGAAGGAGAAAAAAGAGGCTGGGTGGGAAAAATGAGAAAACGTTTCCAAGCCCCATAAACATACATTTAAAAACTTTTTATCATTATAAATAACAAAGTCTTCCTTTTAAAAAAGGCATCTCAAGATGCAAAGAGGAATCCCTCAGGACACTATTGTAAATTGTTGTCCTCCTCTTACTCCTGATTCTCCTATGCTTCCCTACTGCCATTACCTCATTGTATAACATCCAATTTAGGTCCTTAACCTGAAATGGGATCTATTGTGCCTGTGTAAAACCCCAGTGAGATCAATGGGTCTCCCTAAGGGTCTGTAAGAGTGGATCTTGATGTAGGACTGGTGCAGAGACAGTAAGTCTTGGGGCAGACTGCATATTTCTTATTTGTCTGCAAAGCATCATGCATATGTATGCTGCTATGTAAATAATAATTATGAAAGAAGTCCCAGATCTGGGATTATTCCTGTTTGTACATCCTTCTTCATAGGAATCAATAGGACTTTTGCCATTGACTTCAATGGGATCAGGTTCAATACTTTGGAAGGAATTATATTTGAAATCAATAGTATTTAAAATGTCTTCCATGGTTCAGAAATTCAAGATTTGAATTAAAAGATGAGAAGCTCAGAGTTTATGCTCCCCTATATGAAAATAACCTGAATAGAGAATATAAAGCCTTTAGATAATTATGTATTCTATAATATTTAGCATCCTGAAATTGCTTTTCATCTTCAAAGTGCTTTGCAAACATTAACTAATCCTCACAACCACCCTGCAATGTGGGTGATTTTGTATTAATTATCCCTATAAGGAGTTGCTATAAATTCACCAACATAACTAGGAAGTGGTATAAAAATAGGACTTTTTAGTTACATTTCTGTAAGTAGCATTAGGAAAAAATGCAGTCTCAGAACCTGTATTCACTATGCACTGAACTTCCATCAGCGAGGGTTCCATAGTGCAAAAAGGACACATCTTGCTCTACACTACTTGGCCAATGGACTGGGAAGGGAAACCTGCTGTACAGAGCAGCTGTCCCCCAAGCCCTAACTTCTCCCTCCCAAACAATATGTCAGTTGGAGTTCCCACAGAGGGGCTTCTGCATAATCAGGCATGGAAAGGAGCGTGTACTGCAAAGGCAGCATGCCCCATTTTCATGACTTGCCAAATCTGATCCGTGGGTACGGACACATCTGTTTGAAGAAGTGAATGGGAACATAGAGCCCTATAATATTTATCACTAATGATATTAGTTTTCCTTTAAGTACATATTATATCGGAAATTCTGTATTCTTGCTGTGTCCTTCTAATTCCCAGCCAATAGGAATTATGCACAGAGATTGATCAAAGAAGCACCTCTTTTGCAGTATTTCAGTGCTTAGTAGCATTTCTCAATGGAGTAGCTAGCTAAGTTTCCTATGATGCTTTTCAAGCCAAGCGTATTTTCTTAACACTCACTCAGCATTCCAGAAAAAAAGCCATAAACGTTCCAGTACAATATAAACCATGGGAAAGAATGTATGGTCAAAACCTCAAATTTTAATATATATAACTGCATGAAGGAAGCTTCAGCCTTACTTTAATACATAAACTTTGCACCCTCCTACTCAATACTGAACACATAATATAAAAATTATAGCTAATGCAGTTGCGGTATATAGCTTAAATCAAAATTAGGATAGCTGGTCTCTGGCTATGGGGAAATAAAAGTAATAAAAAGGCATGATGGTATTGGGGAGTTGAATGCAACTTTCAACATTATAGACAAATATAGTTTTCAGAAGAATTACAACCATGTATGCAAGTATAACATACTCTATCTCTAAACATTTTTATTTCCATTTTCATAAAAGGAACAAAGCAAATACTGAACCTTTTTATAGTACATTTGTTTATTCTTACAAACTGAAAAAAGTTTAAATATGGAAAAATAGAACTTTTTCTAACTTCTTTTTAAACTTGTGAGTGAATTTAGTGCTCATGATCACATAGTGCTTTGAGTGGGGGGCACAAAGCTGGCAAAGTTTGGACAATTTTTTTGATATAACGTACCTCAATCCTGACTTGCAACAGTTCTGGGCCCTTCCACAGTAGAGATTACCTGTCCTGAATGATGCCAATTTATAAAGCAGTTTGGTGATATGGATAAATGGAGATTAGAATGCGACCACCAAAGTCATTTCTGCTTGTAAATTCAGGCAGGGCTTGAACTCATTTATCCAAAGGATAAATTTCTTTTCTTTTTCCAAAGGATAAAATTACTGCTTGGTTTAGTAGAAGCATTTTTAATTATGTAGAAAGTTTCTTTTGGAAAATAGCAGATTACTATCAAAATAAAAAGGAATGTTTTTTGTACTTCTTTTGGTAAGTACCAGAAGTACAAAACATGCTAAAAATTTTTCCATTGGTATTATGGTTCTTTAATTAATCTCTCTGACCCAGAATTCCCCCTCCTTTTAGGCAAGTGGTTGAGTCTGCAACAGGAGCAACCATAGAGCCCTTGAAGGACCTTGGCTCGTGGCTGTGCAGCAGGGAGCCTGGAAGCCTTGAAAACCCTATCTTGACTCAGATTTTCAGGGGTTCCAGTCTCCTTACTGTGGAGATGGCAGCATGGAAGCTCTAAAGACCCAGCTCTTGCCAGTGCTGTAAAAGTCTAGATGTCTAGCTCTGCAACAGTTAGCCTGGAAATCCTAGGGGCTCTCAGGACTTGCAGACTCACCACTGTGGGGCTGGTAGTCTATAGGTCCAGGAATGGGCTTCCAGGATCAATGAAATGCTGAAATTTCTCGTGAAATCCCAAGTTTTGCCAGCTCTTCATCCAGTCCTTTCATTCCAAAACTACAGATTCGAACACCAAAATCATCGAGGAACAAAACTTTGCCTCCAAGTTCCCTCTTCAGCAGATGTGCATATACAACAGTAGAGACATGTAGCATAACTATTTATTTATGTTATATGGACGTTGTGGAATCTCCATCACTGAAGAATTTTAAGAGCAGGTTAGACAAAAACCTGCTAGGGATGGTCTACATAATACTTAATTCTCCAATGAGTGCAGGGGACTGGACTAGATGACCTCTCGAGGTCCCTTCCAGTCCTACAATTCTGTGATATTGCAATTAAAATTGAGGGTCAGACCTAGTGGAACTATTGATAACAGTCATGTGAATCTAGCAACAGTGCTGCAGCTTCCTGAACAATAGTACAACTGATTCCCCATGGAATGGAGATATGAAATCTACACTTTAGGAGGACCCTCCATGAATGAGTTATAAAATATTCATGGGACCCCTCTTCACCCACCTTTCAACTAAGATGTTGCTTCTGGGGATGCTCCTACAGAAGTACAATATACAAAAATCAAGCATCTGTTAATCAAATGCATGTTACTGTAGCAGTTACATGAGAAACATGATTTATTCCCAAGGAAGGGTACTAATTCTGAGTACAGGGCTTCAGGACTCTCTGGAAGACAAAAATGCAAGAAAGAGAGGGAGAAGTGGGGCTGTGTGTCATGAAAGGTTTTCCTCCTTTCCCCCCCGCCCCTGCTGCTGGTGATGGCTTATCTTAAGTGATCACTCTCCTTACAGTGTGTATGATAAACCCATTGTTTCATGTTCTCTGTGTGTGTATATAAATCTCTCCTCTGTTTTTTTCCACCAAATGCATCCGATGAAGTGAGCTGTAGCTCACGAAAGCTTATGCTCTAATAAACTTGTTAGTCTCTAAGGTGCCACAAGTACTCCTTTTCTTTTTTAGGAGAAAAATTGGAACTGAAAAATTGCAATAGTGAACCTCAGAGAAATATAATGAATCACTCTGGGATTAAGCTACTAGAGAGGGCTAAAAATAAGGATAGCACTAGGGACATTGTACAGACCTCCAGGGCAAAGAAAAGATGTGAGAATAAAATTCTGCTCAAAGATGAGATGAGAGAAGGAAGGTAAAAATAATAAGACTATAAAAAGTGGGTAATCCCAATCCTCTAATTACCAAAAACCTCTGAGACAGAGAAGGAGAGATACAGATATGAAGATGTAGTGAATATCATCATCTGAATTAATTAGAAACTCAAAACTCTAGTGCCAATAGGTTCAATATTGGCTTGGTATTAACCAATGACAAGGATGGCATTAGTGCTTTCAAAATAGTTGAGACAATACTGTAAAATAAACAAATTATCTGGTGTTAATGAAGCCTATGTACCTCAGTGCATTACTAAACAGGATAAAAAGTTGAAAGTAAAGCCATATATGACTTTATATAAACCAACTTTAAAAATAGGCAATAGAGAGTTGCAATAGAGAGTTTGAAGTTGGTATATCACAGATCATTAAATTTAACCCAGTTACCCCAATATTAAGCCCATTAAATTTGTGTGTGCCTAAAGCATAACGAGCATCACTGCACTGCATCAATAGGAGACGCTCTCCGGTCGACTTCCTTTACTCTTCTGGGGGAGCTGGAATACCGATGTCGACCAGCGAGTGTCTGCCATTGATTTAGTGGGTCTTCACTAGACCTGTTAAATCAACACCCGCTGCATTGATTGCAGCAGCATAGATCTCCCTGGTAATGAAGTCAAATCTTCATTCTTTCATTACAAGGCATTTTCTCCAGTTCTCAAATTATTTTGTGGCTTTTTTTCTGCACTGTCTCCAATTTTTCAACATCCTTTAAAAATGTTGACACCAGAACTGTACATAGTATTCAAGTTTCAGCCTCACCAATGCCACATACAGAGCTAAAATCACCTTGCTATGCCTACTCACTACTTCCTGTTTATACATCCAAGGATCAATTTGGCTCTTACTGTCACAGCATAGCACTGGGAACTAATGTTGAAGTGCTTCTCTACTATAACCCCTGAATCCTTTTCAGAACTCCAATGGAATGTTGCTTGTTTACCTAGCAAATTATTTGGCACAGAAAAACATGGAAGGCACAGGAAAGGTTTGTAACTGTAATATGAAAGACACATACAAATGCATGTCTGAATCCCTTGGTGTGCCTTGAGCTGTATTCCTTTCCAGGTAATTTCCACTAGAGGTGCAAAAATAGGAATTGCCAGGCATTCTCAGGCCTCACCACCACTCCTCCTGCCTTGCCCCATTGCCAGCTCCTCAGTTTGATCACACAGTCACCAGATCACACAGACTGGTCTTTCAGGTTCTGGAACGGGGGACAGTTCTGAAGTCCTCTCCTAAGAGAGCAGTTAAGGTTCATGTGTGGAGGGTCCCCACATGTGTGGATCCTGGGAGCATGACCTGATCTATTGAATTTACCCTCAATTTAAAAAAAAATCCACTAATCACCTTCCTGAGATCCTGTCACTATCTCCTCTTCTCTTGTATCAGCTCTGGCAGGATCAGTGGCAATGGCTGCTCTTGTGATATAGTCCACTACTTTACAAGTTTGCTCATTTCCTACTTTCAAGACATCAGCAATGCAACCAGTCTTGCACATTGTGACCAAGACACACATGGTGCTCCAACACTTAATATAAGCTATTATAGCCCATAAGCACAGACTGCAGCTAAAATTGGTGTTGTATACACAGAACTTGTAGAGTGGGCTGATTCTGAATACACCATTTATTTCTACTGATGACCTTTTATAATTCACTTCCAGCTCTGCTTTGCTCCATCGCTCGTAAGTTATGAGGTCATCTATAACTCTTAGAAATAAATGATGGATCCAGAGTTATCCTTTTATAAAATGTTGTGTTAAATATATTTAACTAGTATCATTTGGATTTTTCCATAGAAGTGGATATAAATATGTTCACAACATAACAATGTATTTCATTCTTCTACTGCGTGTTATAGCAATACAACCAGGCAGTCCCATTCGTACCCATCCCTATCACTGCGCATGATTGTGAAAGATATTTTTAGGCTCATCTGTTTCAATTATTTTAATTCCAATACAATGTGCACCAAGTAACATCTCATTGAGCTGGAAAGAATAGGTCCCCCCAGGCATCCTCCCCAAACCACCACCCCTTTTTCACTGAGTCCTCTAACATTTTGTTTTTGTCATTTAGAACATTTTCCTCTTTCTCAAACAGTTCCATCCTCCCAACTAATGAACTAAATGGTGTCTGGAAATAGAGGAACAGAGAGCACAATTTTTCATCATTTTGTTTTTGCTGGCTCAGATGATCAGGGGCTATTTGTTTACATTGATATTTTATCACATGTGCCAAGCATGAATAAGTTACAAACAAAACTACAATGTATGTACCTGTCCCATAATCAGCCCCCTGCCCCATTCAGGCAAAAGGCTATGTAATACAAGGGCCCTGATCTTTTCTCTACAGCTATGGCACTGGTCAAGAAGGGCAATGCAAACTTTGACTCTGTACCCCTCAAGATCATGGGGCAGCTGGGGTATGTCTCCTGTGCAACTTAGAGCAGTCTTTGCCTGATAACAGCCAATACAAAAAGAGAACAGCAGAGTGTCGGGCCGCCTGATAAGTAGGAGAGCAGTTTGGGAGAGGATACTTGAGCTCCATGACACTACAGGATCCACCTGCATTGAAGGAATCCTCCCCTGATCAACCCACAATTCCACCAGTGTGGCAGCACCACAGAAAAGTGGGCTGATGGGCCCTACATTTTGCCAGAAGATCAATAGAGTGTGGCTAATGTGGAGCTCTGAGGTCTGATATCTCTTTATTGATAATGATTTACCTCCATCCCCAAATAATCTATGGAATGTTAGCAAGAAACCTGCCCCTCCCCCCATCTGAACTGTTGTGAGACAGTCTTTGAAGCAGCCAGGGTCCAAACCAGACATAGAAAATGTAATCAAGTAATGTTATCACTAGTCTTCTTGTGTAAGAATGAGAGGGAAAGCAATTGCACACCAGATATGCAAAGATAGGAAGATACCCACATTTGCAATGGCACCACTTATGTATCTGAACAGTCATGCGTATCTCCGATTAGACAGGAAGGAATGAAAAACTGTAGATTATGATAAAATAGCTGAAATATATAATGTAGTTGCTTACGCTCAAATTTGTGTAAGAATTTAAAATATAAAAATAGTGCTTTCTTCAGTGTTTGCTTTTTAAATGGCTACCAAAATGAACTACTACCCAGTTTTGCTATTACAATTGATTTTGCATCAACAATTCATATAAACTCATGTTTTATTGAGCTGGTGTATTATTTTTTTTTAAATTTACAAATATTAAATTTTATTTAAAGATTGCTTTTCAAGAATAGAAGTTCATAACAGGACAGAGATGCATAATAAGTGTTAATGCTTTCATTCTTCTATTTTTTTTTTTTTACAGTGAATCATACAGTACACTTTTAGGGAGTACTTAGACATCCCTGCTCCCTTCACTAGATAACATCTTAATTTTAGAAAATGATTATTTCACATTGACATTGAAAACAGAGAGCCTAGATTCTCAGTACACTGACCACTAAGTCTGGCCACTGTTTGAGCTTTCCTTCCCCCAAACAATTACAGTTCAACATTGTCTGGAGCAGCTCAGCAAGATATTTATAGAAATCTAAGGATAGGCTTCTGGAATCATTAAAATGCTCAGATAGAAAGATATAATTTTCATAATGCCTAGAGAATTCTTCCTTTTGAAAGGAACATCTGGAATGGACCACTCTCATTTTTCAATATAAAAAGGTGTTTGCTAATGTAGGTATGGACAGAGCAGAGACTTTCAGTCCCAGAAGTGAGCTTCCAGTTTTCATCATTTACACATGGAGCCAGATCCCATTCCCCTACCTCTGTCCTTTTTGCACTAAGGGACAGAGCTGCTCTACCAGGGCATCTGGGGATTCCCCCGAAGTAGGTGGATTTCTGAGTGGCATTATGTTGGCATACCTGGTTCTGTGGGATATGTTGCCCCCTTCTATGTGTTGGGAACATTCCTGGGTGGAGCAAGCAATAATAGAATCACAGGACTGGAAAGGACCTTGAGAGGTCTTTTAGTCCAGTCCCCTGAACTCAAGTCAGGACTAAGTATTATCTACACCATTCCTGACAGGTGTTTGTCTAACCTGTTCTTAAAAAGCTCCAATGATGGAGATTACAAAATCTCCCTAGGCAATTTATTCCAGTGTTTAGCCACCCTGGCAATTAGGAAGTTTTTCCTAATGTCCAACCTACGCTGCCCTTCCTGAAATTTAAGCCCATTGCTTCTTGTCCTAACCTCAGAGGTTAGAGAAAACAATTTTTCTCCCTCTTCCTTATAACAACCTTTTATGTTCTTGAAAACTGTTATGTCCCTCTCAGTCTTCTCTTTCCAGACTACACAAACCAATTTTTTTCAATCTTTCCTCATAGGTCATGTTTTCTAGACCTTTAATCATTTTTGTTGTTTCTCTCTGGACTGTCTCCAATTTGTCTACACAATACTCCAGTTGAGGCCTAATCAGTGTGGAGTAGAGCAGAAGAATTACTTCTTTTGTCTTGCTTAAAACACTCCTGCTAATACATCCCAGAATGTTGTTTGCTCCCTCCCACTCCCAACAGCATCCCACTATTCAGTTATGTTTAGCTTGTGATCCCCCGTATGGTCCAAAGCCCTTTCTGCAGTACTCTTTTCTAAGCAGTCATTTCCCATTTTGTATGAGTGCAACTGATTACTTCAGTTAGGAAGCAACTCTTTGCATTTGTCCTTATTGAATTTCATCCTATTTACTTGAAATCTTTTCTCCAGTTTGTCCAGCTCATTTTGAATTTTAATGCTATCCTCCAAAGCACTCGCAACCCCTCCCAGCTTGGTATCATTCACCAGCCTTTATAAGTGTATTCTCTCTGTCATTATCCAAATCATTGATGAAGATATTGAACAGAACTGGACCCAAAACTGATTCCTGCAATACCCCCACTTGATATACCCTTCCAGCTTGACTGTGAACCACTGATAACCACTCTCTGGAAATTATTTGCCAACCAGTTATACACCTACCTCATAGTAGCTCTATCTAGGGCATATTTCCCTAGTTTGTTTAGAGAATGGAGGGGACAGAGCAACAGTGCACTGTACTTGGGTGATACATGGTCATCCAAACTGGACCTTTAGCTGTGCTAAGTTGTACTGGGAGCTTGTTTGGGCCTTGATTAGGTTGTGAGCCAGGGGAGCAGGAAGCCCTCTCTGAGTCCTACACTGATAATAGCCCAAGCAACTCTAGCACATGGTATGTACAGCCTTTTAGCCCCCTCATCACACACACAAAAATGAGACTCTACATGAATCAAAAGAAAATTACCCGTTACTTTTTAAAGACTAGAAAAAACATCTCTGCTATTCATAAGATTTGAGTCAGATGTCATCTAACTTTTTCCAGGTAATTAGCAATGAGAAATAGTATTGAAAGAATAAGTAGGTAGAAGATATTTCAGAACTAGCATGTCTCTAAGGAAAAGCAAGAATTTAATAAAAGATAACTAACATAGTACAGAATGTGATGAATTCTGCCAGTCTAACTTCCTTGATATTTTAGGGGACATTACAAAAAGTTCTGTAATGGCAGATGACATTATTTATTTATATTTTCTGAAAGCCTTTGATGAAATTCCTAATTGCAAACTTCTATTAACGACAAGAATCCTGGGTCAAACAAGGAGGTGGATTAAGAACTGGTTAAGAAATATCAAAGAGAAGAGTGGTAATGGGAGCTGGAAAGTATTATTGCTCCAAAGAGGTTAGTGTACTGGCCTTTGCTTCTGATCTATACAAAAGTTCAGGAACCCTATGAGCCCAGTCCTGCAAACCCTTACTGAGTAGTCTATTTATGTGAGCAGTCCCATTGAAATCAATAGTACTACTCGCCTGAGAAATAGTTTCCATAATCAACCTTATAAACTTGAAATTTCAGATGTCATAGATTCATAGATTCATAGATACTAAGGTCAGAAGGGACCACTCTGATCATCTAGTCCGACCTCCTGCACAGCGCAGGCCACAGAATGTCACCCACCACTCCTATGAAAAACCTCACCCATGTCTGAGCTATTGAAGTCCTCAAATCATGGTTCAAAACTTCAAGGAGCAGAGAAGCCTCTCTCCAGTCAACCATGCCCCATGCTACAGAGGAAGGCAAAAAAACCTCCAGGGCCTCTCCAATCTGCCCTGGAGGAAAACTCCCTCCCGACCCCAAACATGGCAATTAGCTAAACCCTGAGCACATGGGCAAGATGTCATAGTTGTGGGGAAGAAGTTAATATAAAGCAAATAGCAAGCTGAAGTCAAGTGGAGCTGAAGTCAAATCAACACATAAAACTACACAGTGCTGGAACAATTTTTATAGTGGAGGTGTTGATGATAGAAACCATGTATTTAGTGTTTATTACTCCTTCAAGCCAGGGGGTGTGGCAGCACCCCTTTTTCCAGCCTCACTGTAGTACTATGCATTTGATAAATCTTTGCTAGAGTACCTGTCATTTGGTACCTCTATACATAAAGAAGGAATACTGACAGAGGGATTTTGCTATACACAGAACTATTTTCCAACACTAGTGGCCCATTTCCCCAGAAACTTGGTCTCCATGAAATGGTTGTTCTAGGAACGAATTGTGCCATACATGCTGCTTAAGTACGGATGTAATGGGATTACAGGAACTTCAGGGTTGCCACTTTTCCTCCTGAAGAACAAAACTTTCTTTGAGAAATAAACTCTTCATATCAGAATGTTGTGTTGCAATATCCATACATAGCAGTGCAATGTCCTTAGTAAATGCAATATACGGATGAGAAAAATGGTTCAGAAAAACATGGGAACTAATCTGGACCACAGCTGAAGCATAGAATTTAAAGTAGTCCTGAGACATGGAATTCAGATCCAGATTTGGTGCAAAGTTTTGATGGGGAAGGACTCTCATATGAACCAGACAATCTTTCTGGAGGTTTGGATAAATATCCTCCTTACCTGAGTCAATGTGTATTCTGCTTCCAACAGCCTCTAGTGCTTGCGTACTCTAGAACTTCCCCAGAATCAAAGACTCACAATTAGAGGTAGGCAAAATATTTCTATTGGACCTTGGACCACTCAAAACTAGAGGTAAGAAAAATGATCCTTTTCAGGATTGTAATGATGCATACATCTTACAGAGAGTGAGAAAATAAGGCAGATAAATTTGTTTGAAGCAGTAAAAGTCAGTCTATGACTGGAGAATCGGGGATGGTCCCAGACTAGAACATCGTATCCAAACACCACTGAAGTTTGGATCTGAATCTGTATCAAGCCTTTAGAATACAGAACACTGTATTGGGGCAAGCTAGATCATCCAATCCAACCACTCCCAAATGTGGAGGCATTTGGATTAGAATCCAAACTGGGAGCCTAACTTCATAACCTAGCCCCATCTCTACTCAAAACCTGTACAAGAGTTAAGTCTATTTACTCTGGAGTCCCCCCGCCCAAATAGAAAATTGTTGTTTTGGGAAGAAAGGAGGGACAAGCAGAGTTGTAATGGAATATTACTCTTTCCATTTCTTCATTCATGCTCCTGAGCCAAAGTTATGCTAAAGCAGCAGTAGAACAGAGAGCAGGAAGCTAACAGCATAAAAAACACGTGCTGTTTTTTAAAGGCAGAGTACATTATATGGGTGACATTACCATGGTCACAAACCATGAGTTATGCAAAAAACTGTGGTTTTCATCACAAGCACAAATTTCCATACAGAATCCTGATGCAAGGCCTGGAGCAATTGCAATCTTTCAGTTATCTTAAGTCATTGATGAATGGGAACTATAACATCTCTGGAAATTTGCAGAAGTCTAGTTATAGCTTTACTGATTATCGGTGACAACAGTTTTTGGATTCAACATAGTGGGGGAAAAAGCACCAAATCACTGAATGTCAGCATAAGGTCCATTATTTCACCTGGCTCAATATAGGAATCATGCAAATTGAGGGAAACCTGTGGAACTGAAGTAAATTTAGGAAGAAAGGAAAACAGTCCCAAATCTGTCCTGTTGTATACTTATGGCATATCCAACTTCCCTCTTTGCTTCTAGTCCATTTTCACAGATTTCCAGATTCCAAGAACAGAAGGGACCATTATGATCATCTAGTCTGATATCCTGTATAACAAAGGCCACAGAACTTCCCCAAAATAATTCTTAGATCATATAATTTAGAAAAACTTCCAATCTTGATTTTAAAATGGTCAGTAATGGAGAATCCACCACAACCCTTGATAAGTTGTTCCAAAGGTTAATTACTCTCATATTTGTTTTCTTTCTTTTGTAGGTTTCATGATGATCAAGGTAGAAACTGGATAGATCAGTGTCACTCAGCTGCAATTCAAAGAGAGCCTGAAAATTCAGCTGTATTTTCTGGAAAGCCTTCTTTTCCAGAACTAGTTCAAAGTTCTGTCACAGAGCCGATCACTCTGACAATCTAGCATCTCTGAGTAGTCCTATGAGGGCAGCGACAGCGACCGCAAGTCTCAAAATGAAAACCCACACCGTCCATAAATGGACAGTAATGTGACAGTGTTTGGATGTATTGTACAGGTATCTGCATTCTAATAGTTTTCACTAATGTAATATGCAGCTAAGCAATTCACTAGCAACAAAATAAATACCATTTTTAGGATTTCTTTACCTAACCTTTATTTAAGACTCTTCACTGCTGCCACAGGGATTTATCCTTCTAGGTGCTAAGTGCCTCTTGAGAACTCCCACTGAGCACCTTTCAACTCCCACTGAAGTCAATGGAAGATGAAGGTACTCAATACCTCACATTCTTATTCAGACAAACCTCTAATTCAGCCAAATCCTTATTGCTCCTGAGCATATGTAATTCCCACTGCAGTCCATCAGAGTTGCAAGCATGTAGCACTCCTCAGGCTTTTCCTGCATTGATTTCATTTGGAGTGTTGTCTGAGTAAGAGATAAAGGTCGGATTCTGTAAGTTACTGAGCATATCCGGAGATGTACTGAGAATCTACACTGTCCTATGCTCCTTATAAGACCAGACCCCAAGTATGAACTTCAGGATTGGGCTCATAGAAAATGCTATTAATTCTTTCCCTAAGATTCATTCATTCATAAGTGAAAAGGAGATAATAGCCACTTAGTCTATATCTACACTTGAAATGCTACAGTGCCGCTGCTGTAGTGCTTCAGTATAGACACTTGCTACAGCGACAGGAGCATCACTGTAGTAATCCACCTCCCCAAAAGGCACTGTCTACACCAGGAGTTAGGCTGGCTTAACTGCGTCTCTCAAGAGTGTGGATTTTTCACACCTCTGAGAGAGGCAACTATGCTGATGTAACCTTTGAGTGTAGACCAGTCCTCAGGCCCTGATCCCCCACTGATTTCTATATGGGCAGGCTCCTGTGTTTTAGGATTTGTGTAACACTAAAGCTGATGTCAGAATAAGTGGTTTTATTATGCCAACGGAAGCGCTCTCTCCCGGCAGCATAGAGCATCTTCACCAGACAACCTCGCGCTACATCTGTGGAGCACTGTATGTGTGTGAGGGGGCTAGTGGAAATAGTTAAAATAATTTTGACTAACCTTATTAACAAACCAAACACATGCTGTCAGCTGTAGCAAAATACCACATCTAAAAACACATTAGATCCAGGCACATTGTTATACAGAACCTTACCACTGCTGGCACTTTTCAAAGCAAACAAGGATTTACAATGTAATTTTAGAGGTGACACAATGAGTGAAAGTAACATACAATAAGGAGGGAGGGAAACGGGTAAAGGGTGATGAGGGTTAGACTGTGGGTCACCATATGCATGTCTTAACAGCCATGCTATATATTTTTAATACAACTATTTTCTTTCTCCTCCAGCTCTTACCGCTTTTCCTTTTCTTCAACTACTGTGGGTCAGTGTGCAAATACATCTGAAACAGAAGTTTTGCAAACCACATGACCAAACAGGCAAGCAATTTGTCTTCTGTCTCATTATTTTTTGATGTCCTGTTCACCTTCCTTCAAAATTAGGATGGATGGATTTATACAAAAGCTCCAACATCAGCTGCTTCTGCCAATCTTATTGCAACCCACTTCAATTTAATTTTCCAAAGGTGTCCAAATCTATGCTCCAGACAAAGTAGAGAACCATGGGAAAACTACTGCTGCACTTAATAAGCTGCAGGAAGTCATAGCAATCTAACAAAACAACAGCCAAAATATTCTGAATGCAGTAACTGCTGAGTATGAGGCACCAGGAATATTTTCATCCTTTTCACACATCTGCCCCCTTTTAAACAACTGTAATCAGTTTCTTTAAAGATTAACCATCTTTCCTTCTAAGGTGTAATACTTATGCTTTATATTGCAATTTAAAAGCCAAGTCTTTTTCCCTTGCCTTTTCCTACCAATTTCTTCCCTCTCCTTGCTTGTAACATAATAGACTATCACCTCACCATGCTTTTTGATCACTTATATTATGTGATCTTATTTTTATCTCCAGATTCTCTTCTCTTGTTTCCCACACTTGAGGTGGTATCTTGTCTCTCCCATTAGGCTTGGAAGCTTTTCAGGGCAGGGACCATGTTTTCCTAACTGACTGTATACAGCACCTAGCAAAACCGGGCCCAATCCTGAGTGGGGTTTTGGGGAACTACTGCAATGCAAACAATAATAATAAAGCTTGAAATCAAAAAACCTGTTTTCATGATTTCTTCAAAATAGATTTTTTTTAAAGCTATACTAACTGTAATCCGTGCTGACCAGGGTAACTTGGCTGTGCCATTAATGTGTTAGATATCTATGCTTTAAACTTAAATGTGTGGCTTGCTCCCCCATTGGTGTGGGGAGCATGATATTGAGATGTTGGAGAAAGAAGCACCACCTTCTGGCCAGAACTCAGAGCCCTGTTGAAGAACACCAGAGAGAGTAGAGTTAGTCTTTCTAAACCAGAGGGAAGGCCTTGATGATGCCCGGCATACAATAGAACAACTTGGAAATGTTCAGACAGTTTTTCTGTCAGAAAATGATGTTTCTTTGAAAAGGTTTTTTTTTTTTTAAGTTTTTTTAAAGCTATACCAACTAATCCATGCTGACTACGGTAAGTAGTTTTTTTAAAGCTATACCAACTAATCCATGCTGACTACGGTAAGTAGTTTCTGATCTCAAAAGTGAAACCAAAGGTAGTCTCTCGGAAGTAAAGCCATAGAGGTTAGTAAGTGGCAAATCTAACCATTTTTCCTTTTTACAAAAAACAGAACAAAAATTAAAAAATCATTCTATTAGCAAATTGTTTTAAACTCCTCACATTGACCTTTGCAATTTCCTGGCCAGGAGTTCTTAATAATACATAATTTATTGATATTAGAATATTTAGCAATTCTGGGCTTTTTGGTAATTATTTTGGACAGATATTATAGGCAGGGCTAGTAGCATGATTATTAAGGTTGCCCAACACTTTCCATTATAAGATCCTGCTTTCAGTTGCTTTTAACTTTGCAAAAAATAACCATTTTCATGGTGGGTGTCTGCCTCAAACTGAGAATATATTCTCTCTCTCTCTTATATATATAATGTCAGCCAAAATGGTTCAGCCATTTCCAAGATGAAGGCCAGGGAAAAATATACTGTTGTGTCCATGTTTAAAATATTGACACTTTTTTTGCGGGGGGGGGGGGGGGGGGAAGAACTCTAGTCTCCTCATGCTTTGGGCAGGGCTTCAAATTTTGTAGGAGTGGCCTTTGGTGTCTGGGATGAGCCTTTTACTTTAAAAAAAACAAATCTCAGTTTGCACATGCTCTGTAGACTTCTGTCATTTTAATGGCTAATATCTCTGAAGATTCTGTTCACACTGAGTATGCTACTAGACTGTCACAGCTCCCAGTGCTAACCAGACTGCATATGTGCCATCCCCACAGAATGACTGAGTATGCTCCAGCCCAGGACTACTGGGACTTGGAAGAATCTGCCCTGTAACTGCTGCTCCAGGCAAGCTGCCAGGGTGGGGCTGGGTACTGGAACCGGTTAAAGCAGTGGAATGCTGTCCTGGAGAAGTGGATTCTAACCCTGCCTCTGCCACAGAGTTCCTGTGTAAGTCATTGTAGCAGTCCATGAGGATATTTTAAACTGTGTAGCATTAGGCTGAAGAATCATCTTCAGGCACTATAAACTTTCTAATAGTCAGTATATTGCTTTTTGGCGTTCACCATGTATATGTGATGTGCTTGTGGGCCTTGAAAACAAAAAATAAGCTTACTGCACTTGTTTTCATTCATTTGTTTCAGAGTAGCAGCCGTGTTAGTCTGTATTCGCAAAAAGAAAAGGAGTACTTGTGGCACCTTAGAGACTAACAAATTTATTAGAGCATAAGCTTTCGTGAGCTACAGCTCACTTCATCGGATGCATTTGGTGGAAAAAACAGAGGAGAGATTTATATACACACACACAGAGACATGAAACAATGGGTTTATCATACACACTGTAAGGAGAGTGATCACTTAAGATAAGCCATCACCAACAGCAGGGGGGGGAAGGAGGAAAACCTTTCATGGTGACAAGCAGGTAGGCTAATTCCAGCAGTTAACAAGAATATCAGAGGAACAGTGGGGGGTGGGGTGGGAGGGAGAAATACCATGGGGAAATAGTTTTACTTTGTGTAATGACTCATCCATTCCCAGTCTCTATTCAAGCCTAAGTTAATTGTATCCAGTTTGCAAATTAATTCCAATTCAGCAGTCTCTCGTTGGAGTCTGTTTTTGAAGCTTTTTTGTTGAAGTATAGCCACTCTTAGGTCTGTGATCGAGTGACCAGAGAGATTGAAGTGTTCTCCAACTGGTTTTGAATGTTATAATTCTTGACGTCTGATTTGTGTCCATTCATTCTTTTACGTAGAGACTGTCCAGTTTGGCCAATGTACATGGCAGAGGGGCATTGCTGGCACATGATGGCATATATCACATTGGTAGATGCGCAGGTGAACGAGCCTCTGATAGTGTGGCTGATGTGATTAGGCCCTATGATGGTATCCCCTGAATAGATATGTGGACAGAGTTGGCAACGGGCTTTGTTGCAAGGATAGGTTCCTGGGTTAGTGGTTCTGTTGTGTGGTGTGTGGTTGCTGGTGAGTATTTGCTTCAGATTGGGGGGCTGTCTGTAAGCAAGGACTGGTCTGTCTCCCAAGATCTGAGAGAGCGATGGCTCGTCCTTCAGGATAGGCTGTAGATCCTTGATGATGCGTTGGAGAGGTTTTAGTTGGGGGCTGAAGGTGATGGCTAGTGGCGTTCTGTTGTTTTCTTTGTTGGGCCTGTCCTGTAGTAGGTGACTTCTGGGTACTCTTCTGGCTCTGTCAATCTGTTTCTTCACTTCAGCAGGTGGGTATTGTAGTTGTAGGAATGCATGATAGAGATCTTGTAGGTGTTTGTCTCTGTCTGAGGGGTTGGAGCAAATGCGGTTATATCGTAGCGCTTGGCTGTAGACAATGGATCGAGTGGTATGATCTGGATGAAAGCTAGAGGCATGTAGGTAGGAATAGCGGTCAGTAGGTTTCCGATATAGGGTGGTGTTTATGTGACCATCGCTTATTAGCACCGTAGTGTCCAGGAAGTGGATCTCTTGTGTGGACTGGTCCAGGCTGAGATTGATGGTGGGATGGAAATTGTTGAAATCATGGTGGAATTCCTCAAGAGCTTCTTTTCCATGGGTCCAGATGATGAAGATGTCATCAATGTAGCGCAAGTAGAGTAGGGGCATTAGGGGACGAGAGCTGAGGAAGCGTTGTTCTAAGTCAGCCATAAAAATGTTGGCATACTGTGGGGCCATGCGGGTACCCATCGCAGTGCCGCTGATTTGAAGGTATACATTGTCACCAAATGTGAAATAGTTATGGGTCAGGACAAAGTCACAAAGTTCTGCCACCAGGTTAGCCGTGACAGTATCGGGGATACTGTTCCTGACGGCTTGTAGTCCATCTTTGTGTGGAATGTTGGTGTAGAGGGCTTCTACATCCATAGTGGCTAGGATGGTGTTTTTAGGAAGATCACCAATGGACTGTAGTTTCCTCAGGAAATCGGTGGTGTCTCGAAGATAGCTGGGAGTGCTGGTAACGAAGGGCCTGAGGAGGGAGTCTACATAGCCAGACAATCCACAAGAGATCCACTTCCTGGACACTACGGTGCTAATAAGCGATGGTCACATAAACACCACCCTATATCGGAAACCTACTGACCGCTATTCCTACCTACATGCCTCTAGCTTTCATCCAGATCATACCACTCGATCCATTGTCTACAGCCAAGCGCTACGATATAACCGCATTTGCTCCAACCCCTCAGACAGAGACAAACACCTACAAGATCTCTATCATGCATTCCTACAACTACAATACCCATCTGCTGAAGTGAAGAAACAGATTGACAGAGCCAGAAGAGTACCCAGAAGTCACCTACTACAGGACAGGCCCAACAAAGAAAACAACAGAACGCCACTAGCCATCACCTTCAGCCCCCAACTAAAACCTCTCCAACGCATCATCAAGGATCTACAGCCTATCCTGAAGGACGAGCCATCGCTCTCTCAGATCTTGGGAGACAGACCAGTCCTTGCTTACAGACAGCCCCCAATCTGAAGCAAATACTCACCAGCAACCACACACCACACAACAGAACCACTAACCCAGGAACCTATCCTTGCAACAAAGCCCGTTGCCAACTCTGTCCACATATCTATTCAGGGGATACCATCATAGGGCCTAATCACATCAGCCACACTATCAGAGGCTCGTTCACCTGCGCATCTACCAATGTGATATATGCCATCATGTGCCAGCAATGCCCCTCTGCCAGGTACATTGGCCAAACTGGACAGTCTCTACGTAAAAGAATGAATGGACACAAATCAGACGTCAAGAATTATAACATTCAAAAACCAGTTGGAGAACACTTCAATCTCTCTGGTCACTCGATCACAGACCTAAGAGTGGCTATCCTTCAACAAAAAAGCTTCAAAAACAGACTCCAACGAGAGACTACTGAATTGGAATTAATTTGCAAACTGGATACAATTAACTTAGGCTTGAATAGAGACTGGGAATGGATGAGTCATTACACAAAGTAAAACTATTTCCCCATGGTATTTCTCCCTCCCACCCCACCCCCCACTGTTCCTCTGATATTCTTGTTAACTGCTGGAATTAGCCTACCTTGCTTGTCACCATGGAAGGTTTTCCTCCTTCCCCCCCCCCCCACCGCTGCTGGTGATGGCTTATCTTAAGTGATCACTCTCCTTACAGTGTGTATGATAAACCCATTGTTTCATGTTCTCTGTGTGTGTGTATATAAATCTCTCCTCTGTTTTTTCCACCAAATGCATCCGATGAAGTGAGCTGTAGCTCACGAAAGCTTATGCTCTAATAAATTTGTTAGTCTCTAAGGTGCCACAAGTACTCCTTTTCTGTTTTCATTCAGATACAGATTATGTTACAGGCCAAAGTGTTTTAATAATTGTTATTTGTTTGTAATAATCATCTTAAAAATAATTGTGATAGAATGTTTTAAAAGTATGAGTTGGCAAAAGCAGATTTTTCTCTCCAATTAAACTCAATACTTTCCCCAAAAAATTATCCTCCAGCATAAGACTAGACATATAATATTTTAGGCTGAAAAGAGATTGTGTGTGACTGTTTGGTGGGGGGTGTGGGGGGGGGTGCAATATTATCAAAATGATCTCAGAATGGAAACTGAATTGCATGTTTAAGTATGAAGTCACTAGTTTGACTTCAGAAAATACTTTCTAAAGACTATTACTGGGAAAGGCTAACATATGACTGCAATGAATAAATAAAATCTTTAAAGACATTGAGTACATAATTTCAGATTCAAAATAACTGTCAAAACATTCAAATTATAAAGCAAATTAACAATTAGTAGCAAGTATACAGTGGTATGCAAATAAATTTACCTCATACAATCTCTACTTACAAAATAGACACACACATGTCAAGAAAGGGTCACTTTCAAAATCATGTAATTACCTCTTTTAAAAAGTTGTGAATTCTAATGCTAGTAACAGAATTTTAACTGCAGCCACATCTACTGGAGCACAAAACAGACAAACAAAAACAAGATGTCTGCAAGATTTGTAATAGATGCTGAGGTAGGAAAATGGCATCAGGCCTGATCCAAAGCCCACTGATGTCCAAGGAAACCTCTTTACAGATGCCAGTGCATTTTGGATCACGCCCATATGGAGCTATGCAAAATGGTCCCACCTCCCCGACCCCACTCCCATACTCCCCTCAAACATACACAAAGATTGTTTGGATTGCAGATGTGTTACAAAATGAGACCAAAGTTCGCTGAAGTTTTTTTAAAAAAAAATATTTACATTCCTCTTAAGGGAATATGGGCCAATTCAAAATTTTGCATTGAAATCACATAAAGCTCATGCTTTCAAATGGTTTTGATGTGAATCTTAATATTTTGAGGTCTGTAGAACTCAAAATTCAAAGTGAAACTTTGGGTTTATGAACCCATCCCATATGAACCAAAACCAAGGAAAAGTTTTGCACCTCTGCCAAGAGAAATGGCTGAATTTCGCATGTCTAGTCATAGCAAACAGTCTACCTTTGCAAGTTACATATATAAATGGTTTCAGAATAGCAGCCGTGTTAGTCTGTATTCGCAAAAAGAAAAGGAGTACTTGTGGCACCTTAGAGACTAACAAATTTATTTGAGCATAAGCTTTCGTGAGCTACAGCTCACTTCATCGGAGCTGTAGCTCACAAAAGCTTATGCTCAAATAAATTTGTTAGTCTTTAAGGTGCCACAAGTACTCCTATATATATATATATATATATATATATAAATGGCTACATTTATAGGGAACTAGCATTAGAAATCACCTTTAAAAGGAACATAAAAAATATAACCTAGCAGTAGGAACAGGTCACAGTGATTTCCCTGGACATCTAGTGGGCACCCTTAAAAAAGTACCACTGATTTGAAAGATACTTGCAAGTTGCAAGTATATTACCTGTCTTCAAAATACGGAATTGTATTAGACCTGGTAGAATCTTTCAAGCCAGTGGGACAATTTAAAGGAGCCCACTGTAAATGAGATTTGCTTCTTTGCCACCCAACCAGGATGGTATCATCTTGGGGAAATTCCTATAATCTGGTTTTGCTAGCTATTTTTGAGACAATTATCTCCTTCCCCAGAAGTAGGATATCTCCAAAAAAGGATTTTCAACAATTGTCAGCATTTGAGATGCTTTACGTGTATTGATATGAAAACAGATACTTTTAGATGAAATTTTTGAAGAGGGATTTTAGATCGATACTTTAGATAACAGCTTAGGCAAGGTCCATGCCACTACAGTTAGACTTCAGTTCAACAGGCCACTAAGAAAGGTCTTAAACTATGAAAGATGGATATTCAGTTAATGAGTTCCCTGGTTTTGTGTTCTTACGGAATGAAGTTTTATTTATTTATTTAGACTTTTATTGTATTTCTTTCAAACTCGAGAAGATTTAAAATGGCACAATATTTTACAGATCTATAAATAAGCCTTTATACAAAGTGAAAGAAAACCTTCCTAATCTTAACCATCATCAATCTCCACCAGCCTCTTAAAATCATTTCCCCAGGAAAAGTCTGCAAAACAAGTGAGTTTTGCAGAGTATGCAAAACATCAATCCAGAGCTGCTAACTTCTCACTGAGAATGCCCTGCCACCATCCATCTCCTTGTTACAGCAAATAGTTACTCATCCTCCTCAGATGATCACAACTGCCATGGTATCATGCGAGACAGTCTCAGGTATACGGGTTCCAAACTATTTGGGGATTTATAGGACAAACCATTATCTGGAATTTCACCAGGAAATTAACTGGCAGTTGCTGTCGTTTATAGAAGACAGGTAATATGTGCTCCTGGTGGGAAAAGCCACTTAAAGAGGCTGCTGCATTCTGCAATTTCTGAATAGTGTTAGTATGTAGCTACATATACAAAACATTACAATCATCTAACCTAGAGGTGACAAAACTATGAATGACTATAGTGAGATCTGTCTCTGAAAGAGAAGGACTCAACTACTTGCAAAGTACAGAAGATAAGCAGCACACCTTACTGGATACCTAGCCATAGTTGGGGATCCGATATGACTATTAGAAACAAAATCAGACATCTGCATGTCTGATTGATGCATCTTCCACTATTTCCTCTGGCTGCTTCCCCCATCCAATAAGTAGGATCTCAGTTTTGTCTGGGTTAAGTCTCAAGCAGTTAGGTCTGATGGCTGGACATTGGAGAAGCTGCTCCTCCGCTACATCTCATGGGAGAGGAGTATATGAAGCTGGGTGTCATCAGCACACTGTAACCATCGTGACCCCAGATAGAGATGGAGCCAAATCAAAATCCTGGATCTGTTCAAAATCTGAACCCATGTTGGGGACCCAGTGTTGAAAATAACCACTATCTTGAGGTGAACTAAAACTTCAGAAGCAAACAAATACCAAAAAACTTTGGAGTATTTAATGTCTGGATCCAGAGCCAATTTTTACAACTTGAGCCTATTTTTCTCTAAAGATATCATTATAGTGCCACCAGCATTTGATGCTACTGTAATGGGATCATCAGAGTTCCCATTATAGAGAGGTAATTTCAGGCATTTGTAACTCAGCTCTAAACATTTTCTTCAGGATGAAATTTGGCCTACAATGGTTAAGCATAAGAGTGGCTGTTTTCAGAAATGTGTTTAAAATATACATTGTAAAGTTTTATTTTTAACATCCAAGTTTAAATTCCTAGCAGTTGTGTCACTTTAAACAGTTTTGTGCTGTAAAATTAAAAGTACAAACTAGTAATCTATAGTGTGGACTTGGCAGCTTTGGTATTTAGGAAAAATGTAAATAGTTTGCATATTGAAGTATAAGAAGAGTTACCTTCTCTGTCTGTAGTAACTATTTTTCATAAAGATTTTTACTGCATATTGTGACAAAGTTCCTCCTCTACCTTGGTGGGTCTTGTGCTTATTGGTGGATTTGCTCGCCTTGGAGCTTCACGGCAGCCCTCAGTTTGGCCGTTTTCATGAACCCACAGTCCAGGTCAACTACTCCTGTGTCTGACCAGGAACTGGGAGGTTTGGGGGGAACCAGGGCCTGCCCTTTATGCCGGGTTCCAGCCCAAGGCCCTGGGGAATGCAGCTGTCTAGAGTGCCTCCTGGAGTAGCTGTGTGACAGCTACAACTCCCTGGGCTACTTCCCCAGGGCCTCCTCCCAGCCCCTTCTTTATTCTTACCATAGCACCTTCCTCCTGGTGTCTGATAATGCTTGTACTCCTCAGTCCTCCAACAATCCGCGTTCTCACTCTCAGCTCCTAGTGCCTCTTGCTCCCAGCTCCTCACACGTGCAACACAAACTGAAGCTAGCTCCTTTTTAAATCCAGGTGCCCTGATTAGTCTGCCTTAATTGATTCTAGCAGCTTCTTGATTGGCTGCAGGTGTTCCAATCAGCCTGTCCATCTTAATTGTCTCCAGAAGGTTCCTGATTGTTCTGGAACCTTCCCTCTTACCTTACCCAGGGAAAAGGGACCTACTTAACCTGGGGCTAATATCTCTGCCTTTATTACTCTCCTGTAGCCATCTGGCCTGACCCTGTCACATATCCCCCCTCTGCTCAACACTACGGAGTTGGGCAACTAGGGACATCAGGCAGTGTACTCGTGAAAAGCCATGGAGGCTTCCAGCCCGGTGTTGTACGGTGAATTGGAAAGGTGTAGGGACAGGAACCATCTGGTCACCCTTGTGTTCTTCTCTTTATTTCGCTGCATCCACTGGCGGGGTGCATGGTCGGTCACAAGGATAAACTGTCGTCCCAGAAGGTAATAACATAGTGTTTCCATGCCCCATTTCACAGCTAGGCACTCTCTTTCAACCACGGCATACTTCTGCTTTCTCGGGAGGAGTTTCCTGCTGAGGTAGAGGATTGGGTGTTCTTCATCTCCGACCATCTGCGATAGGACAGCTCCCAATCCTGCTTCAGATGCATCTGTTTGTAAAATGAATTTTGTTGAAGTCTGGGGCTATAAGCATGGGGTTACTGCAGAGGGCTGTCCATAGAGCCATGAATGCTTTCTCTGCGGCATCTATCCACTTCACCATGTCTGGACCCCGGGCTTTTATCAGGTCTATCATGGGACTCGCTCTGGTAGCAAAATGGGGAATAAATAGTCAGTAGTACCCCACCACATCCAGGAATGCCCGGACTTGCTTTTTCCGATTCGGCCGAGGCCAATTTTGGATAGCCTCTAGTTTGTTTAGTTGGGGCTTGACCGTGCCCCTTCCTACAATGTAGCCAAGGTATTTAGCCTCAGCTAGCCCTATAGCACACTTGGCTGGGTTGGCTATGAGCGTGTCCAGAACCGCTTCCACCTTTTCTAAGTGGGTTTCCCAGTCGGGGGTGTGAATAATCACATCATCCAGGTATGCCACTGCATAACTGGTATGGGGCCGTAGGAGCTTGTCCATAAGATGCTGAAAGGTGGCAGGTGCCCCATGCAGTCCAAAAGGAAGAACAGTATATTGAAACAGGCCCTCTAGTGTAGAGAATGCCATCATTTCTTTTGCATCTTTGGCAAGGGGAATCTGCCGGTATCCCTTTGTTAAATCAAGGGTGGTCAAAAATCGGGTATTGCCCAGGCGGTCAACTAACTCATCGATACGGGGTATGGGGTACGCATCTCATTTGGATCTCTCATTCAGCCGGCAAAAGTCATTACAAAACCTAGTGGTGCCATCGGGTTTGGGCACCAACACAATCGGGCTTGACCACTGATTGTGGGACTCTTTGATGACTCCCAGCTCCAACATCCTTTTTACCTCTGCCTTGATCTCCTCCCTTTTTGCTGCTGGGACTCTATAGGGCCTTAAATTTACCTTTGCTCCAGGGTCAGTGATAATGTGGTGATATGCTTCGGTGGTCCGACCTAGTTTGGTTGAAAACACGTCCTGGTATCGGTTGATCATCTCAGTTATCTCCTTCTCTGGTTTGGTGTCAGATTAGTGGATATCCTGATCTACTCCTGCATGTTATTTCCCTGGATTGGGGTCTCTTGGGCCACTACATACGCCTCTCATTGGTGCCAAGATTTTAAGAGGTTAATGTGATAAATTTGTTCTTGTTTCCGGCGTCCTGGCTGCCACACCTTGTAGATTACTTCCCCCATGGGTTCAACCACCTCCTAGGGCTCCTGCCATTGGGCCAAAAGCTTGCTTTCTGCTGTGGGTACCAACACCATCACCCGATCCCTTGGTTGGAACTGTTGGACTTTTGCCTGACGATTGTAATGGGTTTGCGGGGCCTCCTGCGCCTTTTCCAAATGTTCCCGTACAATAGGCGTGACCAAGGCTATCCGTTCTCGCATCTGCAACACATGGTCAATTATATTTCTCCCCTCCTTGGGTTCCTCTTCCCAGATTTCTTTTGCAATATCTAGTATGCCACGGGGGTGGTGTCCATGTAATAATTCAAAGGGAGAAAACCCAGTTGAGGCCTGAGGTACCTCCTGGATTGCAAACATTAAGTAGGGTAGTAGGGTGTCCCAATCCTTTCCGACCGACTTACCACTTTCCTTATTATTGCCTTGAGGGTTCGGTTAAACCTTTCTACCAGCCCATCAGGCTGCAGATGATACGTACTGAGAACTTCAGTCTATCTGGAGCAGCGTACAGAAGTCCTTCATTAGCTTCAACATAATTGGGGTACCTTGGTCTGTTAATATCTCCTTTGGTAGCCCCACTCAGGCAAAGATCCCCACCAAGTCTTTAGCTATCGTTTTAGAGGCCGTGTTCTGCAGGGGAACGGCTTCTGGATAGCGAGTAGCATAATCCAGAATGACAAGTATATATTGGTGGCCCTGGGCTGTCTTCTCCAGGGGTCCCACTAGGTCCATGGCTATTCGCTCAAAGGGATGAGGCTATTCTCTATGATGGGAAGGGATATTAAAGGTGCCCTCAAGTGGGGATGGGGACTGTGCAGCTGACACTCCGGGCAGGATGCACGTACATCCGCACTTCTTCCTGTACTCCGGGCCAGAAGAATCATCTCAGGACCCGTGCCAGGGTCTTCTCTACCCCCAAATGGCCCCAAAAATGACTATGGGCTAGACTTAATACAGCATTCTGGTGTTTTTGAGGTACTAGGATCTGCTGTACCTTCTGCCCCTGTACTGGTGCAACCCAGTATAAGAGATTCTTCTTCATTATGAAGTAGGGTCCTGGTCCCTTCCACGGGGACCCCATCTATTTCAGTCATCTCCTTCCTAATGTTGTCGTACCTTGGGTCTTCAGCCTGGTCCCGTCCAAAATTTCCTCTCCTGGGGCTAATCTGCCTGAGATCTAGGGAGCCAGTCTCTGTTGCCTCTACTGGTTCAGAGGCGTTAGGATGTGGATCAGTCTTGGGTGCTTCACCCTCCTGGGTGGCCTCCTTTTCAGCTGCTTGGGTCCACCTACCTATGAGAGCGACCCTCTGGCTTTGGGCCAGTATTCGGGTTCCCAAAGCCTTAGCTGCCGTTCTTTCCCTTTTTGTCTTTCTACCCTGTCTGGGAGTGGAGAACAAATCTGGAGATATTTCAGAGAAGATTGGGGGTTGACAGTCTACTGTGGATGCCTCACTAATTTCAGGGCTTCCCCCTTTTACCAATTCCCCTTGGTAAGTCTCCAAACCCTGGGAAGTCCCTCCCTATGAGCACCGGGCATGGGACTTTAGGGACTACACCTGCTGCTACCTCAGTAGTGTTTCCCTGAATCTTGATTTTTACTGGGATGGTGGGATAATAAACAACTGTCCTACGGACGCATGTTATCCCCATACGCTTGGCCCAGAGCAGCTGACTGCTTCACAAGCTTCCCCGAGACAAGCGTGATAGCACTCCCCAAATCAACCAGTGCTGTGGTCTCTACCCCACTTAGCTTCACTGGTCTAGTGTACATATGTGGGGTTAGTGAGACCCCCCCAAGGTAGATTAGGGAGCATGGGTCTGCCCAGTTCCCCAGGTTACACTGCATAGGCTCCTCAACATTGGGACACTGTGCAGCTATGTGTCCCCACTCCCCACAGTCATAACATCTGTATAGAGCCCTAGGCATTACCTAGTCCCTTGGTTTGGGCAGTCTAACATCACAATTCTCTTCCCTCTCAGCGCTCCAACTCTTTGTGGCTTCTGGTGGGCCTTCAGCCCCTCTCTTTTTCTACCTGGGCTCTCCTGGTGGCCCAGTCACCCGAGCTCTAGGGCTTGGTGCTGCTAGTTTAACCCGAGGTGCTTCTTCCTTAACTGGTTGGGTCAGCTCCCTCACCATCCTTCACCTTTCTACCAGCACGACAACCTCATTGTAGGTGGAGGGTTCGTTCTGGCTTACCCACGTGTGAAGGTCTGGCAGTAGTCCTCTCCTGTACCTGTCAATGACAAGAACCTCTAGTATCTCCTCCAGACTCCGGGACTCAGTTCGTAATCACTTTTGTGTGAGATGGATGAGATCATATAATTGGGACCGCGGGGTTTTGTTTTCATGGTACCTCCACTCATGATATCGCTGGGCCTGCACTGTGGTCGTTACCCCAGATCTGGGCAGGATCTCTGCTTTCAGCTGGGGGTAGTCTGCCGCAGCCTCTTCAGGCAAATCATAGTAGGCCTTCTGGGCCTCCCCACACAGGAATGGAGTGAGGATTCCAGACCACTGTTCTCAGGGACAAGCCTCCTACAGGGCTGTCCTCTCAAACGCCAGGAGGTATGCCTCTATATCATCCTCTCGCATCATTTTCTGCAGCCAATTGCTGACCCGCATGATCTACATTCCATCATGGCCGCGGTTCAGCTCTGTAAGGGCCTTTATCTGGTTTACCAGTTCCTGCAACATAGCCTGGCCTTGAGCAGCCTGGTCAATCAACAGGCGATTAGTCTTTTGCTGCAGCTGCACTGCCTCCTGTTGGGCAGCTGCCTAGACATGGGTAGCCTCCTGCTGGGCAGCTGTGGCTTGTATCAGTGCTCGCACTACATCCTTCATTGTGGTGAAAAAATAAAAATAGACTCTTTCCCCCTACACCCCCTCCAAACACCCTCCTTCTTCCGCCGCGCTGTGCACACCAGATCCCACCGCTGACACCAGTTGTGACAAAGTTCCTTCTCTACCGTGGTGGGTCTTGCGCTTATTGGCGGATTTGCTCACCTTGGAGCTTCACGGCAGCCCTCAGTTTGGCCGTTTTCATGAACCCACAGTCCAGGTCAACTCCTCCTGTGTCTGACCAGGAACTGGGAGGTTTGGGGGGAACCCGGGCCCGGCCTCTACTCCGGGTTCCAGCCCAGGGCCCTGGGGAATGCAGCTGTCTAGAGTGCCTCCTGGAACAGCTGTGTGACAGCTACAACGCCCTGGGCTACTTCCCCATGGCCTCCTCCCAACCCCTTCTTTATTCTTACCATAGCACCTTCCTCCTGGTGTCTGATAATGCTTGTACTCCTCAGTCCTCCAACAGTCCGTATTCTCACTCTCAGCTCCTAGTGCCTCTTGCTCCTAGCTCCTCACAGGTGCACCATATACTGAAGTGAGCTCCTTTTTAAATCCAGGTGCCCTGATTAGCCTGCCTTAATTGATTCTAGCAGCTTCTTGATTGGCTGCAGGTGTTCCAATCAGCCTGTCCATCTTAATTGTCTCCAGAAGGTTCCTGATTGTTCTGGAACCTTCCCTCTTACCTTACCCAGGGAAAAGGGACCTACTTAACCTGGGGCTAATATCTCTGCCTTTATTACTCTCCTGTAGCTGCCGGTCTTCTACCAGGACCTCCTCCGTTCCTGGAAACGGCTTTCAACGACCAGGTCCATGGCGGCCACCGAGGGGACAGATCTCCTCGTGAAGCCCCTGCTACACAACCCCCAGCTTCGCGTGCAGGTGGCGGAGTCCCCCTCAGTGTGCCAGAGATTTGTCTTGGCAGAAGACACAAGAGTCGAAGACCTCCTGAACTATGACCAGGGAGACTGAGACTCGCTCAGCACATGGGGCTCTCCAGACCTTGTACTCCCCGGTGCGTACTTCAGGAGGTGAGGGCCGCTTTGCTGCCCGCTGCTTGGGTTTACCTCAACCGGGTCCTGCACGAGGGCGTGCCCCGCCCACCCTCCACCCCAGGCCCACTGGACCTTTTCATCGGGCCCTTGCCCCGTGGACACAACCGACCCCCCCCACCCCTTCACCGTCAGCCGGCTGCACGAGCTGCAGCCGGTCTGATTCCAGACCGTGCCAAGGAAACATCTATACATGCTCGTGCTCCACACCCTTCACGCTCTCACCCTCGTGTCCTACCCCGATACCAAAATGGCGGGACCTCCTGCCACCTTTGGAGGGTGAGGAGCCCTGGTGGGCCAGCCTATATTCCACCTTGGTCCTGAGGCCTGCTGGGGATATCAGTTGGCGGCTCCTTCATGGAGCCGTGAGCACAGACATGTACTTGGGGCTGTTCACCCCTATCCCAGACACCTGCCCCTTTTGCGGCACGAGGGAAACCCTGGCATAGATATATTTGGAGTGTGCCAGGCTGCAGCCCCTATTCCGGCTCCTCAAGAATATTTTATTACGCTTTTGGTTGCACTTTTCACCTTCTTATTTATACATTCCCTATCCGCGGCCCCACAAAGTCATTGGATCTCCTGGTCAACCTCTTCCTGGCCTAGCTAAAATGGCCGTCTATAAAACCAGAGTGAGGAGGTTGGCCGACGGAGTCTCCTGTGGGGCCTATTTCTGATCCTCTGTCCGTTCATGTATCCGGGCAGAGTTCCTCTGGGCAGCGTCCACTGACTCCCTTGATGCCTTTGAGGAGCAGTGGGCAGAGTCCGGGGTTCTCTGCTCGGTGTCCCCGTCCGGTTCCCTTCATTTGACCCTTTGACCACACTCCTGTTCCTGTTATTTCATTAGTTGTCCCCTGGATTTATTTGGTGTCCAGGTCCTGTGGATCCCCCTCTTAGGCTGGAGTGGGCATGCGAATCCTTTAGCAGTGGGCGGGCGAATCCCAATAGGATTACTCTCCTGTAGCCATCTGGTCTGACCCTGTCACAATATTTAATGTGATAGATCTATATTTCGGAAAAACTCATTGTAGATCCATAATCCACAAATGTGTCAGAGTGTAAATGAATTAACAGCATATTGTATTTCACTACAGAACCACTGGAGTGATTGCAGGATATGTGCTCTAAATACATACTTGAAATTGTATACAAACAGCTAACTTTACATTCATAATATTTGGGTTGTACCACTGTTAGTATGCAGATGTAGGGAAGAGTCATCGTGGCATATGGTGTGATTTGCATATTCAAAATGAATAGCAGAATTTACTGGAGTTTTCAGATGATTATTTGATACCCTATAATATGCCTATATGCACAATATTTAGTTAAAGTTATTGTCTTTCCCATGAAACCCCTAATAAAACAGAGCTGCAGCCGTACGGGGATCTGAGTCTGAATAGCGCTGAACTTTGAGGTAGTTGAAGGGAGAGAGTTTAAAAATGTAGACTCAGGTCCAAACATCTCTCTCTATGATGGGCTAAACCTGAATAATTGGAACATGCCCAAGTTTTGGTTGTGTCTGAAATCTGGAATGAAACAGAGCCATCTTTTCCTTTCTATTATCTAATCTTAGCTTTTTATTTTGCTTTTTTTTTCTTAAGGTGCTACATGTATTTTGAGATGCTGGATGTAATGGATAGCAAGGGAAAATGGGTCTTTCAGCACACAACTAAACTTTTTGCTTCCTTTCAGCCAACTATACCCTATACCTCCTTCTGTACCAGGATTCCCCATCACCATATGATGCATCATGTTTAGACATCACAACTATCACCAGACTTTTCCTAGAACACATCATCACTGAGGAAATTGTAGGCCTGAGATCTGATCAAGCTCCCACCCCTGCATATTAAACCAGCCTTGGGTGAAACTCAGGAAGTTCACCACTAAAATTGAAAAAAAGAACGTTCTGCTGCTGACAAAGCACCCCCACCTCAGGAATGTCCCTAACAAGAGTTATAACCACAAAGGTTGTAAAGTAGAGACACCCAGGCTTTGGGAAATTAGGGAGGATACAGAGAGAGAGAGAGAGACTCAATAAATGGTAAAATAAGCTCTAACCAGTGTTTTTTTTTTTACTGACCATCTGCATAAATAGAGAAGGTCGCAACTAAGTTACAATTTGGGCATGAGAGATAAAATGTAAAAAAACTTGGGCAGGAAAGAGGACACAGAGGTGCCAGTATGTAATTGGTTAATATTGTTGTTATTTAGCAGTGTGGGATAATGTGATAGGTTTAGTAAACTTGAAGGAGGTAACTAGTTTTACCTATATAATGTAAATGAAAAACAATGCTCTTTGGGAACCATTTCCAGACTGCAGTGCAAGATCAAGCCGCTGGAACTCTGACCACTCTGAACGACCAAGACATGCAGAGATATTGTGTCGGGAACCCCCAGATGAATGGATCCTGGCAGGCCATTGGGTGACATTTGTCTGTATATTGGGAATGTTGAGCATAAGAGATTTGCTTGGTATACGTATTCTGTGTGTGTTGCTAATAAATAGATGTTTAGAGTCCAACTGTGCAAGGCTCTTTCACGGTGAAAAGTTTCAGAGTAGCAGCCGTGTTAGTCTGTATTCGCAAAAAGAAAAGGAGTACTTGTGGCACCTTAGAGACTAACAAATTTATTTGAGCATAAGCTTTCGTGAAGTGAGCTGTAGCTCACAAAAGCTTATGCTCAAGCAAATTCGCTAGTCTCTAAGGTGCCACAAGTACTCCTTTGCTTTTCACTGTGAAAAGGTTCTGCAGACCCGTAGAGCCCTGAGCCCAGAGAGAAAGGGCGGGCATTAAAATTGACCAGGTTTCTTCCTGAGGCCCATGGGTAAGGATAGGTGCCTTACACCCTGAGCCCTCGGAAGGGAAAGGATAGGGGGTGCCTAAATTGATTGGGTCATGCCTTGAGCCCTTGGTAGGGTATAGGCAGGATGCCCTAAATTGAGCAGGTAACAAGACATCTGCTGGTTTAAATTATTTTGCAGATTTCCTTTCTGCTGGTGACCCCACAATTATGTATGTAATAATTATTTATTCATAATAAGTCAATTTAGCATAATATATTATGCCAATTGCTAGGTAAAAGTGGAATCTCATTGGATGCAGCAAGGTTTATTTGTGAGACCACAATGGCATCCCTCTGAAATTCTGTTAGTTACCAGTAGTATCTTTACACATCATTCACACCAAGATTAGCCTTGGTACAGAACCAAGATTAATCAAGAGGATGCTCTCCATCAGGAGAGATGCGATACTGAGCCAATCCAAAATCCACTGGAGCTAATGGGATTCCTTCCATTGACTTCTATGGGTTATGAATTAGGCCCACTAGAAGGTTTCAAGATGGATCAAGCAGAAGACTATTAAAGGGGGCTCAGGAGTAAAACTCCTCCAAATCATATATATGTAATGATCACAAAAGTGATTAAATGTGTCCACAGATTAAAATTTTAGAAAATAATGAAAGCAGGGAGCTATAGCTCAGAAATGTGTATGCAACCATGACACAAGAGCATAGGGACTAGAGAACTTTTAGCATAAGTAACATCTTATCTTTGAAAATTGCTTATTGGTTAAAAAAATTGCCTATAAATATACAAAAAAAATCACTAAATTTTAGCCCCAATCCTACAAGGCTCATTCACATACTTATATTTAAGTGTCTTAGTATTCCCATTAACTTCAGTGGCACTATTCATATGCATAAAATAAGGCTCATGTATAAATCTTTGCAGGGGCAGGGCCTAACCAAGCTAAACCACTCTGTTTTAAGAAAACCATGAAACTTGCCCTCCTAAAACTTTGAGCACTACTGTCCATCTAAAATAAATGTAGGCATCTCCCATTTATCAATATCTGCTTCTCTGCATTCACACTTAACTTTGTCTATTCCCAATTTAGCTTCCTTAAGTTGATTAATTATGTATAAAGGTATTTCCATCTGTGTTTAATGCAATCTCCCAAAATGAATATATTTTCTGTGACAAGGTGACAAATAGAAGTCTAATTTATATTGATAGGCTTGTCCTGAATTTTATATGGTAAAATGTGAGCGTCTTTAATGTGTTTCCTTTAGTCCTACTTTTTGCTTCTAGCTGTGTTTGAAATTGGTGACATGACTGACAGATCAAATAAGCAATCACCAGCAAAAAAGAGGAAGCAATTGTGCCTATTTTGGAGATTCATTCTTTATTGTTGGCTATGCCAATAAAAGAAAGGCAGAAATTTCTTACAGTTTAAAAATGGAAGAAGGACAAAGAAGATAGCAGATCAATAACAAAATCCAGTAACGTTATCCAGATGATAACATTAGGCCTTTGAATGCTGAAAAACATCAAAAGAAAACATTTCTAGGTATTGTACAAAAAGACCTGTAGATGATAAAGAGAAAAAGAAAGATAAGGGAATATTATTAAATTGAAAATCTCTCAAAATAAATACGTGTTCCATATAAAAAAAAGGAAAAAGAAACCAGAAAAAAAAAATCTCATCTAGACAATTTTTCTTTAAAAAAAATGGGAGAGATATGCCCAAGCAGAGGGGCTGGGTTGAAATTAAAGTATATTAGAAATACTATGTTAAAACAGTCAAGCACTCAAAAGTTAGTAAATGCAAAAAAATTAAGGCTGCCAGTGCAACTTTAATTTGGTCCCTTTCTGCATATGCATTATGATCCAATCTTTACTTACATGATCACTTACTATTTTTTTTTTTCCACAGGACGTCTGGAAAAAAATCAGTCGGATTTGTGTTCATAAATTGTTCATCTGCTTTTGATAAACATACACTTAAATGTTTACCGGGCCTCCTCACTGCTCCTGGATACTTAGGCTGATAAGGCCATGAATAATGCACTTTTCTGTCTATGGCTAGGAAGAAGAATGCCCTTTGTTCTTGGATTCATAGGCGCCGACTTCCCCTCTTCCCGGTGAGTGCTCAACCCCCCACCTCCCCCAGCCCCGCCCCTGCACTGCCCTCACTCACCCCCATTCCACCCCCTTCCCCTAAGTCCCTGCCCCCAAATCCCCACCCCAGCCTCGCCTCTTCTGCCTCCTCCCTGCTTCTCCCTCTCCCTCCCTGAAAGTCGTAAGTGTCACCAAACAGCTGTTAGGCTGCGGAAAGCGCGAGGAGGGAGGGTGAGGAGTGATGACGCAGTGTGCTGGGGGCGGGGGAGAAGGAAGCAAGGAACGGGGAGCTTGGCTGCCGGTGGGCACCCACTAATTTTTCCTCATGGGTGCTCCAGCCCCAGAGCACCCATGGAGTCGGCGCCTATGCTTGGATTTGAATGCAGCCATGGTGATCCACACATTCTTACTTTCCAGGCTTGATTATTACAGCTAGGAATGAAATTGCTGACCTTAAAACTATAACTGGTTCAGAACCCAGTAGTTCAGCAACATAGGACACGAAGAGCACATCACCCAAATGCTCTGGCTCTTTTCACTGGCTTCTCATAGAAAACTAGGTCAAACTCAAGGTTTCAGTGCTCATCTTCCAAGTTCTACTTATGTTTGGCCCAAGTTACAAGAGACACTCCCTTCTCCCCTGGATAGAGTACTAGGAACCCACAGCTGAGTGGGTACTCTGGTCACTTGAACACCAATTAATTCCTCTCAGGGTGGACCTGAAAGGGCCTAATTAGTGAGTTAGAACAGGCTGAGGGAGGAATAATGAGCAAATAGGTATGAGACCACACATGAAGGAAGTGCACGGGAAAGAGACACACAGAGACAGACAGACTGGCTAGAGTCAGAAAGGATCTCGGGGCAGAGAGATATCTTTCCTTCTGTTGGTATAAAACTGAGGAGGAAGAGAAGAAACTAAAACTGTACATAATTATGGTGTATGGATTAGTAAGCGGGAAGATCAACTGTAAACAAATTGCACTGGGAAGTTTAATAGGTGTGACTGGGCTAACTCCTGCTCCTGTCTTCTAGTCTGTCTAACTCAGTCTGTGTGACAGAACAGAAGACAGGAGCAGGATGTCGCCCTGTCAATCCCAGAACAGCTATGTTCTACTGTTAACCTCAAGAGTAAGGCCATGTCTACACTAGCAATTTTGTCAGTAAAACTTATGTTAGTGAAAGGTGTGAAAAAAACCAGACCCCCCTGACTGACACAAGTTTACTGTCAAAAGTGCTGGTGTGGATAGTTCTCTCCTGCCAACATAGCTACCGCCACTTGTTGGGGTGGTTTGATTATGCCGGCAGGAGAGCTCTCGCCTGCCAGCATAGAGCGACTACAAGGGAGACTTTACAGCGGCATAGCTGCAGCAGTACAGCTGTAAGATCTGTAGCGTAGACATAGCCTTAGTGTCACATGCAGGAGACAGCTTTATCAGAGACTGGCCTGAAAAACAGGAAGTCATGCCAAGAAGAAATCAAGATGACCATGAACCTCAGTGCAAACAGTAAAAATGAAAACCCCAGATCTTCATCCCATCCCTTAATTACAAATCTGTCCTTCCTAATGGCAAGCTGCAATATTGGATAGTATATTTCAAATACAATGACAGAAGTCACCTATTATGAAAAAAACATGACTTAATATTCTTTAGTAGTTGGCACATATTGTAAGGGACCATTCTGTGGATGTTAACACCTCTGCAGTCATAGGACAAAAAGAAGGGGTTAGTGAGTTACAGTTTGTTGTAATAAACCATAAATCCCGTGCCTCTGTTGAGTCCATGAGGGGAGAGGTGTTATGGGCAACTCTACCTTGAATGGTCCCTTACAATATGTGCTAAACAATCTGTTCCACCTTGTGATGCTGGAAATACCTTTCCCAGACCTGAAGAAGAGCTGTGTGTGACTTGAAAGCTTGTCTCTGTCACCAGCAGAAGTTTGTCCAATAAAAGGTATTACCTCACCCATCTACTGTCTCTAATACCACGGGACCAACACGGCTACAACTGCACTGCATATAACTTAACTGGACACAAATATAGAAGTTGTATATATAATCCTAATAATGGAGTTTGAACACGAGTGCTCGGGGTGGGGAGGGGGGAGAAGAGTCTCAGAATGATTGTTGTTTTCAAAATGAACACACACACACACACACACACACGGGGATTTGTGAAATTTCATTTTAAACCTTTCTGAATCCACAATTCTCTCCCTACTTCCTTTCATACAAGAAAACCACATGGAAAATGACAGAAATTGTCTGTTTCAGAGGTCAGCAGTAACTTTGTGCTGTTTCTCAGGAGCTTCCATGCAGACTTTCCACCACAAGCCCAATGGGTGAACAAAAATGAATTTTAAAAATTTCCCAACTGAGCCTAAAGACAATAAAGAAAATTGCTTTCTGCAATTCTGGAGCTCAGTAAATTCCATTTTTTGTTTTTAAACCCATCAGATTTGTAGTTATATTGATTGTGTATATTACAGTGTAAGGCCCTAATTTGTGCCTGAGGGCAGTCTGTCCTGTCTTAGGTCCTCCTGATCCTGCAAGTTGTTCCATGTGTGCAAATCCGTACATGTCTGAGCAGAGCCCCAGTGAATTCCAATGAGGCTTTAGATACTGCTGCTTGCAGGCCTGGAAGTGAATCCTCCCACCTCACAGGGTCCTAGAGCCCAGGCTCCAGCACAAGCCCAGAGGTCTATACTGCTATGAAACAGCCCCACAGCCCAAGCCGGCTGGCACAGGTCAGCCAGGGTGTCTAGCTGCTGTGTAGACATAGCCTAAGTCACTTCTGAAAATGGAGCTTAGACTTCTACGTCACAGGCGTTTTGAAAATTTTACCCCATATTTGGAGGAAAGCACTTAATCATATGCTCAAGTACCACTGACTTCAAAGGCACTTACATGTGTGCTTAAAGTTAAGCATGTACTTCCTGAATAGGGATACTTTTGTGAATCAAGTCCATAGTGCTTAATACCACGAGTAACACAATGACATCACAGTAATAAGTATTATGCCTGACGTTAAGTGTTTGCAAGATCAGGCCACTGTGCAGAATCTATAAGCTGCAAGGAAGCTTTTTGTTCCATTAATGCATTGAGCATTTGCAATTTTTCTATAACCAGCACTAAATCAAAATTACTGAGAGGAAAAGCTATGTTTAAACAAAAAAAAAAACACCTGTTTTGTTAAGAGTGAAAGAAATTAGTCCTTATTTTGGTGAAATTATCTACTAAATTTCCATTTGGTAGAAATAAAGTCGTCATTCACCTGGACAACATAAAATTGTTATTTGTATTTTTTTAAATTGTCACTTTTTAAAAGGCCAGAATTTAAAACTATAAAATAAATACATTGGCTTAGACCTTCTGTCTCAGTTTTGAGCAGGGCCTGATTTTTTTATGGCTAAAACAAACACCCTGAAAATATAGATTTAACATGAAAATGCTTAGCTAAGTCTTAAACATAATGGTGTGAATAGTGCCAGTGCAATTACACTATAAAATGCATGCAATCAACATGCTACTTAACTCTAAAATATGCAGAGGATACAAGATACAAAAAATAAATCTAATATTTATAGCACAGTGTATATGGAGTAAGATTTAAAATGCCTGATTTCATTCATGAGTCACAACTGCAATTCTGGGGAAACATGAATGGGAATGCAGATAACTTGTCTACCACTAGTGTGGGCTAAATATCTCGGAGAATTTTCAAATTAAGAACTTCACGTACCTATAAAAGCTACAGATGTGCAAAACTAAGCAACATTAATGTATACACCCTGTAAACAAGAGTAGCTCAGCAAACGGAGAAGACAGGTGTAAATGTGGCTCCTACTCAAATCAAAATGGCGTTTCTTTCAATTGCTGTGCTGAAAAAAAAAGGTTATTTGCAGCAAACTTAGCTTTCTGCTCTGCTCTGCAATAGCAGCCTCAATATTTTTATGTTCTCAGCTATTTATACATAGAGGAGAAATAGGCTAAAAAACTTAGGCTATGCTTCAATCACTGCCTCAGAGAGAGATAAAACTCTTGCATATTCCTGAGCAGCAATTAATAATATCCACCTGTTCTTGCTGCCAGGTTGAGTCAGCAAAATAGCTCTGCATATATATGAAGGGTTCCTTAGAGCTGGACATCCCATAATACTGTGCATCTAGGGATTCAGGGAAGGAGACCTAACAAGAGGATTAATTGTCCATTATAGCTGTAGAATAATGTTTAAATGAAAATAAAGATGTAAAACTTAATGTGAGGAAAGAAACTATAAATACGTAGGACATTTTTCACTAACATTGATCCAAGATGGCAGCTTAGATAGAGCCCAACCTGCTAGAGCTCAGCTATAGGTTAAGAGGTCACATGACCCTGAAAGCAAAAGAGATGGCTTAGCAGAGAGTTACTGAGGTCACACTGAATCTAAGGTTGGTGCAAAAGAAATAAAGGAATAAAACATAGGGCCAGATCCTCAAATGTTGTAAATCAGCATAGTTACATCAAATAGGGCTATGTAAACTTAACCAGTCTGAGGATCTGGCCCACTACTTTATTAATATATTAAGGAAATTTTTCCCCCCTATATACCTTAACACCTTTGTACCTTGACACACAGTATTATACCCTAACCCCCAACACAGTAAAGCTGGAAATTGGAGATGGGTGCGGAGGGAATAGCTTCCTAGTACTACTGGTGTTGCACTTGCTGTCACTTCAAATTGTAAACAACAGTGAATTTTCAGTCAATTAGTTGTTAGAAATACTGGTGATAGCAGGAATACTCCCAGTGTCACTAAGTAATTTAGACAGGCAGGTGCTGAAGTACTGGTATTTCTCCAATAATACATAAACAAATGTCACCGTTTCAGTGGTAATTTCAAAGAAAATTAGATTCAAAAGGACAAAGCAGCCTAAATTGACTGTCTGTTTTACGCTTAACCATAAAACAAGCATCTACAAAAGCCACTAACACAACTGTCTACGGAGCTTGGCACAAAGCCAAACTCAGCTGTGGAAGAGTACCTTTGACAGCAGTGCTGAGGCAATTAATTACACTATGCAAGGGGATTAATCCAATATAGTAAATATCATTGTTGCAACACACAAAAAAAGGCCAAAATGTTACTGTATTTTTTTAAAATAAGCACAAATGTTGAAAACTAAGGACAGCATAGCAAAAATAGTATGGGATATTCTTCTATTAAGTGGAGAAAAAGTATGTAGAAAAGTATATTTTTCAACGCATGTTCACATTTGGAATATTCTTGTATGTGTTTGTACATACCAAACATTATGTATGGTTTCAGAGTTCTGGCTTCTAATGACTTCAATTGTCAATAAAAAGAAAAGGAGTACTTGTGGCACCTTATTTTAAATTTATCTGAGTATAAGCTTTCGAAAGCTGTAGCTCACGAAAGCTTATGCTCAGATAAATATTTGTTAGTCTCTAAGGTGCCACAAGTACTCCTTTTCTTTTTGCGAATACAGACTAACACGGTTGCAACTCTGAAACCTTCAATTATCAATGTAAGATTCATACCAATAGTATCCATTAAATGCAACTTTCATCCTCATTTCAGCTATATTTTCTATTTCATAGTAGTAATAATATCTATGTGCCATTTTAGGAAACATTTGTAATTCTTGGGTGGTTAAAGTCAGTCAAGCTTCAGTACTGTGCCCTGGAAATCCTCCACCCCCTGTGTTTACGTATAGGGAAACACTATGGTATCAAATACTGGTTTTGTGATATCATCTACCCTCCATTGGTGACAGTGATTTACACACAAATAAATTCAGTGAGGGATGCTAGGCTTTATATCATAACCTTATCTAGCTGAGTAATCTCCATCAAATAATGTATAGGACAAATTTTGTGATAATTAAAAAAAGTTATCTGACAAATGGTATTTTTGTGACTCATCCAGCATATAGAGCCTAATAATGAATAATTTGTGACTATATAAAGATTTCATAAAGTGTTTCAAATAAAATATTCACAAATAACATCACACCTATATCTAATGATTTCAACAAGAAAGAGTGTGGTGTTTCCTCTGGAAAGGTCTTGGAGGAATAGCCTCTGTGCTGTAATCCAAACACATCAGAAAACATTTTTATCTGGAAGGAAAAAAAAACCCTTAAATCATTATGAAATTAAGTCTGCAGATTTCAGCTGCTGTTCAGAGATAAAAGTTGTGAATATGGACTGCTTTTTTCACTGATTAGAAATTAAAAAACAAAGCACTCCAATAGTAGTTTTGTTACAATGCTTTGAAGGAAACTACATCAACACTGCAGTACACTTTTAGAACATGACTTTGAAGTTCCAGTGTAATTTAATTATGCAATATGGCCCTGATGTGGTGTCAGTAGGGCATCAAACTAAAATTTTAAATTATGCAAATGGCTTGAGATGTATGGCAACCAAAACAAAGGGATTTTGCTCAGTGATTACAATATTCATACTCTGCATGATTACTTCTTCAAGAAGAATGTAGCAATCTGTAAGAAAACTGAAGGATCTAACTCACCCTGTTGGATAGAGCACACTACACTTTTTAAAATCCTGCTGTTAGACTGCACCAGATGAACTGCTGCAGAGGTTGTACAGAGGGGTCACTGCAGAGGGCAGTTATCTGGTGGGCCAGGAGATGGGCCATGGGATCTGCAATCAGATCTTTGTATTGCAGATACAGTGTCCTTAACACACTAAGAAAATGGCACAGAAGGGCTGAGCTGATTTTCAAGCTTTATGCAGGTGATGCAAATTCCATTGTAAAATGAAAACTGAAAGTGATAAAGGGCTGATTATTCTCCCACACTACTTGATATTATTATTGTTATGCTGACTGGTGACTGCATGAATCACAAACCTCTTGGAGATTGGGTGTCAACTAACATAACTGTCAGGATGAGACAGATTTCAGAGTAGCAGCCACATTAGTCTGTATCCACAAAAAGAAAAGGAGGACTTGTGGCACCTTAGAGACTAACAAATTTATTTGAGCATAAGCTTTTGTACTTCCGATGAAGTGAGCTGTAGCTCACGAAAGCTTATGCTCAAATAAATTTGTCAGTCTCTAAGGTGCCACAAGTCCTCCTTTTCTTTTTGTTAGGATGAGTTATTCAGAAGTCCTCATCTGAGACAAAAGGAGGTCATGACCTCATCCAGGAGATTGGACTGAGGAGTGGTGGTGGTGGAGGAAGGTATTTTGCTGTATGTGTGCAGTGTGTATTCATTCAGAGAACACAAGAACAAGAAATAGAGGCAAAGGCAAGAAAGCCAAGCAGTAGCTGGTGAGCAGTGTGGTCCTGGAAAAAGCCAGAGAGAGCTTTTGAGTCAGTTAACTAAGGGCTAGTCTACACGAGAAGCGCTACATTGGCATAACATGGGAGGGAGCTCTCCCTTCAGCATAATTACTCCACTTCCATCAGAGGCAGAAGTTATGTCAGCGGGAGAGCATCTCCCGCCAACATAGCACCGGTGTGGACAGCACTTAGGTCACTGTAACTTGGTTTGCTTGGGTGTGCATGTGGCTTTTTCACACCCTTGAGCGCTGTAAGTTATATCAACATAAGGAGTTGTATAGACTTGCCCTAAAGAACCTTGGGGCTGTAAGCTAAGGCCTGGTCTACACTATGAGTTTATGTTGGATTTAGCAGCGTTAAATCAAATTAACCCTGCACCCGTCCACACAATGAAGCCATTTTTTTCCCCGACATAAAGGGCTCTTAAAACCAATGTCTGTATTCCTCCGCAACGAGGGGATTAGCACTGAAATTGACATCTCCGTTTCGAATTAGGGTTAGTGTGGACGCAATTCGAAGGTATTGGCCTCTGGGAGGTATCCCACAGTGCACTATTGTGACCACTCTGGACAGCACTCTGAACTCGGATGCACGACCATCTGTACAGGAAAAGTCCTAGGAACGTTTGAATCTCATTTTCTGTTTGGCCAAGTGAGCTCATCAGTACAGTTGACCATGCAATCCCAGAATCGAAAAAGAGCTTCACCATGGACCGAACGGGAGGTACTAGATTTGATAGCAGTATGGAGTGGGGGGAATCTGTGCTATCAGAACTACGTTCCAAAAGATGAAATGCCAAAACATTTCAAAAAAATCTCCGAGGTCATGAGGGACAGAGGCTACAGCAGGGACGCCACACAGTGCTGCATGAAACTTAAGGAGCTCAGACAAGTGAACCAAAAAACAAAGAATCAAATAGATGCTCCGGGACAGAGCCCAGACATACCACTTCTACGCTGAGCTGCATGCAATTTTAGCAGGGGCCGCCACCACTACCCCACCCCTGTCCATGGACTCCAATGATGGGGTACTCTCCGCCATGCCTGAGAATTTTGTGGACGGGGAAGATGAGGAGGAGGAGGACAAGCTTGAAGAGAGCACACAGCACACCATTCTCCCCGATAGCCAGGATCTTTTTATCACCCTGACTGAAATACCCTCCCAACCCAACCAAGCGGGAGAAGGGACCTCTGGTGAGCGTACCTTTTAAAATATAATACACATTATAAAAGCAAGCATTTTTTAATTATTAAGTAGCCCTGACTACTTGGGATGCATTCGTGGCCAGTACAGCTACTGGAAAAGTCTGTTAACGTGTCTGGGGATGGAGCAGAAATCCTCCAGGGAAATCTCCATGAAGCTGTCCTGGAGGTACTCTAAAAGCCTTTGCAGAAGGTTTCCGTGGAGAGCAGCCTTATTCTGTCCTCCATGATAGGACACTTTACCACACCATGCTAGTAGCAAGTAATCTGGTATCATTGCATGACAAAGCCTGGCAGTGTATGGTCCCAGTATTTGCTGGCATTCAAGCAACATCCGTTCTTTAGCTCTTTGTGTTGTCCTCAGGAAAGTGATATCGTTCATGGTAACCTGCTTGAAATAGGGGAATTTGATTAAGGAGACATTGAGAGGTGGCCGTTCCTACTGAGCTGTTTGCCTGTGGCTGAAAAGAAATCCTCCCCGCAGTTAGCCACGCGGTGAGGGGTATTGGCGCTGAGCTGTTTGCATTTGGCTAGCAGGGATCTTCCCTGATACCAGCCACGCAGTGGGGCGAGGGGTAAAGCGATCATCCCAGAGAATTGGATGGGGGGGGTAGTTTGGTTTCTGCTGCTGCACGTTAATAGGAAAACCACAGCACTAAATGGCCAACTCAACATGCTTTGCTTGGTTGGGAGAGGAGGGCGCTGCTGTTATGAAGGTTGCAGAAGCCAAAAGACTATGGCTTACCATGGCCACCTGCAAGCCAAATTCTGTTGCCTGCCACTGTGTATGTGATTTCTAACACCAAAGCCACAGGCACTCAATATAAGAGGCAAAATGCAACCTTGTACCAAAATCACATGTGCTATGTAATGTGAATAGTGTTGTTCATCATGAAAGAATATAGCCATTATTCTGTAAAATGTTTTTTTCCCCTCCAGCAGCTGCAAATCTTTCAAGCCTCCCTCCTCCATCCCCATCCTCTCTCAGATAAGGTGGCGGAAAAAAAACGTACGCACGCTGAAATGTTCTCTGAACTCATGCAGTCGTCCAGCACTGAGAGCGCAGAAGAATGTGTGGAGAGACACAATAGCAGAGTACAGGATGGTGGCCAATGAACGTGAGGAGAGATGGTGGCAGGAAGATCAGAGGAGGCATGAGGCAACACTGGGGCTACTGCGGGATCAAATGGACCTGCTCCGTCATCTAGTGGAGGTTCACGAATGGCAGCAGGATCACAGGCTGCTGCTACAACCCCCGTTTAACCTCCCTCCCTCCCCCCAAAGTTCCATAGCCTCCTCACACAGATGCCCAAGAATGCGGGGGGGAGTGGTAGGGGGGAGGCTCCGGCCACCCAACCACTCCACCCCAGTGGCCAACCCAAGCAACAGAAGACTGTCATTCAACAAAGTTTTGAAGTGGCTTTTTTCCTTCCCACGTCCTACACCCCACCAGGGCTACCTTGTGAGTTATCTCCCTATTTTTATAAAAAAAAATAAAAATAAAGAATACATGTTTTTTTAAATGATAGTTTAATGATATTTCCTTTGCAAGCAAGCTGTGATCGAAGTGGGGAGGGTGGGTGGCTCATAAGGAATTTATAGGCAACCAAGGGGGTGGATTTTCATCAAGGAGAAAAACAGAAGTGTCAAACAGTACCCTGGCCAGTCATGAAACTGGTTTTCAAAGCTTCTCTGATGCGCAGCGCTTCCTGCTCTGCTCTTCTAACCTCCCTGGTGTCTGGCTGCGCGTATTCAGCGGCCAGGAGATTTGCCTCAGCCTCCCACTCCACCATAAACATCTCCCCCTTACTCTCACAGAGATTGTGGAGCACACAGCAAGCAGCAATAACAATAGGAATATTGGTTTCGCTGAGGTCTGAGTGAGTCAGTAAACTGCGCCAGCGACCCTTTAAACGTCCAAATGCACACACTACCACCATTCTGCACTTGCTCAGCCTATAGTTGAGCAGCTCCTGACTACTGTCCTGGGTGCCTGTGTACAGCTTCATGAGCCAGGGCATTAAGGAGTAGGCTGGGTCCCCAAGGATAACTATAGGCATTTCAACATCCCCAACAGTTATTTTCTGGTCTGGGAAGTAAATCTCTTCCTGCAGCCATTTAAACAGACCAGAGTTCCTGAAGACGCGAGCATCATGAACCTTTCCCAGCCATCCCACGCTGATGTTTGTGAAACGTCCCTTGTGATCCACCAGTGCTTGCAGCATCATTGAAAAGTACCTCCTGTGGTTTATGTACTGGCTGCCCTGGTGGTCCGGTCCCAAGATAGGGATACGAGTTCCGTCTATAGCCTGACCACAGTTAGGGAATCCCATTACAGCAAAGCCATAGTATGACCTGCATATTTCCCAGAGTCATTACCTTTGATAGCAGCTAGTCAACGATTGTGGTGGCTACTTGCATCACAGCAACCCCCACAGAAGATTTGCCCACTCCAAATTGATTCCTGACTGACTGGTAGCTGTCTGGCGTTGCAAGCTTCCACAGGGCTATTGCCACTCGCTTCTCAACTGTGAGGGCTGCTCTCATCTTGGTATTCTTGTGCTTCAACGCAGGGGAAAGCGAGTCACAAAGTTCAATGAAAGTACCCTTATGCATGCAAAAGTTTTGAAGCCACTGGGAATCATCCCAGACCTGCAACACTATGCCGTCCCACCACTCTGTGCTTGTTTCATGGGCCCAGAATTGGCATTCCACGGCATGAGCCTGCCCCAGTAACACCATGATCTCCAAATTTCCAGGGACCACAGTTTTAGAGAAATCTGTGTTCATGTCCTCATTACCATGCTGCAGTCACCTCCTCGCCTGGTTTTTCAGGTGCTGGTCCTGCATTAACTGCACAATGATGCGTGATGTGTTTACAATGGTCATAACTGCTGTGGTAAGCTGAACAGGCTCCATGCTTGCTATGCTATGGCATCTGCTTGGGCAATCCAGGGAAAAGGTGCAAAATGATTGTGAAAAGCAACAGCAGACAGAGGGAGGGAGGGTTGACTGATGACATTTACACTAACCACCCACAACAAATTTTTGGCCGGAGAGCGGAGACTGCGGGAACTGTGAGATAGCTACCCACAGTGCACCGCTCAGAACGTCAACACTAGTCAAAGTACTGTGGACGCACACCACTGAATTAATGTGTTTAGTGTGGACGCATGCACTCTACTTTATACAATGTGTTCCCAAAAATCAACTTCTGTAAAGAGTTATGTAAGAGTACTTTCATAGTATAGATATGGTCTAAGAAATTGCTCCTTTTGCTTCCTCCTGAGTTGAAAGCAGCAGCACTTCATACCCTCCTAGTAAATTAAGACTGCATCAAAGAAATACCTATCACCAATTTTTCCTCCTAACTGGAGCATCCCCAGGGCTCTGAACTTTTCACTAGCCACTCAGGTCAAAAAAAAAAAAAAAAAAGAGGGGCAACATTAGAACCCCATTGGAGGCACATCACCAAGAGTTGTTCTGCTTTAGCTATACTGATATAGTTAAAGCAGTACAACTCCCTACCAGTTATGGCCATAAAAATAAAGGGAAGGGTAACCACCTTTCTGTATACAGTCCCTCCTGGCCAGAGGCAAAATCCTTTCACCTGTAAAGGGTTAAGAAGCTAAGGTAACCTCGCTGGCACCTGACCAAAAGTGACCAATGAGGGGACAAGATACTTTCATATTTGGAGTGGGGGTGTGACGGAGTTGGGACTCACCACCACAGTGACTCCTGCTGTTCACTCTGGGAATTAGCTCAGTTTATGCAGAGCGCCCTCTGCCGGTGGTGTCCAGTCTGTCTCTGGCCCTAGATTGTCTTCTCAACTGGTGCTGCTTCCAGCTTGCAGTGTCCTCTTCACTGCTTCAATCTCACCCCCTTCCAGGTGTTTTGGTGTTATCAGCAGTCCTTTTCTTTGCCCCAGCCACAATGGCCAACCACACTCCAAAGTCTAACCCCTTTTGACAGAGGTCTGGTGCAGTCTGTGATGGCCACTCCTAATGGTCAGGTGGAAGTGCAAGGGGGAGGAACCCAGGCCTGCCCTCTACTCTGGGTTCCGTCCCAGGGACCCTTTGGCAGCAGCCTTCCTGCCTGTCCTCCTTCTCTCCCTTTGTCCTTCTCTCTCCATGGGCTGTTTCCCCTTCGGCCCCTTTGCACCAGCTAGGCCCTTTTTCTCAGGGCTCGCAGCCCGGCAGATACTGGGCAGGAGTTCTCTTCTGCTCCCCCCGCCTGCCCAGCACAACACTGTCCCTGGTGCTAGTCTCCTCACACAAGAGACAGACCTTCACCCTCTAAAGGTCTGAGAGAAACTACCTGCTCCCTTCCTGGGCAGCCTTTATATAGGGCCTAGCCCTGATTGGCTGGCTGTAATACTGGTCCTGATTGGCTGCCGCCTTTCACAGCCACTCTGGCCTGTTGTAGCCCAATCTGGCATGGGGGTGGGGCCCCACCGCACCACAGTGGGGGAAAGGCTTGTCTGTCCGTGTGATACCTTTGCCAGGAACAGATCAAGGATGCAAGCCCTCCAACTCCTGTAAAGTTAGTAAGTAATCTAGCTAGAAAATGCATTAGATTTTCTTTGTTTTGGCTTGTAAATTCGCTGTGCTGAAGGAAATGTGTATTCCTGTTTTTGTGTCTTTTTGTAACTTAAGGTTTTTCCTAGAGGGATTCTCTATGTTTTGAATCTGACTGTCTGTAAGATTATCTTCCATTCTGGTCTTACAGAGTTGTTTTTATCTTTTTTTGTTTTTCTAATAATGTTCTGTTTTTTAAGAATTTGATTGGGTTTTTTGGGTCTTAAAATTCCAAGCCTGGTTTGTGTTCATCTTGTTTATTCTCAAGCGTCCCCAGGAAAGGGGGTGTAAGGACTTCAGGGGATATTTTGGGGAAATAGGAGCTCTAAGTGGTCCTTTCCCTGATTGTTTATTAAATCACTTGGTGGTGGCAGCATTTTACCTAATCCAAGGACAAAGAGTTTGTGCCTTGGGGAAGTTTTAACCTAAGCTGGTAGAAATAAGTTTAAGGGGTCTTTCATGCGGGTCCCCACATCTGTACCATAGAGTTCAGAGTGGGGAAGGAACCCTGACAGCCACACTTTCAGTTAGAGGTATAAATTCCTGTTAAAGGAAGCATACCCATACTATCGCTGATCAAGCTACCATACTAAAAATAGCGTATCCCTAGTAGCATGAGGGGCTAGCTAGCTGAGTAGGTATCTCATGTCACAAACGGGTATGCAGGTGGGGCCGTTAGCCACTCCTGCCACTCACACCTCCCTGACTACACTATTTTTGACACACTATCTTGATTAGAGCCAGTACAGATGTATCTCCTCAAGCGGGAACTTACACCCCAGCTCCAGTGGAGACCTACCCCAAGTGTGCATTCACTTATACTGGTATAAAGGTGCTGTAATACCAATATAGCTATTCCAATGGGGAGAGGAATAAGCTATTCTGGTATAAGGCACCTTTACACCAATATAACAGAGTCTATAGTAGAGATTGTACCACTAACTATTTTGGCAAATAAATAAATCACTGACTGAAATAGTTATGCTGGTAACAAACCCATGTCTAGACCACTGGGTATGCAAGTGGGAAACCGGGTCCCATACATAGGGAATCTATGGGTTTTTGTAAATTCAGAGTCTATTTGGAGAAATAGAGTACATACACTGCTAACACAATGTGCTACAAGCGCAAGATGGAGCGTGACATTATGTTTGAATGAAAAAATCAGCCCATATTAAATAGGCTAAATAAAACATTTAAAAATCAATACTGCCACCTGGCTCTTATATAGATAGTAATTTTTATCAGTAGATCTCAAAGCTCTTTACCAAGATGGTCAATATTATTATCCCCATTTTACAGATGGGGAGACTGTGGTATAGGGAAGTGAAGGGACTTGCCCCAAATCACCCAGAAGGCCACTGGCAGAGCCAGAAACAGAACCCACATCTCCCGAGTCCTAGTCCAATGCTCCAACAGAAAACTCTGGCCCCAATTCTCTGAGGGCTAGTCCTACATTTTCTGCAAAGAGAAATTCTCAAGTAGCCTACAGCCACCCCCAGCTCTCAGAAGAGAATGTATGATTGGGTAAAGGAGTTGAGCCCAGGCCACTCCTGTGTTCATCTGATCTGGCTGATGGAATTGCACCTGGAGCAATTGGCAGCCTATGCAAAAAGAGCCTTTTTCCTTGTGCTGGGCACTGTACTGGGGAGTGCAAAGGTGAACAAAAACAATGAGGAGTCCGGTGGCACCATAAAGACTAACAAATTTATTTGGGCATAAGCTTTCGTGGGTAAAAAGCCACCTTCTTCAGATGCAGGGAGTGAAAATTACAGATACAGGCATAAATACATTGGCACATGAAGAGAAGGGAGTTACCTTACAAGTGGAGAACCAGTGTTGACAGGCCAATTCAGTCAGGGTGGATGTGGTACACTCTCAATAACTGATGAGGAGGCATCAATACCAAGAGAGGGAAAATTGCTTTTGTAGTGAGCCAGCCACTCCCAGTCCCTATTCAAGCTCAAATTAATAGTGTTAAGTTTGCAAATGAATTGAAGCTCTGCAGTTTCTCTTTGAAGTCTGTTTGAAGTTTTTTTGTTTCAAGATGATTACTTTTAAATCTGTTATTGAATGTCCAGGGAGATTGAAGTGTTCTACTGGCTTTTGTATGTTACCATTCCTGATGTGTGTTATTTATTCTTTTGCATAGAGACTGTCTGATTTGGCCAACATACATGGCAGAGGGGCATTGCTGACACATGATGGCATGTATCACATTAGTAGATGTGCAGGTGAATGATCCCCTGATGGTGTGGCTGATGATGTTGCTAGAGTAGATATGGGGACAGAGTAGGTAGTGGGGTTTGTTACAGGGATTGGTTCCTGGGTTAGTGTTTCTGTGGTGTGGTGAGTAGTTGCTTCAGGTTGGGGGGCTGTCTGTAAGCAAGGACTGGCCTGTCTCCCAAGGTCTCTGAAAGTTAGGGATCATTTTCCAGGGTGGGTTGTAGATTGTTGATGATGTGCTGGAGAGGTTTTAGCTGGGGGCCGTATGTGATGGCCAGTGTGTTCTGTTATTTTCCTTGTTGGGCTTGTCCCATAGTAGGTGACTTTTGGGTACCTGTCTCACTCTGTTTCCTCACTTCCCCAGGTGGGTAGTGTAGTTTTAAGAATGCTTGATAAAGATCTTGCAGGTGTTTGTCTCTGAAGGACTGGAGCAAATGCAGTTGTATCTTAGGGCTTGGCTGTAGCCAGTGGATTGTGTGATGTGTCCTGGATGGAAGCTGGAGGAATGTAGGTAAGTATAGCAGTCAGTAGGATTCTAGTATAGGGTGGTGTTTATGTGATCGTCACTTATTTGCACTGTAGTAACCAGGAAGTGGATCTCTTGTGTGGACTGATCCAGGCTAAACAACATCTTTGGACGGTATCTCTCCCACCCTGCCTCAGCAAGCCTGGAGAATGCGGCCCTTCACAAATTATTGTTTGACAGTAACGAACAAGAAATCAAACCCTATAAGAAGCAGAGTGATGAGACACCAGTTTATTCATTCCCTGCTAGTACAGAAATCTGCCCTGTTACGTTTGAGTTCTCTATATAATTTATTGAGACGTTTCTGATACTTGGTATCAAAACTGTGTGTAGGGTTCTAACAGTTGGAGCGGTCTCACCAGTGAAGGGGGACTATTTGCCTCCTTGGCCTGTGATGTTTTGCCTCAGCACAAGCCCTGCCCCAATAAAGAAAACCAACTACATATTTTGCCAACATAACACATTGCAAGTTCATATCTAATCTGCTGTTCATTAGGTGCTCCTTGCCCAGAACCTTTTTAGTATAACAGTCTTCCCACCATCTTCTTCCAGTTGAACATCTGCGTTTTAGATTAATTTTTTTCAGAAGTTCTAGTTTGCATTTCTTATATTGCCTTTCATTTTATTTCCTGTCTGTATTTCTACCCTTTTGGAGGTCACAAAATCTATGTGCCCTTTCCTAGGAAAACAGCAAAACAGGCTTTTTTCCAATATGTAAATATTTATCACAATAATTGAGACCTGATAAATAAGAATGTGCATGATGCATGTGTTTATATAAACTGAATAGAGTCAGTGGCAGGAAGGAGAAAGGATGTTTTGGCTGACTCTGCAGGAATTCAATGGAAGTTGAGAGACTTTCCCTGTATAGAGACAGGTTTCAGAGTAGCAGCCGTGTTAGTCTGTATTCGCAAAAAGAAAAGGAGTACTTGTGTCACCTTAGAGACTAACAAATTTATTTGAGCATAAGCTTTTGTGAGCTACAGGAATGCATCTGATGAAGTGAGCTGTAGCTCACGAAAGCTTATGCTCTAATAAATTTGTTATTCTAAGGTGCCACAAGTACTCCTTTTCTTTTTACCGTATAGAGAGTGGAGTGCTAACACAACAGAGTTTATTTTATTAAGAAAAAATATGTTTGACCAAGCAAGATGAATATACAGAGTTGAACAAAAGTCCCATGCAATGATAAACATGGCAAATTTGATGCTTTAAGACATTCTTTGAGTTATTCAAGCTTTACAAGGGCAAAATTTAAACTGGGTCACTTTTTTACCTAGTTACAGCACTTTGACACCTGAAAAACTTTTAGAAGCATATTTTAACACTTCAGAGTAGTATTTGGTTTGCTTTATATTTTTCATATAAATTAGCAATCCTTTCTATTTCAAAAGTATTAAAATATGCTAATTACTCTGGGTCAAAGCTGGCAAGTGTCTTTGATAGTGTCTGACAAACAAAAGTAGCTGGAGATACTATAGGTGAAAAACCAAGTTAGACAACGATTGTAACTTGTTGACATATATCCATGTACAATTGTAGTGTTTTACCTATGTTCTGTGAGCACAGTCCCTCACTTGTGCGACTAGTCAAGTCACAGATACATAAATCCAAAACAACATTTCTAAGAAAGCAGATTAAACAGGCCTTTGGGAATTCATTAATCCCTCCTCTTTTCCTTTCTTTCTTATGGTGAAACCTTAATTCACCTCAAAATATATACAAAGGAGATGAGGGTGAAGCAATCACACAAACTGCACCAGATGGGTTCAGTAGCTTCAGTAACTGCTGTATAAAAGAAGTTTGAAATTTTCTGGCAGCATTGTGACTCAGATAGTGTCTGTGTTTCATATAAGGACTTTGATTCTTTTCATCCGATTGTGTGGTTAGTTACAAGGGTTACTACAGATATAAGACCCCATCCAATGTCTATTTAAGTCAGTGTGATCTTTCCATTGACTTCTATCAGTGTTGGATGGAGTCCTTAAAAGGAGATTATACTAGGAGGGGAATACCCAGTCAATGTTAAGTTTCTCTGTGGAGACAGACTAGAATAGTGCCAGTAATTATTTTAATGGTGTGTATTCTTTCCCATTTGCAGATGGACCAAGACCACCAACTTAGTTCACATAAGCCACAAGTCAATGCAGTTGGCTTTAATGGCATTTCTCCAGATTCACACTTTTGTAACCGAGATCAGAATCTAGCCTATATTAAAGTCAAGAATACATTTTGCATTATCATCCTTTAAAACTTTGTTCTAAGTAAATTTGAGTACAGATACCATGGTAAGGCGCATGTCAGAAATCTGTACATTAGACACACAAATAGAAAAAGCCAAAAAAGACATTTAGCAGACCTACCCTTCTGAAAATACAACTGTCATTTTAGTGTTGCAGTTTATCATTTCTTGAAGCAATTCTGGCTGCTGAGTTAAGAAACCATAAAATGTAATTGACTTTAAAAAACAAAAACAAAAAACAAACAAAACCACCACAGGGCTTGATGAAGCCAGGAAGAGGGTGTTTCAAGTCCTAAAGCAAGATTTTAGGGGTTCATTATCAGTTTCTTTAGAAAGAAAGTTTTAAAATGTCACATCAAGATGTCAAGTTTTAAATATTTTTGGATGAACTGTGAATTACTATTTCATTTTCAGCCACAACTTTATTACTATAAGATATAGCCATAAGGCAACAGGGTCCCCATACAAAATTAAGCTATTAATGATTATTTTGTTTTGATCAGTAGAGATTGTTATTAAATTTAATAAACTCTGGCTTTTTACTAAAAAAGACATACTAATACCTTTTGTAGACAAATTGCTTTTGTGTCTTGCTTGGAATTGTTACATTTACTTTGATCCTAAAAGATTTTTAAAAGACCTATTTTCTATATTCCTTGGTATAAGTGCATGTATCCGATATCCAGAGAGGTAGAGGAACAACAAGATACTATAGTATGTAGATTATAGATAAAACGGCATAAATGCGATTTTACTTTGAAATAACAGTTCCTCTAGTGTTGAGGGTTTTTCCCCCAACCCAGTTGGAAAATTACTCATTGCCACTGAGTGACTGGAAATAAATGGTGTAAATACACAAGAGCTGTGTAAGGAGATGCAAGCCTGAATTCCATTTACAAATATAGGCTCTTTTATATACTCAGGCTTCCATAGACCTTCTTACTCACATTTACCACTGTGTGCGTGTGCACACATGCAAGGGAGTCTGAACTGGTTTAGTTGGCAAAATGTAAGTGAAAGTAAAGTGAAGATACCCCAATTTAAACCTTCTAGTTCATCTGCACAACACCAATTTTGACTCCCATACACCTCAGCTGTATGTAAGTAGGACAAAGTGAGTCTTGAGTGTAAGGTACTGTTAAGATGGTGTAAAGAGGTCTAATTTGCACCATTTTACACATCAGCTATGAACTAGATCCAAAGACAAGTTCATGGAGGCTATTGGCTCTTAGTAAAAATGTAACCCGTTCTCTGGCTGTCTCTAAACCTTGGACTGCTAGAAGCTGGGACTGGACATCAGGGGATGGATCACTCACTAAATTGCCCTCTGTTCACTGCTTCTGACACATCTGGCACTGGTCACTACTGGAAGACAGGAAATGGACTAGAAGGACCATTGCTCTGACCCAGTATGGCCATTCTTAGATTCTTAAATGTCTTTAGCCAGCAGCACATCACACCCATGTGTATTGTCTGGCTGGCTGGACTGCAGAGGATAATGAAAAAAGTGGGCATTTATATAAAGTTAACAAAGCCATCAAACTAGCACATGGGGGAGATTACTACTTAACGATCATGATGGGATGGAGTCAGCAGGAAACCTTCCTGTCTCTTGAAACAGAAACAATGAACTTTGGGGTAATAAGGAGGGCAAAGAGACATCTGAATCATCCATCACTTAGGGGACAAAAGGGAGCAGCAGCCTTTGAGTTCATGAAAAGTAGACCCTCTGGGCCACAGAGGCAAAAGTAGCTGGAGATTGACTATAGGTGAGAAACCTGCTTAGACAATGATTGTAACTTGTTGACATTTAGTTTTAGTTCCTAAAAAGGGAGCTTTGCTTTGTTTTACTTGTAACCATACCTGTATCTTTCATTCTTACCTGTTGTCACTTCTCTCTCTTCTTTGTTCATAAAACTTATTCTTGGCTTTATTGCAACAGTTCTCAGTCCTGTGTATTAAGTTGAAGCATATAACCCCAGCTTTGCTAACAAGCTGTTGTGTGTATTGGCTGTTTGGAGGCAGCACACTTGGTGTGACCTCTCTGGCCAGTAAGACAGGACCTTGCAGGGGAAATGGTTTTGAGGAGACTTGGGATGAGAAGAGTTGCTGGGGTCACCTGAAAGGAGTAATTGGGCTAGTGAAAGCCAGGGTGAGACCACTGCATTGTGAGCATGCTGCTAGTGTCAGAGATCTGAGCTAAAGCTGCACAGAACTTAGGCATCCAGGGTTACTAAACAGCAGCAGGTGGTTACCAAACCCCTTATTGGTTTGGGTGAACCCCCAAATCATCACATATGGACTTTTGTCCTAAGAGTAAAAATATCCAAATAACTAAATTAAAAACATTTAAGCATAAGAGGAGTCTCCCTGTAAATGCACTAGTATTTCTTAATTGTGCAGCTGTGAGCAATAGGTGAAGACATGGGGAAAAATTGTATGATTCTTAGATTGTAAATTCTTTGGGAAAGGAACTGTCTTCCTTTACCTAGTGCACTCATGTCACAACTTTAATGTACTTTAATTTCATTCTTGTTCATGAATTTTGGTTTTAGTTGCTTTTTTTTTAAATAGTATTTTATATTGAAAATGATTTTTTCCTTCTCAGGCAATTAATTTCCAAAACAATGTATCTGAAATTAAAACACTTCATAGACCCTGGCGTAGGTTTGTTCATGTCAGATTCCCAGAAGAAGAGAGTTTGCACACTGAAATGAAATACCTAATGTGCAATTTATTCAGGCATTTCAAAGACACAAGTTGAAGGATGAACAGGATTCAAACTTTTTTCACTAGTGGTTTGACAAAAGCCAACTCCTACTGAATCACCACCTTACACTCTGCTTGATGTTTAAGATAATCTGAGATGTTTGAATAAATTACACTTTACAAGCATTATTATTGTGTGTGAAGAGTCCCCTTCTGGGATCTTCCTGATAAGGAGTAGTTTAGCCCTACCACCAGCTGCATTAGTAAGCCAGCTCTAGCATCTTTGGGATCCTGTTACTAACCTCACATGGTAGTTTGCAACTAACTAAGAATTTAGGAAATAAGAGACCTCAATTGAAGGGATTGTTCCATAAATCTGGATTGTTACAAATACTGCATTACAATCATTTGCGCATATTGAATAAATATATTTAGGGACGCCCTATGGTCATATTGAATAAATACATTTAGGATCAGCCTCACAGAAGAATCTGTCCCTGGACTCATTTATGCCAAATGATATACTTTTGATGCCTCTTCCATCAGGCAGAATAGACATCCAAATGCTTCTTCATTGTTGATGCCATTTATTGAAGGGCCTCGAGCACCTTGTTTACTAAATTTGAATATTAAATTATCTCAGACATTCCTTTTGATTTAGTTTCTCTTGATAATGCCATTTTTTGCCATGAAATTGGCCTCACACATATTACATGGAGGTGGGGTGGGGAGGATGAAGGCTTTCCTTACGCTGGGTTTCATAACACTAGTTGTCTTCATAGATTGCAAGAGGCCATTCATATAATGCAGGTTTGTCTGGGTGACAGATATTCACAAATGTAGCAGATAAATTGAAGCCCGTACTAAAATGATTGAAAAATGTACTTCTCCGTTTTGACATATTTGCACTATGTTTCCTAAGAATAGCTATCAATTAAATTTTAAACGCAAATAAAAATATATGGATACATTAAACTGCCTTGGAAAAACATCTGAAGTCCTAGAAAGTTTCTAGAGGTTTCATTAATTCAGTTTCTTCAATGATTAGTAATATTGGACTTCTTTCTTCTATGTTTGATGTTACCACAAATAGATCAAAACAAGTTTTCTTGGGTTGAGATTCTCACCTGGTGTAAACTGGCATTACTCTACTGAAGTCAATGGAGTGACACCAATTTATATGAGGTGAGGATCTTGCCCAAGATCAATGGACTAAATCTCTTCTGAAAATTAGATGTAGGCTCCTAAATCAGTTAGGCATTGCAACACTGAGCACAGCAATGCCTAAAATACCTTTACAAATTTGGGCCTAAGTATTTTGTAAGAGTAGGATTGTGGAACATTTACTGTGAACAATGCACCACCTTTTACTTAGGGTACGTCTACAAAACGAAATTTCAAAATTATTCTATTTGAATTTTTGGAAGCGATTTTATACATTCGGTTTTCTGTGTCCCCACTAAAGCGCGTGAATTCAGCAGAGTGTGTCCACGGTACCGAGGCTAGCATCGAATGTCAGAGCAATGCACTGTGATAGAAGCTATCCCACAGTTTCTGCAGTCCCCGCTGCCCATTGGAATTCTGGATTAAGTTCCAGTGCATGATGGGGCAAAAACATTCTCACGGGTGTTTCTGGGTGTGTGTCGTCAGTTGCTCCTCCCTTCGTGAAAGCTACAGCAGACAATCGTTTCACGCCTTTTTGGCGTGCAGATGCCATACTCCTTTCAGCAAACAGTGCACCGCTGCTCTCCTGCTACTATTAATTGACCTCACATTTCCTCTCATCTTCCAATGTAATCTCTAGTATCTACTCTTTCTTTCTCATCGAATGCTTCCGCCGCCAACTCTGCTCGGGCATTGTGAACCGAGCTGCACAGCTTCCACCGCCAGCTCTGCTCTCGCTGCGATACCTAGCTTCTCCATGTTGTCTGTCCTGGGCTCCCATCTCTGTGAAAGCTACAGAAGACAACCATTTCCCACCTTTTTTCGGCTATCATGAACCAAAGAGCACCTCTTCCACTGCCACTCTGCTCTCCTATGTTCGCGCCCTTTTCCCAGGATTACCTGTGCAGGCGCTATAGCCATGGAGCCTGCTCAGATCTCCGCTGCAGTTTTAACCATTGTAAATACCTCGGTTTCAGAGTAGCAGCCGTGTTAGTCTGTATTCGCAAAAAGAAAAAGGAGTACCCGTGGCACCTTAGAGACTAACAAATTTATTAGAGCATAAGCTTTCGTGAGCTGAGCTGTAGCTCACAAAAGCTTATGCTCTAATAAATTTGTTAGTCTCTAAGGTGCCACGGGTACTCCTTTTCTTTTTGTAAATACCTCGCACATTATCCAGCAGTATGTGCAGTACCTGCAAAACTGGGTGAGGAAGTGACAACAGCACGATTACAATAGTGATGAGGACATGGACACAGACATTCCTAGAAGCATGGCATGTGGCAATTGGGAGATCATGGTGATGTTGGGCCCACTCAGATCACTGCGGAAGTTATGAGCATTGTAAACACCTTGCACATCATCATGCAGTATATGCGGAACCAGAACCTGCAAAAGCAGGAGAGGAAACAATGGCAGCACGGTGACAACAGTGGTGAGGACATGGACACAGACTTCTCTCAAAGCACGGGCCCCAGCAATTTGGCCATCCTGGTAGCAATGGGACAGACTTACCCCATGGAACGCTGATTCTGGGCCCGGGAAACAAGCACAGACTGGTGGGACCACATAGTGTTGCGGGTATGGGATTCATAGATATTAAGGTCAGAAGGGACCATTCTGATCATCTAGTCCAACCTCCTGCACAGCGCAGGCCACAGAATCTCACCCACCCACTCCTATGAAAAACCTCACCCATGTCTGAGCTATTGAAGTCCTTAAATCATGGTTTAAAGACTTCAAGGAGCAGAGAAGCCTCCCTCAAGTCACCCATGCCCCATGCTACAGAGGAAGGCGAAAAACCTCCAGGGCCTCTCCAATCTGCTCCGGAATAAGATTCCTTCCTGACCCCAAATATGGCAATCAGCTAAACCCTGAGCATATGGGCAAGATTCACCAGCCAGATACTACAGAAAATTCTTTCCTGGGTAACTCAGATCCCATCCATCTAATGTCCCATCTCAGGGGATTAGACCTATTTACCCTGAATATTTAAAGATCAATTAATTACCATTATCCCATCAGACCATCTCCTCCATAAACTTATCAAGTAGAATCTTAAAACCAGATAGATCTTTTGCCCCCACTGCTTCCCTTGGAAGGCTATTCCAAAACTTCACTCCTCTGATGGTTAAAAACCTTAGTCTGATTTCAAGTCTAAACTTCCTGGTGGCCAGTTTATACCCATTTGTTCTTGTGTCCACATTGGTGCTGAGCTGAAATAATTCCTCTCCCTCTCCTGTATTTATCCCTCTGATATATTTATAGAGAGCAATCATATCTCCCCTCAACCTTCTTTTAGTTAGGCTAAACAAGCCAAGCTCCTTGAGTCTCCTTTCATAAGACAAGGTTTCCATTCCTCGGATCATCCTAGTAGCCCTTCTCTGTACCTGCTCCAGTTTGAATTCATCCTTTTTAAACATGGGAGACCAGAACTGTACACAGTATTCTCGGCGAGGTCTCACCAGTGCCTTGTATAATAGTACTAAAACCTCCTTATCCCTACTGGAAATGCCTCTCCTGATGCATCCCAAAACCGCATTAGATTTTTCACAGCCATATCACATTGGCAGCTCATAGTCATCCTATGATCAACCAATATTCCAAGGTCCTTCTCCTCTTCCGTTACTTCTAATTGATGTGTCCCCAGCTTATAACTAAAATTCTTGTTATTAATCCCTAAATGCATAACCTTACACTTCTCACTATTAAATTTCATCCTATTACTATTACTCCAGTTTACAAGGTCATCCAGATCCTCCTGTATAATATCCCGATCCTTCTCCGAATTGGCAATACCTCCCAGCTTTGTATCATCTGCAAGCTTTACTAGCACACTCCCACTTTTTGTGCCAAGGTCAGTAATAAAAAGATTGGTCCCAAAACCGATCCCTGAGGAACTCCACTGGTAACCTCCCTCCAACCTGACAGTTCGCCTTTCAGTAGGACCCATTGCAGTCTCCCCTATAACCAATTCCTTATCCACCTTTTGATGTTCATATTGATCCCCATCTTCTCCAATTTAACTAATAATTCCCCATGTGGCACGGTATCAAATGCCTTACTGAAATCTAGGTAAATTAGATCCACTGCATTTCCTTTATCTAAAAAGATCTGTTACTTTTTCAAAAAAGGAGATTAGGTTGGTTTGGCACGATCTACCTTTTGTAAAACCATGTTGTATTTTGTCTCATTTACCATGGACTTCAATGTCCTTAACCAATTTCTCCTTCAAAATTTTTTCCAGGACCTTGCATACTACAGATGTCAAACTAACTGGCCTGTAGTTACCCGGATCACTTTTTTTTCCTTTCTTAAAAATAGGAACTATATTAGCAATTCTCCAATCATTTGGTACTACTCCTGAGTTTACAGATTCATTAAAAATTCTTGCTAATGGGCTTGCAATTTCAGGTGCCAATTCCTTTAATATTCTTGGATGAAGATTATCTGGGCCCCCCGATTTAGTCCCATTAAGCTGTTTCAGTTTCGCTTCTACCTCAGATGTGGTAATATCTACCTCCATATCCTCATTCCCATTTGTCATGCTACCATTATCCCGGAGATCCTCTTTAGCCTTATTAAAGACTGAGGCAAAGTATTTGTTTAGATATTGGGCCATGCCTAGCTTATCTTTAACCTCCACTCCATCCTCAGTGTTAAGCGGCCCCACTTAGTTTTCTTCTTATTTATATGTCTATAGAACCTATTTCTATTGGTTTTAATTCCCTTTGCAAGGTCCAACTCAACTTGACTTTTAGCCTGTCTCACTTTATCCCTACATGTTCTGACCTCAATTAGGTAGCTTTCCTTGCTGATCCCTCCCATCTTCCACTCCCTGTATGCTTTCTGCTTCTTCTTAATCACCTCTCTAAGATGCTTGCTTATCCAGCTTGGTCTACAACTTCTTCCTATGAATTTTTTCCCCTTTCTTGGGATACAGGCTTCCGATAGCTTATGCAGCTTTGATTTAAAGTAATCCCAGGCCTCCTCTACCTTTAGATCCATAAATTCTTCAGCCCAATCCACTTCCCTAACTAATTTCCTTCATTTTTGAAAGTCAGCCCTTTTGAAATCAAAAATCCTAGTTGCAGATTTATTTTTGTTAATCCTTCCATTTAGTTTGAACTGAATTAGCTCATGATCACTTGAGCCAAGATTGTCCCCTACAACCATTTCTTCTATGAGGTCCTCGCTACTCACCAAAATTAAATCTAAAATGGCATCCCCTCTAGTCGGTTCAGCAACTACTTGATGAAGGAATCCATCAGCTATCGCATCTAGGAAAATCTGAGCCCTATTATTATTACTAGCACTGGTCCTCCAGTCTATATCTGGGAAGTTAAAGTCTCCCATGATCACGCAGTTTCCATTAGTATTTACTTTATGAAAGACATTAAAAAGGGCTCTATCCATATCCAAATTAGATCCCGGAGGTCTATAGCATACCCCAAGCACTATCGTAGGAGAGGCTTTACTAGTTCTTCCCCAATGTAATTTTTGCCCAGACAGACTCCGTCTTATCCATTGCATCGCTTCTTATTTCTTTACATTCTACCTCATCATTGATATACAATGCTACTCCACCACCTTTACCTTTGTTTCTGTCTTTCCTAAACAGCACATACCCTTCAATACCTGTAGTCCAGTCATGACTACTATTCCACCATGTTTCTGTTATCCCTATAATAGCTGGTTTCACTTCTTGCACCAGTAGCTCTAGTTCCTCCATTTTGTTACCTAGGCTTCTCGCATTGGTGTATAAACATCTTAATTTTTGCTGTTTGGCCTCGCTCACATTTTGTACCCTATTAGGCACAGTCATTCTACAGCCAGTATAACCTATTAGACTAGTATCCACACCACCCTCGCTCCTTATATGACAATTTGGCCGTCCTGGTGGCAATGGGACAGGCATACCCCATGGAACGCTGATTCTGGGCCCGGGAAACAAGACTGGTGGGACCACATAGTGTTGCAAGTATGGGATGATTCCCAGTGGCTGCGAAACTTAAGTATGTGTAGAGCCACTTTCATGGAACTTTGAGACTTGCTGTCCCCTGCCCTGAAGTGCAAAGACACCAAAATGAGAGCAGCCTCACAGTTGAGAAGTGAGTAGCCATAGCCCTGTGGAAGCTTTCAATGCCCGGCAGCTACCGGTCAGTCAGGAATCAGTTTGGAGTAGGAAAATCTATTGTGGGGGCTGCTGTGCTGCAAGTAGCCAGCGCAATCATTGACCAGCTGCTAACAAGGGTAGTGACTTTGGGAAACGTGCAGACTGTTGTGGATGGCTTTAATGCGCTGGGGTTCCCTAACTGCGGCAGGGCGATAGATGGAACGCATATCCCTATCTTGGCCCCAGAACACTGAGGCGGCCAGTACATAAACCGCAAGGGGTACTTTTCAATGGTGCTGCAAGCACCGGTGGATCACAAGGGACGTTTCACTGACATCAACGTGGGATGGCCAGGAAAGGTGCATGATGCTTGCATCTTCAGGAATTCTGGTCTGTTTGAAAAGCTGCAGGAAGGGACTTACTTCGGAGTTATCCTCGGGGACCCAGCCTACCCCTTAATGCCATGGCTCATGAAGCTGGACAGTAGTAAGGAGCAGTTCAACTATAGGCTGAGCAAATGGAGAATGGTGGTAGAATGTGCTTTTGGATGTTTTCAAGACTGAATAATTTTCCCTTTCCTCCATCTTATTTCCCCTCCATCCAATACCCGCTTTTCCTGTGGTATGCTCTCTCTTTCCATCATCTATGGTATTTCAATCTCTCTTCACCCCAGTTACTCTCATTTTCCCCATCCCTATTTATCAGCCCCTTCATATTTGAGGTCAGATTTGCAAAGGTATTTAAGTGCCTAATGGTGCAGAATGGTGCCTATCAAGATTCACAAAAGCATCTAACCTGCTGACAGTGATTTCAGTATGTATGCAGTATAGTTATAGCCTTGTCAGTCCCAGGATATTAGAGAGTCAAGGAGGGTGAGGTAATATCTTTTACCGGACCAACAACTTATGTAGAATTGCCATTATTTCTGGTAGAGGCCCAGAAAACTTAAGTCTAGTTTTCATCTGGCCTCTGTGAAGACGTGCAAGGGAAGGAGAGGGTACAAAGAGACTTTCCCTGTTGTCATGCCCCCAACAGCAGCCAAGTGCAACGGGACTCTTTGTGTTAAAGCGTTCAAGGATTCTACAAGCTTAGTACCACTGTTGGTGTTAGACTTTCTACACTGGGCTGGGAGGAACTGTGGATATGGAATTAGTCTAGTTGAAGATAACAGAATAAAGGGTATCACAGTATCTCTTCAACCCAAGAGCCATCTGGAACAATAGCTCCAAGAATTCCTGATGGGTTGGGTAGTTCCAAACTGCTCCCACACATAGCTGTTGCTTAGCATCACAAATTTAGCATAATTTTCTCATTTTCATTCACTTCTTGTTTTTTCCCATTTCTGTACAGCAGGAGGAAACTAGGACTCTTAATATGTAATTGAAAAAGTTAGCAAGGCCATTCTTTGCATATTTACATTTTAACTTTTACCTTGTGTCCTCCTATCAACTTCGGCCCATACATGAAAGACGATATTGTCAACTTTAAAAGAAAGCCATATTTCAATTTTTTGCCTCTTTAAAAAACAATGGATAATTTTTAATGTTGGGACACAGCCTTTGAATATAACCATTTCTGAGTAAGGTCAAAATCAGAAGTATATCATCCACTTTTCCAGTAGTGCTAAAAAGTGTACATGTAACCTGATAAGATCCTTCCATAAAGAATTCTTTACATCAACTGCGGATGATCTTTCCTGGTACTACAGGTCTCCACAAAGAGTAATATTCCACATTTTATCCAGGCCTCATTTCATTACATGTATCAGATTGCCCTCATTTGGCCCCATCGCATAATACGCCTCTTCTAATCCAGCTCTCAGGCCTTTGCTAATTTGAAAATCCCAGATGATTTTAAAACAGTTTTGTTTCATCTCTTTGGAACCCAGAGAAATCATACAAAGAGTAATAAAGCTTAGAGAATAATTTATGATCCTATTTCTCTGCTCTGTCTTTTTCACAAGTCTTTTTGTAATAATTTCAGCAAAACATAAGAAATGCTGTTCCAAAAATTGTTTTGTAACTCAGTCTCCTAGAAAATGCATTGAGTAATTAAAGGAGGAGGAGGAGGATAATAGCTACATATCACCCAGATAAATTAGGAAAATGACTGTTGTTCCTGCTTTATGAATTAGAACCAATACCCAAGTGTTAAGTTTCCCTATGAAATGTTTATCATAACCATTATAACCATATCAATTATTAAACCTACAATTTATTTAAGCTATGCTTCCACTGAACACCTTTACTAGCCCAGTCTTGTAACTAAGTGGTCAGCAGTACATAGTTCTTATTGTGCTTATATCTCAGTGGGTCAGAAGCAACGAGAAGACAAATCTTGATGGCAAAGTGAATGGGAAGATAGGCATATCCACCAGTGGCACATCCTCACCAAGCATCAAACCCTTTTATTTACAGAGCAAAACAGCTTGTGTAGAGGAAGAGTTTGAATATACTATAAAGTCACAAAGGAAATATTTGTTGCTATCCACTCATTAGCAGACAGTGTTAAAGATGATCCTTCTTATTTGCTTTAAACAGGTGAGTAGAGTACATTTGAAAATATACTTAGTGGAACTTTTGAGTGACAAGCTATGGAATCCTTCATATTTACAGCTAAATGCACATCCAGTTCTCAGAATCATGAGTTCAAAACTGAGTATACATTTTCATGGTCTCATATTACTGTTACTATCATGGACTAAATTAGACTGCAGCAAATTCAGAGCTTTAGCTATCTGGGTGTATAAGTAAACTTTTCTCCAAGTTAAATTACCAAGTGTACAAGTTGTAAATGCATTGGTTGGGAGCCTGAGTAAAGGTTCCCTGTTTTGGATTTAATATGGATGCTGTTTTATAGTGAAAGAAGAAAAATTCTTTTTTAAAGACTTGAAAATCCAGGACATTTTGCCAGTGTTTGCTTACCTAGCTCTGGGACTGTATGTAGCACTGAGGGATGGATTGACAAATTTGCCTAATTTCAAACCCACTTTAACATGCCTAAGAATTTCAGTAGTATTTGATTCACATGCCACATGGGAAAGGCAGGGAGAGGGGGAGGAAAAAGCAGCAAAATGATGGGTACCTTTCCTGCCACTATTCCCCAGTTCTCTCCTACTGGTGGCTGTGGGATTTGCATGTGGGGGGACAAAAAAATCTCAACTGTACCCCGGTGTAAAGGGTGAAGGCATGGTTGGATAGATACAGCATTTCTATAAACAGTTTCCTACTCTCCTCCCCCCCACCGCATAGTACTGTTGTTGGATTTTGTGGTATGGAGTGTGGCCACACAACTGAGCTATGGATGGACTCTGCACTCATGAGGTTTACTAGCCCTAGCTGATTTAGCAAGTAGTGTTGTATATGTATACACACACAGGCTGTCAAATGATTTAAAAAGTTAATCGCGATTAATCACACTGTTAAATACATTTGTAGTAAACCCAGGACAAAAAGCTACAAAAGGGGGCTAGTAATTAGTCCCAGGGGATTAAAAGTCCCCTCCCTATCCACTGAGGAGAGAGAACCAGGGGACAATAAGGTTCAGCTGGAAAAGGGGTTGCTAGGGAACCAATTAGGTTCAGCTGACTCCAACTACTTGGGACCTTTTTAAATCCTCCCCTGGGTGATAGAAGGGGGAAGAGTGAGGGGAGCAGTGACTACCTGCTGAGTCCCTTTTTTGTTTTCCAACTCTGCAAACCTGTTCTTGAGCTCTATTTCTCCTTCATTAGCCTATCTTTTCCTCTGCCTGGTTCTTCTAGTCACATGCTTCTACTGACCACTTTCCTCACCCAGTCTCCCCTCAGAATTCCTCAGTCCTACTTCCATCTGCAAGTCTGAGCTTTTCCCTTCAGATACCTCATGTCTTTGCTCCATCATCTGCTCAAACGTTTTCCTAAACTCAACCAGACTTTCCACCTGCATTTCCAAACCTCAGATCTTTTCCTCCATCAGCTCTATCAGGCAGCATTTCATGTAGACAAAACTCTTACCAGGTCCCCCCTCCAGGATCATGTACGTACCACAGCTTCCACATCCAGTCATCCTCATTGTGTCTTCCATGACATGAGTCACTCCCACTGCTGCCTCTGTATTTGTCATCGTCTTCCCACTTAAATCCTGTTAATCTGGGAAACAAACACCCCCCCCACAGCAAACCCCAAAGAACCACCACAATACAAACTCCCCCTCAAACTCCCCTATTTACAGCTCTGTTTGCTGGCTCCTCTGCTGCTGCAGCTGTCTGTTCCAATAGAGGCTGGTGGTGGGGTGTCTTTCATGAGTCAGACAGGCTAGATACTGTGCCCTGGTTCCCCAAGAACACAGAGCTGACTGGTGTCATGCAGGCTCCTCTTAAGTATGAGTTTTTCACAAGCTTCCAGATAGTGACAAATATTTTCCACTAAATGTTGAACATTTTACAAAATTTGAGGCATTTTAGAAAATTTTGAAAAGTTTCCTGAGTCAGAGTCAAATTTCACTGAAAAAATAGACAATGAACGTTTTGCACAACTCTGTTAGTTAAAAGATGCCTTTTCCAACATTTACTAGTTCATACAGCAGTTTTGTAGCTAGGGACATTATGTGAAAAATTCACTGACATCAAGGCTAAATTTGAATGCAAGCAAGCCAACTGGAGTCCATTCCTCCCCCCCCCCCAATATTCCATTAGCACAGAAACCTAGTGTCCCTAAAGTTAATGTTGTCAGAACCCTTTTTAAAGGATTTCTAATCTGACAATCAACCTACCCCCAGTTATTATCCTTAACACTGGTAGATGCAACTGTCAGAACCACTGATAGAAGCCTTGGGGATTAGAATGAGAATTACATTGCATACATGCATCTTCGTAATAAGAAAAATATGCCTGAGGTTGCAAATAAATGGAAATCTTCTGCACAGACAAAGATGGTGACCTAACAGGTCTTTTCCATCTCTAATTCCTATAAGTGTATGAAAAATCTATTTTTCCATGAGACTATATTTTTGATAATGCCAGTTACAATGAAACTCAAGATTCCTTTTATACTGGAGTAGAAGAATTGCTTGTCATTGCAGTTTCTATTGTATTTAAAATTCAAACTGTACCTACTGCATTTTTCTTTTTACAATAGCTGTAAGATGATGGTATTAGGTCAATGTATGAGTAGATCCAGTCAGAATTAAATGATTTTTCTTCCTTCTGGAATTATTCTTATTCTCAGGATTTTTATTGTGCCACCTGAGAGAAGGGCGGTCCTGTGAGTAAGGCAGTAGCTTGGAACACAGGAGATCAAATTTCAGTTCCTAGTTTGCCACAGACTGAGAGACACCTTGGGGAAATGTTTTAATCTGACTCAGTTCCCCATCAGTAAGTAGGGATAATATGCCTTCTCCATCTGACGGGAGGGCTATCAGCACCAATTAATTATCTTCAGAAATTTCATTTGGACAAAATTTAAATAATGGAGACAAATTTCGGGTGTTTACAGATGGACAACACAAAGCCTATGCATTGTTTCACGCCATGTCATGGTTACAGAGTGAGCCACACCTAAGACAAGACCCCTTGCTCTTTACAAATACATCTGACTTCTTGTACCTCAGTCTGGATGGAACCATAGGGACCCTGGGTGGCAGCACCCCTTTTCCTAACCAGGTTAATGTGACCAGCCCAACTGGGTTTGGCACTTGTAAGAATTTCCTTTTGGGAAAAGGAAAGGGTGAAATGACACAGCAACAGCATTTAAAAAACAAACAAAAACCCACCACTCTTATTTTTTTACCTAGAGGTATGTAGCACACAGAGCAAAGGGTTAATACAACTGAGTCCTTGACACCTAAATTTTAACCTTTCCATGCAAGCATTCGTAAGCACCCCTCAGCCCAACTAACCCCAACATGCCATCTTTGTCTGTGTATCTCCTTGTCAGTCTATCAGCTCTCAGCCTCTCACACACGCCTATGCAGAATCTTTAAGGTTTAGGATTCCTTTTGATCCTAGGCTTTCTAGCCAGTCCTGCAGGAGCCAGCCAGGTAATGTCTTCCCAACTGACATTGTTATCTTTTTGCTGTCTATCCAGATGTGCCAAAGCACAAAATGAGATCAAACTAGCTAGAGACATAAAGGGTAACAAGAAAACATACAAATACATCAGAAGCAAGAGGAAGATCAAGGACAGGGTAAGCCCATTACTGAATGGAGAGGGAGAAGAGAAAAATAACAGAAAATGTGGAAATGACAGAGGTGCTTAATGACTTTTGTTTCTGTTTTCACCAAGAAGGTTGGTGGTGATTGGACATCTAACATAGTGAATGCCAGTGAAAATGAGGTAGGATCGGAAGAGGCTAAATAGGGAAATAAGTTAAAAATTACTTATAAAAAATTAGATGTTTCAAGTCACCAGGGCCTGATGAAATGCATCCTAGAATACTCAAGGACTGACTGAGGAGATATGAGCCACTAGCGATTATCTGCGAAAAAATCATGGAAGATGGGAAGAGATTTCAGAAGACTGGAAAAGGGGCAAATATAATGCCAACTTATAAAAAAAAGAGAAATAAGGACAACCAAGGGAATTACAGACCAGTCAGCTTAACTTCTGTACCCAGAAAGATAATGGAGAAAATCATCAAGCAATTTGCAAACATCTAGAAGATAAGGTGATAAGTAACAGTCAGCATGGATTTGTCAAAAACAAATTGTGTCAAAACAACCTGATATCTTTCTTTGACAGGGTAACAAGTATCATGGACAGGGAGAAAAGCAGTATACATGGTATCTCTTAAGTTTAGTAAAGCTTTTGATATGGTCTCACATGACCCTCTCAAACTAGGGAAATGCAACCTAGATGGAACTACCATAAGGTGGGTGCAAAACTGGTTTGAAAACCATTCCCAGAGAGTAGTTATCAGTTCACAGTCATGCTGGAAGGGCATAGTGAGTGGGGTCCCACAGGGATCAGTTTTGGGTCCGGTTCTCTTCAGCATCTTCATCAGTGATTTAGATAATGGCACAGAGAGTACACTTATAAAGTTTGAGGATATCACCAAGCTGGGAGGGGTTGCAAGTGGTTTGGAGGAGAGGATTAAAATTCAAAATGATTTGGACAAACTGGAGAAATGGACTGAAGTAAATAGGATGAAATTCAATAAGGAAAAATGCAAGTACTCCACTTAGGAAGGAACAATCAGTTGCACACATACAAAATGGGAAATGACTGCCTAGGAAGGAGTACTGTGGAAAGGGATCTGGGGGTCATAGTGGACCACAAGCTACATATGACTCAATAGTGTAACACTGTTGTGAAAAAAAAAAAAAACACCACATCATTCTGGGATGTATTAGTAGGAGTATTGTAAGCAAGACACAAGAAGCAATTCTTCCGCTCTACTCCACACTGATTAGGCCTCAACTGGAGTAGAGTGTCCAGTTCTGGGTGCCACATTTCAGGAAGGATGTGGACAAAGTCCAGAGAAGAGTGACAAAAATGATTGAAGGTCTAGAAAACATGACTTATGAGGGAAGATTGAAAAAAATTGGGTTTGTTTAGTCTGGAAAAGAGAAGACTGAGGGGGGGCATGATAACAGATTTCAAGTATGTAAAAGGTTGTTACAAGGAGGAAGAAGAAAAACTGTTTCTCTTAACGTCTGAGGATAGGACAAGAAGCAATGGGCTTAAATTGCAGCAAGGGAGGTTTAGGGTGGACATTAAGAAAAAATTCCTGTCAGGATGGTTAAGCACTGAAATAAATTGCCTAGGGAGGTTGTGAAGCCTCCATCATTGGAGATTTTTAAGAGCAGGTTAGACAAACACCTATCAGGGATGGTCTAGATAATACTTAGTCCTGCCATGAGTGTAGGGGACTGGACTAGATGACCTCTCGAGGTCCTTTCCAGTACCATGATTCTGTCTTAGGAAACAAAACAATGCCAATCTGTTTTCCCTTAACAGCCTCTTTTGATTTAGCTCCTCGCAGTCGTGCAGTTTAATATCAAACTGCTAAGCCCCTCAGGTTACAATATTTATAAAACAAAACCACTATGCAACTCCCTCATTCTCCATGCCTTCAAAATGGGACTCAAATGGGATTTAAATGGAGCATAAATCCTTTGCAATGGGTGGATTTCACCACTGGTGAATCGTACGGTTTCTTTATTCTATAGAAACCATAAAACAGTATCACTGCTTATTAAAGAAGAGTAGTTGCTGTCACCTAATGGTGTTTTCATTTTCAGATTATGGAGATGGTATTTAAGGAACTGAAATGAATTTAGTTCACTTGAGAAACCATAGAACACATTAAGCAGATTCACACTGTACTGTCACCAAAGGACTCATCTTTGTGATTTATATAAGTTAAACTATTTCAGCATCAGCATTCTGAAAACACATGGTGGCTTATTTGTTTTCAAATGTAAATGAGTAAAATGTCCTTGTTATCTTCAGTAAGCATGTAACAATAAGACAAGCTTTATTCACATGTTGTGGTATGGAACAAGTGGAGGTCTGACTAGGGATAGGAAGCTAGGTGTCAGGGTAGGTTAGTGCATTCTCCTTTTGCCTCTGGAAACCTGGGTTCAATCATGTTTGGAATCAAGAGGAATAATGAGTTTTATCATCTCATCCCAGCCTCCATTTGTGTATATAACAAAGCTATCACACAACTGATATCATAGTCGCTATTCATCAGAGTCAATGACTTGATATTAGGGATGCCCTAGAGCAAGAGTGAAATATTAGCAGAGCTGCATGATGGAGGTGGCTACAGAATTTGATGGCTATATTGGCATGACTGGTGTTAGCCTCATTTTTAAATTTGTATGAGAGCTTCCAAGCTGAGGAAAAAGTAGTTCTGGGTAAACAATTCAGGAAAATATCAAACCTGCCAGTCCTATTAAGTGAGAACATTCTGCAGTTAACCTGAATGCAGAAAGAAACAGTTCAATGTTGCACTGACAGAAGCTCCTATACTCTTAAAAAAAATATCATTCTGATCGAAGCAATTCAGATGCCTGCTACAACTACTCCTCCTTGCAGATGGAACTGTCAGAGCTACAGACTAGAACACTCATCACATTTGTCTCCACAGATAAGTGGTTTGCTAAAATTTCAGACGTGCAGGAGCCCCCTACAATATTTAACTGAATTCATTTACCAGGTCATTAATCATTACTTAGATCGCAAGTTTGTGGGGGTAGGGACAATGTTTTCATTATGTGTGTACAGTGCCTAGCATGATGAAACCCCAAACCTAATCTTGTCCTCTAGGGGCTACTGTAATACAAATAGATTCATGGATTTTAAGGCCAGAAGGAACCTGTCACTGTTTAGGGTCATTGCACCTGAATTCCCACTCTGTGGTCCCACCTCCTCAGTTGTCATCTCTTTTGGGTAGAGACCTGCGTCTTCCTCTCCATCCTGACCAGTCTGCATAGTTTTTCCCAGTCTGCACAGTTCCCCACCTATGCTCCAATATCCCCAGCAAGCCAGTCTGCATAAATAGGACATCATTTCCACTTTGTTCTCTTCCCAAAGGCTATAAAGAGTGCAACTGCCAGCAGTTACAAGCTACCACACATCTTTATGAGCAAGCACATTTATTCTTAAGGTGAAAGTGTTGCACAGAAAACATATTATAAAATAAGAGAACCTATATGCATGCTAAAAAGCTTACTAGAAAACACCCCAGCTCCAGTCTCAACCTCAACTGGGTTTTCCCCTTGATAACATGTTCATAACTGTCTCAGATTCAGAACCAAAACAATCACGCATAGTTCAGTCTTTCCTTTATACAGCTTGGGCCTTTGATCTTGGCCTCATGTAATAGGTGATCAGCAGACAGTGGCCCACTTCTCAGCACGTAGCTTCAAAAGGCTAGATTTTTGCATAACTGGAGATGGGGAATTTGCATGTACCTCCCCCTGGATAATTCCTAGGAAAACCACTTCACATGTTTTGTTCTGAGAGTCCATTGTTGCCTGACATTGTTCAATATAGTCTTTTGAATCCCCAGGTCTCAACTATCACATCTCCCCTTGCCACCACCCCCAAAGGGGTTACATACAATCCCAGCCCACAAGAATACACAAATCATTTGTTTAATACAATGGACCCCAAAGATCCATTAGGATTATCTAGCCTGACTTGCATCATACAGGCCTTAGAATTTCACCCAGCAATTCTTGCATCAAGCCCATTACTTCTGGTCAAGCTAAAGTATAGAAAACTTCCAATCTTGATTTAAAGACTCGTAGTGATAGAGAACCCAGCATATCCCTAGGTAAGTTTTTCCAATGATTCACTGAAAAAAAAGTATACACCTTATTTCTAATCTGAATTTGTCTAACTTTAGCTTCCAACTATTAGATCTTGTTTTGTCTATCTCTGGTAGATTAAAGAGCTCTATCAGAAACGATCATCAGAAGCAGGTACTAATAGACTGATCAAGTCACCTCTTAACTCTCTCGTTGATAAACCAAATAGATGGAGTTTCTTCTCTCACTCTAAAGCAGGTTTTATTGATCCCGAACCGCTCTTTTCTGAACCCTTTCCAATTTTTCCACTATCTCTTGTAAAGTGTGGACACCAGAGGCAGACACAGCATTCCAATGGTCTCACTTCGTTAAACTAATTCAATAGAATACCATCTCCTCTATCCTATTTCCCTTTTTATATATCCAGAGGTCATATTAGCCCTCTTAGCTCTTGTCCAACTGGCTATCAATTATGATCCCTACATCCTTCTCAGGACACAGCTCCCCATCCTGTAAATGGGGCCTGCATTCTTTTTGCCAACAACAACAACAACGTGAAGAAAAAGTGGAACCTCAAAAGAAGGATGGTTTGGTGGGTAGGGCATTAGCCTAGGAAATGAAGCAGCCACAGATTCATGTCCTTGCTTTACCACTGCCTGCCTGAGTGACCTGGGGGGGAAAAAAAAAAATCAGTTTGCCAACTGTAAAATGGGGGAAGTACTTCTCTACTTCACGGGGATGTTAGAATGGTTACATTTAAATTTTAAAAAATTGTGATGTATGTGGTAATAGGGGCCATATAAGTGCCTAATATATAGAAACAAGAATTAAATGCTGCCTATGAACTAAAAAAAAAGTGAAATTCTACCCCATAATGAGGTCTAATACCATTGATGTATATTGAACTTTACTAGATCTGTGTTTTATTGTGTTAATTGTTCCTTTCACTGTGACCTACAGTAATAAAAACCTATATACATATACACTGCATCTTATGAACTCGTCAGCACCTTGAAATGTTTCTGCCATTATTAAAAGTTCTCCTCTTTCCTTTTCAACTTTAGTTCATTCTCACACACACACCGTCTAAAATAAAAAAACTTAAAAAAATGCCAGTTTTTAGGATACCAGTGATTTATTGTTCTAATACCGTACACTATCAGAGAACAATTGCTGTGATAATAGATTGTTGTAATATATCATCAGAATGGCACCACAAGAATATCCTGGAGACAAACATTCTTTACATTTATTTAGCTTAAATTAGATTTAAAAAAACAAACAACTAAAGTAAAGCTTTTGCATCAGCAGATGCAACAACAAAACTATAAAATTAGATCAAGTGAAAGATTTAAAGATGTTTTGATCTGGGATTTTTCTAATAAATCAAGAATGGTTACCTATCATTCTATTAAAAAATTAGTCATCTTTAATGTTTACATTTTAGATTAAATGTGTGTAATGCAGACCCTTAAGTATCTGGGATATGGTTCTTAAGGACTTTTGATGAATGTGGCAAGTGTTACTGATCAACAAAAGAATAATTCATATATTATAATCCCAGAAGAAGCCATTGTGGTCATCTAGTCTGACCCTCTGTGTAACATGACTATATAGGTCTTCCCTGAGTTAACTCCTCTGTGCACTAAAGCTTTTTTTTTTTAAAGCAGCAAAACATCCCATCTTGATTTTAAAATGTCCAGTGATTGAGAATTCACCACAACTCTTGATAAACTGATCTAATGCCTAATTACACTCATTGAAAAATGTGCCTTATTTCTAGGGTGACCAGATAGCAACTGTGAAAAAACGGGATGGGGGGTAATAGGCGTCTATGTAAGAAAAAGTCCCAAAAAACAGGACTGTCCCTTTAAAAATGGGACATCTGGTCACCCTACTTATTTCCATTCTGAATTTGTCTGGCTTCAAAGTCTAGCCATTTGATCTTTTAATATAAAGTCTGTTCCCCATGTGGATAGTAGCAGACTGATCAAGTCACCTCAACCTTCTCTTTGTTAAACTAAATAAATCAATCTCATTGAGTCTTTCACTATAAAGGCACGTTTTTAAATCCTATAATCATTCTCAAGACTTCTCTGAAACCTCTCAGTTTTTCAACATCCTTTTTAAATTGTTGACATCAGAATTGGGGATAGTATTCCAGTAGCTGTCACACCAGTATCACATACACAGCAACATAACCTTGCTACTCCTACCAGATATTCTCTTGTATCCAAGGATCACATTAGCCCTTTTGGTTAATGTCACAATGAGAGCTTATGTTCAGTTGATTATTCGCCATGACCTCAAGTCTGTTTTTAGAGAGAGTTTCTCAGGATAGCATCCCGCATCCTGTAAGGATGGCCTGCATTTTTTTGTTCCTAGATGTATAACATGATATTTGGCCCCATTTAAGTACATTGTCACCCCTTTAGACAAAGCAGTTTTCCATCTTTACATTAGGCTATATTAAAATATGCATTATCTGCTTGTGCCCAGCTTATTAAATGATCCAGATCATTGTGTATTAGTGACTTGTTCTCAATTTTCACCACTCCTCCAATCTTTGCGTTATCTGCAAACTTTATCAGTGATGGTTTTACGTTTTCTTCTAGGTCATTGGTGAAGGAAAAAAAACAAAAAATCAAATAGGTTAGGGTAAAGAACCAATCTGGACAGGGCCCCACTAGAAATACAACTGCTCGATAAGGATTCCCCATTTACAATTACACTTTGAGAGACACCATTTAGCCATTTATTGTGTGCCATTTGAATGCGTCATTCTAATTTCTTAATCAAAACGTCATGCAATACCAAGTCAAATGCTTTACAGCCATCTAAGTTTATCATATCAACACTATTTCCATTATCAACCAAACTATAATCTCATTAAATTTTATATAAGTAAGTTTTACAAGATCTATTTCCCATAAAACCATGTTGATTGGCATTAATTTTATTACCCTTCCTTAATTCTTTAAGGAATGAGTCCTGCATCAGCCATTTCACTATTATGCCTGGATTCAAGTCAGGTTGAGAAGCTTATCAGTTATCCAGATTGTTCCATTTACCCCTTTAAACTGTTAAATTTCTTCCAGTCCTCTGGAATTTCATAAGTGTTCAAAAACATTGAAAAGCAATATTAGGGGTCCAGACACCTCCTCAGCCATATCTTTTAAAGCCCTTGGGTGCAAGTTATCTGGACCTGATTTTAAAAAAATGTCTAACATTACTAGCTACTGATTAACATGAATAGCAGCTCTTTTCAGCTCTCTATCAGACAGGGACTGCTTAATTTACTCTGACATCAGGGGAGACAGTTTGAAAATTCTGCCCTGTTCACTGACGTGTGCATGTTGCACCCTCTTCAAAACCCAGGAAGTATTGGATATGCTTCTTTTATCACATACACCTGTTTATTACAATCTAACATTGAATTATTATCGATTTACACTAGTGTAAATAAGCAGCAAAATCAGGCCCACTGTGCACAATGCTTCCAGATCATTCAGTGGACGAAGATTTTTCTGTACTATCCTTTATTGCAGGGCTGTGCAATAATGGGCACAGTCAAGCTCGAAGACTGAGCTTTTCCAAACTGCCTAAGGGAACTGGATGTCCAAGTCTCTTTAATACTAATGGCTGCACTGCACAAGCTACCATTAATGCATAGCAGTGCAAGAGGGAGAGCTGACTTTGCAGGGCCACTACTCCCCATCCTAGCCAAGTAGGTTGGGGTAGGGAGGAAGCACTTGTTACTTGCTGTGCCATGAAGATTGTAAGATAATCACTGCAGGGACTTTCACATAATGTGTTTGTACATTGCCTAGCATAATGTGACATAGAATCAGAAGTGAAGACTCAAAGGGACCTCCAGTCCCCTGCACTCAAGCCAGGACTAGGTAATAGCTAGACCATTCCTGCCAGGTTTTTGTCAAACCTGTTCTTGAAAACCTCCAGTGGTGGAGATTCCACAACCTTCCTAGGCAATTTGTTCCAGTGCTTAACAACTCTGACAGTTAGGAAGTTTTTCCTAATGTCCAACCTAAAACACCCTTACTGCAATTTAAGCCCATTGTTTCTTGTCCTATCATCAGAGGTTCAGAAAAACAATTTTGCTCCCTCCTCCTTGCAACAACCTTTTATGTACTTGAAAACTGTTACCAAGTCCCAGCTCAGTCTTCTCTTCTCCAGACTAAACAAACCAATTTTTTCATTCTTCCCTCAGATAATTTTTGTTGCTCTCCTATGGGCTTTCTCCAAATTTTCCTGAAATGTTGTTCCCAGAACTGGACACAATACTCTAGCTGAGGATGCCCTACACTTTAGCTGAGGCTCTCTACACAAACATCCCACACACAAATGGAATACAAGCTGTCAGGCACAGTATCCCTGATGATGCCACAGCACAACTGGTTGCTGAGCTCCATGACTTTATCCTCACGCACAATTATTTCAAATTTGGTGACAATATATACCTCCAGACCAGTGATACTGCTACGGGCACCCGCATGGCCCCACAATATGCCAACATTTTTATGGCTGACCTGGAACAATGCTTCCTCAGCTCTTGTCCACTCACACCCCTCCTCTACCTAGTCTACATTGATGACATCATCATCATCATCATCATCTGGACCCATGGGAAGGAAACCCTGTAAGAATTCCACCACGATTTCAACAGCTTCCACCCCACCATCAACCTCAGCCCAGACCAATCTACATAGGAGGTCCACTTCCTAGACATCACGGTGCAAATAAGCGATGGTCACATTACCACCACCCTATACTGAAAACCCACCGACCACTATGCCTATGTTCATGCCTCCGGCTTCCATTCCAGACACACCACATGATCTACTGTCTACAGCCAAGCACTGAGGTACAACTGCATTTGCTCCAACCCTCAGACACAGACAAACACCTACAAGCTCTTCACCAAGCATTCTCAAAACTACGATACCCGCAAGAGGAAATAAGGAAACAGATCAACAGAGCCAGATGTGTACCCAGAAGCCTCCTGCTGTGAGACAAGCCCAAGAAAGAAACCAACAGAACTCCACTGGCCATCACATACAGTTCTCAGCTAAAACCTCTCCAACACATTATCAGTGATCTACAACCCATCCTGGACAACGATCCCTCACTTTCACAGGCCTTGGGAGGCAGACCAGTCCTCACCCACAGAGAACCCGCCAACCTGAAGCATTTTCTCACCAGCAATGACACACCGCATCATAGTAACTAACTCAGGAACCAATCCATGCAACAAACCTCGATGCCAACTCTGCCCACATATCTACACCAGCGACACCATCACAGGACCTAACCAGATGAGCCACACCATCACCAGTTCATTCACCTGCACGTCCAGCAATGCAATATATGCCATCATGTGCCAGCAATGCCCCTCTGCTATGTACATCGGCCAAACTGGACAGTCCCTATATAAAAAGGATAAATGGACACAAATCAGGAATGGCAATATACAAAAACTTGTAGGAGAACACTTCAATCTCCCTGGACACACACTAGCAGATTTAAAAAGTAGCCATCCTGCAGCAAAAAAAACTTCAGGACCAAAGAGAAACTGCTGAGCTTCAGTTCATTTGCAAATTTGAGATCATCAGCTCAGGATTAAACAGAGACTGTGAATGGTTAGCCAACTACAAAAGCAGTTTGTCCTCCCTTGGTGTTCACACCTCAACTGCTAGAAGAGGGCCTCATCCTCCCTGATTGAGCTAACCTTGTTATCCCTAGCCTGATTCTTGCTTGCATATTTATTCCTGCCTCTGGAAATTTCCACTACATGCATCTGACGAAGTGGGTATTCACCCATGAAAGCTTATGCTCCAATATGTTTGTTAGTCTATAAGGTGCCACAGGAATCTTTGCTGCTTTTACATCTACTATGTTGTCTTTCTGTGTCTATGGCATGCATCCTTTTAATGAAACCAAGAGCTTCAGATGTATGTAGGCCTAAGATTGGTAGCTTGCCTCTGTGTTCCACCAGAAACTCATTTTTAATTTGTATTTAAAGTGCCTGTGTGCACTCACCTAACACTGGAATTGCTCCTTCATTATAGTCTTTTCCAGACACTTTCGATTCATCCACTTTTATATGCCTCTTACCTCTTTAGCACAGTTTTTATTACATTTACTTGTGTCCCAGGGGCCATTTTTTGGGTCATATAAAGACCATTTGTGCACATTTTAAATTAGCTCAGGCTATACAGATTTTTTTTTCCTTCTGTGTCTAACTCCTTTAGTTCAGGGTGCACCTGAAGCACTATTTCCAAGTTTAAACTGTTAATGCTATCTTGTCATTCTTGGCATAGGTGTTCCAGAGAGCTGCAAAGAGGGATGGTGGGCAAGACAGGGAGCAGATGACTACTGGATTCAGCAGCGCTGGCTGCAGTTTTGAATGTTACCATCACCTCGCTACAAAGGAAGCGCCCTTTAAAATGTTTTAATCCTTTAAATAGTGTTTAAAAGTGGCCTGATGGAGAGAGAAAAGTAGGAGAGAAGAACGCTGACATTCATGGGAATGAGAGGTACTCATTTCAACCTCACCCCTCCCCACACAATACACCAGTCTAACTTAAAGATACATAAATCTATGTGCACAACAGGAAAAATGAAAAAATGGTGATAACTAAAACTTACAACAAATCTCTAGATCTACAATACAACGTTCTCAGCAGGATCTTAGAAACACAGCAGAGCCTTCAAAGTTTTACAGTTATTTAATGAGAATTTCTAGACTAAAAATAAGGACCTAATAAAAAAAAAGAGAGCTTTTAAAGGTTTGCTTTATTTGATTTTTTAACTTAAAACCTGCAATCAATTGAATATGTAAATAATTTAAACATATCCAGATTTTTGCTTTAGAGTGATTGTGTTATGGATGTTACCTCGATGAATTATTGTCAAAGCAACCTGATGAGTGTTCTTATTTGTTTCCCTTTGTAATTCATAATAAATCCTGATAACATTATGTCCCCCAACAACCTGGGTAAAGGTAACAGATTGTAATAGAAATCCTAAAATCAATCTGATTTAAACCAGAGAAAACCCCTAAGGAAATCTTCATGCATTCATTTACATGACAACTTCAAAAAGTTAAAGCCCAAGATAAGCAGTAAAAAAAAAGAAAAAGAAAAAAATCTGAAAGTTAAAAAACCCAAATCCATTGAGCAAATATTTTATGTCCAGTTCAGTACAGGTCTTTATAAAAGAAATAAGATTAAGCTCTCAGTGAAATAGAGTTTTTAATTAGAACTTTATCTGATTATATTTGCATTTTGACTATTTCAGTGCATCAGGATAAGTAAGATACACACACAGTCAGATTCTAGACTATAGATTCTGACATAAGTAGGCATGTTTCCATAAGACATTTAGAAATAAGTGATAGCTAAAGCAGGCAGAATTTTTCATTTCAGCACAATCATTTCAGTCTATGTCCCTGTGAGATTCCCCAAGGGAACTGAGGAAAATGAATCTAACAGAACTAGGGCACGTTGTTTGAATTTAAGGTAAAACCAACAAGAAAGTTCCATTGTACATATGATCACTGTAATGAATCTGTAGCAATGCAAAATAGCATCCCACAGCTGTCCATTCAGGCCCATTGCAGGGAGGCTTCCAGCACAGTTCCATTCACCCAGGCTTCCCTACTTGTGATTCCTACCCCAGCTCCTGTGATCCACCCTCCAGCAATCAACCCTTTTGTTCTCAGCTCTGTCTAACCAGGCTGGTTCTTCCCCTTGTTCTTGTCTGTGACTCTGCATAGGTTTCCCAGCTCTGACCTGTCCTCACTAGCAACACTCTTCACCTTTCGGTCTTCCCAAAAGCTCTCTAGCCAAGCTCTCCTCTGCCTTCAGGGGTCTCTCCTTTCCTCCTCAGGCAGCTCTGACCTACCCTTCCTGGATTTCTCAGGCAACTCACCTGTCCTTTTCTTAATGACTCCTCCCAGGCAGACTCACCCAGTCTCCTTCCCTCTAGGGCTCAGGTGCCCTCTCAAGTCCAATTGGGGTCACCTGACCAGTCACAGGTGCATTGGACCCTGCTCCCTCTCAAAGGGGCCAGTCACTCTGACAGCATCAAGTTTACATTATGCAGCAAAAATGACTGGCGTATCAGAAGTATTCAGCCATTCCTTCGAGTTCTCAAAGCACTATAGAATAAATCCTAGAAATTCAGTCTTCTCCACAATGGAGGGAGCAAATTAAGCAACATATCAGAAGAAACTCTAGATCCTCAAGCAGAAACTATAGCTCAGGTGATTACTTCATGGTAGTGAAAACTCAAATACAGGCAGGCCTTCACTATGTGCAAAGTTACTGTCAATCAATTTAAAACAGAAGCTGTCAGATATAAATTTAAGAGTGCTTTCCTGCATACACTTACTACGCAATGCAGCTTTTTCTACTGTGAATAGTCCTATTACTGGGACTTCAGTTTTAGTCCAGGGTAACTCCAGTAAAGAGTCAGGCCGTCTTTTTTCCAGGAGTGGGCCCTAAATACAAAAAACAAACAACAAAAAACAAACACCCAGGCTTTGCAGGTGGTGAGAGTAGAAAATAGAGACAGAGGTATTCTACACTCAACCATACAAGCTAGAAATACATCTTAAGTCATCAGAAATAGAAGATTTTATGCTAAAGGAGTAAAGAGGTTAAATTGTCCATTACTTTATCTAAAATGAAAGGAACAGATGGTTGAGAGTATAGTTTACCTTTCCAAGAGTTGAGAAATATACCAATACCATAAATAAATGAGACATTTATTTTCCAGTTCCGGCTCTATTTACATAATCAATATATATTGTTATACTAACTATGGCCATATGTGTGTCATTTATGTCATTACAGTTATTTGAACCCGAAAATTTTAGGAGTCAAGCAACGTTAATATTGAAACTACTGAGTTCTGAATAGAATGTTCTTCCCATTTAAGAGACAAAGTACAATTAAAATGTCTTTGGCACTGTTCAACAATAGTTTTGAAATAAGCTAGTTTGTCCTGAACCACTAAGCAAAGTACACAGGAGAAAATCAAGAGAAGTCACTTTACAATTTAAAACATTACTGAAGAATGGGGGGGAAAACCTGTCATCTCTTTCTTCTCATTCTTCTATTGCTCTCCAATTTCAGCCAGTACATAAATGACTTGGAAAAATTGCTTTATTAAAAATCAATTGGGAGCATCCTGAAAAAACAAAAACAAAAAACCTTTAGACATTGTTTTGATCTGATCAATCAAGAATTTAGTTCATCACCCACTTTTAATTGCTTTCAAGACATGTAACAGGGGAGTATATTCATTATATTACAGTTTGGCTTAATTTTCTTCAGATTTTGACAAATGATTTCTCCTAGAACACCCAATCACGTTGAAGTATGTCTGAGCCTGAAAAATAGGTTAAGCCATTGAAAAACTTGCTGTAATTCTTTCTGAAATGTACATACTCCATTAGGCATGAATTGAACTGTGTCACCTTTCGTTTTATGCTATTGACCATTGTCAGCTATTTAGTCCCGATATTGATGTGTTCTGAAACTGCATTTACTTGCAGTGTAGTCATTTTGATTTGTTCTTTGCACTGGTTATGAAAATCATAGGTTTCTTTTACCTAGCCAGAATTGTTACACTTAATGCTCACTAAAAATACTGTGTAAAATACAGGATTTGTCTTTGCATACTTTTCAGATATACTTTTTTTTGGGGGGGGAGAAGCGGGGAGGTGAACCCTTCAAAGGCAAAGGGTTTTTGTTACTTTATCCATATATAATTGCATATTCTAAAGGAATGCTAATAACGAAGTAGGGAAAGTAAACTGTATTACTTAAACTGGATGGGAATAAAAAGGCAATTTATGGATCTGCACAAATGTGTCTAAATCTGTTTGCTTCAACTGGAGAAAACTTGCACAGATTCCTGCTGAACAGCAAAATAAATCTGACAAGATGGAAAGTTTGTAGCTGAAAAACATAGGATTGGTTTTAATTATATAAAAGCAGCATATGGTGATAGAAGAGCAGAAACAGACTGAAGCATTCTTTAGCCATGGCATTCATCCACACCTTTTAAATACTGCACATCAATCACTCACAACTATGGATTGGGAAATGAAAAGGTACATCTTTCTTCACAATTAAAAAACAAGCAAGATTGAGGAAGCAAAAAGTTGTTAACAAGACTTCTAAAACCTGAGAAAACACTATTTAAATCAAGCCTGCACTCAGGACTTGATTCCTCTCACTCTCCCACCATTGACAGCTTTCAGAGTAGCAGCCGTGTTAGTCTGTATTCGCAAAAAGAAAAGGAGTACTTGTGGCACCTTAGAGACTAACAAATTTATTAGAGCATAAGCTTTCGTGAGCTACAGCATCCGATGAAGTGAGCTGTAGCTCACGAAAGCTTATGCTCTAATAAATTTGTTAGTCTCTAAGGTGCCACAAGTACTCCTTTTCTTTTTTCTCCCACCATTGTAAATCTGGAGTAGATTCACTGAAGTCAGTGGAGTGAAAACTGGTGTGAGCATAATCATGCCAGGCAGATGTTTTGACACTAGTGAACTGAGTTGGTAACTAGACAGGTAGGACTACACTGGTACAAAAAAGCAGCAGTGCAGAGAATCCGAAGTAGGCTGTGTCAAAGTTAGTTGTGCCAAGAACCATGGGTTAAGGATGCTGGGCATCGATACTGAGCAGAACTAACTGAATCAGTGGCTTGTGAAAAGGCCTTCCTGGGCACCTAAGGGAATTGTGGGAGAACTGGTCAAACTTCCATAATTTCCAAGGAAAGTTCATCTATTTCTGGGCAAGAAACTCAAAATGGAAGCCAGGATGACTGGCCTGTGCTTGCTATTTGCTAAAATGTACAATTTTCTTCTGGAGCTCCTGAACAATAATTGCCAATCATTTCAGGTTGTACAGGAGAGGTGGTGAAAGATGTTCCTGCAACATCTGCAGACAGCCAAAGAACCAGCAGTTAATGCAATTCATGCCGTTACTCAGTGAGCAAGGAACATTATCCCACACCCCTGGAGTAACTGGATCTATCCACTACTTCTGAATTACATTTATTGAGTAGAAAGATGCTTTTGGTCCATGACTGGACAAGTTCTTTTCAAAACCTTGGATGGCAAACAGGAATAGCTACAGATCTTCAGAAGGGTTGGGGGGGGGGGGGGAGAGGAAGGAAGAAAACGTCTGGAAAGTGGGACTGAAAGGTGCAGTTCCAGACTTCCAGGATGAGAGCTCCATTCACCACAGAAGAGAGAGTGTGTGGCAATTGCCCTATGGAAGCTCACCACCCCAGATATGCCTGAGACACTTGATATACGGGTAGCATATGTACTAGAAATCAATGAGGAATTTGAAAAGTTGAGTTTCCCAAACTGCTTGAACCCATGATCCCGTTCTGTGTCCTCCCCATCAATCCAACAGTCCATTAAATAGGAAAGGTTCTCACATTGGAGTGATGTCAGCCTTAGGAGATCATAAAGGCCAGTTCCAAGATTTTCACAGAGGGTAGCCAGGCAAAGTGCATCATGCACACTTTTAAAAGTCTGGACTTCTCTGGGGCAGACATCTAACAACAGATGAATCAGCAATGTGGGTACCCTAGTAACTGCCTGATAATTCTGCACAGCCTTTGTGGAAGTGTGAAGGGTTTAAGAGACTATGTGGTATGAAGAGACCACAGACCTTGCAGCAAATTACATGACTGGATAAACAGTCTTACCCAAATTGTAACTATGTGGATGCCGCCTATATTAGACATGGGAACAAAATCAGAGACATATGCACATATTTTGCTAGCCCAGAGAAGAATGTAATGATGGATAGTTTGAGGACTGAAATAGGCAGAAATACATGTTAGAACTTGCTGCTATAAAACATTGTTTTGTTAGTGGTGGGTTTCATCTTGTGTACTAAGTATATTTCTCTTTTTTTTTTAGCAGCTCTGAGTTTGCATGAGGCAGTGAAGTGGTGATGTATTGAAAGCAAATTAAAGTACAGTATGATGGGTGGACTCAGATAAATACTTCAACTTATTACACTCACAAGTAGGTTAGCTGCAATAAGGAACAAGTGCAAAACAAGACATTCAAAGGACAATTTCATCAAAACCAATTCCACAAAATGTTGGTTGAAACTGAAATCAGCATTTTCTGACAAACAGTTGAAGAATTTCCACTCAGCTCTATGCATACTTTGGCATATTAATGAAGACACACAAAAATTTGACACTTGCTTCTTGTTGCATTCTACAATCTTGAAAAAAAAGGGTAAGTTTCTTTGAAGTATCATTAGTAATGAGCTGAGGACTACTTTTTATTAGAAGTTTTATTTAATTTAAAATTAATTTAAAATAATAATTTTATTATTACTTTTTATTATTTATTTATGTTGTTGCATAAGCAGCCTATATTGCATTATTATAGCAGTGACTGTGCACCCAGAAGACTGGGAGAGAATACATAGATAAATCAAAATATGATTCTAGAATTTAATGTACACCCCTTTAAAAATAGTGCAGTGGATATTTTTTTTCCAGGACAAAAACTCTAAAGAAGAAAAGGTAGAATTTTTTGGATGTTTTAAAACAATGCATTATTTGTACTTCAAGACCACTTATTACTGAATGGTGAAATTGTGATATTACAGTAATTCAGACTAGTTTTTATATATTGCAATTCTTTGGTTAAAAAGCTCCAACTATAGTTCTGAGTTTGTTGCATACATTTCATGGCCATGACGGTACAGCTGTCAAGAATACATTTATATAATGTTTCATGTTCAAAGCTCTGTACAAACATTAACTAATTAGCCTCAACATCCTTGTGAGGTACAGGTGTCAGTGTTATTATTTACAATGAACAGATGGGCAAGCAGAGCCAGAGACAAAGCATCTTGCCAAACATAAGAAACCAAGAGAGTGGCAGAGCCAAGGTTATAAATCAGAACTTCCTGATTTACACCTTTTTACACCAGTGTGGTCAGCAGGAATAGGACTCTTCCAACTGTAGCCTAGAAAGGATCTTGTCTATTTTTAAAATATAGAACAGATGTAGATGAAAAAAATCCTGTTTTTTGCCACATTTGTTCACAGAAAGATGTTTCCAACCACCTCTAAATAACCCATAAATACGTAGATACTATGAACCAAATTCTGCCTTCATATAGCACATTAATTTCAACTGACTTTAATGAGAGTGGAACACTTGCACCCGAGAACATTTTTGAGGCATCTATATAAAATATATAGAGATGGCTAAAGTACTGACATACTAAAACATTCATACTCCATACCTAAGAAATCTCTGGGTAGCTAGTTTTCACTGGAACTTGTGATATTTGTTCGCTTTTTAAGTAGAAAAAATAAAGGAATATTTCTAACTCCCTTTACATTACTGTCCCTTGAAATACTGAGATACCCAGCTTTTATGCAAGCTCCATTCCATGTGGCCATCTTGGAAGAGGACAGTTTTCATAAGAAGGAAGTGCCCAGGGTGATTTTTAAACCTTAAGTAGTACAAGACAGTTCTACGCTTTTGATTCAAGAAAAAAAACTTCCACTGAGGTCAATGGGAGTTGAGATTGCATCATCAGGTTCCTAGTTTTCTCTAGAAAAAGCCAATGATACAATACACATGCAGCACAAATCACATATACATTAGGAGTGTGAGGCACAGCCCAGTGAAGTGACTTGAATGGGCTTTAGATCAGTATTAGCTGATCAATCCTGCTCCCAGTTAAAAAACAAACAAACCCCCCCCCCCACAAATGGCGAAAGCGCCATTAGTTTCAGTGAGTAAAGCACAAGTACTATACGAACAAAAACACCATCTTCCTGCAGTCTGTTATTTCATTAATAAATGTATTAATTCAGGTAATCATGTTTATTCAGTTATTTAAAGGTATAAAAAGTCTATATAAATGTTCTATATGCCCATTCTGTAAAATAAACGTAAACATTAAACCTGCCACAAAATAGATAGGATGTGCACTTTAAGGCTGCTGCTGGCAACTGTGCATTTTCATTTCCTGACCTTTAGCTTTACAGTTTTGTTAAATGAATGGCATTTTTTTTGCCTATGAATAATTTAATGTATTCATAAGGAATTCACTAAATTCAGAACAATGCATTAAAATCAAATCTATATACCAACTAGCCCAAATATACAGCTAATCTGAAATAAAAGGTCTGACACAGCTGAGCCATCCCACCAGTCAAAAGCAATCAATTCCAGTTAAAGCAAGAGAGAAGAGAAAAAAATATATATAAGGACACAAGAGAACAGGGCAGAGGTCCATAGGTCCAGTTTATAATTGTAGCACACCTAGCACATTGGGGGCTAGCCCTGATTGGCTTTAGGCACTATCATAATAGAAGTATTAAATAACAATACTCAGGTCTTAAAAGCAGCTCGTGAGTGACTCAGGCACACCTGCTCCAGGACAGAGTTGTACAGCTCAGAATTCTGGTCTTAACTGAGACCAACCCAGCAGTAGAAGAGAACGCTTACAATCTGCTCAAATACCAGCAGCAGGTACCTAAAAAGATTCCAACATGTCTAACCCTGCACATTCATACAATTTTAAGAGCAGTACTGAGAGTACTACAGCTATCCTATTTTTCTTTCAGATAATTCATTCTGCTTCCTTCCTAAATTCAGGCACCAGAGTGCATTGGCTACCCCATGCTTGCATTAGAACATGACAGGATCAAAGCCCTGCAGTCTTGGTGCCCATCAGCACAGCATACCCAAAGGTAAAAATGCCCCTTTAGCTGCCCAGATTTAGTGATAAATCCCTGTTGTGAAATTTAAAAAAAAAAAAAAAAACCTTCCACACAATGGTTCACTTGGCATTAAAAAAAATCTAGTGGGACTCATAGCACAGCTGTCAGAACACTTTAGACAGTAGCCAGAAGCCTAGGTTTTATCCCCAGGTAGGTCATGACTGATTTTCTATAGCTTTCTACCACAAAAAGGGGGACAAAAAAAACGTGTCCAGTGCATCCATATAGTTAACATAATGAATCAAATAGGCACCTGTTCTGAGATTAATAGTTTCCTCCTATTTAACCTTTGCACAGCTGATGGACATGTGGCGTAAAATTCAGCTATGGTGTAACTCCACAGATTTCACGTGGCTAGGCTGGGCACATTCAGAGCTATTGCAAGATATTATGAAATGCTTGGGTACGTATTTAAATTCAGGACTGTCAGCTTTAAGAGACCACAGGGAGCTTCAAAGCACTCATTCCCAACAGCAGAAAGCAAACATTTGTCATGGTCCAACCAACCACTGCTTCATAACAAAACAATAAAGGCAATTTTCAAAGACAAGTGAGTAAGTACCGCTGAGTTAGCGTAGTGCTGTATAAAGAAAAGGTGTTATCGATAAACAGCATTCCTGTAAATCTTTAAGAATTAAAGGTTGCATGCAACACAATTTCAGAACATGTTCCTATTTGCAAACATTAACCTTCTTAGATGTGTCTCATTGGTACACAATCTCATTGATATTGTGGTTTTCACTGGGTTTTGGGGATTCAGTATGCTACTTAGGCAGCAGATTGTAATTCAGCCCCCACTACTTATTTGCCAGCATGCCACAGTTTACCATCTGTGGGGCAAATTCAGATTTCTCCTGAATTCTATTGCTCATTTATACTGCTTGAGTGGCATAAGTGACACAGGTGTCAGATTTTCTGCACGTAGATGTAGGTCAGATCTAAAAACAACTGGCATCTTGCACTGGGAGTGAGAGGAGGGAAGATTCCAGTAAGAGTCTTATTACAGTCTGGATATTTTTTTTTTTTAAAACACACGCACATCCTGCTTATCATTGTAGTACCTAAGCATGGACCTAGACACTGGAATAGTTTCCCTCCACATGTGAGGGGGGTAGAAGAAATAGGTGTTTCACATCAGCAATATCTATGGTATATAACCAACTTTGCTAAAAGGTCCTTGCAACAAAGAAAAAAAGCGGGGGGAGGCAGAAGGGGGTGGGGAGAGGGAAAGAGTGGCTTGCCCTTTTGACTTGAGGGATATTCTGTTTTCAGTGGGAAGGTGGAACAGGAACAGAAAGCCAAGTGAGTGGTATAAGAAAATGGAGAGTTTGCTGCTACTTGCAGTTAAATCATGAGTAGGAAACCATTTGCAAGAGATTATTCTTGGGGGACCCTACATTGTGCATTCACTGTTTTAGTTTTTCTTTGCTTCTATGCAGCAATAAAAGGAGGGAAGGTACTGTATCTCTTACCTCCATGTCTGGCCTTAAAAATACATTCATCAGACTCCTGACATACCAAGTAGATGTCTGTCCACAGCCGCAGGAGAACTCAGAACTAGATCATGCTTTAACTACAGGGGTTAAAAACTCAGAAGGTTTGCAGTGCTATCTGAAGTCCCCACTGAAAACACTCTCAGTTTTATATTATCTTAGTTTTTATAATATATAGTTTTTTAGTATTATTATATTATCTTAGTCAATTTTGTGTATAATGGAACACAGAATTGTTAATATTGTCTGCTCGTGAAATAGAAACCTGCTTGTGGTTCTTGCTATAGGAATGGTACCAATTGCAATGCCACCTATTGGTAAGATTGAAGGGTTGAAAATATTTCTTGCTAATTTGCAAAAAACACAAAAGAAGGTTGAAATGGTTAAGAACACCAGTTGGTTTTGATCTGTTTATATCAATGATTGCAATAAAGATGCTTATAAATGTGATTTTATATTGTAGTTTATTTCTTTGGAATAAATATGCTCAGGTTAAATCAAATCAACATTCGTATCAAATATTTACTACTTAGGTAATATGAAGAGACAAGTAGGGGTTGGCCAAGATGACTACTGGTGATTATTCCCTCACTTCAGATTGGAAAAGAAAGGGATCCAAATTCCATATTGCGATTGCACCTCTGACCCCCTCCCGTGCCCCAAGCCCCTCAGCCCCAGCCCAGAGCATCCTTCTTTACCCCATACCACTCATCCCCAGGCCCACTCCAAAGCCTAAACCTCCAGCTGGAGCCTGCATCCCCTCCTGTACCCCAATCCTCTGAGCCAGCCCTGTGAAAATAAGCAATTGAGGAGCAGGGCCTCGGAGAATTGGGGGCAGGACAAGGATGTTAGGTTTGCCAACTTTCTATTTGCACAAAACCAAGTGTCTTGGAGTGCTCCTTGAACACTATTGTTGGGCATGTAGTGGGATTTTTCTCTTCTATAGGCTAGCTGCATGCCAAGCAATACCAGCTTAGGAAACGGTGAACTTCAGTGCACAAATGCTCCAACAATTTGTAATCGGCATAGGTTTACATTCTACCTAATTAGAAGTTCCAGAATGACCTAAAGACCATTCAACCCCCCATTAAAAACAAAACAAAAAAGAGCTTAAACCTGCACCATTTTCTACAAAAAGAACAAATTGTACTAAAACAGTTGTTTTGTAAGGTAAAGCAACGTGCAATTCATAAAGAATTCTGCTAAAAGTGCCAAACTGTTCATACTTAAGACCCTTCCTTGCCATTTGCATCTCCCTAAGTTAATAGAAGAGTGATTGATACTTCTCCAATGTTGAAAACAGTTTATTGCCAGTGTAGTTCAAAGCACCCTACATAAATCTCTAGTGGGGCTGATTGTCACAGCCCTTACTTCAGTGCACAGGGGAGAAGCTAGGAGCAAGACATCCCTCCCCTGGTCAGACAAATGACACCTGCTGCGACCCACCTACCCTGAACTCCCCATAGCAAGCGGGTGAGGAGCCAACTCAGGGGAGCCCTGGCGCCACACATATACAAGACAGACAAACCAGAAGCACAGCAGGGGGCAAGCCATTCCACAAAAAGGGATGATGTAACTTATTTTGCAGAGCAAGAGGCAAGCAGGGCTGGCATTAACTGAGTCACAAATTGTACTCTGCTCTGACCCAGGGGTTGTGCAACTAGATGCCCCCCCAGCTCCAGGCAGACTATAAAAAGTTAAAAATGTAGCCCTAGGTGCATAGCATTTGATCCTCCAAATAGTTACTCCTGCACTGAGCTAAGAGTTCTACAGCTAGTTCTAAAGCTCCAAGCTATTAGTTCTTATGATGTTTTGGTTAAGTTTAAGAGTCTCATGCTCTTAAACTGTTCAAAGCATAGAAGTTTTTGAGGGTAACAGAAGAGTGTCTAAAAGGAGTGTGACCTCTCTAGCACTCAAAAAGGGTATTTTCTTTTGAGAAAGTTATATCCAGGATGGCCACTGGCCTTACAGCCTTCCATTAAAGCCAGAAATACCATGGAATTAGGAACCCATCTCACCGTTATTTAGAGCAATGCATTTTAGCTAGTGTTGCTCAATCCTAGGACAAAGGAAGCAGGCATTAGAAGGGGAACTGTAGCCTCTGACAGACTTGGTTTTATGAGGCATTACTTTTGACCATTTGTTTTTTGCCTTTGGCTAACACAGGAAATCTCTCAATGTGTGAAATTTTCTTTACTGCTGCCAAGCACAGCAGCAGATTCTTAACAAGTGAACATATTTGGTGCATTTGTGTATCAACCAGCACAAAACTAACTTCACTAGAATGATTTAGTAGGGATTTCAAATGCAGCCCTAAAACAAGCTTTGCAGTTATTCTCAGTCTAGAGACTGAATGAAGACTCAGACACTCAGCTCTGTTGAATATTGTGATTTGTACTTGCTTGACTGCCCCCTTGGTATGAACCTCCAACCTCTAAATCCTTTCATTGACTAACTAAGCTATGTTGAAATCCATGAGTTTTATATTTTAAGTTTCCTCAGACTGTTTTCCTTGTGCAGGTGTTTAGCACAGGTGACGTCATCCATGCCAGTGATTACGTGACCTCAATTCAAATCCCATATTATTTTAAGGTCTTATAGCTAAAGTTAGTTTTGTTTACAGCCTTAATTTCATTGACAGTAAGACAGAGCTAGACTGTCCCTCAACATAGTAGAACCCAAAAAGGGGACAGGAAAAAGCAGCTGCCACCAGATTACCCACAGGCTTCGGATCCCAGAACCTGCAGATTAGATCCACCCAAGGCCTGCAACTCTCCGAGTCTTCTGCAAGTACAGCACTACAGTACTGATGGGCTGCCACTGGCCCCACCAGCCCTTAAAGTGGGGTTCTACAGCACAAAGGAGTTCTATACAAAAGTAAATACCACCTTGTAACAGGGCATAGCACAGAGGTAGGCAAACTATGGCCCACGGGCCACATCTGGCCCAGGCCTTGAGCTCCTGGCCAGGGAGGCTAGCCCCTGGCCCCTCCCCCGTTGTTCCTGCTCCCCTGTAGCCTCAGCATGACGTGACACCAGCACTCTGGCCCACCACTCCTGCTGGGCAGCACAGTGGCAGCTTGGCTGGCTCTGGTCGGGCAGTGGGGCTTTGCTGCTCTGAGCAGCATGGTAAGGGGAGGTTGGCTAAGGCAAGGGGCAGTTAAGGGACAGAGAGTGGTTGGATGGAGTGGAGGTTTGGGGGGTAGTCAAGGGACAGGGGGGTTGGATAGACTTGAGAGTCCTGGGGTGTCTGTCTGGGGGCAGGGGTGTAGATAGGGGTTGGGGCAGTCAGGGGACAGGGAAAAGGGGGGGTTGGATCCTGGGGGGTGGTTAGGGACTGGGATCCCAGGAGGGGGTGGTCAGGGCACAAGGAGCATAGGATGGGTCAGGGGTTCTGAGGAAGGTGGGAAGTGGGAGAGGGTGGAAGCCAGGCTCTTTGGGGAGGCACAGCCTTCCCTACCCGGCCCTCTATACAGTTTTGCAATGCCAATGTGGCCACCCCTGACATAGGACCCCCTTTTCCTGTTTCTGCTCCAAAAACCACTCAGACCCTCAGGTTCAGCAGTCACTGGTGCAGTTTATATACAGTGTGCAATCCCATCACCTTTTCACCACACAGACACATTGGGGGTTTCAACCTTAGGGATTTCACTCCCTACAGCCAGAAAGGAAGAGCTTCCACTCTCTGGCTTCCCTGACCTCTTTTCTTCAGGCCTGAATATAGCCCCAGGCTAACTGGGCTGACAGCTGCTTCCCCTTTGTCAATCAGGTGGAGGTTTCTCTAGCCAGCTCCAATTTACCTCCCTTAATTGAGCTGGCATAACAGAAGGCTGGCTCAGGTGTTACTGCCCAGCACCCTGTCACACACCTGAAGCTGTTAATTTTTGGGCAGCCAGAGCACAGGAACAATATGCAGACCTCACCTATTATCCTGACCATACTCCTTCACTCATCCTTTCCCCAGATATTGCTCCAGGACCCAGTGGAGCACCCTTTGTGACCTCTGAGGATAAGGGAGCACGATGCCTCTCTTTTCTCCAAGAAAGGGGAGATTTTTGCTCCTGGAAGGGCTTCCTCCTCAACCCAATCTTTAGGCAATGTTCAGGGTCACTGCAGGGTATAGAACAGCAACCTTACTGAGAAGCCAGCAGCAGACCTTCTGCTATCAAACCACACGCTTTGTCTTTGCAGGGGCAACAGGAACAAAGTTAAAAAGGAAAATGGGAACAGGTTTTTATAAATAAAGTCATAAAATATATGCAGCATTGCTCTTACCCACTCAGTAAAATGTCTGGCTTAGTAACACCCAAATGAAGATATCATAATAATGGGCTGACCAAAATTGAGGAAATCCCTGTAGAGCGCATAAGGCAGGAGCAGATATTGCTTTACAAAGAATCTCACTGCTACTATGTTTGGTGAAGAATGTAATGCAATAGGTGTAAAGCTGCCTGATGTTAAAGGAACCCTGTTTATACACGATAAATTGGATAAATTGTTCAAGAACTGTCCCCTGTATATTACTATCCGTATCTGTCAGACATTCACTGATTACATTGAAAAAGTGCCACACAAGTAAAAACTGCATTAGCATTGCTTTAAATAGCACCGCTATTTTCCTGTCATTTAAAAAGCATGTGTGCACATATATACAGTACAAGTAATTGGCTTATTTGCAACCAGATCCTCCCCATTTTTCATTTCCTCCATGTTCAATTGAATGATATGGTTAATTGCTGGGATATGTTCTGATGACACAGCAAAGCTATAAGCAAATGATGAACATTGTCTATTTAGATTTGATGGGCATATCTCAAACAACAATGAAAAAACAGACTGTTTATTTGAAAAAGTCAGACATGTCAAAGAAAAGACTTCTACAAAACATCCTCTGCCTACCAAAGAAAGGTATGAACAGTCTCAATCCAATTTATGAAGATGCAAGGCTCATACACTACAATGTATTGAATTGATAAGACCCGGGTTTTAGGGCATTGAATACATAGTCTAGAATCAGTGACACACCAGGCCCCTGGAACTGCTACCATACTTATCACTTCTCTGGCTGCATTACTTTCCTTACAATGTGTTCCATTATCTTGAGATTGGGAATGACATGATGCACATTTTGTAATTTAAGCCAAGGAAAACATGCTGCTTGCACCCATCGGCTAGCTTTGTTTCATATTATATTTCATATATTTGTTTCAGGTATTACAGCAAGCAGAAATCTGGTTCACAAAATGAATGCTAAGATTCCTCTGCTGCTCTTTGAACTAGTAATCAGTCTAGTTCAGCCAACATCTTAATTGCTTCCAGGTGTCTATGCATTTCTCAGAATTTGAAATTCTTCCAGTAGAAACTGACTTATGTCTCCGAACTTTATCATTAAATAGCCCATTCAGGCAACTTTGTCTTTAATGTAAGACTATTGCAGTGAGATTTCACAAGTCACAATGAGACAAGTAAGTGGAGAGGATTTAGCATTTTTGATATTGTTGGGAAAGGAAAAATCCCTATTGCTCAGAGCTCTTTCTGACTATCAGTGGGAGCGATTCTTATGGACCACATGTCATAATAAAAATATCTTTGGGATGCTGTATGGACATAATACTAAAGACCAATCTGGAGACAGAAAAATGCAGCCGAGCCTAAAAGGTTGCCATTAAAAGAAAGATGGTCAATTAAAAAGCACTTCCAGAAAACAGAACTGATTACACACAATAAGTAACTGGAAGCTGTGATCTGGTTCCTCATCTGGAAAGCAACAGACATTTATCCAGATTGATTTTAAGTGTTACCAGCTAAAAGGCATCTTTAAGTCATTTGCTGATATGTTGAGATTTTTTTCCCCTTCTTGTCTCTATTTTTGGTATAACCTTGATTGAAAAATAAATCACGTTTGTAAGGTCATGTACTTCTGATTCCTAAATTAAGGGTCTGAAGACTGTATCTTGTTTAAAGTCTCTTTTCACAAGACTAAGTGTGTATTTGGCCCTTCAGACAGCAAGGCTATGCAGTTAAATAGGAAAACAATGAACTTGCATCCCCAGCAATTTTAAAGGGACATTGATTACAAAAGGTATGTCACATTAATGACCAGAGTGGTTCATTCCACCTACATAGAAAACATTATCAGCAACAGAAATCCTGCAGGGCCTCAAAAGTGGTAGTCACTTTCTGAATGTTTTATATAGAAGTAAATTAGCAAAGAGGTGCTCCAACAATGAGATTCAGTACAGTTTTTAACATCTCAGATAGCAATTCCATTAAGATTAATTCAAGCCAAGCAAGCAGTTTTGGAGGGGTTGGAAGCAATTTCTCCAGACATGTCAGCAGCATGTGACCATGATGTGAAAGGAAACAGCACAAGCATTAACATTGCCAGAGCACTAGGTTTTAACGTGGGTGACAAACTATAACACATCCTTGTAAATATACTTAAAGAATGTACAGAATATTCATAATGCATCATTAACAGGACATTTCAAATATCAATTATATTTCAAAGTGGTTTTGTGGCATCACCTTTTAAAAGGTGAGTCTTTTCAAAGAAATTTGCTGGAAGATTAAGATTTAGTCTGCCATATTAGAAAAATGATAGCAGTGCTCAAATCATTAGTGTACAGAAAGCATTTAGCATCTAAATCCTTCACCATCTCCATTTATTTTATGATGCTGAAAAGGTCATCCTTCAAAAACTGTCAACCAATTCATATAAAAAAGATCTAATGTCTTAAGGACAGATAAGAGGAAAACATGTCATTACATCTATGAAAGATGGATTCTAATGTCTATAAAGTTATTTTTCAGAAGACGGGAGAAAGAATACAAGGGCTTTTCAGTTCATCCTCAATTCTACACAACTCGTCAAGAATGTAATTATTTTCTAGACAGACAAGTTAGGGAAAGCCAGCCTGTCAAGACAATTTGTTTCCAAGTTCACCAACCTGGTGATTTTAAAAATTGAGTTTTATAAAAAGCCAGAGGATAGGAAAAGAAACTAATGCAAACAAAAGATGCCAGCCTGGCTCTGCAGCCAGTGTAAGATTATGTAGCTCCATGGAAGCCATAGCTATGGGAACTGCCTGGGACCTGGAACTATGCCAGTTTACATCAGCTAGCCATCAAGGCCCACGTCTTTCAGCCTCTGAAAATACATCCAGGTCCTATTGCTATGTAGATTTAAGCCATGAAACAATCCATATGTTTTATTTCTGTAGAATTTGTTTGGTTATCAGTCAACTATACAGCCTATCCTTCTTCTCTACCTTAAATCACACCAGTGGTACTTGGTCTGGGATGGGCAGTCAGTTCCTCTTCTCAAGTGAACTCTGCTGCAATGCTCCATTTCTTTTGTGGGCGGGGGGGGTGTACTAGTGCTGTTGCATCGACACATCAGCCCACACCACGAGTTCAAACTACTCTTTTGGTGCATTACTTGATCACTCAGGAAAAATGTTCCTAGAAGTATTCTCTTGGTACATTCATCTCTGAGGTAATTCCCCTTATAAAAACATTAAAAAAAGAATGTGTTAATGAAAGCTGGGGTGGCGGGGGAGGAGGAGGAGATCATCAGTATCTTGCAGGGGGTATATGCACAGACAAACAGAGAAGGTGAGGTCATTTTTATTGCCATTTGACAATCAGAGGATGTGTTTTTCCAAATGAAGGCATGAAAGAGTGGCTGTGTGCATACAGAATGGTGGACCAAATTGAAGGTAAAAGTAGTGCCATACAAAGGAGAATCATAACTAAAAAGCTAAAAGAAATATGAAACTCAGACTGGATTGAGTAAAACAAGGAAACACCACTCTTAAAAAAAGCATCCCTAGGAAAACAAACTCAAAGAAAACTTACTAATCATACAGCAAAGTGATACTATTTATCAAGACAACAAAACAGAAGCAGCAAAACAAAATGTGCAACCTGCATAAGGAAATAACTCAAATGCTAATTTTGTGGCTAGCTGTAATTGTAGGCAATACATAATTGGAACATTTCTTTATCAGGAAAGAGAATAAGGGATTTGTTCTTTGCTCCTTGTGCCAATTTCGAATGATTGACAAATGATCAAATATTTGGGTGAAAATGAAGCTCTCATCTTCCTCCTCCCTACAGGGAAAATTAAAGTGAAAGAAGAGAACTATTGGTGATTATTCTCTCGCCTCAGTTTGGAAAGGCAAGGGATTCACATTCCATCATATTGTGATTCTGTGTCATACCCAAAAGGATAGATGCATGGAGGATCTACTCAACTCTAGATGGTCCAACTTGGGTGAAATGATGAATGTGGATCCTTTTGTGGACACTAGTTTTAAAAAAAAAAAAGCTGGCAACACTGCTGAAATTTCCCTAACTACAAATGCACCATTATAATTATTCTCATGGGTTATGTTAAATTACATGAATGACTTGTACTGCTGTAACTTATTTCTCAAAGGTAAGCATTGCCATCCAATCCTATTTCTTCAAATCTCCCTACCCTTTAAACACGTTCAATGGCATGAGGAGCGGGGGGAGGCAAAAACCAAAAAAACAAAAAAAACAAAACAGGATTTTGATGTGTTTTTCAACGTGTCAGAAAGGCATCAAAGCTACAGTACATGAGGGGGGCCTCAGGACCAAGTTTTTCAATGCTGTAAAATATTAAAGTTCTCATTCGTTGGCAGACTGGCTCCTTAGGTTTCATTCCTGTTACTACCAGTGATTTGTTACCTAGACTCCTTTGTGAGCTCCACTACACTGGATGGTTCCAGAATTTCTTAGGCTAAATTTAGCAGATTATTGGCAGGCTTCTTTTGGATTATGTGTAGAGTTCACATCCAATATAATTCATGCAGTGAATAATGAATGTCTTTCTGCTTCCCCCAACCCCAAGTTCTTCTATAGACTGTAGTCCTGGCTTGATAGTTGGAGTTTAAGCCATAATTAATTGATTGATTGAACTGAGCCTGAGAGCAGGTGGCATTTAGAACCTGCTTGTAAGGTTTGATGTAAGCTGCAGTCTTCAAAAAGATGCTCAAAGTACATTCCATTTATTAATGAGTAGCACTGATCCCAGACCCCTTTGGTGAAGGTATAATATATATAGTACAGCTTTATTTTGCTCAGTATTATTCATCCAAACATGTCTCAATAAAATATAACAGCAGATAGTATATGGTGCAAACTACATAAAGAGGAAGGAAGGATATTGAACAGTGAATATGTTAAAGTATTCAATCATAAGGCAGACAGAAATTTAAAGAGTTATAGCCAAGGGATAAAGCTATTTAAGCTAAAATTTGAAGGGAGATGGAGTTACTTTACCTGTATCTCCACTGCAATCTGTACTAGGTAACAGGTGCTACAAAAGGAGAAGCCTCTCAAACATTGGCAAGATTGTGGGGAGGGGAAGAGAACAGCAGGGGTAGGTGAGTGAATGGAGAATAAAGGAGAGCAGAAAGACAAGGTTTATGAAAAGAGGTTGCAGCAAGAGGCTGAAGTAGATCACGGAATGAATGAGACCACATTGCTGTGTCAGCCATATGCTGAAGACCCTAAAGGCATAACTACCTGTGAGGAATTGGACTGCAGCATTCTGCACCTCCAAGAGTCTGGAGAGCTGGAACCATGGGAGACAATAGAAACTAAGGTTAGATACCAGTAGTTTTGGTGGGGAAAATTTAGCAGAGTAAAGCAAGAGTTCAGGCAATGGCTGACATGGGCAGTGTTACAGGTCATGAGATGTGGGAGTAGGAAAGTTCAGGGCCACGGGTAATACCAAGGAAGCCAATTCATTGTTCCTATTCATTTGTTATCTATGCCATTTCAAAGGCGTTTTGCTTGTACTATGTTCTCTTCATTTTTTTCCTTTCGTATTCTCATAAGTTCTTTGGGCATCTTTCAGTTACACAACATTACCTTCCCTGTACCTAGTCTCCCTCCTCCCTTTCATTTCCAGAGAAAAGTTAGAGCATTTGGCGCAGAAGAAAGACCAAAGCAACTAAATATGTACTGTTTAACTTGGCTAAGCAACAGCAAACATGAATAACCATCTACAAATATTTGAAGGGTTGTGAACACCTGGCAGTGAGATCCATTAGACTGGAATAGTCTCCGAAGGGACTTAGTGATCATCAGTAGCCAGAATATTTAAGAGGGCACTAGAAAATTCATTGTTCTCTGTAGTGTAAATCTAATGTAAATGCAAAGGGGGTGGATGAACTAGACTCAGATTTTAAAGACCAGAAGAGATCATCATGATCATCTAAGTTTGACCTCTTGCAGATCACAGGTCACCAAACCTCATCCAGCCACTCCTGCAATAGGCACAAAACCTCTGGCTGATTTGCTTCAAGTTACAGAGAATCTATCATTTGCTCTAGTTCAAACCAGCAAGTGACCTGTGCTCCATGCTAAGAGGAAGAAAACTCCCCTGAGTCTCTGCCAATCTGACCTGGGGGAAAAATTCCTTCCTGGCCCAAAATAATGGTCATCAGGTAGACTTGAGCATGTGAGGGACTCACTGGACAGACCCCTGGGAAAATTCTCTGGGTAACTCAGAGCCTTCCCATCTAGTGTCCCATCTCCAACGGCTGGAGGCATTTGCTAATAGCAGTCATGAATAGGCCATATCTATAGTAGCCAACCTCATCTTACCATCCCTTCCATAAACTTATCAAGTTCAGTCTTGAAACCAGTTAGGTTAATTGCCCCATATCTCCCTTGGAAGGCTGTCCAAGAATTTCATTCCTGTGATGGTTAGAAGCCTTCATCTAATTTCAAGCCTAAACTTTTTGGCCAGTTTGTATCCATTTGTTCTTGTGCCCATACTGGACCTTAACTTTAACTCCTCCCCGTCACTGGGGTTTATCCCTCTGATGTATTTAGAGAAGGAATTATAATCAACCAAAGGCTTGAGGGGAAAGATAAACAAGCCAATCTCCTTTCATCTCTTCATGTGAAACAGGTTCATCATTCCTCTGATCATCCTACTAGCCCTTCTCTGCACTTGTTCCAGTTTGAATTCCTCTCTTAAACATGAGACACCAGACTTGCCCATGGTATTCCAGAGGAGGGCTCACCAGTGCCTTGTACAATTGTATTAACACTTCCATATCTCTACTAGAAATACAATCGTAGGATGCATCAGGTGAGATATTAGCCTTTTTCTACAGCCACATCACATTGGCGGCTCAGTCATCCTGTGATTGACCAATACACCCAGGTTTGTCTCCTCCATTGCTTCCAGCTGGTAAGTCCCAAGCTTATAGCAAACATTCTTAATGTTAGTCCCTAAGTGCATGACTTTGCACTCTTAAATTTCATCCCATTTCTATTATTCTAGTTTTCAAGATAGTTCAGATTTTCTTGTATGATATTCTGGTCTCCCTCCATATTGGCAATCTTCAAATTTCATTAGCATGTTCCCACTTTCTGCCAAGTTCATTAATGAAAATATTAAATAAGCTTGGTCTCAGGATCTATCCTTGAGGAACACCACTAGTTCCTGCAATTGGTTCAGAATACTGCAATCCACTTGCTCAGCAACACCACAAGCACATCATCCCAGTATTCCACTCTCTTCACTGACTTTCTATCAAATGCAGCTGGTCAGAAAATGGGTGTTTTTTCAGAGTAACGGATGCTTTTCCTTGTTAAAAGCAACTCCCTACCAAACAAGAATTTCCAGGAGAAAACTGCTGAAAACCAAAAAGGTTTTGGTTTAACAGCAAAAGTTCTAGAGTTTGAGGAAAGCAGACGCTTTAGAAAACGTTTTATTTAATCCAAAATGCAACTTTCTATTTAAAAGAATGACAAAATTTTCAACCAGCTCTGCCATCCAATGCCGATCAACCTGAATGAGTGAATACTACATTTCAGAATAAGACTGGGTAGCTAGAGCCAGAACACCAACAATCAGTTTAAATATTACATAACATGGGAGTGAAGGGTTCAGTGTAAAATGGTCATTCACAAGAGGTACAAGAAATGGAAGCGTTTATGTCAGCATAAAGGTGCACTCTAAGGAATCCATTTTTGTGTAAATATACCTGATGCAATCTGGTTCTCTCCCCCCGCCCCCCAATTCTGTCCCTTCAGTTTCAAAGCATCTTGTTCTTTATACAGGTTCAGTGGTGTGGAAAAATGGCTATTATTTTGATATGTCTGGATCTGTCAAATAGCAGACTAGTTACATGCATAAAGCATCTGAGATTATTTGGAGGAGAAAAGTAAGAGGCACTGAGTAATCTTACGAGATAAATGGTATGCAGCGTGTGACAGGAATCCCATTCCATTTGGAAAGATAAAGAGAAATCTGCATGAATATCATTTTTCTAATCATGCAAAATTGTCAGGTTGATTTTTTAGTCATTATCCCTGTAATCAGATAAAAAGTTTTAAAAATACAAATTGTTCCTGTACAGTCTGTTGATCATAGTCTATCCTAACAATGCATTCTGTTTAAACTAAACGCATGCACTCTAAAGGGCGGGGGGAAGAGGAGTAGAATATTGCCTTTTCCCAAGCCCTGAGTGACCATATTCTGCTGAGGCCTGAACTTGCCTACAAACAAATATAGGAAAACATCCTGCAATGAGTCAAAAATTATACTTATTTATTGAAGTTCCTTATCACCTAGTTTTAACCAGCTTCTACTCTTAGCCCTGGTCTACACTAGGCATTGAGGTCGAATTTAGCAGCGTTAAATCGATTTAACCCTGCACCCGTCCACATGATGAAGCCCCTTTTTTTTTTTTTTTTTTTGGACTTAAAGGGCTCTTAAAATCGATTTCCTTACTCCACCCCCGACAAGGGGATTAGCACTGAAATCGGTTTTGCTGGGTCGAATTTGGGGTACTGTGGACACAATTAGATGGTATTTGCCTCCGGGAGCTATCCCAGAGTGCTCCATTGTGACCGCTCTGGACAGCACTCTCAACTCAGATGCACTGACCAGGTAGACAGGAAAAGGTCCGCGAACTTTTGAATTTCAATTTCCTGTTTGGCCAGTGTGGCAAGCTGCAGGTGACCATGCAGAGCTCACCATGATGGAGTCCCAGAATCACAAAAGAGCTCCAGCATGGACTGAACGGGAAGTACGGGATTGAATCGCTGTATGGGGAGAGGAATCCGTGCTATCAGAACTCTGTTCCAGTTTTCAAAATGCCAAAACATGTGAAAAATCTCCCAGGGCATGAAGGACAGAGGCCATAACAGGGACCCGAAGCAGTGCTGCGTGAAACTTAAGGAGCTGAGGCAAGCCTACCAGAAAACCAGAGGCGCAAATGGCCGCTCCGGGTCAGAGCCCCAAACATGCCACTTCTATGATGAGCTGCATGCCATTTTAGGGGGTTCAGCCACCCCTATCCCAGCCGTGTTGTTTGACTCCTTCAATGGAGATGGCGGCAACACAGAAGCAGGTTTTGGGGACAAGGACAACGATGATGAGGAGGTTGTAGATAGCTCACAGCAAACAAGCGGAGAAACCGGTTTTCCCGACAGCCAGGAACTGTTTCTCACCCTGGACCTGGAGCCAGTACCCCCCGAACCCACCCAAGGCTGCCTCCCGGACCCACCAGGCGGAGAAGGGACCTCTGGTGAGTGTACCTTTTAAAATCCTATACAAGGTTTAAAAGCCAACATGTTTAATGATTAATTTGCCCTGGCATTCGTGGCTCTCCTGGATATACTCCCAAAGCCTTTGCAAAAGGTGTCTGGGGAGGGCAGCATTATTCCATCCACCATGGTAGGACATTTTACCACTCCAGGCCAGTAGCACGTACTCGGGAATCATTGTAGAACAAAGCATTGCAGTGTATGTTTGCTCGTTCAAACAACATCCGTTCTTTATCTCTCTGTATTATCCTCATTTATGGTCACCTGGTTGAAATAGGATGCTTTTCTTAAGGGAACATTCAGAGGTGCCCATTCCTGCTGGGCTGTTTGCCTATGGCTGAACAGAAACGTTCCCCGCTGTTAGCCACACAGTGGGGGGAGGCAAAATGCGACCTTGTAACGAAAGCACATGTGCTATGTATGTAATGTTAACAGCAAGGTTTTACCGTGAAAGAGTGTACCCATTGTTCTATAAAATGTGTCTTTTCAAATACCACTGTCCCTTTTTTTTCCCTCCACCAGCTGCATGTGTTTCAAGGATCACAGGATCTTTTCCTTCCCAGAGGCTAGCAAAGATTAGAAGGTGAAAAAAAATGCACTCACGATGAAATGTTCTCTGAGCTCATGCTGTCCTCCCATACTGACAGAGCACAGACGAATGCATGGAGGCAAACAATGTCAGAGTGCAGGAAAGCACAAAATGACTGGGGGGAAAGGTGGTGGGCTGAAGAGAGGGCTGAAGCTGAAAGGTGGCGGCAGCGTGATGAGAGGAGGCAGGATTCAATGCTGAGGCTGCTGGACGATCTAATATGCTCCAGCGTATGGTTGAGCTGCAGAAAAGGCAGCAGGAGCACAGACCGCAGCTATAGCCCCTGTGTAACCAACCACCCTTCTCCCCAAGTTTCATAGCCTCCTCACCCCCACGCCCAAGAATGCAGTGGGGGGGCCTCCGGCCACCCAGCCACTCCACCCCAGAAGATTGGCAAAGTAACAGAAGGCTGGAATTCAATAAGTTTTAAAGTGCTGTGTGGCCTTGTCCTTCCCTCCTCCACCACCCCTCCTGGGCTACCTTGGTAATTATCCCCCTATTTGTGTGATGAATTAATAAAGAATGCACGATGTGAAGCAACAATGACTATTGCCTCTGCAAGCGGTGATCGAAGGGAGTTGGGGAGGGCGGTTAGCTTACAGGGAAGTAGAATGAACCAAGAGGCGGGGGATTTCATCAAGGAGAAACAAACAGAACTTTCACACCGTAGCCTGGCCCGTCATGAAACTGGTTTTCAAAGCTTCTTTGATGCGCACTACACCCTCCTGTGCTCTTTAGCTGCCCTGGTGTCTGGCTGTGTGTATCCAGCAGCCAGGTATTTTGCCTCAACTTCCCACCCCGCCATAAACATCTCCCACTTACTCTCACAAATATTGTGGAGCGCACAGCAAGCAATAACAGTGGGAATATTGGTTTCGCTGAGGTCTAACCAAGTCAGTAAACTGCACCAGTGCACTTTTAAACGTCCAAATGCACATTCTACCACCATTCTGCACTTGCTCAGCCTGTAGTTGAACAACTCCTGACTACTCTCCAGGCTGCCTATGTATGGCTTTATGAGCCATGGCATTAAGGAGTAGGCTGGGTCCCCAAGGATAACTATAGGCATTTCAACATCCCCAACGGTTATTTTCTGGTCTGGGAAGAAAGTCCCTTCCTGCAGCTTTTGAAACAGATCAGAGTTCCTGAAGATGCGAGTATAGTCTTTCCCAGCCATCCCACATTGGTGTTGGTGAAATGTCCCTTGTGATCCACCAGTGCTTGCAGCACTATTGAAAAGTACCCCTTGCGGTTTATGTACTCGCTGGCTTGGTGCTCCGGTGCCAAGATAGGGATATGGGTTCCATCTATGGCCCCACCGCCGCTAGGGAATCCCATTGCAGCAAAGCCATCCACTATGACCTGCACATTTCCCAGGGTCACTACCCTTGATATCAGCAGATCTTTGATTGCATTGGCTACTTGCATCACAGCAGCCCCCACAGTAGATTTGCCCACTCCAAATTGATTCCTGACTGACGGGTAGCTGTCTGGCGTTGCAAGCTTCCACAGGGCTATTGCCACTCGCTTTTCAACTGTGAGGGCTGCTCTCATCTTGGTATTCTTGCGCTTCAGGGCAAGGGAAAGCATGTCAAAGTTCCATGAAAGGGCCCTTACGCATGCGAAAATTTCACAGCCACTGGGAATCATCCCAGACCTACAACACTATGCGGTCCCACCAAAGTGTGCTTGTTTCCCGGGCCCAGAATCGGTGTTCCACCCCATGAACCTGCCCCATTAGCACCATGATGCCCACATTGGCAGGACCCGTGCTTTGAGAGAAGTCTGTGTCCATGTCCTCACTCTCATCACCGCGCTGACGTCGCCTACTCGCCCGGTTTCGCTTTGCCAGGTTCTGGTGCTGCATATACTGCTGGATAATGCGTGTGGTGTTTAATGTGCTCCTAATTGCCAAAGTGATCTGAGCGGGCTCAATGCTTGCCATGGTATGGCGTCTGTACAGAAAAAAAGGCGTGGAACGATTGTCTGCTGTTGCCCTGACGGAGGGAGGGGCAACTGATGACATGGCTTACAGGGTTGGCTTACAGGGAATTAAAATCAACAAAGGGGGTGGCTTTGCAAGAAACTGAATGGCTGCCTCAAGGCTAGAACTCAAAACTGGGTTTAGCAGGCCATTGATTTCACAGAGGGAAGGAGGTAGGAGAAAATAAATACAAAACAAAGCTGGTCTATTTCTTGTTTTGAGCCACTTCATCTATCTTTATAGATCATGCTGGCAGCAGACTGTGCAGTACGACCACTAGCCATCATCACCTCCTGAGTGCTCGGCAGAAGATGGTGCAGTATGACTACTGGCCATCGTCTTCTGCTAGCTGCAGATTAAAAGACAGTGCACTGCCGGTAGGACTCAATCGCCATGAGACGAAACAAGGGAAATGACCTGGCTGAGTCACTCCCATGTTTGCCCAGGCGCCTGGTTAAAAGAGCACCCAGGACTACATCGACGGCTACCAGTCATACTGCACTGTGCTGCCAAAAGGCAATAAACTGCTGCTGTGTAGCAATGCAGTACCATGTCCGCCAGCACCCAGGAGACATACGGTGATTGTTAGCTGAGCAGGCTCCATGCTTGCCATGGTATGGCGTCTGCACAGGTAACTCACGAAAAAAGGCGCAAAACGATTGTCTGCCCTTGGTTTTACAGAGGGAGGGAGGGAACGGGGGCCTGACAATATGTACCCAGAACCACCCGTGACAATGTTTTAGCCCTATCAGGCACTGGGATTTCTACCCAGAATTCAAATGGGCAGTGGAGACTGGGGGAACTGTGGGATAGCTACCCACAGTGCAAAGCTCCGGAAGTCGATGGTTGCCTCGGTACTGTGGACACAGTCTGCTGACTACATGCACTTAGAACATGTGTGGGGACACTACTGTCTAAAAACGCTTTCTACAAAACAGACTTCTATAAATTCAACCTAAGTTCGTAGTGTAGGCATACCCTTATACTAGGAGAGTTTGCTTTCCTTCCAACGCATGGAGATTCTCAAACTTAAAAGAAAATTCTCCATAATTTTTGTTCCTGAGATGTTTAAATGATCCCAGACACCAGTGACTTCTGATTTTAGCTTGCCATGCCACCTTTGACCCCAGTAAATGGTTATTGTAACATGGAAATGAAGAAAAGGAAGTGAGGAGTCTCTTTGAGAGATCAAATTTGATTTCAGTATATACTCGACTTAGTGATGCAAGTGCTATATTTGATCCTTTTCCATCATGCTGAAGAGGTGACAATATTAGAGTACTTCATTCTTTAACATTCTTATTTTTAAACTAAAATACAAATACATTCCTACAAATAAAGCAGGTACTTTGTAATAGAGGCTTGAAGTGGATGGAGGGGAATGCAACTTTTGACAGATCACTGAAATTGCTAAATTATAAACCTGACAATGAAATTCCCTTTGCTTTCCTGTTCTACCAGAGAAATTGACATTGACAGATACCAGCTAGAGGGTGCACTGGACAAGTCAACAAAAGAATTATAAAAGCAGTCAAATACTCAAGGTAGATTATATACCAATGTCTATCAAAGAATCAAATATAGACAAAGCTGCACTTTTCCATTGCAACCTTTTGTAAAGTGATAATTTTTAAGTGAATTTATAAAAAAAGTTAAACTGACTAATGAATAAATTAGATAAATGGTGGATGTAATAATCCCAATTGTGCTATATATGGGATCTATCACAAAGTACGGCACTGGCTTTTGGGGTGCATGCTGGCTATGCTCCTGACTGACCTATCCAGAGGTCTTCTAATTCCAGCAACTGTTCTCCCCCATAATGGCCCTGTTTGGCCCAGAGGAGTTCTCATCCTTGCAGCTTGCGGTAATTCTTATATTAGACTCCAGTAAGGGCTGCAGGTAGGGGGAGATGTTCAGCCTAATGTGCCATTTATGTTCCTTTGACCTGAGTGATGTTTTGGCTACTTAATCTAATCTACCTATTTGTGGCATAGATAAGCATTAGCATAAAGCATTGAAGTAGAGGGCTTTGGGCTACATTGTTCTTGAGCTGGCTGATATGACCATCAAGAAATTTTAAAGGGACAATCTAGCAACTCAGTGTTCAGACATTCAGGGTATGCTCTGTTCTTATCCACCATCATTCCTGAGAATCTGATCTGAATCCCAGGATGAGCTGGCTCATCCCCAAAACTGGGCAGCACAGGCCAGGAAGAAAGAAGAGCCTAGGAAATGCTCTGGTTCAGGGCACCTTCAGCTCTGCCTCCATCTGCAGGGCTTGTATGGAGGCTCAACTGTAGTTCAGAGCTGGTATTTCTGGCAGAACTTCTCCTGCTGTGCTAATATCACCTCCTCTCTACACGACTCCATCCCGTTCTCCCAAGGCACACACACTTGCTCTCAGGGGCTAACAGGCCCATAATTACTACATTAGATACAGGAGGGATGGGGCTCAAGTAAAACTCTGGGATGGTCAAAAATCATGACTAAAAGACTCAATCCTGCCAGGTGCCTCTAGCCTCAACTCAGTAAAGCACTTAAGCACGTGTTTAACTTTAGAAATGCAAGCAGAAGTTAAGCATGTATCTGGACTGAGGCTGGAACGCTCAGCACTTTGCTGGAGGAGCCTTAATTTAGTAAAAATATTCAGTGGTATTTGTATAGGAAAACTATTTTCTCTAATTCTTTATTGGTCTGCCATATATCAAATATTTTAATATATGCAGTTCATCAGAAAAGCTTCTTGATGAACTCCTTTGAATTTCAGGGTAGGAAGGGCTGTATTAGCTCAGTTCTCCAGATCTGAACCTGACCTTATGGTTTGGTTCTGGACTTGACCCAGAACAGAAGGGGCTTATATTCAGTTCGGTTTCAGGACTAAAAGTCTTAGAAGACGGCTGATTTGTGCCATTTAGGGATGTAATCTTATGAAACCAGTTTTTTTAGCATCACTTCTGCTCCTGAACTTTAGCCCTGATTCAGCCTTGAACCCAAATTCCACCTACTTTCTCTACCTCGGTATAAAAATAAGCTGGGATTGTCAGATATTCAAACTCATTTTTTTAATCTTCTGCAGAAGGATTACAATTCATAAATAGGTAATTAACTTTTTATGCATCATTTGTTTATCAATGTGAAATATTAATCTATTCAGAATTACTAATACTAGCATAACTATCAAAATACATAAACTGCAGTGTGAAAGTATCTAGCTACATACTTACAAACTATAAAAAGTTACTGAAAGTTGCAGCATTTGCCTTGCCATAATATCTTTCATGTTCAAAGCTGTGATTGTCTCAGCATGTTCAGCAGCAAATTGCTCTGTTTTGAAACTTAAATCAGTAACCCTTTGCTATCTATGGGTATTATGGAAAGAACCTAGAAGATTCTTTTTTACTAAACAATAAGTGAACTCAGACCTCCGAGTAAGAGCTATTTTCTCCATTATAGCTGCCATTTCCTAAAAGCAGCATTAGTCCTTAAAGGTTTTGAACAATATGGACTGTATTTTATAGAGCACCTACACATTTCAAAAAAGTCAAATATATCTAATTAAATAGATGAGTAATCCATTTACTGGAGCCAAAGTATTTATTCCCTGAATTTAGTAGCTCTATAGTCTGAAGCAGAATCAATCAAGAACAACCCAATTTTTTTTTGAAAGAAATAAAAGAGGCATGAAAAAAATCTCTGAATCATACTTCTAAGATGGTAAAAAAAGAGATGGATGAAAGTTTGAATTTAATCAAAGTTAAGCAAAATTTGGCTCTCGGCCCAGCAGGGTAAGCCGCTGGTGGGTTGGGTCATTTTGTGTACCTGGAGCGTTTGCAGTCATGAAGCCCCTCAGCTCCCAGTGGCAGTGGTTTGCTGTTCCCAGTCAATGGAAGCTGGTGGAAGTGGTGCCTGCAAACGCTCCAGCTACACAAAAATGACAATGTATTAGATATTCAATTCAATGATTTCATAGAGTTTAAAATCAAATTTTGGTGTAGACCTGTTTATAAGCAGACCCCTGCTCTTTGATGTGTCACTTTACCACCAAAAATATTCGGCTTATGAACGAGTATATACGGTACTTACAAAATGAATCAGTGGGAATATCTTAGTACCCACTGACAGTTTTATTGTGCTCTTGTTTGTGTTTAAGGTCAATGGCTTGCCTCTTTGTGAATTAAGTATCTGAATAATGGGCTTGAGTATTTCAGAGAGGAGTAAATATTACTTATACTAGTATTGTCCTAGCATTTCAGAAGCATGTACTGTATATACAGGAGATGCCCGATTTCATAGTGAAACAATTCATACCCTCCTGCCATTTGTCAAATCAAGCTTTGTTACTCCTGGTGTCTCACTGAAAAGTTCATCAGATACTCTTTGGAAGCCAAAAGTGTTTTTTTTTTATATATATATATATATTATATATATATATATATATATATATCTATCTCTCTTCTCCACCTCTTCCTTCAACCCACACTTGACATGAAAGAACAAAATAGCATACACCATTATATTTTCTTTATCATGAGAATGGGTTTATGCTACTGTACAATAAGACATCCAAATTGTAATGGTTGTTTTATCCAGCAAAAAGGAAGTTATACATATTTTTTAATTCAAACACATCCAAACTGTGTAAATTCCAGGGTCATCCTTGAACCTGCAAGAAGTGTTCTAAAGAGACAGCTAGGTGGTACATTTTTATCATCACATGCTCAAGTTCATAAGTGTCTTAACATCCCTGAATGATTAACATATAGCACAGTTTACTCCTAAAAGTATGTGATTTGTTTAATACTTGACTATTACAAGTGAATCAATCAGAGATACAGGGGTCACTCTAGGAGAAGGTCATGTGGCATCCTTTAAGGATAGAGCTATTTCCCATATGTAAGAATTCTCTGCCACAGAACACTGGATACAGGACAGAGATGCAGTTTCCACTCTAGTCTCCCTCTTCAGTTGCTTATAACTTTCTCAGATGTGTTTTGGGGCCAAATCTTGTCCTTGAGTGAATATGCAAGTCCTGAAAAGCAGCAGCACTGCAGAGGAGATTGACCCATGCGGATGCCACAGAGAAGAGCTTTGCAACATCTTTGTGCTGAGCATGATAAAGAGTTGCTCATCTCTGCAATAATATGCAGTGCCTGTTGATGACAAGGCAGGGGCAACAATGGCTTACAGTTTTGCAAAACTATTATGCAAGGGTAGAGGCAGCAGGCTTGGAAGCTATTTCAACTTATGGATGCTCCAAGGCCATACTGCCATTTACTTGGGTTTCATGAATGGGACTAGGATCTGGCTCTTCATTAACTTTGTGGAGATGCATCATCCTTTCCTACAGACTCAGAGGCACTAGGTTTTCCCTCCATCCTCCCTCCCCACAAAAAAGTGTATGCAGCCAACTTGCTCAATGGAGAATTTGATTCTCTTCACTTGGATCGACCTCTTAGAGCAATCAGATATAAATATGATGGACAGAGCCAGGAACATAGCTGTGTAAAGTGAATTGAGAATGGAATAATTAAATACCTTGTTTTTTGGTAAAAGATATGAAAAAAATCAATTCATGGTATATTTAAAAGAGTGAATCTAGAAGAGAATCCATTAGTTGATGCAGCTTTACAGCAAGCTCTGATTATTTTATGAAAAACATTTGAATGACCTCTTAGTTGCCTTAAAGCAAATTAGATCCTCCAAGCCATAAAACTGTAGCGGCTAAGTTGAGGTGGTATTTAGTATATCTCCTACAGGGAAGGATAGCAATGCCACTGTGTGACACTTATTGCACAGAACAGGACCAACACTGACTCCAAAATGAGTTGTTCTATCCCTTCAAGAAGAGGTTCCACAATCTCAAATTCAGTGATAACAAGACAAACAGATGTCTGGGCATAATATGTTCATTTTGAGGGCTCTGCCAAGAGTGCACAAATGCAATAAAATGTGATTTTAGATTTTTAATTCCAGTGAATTTACTACTTATTGCTGACAATATTAAAATCATTCCCTTGGTATTGACAATGGTAATAAGTTCAGAACTACTTTAAATAAAAATCCCTCAAAAAGTCACACTCAATTTACAATAAGGATAGTTTTTAGTAGAGAAGTATTTGTGCTTTTCACTGGCCAGGTATTAATCAGCTGGAGTGCACTATAATACACCCTTGGCTGTGCCTCAGGGTTATCACACAAACCTATAATTCATTACTAAACAGGCGATCTGATCACACATTATTGTGAGGCAAAATGCAGATCAAAGACTGAATGCATCCAAACACAGTTAAAAAAACCCATCCACAATCACAAAATTAGCCTTGATAAAATGATTTAATGAACCCTAAACCAAAGAGATTCTGTAAATATTTCTATAGCCATTATTCAGCTCTGTTTGGAATCCTGTAAGCCCTAGCCAGTCAGTCTGATCACTGGATGAGCTCACTTTAAACAGACAAATCAGAAGAGCTCATTGAACATTCTAAATAGAAATAAGTGTTCTTAATGAAACAACAAGTGAACACCGCTTTTCTTTTATACTTCGAATGGTAGGATTTTATGTTTTCTCCCCTTCATTTTCTGACAGCTCCTATATTTTCCTTGATTTTTGCAGAAAACCATCAAGTTAATGTCTGCATATGCCTATAGCTCTGGACTCTTTTACAATACTTTTGTTTTTCCACTTTCTTCCTTTCATTTTTAGCCTACTTTTAGACTTTGCTTATTCACATGCCAAAATTCAAGATACTCTATCATCCATCATTCCAACTTGTACCTGACTAAAATGTAATGCCTTTCTCGCACACAGTTTCAAAGGGGTATAAGAGGCGCACCTGCCAGCGTAATGCTTTAGAGCAGAGATGGACAAAGTTTTTGGCCCGAGGGCCACATTGGGGTTCCGAAACTTTATGGAGGGCCGGGTAGGGAAGGCTGTGCCTGGACCCTGCCCCTGACTGCCCCCGCTCAGAACCCCTGACTCATCCAACCCCCTCCCAGCTCCTTGTCCCCCAACTGCCCCCACCCAGGACCCCTGCCCTGTACCCCACCCCCTATCCAATCCCCCTGTTCCCTGTCCCCTATCCCCTATCCACACCCCTGCCCCTTACCCAACTCCTCCCTGCCCCCTTACCATGCTGCTCAGAGCAACAGAAGCTCGCAGCCATGCTGCCGCACTGCCCAGCTGGAGCAGTGGGCCAGAGCACTGCAGTGCAGTGCGCTGAGGCTGCAAGAGGAGGGACAGCAGGGGAAGACCCAAGGGCTAGCCTCCCTGGCCAGGAGCTGAGCAGGATTGTTGTGCGGGCCAGATTTGGCCTGTGGGCCATAGTTTGCCCACCTCTGCTTTAGAGTGACAAAGTGGGTGAAATAATATCTTGTACTGGACTAACATCTGGTTATGAGAGAGACAAGCTTTTGAGCTACACAGAGCTCTTCAAGTCAATTCTCTCTCACCACCAGAAGTTGGTCCAATACAAGATATTACCTCACCCCCCTTGTCTCTAACATCCTGGGACCAACACAGCTACAACTATACTGCATACAACAGTGTAATGCTTTGTCAGTCATATTTGCTGAGCACCAGTGAGTTTTCTTGTTTGCTCCAATTTGCCAAAAAAGGATAACTTTTGTCGGGTTGCCTAATTCATTATTTTCCCCCTCAAACTGAATACTCCAACAGAAGGACTGTGGAAAAACATGAAGTGACTCTTACACTTGAGACTATGTCATCAAGGTTCACTCTGGTTTTGTTTCCAGCAAGCAACTTTCACTGAATAAAGATATACTGTAACAGCTACAGCATTTACTCTACACTCTCTTTATTCATATGGGGCCAGACTATAGCACCTTCCTCACATTGTTAAGTAGTCTCATTTTTCCCCTCAGACTGAGTATAATTGTATATTACTCACTTTGGGACTCTACAGATGGAAAAGACCAAGCAAACACTGAGCATTGTTATTGGTATTTAGTGGACCGAAAGAGCACTTGTAGGCACTCTCACCTGACTCCTGTTCAAATCCCTTCTCCCTGTCTACAGGAGGTGATATTTGACCTGTGGGTCTCCAACATCATGAACATATTCACGGTGCTAAAGGTTATAAAGGAGGTCTGGCCAGCACCCCTCATTTTGTTATGTTAGGCAGCCTCTGAAAGTTCCTACTAAACTGGGCCTTGTACATGATAGGCATTTAGTTATTTCAATCTTCTTCTGGTTTGTGGATCACTATCAGATTAGGTGGCTCCCTGCAGCCCAGTTTTGGGTGCCTAGCTCCACAAAAGGTGTGGAGCTTAGCATTACCTCCTCTGGTCAGTATCTCATGGTCTCTTCATCAGCTCCCCACCAAGTGTGAGGACTTTGTGGATTTCTACGATATGATATCTTTCTCTCCTCATTCATTGTCTAGAGAGCCTAGGCACATACCTTAGGCTTTGTCAATTACAGCAGGGATGTTGGAACAATTTGTATAGTGGGGGTGCTGAGAGCCACTGAACTGAACTGCAAATCCTGTATATAGTGCAGTAGCACCCCCAGTTCCAGCATGTATGAACTGCAAAGTTGTTTGTGAATTTCTAGGCCCCACAATGCTCAGGATTGCAATGCCTAAATTCCTTTATGGATCTGGGCCATAATACCAGGAACATTTATTGTATATTGTAAAAACCCTCAAAAGTGATTTTTCTATAAGCTATGCAGCATAAACTAGCTGTGCCATTTTGTGGTGCCATGTGAAAGCATGTTTTGGCACTTGTTCGGGATGATTTGCATGAGACTCATGACTTTTCCACTCATGAGTAATATCAATATTCCATGCCACATTAGTCTGATAGGAGCAGTGGGGTAGGTGTAGTGTATACTGGTAGAGTAATGTACAGTTCCCCCCCCCCCCCCCCATCATGCTTAAAACTTCCCTTATGCAACTACATATACTTGAGCCTATATTCATACCTGAAACATACACTTTGCATGATCCCTGTGACATCATTCTTATCAAAAGAGACCAATTTTGAGTATCCTAGGAGCAACTCAGCCATTGTAGGTGTAGGTGTGCATGTGCGCATGCATGTAAAATAATGGCATCTCATATACAAATATATCTTTGAAAAGCAGTGTGTCATAAAAGTTTTACACTTGGCACATCAAGTGTGAAGCAGGTGAATTCCCACAGAAGAATTTCATTACTTTCTTCATTTATATCTGGAGTCATAGAGTTGACCTTTCTCATGTCTTTCACAAAATAATTAACCTCTTGCCATATATGCAATTGGTTGGAAGCAGCCCTACGAGGTTCAGAATCTAATTTAGAAGAGAAACTGTACATAGTTAATTAGTACAATAAGGTAATTCCTATATTATGAAGTCCAGCAGCTGGTCAGTATAACTAGTACAGGACTTTAATCAAGTACCAAATTATGCTGATGTTTCTCATGTCTAAATAGATTCATAGATACTAAGATCAGAAGGGACCATTCTGATCTAGTCTGACCTCCTGCAGAGCGCAGGCCACAATCTCACCCACCCACTCCTATGAAAAACCTCACCTATGTCTGAGCTATTGAAGTCCTTAAATCATGGTTTAAAGACTTCAATGTCCCATGCTACAGAGGAAGGAGAAAAACCTCCAGGGCCTCTCCAATCTGCCCTGGAGTAAAATTCCTTCCTGACCCCAAATATGGCAATCAGCTAAACCCTGAGCATATGGGCAAGATTCACCAGCCAGATACTACAGAAAATTCTTTCCTGGGTAACTCAGATCCCATCCATCTAATGTCCCATCTCAGGGGATTAGACCTATTTACCCTGAATATTTAAAGATCAATTACTTACCAAAACCCCATTATCCCATCATACCATCTCCTCCATAAACTTATCAAGTAGAATCTTAAAGCCAGATAGATCTTTTGCCCCCACTGCTTCCCTTGGAAGGCTATTCCAAAACTTCATTCCTCTGATGGTTAGAAACCTTCGTCTAATTTCAAGTCTAAACTTCCTGGTGGCCAGTTTATACCCATTTGTTCTTGTGTCCACATTGGTGCTGAGCTTAAATAATTCCTCTCCCTCTCCTGTATTTATCCCTGATATATTTATAGAGAGCAATCATATCTCCCCTCAACCTTCTTTTAGTTAGGCTAAACAAGCCAAGCTCCTTGAGTCTCCTTTCATAAGACAAGGTTTCCATTCCTCGGATCATTCTAGTAGCCCTTCTCTGTACCTGCTCCAGTTTGAATTCATCCTTTTTAAACATGGGAGACCAGAACTGCACACAGTATTCTAGGTGAGATCTCACCAGTGCCTTGTATAATAGTACTAAAACCTCCTTAACCCTACTGGAAATGCCTCTCCTGATGCATCCCAAAACCGCATTAGATTTTTCACAGCCATATCACATTGGCAGCTCATGGAATATTGGTTGATCATAGGATGACTAAGGTCCTTCTCCTCTTCCGTTACTTCTAATTGATGCGTCCCCAACTTATAACTAAAATTCTTGTTATTAATCCCTAAATGCATAACCTTACACTTCTCACTATTAAATTTCATCTTATTACTATTACTCCAGTTTACAAGGTCATCCAGATCCTCCTGTATAATATCCCGATCCTTCTCCGAATTGGCAATACCTCCCAGCTTTGTATCATCTGCAAGCTTTATTAGCACACTCCCACTTTTTGGGCCAAGGTCAGTAATAAAAAGATTAAATAAGATTGGTCCCAAAACCGATCCCTGAGGAACTCCACTGGTAACCTCCCTCCAACCTGACAGTTCGCCTTTCAGTAGGACCCATTGCAGTCTCCCCTTTAACCAATTCCTTATCCACCTTTTGATGTTCATATTGATCCCCATCTTCTCCAATTTAACTAATAATTCCCCATGTGGCACGGTATCAAATGCCTTACTGAAATCTAGGGAAAGGAAATTGCAGTGGATCTCATTTATCTAAAAAATCTGTTACTTTTTCAAAAAAAAGAAGATTAGGTTGGTTTGGCACGATCTACCTTTTGTAAAACCATGTTGTATTTTGTCCCATTTACCATGGACTTCAATGTCCTTAACCAATTTCTCCTTCAAAATTTTTTCCAGGACCTTGCATACTACAGATGTCAAACTAACTGGCCTGTAGTTACCCGGATCACTTTTTTTTTCCTTTCTTAAAAATAGGAACTATATTAGCAATTCTCCAATCATTTGGTACTACTCCTGAGTTTACAGATTCATTAAAAATTCTTGCTAATGGGCTTGCAATTTCAGGTGCCAATTCCTTTAATATTCTTGGATGAAGATTATCTGGGCCCCCCGATTTAGTCCCATTAAGCTGTTTCAGTTTCGCTTCTACCTCAGATATGGTAATATCTACCTCCATATCCTCATTCCCATTTGTCATGCTACCATTATCCCGGAGATCCTCTTTAGCCTTATTAAAGACTGAGGCAAAGTGTTTGTTTAGATATTGGGCCATGCCTAGCTTATCTTTAACCTCCACTCCATCCTCAGTGTTAAGCGGCCCCACTTCTTAGTTTTCTTCTTATTTATATGTCTATAGAACCTATTTCTATTGGTTTTAATTCCCTTTGCAAGGTCCAACTCAACTTGACTTTTAGCCTGTCTCACTTTATCCCTACATGTTCTGACCTCAATTAGGTAGCTTTCCTTGCTGATCCCTTCCATCTTCCACTCCCTGTATGCTTTCCGCTTCTTCTTAATCACTTCTCTGAGATGCTTGCTCATCCAGCTTGGTCTACAACTCCTTCCTATGAATTTTTTCCCCTTTCTTGGGATACAGGCTTCCGTTAGCTTCTGCAGCTTTGATTTAAAATAATCCCAGGCCTCCTCTGCCTTTAGAGCCATAAATTCTTCAGCCCAATCCACTTCCCTAACTAATTTCCTTAATTTTTGAAAGTCAGCCCTTTTGAAATCAAAAACCCTAGTTGCAGATTTATTTTTGTTAATCCTTCCATTTAGTTTGAACTGAATTAGCTCATGATCACTTGAGCCAAGATTGTCCCCTACAACTGTTTCTTCTATGAGGTCCTCGCTACTCACCAAAATTAAATCTAAAATGGCATCCCCTCTAGTCGGTTCAGCAACTACTTGATGAAGGAATCCATCAGCTATTGCATCTAGGAAAATCTGAGCCCTATTATTATTACTAGCACTGGTCCTCCAGTCTATATCTGGGAAGTTAAAGTCTCCCATGATCACACAGTCTCCATTAGTATTTACTTTATGAAAGACATTAAAAAGGGCTCTATTCATATCTAAATTAGATCCCGGAGGTCTATAGCACACCCCAAGCACTATCGTAGGAGAGGCTCTACTAGTTATCTTCCCCAATGTAATTTTTGCCCAGATGGACTCAGTCTTATCCATTGCATCGCTTCTTATTTCTTTACATTCTACCTCATCGACATACAATGCTACTCCACCCCCTTTACCTTTGTTTCTGTCTTTCCTAAACAGCACATACCCGTCAATACCCGTAGTCCAGTCATGACTACTATTCCACCATGTTTGTTATCCCTAGAATATCTGGTTTCACTTCCTGCACCAGTAGCTCTAGTTCCTCCATTTTATTACCTAGGCTCCTCGCATTGGTGTATAAACACCTTAATTTTTGCTGTTTGGCCTCGCTCACATTTTGTACCCTATTAGGCACAGTCATTCTACAGCCAGTATAACCTATTAGACTAGTATCCACACCACCCTCACTCCTTATATACATTCTCCTACCCACGGCTGTATCCTTTCTTACTTCGTCTTCTTCTCTCTCAATGCTATAATCTGGCGTGGAGATTTCCTGGACATCTCCCAACCATCTCCCCCTAATTCCTTGTTTAAAGCTCTCTTTATCAGTTGTGCCAGCCTTGATCCTAGAAGTCTATTTCCTTTCCTACTCAGATGAAGTCCATCCTGAGAGAACTGTCTTCTGTCCGTGAATGCCTCCCAGTGGCCATACATCCCAAAGCCCTCCTTATAGCACCACTGCCTAAGCCATCTGTTGACAGTCATAATCTTGTCACACCTTTGTTGCCCTTCTCTAGGAACAGGAAGGATCCCATTAAAGATCACCTGAGCCTCAGTTTTCTTAAGCCTCTTCCCCAGCCTAGCATAGTCTCCCTTAATACTTTCCGGTGAGAATTTAGCCGTATCATTTGTTCCCACGTGAAGGATAATTAGGGGATTCTTTCCTGCTCCCTTTAGGATCCTTTTCAACCTCAGGTCTACATCCTGTATCTTAGCACCTGGAAGACAGCACACCCTTCTATTCTCTGGATCAGCTCTAGTTACAGGCCTGTCTATTCTTTTCAATAAAGAATCCCCGATCACATAGACCTGCCTTTTCCTGGTGACTGTGCTATTCTCCAGTCTCTCCCCTGTTCCCTCTGGCTGCAAGTTCTTTCCATTCCTGTTTTCCCTTATAATCCTCTTCAACCCATCCTGTATCCTCCTGGGACTCATATTTGGTGTAGTCTCCCTTTTCCCTATAGGACTAGCCTCTCTTCTCTTCTTCCTTACCCTTCCACCTTCAACAAGTACCTGCTGAGCCCCTTCTTCATTTTCCAACTCTGCAAACCTGTTCCTAAGCTCTATTTCTCCTTCACTATCCCGTCTTTTCCTCTGCCTGGTTCTTTTAGTCACATGCTTCCACTGACCACTTTCCTCACCCAGTCTCCCCTCAAAATTTCCCAGCCCTGCTTCCATCTGTGAATCTGAGCTTTTCCCTTCAGATACCTCATATCTTTGCTCCATCATCTGCTCAAACCCCTTCCTAAACTCAACGAGACTTTCCACCTGCATCTCCAACCTCGGATCTTTTTCTCCATCAGCTCTATCAGACGGCATGTCATGCAGACAAAACTCTTACCGGTTCCCCCCTCCAGGATCATGTACATACCACAGCTTCCACATCCAGTCATCCTCAATGTGTCTTCCACTACAGGAGTCACTCCCACGGCTGCCTCTATATCTGTCATCACCTTCCCACCTAAATCCTGTTAATCTGGGAAACAGGAGCCACACCAAAAAGACCCCCCCCCCCCAGCAAAAGCAAACCCCAAACAAGCACCACAATCCAAACTCCCACTCAAACTCCCCTGTTTAGAGCTCTGTTTGCTAGCTCCTGTGCTGCTGCAGCTGTCTGTGCCACTGCCTGACTGGCTGGCTACCTTTATAGGACCTCTAGTCAAAAGCCCCACCCCCTAAGCTGGGCTCAGCTGCTCTCCCAGCACAAAGCTCCACCCCCTAATCAGGGCTCAGCTGCTCTCCCAGCACAAAGCCCCCCCCGCCCCCCCCCCCCACACACACACAATACTAAAAATACAAAACCAAGTACAACTACCTTCTCCTCCAACAGAACTCCCACTCAAACTCCCCTGTTTAGAGCTTTGTTTGCTAGCTCCTGTGCCGCTGCAGCTATCCGAGGACACCTTTCATATCCACAGATATTTTAAGGTCTGCCACACTGAATGGGATGAAAGGATAGGCAAGAATGGGTGTACAGTGGGGGACTGCATAGAAAAGAATGATACTAGATTCTCTTTTGGGTAAATAGTGGATAAAGGACATATTTCTGTTTTCTTTACACCTGCATTTCTTGCACTGTTCCCTTTTTCTGATTCTATTGCATTCATATTTCAGTTTACATATTCTTGCCTCCTAAAAATTCATGCTCTTTTACATAAATTATGTATATGGCTTAGTGAATAACTTGTAACAAGGCAGGGTGACAGATTTAGATCCACTGGTGCTCACTTACACCCTCTGAGCTTCTCTAACCCATACATTTCAAGTTACCATTGGAAGTCAGCATTTACCAATAGCTATTTGATATCAGAGAAGAGTGAGGGGGGGATTTGATAGCTGCCTTCAACTACCGGAAGGGGCGTTACTGGAAGATGGAGCTTGGCTGCTCTCAGTGGTGGCAGATGACAGAACAAGCAGCAATGGTCTCACGTTGCAGTGGGGGAGATCTAGGTTGGATATTAGGAAACTTTCACTAGGAGAGTGGTGAATCACTGGAATTGGTTAGCTAGGGAGGTGGTGGAATCTCCATCCTTGGAGGTTTTTAAGGCCTGGCTTGACAAAAGCCCTGGCTGGGATGACTTAGTTGATGTTGGTCCTGCTTTGAGTAGTGGATTGGACTCCTGAGGTCTCTTCCAACCCTCTTATTCTATGATCACTGCATGGTAACTGAGAAGTGTTACTATAGATAACCATTCTAAATTGTGGGGGGGTGTCTATTTCTGCAGTTGTGCCTTAGCACTTCCTTCAGATTATACATTTGGTAGTTCTGATGAATTAAATATGGTCCTAATTCAGCACAGTATGTTAACATGTGCTTAACTTTAAGTTTTCCTGACAATTAGGAAGCTGATTATCTTGAATTCTTATGGGTCAGTGTTCTAATACTGAAAGCACAAGATTGGGTACTAGCTGGTGTTCACTATAGACCATCCAATCATACTAGAGAACAGGATGACCAATTTTGTGTAGGGAAAAGTTGCATTATCATGGGGGAATTCAATCTGAGTTACATATGTTGGAGATCTCACGCGGCCAGTACTAAAAATTCCTCATAATTTCTAAAAGTATTATAGCTGACAATTTCCTAACTCAACAGTATTGCATTCAACATAGGAGAATTCTGCATTATGCTAACTGATGAAGAACTGATCACAGAACTAAAAATTTGTTGCTGATTTGGTGCAAGTGATCATGACTTGATTACATGTGCAAAGTATGAACCTGTTATATTTTTATTGTATACTGACGCACAGCTTTAAAAAAGCTTCAAAAAAGTTATGAGCCAAATCTGTAGGAGAGAATTTAAAAAGAATAAAACTGAATGACAATTGGGTCCTGTTTAAGAATATTTTACCACTAGATGCCACTCCCCCACCCCAAAAAAACTCCACAATTGAGAAAGGCGGCTACACTGTGTAAAAAAATATATTCTGGTTTAGAGGGGAAGTGAAAGCAGCTACAGTGGAAAAAACCCTCATACAATGTGTAGCAAGTTGAGAGGGAAAAAAAGGGAGCATTGATAGCAATGAATATGAATTAGAAGCTAGGAACTATAGAAAATTGATAAGCAAAGTATAAGGACAAGGAGAAATGTATGGCCAGAAGACTTAAGGAAAATAAGGAGTTAAAAAAAAACCCATGACGACGACGACTGTTAGGAACAAAGGGAATCTTAATGGTATTGGTCCATTACTGATGGAAGTAGTCAAATTATAAATAATGCAGATGAGGCAGAAGTTTTCAACAAATATTTCTGTTCTGGAAAAAGCCATGATTTGAACATCTGACTATGATTAAATATTTTTCCATTCAACAATAACTTAGAAACATGTTAAACTACTAATGCTAGACATTTTTAAATCAGCAGTTCCAGATAACTTGGATCTGAGAGTTTTAAAAAGCTGACCAAGGAGCTCATTTGACCATTAATGTTGATTTTCAATAAGTCTTGGAACACTGAAGAAGTTCCAGAGGCTGGAAGAAAGCAGATGTGCCAATATTTTAAAAGACTAAATGGGATGATGCAAGTAATTTTTGCCTTGTCAGCCTGATGCTGATCCTGGCCAAAATAGTGGAGCAACTGATATGTTCTTGGCCCTAAACTATTTAACCTTTTTAATCAATGACCTGGAAGAAAAAAATACTTATGAAGTTTGCAGATGACAAAGATTCAATCTTTTGGTGATCTGAGAACAAGCAAATGATACACTGTTGTGGGCTAAGTTAAACCTTGCCGTTATTGGTTGGGTGTAACCACCACCTTTCTTTCAGGATGAATGTAAAAAACACTGAAATAATAATCTCCAAACTTAAAGCACAGGCACGTCTCCATCCAAAAGAGAGGCAAAGGTGCCTAGAAATTTGAACATGAGCAGCAGCGTTCTCTGGGTATTGTTTGCCCAGATGTGAATAGATAGATTCATAGATACTAAGGTCAGAAGGGACCATTCTGATCATCTAGTCAGACTTTCTGCACAACGCAGGCCACAGAATCTCACCCACCCACTGCGCAAAAAACCTCACCTATGTCTGAGCTATTGAGGTCCTCAAATCGTGGTTTAAAGACTTCAAGGAGCAGAGAATCCTCCCTCAAGTGACCCGTGCCCCATGCTACAGAGGAAGGTGAAAAACCTCCAAGGCCTCTTCCAATCTGCCCTGGAGGAAAATTCCCCAAATATGGCAATCAGCTAAACCCTGAGCATATGGGCAAGATTCACCAGCCAGATACCCAGGAAAGAATTTTCTGTAGTAATTCAGATCCCATCCATCTAATATCCCATCTCAGGGGATTAGGCCTATTTACCCTGAATATTTAAAGATCAATTACTTGCCAAAATCCCATTATCCCATCATACCATCTCCTCCATAAACTTATCGAGTAGAATCTTAAAACCAGATAGATCTTTTGCCCCCACTGCTTCCCTTGGAAGGCTATTCCAGAACTTCACTCCTCTGATGGTTAAAAACCTTTGTCTGATTTCAAGTCTAAACTTCCTGGTGGCCAGTTTATACCCATTTGTTCTTGTGTCCACATTGGTGCTGAGCTGAAATAATTCCTCTCCCTCTCCTGTATTTATCCCTCTGATATATTTATAGAGAGCAATCATATCTCCCCTCAACCTTCTTTTAGTTAGGCTAAACAAGCCAAGCTTGTTAATATGGAGTAAGGTAAGAAAAGCAGGAGACAGCAGCACACAGGGACTGGTGGCATGTGTGTGTTCCCAAACACAGAACAGAAATATTTATTGAAAACTTCTGCCTCATCTGCATTTCTAGTACTTCCATCAGTAATGGACCAATACCATTGTTAGAAGAAAGAACGAGACAGACACACAGCACTCGGAGAAGCATGGTATGGGGCCCCAAGAAGAATCTCCTATTTGGTTCCTCCAGTGTAAATAAAGAAGAAGATGCATCAGACAATGCCTGGTTATAATCATCAATTTCTCCTCCAAACTGGAGCAACCTGCAACATCCCCAATTTGGCTAACACCTCAGGTCAAAAGGGGTAACAGTGCATGTCAACATGGCCAAAGTTAAAATTATACATCTAGAAACAAAGTCTGCCATACTCACTGTTTCCCATTCTCTAATTCTGAATGACTAGCATGACCCTGGAGTCTATCAGCTGAACATAAGCTCCCAGTGTGACACTGTGTCCAAAAAGGGACAATTATCCTTGGATGTATATACAGGGAAATTAGGAATATAGTGGTTTTATTACCTGTCTATTTAGTACTGGTAAGACCACTGCTGGAACTGTGACCAGTTTGGCATCCACAATTCAAGAAGGATCGTGATAAGTTGGAGTGGGTACAGAGAAGAGCTGAGCCACAAGAATCATTAATTGTTTGGGAAACAGGCCCTACAGTGAAGGGCTCAAAGAGCTCAATCTATTTAGCTTAACGGAAAGAAGGTTAAGGGGTGACTTGATCATAGCCTGTAAGTACATACATGGGGAACTGAAATTTATACAAGATCCAATGGCCAGAAGCTGAAGCTAGACACATTCAGCCTGGAAATAAGTAGTACATATTTTTAAATAGTGAGAATAATTAACCAAGGGAACAACTTACTAAGGTTTGTGGTGGATTGACCATCACTGGTAATTAAATCAAGGCTTGCTTTTGGACGCTATTATATAGGCATCTCTCTGAATTAGTTTCCTGCCATTGCAGGGGCCTCAAACATTGGTGGCACTTTGGTCTCCTGTTCTGTGCCTGTGGCAAAGAATTTAGTTTCCTGAGGAATGAAGTACTTTAGTCTACACCAAGTTTTAGTTTAATATATGGGTATCTGGGTGAAATGTAATTGTCTGTGATATACAGGAGGTCAAATTAGATAATCTAAACCTCCCTTCTGATCTTAAAGGCTATAAAGCTATCAATGTTTTTCTAAAAGATAAGCTCTAGTTCAAACAGAAATTAATTCAGGAAAGTCCTATGGCCTGTGTCATACAGGAAGGCAGAATATATGATCACAGTGGTCCCTTCTGGCCTTATAGTCTATCAATCTATGAAGTTTCATTAAAACAAAGCATGTGATTAAGTAATTGGGGCCTGGTTGGAGTACTTCTCTTTTGCAGATAGCAATAGAAGTTAGAGGAGTTATCCACTGAAGAATATCTCATTACTGATAAGAGCCTCTTATACTCTTTTGGTCACTGACTTACTAACAGTCATTTTTTATTACAGTTTAAATATTTCCTACTATAAACAATTTAAGAGTGAGACAGTATCCCTACTTTGTGGTTGATCTGCTGAAAAGAAGTCTGATGCTGGAACATTACAAATAGAATTAAATTAAATTTGAAATACTCGTATTCCTTGAGATAAAAAAATTCTTTCAGGTTAGGGACTGTAAAAGGATAAATGGACAAATCAGATATTAGGAATGGCAATATTCAAAAACCTGTAGGAGAACACTTCAACCTCCCTGGACACACAATAGCAAATTTAAAAGTAGCCATCCTGCAGCAAAAAAAAAAAAAAAAAAATTCAGGACCAGACTTCAAAGAGAAACTGCTGAGCTTCAGTTCATTTGCTAATTTGACACCATCAGCTCAGGATTAAACAGACTGAATGGCTAGCCAACTACAAAAGCAGTTTCTCCTCTCTTGATGTTCATACCTCAACTGCTAGAAGAGGGCCCCATCCTCCCTGATTGAGCTAACCTCGTTATCCCTAGCCTGATTCTTGCTTACATATTTATACCTGCCTCTGGAAATTTCCACTACATGCATCCGACGAAGTGGGTATTCACCCATGAAAGCTTACGCTCCAATACGTCTGTCAGTCAATAAGGTGCCACAGAAATCTTTGCTGCTTTTACAGATCCAGACTAACACGGCTACCCCTCTGATACTAGATACATTAGGTTTGGCATACACAGCCCACCAACTAGCTTTGGGACCAGTTGGTCTCAACTATCTTCAGGATAGCTCACAGGTTTCCCTTTAGCTAGACAAGTGCTTGTTTGTGACCCTTGGAGAAATATATTGTGACAAAGTTCCTCCTCTGCCTTGGTGGGTCTTGCACTTATTGGTGGACTCTCTCACCTCAGAGGTTCACAGCAGCCCTCAGTTTCACCACTTTTGTGGCTTAAATCTGCTGTTCACTCAGTTAGCCTCATCACTGGCCAGCATGGGGAAAGGAAGAACAATCCCTGCAGTCTCTGCTGATCCACCTACTGGATCTGGGAACAGGCCAGAGACCTTTCCCTCTGGTGGAACCCACAGTCCAGTTCAACTCCTCCAGTATCAAGTAAGGAGTTGGGGGGGAGGGGTGGAAGGATGGGGGGGGAACCGGGACCCACCCTCTACTCTGGGTTCCAGCCCAGGGCCCTGTGGATTGCAGCTGTCTACAGTTGCTCCTGTAACAGCTGTGTGACAGCTACAACTCCCTGGGCTACTTCCCCATGGCCTCCTCCCAACACCTTCTTTATTCTCACCACAGGACCTTCCTCCTGATGTCTGATAATGCTTGTACTTCTCAGTCTTCCAGTAGTATGCCTTCTCGCTCTCAGCTTCTTGTACCTCTTGCTCCCAGCTCCTTGCACACACCACAAACTGAGGTGAGCTCCTTTTTAAACCCAGGTGCCCTGATTAGCCTGCCTTAATTGATTCTAGCAGCTTCTTGATTGGCTGCAGGTGTTCTAATCAGCTTGTCTGCCTTAATTGTTTCCAGAAAGTTCCACATTGTTCTGGAACCTTCCCTGTTACCTTACCCAGGGAAAAGGGGACCTACTTAACCTGGGGCTAATATATCTGCCTTCTATCACTCTCCTGTAGCCATCTGGAGATTGGCATCTCCTGTAGTTTCCTCAATTTGGATTAGTTTAAACAAGCTAAAAAAGGGAGCAAATTTCCTAATACTTTGAATTTAAAAAAGTGGTTGCTAGTTTTAATCCCCAAGAGATTTCTGCTGTGAGTATTCTCTTGCCAAAATAGCAATCCTGAAGAAACAAATAGGCATAATTTTGACATATTTTGCTGGTATACCACTCTAAAAAAAAATAAAGCCAACTGGCCAGTCACAACAAATGATCAGGGTAATAGGTTACATGATATCAAAGGTTTCAGTTCACCTTTTGGAATAAGCAATTAAGCATCTGGCCCAAAGCATGTTAAGAGTCAGTGGAAAAACTCCCAATGATTCAAAGGATTTTCGATAAGGCTCTGAAGTTCAAATCCTGATTTTACAATGTGTGGCACCACTGAAGTCAGTGAGACTCCTTATTGGTCCGGGAGTCTGCTCATACATTGTAAATTGAAGGAGCAGGTTCTAACTGATTAGTTTTGTTTACATAGGTTCAGTGTTTGTAACTTGCCTGTGATATTTGATATTCAAAGTGACAACAGTGCATTCATATGCAATGATGAGATATTTTAGTACATACCTCTTTAGTGCTTTTCATTTTTAGATCCCAAAGCACTTTATAGAGGAGCTCAGTATCATTATCCCCATTTTACAGATGGAGAAATGAAGTGACTTGCCCAAAGTCATTCAGGCCAGTAGCAGAACTGGGAACAGAACACAGACCTCCTGAATCCCAGGCCAGTGCATTTGTTAACAAGGGCTACTAACAATTTAAGTACCCTGCGGGCAAATATTCTGTATTTTTAGGTTTGTTTTTTCTGATTAGTTTTTAAAAACTAAAGAATAAAAGAATCTGTACATTGCATCTCCAAGCTACCATAGGATGGAAAATCATATCTAAACAGTGGAAAAATAAAATTTAAAAAACAAGAGATTTTGAAAAATTCATAATTTTGCTTGAAGGATGGAAATGTTGATTCTCTACATGATTGCATTGCTATGACTGAGTATATTCTTGACCAGTACAAATATTTTTAAATATAGGTATTAGTGCCCAAACATGCACCCAAACAGTTAAATTGTCCTCCCCAATTCCCTCCCCAACCCCAAACTGCATTCTCACTCCCTTCACATCCCATGGAATCAGATGCACGGAAGGTGTGTGGCAGGCTTTCTAAATTACCAGTCTGAATTATGGAAGGAGACATTATAGCAAGAGCAAAATACATGACATGGCACGACTAGGGTGTACTGTAGTTCTTAGAAGAAGATTGAGGCCAAAATAGCAGAAGTAATGATCTGGATTAAATATATATTAGTGTGTCACACAGTATTTATGAATGTCCTTAGGATCAGAGGACAAAAAATAAATAAAAAAACATAACAGAAGAGCCACCTGGGAGAGGTTAAGATAGAAATGCTTGATGACCACAAAAGGTAGAATACAAATGCAATGAGATCTACTACAAAATTAGTGATTGACAAAATTTGTCCTGTTTAATTTCAAACCCCCTTGACTACCTTCAGTTTAAAATTTTGGGCCAAACCTAAACATTTTTAGGTGTGTAATCTGCTTACACTAGCACATTGTAGCCAGATTATACTTTGCAATGTACCTACAGTGTAATGTATAACATTGTGATAAGAATGTGTATCAATGTCCACAAAGAAAATATTAATTCTAGATACACTAGTCATTAGGCACAAAGTTCAATTAATGTGATAAGCATATTTCCAAAAAGGGTGACAAGGAGGAAGTGTCCAGTCATTTAGGGCTTTCTAGAAGGCACTCCAGACTATTGCTACCCCCTGCCTCAGCGGTATCTTTATGAGAAGATTTTACCAATCCAGACAGAAACCTGGGACATCAAGGATTAATTCCCAGCCCAGGTTCAATGAGTTCAAAGTAGCACTCCAGCTGGGAGACAAGGATACTGTTGAGCTTACTTAAGCTGAACACCTTTAAAAGGAAGGAAGGAGTGTTCTGAACAGGCAAATACGCCTCTACAAAGGCTAGAGTTACTATATTGGTGGGGCCATGTTTGTTTTAATACAGAAAAATGTGATGAATATTGTCCTAGCTGTCGGTTCTAATAAGTTCACAAATATTTGTCTCTGCTATTCTGTAGGCAATCTGTCCTTCTCTCTCACACACACACACACACCAACCACCCTCTTTTAGTATCTGATACTGGCTGAAGTAGACCTTAACACTAAAAAGCTTCAGGGTCTCTAAAAATAAGCTACCCAGCTAATACCACCATCACTACTCCTTTATACAGAGATCTCAATGTGCTTTACAAAGGAGGTCAGCACCACTTTCTTACCCCTCCCCCCAAATACAGTAGTATTAATCTCTTGAATGTTTGCCATGAAGGAGTCACCATACATCAATCAGGGGAAATGCAGTGCATTAAATATAAAGGAAAATAGAAGCACTGAATAACCAGAGAATTATATTTTCCCTTTATGATACACTTGTGAATCATAGGTTGGATATTAGGAAACATTATTTCACTAGGAGGGTGGTGAAACACTGGAATGGGTTACCTAAGGGGGTGGTGGAATCTCTATCCTTAGAGGTTTTCAAGACCTGGCTTGACAAAGCCTCGGCTAGGATGATTTATTTGGTCCTGCTTTGAGCAGGAGATTGGACTAGCTAACCTCCTGAGGTCTCTTCCAACCCTAATATTCTATGAATTATGGGTTTTGCATTTATAGTTAGAAGCCAGGACATATGGTGAAAGTTTAAAGGAATCCAAAAATAACCAGCACTGCCAAGTGATCATTCAGTACAACAGAACTTTCCCCCCCATTGAGCTGTGTTTATTACACTCCAATATGCTGGGTAGTACCGAGACCGTAAAAACATTACTCAGGGGATTCCCTGTAACAGGGTTCACTGTAATGGAATGTCCAACCCCACTTCACGACAGGGATGGCATCACTGACCACCATCATCTCATTTAAGTGTACTCCTAAGAGCCACCACTCCAAATAGTCAACAGGATCATCTCTTAAAAGGTCAGCATTTTGTTAATATTCACAGAAGAGAAAATGACGAAGTAGTATGCACACAATTACTGATTTAGATTAGTTTCATGCTCGTATTCATGCTTCATCTTTGAAGATTGCACCATGTGTTCTGACACTGGAAACAATATTTGCTTTAAAAAAGTGCTTTGTTCTTGTAAATGCCACTTAAGTTGATCCTATGAGCTTTTTCAATCTCATTAATTTTCCATGGAAAGCAGCTGTATTGAATTGAATACTAGACATGTTTCCAGGTTGCCTATTTGTGCTGCACACATTCACCCATACCAGTCAGAAAAGGATGGAGGATTGTACTGTAAGCAAGGATGGATGAGCTAATGTTTGATGTAGCAACTATCTAGTTTGTTCTTGCTCTGGGAAAATAAAAGTGGTCTTTTGAAGCTTCAGTTGCCAAAACAAACTTACATGCAAATACAAGGGAGTGAGGGAGCATAAAGGAACAGTCTCAGAGTTTTCTACCCAGAGACCACTGGAGGGTAAAAATCAAATGTTTTTAGCCTGGATCAAGTGTGCAGGAAGTGTTCATACTAGCCTTTGCCAATTAACATGTTTGTAATAAATTTGAAATACAAAATTCTAGTGGAAATGAGCACTATGGCACCCCTTCTCTCTTTTGCATGGATCACTTGCATCACAGAAGAGCAATCTCTGCATGGCTACTACTCCCCCTCCCACAGATGTAGGTGGAGAGTGGGTGGGCATGGGGGCAGATTACTTCACCTCCACCCTGAGAGCTGGGGAGTGGGGTAGGTAGGAGGTGGAGAGCTAGGAACCAGACTGATTCTGAGTCAGATTCCTAAGTAATGCTGATCCAGAAGCAAACATATTCTACCCCTTGCTCAGGGCTTGGAGGACCACCAGATTTAAGACCTTCAAAAGTTCAGTATAAATTCCAGATGTTGACCATCTGATCAGTTTGTGTGAAAGGTGTTCTTTTCAAATGGAAGTTACTAATTACCAAGCCAAAAAAAATGTACAAAACCTTGCACATTTGCTTAAATTCTCTGTGTTACCTGTCTGCACACACCAATAAAGTAAGTGTGTTTCGAGTGCATTAGAAAGCAATTCATGTGTTGGATTGCTATGAAAACACCACAATTCGTTTGGGTGAGTCTTTTAAGATGCCCATTATATCTCTACCTTGATTACAGAACTGAGTAAATGACACTTACAGAACTATAATCCTCACCTGTTTGCTGAAACATTTATTGTACAAAATTTGAAAGGTTATTTTAATGTTTAATATTTACAAAGAAATGTCTCCTTATGTTTCCACAATTGCCAGTAGTTCACTCTTTGCTTAAACACTTCCTGTTGTAATTGGGGCAGAAAATCAGCAGACTATCCATGCAGCAGCCAAATTATTGTGTTATTTTTAGGACTATGCTGATGAAGTTATTTTAATAATCCATAGTATGTTCTAAGAGGGGCCATAAAATAACTGAACCTCCTATTTAGTAAGTTAATGGACTCTGCCATGCTGTGGTTGTCTGCCTGTGATAAACCAGAGGCTTTCTATGACCCAAACCCATGAATCAGGAAGTCCACCCCCTGCAGCTCTCAGTGCAACTTTTAAGTTCTATGAAGTGCATTTACCCCCAGGTGCTGTGCCCCACAACAGAGGCCAGATATCAATGGCCAGTGACAACACCCATACCATGATTCATAAAGTGGGAGAAATGCCAGATTTGACTAAAAATACATTTGATGGATGTCCTGTTTAAAGGATAATAAATACAAATCAAACAGAGAAGAGCTCCCACAGTCAATAAATTGTATTATTCTACACCATGTATATCCAAGACACCCACACAGCCGGTTGTCGTATTACACATTTCCATAATATGCATTACATATAAACATCCTTATAAACATCCTCATGTATGAGAAATCATCATCATCATCATCATCATCTGATCCCCATTTCCCCAAATCTAGGTGGTTAGTTTCCCAAAGCAGGCAGCTGGTGTCATTTTGCAACTTTATGAAAGAGAGATGATCTCCAATAGAGGTGAATTTCACAGCAGGGAGCCCAGTTGTATGCACAGGGTCAAAGAGCCCCACCTGGAGTCCTAACACTGAGCAGGGAGTGAACAAAGGATCAAGGAAATCCATGGGAGTTGTACAGGACCTCCTCACATTTGTCTTAATATTAGAGAAAGTCCCTATTTATGCAAGCTGGGAATCACATCACACCCCTAGCTCCAATGTAGATGTAGCCTTAGATGAGTGGAGTAGGTCATCCACATGACAGAGGCTGGAAGTTTCTAGATTCAGAAGCCCATGATTAGTTCACATCTGAGTGGCTTTTTACACAACCAGAGGGCTAAGAAATTTTGATACCTTTAAAAAAAAAAAAGAAAAAGAAAAGAGCTTCAAATCTTGAGCACAATTCTGCAGCAGTGGAAGGTTTGTGACTAATTCACTTTAAAAAAGCCACATATTTGGAAGAACTGCTTTTTAAAAAAAAAAGTTACAATATTATTTTTCATATCCCATCTGTAAAACCACTCTGTTTGTGCTATAAATCCAATCATACAGGCCTCTGAGGGAAGAAAAACCATAATACCTTAGAGATTTCAGAAATCCCTTTTATATACTCATCATCAAGTTGGATACAGTACCTAATTGTCCAGAGTTAGAAATGAAAGCTGGGAGCCGCTGAAAATGGAAGAGTGAGCATTCCAGTAGGACAAAAAATCATTTATTTCTAACCCTGACAGTTTACTAGATCAGTCCTTGAAGTTGTCACAAACCTTAAACCAATCCAGGTTGGAATATTCACTTGCCACATCTCAGACCAATGTTGTTTGAGTGGAATTGATTAACATCCCACAATAATGTTTCCTTTTCAAGAGATGGAAACTGTTTTGGAAGGTCAGTCCTCCCAGCAGAAGTTAGGAAACCAAAATTGCCCTTGTCCTCCCCATATCATCTTCCTTTGTGCACAATGAGAACTTTGGAGTGGGAAAAAAGGTATAGTCTGTTTATACTTCAGAAGAAACTCCAGTGAGAGATTCACTTGTGGTGGCTTATTCAAGAGAGAAATGTTAATGAACATTGGCTGCACTTTTATAACGAGACACCTCCTCATTCTTGAAAAAAAATTGTTAGCTAACCTTCTTCACTTGTGATAATTACAAGTAAACCCCTCATCTTTCCTTGACTTAAGCAAATCTAGTTACCTTACATCCCTGGAGACATTTCTACAAGAACAAAACAGATACCATAGGATGGAAAAAGCTCATGCTGCTCATAACTTTCATCTTTTAACCTATTCAAAATATTAGGGAACAAATACCTTAATTGTACAGTAGAAGAATCAGCAAATTCAGAGCTTTTTACTAGGGTAACATTTCTCTCTTTTCTCCTTCAGCAGTCATTTTGGCATACTAGTGACAAGCTCCTTGAAGGAACTAGTATGGTGGATTTTGCAGTACTCAAGAACGCTACAGTCCCATTAAGATGCACTGGGGGCCCAAATTCTCTGACTTCAATACTTAGGCCAGCAAAGAAATTTGTCCTGTATTTCTAAAGCTATAACTTCCAGCTGCATTCTGAGAGACTACAAGTCATCTTCTCTTACATGAAGGAAGACAAACAGATTAAATGAATAGATCACTTCAGCAGAATTTTTGAATCAGAATTCTTTTAGCTGCACAAATCTCATGATGCCTCCCGAGCCTTTATATACTTCACACAAAAGAAAACTTCCACTTACTGTATGTACTTATCACTTTTGTATTCAAGGAGCTCGACAAACTTTTACATACCTCTTATTGTCTAATGCAGATTGAAATCTAACCTACAGAACCTCTAAAGCAGGACTGGGAGAAGTGTCTTCCAACAACACTGAGCCTTTATAAAGATTCCAGTTAGGATCCTTCATTCAGGAATCCTTTTCACACATGTAAAGCACAGAAGGAAAAAAAAAAGGAGGAGAGAGATATAGAAAACAAATCAAGGACAGGATCGTTACGCTCCATTATAAATGTTCTTGGAACACTCTAATCCCCAATAAGATATAATTAAACTTTTCTAGGTCCTGTGACCTATGAGATTCTTCCCTACCTAGTTTTAGTAACCAATATAAACCTTGGATAAAAAGGGATGAAAGCCTGACCCTGCTGAGTGAATGGCAAACTCTTATAGTGCCAGATTTTCACCCCATGTCACCTGAACTCTTTTTACATGGAAAAAATCCTTGAAAAATAACTTTCAAAACATTGTTTATGGCTCTCCAAATTGGGATTTAAATAACAATGCTTCAGAAAATATAGTAAAGTCATAGGTACTGCTTTCCCTATTACTTTAAACTTGTAAAGAATCTTATACTCTGTACAAGAGTCTACATGTTTAATTTAATGCTTTGATGACCCAAAGGGTCACTGCAACTCTTAAAACTTCATGTACAGCACATTATGTATAGAATGTTTTATGTACAGAGTGCTTTACAACATAAGAAATCATGCTCCCAAGGAGCTTACCATCAGTCAAACAAACAATTATGAAACCTGCACAAGTGATAGAAGAATTTGAAAGAGGTAAGGGAGGGCATTGGCAGACAAGCAGTAGGACACTGTTCCAAGGTAGCTTAAGCATATTGCTAAGAGTAGGTCAGAGAGAAGACTAGGAGGATCATAGGGAGTAGAAGGGAAATAAATAATACTTATTTCTCATATAGCACTTCTAATCAGTAGATCTCAAAGCCCTTCACACTCTTTTAGTGTATTCATCTTCACAATACATGTGAGATAGGGAAGCACAGAAGAAAAGGGAACAGGAAAGAGCTGAGGACCTGAGGCACAGAGAGACTAAGTGACTTGCCCCACATCACAGGAAGCCCATGTTAGAGCAGGGAATTGAATCCAGGTTTCCTAAACCAGTGCTCTAATCACTGGACCATCCAGATGTAAATTGGGGTGAATTTGTGAAGGTTTTATGAGCACAAAACTGATGTGGTAAAACAAAGCCTATGAAGGGGGGTGATGGCACAGAACAGGATAAGCCACTCGTTGCAAACTATTGCAACTATTTAAGCAATAAAACACAAAAATGTATGGGGGGTTTGTTATTAGAAGCTTCTTTGAGACTGGAAGAGTTTATAATCTGAAATGACAGTGAAGGCAAATTAAGCCTGATACAGGGACTAGTAGAAAGAATAGAAACGGGCAGATTGTAGGAATGGAGAAGGGACAGAGGAGGAAATAAGAACAGGGAGGTAGGTAGCAGCAGAGAGAAGTCTATATTATGCACACCACTTGAAAATGGATATTTACCAAACTGCAGTATTTACTAGAACCACAACCTACTTTACTGCTAGAAACAGAAACCACAGTATTCTCCATATTCAAAACAGAAAGAAGCTCATACCCAGGTGAATTTAACTGCTGTGTTTATTAATGTCCAGCTCTTAATATTACCCACAGTATACATGTTCTTGCCACAGTGACATAGTCCTTCCAAAACTTTGTAGGAATGATCAGTGGTTAATACTACTGTACTGAATACATCTAAAAAATTACTGCTTTATAATATACCATATTATTTATTTATGTAGCATTTTCACCTTAAAAAGTTTTACAAACAATAACTAAATTATCCAGTTATTTCTCCTTGTTTTAATTTCTAACAATCTCTTAAAACTCTGATTTTCTGAAAATCCTAGATGCAGTCTTGGTACAAACAGAACAGATAGGGGCACTCACTACTGCAGTTCTTGCTGTTGGTATGTTACTGAGAAATGGAATGTACTGATGGCTTTAAAAAAAAAACACAAACAAAAAAAACCCATACACACCCTTCATAAGCCTTAGAAAATCAGGTTCCATGCATACTATAAATAATGAATCATTTTCAGCAGCAAAATGAAACATGAAAGCTACAGAAAATCCTCCTCAATAACTAGAGGAGGATTGCATAACAATTAATTCCACTCCACATATTTTAATGGCTGAAATTTGCCTTTGCTAAGGAATGCTTTTGTACATTTGCAAAGGGGTTCACCCACCTGAAGTGGGACCTTCTTGTAGCTGCTCTGAACATTGGCACTTACTTGGTCTAGCACCCCCTTCTGTCTTCTTGCTCTGTAGAGCTCGGCATGCTTCCTCTTCATGTCTTGGCCCTCCAGCCAGGTCACTATGCATGTTTTCCCTCTTCTAGAGTACCAAGCTTTGTCCAATTCCACTGTACCACTTCCCCAGCTGCTGGCAGGGGAATGCAGGTCTGCCTGCCCACTCCTCCAGGTTCCAGCACAAGGACACTCAGTCCAGTAACCACAGTTCACTTACTCCCAGACCCTGCTGCCATTTCCCTATGCTCCCTACTTTTCTCCTCTAGATATGCCCTTCCCTCAGGGTCAAGATCCCAGGACTTCTCCTCCCCCCCCAGAGTTTCCTCCTTTCACTCCAGCACCAGGAAAGTGACTACAAGCTTCCTCCTGCTGCTAACTTCCTGGCTGTATCATAGCCTTGCCTGTTCCTTCTCAGCTGGGCTCTATTCCCAATCAGGGACTGGTTATCCAACCTAATTCTCCTCAGGTGTGGCTATCAAGTAAATTCTCCCCGCCCTCCCCCAGCCTCATTTCAAGGCTGGTGTGGGATGAACTCCCCATCACAGAATTCCAGATATATTTTGACTTTGCTATGTTATATCATTAGATTCTTCTCTTTTCTGATTCTGGTGATCACGGTAGGAGCTTAGTTAATAGATACCAACTCCAGCCTTAATCTAACCCTTTTCCTATAAAATCTTTCCTGGATATCCACCCCTATGTCCTTTTCACATCAGCCCTGCATGGATCAACTCCCTCCTCCTTGGACTGAGATCTGGAAAAATCACTGCCACTGCTCTGATTCCTGACATGCCTTTCATTTACTTAACCTTTTTTTCTTTTATATATAAATTTAACTTTACATCCACTTTCTCTTTTCATGCCTTATGCACCAGAGTGTTATTTTTCTAATCCATGTTCCTCCAGCCTTCCCATGTCCTGGTTTCCACTGCTGTCAAGAATGTAAGACAGCCCTTTACCTTAGTCTGTCAACTGCCAGCACCTCCACTCTCTCCCAGAGGAGACCAACTTCTTGTGAATTCTATTGCTGCCTCTCTCTCCCACAAATCTCTCTTGCCGCTTCAGTTCCATTCCCTTGCCTGTATACACTCCTTTATTTTAATCGCTGTCACACAAGATTTCTAACAGATGATACAAATTTGCAATGATCTGATTTTATTTTGCATCTCCGTTGTGGGAACTGGACTGGTATATACTAGGACTGCTACTATGTTTGCTGTGAAATGCAAACAATTATTTAACGTCCACGAAGTCACAGTATGCAATATATTAAAAGATGTAAAACCATTTGGGCCTGCTTCTATCTTAGAACTACAATTTTAATTTCTTTATCTGATCCCCAACAAGAATTCCAAATGCCTCAAAGTACTTTCACTCTCTTTCTATTTAGACTTTGCCTTCTTTGCAGAATCATAGAATGGCAGGACTGGAAGGGACTTTGAGAAGTCTTATAGTCCAGTCCCCTGCGCTCAAAGTAGAATTAAGTAATATCTAGACCATCCCTGACAGGTGTTTGTCCAACCTGCTCTTAAAAAGATGAAGATTCTACCAACTTCCCTAGGCGATTTATTCCAGTGCTTAACCACCCTGACAGTTAGAAGCCCTTGTTGCAGTTTAAGCCCATTGCTTCATGTCCTATCCTCAGAGGTTAAGGAGAACAATTTTTCTCCCTCTTCCTTGTAGCAACCTTTTATGTACTTGAAAATTGTTATCATGCCTCTCCACACTTCGCCCCTGTCTTCTCTTCTCCAGACTAAACAAACCACATTTTTTCAATCTTCCCTCATAGGTCATGTTTTCTAGACCTTTAATCATTTTTGTTGCTCTTCTCTGGACTTTCTCCAATTTGTCCACATTTTTCCTGAAATGTGGCACCCAGAACTGGACATAATACTCCAGATGAGGCCTACTAAACATGGAATAGAGCAGAAGAATTACTTCCCGTGTCTTGTTTACAATACTCCTGCTAATACATTTCAGAATGATGTATGGGTTTTCTGCAACAGTATTACATTGTTGACTCATATTTAGTTTGTGAAGATAATTGAAGGTAACTGGCATTTTGAATTGGCTTTCAAGGCTTCTGCAGTTTCACTTTTATCACTTTTATCTAACTTTCTTGTCCTTCTTAAGGACCAGGACTGAGTTATGGTCACATCTCACCTAGATCTGCTATAAGCTTTTTATTTTCTTTGCACCACTGTATAATCCATATATTTTAATTACAAGAGACTGTTGATTCCTACTACGCTTCGTCATGACTTACCATTTCTCTCTCTGTCCCTCATTGTGTGTATTCTTTTAGATATCACTGCTGCTTTTGATCATGGGACCCTATCGAGCAGATTAAAATTCTTGGGTTTTTTTGCCCTGGATGTTACATTAGCCTTGTTTAGCTTCATTCTGAAGTATAAAGGGGTCAGTTTCTGACCTTGGGCTGTTTTCTTCTTCTGCAGAACATAAGCCCAGCTCTGATGTTCCCCAGAGGGTTCCATTCTTGGCCCAGCAATATTCCTAATCTATATGCTAGCACTGTGATGCCTACTTCCCTGGCATTGTGTGATGCCTACATGGATGCTGATACCCAGCTATATCTTTCTTCAACACCTTCAGTCCCTGAAGCATTTTTATTGTTGTTGCATTGTTTGTCTGATCTCTACTGTTGGATGAATTGCAATATTTTGCATCTAAATTTGACAGAAAAAGCAAAAGCTATCCTTATGGACTCCTGGTGATGTTTAGCTATATTACCTTTTTGTTCTTTAGTGTGTGGTCAGTGCTATATCTTTCATGCAGTCCAAGCATTAAAACAGAAGAAAACTTTTGGATTTAGGATTGATAGTGAAGGCTCTATTACCAACCTATTTTACCTAGGAAATAGAGTTCACTTTTTCTGTCACCTGGATATCAACTATTGCTACCTTGAGTCTATGCTTTTATTACTTCCCACAAGATCATTGTAAAGCTGGCTGTATTTCCTAGGCTCTTTACTGGCAAATTGCAGCTAATCCAAAATTCCTCTGTCTATATCATCCCTGGTATTTTGTATTCTATTTATGTTCAACAATGTAGTTTATCGGTATTTGTTAGGAGGAGGGATGAATATATTTTTAAGCTTATAATGCTTTTAGACAGACTATATGGCCAAGCACATGCCCCAGACTAGCTCCAAAGTGTGCAAAACTTTATTTTAGCAATACCCAAAATACACAATTGAAGCTTCAGGAACAGACATATGGCACAACTGTGCTGTCAGAGGCAGTGGGCTCCTGGAGAACACACAGCTTAAGAGGAAGGGGCCAGGTCCTAGTAGAGGATTGTGGCTAGAGGTAGGTGAACTATATATAACAAATAATTTATTCCATCTATTCAGCCTTTTTTCTGTTTTCAAATTATCCACAAAGTACATTTTTACAAGTTTGTTAGTCATTTGACAAATGTTATGTTAAAGATTTGATCTTGTGTATTTCATGCAACTATTCGCTGCATCGACTGCTTTGAGTATTTGTTATTAATAATTTGTTGTTCATGTCATGTGATCAGTCACTTGAGTCACATTTATCATGTCTGTTCTCTGACCAGATACTGATACTTTTATTGTCTGATGCAAACACATCACCACAGTGTTTGGGAGACTTTCATTTTCCACCAACATTCTTGTAAACCACCCCCCAAAAAAGTTTTGCTCACACAAATGTGAGAGAAAAATGTATGAAGAGGGTTGCAGATAGCACTGGTGGGAATTCATGGGGTTTTTTGCAAATACAGTTTTTGCAGAGTCTGCTCTAGATATGAGCTGAAAATGAACAAGAACATATTGGAGGGTGGAAGGAAAAGAACAGTGAACTGAGAGGAGTGGGAAAGGCTTCTGAAAGGCCATGTAGAGATTTGACTTGCAGCCTACTGAAGTGCTCCAGTCAGAGAGTCTTAGGGAAACACAAAACCTTTATCGAGATTAAAAATAAACATTCAAAATCTTAGATGCTTAGATGCTCAAACTGAACCTCCAAACCACCACTAATAGTAACAGTTTGTCTTTGATTAGATAGAGATTATATGGTAAATTCCTTTCTAATTATACTAAAAAGTAATTACGCCTCTTTCCAATTTAAATCCAAACTAAAATCCTAAATTTTTACAGGAATTTTCTATTTTAGGGATTTGATTTTACAGCTGGATTGTTACCCTGTTTCTCCTTTGTGCTGTGCTAGATTCCACAAGATACGCAGGGATGGGCTGTATGTCAGTACTTGGATGAAAGACCTCAAAAGAATGCATATATGGTCCAGAAATTTATGTCACTGGCACTCTTCTCTATGAGAAAGTATGGGAACTGTAATCCCAGCTTGAAGTTTAAAGTAAATGCAAGCCAAAAGCAAAATCCTTTCTTTGCTAGAGAGACCAAATATAGTTGAAGAATTTTAAAGATTTCATAGAGTATAAGGGCCAGATGTGACCATTGTGATCTGGTCTGGTCTGGTTATAGAAATTAATTCAGGGAAGTCCAATGATCTGTTTAAACTCAAGTATCTGTTTGAACAGGATCTGGACACTCTAGATAAAAAAGCATTAAACTCAAGCTGCTTTGCATGGTCTTTTTCATTCAAAATCATCACCAATTTGTTTTCCAGAATTGCATTAATGTACTGCTTTGAAAATATAAATCTTTATATACATTTAAATATTCAGAGTAATTGGGATGCAAAGCTCTTTTATTATTATTTTCATTCATACATATGAAATTTAATGTTTCATGATCATGATATTGGCAATATAAACAGGAATATAATGACTAGTTCAGATGCTGCTACTTTCACACGTGGCACATGACATTGCCTTTCTTGAATCATTTATCCAAGTACTTAAACATAGAAAAGCAAGAATACCTTCCTTACTCTTATTTTGCCCCACTCTACTCCCACAAATTATAGCATTCATGTGATTTACTCTTAAAATTACTCATTACTCTACAGACTTCCATCATACTAGCTTTTACAAAATCAGAGGTATGCAATCAAAAATTCAGCAAATATTTAAGCAACATTTTTCAAGCAATTTCATTAATGTCAACACAAAATGCAATGTCATCAGAATCATGACAATTCAAGCACAGAAACCTCTACCATATAGCAGCACATTCATCTATGTCCATGCTTCTGAAGGATCTCATAACTGCAGATGATGACTGCAGCAACCTGTCAATGGCTGGCTTCAGCAAAAGCCATCTGGATGGGACACGGCATAATAATTTTCTCCATCATCTCAAATATACTTGCAGCTGACCTCTTCCTTCTGTAGACTTAAGAAAGTAGTTGAATACTTTTAACACAATAAATTGTCAACATCCAATGTATTTATTCCATATAGCATTTGAACATATTGCCTACCATATAAGCTCTGCAGTTCACATTTATCAACAGCTGTTTTTCTTTGTGGAACAGATGGCATACTGAGTGTACCATGACATAATTCACATTTGCATTATCAATCATGAATGCTAATGCATTCAGTAAACTGAGTTTTGTGTTTAGCTAAGACATTTTTAATAGCAATAGCAATGGAAGTATCATCCTTTTAAGCATCTTCATAAAACTAAGTTAATTTGTTAATGCAGTCATTGGATCAAATTCTGCTCTCAGTTGCCAAGCATAATTGAAGGTAGAATTTAGCTCAATACCTACAGTAAAACAGTGGACACCAAAAGGGAGCATTTTTGTTTCCACCTTCATTTAACATATGTGTGATTATTTTGTTTGCATTTGTTAAGTAGTCAACCTCCTTAACAGTTTAGAAGATAGGAATTGCTTTCAAAAGACATTCCAGAAGCCAGTCTTGTGTTGTTACTAGGGCTGGCCAAAAAATGAGAATTCTGTTTTGTGAAAAACGTCAATGTTTTTACATTTGTTTTTGTTCCACGTTGGAAATTTTTCACAAAAAAAAGGAGAGTCTCTCCTACTTTAGGATGGCCAATAGCTCAGTGGGCACTCAGCTGGGGTGTGAAAGACCTAGATTCGAGTCTCTGAGAGCCCTAACCATCAGCTATTGACTCAGTCTCTCTTTGGCCCAATGAATATTTAATTATTTATACAAAGTAGAAAAGCCCCAACAGAAGAGATTGACTCTGCAGTGGTTGGGGAACTTGTCTGAGATGTGAAAGATCCACATTCAAATCTCTACTCTGACTTGGCAAAGGTGAGTGCTACTGGCTATTCTGGGTAAGTTTCCCTCCTCAGTTTTGACCTGAAATTGCCTCTGGGACCTGAGGAACCTTCCCAACAAAAGTTCAGTCCAAGTCAGTATGTCTCGACAAAAAGTTTCTATTTCAATGAAGCTGCATTTTCCACTAAAAAACGTTTTGTCAAAAAATTCCCTGCCGACTCTAGTTCTTCTCAAAGAAGAGCAATGATGATAATTTGCCCATGCAGCACATACCAGCATCAGTGCAATGATGTTTGACAGCATGATACCCTACTGTCAGTTATAAAGCCAGTACGTTGACAATTTCTGATCTGGATCACATTTGAACAAAGAATTACTCTATTGTTTCGGAGTGTGACCACAGCTTTTATTAACTTGTCATTAGTTTGGTATTTTAAAATCCAAAAGCCCTTACAAAGTATCCAAAATTGCTGTAAAATATGCAGTCTGTTCTATGCAGGGTTTTGTACCTTGCCCATCCCTGTGGTATCCCAGTGCCCACTCGTTTTCATATAACTGAATTCTCTGTCCAAGTTTCTTTGCTGATCTTTTGTACATCCCTGGCATAGTTTTCCCCGTTTCAGAGAAACTAGGTAACTGCAGAAACAACAAGGAGTCTGATGGCACCTTAAAGACTAACAGATTTATTTGAGCATAAGCTTTTGTGGGTAAAAACTCCACTTCTTCAGATGCATGGATTTAAAATTATTTTCATAATTTTTCATAATTTTCACTCCATGCATCTGAAGAAGTGGGGTTTTTACTCACGAAAGTTTATGCTCAAATAAATCTGTTAGTCTTTAAGGTGCCGCCAGACCCTTTTTTGTTTTTGTGGATACATACTAACACGGCTGCCCCCTGATAGATAACTGCAGGTTCTTTCCCGTATTGTATTGTATTCACTCCACATAGGCATTCTGGGTCTCATTCGGCTCTTCCACTGGTAAAAGTGAGGAAATACTCTACTGAAGATAATGGAGTTCCGCTGGTGCAATGCCAGCATAAATTAGAACAGAATCAGACCTTTTGACTCACAAGCATAACATTTTTCAGAGTAGCAGCCGTGTTAGTCTGTATTCGCAAAAAGAAAGGGAGTACTTGTGGCACCTTAGAGACTAACAAATTTATTTGAGCATAAGCTTTTGTGAGCTAACTTCTCACTTCATCGGATGCATTTGGTGGAAAATACAGAGGGGAGATTTATATACACACACAGAGAACATGAAACAATGGGTTTTATCATACACACTGTAAGAAGAGTGATCACTTAAGATGAGCCATCACCAGCAGCGGGGAGGAGGGAAAGGAGGAAAACCTTTCATGGTGACAAGCAAGGTAGGCTATCATGCTGTGTAAATGAGAACAAAAACCTCATAATACAAATGAATCAGTCATAGCCCAATACCAGGCAGTGGATAGGTGACATGAAACTTTGTGAATCATGGAATTATTACACTCCCCTCCCATCCACCTCCTGTTAGCAACTTTTCTAAGGTCAAGTATTATCTAAGTCATTATTCTTTTGAAATTGTATGTGGTAAACCTCTGCCAGACTCCTAGACTTTAGAAAATTGTCTTGTGTGACAAAGTTCCTCCTCTGCCTTGGTGGGTCCTGCACTTATTGGTGGATTTGCTCACCTCAGAGGTTCATGGCAGCCCTCAGTTTGGCCACTTTTGCTAAGTGGCTCAAACCTGCCTTTCACTCAGCTAATCTCATCACTGGCCAGCATGGGGAAAATGAAGGAGAACAATCCCCGCAATCTCTGCTGATCCACCTAGTCGGTCAGGGGACAGCCAGGGACCTTCCCCTCTGGTGGGACCCACAGTACAGGTCAACTCCTCTTATATCCAATAGGGGGAAGGAGAATGGGGGAAACCTGGGCCCGCCCTTTACTCTGGGTTCCAGCCCAGGGCCCCGTGGATCACAGCTATCTACTGTGTTTCTTCTAACAGCTGCGCGACAGCTACAATTCCCTGGGCTACTTCCCCATGGCCTCCTCCCAACACCTTCTTTATCCTCACCACAGGACCTTCCTCCTGATGCCAGATAGCGTTTGTAGTCCTCAGACCTCCAGCAGCACGCCCTCTCACTCTTAGCTCCTGATTAGCCTGCCTGTCCTAATTGATTCTGATAGCTTCTTAATTGGCTCCATGTGTCCTAATTACCCTGCCCTAATTGGTTCCAGCAACTTCATGATTGTTCTGGAACAGTCCATTATCTTACTCAGGAAAAAGGGACCTGCTTAATCTGGGGCTAATTTATCTACCATCTATCACTCTCCTGTAGCCATCTGGCCTGACCCTGTCACACTTGTTATGACAATACCTCTTTCTAAACAATTTTCATCTATATTAAGAACAACTTTAATTATGTCTCCTTCTTTGTATTACAACTAAGTGCTGAAGTAGTTATATCAGCTACAAAACAGATGCCCATTAAGCATCAGTTCTCTCATAGTAGTGATTTGTCACTAATGCCCCTGTTAGGGTTCTGGTAATTCTACCCTTGGGGTATTACAAAGTTGTGTACTCACTCCAGCTCCATTCACTCTGATGGGGACACTCAGTAGTCCTGTCACAGGGGCAGAGTCTCAGGCCCCCCCCCCCACACTCAGCCAAGTCTCTCTGGATATTTACCTCTTCCAGGGTTCCATCAGAGGAACAGACAAACAAAGTAGGAGCAGAAAAACAAAGGAAAAGGAAATAGGCAGTCAGTGCCAGCCTCTCTTCCTTCAGAGAGGCCTTGAACAAGCCTAGTCTTTCTCAAAGTCTGCTGATTAACTACCAGAAGGAATATAATGGTCCAGCCCACTTTTGCCTCAGGGAGCCTGGACCTTTTTTCAGGCAAGTGTGCAAGCTCTGTCCTCTATCAGGCTTCTGCTGGGAGCTGGGATGACTAGGAGTCTATTTTCCCTGCATAGCTGACTGCCTCTGAGTTGAGCTTCTCCTTCTTTTGAATTCCTCCTCCACTCCTGACATGACTTGCAGGTGCAGCACAGTGGGGCCATTCCTGCCCAGAGCAACTCCTTAACCCTTCCTTCCTGCCTGGTGCATCACAGGCCCATTGAGATAGCTCTTTCATCATGCAGTGGGATTTTATTCCATTTATTTTTCTTGAACTACATTAATGTTATGCAGTTTATTTGAACTCCCAAATCTTGCACATCTTGCAGACCTCAATTATTGTTTTACAAATATTACACCATGATCTTTGACACGTGCAACTAATAATAGTTCATCATCATTTGTCTTCACTATTCTCATCCATTTGTGTGTGGCTAATTTGTCCAATCCTTTACATCACTGCTGATCAGATTTTCCAGACTCTAGCATACTGGCTTCACATGCCACAAACTAAGCTCATGTTGTTGAGCACAGGACACTGCCTACTCTTACCAAGTGAATAACTATATCTCTCATGGCTCTTGCTCTAATTTCTCTTGGACAGGTATCACTGCAATATTCACTGCATTGCTGATAGGTTTCATGCATGTGTTTGGTTTGTTCTGTTTTTTCGAAAGAATATTTCTTTTTGGTTTATTCTGTCTTCTTTTTTAACACATTGTAATTCTTTGTTTGCTAATAATTTCATATGACCTTTCAAACTGAGCCCAAATCTAAAGTGTCTTCTTGGAGGCACTTTTCTTGCACTTATTTGAGTAGGCATTTAAATTCACTCTTTTATCTTGTCATCCCGATTGTCAAAGCAGCCATCTGTTGCTAACAGTCTTAGTTAACAGGCCCACTCATCCACGGAGTCTGTCTCATTTTGGTGCCTTTCATAGAATATTTGTCTGCACACAGTCATGTGACAGAGTAGCTTGCAGTATTTTCAAAAAGTTCAACTTGTTGATGATACCCATGACCTATATACAACCCTGGTTCATATTTTCACCATCAAAGAAAACTAGGCTTCCTTCTCTGCATCTCACCCTTTTGAGATAGTAGGTCTTACACTATTAGTTATGTACCACAGAAGCAGAAAAATACAGAAGGAACAATATCTGCCCCCAGGAACATAGGTTCTCAGGAATCTGACCCCACAGTAGGACCTGTGTAGGTAGACTTTCATATCCATGTGGAATCCAACTAAAGTCTACAGAGCTCCATCCAGGGTCAAGGCTCAGTCCATGTTGATCAGATTGAAGGCTGGGACCTAAATTTAACACAGGATTCTACTTTTGCTTACAATGGTGTAAATGAAGAGTAACATCTCTGAATTTGGTATTGGTATACAAGCGTAAAACCAGTGCAGGAAAGGAAGCAAGCTTACAGAACGTACACTTCAAATGTTAACATACATGCTATAAAGGTTGATAGTTGACCTTCCAAACAGTTGGCACCATTTTCTTTTATATATTATACATCATCCAGTTTCCAGTCAAGAGCTGACATTGAACCAGTAGTACTGAGACCCATTGCAACAGGAATACAGCCTACATTACTTGTATTCATTTGAAATTACCTTGTCTGCTATTTTATTTCTTTTAGGTGTTAATGAATAACCTCCGAGCAAGGAAAAGGCATTACAGATGAGAGAAACACAGTACACAAAAGGTGTCAGGTATGTGCATGTATACCAATGGATGAATTAGGGGGTCCTCAACTCCTCCTAACACCTGCTGGTAAGTGGGCTTTTGTTTGCTTGTTGTAATGAATGTCCTTGAGTTGCCTTTAGATGAAAGTTTATCCCTTATAATATGGAAGCCTAATGGGAAAGGAATTGTAAAGCTTATTCCTTCAAGAAATCCTTTTGAACCCTCATTTTGTTTTGAGCAGACCAGTCTGCAAAGGGGTGATACATAAATAAAGCTTGTGCTGATTACCCCTGGGAGAGCCAGGTTCTAGTTTATGCAACGTTTAAAAGGTAGCTTTGTTATGGTTTTCTTTGTTTGCTTAAATACCTACATGAACAAGTGAAACTAATAACCTTAGTACTCACCCATGGTGTCTTTGCAGCTAGACCTCTCTCGCTAATGACAATGATTGGCTGCAAACAGTAGCGGATTTAGCTGGAGAGTATTCTGACCTTTGACTTCCACTCAATGAACTCCTAGGACATGTAGTTTAGTAGTCACTTCGGTGCAGGCAATGTAGATTGTCCATGTAACCTGTCATTACTCTAAACCAGTTAAAATTTAAAACATCTTAATTTATTGGGTAGTATTGAATTAAAGGATGAAGTTAGATTTTCTGGGTTGTTTTTTACACTTATGGACTGAAGAAAGAATTTTTTATTTTTTTTAAATGAGGGATTTTAAAGAGGACTGAATGAATCAGAACCTTTTCTAGTAGTGCTTTGACATTGAGTGAAATGATATTGGAACAGAAAGAATTTGACTTTAGTAGACAGCCTTAGGCCAAAAAGTATTATGAATTGATGTGTGTTGTGAGTGATTAGGGAACTCCTTGAGCATGAGCTGAGAGGATGGGGGTAGAGGGATGTTGTTTGTTTTATATAATAAAGGATTTCTTATTAACCCTTACTCATCCACCAGGCAATACTAGCCTCTTGTGTAGAATATAACTATCCATAACTGGATTGGAAAATTATGGATGGGAGACTGTTGTGGATGGGAGGGTGGGGAGTTACCCTTTTTCTCCAGAGTCAGGTATTAGTTACAGCCAGGGACAGGATACCAGACTTAATGGATCACTGGTTTGATCTCCTGTATTCACCACTCAGCAAGAGCCAGGTTGAAGCAGCTGTATTTCCTCATGAGAAATCTGGGTGTAATTTAGAAAACAAGTTGGGCCAGATGGTAATGTTCCCAAGGAGTGCTTGGTGCAGCTGAAAGCAAAGGGGAGCAAAGCTGCCCTTTGCATTCCTCTGGTCCTGAAGGCAGTTCTGCACTGGACTCCAAAAAGACTCAAGTTCCTGTTCCAGAAGCCAGGAATTGCCAGGGCACATGAGAGCCTCATTCATTGTCCCTTCTTGCAGTCAAAGGGAACAGGGATTGCAGAGAAGCCACTAAGGGAGACTTTGTGCCATACCTAGATCTCTGTAGATAGGGGAGATCATCTTGGGCCAGAGCTACTTTGTGTCAGTAAAGGAGCTAGGATGGAGTCCTTTGTATATTTTACACTCTAGGACAAGTTGGTATCTGGTAGGAGGTTGTAAGCACTATACAACCTGTAAATGAGAATGCCCATCACACCACATCTCTGTCCAGAATGGTTTGTAGGGCTGTCCCCACATTCCGCCCCTTCCCCCCACCACACACACACACACATACATACTGCATTCTCAGGACGCACACAACAGATTCTCAGAATAGTCCACCCAGAAAGCCTTCAACCAGAGGAACCACCAGGAACACCTCTGCACAGAAAGAAGCAAAGGTAGCAGTGGCATCCGGCTGGGGATAGAGCAGAAAGGGCAGGGTGATCATCAAGGAGGAAAAATAAATTATGATATGTTCAGCCAATAACATACATCCTATCAGCCACTTACAGTTTACAGAGTTTACAGAGGGGCTCTGAAATGATAAGGTGCCCTATCTTACTGAATGGCAAGCACTGTAATATTAAACATCTAACTGAGGTGCTTGAAGATGCAGGACCCACACAGAAGGGAACTGTATGTCTGAGTGGGAACTGCCTCGGAGCTGGAATGGAACCCAGGTAGAGATAGCTGCATCAATATCTTAATCAATGATGTAGATAATAGCATAGAGAGTACACCTATAAAATTTGTGGATGATACCAAGCTGGGAGGGGTTGCAAGTGCTTTGGAGAATAGGATTAAAATTCAAAATGATCTGGACAAATTGGAGAAATGGTCTGAAGTTAATAGAATGAAATTCAATAAGGACAAATGCAAAGTACTCCAATTAGGAAGGAACAATCAGTTGCACACATACAAAATGGGAAATGACTGCTTAGGAAGGAGTACTATGGAAAAGGATCTGGGGGCCATAGTGGATCACAAGCTAAATATGAGTCAACCGTGTAACACTGTTGCACAAAAAGCAAACAATATTCTGGGATGTATTAGCAGGAGTGTTTTAAGCAAGATACAAGAAGCAATTCTTCTGCTCTACTCCACGCTGATTAGGCCTCAACGAGTATTGTGTCCAGTTCTGGGCATAAGATTTCAGGAATGATGTGGACAAATTTGAGAAAGTCCAGAGAAGAGCAACAAAAATTATTAAAGGTCTAGAAAACATGAGCTATGAGGGAAGATTGAAAAAATTGGGTTTGTTTAGTCTGGAAAAGAGAAGACAGAGGGGACATGATAACAGTTTTCAAGTACATAAAATGTTGTTACAAGGAGGAGGGAGAAAAATTGTTGTTCTTAACCACTGAGGATAGGATAAGAAGCAATGCGCTTAAATTGCAGCTAGGGAGGTTTAGGTTGGACATTAGGAAAAACTTCCTGTCAGGGTGGTTAACCACTGGAATAAATTGCCTATGGAGTTTGTGGAATCTTCATCATTGTAGATTTTTTTAAGAGCAGGTTAGACAAACACCTGTCAGGGATAGTCTAGATCAGGGGTTCTCAAAGTGGGGGTCGGGACCCCTCAGGGGATTGTGAGGTTATTACATGGGGGGGTCGTGAGCTGTCAGCCTCCACCCCAAAACCCTGCTTTGCCTCATTTATAATGGTGTTAAATATATTTTAAAATTATTTCAATTTATAAGGGTGGTCACACTCAGTGTCTTGCTATGTGAAAGAGGTCACCAGTACAAAAGTTTGAGAACCACTGGTCTAGATAATATTTAGTCCTGCCATGAGTGCAGGAGACTGGACTAGATGGCCTCTCAAGGTCCCTTCCCAGTACTATGATACTATGATTCTATAAACGGTACTTGAGGCCCATACGATTCCACACTGCAAGGGTTAAACCTTCCCTTAAAAATAAACAGAACTGATCAAACTGGGAATCTGATAAGGGGAACATATAGTGCCACACAACAGCTTGTAAAAGATAAACTTCAAATGCATGTGGGTGGATCTTAGGTAAGTGCATTGGCTCAGGGAGGGAAGGTGGGGGGCATACTGACAAGTGGAGCGTGTGACATTACACTCCATATTCTTTCTGAAAATATGCTTATGATTGGATATGGCATAACTGAGACATACTTTATGCAAGATGGCTCATGTAAGATATCATTGGAAAGGTTTCAGAGTAGCAGCCGTGTTAGTCTGTATTCGCAAAAAGAAAAGGAGTACTTGTGGCACCTTAGAGACTAACAAATTTATTAGAGCATAAGCTTTCGTGAGCTACAGCTCACTTCATCGGATGCATTTGGTGGAAAAAACAGAGGAGAGATTTATATACACACACACAGAGAACATGAAACAATGGGTTTATCATACACACTGTAAGGAGAGTGATCACTTAAGATAAGCCATCACCAACAGCAGGGGGGGGAAGGAGGAAAACCTTTCATGGTGACAAGCAGGTAGGCTAATTCCAGCAGTTAACAAGAATATCAGAGGAACAGTGGGGGGTGGGGTGGGAGGGAGAAATACCATGGGGAAATAGTTTTACTTTGTGTAATGACTCATCCATTCCCAGTCTCTATTCAAGCCTAAGTTAATTGTATCCAGTTTGCAAATTAATTCCAATTCAGCAGTCTCTCGTTGGAGTCTGTTTTTGAAGCTTTTTTGTTGAAGTATAGCCACTCTTAGGTCTGTGATCGAGTGACCAGAGAGATTGAAGTGTTCTCCAACTGGTTTTTGAATGTTATAATTCTTGACGTCTGATTTGTGTCCATTCATTCTTTTACGTAGAGACTGTCCAGTTTGGCCAATGTACATGGCAGAGGGGCATTGCTGGCACATGATGGCATATATCACATTGGTAGATGCGCAGGTGAACGAGCCTCTGATAGTGTGGCTGATGTGATTAGGCCCTATGATGGTATCCCCTGAATAGATATGTGGACAGAGTTGGCAACGGGCTTTGTTGCAAGGATAGGTTCCTGGGTTAGTGGTTCTGTTGTGTGGTGTGTGGTTGCTGGTGAGTATTTGCTTCAGATTGGGGGGCTGTCTGTAAGCAAGGACTGGTCTGTCTCCCAAGATCTGAGAGAGCGATGGGTCTCAGGATAGGTTGTAGATCCTTGATGATGCGTTGGAGGGGTTTTAGTTGGGGGCTGAAGGTGATGGCTAGTGGCGTTCTGTTGTTTTCTTTGTTGGGCCTGTATGCCAACATTTTTATGGCTGACTTAGAACAACGCTTCCTCAGCTCTCGTTCCCTAATGCCCCTACTCTACTTGCGCTACATTGATGACATCTTCATCATCTGGACCCATGGAAAAGAAGCTCTTGAGGAATTCCACCATGATTTCAACAATTTCCATCCCACCATCAACCTCAGCCTGGACCAGTCCACACAAGAGATCCACTTCCTGGACACTACGGTGCTAATAAGCGATGGTCACATAAACACCACCCTATATCGGAAACCTACTGACCGCTATTCCTACCTACATGCCTCTAGCTTTCATCCAGATCATACCACTCGATCCATTGTCTACAGCCAAGCGCTACGATATAACCGCATTTGCTCCAACCCCTCAGACAGAGACAAACACCTACAAGATCTCTATCATGCATTCCTACAACTACAGTACCCACCTGCTGAAGTGAAGAAACAGATTGACAGAGCCAGAAGAGTACCCAGAAGTCACCTACTACAGGACAGGCCCAACAAAGAAAACAACAGAACGCCACTAGCCATCACCTTCAGCCCCCAACTAAAACCCCTCCAACGCATCATCAAGGATCTACAACCTATCCTGAAGGACGAGCCATCGCTCTCTCAGATCTTGGGAGACAGACCAGTCCTTGCTTACAGACAGCCCCCCAATCTGAAGCAAATACTCACCAGCAACCACACACCACACAACAGAACCACTAACCCAGGAACCTATCCTTGCAACAAAGCCCGTTGCCAACTCTGTCCACATATCTATTCAGGGGATACCATCATAGGGCCTAATCACATCAGCCACACTATCAGAGGCTCGTTCACCTGCGCATCTACCAATGTGATATATGCCATCATGTGCCAGCAATGCCCCTCTGCCATGTACATTGGCCAAACTGGACAGTCTCTACGTAAAAGAATGAATGGACACAAATCAGACGTCAAGAATTATAACATTCAAAAACCAGTTGGAGAACACTTCAATCTCTCTGGTCACTCGATCACAGACCTAAGAGTGGCTATACTCCAACAAAAAAGCTTCAAAAACAGACTCCAACGAGAGACTGCTGAATTGGAATTAATTTGCAAACTGGATACAATTAACTTAGGCTTGAATAGAGACTGGGAATGGATGAGTCATTACACAAAGTAAAACTATTTCCCCATGGTATTTCTCCCTCCCACCCCACCCCCCACTGTTCCTCTGATATTCTTGTTAACTGCTGGAATTAGCCTACCTGCTTGTCACCATGAAAGGTTTTCCTCCTTCCCCCCCCTGCTGTTGGTGATGGCTTATCTTAAGTGATCACTCTCCTTACAGTGTGTATGATAAACCCATTGTTTCATGTTCTCTGTGTGTGTGTATATAAATCTCTCCTCTGTTTTTTCCACCAAATGCATCCGATGAAGTGAGCTGTAGCTCACGAAAGCTTATGCTCTAATAAATTTGTTAGTCTCTAAGGTGCCACAAGTACTCCTTTTCTTATTGGAAAGGTTATGATTTACTGAATGTGATTATACCGCATGTATCATTTCTGTATCTGATGTTAGGAATATTGACCATGTATCTGTATTTCAGAAATGCTACTTTGGGTGACACCCACAATTAGCCCTTCAGGTACAACAATGAAAAAGCCAGACAAGGCTGATGGCCCATCAGCAAAGACAATGGACTGTGAAAGAGCTTAGTCTTCCTGTGGATGCTACAAACAGCCTGTGAGTAATGGCTACTATGACCCTGCAGAGACATGTGACTGACTCATGTGGTACTGGACCCCCACCTTGGAATGCCAGTGTTTTTCCACTGGAAGACAAAGGGTTCCCGCCCTACACAAAAGTTAAATAAGGCAGGGGAGTGACATCATCATGGTTCTCCTCCTCCTCCTCGCCCAAAGAGACACTGGGAAACAACTGGAAACAAGAACTGAACTGGGGGGAGAAGAGTTGCACCCAAGCTGGAAGGGTGTCTAACCTGTGAATAATAATACCTGAAGTTTCAAGCTGTAGGCCATTGCAGCTGGCTTTCAAGAATCTCCGTAATCTGCTTGAGACAGCATTTAGGGAGAAACTACTATTTGTAGCCAATTTCTTTAGTGAATCAAGCTTAGGTTGTGTGCTTTGTTTTATTTGCTTAGTAATCTGCTTTGTTCTGTTTGCTATCCCTTATAATCACTTAAACTCTGCTGTTTATAGTTAATTTGTTTTGTTTATTATTCGACCCAGTTTGTGCAGTTTCTAACTGGGGAGGGGGGGCAAGAAGGTGTGCATATCTCTCTTCACATTGAGGGAGAGGGTGATTTTTTATGAGCTTGCGCTGTGCAGATATTTCTATAAAGTGCAATATACAATATACCTGCACTCCAAGGGAGGTGGGCACCTGAGTGCTGGGGCAAGTCCCTTAAACTGAGTCTTCCCAGAGCTGATCTCAGTGTTTGTGTCTTTCTGCAGGTGTGTGTGGCCCTGCCTGTGTGTTTGTGCTAGAGGAGGCTTAAGAGCCTGGCTCAGCAAGACAGGTTAAAGGGGCCCATGCTGGCAGAACAGGCGGGTCAGTGGTATCTTGCAAATCAAATGGCACCTAGAAGGGGTGCAACTCATCACAGAGCTGAATGGTGCTGTTCCTTGAGGAACTATCTGATTAACTAAGACACATTATATCTGGTGCTAGCTGATCAAAATAAAAGGTGCCTGGTGCACAAATCCACCCAGGCAAACACTAGTTAGTCCATCTTATTAGAATGTTTTATTTAAAAAAAATTACAGCTGTAAACACATGCACCTCAGCTAATTAGCTGCCCTGCACCCAGATTACAAGTTATTTACTGCACGTGAGCAAAACCAATAGCAGTGGCTGATTTTGGAATATTATTGCACCAACAGCCATTGAGACAGATTTCTTGCAAAGCCGTCCAAAGCCTGAGTCTTTATTTCTTTATGAGACTCTTCATTGTCCTCACTGAACATTTTTGCCCCAGGAGTATATTATTTTAACTGCAGCTGATGGAACAAAGTATGCCATGGGGAGAACAACCCATATACTCTAGCTGGGAGATTCCAGTTCACACATTCACAGAATTCTGTGAATAAAAGGAAAACCTCCCGTAACCTAAAAATATAATGTCCAGCAGTTCTGGAAGAAATGAAATCAGGGTTTGAGTGCAATGTAAAACACAACTTTACAGAGCTCAGAAAGATGGGGCACGGGAATATGCTGATTTTTTATTTTAAAAAAATATTATGTGTGTATCCATCCACACAGAGATTATGGATAGTTCTCAGGTTTCTGACAAGTTAGCAGAACAGTCTCAGCATCAGGAAGCTTGTCACTGCTAAGTTTAGTTCTATATGATGTAATCTGTACAAAAAGCTATGTCATCTGTTTTCAAGATTCTGTGGAGCGTCATTGAGCCACCCACAGCTCCTCCTACATCACCGTAGATTGTTCATTCTGGTTCACTGGTGCTGTTACCTATAACCTAAGTAAGACATGCCCTGCCATTGCTCATTGCTGTTAGGATAGCTTTAAAAGGATTGAAAGAGACAGTCTGGAGCAATAATTTGCTTTACAAATATTTTTTCTTCATATATCTGTCACTATAACACAACAATGCCTAAAGAATGTGGGAAATGAAATCATTTTTATTGCTGGTAAACATTACACCAGATATTCCTGGATATTTGACAGTCATTAAAAATTATCTGAATTAATTGAAAATTAATACATGTATAATGATTTTACTCTTATTTTAACTTTGCTTTGTAAATCTTTTGGTTTTCCCAGAGGCAGAGTCACTTATCAACTGTTAGACCTCAGAAGCTAATAAAAATTACTATCCTTCTCCTTTCTCACCCCCTTCCCCCGTCCAACATCCCCGCCCCTTGCCAAATTGCTTTGGCATGGAAGCAGGGACAAGACATTTTTAAAACAACCTACAGGGACTCTAACACTTGATTAGTTTGATATGATTTGTTTTTGATGAACCTATGTTATCCATGATTTATCACTTTATTTTTCTCTAGGTGCTTAAAAAAATAAAGTCTATTAATCATCCTAGCAATTTAATACATATTACTATTACTGATCTGAAATTCTGTCTTCCCCTCCTCCCTTCATAAACACAGGTCTGCCCTTTTTAAAGTGTTTCTCCTTTTCCAGTCCCCTGGGCCTCACCTGTGCGTCATGAGTTCACAAGAATTATTACCAATGGTTCCAAGTCTTGATTAGAATATTTGATCTATGTTTTATTTTCTTTAACCTGTTCCATCGTGATTCTCCCTCATGACCTCTCCCTTTCTTAATTAAGGGCCCAACCTTGTAAGGTGCTGAGCATGGGCAGTGGGTGAAACTTCCCCTGTGGGAGGCTAGCTCCTTATCCCACCTCTTCCACCCACAGCCCCCATCCACATTCCACCACTGTTCCACCCCAGGCCCTGCCCCCACCCGCAGCTGACTCACCGCTCACCTCTTCACACCTCCTCCGGAAGGTCCCCCACTCCATTCACCTCCTTCCCTGCTTGCCTCCTCACCCCCCCCCCGCCAAACCTTTCCCCCTCCTGCCATGCAGCTGGCTTGCTGCTTGCCTCCTCACCCTGCTGCTGCCCTCCCCAGCGAGACCCTCCCCCCTTTTCACCTTAAAGCACTAATAGCATTCCCCAAGGGAATTGAACTGGCAACAGTTATAAATCAATTGCCAGATGCATTTTCCTCTGTGTGGCAGGGAGTTCAGTAAAGAGAGAGACAAAAAGCCAGGGTACCTGTGCAAAACTGAAGCCTAATCTCTCCCTTTGAAAAAGTGTTTGTCATTGACAGCCTGCATTAGGACAGTAGTTTAATAACTTTTCTTACACAGAATTCCCTGCCAGATTTGTTTACTTAAACTGGGTTTGAATAAAACAACTCGATCAAGAAATAAACTCACTGGCTATGTCAGCTCCTCCTTAAGCGAGGTTAGTCAAAAAATACTTCTGCTGGGTACAGAGAATAACTGACAGTCCTTTGGAAACTGTTTTTAACCCCAATAACAGATTTTCCTACAATATAAAACCCAGCTGAATGTGGCCAAAGGCTTTCTGGGCATTGGCAAATGCCGGTTAAATGGCTTCATTACCACTTCAACGGCCCTTTGACAGTTTCAGTGAGCTGCTACTAGGTCTCTGGTCTGGAAGGCTTTTTCACTTGTGTAAAGTTTCTCAGGGATGAGGGATCCTCTCCCCTCAGTACTCAACCGCATGCAGCTCGCGCACATGCACACACACACACAAACACGCGCACACACACACAGAGGGAGTGAGGAGGAGTACTGCCAGCAGCTGCAGAGCCCTCCGAAGGGGGAGGGGAATGGAGTGGAGTGGAGAAAAGGAGAGGCAAGGAAGAAGACTCACCAGGCGGCAGCAGTAGGGTCAGAGCAGGGGGCACAACAGCCCAGGTATTGGGCAGTAGATATGGCTGTGCTAGGGGAGGCAACACCTCCCCTTATCTATTATACCCGCCATGCATGTGCTGAGCACTCTCAAGTGCTTTTGAAATCAATAGGATCTGAGGGAGTTTAAGGCCTTGTTGGATGGGCCTCTATTATTGCAATAAGCATCCTATTATCATTAATAACTTTTTTGTTGACTGCTGAAGCTGAGTAACTATAAAGTATTTCAGTTTTCTACTTGCCATCTCTTTGTAGTCCTTTCCAGTAGAGCAGTGGGCCTATACTTTCTTCTTGCTTCATAGTTATACAGCTTATTCTTGTTTCCTTGTACATCCTTTATTAACAGGACATACTTCATCTTCTGACTTTGCCCCAACTTGTCCTACTAGTTGGGCTTAGTCACTGCCTGAGGTCCTTTGTAACTTACTTCTTCTGAGCCTCAAACTTCTGCCATCGCATCCATTTAATGTACGGTACAACCGTGAATGTTCTAGCTCACTCACTAATTTATATAGTCCTGTGTTACAAGAAGGTGGACACTATGGCAGTAACTAGGATAGCCGCTCCTCATATCCACAAGTGTGAATACAGGTATTGCCTTCTTCATATATCTGAAGGACAGAAGGAACCATTATGATCATCTAGTCTGACTGTATAACTGAAATCAGAGACCTTCACCGAGGAATTAGAACCTCACTAAATAATAGTAATTTTTGTAACTCATGAATTCACTGTGAATCTCAGTTATTTCAGCTTGTCATTTTTTGCAAGAAATATATTCATTTTCCATGTGCCAAATGATAAAAAGTCTCAGAAAAAGGGAACCAAACTGATGCAATGTTTTCTTCGATGTTATGGGAGCTGCAGTATTGCCAACCTCACCATTGAAAAATCATGAGTCAAACCCCCAAAAATCATGAGGTTAAGAAAAATCTATGATTTTTAAGCCAATGAAATGTGGGTCTATATCTCTTCTGGTTTCTTATCCTTTAAGATGCTCTCAGGTCACACATGTGGCTGACAGTGGGAGCCCCAGCCTCCTAGTGTCCCCTTTAGGGACTCTTGCTGTCAGCCCTGCCAGCTCCAGGGCTGCCTGATAGCAGGAGCCCCAGCCACTGGGGCTGGCAGCAATTTCTCAGTAAAATTGTTAAGTGTGACTCATGATCTCAGGATAGAACTCTCAAATGTCAGGATTTTTTTTTAGAGTGGCTGGGGTAAAAATCCTGACATTTCAGAGTTCTATCGCAAGATCATGACTCAGGCTTAATTTTACTTAGAAATCACAACAGTTGATATGTCTGCTATAATTCCATTTGCCATACACTCTCCTCCAGGCGACATAACTGAGAGAAATGCATATGCAGGCAAAATAGGAGTTATAAATTGCAAAGAATTCTTTATGCAGAAACCAGGATGTTAATTATTACTCTGTGGTATGAAGTATGTAGAAATGGCACAATCCTAAAGTATAATATCTGATTAATTTTGCCCTGAATTAAGAATTGTATTTAGATGAGCAACTGTAGTTTTTATTCTCTTGCTCTAGGATTGAAAAATCCCATTGCTGTTTTAGTGTCAGCATCATGATGCAAAACACAATGGAAGTTGCTTCATGTATCAGCATGATAATGCAGAATGCAGACTTGTCTGGCAGAAAAGTCATTTCAGCTGTCAATATGTTAAACTCTATTGGGAGAATAGGCTGAAATGAGATGGAGTGTTGTCATGCTGGAAGATGTTGACGTGTGAAGATGGAAGGTGCTAATTGGTGCTATTAAACTTGTTGCTTGATCTATAAATAATTGCAGAGGTGCTTGAAGTGGTGGCTGTACTAATCAGATGGCAGAGGTTCCATGTGTCCACCCTTTTGGTTTTCTGATTTTCCCCCAAAATCAATAGGGTTCAGGCCATTAATACCTAGAACATTGCCTGAACTGTTGGAATTGAGCGGATGTGGCATTCAAAAGATATTGTGTCACAGACAGACAAACAGTGAAGTGTAGTTGAGTTGACTGTAAGTCCACCACGAGCTCGGCCAAGTGTATATTTACACCCTGAGTCACTGCTGCAATACTTTATAGTTTTATTCCAGTGATTTTAGTGCCAATCCATCAGCATAAAACTGGAGTAACACTGTGGTCACTCAAGCTCTGCCTACTGCATGCACAGCTCAGGAATAGAAGCTTTCGGGACTGAAATAGGTATTCTTTCTAGGCACACATAAAACATCAGCATCTATAATGAATTCTAACATTTTATTCACTAATTTTCTTTATAAATAAAGACACATTTCACTTGTAACCGATATCTAATTCAGAAAGATACTACAGTGATGAGCACTAATAAAAACTGTAAGATACAACAAAGCTGTGTACTGATGCAAGTACATTGGCAAATCTTTTTACGCATTCCTTTCCCATGGTTCAAGGAAATCCAAGCCAAGATGTGCAAAAATTTCTTCTTCGCTTTTGGCTTTGAGAAATATCCTCTGTAAAGGGAGGAGGGGGGAAAGGTTAATATGATCATTTTGATTATTTAAATTAATGTGCTTGCTTTTTGAAACTTAGGCTAGTCATTTTTTGCCTTCTCCATGCTCGCTCCCACCCATAAGCAACTCTTTTTTCCATTACCACATCAATCTGCACAGTGATGACCTCAGAATGTGAGAGATGGTAAGCAGAATGATTCCTTATCTTGCAGAAGTGGAGCCAAACTGCTTGTTGCTTTCAACCCCAGTGACCAGTTTACATCTTTTTGTACTGATTTACATTTCAAGGCTAACTGCATAAAGATTAGGACTTCATTTTTTAAATGAAAGTTAAGGTTTTCCTCCAGGGTGGACTTTCCTAACAAGCTCATCATTGTCATATATAAGAAAATAGCACTATTCTCAAAAGATGTGTTCAAGCCAATTCCACACAGTTATACTAACTATGGGCAAAACTCAGCATGTCAGAGCTTTCCTAATTCCCATATATTCTACAAAGAAATGTCATGTGCCTGGGAAACTGGGCTGGAAATTTTGTGGGACTAGGCAGCTACTGTTAGAATTTTTCCCCAATAAACTTGTTATAGTAACATTCACATTTGATTTCACATATGGGTATTTTATACTGTATTGTAACATGCTGGCACAGAAACCAGGAGCAAGCATTTACTCTTTAAAGAAACAAAACCAGAAAATCTGATGGCTAAATGGTATGGAAAATATTCCCTTTAGTAGTTGTGTGCTGTTTTCATAACTGTGGTGCAACATCAGTTAAAGATACAAAGCTTGCAGTGCAGATGAGCATTAAAATATAATGTGGACCCCATCATTTGGAGGAGTTAGGGCAAGTGTTCAGAGGGTAATCGCTATCACCTGGGAGTGCTGTACAGTTCAGATGTGCTTCAACCAGAATCCCAGATCTGAACAACCTCAAACTTTGGGTCCATTAAGAATCCAGGGCCAGAGTCTCTGGTCCACTAAGTTCACTTTGCAGGGCAAAATGAACTTAAACTGGCTGGAGAAACCTGCAGGAGAATTTCCCCATGTGGGGAAAAGATATGTGGTTCCCATTTCACTGTTTCAAAATTATCGACCTACTAATTTTATCAACCTACAGGTATTTATGTAAAGTTCCCCCAATATGTAGTTGAACCCAGTCCAGGAACCTAAGTCATTTCTCTCTCAGAAAATTACTGCCATGTTGTGTAATAGTGTATAGCATAAAGAACAGGAGGACTTGTGGCACCTTAGAGACTAACAAATTTATTTGAGCATAAGCTTTCGTGAGCTACAGCTCACTTATAGCATGTGTTTAACATTTTTCTGAACTGGCAGCATAAACTCATCTTAATGTGCAAGTATATAGACATTTTAATTAAGATTAATTAGCATTTATTCTCTATTAAATAAATAACAAGTATTTATTCTGTATTAACTATATATAATTTTGAATATAAAGATATTTTTAGAAACTGTGCACAAAATTTTATAGCCAGATATTTTTAAACACACATACCCTTTGTCTGTCTCTACTTCCCTGGTGCAGCATGCCTACACTGGTTCTTACTAGGCATGGGAGCTGCTTGGTTAAGTCATCAATCCAGTTATTTGGGATTCATATTCCACAGTTTTGTTGCTGGGAATGTTTGTGTACCAATTGCACTGCACGATGGATCTGATCCAAAGCCCATTGAAGACAGTGGCAGTCTTTCCACTGGCTTTACCTCTGGCCCTGGTGTAAACAGCTGTAGATCCATTGATTTCAGTAATGCTTCTCCCAGTTTAGATCTGGTACTACGTATATTGATGGTTCATCATTTGTACATAATGGTAACAAAACTTCACAAGGTATATAGAATTGTTTCCTTCTTAACATAACGATGTCTATATGTCTAAGGAGATTTCCATTGCAAGCAAGTCATGTTAAAACTCAAGGGAAGGATTTGGCCCACTGGTTCAGAGATTTCTTTTGCTCCTAATGAAATAAGCTTGACACTCATTTTTGTTATAATAATAATAATAATAATAAGCACGGAGTCCTGATTTTTAATGGGGGGTTTATCCAACCTCCAATTTTTGCATGTGAAGTTTAAGCATACAAAACATCCAAACACTGGCAAGGTGCCCACAGGACACAGAGTTGGAAATCTATTTTCTACCGTATAAATGAGCTGCAATTATCATGCATCAACTTTTAATTGCAAGTTAAAAATTGTATCTGCCTTAACAGAGGCTACTTTTCAAACGCAAGCCCATTATGTTCCATTAAGATTTAAACTACATTTAAAAACTATGTTCTGAAATAAGCGAGAGATATACAAAAAAAGCCTCATTAGAAAAAGATATTCTTTCCCATATGGGACAATGTAGAAATGCCAGAAAAGACAAAATCTAAGAAGACAGCAAAATGAGAGCACCCATAAGTATCCCTTAAATCTCTACCCAATACTATAATGGCATCCCAGATATTTCTTCTCCAGAAAATGATATATTACAACTGAGTTACAAATCATCAGGTGTGCAGCCTTCCAAAACTGCAACACATTTCCAGGCAGCAGCATTACTTTCCAGGGTGCTGCAGTACTTCTGGGAATAACATCAAAAACCTAGTGGCACCTAACCTCCCCCAATGTGGGAGGGTAACCAACTAGGTATTCTGCTTATCATGGTAATTGGAGGGACCCACATTTTCCTAAGCCTACTTGTCTCCTCTCACCCTCTTTATTGAGTTATTTCTAAAGGACAGGATTTTGTCACTCACTTGTGGATAACGGAAGAGAGGAAAACATGAATGGATCATGGCATCTCTGCAGTACTATCTCACAGTAGATTAAGATGATAAAATATTCATTTTTATGTAAATGCTGAGTGTGCTGTGTTTTGGTTGTATAATAAAGATTCTTCACAGTTTAACAAACTGCTAAAATCATCCATTTTTTTTAAAACATCCATGAATCATTGCAGAAACCTGAGATGTGTTCTTAAATGTGTGGCCATCTGTTATGGATGCTCTTTAATGGAAGCACTTCACGTCTTCTGGACCTCAAACTACTCGCCGTTTATGTTGCACAATAGAATCTCACTTTTAATTTTCTTCTCTCACCCTACTAATAAAGATGCTATTTCTGTGATGCTATTTACTCATCTCATTTGCTTGACAGGAATTTTTTAATACAAGGAATTAATGCTGACAACTGTTCTTAGTAGCTACAAACCATGTCTCTAAATGAATCTCTAGTTGGTACCTGCCAACTACTTTAGCTGTATGAGTGGTATTAATGTAAATCATAACTTATTATGCTGCCTCTTTGTGAATCTCTACTGACCTAATACAATGACGCATATTTGATTATTACAATCAGCAATCAACCCTGTTCTTTTCCTTTTTGTTTCTTCCCTACACCTGGGTCTTTTTTTTCCCCACTCCTTTTTGCTCAAAAGTAGTAAATAATGAACTGCCTGTCTTCTTGTGACTTTTTTGCAGCTTCTTACCAATGTTCAACAGAACCAAGCTGCATTCCCAATCATCACCATCAATTAAACTTTCAAAAAACAATGGGATATAGCAGCTGGTATCTCTTGTCTCTTATCCCATCTGATTAATTCTGTTATTCCAATGGATAGAAATATTAAAATCGTGGTTGCAAACATGACCATTAACTATACTTAATGCAGATCATCTGCCTTCCAAATCTTTTCTTGTGTGAATTGCTACTTCTTACTTTTCATTTTGACATTAATGATCAATAAGATCTTTAATAAATTGTGAAGCACTATTTGACGATTTCCTAATTCCTGATTCCCAAAGCTCAATCAGATGTCATGCTATTTTTATCATTACTTTGTTTAAACTAATTTAATTCTATGAAGCCAGCTAGACAAAAACATCAATATCTAAATAAGAATTATAGGATTAGTTAAATAAATCATAGTGGGCATGCTGCTTTTGGGAGTGAGAGGCAATTTTTGCAGAGGGTTGCGTGTATCATTTCAACAACATGAAGAGTTATAAAGCATTCTGGTTCTTTCCAGGTCTGTGGCTCAGACGTTCTTCTCCCACCATTTTACAGAGCACTTTTGTGTGCAACATTAACCATTTTTTGTCCAGTCTCTTGACTAGACCAACACGTATACAGACCTACTAGTTCCTCAGCATGTAAGGGGCAATTCATCCAATATATGTAGAAGGGTAAGATGGTCCAAAGAAAGCAGAGATTGGTGAAAATCATCATGTAGAAAATTTTTACACAAATAAAAAAGGACTTTCTAAAATATGCAAAAGTCTGTAGATACTGTCCAATAGGTCTAGTTTATAAGAATCCCCACAATTTCAGTTATGCTAACCTAGTTAAACCCTTTTACAAAACTTGCACTCTTAAAAAGTAACTTATGCAAGTGTCTAAGGCACAAACATATAGCATTGTCCTTGAATATCTGGCATGAGGTGATTCTTTACCTGGCCTTCTATTTCTAATAGGCTGTAGTCATTGCAAAGACACCCTCACCTATCACCTGTGTCAGGGTAGGTCTATACTATAAAATTAAGTCGAATTTATAAAAGTCGATTTTTTAAAAGCCATTTTATACAGTCGATTGTGTGTGTCCCCACACTAATGCACTAAGCGTATTAAGTCGGCGGAATGCATCCACAGTACCGAGGCTAGCATAGACTTTCGGAGCGTTGCACTGTTGCAGAACCTGCAAAAGCAGGCGAGGAAGCAATGGCAGTGCGGTGACAAGAGTGGTGAGGACATGGACAGACTTCTCTCAAAGCACAGGCCCCAGCAATTTGGCCATCCTGGTGACAATGGGACAGGCTTATGCCATGGAACGCCAATTCTGGGCCCATGAAACAAGCACAGTGGGACCGCACAGTGTTGCGGGTATGGAATGATTCCCAGTAGCTGCGAAACTTTCGCATGCATAAGGGCACTTTCATGGAACTTTGTGACTTGCTTTCCCCTGCCCTGAAGTGCAAGAATACCAAGATGAGAGCAGCCCTCACAGTTGAGAAGCAAGTGGCGATAGCCCTCTGGAAGCATGCAATGCTAGACAGCTACCCGTCAGTCAAGAATCAATTTGGAGTGGGCAAATCTACTATGGGGGCTGCTGTGATGCAAGTAGCCAATGCAATCGCTGAGCTGCTGCTATCAAGGGTAGTGACTGTGGGAAATGTGCAGGTCATAATGGATGGCTTTGCTGCAATGGGATTCCCTAACTGTGGTGGGGCCATAGATAGAACACATATCCCTATCTTGGGACCGGACCACCAGGGCAGCCAGTACGTAAACCGCAAGGGGCACTTTTCAATGACGCTGCAAGCACTGGTGGATCACAAGGGACATTTCACCAGCATCAACGTGGGATGGCCGGGAAAGTTACATGATGCTTGCATCTTCAGGAACTCTGGTCTGTATGAACAGCTGCAGCAAGGGACTTACTTTCCAGACCAGAAAATAACTGTTGGGGATGTTGAAATGCCTATAGTTATCCTTGGGGACCCAGCCTACCCCTTAACGCCATGGCTCATGAAGCCATACACAGGCACCCTGGACAGTAGTCAGGAGCTGCTCAACTATAGGCTGAGCAAGTGCAGAATGGTGGTAGAATGTGCATTTAGACATTTAAAAGTGCGCTGGCGCAGTTTACTGACTCTGTTAGACCTCAGCAAAACCAATATTCCCATTGTTATTGCTGCTTGCTGTGTGCTCCACAATATCCAAGAGAGTAGGGGGGAGATGCTTATGGTGGGGTGGGATGTTGAGGCAAATCGCCTGGCTGCTGATTACATGCAGCCAGACACCAGGGTGGTTAGAAGAGCATAGCAGGGCGTGCTGGGCATCAGAGAAGCTTTGAAAACCAGTTCCATGGCTGACCAGGCTATGGTGCGACAGTCCTTGATGAAAACCTGCCCTTTGGTTCACTCTACTTCCCTGTAAGCCGAACGGCCCTCCCCTCCCCCTTTCAATCACCACTTGCAGAGGCAGTAAAGTAATTGTTGTTTCAAATTCATGCATTCTTTATTAATTCATCACACAAATAGGGGGATAACTGCCAAGGTAGCCTGGGAGGGGTGGTGGAGAAGGGAAGCACAGGGTGGGGTGGTGGATAAGGGGAAAAGGGAAGGACAAGGCCACACTGCACTTCAAAACTTATTGAATACCAGCCTTCTGTTGCTTGGGCAGTCCTCTGGGGTGGAGTAGTTGGGTGCCCGTAGCGCCCCTCCCCCCCACGTTCTTGGGCATCTGGGTGAGGCAGCTATGGAACTTGGGGAGGAGGGCGGTTGGTTACAAAGGGGCTGCAGTGGTGGTCTGTGCCTTTCCTGCACCCCAACCATATGCTAGAGCATAGCAGTTTGATCCTCCAGTAGCCTCAGCATTGCATCCTGCCTCCTTTCATCATGCTGCCGCCACCTTTCCTCTTGATCCCACCACCTCTCCTGTTGCTCCAGCCTCCTGTCCTCATTCATTTTGTGCTTTCGTGGACTCTGCCATTGTCTGCCTCCATGCATTCTGCAGGGCTCTTTCACTTTGGGTAGACTGCATGAGCTCAGAAAACATTTCATTGCGAGTGCAGTTTTTTCACCTTCTTATCTGCACTAGCCTCTGGGATGGAGATGCTAGTCGCAGCGTTGAAACATTTGCAGCTGCGGGAGGGGAAAAAGGGAGATTAAAATTGAAAAAGACACATTGGCCATTTAAAAGGACGGGATGATGTTTTCGGGTTAATGTGCAACACAAACCCAACTAACCCCCCCTACACCCAATTCTCTGGGATGATCACTTCACTTCACCCCACCCCACCCCCACTGCATGGCTAACAGTGGGGATGATTTCTTTTCAGCCACAGGCAAACAGCCCAGCAGGAACGGCCACCTCTGATGTCCCCTTAATAAAATTCCCCTATTTCAACCAGGTGACCATGAATGATATCACTCTCCTGAGGATGGCACAGAGAGATAAAGAATGGATGTTGCTTGAATGCCAGCAAATACCGGGACCACACGCTGCCATGCTTTCTTATGCAATTATTCCAGACTACGTGCTACTGGCCTGCCATGGTAAAGTGTCCTACCGTGGAGGACGCAATAAGGCTGCCCTCCCCAGAAACCTTTTGCAAAGGCTTTGGGAGTACCTCCAAGATAGCTCCATTGAGATGTTGCTGGAGGATTTCCACCCCATTAACAGACTTTTCCAGTAGCTGTACTGGCCACAAATGCATCCCAAGTCTTCAGGGCAAACTAAATCATTAAACACGCTTGCTTTTAAACCATGTATTATATTTGCAAAGGTACACTCACCAGAGGTGCCTTCTCTGCCTTCAAGGTCCGGGAGCCCAGGTTGGAAGGGTATTGGTTGCACGATGATAAACAATTCCTGGCTGTCGGGGAGAATGGTTTCTCTGCTTGCCTGGTGTGTGCCATCATCTTCCTCATCCCCAAAATCCTCATCCCTGTTGCATGAGACTCCCTTGCAGGAGTCTACATAGAGGTGTGGGGTAGTTGTTGGGGCATGCCCTAGAATTGCATGCAGCTCATCATAGAAGCAGCATGTCTGGGGCTCTGACCCCTAGTGGGTGTTTGCCTCTTGGGTTTTTTGTTAGGCTTGCCTGAGCTCCTTAAGTTTCATGCAGCACTGCTGCAGGTCCCTGTGATAGCCTCTGTCCTTCATGCCCTTGGAGATTTTGTCAAATATTTTGGCATTTCGTCTTTTGAAATGGACTTCTGATAGCACAGATTCATCTCCCCATACAGCAATCAGATCCAGTACCTCCTGTTTGGTCCATGCTGGAGCTCTTTTGCGATTCTGGGACTCCATGGTCATCTCTGCTGCTGAGCTCTGCATTGTCACACCATGGTGGCCAAACACAAAATAAAATTCAAAAGTTTGTGGGGCTTTTCCTGTGGCCAGTGCATCAGAGTTGAGAGTGCTGTCCAGAGTGGTCACAATGGAGCACTGTGGGATTGCTCCCAGAGGTCAATACCGTTGAATTGCGTCCACACTAACCCAAATTCGACCCTGTGATGTCGATTTCAGCGCTAATCCCCCCATTGGGGAGAAGTACAGAAATCGATTTTAAGATCTCATTAAGTCAACAAAAATGGCTTCGTTGTGTGGATGGGTGCAGGGTTAAATCGATCTAACACTGTTAAATTTGACCTAAACTCAGTGTAGACTAGGGCTCAGTTAGCATTCAAAATAGACACAAATTCACATATGTTCCATGCAAACCTACCAGTACATCTCACTACTATTATAAATAACTTAGAGTAAAAATACTGAATTGAGCAAATGAGGTAACAGAAAAGGTCATACAAGATAAACATCCCTCACTATAGGACTTTACGTCAGACTGTTTCCCACCTCAGCAGTTCAGGGGTGAGCCTGTATGCCACGACTAAACTCATAAAATACCCATCTAGCACTTACAATTTCATAGCACCCTCAGATATCTAATTAATAAAAGTGGATTTAGTGCTTGCAAAAGATGTCAAACCAACAGCACTGGAAAGTGAGGTCCTCAGAGTAAGCTCTCACACATTCCTCACTTAGGTTCCTTAATCCTGAACATGAGTCATCTGATGGAAAGATCAGCTGCTCATTTTTTCTGTACCCATTATTTAAATAATTGGCTTGTCGTGGGATACTGCTAATGAAGATGATAATGCCATCCATGATGTGGATTAAACCCTAGTTCCTTAGGAAATAGTAAACTAAGACCATAAGCTTGGTTCACATAGGCCACCAAAAAGCCATCACCTCTCATTTTACACTACATATACTGCCCCTCACTACTACCTTTCAATATTATTTGGGAGTCTCATACTTGATTTTGGCGGTATAAGCCAGAGCAAGATCTTTCTCAGAGTGAAGCATCTGGTCCCATACCTCATTTTCCTACCATTAAGGTAGCATTGGCTGTTTAGCTGCTGCAACTATTAGTCCTGGAAAAATGCAATGGGCTCATTATTGGGTTACATTATCCATGGAACCTACAAAATATGGAGAAGGTGGAGGTAGAATGCCAACTGAGATACAAGACCCCTTGAGGCCCTAGGCTTTGAGGCCTATAAAAGATCTGGTTCTCACATACTTTTTTTTAACTGAGCAGATTGTGGAGGAAAAACAGAAAACAAAATATTTTTGAGAATTGTGTAACATAAATTGCAAAGAAAATATGCAATGTTTGGCCTAGCTTTGACTTTTAGGTGTGCATCAGAGAATGCCATGCATGTACTCATTCCAGTCTTCCCTTTGTATCCCCAAATGCTTGTATATTCTGAAATAAACTCTTGTGTATAGCATTCTTAGTGATTTTCTCATTTAAACCTGATTTACACTCAGTAATTTTCATGTAGTGTGGTATGTGACATCCATCTAAATTAAATTAGTACACATTTTCCATTCATTTTAAAATTATTAAAAAGTTAAATTTAATTGACAGTATAATTACTATTTTTACAATATTTTCAATATATTGGATGATAAATACCAGGCTGACAACATACCCATACAGCTCCAGCACTACTTGAGTCGTCACAGTGGGAGTAAACAAGACAGTAACAAATGAATATATAAAAAAATTTACAGACTTTGGAGTCTACTGCTCAGTGTGCCTGGAAATGAGCTATTTTCAAACCAGTTTTGTAGGTGAATTTGTGCTTATGAAAGTGAGGTGACAACAGCACTAGTAAAACCAAGCACAGTGAGAGATACTTATGGTGACCATACGGCCCGTTTTGGCCGGAACAGTCCTTTTTTTAAGCCCGGTCCTGGCCATCCCGACTTTTTTGACAAAACTTTGTCCAATTTGCTCTTGCAAACTGATCGGTTGGCAAGAGCAAATTGGACAAATGCACCACTTTGTTGAAAAAGTGAAGGGACTGGGACCCCTAGTGGTGTGGGGGCTTTGGGCTGGCCCATGGGGTGTCCCATTTTCCCTTTTGGAAAACATGGTCACCTTAGTATACTATAATGCAGCTCAAATGTATCTTGCACAGCAATTTGCACACCCTCTGTCACTTTACTAGGGATATATCTTCCAAGGTACTATGTCAGTTTGGTCCATTTACAATATCTATTCAGAAAGAAACAAAGACCTTGCAGTCTTTGAGATTTGAAACTACTTATCCAGATGTGAAAGGCCTTCGCATTAAATGGTAAGTTACAGGAGTAACACACTGACATCTTCAAAGATCTACAATTTAAATATTAGACCATGATTGATTGGTTAGAGCAAAAGTGCAAGGCTGTTCGGTTATTTGTTCTCTCTCTGCCCTCCCTTGTCCAAATAGCATCCTCACCACTGACAGAAATATAAATATCTAGAAATTATCTTTTCACTCACTGCAATTCTCATTTAAAAGTAGTAGGGCTACATGAACCAAAGCACAGTCATCTGGTGGAATCAATCAAGATGTCCTAATAAAAACTGAAGTCTGGGAACTGGAGTAATTGTAGATTGTTGTCTGAAAACATCAGCTCAATGTGCAGCGGCAGTCAAAAAAGCTTACAGAATGTTAGGAACCATTAGGAAAGAAATAGATAATAAGACAGAAAATATCATAAAGCCACTGTATAAAGTCCATGGTATGCCCACACCTTGAATACTGCATGCAGTTCTGGTCACCTCAGCTCAAAAAAAGATGCATTGAAATGGAAAAAGTACAGAGAAGGGCAACAAAAATGATTAGGGAGTATGGAACTGCTTCCATATGAAGAAAGACTAAAAAGACTGTTCAGCTTAGAAAAGAGACAACTAATAGCAGATATGAGAAGAGGTCTATAAAATCATGAATGGTGTGGAGGAAGTGAATAAGGAAATTTTATTTACCCCTTTACATAACACAAGAACCAGTCACCCAATAAAAGTAACAGGCAGCAGGTTTAAACAAACATAAGGAAGTACTTATTTACGTATGGCACAGTCAACCTGGGAACTCAGTGCCATGGGATGTTGTGAAGGCAAAAGTATAATGGGTTAAAAAAATTAGATAAGTTCATGAAGGATAGGTCCATCAATGGCTATTAGCCTACATGGTCAGGGATGCAACCCCATGCTCTTGGAGTCCTGAAACCTCTGACTGCCAGAAGCTGAAATTGGACACTAGGGGATCAATGGATAATTGCCCTGTTCTGTTAATTCCCTCTTTGAAGCATCTGGCACTGTACACTGTCATAACACAGGATACTGGGCTAGATGGACCACTGGTCTGACCCAGTATGGCCGTTTTTATGACTATGGATGCAGAAAAACAAGTGGAGCATTATTATTATACTAATCAAATGGAAACCTAAGTAATTGCCAAGGGTAAACAATACCAAAGGCTAAAAAGAGAGCTAAAATGGCCAGTTTCCTACAATCATAGTCTAATTGTCAAAGTAATATACTAAACTCATTTCAGCACATACCAAATTAAGTATTCAAATGTGAGATATATTTGCTGTAGAAAGGATCACAGTAAAATAACTAACTTGTTAGGGCACCAGCTTATTTCTCATCTGAATGTTCTTTTTTCACTTTTGAAATACATTAGGATGTAAGATCAAACTTTCCAGTCAGAAAAAAAAAAGATTTTGAAGGTCCCAGTCAAATTGTATGATGTCTGACTGGCAGACATTTCTGACCTGACCAAATGTTCATTGTAACTGGCAAGTACTCATAGGCTGAGGATTTTTTTTTTTTAAGGTAAGTAAGATGAACTAACGGAAATGTGGTAAAACCACAAACATAAGTACTGTGGATGGATGCAGTATCGATGTTATAAATATTGATCACGTTTAACCGACTTTTCAGTTGCCTCTGCCAACTAAGTCATCTTCACCAAGACCACTGATGAAGCACGCTGCTGAGTGTAGATTACACTAACATTCTAGATCTCTGAGGAGCCATTTTAATTACAAAAGGCTTCCCTTTTTCTCCAAAATATGGCATTTTCCTAAAATCATTCTGGTCCCAGGATGAAGATTACTCCATCTCAAATTTTCCCCTTGTTGCATCTCTCCCTACTTCCATTTGCCCCTTCCCCACCCTCATACTAGTATCTCCTTCCCTCTCCTGCCTTCTGAGAGTCTCTCATTTCCTAGATCCTGTTATTTCTATCTTGCTATCTCTGCAGTCCTTCCACAGCTCTTTTTTTCTCCTCTGCAAGGCTCCCATATATCTCTCCATTTCAGTGTTGCAGTTGGTTTTATTTTCAAATTAAAATGTACTTAGATACATTTGTATTAGTCGAGAAGGAGTCATCTACCTTCCCAATAAATATCTTTCACTTGCTGATGTGTTCATCTATGTTAATGTGCAAACACTCTTGATGAGCTAAAACACTGAACAGTGAAGAAGGGCTGATTTTTACACAGGATAAAAATTCTTTTCTTTCACTTACACTAAAAAAATCATTCTGATAAAAGATTAACTTGATACTTGAACAGTGTGTGCAAGTCTCAGACTGCACCTATGAATTCTTTACTTGATATGGAGATTTTTAAAAATATATTTAAATTGTGTAATTACTTTCAGACCATGCACACCCACACCGCTGAGTATCACCTCAAAGGAATTCAGGTTTTCGACTAAAATATTCTATTATATTGCAGGAAAAATATTTGGAAAAAAGTTTGTCTTCAAAAAAAAAGCATCGAAGTCTTTATGTTCTGTTATAGCTGTTCTGGTATTTTTAAAAATTTGCTGCAGCTCTCTTCAGTGTATCCAGTAATTACATTTTACCAAGCTCAGAGAAGGGTTATGGCAACAACAAAGTGGCTGCCTCAGACCACTTAACATCTGTAAAAATCTTAGATATATCAATAATGGACATAAGAAAGTAAGCTTGAACAGGTGCAAGAGTCACCATTATCAGTGTACTTATCTGAAAGAACAAAGAAGACAGCCACTGTCAACGTTTTTCTAAAAAGGTAACTGCTGTTCATAGATTTTTTTGCTTGATGTATTGTTATTAAATGTAATATGTGACATTAGCCTAAAGCAATTTCTTCTAACCCACAAAAGATTGAGAAAGAAATAAACAGTCTCTCAAAAGCCTGAACTTAGTCCCTTTTTCATTTATCAGACTTTCAAGGAAGAGAGTATATTGGGCTTACATATCTGTGTTTTTGCAGAATTTGATAAGATTTGCTGGAGGGTAAAAGTTAAAAAGTCCAAGAAACAGACACTTTTCGATTATCTTAGGAGTTAATAAAATTGGGTGAAAAGTTTCATATATAAAATTAAAACCAGCATCCTTTTGGCCCCCTTTATGTGGGGGAAAAATCATTTGAGGGTTCCATTTTGCTGGGAGGATTTTTGCCTACCAGAAATTAGAAGCAGTTCTTGGATACAAACCTAATATGTGTGTGTGCGCGCGCGTGCGCGCGCACGCGCGCGCATGCCAGTTATCCTAATGCAATTCCAGTTATTTCATATTTTGAGAGCCAAATGAATGTTCCCATGATTGACAATATACAAATCAACTAGGCAGAGAGAAATAGAGGACGGTAAAAACAATATGCCACAGAGCAGTGAAAAATGCTCTCTCATGTAGAAGTTATGTTTTGGGAGCTGGAAGGGAAGAGATCTTGATTTCTGTGTCTTTCTTTTTGGAGAAAGAATCACAAGTGGAGCACGATGAAGGATGGCTTCAAGAACAACAGTGAGAATGGAACTGTTATAATTTAGTTGCCTACCATGGACAAGACTGTAGCAAGAGATATATAAGGGGAGGTCACACAAGAAAATGAGAAAAAGTTTGTACATGCATTTGGCTTTACAAAACTGTAGATCGGGGGCAGTCAATTATTTTTTTTTGCCAAGGTCCAAATTTCTTGGTAAAGGTATAGTCAAGGTCCAGACTCCGGGGAAGAAAATAAAAAACAAAAACAAACACAAAAAGTAGTAAATAAAAAGATTTTGTGGTCCATTCAAAAACATCTGGTGGTCCGGATTTGGCCCACAGTCTGCCTGTTGACTATCCCTGCTGTAGACCCTCACTTGGAACAACCAAATAAAAAAAATGACATTTTCAACATTCCTTGCTTTAAACTATACGTGAATATTTTTAAATTCCTATTCCAATTTTTTGAAGTACAATCAGGCTGCTTTTCTAGTCATACAAACTTCGTCAGCCTAAAAAATTACAGCAAAAAATAAATAAATGACCCACGAGAAGGTATCAATACTTGCCATTGTGTCCAGTGGTGAAAAAATTCCCAGAAGAGATGAGATAACACCAAACTGTTAAAAATACATGACATGATGTGATCACAGATTGCTGTACTCCTTGTAAATACTTTTCAAAGGGAAGCCAAAAATTACACTGCCACCTATGTTTTGTCATTGCAAAATAATTAAAAGCCAATTAACTGGGAAAAATGTGAAAGCCTTTTTCTTTAGACTGCAGTGAACTGCATAGCCTTTTCGTGAACCCTGGCAAACGAGCCACCTGAAAGCCTGCAAGCAGACTTCTGCTGTTCACCTCGGAGGCCTGTTCCGCATCAGAAGCCCCCATTAGGCTCACAACCAAGCACAAGCATGAAAACCATTAAACACTGAGGTGACAGAAAAGCCAACCTCTGGCAAGAATGGTGTTCCTTCAAAAAAAAAAAATGGTAATGTTCCAAGCCAGACCAATGCATAGAGCTGACTAGAAGGCTTTAGATATGAGGAGGCAAGCACTACTGTCAAACGGATCTCTCTCTCAGGTACTCCTTCAGAATCAAAGGAAGGATGGAGAGAATATATGTTCAATATCAGCTGCACACACTTCCCCTTCCCAAGAAGGGTCATTTGGAACAGAGGCAATCAGGCTATATGGACTGAGTGATAAAATGTTAACCAAAGTCCACGGCAAAAATAATGGGACATTCCATCCGATGAAGTGAGCTGTAGCTCACGAAAGCTTATGCTCTAATAAATTTGTTAGTCTCTAAGGTGCCACAAGTACTCCTTTTCTTTTTGCAAATACAGACTAACACGGCTGCTACTCTGAAACCTATTCCATTTATTGACATTCAAGTTATACGAGTTTTAAAATAGCACTTTGAAATGATTTTCTTGTTCACTATTGATTTCAATTAAATTTATCCTAGACTCAGGAGCCTGGGGAACTTGGTTTCCCTGCTCCCCCCAAAAAGCACTTACGAAAACAGCACTAATGAAAAGTTCAAAAAGCAAGAACATTAGTAAGAGAACACAATAGGAAAAAATTTGGACTGAGGAGGGCAGTACTGGGGAACAGATTAGATATAAACTCAGTACACAGCTGTGGCAAAAAAAGTAAACTATATGTAACTGCCCCATAGACATATCCCAGTAAAGCAAGCATAAAGAGGTAGTAATTTTTCTATACATACACACACACACACACACACACACACACACACACACCCCAGATTTTACTGTACTGGGAATGATTATTGTCCTCTAGTGTGTTGCTATGTCATTTCACAAGCAAGTGAAACACAGATAATGAGCTGGGAAGATAAGACTAAAGAAAATAGAGAAGATAGCCTAACTTCAAAAGATTTAGAGGTTCAGTTAGATGCTTCCCCAACTCCTTGGCTCAGCAATCTATAAGATCAGGCTAGAATCTCATCAGACTGGACATTCACAGCATTTCAGCATGTCTACCTCTGCTTTCAGCTGAAATCAAGAAATGAAGGGGTGCACACAATAAATGATGGGGAGGGAAATAGAGGAAGGATAGCCAAACTTCTTCACATCTCAGGAAGGGTTCTGTTACAGATTGGACAGAAGATGCACATTCTATCCGATTGTCAAGTATCAGAGGGGTAGCCGTGTTAATCTGTATCCACAAAAACAACAAGGAGTCCGGTCTTTAAGGTGCCACCGGACTCCTCATTGATTCTATCTGTTTGGGTTCATTAGCCCTAGAAGAAAGGGTTACATGTATGGTTCAACTCTGCAAGGGGAGTAAAAATAGCATTGTGGGATTGTAAGCTTATTGTATCTCAATCTCTTCCAGCTCCAATATGCTCACTCCACAAGACGTGTTTTCTCTTACACAGAGCTCTTCTTCAGTCTGGGAAGTAAGCCCTAACACTAGTCTCTATCTCCAACAGAAGTTGGTCCAATAAATGACATTACCTCACCTTGTCTCTCTATTATCCTGGGACAAACACAAACACTGCATACATCCCTAAAGAGTCATTCTGGGATCCAAAAATCAAGCTGAGTTTTGCATCTTGCAAGTCATCACCAATATTCTGCAGAGCAAACAGTGCCCTTGCTGACATCTGTGAATTGTTAACTAAGCCATGAGCTGCACCTGTGCAACTGCTCTGAAGGTTCTAACATACATAGCTTAAAGAAACCACATGAGAGCAATGTATGAAAACTGTAAAATACTAGAAAGTAAATGATATAAAGAAGGGGAAGGCTGTGTTGAACATGTATCTCAGTAAGTTTATATTTTCCTAACCCAAAGGGCAGTACATTTGGATAAGAATAAGGATACATTTCCTGATATTATCATGAACATTTGTTTATGGCTCCCTCATGTGTAACTGGAGAGCTTAGAGAGGAACTGACCCTCTCTGGAGCACATTCTTTTCACTAAAAGAAAAGGAGGACTTGTGGCACCTTAGAGACTAACACATTTATTTGAGCATAAGCTTTCGTGAGCTACAGCTCACTTCATCGGATCCATTCAGTGGAAAATACAGTGGGGGATTTATATACATAGAGATCATGAAACAATGTATATTACCATACACACTGTAACGGAGTGATCACTTAAGGTGAACTATTACCAGCAGGTCAGTGGGAGGGGAAAAAAAAAAAACCTTTTGTAGTGATAATCAAGGTGGGCCATTTCCAGCAGTTGACAAGAACGTCTGAGAAACAACCTCAGCCTGGACCAGTCCACACAAGAGATCCACTTCCTGGACCAGAGAGTCCACATGGTCACATAAACACCACCCTATACCGCAAACCTACTGACCGCTATTCTTACCTACATGCCTCCAGCTTTCATCCAGACCATACCACACGATCCATTGTCTACAGCCAAGCTCTATGATATAACCGCATTTGCTCCAACCCCTCAGACAGAGACAAACACCTACAAGACCTCTATCATGCATTCCTACAACTACAATACCCACCTGCTGAAGTGAAGAAACAGATTGTCAGGGCCAGAAGAGTACCCAGAAGTCACCTACTACAGGACAGGCCCAACAAAGAAAATAACAGAACGCCACTAGCCATCACCTTCAGCCCCTAACTAAAACCTCTCCAACGCATCATCAAGGATCTACAACCTATCCTGAAGGACGACCCATCACTCTCACAGATCTTGGGAGACAGGCCAGTCTTTGCTTACAGACAGCCCCCCAACCTGAAGCAAATACTCACTAGCAACCACACACCACACAACAGAACCACTAACCCAGGAACCTATCCTTGCAGCAAAGCCAGTTGCCAACTGTGTCCACATATCTATTCAGGGGACACCATCATAGGGCCTAATCACATCAGCCACACCATCAGAGACTCATTCACCTGCATATCTACCAATGTGATATATGCCATCATGTGCCAGCAATGCCCCTCTGCCATGTACATTGGTCAAACTGGACAGTCTCTATGTAAAAGAATAAATGGACACAAATCAGACGTCAAGAATTATAACATTCAAAAACCAGTAGGAGAACACTTCAGTCTCTCTGGTCACTCAATTACAGACCTAAAAGTGGCAATACTTCAACAAAAAAACTTCAGAAACAGACTCCAATGAGAGACTGCTGAATTGGAATTAATTTGCAAACTGGATACAATTAACTTAGGCTTGAATAGAGACTGGGAGTGGATGGGTCATTACACAAAGTAAAACTATTTCTCCATGTTTACCCCCCTTCCCTCCACTGTTTCTCAGATGTTCTTAACTGCTGAAAATGGCCCTCCTTGATTATCACTACAAAAGGTTTCCTCCCTCCACCGCTCTCCTGCTGGTAATAGCTCACCTTAAGTGATCACTCGGGTTACAGTGTGTATGGTAATACCCATTGTTTCATGTTCTCTATGTATATAAATCTCCCCACTGTATTTTCCACTGAATGCATCCGATGAAGTGAGCTGTAGCTCACGAAAGCTTATGCTCAAATAAATTTGTTAGTCTCTAAGGTGCCACAAGTCCTCCTTTTCTTTTTGCGAATACAGACTAACACACTGCTACTCTGAAACCTGTCATTCTTTTCACTGATTCCCTGGATATGCAGCTCCATGTTGCCTTCTACTTAAACCAGAGCCTATCAGGCATAATTTGAACCCTAGACTATAATGCTCCTTGAGGCAGAGTCTTGGATTTCATTCTATGTTAAGGTGCTAGGTATCTGTACAAACCTTTAATAATAACATACTGAAGAGGGGCCTAATCCTACCATCCATAATCAGATAACATTCCCACCGACTTCTATGGCAGGTTTTGGTCATAGAAACACATGGTTGGTCATGATGACCTACCAAGTCCCTTTATGTCTATGACTATTTTCTTCCAGAAAATGGTTGTGAGATCTCCTCTATCTCTATTGTTCAGATATTCTTAGAGTTGAAGGTTGAACTTTGGAAACACTACTCATGTAACCAACTACCACCTCTCCTTTTGTCTTTAAGATATTGTAGCTTTGTGATGGAAAACAAAGTTAAGTTTGACACAGTTTTACTCATTGCATATGACAAAGTTATGTAAAGCAATTATAGAAAAGTGCCTCCCAACTTTCCACAAAGTGCAAGTTTTAACAGCACTTTCTGCAAGTCATTATTGTTATAAAATGGTGGTTAAAACTTTGTGACAATTGGCTAAATCCTCCTCTTCAGGTGTGACTGTAACAAATATCTTCATAATCAGAACCTTCTTCAGGGAAGTAAATGACTCATTCCTTTATCAAACCATAGATATGTTGGCAATAACAGAAAAAAACCCTGAATGAAAAATAAAGCTCCATAAAATGATCATCAATGAAAACTAGACAATAAATTAATCTTATTCAGCAATTACCTCCCATGGTAGAAAAACTGGAATTAATAAAATGGAAAGCAGACCTCTAAGAAATAGAGTTGGTTGGGAACTTTTCAATTAATTTTTTTTTAAATCAAAAAATGTCTATTTGTCTGAACCAAATCTTTTCACCGAAACACAGAGTCTTCAGAAAAAACTTTAGTCAAGAAGGTTTTTCAGATCCAGGACGGACGATTTGGTCAAAACCAGAGACCCACCCCAGAATAACCAATAGCCCAGTGACTAGGGCACTCACCCAGGTTCTGGGAAACACAGCTTCAATTCCTTGGTTTGTATTAGGCACAGCAGGTTTCCCACATCCCAAGTGAGTGCTTTAACCACTGGACTATTAACTGTTCTGAAATATTTATCTTACCCTCTCATTTTTTCATGAAAAGTTTCAAAAGGTGTCAGTTTTGTTCTGCCCTGGAATGAAAACAAATATTGAAAGCTCAAAATGTTTTATGAAACATTAATTCTGGTTTTCTGGCCAGCCCTACTAAGGACCAGAGTTTGCCACCCTTACTCACCCTGAGTAGAACTATACCATACTCCACTAATAGTTCAGGAGACTACCTTCACAGTAAGATATTGCTTAGTGAGAAATATGTGCCAAGATCAGGCCCTAAACGATTATTAAATGTGAGTTTTCATTAACAAACATCTTTAATTCTGAAGCTTACATACCTTTATGAATAATGAGGCCATCATGAGTACACACAATTCCATGATAATTATAGACTATAACTACCACAGCACTAATTGTGTTATGTGAAGTATTTCATTAAGTGCAATAGTAATATCCCACTGCACTGTCCATTCTCTCTTTGATAATATAACAATTTTCACTGGCAAAATCACCAAAAGTGCCCTTGACATGATGTTATGCTAGGAATGTAAATTTCATGTTTAACTAATATTTTTGTAGTAATAGTCACATCACTGTGCCTGCTTAAATAAGAACTAATCTATTTCTAATCTAGCTACAAATAAGATGACAAATAAGTCAGAGGGGAAAAATGACTCTTTGAAATGACATTATAACAAACCATGATTGAAAAAACAGTATTGCAAGCATTACCCATTGACTCAATGCCCACAGGCAAAATCATGTGTAATGGTATTGATGCAAAATTCTGCAGTGGGAGTTATTCTCATAATTCTAAGCATGAATAAATTTTGAAAGTCAGAGAAACTGGTATGATAAATTCTCATTTCATTTTTACCATTGGACATGTCCTCTACTCTTAATCAGAAATTAAACTACAGCTGAAAGTTTTTGTCCAGGGCTATAGTAACAGATTTGTTAGTATTAAATCTCTGAATAATCACAGGAAGTAGTTTCACTGTGTAAAATAGATCAATCATGCTAATATTGGAACATACCAGGTACTTGTCCTGTTACTGCATCTTAAAATCCAGATTAACAAAACATCTGCAGGCCTCAAGTGTCAGCTCTCCTCCCCTTCATATGTGTGCAACAGTACACATTATTTGTGCCTACATATAATACTTTGTACTTGTAGCGAAAGAGAAATAAAGACTGAATACCAGTTTAAAAGGCTGTTGAACACTCTTGGCATTTAACATTTGAAAAATAATATACCAAGAGTAAATTAATACTATCCATGGAATTTGCATGAAATTTTGTTTGAAAACAATCAAGTGTTATGTACTGAATAAAAAAATCCTGCATAAAATCAAAATATTGATACCATATATAAGGCTGGTTTTAACATAAGGAAAAAAAATTGATGTCCACCTCTTTGTGCTTTCACAATTAAAAACGCTGTATGACAAATGCAGAAAGCCAATTATGAATTAGCACCTGGAGGAGGAGGAGGAGAACTTTTTAAAGTTTCATTTGTGGGCATACAAAGAGGAAAGGGAACTTGTAAATTCCCAGTAGACACTCATGGGTAAGTTTTAGCTTGTTGAATAAAGAACTGTTGTACAGGAGGAATACAATTTCCATTAAAAATATCAGGACTTGTGCACCTTCATCCCCATATAGTTCTCTGACAATCTATTCTTTGTCACAAAGGCATTGAATTTATAATCGAGGATTAATTGGTCTTTCAATTTTGTTTTATTTTTGTTTTGCCTGAAGAACATAATATTTACAGTAGCCCCACTTTGTCAAATACTGTTAGGCTGACCTTTTTGTTTTAATAAAGTCTCCTCTGAATGACTAACAAGAGAAAGCTATGTGGATGTCTGGATTTTATGCAGTATAGCTCTGCTCAGTTTATATTATTATATATTTAAGTAAGCATACAAATCAAGTAATTGAAGTGGGGCACCACAAAATTAGCACTAGAAGTTAGCATTAGTAATGAAAAATAGTAAAAATGTTTGGGATGAGCAGATATTTACACAACTTGAAAGCTATTTCCTTTCAGTATTAACCCAGGATTCATTGTGCTATTCAGAAAACATACCAGGCAAAGGAGACCAGGGTTAGGTTGCACATTTGTATTTTGTGTTGGACATGCAGTCAGTTGTTTGTTATAAAGGGATAAATGCCTAAAATACTGTTTACACAATAACTTGATTAGTTTTGTATGCAAGTGGATTTACAAATTGGCTTTGTAAATGTGACTCATCACATGTGATTTACTAAACATTTAAACTAACAAGAGAACATTGTTTAAATGGCACTTATATGGTAGAAAATGCATGATTTTTTTTATCTACCTGCAAGAAAAAAAATCAATCAGATTTTAGTTCTTAAATTTCTAAAACATACCAGGTGCAAAGAAAAACTAATCCCCAGAGTCACATGTGTAATTGCTATTTTGCCAAAAGAAATAAAAGAATTAGAAGCATTTAGTAAATGAAAGTATGTGCATTTGTTTACAATGATTCAGTGTTCACATAAAGAAAAGGAGTACTTGTGGCACCTTAGAGACTAACAAATTTATTAGAGCATAAGCTTTCGTGAGCTACAGCTCACTTCATCGGATGCATTCCGAATACAGACTAACACGGCTGCTACTCTGAAACCAGTGTTCACATAGTCATTGCTACAATTGAACAACACTGATCACATTGGAAATCAATATAAACTCTGGATCTTTATGTTTACGTTATCTTTAATCCAGTCATCATTACAAACATCTAAAGCAAATTTTGCAGCTGTAACATGTTTAATTCATCAGGATGTTCTCCAGGCTGACTGTCTCACTGTTATATCCTCATAATTTTAACATAGCATCTGCCAACATAAGACTAACATCCAGTTTTTAAAGGATCTGTTTAACTCTGCATATAAACTACTGCAGACATTCCCTATAATAAAAGATGGCATGAAACAAACACTCTCAGATGCTGCACTAAGAAAACTGACTTTAAAATATAGCTGTTTAACACTATAGCTAAACATATATGAATACTGTATATATTTATGTAATAAAATGAATATATAGTAGCATAATCATCTTTCTTCTGAGCTCTTTTCAATGATACATGTGATTAAGGTTACTTGGCATCTTGCCAAAGAACAAGTATAGCTAATGTATCCTGTGTTTTCCGGAAATACAGGGATACTATGGCATCAATTTACGCATTTTAAAAAAAAAACCCACTATACAACCTGCTCAATATTCCCAAATCCTTCAGACTGGTGTTTCTTTTCCTATCATTGAGCAAAACTTTCCTCTCAGTTACACACTGCATCTTCCTTGGAAGCTTCCAAAAGGTCTCCTTAATTTTCCCCAAATGTAGTGATAGGCAGATATATTGAAAAAGGAAAGAAAAAAGATTTGGGATGAAATCCTGGCCCCGGTTGAAATCAATGACAAAACTCCCATTTCAGAGTAGCAGCTGTGTTAGTCTGTATTCGCAAAAAGAAAAGGAGGACTTGTGGCACCTTAGAGACTAACAAATTTATTAGAGTATAAACTGTAGCTCACGAAAGCTTATGCTCTAATAAATTTGTTAGTCTCTAAGATGCCACAAGTACTCCTTTTCTTTTTGTGAAAACTCCCATTGACTTCAAATGAGACAGTATTTTACCCTACTAAATATAAACCCAGAGGGAAAATATATCTTCTCACCCACTTTGTCTCAAGTAATCATGACATCCAAAGAAACAAATACAGGAGGAGGAAATTAGAAAAAGGGGAAATATTTGCACTGGGAATTTGGCTTTAGAAAGTAGAAAGAAAGTAACTAGAAATGCTCCTGACAGCCTTCTGTCATGTTCACCAGCTGCAAAAAGTTGAGTTCATCAGATATCATGCCAGGAACATACTATTACTTTCTACCATGCTGCGTTTTTCATTCTTGCCTTTCACATTAACCTTTTCTAACAGACTGAAAAGCATGAAGATTTAATACTAAGATATATTTTAAAAATTCAGTTGGACAAAGTTCTGTAGTCAACAATATTGCTCAACACACTACAGCAGGCACACAACAGTATCCAGACCTCCATTCCTTAACCATAATTATGGACAGTTTGGGAATCAGCAACAATGTTGGATGAAATGTTACAGCTTTCCATTGGCAAACTTTTAGAATGCACGGCTATTACAAGTTTTATTCTTAAAGGGGAAATAATAATTTTAATAGCTTTTCCACAAATTCCAAGGCTGATTAAAAATCACCCTCAAAAGTTAAGAGCTCACTTGCAGAATTAGGCCAATAATTTGCATCAGTCACTACTATCTGACAATGCAGTGGTCACATATGGTACTCATGTTTTTAGAATTTTTACTACTAGAGGAACATTACTTTCTATCTTTTACTACATTCATTATACCAACCACATAACTGTTTGCAGTTTCTATCATAAATTCTTAGGGAGAGGACTAAAATGGAGAGAAACTGTCTAAGCCTTATTCAAGAAAGCAATTAAGCACTTTCCTGAATAGGGATACATTCTGAAATTGGGGGTTTCATGAATAAAGATATGTGCAACATTCATAGCGGTTACTGCATGTACTATCTTAGCAATTTGGAAGAAAGGAGCCCACATTCCCCTCTTTCATATTTATATTAGTTTGCCCTTTAGCTGCAAATCATTCCTAATGTGGATAGTTCTCACTGAGGATGCTTAGCATTCAGCATCTCATTGGATTGGGCCCCAAGAAAGAATTCTCAGGACATCTTACTGAACGTGCTATTCGTGGTAGTTATGTACACCTCCTCCTAGTATTCAGAAACTAACAAACATTTTATGTAATTCAGAATCACACAATAGTAATGTTTAAATACAAAAAACTGTTCATCAGTCGTATCTAGGACTCCTGTGTAGAGTGTCATTTCCCCTCCAATATTTTCTTTAACAATAGAATCCATTTAGGGCCGCTATCCACATCTTTAAATTTTCACAGGACATATAAATTAATAACTGCTTTCTACTTCAGCGACATTTTTTAAAACAGCTCTGAGCTTGGAAAAAAAAACTCTACAATGTTAGCTACAGAAACAATATGATAATTTAATCCATTTATTGTACACTATACATTAAGAATCCCATCTTCTCTCTTACAAAAAAAGCAATTCTAATTATTTACAATATTATAGTCCACTTTATCTAATTGCAGAAAGTAATGAATGGATTTATAGGTGATTGTCTGAAGTCATTTTGACAATATTGGGAAATATTTGAATCAAAATGTAAATGCTACAGGGTGAATCCAGTCCTCAGCATCCAGCTTGAGGATATTGGCTGGATACTGAGGAACACTGTGTGTGGAGGGGAGTAATCCTTCTCTGCTAACCAGTTCACAATGCGTCAGTGGAGCTGTTCAACACAAGTTACTCCAGCCCTAGTGTGCTCTCTCTGTCTATGAGGCAGGGAGGAAAGGGCTGAAGAATCCATGGAGCAGTGAATCCTCTTGCCCCATCCCTCGATCTCATCCTGCACAAATGGTACATGACCCTCAGCCTTTGTGGAGCTGGACTATGCACTGCACAGTGGATGCATTACTCCTGTCCCCAAAATCCTACACCTTATGCAGTGGAATGGCATCCGTTACACTAAGGATCCCTCTGCAGCTTTGGATGTTGGGGTACAATCAGGGCCGGATTTCCAGTTAGGTACAATAGGCACATGCCTAGGTGCACCAGCATTCTAGGGGCACCAAAAAGTTAAAAGTGGGTTAAAAGTTAAAAAATTTAATACAGTAGAACCTCAGAGTTCAGGACACCTTGGGAATGGAGGTTGTCCATAACTCTGAAATGTTCCGTAACTCTGAAGAAACCGGTGCCCCTCTTGTAGCTAAAGCCCCGAGCCTCAGCGCTCCCTGTGGGGCTGAAAACTGGGAGCAAAGCTGCAGGGTTGAGGCCCAGCGTCCCCCCCGCCCTCTATCTAAACCCCTGAGCCCCAGTGCTCCTGAGGGTCAGAAGCCCGGAGCCTTGACCCCATCCCCATCCTGTGGCTGCACACCCAACTCCCCGTGGCTGAAGCCCTGAGCCTCAGGGCAATACAGTATTTGGGGTGTTTTTTCTGTTTCTTTGCTTGCAGTGCTGCCCGATTGAGGACTTCTGGTTCCACAGGGTGTCCCCTTGACCGGGAAGTCTGTAACGCCGATGTTCATATAATTGAGGTTCTAGTGCATTTAAATCATTATTTATATTTCTTTTTGTTTCATTGTTTATAGAAAACACGAAGGTCAGCTGTTGGTGGGGAGGGGAATCTGGAAGATTCTGTGCATAAGGTGTAAATCTGGCCCTGGGCACAATTTGTTCCTAGTACCTACCTCCACAGAAGGACATGGATTATGGTTTCCATTAGCTGAACTTTACAGTGAAGAGATCATTGGAATGTAATTCCACATTACACCCAGAGTGAAGAAAATGTTGGGGGACAATCTACGTTTGGTATCTGGCCCGCCATTACCATAGCAACTCTGAGTCTTAAATATAGTTATTAGAGCTGGCTGGAAAATTTTTGACAAAACAGGTTTTTGTTTTTGTTTTTAAATAAGTCATGTATCTTATTTCCTCTTTAGGTTGCTCTTTTTAAGAGTTAATCCAATCTAGAGATTGATCAGAAGACTGGTGACACAACCTATTAATTACAGTTAATTAAGATGAACCCTAAGAGTGGTTTGACTGTTCCCATCTGGGATTGCTGCCTGCAGTGCCACACACTTGATGCACATGCATGATCTTCTGTTTGCCTACTCATCCCAATCTGTCAGCATGGCATTGTGCCCACTTACAAATTGATCAGACATAGGACATGTGTACAGAGCAATGATGAATTTAGTGCAGAATGAAAGCAGGAGAAAGTAAAGTTGATCTCCAGAGATTTTGCCAGTCTGCATATGAAAGTCCTCCCCACATGTCAACAGCTGTTCTCTTTTTGCTTTCTTTGCTGACCAGCATAATAGCATTATCTACAAACTCTTCCACATATGGACACAAGGTTGTAAATTGTTTTGCTGTGCATTTCTGGCGATGTTTCCAAAGTTTATGACACAGTTCTTAGGGCTCAAAAAAGTAACACACATGGCATCCTTTTTATCCAGCAGAAGAGCATCCTTTGCACAAATTTTCTTGTTGATTGTGCCTAAACCTATAAGCTTTTCTGTAAATACTTAAGATTGTCTATACTATATTTCCTTCACATAAGAATGAAAACATGTGCCAGGATTGCCTACAGGTAAAGTAACAATCTGTGGCCACATACATACACAGGCTATTTCTACACTACAAGCTAGGCATGTGATTCCCCTGCTCATGTACACCTACTTGCCATAGCTCAATGAGAGCTAGCATGACTATAAATAGCACTGTAGCTGTGGTAACACAGGTAGGGGCAGCAGAGGCATGGTTGAGACAAACCAAGTAGTTGTCCACTGGCTTTAGGTGAATTTACACTTGGCCTGGCTTAGCCATGGCTCCACTAGTGCTACACATGCTACTGCGGCTACACTGCTATTTATATGCATGCTAGCCCTCATTGAGCTACTGTAAGCACGTGTACGTGAGCAGGGGAAATCAACCTCTAGCTGTAGCCACAGCCATTAGTATGAACATATATCAGATACTAATAACAGAAATGTGTCATCATCTAAAACAATCATACACGTCAGCAAAGAGTAGAAACAATGGGGAAGGCCCTTGCACCCCAATGATCATATGATGAGGCAGCACACAGAGGAAGCTACTGAGTGGAGGAAACAGAAGTAAGGTGAAACAAGTCCTTGAACTGGTTTAATACACACGTGAGGAGGCTTTAAATTGGATCTTAAAATGAAGGGGGAGTTAGAGGAGTAGCATTATAATCACACAATAGTCTGACAAGTGTGAATTGTGGATTTTAGAACCAGCTACCATAAAGGGGAAAAGGGACAGGAAAAAAACCCCAAAAACTGTGGAGCATTAAATATATAAGAAAAATATAATTTATACTTTTAGGTCCTAGCAAAACTGAAATAAGTTCCTATCGCAACTTCATAATAATGTAGCTCCCAACTAGTGTAAACGTTCCCAGAGTTAGAACAAGACTTTGTCCAGATTCAGCAAAATCTTCTGGGCTGGTGCGGCTCTCTGCCAGGGGTTCAGGCTCAACTGTCTTTCAAGGATAGAGTAGACCCTTGTTTAGGCCAGGCTTCCAGGCTAGCTTTAATCCCAGGCTGACTAAGTCTTCCAAAACTGGAGCTGTCCTCTAACTAAACTACACTCCCAGGCCAGACCAATTCTTCCAAAGCTGAGGCAAGCATTATAGCTCCTGAACCCTGCACCCACTAAACTCCAGCCAATCAACACTCACTTTCAGTGACAGCAGTGGTATTATACATGAGAAGGTGGACAGCAGCCTTGTGCTCATGCTGAAGTCTACAGAACTGAGCCTTTATGAGATGCAGAAGTCAAGGTGAAGGAAAATGAAGGCATGGAAGAGAATTACCAAGAGAAATAAAGCCAAAGAATTATTGTTAAGGTGACAGAGACATGAGATAAACAAGGAGGTGGAGATTTGAAGATAAGATAGATATGAGGAGGAGAAAGAATTGAGTGTTATAGGTAATACTAGAGTTATAGACATCGGAGGCAATGAAGTTAGGACTCCAGTGGAGAGAGAAGATGGAGCTGTTCTTGAGGATGGCCCTTTTGTCCAAAAGAAGCATTTCTTAGGGTATGTCTACAGTGGACCTAGAGGTGTAATTTCCAGCTCAGGCAGACATCCCTGAACTAGCTCTGATGGGGGTGTGGCAGGACCCTCCGGCTTGAAGTGGTTTCCATCATACACAGGGTTTACAGTTTTGTTCAATGGCTTTCAGCATCTCCACTATACAATTTGTTCCATCGCCACTGGCTAATACACTAAAAATAGCATTGTAGCCACAGCTTGACAGGCAGCAGGACAGCCTAGCCGCCCTATCACATTTTGGCTTGCCCATTCAGAGTAGTTGTGCTCAGCCATACCTGTGTCAGATTACCTTTTTCCCTCCTCCACAAACTGGTTCTGAGCAACAGGCCGATTTATTTAAAAAGGGCTGAGAAAAGTCACTTTGAGAGGGGAACCCCAGAGAGCTGTCAGGGTTCTGTGGAGGACCCTGAGCAAGGATCTACAGGAGACTGAGAGGGGGCTCCAGAAAAGGAGCCCAGGAGTCAGAGCTCTATACCAGAGCTACATACAGACTGAAAAATAATCCATAACGGATTAGAAACTGAGCCCCAAAGTTGAGCTGAAGTGCAGCAAAAGCATTTTTGGTTTTATTTGGACTTGTGACCACTAAAGGGGATTGAACTCAGAGTGTCGCAGCTGCAGATTCCTTGTAAATCTCCAGGTGAGACAAAACCCAGGTGAGGGGAAGTTGAGACAGGGAGCTCCTGCAATGCCACACTCACTCAGTCAGAAGGGGGCTTGCAGATGCCCATTATTTGAAAAATAAAAAGTCAATTTTCCTACAACAGCTACTTTCATATTCATTGCCACTTAAACATAAAGGTTTGTTGGCATGCCCCAGGTACATATGTAGGATTTCAGACGGGATTGTACTCAGCATGGATAGCCTCTCTGGTCACCCACACAGCCTCAGCTACACTGCCATTTTTAGCACATTAGCTCAATAAGAACGAGCACAGGTATGTCTACCCGAACTGGAAATTACACTTCCAGTTCCACTGTAGACATACCCATAGAGACACCAAGCTATAGGAACATGAGATAAAGTTACGAGTTTACCAAATCAGTACAGACAGACGGTAGTCATTAAAAGATATCTAAAAAGGTATATAGATAAGCATCTACAATTTAACAAGAAAGGTTAAAGGTGGAGCTATGAGGACAGAGAGAAGATAAGCAGAAAAGGCATCAGTCATAGGCATATAGGACTTTACAACTGATGCACCTGTCTGTAGGGGTGGTTTTAAGTAAGCACAGCGTTGCCAGTGCCATAGTCACCCATTTTACTGGAGAATGCAAAAATCCAACAATACCACATTTTACTAAGCTCATTTCAACCTAAACTGTTATCAGCCCAGTTTATAACTGTGTGTACAATTTGTAACTCACGCAGCAACAATAGATATGCTCAAAGTCTTACAATATAGGTTATATCTTGTCCTCCCTGGTTGTGCGCCAAAGAAACTCTTGCTTCCCTCAGGCCAACAATGGAACCTCAACATTGTAGGCTCAATTCTCCACTAGTGTAAATCACTGTCACTCCAGAAATCAAAGGGGAGTATAGAAGTCAATGAAGTTAAGTCCATTTACATCCATTTAGGATCTGTCCCTATTCATTGTTTAATTGGGGGATTTCAATATTTGCTCCTCATCTTTCTAGGCTACCATTTTAAAATCTTCTTTCCTTCCACAGCCTTTTTTTCCTGATCCTACAGAGAAGGATTGTCAGTAAAGTTGCATGGAATTCTCATTTTTTCAGTTTGGGAATTTCTCACATCTATGAAAGATTAATGAAACGCCACCAAAAAATTTGCAGAACTCAAAAAATACAGTAATTTTATAATTATACGATATCTCCCAATAGACATATAAAATGATTCTTAGATTATGTACATGCATACACTTGAAAAATCAAGACTGAGGAATAATTTCACAGTGTAACTTTGTAATAAATCCCCAGAGGAAATATCTCTGCTTTTTGTTCCCATCTGCAAAGCTATGTAATCGATTCACGACTGATGTGTTAATGCTGCCTTTTCCTGTCAAAGTCTCTTTGGAAATATATTAAAGTATCCCGGGTTCTCCCCTGACATAACCCCTTGATATTGAAAAATAGGATTCTCTGACATGCATCACATTTCAGGCAAAGGGCCACAATAAAACCTCCAGTGCCAAAGTGTTCATGAATATTAATATACAAAAAATAAAAAGCAGCAATCTAACAGTATGCAGAATAGAGTGGGAAAATACTGCCTTTTATGACAAAAATGATTCACATGGTCTCAGTCTCTTCTAAGCACTCTTGTGTAATTAGAAATCGCAGTATATTTGCTACAGGGTATATTTGCAATATTGTATGAGTTTTAAAAAAATCATAGGCAAGTGTTTTCAAAGCAAGGGATTTTGTTGGTTTGATGTTAATCAAAAATAGAGAGATGCATAATTAGCTTGACTCTGCATGGTCCTTCCACGCCCTCCATCCCACACACACACACACACACACTACATGCAGAACAATCAGAAGAAATTATTTTTATTCTGGTCTACGCTGTGTCTGCTTTGTGTCACAGCACTGTTGGAAAGTGGCACTGAACCCGAGAGCTCCTCCACTGGAACTGAGCAGCTACTATAGTGACTTTAGCTCCAGACATCCAGTTTGATCTGTATAAAGGGGACATAGCAGGGAAAAGGAGGTATTACTAGGGGCCTCCACTGTGATCCTTAGCTGGTATATGTGCTTTTGGGGGCATAGAGAAGCCTGTGCAAGTTAAAGCAGCTTTAAGGCTGCTCTAACTTGTGACAGGAGAGTGGCCCAGGATCAGAAAAATGCAAATGTGCTTAAAGCCACCTTTGAATGTCCCGTAATCTTGAACTGAGCCATGCACAATTTGGCCATAGCCAAGGAACCTTTATGTTTAAGTGGCAATGAAGAAGAAAGAAGGTTCTGTGGAAGGGGACTTATTCTTCTAATAATGAGTATATGCAAGCTGAAATACTCTGCACTTGGGTAGCATAAACAAACTGAAAATATATCCTTATCAATTATCACACTGTAGCCTCATTTCAAAGAGCAAACTGTACCTTTGTCTTATCATATAAGGCATGGTTATCCAACATCATCTTCCTTTCATGAGTGGCATATCTTCGTAGGTCACGCTCAAATTGCTGTATAATACACAACAAGTTACACCAAACCAAATTGAGTACTCACTTTGTTGCTTAATATGCATAAGCATTAGAATTCCAATCCAAATTATAAATGAATGGATTTTAAAATAGCATGATTAACAACCATCTTCTGCTAAGAGACATATTCTAGACAGCTTCAGTACAGCTAATCAAGACCTTCATAAAATGAATGTTTTCGGAGGATGCACAAAGACTTATATTCTCACCAACTGAAGCACCAGGTAAGTTAGAGCCATTTAAAACTACTTTAAAAATGTGTGTGTGTGTGAAAAAGCCTACTCACCATTTATAAGGAAGTTTGTCAGGTCAATGTTATTGTACATATAACATGCAGAAATATGAACTGGCATTCATTTGTACATTATCAGTTTCATTTAATGGATCTAACTTAAGTCTCATGGTAGTCCCATAATGAATGGCCACTCACAGGGATATTATTTTGACGTAAAATACTACATCATATTAACTTTCCCTGATACTAGTTGCCTTACTAATGGTATAGCATTGTAACAAGAAATAGTTTAGCAAGCAAACTGTGCGTATATGCTTAATTTAATCACCCCATTTTTCTAAATCGGGGTGGCCAACCTGTGGCTCCGGAGCCACATGCAGCTCTTCAGACGTTAATATGTGGCTTCTTGTATAGGCACCGACTCCGGGGCTGGAGCTACAGGCGCCAACTTTCCAATGTGCTGGAGGGTGCTCACTGCTCAATCCCTGGCTCTGCCACAGGCCCTGCCCCCACTTCACCCCTTCCTGCCCCCTCCCCTGAGTCTGCCAAGACTTTGCTTCACCCCCCCCCCCCAAAAGCCTCCTGCACACCACAAAACAGCTGATCAGGAAGTGCGGGGAGAGAGGGGGAGGCGCTGATCGGCTGGGCTGCCGGGAGGTGGGAGGCGCTGGGAGTGGGGGAGCTGCTGACATATTACTGTGGCTCTTTGGCAATGTACATTGGTAAATTCTGGCTCCTTCTCAGGCTCTGGTTGACCTCCCCTGTTCTAAATCAAGAAAGGTTTGGTTATTTTAGGCTTTCAGTGGTGCAGAAACATTTAGCTAGCACTGGGTACCTGCCTAAAGGCATACATGGTAATTCACAAAGGCACAAATTTGGTGCAATGTGGTGTAGGAGTGTGATCCCTGAGGAGGGAGGGGAAAGAGACCCCTGCCACATGGCAAATACTCCCAGAGTAGAGTCTGAGTCTGCAGGACCTGACAAATTCAGAAAAACTAGGTTAAGGGGTGACTTGATTACAGTCTAAGTATTTACATAGGGGACATATTTAATAATGAGCTTTTCAGTTACAAGGAGAAAGGTATAACATGATCCAATGGCTAGAAGTTGAAGCTAGACAAATTCAGCGTGGAAATGATGCATACATTTTTAACAGTCAGGGTAATTAACCACTGGAACAATTTACCAAGGCTCATGGTGGATTCTCCGTCACTTACAAAGTCTTTTTTTTTAGGATCTGCTCTAGGAATTATTTTGGGGACGTTCTATGTCCTGTCTTATACTGGAGGTCAGACTATTTAATCACACTGGTTTCTTCTGGCCCTGGAATCTATAAACCCAAAACCGAGGTTAATTTAAGATCTCAAGGATTGCATACAGGGGGTTAAGAGATTAGAAATAGGATTTAGAAGTAGGCAAGAGAAATAATTGGATGTTGCAATTGCCTTTTCTGAAAAGGTTTGTAAAATGGTTAACTGAAGGAGACTCCATCAGTCAGTCTTCTCTTTCTTTAAGAACTGAATTTCTTTTTATGTTTTACATAGGAGCAAAATAGGCTTTTGAGTTAAAAATGTTGACCATGGAAGGGAAAAGTAGGTATTTTCTATGGTAAAATTATCTCTGCACTGAGTTTCTACTAGACAGAAGTAAGTTAGCACAGCACATCTCACTACAGGATCCCTGAACACTCTTAACCCTGCTTAGCATTTCCTGCATGGACACAGCTACAGAAGTAAAACTGACATAATATAAATGGTGAGTTGGGGCCATTGAACTAGGTTGTCTCCTGTGTTACAGCCCTTTTTCACTGCTGCCATCCATAGGAGCCATAATGGGGCCACAAAAGTCCAGCACATAATTCATCTGTCAAAGGGGAACTCTTTGTTGATACAAGTGTACTATAGCTGGCTCCTGTACTAATGTGTCTCCATTACTGGCCTGGTATAAGAGGTGTAATGGGAGGGAAGCCAGGGGCCTGTCAGAGATAGGGAGCAGTGGAGCTTCATTGGAGGACCATTAAGGACCTTATATCAGTGGCACTTAGAGAAGTCCAATAGCTGCTCTAAATCATGTAGAGGCTAAGGCCAGCCCTGCAAATTGACTTTATACGCAGCTCCCTGATTTCAGAGTAGCAGCCGTGTTAGCTCCCTGATATGTCTCCCCATCCCCACATCCTGAATAGGGCTATTTACTCCAGAAAAATATGAAGAAAGGAACATTCACCAACTGAAAAGTCCAGCAACAACAAAAATAGGTTAAAAGAAAAGGAAGACTTGTGGCACCTTAGAGACTAACAAATTTATTTGAGCATAAGCTTTCGTGAACTACAGCTCACTTCATCGGATGCACCTTAAGTGATCACTCTTGTTACAGTGTGTATGGTAACACCCATTGTTTCATGTTCTCTATGATGTATATAAATCTCCCCACCGTATTTTCCACTGAATGCATCCGATGAAGTGAGCAGTAGCTCACGCAGGCTTATGCTAAAATAAATTTGTTAGTCTCTAAGGTGCCACAAGTCCTCCTTTTCTTTTTGTGAATACAGACTAACATGGCTGCTACTCTGAAAAATAGGTTAGTAGTTCAAAGAAAAAAAATGTAGGCTCTTGAAGTTACTTACCCTGGAGCCAGTCCAACCTAACAGAGCATATGCATATTGTTCAAAGGGGCTTACTACCAGATCCACACGGATTGCCTTCCAGTCTTTCACTTCTGCCTTATCAGATTCTTTTGATGTATCACAACTGCTGGTGTCCGCTCTTTGCTGATGTAATTTTAAAATTGCAAAGCATTTCTGGAAGTGATCAAAAGCATCAACTTTTCTGCTTGGTAGTTTTGCCTGCTCAAGTGTTGATTCAATGAGATCATAGTATAAAAGCAAGCCCTAAAAAAGAAAGCACTGCTTACTTTTTTTGATTTTACTAGAAATTCAGAATTTCCAGATAGATAGTCTTACATAAACAAACTCACACCTATATAGTTGTTACAGCTATCATGGTACTGTACACCAGAGACGAAATCCCAGCATATTGACAACATGAAGCCCAGCAGACCAACTCTTATTGACTGGGATGCATAGCTGTTGGGGAGATGTTAGCAGATCATGAGAGGGAGATCATCAGAGACAGGCATGCCTCTGATGAGGAGGCAATGTTTGCTACTGTGCACCCCCCACCCCCAACCCAAACATTTTGGGGTTAATGTCAGGTAGTCAGTCCTTGGTGGGGATTGTTGGTGCATCCTCATAGGTCATACATCTGGGAAGATTGAATAGGTCTGCATTGTCTAGGGTATAGTCCTACCTGACAAATTCCAAACAGAGCTGTCAGTCTAGGAGATGGACAGTGCCCATACCTGTCAGGATTTTCAGAAAGGAGATAGCACAAGACCTATACACTATAGCAATGCACTATACACATCAGGTCATCTTTAACAATCAGGACCAGCTATCAGTAATTCCATTTTCTGAGACACCTTCCACAACCTGAAAACACTCAGACACATGCCCAGAATTCTAGTGTTCTTGGAATTAGTTTGGTTTTTAAGTTGTTTTGTCCAGTGATCATTCCATATCCCCCATTTTATCGTCATTTTCTTTCTAGCAGTGACCTCCGTTGCCATATTTTTTCATTTAGTTTTAATTTCCATTCATCCCTATTTATTATCCATCATAGTTAGTTTATTTGCTAGGGTTTCAACCTTGCTTTCTAGGTTCTGAAATGCGAGTTCTAACCTGTATCCTATTGGTTTTCTTGGGAAGAACTTCCAGTAGCTCTCTAATAGAGAGCTCCCAAGCTGTTTTGAAAGACGGGAAATGTCCTGTGAGTACAGCTAGTGCCTATAATGTAAGGGAGGGATGTTTCTTGTCTAATCTTCTGCTCCCTATTTTCATGTTAGGCATTTCAAGAAAACATTTCTTAGCTCACTTTGGTTTCCATCATGCAATTGTAGAGCTGTAATTCAGTATTGGAACTCTGCTATGGAGCACCCTGGCCTTTTCCCTTGTTGATTGGGCTATGTCCTCCAGTGAATACATAGTAAGTATCCACAGGTAGTGTTTGGTAGTAAGTGTGACTATGAGGCCATTTCAAGATTACACATCTATAGATTTATTGCTTTTCCATAGTTAAATGGCTTGGCAATTTGTAAGAGTTAAAAGGAATAAAATGTAAAGACATACCATGTTGCAAATAGCTACTTTAACATAAATAAAAGGGGGAATTAGACAACAAATTATACAAGTGCTGACTTCAGCAAGCAGCTGAAATCTGATTTAAAAGCCAGAATGCCACTTCTAAATAGGAATCAAGGCCCAGGATAAATCCACTGGGATAATGTTTCCGATTAACTTAATTTGATTAGGTGCTGGACATTGCCATTGCTCCATAAAAATGCAGTTGAAACAGCACTTCCCTAGGTTCAAACAAATTAAAAAAAAAAAAAAAAAGACTGTTAAAGAGTGCAGTCAACCATGAAGATCTAGTAGAGCTCTGGATATTGCCGGTTTAAAACAGCACATTTACATTACACCGTGTAAATTAGTGCATCTGCAGCTTCTGCAAACACCAGTTCTTTGACCTACATTCTGTACATTTCTTTAGCCCTTATTTACAGGTTTAGATTTTTAAATGAAGATTAACAGACATTTTATCTCACAGATTTCCAGCACTGTCAAAACCAAGAGAGGATTTTGTGGAAGGTTGGAGTTGGAGGACAAGTAGAACAATTTTCCTACTTAAAAAAAAAAAGCCACACTTTTTTTTTTTTTTTAAAGAAAAAACAGGTTGAATTTTGGCACCTCAAAAGTGCTCATTTTGAAGCAAATCCACGATCACATTCAGGATGGTAGAAGTCTGGGACAACAATAAATTTATCACTTCTGTAGATTAATTTTAATTAGGGCTTAATGAAGTCCAACCCCATTTTTGACATCACATAGACATGATTCTCAGGTGGTGAAAATTGGCATCATTCTATTGAAGATAAACTAGGCCAGTTTATACCAGTTTATTCTTCTTTCCAAGCCGGAAAGGCACCAGTGCTGCTGTTCTTGGTCTGCTGCTAAAACAGTTTGCGTGAGAGAGAGAGAGACTGTAATTGTCTCAGCTGTACACACACACACACACACACACACACACACCAAAAATCCACAGCCTTATCTTCAAGAGCTGGAGAAAATTATTGGTATGGGAAAGTTACATGTTGTTTCTGCAAATTCTGAACTTTCATTTCAGCCAAATTATTTCCCCCCCCCCCCATTGCCAGGATACAGCCATCACAGGTAATAAATGTGCTGCTGCCCTTTTAAATCAGACCTTGAATAGAACTGCCTCCAGTACCGAGCATAGCCCCGTCATTTAGCTCCCTGCCATTCACCTCAATGAGACCTCTCCTCTCCCATCCATTCCCCTCAATGAGGTGTGAATGTCAGAGTCTGATTTGGATCATTTAAATGCTAAGATTATTCAACACAGGCTGATTATTCTTTGTCTTTCCTTAGAAAAAACAAAACCAAAAAACCCAAGAAAATGAATGCCAAGCTGTGCTAATGCAGTGTTAAGTGTGTACAGTTAAAAATGTTAAGTGAAAGAGTGCAAAAGTTAAAATCCTCACAGCAATATTATCTCTGCTATGTCAGGGGTATATATTTAACATAAAGAGAAATATATTTAGATATGCTTCTAACAAAATATAAAAATAGAAAACACTATACACTGTATGCATTAAAAAGTTGTATTGACACATATGGCTAAGAAACTACTGACCCAGAGACTTCCAAACTGCAGCCCACAGGGGAAGTCATTTTACATGGCCTCTGAAGCACACTTCATTTTTAAAGCATTGCTGAACTATTAAAAAATAACGTCTACCACACTGCAGCTTTTCCATTTTACCATTCCATTTTGAAGCTCAGAGGAGACATCTTCTGTTTCTAGACCCACTTATCCGTAATGCTGATGCATCAAAGAGCAATATGGTGTTGTTGACTTACCCACTTAGTTTTTCCAACAGCTTTCAGTAGAAATACACTGCAAAACTAAACTTTTCAACTAACAAAAAGCTCCTTCTAAACTATTTAAATTAGTTTTTCCATAGTTTACAAGTTAAACATTGCAGAATCCTTCACTAAAAGCAGTTAAAAGAAAGTCAGCATCATGACCTTAGTGACGTTCTTTGATGCATCCGAGCTTTGAAGCACAAAAGTGGGAAAGAAGCAAGGAGGCAGACAGGTTTACTGTCAAAAAGTATAAAAGCGCTTTACAATTTTTTAAAAAATTAATCTAAGGCAATAAAAAAGGCAGGAGGAGTACAATTCCTCTTTGTTTTTGCATTTTGATTTTGTTGGCAGCCAATTTCTCCAGCATTGACAGTAGGAAGATGAGTATTAGAAGTGACATAGTACTGAGTTCAAGCAGCATAAACAGCAGTGCGAGCAGCAGATTTATACACTATAAACAAGGATTTTTTGTTGGGGGGGGAGGGGAAGGGGACTCTGCCTATCTCTTAAACTGATCCCCAGTATATTTAGGCTTGGCTCTTTCTGCCAACTTACACCCTTCCTCCACCACCTCTACCTGCCATTTCCTTCATTTCTTTGCTCTCATGGCTTCTCCAACTGAAGCCTGATCCATTTATCAACCCCTTCTCCTTTCTTTACTTACCATCCTCTCTTCTCCCTGTGCTTCATCTGCCTAGTTTTATCTCTCTCTCTTTTTTAAACAGCTTTCTATTTTCAGTTCCCTGTCCCTTAGTTTAAATAGAGCAGCACAAGGTGAACTGCACTGCCCGCGTGTGTGGCTGTCTGATTCCCTCAATTATAAGCATTGATCCCACGAGAATAAGAGGGGTACTATTCGAAGTTTCCTGTGTGGGGGGGGAATGAAGTGCTGCACTCACAGTGTGCAGACTCTTACCCCAGCTGAAGGCATGGCACATTTTTCAATCTGGCATTAGCTATATAGTCCTGGAGAGCCCTCCCACAGCTCCTATTTGAAGTCTAAAGACAGCTGCCCAGAAGACAGCGTACGTTGCCCTGTATAAAGTGAGTAGGGTCCCCGTGAAAGAAGCTTTAAAAAAACAACAACAACAGGTTTCAGAGTAGCAGCCGTGTTAGTCTGTATTCGCAAAAAAGAAAAAGGAGTACTTGTGGCACCTTAGAAACTAAAACTTATTTGCGCATAAGCTTTCATGAGCTACAGCTCACTTCATCGGATGCATTCAATAATAACAGCACAGATCCTTACTGGATCCTCACAGATCCTCCATTGACTTCAAAGCTATGGCAATTTACACCTGCTGAGGATCTGTCCCAATAAGTATACTGTGCATAACTAAAGTAGAAGCCCAGGACTCAGAAGGAAGGCTTGGAATTTCTTCAGAGATTGGAAGCTGACTGGAGGAAGGGAGCTAGGGCTGTGTTGTGTACCTATGGAGAAGGATCCAGGATCTACTGAGAAAGTTGGTAGGTTAGCATTTGGTCAGCTCAAAAGCTCTGTACCACCTTCACAGATATCTGTTAGGAGGCTTTTCCAAACCACTGAATCATTTGATGTCTGTTCCTAATTAACACACTGAAAAATACATATAATTCCAGAACTAATTTAAAATTATCCTCTCTCTACCACTTGAACTGAAAGCTGATCTTACTTAGCTTCTGGGCTTTTGACAATTCACTTCACAAAGAGAGCTGTCCTTTTACGTGAAGCAAAATGATTTCCAATGTAATGCCAAGAAAAGTGACTCTGAAAGCAATATGTCCTCCAAATACAAATACTATTACATTTCATATGAGACAAAAGAATGTGCCTGACTTGTAATCAATCCCTTTGAATGGTACAGTAATTAAATTTATATTGATATTTTTACTAGCAATGAATGTAAGGAGAAGTAGCAGATTGATTATTCCCAAGAGACCATATTTATTGAGCTAAAATAGTTTGAGGCACCTGCACCATCTAATATTCAAATCCTTTCTGGAGAGTTAAATATTAGTATCATAAGCATTTCTAAGGCACTCATCACCTATCTCTACATCAGCTTACAGTGCTGAATCCAGTGCTGTTAACAAAATTCCTTTATATTGTGACAAAGGTCTGTCCTTGTCTCTGTGGGTCCCGCATTTCCTGGCAGATTTTGATAGCCTCAGAGGCTCACTATGACCCTCCACATAACCCTTCTCTCTCTAGAGAGAAGCGTCACAGTCTGCTGAGCCATTTTCATCATAAGCCAGCGAGGGAAGGTGAGGAGAAGCTATCCTCCCTTGCACAGACTCTGTTATCTCCCAGTCTCAGTGATTAATCAGGGGGAGGGAGGGGAGAGAGGCAAAGGGGTGAGGCCCAGGCCCACCCTCTACACCAGGCTCCAGCCCAGGGACCCTAATAGTATCAGCTATGGTAGCTGACCATACAATTCCCTGGGCTACTTCCCCACAGCAGCTCCCACTTCCTCAAGCTCCATTTTACCCTTACCTCAGGGCCTCCTTCCTTGTGCCCGATATGGTGTGTACTGCTCAGTCTCTCCAACAGCACAACTTCCTCCCACAGCTCCTTATATCCACACCCACCTGACTAACTGAGAGGCTTTTAACTAAGTTTCAGCCAGTCCCTGATTGGCTTCAGGTGTCCCAATCAACCTAGCCTTCTCCCTGCCTTCTGGAAAGTTCTTAATTGGCCCCAGGTGTCTTAATTAACCTGGAGCAGCTGCCATTTAACTTATCCTGGTACCAGGGATTTGTTTAGCCTGGAGCTAATATATCTATATCCCACTACTTTTCTAAAGCCATCTGGCCTTGCCCTGTCACATTTTTGACATTATTATTATTTTGACAGCAAATATTATTTGCTTCATACCTGCTTTTTCCATAAGTCAATCACTTTATGTAAAACTTCTTCCTCTTGTCTTAGTCCTGGACTGGTGATCAGAAAATCGACATCATGTCCAATCTTCTTACCCCTAGCAATAATAAATATGAAGAATAAAACAGTAAAGTTCCTGCTGAATTTCAGCCTTACTTTCAAAGAGAATATTTTTGCTGCATTATAAGAAGAGTTTGCAGGATAAAATGATAGCAATGTTTCTTCAAACATAATCAAAATGGAATCTATTTCTTTTATCAGACCTGTCACTGTTCTTTGTTAAGCAATAATTTACAGTATTTGATGTATTTCTTCTGTTGTTCAAACTAGATAATACAGATCGTTTTGGTAACTTGAGATGTTAAATCTCTCTCTTCAAATCTTAGAAAAGAAGGAGGAAATCATAATCAGGATATAATAGTATATATTATGAATCCAGAGCAGCAACAGCTGATAAACTTGCCAATCTAACTGCTGTAGACTCTAACATTCTTTAGATTTTGATGGAACATTTTGAATTAACAAAAAGTGTGATTACAGGTAATTGTATTCCTCCCTATTATGACAGACATAAAATATCTGTATGTAGGACATTTCTTCTATTTAAAACGTTTGTTTTGTTTTAACGGAATAGTTCAACTTTAATAGTCTTACTCATATGATTGTTTACCATAGTGAATAAAGATTCTACAGTCAAGTCCCGACTCCCATGTTAATGGGTTTAACTGGAAATGTCATTTAGAGAAAAGAATTATTTTCTTATGTGATGGTCTCTTGTCTTTCTTTACTTAAATCCAAGTGTCCAGCTTGCCCTGTACACCCTCAAGTTTGATTCATTTTGACAAGTTCATACTATGGTGTAAATGTTAAAAGTCAACATATCAAAGTAACTCGACATAACAGGGAGTAATAATCATGAACTAGAACCTGCCACCTCTCTCTAGGTCTTTTGGGAGGATTAACAAATTAATATTTATAAATGAGTTTTGCAGATTAAAAGAACTACACTTGAGCTAAGTAAGGGCCCAATAATATTCTTGTTGAAGTCAATGAGCTTGACTGGTGTTATCAGGTAAACAAGATATAATGGGGGTCATCTTTAGATTTTTGAAGCATTTGTGACTTATTTGAGGGTGACGTTCACCTGTGGAGTGTAGAACCAGCATGAGGTGTTCATCCCAGTTTAAGCACTGCCACGAGGCTTGCTTGCACATCTCTGCATAGTGCCCACCTAGGCCATCTCAAAGATCTGTGATTGGGCAGGTAAGGGGACAGAAGTCATGCAACCTGTATTGGCAACAGATCTAGTGGCCCCCAAACTTTTGTATTTAGTACAGAGGAGCTAGAATCACTGCTCCAGCTCTTAGTCTGTGGTAGCAAAAACTGGATGGAGTGCAATTTACTGCAGCCCTGACTCCTGGCCCTGTGTTGGAGGAGTAGATTTTACCTCCCCAGTCTACTGGCATTTCTTCCATAGAAAGTCTTATTACTTAAACATTATGCAAGATGAGTGAATTACACTCTTGGTGCATGGTCAATACTCTATATGTTATAAAGTGTATAGTATGGAACTTCCATATATTATGATATAATTCAGGTGAGTGTTTCAGTTCTACATTATTCCCAGCTAGGGTCCAAATTCCTCTGGCACACTGCAAAGAGAATTTTTCCTCCTAAATCACATTTAAGTTTCAAGGCAATCAAATCAATGAAACTGTGGGGAAATGACTCATTCAAAAGTAAGTGACAGATCTCTAGGAAACAATGTGAAATAATTGTTGCACAATGGGTCTGAAAATTGGAAATATCCAAGACAAAAGATTTCCATTTTAAAATGTGTGGGAGCTAGCATTACGATCTAAGCAAATATTCCTTTTTTCTACAGTGTTTCATAAAACTGAATCAGATTTCCTCAAATCTGGAATATTTGTAAGAATTGATATGGCTGACAGACATGTCAACTGGCATCCATATGACAGAAAATCATATGATTGACAGGCAAGATGCTAGAGTAGATGCAGCAGAGCTCTAAAGGAAATGAAAATCAGTTTTACTTTTGACAAACAGACTAATTTACGATAATGCAACTATTGTGCAGTGACTGCACAAACTAAATCAAAATCTCTTAAGAAGGTGGAAATGATCTTAAGAGAAATTTCAAATAAAGCATGAGTCTAGGCACAAAAGTCAGAACAGCGGTTCAAACCTTGAGAAGTTAAGATAATTAAAAAATATTCCATGCAATAGATTTTCACTTACACTATAAGATGGAATCCATTATATTGTAAATTATTATAATTATACAGAGAGAGATGGAGTGCAAGGTAATATTGGACCAACTTCTTTTGGTGAAAGAGACAAGCTTTTGAGCCCCACAAAGCTCATTTTCAGGTCACACCAACTCTGTGGAGCTTGAAGGCTTGTGTCTTTCACCAACTGAAGTTGGTCCAATAAAAGATATTACCTCACCCACCTTGTCTCTCCCGTATCATGGGGCCAACGTGATTTCAACAATACTGCAAACTATAATTATACCGAGCTTTTATATAGCAATTTTCATTTAAATGTCTCAAAATGCTTTTCAGAGGAGGCATTACTTTCCCAATTTTAGAGAAGTGGAAAGTGAGACACAGAGAGGTAAGATGACTTGCCCAATGTCATACATACTAGCCAGCAAAGAGCCAAGAATAAAGAGGTGATCTCCTTACTCCTATCCAGTGCCCTAACCATCAGTCCATATTGTCTCCCTAGGAGCGTCATTAGGGGAAAGTCATTCTTGCTCAAAATTATGTTTTGTGCAGGAAATTGAGAGGGTAAGAACCTTACAGGCCATGGGGCTGAAACCATTTCTCCATTGTTGTCATTCCAACCTATTCATTGGCATAGTAATCTCTGCCCCTCCACACCTGCATGCAGCAATTTGGGCTAGGGTTGCCAACCCTCCAGAATTGGCAAAGATCTCCTAGTGACTACTGAAAGCAATCCAGGAGATTTTAATGTCATTTTCTTAAAATATCTTATGTCATGTTGGAAAAAAATTTCCCGGAATAGTTTCAGTCAGAGGTGGCAACCCTAATTTGGGCTAATAGCTCAACATGCTCAGGCAACTATACTGTACTTGCCTCTAAAGTTCCATGAGTACATTTACTTTTTCTACTGTTTGGCCAAGCATAGGGCATTATGCTTTATCACACACAATGTTAGAATGTTTAGGTCTAATATAAAAACTCTACATAAAAATAATAAGATTATTATGATTGTTATTAGAGAGACAAGGCAGGAAAGGTAATATATTTTATTGGACCAACTTCTGGTGGGGAAGGTACAAGTTATTGTCATACTAGTGTACCAGATTCCCCATCAAATTAACTCTTATTGGATTTACCCTCTTTTTTACACAGTCAGATCACTATTGGGAGACTCTCAGCCTAATTTCCCTCTGAAATATTTACCAAAGAGTTTATTTAATTCTACACTTGTTGGTTGTTCCCCACTCAAAATAGGAAAATAATGTAGTAGGCTCAAATTTTGCATAATGTGTTTAAGAGGAATAAATGTTTAATGCCTACACATTATGCACAAACACTCAGGAATGTGCATAAGGGGTGACATCCTGTTTCCATTGGCACAAATCTCATTGGCTTCATCATTAAAGAGGGTCAGGATTTCATCCATGGAATGGATATGGGGCCATGGGAGTTTTTGGCACTGTACAACTAGTGCATATGGGGCTTGATTGTGCAAGGTTCTGAGTAGGGGGTCTCATTTCAGAAAAATTCTGGGTGGTGGGGCACAGTTATGCCAGCAACACAGAACATTCTCTGTCCCAAATAGCACAACAAATGAGAAAAGCTAGGTAATTATTGCTTTCCTAAGGATTGCATTCAAAGTCTGGGGGGGGGGGGTGAGAAGGGAAGGAGCAAAAAGTGGAAAACATAATGGAGTATATGGATCTATGAAAAGTCTGTGGAAGGAGAAAACGAAAGTCGGGGGGGGGGGCAGGGGAACTGCTCCCTTTGCTGAATAGCAAATGACACTGCTGCTGCTGAGCACTCTGGTCCCAATCCAGCAGAACACTTATGCACTTCTTAATTTTATGCATGCGTATAGATTTAAAGTTAAGCATGTGCTCAAGTGCTTTTCTAGATTGGGGACAGAGTGCACAGCACCTTGCAGGATTGAGCACACAGTAATAGGGACTGTCCTAATCATCTGTGCTGTTATGGAGGCAAGCCTTAAGAATATAAAAGGAAGAATGTTTAAATATGTATTCAATTCTTGTTAAACTAAACTTCTATAAAGTTGATAAGTGTCTCTTACTATTCAGTTAATTAACCTTAGGTTGTTGGGGTTTGCTTTTAAAAAAAAACTACTAAATTCCAAGTCACATACTGGTATAGCATTATGGAACATGAATAATATTGATTAAAGGATAATGTAATTGACAACTCAGATGATATTTTTCCATAAGGACAACACATGCAATAATTTGAGTTACACTTAGGGTATATTTTTGGGACCTCTTTATTTCACTTTAATGACTATGTCATATCATCACTGATCCTAACAACTAGTTGCTTTTAATTCAATTCGAAGAATGGAGCAGGTTGCCACTGGATTTTGTTAAGGTTAGATGGAGTGGCATTTTGCTAACACACAAAAGGTTCACTAATGGAATGGCTTGAACAACCTTTTTGCAGAGAAAAGTTGTGTGTCAAAACCCTGGAATCCATTTAGTATACCATGCTTATATAGAGTTCAAATTGATATGGAGGAAGATACTAGATTTCCATTTCTATGCTCCCATTTTGGTAAAATATAAGCTTATCTTAACCTTCCATGCCCTTGTAGTATAAGGAATACAGAACAAACTGCAATATCTTATGTTTGTCAGAATAATTGCTTATAGCAGTGGTTCCCAAACTTGTTCTGCTGCTTGTGCAGGGAAAGCCCCTGACGGGCCGGGCCAGGCCAATTTGTTTACCTGCCACGTCCACAGGTTCGGCCAATCGCTGCTCCCAGTGGCTGTGGTTCGCAGCTCCAGGCCAATGGGAGCTGCTGGAAGTGGCAGCCAGTACGTCCCTTGGCCCGCACCACTTCCAGCAGCTCCCATTGGCCTGGAGCAGCGAACCACGGCCACTGGGAGCAGCGATCGGCTGAACCTGCGGACACGGCAGGTAAACAAACTGGCCCGGCCCGCCAGGGACTTTCCCTGCACAAGCAGCAGAACAAGTTTGGGAACCACTGGCTTATAGTATCCAAACATATAACAGGAAAGTAAAATAAAATACTGTACAATACCTTCAGATAGATCTGATACAGTTTTAAATGGCTTTAGACTAGAACCAATTCATAGCCTTTACAAGGGATATTTTGTTGTGCTTAAATATTACTATTTATTGTTTACATCTCACCAGAGCCCACAGTGTGCTATGCCCTCTTAACAGAAAAAAGGAAGACACACAAGTAAGATTTTCAAGGCAGGAACTAAGTGACATATTCTTCAACCATCACCATCATCTCCTCCTTGGTGCTCCTGTTAGTTACCAAGTCTCTTGTTGACATTTTCTGATATCATCTAGGTCTTTCTTTCATTATTCTTGTACTGGGTTGGCGGTTGTCCTTCCCCCTCTGGCTCAGAGGGAGGCCACTCTGCCTCACTATGTCAGTAATCACAGTCAAGCAGCAGGGGAATTAGCAAATCACTGGGCTAGAGCCCGGGCCCTTTGGGTAGGGTAGGACACTAAGTAGTTTAAAGGCTCAGGAACTCTGGACAGGGCAGAGCAACAAGTAGTCTTTGGGGCTCTGGCTCTCTGGGCAGGGCAGAACAGTAAACAGTCTCAGGAGCTCTGGTCCCCAAGCAGGCAGAGCAGTAAGCAGTCTCTTGCTGGGCAGACCAAAGGCAAACACATGCCATTCAGCCTCAGGTGGTGAGGCTGCCACCCCATGGGGCATGGAGGAGGGTGGGAAGCAAGGGGTACAGGGATCTGGGCCCACCCTACCCCATCGGGTCCCAGCCCAGGGCCCTGACAGTGATGGAGGGTTCCACCACTGGGTCAGCAGGGATCCCACTGAAATACGCTGACTCATGTTCTGACAGCAAAATCAGACTAAAGTCTGGTTTCCCTGAGCTACTTCCTACCACAGTCTGGGGACTGGGCTCCATGGTCCAAGGGTCCTCCGTCTCTCCTTGGGGTATTTGGCAGCCAGCCATCCTAGCAGCTCTTCTCCACTTAGGTAGACCAGATTTTATAGGGACAGTCCCAATTTGTGGGTCTTTTTCTTATATATGCTCCTATTACCCCCCACCCCCATCCCAATTTTTCACTCTTGCTGTCTGGTCACCCTATCTCCACTCAGTCTTCTCTGGGTGGATGGCAGCTGACAGTCCCAGCAGCTCCTCTCCGCACTCAGTCTCCTCTAGGGTCAGGGTACTGCCCGACTCTGTAGTACAGCCGGAAGCCTTCAGCAGACTAGAGTCTGACTGTCTCCTTCACTGGCTCTGGCCCAACTGAGCCAGAGGCCCCTCCTCTTATACTTCGTGTGCCACCTCTCAGCTTCCAGCGCAAGGGGCAGGCGCAGCCTGGCTCTGCCCACCAGGGAGCAGAGGGGTGGTTTCTCCCCCTCTGGTTTGGAGGCAGGCCACTCCGCCTCACTACAATTCTCTCATAAATTTTGAGAAACACAGCCCAATGATTTCGACCTCTCTCTTACTGGCTTCATCCACCTTTACTTTTCTATAAGGCATTATTACATCAGATATGGGGCTTTCCTTTTTTACACAACATTTTATTTATTAATCACTTTGCATTTTGAACCATTCTGTGCTCTATTACTGTGGAAAAACAGATGTTTTCTCCATTGAAATTTTTCTTTAAGTTAATGCTGTAGTAGCCTTTCTACTTGTATATTTCTTCTTATCCCTTGCTCTCTCTGTTTCCACTGACAATCTTTCAAAATGTACATATTTGTTTTGATATTTCTAAAAGCTTGTTCTGATCTCCATAAAAATTTCCTATTTGGTCAACACCATATGTTGTATGTTGTGGAATAAACCTGAATGATCTATGTTGTCAATCTAAGTAGTATTAGTACTGGTCAGGACTTGGATAAGAGATTATTATGGAAAACACAGCAACCTTAAGAGCTTTACTAGATCAGGGACTATATACAAACTTCTGCCCCAATCACAACTCAGTGGTTTTAGGAACTATCCCTAATGTTCAAAAAGCTTACTTAAGAATAATCTTTAAGAGTCAAGGACAGTTTAGAAATGAGGAAACCAAATCAGTCCTGCCTTGAAGCTGGGGGGGAAATCAGATTACCTACTAAAAGTTCCTTTAAACCCAAATGAGTCCTCCTGCATACCAAGAATATCTGAAGTTCTGTCTATTTAGTTTTACAAAGAGGACACTTGATCATAGTCTATAAGTGCTTAAGGGGAATGGGAGGTAAGAATTCTCTTAATACAAAACTATTATGCCTTTATCTACTAGATCAAATAAACAGCTTCAAGCTGAAGCTAAAGTGAATTCAGACGAAAAATAAAGCCTTTTTTTGTTTTGTTTTGTTTTTTTAAGCAGTCAGGATAATTAATCATTGGAACAATTTACCTAGGGGCATATGGATTCACAATCACCTGAAGTCTTAAAACCCAGATTGGATGTCTTTCTAAAAATTATTCTCTGGCTCAACCAGAAGTTATGAGCTTGATGCAAGTACCACTGGCTGAAATGCTCTGACCTCTGTTATAGATGAGGTCAGACTAGAATATCATAAAGGTCCCTTCTGGCATTAAAATCTATGATTCTGTGAGCAATACATATTCCATTTATTTAAGTTATATAACTGCAGTACTTGGCGATTTTTCTTTATAGCCAACATTTTTAAAATAAATTTACAGGCTCATATTAAATTGATAATGGGATTATTACAGTTTTTTCAAATCCTTCTTAATCAAGACTCTGCTTGATTTTATTTTTGTGCGAAGAGTTGAATCATTCACCTCAGACCTGTCCCTCTCTACTAAAGAGCAAATTGTTTGGCTGATTTATCATTAGAAACCCAGTGAATATTGTTCAGCTGTTTGGAAGTTCTTGAGCAGGAATGTGATTTACTAATAGTGTTTTCAGGCCAGTCAAAGAAATCTTTCCTCAGAGCTGCCATATACTGTAATTTAACCAGCCCTCAAATGCATCTTGTGAAGGGCACTAGAACGTTTTCACTAGGGAAAAAAAGGCACTCAATATTTAAAAGGAGAAAGAGGGTTTTTCAGGTAGTTGCTGAGACAAAATCACCAGGGATGAATTTGGCCCACTGGTTCTAAATTCTCAATGCCTAGATTAAAAGCAGGCCGGCCAATTTCTATTTGTGTTTCTCAGAGAAACGGATGGAACATTTCCATTTTAAAAATTGTTCAGTTTACAACATTCATATCACAGCCAAGCCACTGTCTTTTCAGCAAGCCTTACCTACTCCACACTCATGCAAAACTCATTGACAGCATGGGAGCATTATAAATGCTGAATGTGATCCATGAGGGCCCAATCCTGCATACACTTCACACACATGCTTTACTTTACATCTGAGTATTCCAATTGAGTTCAAAGTGACTATTCGTGTACATATAATTAAGCATGTACATAAGAACTTCCAGAATCACAGAATCAAATAGTTATGGGTGAGGACTATTTCACATTTGGGGACAATGTATACCTTCAAATCAGCGGCACTGCGATGGGTACCCGCATGGCCCCACAGTATGCCAACATTTTTATGGCTAACTTAGAACAATGCTTCCTCAGCTCTCATCTCCTAATGCCCCTACTCTACTTGCGCTACATTGATGACATCTTCATCATCTGGACCCATGGAAAAGAAGCCATGGGTTTGAGGAATTCCACCATGATTTCAACAGTTTCCATCCTACCATCAACCTCAGCCTGGACCAGTCCACACAAGAGATCCACTTCCTGGATACTACGGTGCTAATACGCGACGGTCACATAAAAACCACCCTATATCGGAAACTTACTGACCGCTATTCCTACCTACATGCCTCTAGCTTTCATCCAGATCATACCACACGATCCATTGTCTACAGCCAAGCTCTATGATATAACCGCATTTGCTCCAACCCCTCAGACAGAGACAAACACCTACAAGATCTCTATCATGCATTCCTACAACTACAATACCCACCTGCTGAAGTGAAGAAACAGATTGACAGAGCCAGAAGAGTACCCAGAAGTCACCTACTACAGGACAGGCCCAACAAAGAAAATAACAGAACGCACTAGCCATCACCTTCAGCCCCCAACTAAAACCTCTCCAACGCATCATCAAGGATCTACAACCGATTCTGAAGGATGACCCATAACTCTCACAGATCTTGGGAGACAGGCCAGTCCTTGCTTACAGACAGCCCTCCAACCTGAAGCAAATACTCACCAGCAACCACACAACAGAACCACTAACCCAGGAACCTATCCTTGCAACAAAGCCCGTTGCCAACTCTGTCCACATATCTATTCAGGGGACACCATCATAGGGCCTAATCACAATCAGCCACACTATCAGAGGCTCATTCACCTGCGCATCTACCAATGTGATATATGCCATCATGTGCCAGCAATGCCCCTCTGCCATGTACATTGGTCAAACTGGACAGTCTCTATGTAAAAGAATAAATGGACACAAATCAGACGTCAAGAACATTCAAAAACCAGTCGGAGAACACTTCAATCTCTCCGGTCACTCGATTACAGACCTGAGGGTGGCTATCCTTCAACAAAAAATCTTCAAAAACAGACTCCAACGAGAGACTGCTGAATTGGAATTAATTTGCAAACTGGATACAATTAAATTAGGCTTGAATAGAGACTGGGAATGGATGAGTCATTACACAAAGTAAAACTATTTCCCCATGTTATTTCTCCCTCCCCCCCCCCCCCCACTGTTCCTCAGATGTTCTTGTTAACTGCTGGAAATAGTCTACCTTGCTTGTCACCATGAAAAGTTTTCCTCCTTCCCCCCCCCTCCCCCCGCTGCTGGTGATGGTTCATCTTAAGTGATTACTCTCCTTACAGTGTGTATGATAAAACCCATTGTTTCATGTTTTCTGTGTGTGTATATAAATCTCCCCTCTGTATTTTCCACCAAATGCATCCGATGAAGTGAGAAGTGAGCTCACAAAAGCTTATGCTCAAATAAATTTGTTAGTCTCTAAGGTGCCACAAGTATTCCTTTTCTTCTTGTATGTCAATGTTTTATTGGAAGAAATAACAGAAAATAGAAAGACTATAAATATTTAGAATGTAAGGTGTCTTGCTCTTTCTTTAAGTTTTTCTCCAAGAAAGAAAAGTCTAGTGTGTAGAGGAGAGTACATGAACTAATAAGCACTGGATATTAGATAATGTTCTGAGTTTACAGTGTGAGAGAACTGGACTGTACTTACCAAAATAGCAGAGCCACATTTACAATATATTCTCATTTCACACATTTAAACTGTATAAATAATGCTAATGGATATTTTTACCCATATCATTTCCCTGCCTTTTCATTGAAAAGAAGAAGAAGAAGAAACCTCAGCTGTGAAATAGCTGTTAGAGAATGATGGCTATCAGGAAAGACAGCGAAACAATCAGCCCATCAGGAATTGTTGCACAACCAATATGCACTATATATTTATAAAACATAGCTCTTAAGGCCTCCAGTCCTTTTCTTGTTGAATCATTTTCTGATAGGGAAAGCTGGGATAACTAGTAAAGAAGAATCCCAGTCCAGAATTGCGTGGAGCATGGGTTTAGGATATCATATCAAGAGTGTGTTCAAAATATCATGAGATAAAAAAAAATCCCCCAAAGAACTTAGATTAAAATGAATCCTGCTGAAAGTAATTTCTAGAGAGGGCTGGACACCAACTGAGATGCTGGAAGCTGATATAAAAGAAAATGGTAAGTCCTTTAATTGTGGGAAGAAATATGGGAATTTACTACATGTTAAATTAAGTGCACATCCCACAACATACCTCTTTTGGGAAAAGCAAGGAACAGAGCTCATAGACAGATACATCCTCAAGTGATCTGAAAATGTCTGATGCCACCTAAATAATCCTTTGAATATAGATAACCACATGTATAACTGTCTATGAAAGCCAAACACAATTGCTAAAGTGATGACAATCTGACAATAGAAAAGGGACTAAATATTGCAGAATGATACACAGAGTTAATGGAACTAACAAATAGAGGTACAGCAAAATCACCTTTTGTTTAAGTGGCAAACAAATTTTGTAGGCAGGAGGAGAGTTATTTTTAGATATGACAACTGAATCATTTACTGATACCATACAATACATATTACTGTTGTTAAATTAGACATACACATTCAAATTAGAGTATCTTCAATGTGCAGTGTAGGCATACACACATAATTACACATATACACATTCACACCCTTTTAAGATAACCCCCCCATTAGCCTTCAACACCCCCTCAATATTTGTTGTGGGGATGGTTCTTCCCCTTCACTATGGATCTGATCCAACTCCCATTGCAGTCAATGAGAGTTGGCTCTGGCCCTACAACAACAGCACCCAGTAGAGGAGGCCAAGAAACCTTGGCTTTTAATGCATAAAGGAGCATTGGTGGGGGCAGTTCTCACCCCAATGCTTTCAGGTAATTTGGGGATGCTGGGAGGTTAGCCTGCCTTATGAGAAACTAGATCCAAACATGATCACTCTTCCACACCGAGGCATAGACAGGATTTTTACAATAATTAGGACTATAACTTTTGCAGATTTAATAGGCAAACATAGGAAGAGAAGGTTCTTGAATTGTTAGTATTGAAGTGTGAGAGGCAGGGAACTCAGAGGGAAATCCTGGCCCCAGTGAAGTTAATGACAAACTCCCATTGAATTCAATATGATCAGGATTTCACCACCCATGAACTTCTCATTCACTGCAGTAATGCCACAGATTACCAAGAGCTTCTTGAATTAAATACAATAAGACTATATTAAATTAAGTAATTACTAGTTTTATGAATGTGTCCACACCACATGCCCATCTAAATTACATACCACCAGCTAACTGGTGAAGTGAAACAAGTGAAACTGTAGTGGCGTGGCTGTCCCACTCCTATACTAGAGGGGGCTCCAGCAGGCCAGAGAGGCTGTGCGGGTGGGCAGCCAATCAGAGAAGGCTTGCTAGGGAGTCAATCAGAGGCTGAGTAAGAGATAGCCAATCAGAGCCAGGCTCAGCCCTATATAAAAGGCTGCTAAGGAAGGGAACAGGTGGTCTCTCCCAGGCCTTCAGAGGGTGAAGGTTTGTCTTGGGTGGGGCAGAAGGAGTGCCAGCCTGGTAACTGCCAGGCTGCAGGCCCTGAGGGAAGGGCCGGGCTGGGCTGGTGCAAAGCGGAAGTGACCTGGGGAGAGAAGGAGGGCAGGAAGGCTGCTGCCAAAGGGTCCCTGGGTTGGGACCCAGAGTAGAGGGAGGGCCTGGGTCTCCCCCTTCCCCCCCCTTGCACATACACCCAGATGTTGGATGTGGTGATAGTGGACTGCACTAGACCCCTGGCAAAAGGGGTTAGACTTTGGGGTGTGGTTGGCTGCTGTGGCTGGGTGAAGTGAAAGACTGCTGATAAACCCCCTTCCCCCCATAAGGGGGTGAATGAGGACTAGGGGGCACTGCTGGAGGGCAGTGTCTTGAAGAGGATGCTGCAAGAAGGGAGCAACATGGGTCCAGGTGCCAAGAGGGTGAAAGATGGACAGGACACCACCTGTGGAGGGTGCTCCACACTGGACTGAGCTAATTCCCTGATGAGTCAGCAGGAGGCCCTGCGGTGGTGAGTCCCTAACCTGTCACAGAAACCCATAACTGAAACTCCTACTAGAGTATTGTCTCACTGAGTGCACTGGAACCATCATATAAGCTAAGACTGATTATTTGAAGGTATCAGAGTAGCAGCCGTGTTAGTCTGTATTCGCAAAAAGAAAAGGAGTACTTGTGGCACCTTAGAGACTAACAAATTTATTAGAGCATAAGCTTTCGTGAGCTACAGCTCACTTCATCGGATGCATTTGGTGGAAAAAACAGAGGAGAGATTTATATACACACACACAGAGAACATGAAACAATGGGTTTATCATACACACTGTAAGGAGAGTGATCACTGAAGATAAGCCATCACCAACAGCAGGGGGGGAAAGGAGGAAAACCTTTCATGGTGACAAGCAGGTAGGCTAATTCCAGCAGTTAACAAGAATATCAGAGGAACAGTGGGGGGTGGGGTGGGAGGGAGAAATACCATGGGGAAATAGTTTTACTTTGTGTAATGACTCATCCATTCCCAGTCTCTATTCAAGCCTAAGTTAATTGTATCCAGTTTGCAAATTAATTCCAATTCAGCAGTCTCTCGTTGGAGTCTGTTTTTGAAGCTTTTTTGTTGGAGTATAGCCACTCTTAGGTCTGTGATCGAGTGACCAGAGAGATTGAAGTGTTCTCCAACTGGTTTTTGAATGTTATAATTCTTGACGTCTGATTTGTGTCCATTCATTCTTTTACGTAGAGACTGTCCAGTTTGGCCAATGTACATGGCAGAGGGGCATTGCTGGCACATGATGGCATATATCACATTGGTAGATGCGCAGGTGAACGAGCCTCTGATAGTGTGGCTGATGTGATTAGGCCCTATGATGGTGTCCCCTGAATAGATATGTGGACAGAGTTGGCAACGGGCTTTGTTGCAAGGATAGGTTCCTGGGTTAGTGGTTCTGTTGTGTGGTGTGTGGTTGCTGGTGAGTATTTGCTTCAGATTGGGGGGCTGTCTGTAAGCAAGGACTGGTCTGTCTCCCAAGATCTGAGAGAGCGATGGCTCGTCCTTCAGGATAGGTTGTAGATCCTTGATGATGCGTTGGAGGGGTTTTAGTTGGGGGCTGAAGGTGATGGCTAGTGGCGTTCTGTTATTTTCTTTGTTGGGCCTGTCCTGTAGTAGGTGACTTCTGGGTACTCTTCTGGCTCTGTCAATCACATCAGCCACACTATCAGAGGCTCGTTCACCTGCGCATCTACCAATGTGATATATGCCATCATGTGCCAGCAATGCCCCTCTGCCATGTACATTGGCCAAACTGGACAGTCTCTACGTAAAAGAATGGACACAAATCAGACGTCAAGAATTATAACATTCAAAAACCAGTTGGAGAACACTTCAATCTCTCTGGTCACTCGATCACAGACCTAAGAGTGGCTATACTCCAACAAAAAAGCTTCAAAAACAGACTCCAACGAGAGACTGCTGAATTGGAATTAATTTGCAAACTGGATACAATTAACTTAGGCTTGAATAGAGACTGGGAATGGATGAGTCATTACACAAAGTAAAACTATTTCCCCATGGTATTTCTCCCTCCCACCCCACCCCCCACTGTTCCTCTGATATTCTTGTTAACTGCTGGAATTAGCCTACCTGCTTGTCACCATGAAAGGTTTTCCTCCTTTCCCCCCCCTGCTGTTGGTGATGGCTTATCTTAAGTGATCACTCTCCTTACAGTGTGTATGATAAACCCATTGTTTCATGTTCTCTGTGTGTGTGTGTATATAAATCTCTCCTCTGTTTTTTCCACCAAATGCATCCGATGAAGTGAGCTGTAGCTCACGAAAGCTTATGCTCTAATAAATTTGTTAGTCTCTAAGGTGCCACAAGTACTCCTTTTCTTTATTTGAAGGTAGACTCTTCTGTGGGTTTTTTTTTTTTTTTTTCCAAAATCCTGGTCTTAACTCTGGACCTGAGGCAATGGTTATGTATTAGGGTTTCAGTGGCAGGATGACTTACCCGGCCACCAACATCTGTGCGCTTCCTAGGCTTCAGGCCCAGATTTTTAAAAATATTTTTGTTTCTCTGCTCAGAAGCCAAAATTCCATTGACAGCTGATGAGATTTAGACTCCTACATACCTAAATCCCTTTTGAACATGCCTAAATCAGTTGGGCATTGCAACACTAACTGCAGTGACACCTAAAAATCTGGGCCCCAGAGACTAGAAAGATTATTGATTTTGCTGGATATTATTGTGATAGGTTTGGTCACAGAGACCCCCTTGGGACTGTCACCTTATGTGCTGAAACTACCTCTGATCCTGTTGTCCCTGCCACCTTGGGACTCCAGAACCCTGCCTCGTTGAGCCAGACATGCTAGCTTGCTGCAACACTGACTCAGTCTGGGCCACGCCCCAAATCTGCAGACTTTAACCAAAAACAGCTCAGCAGGTTACCTCTCCAGCACCCAGACATCCAGTTCCCAATGGGATCCAAACCCCAAATACATTTGTTTTACTCTGTATAAAGCTTATATGGGGTAAATTCATAAATTGTCCACCCTCTATAACACAGAGAGATATATACACAGCTGTTTGCTCCTCCCCCCCCCCCCCGATATTAATCACTTTCACTTTTGGTTATTAATAAACCCAGAATTTTTATAAAGTATAAAAAGTAGGATTTAAGTGGTTTCAAGTAATAACAGACAGAACAAAGTAAGTCACCAAGTAAAATAAAGCAAAAACATGCAAGTCGAAGCCTAACACAAAGAAACTGATTACAGGTAATATCTCACCCTCAGATGTTCAAATAAGCTTTCAGACTAGACTCCTTCCTAGTCTGGCCCAATCCTTTCCCCGGTACAGTCCTTGTTAGCCCCTGATTACCACCTGAGATGTCTGCTGGAACTTTCTCATGACTGTGCCCCTTGTCCTGTTCCACCCCCTTTTATAGCTTTGGCACAAGGCAGGAATCTTGTCTCTCTGCGTCCCCACTCCTCCTCCTAAATGGAAAAGTACCAGATTTAAGATGGATTCCAGTATTGTGACAGGATCACATGTCCTGGGAGACCCCCAGCCTCCATTCTACCTGGGATGGCCCACATGTACACAGGAAGGTTTGCAAGTAAACAGAGCCATTTACAGTTCATTGATTCTGAAGCATCCTTAATGGCTTCCACTTAATGTTTACATCAGTAATACAAGTTTATATCTTATTATCCTAACTCCAGACATAGAAAGAATAAATGTGAACAAATAGGATGAACACACTCAGTAGATCATAAGCTTTGTAATGATACCTTACAAGAGACCTTTTGCATAAAGCGTATTCCAGTTGCATCATTTACATTCATGCATATTTTCATAAAGCATATGGAGTGCAATGTCACAATTATAATTAGTTCATTGCCAACTGTGAACTAGGTGCTTTCCAGACAGTCAAATTTAGAAAATAGCAATAATGTAACATTTTGCAGTTTATAAAATTATTTTCTGAGATTTTGTGCAGAAAAGGTTATCAAAAAAATGTAAATTGGATAATCTGATCAATCCCATACTCAATGTTAACAGCCTTTGTGGCAGCATCATTATACCAGTACACTGCTATCACAAATGCCCAGCTAAACCCTAGATACCACACATAAGCCATTCTTCAAATCCATGTCAGTTTTAGCTCAGCAGTTCCCGTTAATATTCAAGTCAGGTCTGCATTTTTCAAAACAGTATATAGATACAACACTGTCAATGCAATGTTGGTTCACATACATACAGAAAGGTAGGAGAAGAAAGTCTTATTGAAGTTAATGACCCAAAAACCACTGACATAGGGAAAACACGGAAATAGAAAGCAAAAAGTTACCATTTTCAGGTTATACTTATGATTTGCACCTTCTGTTCGCTTTGTTAACAAAGTGAAAGGAGGGCGTATTCAACAAGAAGAAATCCCAGGTATTCAATCATATAAGCTTTGCACCAAGTTCACATGCACACTAGCTGTACAATCTTTACACCTTCATCTATCAACGGGGACAAACATACAAGATGAATGTGGAAGCCAGATGCAAGACTTTCCTTTATAATTCATCATGTCATATGGTCAGAAGGCAGATCTAGACAGTTCGTCATGTCAAATGTGTAGTAAAAAAAAGTTTCAAGTGTTGTAGCTATCCTAATCACATAAAGCCCATCCTGGAGTCCTAACTCTGGGAAGACATTGCAGTATTGGAAAGGTAAATAGGAAGTCACAGAGACAAGTAATTCAGTGCAACTTGCATTTGCATATGCAAGCACCTAATTTGGCCCAAAGATGTGTCAACTATCCTATGCTTAAGGTCCTGTTCGCCATACGTTTTCTGTTTGGCTAAAGCAGGTGGCATTTGTTGATTTAGAAAAAGCAAATTACTGGGAAGGGGGATAAAGTTCTTAGTCTAATTTTTAAGAATGAAAATAAAACATACTTATGGGAAACGAGAAAAAGAATAATGCCTACATTGTCTCATCAAGGTGGGGAAAGGTTCTTTGGCTCACTTTCTACCCCTACACTTTGCTTTGGGCACTAGGGTCCCAATTGTCCTAATTGGCTGATTCACTGCTGGGCACCCTGACTGGTCACCAGCATGGGGGTAACCATGATATTAAATATGATTGCTGAAGTAGGAAGTGTTTTAAGCATGATACTTAGGCCAAAATTTTGAAAGTGACGACCTCTGATTTTGGGTGCTTCAGATTGAATTGATTTTCAGAAGTGTGCATCAGTCATAACTACAGCTGAAGTCAACGGGAGATGTGGGAGCTTTCTGAAAAGCCAAACTCAAAGTGACTGAAGTTTTAGACACAATCAGAGGCCACATTTGGACATTTTGGCCTTAGCCATTTATAAGATGGGGATAATTCTTCCATAACTGCACATCACAGGTCTGTTAGACTTAATTTTTTATTTCTGAAATCCTGATAGCATGCCAATGAATGTCTGAAAAGGCACTAATCAAAGCAAATTAAGTAAAATAAATTCTACCAGTGGCTAAAAAAATTAAAATTGACTCATTTAACTGAATAGATATTATACAATTGTGATAGTGATTCAGACTCATTTTGAGGAAATTTGTGGTTGAAATACAGAATAGATGGAAGTTTGTGTGCAGCATTAGTTTTCACTAATTTACTGCAAAATACTTTTAAATTAGAATGTATCCAAGAAGAAAACAAGGAAAAACTTGAGCCAGTCTTCTCATAGGTGACTAACAGAAGCTTCTGCACCCAGCCAAGCTATTCAACAGAAACTCAGCAGAGCCACATATGTATTTTGACTAAGATTCACAGGTGTCTTCTCCGGAGAGCTACTTGAGGGTGGAGGCTTCATGAAAATACCAATTTTCTCATCTAGTGGAACATTAATTGTGATTCACCAGAGGCAGAACTCATTTTACATGGCTGTGAAAACTATTTATTTTATTTTTGAAGTTAATCCTGCTCTGAGCTGGAGTATCAATAGAAAATCCCTTTTGCCTTAGGAACAGAAACTTGTACTGCATATGGGAATACAGCTTTTTAATACTGGATACACAAAACTTAGCATGCTGTAGTGTATACCATGCTGTAATGGGGTGCACTCACCTATCATGAGTGCTCCCTTTGCCAAGTGTGTGTACCTCCACTCTCTCTCTCAATTTGCCCTTGCTCCAGATAGAGCAGTGCCTCAAGGCCCCTCTCTGGTGACAATGTCTTCACCTTCTTGGGCTTTCTGGTTGCAGCTCTCCAGTAGGACAAGTATAGTTCAGATCTCTCTCTGGGGTTCCTCAATGTCCCGGCCACTTCCCCTTGCCAGTGGCTAATGGGGGGGGGGAGGGTGAGAGGAACCCACTAGTAGTCCACCCACTACTCCAGGTCCTAGCTCAGGGACCCTGTATATAGCAACCATTTGCTGTGTCCCTTTAACTATGAAACAGTTTGTCTAATTTCCTGGGCCATTTCCCTGTGGCCCCATGCCATCTTCACCCTGACCTCAGGGTCTTGCCCTAATGGAGACTCAGCAGCCAGCTCAGGGCTCCTTCTCACTCTCTCTGGATTCTGACAGCACTACCCTTCTGCAGCTCCATCAGGTAGTCACACACCATTCACATTTCTTCAGCTCCAGCAAGGAACTGAACTCACTTTGGCCCTGCAGCTCTTCTTATACTAGCCTGCTGGGCCCTGATTGGCTGCTTCCCACACAGCTACTCTAAGCAGGTTGGAGGACCTCTCTACTGCCCTTTTCTGGTACAGGGTGTGGCAGGGCCACAAGGCCTCCAGCAGGGGGCCTCCGGTCCTAGTCCACCCCATCACACGTGCCCATCCACCAGTGCAGGATATCTGTCATTTCAGAACATGGCTGCTGACCAAAGAGAAGTTTAGAAAAACAGAGTAATGCTTTTGAAAACTAGAATGCAGAGTAATACATTATTTAAAAGATGGTGTTCATGGTGTCAAGTCAGGATAAATAGATGCCACCTGATAGGAAAAAAGATCACACTTCTGGTCATTTATGTGAATTATATTATCAAGATGAAATTTACCAAAGACTTCTACTCAAGCTCATCTTAATTAGCCTCTTACTCCATCTTTTCATGTCCTCTGTATGTATACATATATATCTTCTTACTATATGTTCCATTCTATGCATCCGATGAAGTGGGCTGTAGCCCTCAAAAGCTTATGCTCAAATAAATTTGCTAGTCTCTAAAATGCCACAAGTACTCCTGTTCCTTTTGCGGATACAGTCTAACACGGCTGCTACTCTGAAACCATGTGTTAATATCACTTTTATCAGAGCATGCTCAGTTAAGATTGGAAAACAAAAATCAATGTGAGGCCTCTTTTATACATGGGTAGAGTGAAAAGCATGCTGTTGTGTTATGCAATAATCTGGGGGATTTAACCAAAATCAAGAAAAGATCTGTGGCCAAAAAACATCTCTCTCCTGAATCAGGAAACAGTCATTCTACTGATAATATAACCCGTATATACATTTTAACAGTCTGATGTGGTTTTGTGTGGTTTGTTGCAGGCCTTTTTGTTTTTGGGGTAGTTTTTTGTTTGTGTTTGTTTTGGTTTTTGAGAGGAAGGGCCTTATGCAAGGCAAATTGACGTTAACTCTTCTCTACCTTTGATTAAAAGGTCAGTGGTATTAAACAGCATACTAGATTATCAGTCTTCATTTCCTGTACATGTCTTATTCAATATGTTTTATCACGTGTATCACAGAACTATATTCTGCATTAGTTTGTATTGCCAAACGAAATATTAACGTTCCCTGTCATTAAATACTTATAGTAATGAGACATTTGTAGTAGCACTAAAGGTAATTTACTATAGTAAAAAAAGAAACACTTGGATTAACCTCATGGTGGTTTCTTTGCAAAAGGAAAAAGGTTAAATTCCCACAAATTCAAATGTATTAAGCTCTCCATGGAAACAAATAGTTACAATGAATTCATTAAAATCAATGGTACAAGAGACACTTAAAAATGTTTGTAAACCAAGTCCTGTGTAAGGGTCAATTGCAAAGTGGGGGTGGGTTAACACGTGACTGGTCATATAATCATTACATTTTTATGGAACACTTTCCTTTTTTGTTAAAAAACCATAGACATCTGTATGTAGTTCAGTAGTTCTATTGCCTGTAAAGTAGTATTGTCCCCTAACTTTCAGGTATGTATATTTAGCTGTCTTTAACTACATCCTGATGCTGAAGATTACTCCTGTCTTGGCTTTGGTACAAAATTTTCTAGTACTAATAGCTCTAAACTCAGTGAATTCTATGTCTGAAATAAATCCACTACTTCACCATCCAAAACAAAACTATGCTTAAGCTTTGAATCACTGATAACTCGGCCTCAATTTCATGTAAATAATGCAACTCTACCTGGAAGCTGTCCATATAATTTCAAGCTTTTAAAGCTTATGAAATGTACCATACCAATCTGTCAGTTTTATTTAGTCATAAAATACATTGCTCAAGGTTTACTTTTGCTGTCTTGGCAAATCTTGTAAATTACATTCCATTCCAATCAAGCATTTCAAATGACATCATAGCAACTTCCTGCATGCATAAATTTTCTTGAGTGCCAATCAATGCTGAAGCAAAAACCCTTCAACGCTGTTCAAAAAAGATATGCACTCCATTGAGTATTGATGTGGATTTGGGTTCTGATGTACTCAGCTGAAATGTAAGAATACGCAGATGATGATACTCTAGTCTTAAAACATCATTCTGGTTTTGCCTGCACAAACTCGACTGTCAGCATATTTTACAAAAACATGCAGCAAACTTTTTTACTAAGAAATATTCTGCATGACAATGGCACTATAGGTTTGGTTATCCAGAATTATAAAGTTTTACATATACTGATACCTGCAAAAATGAATATGTTGTAATAGTTAGTAAGCACTCAAGAATCAGGTTTGCAAGGAGAGAAGGTGCAGGATTTTTACTAATCGCAAGAGCACTAATCTCAGACAAAGTCTGTTCAGAAGTCTGGAAACACTTAATTTGCGCTGGCCTTGATCAGAGGCCTAATGCAGGCATTAGCAAAGTCACTTTCATATTAATAGTATTATACCAACTAAGGGAAAAGGTGGGAAAATTCTTCAATGGCTTGTGCTTGGAAAGAACACTGGAAAGAACTCAGCACACCCAAAAATTATCTCACACTGTTAAGTAATCTCCCATAGTTTATTCCTGAATGAGTCATAAATAAGATAATGAAGTAATTTATATATTTTCTGCAACAAGAAGCTGAAGTAGATTTATGAAAATGTAGGATGAAATTCTGAAAAAAATCTTAATTCAGTCCTTACCCAGGAAAACCTCCCATTAGAACCAATCCTGAGTGGTCTGAGACCTAACAACTCCTGACTGACTTCCATGGGAGTTGCAGGTGATCAGCACTTCTCAGGAAGGGATCCAGTAGAGATTTACCTGCATAAAAACAGTAAGACATGAGGGTTTGGTGAAGAGATTACATCAACATTCCTCTGACTCTAAATAGACTGCAGTGGTTCAAAGGTCTTATGCTGGTGATCTGCCCAGGGGTAAATTTTACCCACTGTGAACTATTTTTAAGTATCTGTTTAATTTAAATGCAGATAATCAACACCTAGTTCCAAAAGATACTTTTGTCCAAAATGTCAGATTTGAGCTGAACTTGTGAAATGCCTTGAAATTCCAAGTTTGTGAAGTCAAAAACTTTTCTGTTTGTTTCTGCCTTTCCTGCTGGCACAAACTATCCAGGTGCCACATTTAAAAAGGCATTAGTGGAAAACCCAAGCCGCAGCTAAGCTAGATATATTTGCTAGAACAATAACCCAGTGATCTCTTCACCTTCATTAATAATGTAGCAGGGGAAAATAGAAAGGTCAGCTGCATTCAAATTATTTACTGAAATAAGTAGACAAGAGTCTAGGTTATTAATTATGAAAGCTTTATAATTAAAAAAATGCCATTATGAAGCTATTTGTCGCACTTATACTTTTTAACTGGAAAAAAGATTTTGCAGCTCAGGCCGTTTCCATTTACTAATTTAGATTTTTATTATCCAAAAGAGGGTTGTTTGGTTTAGAATTATATTTCTATTCTACTTGCTCAGAATCTCATTAATACATATAAACTAACATGTTAGAGAGACTATATTTTATTTTGAAGGAAATGAGGACAATATTTTTCTTTACTGAAGCTATAATAAAATTAAAAAATGGCTTAATGGCAGCATATTTGTTGGGCGAAAGCCTTCTGGTAGCACAGCTGAAATGTGCATTTAATCCCAACCCATTTTAATTCTCTCTAGCTAACTCCTCTGAGGGTTTAAAATGTATTATTTCTTTGTCATATTTGGTGCTGATACTTCTAACAATATTCTTTCCCAATGTTTGTCTATTTTGTCATTTCGAAATCAAAACATTCACTTTGAGCAATTTCAAAGAAAAGATAAATAGCTAGTAGGAAAGGAACCATGCACATTTTCAAATTGTCTGAGAGATGTGAAATGTTCAGGCTGTGGGTTCACTTACTTGGGCAGCAATATGCAGAATTAAACTACCACAAACAGAGAGATTGCTACTGGCTTCCTGCTCAGCTGTACTGGAAGTTGCATACACATGACAGTTTCCCCACTAATATTCCTTGAACTGAGAAATGGATTACTTAGATTCAACCAAATGAGGAAGGGGGGGAAAGACCTATTGGACAGTCTTTTAACATAAAATAGTATCGAGTCTCTTCCACCTGAGCCAATGCAGCAATACCTGAGAGGAGCTGTTTATACATACAGACAGCTGTTTATACATGTAGTGAAGTCAGAAAGATATGAAAAGAATACGTTTGGGAAAACTAATCTGTCTACAGTTTTTCTAGTTTGTTTCAGAGTTAGTTTGGTTAAGAGAAGTATTATCCCTCCGTTTTTATTTAGAGATAAAAAGATCTTCTTTTTGTCTTAAGTGACTTCAAGATGATGATTTCTTTCACTGATAGTCTTGTATATTGATAGATGCTTGAATTCAGTAACTATTCAGGGGTTATTAAAGCCCAACTTCGCATGGCCAGTAGTGTGTGCCAGTACTTCCCATGAACTTGAAGTGAACTCTCCTACAGTTGTATTCCTGGCAAATCTTTTAGGTGTGATGTTGCCATTTACCTATCTATGTGGTCTCTGCAGAATGTGAGAAAATTCAAAGATCTAAATTGTAGTTCTACTCCAAAAAGACACTGAAAATGATGTTCTTACTCAACTTCCCTCTGTATGTATCAGAGCCATATCTGCTTAATTTATAGATTTTTACCATTGTTTTGATCTTGATATAATTACAGAAACAATGCAACTCTAGGGTAGCGAGCTTGAATCTATTCCTTCTTGTACATCAGAATAAAAGTTTATGCAAACACTTATGCGCTTGCTTATCTTTAAGCATGTGTGTTATGCCATTAAAGTCAATAGGAATTCTCATATGCTTGAAATTGAGCATACGTGTAAGTGTTTACAGGACTGGAGCAAATCAGTTCTAATCAGCTATGCCTATGTACATCTACTGAAAATAATGGGTATGAAAAGGTGTCACTTTGGCAAGTCTGAAGAAAATGAAGTTGTATAAGTTTTGAGATCTAATTTTTTCTGTATAATCTAGCAAATTTGTTTAAAAGCAGAATCCACTTTGGCTCTCAGAACCCAGACTATGTTTGGAAGTGTAGGCTGTCACTTGGGAGAAACAGCTTTTACTTTAAAATTGAACATATTTGGTATGGACATTACTGACACACAACAAACATGGAACCCCCAAAATGTCATTTTTAGAGTTTTTCAGATAAGAACTGCACTGTAAATTGTCCTTAAGCCTATCTTCCACCCATTGGTCTTAAGTAAATCCCTCAAAGAGGTCCAATAGCCGACTGGCTTTGCTGAAATCTTGTCAGTCTCCTTTACAAAACTGCCCTCTGCTTCAAGGCATGATCTTCAGTAAATCCAAGGTTTCAGAGTAGCAGCCGTGTTAGTCTGTATTCGCAAAAAGAAAAGGAGTACTTGTGGCACCTTAGAGACTAACAAATTTATTAGAGCATAAGCTTTCGTGAGCTACAGCTCACTTCATCGTATGCATCCGATGAAGTGAGCTGTAGCTCACGAAAGCTTATGCTCTAATAAATTTGTTAGTCTCTAAGGTGCCACAAGTACTCCTTTTCTTTTTAGTAAATCCAAGGAGCTCGTCAGGTAGACCTAGTTGATTTAATCCTAAATTGAAAAGTTTTGAAGTTAGTAATTGACATTTTAAAGCCAAAAGTATGGCAAAGGAATGTTCTGTTGAGAATTATACACTTGAGTGTTCCCTATTTGTTTCTGTTTCTTTTTCTTTTTCTACTTTAGTGTAGAGTCCTAGCTATTTATTTGCAGAGAATCTCTCAGTCAGTCATATCATATTTCTCTAAACTGTAAAGTCTTGTTTTGGCTTCTTCACCAATATTACCTGTTTTTTAATTCTGCATTGTTGTCGCTCCTAATTCTTCCCCAAATTTTCTGAGCATTTTATTTAAAGAGGCTAAAAGTGTCTTTTCTTTTGCTTTAGCCCTGCTGTTGGTTTCCTTGGCTAGCATCTGGAGATGTGTATAACTATAGCATCAGAAGTTGCATAAGAAAATTCTTGCACACACAGATGGGAATATACCCCTTCTACTTGGTCATGCTCCTACTGAAATCAATGACAGGACTCTCATTGACTTTAAGCCTGTTAGCCAGAATGTACCAGTAAGCTACTGATCAATTCTTCCCTTTTTGATTTTCCTGTTAACTTTCATTAAGGATACTCAGCCTACCTTTTCTAATGCTAACAATGTAATGGCATGCAATGTACTGCTATAAGAGATGCAGATTCTTAGATCAACAAAGGGAAACCTCACAAGCACCAATCCGTAATAAAGAATAATTAACACAAAGTGCATGCAACTGGACACCATAACCACTGCAGTAGAAGTAGATAAGACATTGTGCTGCATTTATTGGACCAGGACACTATATTAGATTTTCATAATTAAATGACCTTAATATTGAACTAGATAAATGATGGATTTCACACTTTATCAACATATATAGTGAAGCTAATATAGTCCATAGGAACAGAATAATATAACTCTTTCTTGATGAGACGTGGTAATCCATAGTTTCAAAAGTTTTTTTTGTTTCAAACCCAGCCCTTCTGAGCATTGTAAACCACCTATAAAAGGTGGTGGCTGTAATTGCTGTCTATCATAGCAGTTTCCAGTGTTCAAAGGCTTTTTGATTCCCCCCTCCCCAAAATAAATTCCAAAAATATAAACCATCTAAAACAGGGGCAGGCAAACCTTTTGGCCTGAAGGCCACATCAGGTTTCCAAAATTGTGGAGGGCTGGTTAGGGGAGGCTGTGTCTCCCCAAACAGCCAGGCATGGCCCAACGCCTACCTCCTATCCAACCCCCCCTGCTTCTTGCCCCCTGACAGCTCCCCCAGGACTCCTTCCCCATCCACCACTCTCTGTTCCCTGACCGCCCCTGGAACCCCTGCCCCTGACTGCCCCCTGCCACTCCATCCAACCCCTCCCTCTCATTCCTGACTGCCCCCCTGGGATCCCTGCCCCATCCAACCCCCCTGCCCTCTGACCGCCCTGACCCTTATCCACACCCTGGACCCCTGACCACAGCCCCCAAACTCCCCTGCCCTCTATTCAACCCCCTCTGCCCCCAAAGCACTGGATCAGGCCGCGGCTCCAACTGCACTGCCCAGCTGCCCAGAGCATTGCACCGGTGGCGCAGCATGCTGAGGCTACGGGGGAGGGAGAACAGCAGGGGAGGGGCCGGGGCAAGCCTCCCAGTCTAGGAGCTCGGGGGCTGGCAGGAGGGTCCTGTGGGCCATAGTTTGCCAACCTCTGATCTAAAATGACTGCAGCAGGCACAATCCTCCATACCATTTATTCTTACCTTTTTACCATTTCTGTCTTATCTGACTTGTGCAGAAGCATCCTTTGTGATTCACAGCCTACAAAAAAAAAATATAGCAAACTATCTACCTTTTATCATGTTATCTCTTCACAATCACTATCACTTCAGAACTAAATGGGGTTGGAAACGCCCACAATTCTTCACCACTCCTTCCTGACCATGGCACGGGTTCACAGGTCTTGGAGTTCCAGTGCCTTTTAAACTTCTTTTGACAGAGTCTTTCTATTGTATCCTTGGTCTTCCACATCCTCTCTTACTGTCCACTTCCTTCCATGCTTTCTTTTCTCCATCTCTTCCTAAAGCCATGTTGCTCCTCTCCTATATTTTCACCCACCTTGCACCTCAACCTTGCCTCCAAATTTGAGAGACTGACTTAACAGGGTGATGCACTGTTCCATCACTCTTCCCTTCCAAAGAGGTGCAATTGTCTCTGCAGTCTTCTGGTATCCTAGCCTGATCGCAGAAAACACATAGTAATCTACGAAGCCACTTTACTTCAATATCTCAAATTGCCTTGATCATATCAGCAGTATCTCTTCTTCACTAGCTACTTTACTTTTCTTCATGTTCTTCAGTGTTTCTTTTACTTCCTCTAGAGATAGTTGTTGCTGTTGGTGATGGCTTATCTTAAGTGATCACTCTCCTTACAGTGTGTATGATAAACCCATTGTTTCATGTTCTCTGTGTGTGTGTATATAAATCTCTCCTCTGTTTTTTCCACCAAATGCATCCGATGAAGTGAGCTGTAGCTCACGAAAGCTTATGCTCTAATAAATTTGTTAGTCTCTAAGGTGCCACAAGTACTCCTTTTCTTTTTTCTAGAGATAGTGATACCTTCCGAGGCTTCCCCATAACTGCGGCAGTGTTTGCATTTGCAATTCTCTCATACCATTTAGCAGCCTTTGGGAATATTTTTTCCATAGTGCTACTGAGTCACCACTCAGTTCCTATCCTTCACACAAAGATTTCTTCTTCACTATTCTGATGATGTCAAACTTAATTATGTTAGTCATTCTTATGAGGATCTACAACACATCCTGAACCAAACTGTTACTCTGGGCTAAGCATGATCACAAGATCATTAGTGCTTACAAGTTTCTCTCCTCATTATTATTTCTGCCACACAATTCTCAGCTTGTGACATCAAATAATCTTTACAGTAACTAACTGTCAGGTAATAAATAGGAGTGAGGAGTAAATAGCAGTGATATGTGAACTATGCCAAGGACACTATTTTTGGGCGAATTTTCTAATAAATATGGCAAGGGAAAGGCAGAAAATATAATAGAATTTTATCTAAATCACTTAACTCTAAACCACAACTATGCAACTATATAAATAATATGAAATAGTAAAATATAGCTTAAAACATTTCTAAGGCACCAGCAGGTTTTGATAGGGTGCAATTAAAAAACATCAGTGGAGCCCTACCGGCAAGACAATATGCAATGACTTGCACTTTTAATCTGGTATTGATCAAGGAGAGGGTGAGCAATATAGTTAATAGGTGAAGGAGATGGTGAAGGGATAGATGCTGATTTGTTAGTACTCTTAGACACATCATAGTGAGAGCTGATTAAGAGTCAATAACTGTGTTTTCTTGACAAACTAATTAAACCTCTTAATCAGTCCTAGTCACTATGCACTGCAGTGAGTGCACTACAGCTCTGCTTCTAGGTGCTCAATCTACTACTCCTGGCAGTGTTCCAACACCAATGCTTTAAACAAGGTATTATTTTCTGTTGCAATTGCTCCATGTGCCAAAACTCCAGGCCACAAGGACAGAGTTAAGAAGGAACCCACAGGGCGTCTTGTGGCTGCTATGCACCTGTACACATATGTTTGACCATAGCTCATGTATACCAAGCATACAGTCTGGTGAAGGCATAGAGAAGAATATGTTCTCATTTGGAATATGGCAGGCTGGTGTTTGGTTGCCACTAATTCTTCCTTTAAACCCCTGAGTTGGATCTAGAGATTATCACAACCTCTGTTAGAAAGATGCTGGGGCTGCTCTTCCTCTCCTTTGTAGGGAGCAGCACAACTTCTTGTAAGTGCATAAAGAAAGGAATTCCATTTTCTCTACAGTATCCCTGGTGGCTAAATGATCGTGTTCCCATCTCCATCCTACTTGGAATTTTCAATATTTTAAAGATGGATTTCTCTTCTCTCTCTCCATTACCACAGCCCTCAAATGTATGTCTTTGCTTCTGCAGCCAAATAATTGAAAAAAAACCCTAAAAATTATAAAAACATTAACCTGAGAGTTAAGCATGCAATGAAATATTGTGAACCTTTACTGCTTATAGATTTGTGTTTCTCCAGAGACATCTCCCCCATGAGATTCTTCCCTTCCTTTCAAGTTTTCCTTCCTACAAACAACCATGAAAATACAGAGTGGAAACTTTGCCTGAAGAAGTGTGGGTGCATACACCTGGAGCGGGACAGTTTGGATTCTGTGGAATGCTTACTCTTCACTTCAACCTCACCAAATCCATGCCAGCTGAGCTCCATGCTCTGAAGAATTGGAGGGAGTGAAGGAGGGATGCAATGGGGGAGCACTTGGCTCTAACAAACTCTGCCCTTCCATAATTCACAGTGGAAGTTAATACTATCCAAGGTTGTATTCATTTCTCATGCTTTTACCTCCTCACTAGAGAGACCCACACACATTCCCTAAGGCTTCCAGGGAGAGTCACAGGGAAGCCATGGTGTCTAGGGGCAGCAACTGCTGGTGGGGCTAGGTAGCAGAGTGGACAAAAGAGGCATCTGTAGGTAAAAAGAGTGGACGTCCTGGCTTCTCCACAGTGGCCAAACCAAAGCCACATCATCTGCCCCTGGAAAGAGGGGAAAGAAAACTGCAAGATAAAGCCAATGGCTATTGTCAAAGAGGGAACTCAGTTAAAAAGTGTTTCCACAAAAGATGTGTACTTTTTGTAGCTTTCACCACCACTCTGACGCCCCTATTAGGCTATTTGTAGAACTACATATAGCCTTTTGAAAGAGCAGGGAAGAATTTAAATTGTTCTAAACAACGGTTATCTACTATTCCATTCCTACTTTGAGTTACTGTGTTACTTTAGAATTCATATTTTCAGCTGGTGAACCCTGAGGAGGCTTTTTATGGCTTCAATGCTGCCTTGGATTTTCTCTATATAATAATTCTTCCCATCTTTTCAAGGCCACACTGTCGCCTTTATTTGCCCTCTTGTTCCTTATGTTCTTGTATCTCATCACCATACCTGATACCTTCCATCTATTCTTCATTTTTCTTCTATTATCTGTTTTATACTTTCCCCCTATATTCTGTTATTATAATTCTCCTGATTACCTAATATTTTAAGAACACGTTTAAGGCTTTTACTTACATTTTTTTCAATACCATAGTGGATATATTTTACTTTTCATCTATTTATTGCAAGATGGCACATATAACCCTTGGGTACACATCAATTTATCTCCCCTATATCTTTAACACCCGCCCCCACACACACATACCCCACTCTTGCTTTACATTCCTGAATCCCCTTGTATTTTTCTAAAATCTGTTCTGAAAGTCAGTGACTGAGATTCTCCAAATTAATGGATGATTGGTGGGGGATGCTCAATTTCTGGGTGTCATCTTAAACATACCTTAAAGAGACCTGATTTTTATGGTTGCTCAGCATTAACTGAAAACCATGCCCCTGCATGGTGCATCATACTGGATACCCAAGCACACCAAATCACTAGTTACATTTGAAAACATTTGTTTACAGTCTTGCATTTATTGCACTCACTAAATGAAAATTGTGATCCATATTGTTTAGTCTCACTTCTCTCTCTAATCATGTTCTACTGTGTGTGTTACTCACAGTGAAACTATGAAGAGAACTGATCAGAAAATGGGAGGAAGATTTCCATAGAGAATTTCAACAAAAATGGGGAAAATTTGTAAAAAACTGAACTGAAATATTTCAATTCTGAAAAGTCACTGTTGTTCCTAATAAGAATTGTACTTTGGATGTCTCACATTCCCAGTCTTCTGCAAAGACTGCACTCTCTCATCAAATTACATGTCCTATGATGCACCATGGTCGTCTCTTTTAGTGAGATGATGGCAGCTGTATGGAAGATTTGCATCACAAGAAATGAAGTCCATATGGGTAACCCAGCCCAGAATATAGAATGAGAGCATAAGGCACCTGAACTACAATTCCCATGAGGTACCCTAGTGGCATTTCAGGATCTAAATAATGCAGTTCAGTTTTTCAGTGAAAATGTTAGGTTTTCCATGGAAAACTGACACTTTTAGCAAAAAAATAATTAGTCAAAACTCAATTTTTTGTCAATAAGCAGTTTAATCAAGAAATGGGAAAAAGATTTCTGAAGTGAAGCAGTTTCAATAGAAAGTTTTCAACCTCAGTTATTTGTTTACTCACCATTTTATTTCCTGGTTTAATTGTTGTACATGAAAACTTTATTACATCACTTATGATTGATTTGTTCTTTCTACTTACTCTGAGCCACTTTATGTCATAGGACTGGGGAGTGGAGGCAGGAGACAATGGGACTGAAAACTATTATTACCAGTACTTTGTTCTTTCCACAAATAATTTTAATTGCCCTCATCGTGCCCTTCTTACAGAATGGTATCTACAGCTGCTTTTTTCCCCTGTTCATAACAGTCATCCAAAAAAAAAAAAAAAGCCAATGATCAGAAAAATCCCAGGTACAATTAACCAAAATCTTGTTGATTTTTCAACTTTTCTTCCACATAGTGAAACATATGCTAAAATCCAAGAATCTTGGTGAAAATTAAATAACTGTCTATATTCATTTGGGGAAGACAAAGTAACTTCTTATACCACATTTTTATTATAAAATAGTATACCAGATGCCAGCAGCAGGCAAAGGAAAGTATCCACAAACAACACACTACTTTATGCCCTTCCAATTACCAGCAAACCACATGCTACAGCTATGCTACAAAACAGCTCTAACGTTATCATCATTGATCTCGCCTGAGGGTTTCTTGTAAAGAATTATTTGACATTCTTTCTATAGATTTTGAAAATGTAATTTATTTGTTGTATGCATCCTTTCAGGTTAGCATCAGACACCAACTACTTGTACAATTTCTTCTTAATGACAAAGGTTTTGATATTCTTGTGATGTCTGTCATGTAGTCACATGCTCATAAATTAATCAAAACATTTATAGAGCAGTGGATCACCATGACTGTAGGAAATAGATTTTCCAGTTCATAAAATCATTAGGATAGTTCAATTTAAGTGCTATTGGCATGCACTGTGGTTGCAAAATCCCCAGATTGATAGTACAACATATTGTGTGTTCTTCTAGTACCTAAGGCAACTCGTTTTCACTACAGTAGAAAAAAATAAAACTTTTGGATAAAATTCTTCCCCGTCCAGAGAGCCAGCACAAGCCCTATGCACCATCCAACAGGCCTTATGTGGAATGTGGTACCAAGTGCACAGACCTTTTGCTGTACCTCTACACTAGGGTGAATTTCACTCTTTGAGAGAGTTTTTTAGAGGAGGCCAAAAAATAGTGACGGCTCCCGCTTCCTGTAGCATGGCTACTGGAATTGTTTGAGAGGATTCACAATTTCACTTTACTCCCTTTAGTCTAGGCCACTACCAAGCCTGATGTTTCATGCTCGGAATACTTTAAGAAAACAGCTGAATAATATATAGACACTAAGCAGTACTGTGTAAATTACTTCTAAAATATAGGCCTGAATTAATCTAGCACAGTGGAATTGCTAAATCTTTCAGGTCCAACTGCACCAAGAGAAGGATTAGAAGAATATAGGAATGAATACATTAACTTACTAAATGAATCCCTGATTGCACATTATACAGTTAAGGGTATGCCACCTCCTGAATACCCTTTTGTGGCCAAGTGTGGCTCGTGGTGCCCTTCCTTGGTTTTCCCTTTTCAGGGTTTCTCAAAAAAATCCACATCACCAGAGTCTGGTTTGGCTGCTCCAGTTACTTGGCCCTCCAACTAGGTCATTGAACAAAAGCCCACCCCTTCTCGGGTATACCAGTCCAAAAAGAGAAACACAAAAAATCCTCACAGTCTACACCCCAGCCTCAAACAGAGCCCAATCTCTCTGTCCTGAGGGTCTGGTTTGTCTTACTGCTCTTTTATTGACCAGCAACTCCCAGGACTTCCTTCTTGGACTCTTCCTTCTCCCCTACCTGGAGAGAGAGAGAGACCCTTTGCCTTTCCCTAAGGGTATGTCTACACTGCAGCTAGGAACAAGCCTCCCATCATGTGCAGACAGACTCACAAAAGCTGGAGCTAGCATGCTAAAAATAGCACCAAGCCCACCCAACTTTCAAGGTCTGAGCTTGACTAGCCAAGTCTCTATGTCCACATTGTTATTTTTAACACACTAGCTCAAGCCCTGTTAACACAAGTCTGCCTACCAAGGCTGAGAGGCTTGCTCCCAGCTGCAGTGTAGACATACTTATGAGGCTTAGCTAAGCCACATGACCCACAAATCATGTGACTTAACTCACTTTCCCAGTGGTGAGAAGCAGTAAATTTGCCACAAGTGGGGCTGAGCCTTTCTCTCCTTAAAGGGAGCAACCACTCTGACATTGATGAAGGTTTTCATCACAATCCCTGGTTTTCATCTTTCTGAATCATTCACATTTGGGTTACAATTTCTAGACCTTGTGTTTGCTTTAAAATAAACACAATCCTCTCTAACATTTTAAGAACCAGATGTGTGAAAAAATGCATTTTTTCCATTGCTAACAATCATTAACATACATTTTAAAAAGAGTGTTTACAGCATAAACAGCTGAAGTTTCAATTTGGGATGATGCAATTCAAAATGGTCACTGCCACAATGTCTTTCTATCTAGATATTTCTGAGCTTATCACCATGGTACATGGGCACCTGTTTCAGAGGTAGGGCATATATCTAAAGTAAATACACTTACTACCTGGCACTTCTCTAAAGAAACTAGAGTGGAAAAATGGAGTCGAAAACATCCCTAACTAATAAAGACAATACCAATTTTTTAAAACATTTTGATAACCAAAGCAATAGGGAACTATTCTCTTCCCATCTTTTCTGTAGCAAACTATTCTTATCCAATCTTTCCAGTATGCCTACATGGTAAACACACTGATGCAGGCTTTTGCTGAATCTCATACTGAGTATTCAGCTCAGAGGGTATTTTCCCACATTCATCCCCAGGTACAGTGGAGGTTTTATTTCAGTAGGGGTCCATGATTTATGGAGAAAGTTCTGAGAAACAGTTATCCAAAATTTAAAATAAACATCAAACAACTTTATTATGGAAACATCAAAGATGCTTTTGCATGCACTAAAGTTGTACAGCAGTGCTCTAAAACTATAATAATTCTATTACCTTTCATAAGTAATAATCATATAATTTTATAAGCACTTAAATTAGCCAGGAAAAGATTAAATTTTATCAAATTAGATTATCATAGAATAAATGGATTTAAAGGCCACAGGGGACATTCTAACATGATTTTGAGATCAGATCATATGCAAGGTGGGAAAATAAACTCATGAGAACTCTGCATTGTTAACTTGCTACTTTTCCCCACTTAACACTTCTTAAAATGGTTTTAATTTATATAATTTCTCAGCAAATCATTTTCCTTTGATACTTGCAATGAATTTTAAATAGAACAGTTGGAGTCTCTTCAATGAAATTCCATTCACTTATAAAGCAACAGAGAACCATGATTATTTCTGTCCTATCTCTGTGCATCCTGTTGTTCTTTTGACATTGCTTCTCAATAAATGGACTAAATGAGCTGTAAATATCCGCATTTAACCAATCAAAAAGATACATTTTAAATAAATAAAGATCAGATTTGCTTAATCTAAAAAGGCTAACTGAAAAGGCTATTCAGGTCAGCTGAGATATTAGAAGACTACTGAATCACATTTAATGCTATTTAAAAGGATGTGAACAGGCTAGAGGAAAAATTAAACCAAGGCCATTTAAAATTTAATTTGTCTTAGTAAAGCCATTAACAGTTCAGTTTTATGCACTGGCAGGCATTCTAAAAATATAGCCATATAATTCAGAACCCCAGAGTTGTTAAGTGGATGCCCCTTATGTAGCAAAAATTACAAAAAAGTGACCTCTCGTCCCAAGTAACCCAACCCCACAATGTTGAGCGGGGGGGGGGGTGTAGGGGATGGGGAGATATGTGATACAGCATAGCCAGATGGTAACAGGAGAGTGCTGGAAGGGAGCCTTATTCCCTGTAGAAGGAAGAAAGTTTGCTATAGATTAATTAAAGCACCTGAAGCCAATTCGAGTATCTGAAGCCAGTCACCTGGTAAAAACCCCCTGCTTCAATCAGACAGGAGGAGGAGTTGAAGCAGAGTGGATTACTGTAGGAGCAAAGAGCAGTTTGGAGGAGTTGAAGCAGAGTGGATTGGTGTTGGAGCAGAGAGCAGTTTAGAGGGAAGCAGAGGAGAGTTTGGAGAAGTGCTGTGGTAGGCTAAGACCACCAAGTAAAAGGACACCTAATTTGTGCAGAGGGAGGGCAGGAAGCCCCACAAGCTGAAGGGCAGAAGAGGGAAGTAGCCCAGGGGAAGGAACTGCTAGTTCAAGTGGTCTACCGCTATCCCTAGGGCCCCTGGGCTGGGACCCAGAGTTGAGGGTGGGCCCAGGTCCCTCCCTCTCCACTAGGACACTAGTGGGGCAGTTAATACCCCAGTTCAGGGGCAAGAAATGGTGCCCTGAACACCCTCCTCCTCCCCTCACCAAGAAGAGGGCATGAGACCCACCATAGTAGTGCCAGCAAATTGCCACAATAGGTATAGATAGAAATAGACATATTACACAAACCAATCAGTCTTCTCCTTTTAGCCTACTTGCTTCACTTTTATTCCTTGAAGCAATCTCTTAAACTTTTACATTTCACCAGCACTAGCAGCCGTCTTTGAGATACTTCCTTAGACTCCACCAAGGCAATTCTGCATCTGATAATTGCCAAACTAGTAGTATGTATTTAACTTAAAAGTATATGGTTAATCAAAAACTCCCCCTCCTACATTATTTCAGGATAACTATGCGGAGAAGTAGACAACCCACCTGTTGTACATGATCAAGAACAATTGCAATGCCATGAATTTTAGGCTTGTTATACCAGAAATGGTGACATCTTCCTAAAAAAACTCTAGGTATTTTATACTAATTGAGCACATGCTGGCTTTCACTTTAACCTTGTCTGTAGCTTTGATTGTACCTGTATGGTCCAGAACAGTATTTTTATTTGTGTACAACTCTTGCCAACTACCAATAACATATAGCTGAAGTCTGAATTATTCAAGTTGTAAGAATCCTCAAACCAGATTTATTAAATGCAGACGTTTCTGCATATGAATTTTTTTATTTAACAATGTATTTTCTAAAAAAAAATGCATGAAGGCAGTACATAATGTTACTCGTAGCAAGTCACCTGTACTATACTGCTGTCTTTACAATTTTGCTTTTGCAAGTTGAAAACATTATTACAATATTTCCTGTATTCACTTTAGGAATATTTTGAGAATATTTCAAATACTATAACAGTTACATGCACAGGCATTTGTTAATATTTTAGTCCACTGTATTTTTCATGTATTTACCAATATAATCAAAAAAGTAGGATTAAACTGAGAATACATCGGGTTATGTGTCAATGGACAACTAAGACTTCATATTGCATTGTCTGAAAAGAAAAGCTGGCTGTTCCAGTTTTGGGGTTGCATGGTCATTCTTTCAAGTGAATTAAAATTAAATATTGTTGCAGCTATGATTGTATAAAAGGTGTCTAGCTGATGTACAAAACCTGGAATTGCATAACATTGGGTTTAATTATGTTGCTACATAAATTCCTCCACTACACCACAGAGCCTCTGGCTGAGTTTCTCATGTTCCTCACTGTGGTGGTGGAGATACCAAGGATGATAGTGGTCAATGACTTTGAGGTGCATGCCAATGCTCTTTCTGGCCTGAGTCGGGAGGTCAAGGCTATAATAGCAACCACAGGGCTATCCTGCATGATTTCCGGCTCTTTACATAAAAAGTGAAATCCTGGTCCCATTGCTATTACCACTCTGGATCTAGTGTTTGGAATAGCTTTGGAGAATATGGAGATTATAACTACATAATACGGTTATGGACTGATCACTTCCAGCCTAAGGCTTTGACACTCTCATGTAGCTGGGATAAAAGACCTGTTTAATAGTCCACTTAGGATACTGGTGAAACTGGATAGGTTCCAGAAGGATTTGAGGGAATGGTATCTATGGTTCTAACTGACCACTCTCTGAATTGTCTGGAGGGATACTAAGAACGTATTTTGTCCATAGTGATACTGTGGCTCCCAAATACTTTCTTCACCCTCACAGTTCATCATGGTTTACAGGTGATTCGTGATGTATGCCATGAAAGGGAAAAAACAGTCACAGATCTGATGGCAGAGGTCACTCTCTGAATGAGACCACTGGAGACACCAAAATTGCCTTTAAACTTATTCCGTTGATCATGTAGTTACCCAGGAAAGGACTTTCCTCTTTCCTGATGGATGATTTAAGTGTTAGGGAAGCTTTAGAAGAAGAAAGGGAGTGGTAACCTCTACTATCTTCTTAAGGAGTCCTGTAAGCTAAAGATATTTCGTTCATGTGGATTGGATCACTTCTAGTTGGAAACCTCATCCATAGCAGAATAAAGTTTACTAGAGGCAAATCTGAGTTTGTTGATGTCCTAAGGCTCTTCAGTACGTTGCTTACAGAACTGCCAAATCCATCTAGGATATGTTTAAATTAGAGAATGTGCAAACAGTTTGGTCAACTCAAATGTTCACTGAGCAGATTGCCTCAAAGTTACTCTAAAGCTGATTTGCCCTTGACAAAATGAGAAAAAACAGCAGATAAAACAGTTGTCCTCCCTGTAACTGCACTGGGAGAAAGTAAGCAGAAACTAACGTAATTGGACTTGAGCATCTGGGCACAGGTTACATCTTCCTGATTTATACCTAATCTTTTAGACTGGCATAAAGGCATAAAGAAATGCGTATGTCCAATGTATAATGTAACGGACAAGAAATTGTATAATGCTAAGACTTGAGTAGAATAAGGAACCTCCGCTGATGATCTTGACTGAAAACTTAATGAAAGCAGATGTCCTTCCTTAGCTGTATCAGTACAAAATCTAATACTATTTGTATTCCTATACCTCTCCAGAGCAGAAAGAAAATCTTTTATGGTGTACAAACAGCAATTAGAATGACACTGCACATTCTACAGTATATTAATAATTTAACCTGGATTTGAACCTATGTCTTCAGGGAAGACCCGTCTCATGCACTAATCCAGTGCAACATTTACAGCTCCCACTAAAGAGTGCTTTTATCAACTACACAAAGTACCAAACAGAGCTTCCTTTTTATCAGGCCTTATCAAGGAATTTACTTTGAGACCCAATGAGTGGTTCAGTTCAACCACAAATGTTTTCAAGATATTTAAATAGATTGGAAAGTGTTTGTATATTTCATATATTTTCTCTCTCTCTCATACAAAATAAATTAGAATATACATAGTTTCAGTTATGAGAAACCACCACCAATGTAACGCTATTGTGATTACAGGACCCTCCTAGCAGTTCCATTTCTAAAAGGCCATGGGCAACATTACCACAAAAGCAGTAGCTAAATCAACAACATTATACAATGCTGTGACACCATTAATGAAAGTATTTTTGCCACAACTATTCAATCTTATTTGTGGCCAAAAATTCAGAAATCTGACTTTTTAAAAAAGCCCTCAAGATATTTCCTTCTTATGCAGCAAATACTTATCACAGTCCCAGGCTATGTAGGTGCTTTATTTTATTTTTTTTAAAAGTCTGTTGAAGTATATCAAAAACTTAAGTGAAGCTGAAGGATCCCTTAAATCCAGATGATACAGATCAATAGATTTGTTCACTAGATTTATACCATTTTATCTGAGCTCCTTGCTTCTTTAGGCACAGGACCTAAACTGAATATGTCAAAAGAGGGTCACTTTAAGCTAAGAAACAAAAATTTCTGGCAGAAAGTCAAAATACTTATATTAACATAGATTAAAAATATTAATGTCTTGATTTCACATGCTTTTTTTAAAAAAAAAAAACCTGTTTGCTCAGCATTGGTAAGACTGTTTCTAAGAGTACATCCGTTTCTCTGGTAATGGTGATGAGGATGGGGTGGTGTACTTTTTGGATGTGGATCGCATAGGCAAAAGCACTGATATTGTAGGTTTTTACAAACAAAGATCACCTAAGAGGCTGTTGCAGCCTCTCAAACAATGTTTTCTTTAATGCTTTCTCCTGCATTTAAAAGGATGCTGCCAGATGATTCAGCTCCTTAGAGGGTTCCCAGATAGTCTTTCAGGAGCTATATCACCAGCCTTATATAGGTCTTATTAAGATAAGGTATTAACAGCTTCATAGTTTAGATTTCATAGAAATGTTTCTGTCACAGGGTTCTCTCACTGTTAGGATACCTCCTCCTGGATGCTCAGGAGATTAGCTCTCTCCAGATCTGACACCCGCTTCCATTGTTTGCTCCCGCTATATCCCCTCTCGCTCTCTGGGACTCAGTGCACTCCCTCTTTGTGACTTGACCTTCAAGCCAGGTCAGTGTCCGTTTCTCCCCTTCTGCGGGCATCAAAGTCCCACTGGATCAGCTGTGATAACGCTTCTCCAGACAGTCTTCCAATCCAAGGCCAGATCCTATGCCACTTTCCTAGCAGCTGGTAGAGGAACCTGGTCCTACCCACTATTCCAGGTTCCAATCCAGGGATCCTATGTCTAGCAAATATGGTCTGTTAGCTCCCAGACTCTGTTGCTAATTCCCTGGACTCCTCTCTCTCTCTCTCTCTCTCTCTCTCTCTCTCTCTCTCTCCAAGCCCAAACTCCCTCCTCTCTGGGAGTTACTGCAGATGACTTAAAACTGCAGCTCCAGACACGTCTCCTTTCTTCCAGGGAGTAACTGCAGACTGCTTCTGCTGCAGCCCCCTTCTGTTCTCAGCTTGCTGGCTTTGTACTGGCCAGCCTACACTTGCTCAGCTGAGCTTCATCTTCTATTAAGGCACCTAATTCTCCCCCAAGTGCAGCCTGTTTGGTTTATTAGCCCCCTCCCAGCTACCTGAACCTTTTCTGGTGATTTGTGGAGTGAACATATTATCACAGAAATGTAGGGTTGGAACGGATCTGAGAAGTCATCAAGTCCAGCCCCATGTGCTGAGGCAGGATCAAATAAAGCTTGACCATCCCTGTCAAGTGTTTGTCCAACCTGTTCTTAAAAACCCTCAGTGATGGGGATTTCACAGCCTCCCTTGGAAGTCTATTCCAGAACTTAACTGTCTTTATAGTTAGTTTTTCCTAATACCTAAACTAAATCTCCCTTGCTGCGGATTAAGCTCATTACTTCTTGTCCTACCTTCAGCGGACACAGGGAACAATTGATCACAGTCCTCTTAACAGCCCTTAACATAGTTGAAGACCATTATCAGGTCTTCCCTTAGTCATCTTTTCTCATGGATAAGCACAACCAGTGTTTTGTTTTGTTTTTTTAACTTTTCCTCATCGGTCATATTTTCTAAACCTTTTATCATTTTTGTTGCTCCTCTCTGCACTGTCTCCAATTTATCCACATTTTTCCTAAAAGTGTGGCATGCAGAACTGGACATATTACTCTAGGTGAGGCCTCACCAGTGCCAAGTAGAGCAGGACAATAACCTTCTGTGTTTTATATCAGACACTCGTGTTAATACAACCAGAATATTAACTTTTTCACAACTATAACATTGTTGACTCATTCAATTTGTGATCTACTATGATCCCCAGATCCTTTTCAGCAGTACTACTACCATCTACTCAATTACTGTCCATTTTGTATTAGGGCATTTAATTTTTATTTCCTAAGTGTAGGACTTTGAACTTGTTTTTATTGAATTTGATTTTGTTGACTTCAGACCAATTTTCTAATTTGACAAGGATGTTTTAAAATTTAATCTTGTCCCCCAAAGTGCTTCCAACCCCTCCCAGCTTGATGTCGTCCACAACTTTTATAAGCATACTTTCCACTCCATTATCCAAGTCATTAAGGAAAATATTGAATTGTACCAAACCCAAGATAGCTCCCTGCAGGACTCCACTACATGTACCCTCCCAGTTTGACATTGAACCATTGATAACTGCTCTTTGAGCATGGTCTTTCAACCAGTTGTACACCCACTTTATAGAACTTCCATCTAGACTACATTCCTAGTTTGCTTATGAGAATTACCAGTGGGACTGTGTCAGAAGTCTTCCTAAAATCAAGATCTATCATGTCTACAGTTCGCCCCCATCCACTAATCCTATCGAAGAAGGAAATTAGATTGGTTTGGTATGATTAGTTCTTGACAAATCCATGTTGGCTATTACTTATAACCTATTATACTCTAGGTACATAAGAACTGCCATACTGGGTCAGACCAATGGTCAGTCTAGCCCAGTATCCTGTCTTCTGATAGTGGCCAATGCCAGGTGCTTCAGAGTGATCCATACCGTCACCCATTCCCAGCTTCTGGCAAACAGAGGCCAGGGACTCTTCAGAGCATAGTTTTGCATTCCTGCCCATCCCGGCTAATAGCCATTGATGGACCTATCCTCCATGAACTTATCTAGTTCTTTTTTGAACACTATTATACTTTTGGCCTTCACACCATCCTCTGGCAAAGAGTTCCATGGGTTGGTACTGTGCATTGTGTGAAGAAATACTTCCTTTTGTTTGTTTTTAAACCTGCTACCTATTAACTTATCTAAATATTCTTTAACATGTTTGCTCTCTATTTTGGCTTGCATTCCTTCCCCCTTGTTAATAATTTTGCTGCTTATCTGAGCACAATTAATCTTTTTCATGAAAACTGGAGCAAAATAGGCATTAAATACCTCAGCCTTCCAGATGTCATCTGTTATTAGCTCATCTTCCCTGCTAAGCAGAGGAGCTATACTTTTCTTTGTGTTTCCCTTGTTCCTAATGTATTTAAAGAATCTTCTTATTGCCTTTTATGTCCTTAGGTAGATGAACTTATTTTGGGCTTTAGCCTTTCTGGTTTTGTCCCTGCATACTTGTGCTAGTCTTTTATACTCCTCCTTGGCAATTCATCCATGTTTCCACTTTTTGCAGGATTGCTCTTTGATTTGCAGCTAATTAAAGAGCTGCTGAGGAAGCCATATTGGCCTCTTACAATTCTTCCTATCTTCCCTTTTCATTAGGATAGTTTGCAGTTGTGGCTTTAATATTGTAATGCCAGTGCTCCCAAAGTCCTTTATCCCTTAGATTTTCATCCCAGGGGACCTTACCTAAATTTGTTAAAATCTGCTTTCCCCCCCGCCCACCTTCTAGCACTTATATTCCTATCTAGTACTTATGACTCCTTTTAGCAGAAAGTTGAGCGTCTCACAATCTTTAATGTATTTATGATAGTAACACCTTTGTGAGGTATGGAAGTCCTGTTATTCTCATGGGCTTTGAGGCTGTGAAAGAATAAGTGGTTTATGCAAATCTGTAGCAGAGAAGGCAAGGTCTCCCAGCTCTCAGGCTGGCCCCCTAACCACTGAACCATCCTTCTCAAACTTTAGCTCAACTCCTGAGGCCTTTAGTCCATTTTTACTCAGTCCACATTCAGGCAAACTCCAGTCAATGGAAATTTGATTGTATAATGTCCGAGTAAAAACGGAATAAGGATTTGGACCGTAATGCGAATGGGGTGGGGGGAGGAATAGGAACTATTCTTAAAAAATTACAATATAATATTCCTTTTCTAAGCACTATATGCTTATGTCTATGCAATCTGGCATTAAAATATCAGTCTCAAAACAAAAGGCCAGAATCGTAACACTTGTACAGACCTTTAGAAGCAATAAGCTGAATGATTTTACACAATGACACAACCAATTATATCATGATGGGAGGAAGTAAGCCTGAATTCTTCTCAGCTGTATATGCCTGTTTTTTTTACAGTGAGTGATAGGAATGAGCGTAACAGAGACATCTACAGACTAAACTAGTAAAGCTGTCTTGTAGCTCTGCTAGTGGAGCCTTGCTTCCTAAAATTTGATTCTTAATATCTTCCCTTTCTGGGCTAATTTCTTTGCAGTCTTCTAATGGAGCCTTCCTCTGGGTTTAGGAGCCTGGAGTTACTTATACCAAAGCAGAGACTAAAATGTATCTGGAACTAATTCCATGCTCTGAGCTAGTGTGAGAAGAGCACATGTTGGTAGTATGGTAGCAGACAGATGGAAAATCATTCTGATTCTATGGATATGCTGTACAGCATCTGCATTTACAACGTACAAAGCACCCATCTACTGTGTGAAGAGCAGTAATGTTCAGAAAACAAGGTGTCTTCATTCAAGAACTACATAACTGAATTATACAATAACAAAGTCACTTGCTTAACCCAGATACCAGATCTTTAAACAAACACACACACACACACACACACACACACACACACACACACACACACACAATCAGACCTAATGTTCAGAATGTGACTTCATAGTGGGCTGAATCCAATATCAAAATAGGTGTTTTCAATTTCACTTTTCCTATATATTTTGTGTTTACTGGACTTTTTTTTAGATTTTTACAATAATTAAAAGGGATGCCTACCCAGAGTTCCAGGCACTTCCCCGACACATTATATAAACAAAAATACAATTAAACAGAATCATAACTGAGTCCCCTACAAAACAAAACACAAAAACTCCCTTTGCCCATGCACACTAACCCTCATATAACCCCACCCTCAAAACGTACTGCACAGAACGAATGACAACTGAAGCCCTATCTTGAGTCATTTACAGTCATTTCATCAGCTAAACCAAATCAATGAAAGTCCAAGATGCTGCAGTATGTGGTGTTAGTGATTCACCACATGACAACTTTCTCTGAGTCTTTGTTGAACAAGTGTTCCAACGTGGTATTAGGGGACATTGTGCTGCTGGAATTTTTGTTTGAGACCTAAATCTGAGTTCCTTGTGTTCATTAAAGATCTCATTTTTTATTAATAGTCTTGTGTTAATAATAGCATTAGCTCATAATAATAGCACTAACACCTATACCGCCAATAGTAGCATCTCATTACTTGAGATATATTATCTCATTTTATATATGAGATATGCACTTACTAACAAAAGTCTCTTAATAAGGAGCAGTGGGATTTTTAATAACCACAGAAATTATAAGGAACTCCAGTTATAGGTATCACTTAAAAGATGTGTGACAAGATACACCACCCAGCTTATATACTGCTCTATTTTTAGCAGTTATTCAAGACACGCACACAATTAACTAAATCAATCTAACAATATCATTTTGCAGTAACTTGTCTTCCCTGTCCCCCCCCTCAATATTACATGTTTTAACTTAGTCAAATTCTGAGATGAGTTGCATACTTTCAACTCCCACTGCAACTAACGAGAACTAAGAGTGCCTAGTTCCTCTCAGTATTTGGCCCTTAGATTTCAAGATAATAGGGCAAGAAAATTGTTTTATACATGTATAGAACATTTAATCAGAACTATATTATTCATGATCATTTTATTATTTTAATGTTATGCTAATTCAAGTATGCTGCACCACAAACCCAAGTCCTTCCTGTAAACACTTCTATGATCTTTATATGGTGCTATCAGTTTCCTCAACACTTCTCTGTCCAGCATGGAGCTGCTCGGCAATCAGTAGATAGACAACAAAATGCATTCCTATGGACAGCATGTGTAGAAGCATGATTTATTCATTCTCTAAGTACAGCTGTTCCATTTCTAAATTTACCCTTTTATTTCAGCACTGCAATTTGTGTTTCAGTCTCACCCAGGAAAGAGTGTCGTAGCAGAAAAGAATTTTTAACTTCTCCCACATGGCTTAGATTTTCCTCAGGCTGACCTGTGCCATAAGGGTGTAGTATATCATGGTACTATCTCTTTAAAATTAGTCATGCATCAGGGGCTTCCCATTGCAAGGGAACATACATGATGCAGACACATAGGGTCTGCACAGAGTCTGTAGGAGACATCTTGTCATGTAACTAATGAAGAGGGTTGTGGTTTAAATATATCCCTGATCTCACTCTGGGTTCCTAAAGTACAAAGCCAGTATACTCACAAGGAAGATACTCTCCGCTGCCTGATCTATGTTGACAGCACAGCAGGGAAGTGGCTTCTATTGTTTCAGTTATCACCACACAAAGGGGGATTTAATTGTTCCTTCATTTAGCCTAAATGAATGGTGCTTAGTATACCCATGACTTTACCCAGGTCTGTGATTGATGGGAGCCAACATAAATAACAAAATGCACACTGTAAGGATGTGCAAACTGGTTCCAGTAAAATAAGTTGAAATGAGTTGGAGTTGAATATTAGCTCAATTCTCAAACAAACCTTTTATGATGTTTGAAAAATGATGCTAAATTGATTTTCACATGTCATTACCTCCTATTTTTTGCCAGGACAAATACTGAAATACCTGATTACATGGCATTTGCAAAGTAGGTAGAACCAAGAAATACCAGAAATCTAACAAAAAAGACAGCTCATTAAATATCCCCAGCCTTAGGTCAGTCAGATGCTTATATCCCCCCATTGAACCTCCAAACAATGTAATCTCCTCTCCATGTTTACCTGTGATGAACAGGGCTTGCCATTTCATAGACCCTTGGCCTCTACACTGTGATAAAACACTTGCAACACAGAATCTCAGAGCCCACATGAGCTGACTCCAGCAGATGGGTTAGGCTTCAGGGTTAAAAATAGCAGTATAGATGTTCCAACTAGGGCTGGAGCCCAGTTTCAGAGACCCTGTGGAGGGGAAGGGTCTCAGAGTCCAGGCTCCAGCCTGAGCCTGATCATCTACACTTCTAATTTTAGCCCCACAGCTCCAACCCATGTCAGCTGCCCTGAGTCAGCCACAGTTGTCTCTCAGGTCTTTCACTGCAATGTAGACATACCCTAATTCCCCCACCCCCGCAACTGCACACCACACATACACCTGGAGCAAGATACTTATCTGCTTCTTATCTTCAACACTATATATCTAAGATACATAGCTACATAATAAGAGGAATCAGTGCATTATGGGGTGAATATGTTGTTCAGAACTTTCAGACCTCACGCAATCATGTGTTTGTGATATGTTTGTAATATACTGGATGTATTTTGGGAGAATCCCAGGCACAAAGCCAGATGACTAATAAAGCCTGTCTACCTTTTTAAAATATGCTAAATCTATACATACAGAACAAAGAAACCCAAACAAATAAGGAGTCACAAATTGAAATTGTCCTGTAAGAGGTCTTGAGCTAATGGTTCTTATTTCTTACTACAACCCAGTGCAATACGTTTGACCACTACCATCTCATACAGATAAAAGAGTAAAACTCACTGTTTTATAGCTATCATGGTATCTCAATTACCAAAATATATATGTGCTAAATACATTTATGTCAACCCAATTTAAAAATGAACAGTGTTCAAAGATCCGACAATCTATCATTTATTCCCTGTAGTTTGGTAGGCTGGGGAGGGGGAATTTTGTGCTCCTGAGTCCTTTAGGCATTGTTGATACATAGGATCACTCTCAAGACTTCACCACATACTTTTCTGTATAATTCACCTGTACATCTTTATATAACCATTTAAAGATATAAAGTCTAATGACAATTACAAAAGCACAAAGGAGCCTCGTAAAGAATGAACAGCGCAACAGGCCTACATCTGAATCTGTGAGACTCACAGATTGCAAACTTCTGTTACCAACAAGCCCCAAGCATACCTCACATCAGAAGAAACCGTGATTGTTACAACTGTGATGACCGTTTTATATCCATAATTCTGCCCTAGCAAGGTGCGTGTGTTAATCAGTTTATATCTAAGATAACAAAGCTTACCAGGAACACAAGGTACATGACTAATTTGCATCAAACTGAGCAGGTTGCAGTCACAATCATCTTAAACATGGAAGTGCAGCATGCAGGTACTAGAGATCGCAGAATGTAATACTCCATCTTATTGCAGCATCTCTAATCATGGTTCGCATATGGACAACAAGTCACACATTGGCCATCTCTCCATTATATACAACATATCCACATACTGTGTAGAGTATATTTTTACTATTAGCATCATAGATGTAGGGCATAATTATAAAAGGGATCAGGAGACAGCACAAGGGTGATGGCACCAGTAACTTGTAAGCTATTTTAGGCCCTAATCCTGTAACTGATAACACACAGGTGGATGTGTGGAGTCCTACGAGGACTCCCAAGGTGCCTTGTATGAGTGCAACAGACCATCTACATGCTCAGAGTTTCCTGATTCTGGCTCCTATGACTAACAAAATTTAATTTCTCTCCTTCTCCTCTCCTCTCATGATAGCTTTACCTGTAGTTGTAAAGAAAAGCGATTTGAGAGAAGTGCAGAGTATGTTTTAAGTCCAAGAAGAGCATTTTAATTACCATTTTTCTGGAAGGAACTCTTATACTGCTAGACAGTCAGAAAGAAAGATTTGAAAAAAAGACAAACAACACAGTAGATTTAAATTTCTGGTGCTAGTGAATATTCACTTGTATAATTAAACTTTAGTTTTAAAACAATGCTGTAAGGAACAGCATCTATTCGTGGACTGAGCATGGGGCTAGAAGCCAGGAACTTCTGCATTATAGTCCTAATACTGCCACTAATTTGCTGTGTGGCTTTAGGAAAGTCACTTAACTAACTTGTACTTCCATCTGCCAGAATTTCAAATTGAGAATAAACCTATTTTAAAGGATTAATTATATAAGCCTAGGATATTATTTTTGGGATTTGGATTTTTGTTTTTTCTAGAATTGTTTGGTATAGCAGTTTGTAGCTCTAAGTACATTAAGTACTAAGTATTAGAGCTTGGGAAGAGATCTGGGTGAAGTACTGGCTTCCCTGAAGCCAATGGGACTTTGACTTCAGTAGGGCCAGGATTTCACCCAAGTTTGTGATGTTAGAGAGAATATTTAGGTACTAATTTTGATTTACTGGGGTGGTGAGATATTTTTTTTTCCATTGACTTCACATATGTTCTCCCTACATTCAAAAGCTTAAAGGAAAATAACCAGACAGGTAGGAAATTCCAAGATCACCTAGCTACGCAAAAATTACTGTTCTCTCAGGTCAACAAGCACACCATGTCTACCTCTGCAGTTACAGGGCTCTTTCTTGCCACCTTTTCTTCTCCCCAACCACGTTTATAAGAATGAGTATCAACAAGGAAAACTCATTGCCTTCAGCCGTACATTAAAGGCTTTTTTAAAACGTAAAACTTCTATTGTATTGTACCATTTTTAGATATGGGGATTTAGTTTCAACAATAAAAAGCATGGAAAATCCTATGTGATACCATAATGTACAATACAAACATATCACTTCATCTTTTTTGTATGTGGTTTGTTTGTAAGCTAATAGATTTTTATAATGATAGCATTTTGTGTATGTATGGGGATACGGGGGGGGAGGAAGGGAAGTCCCACATTATTTATTCTATTTACCTTCTGAAACCACCAGTTACGGTCACTAAAGCATCTGGTAAAAATGTCCGTACAGCATCTTTAACGATCAAGCTTACTGCATCTGCTTCTGCCTTAAATACATGGCTAACGAGGTCTTCATGGTAGAGAAACCCTAAAAGTAATTTTACATGAGTTAAAAAAAGTATTGATCTGAATGAAATATATATATATATATATATATATATATATATATATATATATATATATATATATATATATATATATCATTAAGCAAGCTAAAGATAAGGCAGATAATAACCTGTTCAGGAGCGAGTCAAAAACACTCAAGTTGCATGAAAGGCATGGGATTCCTAAACTGACCCCAATTAAGACTGGATGTCTTTCTAAAAGATATGTTTTACTTCAACCAGAAGTTATGAGCCTGATGTAGGGAGTACTGGGTAAAATGTCATGGTCTGTATTATACAAGGAATTCAGACTAATCATAATGGTGCCTTCTGGCCTTATAATGTATGAGCTGCATGTTTTAGTTCAACATTGCTTCCAAATATGACTCTACCTCTTCAGAGTCAGCTCAAGAAATTTCTACTTTTTACAAGAACAAACCAGGGAGAACTTACTGATAGATTTATTGAGTCTATTAACTTTCCCCAAAGGAAAAACATCACTAGCAGATTTCTTTAGAAGCTCCAGGTTCGTGATGGGGAATGACTCTCTGGCTTCACCAAAGAAGTTCCATTGCTGAGCACCGGGCAGGTGGATGGAGACTAGCAAGGATGGTTAGGAGATAAGCACCAGCAAGAACAGAAAAGGTTCTGGCTGGTCTTGGGGCAGCTAGGAGAAAAGTGTCATTGGGACATGAGGAGAGGCTGAATTGTTTTTTTAGGTCACAAAAGAAGTGGTAGTTAGGAATGGTTGATATTAGAGATCAGGTGCCTTCAAGGGTTCCGTAAGTTGGGCTGATCTAAGGCTTTCAGCATTATAAGGGGTTGAGAGTTGATCAACTTCTACAAAGCCTACAGCAGCCTCTGGTGTTAGTGAAAGTTAAGATTTGCTACTTGTGAAATCCTGGCCCCAGTGAAAGAAAATGGGAGAACTCCCATTGATTGACTTCACCCTTAGTGTTTTAGAGGCTTGGGAAAGGAGAGGACTGGACTGGAGCCCTGGTGGTGGGGGCCACTCATGTCTGGACATAATTTGCACAGGGATAAGACCTTTTGATCCATGCATACTTTATTGTAATAATGACTATATTAACAATGACATTTAAATCACATTAAAATAATCAATAGCATTAGTGTGTCTGAAAATAGGTGAGCTTTAAAGAATGATAGAAAAAGTGCACCCAGCACAGGGCACATGCATGTGAGGGTCACCATATTGTGCATGTTGGGGTTTGTCTAAATAGTACATTAGTGAGCACCAGCTGGGGTATAACTTCTAGCACACAATACCATGTTGTGCACTAACAGTCTGTGTGGATCTCCCTACCCCCAGCACAAACTGAAAGTTCCCTAATGCACAAATCCAGTAGGTGGCCAAACCTGGGACCTTTGGAATTGAAAGCAGAGGCTTTTACCACTTGAGATAAAAGGGTATGTGGGGGGGGGGGAGGAAAGCTCCTCACTTCACTTGGAATTGAAGAAGAGTATATCCAGATAAATAATAAATGTATGCCAGTTCAGAAAAAAAAGTTTTGGTTGTGTTTATAAGAAGAATTTTAAAGCATCCTGCATTCCCCAGTCAGAGCATTTCAACAACCAGTTTTAAAGGACAATATAGTTTGGCTTTCTCAAAAATTGCTACCATGTATCACGAACTGGGGCCAATATCACAATCAGTGAGGAGGAGTCAAACCCAGGACCTAAAGCAACCAAAGCTCAGGTCTCTGCCATTCAAGCTAAAGGAGAGGTTTCAGAGGTATTGATGACCGGAATATACAGTGTATTTTAAAACCAAACCAAAATGTATTTTAAAATCCCAGAGGCTACACCTCTGGCATAAATACAGCTGGGTCTAAATTTTTCCATTTCAAGGGGAATTGAGGAGCTTTTCTGCAGAAACAAACAAACAATGTTAAAATTGGCTTGACTGAGTTTGCAACAACCTTCCGATGAGGAAGTTCCCTTAAAGTTACTTAGCAAATTTACAAATAAAGTTTAGTTGCAGTCTATAAGGAACAGACATACTAAAAACATTTTCTATTTTAGTTAGAAAACTTAAATAACTCAAAGTCAGAGGTATTGAAATTGCCACTGAATCCACGAACACAGATCCACAAACAGAATGAGAATGGGAGGCAGATTAATATAGCCTGGGGGAAAAATGACACACCTGTGTGCATTAAGAAAAGGGGTATTGGTGTATAGATCAAGTAGCAGTCCCAGAGCATGCCCCCTTGTGGTGCACCAGGAAGCTGCAGTCACCCTGCCTCAGTTTCCCCTCATCCATGATGGTTCTCTCAGCCTTCAGCACAGATTGGTTTCTGAAAAGATTCAGCACTCTGCCCCAGGTATAAAAAATGATGCACAGCCCTTCCTATGAGCATTTGTCCTGTTGCGCAAAGTCTTGACCCTTCTTTTCCTGGTCTCAGTTTCCAACCATCCCTTGGCTCCAGTCAGTCTTTTCTTCCTCCCCATTAACAGCAGAGGTTGCTGCACACTTTACTAAGTTAGTTACATGGGTGGGGGAAACCCACATGCAACTTCAATTAAGGGTTCCCACCCCTGGGAACCCTGAACAACTGGGCTATGTGTACCATAACTCAGACTCGCTCTTTTCCTTCCCGGTGCCTCTTCCTATGTATCAGCCTGGCCTGATCTAGAAAGTCCTTTCTACCATATTTTCCCAAATGCCAATCCTGGGCTCAAACTTCTTTTCCTGTGGGGCAGGGTTCCACAGCCCTCCTTTTCTGGAGCTGTGTTTTGATTCTAGCAGGCTTCCTTCAGCCCTTCACTTCTTCCCACTGTAGATCCTGGACCTCTCAGAGTCTTTTTCTCTCAGGACTCTTCCTTGCCCTCAGTCCTGGACTCAAGCTCCTGGACTGAGACAGGGTGATCACAGCCATCCTTCCTAAGGCTGTGCTTCGCTTCTGGCAGACTTTTATAGAGCACCAACAACTTGGGTTACACAAGACAAATCATACTCCTGTAGTCTTGAAGGTTAAGAACCACTGCTGTAGCCTACTCTAATTAATTAATGTTGTTTTAAAGGCATTAAAGTATTTAAACACCAATCTTTTAGTGGGGGTTTTACCTGCTTTCTGCATCCTTGATAGCTTCAGGGTCTTGTCAGCTTTTACTTCTTCCAGCGTCCGAAAACCCATTCTGTACCATTTTTCTGATGTCTTCAATCCCACTCCAAAGACAGAAGTAAACAGCTAAAGTAAACAGAACAATATACATTTTAGTGTAACTGCAGACATCTGCTGAGACAACACAGTGCTGCTTTCAAAAGAAACAACGGATTAACAAAGTAAAAAACAAACAGATTTGTACAACTAAAACATAGGGCAATATTAATCCTTGCTGGATTTGTTGTATGGGTGTAGCTTCCTCTATTTTTCTTTCCTCACAATTACCCTATGCAGCCAAATAGTTATGATGCCTGAACAGTTTTCATTAACATGAAATCTAAAAACAATACAGCAGCATCTCAGCATGTTGTCATGATTTAGCTAAATATGTAGGATTTTCAGTAGTACTAAGCAACTATACTTACTCTTTTTCACCATTCAAAGTGATACATTAAGTAATAAACAGTAACCTTATATATCAATTTAAAAAAAAAACCCTCTTCCAAGCCAGCACTCCATTGACTTCCTTGCATAAAGGAGAAGAACTGCCTCAACATTATCTGTTTAGCCTCAGTGACATCCTGATTTTACTGTTTCTGAACTACAAGCTGCTGCTTGTACATCTCCTGATTTTGGTTCCACTGCACTCCCAGGAGATGAGGTCAGTGAGAATATTTTGGCTCTGTAAGGACTAAGTTGATGGAAATGGATCTCAATGTCCACAAGACAGAACTGTGGATACAGATGGTAAGTACATAGAGCAGTTATCTATATCTGAAAAGGTGTCTTACAGAAACATAAGAATTTGCACTGGATGCTGAACACTGTCTAAGAAGGGTCTCAAACACAAATGAAGAGGCAAATTTATTTTTGCTTTGCCCATTGTAAATACAGTGCCAGTCCTGCAGCCCTCACATGAGTCATCCCAGCACTGACAAATATTTCTTCTACTAAAAATGCCAGAATGTGCTATCTACCAAGTCAAGCTGCATCTCATATTGTATCTAACTCAGCTGAACTGTCCCCTTAGCCCTTCATCCCTTTACCCTTCATGCAGACAAAGGACAGTGATCATCTGGAAAAGGCTTGATGGGTTGGTCCCTTGGATTGGTGCCAGGTGTTTCTTACCCCTCCTGAACAATCTTAGCCCAGCTTTGATTCAGCATCTGCCATTGGTTGCTCCTCCAGCTCTAAGCAGCTTTTTCTTTTTGGCCAGGAAGGAGGAGACTGACTCTCCACCCCTTTAGGCTGAACTGACGGAGAAGCAAAGGGTCATTGAGGTTCTCCGGCTGCTACAGAAAGACCTTTCATCCCATTCACTCTCATGTAGCGGGAGTGGGAGGTGCGGGCAAGTGGATGATCTTTAACCCTTGTATACTGTAATTGATAAGCACATAATGTTCTTACATTGTTTAACCATTGTATTATTTTTTCCATTCACATCCATGTACCCCCACATTTCACTACGTCATGTCACACCTTTGGGAGCAGACAAAATCTTTGCAGGAAAAGAGATATTTGGTGGTTTGGGCTGAGACAGTAGATGGGGCGGGGTTTTATGTATCTCCCAGAATGGTGGTATTCAGTATGTAGCTAGGACCATAAGATTAACCAGCAATGATGGACTGGAGTCTGTTTCAGTGGTGGCTCTATCCTTCTCTACAAGGGTGAAGTATAGTTTAGTGCAAGCTATTTGTCCAGACCGCGATTCTTTCTCTGACAGTTTTGACATTGGGATCGACCAGTCAGGACAAAGGGTTGCTCAAGGTCAGGTTGAGTGCTATAGCAGCCTTTGCACCAAAGTGTGATGTTCATTCCCCTCCTCCATTTGCTTATATTCTTGTTGGTTGGTTATTAAATAAAGTTGCTGCCATTATGCCAGAAATTATTCACTTTTGGGAAGCACATTTTGGGGAATCCTCTGGGCCATGCTATTACAGGAATATTAAATCCATATGATTAAAAACACAATATGAATGTAAACAAAAACAAGAGAAATGTATGTAATATGTTAAATGTATTATGAAATACAAACACACATATTATGGCTACTTCAAATATTACTCAGCGTGGTCAATGTCAATTGAGATCATCGAGGCAGAACTACAAGAGCTTGCAGGTCCAACTAGAGTATCTGATTTTTCAAGATACATGCTGAACAATTTCCATTCATAAATCAGTTCTCTGTTTGTCTATTTATGCTAATTCTGCCATTTAACCCTTTGTTTTCTGCTCCCAGTTTAAGCCAATATACTCTTTTACTACAAACCAGACAGTTATATCAAGATGCTCAAAGAAACCTACATTTATACATAACAGTAAGATGCACAAGAGAAACACGTCTTATGACTTTGTTGTGCCACTTACAACATCAAGATTTGTATCAGTCATTCCTGAGTAAGGCCTGTAAATCTATAAATAAGGCAAGTAAATGGAATTTTAGTATGTTTCACTTCCATCCATTGCTAAGTAATTTTGTACATCAATTTTGTTTCAAGAAAAGAATGTAGAGCAAAATGTCTAAAATATAAGCAATATTCAGTCGGTCAATCTCTCAGATGGATTGTGATATGAAAATGGAAAGAAAACCTCCATGTTTTTCCCAAAGAATATGTTCTTTATACTCACTTTGTCAATATTGTATCTCTGAGCGATTTCATTGCACATCCATAGATTTGATGAATGACTGCACAATTGTCTCTTTCCATTGAACCTTTGAATTCAGGCCATGCTAATTTTATCTGGTGTTTTTTTCTAATGAGATTAATTCTTTGGAAGTAATTAAGATAAAGAAAAGGGAAGGATGGAAATCTAGATAATTTTAAATAGGAATTACCCTACATGTTGTATATAATGGATAAGATTACCTATTCTTGGTTTGGAATATGGGTGTTTGTAAGGGAATATGATTACATTTTCAATCTCATTTTAAAAAATCATTTAGATTCTTATCTTAACATTTTTGCTAGTGCTGCATTTTCAAAAGAGTCTGTTACTGATTGTAGAATGATTCAAAGAAACTTTATTAATGCTTAGCAATGGTTAGAGATCAATAGTAAATGGACTCTATTCTCAGTGAAGGAAAACAAAACTAACTTTTATTCTCTACGAACTGCAGTTCTTTAGCATTCACTGAAATTAGATCCATGAAGTTCACTGCCTAAGGGTCTCTTGGGTTAAAAATATTGCATTTGCGCTATTGTATATGTGGTCAGTACTGAGCTTCTGTTGGTAAAAGTCATTGTACATTTACTCCCACTGTACCACAGTTTATTTCATTATTGACAAGAATTAATGTAAATAAAACGCATTGTCGTTCATATTGTGTACAGCTAAACACATGCTGTATAGTCTGAGTTGCTCAAAGAATAACCATATAACGTTGTTGCAATTTGGTAACTAAAAAAAATCATATTTATATTTTGCTTGGTTTGTTAGTAATTAAAAACCCATAGCATGACAGGTAGCCTGTTGGCTTAGTGTGCACCAGTTTTCACCTCTGCAGACCTTACTTAAAATACAGGCTTCAGTCACACAAATTTTGGCCAGGAGTTTTGTAGTCTCATCCTACTTCTCAGTGGACATTTGCATGCATCACAAAACTACCACACAGCTTGGAATCATTCAGAATGATAGTCTGTGTGCGAGAGGGCCAGCATTACAGTTATAGTGGGGTTGCAAGGCAGGATTGAGGTACATTGGCAGAGCAGTGCAGGCTGGGAAGCTTGCACAGCAGCTCACTCTCCCACTGGCCACAGTCCTTCAGACAGGACTACATTAACACAAACTGGGAACTTTTTAGTTCGCACCCTCAGCACTCACACTGGCAAGTCACAGTGCAGCAATTTAGTGTACACTGCTGTAGTTCAAACTATAGTGGGATAGTGCAGACATAGCCAAGTTAAAGAATCACTCTTTTCAATCTCTCCCCAAATGAGATTTTAATCATTCTCTCCACCCTTTTCTGGAAAATGCAATAAGACCTTTATTCAGTATATTAAGGGTATGTCTACACTGCAGCTGGCCCGGGCCATCTGACTCTGGCTCAGGGAACTCAGGCTATGGGACTGTTTAATTGTGGTGTAGACATTTGGGCTTGGGCTGGAGCCCAAACTCTAGGACCCTGTGAGATGGGAGGTTCCCATGGCTCGAGTTGCAGCCCAATCCAAACATTTAAACCACAATTAAACAGACCCGCAACCTGAGCCTTGCAAGCCTGAGTCAGCTGGATGGGCCAGCCGTGGGTGTCTAATTGCAGTGTAGACATAACCTATGTGACCAGTATTGGCCCCAGACAGCTTATCTTCTTCACCTGTGTCCTTATATCATCACCTTAACTAAAACAAAATTTTTAGCAACAAGCTAAGGTGGGTGTTAGCAAAAAAAAACACTCTACCCCTTGTTTATAGTATACGATACCAAAGGATGCTATGCGTGGTAAGACACACCCATCAAATTAAAATTTTCTCAGAGATAAAATACGAAATAGAGAGCCTCTCTGCTGGAGAATGTACTGAAAGTTCACTAAATGGGAACTGTTCTACTACCTCATCTGATTCTGAACTACTTTTTATTCAAGCTGAATTGTCATGTACTTCTGAATCTAGAAGTAGCCTGCTAACAAAGCCTTCCCTCCATCCGTGCCTCCTCTCCCTGTGAGGCATGTTTCAGCAGAATGAAAGATAGATCTTAATCATCACCCTCAATTTGACATTTTTATAAGATCAGAATAAGGCTGTGCTGTGCCATAATCATGACTAATGAACCAAAAATACATTGGGTTAAGCCTAAGGCAAAAAAGGGGGTATGTTACATCAATTTTGGGGAGAAAATTACCCTTTAATTGAAGTTCAACAGTAAATTACATTGTATCACATTAATTAGAAGATGAAGGGTAACTGATTTCAAAATTATTCTCTTACTCTATCAGTCTCTATTTTTAAGTGCTGCTCTTTCGCAGAATTAAACAAAATTCAGTACTTCTAGTGCTCCTTTGTTATAAAGTCTAACTAAATACTTAGACATAGTAAGTAAGAACCTAAGACCTCATGAAAAAAGCGATCACACACTTTTAAGCAACTACAACAAAACTAAGACTAAAATATACTTACTTTAAATGATTGGTATCGTTCATCAGTTAACATGTCTTTAGCTCTAGAACTCTCTCCTTCTTCAATAATCTCCTGTACATACAGTAATAGGTTACTTTTTACTTCTGAAATTATTCAACTTTAATATAATAGTCCAGTGGAAACTCTTATCAGCAGAGAGAGTGAGCATGAGAGAGAGAGAGCACCCTTATTTTATTCCTAAAGGACCAAATCCTGCAATCCTTACTTAAGCAAAACTTCCATTAACTCAAAAATGGAGTAAAGATTTGGTCCACAAAAAATACTCCGCATTATCAGCAATTGGGTGTCAAGTTATTCCCCAATTGTCTATCAGATTGCAATTATTTCATATGCTTTACTGAGCTGTTCTGAAAATCATATTTTCAATATTTGATAGATTTTATTACAAACAAACCCAGAAGCATTGTGGCAATAGATTTTTTTTTCTCAGTGTATTAAAAAAAATTCATTCCATTGTGCAGAAGATCTGAATTGAATTCCCAGTCCCCAGGCCAGCAGAGGCTAAGAGCATTGTAGAGGCAATATTCTCACCCCATGAAGGAAAGGGAAAAAGGAAAACAGAGTGAATCACAACGTTCAGCAGTGACCTCTCCGGATAACTACGGCATTCTGCTCTATTGTCTCCTGAAATAATAGTGGTTGAGACATGGGGTCTTGAAAGGGCCAAAAACTAAAGCAATGAAAAATGTAGGAGATTCACAAGGCTCCAACAAGAATGTGGAGTTTACCCCTCACCTGGATGAAAGGCTTTTCTGTAAGTAGGAGAGAGGGAGAAATTAACACTAAGGCCCAGATTCAAAAAAGTATTTAGATATCAGTGGGATTTAGGCACCAAAGTACTTCTGTGAATCTGTGCCTAAATTGCTAAAATATGTATGGGTTTTGCCAAAACAATATTTTCAATAAAGCATTAAACTAACAAAATGATGTTGCCAAGTACTGTGCAGAACAAGTCATATATGAAGAGGTATTAAGTCATCTAAATGAGAGAATGTATTTTAAAGCAACACACTATACATGGTATCTCATTATTTATTCTTGAATTGCCTTAATTCATTAGGAATGGTTCTGTGACAGGTAATGTTCATTGTAAATTTAAGAAATACACAAAAAGTTAGATCATTATAAAAGATACACAGAAGTCACTGAAAGAAAAGGAGTATTTGTGGCACTTTAGTGACTAACAAATTTATTTGAGCATAAGCTCATAAACTCGTGAGCTACAGCTCACTTCATTGGATGCATGCAGTAGAAAATACAGTGGGGAGATTTTATATACACAGAGAACGTGAAACAATGGGTATTACCACACACACTGTAACAAGAGGTTAACATAACTTTGTTTCTCCTGTATTAGAGTTATCCCCACTGACAAACATCTTGACCCCCTTTGGCACCTAAAAAAAATTAGAGCTGTAAAAGAAACATCTAGCAGGGAATTCGCTGCATCATTACCTCAATGACATTTCTGATTTCACCTCCCATGCAGGGCAGTCCTTTTAGATTTTCCATTCTGACTATAGTAAATGGAAGGAATTTCAGCACAGAGGCTGCTCTCATAAATGCAAGGCGAGGTACTTCATTTTCTCTGAACTCGTAATTTTCAGCCAGTATTTCAAAAGCATCCTGGGGTAAACAAAAAACAACCAAATTAATAAAAGCTGAAATATTCTATATGCCCCTTAGAAAGCTTAGAGTTTTGCAAACTGATTCACAGATTATTTCTTTCTACTTTGGAACAGAAACAGTAAAGCTGGTTGGAAACATTTTGACAGAACCATTTTCTGTTGGAATGTGCAGTTCTGCCAAAATCAAAAACATTTCATGAAAATGTCAATTTTGTAAAAATTCATTGAGGAGAATAAAAGAAAGGTCTGACAATGACAAAAATGTCCTATTTTGACATTTTTAAAACCAAACAGTTTGACATTTTGTATAAATTTTTATTTTGCATATTATATTATATAATATAAAATAAAATAAAAGTTAAAACAAAGTGTTTTGATTGATCCAAGACTAATTTTTTTTTAACATTTTCCTTCACAGAATTTTGAAATGTTTGGGTTTCATTCCAATTCTGAGCGAAGCCAAATTTCAAAATCCTTGACTAAATGGAATTTCTGTCCTCCACACAGCTCTAACCCACAGGGAATGGCCTACAGGCACATATTTTCATATGTGTGCTTTAAAAGCAACCTGACAGTGAACTGCCATCTGGTACTTGAGCACCAGAGATGATTTAACCACCTCCATGTATTTAAGAAAACGCTCCAGAGCCTGACAAGGTGAAATAGCTTCTGCAAGTTTTCAAAATTTGCCCAAATGTACTTTATTCAGCATGTCACGCCATGACATATGTTTCTCAGATACAATCAAAGAAAAGTATGTGTCAGGCAGTCCCAAGAGTTTGTTCTCTTCTTTCAACTTGCAGCCATGTTTCTAGTCAGCAAGCTCAAGAAACAGCACTTGCCTGTCCCCTCAACTTTTCAACTTGTGCAGAGCTTTGAAAAAAAAAAACCAAATATCTTTACTTCTTTAAAAATAGCAAAATTCTTTGAAAAATGAAATGCAAGGACCAGATCCCAAGATGGTTCAGAAGGCATTTGTTTGTAATCTTTTCTAATGTAGCACTTCTAAGTTTCAGAGGAAAACAAGCAGTGTAATAGTATCTGAAGTCAAACAACCTTAAAAATAGTGACCGTATGAACTTCTGAAGAGTTGGTGCAGATTAGCAGCCACAAACATGAGTGCTTATTGAGACCCTATGCAAAATCACAGAACCTCCCACATCTACAAAACCAACTGGGTTTTTGTGAGATTTCACATACTTAATCAGAGCTGTGCAAAATATTTGAAGAGAATATACCACAAAGCAGGGTGTTTGGGGAGATCTAGTGTGAGGAGGAAGAATTTGGATACTTTGTGTTAATGCTAATTGAACAACCCATAATCCCTCAACTGTCAGAAAATTATGTTTCTTGTCTTCGTGTAGCAGTAACCTAACTCCTTCCCTTCTGCTCCCTTCTTTAATCCATGACCCACCAAGTTCTTCAGGGAACAATGAAGGGGTGGCTGTCACCATCTAGGTTCAGGGGCTGCCAATTAAACCCCACTGTTCTCCAATCCAAAGGGTCTTCAGAGGGCAGGAAGCACGTTGGGAATAAGGAAGAGTAAGACTTTTTCTCCATCTGCATATTAGTGCATCTCTCATGATGCCTAGTACTACTTATCCCACTGAGTAGATGGACAGCGAGTTATCTTAAGTGCCTATACACAAATGCAAGAAGCCTGAGAAACAAGCAGGGAGAACTGGAAGTCCTGGCACAGTCAAGGAATTATGATGTGATTGGAATAACAGATTTTGTGGGATAATTCCCATGACTGGAGTATTGTCATGGATGAATATAAACTATTCAGGAAGGACAGGCAGGGCAGAAAAGGGGGAGTTGCATTGTATGTAAGAGAGCTGTATGATTGCTCCGAGCTCCGATATGAAACTGCAGAAAAACCTGAGTGTCTCTTGATTAAGTTTAGAAGTGTGAGCAACAAGGGGGGTGTTGTGGTGGGAGTCTGCTATAGACCACCAGACTAGGGGGATGAGGTGGATGAGGCTTTCTTCCGGCAACTAACGGAAGTTACTAGATCACAGGCTCTGGTCCTCATGGGAGACTTCAATCACCTTGATATCTGCTGGGAGAGAATACAGCGGTGCACAGACAATTTCCTGGTGCAAGCACTGGAGGAACCAACTAGGGGCAGAGCTCTTCTTGACCTGCTGCTCACAAACTGGGAAGAATTAGTAGGGGAAGCAAAAATGGATGGGAACCTGGGAGGCAGTGAGCAGAATATGGACCTTGGACTTCAGAAAAGCAGACTTTGACTCCCTCAGGGAACTGATGGGCAGGATCTCCTGGGAGAACAACATGAGGGGGAAAGGAGACCAGGAGAGCTGGCTGTCTTTTAAAGAATCCTTATTGAAGTTACAGGAACAAACCATCCCAACGTGTAGAAAGAATAGTAAATACGGCAGGTGACCAGCTTGGCTTAACAGTGAAATCCCTGCCGATCTTAAACACAAAAAAGAAGCTTACAAGAAGTGGAAGATTGGACAAATGACCAGGGAGGAGTATAAAAATATTGCTCAGGCATGCAGGAGTGAAATGAGGAAGGCCAAATCATACTTGGAGTTGCAGCTAGCAAGAGATGTTAAAAGTAGCAAGAAGGGTTTCTCAGGTATGTTAGCAACAAGAAGAAAGTCAAGGAAAGTGTGGGCCCCTTACTGAATGAGGGAGGCAACCTAGTGACAGAGGATGTGAAAAAAGCGAATGTACTGAATGCTTTTTTTTTTTTTTGCCTCTGTCTTCACGAACAAGGTCAGCTCCCAGACTACTGCACTGGGCAGCACAGCATAGGGAGGACGTGACCAGCCCTTTGTGAAGAAAAGTGGTTCGGGACTATTTAGAAAAGCTGGACAAGCATAAGTCCATGGGGCCAGATGAGCTGCATCCAAGAATGCTAAAGGAGTTGGCAGATGTGATTGCAGAGCCATTATCTTTGAAAACTCATGGCAATCTGGGAAGGTCCCGGACCACTGGAAAAAGGCTAATGTAGTGCCCATCTTTAAAAAAGGGAAGGAGGAGGATCCAGGGAACTACAGGCCAATCAGCCTCACCTCAGTCCCTGGAAAAATCATGGAGCAGGTCCTCAAGGAATCAATTCTGAAGCACTTAGAGGAGAGAAAAGTGATCAGGAACAGTCAGCATGGATTCACCAAGGGCAAGCCATGCCTGACTAACCTAATTGCCTTCTATGACGAGATAACTGGCTCTGTGGATAAGGGGAAAGCAGTGGATGTGTTATTCCTTGACTCCCACAGTATTCTTGCCAGCAAGTTAAAGTAGTATGGGCTGGATGAATGGACTATAAGGTGGATAGAAAGCTGGCTAGATTGTCAGGCTCAACAGTTAGTGATCAATGGCTCCATGTCTAGCTGGCAGCTGCTATCAAGCGGAGTGCCCCAAGGATCGGTCCTGGGGCCGGTTTTGTTCAATATCTTCATTAATGATCTGGAGGATGGCATGGACTGCACCTCAGCAAGTTTGCGGATGACACTAAACTGGGAGGAGAGGTAGCTATGCTGGAAGGTAGGGATAGGATACAGAGGGACCCAGACAAAGTAGAGGATTGGGCCAAAAAGAAATCTGATGAGGTTCAGCAAGGACAAGTGCAGAGTCCTGCACTTAGGATGGAAGAATCCCATGCACCGCTACAGACTAGGGACTGAATCGCTAAGCAGCAGGTCTGCAGAAAAGGATCTAGGGGTTACAGTGGACTAGAAGCTGGATATGAGTCAACAGTGTGCCCTTGTTGCCAAGAAGACTAACGGCATTTTGGGCTGTATAAGTAGGGGCATTGCCAGCAGATCGAGGGACATGATCATTCCCCTCTATTCGACATTAGTGAGGCTTCATCTGGAGTACTGTCCAGTTTTGGGCCCCACACTACAAGAATGTGAAAAAATTGGAAAGCGTCCAGCGGAGGGCAACAAAAATGATTAGGGGACTGGAACACATAACTTGTGAGGAGAGGCTGAGGGAACTGAGATTGTTTAGTCTGCGGAAGAGAAGAATGAGGGGGGATTTGATAACTGCTTTCAACTACCTAAAAAGGAGTTCCAAAGAGACGGATCTAGACTGTTCTCAGTGGTAGCAGATGACAGAACAAGGAGTAATGGTCTCAAATTAAGTTCAAGCATAATGACTTGTAAATCTTAAATTCTACCTGCTTAATATTCCCAGACATACTGTGCCTGGTCCCAACCCCACTGATTTACATCATGCTAAATCCTGTAGAGTTAATCTTAATTTACAACAGTGTAAAGAAACAGAATTTGGCCCAGTATATTGAAAGGGCACAGTTCAATTTAAAAAAAATTAAAACATTTTTTAAAATGTCCTTAGCTGGGTTCTAATCATCTAGTTTATTAAAACTGAAACATTTTCAAAATTAATTTAATTTTTGCAATGAATATTGATTACATTTCACATTTCATTCAGCTTGGACAATGAAAATAGGCCAGTTAGAATAACCGTAGTGTTAGGGTTGTAAACAATGCAGGGATATGTTTAAAGTGAAAGAAAACAACTGTTTTCATTAAAATCTTTTTTAAAAGGTGTGAAATATTTCTATTGACATCAGAATTTGTGAAACATAATTTTTAACAAAACGTAAATGTTAAAAGAGGCACCTTTTATTGAATAAAAGCTTTTTTTCTTTTGCCTTGCTGTTTCTACATCATCATCCTGAAGTGCTCTGTTCCTCTCTGTTCATTGAACACCTGTTCACCTTTTCTGACTCGGAAACTATTATGGCAGATGTTTTGCTAGTGGTGGGTACATTCTGATTTAGGAACATTTGTTTTACTATCTCTAGGTTTTTTTCTGTCCTTTCATTTAATCAGGAATTGGTTTCACTCCAGTTAGACCTAGTCACGGATTCATAGATAATAAGCCATAAGAGGCCATACTGATCATCTTGTCTGAACTCCTGTATAATAAAGGACTTCACTGAAATAGTCTCCATGTTCAAGCCATAAATGGTTTTGTGTAGTGTCCAGCCTCCACCACTTGCATTAAATGAAATGATGATCTAATTCAGGAGAGGACCACTTGGAACTGTTCTGCCTTCTTTTCCTTCTCTGGTCTCAAGAGGATCCCAACCACATTGATTTACTTTCCAAGGCTCCAATCATGCATTCAGTTGTCTGATTGGACCTATGTGCTCATACATAGTCTGTGGAAGTCAATGGGATTCTGCATGGGCATAAAGGTTCCATCTGTATGCAAGATCAGGACCCAAGACCTTTTGTTCCATCCGTAGATCATGTTTAACATTACAGATACATATCACTGATTCTATCACTAAGCAAAACTATATGAAGCGTATCGTAGCCTTTGTATGGGTTTTATATGCTGAATTGAATGTTAACGTTCTGCCTCCTTTCCTGCAGTCTTCTTTACATAGCTAATAGCATTCTCACACAATAGGTCCAGAACCAGTTCCCTCTTGAGTCTCTCATGGTTTCCTCTATGGTTTTCAAGCACAAGCTTCTTATAACACAAACTCATCAAGGTATCATCTTGTTACAAAGAATTGTTTGCTATATATCTTTTCTGCAGGCTAACTTAATTCCTTGCTCTCCCCAACGCTTAGTCACCTTTAATCCATCTCAATAGAGGAATCCTATTTCTAGCTATATATTTATTTACCAGCTCCTGCTACCAGACTAATAAGTGTTGCACTCTTCTGTTTTCAGAGCATCTCATGAAAGACCTCTTGAGATAGGGAGCTGTTTAGGAAGATGTTTGATTTGGTAGCCTTTCGAGCTATTTATACTCAGTTAACCCTTGGGTATAAAAATTCACCAGGCGGGAAGATGATTTTTTTTCTGAGAGAAGACTGTCTATTAAAGCAATCCACAAAATCATAGGTTCTCATTAGCCTTCTCTAAAGCTGTAAAGCTAATTTCTAATTATAGAAATGGATTCATTCATTACACTTTCATTCATTTGCCTCATTTTTTAAAATATTCAATTTCTTAACTTAGTCATTTCTTTATGTTTTTAACAAGTGTGTGCAAATTATACATGATTTTTAAAGGAAACTATAGACTGCAACAGAAAACTAACTTAGAAAAGGGGACACATCCCATTTGTGCACACCAAAGGATGGGAGGTCACACTCCACAGAGATTCACCCAGTTATTGTAGAGGAAGGCATATATAGCACTTTCACACACCAGTGCAGTATGGCAGCCAGAGGGAGATTTATCCCAAATTGGGGTGAGGTGGCCAGGATGTGTGTTCATTATACTGGCTGGAAAACAAGAATTCTGTTTCATGAAAAATGTTGCTTTGGGATGAGAGAGGGAGAGAGAATTAGCTAATAACTTGGTGATTGCAGCATTAATGTGGGATGTGGTAAATCCAGTTCAGGTCCTTGACCAAATCAAGCAGAGCACCCCACTTAAAACCCTTCTATCAGTGTTGAAAAAATGTTTATTGGGAAGTTTTCTAACATCCAGGAGGGAATTTCTCATCAAAACTAGAGAGCCCCACCCTAGAATAGCCCAGTGATTAGGATATTGACCTGGATGTGACAGATCCCAGAGAAAAGCTTTGTTAAAAATCAAGCAGAGTAAGGACTTCAACCTGGGTCTCCTATATGAGTGCCCTAATCTTTACGCTATTGGCTATTCTTGGTTAATTTTCTCTCATCAGGAAGTGCATCCTGGACCTGAGAAACCTTCCGAACAAAACTTCTCTCTTAACCAATACATTTCAGTTAAAAGTTTTGGTTTTGATGAATCAACAGTTCCCAATAAAACAGTTTTGTTAAAAGTTCCAAACCAGCTCTAGTTTCAACCACTAGTTTCACACCAGGAGAAAAGAGTTTTAACCTCTTCTGGGAGCTCCATGACAGGCCACAGATTCAGTGCATCATTAGCAAAACCTCTTGTCAGCCAACCATAACCATTTTACAGTTTTGCTAGCTGCCTGCAGGCCCTTGGGTGGAAGAAGGCCATGAAATTGGGGTATTACGCCATTGCAACCTCTCTAGGTGGAGTTCCTATGGCAGGGAGCATGTTGTGAATGAGGTCAAAGGAGTTTCTGCCAATACTCTCTCTTACTTGGTTTAAACTACAAAACAAAGTGGTAAACTAACAAAAAAAACATTACATTCAGAACTAACCCTAAACAATAGTGGAATTATGACCTTTTAGTGGCAGAAAGTGGAAGGGGTTAGGTAAAGTAACTTTGATTTAAACTGGTCTCTGCCTGTCACCTAGGGCAGAATCTTGCCATTTTCCCCACAAATACATCAGTTGGCCAAGAATGGACCTTAAATTTGAGGGTTGCACTAGTTGGGAAACTAGCCACTGTGAGGGAGGGTATTACAGTATTGCCACCCCCAACCATTCAAAACTCATGCCTCAGGCCCCAGAAAGTTATGAATTTGGCTTAAAAATCATGAGATTAAAAAATACATTTGTCCTTTTTTTTAAATTTGCCCTCTTTAGGATACACTCATTTCACATCTTCAGTCTTTTTCCTCAGCTATGAGAGCTAAGACTTAGAGCTAGTAGAAAAATTTCTATCAAAACAGTTTAAGAAAATTGAGTTTTTAACTAAATGAAAATTTTTGTGCAGAGTTTTCTTGTTTTGACAAAGTATCAACAATTTCCATTAATAAAATAACCTATCCTACAGCCAGCCCTACTAAAATCCTACTATTTTATTTTTAATGAAAGCTGAGAGTATCATGTAATCACTTAACTGAAGGACCAGGGTTTTAAGAAAAACAAACAACAAGTATCCTGAAACTCATAATAAAATCACAAGAATTGGCAACACTGGAATTGTCATGTTGGGAATCAGGCAGGGGCAAGGAGAATACAGAGGCAAGTGGGGTTTCAGTGTTTTATTACAGGTAACCCAGAAGTGATGTAGATAGCACTGCTTCCAGATGTAGTGAGATCTTCCAGATTAATCCCTGAAGTGCTGTCCAAATGGGACTGTCCAACAGTCAAGCAACTGTGGAAAGACGCAAACGCAAAAGTTAAAATAGCGCTCAGCTTCAGCAGCCAATTCGGAGCCAAAAATAATATGCTAGGGAATTATTTACCTGTTAAGATGGGTTTAACTCCCCCATAAAGATGTTCGTTCTCATAGGCTGCAATGATCACCAAATATGTGATCTTACAAAAATGGAATAGTACACTCAGAATAGAGCAGTGAATTCAGATCTGTCTGAATAAGCTGTCAAGGAAAGAATATCTTATCACTGTAGATAGCACTTATATGAATTTGAAGAAATTGGGATCTCATTTCTAGATACATTTGGATAAAGATATTGAGATGGCTCAAAGAATGTGAGAGCTCCATTCCACCTAACCCCTTCCCTTCCCTCCCCCTCCACAATCCTCTCCTTCCTTCCTCTCCTTATTCATGTACATCTTCCATTTTATTATTTTTACGCAAACCCTCATATTATGCCTGTATAGTGTCATCTGGTTTTGTATTGCCTGGTCTTGCAGCTTTGACAAGGTTGAAAATTGCATAATTCCATAATTCTACTGGACAGCCTGTGAAATGTGCAGTATTTGGAAACATAGATAGTAAAAAACAAACCACCACCACCACTTACAAAAAGCAAAGAAAAAAGGGAGAAAAGTCTGCAGTGATACAGAAAGAGACAGCATATCTTTGAGGACAAAACAGGTTTCCTTGTTCTTGTAAAATTTCTTGTTCAGTGTTAAAAGGGATATTTTTCTCCCGTTCTTCACCAAATGACTGTCACCACTCCAGCAAGGGCAGTTTAGTATTAAGAGATTATGGTCCAGATTATGGTGACATTATCAGGCTCCTACCCCACCCCCATTTTGTTACTCTCAGTACAGCCCGTGCACTTTAACACTCCCGAATAAAGTTTACAGAAAGCCTCTGCTGATGAGAGACTTCTTTTGTGGATGGTTGGCCCCAGCAGGTTTACGCAGAGAACAGAACCTAAAGGTATGGCTTCCTGCCTGCTTGTGAAGGTAAAGTAGACAGAGATATAGATAGAAAACAATTTCAGCAGGTAATTGCCATCATCATTGTAATCATGTTCCTATTAGGCCTCTGGCGTTTAGGACAGTGACAAAACTCCTCCACTCCTGTCTGTTTCTGACAAGTCTTTCAATGGTTCCCCAGCAGTGCACCAAGTTTTTCAGCTTGGCTTCCACAGCTCTTCGCCATGTTGTTTTGGACAGCCTCGTTTTCTCTTGCCTTCCGGTGTTCATTTTATTGCTACTCTGGTGATGGAATCAGTTTGCATCTGAAGCACAGATCAATCCATCTCCAGTGCCTCCTGGCAATGATGGTGCTCAGATCCTCTTGGCTGCACTGTGTCAATAGATCTTGATTTGGAGATTGTTCTGGGCCAAAAGATATGGAGGATTTTTCTGAGGCAGGTTGTGTGGAATGAAGACAGTTTGGATATGTCGTACTTTCTCATTCCTCAGCATGCAGCACTATAAAGTAGAGTTGAAAGTACGCAGCTCTGATAAATCTTCAGTTTGCATCTTGCATGCTCCAACGATTTCCAGAGTCTTTGTTGGTGGGGGCTTTTTGCTCCTGGTAGGTTCAACCATGCTGGATTGGTCTGTGGGGAGGGGCCAGACAAAATAGACACCCTGGTTGGGGGTCAGGTCCTCCAGGTCGGGGGTCAGGCACAGAGCTGATAACCCTGTCCCATAAAAAATAAAACGTTATGGATACAGCGATGGAGAAATCGACCATTACTGTGTGTGATGGCCTTCAGGAGTCAATGACCTGTATGACTGCCAGTGGTGAAAGCTGAAAGGAAACCACTGGCATGAAGACTTGGCTCAACACCAAGACAAAACTGTCCTCTGATGTCCGTGCCTTGTCATGGAGGGACAGCTTGCGTAATTGCTATACAGTAAGTAATAATGATACATACCTGGCATTTGCAGCTCCCTGTAGGAGGCCCCATGGTCCAACAACAACCTGCCCCATGAAGCAGCAAAGTAACAGGAAAGGAGCAGTAAAGGAGGGTCTTTGAGGCATGGCTAGAGAGGCCTTACAGCAGTTCAAGCAGCCAATCAGCACCCAGCAGGCTCCGAAAAAAGGAGCTGCAGGGCCTGAGAGGTCAGTTCCTGCTTGGGACTGGAAGGGCCAGGAAGGGTGCTCCTCTCTGGCCAAAGGAGCTTAACAGATAACCTGTTTGGTTCTAGATGCATTTGCTTAAGCTGGGTTTGCAGGCAGAGAGAGGACCTACGAAACTGAACCTTAAAGTAAAGGGTGAAGCTAAAAGAGGCCAAGTAGGAAGAGCCTCGGGAGGAAGCAGCAATGAACTGAAATCAAGCAGTGTGTAGCTACTGTTTATAGGGTTCCTGGGTTGGAACCCAGCATAGTGGGTGGGACAAAGTTCCCCTATCGGTCACAGTGGCATAAACTTCAAGAGTGGGGGACCAGGCTTATTTGAGAGTCCAAACAAAGGGCTGGATTTAAAGGGCCTAGAGCTGGGGCTGAAGACCCTAGTAAGGGCAAGAGAACAGTTCGTTTATTGGATTCTGTTACCCTGGAAGGGATTCATTTGGACTTTGTGACTTGTCTGGAGGGCCAAGCCACTAAAGACATACCAGTGTCAGCTGGCAACCTGCAGGACACACCAGGAGTATGAAGAAAAAAAAACTGCAGTACCACACCTAGCCATCAAAAGGCACTTAGATGTGAGAGCCCACATTGTAATGACTAAAGGAGTCTTCTTCCTCATTTGACTTACAAGCTAACGAAGTCTAAGGATATTTCTTTTCACTCCAGATAGCAAGCTCTCACCCGAACACTTAAATAGATGCATTTTCCACAGAAATTCAAGTTGAGCTGGCATCAGCTATTATGATAAATGTATCTATATATAATACAATAGCACTGCTATTTTAAGTAGGTAGTTACTGCTTTGTGCTTGGGGTAGACAGATCTTGGAAAAGCTGTTTCACTACCTTTATTTAAGAAGAAAATCAAATGTAACATTTTAGTCAGGGGTTGTTGACAGTCAATGAGAAAAGATCATCAAAACACTTTCAATCTAGTTTGCATTATTCAGTGTTTTCCTGCCTTTGCAGAGCTCATTAAGCCCTTTTTAATAAACTATTAAACTAGTGTTGAATATGCATTATTCTCTGTACAATATATTGCCTGCAAATACTGCAATTAATTATAGAGCTGTCTTCTTACATTAAACTAGTTTTGCCTTTTTTAAAGAATTGTTCTACTTTTTAAATAAGCAACTTATTTCCAAGAATAGTAGCTACCCGTTCAATACCATAGGTCTGCATTGGATAATACTCTGCGGAGGTGGGGTCAGAAGAAGGTACATGAAACAGTTCTGAATTAACAGATTTTAATTTTCTTAAATTGAATCAAAAGAAGCTTGCAGCCTAGTAGGATATCACTGATGAAATCTGTGTGCAGTGATATAATCAGGAAAATGTTACTGGCCACTGACCAATTCTAAACCTTCAGGGCTTCTTAACTTAAAAGGCTGATGTATCCTACTCTGCTTATTGATGAAAAACAATACAGCTTGATTGTTTAAATGCAAATAGTTTAGTGGAAAACCAAATTTTTAGAGATCTCTAACAGATTTAAGAGTTTCATCATCTCCAGGGTATTCTCCAGAGAATGAGGCTTTAATTAAATGTGAAAGAAAGCTGGGCAAAATTTCAGCTCTTCACTTTCTGAAATGCTTTCATTGCAAAATTTCCTTTTCTTGCCCAGTCCTCTGTCTAGCACATGCTGGTGACATGACTAAAATTCAGATGCTGAAAGAATGTTGCTGCAAAGGTATTTCGCCATTTGGCTTTCAGGACCAACTCTGCTCTGACACAAAAACGCACAAATTTCACTGTGCTAAGTGAAAAGGTATGGGGGGGTTTATTGGGGAGAAGCTTTGAAGTTTAGTTAAAACTAATAAATATACAAGTTGGTCCTCTTTTGCATGATATGTAAAATAAGTGTGAAGCTCTTGCAAGACCTCTCTGTAAGCGACAAGTAGTTTAGTTACATTCGTGCTTAGAACACTTTGAATCTGTATGGTCTATGAACCTTTGCCAGGATGGAACTGGATTCTTCTCAAAATTCTAATGTAGAAATGACATCACCTATTTCACTGTGTCAAGACATAGACTTGCCTGAGACCATTGTGTCACTCTGGGTGGCTTTCCCACCTGAAGAAGAGACTTAGCAGTCAGGATGGAGCACACTTTATTTGGCCAAACATTACAACCATTTTTATCTCCTGTCCTATAGTATTCAGTTTTTAATTCCCCAACTGTGTAGCTACCACTCCAAATAGTCAGATTGACTGTTACCCACAAGCACAATTGAATAGAATTTGTAGACACTTTTAGTAGCTTTGTAATTCAATTAAATATTTTCTCAAGTCTTTTGGAAACAGCTCCTTCTGTCAGCTTTCTTGGGTTTTAAATATCACTTTGCTCTAGATTTTTAAATTCTAGCATTATTTGCTGCCTGAATTTTCAGTCAGAATGGCCCACCCACCTCCTACTTCTCTTGGCAATCACTAGTCATTAGAGTTTATCTATTTGCATCTATCACAGGCTCTTTATGCTGGCCTAAAATCAGAGACTCACTTTTCTTCAAGGGCAGTTCCCCAGCAGTCCCTTCTCCTTTAAGCAATACACAATAATAGTTTCTCAGAGTGTGCTGTTTCTAACATATTCCGTCCTTCAGTCAAAACCAAAAAAATTGAAATCCCATGAGAAGGCACAGAGTCTTTTCTTTCCTCTTTCTAGATGAACAGGTGCTGTGTAAAGTCTCCACAATAGCCCTCACCTCTCTCAGTCCACCAGACTAGTTTAAAATAAAACCAAGGTTCAGGAACTAAACAGAAATTCACACCATCTACAGTGATGCTATTGGTATACATACATGTTCTTACATCAAAGGAAACTTTGTTTCTCATGAACCATAGTAATAGAGCATCTTAATGAGTTTGATGCATGGAACTCCAGATATGGGCACTGAAAAAATATGGACCTTCAGGTCAGGGGTATGGTGTATGATTAAGAGGTCATTATCTCAGTTGAATGACCAACATCTTTTGAAAGATTGCACTAAATGGCAGCTGCACAATCATTTGACTATTCTTATGAGTCAACTATTACGAAGAGTCATTATTATTTACAGGCAATAAATAAATATCACTTTAGACATGTCATAAATATAAAGGGAAGGGTAACCACCTTTCTGTATACAGAACTATAAAATCCCTCCTGGCCAGAGGTAAAACCCTTTCACCTATAAAGGGTTAAGAAGCTAAGATAACCTCGCTGGCACCTGACCAAAATGACCAATGAGGAGACAAGTTACTTTCAAAGCTGGATGGGGGGAGAACAAAGGGTCTGTCTGTCTGTGTGATGCTTTTGCCAGGAACAGAACAGGAATGGAGTATTAGAACTTATTAATAAGTAATCTAGCTAGAAATGCATTAGATTTCCTTTTGTTTAAATGGCATAGGTTGCGCTGAATGGAATGTATATTCCTGTTTTTGTGTCTTTTTGTAACTTAAAGTTTTGCCTAGAGGGATTCTCTATGTTTTGAATCTGATTACCCTGTAAGGTATTTACTATCCTGATTTTACAGAGGTGATTCTTTCACTTTTTCTTTAATTAAAATTCTTCTTTTAAGATCCTGATTGCTTTTTCATTGTTCTTCAGATCCAAGGGTTTGGGTCTGTGTTCACCTATGCAAATTGGTGAGGATTTTCCTACACCAGGAAAGGGGGTGTAGGGCTTGGGGGGATATTTTGGGGGAAGACATCTCCAAGTGGGCTCTTTCCCTGTTCTTCGTTTAACACGCTTGGTGGTGGCAGCATAGGGTTCAAGGACAAGGCAAAGTTTGTACCTGGAGGAAGTTTTTAACCTAAGCTGGTAAGAATAAGCTTAGGGGGCCTTTCATGCAGGTCCCCACATCTGTACCCTAGAGTTCAGAGTGGGGAAGGAACCTTGACAAGCCATACCTCCTATGACTTAATAGCTTGTGGAGAGGATGAATCTATTAAGTATCCCCATGCTCCAGGTGTCCCTACACCTTCAGCTGTCAGAAGCTGGAATTGGACAGCAGGGCATGGATCATTTGATAAATTGCCCTGTTCTGTTCATTCCCTCTGAAGCATCTGGCACCAGTCACTGTCTGAAGACAGGATACTGAGCTAGATGGACCATTGGTCTGATCCACTATGGCTATTCTTATGTTTTTAACCATTCAAAATAGACAAGTTAATTTAAATAGGATTCATAATGAATAATCATCCTAAGTACACTGGGCCTGATTCTCCTCTCAGTGTCTCCAATGTAAATTATGCCTTATATCATGAGTTAATTAGGAGACTCAGGCAAAATATATATTATATATAAATCCTAACAAGTAATTTTGAATTTACTAAATAGTCATATTTTATCAGGCCCCATAATTCTGAATGGTCAAGAATAAATCACTGATATTCACAGTAAACAAACCAGAATTATTACTGTTATTTGTATCATAGTAGTACTCAAAAGCCTCAGCCATGAGCAGGGCCTCCATTGTACCAGGCCTTGTACAAACACCTAGGAAGAGCTCCAAAGACCTTACAACCTAATTTTAAGACAATAAGTGAAGGGGGCAGAGGAAGATGATGAGGGTAGCAGTAATAAGATTCTGAGCACAACCAGATGGATCTGAATCATTTACATTTTTTATTATACATAAATATCAGCTAACACCAACTGCCCTCAAAGAAGTCAAAAGTAGATGCTTGGTTTCCTGTAGAAATAACCATAGAAGTAGATCTTGAGGAAAATTTGAAGGTTCCATATAGTATGGAAGAACGTGTGAAAGCAGTTGTGGAAGAAGAGGACAAACAGGCACTCAAGGTTGTCACCACTGATAGAGCATAACAATGCTGTAAGAGCATTAGCACTGTTGTATTGATTCTGGTTATTGACTGTGCAGCTGAAAGCATATAGAATAATGTAAAAACACAAAATGCCATAAGGAAATCACTTACATTAAGGAAATCACATGTACTAAGTATATTGCCAGAGAAAGTAGCATAATTTCAGAGATAGGGTGTGAATTGTGATTGCTGAAGGGTCTAAAAGTATTTTATATCCCTGCTGCGTTCTAGATAGGATTCTCCTCCAAATTATTTTCAAAAATGAACAAGAGATATTTCAGCATAATTTCAGAGATAGGGTGTGAATTGTGATTGCTGAAGGGTCTAAAAGTATTTTATATCCCCGCTGCATTCTAGATAGGATTCTCCTCCAAATTATTTTCAAAAATGAATAAGAGATTTCCTCTTCTGAGCAAGCCACCTACTCCTTTTGGTTAAGTACACATAGAGCATAACTTTTGTTGCTATTTTGACACATTGTCTGGAGATTTTCTTCTAAAAAGTTTTGTCTTGAGGAGCCAGAGTATGTTTTGGGGCATATTTCTAGTTTAATATATTTCCACCTACAAGAACCCAAAGTTGATTGTAAAATTAAAGCTAGGGCCTTGTTAGTCTGATTTAAAATATAATAAAAATAAATTTATTAAGTTACTGGAGTCACTGAGACAGCTGACTTTTGTAACATATTCCTTTAGGTTCAATAATTCCATGCAAAAGGAACAAAATGGAAAGACAGACAATAAGGTATCTTTGGATGGGTGAGGTTCTGTGGCCTGCAATGTGCAGGCTGATCACAATGGTCCCTTCTGGCCTCAACGTCTGAGTCTTTTCCATGGTAAACATTCACATTTTTATTACCATGAGTAACAGCCAGAGCTGAGTAACATTCAATAATATTGGTAATAAGCCTCAGAAGCACAAAACTATTTGCCTCTGACTTAATTAGCTTCTTCTGTAAGAATTAAATTGTATTCTTCTCTAAGAAAAATATCTGTCTTGAGTTTTATTGCAGTCCAGTATTAATATTCAAATCAACTCTCCCTCTTAGGCAAAGCCAAATGACTGTTTATTTTACCACATAAAAACAAGATGTGCACTTTTTGAGGGGAGAGAAAGGTAACTAGCTATTCATACATTAATTTTAGAACACTACTTTGCTATTCTATTCCATCATAATATTAATGTTTAAGACAGAAGCAAAGCAAATGTATTGAACAGCTGCCTCTGGTCAAACATATCGTCCAGTGATCCTGCAACCTTGCTTGTCTGAATTATCCATATTCAGACAATTAGACAACAGGACTGCTGATGGAATCAGGGTTACAGGATTAGGCCTTTAATTGTTTGAATAAGTAAAGGAAATCATGGTACTCTACTAATCTATGGTATATATACAGCTTTCATAAATTCATCTCAGCTCTCACGATTGTCTGTGTTAATCACTTCATTTCATGGATTCAACAGTTTTACATTTTTAAAATACATTCTCCCTTCTTTTTCTTCACTGTTTTCTATAAATTAAGAAACTTTCATGTATTCTGTCTGTTACATATTATGGGATAGTTTGCATCTTTAGGCACAGATTTCAACAACGGATGGTAATTAAATTGCCCAGGGGTAGTCCTACAAGGCATTTTGCCTCACGCACTGCTTTGAGTCGCAACTCCTTCCTTGCTTGCCCCCGGCTCCTGAGGAAGTAGTAGTGTGCTGCTAGCATAAGCCAACAGCAAAAAAACAATACCCATTACTGGGCTCATGTATGCAAAAACAAGACTCTCACCATACCCCAATCCTCACCTTTCTTTCTCCTCCCCTACACCTGCTTGATGGTAGGGTAATAGGACAAAATAAGTGCTTATACGTGTACATCTGGCTCCAAGATCTGGGTAGTTTGTGCAGAGGTCTAAAGGGAGCTCTTAAATCCCCTTACTCCCTCAGGAAGGGGAGGAGTTGAGATATGGTGGTGTAGGACCTGAGGAATCTTGCCTCAGTAGCAATAATTAAAGCTTCTCTCCTGCAGCTGTAACTTGTGCTGAGGGCAGGCAGCCGAGAATCATGGTGCTGCAGCCTCCCCTTTCTATGGGGCATCAAAGAATTAAGCCTAATAAGTATGAGTGGTAGAATCTGGCCCAAATGGGTTGATTGGGGTGGTTGAAAGTTGCTGGTATGAAAGACCATGCAAGGTGGTGAGATTAATGTTGCAAAATGTTTTGTGCCACAAAACTATGCACAAAGCCATTGTAGTGATGGTCATGGAGAAAAAAAGTCACCAAATTGCTTCTAGAATATGCAAAGATCTTGCATGCTGCCGCAGTAGTAAATCAAATACAATACCTAGGATTCTACTCTACAATGCCACTAATCCAGGCATCCAGAAAATCCTGTATTAAAAGGAAAGCCACGGAGCAGACCTGAGCCACGTGGCTCCTTTTCAGTTTGGTGCTAGAACTGGGTTAATGGACAGCAAAAGAGACAAAGTAGAATAATAAACCGTGTTGACTCATTTGCTAGTCCTGATACCTCCTTGCCTTTCTCTCATGCTCCTTTCGATGCCTGGAACTCCTTTAAGCCCATTCACCATGTTTATGGTTATCAGTTAAAATGGTTCACTTGTGAAACCTAGCCAAACAATTTACAGAAAGGAGAACAAAAAGTCATTGGCTCATACAATAACAAGGAAATATGAGATAATTATATATGGCCTCCACTAGGCCACAGAGTTGTCATCACAAGATCAATTCAAATAGCTTTGCCATCCAGTTTTAATAAGTGAGATCTAAATTGCAAAGTGCATAATGACTAAAGTTTTATTACCTGAAAGTAGTCATCAAGGACCATATCTCCCAAGAAAGCATAGCCTAAGCTTCATTACGCTCACATCACTGCCATGTTAACAAAATGCCTGTTTTCTTGCTCTGATAGGTGGTAGAGGAGATGTCAAATTTAATTGCCTCTACTTAGCAATCATTCTTCCAAAAGAGGAACTTAAAATGGGATGCCAGGGCCTCAAGAGCCAGTGGTAAAGGAAGAATTCCTGAGCTGATTCAAGAATACAGAAGCAAATTTAATTAATTCATCCTATGCCATCTAGTAGTAGAAAAAGCCAAAAATCAGTAGCACCAAGAAAAACTATCACTGGTTGCCTAAAGGAAATTTTAAATATGAGAGCAAAGGGAAACTTCTTTGTCTCTCAGAATACAACTGTTATAAAAAGATACTATCACCAACACATAATTCAAGAGAGTTTGGACCTATATGTAAGCGAGCCAGAGACAGTGTGTCATTTAATGATTGGCTGCCCACAGCTTGCACAACTGAATTATACTGATGCTTCATTGTAATTAAGTACTTGCACTGAAAAATCTGTTGGAACACTTCTATTCAAGTACATGAATTATGGTTTTAGTACAAGACCGACAGCACAACACAAAACTGAAGATCAAACTCCTGTGACCTTAGGCAAACTGACCTCTATTGCTCCAGATAAGGAAATCTACTCCTGCTTTCCTTGCAATGCAAGGCCCCAGCTGACTTCATTGCAAGTTTTTGGGTGTGAAAAGAAAGCAGCCCTAACAAACAGCTCTATTGTGGAGCTTTGAGATGGAAACGTTTGATAGACTCATAAGCACTGTCAACTAATTAGATGACACCATCAAGAAGGAAATATACAACAAGCTCACAACAAACCATTTTGTCTGAAAGTCAAGCCAATGAAAAAGCAAATAGTTTAATGGAGACAAGGATGACTAATTGCCACACAATCTTTCAAATGGCTGATCTATACAATGACTAAGGGCAGATCTATACTATGGGGCTAAGTCGACCTAAGTTACTCAACTCCCGCTACATGAATAACATAGCTGGAGTCAATGCACCTTAGGTCGACTTATTGCTGTGTCTATACTATGCTGGGTCGATGGGAGAAACTCTCCCTGTGACTTACTTTATGCTTCTCGTTCCGGTGGAGTACTGGAGTTGACGGGAGAGTGATCGGTGGTTGATTTAGTGGGTCTAAAACCCGCTAAATAGACCCCCAGTGGATCGATCGCCCAGTAAGTGCTGATCCCCCAGTAAGTGAAGACAAGCCCTAAGATACAAACTCTATTTCCAGTTGCCAAACTATAGTGACCCTAAAGTGTTCAACTAACATCATTCATCAAGTACAAGTTTGAATCCTAACATTAGGGACCTCTGCAGCAATAAACTTGGAAACTCTGAGCCCTGCCCCACCATGGAAAACACTGCAATAAAGAGACACCCATAGTAAACATTGTAGAGGTTCCACTCATGGTTCCATATTTAAGCCTCAACTTAATTTTGCACTTAATGTATGAATTCAGCCACTTCATGCGTGCCAACTATAGCATATCCTCCCCAAAATTAGAGCACTTTCTCCGAGTATAGAATGAACTTGGAGAATTTACAAATAAATCCATTCATTGGAGTTCACATTCATTTTCAAATGATTCATTTAAAAAACTTTTCTGTCAGATCTTTTTGTCCTAAATATCTTAATGATGAAATAACACCTCCCAGATAGTTAAGACTCTCTGAAATCTCACGCACTTTGAGGATTAATTGTCATTTTTTGCCATTATTCTTAAATGGAAGTTTCTCCTTCAGAAGGGTGTGGCAAAAGTTCTACTACAGAGAATTCCCTCTGAATTGCCTCTTTGAAAATGACTGTCATCTCCTATTGTTCTTAATGAGTGCGAAGCTATGGCAAGTAAGGCACACTTTTTCAGAATGACCACTATTGTTCCCAATACCCTTGAGGGAGATAAGTCCTGAAAACATAGGGGCCCACAAACTTCCCTTAGCATGGCTTGGACTCACTCCTGTTAGGGATAGTGGAAGACAGTAACCATTTTGAAAGAGGGTGTCTGCTTATAGGTAGCATGTAGCTTCAATTTCACTGCAGGTCAAAATATGACATGGTAGCCTTTTTGAAAGAGGACAGGTTTTTTTTAAATTCTCCAGGGCAAAATATTGTTAATCAATTCCTGCTCAAGAAGTATATTTCGGTTATGAAGAACAACAACAATGACCATTAATCCAAATGCTGCATAGTAAAGATGCCATGAAAGGAAATTTAAAAAAAAAAAAACTAAAGTATTCTTAAAATCAGTTTAATCTCATCTTGGACCACAAACACTATTATGCACAAATCATAATCACATGATTATTACATAGCATAACTACAAGAAGTATATAAGGTTAGGGTATCTTAACTGTATTTCCAGACATGAAAATATTTAGATTTCTTTTAAACTCAACATTAATTCCAACTTTCCAGGGTTTGTAATATTTGGTTTTGGATTAAGTACAGTATCACTATAGTGTTTTAAATTATGAGTATATATTCTCAACTTTAGTTCCATTTTAATGTATTTTTTATCTGGATCTTATAAATAAAATTATATACACACACACACACACACACACACACACACACGTACACAGTGTTTGTGTCAAGCATTACTTTTAATAAACAGAACTGTAGTTAGAGATGTGTTTTATAGTTACACATATGTAAATATATCAAGCACATGGGAAGGGTGTACAGATCTATAATATTAAGAAGGTAAGAACAGCATATGACAGTTTTTAGATGCCTATTTAACTAGAAAGTAATTACAATTTTCTTTTTATCCTAAAATGCTTAAATAAATTAAGATATGTTTGAATGATTATTCAGATCTAAAATTATTATTAAAATAAGAGTTTCACAACCTGAGTGCATGGAATTGCATAATGGAAAAAATTCAACAATTATACTGTATTTTTACATTTGGATTGGCCAAGACCAATCCATTTTAGATAAAATGTTCTAACAACTCATTGTATAGCTGGGCTCTCATTCTATCATGTGATATTGTAATGAAAGGTCAAAAGATCATATTATAAGAATAGTATATTAAAAGTAATATGTTTAAAATTAGCAGTTGAAAACTATTAATACAGCATTTAAATATCCACCAAGTTAACTTTTCAATAGCAACACTTAAAAGACATAATTACACTTAAGTAGGGCTGTCGATTAATCGCAGTTAACTCACGTCATTAATTTTTTTAATTGTGATTAATTTTTTTTAGTTAATCACGATTAATCGCAGTTTTAATCACACTGTTAAATAATAGAATACTAATTGATATTTATTAAATATTTTGGATGTTTTTCTATATTTTTAAATATACTGATTTCAATTACAACACAGAATACAAAGTGTACAGTGCTCACTGTATATTTTATTACAAATATTTGCAACGTAAAAATGATAAACAAAAGAAATAGTATTTTTCAATTCACCTCATATAAGTATCATAGTGCAATCTCTTTATAGTGAAATTTGAACTTACAAATGTAGATTTTTTGTTGTTACATAACTGCACTTAAAACCAAAAAAAATGTAAAACTTTAAAGCCTACAAGTCCACTCAGTCCTACTTCTTGTGTAGCCGATCACTAAGAGAATCAAGTTTGTTTAGGGGAGATACTGCTGCCCACTTCTTTTTTACAATGTCACCTGAAAGTGAGAACAGGAATTCACATGGCACTTTTGTAGCTGACATGGCAATGTATTTACATGACAGATATGCTAAACATTTGTATGCCCCTTCATGCTCTGGCCACCATTCCAAAAGACATGCTTCCATGCTGATGACGCTTATTAAAAAAATAATGTGTCAATTAAATTTGTGACTGAACTCCTCAGGGGAGAATTTTATGTCTCCTGTTCTGTTTTATCCAAATTCTGCTATATATTTCATGTTATAGCAGTCCCGGATGATGACCCAGCATGTTGTTCATTTTAAAAACACTTTCACTGCAGATCTGGCAAAACACAAACAAGGTACCAAAGTGAGATTTTTAAAGATAGCTACAGCACTCGACCCAAGATTTAAGAATCTGAAGTGCCTTCCAAAATCTGAGAGGGATGAGATGTGGAGCATGCTTTCAGAAGTCTTAAAAGAGCAACACTCCAATGTGGATACTACAGAACCCAAACCACAAAAAAAAAAAAAAAAAAAAAAAATCAACCTTCTGCTGGTGGCCTCTGACTCGGATGATAAAAATGAATGTGTGTTGGTTTGCACTGCTTTGGATCATTATCGAGCAGAACCCATCATCAGCATGGATGCATATCCTCTGGAATGGTGGTTGAATCATGAAGGGACATATGAATCTTTAGTGCATCTGGCATGTAAATACCTTGCAACGCTGGCAACAACAGTGCCAGACAAACACCTGTTCTCACTTTCAGGTGATATTGTGAAGTGGGCAGCATTATTTCCTGCAAATGTAAACAAACTTGTTTGTCTGAGCGACTGGCTAAACAAGAAGTAGGACTGAGTGGACTTATAGGCTCTAAAGCAGTGGTTCCCAAACTTGTTCCACCGCTTGTGCAGGGAAAGCCCCTCGCGGGCCGGGCCGGTTTGTTTACCTGCCGCATCCGCAGGTTCGGCCGATCGCGGCTCCCAGTGGCCGTAGTTTGCTGCTCCAGGCCAATGGGAGCTGCTGGAAGTGGCACAGGCCAAGGGTCATACTGGCCGCCACTTCCAGCAGCTCCCATTGGCCTGGAGCAGCAAACCACGGCCACTGGGAGCCGCGATCAGCTGAACTTGAAAACACGGCAGGTAAACAAACCGGCCCGGCCCGCCAGGGGCTTTCCCTGCACAAGCAGCAGAACAAGTTTGGGAACCACTGCTTGAAAGTTTTACATTGTTTGTTTTATTTTTGAATGCAGTTATTTTTTGTGCACAACTATATTTGTAAGTTCAACTTTCATGATAGAGAGATTGCACTACAGTACTTGTATTAAGTGAATTGAAAAATACTATTTCTTTTATCTTTACAGTGCAAATATTTATAATAAAAATAAATACAAAGTGAGTACTGTATACTTTGTATTTTGTGTTGTAATGAAATAAATATATTTGAACATGTAGAAAAACATCCACAAATATTTATAACGAGAAGTCTGGTGGCACCTTAAAGACTAACAGATTTATTTGGGCATAAACTTTCATGGGTTAAAAAAACCCCACTTCTTCAGATGCAGTGGGGGGTTTTGCCCACGAAAGCTTATGCCCAAATAAATCTGTTAGTCTTTAAGGTGCCTCTGGACTCCTTGTTGTTTTTGTGGATACAGACTAACACAGCTACCCCTCTGATACTTGACAAATATTTATATAAATGGTATTCTATTTTTGTTTAACAGCACAATTAATTGCAATTAATTTTTTTAATTGCTTGACAGCCCTACTCTTAAGATCAATTTAACTTTAGATTTGTCAGGTTCATAGTGTTATATATATAAAAATTCCACTTCTCATGTTGCACATTTCATTTTGGATTTGCCAACTATATTGTGGATGATATTGACACAAGAACTATATTAGTTTACTCTCCACAGCTGTAGGTTTCATGGAAAATCTATTACCGTGAACTTTTTGTTGCAGTTATTTAAGGTGGTCCTCCTTTGACATGCATACTGGGAGACTCTTCCTGCAACAAATGATGAAGCTTCTGATTCAGGTGTATCTGAAGTAGCAGGATAAGCTTGTTGCACCTGAACAGGGAAGGGGGGAAAAAGTACTGAGTGTCAAATAGTCTGGAACACCAAAAATATGCTCCCAGAACAACAGAATAGTGAAATAGTTAATTTTATTTGCAATATCTTGACTTAACATTTTCCTGGGGAAAAAAATAACTTTCCTACTATCCACTGAGAAAACTGATTTCTGCAGCAATTATTGTGAGTGCTCAATTTCTGCAGAAACACCATGCATGTAGATTTCTATTGGCCGTAGTGATTACTTAAACTCTGTGGATCATCTGAATCAACCAACGCTGGATTACAAGGACATTGCAGAGAAGATAAATAATGACAAGCCATTAAGCAACTGCTTAAATCAAACATTTGCTTATATTCCAGGTGCTGCCATACATATATTTTTATTATTATTACTTTACACTTACCTATGATTTATGTCCAAGTATCTCAAAATACGTTACACAAAAGTCAATGCTTGAACTGAAAAGATGTGATGATCCTCCCTGCATCCCATGAAACTTTTTCCCACTTTTTCACCCCCAACAGAAGTGCAAGGTATGAAATACTTCATAGATCTCTCTACCCCCATAGAAATAGTAACAAGAATAAGTAATTATTACTACCCCTAGTTTCCAAAAGGAAAAATGAGGCAGAGAGAAATTAAGCAACTTTCACAAGATTACACAGCAGGTCAGTAGTAGAGTTGGAATAGAATATACCCATGCCATGTAAACATGAAGGCCTTGGTCTTTGCTTAAAATTCAGATTGACCTAGCTGTGTTGCTGAAGGGTATGAAAAATTCACAGCTCTGTGCACTGTATTTACACCAACCTAACACCCGAAGTAGATGCAGCAAGGTTGATGAAAGAATTCTTTGACCTACATACTGCCACTCAGGAAGGTAGATTATATACACGGATGGAGAAACCCATTTAATCGATGTACAAAGTGTCTATACTGTGGTACTAACACCAGTAGACATGACCTAAACAGCATTGCTTCCTTTGTTAGTGAAGCAAGATTCCCAAACTAGAATAGTTAAGGTTGAAAGAACATAAATAGTCATTCCACATACTCCAGCTGAACTGGTTTAATATTGGTGAAGTCAGAGAGGAAGACAAAAAAATCAGGCTTATAACGGGAAGCTTGCTTCCATCTCAACAATGGAAAGATGACCACTTTCTCTGTATGGGGAGGAACAATTTCAACAACACTAAATAAGCTATTATGTATATATTATTTCATGTAAAAGATGCCATTGGATACGAGCCAGTGGAGAATACAAGAATTCATCCAGTTATGTAATGGTACTCTCAGAAACTCAATGTCATTTTTATGTTGCTGAAGGGAAAGAGAATTTACTGACTATTTTCACTATTTTGAAAGGAAGTTATTGCCTGTGTGTCTAAGATTGTTCTAGTGAATAGACGGAAAGGGTTTCAGTGAGGGTCAGCAGCAATACTCTGCCACTCTTGTATACTTTCATGAATGACACTTTAAAACTGATTTTAAATCATGCACTATGATTGATTATAGCTAATGTACTGCCTGAAATACAATGCCACTGGGAAGGTGGTGAACAAATAGAATGTTACTGAATGGAATATACAGTAAGGCATTATTTTCATTAGGCTGCAAAGGCAGCTATCCAAGAAGTGGAGTCCTGAGAAGAATAATCCGTGGTGGAATTGAATCCAGTTATCAGGCAGGTAGGTTGAGAACATACTAAGAGCAATAATAAAGCAGAAACTCTATGTGTCCAAGAGAAGGGTAAGCTGGCACATACACATCCTGTTCCTGCCTTTGGAAAATTATATGAGCTTTTTCCCCCCCACCATTAGTATCCACAAAGGTTATGTTTTTAATTAACAAGACCTGGTTATATAATTAACAGAACAAACTTGGGACAGAAATCAGTAGAAATAAGAATGCAAACTATAATTACAGTAGTCTGTTTTGTAGGCCCGTTAAGGTGCCAACATGAACACTAAAGAAATTGTCTCTTTCTATCATGAACAAAACATAAGAGCAGGATTTATTTTGTTTTATAGTGTGGAGAACAGATGGGAAATTGGATTTGTACCATAATCTCTACAAACAATAGATCTCTGTCCAGCAAGAATTACACTGCAGCTCCGCAATCCCAACCACACATTTTGCCTTGCCAGCCAATTTACTGTACTGAATAGAAACAGCTACTAATAGGAGTTAAAAGTATCTATTAATCTCTCTCTTCCATAGCTCTAGATCGCTCTTGCTTATAAAATGCAGATTATGGTCAATTAAATAAGGGCCAAAGGAATTTGAAAATACCCTGGTATGTAGGTCTCCTAGTTGTTTTGACAAGTAGCTCATATCATCTACGCAACTGCTACAGAACAGCAATGAATATTTTCCATTAGGATGCATGTGAGAAAAGAGTTTTAAACCTTTCGAAAGCTCTGTTTCTCTGTATAAATTTCCCAGCTATAGTGCTTGTTACTTCCATGTATGGGAAAAATGCCAGCCTCTTAGTCATGTTTCCATTTCCTTTCCTCTTTTATAGAATGTGACAGGGTCAGGCCAGATGGCTACAGAAGAGTAACAGAAGGCAGATATTTTAGCCTCAGGTTAAGTAGGTCCCTTTTCCCTGGGAAAGGTAACAGGGAAGGTTCCAGAACAATCAGGAACCTTCTGGAGGCAATTAAGACAGACAGGCTGATTAGAACACCTACAGCCAATCAAGAAGCTGCTAGAATCAATTAAGGCAGGCTAATCAGGGCACCTGGGTTTAAAAAGGAGCTCACTTCAGTTTGTGGTGCGTGTGTAAGGAGCTGGGAGCAAGAGGCGCTAGGAGTGAGAATGCAGACTGTTGGAGGACTGAGAAGTACAAGCATCATCAGACAACAGGAGGAAGGTCCTATGGTGAGGATAAAGAAGGTGTTGGGAGGAGGCCATGGGGAAATAGCTGTCACACAGCTATTCCAGGAGGCACTCTGGACAGCTGCATTCCAAAGGGCCCTGGGATGGAACCCGGAATAGAGGGCAGGGCTGGATTCCCCCCAAACTCCTGGTCAGAAACAGGAGGAGTTGACCTGGACTGTGGGTTCACGAAAACAGCCAAATTAAGGGCTGTCATGAAACTCCAAGGCAAGAAAATCCACCAATAAGCACAAGACCCACCAAGGTAGAGGAGGAACTTTGTCACAAGAAGTATAAATACCAAACTCCTGCTTCTTTAATGCTAGAAATATAAAATATCTAATGGGATAAACCCAAATAGAGTCTCCAGATTTTCCCCAAAATAGGTGAAAATTAATGCTACTTTCATTTTCCATTTCTTTTTCTGAATGCGAGATAAATTCAGCCAAACATGAGCCCATATAGAAGAAGTGAACCATTAACATGGCAGTATTCTGAACAGAGAAGCTTATTGTCATTCCTTTTACAATGATATTTTCAGTGCTTCATGAGCCAAAGAATATCTTAGTCTCACTGCAATTGGTAAGAGTCCTAGGTTCATGGCTAACCTTGGAAAAGCCTACTTTGCTCTATTTTAATTGTTTTAATCAATGCAGGCACAAAGACATATATGAGAGGAACAAAGAGAAGTATAATATTAAAGAGAATGAATAAGATTTAATGTTTTTAAACAAAGTATTGTGCAAACACAAGGCACGCTGCACTAAAAAAGTGGTGTGTGTGCTGATGAATGGGGGAATACATTCATAGATAAACCACAACTGGCCTATCTATGAACGTATTGATAGAATGAATGTAACTTGTTCACTGATTTAATAAAAGAGTGCTTTTCATGTATTATCCATGAATGTTTTTATTTCAGTCACTTTCAAGTGAAGATAGCCACTAGACACTTACTACCACAGCCTCAAGCTCTAGTGATCTGTGCATTTAAACTGAGGAGTGACCATACTTACTTGGATGCCTTCCATCACTCCCTTCACTTTCTATCTTCAAATCTTGGGTTATCGGGAGTCTAGATACTTTGCAGTCAGTTACTGACCTGCACCAGTGCCTGGGTACTGCATATAATATGGATAATATGGCTGAAATTTTCCAGATCCACCCAAGAAATTTACGGTTTCAGAGTAGCAGCCGTGTTAGTCTGTATTCGCAAAAAGAAAAGGAGTACTTGTGGCACCTTAGAGACTAACAAATTTATTAGAGCATAAGCTTTCGTGAGCTACAGCATCCGATGAAGTGAGCTGTAGCTCACGAAAGCTTATGCTCTAATAAATTTGTTAGTCTCTAAGGTGCCACAAGTACTCCTTTTCTTTTTCCAAGAAATTTAGATACTCAATCATTTTAATGAGATAAGGGCATCCAAATCCCAATGGTGATTTTGAAAATCCCCCACTTCCTCTGGCTGACCTCCTCAGATTCAACATGTTTATTGTTCAAAACAGCAACAAAACAGCTTTTACCTCATTTTTGCAAATGTAGTGCCAGGTTAGAGATCTTACAATTTGGCTCAAAAAGGGTACACAAAGTCCTCACCACGAGTAAAAGCGATGGGTAAAGCTGCAATTTATGGTGTGCTGTAAAGGGTATGGGAGCTTCTTAAAGGTTAAATCTCTCTCTAACTTTACCCTGATTTGTGAATAGTATCCATGTTTTGTTCATGATCAGTGTGGCTTAGCTTAACCACGGATACTTTAGTGTTATTTTTGAGGGTATGCTAGTATCTTTCTTTTGTAAAGGGACTGCTCAGTGCATAACACACTCTGCAGAGGATGGCAGCCCAGGAATCTGCTGCTTTATTCAACAACATAGTAATAGAGAGGGTGATAACAGACATTAACTAAACAGGAAGTAAAGGAGGAGTGGAGCATGGCTCCAGCCCATAATAATCTGTGTAACCCAGTTAACCCCTTTATGACCACTTTACTACTTTCTATCTTTACAGGCTGCAGTACACCACAATGTCTGCCACAGTCCAAGCTAAATCTTTCAAAATTTAATTACTGCAAATAAGTGCTGAAACCTAACCCCTTGTCAACTAAGAAATAAATTCCCCCCCCCAAAATAATCAGCAGTTATGGATATTATTGACCCTGTTGCAGGCCAATTCATTCATCAGCAAGGTCAGCCTGACACATTTTTATTAGTTACGTGACTTCAGCTGCATAGATCAAGAAGATGGAAAACTCATACTAGCAAGCTCTGTTCACTTCCAGAACTGCATGAGTGGGGAGAAGAGGAGAGGATGGGGATGGGCTCATCAGGCTAGGTTCCTGTTTTCATTTTGTTTCTGGGGGACGCTACCTGTCAGCACCACATGAAATATTTCTTCCATTCTGTTCCCTATGCCTCTTGACAATCTTATTTTTCCCTTATTATCCCCTTTCTCTTTAAAGCTTCCTCATTGGCTTATATGTTTTATTGACATTAGCTAGGAAACATCACTGCATCCCAACAATTGAGGACCCCCATTGTATTACAACCTCTGAGAAGGCTATCTGACCATATCATTGATGTCACTGTCAACAAAACTGATTGAAATATGATGATCAGGCTAGGTACATTGAGGGATCCTTTGCTGTAGGTGGGGCAGAAGGCCTAATAAGCAGTCTGTAGAACAAAAATATTTTGATTTTCCTTTAAAGATGAGGCTTAATCACCACAGTTGAAGAGCTTAGGAAATGTAACAGCAGCTGACAGCCACAAAGGCTAATTATTACAGTATGGATAGCTAAGAAGTCCTAACAGCTTAGTTCTGGTTTTTATATTGTGTCCGTCACTTCAGTATCAGAGTACCTCACAAGGTATTCACAACCAGAGAACTATTTTAAAGAGGTTTTCATTAATTTATTACCTAATGGTCTGCAAGCCTGTTTTTATTTCCCTTGTTGTGCATGGGCATGGACTTTACCTTTTAGTAATGCATTAAAACAAAAGTCCTGGAGGAACCCCATCATCCCAAATAGACCAATAAAACCAGAAGGGGGAAATCTTGATGCTACAAAGTGCATGGGAATTTTGTCATTGACTTCAGTGGGACCAGGATTTCACACAAAATCTTTACCCACTGCCATCCATTCTTTTTAGAAAAGAATCCTTCATGATACAGCCTGTGTTTATAATTTTCAAATTCACATTCATTTTACATTTAAAAAGACTATTATAATGGGACAGATTTGTACGTGGTGTAACTCCAATTACATGAGACATGAATTTGGCCTAGTACTTTAATAAACAATTAACCTTGATTTCATGCCTCTCTCATTCCTTGATGCAGAAGGAATACCGTACAGAGCCTTTCCTGGAAACACAATCATGATGAGACTTTTAAATTTGCTGAACTTCTACATTCTTTTCTTTCCTGTATTTAAAATATTGTATTATACAAAAGTATTTATTACTTTAAGATCTATCTAAATCATGCACATTTTAAGTTAACTATTACACACATTTATAACTACGTGGTACTGTGCTTATTAGGCTCTGCATTTATTTGTATGAAATATTTATACCCTCATATAAGTGGAAGATCTCACTTGCAGAATTGGTCTCACAGTTACATAATGATCATACTTCAGTATTACTTACTTTTTCAGTAAGGCTAGTTCTTCCAGAAATCCAGATAGAACCTCTTACTGTGCATGCAAAAAAACTAATGCAGATTAATTTCTTATCCAGATATCAATAAAAACCCTAGTAAATAGTAAATTTTATCAAGGTTTATTTGAACTCTGTCCCTTAAAAAAAAAATCAGCCTATATAAACATTTTCTTGAAAATCTGAAGCTGTGGGAATTTAGACATTGCCAAAATTAAATTGAAAGTGAATAATAGGGCATTTGGTTTAAGTCTGCATCTCAAAGTTAAATACTCAACAAAGTTTAAAGGTTTGGTTTAAAGTTTTGCCTTTTTGAAAAATTTCAGTCAGTTAAGTTTGAAAGTAATCCATAATTCAAACCTTCATGACCTGTCTCTCTGAGAGATTGCATAATGTGATAATTATATGGTATTTTGTTTTTATTTCTGATCTGCATGAATTTATTTAGAGCATTATCCCTTCAGCAGGCTCAGTGGAAAGTGAGCAATGAAAATATATACATGCTACCATATTATTCTGAGCCTGAGAGCAATAGTGCCATCTGGTGTACTCATTTTTAAAAATCTTACTAAACAGGCATTCTCCCATCTTAAATCTCAGAGATTAGATTTCGTATCAGGTTTTGGTTTCCGGCACTGGAAAGTGACCCAGGAACCACAGTATTTCAGGGATATTTAATAGGTAGATCATTCTTCATATTTTAATAATCAAGAAGAGGAATAAAAAGAAAAAATGACATTGCTGATTCATTTGTACATATTATACACAACACTAAGCTATACACTGCAAATCTTGTAATAGTCCTATTGTCCATCACTTTCCACAATATAGTTCTACAGTGGTACAACAGTTACCTAATCCAAGCCCTTTGCAAGTCAATAGACATCTTCTCATTGATTTTAAAGGGTTCTGGATCAGGCCCCTACCTCTGCCAACATACATACGTTTTTACTACATTATTAACCAATTGTACTCGATACAATACTTGATCAGTCATGTTGCTGTGAGAATATATATATGTACACAAACTAAATATTTCTTCTGTCATACTGTTTGAATATGAATATATAGTACTATAGTAAATGAAACAATGAATTCACACTACTCTGGCTCTTTTGGGTAATACTGATTGCTAGTTTGGCTCCTGAACCACTGAGGTCTGATTATCACTGCTGTAAATCGTCCAGTGGTACTAAGTCACCATCTAGAGTACACAGCTTGGTAGGGATATTGTCACTGTACATCACACTCCACAGTGTGCAGCCTGCAGTGGTACTACAGAATAACACCATTTAATACTAAAACCCCTACTGCAGTATTACCTTATCAGCTACAGTGCAGTTCCAAGAGCGGTTTACTATGTTACTATCCACAATGTGAGGGGTCCTGCACTATTCGCAGAATAGGGAAAAATACTATAGTCTAGTATCCTCTTTGGTACAGCTTCTTCTGTGACAATACAATAAAACAATTCCTGTATTCCCTACCATATTTTTCCTCACTAGTACCAACTCTGTAATAATATTAAATTCCAATGACTACTCCTTTACACACAGATTACATCAACAGTCCTTTCATAAAAAGAAAAGGAGTACTTGTGGCACCTTAGAGACTAACAAATTTATTAGAGCATAAGCTTTCGCTAAGGTGCCACAAGTACTCCTTTTCTTTTTGCGAATACAGACTAACACGGCTGCTATTCTGAGTCCTTTCATAGATTCTCAGGGGCACATAGATCAGTTCTGAATAGTACAGGTTTTAATGTTTGTACATTGTTTTGAAAATACAAAATATTACAGTGGGAGTTATTAAAATGGGGCACGTACAAGTCAGCGTAGTTACATTTACCATGCTGTCTGAGGTACTTACTATTTTAAGTATTTGTGGGAATACCACAAATACCATAGCAAAGGTAAATTCTTGAGTGAGGTATTTTTTTCTTTAATGGCACTTGTCAAGGTTCCTTCCCCACTCTGAACTCTAGGGTACAGATGTGGGGACCTGCATGAAAAACCCCCTAAGCTTATTTTTACCAGTTTAGGTTAAAACTTCCAAGGTATAAACTATTTTACCTTTTGTCCCTGGACTTTACTGCTGCCACCACCAAGTGTCTAACAAATATAACAGGGAAAGAGCCCAATTGGAAATGTCTTTCCCCCCAAATTCCCCCCAAGCCCTACACCCCCTTTCCTGGGGAAGGCTTGATAAAAATCCTCACCAATTTGCATAGGTGGACACAGATCCAAATCCTTGGATCTGAAGAACAATGAAAAAGCAATCAGGTTCTTAAAAGAAGAATTTTAATTAAAGAAAAAGTAAAAGAATCCTCTCTGTAAAATCAGGATGGTAAATACCTTACAGGGTAATCAGATTCAAAACATAGAGAATCCCTCTAGGCTAAACTTTAAGTTACAAAAACACAAAAACAGGAATATACATTCCATTCAGCACAACTTATTTTATCAGCCATTTAAACAAAAAACAGCATCTAACGCATATCTAAGTAGATTGCTTATTAACTCTTTACAGGAGTTCTGACCTGCATTCCTGCTCTGGTCCCGGCAAAAGCCAACACACAGACAGAGAGAACTCTTTGTTTTCCCCCCATCCAGCTTTGAAAGTATCTTGTCTCCTCATTGGTCATTTTGGTCAGGTTCCAGCGAGGTTATCTTAGCTTCTTAACCCTTTACAGGTGAAAGAGTTTTTCCTCTGGCCAGGAGGGATTTAAAGGTGTTTACCCTTCCCTTTATATTTATGACAGCACCAAATTTATATGAATGATGAACAGTATTATTTCAGTACTAATACACCAGATCATGGTAACTATGACCATCTCTAAAAGGATTTTCCTTTTAATTTATGAAAACAATATGAATTTTTCAAGCAAGCAAGCATTTAAAATAAAAACATACATGTATTTAAATGCAAATGCTCTACAACAGCAAGTTTACACTGAAGCAAAGTGTGAGTTGCCCGATTAGCCTGACTTTTAAGCTTATTGTCAAACAACCTTTATTCACATTGAAATATCTGACTTACGATGAGTTGATGTTTTTTCTCTGAATCCACTGGTTTTCCAGCTTCCATGCAAGCCGTGAACCAAGAAATATCAAGGAGTTCGAACCTTGAACTGTCCCTCACCTTGTGTCCTCTCAGCCATTCCAGAACTTCAGCACAAGAATTGTTCTCTGCCACAATATGAGTGACAGAATCACTATAAAGGGAAAAATTAAGATGAAGTTTTGTTTTTTCTGAATCCAATTGTAGATAGCTATAATGCTGCTATTTCAATATTGACATGCACTCCCTGAAAAAGGTCTTATATATTGTATATCAGGACACAGGAAGTGTGTCGTGTTTTCATATCACGATATTTCTTTTTCATTCAGTGAATCTAGTTTAAGGACAAAATGTTAGCATAACATTTTATAAGTGCAGTATTTTCATCCTGTCAGCATCATTTAACTTCTGTAAGATGCTGTTCTATTACACTTCTTTTTGCAACTTGGAAAATATTACACAAACAATATTATAATGAAGTCCGTTTTGTCACCTGCCAGCCCTGAGAAAAATAAAATTACTGGTCAAAGAATGAGAGGTTCATAATACTTCAAAATCTACTAAACAGAATACATTAAAGTTCCACAGTTGCTAATATATTTAATAAACTTAAATCTTCTGTACCTAAATAAAGTACTTAAATGGCAGTAGCAAGTGTGCACATGATAGAAACCATATGTTTTGAGGGCCAGGTTTAGTTTAGCTTAAAACTGACAGTTTAAGAGAGACAAGGGGTGAGGTAATATCTTTTATTAGACCAACTTCTGTTGGTGAAAGAGATAAGCTACACTGTATAGCTCGAAAGCTTGTCTTTCTCACCAACAGAAGTTGCTCTAGTCAGGGGCAGATTTACTGCAAAATATACCGTGCCCTGCAACGACAGGGGGCCCCAGGGCTGGGCACTCGGGCAGCCCACTCCGCGGGAGGAGGGGATTGTGGGGGCAGAAGCTGTGGGGGGGGGCAGGAGAGCAGGGAGGGAGGCTCACCTGCAGCCTTAGGGGAGTAGGAGGGAGGTACGGGTGGCGGTGAGCGCTGCGAATGTGGGCCAGAGGATGCAGGAAGAGCACAGGGTGGCCACGCAGCTGCCCTGAGAGAAGCGGCACTTTGAAAGAGAAACTGCCACTTCTCTCCGGCTGCCTGATTGCCTCCTGCTCCTCCTGAGCCCTCTGGCCCGTATTCACGCTGCTCACTGCTGCCTGGTGAGCGGTGGCTGGGCACAGCCCAGTGTGGGGCACCCAGGGGATGGGCTGGCCCCCAGAACTGGCACAGAGCCCACAGGCAGGGGGGGCCGACCAGGGGAGGTAAGCAGAGATGAGCATTCAGAGGCAGCAGGGCACTCAGGTGACCACCAATGGAACCATGCCCCCTCTCTCACCTCAAGGTTTGTTTTCTGCCCGCTTCTCTGGGCCAGCCAGCGCGGGGCCAGTGGGGTGCCTGAAACTGTCCTCGTTGGCCATGGAGATCTTGGTGTCTCCTCTCCTGTTTCATTCTCCAGCTCCATGGCAGCTCTACTCACGCGCTGGGCCCCCAGCCCCACTCCTTCCTCCTGAGGTCCTGCCCTTTCTGGAGCCAGAGATGCCCCCCCACCTCACCCAGGGGCCTGGACATTCTGTCAGCAGCCCTGCCCACACCCCTAGTTCCTGTGCCTAAGGTCCCAGCTGCCGCCCTGTGACCCACGCCACAGTCTGGATCCACGCCTGAGCGGGACGGGGGCTGGCTTTCCGCACCCCACTATTAAAAACATTCCAGCACCACTGGCATTAAATTTCTTGGTCCATGGCCATGGCTATGCCCCTGCTCTTTCAGACATTTTTAATCTACCCAAAAACAAAGTCAGTTTTTTAGCAATAATGAAGTGACACTGAGTCTGGCAGTCAAAAACGCGAAAAAATGAAGGTGAGGCAAGACGACAAAGATAAGCAAAAAGACTGTTTGTCATCTTATTTTAAAGAGCTTGAAGTATAGAATAGTGGACATTCATCAAAAAGTGTGGGCGAAGAAACATTTGAATTATCTGATCACTTGCTGAGTTGTGGGGATACCATGACGACTGCAAAAGTTGAACAAGTGGATTCTGAAGCGTCAATGGAACTACAAAATATTGGTAATTTTGTCAAAAGTAAGAGAAGAAACCTACTCTGAAGACATTGCACTATGGCCAAAATCTGTTTAATTGGATATGATAGAATTTTTCTTAGTAAATGAACCAAAAAATGTCGGTAATATAGAAAATTTGAGAAAAGAGTATGAGGTTGGAGAACAAAAGCAATTTAGATGTCTTCATGAGTCCCATTTTCTGAGGATGAAGAAAAATGGGATGACAGAAATGAGAAATTGGTTGATTTTTTTCAGAAACCACCAAGGCAGTCTCCTGTTACACTTGCAAATTATTCCCTGACCGTAGTAAAGGAAAACAAACAGTTGTTGACGGGCACTCTAATTGGAGAAACATTGCAAGGCATATTGCTGATCATGAAACTTCCAAAGCTCATATTAATGCTATGTGTAAGTTCATTCAAAGGTGTAAAGTATCTGGAAGAATTGATTCTGTGTTATCGGCTCAGTTTGAAAAGGAGTTTTCTCATTGGAGGAAAGTGCTGAGACGTATTGTTGCCATGGTAAAAATGTTGTCTTCTTTGGGACTATCTCTAAGAGGACATGATAAGTCATCATTGTCAAATCAAAAGGATAATTTTTTAACCTGTCTTGAATATCTTAGTGAATTTGACAATTTTCTCAATGAACATTTGAAAAATTTTCAGTATCGTGGCTCAGGGAAGACCAACTTTTTAAACACACCAAACCTACAATGAATTCATCAGTATAATGCAGGGGTTCCTAAACATGATTCGCAGCTTGTTCAGGGTAAGCCCCTGGTGGGCCACGAGATGCTTTGTTTACCTGAGCATCTGCAAGTACGGCCGCTCGCAGCTCCCAGCCAATGGGAGCTGCAGGAAGCGGTGGCCCAGCCCAAGCCACCTCCTGAGCCCGAGCCACTTCCCGCAGCTTCGCAGAAATGGCGAACTGCGGCCACTGAGAACTGCGAGTGGCCGTACCTGCAGACGCTCAGGTAAACAAAGCATCTTGCGGCCTGCCAGGGGCTTACCCTTAACAAGCCAAGAACCAAGTTTGGGAACACCTGCTATAATGGCAGAGCAGCTGAGAAACCAATTCACTGATGAAGTAAAAGATGCCAAGTACTATTCCATAATAGTCAATTCAACACCAGGTGCGAGTCATGTAGATCAATTAACATTCATTTTAAAATATGTGACTGGCAATGGTGAAGTTGAAGAGCAATCTCTGTTTTGTCCCACTAAAATCCCACGCTTCTGTACGTCTAGAGACAACTGTTTCAGAAATCATTGCAAATTTAGATTTGGACATCAAAAATTGTTGTGAGCAGAGCATTGATTACGCCGCAAATATGGCGGGAAAATATTCAGGTCTACAGCCAAGACTGAACAATGAAAATCCCTCTGCTTTATTCATATTATGTTCCAGCCGTTCTTTAAATTTAATCTGCAGCCAAATCTTGTGAGGGAGCTACACTTTTTTTTTTTCTTTGTTCAAAACACGTATGCTTTTTTTCAGTTTCCACACATCGGTGGAGTATGCTACAATCACTCTTGGAGAAGCCAAATGGAAAACATTTGACAGTCAAAAGAATTTGTGACACCAGGTGGTCTGCTCGTGCAGATGCTGTTTTGGCTTTGAAAATGAGCTATGATGTTATAAAGAAAATCTTATTAGACATCACCACATCAAATTCTGAAAAACCACATGCAAAATCCTTAGCGGAAAATTTTGAAAAGTATGATATTGCTGTTTTTTTTCCTTTGTGGAACCATTTACTTCAAAGAATTAATGCCGTCAGCAAATCGCTGCAAAAGGTTGATACAAATTTATTGAATGCTGTACAATTGTTAGCCTCAGTTACAAGTTTTGTCATGGAAGTTTGAAATGACTATAGCTCGGTGGAAGCAGAGGCACTAACATTAACAGAAAATATAGGTTCCTCTGATATATCTGATGAGAAGCGTAAAAAAATCAGAAAGTTATTTTTTATGAAACTAGAGACAATGAAATCAATTTAAAAAGGGAAAGAAGATCATCCTTGAGACAGTCAATGTTATTTGTGACACAGTAATAGTGTATTTGCAGAGTAGAGGTGAATCTCTAAAGAAAACTGATTTATTTTGTGTGTTTTTTGACAGAAGTATGGACGAAAATGCTAAAAGCCACTACAGTAAGAAATTAAGTGAATTCTACCAAGAGGACATAAACATAAATCTTTTTGAAGATGAAGGGAAACATTTCATTCATTTTATCGAAAACGATGAGGTCTGTGCTTTGAGATCACCAGTTGATTTGTATAGATTTATACGTGACGGTTTGCAGGCAACGTTTCCAAATGTAAAAACCATTCTGAAAATATTTAATAATACCTGTCACAAATGCTTCTGGGTGAACGTTCTTTTTCTGTATTGAAACGAGTTAAAAATTATTTGCAAAATACAATGAGTCAAACATTTGACAAGTTCAGCAATATTGACAATTGCAACTGCCCCTTTACAAAATATTACTTACGGCTTAATTGATGATTTTGTGTAGAAAGAAAAAAAGTGTAGAAAAAAAAGCTATCTGAATAATTTTTTTTTCAAATGGAATAAGTTTCTTTAGAGGAAGTTAACATTTTTCCATTCATGCATCATAGATACTTTTTATTTTTACACATTTTTTACGTTTGCATAATGCAAAGCAAGCTTTCATCTAGATCAGAAGTTCTCAAACTGTGGTCCGAGAACTCCATTCAGGTGGACTGAGAAAGGGTTACGATTTTTTTTTTTAATAAAGTGCTCTTATCCAAAGCACTTTACAATAGTTAGCTAATGGTACAAACAATATTTGGAAAGATCATTCAGTGGCCCGCCGAGACCCTCAGCACTTTAAGTGGTCTGTGATAAAAAAAAATTAGACTACAAAAACAATCAAGGTACCTCACTTTATTTTAATTTACTTTCTATTACTTATAATATAGGAGGAGGATGAAGGAAAAAAGAATAAAAATGAGGGTCGGGGGAGATGAGAGAATGTTCTTTTTCTTGGCTAGGTCCCATGGGGTGGGCCCCAAAAATTAAGCACAGGGCTCTACTAATGCTAAATCCACAATTGGGTCCAATAAAAGATATTACCTCACCCTCCTTATCTCTCTAATATCCTGGGACTGACACAGCTACAACTACGTAGCAGACATGCCAAACCCATGGGGGAAAATAATTTGGCTTATTTTTGGCTTAATTGGCTTGTGAGTTTCTTGTTGGCTAGTTTTTGGCTTGTAGCTTCTTTTTGTTTTTTGATCGGCTCCCGGCAAGCAGGGGCAAGGGGAGGCAAGGGTCAAGCAGGGGTAATGGGGGGGAAGAGAATCAGGGGTGCATAGCGGGTCCACTACAGTCCCAGACTGCACGCGTGTGGGAGGGGGAAATCTAGTCAGAGTGTTGGGGTTCTTAGGGATTGCTTGTTATGGCCTTGTTTTGAAATGCGATTAGCTTGATTTATGGTTTATTGTGAAAGTCAGGGCCGTGTTAGTCTATATTCACAAAAAGAAAAGGAGTAATTGTGGCACCTTAGTCTCTAAAGTGCCACAAGTACTCCTTTTCTTTGTGTGAAAGTTGGCAACTGTGCTACATTGCACATCGTATAATGTAAGTCGCTTACTATCTAATATACCATATGATAGCTATTTTTAGAATGTCATAGAAATGGGGAAGCAGAAAAGTCACTACAATAAAATTTTTTATTGCTGTTTCTGAAGTACATGATAAAGAATTATTAGACATAGTATGAAGAATGACTACCTCAGCTTCTAGAGATTATGTGTTCTATTCAGCCGTACACAGATATGTTTTTGCTGTATGGGAGGCAACAAAAAGACCAAAAAAACCGCTTATGATTGATTTCCAAAAATTTAACAGGGTTTAGCCAACTGTATTTCTGAGTATGGTTCCGACCATGTGAGAGATACCGCATTTTTCATCACATAAGGAACGATCATAGGTACTCATCAAAATATAATGCATAGATGCTAACAAGAGTGCTCAATTGTCCCTTCTGTTCTCACGAGTGGAGGGGACCCAGATAAGTGGTTCTTCCCAACAGAATGTAGAAGTTTGGAATTTTCTCACTCTTCCTGCAGCCCACCAGAACGTGACACTGACAGAGCTCCAAAAGGATTTAAACATTAAGGCCCAGTGGTCAGTGGAGTGCCATCTATGTATGCAATGCATGTATTGCATGCCCCATAATTCATAAAAAAATGTTTTATTCTAGAAGCACTCTAAAGCCCTACATGTAATCAGTCTGTTTACCTTGACTGTCTTTGTTTCACTGGGAAGGCAATCAATACTCCAAGTTGCATCATGTTGCCTAGGCAACATGAATATTCAGGCAACTGATTTCCTGGCTGGCTGTGCATCAGAAAAAAGTAGCTACAGCCGGCAAGTGAATCATCCACGATAGAACAGAACTAGCAGCACAAATTTTTCTTGCTAGTTTGCTTGATGAAACTTCAGATACTGTATTGCCAATAAGTCTCAGCTTTTTATTGTACTGCATTACGCGACCAAGAATGGTGATGTAGAATGCTTGGTTATTTATACTGAGGCTAGTAAACTGCAGCAGGCCTTTGGCAGCATGTTGAGATGGCATGCCAAAAGTTTAAATTTGGAGACAAGTTGATAGGTCAGACACTAATTGCAAGCGACGTAAGTGGGCTTCAGAAACTGTGCTTGTGAGATGTTCCCCCGTGCACTTTTTGTTCATTGCTACACTCATGTTTTAAATCTTGGTCTCAGTTTTGCAGCAAACAGTATCAGAGAATATCAGATTTTCTTCAGAAATTTAGAAGGAATATCTACATTTTTCTCTTCAACTTCAAAGCAGGCTGAAGTTCTTCAAAACATAGTTCAATGGAAGCTGCCTTCTCTTTGTACCACAGGGTGGAGTTTTTACGAAGGCTTGTACAAACTGTTAAGCAGAACAGAGAAGCTCTGACTGAACTCTTCAAAAGTGGTGCAAAATCCAGTAGATTGGGATGCTAAGTCTTCTTCCTGAGCCAGGGTTTTCTGACCATGCTCAATGATTTTCAGTTTCTGTTTCTCCTTTGCTTCTACAGTGACATATTTGAAGTGACTGAAGTGAAATTTGACATTCTTCAAACCAAGATGTATGATATTGGATTTTGTATTGAGCAGATTTGTGAGACATTACAGCAAATTTGCCAAAGGCGATAAACTTTTGGCGAGTTTTGGAAAGAGGTGTCTGAGGTAGTTGCACATGAAGCTCAGGAAAAAAAGAGCAAGAGAAAGCCAAGCGACATATAAAAGTGTCTCTTCTTTGAGGTTATTGACAATGTCAGCAAACAGTTAGTCCAGTTGATGAATCCAACAAGATTTATGAGAGTTCCAGACACGTTTTGGGGTTGATGTTCTCAAATCTCGAGAAGCATATTATCTGAATTTTTGACAATCAATTGCATTTCAAACTGTGTGCTGCATACAACTCAGAACAATTGCAAGGAGAAGGTGCATTTGACTGGTATAGAAATATTTATATGCTGAATTTACATACTTGCTTCTCTGAGGTCAGCAAATTGTCTGCCATAATTCTGACTATTCCTTACTTTACAGCCATGGCAGAAAGACTTTTTCAACTTTAAAGAGCATTAAGACTTTTACATGCAACACCCAGGGGTGGCAAACGCTTGTCCAGCTGGCTTTCCTGACCATTGAAAAAGAACTGCTTATGTATCTGCATAGCTTACCAAATTCCTAGGACCTGATCACCAAGGAGTTTCTTTAAAAAAATAAAAAAACTAAGAATGGAATTACATATTTGTATATTCTCTGCTTTCATTATATTTGACTACTAGTATTTGCCAAAAACAAATATATTTGGTTTATTAATCACTATGTATGTTAGATAAAAACCTTTTTATCTGGGTGAGGTAATATCTTTTATTTGACCCACTTTGTTGGTGAGAGAGAGAAGCTTTCGAGCTACACAGAGCTCTTCTTCAGGTCTGTGAAAGGTACTCAGAGCATCACTGCTAAATACAAGATTGAACAGATAGTTTAGCATAAGTAGTTAGCACATATTATTTTCAATCAAGATATGCACAAACTTGTAAGTGGACCAGAGAAACTCTGACTGAACTTGTTAAAAATGTGGTGTGAAATCCAGAAAATTGGGGCACTCAGTCGTTTTCTTCGGCACAGGGTTTTCTGACCGTGCGAACACCCCTGTATTCACACCTACACCCTACTGTAATCTTTCTACAAGGTATGCCTTGTAATATATCATTTGAAAACTCATAATTTGTGGGTCAGTATTATCCTGATAAAATGTGTGGCAACATTGTATGTGAAGTTATAAGATTTGCTGTATGATGTTATTAACATGTTCCAAACCCCACAGCCCTGCTAAAAGAGAAGTCAGCAAACAAATCTGTCCTAAGCAAAGGAATGTGTGCTTGCCTTAATTTGCATTTATGCAGTAAACAAGATTAAGCAGGAAGGGAAACAAAGGAAATTCAAACAGGTGAAGAAAAACAGCAAGGAACATCCTTCCACAGAGATTCTTCGTCTCTTGGTTCTCTGTTGGAAATGTTTTTCAATAGGGGGACTGGAACTATAAAAAGCAGAGGCAAACACCCCAAGATACTCCTCTCTCTCTCTCCCTGCCCACCTCATTCTCAATACCCTGAGAAGATAAAAGGAAACAGATGTTGAACTCTAGGGCAGGGATCCCAATCTGAAAGTTTGGTCAGTAATCTGCTGGAGCATAAGGTGAGAAAAAGTTTACTTTGCAAGTAATTTAGTTTAAGTTAAGCACTAGTAGGAATTTTATCTTTATTTTTCTTGTAACAATTTCTGATTTTTATGCCTCATTACTTGGACTCACTTAAAATCTTTGTTTGCAGTTAATCAACTTGTTTTACAATTTAACTAATCCAATCTGTTTAAATTGAAGTGTCTGGGTAACTACTTAAGGTAATAAACTGGCATATTATTCCCTTAAAGGAATAATGGACTTAATATATTTGTACTGTCCAGGAGAGGGCTGAGCAGTATAGAACATACATTTCTGAGGGAAGATCCAGGGCTAGGGGTGTGTTGGGGTCACCCTGCATTATAGCCCAGGCAGGTGAGAGCCAGTGTGTGGCTGGCAGGCTGCAGTTTCATACACACACGCACTCAGGGTGTGGCTTGCATGCTGGAAGGCTGTTTGTGAGTAGCCCAGATGGAAACTACTACCGCAAGGCATATAAGGCATCCAAGGTTGCAGGAGCAGGGTGACACAGTGCCCCCACTAAACTGGATTTTGACCACACTTGATGATTTTATTTGTGTTTCTCCTTTGCCTGTATAGCAACACTTATGAAGATACATTAGCAGTTCCTTTAGCTGTGGCACCCCAAGTACCTTTCCCAGCCAGACCTGAAGAAAAGTTCTGTGTAGCCCAAAAGTTTGTGTCTCTAATATCCTAGGACTAACATGGCTATAACACTTTTTACAATCTATGTATCTGTCATCTAAAACCTTGTTTCATGCCATAATAAAAATGTCATAGCATGCCACTGCTGAAGGTGGACAGGGTCAGAGCAGGGAAGAAGTCACTCTCTGCAGCATACTTCCCTGCTGATCCCCTGGATATCCAAGCAGGTAGCCAACTATGATTATTTGTATAGCAGCAGCAGCATGCTAAGCACTTTAAACACAGCCCTGAAGAACTCACAATCAAAATGAAAACAAGCAAAAGTGAAGGCAAGGGGAGCAATAAGAAATTGAATGAAGTTAGGCACTTGTCTTGTTAGTTCCCTGGTTTTTGCTTTAATCACTTTCTCTCTTTTCCCCCTCCCCCAGTTTCCAGCCATTTCCTGATATTTCCTCTTTAATTGAAGTTCCCATCTCTCACAAAAGTACACTCAAATCTTCTCTGATCTACTGGGAGTCAGAAATAATGGGTACTAATAATAAAAAGGCAAAGGGCCATGCAAATTGTTCAAAAGTCACAAAGACATTGGATATTTGTATGCTTTCATATAAGCACTGTAATTAGCGCTTGTCACTATTCAAGAAGGAGGATACTGTAAAAGGGGATTTCATCAGGTAGAGTGAGACAGCCAGATTTGATCCTTTTGAATGGGGCAAGGTTCAGCAATGCCTTGGAGGACCCCCCAAATATGATCTCTATTTGCTTGAAAAAAATGCTTTACAAACTATTTATACCCTGAGCACATAAGCTGTCAACAGTCAAAGTCTCTAACAGGCCTGCTGGTGTTCTCTATTATGTAGAAGAAATATTTATCAAACTCATAGGAAATTGTAAGTGAAACCACTCTAAGCCCTGGTCTACACTAGGAGTTGAGGTTGAATTTAGCAGCATTAAATCAATTTAACCCTACACCCGTCCACATGACGAAGCCCTTTTTTTCCCAACTTAAAGGGCTCTTAAAATCGATTTCCTTACTCCACCCCTGACAAGGGGATTAGCGCTGAAATCGGCCTTGCTGGGTCGAATTTAGGGTACTGTGGACACAATTAGATGGTATTGGCCTCCGGGAGCTATCCCAGAGTGCTCCATTGTGACTGCTCTGGACAGCGCGCTCAACTCAGATGTACTGGCCAGGTTGACAGGAAAAGGCCCGGGAACTTTTGAATTTCATTTCCTGTTTGGCCAGTGTGGCAAGCTGCAGGTGACCATGCAGAGCTCATCAGCAGAGGTGACCATGCAGAGCTCATCAGCAGAGGTGACCATGATGGAGTCCCAGAATCGCAAAAGAGCTCCAGCATGGACCGAATGGGAGGTATGGGAGCTGATCACTGTGTGGGGAGAGGAATCCGTGCTATCAGAACTCTGTTCCAGTTTTCAAAATGCCAAAATGTGTCAAAATCTTCCAGGGCATGAAGGACAGAGGCCATAACAGGGACCCGAAGCGTGAAACTTAAGGCGCTGAGGCAAGCCTACCAGAAAACCAGAGAGGCAAACAGCTGCTCCGGGTCAGAACCCCAAACATGCCGCTTCTGTGATGAGCTGCATGCCATTTTAGGGGGTTCAGCCACCATTATCTCAACCGTGTTGTTTGACTCCTTCTATGGAGATGGAGGCAACACGGGAGCAGGTTTTGGGGACGAGGAAGATAGCTCACAGCAAGCAAGTGGAGAAACCGGTTTTCCTGACAGCCAGAAACTGTTTCTCACCCTGGACCTGGAGCCAGTACACCCCGAACCCACCCAAGGCTGCCTCCCAGACCCTCCAGGCAGAGAAGGGACCTCTGGTGAATGTACCTTTTTAAATAGTATACGTGGTTTAAAAGCAAGCATATTTAAATGATTAATTTGCCCCGGCATTCACAGCCAGTACAGCTACTGGAAAAGTCTGTTAATGTGTCTGGGGATGGAGCAGAAATCCTCCAGGGACATCTCCATAAAGCTCTCTTGGATGTACTCCCAAAGCCTTTGCAAAAGGTTTCTGGGGAGGGCAGCCTTATTCTGTCCACCATGGTATGGCACTTTACTACGCCAGGCCAGTAGCGCTTAGTCAGGAATCATTGCAGAACAAAGCATTGCAGTGTATGTTTGCTGGCATTCAAACAACATCCATTTTTTATCTTTCTGTATTATCCTCAGGAGAGTGATATTCATGGTAACCTGGTTGAAATAGGGTGCTTTTCTTAAGGGAACATTCAGAGATGGCCATTCCTGCTGGGCTGTTTGCCTGTGGCTGAATAGAAATGTTCCCCGCTGTTAGTCATGAGGAGGGGCTAAGCACGTGATGGGGGGAGGCAAAATGCGACCTTGTAACGAAAGCACGTGCTATGTACGTAATGTTAACAGCGAGGTTTACCGTGAAAGAGTGTACCCATTGTTCTATAAAATGTGTCTTTTCAAATACCACTGTCCCTTTTTTTCCCCTCCACCAGCTGCAAGTGTTCCAAGGATCACAGGATCTTCTCCTTCCCAGAGGCTAGCGAAGATTAGAAGGGGGAAAAAAATGCACTCGCGATGAAATGTTCTCTGAGCTCATGCTGTCCTCCCACACTGACAGAGCACAGACAAATGCGTGGAGGCAGACAATGTCAGAGTGCAAGAAAGCACAAAATGACCAGGAGGAGAAGTGGCGGGCTGAAGAGAGAGCTGAAGCTGAAAGGTGGCGGCAGCGTGATGAGAGGAGGTAGGATTCAATGCTGAGGCTGCTGGACGATCAAACTAATAAGCTCCAGCGTATGGTTCAGCTGCAGAAAAGGCAGCAGGAGCACAGACAGCCACTACAGCCCCTGTGTAACCAACTGGCCTCCTCCCCAAGTTCCACAGCCTCCTCACTCAGATGCCCAAGAACGTTGTGGGGGAGCCTCCGGCCACCTAGTCACTCCACCCCAGAGGATTGCCCAAGCAACAGAAGGCTGGCATTCAATAAGTTTTAAAGTGCTGTGTGGCCTTGTCCTTCCCTCCTCCACCACCCCTCCTGCTACCTTGGCAGTTATCCCCCTATTTGTGTGATGAATTAATAAAGAATGCATGAATGTGAAGCAACAATGACTTTATTGCCTCTGCAAGCAGTGATCAAAGGGAGGAGGGGAGGGTGGTTAGCTTACAGGGAAGTAGAGTGAACCAAGGGGGGGAGGGTTTCCTCAAGGAGAAAAAACAGAACTTTCACACCGTAGCCTGGCCAGTCATGAAACTGGTTTTCAAAGCTTCTCTGATGCGCACTGCGCACTCCTGTGCTCTTCTAACCGCCCTGATGTCTGGCTGCGCATAACCAGCAGCCAGGTGAGTTGCCTCAACCTCCCATCCTGCCATAAATGTCTCCCCTTACTCTCACAGATATCGTGGAGCGCACAGCAAGCAGTAATAACGGTGGGAATATTGGTTTCGCTGAGGTCTAACCAAGTCAGTAAACTGCGCCAGCGTGCTTTTAAATGTCCAAATGCACATTCTACCACCATTCTGCACTTGCTCAGCCTGTAGTTGAACAACTCCTGACTACTCTCCAGGCTGCCTATGTATGGCTTCATGAGCCATGGCATTAAGGGGTAGGCTGGGTCCCCAAGGATAACTATAGGCATTTCAACATCCCCAACGGTTATTTTCTGGTCTGGGAAGAAAGTCCCTTCCTGCAGCTTTTGAAACAGACCAGAGTTCCTGAAGATGCGAGTGTCATATACCTTTCCCAGCCATCCCACGTTGATGTTGGTGAAACGTCCCTTGTGATCCACCAGTTCTTGCAGCACTATTGAAAAGTACCCCTTGTGGTTTATGTACTCACCGGCTTGGTGCTCCGGTGCCAAGATAGGGATATGGGTTCCGTTTATGGCCCCACCACAGTTAGGGAATCCCATTGCAACAAAGCCATCCACTATGACCTGCACATTTCCCAGGGTCACTACCCTTGATATCAGCAGATCTTTGATTGCATTGGCTACTTGCATCACAGCAGCCCCCACAGTAGATTTGCCCACTCCAAATTGATTCCCGACTGACCTGTAGCTGTCTGGCATTGCAAGCTTCCACAGGGCTATTGCCACTCGCTTCTCAACTGTGAGGACTGCTCTCATCTTGGTACTCTTGCGCCTCAGGGCAGGGGAAAGCAAGTCAAAGTTCCATGAAAGTGCCCTTACGCATGTGAAAGTTTCACGGCCACTGGGAATCGTCCCAGACCTGCAACACTACACAGTCCCACCAGTCTGTGCTTGTTTGCCAGGCCCAGAATCAGCATTCCACCGCATCAACCTGCCCCATTAGCACCATGATGCCCACATTGCCAGGGCCCATGCTTTGAGAGACGTCTATGTCCATGTCCTCATCACTCTCGTCAGCGTGCTGATGTCACCTACTCGCCCGGTTTCGCTTTGCCAGGTTCTGGTGCTGCATATACTGCTGGATAATGCGTGTGGTGTTTAATGTGCTCCTAATTGCCAAAGTGATCTAAGCTGGCTCCATGCTTGCCGTGGTATGCGTCTGCACAGAAAAAAGGCGCGGAATGATTGCCGTTACTCTGACGGAGGAAGGGGCAACTGACGACATGGCTTACAGGGTTGGCTTACAGGGAATTAAATTCAACAAAGGGGGTGTCTTTACATCAAGGAGAAAGAAAAAGAACTGTCACACAGAATGGCCCCCTTCAAGGATTGAGCTCAAAACCCTGGATTTAGCAGGCCAACGTTCAACCCAATGCTCAACCCACTGAGCTATCCCTCCCCCTGGTATTTCAGGCAGGACTGAACCTCCATTAAACTTTTCAAGGTGCCCCTGACAGACCTCACCGAAACGATTGTCAGCTGTTGATTTCACGGAGGGAAGGAGGGGAGAGCAAATGAATACCAAACAAATCTGGTGTATTTCTTGTTTTGATCCACTCCATTTATCTTTTACATCTTTGGCTGGCAGCAGACGGTGCGGTAGGACTGCTTGCCATCCTCATCTCCTGCCTGCTCACCATAAGATGGTACAATAGGACTGCCAGCAGGACTAAAGAGAATGACCTGGTCGAGTCACTCCTAATTTAGTTCCTGCGTCCATGTTTGCCCAGGCACTTCTGACTGACCTTACTGAGGCAGCCAGGAGCACCTCAGACATGACGACGATGGTTGTCAAGCCTATTGCACCATCTGCTGCCACAAGGCAATGGGTTGCTGCTGTGTAGCAATGCAGTACCGCGTCTGCCAGCACCCAGGAGATGTATGGTGACAGTGAGCTGAGCGGGCTCCATGCTTGCCGTGGTATGGCGTTTGCACAGGTAACTCACGAAAAAAGGCACGAAACGATTGTCTGCCGTTGCTTTCATGGAGGGAGGGAGAGCCTGATGACCTGTACCCAGACCCACCCGCGACAATGTTTTTGTCCCATTAGGCATTGGGATCTCAACCCAGAATTCCAATGGGCGGCCGAGACTGCGGGAACTGTGGGATAGCTACCCACAGTGCAACACTCCGGAAGTCGATGCTAGCCTCGGTACAGTGGAAGCACTCCGCCAAGTTAATGCACTTAGAGCATTTTGTGTGGGAACACACACAATCGACTATATAAAAACAATTTCTAAAAAACCAATTTCTATAAATTCGACCTAATTTCGTAGTGTAGACATACCCTAAAGCTCCACTGAAATACAGTCACCTTGGAGTAGGATATAGCAATTGACAGGTTAGTACACTGCACAGCTGTGGATTGGAGTCTGAAACCTGAAACCTTTAAGACAATGGAAAAATAGAACATGACTTTCTCCAGTTCAGGCAGGCAGGCACCTTTACATTAGTACTAACTCCACTTAAATCTCAAGGAAGGGTAGAGTACACACTTCCAGCTCAAGACTTAATATGATTCAGCACAGAGCAACATTCCATAACAGATTTTTAAGAGATTAGCACGCCACATCCTTAAGTATGGTTCAAGTGCCAGGGCCCTTATTCACATCAATAACCCATTGACTTCACTACGTTCAGTGTGCTAGTTCTGTCCACAAGGCCTGCAGTTACACCTATTAAAGTACTGTTGTTGTGTGATCTTCCAATGTACTAAATGTACAGTGAGCTGTATTTTGAAAAGGTAAATTTAAAAAATTCCACTGTGAAAGAAAATCCCTTTTCTCATATCACACAACTTGTAGAGCAGAGCATCAGAAAAGTTGCTTATCTCAATTTATTCTAAAAGATGACAAATCTAGGTGAGTCTATTGAGTGGGCAATATTTTATTATTATTTAATCCTGTTAGGTTCTCCTTTAATTAAAACTGTTATGTTTTTACTTGTGTACAAAAATTCAGTTAGAGACATAGAGCTTCTGCTTCCTGTGGTTTATTTCACCTTATATAAAATATTCAGATTTAATGTATTTATACCAAGCTGCAGATCTGGGAACTTTGCCATCATTATACTCACAGCAGCAGTTTAGTTGCTGTGCACCAGTTTCCTCTGGAACCTCTACAGCTGTGCTTGATTCTTGGCAGAAAATGTAACAAATTTAGAGTTTCCTCTAGCATTCTTGACAACAACAAAAATCAACAGTTATAGTTCTGTTTTTTTCCAGTTGCAACTGGACTGAATTTAATCATACTGGCCCACTCCTGATAAACAAAAGTTGTATAATCTGTGTCCTCTCAGAAAGTTTGAAATTTTGGCGAGAAACCTCTGTCTCAACAACCCAAATAGACCCAAAACTTTTAAAGCACACCTCAGAGTGCTGATCCAAAGCCCTTGGAAATGAAAGGAAGTTTTTCTACTGATTTCAGTGGGTTTCAGATCCAACATTAACTGCCTAATTCCATGCCATACCTGCCTGTATTTTGTTTTATAAACTGTTTACATTCCCTTGTTTTTCTCCTTTTCTGATTCTGCCTTTCAAGATCACAAGATCTGGACAGTTTGCAACAATGGGTATGACAAGGGATATTTAGGAGCTGAGATTGGGAAGCCCTAGTCATGTTCTTAGTATATATTCTGTTCAGCAGGCATTTTATATAGACATGAACAAAAATTGATTTTCTTTAACTTAAATGTTCATGAAATTGGAGGCTGACTGCACTAAGTAAAAGCAGGCATAGTGGCTGTAGAACAGATGCCATTTGAGCACCCTGACATAAATTTACCAATCACAGTACACCTTAATCCTCAGATGCAACATCCCTGTTGCTCCAGTACTGGGCCTTTCTACACAGAGATGGCAAATTGTCCCAAAGCATATGCCAATGTCTAACACTTCCCAAGTGTGTTACTCAGTAGGACAGTTCAAATAAAGGAAGGATTACTTAATGGAATACCAGAGATACTGGAGAGAAATATTTCCCTATCAATCTTTCATGGTTTCTATAGAGGCATATTCAACGTCTTCCTTTTCTTTTCAGGAATAGACCACTACATTTAGATTCATTCCAACTATAACTGGATTTCAATGGGCCAAAACATTCCAGCAAATCATTGGTTGGTATAAATCAACATAGCTCGGTTGGCTTCAATGAAGCGTTGCAAATAGCACCCACTGAAAATCTGGCTCACTGATTCGAATGAAACTATACAAATGAGTAAGACAGGTTTCAGAGTAGCAGCCGTGTTAGTCTGTATTCACAAAAAGAAAAGGAGTACTTGTGGCACCTTAGAGACTAACAAATTTATTAGAGCATAAGCTTTCGTGAGTGAGCTGTAGCTCACGAAAGCTTATGCTCTAATAAATTTGTTATTCTCTAAGGTGCCACAAGTACTCCTTTTCTTTTTGCGAAATGAGTAACAGTAAATCATGTGAGTAACACTTGTAGGATCAGTGTTAAAACCTACATTTATTTGATTTTCCATAGGAGAGAAGTCCATTGAGAAGTCCAAACTCATTAAACTCAACAGACAGACAAATTTGAACCATGGATCTTAGAGGTCAAAGATTAGAATATTTGCTTATGCTTGTATGCTGCCTATTGTTTTTTAGAATTTTCTTTCCGTAACATGAATTTATCTACTTAATATGAAATAATCACTTATTGGAAAGAATAAAGATTATACACCAAATACATAAATAAAATGTTCAGTCACTTGAACAAATGCGTTTATCAAAATCTTTGTTGTACAGACAAAGATGCTACTGAAAAACATGACTATTTTACCTGATTACCTCAGAACTGCAGTATTCCCATGTACCTGTGTAAGCTTTGTTATAGGAAATACCTTGAATACAGCACTACTAAGGTTAGCTGTCAGCATATCTTATTTAGTTATCTAAGGTAATCAGCAAGTTTTTAAGCATCATCATTGTATATGATTTTCTGCTTACATAAAGATTTTCCTACCTTAACTCATTTTCTACCCTGAAACCTTTTCTTCTTGCCAGCTCCATCAGGAATGTCCTTCTAGTCACCCCCATTTTCCTCTCCATAATAAAAATTACTAGTTCACTGAACTTTACTTCACAACTGCTGAGAGAAATTGGAGGATGCATCCCTTTCTGCTTTTTCCTCTGGGGGAACAGGCTTGGAGTTCTCATCTTATCCATGATGCAAGATAGTATTTTTTCAACTTCACTGTCTAAATGTGAGTTTACATTCACACTGCCAGCCAATAGCTGTATCTGATGTCATCACCCATTGATGTTATTTTCTTCTGTTTCTCTTCTCAAATCAGAAACAGAAGCTACATGAACAGAAACATTCGTTGCTTTGCACTATGAATACTTCTTTGACTTACATGTGGGAAGAATTTTAACTACTCCAGACAGGTGCATATGTATTGAAATTCATTGGTATTGAATGTGGCCACTGCCTCTAAAGACTTAATCCAGATAATTTTGTTCATAACAAATTATTGAAATATATTGTGCCAGATCTTCAGCTGGTAGAAACTGGCGTAGCTCCATTGACTTTCATTTTAATTTTTTTTCCTATTTCACCATTTTGTGGTCACATACATTTTCTCCAACTTGAAAAGAAAATTTAAAATAATCATTATTCTTGTTTTTATTTACAAACTGCTTCTGAGGAAAGGTTTAACTAATATCTCAGGATTATGGCTTATATTGTTTGGCACTCTTGTTATTTCTATTCAATTAGCTTTGGGGCTTGTTCTGGTTTATGTATTTTTGCACAATTGTTTCCTGGGGTTGTATTTTTAACTTCATAAAACTTTGACATAAAAGGAATTTTTTTAAAAAAAGCAAACAAAGAAAAGCACTTTGAAACAATATCACAATAAAATTAATCCCTTGGTAATTTAATTTGAAGGAAATTAATAGCAAAACATTAGAGAACAGTTTTATAGACCCTTTAAATGTGCCAGTACATTGCCAGTGCAAAACTCCCTGCAGTACTTACACTGGGGTGCTACACTGGAGTGCAGAACTGTCTCTGCACTTCCTATCCACTATGTGCCGAGTGGGGCTGCTGGATCCCAGTAGCCTCAATAAACTACATTATGGACACAGAGAGCCTGTACTGTAGGCACTATTCCCCATTGCCCTGCACCTTGTGCAGTCATCTGTACCAGTGCAAACTGAAAAGGAGTACTTGTGGCACCTTAGAGACTAACAAATTTATTAGAGCATAAGCTTTTGTGAGCTACAGCTCACTTCATCGGATGCATTCAGTGGAAAATACAATGGGGAGATTTATATATATAGAGAACATGAAAAAAATCTGCACAGACACACCCCTGGAACCCCGACCTGGAGTATTCTATCTGCTACCCAAAATCCATAAACCTGGAAATCCTGGACACCCCATCATCTCAGGCATTTTCACCCTGACTGCAGGATTGTCTGGCTATGTAGACTCCCTCCTCAGGCCCTACGCTACCAGCACTTCCTGATCTTCCTGAAAACACCATCCTGGCCACTATGGATGTAGAAGCCCTATACACCAACATTCCACACAAAGATGGACTACAAGCCGTCAGGAACAGTATCCCCAATTATGTCACAGCAAACCTGCTGGCTGAACTTTGTGACTTTGTCCTCACCCATAATTATTTCACATTTGGGGACAATGTATACCTTCAAATCAGTGGCACTGCTATGGGTACACGCATGGCCCCACAGTATGCCAACATTTTTATGGCTGATTTAGAACAACGCTTCCTCAGCTCTCGTCCCCTAATGCCCCTACTCTACTTGCGCTATATTGATGACATCTTCATCATCTGGACCCATGGAAAAGAAGCCCTTGAGGAATTCCACCATGATTTCAACAATTTCCATCCCACCGTCAACCTCAGCCTGGACCAGTCCACACAAGAGATCCACTTCCTGGACACTATGGTGCTAATAAGCAATGGTCACATAAACACCACCCTATACCGGAAACCTACTGACTGTTACTCCTACCTACATGCCTCCAGCTTTCATCCAGACCACACCACACCACACGATCCATTGTCTACAGCCAAGCTCTATGATATAACTGCATTTGCTCCAACCCCTCAGACAGAGACAAACACCTACAAGACCTCTATCAGGCATTCCTACAACTACAATACCCACCTGCTGAAGTGAAGAAACAGATTGACAGAGCCAGAAGAGTACCCAGAAGTCACCTACTACAGGACAGGTCCAACAAAGAAAATAACGCCACTAGCCATCACCTTCAGCCCCCAACTAAAACCTCTCCAACGCATCATCAAGGATCTACAACCTATCCTGAAGGACGACCCATCACTCTCACAGATCTTGGGAGACAGGCCAGTCCTTGCTTACAGACAGCTCCCCAATCTGAAGCAAATACTCACCAGCAACCACACACCACACAACAGAACCACTAACCCAGGAACCTATCTTTGCAACAAAGCCCGTTGCCAACTCTGTCCACATATCTATTCAGGGGACACCATCATAGGGCCTAATCACATCAGCCACACTATCAGAGGCTCGTTCACCTGCGCATCTACCAATTTGATATATGCCATCATGTGCCAGCAATGCCCCTCTGCCATGTACATTGGTCAAACTGGACAGTCTCTACGTAAAAGAATAAATGAACACAAATCAGACGTCAAGAATTATAACATTCAAAAACCAGTTGGAGAACACTTCAATCTCTCTGGTCACTCGATTACAGACCTGAGGGTGGCTATCCTTCATAAAAAAAACTTCGAAAACAGACTCCAACGAGAGACTGCTGAATTGGAATTAGTTTGCAAACTGAATACAATTAACTTAGGCTTGAATAGAGACTGGGAATGGATGAGTCATTACACAAAGTAAAGCTATTTCTCCATGTTATTTCTCCCCCCCATCCCACCCCCCACTGTTCCTCAGATATTCTTGTTAACTGCTGGAAATAGCCTACCTGCTTGTCACCATGAAAGGTTTTCCTCCTTTTCCCCCCTGCTGCTGGTGATGGCTTATCTTAAGTGATCACTCTCCTTACAGTTTTCAGAGTAGCAGCCGTGTTAGTCTGTATTCGCAAAAAGAAAAGGAGTACTTGTGGCACCTTAGAGACTAACAAATTTATTAGAGCATAAGCTTTCGTGAGCTACAGCTCACTTCATCGGATGCATCAAGTTGCAATGGGGGAGGTTTAGATTGGATATTAGGAAAAACTTTTTCACTAAGAGGGTGGTGAAACACTGGAATGCGTTACCTAGGGAGGTGGTAGAATCTCCTTCCTTAGAGGTTTTTAAGGTCAGGCTTGACAAAGCCCTGGCTAGGATGATTTAACTGGGACTTGGTCCTGCTTTGAGCAGGGGGTTGGACTAGATGACCTTCTGGGGTCCCTTCCAACCCTGATATTCTATGATTCTAAGTAAGCTGTAGCTCACGAAAGCTTATGCTCTAATAAATTTGTTTGTCTCTAAGGTGCCACAAGTACTCCTTTTCTCCTTACAGTGTGTATGATAAAACCCATTGTTTCATGTTCTCTGTGTGTGTATATCAATCTCCCCTCTGTATTTTCCACCAAATGCATCCAATGAAGTGAGCTGTAGCTCACGAAAGCTTATGCTCAAATAAATTTGTTAGTCTCTAAGGTGCCACAAGTACTCCTTTTCTTTTTGCGAATACAGACTAACACAGCTGCTACTCTGAAACCTGTCAAAAAATTAAACTAAATGGCTTTTTCAGCTCTGGGTCCTTCCTTGGGCCATGATAAAAATACATATTTTAGTTCATAAACTAAACTACATTCATTTCTTTCATAGCCTGAGGATAACCCAATGGCCAAAATAGCAGTTCTACTATTTGTAACTAATTTTACCAAAACAAATTTTTTTTTAATTTTTTAAAACAAATTTTAATATTTCAAATAGGGATAAATAAGAGGAAAAACAGACACTAAAGGTTATATGTAAAAATTGCAACAAGCGGTTGGAGGAAATTACGATGATCAGGGCATTAAGATGCTAAGCAATCTTCTATGGTGGCGTCACTTCTCTTTGCCAGCCTGCTGATCAACCTTAAAGCATTGGAAATCTCCCTCCTTACCACCTTCCCAATCTTGATACTTTATCTCAATTTCCTACAAAGAATTCGAGAACAAGTTCTCATCTAAGTTAAAGTCTTCTTTTATGTTGTAATTAATTCAGTGTGTTTGAACATGCAAAGAAAATTTCCCTCAGTCTAAAATCAAGATGCCCAATTCCAGAAAACAACTCTTCTGGCACGAAGATCCCCATTAATATACTGTGGGCCAGATTTTCAATGGTATTTAGCGTGCCTAAAGATTCAGATAGAATCCTAGTGAGATGTTCAAAGTGCCTAGGTAGGTGAATCCAAGAAAGAATGAATGGATTCAGAATGATACCTCCCCTTGCAGTTAATTGCTGTTTTTCCTACAGATCTTCTTTGAACCTAATGCAAACAGATTTATTTTCTTCTTTGTCTAATAAACACAGCATCAATGTCTTGCAAAGGCCTGTCAATGATCCAATTTTACCAACCACAACTTGTGAATTTAACTGGATTTTCACCTCCCACTTGAATAATCCACTCCCCTACAATTTTACAATATACATATTTCTTGACAATAATTCACAAGGTGGAATATGTACTTGGAGTAAGCAAAACACAATCCAGGTGGCAGTCGCATTTGTGGTTACTTTGCCAAAAAATAAGAAGCTAGGATTTAATCTCATGAGTTGCTAAATCAAATTTAAAATTAAATGTCATCTCCCTAAATTAGATATTTCCAGAATAAATGTTTTAATTATTTTGGTCTTACCAGTTATTTTTTACATCTAAGTAGACCAAGAAATAATTGTCAACTCTAGTGGTTCTCAACCTTTTGGCATCCAAAAAATCATCCATTGAGCCATGATACATCCCACAATCCATTGTGGCCCCCAAAGATTGTAGGATTGAGGAAATAGAAAGAAACAATGGGAGAAATTGGGTGCTGTGTGGCTGTGATGGTGAGGAGTATTGAAGTTGGATTGGGCTCCTGGGATTTGCTTTATTCATTGGTGGTGAAATATCATGCCCAGAATTCCTGCCTATCTAATTTTGTAAATTATTCCAAGAATGACATCATAGATCAATGAACTGGATAATACATTCATGTTATTTTTGTCCTGTATATCTTAATGGCCATTAGTTGGTTATGCTGCATATGTTTTCTTTATCTTACAAGGTACCATCATTTCAATTGTTCTAGTCTTTGTACATTCTTAAATATAGCTTATCACCTTGCAAACCTTGAGTTCATGCTGTGTCTGCCTCTGATGAGGAAGCAACTAGATTTTTAATGGTTTTTAGAAAATACAAAATACAATTAAATAAGCACATATGCAAGTTGATGGGCCTCTCTCACTGAAACAGTGCCTGCAAGCCACCAGCTTCGTCAAAAGTTAGAATCAATGTAAAACCAGGCAGTAAAAGTAGGGGAAATGTCAATACAATGGGAGACAGACCACAAGGTTTCTTTCAAGGATTGAAATAATCAGATGCATGCATCCATCAACCAAGAAACCTTCTTGGGGCTTCTCTACACTTAAAACACTGCTGCAGTGCAGCTACGCCACTGTAGCACTTCATTGTAGATACCATCTACGCTAATAGAAGAGGTTCTCCATTGGTGTAAATAATCCACCTCCCTGAGAGGTGGTAGCTAGGTTGATAGTAAAATTCTGTCTACACCGGAGTTAAGAACGGGTTAACTGCCTTGCTCAGGGATGTGGATTTTTCACACCCCTGAGTGACATAGCTATATTGACCTAATTTCCTAGTATAGACCAGGCCTCAGATTCAACAGGATTCTTTCATATTGTTTGCAGTGAACTAAAAATTCACATGAAGTGGTAAAAAAAAGCTATGCTAGTAAAGATGCCAGTCAGGGAACTGGCCAAATCTCAGACACTAAGTGCAGCAAAGGAATTCCTGATCTTTTCACCATCTAGGCTAGAGACGGTCAGAAAAAGCCCTCCCATTTTCCTCCTCTCCTCCCCCCCCCCATTGAAAATTTTCATGAAAACAAATTTAATATAATATAAAATCATTTATGTCTAAATTTTCTACTGAAACGTGAGAGTTTTGACAAATAATTGAACCAGGCCTATCTGGGTCTGATGCCAGTTGCACATATACGGCCCTGAAATTAAACAGCAGTTTTGGCGTTGTCACATTACTGAAGGTCCACTTTCAGGTCAGCATGCTGAATCCAATTTAGGCAATCGAGTTACTTACTATGTTGCTCTGGTGCAGGTTACACATGAACGTGTTGTGTAAAGAAACTATTCAATCTTTAACACCTTTTTGCACTTGACTCCGGATACTTTGGAAAGGGACTGGTCCACTGACAATCCAAAATGCATAACCACAAACCATATTGTACCTAATTAACTATGTGTTCAAAAATAAGAATGGGTGGCCTGATTCACAACTGCATTCACTTGGTGAAAAATCCACGCAAACATTAGTTTGTCATATTTTATTCTTCACCAGAACAATGGACAATTGCCGCAGGGCTGTTCCTCTGGCAGAAAGGCACCTTCCTAGTTACTTATATTGGATTTAAGTAGCCATCATTTCAGAAGAAGGTTGTCCCGTTACATGAGTCATGATACCATATGTGACTTCTTACTCTTCACCACCCATGGTTAGTGGCATAAAAACCACACAGACCACAGCACTGTTTTCAACAAAGTGAAATTCCTCTTTATATGCCATTCCCCAAGAGCATGGCATACTGCATTTGCAAACCTCTGTGGCAAGTTGACTACAGAAACCCAATCGTAGGATTTTTAGAACAACATTTCCCCTTTCTGATGCTGTTCCCATAGGAAAGGATTATCAAGGCCACAGAGTGCAAATGAAACATCCACAAATATTGTTGATGATTTAAATGATTATCCTATAAGTGTCGATGTGTTGCAGTGTTTGTATCAATCACAGTAATAGAAATAGTCTGCAAGCAGTACCCAGTATGGGCCTGATCCTGCACTCCTTATGCAGGTATGAGAGTTATAACTCAATGGGAGTTAGATCTGGAGGAGGAGTGCAGGAGCAGCCTGCTTCTGTAAAGCATAGACGTGCTTGTTCAGTTCCACTTCATCTCTGTATAAATGTATGTTTTCATTGTGCCTTACCTGGTATTTTCAGCCGTTTGCTTGCACAGAAACTAGATATTAAAATATATTAAATTTTTTTGTTACATTCCAGTTAGCTTTCTTGTGTAAACCCAAGAATATGCTGTGAGATGATTTTAGTGAATAGTTGCAGTATGTTAGTCTTCAAAGCAGAGGGAAGAAATGCAAATGGACAGCACCGTTTAACTATCAACAGAATCTGTAGAGTGATATTTATTCCTTTTTTTTTTCCCAGTTGCAACAGATATATACGATGACCTTTCCCCCATAGTTAGGTACAAAGCCCAAGGATTCATTTTGCATAGATTCTTTGAAAAGTGGCATAAGGAAGTGTTTACGATTTGTTGTCTTTGCCAGATGATGGAACTTGGATAGAAATTCAGCATTTTTCAGTCCCAATGATACCCGTCTTATTTTTGAGCCCTTCTAATCTGTATTTTTCTTAAGAGGCTGCTGTGACTTCTTGTTTGAGTTCTGGTGCTTATTTGTTGCTGAGTATTCTATCTTTTATCAATGCAGGTTCTAAAATGTCTAGAAATAGGTCAAGAAGTTTTAGAAATATGGAAGGTTTTTCCTTCTAATAAAGTTTCTGTGGGATAGATTTAAAACCCAAAACATATTTTGAAATGCATTTGTGATATGGTTCTTTTTTCTTATTTTACACTGCACAGTACAAAAGCATAAAAGGGCACATATATAACCAAAGTGTAAGACCTATATAAGATGTACTTTTAAAAGTTTCCTTTCCTCCTATTTTGCTACTAAGAACATAAAATAACAAAATCAGGGTTTTTAAGAGAGTATTTGTCTATTTTACTACACTTCAGTTATCTGCGGATTGCCATCAGGAAATAATACAGCATTCGCAATAGCTTCACACTTCTGTTCTTAATCCAGCTCTGTCCAAATAGGTTGTTAATTAGTTGTAGTTGGTGTCATTATTAAGTAGGCAGCCCCAGACTGCAGCAAAATATTTCCATTGCATTAGAACAAAAGTGTAAAGTATCTGGAAGGCACATATCTCACTTCATCATTTACCCGCCATTGTGAGGGCCTCCAGGACAGATGCAACTTGCTCTCTCTTATTTGCTGCCTGTGGCACATAATAGTCTCATCTCATGTGGGCTGTAATTCTTTGGTCTAATTTTCATTTTTGGGTTTAGTGTGCAAGTGCTGCGTGGGGTCTGTGGCCTGTGATATACAGGAGGTCAGACTAGATGTTCTGGTACTCCCTTCTGGCCTAAAACTCTATATGACAAATTAGATGAGCTAGAGCTCTGATGAGAGGTTCTGAATAGTAGTAGCCAAATCAGCAGCCATTGTTTAAATGTATTTCATGTGAAGCTATTTCTGAAGCCAATGTCTTTCTCCAGTTTCTACTATAACTCTGGCAAAATTTATACAGTAAAATAATTCAACCTGTTTGCAAACAGAGAAGCAGTTACTCATGCTATCAGGGTAGAGACCAGGGTTTGGAATAAGTGGGATAGTATTAGAGATGGGCAAATCCTGCAAAATACATTCCAGGTGTAGTGGTCTCTCAATCTCAGGCTCAGAGGGAGGCCACTCTGACTTGCTGCATCAGGCAATAAACAGAGGGTAATTAGCAGTCCCTATCCCAATCCTCTTTGCTAGGGCAGACAGTAATTCAAGTCTGGGCTCTGACCCTCTGGGTGGGCTGACCAATAAGCAGTCTTTGGGCCCAAGCTTCCTGAGTAAGCAGACAATAAAAACAGTCAGGCTCTGAATCCCTGGGCACAGCAGAGCTACAAGCTATCTTTAAAAAGAAAAGGAGTACTTGTGGCACCTTAGAGACTAACAAATTTATTAGAGCATAAGCTTTCGTGAGCTACAGCTCACTTCATCATCCGATGATGAAGTGAGCTGTAGCTCACGAAAGCTTATGCTCTAATAAATTTGTTAGTCTCTAAGGTGCCACAAGTACTCCTTTTCTTTTTGCGAATACAGACTAACACGGCTGCTACTCTGAAAGCTATCTTTAGTCTGAGCTTTCTGGATAAAGCAGGCAATAACTACAGTCTGGGCTCTAACCCTCTGGGAAGGGCAGAACAGTAAGCAGTTAAGCAATGTTTTGCCTAGCCTCCTGGCTAAGGCAGACAGCAAACCGTCTAGGAGCATGCAACTTTCTGGCCGGGGTAAACCACAAATAAGGCTCAGGCCTTCTGGCCTACGGCCATCCCAGGGTCGGAGTTGGCAGCAGGGGGGGGTAGGAGGACCTGGGCCTACCCTACTCCACCAGGCCTCAGCCCAGGACCTTAACAGTGACAGGGCATCCTGCCATTGGGTCAGGGGAATCCTGCCAAAACACACTGACTTGTATTGCAACAGCACAACCTGACTAACATCTGGTTCCCTGGGGCTATTTCCTACCACAGTCCATTGGTATGACTCCGTAGTCTGTGTCCCCTCAGTGGTGGGCGGCAGTCCCAACAACTCTTTCCCACTCTTGGTTTCCTTTGTGGGCAGGGCCCCATACAGCTTGGGGTCTGGTCCAGAGTACTACAGTGGGCTAGAGACATCTGCCTCCTTCACTGGCTCTGGCCCAACTGAGCTGAAGGGCCCAACTCTTATGTTTCCTGTCCTTCCCCTCTGCTTCTCGCCTGGGGGATACGGCAGGCTTGGCTCTGCCCACCAGGTAGAGTGTAGTGTTCCCTCCATCTCAGGCTTGGAAGGAGGCCACTCTGCCTTGCTACACGTGGATTACTTGTGCATACTTATACATCAGTTCACTTTCAGCAATATTCATGCCCCTTTAGTGTTGACTTGCACCAGCAACTGAATTTACTTATTTATTTATATGTTTGTGGAAAGCAACTTTGAAGTGTGCGTGTCAAGTTTTCACATAAGAAACATGAGACTTTATCAAGTAACCTATATATCCAGAAAATCAATAATTTTGGAAAGGGAGATTACAATTTATGGAGAAATTGATAATTGGTAGTATAGCTAAGTAAGCACAGTCAAGGCATATCAGGGTATTTGGACTGTAAGATAAGGAAGGCTTACAAAAGAGACAAAAATCTTATAATTGCTGTCATTCAGTGCCTAAACCTTTTGCGGTACATGAGTAATAAGAATGTTAACAGGGAAAAAACAGACAGAAAACTGCATAATGAGAATGAATTCATCAACGATACTCAAAAAACACACAAGAATTAGACCAACAACTGGAAAAATCCAGTCCATTTTCAGGATTTGTTTGAGAATTCTTTACACAGACTGCCTTCTTCATAGTTTAGAAAAACTCTCTTCTTTTAAGTCCACTCACCAGGAATTTATAAAAGACTGGGACCATACCATGATTCAGAGAGCATGACAATACGGTCACTGGTATTCCACTTGCACCAGGGGAAAATTAATCAGCACCAGTCCTATAACTGGAAGAGATTACTTCCCTTTCCATGTTGACTCAGCTGTACCCCATAGAAACCTCTTTTCCCATGCCACCACCAACTCCTACAAGGCTCTCACTTGTATGCGTGCATGATAAAGCTTATAATTATAAAAGCTCCAAAGTTTGTTTTCACATACACAGTAACTATACATATTGCAAATGATTGCTCAGCTGCTTCTGGTTGCGATTAGAACTGGGTGAATACTTGACTTTTTGGTCAGCCAGCAAACCAAGAAGTCAATGGAAATTTTTGGTTCATTTCCAAAAAAGTGTTCAGAATTTGTCAGCAAATTGGAAATGTTCATTTCAGGCAAGTGAATCGTGTGCGTGTGCCCCTTTAAAACCTTTAGCCCTGACACTTGCCTGGCTTGTAGGAAACTCAGGTTTGAATTCCTCCCAAGGAGCAGTGACTTGAAGTCAAACCTCCCCCACTCCACACACACACACACACACACACACACACACACACACACACACAGACTATTCGCTATTTTGAGGTGGATTACTCTTAGTCTTTCCTGACGAAGGTGTTCCATTTAGCATAAATAATTAAATATTCATTGTGTCAAAGAGATAGAGAGTGACGAGGACATTAAGCTAGCGATTAAGGCACTCATCTGTGGGGGTAGGACACGTAGATTCAAATCCCTCTTCAGAGAAAATAACCACTATGCAAAGGACATACACATACAGAAAGTTTGCTGAATCTGAAAAAACTTCCCCAAGCCAAAATTATCCATTCAAATTCACGAATAGTTCCAGGTCACCCAAAACTGCATTTTTGGGCAAATAAACTATCACACCCAACTCTAGTTCTAATGTGTTATTGGACTGATTTGTGTCTGCTGTGCTGCTGCTTCAATGATTTTGGTTTTTTAGGTTTGTGCAAGTTAGAAAGACATTACAGTGAATCCTTTCCTACCCCCAGTACAATTTCCGTAGACTCCGCTGGATCAGACTCACAGGGTATGTCTACACTGCCAACTAATTCAGGCTTGGGACTAGGAGCTATTTAATTGCAGTATACACATTTGGACTCAGGCTGCAAGGAGGAAGGGTCCCAGAGCTCAGGCTGCAGCCCGAGCCCAAATGTCTAAGCTGCAATTAAGCAGCCCCTTAACCTGAGCCCGGTAAGCTCAAATCAGCTGGCACAGGCCAGCCACAAATGTCTAACTGCAGTCTAGACATACCCTTATATGCAGTTAGCTAAATGTTGCTGAACATGCAGAAAGATCTTCTGAGAAAAGTTAACATTAATTACTTGTCTTAAATATACTGAAGATCTGAGTAATTCATTAGAGAAATAATAAAAGCTTTTTTAAACTAAAAACCATCATGTAATTTGTATAAGTTATTGCAACAAGTAGACTGGACTCTAATAGGTATACAGAAGGGACTTCCATATTCTTGGTATAAATGAACAAATTATTGTGTTAAGTAATAAAAAAAAGAGTACCTGGCCACTTGCACATGGGGACTGGCCCAGAGTCCATTGTAATCAATGTCAGGATCAGGCCCGTGGTGCTGGAGGCTTCAGCTGTATCTGCTATGGACCTGAATAAGCACCAAGAGAAATTTATTAGGCCAACTTTACCTATTGCCAGAGATATAATGTTTCATTAAACAGAGAACTGACACTCTCTGAAAAAGCATGGATCAATGGGCTTTGTGTGCAAGCACCTCCCAAGAAAACAGTCAGAGGTCCTAGGATGTTCAATATGGAATAGGACTTATCTGGACACTGGCTAGGACACAAACATGACAATGACAATACTAGCGCCAACTTGCTAAGCTACTAACAGTCAAAGATCTGTCAGGGGAGTGAAGCTACTCAAAGGGTTTACAGTATGGCCCACATCTGAATGGAGTGGTCGTCTCGTGGACCATTTCCCTGTGTGAATGACAATCACATAACATTTCTCTGGCCACTGTAACAACTTCTTACACAAAAATATTAAAAATTAGTCTGATATTCAATGCTTCTGCTGGTGGCTCCATTTCCTAAGCAAGACTCATTTCCTCCCCTCCTTCTCTTTTATAGTAGTGGCTGCTAATGCAGGCAACTAGATTGAGTCCACCTACTTGCAACCTTCTGCTTTCAAAGGTATCTTGTGCACATGGGGTTAATCTGGCTCAGGATCTTTAAAATAAGAAGCTAGAATACTTAACATTGGACCAAAACCCTAAAATCCTTACTCAAGCAAAACTTCCTTTGGGATAAATGGAAGTTTTGACTGAGTGAGGACATCAGGATTTAGCTCCCAGTACACCACAAAACTCCCCCTCTGTTTGAATGGCTAGTAGAAGCAGTGATTATTATCATCTCCTCCTCCAGGCCCCAAATTATCTCCAAACAAGCTGGTCACCAGCACTATCTCTGAAGGTTGTGAGAAGTGCTTTGCTAATTATTAAATCCTGCTACTTAGAAGTATTATATAGCTGGTACAGTACAGTCTGCACATTATAGTAATACTATAAATAATATAGTTCTACAGCTACTCATTAAAAAAATTGCAAACCAAAATGATGCATGATTAATGCATTCTATATTGTAGGTGGTAAACCCATGCTTCATTTAATAAAAATGAGATGCAAATTAATTATTCAAAACCAGTGACAAATAGAAACAGGCTGGCATTTCTATATTCAGCTTAATTGGGGAAATATGCGAAATTCATATAGAAGGAAAACAGGATTGCATTTAAAATACATCTTTCAAATATACTCAAGTTACAGTAGTGGGGGAAGGTTTCATTTTGCTTGCAGCTTCCACTTCACTAAACTGAAGATATCATCAAATCAGATATTATGGGAAGAGGGGATATATATAGTAAGTGCTATAATTAATACTGAGATTGTCTACATATGGGAGTTAGTCCACACTAACTTGGGTTAGTCTGTGTGAAGATGCCTGAATACACACTGTGCAATTCATTAGAGAACACTAACTCCACATTTATCATGTACTCTGGATTCCACTTTCAAGTGTACTAAGTTTGATGTGAATTGAGTTAGTGCAGTCTATTGTTTGTGTGTAGCCATTGCTGCTGTGCACTACTTTGGCAGTCCTCCAATTGCTATCCCACACTGCTTTGTGGGCATCTGACATTACGCCCCATATTCTTCATAGAATATTGTTATGATATGAATACGGCATAACTAAGATATGTTTTATGCAAGATGGGTCATGTGAGGTATCATTGGAAAGGTTACGATTTGCTGAATGTGATTATCCAATTTGTATGCATGTATCTTTTCTGTATCTGAAGTTAGGAATATTGACTATATAACAATTACAACTATGTACTTGGGGAATGCCCACCAGACAGTATGCAATCAGCCTGCGGATTAGGGGAAAAACTATAGGTTTCATCTTGTTTCAGCACTTTGCCATTTTGTTTGTAAGGAGTTGTTGTTTGTCCACCATGTTGGTGAACTTCTTCTTGAGACAACTGGCATCTTTTTCTCTCTAAGGTGGGAAAGAGCAAGGGTCACATGGCCTGTGTTCTACCTAGTAACAGGAGAGCATAAAAGATTGCTGCACCCGAGAGGAGAAGTTGTACATGTCCTAGCCAAGACTTCAAGAGATCTACAGAAGATGATCCAAACTCCATAGTTCCAACTATCAGTTCCTGATTGATTCCTATCTTACAGGTATCCTGAATTCTTGTGTCCTCACCTTGCTGTCCTGATGTATTCCATCCATGATGTCCTCTGTTGTGAGTCCATTCCTCTCAACCTGGTGTAGTATGCTGTCTACTTCTATACCTTACCGGTAGTAAATTCCCCTTTGTCCTCATGGGTTTGGGACCTTGACTTTATGTCAGTTTGTTGTGCCAACCTTTACCTGTATGCCCTTTGTGTATTGTTTTGCTGGGGGTCCTATAAGTTACTGTTTCCTGTTTGAGTCACTGTTTTATAAATCAGTTTGCTTTATAGTTAATCCTGTCCTTAGTTTTTTCTCCATTGATGCGGTTTGGGGGAATGAGTCTGCTGGGTGGGGACTCTGAGGTGTGGAACCTAGAGCACACCCAGTTAACCATAGGCAAGATCTGAGTTCCTGGTTAACACCTGGATGGGTCATTAGGAAGGATAATAGATCTTTAAAGGTACTAATCTCCCTCCTTCCTGAGAGGTTTCCTGGGATGCTGCTTTGACACTGCAGGGTCAGGTGATCATGTCACCTGGTATTAGACCCCATCTTGGGCTTTTAGTGTTTTTCTATAAAAAGGTGGTGGGGGTCAAACTAGGAAACAAAGCATTCCCGCCATATGCAAATCCGATTTAAGGCTGGGGAGTGAATTAATCTAGGCTCATCTCCACTGCTTCCCCACCCAAGAAGGAAGACTGCTGAAAACTCCTGAAGAAACAAAGGAACTAAGCTGGGGGAGGCGAGACAGATCAGCCTGTAAAAGGAATCCCTGGAGATTTAAGCTGCAAGCAGTGCAGTTTACTTTCAAGAACTCTGCAACATGCTTGAAACATTTAGGGTGAGAAATTATTATTTGTAGCCAGATTCCTTGCTGTATTAAGCTTAGTTTGCCTGTTTTGTTTTATTTGCTCAGTAATCTGCTTTGTTCTGTATGCTTTCCCTTATAAACACTTAAAATGTACCTTCTGTAGTTAATAAACTTGGTTTTTTGTTTATTCCGAAACCCAGTTTGTGCAATTCATAACTGCGGGAGGCAAAAAGCTGTGCATATCTTCATCCACATTGAGAAAGGGAGAAAATTTCAGGAGCTTACATTGTATAAATCTCTATACAGCGCAAGACAACATAATTTTGGGTTTACACTCTAGAGGGTGTGTGGACCACAGTGCTAGGTAATTCCCAGAGCTGAATCCTCCCACACAGAGCTGATTGCAGACTCTGTGAGATTCCACAGTTGGGTGTGTCCCTACCTGTATGTGTGCTGGAAGGGGGCTTCAGAGCCTGTCACAGCAGCACTGTAAGAGGAACCCAGGCTGGTGGGATAGGCAGGCTCAGTGGGACCCCAGCACATCAGGTGGCACCCTGGAAGGTGGGGGTCTAACCCATCACAGCATCCATGACCAATCTGTCTATTTACCTGTCTACCTTCTACTGCTCTGGGATCAAGTTGACCAGATGATCCCTCCCCCATTTAAAGACAGGCACTGAGTCAGAATCAGCCCATTTGCTCCTGGATTCAAATATATCAGCATTGTTGCAATATTACTCCAGCAGCCTTTACAACATGCCTTGAGCAGCACTTTGGGCCAGAGGTGCTAGCTCTCCTCACCATCTGGAGGGAAGCATTGATGCAGCAGGCTCTTGGGGCCAGCCACCAGAATAAAGATGTGTTTGTGAACACTGCAAGTCAGATATCTGAACGGGATCACAAGCAGGATCCTGATGGTGCTGGATAAAGAACAAACTGCTTGGGAGAATTTACGTTAAAACCAGGGATGTCAACTGTGGATGTATAACATGTCAATTTTTTGAGGAGAGGTGGCAGATCTGTACCTCCACCCCCTCTGCATGACCTCGCCTAAGGATAAGTGGCAAGTCTTTAGAGGAGGAACTCAAGCAGAGCAATGAGGAGCTCTTCCGGGAAAGCCAGGATCTCTTCAGGACTCAGTACCCTGAAGGCATCCAGCATCCTGAAGCCAATTCCCAGCAAGCAACTCAGTCCAGGACTCAGGAGGCATGTCCTATCAAGGAAACGTTGGCACATAAGTATCTCTATAATTTATTTATACTTTATTGCTGTGCTAGCTTCTGTTCTGGAAGCCCCACAGCTACAGCAATTTTTGGCAGATGTGAGCTAGGAGCATTTCAGAGTCTCCAGCCTCCACCTCTTTGGGCCCACACTATGCTTTTCATTCATTCAGCCCCTTTACACACACACATATTTCAAAATGGCAGCTGGACTGGCTGGGCAACTGGCTTTTGTCTGAGGCTAAAGTCCTGACCACTAACTGTTTACAAGCCCATACCATGGAGGGCAATGCCCATCTACCTATTTTCCTTTTCCCATCCCTGCATCTGTCTTGTCAAAGGAATACGCTCCCTCAGAAAAATATCCCGATGGCTGCTCAAAATGGTGGCCAGCAGCATTGGACAGCCACAACCTGTACCCCACTTCCCCTCCTACAGCATATTTGAATACTGAAAACATTCAATTGTGTGAAATTCAGCAGTTTGTTGAGACCGTGGTTACAGGAAAAGAAGTTTAGTTAGTGTTCTCAGTTTACAGGAGGTAGACATGGGCACTGCACATGCATAAAGATAGTAAGACTACAGCTCCTGCTGAGGTATACATGTCCTGTTACACACATTTAGGGAAAATACACACATTACAGGAAAATAAGTTTGCTTTAGGGATAGCATGTCTATACAGCTCTTAATGGCTTTTCACAGGCTTATGTACAGAAAGACTGGGAGCAGTTAAGGTTTCAAAACAATCTTTGCAGAACCCGAACTATTTTTCTCTGCACTCTCAGCAGTCTGCAGGGGAGATAAAGCAGAATTAAAGACTGAGAAATTCCTCAGTTGTATTCCAGAGGGATAGTTTCTGCAGTATAGCTTGCAACTCACTTCCTCTTCGGCGGCATTTTTGGGGGGACCATCTTGGTGAATAACTTCACAGTGGATCTCACTGGTCTGCCCTTTGACTTTTTGAATAAAGCCATTCTCTGCCTCCTAGTCACCCACCTCAGTGTAACATCAAGAGTCAGGGCAGCCTAACAGGGATGCAGAGGGAATTACTATCCAGCTCACCCCCAGATGACCTGCCCAACTCCTCTTACCCCATATAAGTACCTCCAAGGCACAGCTTAAACAACAAAGCTAAGGGGGAACATAATTCCTAGGACTTCCCCCAATAGCCTCCAGTGCACAACTGCAAACCCTAACAGCAAATCCTGCACACCCAAAAATTTCAAGCATATACCACTAACCATTTCTGAGATCTCCCCAAGACTGGAAACAATCTCCGGGAGGGGAAAATCAGAAATATGTTAAAAAATCTATTATAGCCTCTTTGGAATATGAATAACTGCTGGGTTGTTTTTTTCCATATTCCCCCAGCTATGGCACCTGCAGTAGCCAGACCCTCAAGGACAGGGCCTTTACCAAAGACTGAGTGGCTGGCTCACCTGAGGGGGAAGAAACTGAGAACTTGGGATGAGATGTCTGAAGACCTCCTTGCAGATTCCTTCCAAAAACAAAAACAAGAGAACTGGAGAGATTGTTTTTTAGGTCAGACAGGGAAAAAGAAAGGAAATTATCCATAGAAAGCTCACATAGAACCCAAACAGCCTCTGCATATTCACAGTTGCCAGCATAGCAGTGCAAAGCATTGCAGGGTCCACACTAGTAGACAGCAATTCAAAAACAGCACTAGCCCACCCAGAAAGAGAGGAAGCATGTGATGAGAGAGTGGAATCATGGGATTTTTGATTCCAAGTTCCAGCATTCATCTGGCTTCTGCTATGCATCCCGCAAGCCACAGCAAGAGCAATCCCAGAATGCACACAAATCAGTAGCAAAGCAAAGGACTGTAGAATACCCTCCCGAAATGCTATGCACTTAGTTTGCACCAAGCTCCTACTGCATGTACACAATGATGTGAATGGAAAGAGGCACAATTGTCCCATGTGCACACTGTTAATGAGTTTTGTACACTAACTAGTGCGTGTCAACTCATTGAACTAAACCACCAGGTAGCCAAGACCCTAGTTGAAAGGGGAAGAGAAACTTATGGATATTACTGTTTTAAAAAGATTTTTTTCATAGAATATCAGTAACTAATGAATAGGAATCAAGACTGTTTCTCATTCTTTTTTCCCCCTAGCAGGTTATGCCAATTACATAAAGATTATATATTTGATCTTTCTGACTACTAAGCAAAAGTGACAGTTTCTGGTTTAACACCACCAAGATTTCTGAGGAATAGTGCTTGTTCTGCACTCTCCATTGACACAAGCAGCAGAAAAAGACTGAAACTAGCAACAAAGAAGTTGAAAGAACTTCTGCATATGGGGATTACACACATCTTCCCACTACCTTGGGAGAGAAAACATAACAGCTGTTCTTCTGAACAATGCAATGTGAGGTTTCCAGGTGGATGAAAAAAATTAGATACCTTTTTCATTTTGTAAATATAATGAACGAAAGGAACTCACAGCATAGTGTAGGACAAAAACAACCAACCTTCCAGAATAACTCTCCTAAAATGAGCTATTATGTAAGGTCACAGTCCTAATTTCTATGGCTTATTCGACTGCAATTGCTCAGAATTCTCAGTCCTTTGATTTAGTGAAGTACTGAATTCAGTTATTTCAGAACTTACTGTCAAGTAACAGAAAAATAGCTGTGCAAGTATCCAAAGTGTTTGATTTATTCAGCTAGATATTTTTGAACCCAAAGCCATTCCTGCCTTATATCCAGAGAGCACACAGTCTCCAAAGAGCCATTACTTTCTGGTTTCTATCCAACTTCACCTTTCGTTTGTAACTGCCTATGGCATTATGAAATATTTTTAAATCATTTATTTTGCCATGCAGCTTTTAGTTCTACCTTTTGCTACACTGAAAACTCATTTAAAAAAATGATTCATTAAATATCAATTTATTTCTCAAAGCCACTGTAAATTCCTCCTCCATGCTAAATCAAACTTTGTTCCACAGTTTTATTTTACCCCAAGATGAGTATTAAATCAGTTCAGAATTATAAATAGTCTTTCTTCCTTCATTTATTTTGAAGTTTCCTTTAAGAACATAAGAACAGTCATATTGGATCAGACCAAAGGTCCATCTAGCCCAGTATCCTGTCTTCCGACAGTTGACAATCCCAGATGTCCCAGAGGGAATGAACAGAACAGTTAAGCACCAAGTGCAGAGGTGAAAGTAAGCCGGTACACCCCGGTACTGGGGCAGCCCAGCTTCCCCAGGGGGCAATTTAAAGGGCCTGGGGCTCCCAGCAATGGCTGGAGCCCCAGGCCCTTTAAATTGCCTCCAAAGCCCCACTGCTGGAGCCCTGGGGTAGCAGCTGCGGGGCTCCAGCAGCTATTTAAAGGGCCCAGGGCTCCCCTGCTTCTACCGCCCTGGCCCTTTAAATAGCCGCCAGAGCCCCGCCGCCACTACTTCAGGGCTCCAGGGGATATTTAAAGGACCGGGGCGGTAGAAGCAGGGGAGCCGCAGGCCCTTTAAATAGCCTCCTGAGCCCCGGGCTGCTGCTGCTACCCCGGTGGGGGAGTGGAGAGAGGAGGAGGAGGAGAAGGAGGGGGTGTACTTACCTTACAGGGTGGGCTGGCTCTGACCCCCTCAGCCCCACCACTTCCGCCCTAGGCCCCACTGCTTCTGGGAGCCAGAGCTGGCCCCAGCGTACTGGTAAGTCGTAGGACTTACTTTCACCCCTGACCTAGTGATCCATCCCATCTCCCATTCCCAGCTTCTGGCAAAGAGAGGCTAGGGACACCATTCCTGTCCATCCTGGCTAATAGCCATTGATGGACCTATCCTCCATGAACTTATCTAGTTCTTTTTTGAACCCTGTTATAGCCTTGGCCTCTCTAAAATGTAGAACATGAACTAACATTCCAAACTTTGATTTATATACTCCATTTACCAGAGACAGGAACTTACATCAGCACTGTCCTGCAACACTTATAAAAAGTATCAAGTTTGCATTTTAAGTCCCTATCTCCAGGAACGTTATTAGCTCCTTCATTGCCTGGCCAAATATTGGGGTTGGTACCACCAGCACACATATTCTGTTTCATCTCTATTAGAAAACCACTTCTGTTTTAAAGCAACCAACTTTTGTGGGGCCTTTCTGTGGTAATTTTACACTGCACTTTCCTTCCCTCCATGGCAAATATCAATACAGGTAATCTGGGCCACAGTTTTAAGATGCAGCATTATTTATTTATCATACAGTATCTGCAGTAACTGAGACATCTATTCAGTTCATTCATTTTCTGCAGGTCTTTTCCAGAAAATATCCTTCACCCTCATCTTTTCTATTCCCCACATCACAGACTAGAGTCCTTGGATGGAGGTCATGTGCCTTTATTTAATCTTATAACACACACTTCTTCATTTCCATAAGAGGAACCCCATTGCAGGTCCCAGGAGTTCATTATGCGATTCAAGGGAACAATGTAAATCCACATAATGAAATCCATTGTATACTGTGCTATCCATTGTATACTGTATACAAAAGCTAATTTTGTACCATGCCATAGTTCAGTTTATGTGGCTATTGAAGAGATGGTTTCTATTCAATAGTCAAGAATCAATAAGAGTACTGGAGATCATGCTCAACTGAAGAATTTGGTTTACTGTCACATTTTGACTTTTCTCCTAGCGTTAAAGTTTCCCATATCCCTGGTTAAAATGATTGTTAATGCCTTTCAAAGTGTGAGAGAGCAGGAGTGATTTAAAACTGGCCAAATCTATCTGTTGGAACTCAAATAATTCACTAAAGCACTTGGCTGCTTAGAATTTAGAGACATTTTGATTTAGCTCAACATGGTTTCATGGTGGATACATTCATAATTCAGTAAAGTGATTTTCCTTTGCTGCTGGTTGAAATATTACGAGGCATACAATGTACTGAAATTACTAACTGACATCAAGAGGAGCTCCGTGTGCAGAAATATATCAGTGGTGTCAATCATGAATAACGGTTTAAAGCTGCGGTATTCCATTAAAGCAAAATCAGGCTATGTCAGAAGACAATATTGTCCCCGAGACTGTTATAATGATTGTGGAGTGGGAATGCCATTGAACACAAAAGCTGAGAGCCCCTACGTAGAAGAATTTTGTTTTCATATATATTTTCTATCCCAAGGTATGTCTACACTGCAACCAGGGGTGGGATTACAGCACATGTAGACGTACCTGACCTAGCTCTGAAGTAACTATCTTCAATAACAATAGCAGTACAGCAGCACAGGCAGCATCAGAGGTTGTATAATCCTGATTTTTACCCTGGGCACCTACTCGAGCAGCTAGCCCATGCTGCCACCTATGCTGCTGCAGCTTCACTACTATTATTCTTCCAGCTAACTAGATCAAATCTACACATGCTGCAGTCACACTTGGGAATTCCTCCCTGTGGGGTACCCTCAAGCTGTTTCACGCCTCACTCCGGGGAAGAGCTGAGAAAGAAAAACAAAAGAAATCAGCTGTTGCCACCAGCTAATTAAACATGCACAAACCTCTTAGGACACAAAAACCCAATCCTGTTCTTAAACAAGGTAAATTTTATTAAAAAAACAAAAAGAAAGAAAATACATCTGGAACGTAGGTTTAAAAAAGAGCAAATATAATAATTAAGCATCAAGAATGTTTTTCTTGAGGTCCAGCTTAAAGGTTACAAGCAAAACAAAAGCACCTGGTGTTAGCACGGAGGAGTCCACAAGCCATAAAGAAATAAAAGATAAACCTAATCGCAGCTTCCTAGGCATTCCCTGATCTACTTACATATCTGGGGTTTCAGATAAATAATTTCAAAGTATGATTTGATGATTTTTCATACCTGGTTTAAAGCTTCTTACAGCATTGGTGTTCTGTGTCTCCTCTCTCTGGAGAGCAGACAGACAAAAGGGAAAGTTTTTTCCCCAATTTTAAAAAGTTCTAGCCTTCCCATTGTCTCTTTTGGTCAGGTGCCTACTCCCTTCCTTTTACCTATGGGCTTTTTTAACCCTTTATAGGTAAAGCAAGTAGAAAACAGCTACTAACAGGGATTTTGTAGCTAACTGGCTGGCTGGCTGGCTGGCTATCCATAAATGGGAGCTATCTACTCCCCTCCCCCTCCCCTTCATTTATCACAGTTTCAGATGACAATTTTTGGGGGTGTGAATTTTTAGTTTTTTGTTAGCAATAAGAAAAGCCTGAAAGTTTGACTAGTGTATTATGGATTAGAATAAACATATCTTCTTGGTCTTTTGAAAATCATACTTCCCTTCATCAAGCTGATTTCTGTTATTAGTTCTGGTAGCTATACTGGTTATTTTCAGACAATAGAAAGTAGCTGCTCCCCTTTCTTAAGAGGATTGGTTTCCTGAAATGCTGAATACCTCCCTGAATGAGAAAATTTCTTTTAGTATATCCCTTTGCTTAAATGTAAAACTATATAGGGTGTTTGACCATTCAATTTTAAACTATGCTTATTTCCACATGGATTGTTGCCCAAGTGCTGTAGTGGTTTCATAAATGTGGTATGTAGGAAAATGGCCTATAGAATTTAATAATAGAAATAACAAGTTTTCCACACAATGTTTAAACTAACCTAGACAAGCCTAATAGCAGACATATAGGCTGGGATTTTCAAAGATCCTCAGCTCCCTTGAAAAGCCCAGAGATAACTCTCCAATCAATTCTCTGGGAAAGCTTATAGCCTAGGAGACAGATATCATTCTTCATTAAGTACAAGTTTGTAGAGTTTTCTTTATAGAACCCTCTTGGTTTCATCCCTATTGCACTGTACTGGACTATTCTTACAGGGCTGGTATTACCTTTCATATATTTGATATTTTCAATACTTTTGGCTGCATTTTTTGTTTTTATTTGGGGGGGGGAGATATTTGAATTTTGCTCATTTATATTGATATTTTTGAACAAATGGGCCAGACTAATAATTCTTAATTTGGAACTGTAAAAAATGCTCAAAAAAATAAAAATAACCCCAAACCAAACCAAACACTAAACACACACAAATCCAGTATCACTGTTCTGAATTGGTTTATAGAATAGCAGATGAAATAGAAAACACATACAAAGTAAACAACCTATCCTAGGAAATCCGTTTGACTGAATAATTAAATTTTTTTTATAATTACTATACTATGTAATCCATTTTAATTAGAGTATAATCTAGAAAAAATATGATTTGCTGGCTAATGGAAGATTTGGAATAACTGGCCAATCTCTTACATTGTGTAGATGTCTTAATAAAATTCCAAAGTAAATCAGTTGCACCTCCTGCAGAGAAGGGACAGTGGGAGTATTAATTCTCTAAGGCATATTTTCATGCATCATTTAAAAGTAAAGCTAAAAGTTCTCTGCCACAAGTAATGTTTATTACATGCATATGCCTCTTTGCAGACCTGATGGTTTACCAATAATTTATTTCTCTGCCATGTGAGTCAAAATGCCTCCTGGATCTCTTGCTCCTCAACCCTCCAGGTGGCAAAGCATCACTCGGAAGGTGTGCAGGGGGTATTACTCTCAGTTCAGGGGACTGGAGGCACATGCTCCAGATCAATATTATAGTAGCCTCTATGGCATAAATTGAATGTAGTGCTCTAAATGAAAAAGCTGGAGAAAAATATCTAGTAATAAATATTTGTAGAAGGAGGTTAAAGAAACTTCCTAAATCAGTCTGAGAGAGTTTTTTCTGGTGTTTTCGAGGGGGAAAGTAAGAGGCTAGTATTATATGTTTGAGGGAAAGCAGGAGTGTGAGGAAGAAGAGGTTGTAAATCAAAAGCTGAGGAGGCAGATGTGTGTGTGTGTGTGTTTGAGAAGGCATTTCTAGGGAAAGGATCTCAGAGTGGGAAGGATTTGCATGTCTGAGGGTGAGGAGGCTACACAGACATTTCTATAAAGGCAAAAATAGTTTCACCATCTTACATCGGCAACTAGAGAAGCACCTTAAACAGCTCGTCTAGACCTTCTCAACTTGTTGAACCAAAAATATCATTAGAACATGCTGAAAATAATTGTATATTTATATAAGTACATATTATTCCTCAGTTGGGTATATAATCAGGAAACATTAAAACGATAATTTAATTTACTGTCCATCAGCATTGTATAGAATCATTTATAATTTAAAAAGTTTTAGTGTGATGGTGGATGTACTCTAACTTTTAAAAAGACATTATGTTCATTCTTTCTTGAACCGCGGGATTGGTGAGAAAAAAAAAATCAGTGATAGCTGCCATTTTGGTGAGATACAGATATAGCGTATGAGCTCCCCCTGCTGGTCTGCACCAAGCCAGTACTTGACTGTCAAATTGTATTTCTAGAAATGTTCCATACATTGAAATGCTAATTAACAGACAAAAGGAAACAAAAGGCAATGAAACATAGAAAGGTGGGGGGGGCTGGAAATTAAGGATTAATTTTAAAAAGAGGAGGCTAACATCATACAGAGTATGCTACCAGTTCTTGCCATGGCGGCAAGCATTAGCTAAGACCTGACAACCTCATAGCTAGAGATCCGATCAGGTCATCTGTATGTTAGTTTTGCTCAAAATAGGAATCAGTTTTATAAGAATGTATTTAGACTATGAAATGCTTGTAAATTGCTGCATGCATTACTCTCACCTATACAATCTGTATTCCAGGCTATACGAAATTATGTAAGTGTTGCATTATAACTTTGAAAATGTTTGCTCTGAACTTGTGAATTCAGGCACCCACTCTCCCATCCAGAAGGACTATCAAAATCAGATGGATCCTCATGGATTATAACAATAAAAAGGATTGGCACTGCCAGACGTGAGAAATGCTACAAGCAAGGAAACGCATCCTGTGGCGTTGGAAGTTGAATGAAGGAAATAAAACAAAGCCACAAGAAAATTTTCTGTCATTTTGCCTTTTTGAACTCTGAAGGGCCAGAGATTCTAAACTGAAGCCAGAGATCCTCCTGGGTCTGCCCTGAAAGACACTTTGGAATGACAGATCACTGCAACTCTGTCACTCTTAGGATTTAGACAGAAACTCATTTGTGTATATTTTGCTTGCTTTTTCCTAGTTGTTAAACCTTTAGATAATTTATTACAGGACTGGCTACAGGCATTATCTTTGGTATAGGATCTAGTATATCAGCTGATCTGGGGTAAGTGACTTGATCTTTTGGGACTAGAAGAAACCTGAACGTGGTGTGATTTTTGGTGTAAGTGACCATTTATCACTAAGTCCAGTTTGTCTGGGTGGGGAGTCTAAGGGGACTGTCTGACTCCATCATGAGACTGTTATAGTGATGGAGGAGTTCACATTTGTTACTGGCTTGGTGAAATCTAATTATAGAACAAACCACCAGTCTGGGGTGTCTTCCCTGTTTTTGATGGTCTGCCCTGGGATAGGCATTCACAGTCGTGAGCCACTCTAGACAATATGACAGGTGTGAAAAAGTAGTCAACGTCCCTTTAAATATATTCAACTGGGTTAAAATTTTTTTTGGTTGATCAAATGTTCATTTATTTTATATTGCCAGGTAACGTTACTGAACAACATATGCATTATGTAACAGTGCTTACGGAAATACACAGCATTATTAAAATTAAACTCCTAAGAAGGTGCTCTGTATGTGTATACGACTCAGTTACAAACAATTTATTACAGACTTGTCAAGCACAGCGCAATTTTATGCCATACATATGACAGCTTGTACTGTCTTGAATTTATAATAATGGCAGTTCAGCCTCTCTCAATAAACTGTCTTAGCTAAAGGGAACTCACCACTGCCCCAGGCTCACTGAACCAGTGGGGAAAACCTGCCAAGCCTGCTGCACTGGCAAAGCTTGAATGATCTGTGGATAGTCAGAAGAATCAGCTGAGAAAGCATTTTATTAATAGGATGATATTGCCAATTACTTTATGACCTTACTTTTTTAAAGAAAGATATGCAGCCTACTAAGTCAATCCCAGTGCAGGCAAGAGAGAATTCAGCAATATATTAAAAGAACAACGTCCCCAATTTTCTGAACTCCTTGATATTCGAGAATATTTTCTCATTAGATTGATCACTGGGAGTTATTTCCCTGCCCTTTTATTTTGTCTCCTCAGAACCCATCTTATTCCAGATGCTATCAGATCTGCTTCATTTTAGGCCTTTGACTTTTGAATGGTAGTTTCAGTCCCATTTTCTCAATCTTCTGCCATAAAGTTCTAGCTCTACAGTGTGCGTTCCTCCATGCAGCACTGTGCCATTTAGTACCTTATTAATACATGAGAATACTGAGCAATGCTCTCTTTAATGCAGCTGTTTCCCCGCTCAAAATAGCATTGAATCAATGAGAGGGAAAATATCCTCCTTAAAGACTGAAAAGACCATGCAGATCTAGAACATCCCAATTGTACGCATTTAGGACCTTGCTTTGATACTTTGATCTCAGATATATTATAATGGTATAATGGTAACATTTATTACTGATAAGCCGCTTTTCAATTTTAAAAAAAACTCTTCAAAATAATTTCTTAACATGCCTTCAAAGTAGGTGAATTATCCCTGTTTCACAGATCTCAAACTAACAAACAGAGATTAACATAAGTGAAATGCCCAAGGTTACACAGCATGTCAGTTTCAGAGCTGGGTTCGACCTTCCTAGCTCCCATACCATATTCATTCCCCATAAACCAAACTGCATCATTCTTATATGAACTTGCTATAGAGATCAAGTCTGAATACCTCTCTAGGCAACCTCTTTCGCAGTCAAAGGAAGCTGGAGTGAAAGTGGTTAGAACACAAAAGGTGGAAGCCTTGGGCTGAATCTGTTTGTATTTGATTTGCACAAGCTGCAATTTCCTCAATGGGTTATGGCACCCAGGGATTAGCTGAGAGTAAGAGAGCCCTAGCTACTGCCCTTTTCTCCAGGCTTGCCCTCTGCATCAGCTGCAGGGTCACTTGTGCATGACATAGGAACAATTAAGAGATTCTATGTCATCCAAAGATTCCCTCTAAGGAAACCCTCTCAGGGCTGGCTAGGCTGGATTTAGGGACATTTCATTTCTAGAGAAGTGCAAAGTAGCTCAAATGCAAGAGAGAAAGTGGCCCTATATCTTTATTTTATCTGACACTGCTAATGTTGTACAATGCCTTTCCCAATCTTTGGTAAAGATTGAGCCATTTATGAAACTCAGTATGGTTAATAACATAAAAGTAATAGCAGTAGGATGGGGATGTGACCAGAAGTCACAGTGAGCAATATATCTGTCACTTTAATTAAGGGCTGGTGTGCACTATTTATAACTTGAGCTTGCAATCTGGGGTTACTGTTGAATTCCCAGCTTCTGTTAGATGATCATAGCAGTGGCCAGGATTGATTTTTTTTTCTAATTCATTCTTGGTTAGGAGATTGCCACAATTTATTTTAAATGTGAACCTTGCTACTGGGCTTCATACATTTTTCACATCAAGATTAGACTATCACAGGGCACTCTGAAATGAGGTACATTAACTTCTTGAAAACTGTACTGGGTGCAGTATTTAATATTGTTATCAGTGAACTGGAAGAAAATAGTAAAAGTTTGCAGATGACACAAATATTGGAGGAGTGGTAAATAATGAAGAGGAGAGGTAATTTGTAGGCTGAACTCAATACACCAAAACTGAAGGCCAAAGAAACAGCTAACACAAGCCATACTTAAAGGATGGGAGGACATTATCCTGGGAAGTAGTAACTTTGAAAAGGGTTAGGGGGTCATGGTGGATAATGAGCTGAATATGAACTCCCATTGTGACACTATAGCCAAAAGCACTAATGCAGTTCTTGAATATATAAACAGGAAAACCTCCAAAAGGAGCAGAGAGATTATAGTCTTTGTGTTTGGCTCTTGTATAACCACTATTGCAGTAGTGTTTCCAGTTGTGGTGTTCACAATTCACAAAGGATGTTGAAAAGCTGGGAGAGCATTCAGAGAAGAGCCACAAGAATGATTAAAAGATTGGAAAGCACACCTTATAGTGAGACTCCAGGAGTTCAATCTAGTTAGCTTCTCAAAGAGGTTAGGGGGTGATTTGCTCAGTCTGTTTACACCTACATGGGGAACAGAAATTTGGTAATAGAGGATCTTTAATCTACCAGACTAACGTATAACACGATCCAATGGTTGGAAGTTGACATTTGACAAATTCAAACTGAAAAAAAGACAGGGTAATTAACCATTGAAAAAATTTGGCAAGGGTTGTGGTGGATTGTCTCACTGGAAATTTTTAAATCAAAATTGGATTTTTTTTCCCCTTTAGAGGTATGCTCTAGTGCAAGCACAGCTATTGAACTTGAAGCAGAAATTAATTCAGGAAAGTCCTTCATCATGTGTTATGCCGAAGATCACAATAGATTATCACAATGATCCCTTCTGGCCTTAGAATCTATTAGTCTCTTTTCTTAGGCTTTGGGGAAGCAAGGGATGATCTTCATGCTGGGATTTCTGCACTGGAGTGATTTCCTCCCTTCCTTCCTGGTTTTAAGAAGACTGCTGCATTTATTTCTGCTTCTATCAGTATGACTGTATGTTTGATGTATGGCAAAGATGCCTAGAACCCTGGAGAGGGGCTTTTTATGTTTTGTATAAATCTAAATAAATATATAACCAAGTAATAAATACTCTGATAGGTATGCAGCTCTTCCACTATGCAAGTTGCACAGAAAGGAATAGTGCAATGTGCATGCACATGCACAGCATAAACCTAACAAACAATATGGTTATAAGAAGACACCACCTGGTACTGGATAGTTTAAATGTTTAAAGTTGCATAACTTGTGGTACAGCTAATTCTGCATCCTAGAAGGCCAGAAAGGCAGCCTTGACATATAGGTGAGCTTTCTTGGACAAGCCACAATGTTCTGCAGGGCACTGAAACCACAGTGCTATGTTCATTTGGAGCACCTGCAGTTTTCAGTCCAGGTACTTATCCAGCCCTCATTACAATAATATCTTTCATGGCAGATAGATTATTCCAGTGAAGGCTCTTAAAGTAACTGTAATGTTTCTGATTTCGAGGATAAATCCAGCTTAATTGTTATATTGTTCATTACTTCCATCACAGTTGAGAATAATTTGGTACTAGTCAGACATATGTTTGATTTTTTTTTTACTTTTTATATGAATGGAGAATCAGGAAAACACAATGGCCGCCCCGTTGACCAAATATCGCTGAAAGACTGGGAGGCCAAAACAGGCTGAATATGAGAAGGCCGCACGGTTGAAGTGAGGAATAAAGAGAGAGAGGTATCTGGAAAGACACAGAGGACCATCGGGGAATCAAAGTGAAGCCATCGCTTCTATCAATATGAACTCTGATTTAAGCCTGGCATTCTCATAACTGTCTCATGCTTTATTCCAGATGACTAATAAATGCTACCTTGCTTCAAAAATGCTGCCCTGCTACACTGCAAATATCCTGCTAGTTGTATGGCTCCTTCAGAAGGTAAAGTCTCTCTCAGTAGTCTGATCTCAGACTTGCTGTTGAGATCCATGGTGAGAAACAGGAGGTGATGGAGCCCGAAGGGTCCATCTAGGAGTCAGGGAGGCCACATGGCCTGCCCTGGTGAAAAAGAGTGGACCCTTGGGGCCTGGCATACTAAAAGAGTTACTCCCAGGAACCTTTTTAAAGGCTGTGACATAGCAAAGACCCTGTAAATCCCTGACATTACCCATCTTCTAGTCTTGTGCCCTGCATATCATCCAGATTGTTCAATATGTTTAAGGATAAATGGCCTGTTGAAGAGTCATATTAAGAAGGCTTGACACACAGAACTAGCTGGAGAGCTAGCAAAGCTGCAGAAAGAGGCTGATGTGGCAATAAGCAGCTGGTAATAACAGTGCCAGAAGGGCAAATGCAGATCTCCAGCAAACTCTCAAGGACAGATAGGCATGTATGTGCTGGTCTAGCTACCATCCAATGTCATTGACATTTGGAAACTTTTTTCAGATGTGATGATAAATACCTGGCAGCATTGTTCCAGAAAAAGTGAGCATCAATGGAGTGTCATATCCTGAATGCAAAAACACATCAGATACAGACAGCCAGTGTTGCCCTGTCTTGAAAAAAGCTGCAGCTCTATTGCCATCATCTCCCCGTTAGCTGTAGGAGCCATCAGTTATGAACAATGTTCTGTCTCCAGCCCAGGCTGGAGCCCAGGCCAGCCCGGGCCCCAGTCATATCAAGCAATCATAGCAATGTTGCATTCAGTTCTACATATTGAACCTTGAGATACTGTAACCATTAGAAATTTAGGTGTCTCAGAACTATTGAAAAAGCTGACCATTAAACAGATAAGAATAAGTAGGGATCCATTTTGCTATTATTTTCCCCCAGAAAACTAGAATCAATATTTTTAAGTGTTCTGTCACTAGTTATTCATCGATCATCATCTAGTGCATTTCACATGTGCATTTCAAATCTAACAATTAGACTCAATACGAAGGAAATACAGTTGCAATTGTCCTTAGGTCATTAGTCAGTATAAAGAAATTACTTTAGGTTTCTGCAATTTTAATAAATGGCTTGGTGGGAATAATTAAGGTATTATAAGGTATTATTCTTAGCATTGACAGTTTTTTGAACCTCAGTTGCTGAAGAATGAAAAAGTACAGGAGTGACTAGGTGTAGGGCTCCTTTATTCCCAATTCCCTTGCTCAAAATCACTGTTTAATCAATCAAAACACAGAGTTAGATTCCATTAGGTTTATAATCAATGGCTATATGTTGCCTTTGAAAATGGCTTAGTCTGAAAGTTCATTTAATCTTTAACAAATATTTTCCTTCTGGAATCAGTGTCATCAGTACATTGAGTGCATCTGATCCATCAGAAAGAGTGTCTAAACCAAAATTTGGTATATTACAGCATGGTTTCCATTTAAAAGGTGATGCATGTTTACAGTGAATTTAGTCCTGGTAGAGGAACCAAAATGCAAAAGTTTGTGCTTTTTAATTACTGCATTTCCATTTCATATCCAGGAAATAACAGAAGTCACAAGAACCTGGTAAAACAGTTACAGTATTTTCCTTAAATAACCCTAGAGGTTGCAAGTCTAATTGTTACAGTGAGTAACAGAGGGCCTGCAGACCGGAGTTGTATTCCTAACTCTACCACTGATTATACTGAGGCATGCAGGGGTTGTGATTTTCTAAAAGCTCCCCAGCTAATCTCTATGAAATGGGCATATAGTAATTATTACCTACCTTAATGAGTTTGTAGAAATTGTGAAGAACTTACAGATACTCAGATGGCAGGCAAAGAATATACATTGTAAGAAGATATACAATTATAATTCTAGAATTCTTTCATTACAAATTTATCAAGATAAAATAATACTCTATATATTCTGGTAAACCATATTAAAGCTATGGCTATTTTATAAACAAGCCCCAGTTAACATGTAGATAATACCTGATATTGTGGGAGGAAAGCCCTGAGTGACTAAATACTATTTTTAAATGTACATATCACACCTATTTACCCGGGGTAAAATTCCAGACAGAATCTGTATTCAGTATGGAGATACTTACAATTATATCTCCATAAGGTTAAAGTTAATTCCTTATTCATTCTCCAGGCAAGCAGTAATCAAACTTTTTTGTAAGCAACAGAACTCCATACTCTTCCTCAAAATTAAGTTTAATTCTCAAGACTAATTCAGCAAAGCACCTAGGCATGTGCTTAATTGTGTCTTCAATGGGATTTAAATGTTTTATGCCTAAATATCTTAAGAAATCTTATGCTTGCATTAGCAATATAAACAAAGAAGTTATGTTCAAAAATATACCAAGTCTGTGCTAAAGCTGTTTAGTGTCTTTATACTCAAGGTTTAACAATTTAATGAAGTTAAGTTCTCCCCCTGGTGGTCTGTTATAATATGGCATTATAATATTGTGTCTCATTTATGATTAAAAACTGTAGCATATTCTGTATGTACCATACCCACACACACACTTCATTGAAGTTACTTTAGTTTAACTATCGTAAACAAGATTATAACTTGGTCCACAATGTATATTTGTGATAAGGGACATTTGTTATTGCCAGATGATTACTCACTGGCTTGCTTTGAGATCTATGAATGAAAATGACCATCAGAGAGCAAGATATTGATATTAAATTATTACTTGTTTTTGATATAATTTTCTGCAGTGCTCAAATACCAGTTATATGCAAGGCAACAAATATATGTTGTAATAAGATATTAATATTAGTATTAGTATTATTATATATCAAATAATAGATTAAAATAATTAAAGAGGGTTCATTTGAGCTTTTTTTTTTGCTTTCAGCTATTCATGAAATTAATAAGAACTTCACAGCTAAGATGAATTACTCCAAATTTGATTTAGTCAATTCCTGTAAGCAAAGAGAAAAGGAGTACTTGTGGCACCTTAGAGACTAACAAATTTATTAGAGCATAAGCTTTCGTGAGCTACAGCTCACTTCATTTTTCCACCAAATGCATCCGACGAAGTGAGCTGTAGCTCACGAAAGCTTATGCTCAAATAAATTTGTTAGTCTCTAAGGTGCCACAAGTACTCCTTTTCTTTTTGTGAATACAGACTAACACGGCTGCTACTCTGAAACCTGTAAGCAAAGAGTTTAGGGAATGGAATGCCCCTAAAAGTATTTCTTTGGATGACTCAGGGTAGTTGAACAAAATCTTTGTTTGTGGCACCTTAGAGACTAACAAATTTATTAGAGCATAAGCTTTCGTGAGATACAGCTCACTTCATCGGATGCATTTGGTGGAAAAAACAGAGGAGAGATTTATATACACACACACACAGAGAACATGAAACAATGGGTTTATCATACACACTGTAAGGAGAGTGATCACTTAAGATAAGCCATCACCAGCAGCAGTGGGGGGGGGAAAGGAGGAAAACCTTTCATGGTGACAAGCAAGGTAGGCTAATTCCAGCAGTTAACAAGAATATCAGAGGAACAGTGGGGGGTGGGATTGGAGGGAGAAATACCATGGGGAAATAGTTTTACTTTGTGTAATGACTCATCCATTCCCAGTCTCTATTCAAGCCTAAGTTAATTGTATCCAGTTTGCAAATTAATTCCAATTCAGCAGTCTCTCGTTGGAGTCTGTTTTTGAAGCTTTTTTGTTGAAGTATAGCCACTCTTAGGTCTGTGATCGAGTGACCAGAGAGATTGAAGTGTTCTCCAACTGGTTTTTGAATGTTATAATTCTTGACGTCTGATTTGTGTCCATTCTTTCTTTTGCGTAGAGACTGTCCAGTTTGGCCAATGTACATGGCAGAGGGACATTGCTGGCACATGATGGCATATATCACATTGGTAGATGCGCAGGTGAACGAGCCTCTGATAGTGTGGCTGATGTGATTAGGCCCTATGATGGTATCCCCTGAATAGATATGTGGACAGAGTTGGCAACGGGCTTTGTTGCAAGGATAGGTTCCTGGGTTAGTGGTTCTGTTGTGTGGTTGCTGGTGAGTATTTGCTTCAGATTGGGGGGCTGTCTGTAAGCAAGGACTGGTCTGTCTCCCAAGATCTGTGAGGGTGATGGGTCGTCCTTCAGGATAGGTTGTAGATCCTTGATGATGCGTTGGAGAGGTTTTAGTTGGGGGCTGAAGGTGATGGCTAGTGGCGTTCTGTTCTTTTCTTTGTTGGGCCTGTCCTGTAGTAGGTGACTTCTGGGTACTCTTCTGGCTCTGTCGATCTGTTTCTTCACTTCAGCAGGTGGGTATTGTAGTTGTAGGAATGCATGATAGAGATCTTGTAGGTGTTTGTCTCTGTCTGAGGGGTTGGAGCAAATGCGGTTATATCGTAGCGCTTGGCTGTAGACAATGGATCGAGTGGTATGATCTGGATGAAAGCTAGAGGCATGTAGGTAGGAATAGCGGTCAGTAGGTTTCCGATATAGGGTGGTGTTTATGTGACCATCGCTTATTAGCACCGTAGTGTCCAGGAAGTGGATCTCTTGTGTGGACTGGTCCAGGCTGAGGTTGATGGTGGGATGGAATTTGTTGAAATCATGGTGGAATTCCTCAAGAGCTTCTTTTCCATGGGTCCAGATGATGAAGATGTCATCAATGTAGCACAAGTAGAGTAGGGGCATTAGGGGACGAGAGCTGAGGAAGCGTTGTTCTAAATCAGCCATAAAAATGTTGGCATACTGTGGAGCCATGCGGGTACCCATCGCAGTGCCGCTGATTTGAAGGTATACATTGTCACCAAATGTTCAATAGTTATGGGTCAGGACAAAGTCACAAAGTTCAGCCACCAGGTTAGCCGTGACAGTATCGGGGATACTGTTCCTGACGGCTTGTAGTCCATCTTTGTGTGGAATGTACATTGGTCAAACTGGACAGTCTCTACGCAAAAGAATGAATGGACACAAATCAGACGTCAAGAATTATAACATTCAAAAACCAGTTGGAGAACACTTCAATCTCTCTGGTCACTCGATCACAGACCTAAGAGTGGCTATACTTCAACAAAAAAGCTTCAAAAACAGACTCCAACGAGAGACTGCTGAATTGGAATTAATTTGCAAACTGGATACAATTAACTTAGGCTTGAATAGAGACTGGGAATGGATGAGTCATTACACAAAGTAAAACTATTTCCCCATGGTATTTCTCCCTCCCATCCCACCCCCCACTGTTCCTCTGATATTCTTGTTAACTGCTGGAATTAGCCTACCTTGCTTGTCACCATGAAAGATTTTCCTCCTCCCCCCCCGCTGCTGGTGATGGCTTATCTTAAGTGACCACTCTCCTTACAGTGTGTATGATAAACCCATTGTTTCATGTTCTCTGTGTGTGTGTGTATATATATAAATCTCTCCTCTGTTTTTTCCACCAAATGCATCCGATGAAGTGAGCTGTAGCTCACGAAAGCTTATGCTCTAATAAATTTGTTAGTCTCTAAGGTGCCACAAGTACTCCTTTTCTTTTTGCGAATACAGACTAACACGGCTGCTACTCTGAAAAAAAATCTTTGTTGTTACTACCAATACCTGGCAGAAGATCATGAGACATGGCAACACTATTGTGTCAGCACAGGGTATGAAGTGACACTAACATCTTTTGGAGGGGCATGACATCTCAGAATTTTGCATTATTACACCTATGGACATGACTCTTGGCACCTGCTTATTCGCTCTAAAATGTGCACCAGGGGCCAGACGGTTCAGCATCTGCTCCAAACCTATGATCTGTAGGCAAACACATCCAGAAACCAGAGTAGCAGCCGTGTTAGTCTGTATTCGCAAAAAGAAAAGGAGTACTTGTGGCACCTTAGAGACTAACAAATTTATTAGACCTTGTCTCTAAGGTGCCACAAGTACTCCTTTTCTTTTTACATCCAGAAACATATGCTCAGTATATTTTACCCTGATAACAGTCAGATTCTTGATTATTCTGCTGCTCTAGTATACTATCTCACAAGATTATATCACATATAGTGTATGCCTCAATGCATTTATGTGCCTGAGTCATCTAAAGATGCAAGTACATTCATCTTCCAGGCAAAAAGAACCGATATAAATCAAAGAAGAAAGTAATGTTGGGGGAAATCTTTGATGAACACTAGCATACGATCCTCAAACTGCAAATTAAAAACAAAGTATACTGTAAAGCTCATGGAATTTCATTTACTTAGTTCAATACTAAAATATTGGTAGCAATCATCTTAAGTCATCTTGCTAATCACATCAGTTAAACTCCCTCTTTTCATTGAAGAAAGATTTCCCTCAGCCAGAAGATGCATGATCTAATGGCCTGCAGAAAACTAGAAACTGATAAATGCTGATTGTCTCATTGTTTCAAATGGGGTGGCAAACAAAGATATGCAGCTTTGCCACACCTTCTCTTCTCATTAGTGCTATTAGTAGTTTGTCTGATGTATTAGGTGCATTCTTGACATTCACCTTCCCTCCCCCAAAGAGTTTACAATCTAAGGACAGTCAGACAAGTTGACAGACTAGACGAAGGGAATCAAACAGGGAATTGTTATACAAATTACCTAGATTCCACAATCATTTTTATATGCAGGTTATTGAGATTTTCTATAAGTGGCATGGTAGCAGTAGGTCTTCAAGAGGTACTTAAATGAAGACATGTTAAAAATCTCACTTCTGTTAGTTGAAAAAAAGGATGCGAGTGGAAAGATTGGGGACAGGATGGAGGAAGCTGAGAAAAAGCACAGTATCAGCACTCTCTGATCATAGTTCATCCTGATGCAACCACAATGAATTCATCTACTATGCAAAGCAGTTTAGAGATCTGAGCCTTCCAAAACCCCCAATCTGAACATTGCTTTTGCCTCCATTTATTTATCATGCTTACTTAATTTTTCTTTACAAGATGCCATCTGGAGAAGAGTTCTGGTGAGGAAGTGAAACAAGGAAGTTATTTGATGACAATGTATGTGACTGTGTTGTCTGCAAACTGTAATCCATTGAGCCATTATGCATATTTTTGTTTCTTTCTACGTGGTTTTTGCTAAAATTGAGAAAGATATTACTCTCCGCCACATAGTATGAGAAGTTCTGCAAACTTTCAGCTGCAAGTCTTCAAACTGGACTAGAGAGATAAGTGACATTAATTGGGGTGTCTCAGAAGACTAAGTAACAACATTCTATATTTTATTTTATATTCTATAAAAACCACACCCCCTCCTATGCAGTGCTAGTCAATGTGAGGTAACATATGACATGCCCTAAATAACATTAAACTAAATCCAGCCACCACAGTAGATTGGAAACTCCACAGTATTGGATAGTAATTACATTATTTTAAAATGACAAAAAATCTGCAATCAATAGGCTATGGCTGACTCCATTTCATCCTGCTTATATAAGAAAGTCAGAGATGGCGTATGCTCCAGCAGCCTTTGCTTTTCATGTGTGCTGAGGTTATAAACCGCAAGGAGTTCATAAAGTAAAGTACTGGGGTTATAAACTGGTCAATTGGTATGCCAGTATCCAGATCTGGAACAATTTACAAAAAAGGTAGGGTTGGTAGAGATTAAATAAGTGCTATAGTTCACTGATCCTAGAGTGATGTGTATCTGCGGAGGGTGAATAGCAGATACTCAAAATGTTGGTTCAGAGTACCTGTGTGTGTCATGGGGTGCTGTATAAATTGCACAGATCACATAGGCCTAAAACCACCACTGCTTCATATGATTAACAACTTTTCACTTCAGCAGATAACCATCTGAGCCAAATCTCACAATTAGTTTTTAAGGCAGGGGTTCTCAAACTGGGGGTCGGGACCCCTCAGAGGGTCACAAGGTTATTACATGGGAAGTTCTGAGCCTCCACCCCAAACCCTACTATGCCTCCAGCATTTATAATGGTGTTAATACATAAAAAGTGTTTTTAATTTATAAGCGGGTGGGGGGGCGCATTCAGAGGCTTGCTCTGAGAAAGGGGTCACCAGCACAAAAGTTTGAGAATCACTGTCTTAAGGTCAATGTGAGGTCTTGATCAGCTTGACATTTAATGTGAAAAGGAAATGTTTATTTTCTAAGATGTCTTCTCCCCCCCCCCCCCAATAACAAAGAGCTGCAGACAGGAAGGATATGCATACACAATTTCCAATGACTTTTCAAAACATACTTGGATCAAAAGAGTCACACAGGTATACTTTGATTTATCAGTAATGTAAATGACATTATCAAAGTCTCATTCACACCACACATCCATTAAACTTTTAAAGACAGGCACAGACTTATAATTATCTGGAGATGCTTTTAAGAAGTTTTTGAAAATGTGAAACTATTTGAAAAAAATGCTACTAGAATATAAATTGTTCACGTAATATATTTCCTTTCTTTTTGATACTATATGCTCCAAACTTATCTAGAACTTCTGTACCAGTGTTAGAGAACCGAAACATCTGCTTCTGAACCAAAACAAGAAGCTACTCTGTTTTCATTGCTACTTAGCTTAATGTTTTGCAAAGTCCAGTTATGTAGTGTTGTGCACAACAATTGAGATCATCAATGAAGGAAAGATTGGGCTAGAATTGTACTTGAGATACTCATGAAAACATAGTTCTATCAATACTCACCTTTATCAGTTCACCTTTCTTTATACTATCTGGTAAAGAACAGTATAAAATACACTGGGATTACTTAAATTGATTGTGCATTTTGCAATAAAAAGTTTTGTTGTAGATGAAAGTTAGCCAGTGTGTTTAGTTCCCATGTTACTATTCCAGCCAAAATTTCACCATCATTTTGTACTGCTTTGTATGATGGACCAAGGGAACACAAAACATCACAGTATAACAGACTGGCAAAAGAATAATTTAACCACAATCCAAGTGAGAAAATGTTCAGTCAGTTATAAATATTATAATGTCACATGTATGCACACATATTGACCAATATACATATACACACACAAATACATGCATCATTAAAAAAAGTTTACTGGATTAATTTAATTTACTTACAAGTCAAACCCCAGATTCTTGATTGGTTGCATATTTACAAGCTGCTATGGTAGTTTTCTGGTTTAGGTTGGGAGATAATATCTACCACAAACCTCTTCATCATGTAGCAATTAGATTACCAGATTCAAGACCAGAAGGAATCACTGTGATCATCTAGTCTGACCTCCTGCATAACACATACCATAAAACTTCCCCCCAAATAATTCCCAGAGCAGATCTTTTAGGAAAAAAATAAATTTAAAAATCAGTGATGAAGAATCCACCACAATGCTTGGTAAATTGTCCCAATGATTAATTACCCTGCCTTAGTTCTAGTCTGAATTTGTCTACCTTCAACTCCCAGACATTGGGTCACACTATACTTTTCTCTACTAGACTGAAGAGACCCATCAGATATTTCTTCTCCATGTAGGTGATTATAGACCAGGAATCAGCAACCTTTAGCACGCGGCCTGTCAAGGAAATCTGCTGGTGGGCCGGGACCGTTTACCGACAGCGTCCGCAGGTTTGGCTGGTCACAGTTCCCACTGGCTGGGGTTGGCTGTTCCAGGCCAATAGGGGCTGTGGGAAACGGCACAGGACGAGGGATGTTATGGGGCCATCCTTAGGATTTATGGGGCCCTATACAGTATTATTAAACACCCGCGGAACCCCAGAAGAACCCCCCCCACCATGGTTGACACACATTGAGCTTCATATGAGCAGACGCTGCAGCAGCCCAGGCTCTCAGCCTGGGGTGAGGAGGAGGGACAAGGCAGCAAAGGATACCGAGCCGTCCAGCCTGCCTCATGGCGGCGGCGAACCACAGTTCCCTGCAGAGACCCCCGTAACCTCTCCCTCATACAGAATGGACCATACTGGCGCATTTGGCTCTGTGAATATGGCCCCTGCCTAAGGAGGCTACAGCACGCGCAGGGTGTGCAGGAGCCAACCGGCTGTCCCGGTAGTGTCGCAAATTTTCGGGTGCCCTATGCAGCCTCATATGCCTAAGAACAGCCCTGGATGTTATATTCTTGTTGTACTCATGTTATACCCTGTTATAGTCTTGGCCTTCACAACATCCTCTGGCAAAGAGTTCCACGGGTTGACTGTGCTTGGTGTGAAGAAATACTTCCTTTTGTTTGTTTTAAACCTGCTGCCTGTTAATTTTATTTGGTGAGCCCCTACTTCTTGTGTTATGAGAAAGAGTAAATAACACTTCCTTATTTACTTTCTCCACGCCAGTCATGATTTTATAGACCTCAATCATATCCCCCCTTAGTTGTCTCTTTTCCAAGCTGAAAATTCCCAGTCTTATTAATCTCTCCTTATATGGAAGCTATTCCATATCCCTAATCATTGCCCTTTTCTGAACCTTTTCCAATCCCAAAATATCTTTTTTGAGATGGAGTGACAACATCTGCAAGCAGTACTCAAGATGTGGGCGTACCATGAATTTATATAGAGGCATGTTTTATTTTTCTTTAATCAATCATTCTCATGGCTTTTCTCTGAATTCTCTCCAATTTATCAACATAACCTTGAATTGCAGAAACCAGACCTCAACACAGTATTCCAGTGGCAGTCACACCTGTGCCAAATACAGAGGTAAAATAACCTTTATACTTGTACTTGAGATTTCCCAATTCCAAGGATTGCATCAGCCCTTTTGGCCAGTGTCACACTGGGAGCTTGTGTTCAGCTGATTTCCATCATGACCGCTAAATCTTTTTCCGAACCAGTGCTTCCCATGGTAGAGTCCCCATCCTTTAAGTATGGCCTTCATTCTTTGTTCCCAGAGGTATACATTACATTTAGCTTCATTTATAATTCATATTGTTTGCTTGCCCCGATTTTACCAAGCAATCCAGATTGTTCTGTATCAGTGACCTGTCCTCTTCATTACTTATCACTCCCCCAATGTTAGTGTCATTGGCAAACTTCATCAGTGATGATTTTATGTTTTCTTCCAAAGAATTGATAAGAAATGTTGGGTTAGGGCCAAGAATCAATCACTTCAGGGCCGCACTAGAAACATCCCCAGTTGGTGATTCCTCATTTACAATTACATTTTGAGACCTATCAATGAGGCATTTTTAATCCATTTAATGTGTGCCATGTTAATTTTATGCCATTCTAGTTTTATAATTGAAATGTCATGCAGTACCAAGTCATACACCTTACAGAAATCCTAGCATATTACACCAACACTATTATCTTTATCAACCAAATTAGTAATCTCATTTAAAAAAAAGATTGTTTGATATGATCTGTCTTCCATAAACCCATGTTGATTGGAATTAGTTATATTATCCTCCTTTAATTCTTTATTATTCGAGTTCTGTATCAGCCACTACATTGTCTTTTCTGGGATCAATATTGACACATTAGCTGATTTTAAAATGTCTAACTTTAGTAGCTGCTGTTTAACATCCTCCTGAGATACTAGTGAATAGAAGGTGTGCTATAATCATCTGACTATATGATTTTTATCATGCTGTCTGGAATGGCTCATGACCATGAGTGCCAAAGCAGGGTAGAAACCCCAAACTGGTTGAATGTTCTGTAATTAGTTTTCACCAACCCAGTGATAGTAAACCCTGAAGCACTATAACAATCTTATCATGACGTCACAGACAGTCCCCTTGGGCATTCCAGTTTATCTTGCCATCAAGGCAAGCTGGACTATGTCATAGACAGTCACTTTAGACCAAAAGTCACAACAGTATTCAGGTTACCCATGGTCCCAAAGGACAAGTCACTTACCTCAGGTCAATTGTACTCAGATCAAATCAAAGACAATGCCTGTAGCCATTCCTAACTAAAGACTTATTACCTAAGAAAGTTATTTACAAGGTTAAAATATAGGAAACATACATCCATAAATGAGTTACATTCTTAGATTTATGATAAACAGCTCTATGTCTTTCAGTGCTGACCCATGCCAAGCAACATGAGAATCTCTTGCTTATGTTTAGGAATCTTCCCCTCTCAGAGTCCAAATAGCATAAAGATCCCAGTTTCTCCTTGTCTGGAATTTTTATCCTCTCTTACCCCAGAAACCAAGTTAATGGGATGAATTTATCTGCAGGTTTCCCCTTGCTGGAATCAGTCAAGAAGCTCTCTGTCCTTTGATGCTACGCAATGCCTCATTTGCCTTCGATGGGCCATATTGTGTGCAGGATGAGCACTTTACCTTAACTAAAAACCGCAAGGAGTCCTTTATTTGGACATAAGCTTGCGTGGGATATAACCCACTTCATCAGATGCATGGAGTGAAAAATACAGTAAGCAGGTATAAATACACAGCACATGAAAAGATGGAAATTGCCTTACCAAGTGTGGGGTCAGTGCTAATGAGGCCAATTGATTAGTGGAACTACTGCCCTTGTCTGGAGGAGCAGGGAAAGGAATGAATTGAAGCAATTGAAACAATTCTGTAGTGTAGTCAATTCACACCCTAAGAAGCGTCATTGGCATTGTGAATAGATAATAGCTGTGGGCATATTCGCAGTGGTGTTTTCCTTGTATCTCTCTATGGCAACCAAGCAGGAAATGCTGAAGCTACGGAGGAAATCTGGCAAGGGAAAGAGTTAGTTGATAAGGAGGACTGGAAATAATCTGTACCCTACAAAAACCCAGAGGTATTAAGAGCATTATAGACATGCTTCTCTGATTCTGACTGTGATCATTAGAGACTATATTTGTCCTTTCTATTCTTTCATGCTGATTTTAAAATCCTTGGGTCAGAGACCATTTTTATTTAGGACCACTCTGGTTGAGGCCTGTAGTCACTATCAAAATGTTACATAATAACAATGTGTTAATAAAGAGGAGTGAGAAGAAAGGGATGCTGAATTATTGTAGTTCTGATGGCTTGTGGTGCTATTCAAAGGCATCATTCTTCTCAGGCTGAGATTCAGCAAGCACAATAAACTAGGTCACATCTTTTTCTGGATACATCCTCCATGATTTGGAACATAATAGCAGCAATAGAAAGCATATTAGCAACATCATGCCTCTTGAATTGACCTTTGGTTGAACCTCTACAGTTTGTGCAGAGGGGACCGAGAGAAGTTGTAGTGGTAATTTATTCATTAAGATTTTATCATTTCGTTGACTTTGTCAGCTGAGCCTTGTTCATAAAATCCTGTGGCTGTGGGTTAAGGAAAAGATCTTCCAAAATTACTCAAAGCATCTAGAACTGACTTCCTCTTTAAAAGAGACTTCAGAAAACAGGTATGGAAGAAAGCAGCCTGAAATTCACATGGGACAGTTAAGGATATGGGAGAAAGGCTTAGCAAGCAAGCACCTGCTGGTCACTCTGTTTATGCTGTGCCAGTGCCTCAAGCCTTCTCTAGCATATGCACGCATGTGCGCGCGCACGCGCACACACACACACACACACACACACACACGTAAGGCCACACCCAGCTGCAGACACAGACTGAGATCAGCTGTGTGTGAGAGGATTCAGCTCAGAGATTCACCCAGAACTCACGTGCACACTCCCTTTGGGGAGTAAACTCAAAATAATATTGTCTTGCGCTGTATAGAAAAATTTGCACAGCGCAAGCTCATAAAAATCACCATCTCCCTCAATGTGGAGAGAGATGCACAGCTTGTTGCCCCCCCCACCCCGATATGAATTGAACAAACTTGGTTATGTTATAAATAAATAAGTTTATTAACTACAAAAGGTAAATTTTAAGTGATTATAAGGGATAGCAAACAGAACAAAGCAGATTACTGAGCAAGTGAAACAAAACACGCAAACTAAGCTTAATACACTAAAGAAACAGGTTACAAAACATAATTTCGCACCCTAAATATTGTTTTAGGCAAGGTGTAGAGTGTCTGTAGCTTAGAGTTCCAGTTATTTCTCTTTACAGACTAGACTCCTGTCTTAGTCTGGACTCAGCCCTTGCCTTTCCCTCAGCTCTGTTCCTTTGTCTCTTCACATACTTTCAGCAGTCTTTCTGCTTGGGCAGGAATGCAATGGAGAAGAGTCCTGTTTGCCTTACTCCCCAGCCTTAAATAGCATTTACATTTCCTTTGTTTCCAGTGGAAAAGTACCATCAGTGTCCAAGGACATTATCACCTGACCTTGCAGTGTCAAAGCAACCATGAAATCAGGTTTATTTGCAATGTTCACAGGAAGGCACTCCAGGAAGATGGCAGATCCACATCTTTAAAGACTCACCGTCTTTTCCTAATGGCCCATCAAGGCGGATTGCTTACTGTCTGGTGGGCATCTCCATTATAACCACAGTTGTAATTGTTACATAGTCAATATTCCTAACTCCAGATACAGAAATGGTATGTGCATACAAATGGGATAATCACGTTCAGTAAATCACACCCTTTCCAATGATGTCTTACATGAGCCATTTTGCATAAAATATATCTTAGTTATATCATATTCATATCATAAGTATATTTCTATAAAGAAAATGGAGCATCACATCACACCATCCACTAACACACATGCTACAAACACCCTCCTCAGTTTCTGCCCTCCTTTATCCCAGTCCTTTGCTTACAGAGAGGCTGCAAAAACTCTGATTTCACCCCTTCTTTTTCCCTCCCAATTCTCCCTTAATTTTTTTCTGTTAATTTTGTGACCTACCGGTATCACTGCAGCCCATTGCTAATATATTTTAGAATGACACATCCTATCAGAAGCACAGAAAATGAGAACACCAGACAATCACTGCTGTGCAGTACTATTTCGATGTTTCCCTCTCTGAGGTTCCTAGCTGGCAGGGTCATGCACCCTTTCTGATTACGTGTAATAAACAAGAAAAAAAGATACATATCAGAAAAGAAATCAGTTCTAGTTTCCACCTGATCTTTTAACTTTCTTGTTAGGGTCATGCAAATCTTTCTCCTTTGTTTGCAATATGAAAATGAAATAAAATAACCTTCCTTGCCCCTCAAAAATCCACACATTTTTTAAGTGCAGTATTGGTTTATTTTCAGAGTCTGATATTTACCTGACTGCTTACACATGTAAAACCCAATGGGTACATTCTTCATACAATTCCCAATGAATCAGTCTTACGAGTACAACTGTCACAAAACACTTAGATGTGGTTTTGTTGCTCTACGCAAGCTGCAGCCTCTGCTCTTCTTTCCTTTCATTATCTCTGATATACTGGCTCCTGCTTACATTTCAATCACTTCGGCTTTCATAAATGAACTGTCAGGTATTTTATTTATTTTGTGTGCATGCACACACACAAATCTTTACGTTTATTTTTATGCAAAAGAGGAAGCAGCAAACAGATGCAGCTCAAACAAATCAGCAGCTCAAAAGAAACTTGTTTTACAAATTAATGCTTCAAAATTGGATACATCCTCTGGTGACCCATTTAATTGCTACTTAGAATTTGTACTAATCCTTAGTGTAACACTTTTGATATTAGAATTTTTAAAAATAAAAATAAAATAATGTAACCTTAATATAAGCCTTCTACTAGGTATCATTCTTGGTAGGAAGGTTAAGATTCAATGACATCTAGGAGTCACATTTAAAATAAATAAAATGACTGGCTCAAGCTCTCACTTAAAACCATATCCTCTCCCTGGTTTAAGGAATTTAAATTTAAATATCATTGTCACCTCTACAGGTGCTTCTTCCCCCTCAGGCACACAGACAGGAATCCTCAAGACTATGAAACCAGAGATATCTTTTATTTGGGGGAAAAACAAACCACAAATGTACATAAAAGCGAATGAGCAAAACCCCCAGCATTGTATGAGAGGTTACAGCTGACTCCACAAACCCAGATATTAATTGAGGCCCAGAATTCTTACTCACCAAACAATGCCCAACCACCAAAACCTCACTGACTAATCCAATTAGAGCGACTCTGCAATGATCCTAATCACTGCAGGTGGTTCTCCTCAGCCTGTCCACTGCAGTCCAGAGAAGGCCACACTGTCAGTTCCAGCTCTGATCTGTGTATACTCAGTTCAGTCCCACAAAGTCAGCTCCACTAGCTTGGCCACTGCTTGACCGAGTCAAATTAAATCTACTCCACCTCTGTCAGGTCCAGACAAAATCAGCTCCCCTGTAGGGCCAGCACTACACAGGACACAAAATTTCTCAGCAAGAAACCCAGAGCAAATGAAGACACCACTGGCCATGGCCCTTCTAATCCCCTTGTTGAATATGGGCACATTACCCAATCAGAATCTACTAACTGTCATTTCTGGGTGACTCACTTTCCCCCAGCTATTCCTGTCACAGTTTCTCCCCACTTCCATAAATATATTTATATTCACTAATTAATATCACTTCCAGAAAACACAATTGTTTGTGGGGAATTCAAAAATTCAGTTCTGTTTGTATATAATTTTCACTATCCACTGCACTTGCTGGCTTCAATTAAGACTAGATGCAGAAATACTGAAATATCCCCGAAAATGTAAGGGCCAAATATTCATCTGCTCTAAGTTGGGATAGCCAATAGAGCTATGACAATTTACACCAGTGTCCTTGGTACTTCCAACTACTATAGGCTAAAACAAGGAAGTAAGAGAATCACTTTAGAATTCTTGTGCTTGTGAGATTCCAGCTCAGTTTTCCTACCCAAAGGGAGTAGTATACTTTTGGATAAACTCTAAATAGACATTCATGCTTTTACATCTGTGATAAATGAAGGGGGGAGCTCCCTTTTATGGACACCCAGCTAGCTATAAAGGTCCCTCTTGGTGGCTGCTTGCTTTACCTGTAAAGGGTTAAAAAGTCCCCAGGTAAAGAAAAAGGAGTGAACACCTGACCAAAAGAGCCAATGGGAAGGCTAAAACTTTTTAAAATTGGAAAAAAGCTTTCCCTTTGTGTCTCTGTTCTCTCTGGGCTGAAGAGATGGGAGCAGCTGAAATGCTGGGTAAAGTTTTGACCAGGTACAAAAATTCATCATCCATGCCTAGAAGAATTCATTGGGACAGGGAATGTTTAGATAAATGCGATCAGGGTTATTTCTTTTATTTTCTGTAAGGCTTGTGGACTCCTCCGTACTAACCCCAGATGCTTTTGTTTGCTTGTAACCCTTATCGGAACACCCAAGAAAGCTATTTTGGGTGCTTAATTTTTGGAATTGCTATTTTAAAATCTAGCAAAAGCCTAAGTTCCAGATGTATTTTCTTTCTTTTTGTTTTTAAATAAAATTTACCTTTAAGAAACTGATTGGTTTTGTGTGTCTTAAAAGGTCTGCGCATATGTTTTTCAATTAGCTGGTGACAACAGCTGGGTTTCCCTTTTGTTGTTTTCTTTCTCGGCTTCCCTGAGGGAGGGGTGGAGAAGCTGAGGGAGAAGACAGACCCAGATCAAGCCCAGACATCCAGCTCCATGACGGAAATAAAAGGAGCCGATGGGCGAACAGGGACTTCTCAGGAGGGAAAAGGGTCAGCCTTTCCTCAAACGAGATCCTGGTGCCAAGATGGAGGGATGCCCTTAACCCAGACCGAGTTCTGTCTGCGGAAGACAGGGATTTCTTCCTACAGATGATGCACTTGGAGGGGGAAGCAGAAAGAGAGGCGAAGCACTTGGAGTTGGAAATGCAAGCAACACACTTGGAGGTGGAATTAGAGCTGAAGTGCTTAGAGCTGGAAAGAGCTAATCTGGGTCCACCAGGTAACCCTAACAGTCCTTCTCCAGGAACCGTGCTCCCCATTCCAAGAAATCTCCCACATACAAGGCAGGCGATGATACAGAGGCCTTCTTAGACAATTTTGAAAGGGCCTACCTTGGGTACAACACCCTTACAGACCAGTATATGGTGGAGCTGAGGCTGCAACTCAGTGGACCCTTAGCAGAGGTGGCAGCTGAAATGCCTAAGGAACACATGAACGAGTACAAACCTTTTAAACAAAAGGCCAGAATTAGAATGGGGCTAACATCTGAGCATGCCCGTCGGCAGTTTAGAGCCCTAAGGTGGAAACCAGACATGGCATTTTCCTGACACACCTACTATATTGTAAAAATTGGAATGCCTGGATATCAGGAGCAAATGTTAAGTCTCAGGAAGATCTGACTCTCCTAATACAAATGGAGACATTCTTCGAGGGTGCTCCTGAGGAAAAAGAAAGGTACATCCTAGATGGGAAGCCCAAAACTGTAATCGAGGCGGGGGGAGATTGGAACCAAATGGGTGGAGGCGGCAGAGAAGAAGAAAGCTAGTATTTATATCCAGGAATTCTGTCTTGATGCAACGTAAGTGACCCATTGCAGTTCCTGCACTAATATCAGAATGGCCCTGAATAATTAAAATATCAACCTGCATCAAACTATAGACTAATGTGTTGTTACAGTCGCTGAGACTTTGGGTAGTAATTTTATGTTGTTCTTCCAACAACAACAAATTGGGTGTCATGTGAATTGAGAAACTTTATGTAAATATTAATGCTCAGATCAACGGGGCTTAACCAAGACTGTCAACAAAAATTATGTCCACATAAACATAACCTTTATTTAAAAAGGAATGAATGAGTCCCAGTTGCTGATTTTCAAATTTAAATTACAGAGGGATTCTATTTAAATGATAAAGCAAGATAAATCATTCAATTATAAGGATATAATACTATATATCATATGGAAAAGTAGTTAATATTGCTCATGTATGTTTTGAATAATGCAGGCAGATTTTTATGCATAAAAAAGTAAAATTTTAAAGCACTTGTATAGAGTTCCAAGATGGCAAATCAGTTTCTTATATTTTAACTGAGAGTTTGAACATGCATTTTGAGTGGTTCTGTTTTTCTACAAAGAAATAGCATATACTGTATGTGCAAACTCAGGCTGTAAAAGCCCAATGTATAATTGCAGCTCAATAGCTCTGACTTCATCGCTGCCAAGCTGTTCAAACAAATATAATTCAAAAAAGTGGCTCAATTAAATTCCAAAGAATGTTGGAACACACACAAAAAGATACCCCAATCAAGCATTTCATCATCAATTGTAGCCTTCAAAGATCAAAGAGAATTTCAGGTGAATGGAGTCACAAGTGTGGCAGGTATTTATCATCTTCTTTACTGTACCAGTTAAGAACAAGAATTTCTTACAGGATGAAGAAAATTAAGTACTAAATGTAGATTCCAACAGATGTGCAGGAGAGCAAAGTCATTTTCAGTGCAAAAGAAGGAAAAATTAAGAGTGGGTAAGAAAGCATTAAAAGCCTCTGAGATATGTCTACTTAGGACAATTGATTACATCTATTGCCCACCAAGAAGATAAGGGGAAGGCAACTATGATGGAGAGATAGAGGAGACTTTAGAAGGTTGAACTATAAGATTAAGAATAAATCCTCTTGAGACTTTATATCAACCCACTGTGGCATACAGAACAGAAAAACAAGCAATCAGCCAAGGGACAGATTAAAATTTTACTGAAAAATGAATAGGAAGGTGTATATTTCCATGGGAACATAGAGAAGAACAAGGGAGACAAAGAAGACAGAGGATATATTGAAAGCAGTAAAGCAGCTAAAGTAGAAATCGTCTAGACATGATGAAAGAAAAGGATGGTCTGCACTTATGACTCGATAGAAGACTATGATACATTCTTTACCTTTGCCACAAAGAGCAAGAGATGAGGCTGAGCCAACACTCCGGAAGCAAACTCCATGGAACTTCAGATACAAATCTGAACTTTAAGGATCAGATCTTTCTCAGTTGGGAACTTTTGCCCTTGTTCCATTCTTCAGCCTTGAGCTTGCCCTTAGAGCTGGTTTGAAAACTCAAAGTAAAAGTATCAAAAAAAGTGGCCAGCCCTAGTTTTCCTACAGTTGGACCCAGAGACCATATTAGGGGGTAAGATATGTCCTGCTGCTTTGTAGGTATATGTGCACTGGGAAAAACCTCGGGTGAAATCCTGGTCCTGATGAAATCAATAGGATTTTCACCATTGACTTCAACAGAGCCAGGATTTCATCCCTTGGTTGGGTCACTGCAGATGCAAACTGTTTGGCGGCGGGGAGAACGGGGGGGAGGGGGAGAAAGAGATCCACTGATGAAATTAAGGGGAGATTTCATGTAATTAAAACATCCATATGCAGTGTCATTACTTTTCCTGAGAGAAACACATTTTGGAGTTATATTTGGAGCTAAGCAGGTTGACTGTTCAGTTAAACTGAATTACATTTATCACCAGTTACACAGCATAAAACAGATTTTTTTTTCCAGTTTTTAAAATCAATAGCTAAACTTATTTTTGCAATTATGAACCAAGAGTCAAAGTTCTTTCAGAAATTTTCCAATGATATCACAGAGAGATTTGCCTGAATAAGAACTATGAAATGGCTCTTTATTACTATTTAGAATGAACTAAATACTCAGGTAGTTAATAGAGTGGTTAAACAATTCAGGTTAACTTTTCCATCACAAAAAGCTTCCTCATAATTTAGATTTCCATGAACAGAGAAATATATCCAACATTCCTGTAATATCTCACACTATATCAATCACTTCATGTGCTCAGTGACCATAACCACAAACATAAGAACAAAAATGTACTGCAACAACATCCACTGTATATACATATCTTATGTTAGCTCAGTGTTCACTTCCTCTAGCCATCTACTGCACCAATTTATTATAAATATTTAAACATGGCAACCAGTTTAGACACACCCTTAAAGGGTTTTATTTTTTGCCTATTCTGATTACAAGGAAACTGGATGTTTAGCACACCTATCTTTGTCACAATGTGGACTTTTATCAGAAAATGGCACTAGAAAGTTACCTTTTATTTATAAACTTGCCTATGGGTCTCCTTACCACAGTATCTGAGCTCCTTACATAGACAAGGATAAATCCATTCACCACACCACTGTGATGGAGCAAAGAGTTATCATTCCATATTTGCAAACGGGAAACTGAAACAGAGATTAAGGGGGAGATTTTCAAAAGCACAAGGGCTGTTAGGCATCCAACCCCCATTGTCCCTTTGAAAATCTCCCCTAAATGAATTGCTGCAGCCCAGTGTCACCCACAGTTCTGGACATCTGGGCTGTTCTTTCTCCGCACTTCAGAGACGGCCAGTGTTTTGGAGCCCCTCTGCTCCTGCTTTCTGCCAGTTTTCCTCTGCTTCCACAGCAGCAGACAGAGGTGGTATTTTGCTCCTGCCCTGACTTTCTACTTTAATTTTTTTTGCTCATTTGTTGGGGCAATGGGGAGTAGGGTTCTCTCTCCTCCGCATTTCCGCCTCTTCCTGCGTCTATTAACCCCTCAGAGGTTTAACTCTCCCTAAGCATCTGCTGCAGCATCTGACTGCTGGCTCCTCTGCCCCCACAGGCATAGCAGGGCAGCCAAGAGAGCACCAGATCAAATCCAAGCAGTGCTGTATATCTGAGGCAGCCCTCCCAGGCTTGGCAAATGTCAAGTAGTGCACAGATGCATCCTGCCTGTCTCCAACTCCACTAGATCCTGAGGCTGCGAGTTGGACAGACAAGTGGATTCCCCTACCCACTGAGGTAGCCATGACTCCGAAGTGGGGAAAATGGATCAGGAACCCTAGTGCAGAGCAGGGAGAGGCTCCAAAAGTTAGGAGGACTGACTACTCAGCTTGGGGGGTAAGTCCCAAGCAACTCCTATAACAAAACAGAGATGGAAGGCTCACAGGGCCACATTTCCACATACACCCCAATCTTAAAATAGTTCCTGAGCATCCTAGGGAAAGAAGCAGTGCTTCTAATCAGCCCCCCTCTACCCCAAGCCAACCAGGAGGGTTCTGACAAGTCCCCCACCTCATCCTAGAAGGAATGGGACCCAGCAGGAGAGGATTTTGAGACAGACCACTCAAGAGGGCTCCAGGCCCTAAGGAAGCCAAGCTGCAGAAGTTCTCACAAAGTGGCAGCAGATCTTCTATGCTCCCAAAGCATGCAAACAATGGGGTTTTTTTAAATCTAAAAATGCCAAAAATAGAAAGAAAAAGCACCAAAAATCAAGGAGATACGAGTCTTCTGACTACTCCCCTTCCTTCTGTGAAGAAGCTGAGCTGTCTGGCTTTCAAACCTGAGCAGACTTCTATAAGTAAGCATCAGAGTAACCGATGAAGTGAGCTGTAGCTCACGAAAGCTTATGCTCTAATAAATTTGTTAGTCTCTAAGGTGCCACAAGTACTCCTTTTCTTTCTCCCATCAAATTCTCCCATGAGGTTGCAATACCCACTTCACTCCTCATCAGAAGAAGTGATTAGGGATGTATGGAACAAGCCTAGGGTGAGCATTGCTGCATCCCCTGAATACCAGACATTCTGGTATTTCAGGAATGGCATGGGGCTGTCCCCACCAGCAGGACCTCACATGCACTTGCACATCCAAGATTGTCCTGGAGTCTCCAGGAATTGAAGATGAATTTTTAATTAAAGATGTCATGTGATAAAACTTCCAGGAATATGTCCAACCAAAATTACACTAGTGGGGGAAATGGCATCCCCAGTCATCCCCTCACAATACTAGACAAAACCACATCTTTTTTCCTAAAATGCCAGACAGAGGACAAAAACATGGGGGGGGGGGGGGAGAAGGACTGTCTGGCTTAAAACCAGGCAAATGGCCTGCTTAAGCCGGTGATATGTTTGCCCTCAACAAGAGCACCCTCAGGCTCGACAGCATTCAAGAACCAACGAGCCCTATTGCTGAGACACCAAAGGTTGATGCCGCCATAGCGTCCCTCATCAAGGATATGATAATTCCCCCAAAAGGGGAGTTCTACCCTAAAAAACCCACAGATAGAAAGATGGAGGCCACTCAGAAAGGGCTTTGAAGCCTCCTCCACAATCTTCTGAGCATTCCTCACAGCTATCTGCTTTGTGGAGCATCTCTTTCCTAGCTGGAAGATCTCAAAGCTCTTAAGGACAGAGATCACCCTGACTTTGGCTCCACTTTGAAGAAAGTCTCTGTAAGCAGGGTTAGAATGAACTCTCCTCTGACATCCAGTGACGAGCTGGGGAAGAGGACTTCAGGAACCAACCTTGTTCGCATAGACACACCCACTCTGCCTCGGTGCACAGCATGATGGATCTGCTTTGCCCAAATGATCACTTTTGATTGGTGTTGGATTGCAAGTCACTTTGTTATTGGGTGCAGGGGTAATAAAGTATTATCATTGTGTGAATCAAGGGGAGCAAAACTGTACTTGGCATGCCCTGACTGAGGGGTTAGCCCTCAATTGAACTGCACTTGCTGAGCAGTGAGGTAGGGGTGCCAAAGCCCAGTGGTAATGAGAGAGAGGGTGGGGACTGGTGTTTCTACCTGGTGGTGTGGACCCTGCCTAAGGGTCCTAGACACCATTTGACCCTCTCCCTCTCCACTGAGAGTCTTCTTGTGGATTACTAGAGCTGAAATCACTGATAACCAGGCCTAAGTGTTAGACCTGTGCTGACACTGTTTCTGGTGAAAGAAAGACTAGCCAGCCTGCACTAGCAGTGAGGCACCCCCACTAACAGCTAAAATCAATGTTCCCTCTAATTTTTTCCATCCATGTGCGGAATGAATTTTGTTATGTGCACCAAATTATAGAGGTAATGTACAGATGTGCACTACCAGTAGAAACAAAAATCTCTAGATACAATATATATTATTAAAAAGTTATCATAGGGATAATTACTTCAGCCAGGACTGGTTAGGTATTTTGGAACTCACTACTCAAAGAATTATATTTAAGCATAAGAGAAAAATAAAAATTATGAAATGCATAGACCAGTCAAAAAACTCAAACAGCACTTTGAAAGAATAAAATTACAGAGACTATATGTGCATTGCAGGAAGGATCAAGAAGTAACAACAACAAGAACACTACAAGTATGTGTTGGAAGGTGAGTGAAAAACTGTGTGTGTGTGTGTGAGAGAGTCTGAGTGAGAGTGTGAGACAGACAGACAGTGAGTGAGACAGAGACATGTGTTGCCCCTTTAAGTACATTCACAGCCTGGCAAGACTCCCCAGTGGACTGCAGCTGCCCTGGGGCAGCCTTCAGGTAATCAATATTGCTAACTCATGCTATACGGTGCTTTTCCTTAAAGCCCCTGTGTTTATACACAGGCACAGGAGGATGATATTGAGGAAGAAGTGTGTATATACAGCATCGTCTTGAGTTCTGGGAGAAGTGGAGCAGCTTCCTCCCATTCTAAGTTCTAGTCAGGGGACTAAAACTTAAAGTATCCATATATCCAAAGTGTGGAGTCCTGAGCTGTGTGCCGATAGAGAAGTCAGGCCATTGCCCCAGTCCTGGCAACCTGGATCCAGGATGGGAGAATACATCTCCAAAACCACATTCTTCACTGAAAGGGGCTTTTTTGTTTCGTGTTCTACAGAGGACCCAGCCCTCTCTCTCTACCAGAGGCAGCTCTGTCGGGGTTACTGTCATTCTAGCATTTACACATCAATTTACAGTGTTATGACTCAATATTCACAATGGAAAATGATAGAAACTCAGGGATTGTTTTAATTAAAGCGCAAAGTATCAGCTGATGGCAAAATGCATCCCAAATGGTGGAGACTCACTAAAATCCTGAGCGCTGCCGTTTCTTTTCAGCCACCAGCTGTATATTGCTCTTTTAAGTAGATCAGCACTCAAAGCAGCCACCAGCAAGCTCCATTTGTCCTACTCCTGAACCCTGTCGAGTCTCCCCCACCCCGGGCTCTGCAGAGATGGGGTACTGGAGTGGGGCAGGGGGACACTGACATCAGCAGCCCCATTACCCCCCCACTCTGCATAGTAAGCAGGAGGCTCCCGGGAACAGCTCCAAGGCAGAGGGCAGGAGCAGTGTGGCAGTGGGTGGAGGGACACCTGAAGTGCAGAGCACTTGATAGCTTTCTGGGCAGCCACCAGCCATGCAGCTCACAGGGAACTTAGGTGGTGGGACTTCAAGACATCCCAGTGGTGGCAACAGAGAGGGAAGTTCTAGAGTGAGCAACAGTGGAGCAGCTGACAGCAGAGCAAGTGGCTGGTGGAGCGAGCAGCCAATGGTGGAGCAGCAAATGAGCGGTGGCTAAGTGAGAATCCCCATCTGCCTTCCAGACCCTTTAGTCCTCGCAACTACTGCCAGCCAGGAGGGCTGAGGAGCTCACTTGGAGCTCCAAACAGTGCAGCATCACCAGAGCAAGGAGGAAAAGGCTTATACCACATAACTCCTAGAGCTGAGAGTAATCAAACTCGCTCTGCAAAGGTTCCAGCCCATTCTAAGGGGGAACACCACCTGGTTCAATCAGACAATACAACTATGATCACACATTTAAAATCTAAGTGGGGGACAAGGAGTCCAGCACTACACAGCAGCAATGGAAATAATGAGGTTGGCAAATCAGTTCCTCCTTTCCCTCAGAATAATCCACATCAAAGAGGACCAGAGCCAAAAGGTAGACTGGCTCAGCAGGTGCAGGGCCAACAAACAGTAGTGCCTGAAATCAGAAGCTTTTCGATCTCATTGTTCAGACATTCGGCCTCCCTTCAACCAGCCTGTTCGCATATCCTATGAATGCAAAGAGGCCAAAATAAATTCACAAGCGAGGCAGACCCCAACTCCATGGGGACAGATGGTTTATCTCATAGTTGGTTGCAGGACCTCCTTTATGCATTTCCACCCTTTCCACTACTTGGAAAGGTGGTCCACAAAATAAAATGAGAATAAGCAACAGTAATACTGATAACTCCTCATTGGTCAAGACTACTTTGGTTCTCAGACCTGATAGAGCTGAAACTGGAGTTCCACTCCAGCTTCGGTGGAGACCAAACTATCTTTCAGAGAGTTCTTTTCTTCATCCAGACCTAAAACAGATTCAACTAATAGCCTGCCTATTGAGAGGGAAGCACTAGAAATTCTTGGTCTGTCATCCAGAGTCATTGCTTCAGTCTAGAGAGTATCCACACTAAAAAGGTACTCCTCTCTAGTCCAGATTCAACTACTGGTGCCAAGAACACAATGCAATTCCCAGAAGTCCAGGAATTCCAACCATTTTGACTTTCTCCAAGGATGTATGGACAGAGGCCTTAAGCCCAGTAACATTGCACATCAGGTGCCTGCAATTAGAAGTATGCTATTTGCAGGATCCTTGGGCTCCCTGGTGGACAATTCAAGGGTAGCCGGAGTCCTTCGAGCAGTCTGATTAGCCAGACCAGCAGTCAGGCCACTCTTCCCAGAATAGGACCTTCTGGAGTTTTGAGGGCTCTGACAAGCCATCCTTTTGAGCCTCTGATTTCAGTGTTGGCCTTTTATTTATCCATTAAGATTTGTTTCTTTGTAGTTGTTATGTCTGCCAGGCAAATGTGAAAGCCGGCAGCCTTATCTATACAGGAGCTGTACTGTGTTCCACAGGACACCAGAATCCTTTCCTCCTTCCACACTTCCCAAGAAGTTGTATTTCCTTCATCATTATGTCCAAAATCACAACATCTAACTGAAAAGGTATGGCACGTGGAGATTCTGTGTACAAACCCACACTAGAGAACAAGGGGTTAAGAAGCAACTCTGGGCCCACGTGGCCACACCCAGCCCCACCTGCAAAGCCTGCATAAGATGGAAGCAGGTCTTAAAAGGAGAAGCAAAGCAGCTCAAAAGGGAACAGGCAATGGAAAAGAGCAGACTTCAACTCTGGGGAAGTTTGGAGGTGGTGAAACAAGCGGGACAAGTTGACTATGAAATCTGACAGCCAGGGAAGAAAAAGAAAATGTAGGTGTACCATGTTAACCTTCTGAAGGCCTGGAAAAACAAAGGAGGACTCCTCATAACACCCTAGCTACCTGAACCCAGACTAGGCCCTCAAGCACCTGTGACCCCAGAAACTCAAGCAGTACCAATGGGAAAGGAGCTTCAACCAGAAAGCTCAAATGCAGCAATTGATTGAATCCTTCCCTGAAAGATTTTCAACCTTACTGGATCAGACACTCCTCGGGTATCAACACAGCCACTGAACCAGGACAACAGGTCTGCAATAACCCACAATCCCTTCCATGAAAGATGAGACATCATGCGAGAAGAGCTACAAGCCACATTAGACCTGCAGGTAATGGAAGAGTTTCACCATGAGTGGAGAAGTCTCATTGTGCTGGAACCACGATCAGATGGGACAACCCATATCTATATTGATTTAAGAAAAGTAAACGTGATCGAGGTCTGATGCCAACCTATGCCCAGGATGGCTCAAATGGCTGGCAATTGTCAAATATATCCCCACCGTAGACCTCACAAAGGGATACTGGTAGATCCCTCTGACCTTGGAATCTCAGGAAAAGACAGCTTTCTCCACCCCATTTGATCTGCACCAGTTCTGAACTATACCATTAGGCCTCCCCAGGAAAGTGGCCACTTTCCAATGACTCATGGACCAAGGGCTGCAACTGCATGACCAAAATGCTACAGACTACATAGATGAGATGCTGATTTACAACAGTAATTGTATTGGCCAGATGTAACATCACCTCTGTCCTACAGCCCTCGAGAGTGCAGGACTCACTGCAAACCCAGCCAAGTTCATGATGATGAACCAGGAAGTTCCATACCTTGGCCCAAGACCTGGAGAAATTGACCTGATAGTATCTACAAAGGAGAGACTGTTGACTGATCAGGAAGGTCAGAGACTTTATTTGCAATAACTGCAAATAAGTGCTCGGAGGGGGCAGCTGCTTACCACCCTCAGATGCAGAGCACAGCTGTCCACTATTGGACCCTGGATCAAAGCCCAGTGGAGAGTGTAGTCCCAGATTCCCCTATCCACTCTCAAAAGATGGGACATCATCAGAAGCCTTTACCTCAGTAGAGAGTCTAGCAGTAGAAGACCCTGATTGTTCAAGATCTGAGCCCCACAAAGTTCCCATACTAAAGTAAATGCCATGAAGTCTTCGGGGAAGCTGAAAGACAGGACTAATGGAAAAGGGGCAACCACCTGCTGCACCCCTGCCTGACCCCCCCTAGGTGGCACTGGTGGCCCTTTTACACACCTTAGAAGTCTGAAAATCTATCTCAAATATACAGAATCCATGAGAAGATCAAGTTCCCTTTTCATGTCTTTCCACCCAAAATGCCAGGGACTCAGAACTTCCAAGTCCTCCATCACTAGTTGGATTAGACTATCATTGTGGAAAACTACAAATCATCAGACACTCCTGTCCCAAAAAGGATCAAGGTACACTCCAAGAGATCCTTAGTAACCTCATGAAATGAGCAAGTGTCTCCACTTCACAAATTTGCAAAGTGGTCTACAGTTAAAACTTTCATCAATCACTACGAGGTGGCCTTTCTATCTTCTGCCGAGGCCTCCTTTGGCAGGAAGGTGCTGCAGGCGATGGCCTAGAAATAATACAAACTTTTAAGCGAGCTCAGGAAAAGATGGCTATTTCATAACCTTCCCTACATGTGTTCACAGCCTGCTATTTCCCAGACATCCAGAATTGTGGGACATGCTGGGCTGCAGAATGGAAAGAATTCTTCTGATAATTTCCTTTCTGACAGTAGCATATCCCATGATTCTATCCATCCTGTATGTCTCCTGAGTCAAGGTCAAATATTAAATGGAATTGTTACCATATGACCATCTTCCGTGGTCTCATGTGCACAGTTATTTCATTGTAGCTGGAATATTTGTTAATGATCTTATGCAAGTTTCACAGCTTTGGATTAATTCATCTGGCAGCAAGCTGGAGCAGAGGGGGCATAGCCTCCCTGCAGCTCTAAAACACTTATCTGCCACCACAAGCTTGAGAGAGAGGACAGTAATTCAGATGTCAAGAATTGTGGGAGACATTGCTAGCAGAAAATACATTATTGGTAAGAAATTTTCCGTTTCTAAGTCACACAAGAAGTCTGACATTCAGGAATGGAACCCAGATCTGTTGATTTCCAATCCAGTGGCTAGCAAGACCATCTTTTTATCATAACAGAAAATATGCAAGAACACATTTCAAAATCTCATAATACACATTACCGTTACAATACACTTTACTGTCTAATTCCCATTTGCACAAACCCAAAATGGTCTTGCTGTCCCCCTGCCACAGCTTTGAGTCATTAGCTACCAAAGCACTTCTGAAGTTTTCTTAGCACAGGTGAAATTGGCAAAAAAAAAAAAAAAAAAGTGATGAGAAGAACAGAAGTCACTTTTAAGCAGTGTATTCTGACGTATTCTTCTTATGCAAGAGAAGCAGTTTTAATCTTATTGAATACATACTGGAAATTAGCAAGGTTTTGCAAAAAACACCAAGTCCCTGGAAAACGAAGGCAAATCAAAATTTGCGAAGTGTGATTGAAGCTTATCTATTGCAGTTATGCAATGATGTTTTTGCAAAAACAAACTTGTGTGAAACTCACTCACCCATGGCTACTTTCCAGAACCTGTCATTTCCGTCAATTACAGCCTGATCAAGACCATTGAAGTCCTCAGAAAACTTTCCAGCGATTTCAATGGCCTTTAGACCAAGCCCATACACATGAGCTGTTCCACAGACCATTCTCCAATTGACTTTAATAGTACTTTCTACTTTCAGGCTATCATATTGACATGAAATATCCCTTTTCTGCTTTTCCTCACCATCCTCAAACAAAACTGAAATTTACTCATTTGTGTTATTTTCCACTGTCTTTAAATGTCTAAATCTAAAAAATCTAAAATGTCTTTAAAGCTGAATTCTTGATTCACAGTGTATTTGGTTCCTCTTTTTGTACCGATGCCCATGTTTTCTTTGTCCATAAAAGATGTTTTAGAATATTAAAACATCATTTTGAAAGAGAAAGAAGATACAGCCATGTGTTACTGCTTTGTTTCCCATTGTCTTCTGGTTCATTTCAACCCAACCTTAGTCTAACAGTTGGAGAGAATGTACAAAGGTTTGTTAACTAGATTTCAAATCTTAGCCCAACTACTTTGTAGCAGTTCTACCAAGACCATCTTCAGAAGAAAGTCCACACAGATATAAAAATGTCAGTGATAGATTGTCTTGGTGAATCTAGTGCTCCAAAAATAAGTTCACCTCTTAAGTATTATTTTTAGACACTGTTAGAGGCTAAAGAGCGAACTGACAAAGTTTCATCAAACTTTTAGAAAGAATTGTAGGCTCCCTTTCCTTTTTTCAAGTCTGTCTATTTTTTTATACTAAATACAAAATCACTAGGTTTTGACTTTAAGGATCCTTTTCTCCCTCTTACCAGAGATAGCAAGCCTGTCAATCATTCCAACAACAGTAACCACAAGGGAGTGTTTGCTGCAGGATAGCAGATACAAGAAGCAGCTCTTACTTTAGTTTATTTGAAATCAGCTCTAATATGTATGTCTGTAGAAAAAATTATCCATGTTTGGTAAGCCATGTTCTTTTTACTGTTTTTGTATCTACTGGACAAAATCACCAGTGCTACATGTTTATACTTTGTATTAAAGTGATACCTTAAAGATCTAAGATGTTAGCATTTAGATTGTTAATGAAAATGATGTTTCACTATTAATATTAGTCGAGGAAACAGAAGTTGATGTAGTTGCTGCTTTTTGTAAAGCTGAGTTTGATTTTAAAGTTTGCAATAAATGTATATGTTAAATGATTACATACATGATAGAAGAAAAGGAGTACTGGTGGCACCTTAGAGACTAACAAATGTATTCATCGGATGCATCCGATGAAGTGAGCTGTAGCTCACGAAAGCTTATGCTCCAATACATTTGTTAGTCTCTAAGGTGCCACCAGTACTCCTTTTCTTTTTGCGAATACAGACTAACACGGCTGCTACTCTGAAATACATGATAGAATGTAAGTATTCGTGTTTGTATTAGTATTTGTGTTTGTATTAGTAAGTATTTTAGCAAGAAAGATTATGACATTCGCTGAGATAAATTTGTTCTGCTTAATGCAATGACTTCTAATAAATTGAAAATTGAATGTTTACCAAATGGAACTCCAAAGAATTATACCACATAAAAATGCAGTTGGCACTTCAAAACTGTAGATATATACACACGTGTACGGAGTAAATTGCTAAATAGTTTTACAGTCACCGGGTTTTAATAATATGCTGGTTGTTAGTAAATCTGTCAATCACTTTGCAAGTCACAACATATAGCAGAATTTGAAAAAGGGTAACAGACAAAATATTTTAAACTTAGTTAGAATCAGTTCCAATCCTTGAAAATGTGCCCAAAAACTGTTTGCACTGGGAAATAAAACAGGAAGAGCAATTAGAAAGCAGAACATTCCTTGCTCTCCAGCCTTTAATGGAAGACTTCACATTACGTCTGTTACAGTGACTCAGAGCTGCAATGCAGAATAAGCTGGTTTTATTGGAAGTGCATCTTTGCAATTTTATTTCCTGATGTATATGATACTCTTATCTATTAGTCTTATTTTTAAAATAATTTTATTGAATAAAGATGTTCTTTAATAGCATTAAGAATTTGAGGCCAAATTTTTTCTTTCAAATGCTCATTATGCATACAGTATTTAATCAAATGAATTATTTTACCCTGAGAGCACTGTGCCAGCACCTTAAACAGAGAGTCAGGTTAAGTAATTTGACAATCTAGAAATACAAATCCTGTATCTGAGCGCGCGCGCTCGCTCGCTCTCGCTCTCGCGCTCGCTCTCTCTCATCATAGTGTGTCAAAACATAGAAGTGTGTCAAACACAGTCTAAGAGCTGATCAGAGTGACTATGAAAAAGTTAAAGGTGTGCAAGAGGCAGTTGTCACTAACACTAACTTATTTACACCATGTGAAAAATGAAGCAGATGCCACTAAAATGCCTATAAACGTGGCCACACTGTGTCAATCAATCAAGCACAAGTATCCTTATCTTAACTCACTTCAATGGGTATTTCTGCCTGTATAAGGATGATATGACCCTATTACTGAATACCTTCTTATATTCAAAATCACTGTCCTGAAATAATGAGTGCATCAGTTTCCAAATTACTTGAAAAGGCGTGTACTTTAAGCAATCAAGCAGGAAAAAGTTGCAAAAGGGACTTCCTCTTTCAATTTCCACAGCAGATGGTGAATGTCAGTGAAGCAAAGAGTTTACTGTCACCAGAAACAGATCAAATCCTCCTCATCGGATAGCAAAAAATGGCCACAAAACTACCCCTTCGAGAGGAATGTGAGAATTGGACAACTCTTCAAGTTGCAGATCTCCTAAGACAGGTACTGAACCTAGGGCTCAGACTGCAGATAGTACAGTATATCATATTTGTTTCAGTTCAACTAGCAAAATAGGTTGCTGGACTTATCTACTCTTTGTGTTCAGTGTTGTAGCTGTGTTGGTCCCGGGATATTAGAGACACAATATATTACCACACCCACTTTATCTACTCTCTGTAATATGTGTGATTACTCCCTCCTGGATATAAACATAGATGCTAAAATGTGTTTAAAGCAGTTTAGTTAGCAATTGTGACTACCAAGGACTTATGTGTATTGATATTCTGTAAGTTTTTCTGTGTTCTCAGTTTTTATTGAAATTCAGCCCATGACAGAAGTTGCTTGTTAAGATAAAAAGTATCCTGCACAAGGCAAAGAACCACAATCATGTGTGCACACAGGGCTATATTGAGAAATATCTACACACAAAAATCATGCCACCTTTTATTTCCTTCTGGCATTAACTAACAATTTTATTGGAAGTATGTGTGTATTATTTTAGAGTGAGAGATCATCACTAAGATTTGCAGGATTTCAATATTAATTTGCTAATCACCTTGTAGTTTCTAAATGCTCCCTTGAAGTGAAGGGTACTTTAAAATCCTTGAGTTTTTTATCACTCTGTTGCACCTAAGCTCCATTGGATGCTCAGTTTGGGCATCCAAAAGTTCATGGAGAATAGGTGCATCAATGGCTATTAGCCAGGTTGGGCAGGGATGCAACACCATGATCTGAGTGTCCCTAGCCTCTGTGTGCCAGAAACTGGGAATGGACAACAGGGGATGGACCACTTTATCTGTTCTGTTCATTCCTTCTGAAGCACCTGGCATTGGCCACTGTTGAAAGACAGGATACTGATCTAGTTGGACCATTGGTCTGATCCAGTACAGCTGTTCTTATGTTCTCAGGCAAGCAGGGAGGCAGACTAGGTGGTACCTTCACTCCACACACACTCTCTCCATCCCCACCAGCTATATCAATGGCAAATTATTTCACCTTGGAAAGATAGAGGTTCCTGGCATACTCCAGCAACAGTGTGCTACACACTGTCCTTTATTCCAGGAGCCTGCAAAGTCACAATCTTGTTCTGTTTTGGAAAGAACTAATTATTTAGAACATGAGAGCAGTTTACTAAATCTCACTTAGAAATACTGGTTTAGACACTGATCTGGCTAAATGGGTCAGCAACCCTAACATTAAAAGTCTGGTTGGTTTTGATTTACTTTCCTCATCGAGGTTTTCCAACATAAATACTTTAGGAAAAAAAAAAAAACAAAGAAAATATACTTTACTTAGACTGAAGAGAAAAGTGCTATAGAAATAAAGCATCAGCTCAGAAAATCCAGTATCATTTTACAGCTTTGTTTCTGTACTACACTTTTTTCTGGTTCATCTTTCAAACAAAATGTTTACAGCTACACTTTAAAGAACAATCAGCAAACACTGAACAAACACTTGGCAAACGGACCCTAGAGTTTACAATCCTTGCCAAACAAATATGTTTTTCAAATTTCAAGTTTACTTTCTTAGCACTCTCAAATGCTTAAACCATTAAGGGTGCTAGCCTGGAACGTGCTGAGCACTTACTGCAGACTGCTGTGTGCCTTCAATTCCCATTGACTCTATAACTGCAGGCAGTTCTTACACATCTAGTGGAAGCCAAAATTTGCCTTCTTTCTGAGCATCGAGACTGTTAAATGTATAGTTTTCCTGAGTTCAATGGCTTACCTCTAAGCAAATGGAATGAATTTATATGACCCTAATTTTAAATTCACACTGTTAATGGAGTTTAAGACAGATTTGATGGTTAAGCTGAACTACTTGAATTCACTTAAAGTGCTATACATTTTTAATGAAAAAAAAAGTGCTGCAGTTTTTCTCCTGAAGTTCCTAAGCCCTCGGTTGTGCACACAACAAGACAGTTCTTTTAAAAAACCATGCCAAAGTGCTAAAGCTCATCAGTCAGAAACACTCTTAGGGCGTTTACCAAACCAGCTCTATTCCTGGCCACCCTTTATAATGAAAGCCTATTGAGTCTGTGTGACTGGATCCCTGAGCTTCAACCTGGAACTGTGGGATTGCTGTGCTCCCTTAATTCTCCAGCCTGGGCTGTCTCACACAATGCTATGCCAGTGACAAGCAGCAACACCCTTCAGGTGCTGTGATTATTCAGTCAGCATGGGGAACCCCACACCCAGCGAAATTACATGAATGCTCCCTGAGCCACTCATGAATCATACAGAGAGGTACCAGCCAATCACCCAGGCCCCAGCCTTCCACCCCAGAAATACACCATCTTACACTCAAGACTCTCTTGGACAGTGCAAAGTCATTAATTAGTCCATCTCTTCTTTAAAGGAAAGTGGACATGCACCAGTGTTTGTAATCTGAGCTCAGATTCCTCAAAGCACTTCAACCAAAAACAAAAAACACTTTTTAGGTAAAGTATAAAACAGATTTATCAACTATAGGTAGATTTTAAGTGATTTATAAGTAACAGGCATAGAGATCAAAGTTGGTTACCTAAGAAATAAAAATAGAAATGCTGTCTAAATTCTAAGCAAGTCTGGCATCAAGCAGTCTCTCACACTAACAGATGTTACAGGCATACAGGCAGCTCAGTTCCTCAATACACAGACTGAACTCCCTTCCAGCCTGGGACTAAAGTTCAGACACACCTCCACACCCTCACAGTGGATCTCACCTGACTGGCCAGTGAGAGTTGCTCCTTTGTTCCTATTGAAAGGCTGGCTGTGGGCATTTCCCAACATCACAACTTATTTCAGTAACAAATATAGCAATACTCATAACTTTACATACAACAATAGTACATAAAATTCAACAGAATATTAAGTTTTAACCTGATCAAGACTTTCATAATGCCTTGCAAGACATGCATTGTACAAAATATATCCTAATCATATCACAGTATGAATAGGGAGTTCCAGGGAGTTACTTTGACACTCTGTACCTCCCAGTCTGCTCTTTCTGATCAAACACTTAACTTCCTTTTGTCAAGGAACAGAGCTTCTTGGGAGTGACAGGTTAGAACCCTGCACAGGACTAGTGTAAAGCCCTGCAGCGGGATTGAGTCTTGCCAGTCCCGCAGGAGACTCTGCCATAATAGCAAAAGCAGAATTAAAGAATAGTCCCATGCAGGGCTCTACTGCAGGTTTGCTTCATTTTCCTTTACAACTGATCCACTTAGATATATTAAGAATTAAAAAAAGATATATCAGTATCTGTTCTCTAAGTTTGATTTTGAAAGTTGTTTTCTGAGCCACATTCTCTAGGAATGCCTGCCAGTCACACACTGCAATATTATTTACCTAGTTATCCACTTCAGATGAAATATACACAGATTCCTGCAACTACCACATGCAGTTCAATTTCAGCATAAAATATATCTATAAACTTATCTAAGATTTAGACCCATGTATAGTTTTCAATTTCTTTTTGTAATCCTCTTCCCCCTCTCCCCCCAGATTCGAATGCCTGAATCTGCGGCAGTAGTGGAAAAATTGGATATTAATGGAACTAAATTTTTGGTAAGTAATTAAAATATTTTCTCTGTTAGACATCTCTTAAAGATTTTCTATGTGAAACTTGTATTCACAATTGCAGGGTCCATTATGCTGGCTTCTTTCATGACTAATGGCAAGTTAGTCACTTGTTCTGATCCTGACCTTTGAGACATTTTCAAGGCTTGCTACTGTGAACAAAGAAAGCCACTCATGGTAGCAAAGTTCAGCCCTGCTACACATCCTAGAATAGGTGCAACAAATGCCTAGATACACATCCAAGCATCTGGTTGTTGGAAGAGAGGCCCCCTTATGGAAAGAATCACTTTCCTTTAAATTCTGTAGGACATTTTCTATAGGATTTTTTAAACAGCTGCTACAGAATTCTAGAGGCTGGTTTTCTCTCTGGTGAACTATTTTCCCCACCAGAGTGTGGTCAGACCTCTGAAGGAAGGTAAGCAGGAGAGGAAGAGAAGCACTAGAGGTACTGCTCCTTCCATACCAGCAGTTACTGAGGTAGAGGCCTTTAAACCCCATGCTGACTCCCTGAAACACAGAAATGAGGTCCTTTTGTGGAAAATGGGGAGAAAGCTGCTAAAAAATATTTAAAGTATATTTCTACTCTGCAAAGAAACTGTGTCTATATGGCCCTATCTTAGAAACCTGTTCCTTGGTATCTTAGGTGTGATAGCTGCTCACTCTCCTGATAAGGCTCTGATCTGCATAAGTGGACTCCTGCCCCCGTAGAGTGCCACTGACTCCAGTGGGATTGGAACTTACACCATCTGGACATAAAAGATCCCCCTGCAAGATCAAGAAGTTATTACCTGTTTCTATTAGCACTGCAGAGCTAATACAGCTATGAGAAAGGGAGGCTGAGTCTTGGCCAGCTCATGCATCACCAGCAAAACTGTAAAAGGAGTTCTGTTCGCAGTCTTTGTTGCGGGATGAGTGACAGTGTTGGGTGGAATCTAAATGACGAATAATCCTCGTGTTCGTTCTTTGCACCTGAATGAATTTTACCCATAGCAAGAAAAAGAAACATGCCCATTGCATAGCATTGGTGGAATGGAACATGAGAAATCTTTTCAGAACTAAATGGTAAACTAATAGGACAAGTGACAAAAAGGAAAAGGAACCATGGGTGAGTTCTGCAAGATCATCTGTGAGCGAAAGTAAAACAAAAGTGAAATGAGTGAAAGTGAATGTCTGCTAGTATGCTATGCACATTATGTATTTTCTTTCAAACTTTTAATAGTTGCCCAGTTTTAAGATTATCTTATTCTGCATTGTAGAAAACATGGCAATATGTGAAATGCCTGTGGAGTGCCACTAGCAACATTCATTTCTAATATTATACAACAAAAGAATGGCAGATCTCACACCCTACAGAAGATTCGTAGTGCTTTCATGTGCTCTTTAATTGAATTGTTCCACAGCACTGTCAACAAGATAGGAAATCCGTAATAAATTATGCTTGAAACAGAATGAATTATGCCAATACTGTAAAAAATGAAGTACAATAGCTTGTTAATAGTGACAACAGCTTTTGATCTAGTGGTTTGTACATGTGACTAGTAATCAGAATTCTTACATCCTGGATCGGTCACTGTCTTCCTTTGTGAGCTTTGGCAAGTCCCTTAACCTTTGAGCCTCAATTTATTGGTCTGTAAAATAGGGATGGATACTACCTACCACACAGGGGACTGTGAAGCCTTAATGAATGTTTAAACTACTTCGAGCTCCTCAGTTGAAAGGCACTATACACAGGCCTCCAGTGGCTAGAGAGCAAGAAAAAGCACTCAAGCTGGTCTGATTCCACCTAGCAGGTAGCAGTGGGGCATACACACAAGATAAACTACTCTCAACTACTGCACTCGTGTGCATTAAGACAGATATAGCTTTTTCTGAGATATATTGCATTGCATGGGACTATGCGTCAACAGTATTCAGACCTCAATTTTCATTTTTGCTATGAGGTGTATCAGCGACCTCTGGACATTTGACTTCATCTAAAGTCAGAGGATTTAAAGTAGGATGGCAACCATTTCTTGGTGCCTTCACTGTGACTTAAATATATGTTTTTCTTTTTTCCATCACACAAGGCACTGCTTGCTATGCAGTCTTTAGAAACAGGAGGTGCGCTACCCCTCTGTTGTATGATTGGCACTGCAACGTATGGAGTATTGTCCGTGAAAATGCAGATAGAGCCTGAAGGAAGCAGGCTAGATAGGCAGGTATGCAAGCCAATGAGAGTGGATAGGCCGGCAACAGAAAACAAGATGAATAATCTGCCAGAGAAATCTTGCACAAAATAAAGCAAGCCAGCCTGCCACGATTCTTTGTTCGGCTCTTGTTGAATATCATAACTCATGCATCCAATTATCAAAATTAACACACCTCCATGAAGATAAACCACCTAATTATTGCAGAAGGCAACTTATTCACTAATTTACTGTAAAGCAACTTACTTTCCTAAGATGTATAGCATGCCTCCTTTCGGAGTATGAAGGACTAGCCAAGGGGGCACAGTGAGACTTGTTAGTTGTTCCTCCATAGTGTCAGATTTCATTTCAAAAATTGACCAGAGTAACCAATAACACATCTGCCTGAATTTGAGGGGAGCCTAAAACAACAGCTGGTGTCTGAAATGAAATGAATGGAGCAACGGGTGCTGACTTAGATGCCAAACTGTCAGCATTAACTATTTCAACATGCAAGGCATGAAGGAATGGAGCAGTAATATCATATTACAGAGATTTACACCAAAGAAGGGAAAGAAATATTAAGGTGTGAAGGCCTTTAACAAACATGGTGGGGTTTCAGTGGTGTCGTCATTGGTTTAATTTTTTTTGAAGAGGGGCTCAGCTTCAAAAGTTTGTGAAGTGCTGCAGGAAATTATGTAGCTCAGAATGTACTTGGTAACAAAATAAACAATGTGTGTTTCACGCCGTTTGTCAAATATTACATTTTAATTGAAAATAAGCTGAATGAACTGGGCAATATGCAAGCCCTATTTGAAGTTTAGAATGCTAGAAGTCTGGCTGTAAATGCAATCATAGAACTGGAAGGGACTTCAAGAGGTCATCTACTCCAGCCCCCGTACTTGAGGCAGGACTAAGTATTCCTGACAGGTGTTTGTCTAACTTGCTCTTAAAAATCTCCAATGATGGAGATTCCACAACCTCCCTAGACAATTTATTCCAGTGCTGAACCACCCTGACAGTTAGGAAGTTTTTCTTAATGTCCAACCTAAACCTCCCTTACTACAATTTAAGCCCATTGTTTCTTGTCCTATCAGAGGTTAAGATCAATTTTTCTCCCTCCTCCTTGTAACAACCTTTTATGTACTTGAAAACTGTTATGTCCCCTGCTCAGTCTTCTCTTTTCCAGACTAAACAAACCCATTTTTTTCAATCTTCCCTCATAGGTCATGTTTTCTAGACCTTTAATCATTTTTGTTCCTCTTCTCTGGACTTTGTCCAGTTTGTCCACATCTTTCCCGATATGTGGCACCCAGAACTAGACACAGTACTCCAGTTGAGGCCTAATCAGCAAGGAGTAGAGTGAAAGAATTACTTCTCGTGTCTTGCTTACAATATTACTGCTAATACATCCCAGAATGATGTTTGCTTTTTTTGCAACAGTGTTACACTGTTGACTCGTTTAGCTTGTGATCCACTATGATGCCCAGATCCCTTTCCGCAGTACTCCTTCCTAAGCAGTCAGTCATTTACCATTTTGTGTGTGTGCAACTGACTGTTCCATCCTAAGTGGAGTACTTTGGATTTTTCCTTATTGAATTTCATCCTATTTACTTGAGACCATTTCATCAGTTTGTCCAGATCATTTTGAATTTTAATCCTATCCTCCAAAGCACTTGCAACCCCTCCCAGCTTGGTATTGTCCGCAAACTTTATAAGCATACTCTCTCTGCCATTATCTAAATCATTGATGAAGATATTGAAAAGAACCGTACCCAGAACCAATCCCTGTGGGACTCCACTCGTTATGCCCTTCCAGCATGACTGTGAACCACTGATAACTATTCTCTGGGAACACTTTTCCAACCTGTTATGCACCCACTTTATAGTAGTGCCATGTAGGTTGCATTTCCCTAGTTTGTTTATGAGAAGGTCATGCAAGACAATATCAAAAGCCTTACTAAAGTCAAGATCTACCACATTTACCACTTCCCCCCATCCACAAGGTTTGTTGCCCGGTCAAAGAAAACTATCAGGTTGGTTTGACATGATTTGTTCTTGACAAATCCATGCTGACTGTTACTTATCACCTTATTATCTTCTAGATTTTGCAAATTGCTTGATTTTCTTCATTATTTTTTCTGTGTACAGAAGTTAAGCTGACTGATCTGTAATTCCCCAGGTTGTCCTTATTTCCCTTTTTATAGATGGGCACTATATTTGCCCTTTTCCAGTCTTCTGGAATGTCTCTTTTTCAAAGATAATTGCTAATGGCTAAGATATCTCCTCAGTCAGCTCCTTGAGTATTCTAGGATGCATTTCATCAGGCCCTGGTGATTTGAAGACATCTAACTTCTCAAAGTAATTTTTGACTTGTTCTTTCCCTATTTTAGTCTCTGATCCTACCTCATTTTCACTGGCATTCACTATGTTGGATGTCCAGTTGCCATCAACCTTCTTGGTGAAAACCGAAACAAAAAAGTCATTAAGCACCTCTGCCATTTCCACATTTTCTGTTGTCTTTTTCAATATAATCACATAACATGCTATAAAGTGGCCACAACACCTTACATCAATTTTTTCTGGTTTCAGACAGGGAATTTAGTAGTATAATTGACATTCAGATTCAGCAGATATGTTTACTTCCTTGAACATTTTTCACCCATCTTGGTTTTAAGTAGTAATAAGAATCATTTTATAGCAATACTCATTTCTATTCTACAAACACACCCTATGTTTCAGACTGCTCTTTATAGGAAACAAGATTAAATGGATTTTTAAGAAATTTTGAAACAAACACCACTGCCCTTACAACTTCTGTGAAATTGAAATACAACAACATATGGTATATTAGAATGAAAGAACACTGAGCAGTTTAATTTTCTTTATTACCACTGGCATTATATTTGTTATCGTTATTCCACATGCATATCACATCCAAATGATACTAATCTGGTGCTAATGTGCAGACCAGCATTTAGCAACAGCTGAATTGCACAGGGTGTATTATATTTTCTCTCTCATTGGTATTTAATGGTTCAGTATTTGCTGCATTGTGCTCTGCTTTTCAGTTCTTAGAGTGCTTAGCCTCTTTGGTGCTTTTTTCTAATTTAATGTTGATTTTCAAGTGAGGGATTGAAAAAGAAGTAGGGATCTCAGAATTGAGAGTTGAGTTTTAAAGTAAGTTGATTTAAGATGCTACTATTGTCACAATAAAGTAGATATTTACAAGAGATAGGCTAGAAAATCTGAAACTAACGAAGAGGTTATATTGATTCTGGACATGTTTCACATTAAATATTTTTACACGTTTCTCTTTCAAGACGGTTTTGGATTGGGTATTTAGCACTTGAGTTGTTTGGGCTATTGAATACTTTAATTATTCACCCACATTTACTTTTCGAAAAGTAAATTTTAAAGATAAATCCTTGGCCCCACTATGGCTCCTTTGTGCTTCTCTGGCAGGACAGAGCAGCTGGAAAGCTGGTGAATTCAGCTCTGATGATTCCCTTTGCTTAAGTGGAATCCCAAGGTGGCACAGAACCATTCTTGCTCTACATCCTGTTCCCTCCCCCCCAGTTCCCAACAGAGTGAATGTTTCTCAGTGATCCCCAGCTGCTAGAATGGCTTTGGAGCCCTGGACAGCTGGGATGTAAATTACTGTGGCCCTGAGGCAGCTATAACTTATGGCAGGGGCAGGGCTATGGAGTTGAGGAGCATACCCACATTCCCAGCTTACGTGTCAAGCACAGTTCAGCTGGACCTGAACATTTGGTCCTGAGGGTTCAGTACTGGAAATAGAATCTAGATCCTGAGTGTCTCATCTGAACTTGAAAAAACAATTATAGGGAGGGTACCAGCTTAACAAAATAAACAAGAGGCATGCTAAACACTCAGTTGTGACCGAATACCCCAATACATTAGACAAAAACACTCTTCCAGTGCCTTCCCATGTATCAGATACATTGAAGAGTATTGCCAAATTTTACCTCTGAACAAGGTTGCAGCACAAGCCAGCAAAGAAGGGCTAAAGATACCTGTGGGCTATTGTGACCTGTTAGTTATCACACTATCTCCAGTTTTTACCAGTGAGCTGTTTTCTTAGACTTACCTTGTCAAGTACTTAAAATGTTGCAAACCACATTTTTCAGCCAGTATTATTTACTAGTGCTTTTCTTGATCAAAAAGATTATAGTTCATAAGGCAATCTCAAAAATCTTCATTGCTACATTTCAGAGGTATTCAGGCTTTTCCTATAATATGAACCATATCTTAATAGAGATTGTCTGGTGGACTCACCTGCCCTCCCTTTTGCAATTACAGAGTTTCCCAGTGGCAACTGCAGCAATTGCGCACATGGAAAAATATCATTAAAAAAGCATTTATCTATCTTTGGCTGCATAATGGATGAAGTTCCATTGGAAGAAAGTTAAATAGACCATCTCATTTTGTTCATTTTACTGCATCTTTACTGCATCAGTTCTGTTCCTCTCTTTTGGTCCCATGCACATTTCACTGCCACCTAGATCCCCTCTCTGCACATGCTTCCCAGTGGCTTGTTCCTCTCTCTGCCTCCTCCAACTTACACATGCTTCTCTGGAAATGCTGCCCAGCCACCCGGTGCTCTTCTTCCCTTGGGCATGCTGCCCAGTCATCTCCTTCTCTTCACCCACCCCCTCCCCCACCACCACCATGCATGACTCTCCTGCTGGTGGCTTATCCCATTGGTGGTTCCAGTCTTTGAGGGTAACTGGTTTCAAATTGTAACCCTTTTAATAGATTCTTTAACTTACCTGTGCACATTAGTTATCAGAGTAAAGACAAAGGGAAGGGGTTGGTTAAAAAAGGTTGGTTAAAAATAGACAACACAAGTGAAAATAAGACATGACAATCTTGCACAATTATTAGCCATTAACTGAATGGTTTATTAAATCTTTCAGGCTCCAGTGTCAGTGTTTCTTCTGTAGCAATGGTCAACATGAGTACTACCTAACAGAGCAGAGTGCTGCATTCCTAATGTTCAGTAGGAGATACTAAGGACAACTGTAGCATAGATAAGGCAGCTCTCTGGACTATAAGCATGGCAAAAGTTGGAGGTAGAGGAAATTATGATCCTGATCCCCAGTGGAGCTACACAGATTTACACCGGCTGAGGATGTAAATGGCTAAGTGTTTAAATCTTCACCTATATTCCATTGAGGATTGCATCTTTGTTTATCTATTTTTAAAGTTTTTCAGGTCACCTTAGAATATCATTATCCATTAAGTGAGATATTTTTACTGTTTCCAGCCAAACATGAACCCAGCTCTGAAAGCAGTAACATGCACTCTCATGATCAGTTCAGAAAGAGGGAAATGACTGGGGAACATAATCAGGGAAAAAGGAAACGTGTTGTACTTTACTGTAACTGAAGCATGGAGAATGATTTTTAAAGTGATTTTAAGGCCTGGGTTAAAAGGAAAACATTTTATAGCTGAATGCACTTGCTACCATCAATCATCTTCAATTAAATAAGAGGGAGAAAGGGCAATACATATTCATATTTCTTCAACAAAGCATAAAGAATGTGTACAAGTGTAAGAGTAAACTGCATATTTATCTTTATTTTTCTCCAAAAGGCAGAAAAAGAAGATAGATTATGTGCTGAAATCTACAATACCATCAATTTACACACCATTTAACTGTGCCATTCAAGAATACAATTATGAACTGATGACAGAAAATTAACCTAATTCTTAAGATTATCAAGAAAATAGTAGGTTAACGTACAACTCAAGCATTAGTGCCAAAAGCCCATAAAATTTTAATTGGAGATTGAAATTGTATCAGGTTGTTTTGATTTATTTTCCTTCTAGATATTTGCAAATATCCCAAGTAGCTATTTAGTGCATTGTCTAATGCCCTGATCTTGCAATGCAATCCCGTAACAACAAATCCTGAGACAATGCTGAAGTATCTATTGAAGGACTGGGACCTTAATTTTTACTGTGACAGCAACAAACTTCTGCTATTATTCTAAATATTGCTACCAGAAATGGTTTAAACATTAACTTTGTTTATTCTTATGCAGTGGCTGTGAATTATGGGAAGTGTTTGTCTGCATTCCAGTCCTTGAACTCCGTCACAAAATAATCCAGCAAATTCTAACTGTCAAATCATTCATAATTACATTAAATATGGATTAAAGAAATATTCTTTGAAACTGAATCCTTTGTTCTTAAAGCTAACAGATCACGTGGAAAATTACAATATTTTTAAAAGTCCTTCAAGTTTTATGGAGGTGTCAAATTCAGGGAATGTGCAAGGAACTATGAGGAGTGGTAGGAATTTTAAAGGTCATGGTGTCACAGATTCCAACCTTAACTTTCTGAGAACTGAACTCCACAATGGAAAAGCTCTACACATTCTCAGTATTTCCAATTTTGAACCAACTGCTGCTTATTGCTTTACCCAGACATTCTTGCCTGGTTAACAGTACAAAACATCAGTCATATGAATGCACCAACTCAGAACCTATTAAAGGAAGATGCTAAGAGTGACTTTTAATTTGGGGCACCTCTATTTTTGGCACTTGGATGCTCATCCCTTTCTGAAAATCAGGATATATTAAAGTGTCTCAGGTTGAGCACCCAAAAACTGAATTGTCCAAAATCACTAGTCACTTTTGAAACCTCATCCAGAAACTTTTGTCACTATTCTATTGTCACACCCCAGCTTCAGAAATCTTCCCTGTGAGACCCTGTAATATCATCATTTCAGTCACCCTATATCAATCTAAACTTCTTCCAATACAAGGCTATATATTTCTAATTGCCTGTTTTTTCTTTGTGCTTGAAGACATAGAAATACAGGAAAATAATGCAAGTCTTTTAAGAGACTAAAGGTATTTTGTTCATTTTCCATTATTTTGATTGTTTATGCAATATTTGGTATTTTAAATAACAAATGATGAAAAGCAAGGGCATGTCACAGTGAGTTATGTTGTCTGATAGGTTATTTGAGGAACTGATGTGGAAGTTTTCAGTCCCATTAGGCAACTTCTTTGGGAGGTCAGCAAATATTCCACAAAATTCTCACACAACCACAGGGCAATTTGAGAAAGACAGCTTCTCCTTTCTTTCCTATGAGGAATAGTGGGTGAGATTCCCTGGTTGCTTTGTGCTGTTCCGGCAACACAAATTCAGTTAAAATGGGCAGTTAGGCCAGGTTTATGATTCATTCTCATCACAAGAGAGACACAAAGCTGCCAGAATGTAGTAGCTTGTGGCCAGCCAATGGTGATTTTTCAGAAGCATTTAAGGAAGTTAAATTTCATGCTTTTTGACTAATGAAGAAATAAACTGGAATGATGTGGAAGAATTTGCTAAATATTTATATTTAAATGATGACAGTTACGAAATGGCTATGCCACCAATCTGCTGGATGAGCAGATAAAGCAAATGCTCAGGATTCCTGTCAAAGTTCATTGAGATCTGGATATCAGTTACCTTGTAGAACACCCTTCTTCAAATTCTAGGTAATAATGGCATGTTTGCATTAGGAAATTATCAAATTGCAGGACCCGTATGGGTTTTTATAGGCAGATGTGTGACAACAGAACTAAATTTAAGTAATATGATCAACATTAAAATTACATTTTCATTTTAAATGCATTTTTCAAGTAACCACAAAATGACTAACTAAAGGAAATCTCTTCTCAGTTTGTTTACTTCATATTTCATAGCACTTAGTGGAATTCAGTTCTCCCATTTCGTTGACAGTGTACAGCCTTCCACAGGCTCTGCATGCCAGTTCCTGCAGCAGCAGAGCTGAGACAGAAGGTAAAAATGAACCAGTAACAAACACGTGTGCACAGAGGAGGGGATGGGGCCTGAGTATACTTGGTTTTGTTCCTCTCAGGCCCACACAGAACATGCTTCTAAACAAAAAGGAAAGTAGAAAGTGCCTTAACATTCTTGTTTAGTGTAAAGTTGCTCTCTCGGGAAACCTATCTTTTAAAATGAGTCAAAAATGTAAGTTGACAGTGTTCCTTTAAAGAGACTGAGTTTCCACTAGATGGCAATTTTGAGAACCCAAAGAGGGGCGTCAAAAGATTTAATTAACATGGCTTGTAAGGATAGCAATGTGAGCATGAAGACATACATACCTACCTACCTGACAAGGTACTAGTTTAGGCAGCCAGAAAAAGTAATATTGTGGTTACATGGCATCAGAATAAACTGAGAGAATGAAGTGGTATATCCCAAGCCAAGAAACCCCATCTAATCAGATACTTAGCAGAGCTCCCAAAAAACAATGCAGCCATTATTAGTGTAACTGTCTTACAGGTGGGCCTGTAGAGACCACTACATTGTAATATATAGGACCGTCTTCTCAGACAGGTCTCAACAAACCAGTGCTGCATGGCAGAGGGTCAGAGGCTGGTGAGACAAGGGCTGGAACGCCTAAGAAGACTGCATCTTTGGCTTCTTATTAACCAGTGTGGTGAGACAGAAGTTTACTTTTGTTACTGGCTTGGTGTAATCTAATGATACAACAACCACCAGTTTGTGGTGAGTTTGCCCTATTTCTCAGCAGTTTGTCCTGAATTTGGCATCCACAGCTGTGACTCACTGAGGCATGGTGACACCTCCCAAGGGAGCCTAACCTGCTTCCCATAGTTCCTGCAGGAGCATCCTCTCAAACCTTAGTCCCAAACATTCCTTAGGACCATGTTTCGCTCTGCTTTTACCTCAAGAGAAAACTCTCAGCCTTTCCTGGGTCTGCTCCCTGCCATCCTTCCCATTGCCCTGTGTTCCTTCCTTTATGAATGTTCAGACCCTTGTCAGCTGTTTTTATTAACCAAATCCCGACAATCCCTTCAAATATCATTCAGTGGCCTAATTGGTCTCAGACTCCCATTAACCCCTGGTTAACAAGTGTGGGGTTTATACACCACATTAGAGGGCAATAATGATGTAAACAGTAGGACAGAGTTTCCAATGAGATATATTATGAGCACCAGATAATATCAGTAGGTATTCATGTTGGACCATGATGAAACAAATAATGGAGATGCTCACAGAACTCAAAGATGGCCAAAAGGAATTAAAATAAGACCTAAAACAAGAGTTGGAAACTTCTCAAAAGGAATTAATGCAACACCTGAAGATTTCCCAGAAAGGACCTGTGGTCAGAGATAAAATATTTGTTGTGGGAGCAGCCACAGAGTGTCTGGGCAGATTTTGAAGTCATTACAAACTACAAAGCAATATAAAACTAAGCAAAAAAAAAGGCTACTGTTTTTCTGAATAAAAGTGTCCAGATGGGGAGTCTGACGAGTAAAACTATAGTAGTATAATTATAACAGCATAATAAAGCCAGTAAATTTCCCCATGGGGACCAACCCATAGCCTAAGATTTGTATATAGACCACAGTTACCTGAGTATATACTTCACTCATGCTGACCGGACCTTTCTGTTTATCTTAAAGTTTAGCACAGCTGAAATGAACAATCCACAAAGTCTGCAATACAAATTTTACAAAAAAAGTAATAATCAAAGATTGATAAATACTAAGTTACTAAGCGATAGGGATTTTCCCCTAGTAAAATGAAGCCATCCTGTTTTCTCCTAAATTACACCATCTGCTCTGAATAAATATGAAGCCAGAAAGACACACACAACAGGAACCTGTAAGATCAGTATAAGCTTAGTAACTGATTAGTTACAAAAGTCATATTTTCCCCCACATTGAAAACAGTTGTCAACAAACTGTGCAGACCACCACAATCTTGCAGATTGGCTGTGGAGAGTTTATTAAATATCAATCTTTCATATTTAAAAACCTATGGCGTTTGCCCATATTAAAATTGTAACCACATATAAAAACACCTGCCAAGTTCTGTCATTAGTGACTTTTCCAAATGCCTGTCCTTACAGTCAGAATTTAATGTTAAGGCATCTGGCTTCAAGTTCTGGTTGCATTGCTAATAAACCACATCACACATTAGCAAAATTTGGAAAGAGGTATGCTGGAAAGAATTCTCTGTGTGCTCACAAAACCAGTGCTTAGAAGAATAAGAATTTGAAACATTTCATTCATTTTAGGCTTCTTGCAAGAGCTGTGCAAAATTCCCATTTCTGTGGCTTCTACATGTAGGAAACATGAACTTTGTGTAGGTATCATAACCTGCAGTGTCTGGATTTGCATATTAAATTCAGTAGCCATAAAACTTCCACTAAAGACATTTGAAAGAGGTAACCATTTATTACTCTCTATGGGAGTTGCATGGAGGGAGCCTTTAAATATGTTTCTCAAGCTTTTCTTGGGTTTCTATCAGTTATTTTTTCTTGACATTAACAAAACAAAAAACAAGCTTGGAAGCATGCACAAGTCTCATCTATATGTGTAATAGTTCATAATCCACATCCTTTTCCCCCCAGGAGTGACAAGGGTAGTTTCAAAAGTACAGGACCCATGGCTATAAGAAAAAAGAAAAGAATCACAGTCTTGCAACTGCTCTGGAGGGACATGTTAGCACCGTCCTACTGCTAAAATAAAACTAGCATTCCAACATGGCTTACTTAAAAGCCCCTTATACAAAAACAGGGTCTGCTCACCATAATGGAAGTAACCACTGTGCAATCTACAGAGAATACAAGTATACAAATCAGAAACAAATCTAAATAAAGTACAGATAGTAGATTAAAAAAAATCTTTAGCCAACACCTATCTCTACCTGCTTTGCATTTTGGAGGAAAAGTTGATGTACGCACAAGGACTCCTGGTTGTTTTTGCTGATACAGACGAACACGGCTACCACTCTGAAACCTGTTGCTAAGTCTAGAAACTCTCTAGCTCCCTCTATAGGTAAAAAGGGGAAAGTGTGTGTGATGGGATCCCCGGGATCTTTGAGACTGCTGTGCTCCCTTAACTCTCCAGTCTGAGCTGTCTCACAGAATGCTATGCCAGTGGCAAGCAGCAAAACCTCTCCAACTACTGTGATCACTCAGTCATCAGCACGTGGAGCCCGACACTCAGCTAAATTGCATAAATGCTCCTGGAGCCACTCATGAATCATACAGAGAGCGGCATCAGCCAATCACCCTAGAGCCCCGGCTTGCACCCCAGAAATATACCATCTTACGCAGCTCAAGATTCCCTTGGGCAGTGCAAGCTCATTAATTAGTTTGCCATTCCAACAAAAGGGTTGTGGACATGCAACAACCCTTGTTAATGGGAGCTGAGATTTCCCCAAACTAAATCACAAGTGGATCACGTGCTAAATATGAGTGAATAATGTAACAGTTGCAAAAAAAGCAATCATGATTCTGGGCTGTATTAGCAGGAAGATTGTACACAAGACATGAGAAGTAATTCTTCCACTTTACTCTGCGCTGATTAGGCCTCAGCTGGAGTATTGTGTCCAGTTCTGAGCACCACATTTCATGAAAAATATGGACAAATTGGAGAAAGTCCAGAGAAGAGCAACAAAAATGAGTAAAGGTCTAGAAAACATGACCTATGAGGGAAGATTGAAAAAACTGAGTTTGTTTAGTCTGGAGAAGAGAAGACAGAGAGGGTGGGGTGGGGTGGGGGACATGATAACAGTTTTCAAGTACATAAAAGGTTGTTACAAGGAGGAGGGAGAAAACTTGTTGTTCTTAACCTCTGAGGATATGACAAGAAGCAATGGGCTTAAATTGCAGCAAGGGCAGTTTAGTTTGGACATTAGGAAAAGCTTCCTAACTGTCAGAATGGTTAACCACTGGAATAAATTGCCTAGGGAGGTTTTGGAATCTCCATCATTGGAGATTTTTAAGAGCAGGTTAGACAAACACCTGTCAGGGATGGTATAGATAATACTTAGTCCTGCCATGACTACAGGGGACTGGATTAGATGACCTCTCGATGTCCCTTCCAGGATTAGATGTCCCTTCCAGTCCTACAATTCTTTGATTCTATGTGTTCTTTTTTGAGTCTTATTTTTTTGTTTAGCTTTATATGCCATGACCACACCACTATGGGTTATTTTAGTCATTTATAAGGAGGAGTTTGCAAATATATTTTGTTTCACCAAGACTGTATGTAGGAGTGAAATGGCTGTTAAAAAAATTTAATTTAAATCTTCATTCACTTTTCATTATATTTTTTCTAAAGAAAAAGTTAACAATTAGTGTATTTCTATTGTCATCAATACAGCTCATTTAAGTATCGGGGGTAGCCGTGTTCATCTGTATCCACAAAAAACAACAAGGAGTCCAGTGGCACTTTAAAGACTAACAGATTTATTTGAGTACAAGCTTTCGTGGGTAAAAACCTCACTTCTTCAGATGCATGGAGTGAAAGTTACAGATGCAGACATAAATATACTGACACATGCTCTTCATGCGTCAGAATATTTATGTCTGCATCTGTAACTTTCACTCCATGCATCTGAAGGTGAGGTTTTTACCCACGAAAGCTTGTACTCAAATCTGTTAGTCTTTAAGGTGCCACCAGACAGCTCATTTAAGATATTGGTTTAATTCCTAATCTGGATAGTGGAAGATGTACATCTTTTTATTGCTCTTCAGAGCAGTAACACAAGAAAAGATGGCATTCATAGTTAAGCTCTGAAGGAGTGAAACCTTATAAGTAAAGTAATGAGATAATTGCTAGTGGCTAGAAGCCACTAATAAGAGAAGAAATGTATTTGAGTATTACTTAGTAATATTTAATAATCTATTAACAATTCAGGAAGGGACTGGCTCTAATTAAAATTGAGTAGAATCCTCCAATTAACACATTTTTTTGTTTTCCTTGTGATTGCTTAGAGAAGACTGTGTTCATGCATTGTGTGACAAAGTTCCTCCTCTGCCTTGGTGGGTCCTGCACTTATTAGCGGATTTTCTTGCCTCAGAGATTCACGACAGCCCTCAGTTTGGCCACTTTTGTGGCTCAAATCTGCCGTTCACTCAGTTAGCCTCATCACTGGCCAGCATGGGGAAAGGAAGAAGAACAATCCCCACTGTCTCTGCTGATCCACCTCTGATGGAACCCACAGTCCAGGTCAACTCCTCCGGTATCAAGTAGGGAGTTGGGGGAATGGAGGGATGGGGGGAAACCCGGGCCCGCCCTCTACCCTGGGTTCCAGCCCAGGACCCTGTGGATTGCAGCTGTCTACAGTGGCTCCTGTAACAGCTGTGTGACAGCTGCAACTCCCTGGGCTACTTCCCCATGGCCTCTTCCCAGCACCTTCTTTATTCTCACCATAGGACTTTCCTCCTGATGTCTGATAATGCTTGTACTTCTTCCAGTAGCATGCCTTCTCACTTTCAGCTTCTTGCACCTCTTGCTCCCAGCTCCTCACACGCACACCACAAACTGAAGTGAGCTCCTTTTTAAACCCAGGTGCCCTGATTAGCTTGCCTGTCTTCATTGATTATGCCAGCTTCTTGATAGGCTGATTAGAACACCTGCAGCCAGTCTGCCTTAATTGTTTCTGGTAAGTTCCTGATTGTTCGGGAACCTTCCCTGTTACCTTACCCAGGGAAAAGGGACCTACTTAACCTGGGGCTAATATAGCTGCCTTCTATCACTCTCCTGTAGCCATCTGGCCTGACCCTGTCACCATTGATAGGTATGGCTGCATATGAAAATTCTTACCTAGACTTTTTAACATAACATGCACACATGGTCAATATTTATCAACATTTAATTAGCTCACCCTTATCAGGTCTATAACATGATTACCTTTCTAGCCCTTCTCTGGATAAACATTTATAAAACAGTCTTTCAGGATAAATATTACATAGAATACAATCTAATATTTTCTATTATTGCCTATTTGTTTTATTGAATACACCAAATCGTTTGGAACGAGGAGAGTATATTTTAAATTAGTATGCAGTGGTCATCATTAAAATCTTTACTTTGCCTTTGGGAGTAGATATGCTACTATGGCATTCACACTGGCATTTTAATTGCCTGAAAAAAATTAGGATTCTAATAGCACCTACTGTATACATAACAGAACTTTAGATATTCACTATGCATTATATTGCACAGTATTCACTGTTCTGAAAATAACCAAAATGTTGATTATTTGTCCTAGAAAAGTCAAGTAGCATTACCCCCAAGGACGAGTCAGCTGAGACTGTGAAAATAATTTAAGACAAACATGCAAATATCCTCTTTGGTGCTAAAATAAATTTATTTACAGGCATTAGATATGGTGATGAGCACAGTATAAACAGATTAGATCTGATCACACATGTACATTGTACCCATGGAAAATGTTTCTTTACATTTGCAACTATGTGAATCCCCCAAAACTACTAGCGTGTGGAACATTTACTTATGCAACTTTCATCTCTTCTCTTGCACTTTACTCATTAATGCATCTCAGCTTGATCTTGTAACATTCCAAAATCTTAACCAGCTTTTCAACAGTGAGCAAGAGCCATGAAAAGAACATGCCTTCCCCATGACCCTCCCCTTCGAACCCATGCCAAACAAATCATATCAAAACAGATTTAGAATTACACTGTTCCAAAGTCCATGGCTGACACTGTTCAGTCCAGAACAACTAAGATTTAAATTTCAATACCCCATAAATTGCCAGGGCTAAAACCCTGAAGCTGTATCTCACTGGAGAGGTGGGGTTCCTTGTATAATGTTAGTTGCTAGCCCTGATGTTTGGCAAGATCTCAGACCTTAACTGATATATAGAAAGTTATTTTAGATCAGTGGCTCTCAACCTTTCCAGACTACTGTACTCCTTTCAGGAGTCTGATTTTTCTTGCGTACCCCAAGTTTCACCTCACTTAAAAAGTACTTGCTTACAAAATCAAACATAATACAAAAATGTGTCACAGCACACTATTACTGAAAAATGGCTTACTTTCTCATTTTTACCATATAATTATAAAATAAACCAATTGGAATATAAATATCATACTTACATTTCAGTGTATAGTATATAGGGCAGTATAAGCAACTCATTTTCTATATGAAATTTTAGTTTGTACTGACTTCACTAGTGCTTTTTATGTAGTCTGTTGTAAAACTAAGCAAATATCTAGCTGATGTACCCCCAGAAGACCTCTGAGTACCCCCAGGGGTACATGTTCCCCTGGTTGAGAAACATGGTTTTAGATCATTTAAAATTGTATTCTATTTCTTTCACTCTACAGTCTGTACGTGGTAATTGATACAATCTGATCACAAAGGCAGAAGGATATTTAAAAAAAAAATTGAGAAGTAACTGCCCTAAAATAGGGGATACATATTGATACATGGTGGTACTGAAGTTTCATTGGAACTTGGGATAACCTCTACAACTCACTCATAACTATGCTACCTGCAAATAATGTAGATTGTCTCAAACAAGTGCCAACAAAAGTCTCCACCTGCATATACTATATGCATAGATGCTGAATATACTGTACCAGAGATACGTTCAAACAGGTCTCAACACCTCAGCACTCTGGACAAGACAGCTCTAGATCTGAACTTTGTTGCTTGGACCCATGTCTAACATAAATGCACATGTTTATGTTTTGCAGACTCCTATAGTAGTGGTGATTTTAAATATAAGTTGAGGGTATCCTAGAGCTCTAGATAGCTGCTTTTCGCTTTGGCGTTTCTTTTAGACTAAAATCCAAATGAATAAATGTGTGTCTGTGTACACATATAGGGACAGAGAGAGAGAATATAGATATTATAACTTATGCACTAATGTTTCAAAAAACAAATATACATGTATATAGTGGAGGCCCTCTTTGTTCTGTGTTCATACAGTGCCTAGTACAGTGAGGTCCTAGTCCATGACTCCTAGGGAATGTCTACCCTGTATTATATACCTGGGACTGTGGTACCAGGTTGTGGAGTTGGCGTTTTCAAGCCTATGTCTGAGTATCCACACTGCATTGTAAATCTGGTTTACAATTGCTAGAGCCAGGTCTCACAGCCACGAGAACATGTCCACATTATACTACACAGACCTTCTGATTCAGGTCTGTGGTTTGAGCTGTGTCCACACTGCAAAATGACAGGGCTTGGACCCAAATTGCAACAGGAGTCTGGGCTCTGACCCACCTCCCAGATGCTTGCTGACCAAGTCAGACTGGTTTATGTGAGGAGAGAAGCGGGGCTTGAATTCAAACCTGAGTCAGACCCTGGGCTTAGCATGCAGTATTGGCCTACCCCTAGGCAGTACCACAATGCATACAATTAATAACTCTACATGCAGTAAATATATATACATAGAGCTGACGAATGGTTATACTGTTCGCATGTGAGAGAAAGAGGTATGTACAAATCTTCAAAGGCACCTTGTTCTTTTCTCTTCTTTCTGTCTAACTGGCATTGCCTTTTATTTCACAGTAACTAGAGCAAAGAGAAACCTAGCCTCCCAACTGAACTTTTTTCCTCTACTGTTTTTTCTCTAAAAGAAAAGGAGTACTTGTGGCACCTTAGAGACTAACAAATTTGTTTTTCTCTCTGTAACAATCTGTCATCCATCATCATCAGCCTCAGATGTGTTACTGACATGACACATCAGTTATCACATTGGGCATACTAGTCTAGAGGTGACTTTAATTAAAGCTTTAAGCATGAAAGAAAATCCAATAATATTCAAAAATGGCACACACAAAAAAAAACCAACCACAAATGCACTATTCAAAGTCTACCTTTAATTTAAGGAAAAAGGGAACAGAAAATGGGACATTTAGGCCAAACACAACCATTACATGGTAGACAATCATCTAGAACAGAATGGTCACACCTGTGTAACTGTAAACTGAAGGAAGCCACATGTACCTGAAACATGGATGCTTTTATATTTTAATTGAAACCAAAAATAGTACTGCATGCACACACTGGCCAATTAGCCTCTTAACTACACAAGAATCGAAGTTCAAGGTCTCACAGCAATTTGTTTCTTGCAGGTATGCTTTACAATAGGCTCTTCATTACACTTCAACACAACGAACAGAGCTGCTTCCAGATATAGCTCCTTCCATTTGGAAGACTTCAAAAGTATGTTTAAAACCTACCAATTTGCAGGAATTGCTTCACCCATCATTGAAATGCAGCCTCTGAGATGCGGGCCTGGTTGCCCTCTAGGGGTTACCACAAGATAAGTGTTAAATAGTAATACTACTAGATGGACAGAATGCAGAGCCTTTTTAACATTGTATAACTATGCTAAACAACAGCCTAGGGATGAAGTGAAGAATACTGTTCTAATCAATTGGTTGTGCAGATGGAATTTAAGTCAATATAATGCAGTTACCCAAACTAAAACATAAACAGTGGGAGTACTTGGAGGGAGGCAGATCTTCAATTGGTCAAGACTTTTGATTTTGCATCTCAAAACAGTATCTCTTACCACACCCTAAAATGAGGCTTAGGTGTTGGTTCAGCACTGACTTAGACAGGAGAGAGTCAAAGTTTCAATAAATTTGGTAACAGTCTACTTTTACCTTGGTCATCATCTCTCATCCAACTACAGTACTAATATAATCTGATCCTGCTGAGCTTGTGAGCACCCAGAAGACCTCTGTCTGGGTAATAGGGTCACAGTGATCATCAAACAGTATGCCAGGTTGCATACTATCTGGAAAATTCAATGTGACCCAAGGAAAGGAAATGTGCTTTTGCAATAAACCTAGAGACACACACACTCAGCATTTTTATGTTGGTGTTTACTTAAAATGACTTTGTGGACAGCACTGCTGAAAGATTGGAGTGGATTTGAGGGATACTTCACCATAACCAATGAGCATAATGTAGTATTACTAAAATTAAGTGATACAGATACAGTACTGGATTGGGAACATATGCATATTACATTAAAGGAGACATGGCAATTTTATCTAACAAACTGCAAATGTGCTTTTCAAACTTAAATAACTCAGTGGATTTGAGGGGAGTTGTGCAAATAAAGTTGTTAGTCTAATTAAGGATTGTGAGCAGCTCACAACAAAAAAGACACACCACTAGAATCACTGGCACTACCAGGTACCTAAAGATCCATCGTTTTAAGCCCTGATTCAGCAAGGGCACTGAAGCACATGCTTAACTTTAAGTACTTGTAGCCCCATTGCTTAAAGCTGGGATTACTCATATTACGTAACTATGCACATGCTTAAGAAATTTGCAGAACTGGAGCCATAAAGATTAAGTGCATTGTAATACATGGATTTTGGATTTAAGACTTCTGTTGTATTTTTAAGATAGCTAATGATTTATGGCATATTCGGTTTGGGAAATGAGACTGTTCTCACACCCATATACACAATTTTTTCCTGCTTAGCTATTTCCCAGCATGGATTTCTTATTATTTTTGTCCAGATTCAGGATAGCATGAAGCAGCTGTTTTTGCAAACAGCGTCAGCAGGGAGTACTTCTGTACATTTCCCAGGCCCTTAGCCAGCAAGGGCTCACTCACTGTGTTAAGGGGTGACTGAAATCCTCATTTTCTAGGATGTTATGAGGTTGATTGGACTGCTCTTACTGGACTGGGATCATTGCAGAACCTCTGTATTGCACTGTTTGCCTTATGTAGCAGTGTTTGAGGAGGACCTTGACATAGTTTCCCTGCAAGTACTAGAGTCAGTCTGTCTCATCAATCATTGATGAGAATTGACTCATACTGTGCTATATCCTGTTATCATTTCAGCCTCCCCCATGAGAGCAAAATGCAAAACATTACTGCTCAAGGAATACAGAGAAGCACTTGGCTGCATAGTGGTGCACATGGCTTCTTAAAATGAGACACTGCAGTTCAAAATGGTGATCTCAGAGTCAGTGGAGCAGGAGCAGCTGTTACCTATAATCCCCACTTTTGTTGTACTCTGGCACCTCAGCATGCAAGTTAGACCAATTTAGATTCAATGCAAGTGCACTCACCGAAGGCAAACCTCTTCACAGGTGGGCATGGCATAGTATTTCTTTCCTCATCTAGTGACCCCAGACCTGGGGAGGTCTCTCTTCATGTGACTCAGCCCTCCAGCCAGGTCACTTTAAAATCTTTCCCCTTTAGGGTAACCGTCTTCCACTCAGACAGTGCCCCACTTGACACTGGTCATCAATAGGACATCTTCTGCCCCTCCAGGGCTCCTCTTCTGTTCTACCTTCCTGTCAGAATAGTGACCCTAGGGATTCTTTCTGGAGTCATTTAGCCAAATTCAAAAGCAACTGGAGCCCCTTCCTCATGCTTGGGATTTTAGTCCCCCCCTGTCTCTCCATTCTACTGCAGAACACTAACTCTCAGGGATTACCTCTCAGGAGACTTGCTCCTCGTCTGGATCCTGCTTTATGCCTTACAATCTGTCTGTCGGCTAGCCTTCCCTCAGGTTCACTTCAGGAATTTTCTGCTACCTTCTTAAATCAGAACTAGGGTGTAAACTTCTTCTCTAAATTCCTTTGCTATTATCCAGGAAAAGACTAGAAAAACTCTTTTTCTTCTCACCCTGCAGCCTCCTTCTACTCTCGGTTTCCTCCCTTTATAGAAACCATCCAGCTCTTCCCCCAACTGGGGCTCATCATTAATTGGGCCTGGCCCATTCCCTGAGTGAAAACAGGTGTGTCAATTAGCCACTCAGGCCCACATTAAACATTTCAACATCAGTGCCCCATCATACTCTACTACACATGCAGGGGTGCTGGAACAATTTGTGTAGTGGGGGTGCTGAAAGCCATTGAACCAAACTGTAAACCCTGTATATGATGGAAACCACTTCAAGTCAGAGGGTGCAGCAGCACCCATAGCACCCGTAGTTCCGCCGCCTATGTACACATGGCTACAGCAAGTGTTTGTGATATAGGAGTGTGTCACAGGATGGGCTGACCCCTTAAGGGGGTTGGACTCGGTCTACCTGTGCCTTCTCAGGTGCCTTCCCAGGTGATGGGTTTGGAAGCAGATAAAAGCTCAGCCGGGGGTGGGGGATGTTGGTGTCACAGGGAGACTCTTGTAGAAGTGCAGGGCAGAGAGGACTGAAGCAAAACCTTTCTAGCACAGTTGCCAACTTTCACATGGTAAATAAGCACCCTGACTTTCCCAATAAGCCAAAAATCAAGCTAATCCCATTTCAAAATGAGGTCAAAACAAGCCCATCCCTAAGAACCCCAACACTATGTGACTACCTTCCCCCTGGTGTGCAGCCTGGGACTGTGGTGGGCCCACAGTGCTCCTCTGACTCTCTCTCCTGCTTCTCTCCCCTTTGCCCCTGCTTGCTGGGAGCTGATAAAAAAAAAAGAAGCTACAAGCCAAACAAGCAACAAGTTAAAAACTAGCCAGCAAGCAACTCACAAGCCAATTAAACAAAAAACAAACCCAATTTCTGTGTTTTTTTCACAGATTTGGCATGTCTGCTTTCTGGCCAAGCTAAATAGAAAAACCTGGCTGGAGCTACTTGCAGTGAGGGCCAGGAACAGACACCTTAAGGTGAAGAGGTTTGAGGAAATGCCAGGTAGAAAAACCTGGATTTTGGCAAGGAGCTGTTGAGCCCAGCAGGGTCTGAAGAAACTCTGAAGTCAGGAAAAGGCTTGTTTTGATTTTAAGTTGACATTTGACCTGCAAAGCAGTTTTAATACAACAGACCAAGAGTCTGGGTGCAGTTTTTGGGAATACCAAGAAAGGGAAACTGAGGAAATGGCCGAGGCTGACACCGATCGGGTACAGTCCTTTTACAGAGTCTGTGTAAGAGGTTTTAACAGAATATACACCATGTTAGATATCTCTAATTTGGGTGCAATAGTCTAAGCAGCTGAGTGCCCCTTGATGCCACCACCAATTCCTGCAGAACCCAGGGTTCAAGTACTAAGGGAGTCAAATACTTCTTATCTGAGGCGAGCATAGCTCTAGGTGTTTATGGCTGCAGACTGTGAATCAACAAAACAACAAGATTTCTCCTGATTGCTAATTTCTAGAGCTGTTGAAATTTAGAATTTAAGTTCTGTAGCAGGGGTTCCCAATCTTGGTTCGCTGCTTGTTCAGGGTAATCCCCTGGTGGGCCGCGAGATGCTTTGTTTACCTGAGCGTCCGCAGGTACGGCCACTCGCAGCTCCCAGTGGCCATGGTTCACCGTTCCCAGACAATGGGAGCTGCAGGAAGCGGCACAGTGTTAGGGTTAGGAGCTGCGGCCACTGAGAGCTGCAAGTGGCTGTACCTGCGGACACTCGGGTAAACAAAGCGTCTCGTGTCCCACCAGGGATTACCCTGAACAAGCCACGAACCAAGTTTGGGAGCCCCTGTTCTATAAGAAATTTCCTGTTGTCCCACATTGGAACAAAAAGTTGACATTTCCATCCTTTTGCACCATCCTCCCAAAATGAAAAGTTTTTTTAAAAAATTCATTCTGAAAGGATTGAAAGACCTTATCAGAAGACTACTTTGAGATTTTTATATTATATTGCATACTAATAAAATGATGAAAAATGAGTACTTCAACCTTGTTGAAACAGAGCATTTTGGTAATCTTTTGTCAAAAACTTCAACAAAATCAATATATTCTCTCAAAATGTTTTGATTTTGTTGCATCAGCTGTTTCAGATATAGAAGGGTCTGTCAGAATATTTTCAACCAACTCTACTAGGTTCTTTGTTTTTTGAAAAGCCTGTGTAATCCACAGGAGCAGGCTGTGCTGATCTTTAGCTGATGTTTTAATTCTGTTGGTTACAATTTCTATTCCTGTATTTGGTTACTTGTTTCCTTTTTAAAATACCAAAAATGTTTGTTTCAATTTGCTTAGATGTACCGTAGTATGTTGGTATGAACAGCTGGGAACTTCCTTTTCTGAGTTTTGTGGTACAATTGTTCCAAAAGCAGCATCCTTCCAGTAAGTGCATGCAAACAGGCACCAGCCCACAAAACATCACATTGTCAGGTGTGAAAATAACATGAGTTTGAAGTGTCTTTGGAATTCCTTTCTTATGCCTTGTGATAAATGAAGGGGGGGGGGCTCCCTTGTATGGACATCCAGCCAGTTAGCTATAAAATCCCTCTTGGTAACTGTTCTCTACTTTACCCGTAAAAGGTTAAAAAGTCTGAATGCATGCATACATAAAAGGAAATGAGTGGGTACCTGGCCAAAAGAGTCCATGGGAAGGCTAGAACTTTTTAAAGTTGAAACAAGACTCCCCTTTTGTCTGTCTGTGGTTGTTCTCCTGGAGAGGAGACACAGAGCAACAATGCTGTAAGAAACTTGCACCAGGTATGAAAAATCATCAAATCATACTTAGAAACTACTTATTTGAAACCCCAGATATGTAAATAGATTAGGAAATGTCTAGGAAGATGAGATTAGGTTTAGCTTTTTTATTTTCGTAAGGCTTGTGGACTCCTCTGTACTAACCCCAGAAGCTTTTGTTTTGCTTGTAACCTTTAAGCTGGACCTCAAGAAAGTTATTTTGATGCTTAATCCTTATAAGTGGTTCTTTTTAAAATCTAGCAATAGTCTGAGTTTTTAGATTTATTTTCTTTCTTTTTATTTTTAATAAAACTTACCATTTTTAAAGAACAAGATTGGATTTTTGTGTCCTAAGAGATCTGTGCACATGTTGTTTAATTAGCTGGTGGCAACAGCTGATTTTCTCTGTTTTCTTTCTCAGCTCTTCCCCAGAGAGGGTGTAAAGAGGCTTAAGTGTACTCCACAGGAAGGAGTTCCCAAGTGCTCCTTCTTCGGTTCTCAAAAGGGTTTTTTTGCACTTGGGTGGTGGCAGCATCTACCCATCCAAGGTCAGAGAAAAGCTGTAACTTTGGGAGTTTAATACCAGCCTGGAGTGGCCAGTAATCATTTTTAGAATCCTTGCGGGACCCCACCTTCTGCACTCAAAGTGCCAGAGTGGAGAATCAGCCTTGACACTCCTTTATCTGGAGTGCAGCTAAAAGACTAACAGAGGCACCATATGTTCCAGGATAAAGTATGAACCCTTCCCCATTTCACACACTCAAGAGACAAATTTATTCAGCAATTTAATCTTCTGTCTCCTTTTATGCCAGTTTTGTTCTTGCTGCCCAACATGGAGGAGCACTGAACTTTAGTTTGTAGGGTTGGACAGTAAAGACACAAGAAAGACAGTCTAGGATAGCTAAGTGTGTGCTGACAGCTTCTGTGATACAGGAAAGTGGAACCTGGCTCTTTCACAACTGCTTACAAATGAATAAATCACTGCCCAACACCCAACAGTGCTGGTGACATATGAAAGAAGAGGACTGGGCTTAAATTAGTTCAATCTTTGTTTTACTGATAGGTTTGCTATCTGGAGGAGCTCAGTCAAAGTCCAAGTGATAAATTAAAACACACAATTTCATAGAATCATAGAATATCAGGGTTGGAAGGGACTTCAGGAGGTCATCTAGTCCAACCCCCTGCTCAACGCAGGACCAGTTAAGAGTTTGGAATTCTGAACTAGACTTCAGAGGGAATTTACCTCTAAATAACATACACCACAAGGGTATTAATAGAAAACTATGATAACTTTATTTTCAAGAGAAAGTTACTTGGTTATTTCCTGACACTCCTCCAAAATCACATCAGCAGGAAATGTAATGCATTAGTGTTTCTTCACTTTAAGGAATGATATATGATTATGATAAACAGTGTGATAGCTCAAAATCTATTAAAAATGTATGGAATTACCTGTGTAAAAATGAAGTCAGTCATTCAGAAAGATCTTGTGTCCCAATGGGGAAAATGAGAAATATGCTTTTGCAAGGCTACCAATACATCTCCATAGATGTGACAAAAATAGGCCTGGTGGTTCCCATGAGAAAAAAAAATGTTCCACCTTCCAGTACAGATGGAAATATACCTGTGACCCCAAGTCTTGTATGGCTTTGCACACAGCCCTCAGAATGTATCAGACCATTAGATAACCTAAGTCACTTTGACTGAGAGTGAACCATTCCTGAAAACAAAACAGCAGCAGCGATTCCTGCTGTTTGATGTGTTCACAGCAAGCTCAGGAGGTCCCTTCTCAGAAGTTTTGGTTACACCAAACACTGCCAGGATTTTTCATACTTTTGGTCTCATACCAGTTTAGCGCCAATGGTGCTAGCAACAATCAGAGCCCTAATGCAAGTCAGGTACAGACATTGTTATGATCATGTTTTAGATCATGTCTTAGTGGTAAGAACACCTGCATGCAGTCTACACCAGTGCTTCCACCATTGTAAGCACTAGTGAAGCTGCACCGGTGTTAGGCCAACTGTGGGAGTTCAGTCTACACTGAACAGTTGCAGACAAGGCTAATATGGTTGGTGATCATGTTTGGAATAATTCTTACATATAGCTACAGGCCTCATACCAGTGGGACATGTTTTGCGTCCAAACTTGAAAGGTGTAAAACTGAGAAAACAGTGCTAGACCACTATGGTATTGGAGAATAGTCTATGGCAGAATATTGTTAACAATATAATCCAGTCCATACTGGACAGAGAAACTCTGCAACAAACAGGATTGTTGTTGGCAAGTAGTTATATGTTCAAGCAGTAGCGTGGACACAGCTAGAGTTACACAAGCACTGGTACATACTTAACCATTCAGTCTTATGTCATCTTTCAAGATGACCAGAATCTACATGGAATTGAAGTATTTAACCAAAACTATGCCACCAATTTTTTGTTTCCTTTGAAAATATGCCACTTTCAAAAATAATTGTTATAAACTAAGTTGAATGGACCTTTTCAATAACTTTTTCAAAATATAAATCCCAATAAATACATTTTAATGCTTTTTGCAACGAAGTTCCAATCTTGAAACTAAAATTATGAAATTCAGCTTTGCTGTTACTGCCCACTTCCAACTATATCTCCAAGGAAGTAATTTTCCTTTTCTTCCTCTTCTAAATTCATCACTTCTTTCGCCCAATCTTCTATTGCTGGTGTCCTACCACTTAGTATCTGAAGAGAGCCTAGCTAGCCTAAGTGTTTTTCAACAATTTCCCTTCCATTAGTTGTATGTTGTACATCCTTTACCAGTAAATATTATATCCCTAAGATTAATTATCTAATAATATTTCATTTGCCATTGATTATTATTAAAGTGTTATTTGTATTGTGGTAGCATCTAGAGGCCTCAACTAGAAACAAGTGCCTTAACTTTACTTGAGTGTTTTGTTTGAATGCCTTGTCTAAATTTGCACAGGAAGTATCCTAATCTGCTAATCCAGCCCTTAACCACAAGGCTGTCTTTCCCCTCCTAAGGATTCTTACAAATTTGTATGGAGACTGTATTCCTCTGTTTATTCACAGAGCAGCTGCATTGCTCCTGTAAACTATCCTGCTGATGTGCCTTACCCTGACATATGGCGGGGGGATCACCTCTTGGGGTGAGAGTATTGTTCTCTTCATGTTCATTCTTTCCTTTTCCTTTCTAATGAATCTGCCAATAAGGGTGACAGTAGCTTTGTGATATGAACATCTGCTCACTAGAATCCAACTGACACCACAACTGATTTCACATAGATCACATATTGATAAATGGAGTTAGATTTAATTTGCTGAACTGAAGGTAAAAGACTGTAATACAAGTAGAGGGGGTTTCCTTAGTCCATATGTGATATTACAGTCTTAATGGGGCCAAACTGCAGTTATAATCTCCTGTAGTACAGTAACGGTTGATAAATCTGCTTTGCAACCTGGAATTGCAACAGAGCTATCTTTCAAGTACATTTCCTTTACCACCACTAGATGTCATATTTTTATACACTTTAAAGTGGCTAGACCAGGAGTACTTGTGGCACCTTACAGGCTAACAAATTTATTTGAGCACAAACTTTCGTGGGCTACAGCTCACTTCATCGGATGCATAGAATGAAACATATAGTAAGAAGATATATATATATATATACTTACAGAGAACATGAAAAAGTGGAGTAAGAGGCTAATTAATTAAGATGAGCTATTATCAGCAGGAGAAAAAAACTTTTGTAGTGATAATCAAGATGGCCCATTTAGACAGTTGACAAGAAGGTGTGAGGATACTTAACTTAAGGAAATAGATTCAATATGTGTAATGACCCAGCCATTCCCAGTCTCTATTCAAACCCAGATTAATGGTATCTAGTTTGCATATTAATTCAAGCTCAGCAGTTTCTCATTTGAGTCTGTTTTTGAAGCTTTTCTGTTGCAAAATTGCCACATTTAAGTCTGTTACTGAGTGGCCAGAGAGGCTAAAGTGTTCTCTTACGGGTTTTTGAATGTTATGATTTCTGATGTCAGATTTGTGTCCATTTATTCTGTTCCGTAGATGATTACATTTAAAAAATTCCCTCACACTTTTACAACACAAATACATTCCATTAATCTCCCATCTTTGCTGGCAAAAAATTTTGAGCACTTGAATATAAACTATAATGTCTAGGTCTTAATTCCAGGGTTGCCAGGTTTTTATTTTCCTTCCTTTGCTCTTCCATTTTCCCTATGTTGCACCATTTTACCTTTACATGAGGAAGATACCAAGAAGTTCCCACTCCACATTTTATTCCATGAATCAGCCAGTATAAAATACATTGACATCATTCACCCCAAACCACTGCCAAATCACTATTGCCTTGCATTTTTTCCTGGTGGAGAATACTGAGATCTCACTCAATGAGAACACTGAATAATATACCATTTTCAACTAAAGAAAGTCCATGTCTCCCCTGACAGAGTATGTCCAACGCACAATTCTGTTCCAGATGTGGAAGCTGCGGGATGTACATGATCCTGGAGCAGGTACCTGAAAGGAGCTTTGTTTTTATGAAGTGGTGATTGACAGAGCTGAGGGAAGAGAAGATCTGAGGTTTGGAGATGCAGATGGAAACTATAGTTGAGTTTCAAAGGGAATTTGTGCAGATGATGGAGGGAAGGAAAGAGGAGGCCGAAGGAAAAGGCCAAGACTTGCAGATGCAAACTGGACTGAAGAACTCTGAGGGGAGATTCCGTGGTGAGGAAAGTGGCCAATGGAAACATGTGACTACGAGAACCAGGCAGAGGAAAAGTCTGGATAGTGAAGAAGAAATAGGGCTCAGGAAGAGGTTTGCTGAGTTGGAAAATCAAGAAGTGGCACAGCAGGCAGTAACTGAAAGTGGAAGGGCAAGGAAGAAGTGAAGAGTGGCTAATCCTATAAGAAGAAGTGAAGACCCAAAAAGAAGAGGCCAAAGAATCACACCATCACCAGGAAAAAAGGCAGATCTCCGTAAATGGTGACTCCCTACTAGGAAGAACATACTGGCCTGTCACCAGAGCTAATCCGGAGAACAGAAGGGTGTGCTGTCTGCCAAGCTAAGATACTGGATGTGAATCTGAGGCTGAAGAGAATCCTAATAGGAGCAGGAAAGAATCCACAGATTCGCCTTCCCATGGGAACAAATGATTACAGCTAAATTCTTGCTGGAACGTATCAAGGGCGACTAAGCCAGTCCCAGGAATACACTTAAGGAAATGGAGATAAAACAAGATTATGATGATCAACAGATGGCTCAGGCAGTGGTACTATAAGGGGAGATTTGGGATGTTTGGCCTCTGGGAGGCATTCATGGACTGAGGACTATTCTCATGGGATGGACTCCACTTGAGTAGGGAGGAAATAGACTTCTGGGATGGAGGTTGGCACAACTAATTAAAAGAGCTTTAAACTAGGAACTTGGGGGAGATGGTTGGGAGATGCTCTTGTAATCTCCATACCTGATTCTAACACTGAGTGGGAGGAAAGAAAAGAAAGAAAACATACAGCAATAGAGAAAGGAACAGCAGTGGGTAGGAGCATGGACATTAAGAGGAAAGATAGTACTGATACCAATGAAACTAACAGTCAGGTAAGCAATACTGGCAATAGAATGATTATAGCCAAGCAGGAGAAGAATCTGGGCAAAGCCAAGCGGAAACAACTAAGATGTTTGTACACCAATGCAAGGAGTCTGGGTAACAAAATGGAGGAACTAGAACAACTGATGCAGGTAGTGAAACCAGATATAACACCAGGGATAACAGAAACATGGTGGAATAGTAGCTATGACTAAAATATGGGTATTGAAGGGTGTGCTGTTCAGGAAAGACAGAAATAAAATACTGGTTTAGCACTATATGTGAAGACAAGCCCTTGGTGTGCATGTTGCATTTGGGTTATGAAGACTTCTCACTTCCTCAATATATCAGACCAACATTTATACCACATCCTGCAATGCCTTCATCACTAAAATATCCTGCACTGGAACTTGTCACATTTTTCATTGTGAATCATATTTCTGATTAATTTAGTCCCTTTTTCTTTTTGCTTGTATAATTGCTCAACTATCCCTTTATGGAAACAAATTACAGCCAATAGGTTCTTTAAGAACTGCTCTTGTTCACACACCATCATCCTTGTTTGCATGCGACTGCGGGTATTCATACAAAGGATAGCCTATTCCCCAATCATTTGTGTCAACAGAAATTTGTGTAAGGGAATGTGGCTGAAGCTGTTCAGAATCAGAAAGACCCTTTACAAACACTATTTCGCAGAATTTGCCACCCAGCTCTAAGCTGAAGATGTACACATGCTAAATCAGAGAAATGTTTTGAGTTTATCAGCTTCAAAATAACTGGCTTCTAGAATCTAATGTTCAGAAAATCCTCATTCTTTTCACAATACAGTCTACCACACAACTTTTATATATCTAAGATACTTGTATATGTCCTGTTATAATATCTGAATACCTCACAAACTTCAGTCCTCACAACATCCCTGTGAATTAGGGAAGTCGTCTTACCCCCATTTTACAGATGGGAAATTGAAGCACAAAGAGACTAAGTGACTTGCCCAAGGTCCTTGTGACAGAGTGCTAAGAACCAGCAGCTGAAACAGCATTCTGATCACTGAAAATCCAATTAGTTCTCCTGGAGATGCCTGATTGAAAGAATAAATGGCTTAATACTAGTTTTGCCTGGGCTGATGAGAGATAATGAGCCTTTTAAAAGAGCACAGGAAGGAAGTGCAGGAGAAGGAGAGGAGGCAAGGAACGGGAGGACAGACAGCAGAGCTGAGCCAGAATAAAGGGAGATCTCTGCATGGTGATATCTCTTCCCCCACTTATAATTGCATGACATTGTAAATAGAAATTGCTGCATCGGACTATAAGAGGGTGGTGTTGGTGAAACACAAAAAAAGTACACCATGTAGGTGTCAGAGCCATTTATACAAGAAGACAGGAGTGAAGGGCTGCATGCTGTCATGGTCCTACAGAAAGTCTATGGTAGAACAGGGACTTGAACAAAAGTCACCAGAGTCTCAGACTAATGCTCTACCAATTGGCCCACCACTCCTCTGAGAACTCATCATTCATAGACATGGTGACCTCTTACCTCCTTTTTATCCTGGGTATGTACTAACATCAACATTTCACTGTTGGCACTATAGATGTATGAAGTGGCTTGGTCCTAGATATCCAGGGTGAAGATTGATCCACTCCCTCAAAAAGATGCTCTTACATCTCTTCTGGTATTGACCATTTTTCCTTCCCAGCATCACAGGTGAACCATGCATCAGCTACAGCTACTACTGTAGAACAAGTACAGAGATCAGGTGCTTTGAGATCTGGAGTATTGATATCTCCTAAGCTGCAATATTCTGTCAGAGAATTAGAGCCTGACATATACGTATGGACACCCGAAAAACAGCACATCTACATGTGCAGTAGTCGATTTACTTCCAAATCTATCAAGTCGTATCAATCCTTTTGAATACTAACCCTTGAGAATATTATGTTGGGCTTACCATTTGAACCAGTATAATTTTCTGGTGCACAGTTTACACCAGGGAAGAACACCATATGACTGGTTTTCTCTCTTAACATTTGGTAGTCCCTTTTGATTCCATCAGCATAGTACATGCATTTTTGGAGGCAGATATTCCAAAGTTCCTACGTGATCCAATGAAGCTTTAGGATTAGCCGATTGTCATCTAGAAATAGAACAGAAAATAACTCTTAGTATTAGACATTAGGAAAAACTTCCTAACTGTCAGGGTGGTTAAGCACTGGAATAAATTGCCTAGGGAGGTTGTGGAATCTCCATCATTGGAGATTTTTAAGAGCAGGTTAGACAAACACCTGTCAGGGATGGTCTAGATAATACTTAGTCCTCCCATGTGTGCAGGGGACTGGACTAGATCACCTCTCAAGGTCCCTTCCAGTTCTATGATTCTATTGTCAGGTGATGACAAAGTCAGCAATATAAATACATCACTTTCTGGTCAGACACTGAGAATCTTAACAAGCAATAACGTACGTGTGCAAAGCGAAGAGTCCAGAAAATCCCCAGTATTGTCAAGTGATGACAAGGTCAGCAGTATAAATATATAATTTTGTGGTCACATACTGAGAACCTTATCAAGCAATATGAATTGTTTGCAAAGCAAACAATCCAGAGAATCCCCACTATCTCCATTCAAGCTAAAGTCTGACCCTTTACAGATTTCCAGTGATCTTCGATAGAGTTATCATATTTCAAGTTCCCAAATAAAGGACACGGCCAAGAGGAGGGTGTGGGAGAGTGGGTGCTGATGGGGACATTTTGGGGGTGCTGGAAGGGTCTGTGTGTACTGGAAAGTGTACTGGAGGTGCTGGAGGGGTGTGTGTGCTGGAAGAGGTACTTGAATGGTGCTGGAGGGGTGTGTATGTATTGGGAGTATTGGAGGGATAATTTGGGGGGTGCTGGAAGAGTGTGTACACTGGGAAAAGGTATTTGTGTATGTACTGGGAGGAGAATTTGGAGGAGTGCTGGAGGGGTGTGTGTGTATGTACTGGGAGGGTATATTTGGGGAATACTGGAGGGTGTATTTTGGGGTGCTAGTGGCTGTGTACATACAGGAAGGAGTATTTGGGGGGTTCTAGAGAGGTGTGTGTGAAGGGAGGGGTATTTGGGGGGTTCTAGAGAGGTGTGTGTGTAAAGGGAGGGGCATTTGGGGGTGCTAGAGAGGGGTGTGTCCTGGGAGAGGTATTTGGCGATAGTGCTGGAGGGGGTATTTGAGGGGTACTGGAGGGATGTTTATCTACTGGGAATGATATTTGGGGGGTACTAGAGAGGGAAGCTGCAGTGGTGTGTGTACTGGGAGAGGGTATTTGGGGGTGCTGGAAGACTGTGTGTATACTGGGAGGAGTATTTGGGGGTACTAAAGGGGGATGCTGGAGTGTTGTGTGTGTACTGGGAGGGGTATTTGGGAGTATTGGAGGGGGTACTTGGGTGGTGCTGGGTGCATGTGTGTACTGGGAGAGGATATTTAGGAGGTGCTGGAGGGGTTTTGGGTACTGGGAGGAGTATTTGGGGGTTGCTGGAGGGGGTGACTTCCAGCGACCTCCGTGACTTCAGCCAGTGGTGGCCAGGAGCTCCAGGGTCTGTTGGGGTACCCTGGAGCTCCTGGCTGCCACAGGCAGCAGGGGCCCCCCAGAGCTGCATCTGCCTAGCCACAGGAGGCGGTGTGGGGACCACACAGCTGAATTCCCCATTTTGTGATGGATATTTTTGGTAAAAGTCACGGAGTAAAAAGGTCACAGGCTTCTGTGATTTTTTCTTTATTACCCGTGACCTGTCCATGACTTTTACTAAAAATATCCATGACAACATATTAGTTTTATTCATAGCCACCCACTTTAAATCATCGTGGAAAAAATGGCTCATAACCATGAGAGGAATCAATACCAAAACAATCCCTTTTCAGGGACATCTGGGAGGCTCTTCTATCAACTCCCATTAATACCTCAGCTAGGAATTCCTGAAGACTTAGCAGAAACTCTGAACCAAATGCTTAGGGTAAAACATGCCAGATCCCTCTACAGGGAACTTTTGAATCTTCTATCAGGAGAAAAAATGTCTTGCTGCTCCAAGCGGCTAGAGGGAGCTTGTGCTCCTTAGATGGTCTTTGTTTTTCTTTTAGTCAGTTAAATGTGTTATTGTAACCTTCCCTGCTACCTCATGGGTGGAAAAGTAGAAGTCAGGGGACTGAAGAAGCAAGGAGCAGATAGGAAAGTAGTTGTCAGTTGTTAGCTAAAACAGAATTATTAAGAATTTCTCCACAGCCACTGTGGCTGGTTAATTACTTTAAGAGGGAGCTACACCAGAGGAATAAAGAAGCTGTGATACAGATAGTAAGGAAAGGGCAAAGCATTTTATGGTGACTAATTTGCTGAACATTAAAGTGGATTGTTCCGACAGTACCAAAGTTGCTAAACATAATATTGCTCTAGCTCTGGTACAAAACAAAAGTTAGTGAGGTCCTGTTGTGAACATTTAAAAACTGGACACCAATCTCATGAGTTCCAATTTATTTTAACTTCTTTTGAAGTATATTTAAAGGACAGTATAGCATGTGTATATCTTTAATGTAAGCACATACCTATTAGGTTCTCTTTCAGTTTAACACAGGAAGTCCTAGAGAACAAAGTCTCTTGTCTGCCCCATTCGTTGCTCATTATGTGTCCTGTAGCTGAACTCCCTCCAGGGAAGAAACAATTTTAATGTTTTTGTCCTTTACATATGCAACATATCCCAAGTCTTGCCAGTATGAGTCACATGCAGCACCTATTATAACCTCTAAAATGGGTAACAATAGAGGTAGTGAATAATGAAAACTTGAGAGGAGTCACCTCCCACAAACCATCATGTAATTTCCTGAATGCTGAGTTTGCATGGTATTTTTGTACTTTGTTTTAAGTCATGATTTTTCTTGCCACACAACTATGATCAGGGATACAATTTGCTGCAAAAGTGAATATGTTAAACAAGCTGAGAAGAGATGGGGCTCACCTAAAACCCTGGATTCCAATCCCCTCAAACTTTGGGAAGTTCAGATATGAACTTCACAACTCTGGGCTAGCTCTAATAAAAACTAGAACTCTGAATCCAAACATTCCCCAGTGTAGGGAAAAGGGATCCAAATATGAACCTAATATTGCTAGGAGAATGTCTATTAATTTTGTGTGTATGCACGCAGACACGCACATGAGACAGACAGCTTTAGAGCCAGAATGAGTTCTCATGTGATTACTTCATTAATCCAGTACATCAATTGTACTACCAGCTGGCATCGGTATAGACAGGGTTAGATTCCATCCTTGTGGCTTCATGCAGCCTTTTGGGGCACTAATATGATTCCAAATTAAATAATCCCTCTGGAGACTGTTGCAGTAGAAAAAAATCAGAATATTAGTTGCAATTCACAGAGTGGTTTTGCCTTAGGAATCTTAATATACATTTCATTGAACGTAAGTGAGAGGATGACCAAAACTGCTGGTAAAGAAATGAAAATAAGCTGCTAGTTTTATGGTGAAAGGGGAGTGATCATGAACTAAAGGTATTGAATAAGATGTGTGGGGTTCTGTCTCCTCAGGATTAAAATGATTTAATGATAGAAGATAATGACATTAATATAACTGGTCAGTTTTCTACAATGGGGATCTGGATGCTTGTTAGTTGCTGACTGTACTTAAACTCACAAATGTGCCATATGTCAATAAGACAGCTAGATATACTTTTAAAAGCTCCAAAGGAATTTGCTGATTTCCAGATGTGGCAAATCATCCACTAATTATTGTACACACTATGTGCAGTTCAGCAGCTGCTGTGTGTTACAGTATAATTATAGGATAAGTTTTAAATATGAAGGGTTTTCTACTGTCTGAAATAACATATTTTCCAACAAATATCAAATAACAATGAGATGCAGATACACTTGAATTTAAATATAGGCTGAAGAGAGATGCTTTGACTCAGATCTTCCATGTGCATCACTTAATGTGTTCAATTCATTTGATTGTTGTTGCTCTAGTTTCTCATTTTAATTGTATGTGTTTGGCATCAATTTGTCTGTAATGCCAAGGGACAAGTGAATGAGGAAAACAAATGGGACAGCTTGTTTTTTTAAAAGTCAGATGGGCACAGTGAGAATTGATGTAAGCAAGTCAATTGGGTTACAATGAAGTCAGTATTGCTGAAGTCACTGGAGAGCAACAGTTTACACCAAAGCCTCAACTTCAAAGACTTCACATCCATCTGTCCTGTGCTTAGGGAACCTCAAGCCACAAGCAGGAAACCAATCCACTCCGTGCAATTTGTAAATAGAAATTGGGCTACAGTTCCTTCCATAATCAGGGTCACACTGGGGGCCTGCTGCTTCTGTTGAAATCAGTGGGGGATGCACCTCCTTCCCACTCCCCAAGAGTTCAAAGGTACAGTGCAGTTGTCGTTACCACAAATGATGATTTTCACCACAACATGGCCACATCCAACATTGAACTCAGAAATATCATTAGCAACTACTTAAAGCCCAGGCTGAAAGTTTGACTTGTATTCTGCTGTTCATTTCCTGAAATTGCAGATGAAGAGTGATACAAAACCCAGTCAAGTAACAGACCAAACTCTGACATGTTTCTACCTCCCACCAATTTGTACCCCAACCTCCCTGATTTCAATGAAAGCTCCTGAAGAGAGGAGAATATAGCTGGAAAGTCTGTGATAGAACAAGACAGGAGAAATACCATGCAAGATGGTTTATCACTTTTTTTAAAATAATCCATTAGCCAGTGCTTGTTAATCTGTGACATTCCAGATTAAATTCATAACTGCATGGTATGTGTGAGCTACCTTCCAGAAATGTTACCAAATGCTAGTCATAAAAGTTAAGCTTTAACTCAGGCTAGATAGCCTTGTGACTTCATAAACTAAGGGCAAATTTTAAAAAATAATTGCTTAATTCAGAACTTCAGACAATACACTGATCTCAATCTAGATTAACCCTTTAATTTGTTTTTAAAATATATTTTCTTGATAATATTTCTTGATAAAAAATATATATTCTTTTTTTCTCTCTTTTCAGAATATATCAGACTATGAGTTGAACAAATTCAATGTAATGCACCAACCGTAAGTCTCTTGTTCCTTTCTGCTTCCCCATTAAATAACCATTGTTCCTTTGCATATTGTCACTCTTTTTGTTGGTAAATAGGTTGACACTGAGAATTGTAAGCTCCTGTCCACTGCATAGTAAAGATTGTAAGCCATTTGGGTTGAACTTTCCCAAAAGAAAGGTGATAAAATATTTGCAAGAATACTGACCCAGATCAGCTGACAAAATAATCATTTCAGTTGCAGCAGCAGTTATTCTTGTGCAACAGAATGCTATCAGGGAGAACCACAAGAGGAAGAAAAGTACAAAGTTCAACTTTAACATTCAGCTTTTCAGATACACCAAGCAGGTTTCATTTTGCACTGATTTTCAGTTGAGCTCATCTCCCAGATAGGCATCATAGTAAGTGGCCAGGTTTTCAGTGGACCTCTGAAAATAATATGATATTTTGAAAATCTTGTGAATCACTGGTTGCTGCTGCGTGTGTCCCTTATTTAAGTATATGCATAAGAGCAGAGTTCTTTTGAAAATCTGGGTTGAGATCTTCTGAAACACATGTGAACTCTGCAAGAGCAACATTGCTATGATAATCCACAATGTGCATAGACTGCATATAAAGAATCAGTTCAGTGAGGTAATGGTGATAGCATGGAAACCACATTGCCTATTGCTGTATATTATACAGAACAGAGCCCAAATAATAACTATTTACCCAAACACTTTCACTGGGTGTTTGGATTAAATCAGATCCAAATCCAAGCCATTCAAGTTTTCTTTTCAGCAATCTCTATTTTGCAGTCAATTTAAAATCTACCTTCCTTTGGTATGAGATGGCTCAGAGGATTAGTAATGAGCTTAGAGGGGCTAGGTCACACAATCATATCTAGCACAGGCTGCAAATGACTAGAAGTTATTACTATTCAACAGCCTATGTGAAACAAATGTGTGGGTGATCTCCCTACAGCTCCTAATGAGTGAATGTCATACACATATCATTTGGTACAACATTTATAGGCAACGCCCCATGGTAACATTTTATATTTAAATATCCTTTAGAATACCAGTAGTATTGTAAAATTATGAAACAAGAAATTTTGATTCTAAGGTTATGAAACGCTTACACACACAATTTGTGGCCACTTGAATCGGTCTAATATTTTTAATATTTTGGGATATTCTTTCTCTTGGATGCCTTTGGACACACAGAAATATCAGTGTGTTTTCTCTGTGAAACAATTAAAGCAGGAAGACATGGATATTAGCTGATAAAACGTACACTGTCAACTATGATGAAGCATATATTTTACCTCCTGGCTTTTTGTCCTGTGTTATATCTTTTTCCTATCTCTGATAAAACATTAATCTGCTTTAAGAACAGAGCTGTCTTCCAACGTCTCTCTCCCTGTCAATAAGAAGCTTGTTTTTCCCCATCATAACTTCATTCCTACTGATAAGACTTTGAAAACAAAGAAAGTTAATATTTCCCTGGACTTGTTTTAATAATTAACTAAATGAATAAGGAAATGTTAGGAGACTTTCATGTAAAGTAATTAAAATCTAATGAGATGTCATTTCATTAGGAAAATCAGAGAACATTAGTAATAAGTTGACTGAAGCTGCGACCTTTGTTTCTGTGATACACAAAGCACACACTCAAAAAGTTGGCCCATTTTTCTATGAAAAAGTTTCACATGCAAAAAAAAAGCAAAGAAAATGAATGGTGGAAAATATGTAAGGGCTTGCTTGTTTGTAGAGTTTTCTGGTTTTTCATACAAAATGGCTTCTTTAAAAACACATCAAATGCATGAAGAATATTTGTTTTTAAGAATGAGATATTTAAACCAAAATGTTATTTGCTTTTTTAGCAGTTTAAAATGAAAGAAAGACACCCCTTGAAATTTGCTGAGGGGTGAAGCAAAAGAGAACAAATGATTTTTTACATAGAAATTTGGCAGAAATGTGCAACTTTAATGAAGGTAACATAACAATCTAATGCTTGATGACTAATACTCCAGGCAGTGGTTGAAAGATGGGGAGAACCATGGTAGCCCCATTTCATTACTGGAATCCCAGTTTTCAGGACTCATATAGTACTGCATTCTTGAATGTCCAAGGCCTAAACTGGCTCACCTAACTCCAAAGCCCATATGAGCTTTTCTAATTAAGTTTGCAGTCACAACAGGTTCCCCACAACTGATTTATTCCTAATAGTAGAATATAGGAACACAAACTGCCATACAAGATTTGACCAGTAGTCCAGCTAGCCATATATTCTCTCTCTGGCCAATACCAGATGCCTCAGTAGAAGGTGCAAGAAACCCTGCAGCAGACAGCTATAAAATAACCTACTCATAGGGAAAGTTTCTTCTTAACTTCCATTAGTTACAGGTTGATTCATGGCCTTGGACTCCCATAGACATAGACACCCCTTCCAAACTCTTGGTCTTCACTTTGTGTATTTTTAAATCCTTTTTACTGTAGCTCTAGATGTAACTCTAGATCAGTGGTTCTCAACCAGGGGACCAGGGCCCCGGGGGGGTAGGGGGCCGAGCAGGTTTCAGGGGGTCCACCAAGCAGGACCAGTGTTAGACTTGCTGGGGTCCAGCGCAGAAAGCCGAAGTCTCACTGCCTGGGGCTGAAGCCCAGGCCCCTGAGCCCCGCCACCTGGGGCTGAAGCAGAAGCCTGAGCAACTTAGCTTCACAGGACCCCCTGTGTTGTGGGGCCCTGGGCAATTGCCCTGCTTGCTATCCCTGACTTTTATATGCAGACAACCAGTTGTTGTGGCACAGGTGGGCCATGGAGTTTTTATGGCATGTTTGGGGGGGCCTCAGAAAGAAAAAGGTATTAGAACCCCTGCTCTAGATAACCATAAAACTGTAAAGATGCCGAGGCTAGAAAACTAAGACCAGTCTGAGGGCTAAAACTTGCAGTCATTCTATGTTATACTGTGTGATCCTGCAAGAACTCACAAATTAACCAAGGGCAGGCTGCATCAGTGTATAGGTGGGAGTCCAAGTAATCTGCTGGGTGCTGCAGTAAGTGGTGGTGATGATGATTCAGTAGAAGACTTTCCTTCCCTCCCAGTTAGTACTGAACATACACCCCAATAGGAAAAGTTAAAGCAAAAAATTACAAACTTTATGCTGTGGGAAGGATTGGTTGTAGCCCTTCTGCTTCTAGCAGACACTCTGAAACAGACCTTGTCTACATTAGACTTCTCTGGGAAAGTGTATTCCACTAGTAGAGCTCTACTAGCATTGACAACATTGGCAGTGCTGGTGTAGAGCTGCATTCCCCAGGACTTACAATCATGTCATCTAGACCTAAGCACAGTTAGTGGACACAGTACTAAAATCACCAATTACCTGTCTACACTAGCACTCTGACCCGTGGTTATGCAATAATGAAAAATATCCCCAATGACACAGAGGCTCCTTGGCAAAGGCTCCCTTGTTCTTTGCAAAAAACTCTCACCTCAGTCCCAACAAACGCTGCGCCAAACATGTCTTACAGGATATTTATCCATAAAGAATAACATGCAGGGTATCAACAGAAAGCTTGTAACTTGTTAAGATTCATAATCATTGAGAGAAATATGTATGGGTAATACTAAGAAATAATGTATTTATATTGAAAGTAAGCTTTATCTGGACTTGGAGTAAAAAGTTAGTCACCACGGGACAATACATAAGTGGATAATTGTCCATTTAGGCGAGGGGAATTGTCACCTCACCCTGGTGAGTCCTGGTGAGTGACATTGCAGGCTCAATTGTATAGCCTTGTTCCATCCCAAGACTTTCAATGGAAAACCATCAGAGACAATTTCCAACAACTGAAACCACTTGGAGTTAAAAAAGGAACATTACATCAGACGGGATCACCCTGCCTATGAATAAAGACAAAAGACTGTTTCAGTACAACATGGAGTGGGGAAAGGCAGAACTCTGGATCCTTGTACTAAGCAGACATCTTAGGGAGCAGGGATGTTCTCATGAAAAATGGGATCCTGGTTCCTGTGAAGCCAGCCAACTCTACAACAGACTGAACTTCGGAAGAAACCCTTTATTAGATAGGAAAGGTAACTATTGCTGAGTGTAGATCCAGGTTCACATTTTATGATTTTGTTTTCTATTCCATCTCCTTCTTGTGTTTCTAGTAGAATTTCTATTCTTTCTTTAGGAAACCTTTTGCTTCATTACAAGTACACAGTTATACAGTATCAGGGAGTTTAAGGTAAAACTGGTAAAATGGGATACAACTGCTCCTTTGTGTGGGGAAGAGGATTTGATATTTCTGTGAGTAGCCAGTGTCAAGGATTCAAGAACCAGAGTGTTCTTCTTGGTAACCTGCAAGACAAAGACAGTGCTCGAGTTGCTGAAAGGCTGGTGATGTTAGGGACCTAACGCCCAGGCAGGCAGACACAGGGAAGACTCCCTCACTCCAGAACCAGAAGGTAACAAGGTGACTCTCAGTGCTGAGTGCCCTGAGAACCGTCACATCCCACTCCCCCACAAAAAAAAAAGTCTAATGGAGATGCAGCCTTTGAGCACTGCAGAGGCAGTCCTAGGGGACATATACTCATCCCCTGGGTTAGGGCTGCTGAGGTAGCACCTTGATTTGCTCTCCAGTTATGCATTCCAGTCAGCCTTGGCTACAGGTTTAAATTCTCTGGAAGGAGTTCTGCAGAGTCCACTCTTCTGGGAGTCTGGTGAAATATGTTTTCAGACAGTGGGACATTTCTATTTTTCACTCTGCAAATCAGTCTATAGGTCAGACACTGTCACTCCGATACCCTGGAGTCCTCCTGAAATTCTCAGGTATTTGACAACACTCTGAAGAGCTAGTGGAGGTGGTATACCCAGCTGTTGTGGTCAGAAGCAGCTTTATTCAGGGCTGAAATTCATTGCAGAAAAAAAAAAGTTATCCAGAATAGTACATTACTTTCAAGAATGTTGTCTAAGACACATCAGTTTCCACTCTTGGAGAAACTCATCAAAAAGCCTTGCACACAAGTACCAGTGTTCTGAAATAGCCTTTCCAAAGATGCTCACTTGTGTCTTTAGTGGAAAGCGTAAGGCCGAGTGTGAAATTTGCAACTGAGTATGCTGCAAAACTGACATATAAGTCTTAGATATAATTGAGTGGTACATATCCATAATTTAGAAATAAATATATATAGAGACACAAAATTATAGCTTAGTCTCTTAGGTGTATAATTCAAGATTTCTAAAGTTAGGTGTTTACACAGACAGGATTTCAGAATACTCTGTTCACTCATGTTAGGGACAATTAAATTAAAAGGCCTTCCTCAAAATGATTAGAGATAAGTCCCAAACCAGAGCATGAAATGACATGAACTCCCCAGCCCCAAACACTAGGGTGGGGTTTTCAAAACTGGGACATATGTTTAGGGAACATCTCTCTGTAATAGGCAAAACAGACACCACCACTCCCTGTCCCTGAATTTGCACATGCCGCATTGTTACATAAGTAACAGACTCCAAATCTGATTTGAACCGTCAGTGGCTTGGGCCTATCTTATTTATATATGGTAGCACTGAAAATACCTAAGATGCTGTGCAGTAGTTGAACCGTGATGACCAGCCTTTAATTACAGGCCTTTTATAATCATCATGTGGGCAGCAACTGGATTCCTTGCTTTGAAATCTACCACTTTTCACTGTGGTTCTATATAGCAGTTGTCAGTTTACACTCTAACCAGGAATATTATGGTATTCATGAAGCACAGATTCAATAGTTGAGACTGATCTCTGGATCCTTTTCTAACATCTTTTTCAGTTTTTTTGTGGGGGAAAATTGGGCTGAAATTTTCCATAGTTGGTCTCAAAGAAAAGGAGGCTCCCTACACTCTGGGAACTTAGAGCAAAATTGATTGAGGTATTAGAGAGAGTTATATCTGCATTAACAAAAAGATATTTTCCCCATATATTCCAGCTGAAATGTTTGCACTTGTATAACTCAAACTGTTAGTGACAGAACCTTTAGATTTGGCTGCTTCTCTCCCCTCCTTCACCACTTTTAATTCCTCTTCAGGAAAGGCAAAACAATCCAAAAATGTATTTTCAGCATTTTTAAAGCTATGAACATTATCGTGTCCATGGAGCTTAGTTCATGGTTGCTCCAGCTCCTTTATGCTGGGAAAAGGGCTGGAGTGGTGTCAAGGGGCTCTAAAAGCCTCTTTCTGGCCAGGGCAGGATTCTCATTGCACAGGCACTGCAGACACCAGCCCCAAGGCTGCCTTCCCAGGACCACCTCACGAGGCTGGAAACAGTCAAAGAAAGGTTTCAGAGTAGCAGCCGTGTTAGTCTGTATTTGCAAAAAGAAAAGGAGTACTTGTGGCACTTTAGAGATTAACAAATTTATTTGAGCATAAGCTTTTGTGAGCTACAACTCACTTCATCGGATGCATGCAGTGGTTACAGTTTTATTATTTTCTGTTTATTTCAAGCAAGGGAACTAGAAGAAAGGAAAGCGTAACAATGAGTAAGAAGCAGAAAAGGCAGGAGGAGCAAAGAAGCAGATACTGAGCTCACCAAGAAGCAGTTAGAAGAGCTGTGTGCACTGTGAGATCCGTCAGCAGCTGATTAGAAGTCCAAGCTAGTGACCATGTTGCATTCATATGACTTGAGGTAGGATGAGGCCCCTGCTCCATACGGGGCCAGAGCGGGTCCCTTTTTCTCCCACAGGGTTGCCTGGCATATAGACATTCAGGGTGTGACCTGCATGCTGGTAGGTGGGGGGCTACAACAACAAAGCATTCTAAGGCACCTACGGTTACAGGGCAAGTGGTGACACAACCCCTCAGTGGTCTGGCCTGGATTTGCACCCCTGAACCACAACACCCTGTGACACTGTGCTTTTATAATTTACTGTGCCTAGAATAATTTAAAATGTTGAACATTTGCAGTCACGGATCCATTTGTTTTTGTAGGTTGTTTTTGTCTTCTTTTAAAAAAAACACAAAAATTTAATTCAAACACATTAATGAAACACTAATGTTGGGGAATCTAGAATGGAAAAGTCAGAAATATAAAACATTCTGTTTCTAGCAGAGTGTTACTTCTGCCAATTTGTACATAGATAGCATTTTCTAATCCTGGTTTCTTTACATATGTGGGTTAGTCATAGTTATTAAATGTATATCAAAGTACACTGCATGTGCAACATGATTCAATTAAGGCTGCACTAGGAAACTTGCCTTTTAGGATTCTTGATTGTTAGCTTGATTGCTGTAGCCTAATTTTATCTTAATGTTAGTGTTAAGGATTGGTACTGCACTACTGAAATCAACAGAATTTTTAACATAGACTTCCGTGGGCACAGGGACTCAAGCCCTTAACAAATAATGTAGGTTGAAAAATTGTTTTAAATGTCTGAACTTCTGATTACTGCCTCTTTAAGGGAGAAGCTACAGTCTTGAAAGCTTGTGACTTTCTTCATTTGCACTTTCACCTTCAATGGAGCTGAAAAACATATTGTAGGTGGTGCTTTCTAGCCTGGTAATTAGAAACTAGGCAAAGTTTGCCCTTCTTATTAGTGTGTATGTTGTTATGGATAAGAACGGCCATACTGGGTCAGACCAAAGGTGTGTCTAGCCCAGTATCCTGTCTTCCGACAGTGACAAAAGCCAAGTGCCCCAGAGGGAATGAACAGAACAGGTAATCATCAAGTGATCCATCCCCTGTTGCCCATTCCCAGCTTCTGGAAAACAAAATATTAAATTACCTTCTTGTCTTCTGATACCCAGTACTGACTCAGGCATGCAGCTTTAAATATTCAGAGATTTTGTTCTCTTGATTTTCTTAGTTTCCTGGTGCGCTTTATATGATCCCTTTTAAATCTTTATATCTAGGCTGAAAATGGACACTACCATGATGAATTGTATTGAAGGTTTAGATTTTTCTCTCTTAAACACAATATCCTCCCAAATGGTAAAAATGACACCTAAACATGGACTGAAAAAGGCTTCTATCCCCCACTTCGTTAGTAGCACGTAAATATTTCACAGGGCACCTTCTCAGCTGCTGGGTTGAAATGTGCAGCAGTACAAATACTCCACAGAAAAGGCTTTAATCACATTAAACTTGAAAAAAACACTTTTAAAGTATTTATTCATTCATTTTTGGCAAGGGAGAGCAGAATTTAAGTATTTGACAGAAGAGTCTCACCCACCAATCACAGGGCAGAATATTCGTAAGAGCAGTCATTACCTGTTTATAAGAAATAACTCAGAATAGTTTCCTGTTCCTTTAAAAAAATAACTTTAACTTCTCAGGCCTTTCTTGAAGTAGTATTGAACAGTATCCTTAGCCTTTCAAAAAGTCTGACAAACTCTCACAAATATGCTCTAAGATGGCTACATATTAATATAAACTACAAATGTGGAGACACACTAAATAAATTGGACATGAAACAACTGTGGAAACAAGCATGTATTTGCCTTTCTTTCTCAACAAAAATAAAGATGTAGCCTATAATTATTACAGTTGGAAGTTGTGCAGAGAAAAAACAGCTAACAATGGATACTAATTGTTGGGGGTCACCAGAGGAGGCTATTGCACATAATTGTACAAGCTTTGTTTGTAAATGACTTAGCAGTTAGATTTTTAAGAAATATGAATTGTGAGGTGTCAGGCAGTTCTATTTCTAAAAGCTGAGAAGACATGTAAAGTTTGTATTTTCTGTCCAAGTCTCTGTGACTGAATCCTTAGTTATAGAGCTACTACTTTTCACATTACCAATGCAAGCAAACAAAAATATTACAGCCAGTTATGAGATTCAGTGATTTGCAGATTCAGTGGCTGCAGGGGCTTAAAGTGGAAATGCATTATTATATGGGTAGTATTTTTGTTGTGTGGCTTCTAATTGTTCAGTTGAGCACACCCTTACCTCTTGGCCAGAAGGGCAGGACTTCAAGTACCATACAAGGACCTTGCTGCATGCATAGTATTGTGTCAGGATTACCACCATTGCAGTACTAGTGAATGCTGTACTAGTTGAGATATATTTGACATAGTCAACTTTTCCAGTGGGGGCAAAGGAGGGGAAAAAATGGTATGAAATCAAGTTGAATTTTCTCAATTTGATGAGAAATTCTGTGAAAAATGTCCAATGAGACAAAAATTGTTCAATTGCTTTCCAAATTTTTCTCTTAAACCAACTGTCATTTTTCAGACAATTAAATTAAACTATAGGGGAATCCTGACGGAAATCTCTTGACTTAATTGGAGCTACTAGAGAGAATTGAGGGGATATCAGAGGACTTAAACAGAAAAGTCTTGTGTGTGCGTGCTTGTTTGCATGCTCTCTCTCTCAGCCTGTAGCTGCACGGCCTCCTGAGTCAAAAGAGTCTAGAAGAGATCTCAAAGAAATGAACTCTCAGTATCTTTTACCTCTGCAGGGCTGCCCAGGATCTAGCATTTCATATGACATTTGGCAGCTGTGTCATACAGCCCTGCAGTCCAACACCTCATCCAGCTTGGCTGCAATTCTTCCTCCTAGCCACCCACAGGGGACTACTGCGGTAATAGGTATGAGGCTACCTGATCAACTCTCCTCACTAGCACAACTCCCCCTGCCAAGTCTGCCAAGGAAGCAGCAGCAGATGAAAACAGGGTTGAGAGTGGGAGGAGGTACCAGTGGAAACTGGCAGTGGTCAATCTAGAAGGTGAAATTGTGCACGCTGTTCTATCCAACCCTAATATGCAGGAGGAGGGACCTTCCTTTATTTTAATGAGGATTGTCTCCATCTGTTAATAATAATAATTTGTGCTTAGATGGTATTTTCTAGCCAAGAATTTTGAAGCTTTTTGCAAACATTAGTGAATACTGCCTTACAAATACCCCTATGAGATGGTTGAACATTACTACCCCCATTTCATAGCTTGGAGAAACTGAAGCTCAAGAGATGAAGGCCAAATTTGCCCAAATTGAGATGCTTTGGGCCTGATTTTAGAGGCCCACATTTCTCATTCATTTCATTTGTACTTACAGATGCTCATCACCTCTGAAAATCAGGCCCAAGATGACTCAAACTGGGCTCTCAAAAATTGAGACAAACAAAATTAGAGACCGTTTTTGAAAGCGTAGGCCCATATGACTTGCTCGTGTTCACACAGTAAGTCTGCAGCAGAGCCAGAAATAGTACCTAAATTTCCTGACTCACAGACCAGTAGCTTCCTGTGCCTCCACAGGATCTTTCCCCACCCCATCAATTGATTTGCTTTGCTTTGCGCTCCTCTGTTGTAAGAGGGCATTTAGACAACAGAAAACAAGATGTTGTAGTTTCAATGGTCTTTCTTCCCTTTTAAAAAGTTATATTTGGTAAACAAGAAAGCGCTGCACCTGGCGCTCGCAATTGAGAAGAAAATAACTTCTGGTTCACTGGAGCATTGAAGTGTGAAGAATTGTTAATTTATACTCTCATTTGAGCTGATTTCCACATGTGCAGCGGCTCAAGCACACACGGCACAGGAAACAGAACAGATGGCTTAGCTCATTTCACTCCAAGCCTGAGAACTTGAGTCTTCCCATTTAAAAAAAAAAACACATTATTTATTTACAATATGTTATCACCACATACTTATCTACTGTGCAGGAGAGTATTCCATCTTTCTCTTCTTAGGCTGACCACTAGGATAAACAGTAAAAATAGCAAAGAGAACGAGGAGTACTTGTTAGTCTCTAAGTGCCACAAGTACTCCTCATCCTTTTTGCTGATACAGACTAACAGGGCTACCACTCTGAAACCAGTAAAAATAGCAACCCTCTTTTGCTTTTGAGTAACAGTACAATAGTTAATGTACAATATTAGATGTTTGTGTTGTGGTGGGGGGATTTCTGTATTAACCTCTTCATTTCTGACTTTTTAAGCTCAGGAATGAGAGGAGGAGGTCGACGACGACGCCTGGACATAAATAACGCTGGGTGATGAAGTATCTGTGTGGGGAGTGAGAAATATCGAGGGTATGAAAGGAATGGAGTAGTTGTGGGTGAAGCTGGAGGGATGAGCAGTGCATGGGAGGTGCTGTAAGTGAGGCATGCTTCTAGAAGAGAAGCAGCAAAGTGACTGGGGAAGGACCTAGTAGCAGCTGCCGACAGACAGCAGCTCCGTGTAGCATTCAGTCACCTGGGGGAATAACAGCAGAATGAGCTCAGGACAGCTGACCCTGCACATACTGCAGGAAAGTCAGGGAGCTGCTGTGCAGCCATCTGATATGGCCACTTGCTCTTGACATACCATTTTAATGGCACATTAGAATTAGAGAGTTAAAACTGAAGAGACCAAACATCCACAAGTCAGCAACCCATAAAATCATTAAACATACCATATATTATATATATAAAGAGAGAGAGTTTTACGCCAGCTAGGGGTAGAATTCACATCACCCCATGCAAATGAGCACCACTCTAATAGCACTGTCCCAGTAAGCAGCACCACAGCACCAATTCATAATTCTTCCTTTCCAGGACCAACTCAAATGTGAAGAGACAAGAAATCACAAGGATACCAGCACTTGTGTTGGTATCATGGTACCTGTACATGGGGGGTGTTATACATTTGATGCAGAGTCCTATCTCTGGTTTCAGAGTAGCAGCCATGTTAGTCTGTATTCACAAAAAGAAAAGGAGGACTTGTGGCACCTTAGAGACTCACTTCATCGGATGCATTTGAGCTGTAGCTCACGAAAGCTTATGCTCAAATAAATTTGTTAGTCTCTAAGGTGCCACAAGTACTCCAGTCCTATCTCTGGGGGTTCTGTGGGGAAAAATACTATGTGATCATGTAAATACAGACTGTATCATAATGCATAAGCATAAGGCAGCTGGATTAAGGTTGCACAGACATTTCCTAGCTTTTGAGCGTCTGACTTTGCAACCTTAACATTCTTTTTATGGTTTTTTTTAATATAAAAGATTCTTATATGTTGAGAACTCTTGAAATGTTACAATATTGTAATGCCAGAATGTGATCCTATTTTTATTTTAAATCATTTTTTAAAAATAAATTTTGTGCTTAGGATAAGTGTTGGTTTTAAATTTCTGACTATTTTAATAGACTAGATATGGCTAAGGCAGCAGCAGTACAAACTTCCACACAGTATGGTACAACTTGGACCTGGTGAACTCAACTGTCAGAGTGAAAAGGCATTTCATTCTCTCTGCCAGTTGAATCCTTGGTCTTTGTTGAAGCTATCATTAGAAATGCAAATTGAACAGCTTTGCTTGAAGCTAGTTTGAAAAAATTGAAACTTTTAGTTCCAAACCCCCCAAGTCTGATCTCTTCAGCCCTACTAACTTTTTTCTGTTTCCATTAGTAAGAAATTCTGGGGGTAAGATTTAATGTATTTTTACAGGCCCCCCTGACATTCTTACTGTTTTGTATTCTCCCTGTTCTTTTATTTTTGCCAAGCCCTTGTCAGTCTTCTATATCAGTTTCCTATATTATTCTCAGTGGAATTTTAACTCTTAGTTTTTCCTTTATGTTTCTAGTGTCTCATTTCTTCAAGGCAGCTGTTACCACAGCCTCTATCATTTCTCCTATTTAGTTCCTTAAAGTCCACTTTCATAGCTTTTTATTATTTCTGTAAGTTGACTCAGAACACTGGAAATGATCTAAAAATATCTTCTCACATTAATATTTCAATGTAACTTTGATATCAATCAATCATTAGCTAGTTTCCAGATATGTCAGATATAATTAGCCAAATTTATCAATTATTCTCATCCATCCCTGACCCATCTGATTTCAACAGTAATATCTGGGGAAATATTAGGATCTCTGGCATACCTATAAACTTGCTTTAGTGAATAGATAATGCTCTTCAGGACCATGGAACTAACAGGATTATTTGTATTTCCTGAAATAGCCACATTAATGATTACATAAGTTGCTTTTAAAATATTTATTCATTGAATATCGCCTCCTTTTCTGGTTACATGTTGCCCACAAATAGATTGCAATTTTCTCAAATGCATTCACTACTTGAAATTAGTTTCTGAATAACTTCTGCAACTAAATATAGCTCTATATTTATTTATTTTCTCAATTTAGAACTATAAAAAAAGCACAAAACACATAAGCTCTGAGTGCCCTTGCCAATTATTTTAAAATTACAGATCAAATTGAAATTTCAATCTGCTCCCCCATTCTACTAAACGGGAGATCTAAGTTCATACAATAATGCACCAATACATTAGCCAGTGCTTCACTCTCTCCTAATTCTCCTAAGGGGTCAGGTGAAATAATTGGCCCTACACCATGCCCTGAACATCAACAAATCCAGCCTGTTTCAGACCAGGGGCAAGAGAGCATTCCAGAGCTCCAGGACCCTTACTGAGAATGTCCTGTCGGCAACTGCAAGTCTATTATATCCAGGCCAGGAGATGTAACATCAGTGCCTCAGCTAATCACAAGTGTGGCAATGAATAGTAGGAAACAGAAGGTCTTTCAGGTAGGCTGGTTCAAGGCCATTTAGACCTCTGCAGGTCAAAATCAACACCTCAAAAATCTATCCAGACTCTACTAGATATCCTGCAGCACAGCTGTCATGTGTTTCATACTGAACCCCTACTTACGAAGCAGGTAATCCCATCTGTGAACAGATTTATGATGTTGCCCTTCATGAGCAATTCTGAAGAGCATTTGGACATATAGATCATAAGATATAATTCTGTTCCTTAGCTGGACAGGCATCTGTCTTAGAATCAGTTATGAATTTGACACAGTCAGTGCCACCAGAACATTCAACAATATTCATTTGCAATTCAAGGAACTTCCCCGCCAGCAAACTAATCTACATAAATATTTTCAGAAAATGAACACTCCCCCTCACTGAGCTGGTATGCCATGCCCTGCTGGACACTTTGAAGTGATTTCATTTTCACTTCAGACAAAGATTCATGGAAAAGATTTGGTAGTATGGGCCTGTATTTAGGACAAAGAGTTTCTGTAGACCAACATTTCATGAGAAGCTTATAATGTGAGTTTCTTTTAAAGCATAAAAAGGGAAATATACCTGTGAATTCAGTACTGAAAGTTAACTGGCAGACTAAGTGTGAGGCTAAAGCTGGACGGAAATGTTTTGGAGCCCACAGCCCCTGGGGAAAAAGCACTTTAAAAACTAAGTTTCGTATAGTGTGTTCTCGAAAACTACTCCCATGCTTGTTTTATTACTTGTTAAATAATATGAACATTTTAGAACTCACATATGTAATACCAGAAATACCCAAATGTTCTACAGTTAATATTAGTAGTACAATAGTTACTGGAATCTCGTTTTCAGTATACAACTTCTGCGTGGCAACAGAGCCCAGTCTATTGTTAATATTGTGTCAGTAAGAAATAGGGTAGCTTAAAAATTATTACATCCTAAAATTCCTGTCAGATCCCCACAACATGAAATAATAGGAGGAACCTTTAATTGCCAGTGTCCATGCTGTAGCGTTCTGTGAATAAATCAGTTTCCCAAATACCACCAGGACAGCCATTTTAGAAATATATAGACAAATAGTAATCACTAGGGCTGTCAATCCAGAAACTCTCCTTAGCTCTACTATTTACTTAGATTCTAAACTCTTTGGTCCATTGTTTTTCATGGTGCATAGGATAATGAAGTCCAGGTCCAGTGGGGCTCCTAGATGCTATGGCAATATAATTGAAATATTCAGTCAATAAATAATAACATTTACTCTCAAATTTTTCAGTTTAAAAATATTTGGGAACCTGTCAAATCTGGATAGTGTTCCTTAAAAATGTAGACTTTCATAAACTTCTTCTTCCTCAACCCCACCCCTACCCACACTTGGCTGCCTTTTCATTTTAAATCAACAGGGGAGGGGAGAAACAAACTGCTATTTTAAAAAAGAGTCTTTACTATTAAATGTAAATTTGTTCTTTTCCTACTGTACTCCCCCTAGAGTATAAAGTTACAAGCTTTTATGTCCTCAAACATACCAAATAACAGTTTCAAATGCTGTACCTCAACAATAAATGCTGCACAGGAGGGAACATAAACAATAATAAGCAACTCTAATATAGAGATGTACTCCTATTAAATAACTATGGTTTTGTAGTTTTAACTCAAAGTTACCAATTGAGTAAACATACATAATATCTGCAAAATTCACAAAATCTGCAATCTTAGGTAACAGACAAATATCATGGCTGTAGTTATAATTCTGAGCTGTGGTTCTCCAGAGATGAGTGTCTTATGGTAAGCTAATTATTTTGCATCTTATCTAAGTCATAACCAAGTTGATGATCTTCACTTATATAATTACCTATAGTTTTTACTTTGGTGCTCTAACACTTGATGTGACTTTTCTTTTCCTAGAACCTCTCCTCTCCTAACAAACCCACCTGGCTATTTCACAGCCATCACCCTTTCCACCAAAGAACACTTTTTGGCTCTTTCCTTGCCACTCCCTAATGCTGCTACTAAATGACATGGTTAGGCCACTTCATGTAACTGAGGAGCAGGAAAGGAGCAGGATGAGAAAGCAAAAGTTAGGAAGTGAGACAGGCTTAAGACAACTAGTAATTGCCTATTCCTAAACACTGAGATGGTCTGGGCTCTCTCCTTTGCCTAGGCTGCCAATGGCCTCCAAGGGCCATTGCAGCAGCTAGGGATTATCAGAGCATATACCAGAACAAAGCAACGTTCCAGCCATACATGCTTTCTCTGGCCATTCCAGAGGGCTTGTCCACACAGAGACATAGAGCATGGCAAGCTGGAGTGTAAATCTACAGTGCACTAGCCTGCTGTAACTAAGTGGGCCAGGCTACCACACACAAAAAGTCTGTAGTGCACTTTGACATACTGCTCTTTGCAGTACATCAAAGGGCACTATGGACCTTAGAGCATGGTAGCAGGGTCCACATGGCCAGTTAGCGTGCAGTAGGCTATCTCACTGTAGATTTGCACCCTAGTTTTCTGGGCACTAAAGGTGTATCTACACTGGGGCTGGAAGGTTTAATTTCCAGTTTGAGCAGACATACTCATGCTAGCTCTGACCAAGCTAGTATGCTAAAAATAAAAAAGTGTAGGTACAGTGGCACGAGCACAGGATGAGCCAGCTGCCTGAGGTCACACTTACAGTCTCAGATAGGATCATATTTCAGACAGTTAGCCCCTCTCCCATTGCTTGTGCTGCCACAGCTACACTTCTATTTTTAGCACACTAGCTCAATCAGAGCTAGTGCAGGTATATTGATTCAAGCTGTAAATTACACCTCTAGCTCCAGTATAGACATACACTAAGTCTCCATGCAGATGAGACCAGAGACTAAGGCAAAGAGAAGGGAGTGTAGGAGTCATTGGCTTTCCACCTGCTTTGCCCTGCTTGACTCATAAAGAAGAGAGAGCAGTATCTGGTCCATTATGTATGTAAACAACATTTGTACCATGCAAAATATTTCATATCTTAGGACATCCCTTCCTTTCTGAAACCTGCAGAATTAACATCTTTGTTTGACTCCTTTTTCTGGCCATGTCAGCACTGTAGAGGACACCTATTCAAATAATGAAAAGGTTTAGGGCTGAACTGTGACTGGCTCTTGGGTGGGCACTCAAGAGAAGGAAGATTCTAAGAGCTCTTCTCCATCCATACCCCACTCTCTATGTCCTGCACTAGGGTCACTCACAATCACTCTCCCTACAGTTGGCCAAGTCTCCCATGGTGCACTAACTACTTAGAAGGGGTCAGAGAGGAGGCAGGGCCCAAGCAATGCTGCCTTGGTGCAGAGAGAGGAGCACTCCTTCTCAACTGTGCTCCAGGCGGGTGGGTGCCTCTCGTTGGCACAATCACGCCTGAGGTCTCCCTCTGGGAGGAGTGGTTCCACATGGCCCCCACATGGCCCAGTATGGCCCCAAATATTTAAAGTTCAGCATTTGATCATACAGCAACATTTTAGTCAAACTTTCTTTTTTATTGAGAAGAACGGATGATAGTAAAACTAAAAAGCAGAAGTATAACTGTAGACAGTGGGTTTTGTTCTCAGGGGAAATAAAACACATTGCCTGCGCAGATGTTAAAGTGAGTTTGTTCCAGTATGAGAAACTCAAACTGCATAGTGTTGTAATGATACTGCCTAAATACAGAAGGCTTGTTCTTTATGTATTGAAACTAGAGATGTACCCCAATTCCTATCAGATTTTATTTTAGATACTAAAAATAGATCCACCTTCCCCTAGTCTTGCTATTTGCCTGCTACTTACCACACTTCGAATGAGATATTCACTGTGCAAAGTGGTAACCAATTTAGGCTTTTATGACAACTAATGCCAGTTTCCAAGATTCTTCCAAAGTTAATACAGAGTTGCAGTTCTGTGGCATAGAGCAATTTGACCCACAGAGATGAGATACATTGTGTGAAAAAGAACACACTTAACAAAGCATTCATTTAATTTTATTTGGCACAGAAAGATGTGATGTAAATGAAAAAGGCCTATCTTCTCTAGGGCTGATGATTGAGAAGTCACTGTATTTCTAACTCATACTTCTTTCTGTGCTAGAAGTTAGTGTTTTCCAGTTTAAAACATGCCACTTAGGGTTTATATACATGGTGAGTTAGTGTGTGGCAAGCCAGGGTGTGAATCTACAGCGCACCAGCTTGCTGCACACTGCGCAGTAGAAGTCTAAGCTGCACTGCAGGAAATAGTGATGTCTCTCAGGAAACATGCTAATGGACTCAGACTGAGTCATGTGACCTATATACGATCCTTTTGGGTGTTGGCTGGAAGAGCTTTGTTGCTCTCCATTCAGCAGTTCCTCTAGAAGAAGCCAAACAAAAACTCCTTGCCAAGCAAAAAAATTATGAAGCACTTCTTAAAAGTAAAATTGTCATCATCTTCTGTTTTGGCACAGGAGTGGGGAAGTTCGCTAGTAATCAAAATATACCACAAAACAGATTGTGCATGAAATCAATTTTAAAACTCTCTCTGGTAGCACAGTTACACCTTTAGTGTGGGCAGGGCATAGTATAGCTAACACATTTTTTGAAAATCATTTTCACAAGTAGGCAAAAACTGATTCTTGAATATTTCTGAAAACCATTTTAGCCAAAATATGCTCTGCTCATGTTGGGAATAAAACTGCACTAACTGAAATCAATTTTAAAAGAGGGGTTTCTAGCATGGCGAAGAAAGAGAATGCCAGGTTCCAAACATGAAATAATTGAAACCTGAATCATATTATAATCATCTACTCCCAACCAAGATTCTTAGTTGAAACTATAAAGTAACACTAGAGAGTAAATAAAAGCATTAATGCAATGTGTAAATTAGTTTCTTCCTGAAACAGAGCAGTGCGTGATTTCTTGGTATTCTCTATTGCAGTACTGTCAACTCCATGCATTCAGAAATCACAATACTGGCTTAAAAATCATGAGATTTTTCAAAGTATTAAATCTGGAGTTCTTTTTATTTATCTTCTAGTTTCTAAACTTTTAGGGTATGCTTGGTTCATATTTTCCAATGAAAAGTGAGACTCTCACCTTATAATATTACTCCAGGAGCCAGGGCTTTAAGAAAAACACCAAATACTGTTTCAGAGTAGCAGCCGTGTTAGTCTGTATTTGCAAAAAGAAAAGGAGTACTTGTGGCACCTTAGAGACTAACAAATTTATTAGAGCATAAGCTTTCGTGAGCTACAGCTCACTTCATCGGATGCATTTGGTGGAAAAAACAGAGGGGAGATTGATATACACACACAGAGAACATGAAACAATGGGTTTATCATACACACTGTAAGGAGAGTGATCACTTAAGATAAGCCATCACCAGCAGCGGGGGGGGGGGGGGGGAAGGGGGGAAGGAGGAAAACCTTTCATGGTGACAAGCAAGGTAGGCTATTTCCAGCAGTTAACAAGAATATCTGAGGAACAGTGGGGGTGGGGGAAAGAAATAACATGGGGAAATAGTTTTACTTTGTGTAATGACTCATCCATTCCCAGTCTCTATTCAAGCCTAAGTTAATTGTATCCAGTTTGCAAATTAATTCCAATTCAGCAGTCTCTCGTTGGAGTCTGTTTTTGAAGCTTTTTTGTTGAAGGATAGCCAACTCTTAGGTCTGTAATCGAGTGACCAGAGAGATTGACGTGTTCTCCAACAGGTTTTTGAATGTTATAATTCTTGACGTCTGATTTGTGTCCATTCATTCTTTTACGTAGAGACTGTCCAGTTTGGCCAATGTACATGGCAGAGGGGCATTGCTGGCACATGATGGCATATATCACATTGGTAGATGCGCAGGTGAACGAGCCTCTGATAGTGTGGTATCAGAAGTAGTACTGATTTAATTAAAGGTGTGATGTTGCAACAATTCAATTAATCCAGTGCAACTTTGTGTATGACCACTATAGGTATATCTACCCTCGGAGACCATAGTGACCCAGCTCTGTCAGCATAGCCCTATAGTATAGACACAGCCTACACTGATGGAAGAAATTTTTCTGTCAGTGTAGGAAAACTGCCTCAACATAGCTGCATCTGCACCAGGGCTTTTGGCAGCATAGCTATGTCGATCAAGGGGGTGGCTTTTTCACAGCCCTTACCTATGTAGCTATGCCAATGTAATTTTTCAGTGTAGCCCAAGCCTGAAACAGGCTAACTCTGGTTTACAGAGGTTTATCCTGCCCCATCTGGTTTAAGAGTGCTAAATTAGAGTTTCCTCAGTTTAATTAAATCAGTGCAACATCCCACCTCTAGTTATATAGTTGCAACTTCTCCCATGCCAGATCACCTCTTCCCCCCAACACTCATTAGGTACTGAAATGGTGTTTTAAATAGTTTGACTCAGGTCTGCACCTGAAACTTAGGTCCACCTAAGTGAAAATGGGACACCACACAGGGCTAGCCCAAGTCTACCCACCCCTTACCCCCATCCTATGCAAGGCTAGCATTGCTGCTTACCCAAGCCCCCCCTTGCACAGAGCTGGTAGTGCTGAGCATCTCCCCTCCCAGCTCCCTGGGTACGGCTGGCCTGAGCCCCTTGCCCGAGCCCACATGAGGCTGGCCCAAGCCGTTTGTCCCAGCCTCCTCGCCCCACCCCTGATCCCACTCCACACAGGGCTGGCCCAAGAATCCTGGTATTGCCGCTTACCCCCTTGAATGTTCCCCTGCATCTTGTCGGGGGGAGAGGGGCATGCCTCACTTTTTTTTAGCGAAACTGGGCATTTGTCCTGTTTGGTTTTGCCAGCTGATCATCAGTTGGCAAGAGAAAACAGGACACATGCCCAGTTTTGCCCAAAAAGTTGACATGTCCAGGTAGGGTGACCAGACAGCAAGTGTGAAAAAAATTGGAAGAGAGGGGGAGGGGTAATAGGCACCTATATAAGAAAAAGCCCCAAATATCAGGACTGTCCCTATAAAATTGGGACATCTGGTCACCCTACATCCAGAATAGGGCTTAAAAATGGGACTGTCCTGGCCAAAACAGGACATATGGCCACCCAACCCCTGACAGACGTAGTTAAACTGACCTAACCCCTGATGTAGACACAGCTAGGTTAATAGAAGAAGTCTTCCATTGACTTAGCTACCACCTGTCAAGGGGATGGATTTACTACAGTAATGGAACAATCCCTATGTTGCTGTAGCAAGTGTGTCTGCTGCAGCACCACAGCTGTGCCACTGTAGTGCTTGTAATGTAGACGTACCTTTAGGAAAGGTTTCAGAGTATCAGCCGTGTTAGTGTGTATCCATAAAAAGAAAAGGAGTACTTGTGGCACCTTCGAGACTAACAAATTTATTAGAGCATAAGCTTTCATGAGCTACTGCTGTCACATAGGAAAGCTTATGCTCTAATAAATTTGTTAGTCTCAAAGGTGCCACAAGTACTCCTTTGGGAAAGGGAATTTCAGGGTAACTGTTTAATTTCCAAAAAGAAAAGGAGTACTTGTGGCACCTTAGAGACTAACCAATTTATTAGAGCATAAGCTTTCCTGAGCTACAGCTCACTTCACTGTAGCTCATGAAAGCTTATGCTCTAATAAATTTGTTAGTCTCTAAGGTGCCACAAGTACTCCTTTTCTTTTTGCGAATACAGACTAACATGGCTGCTACTCTGAAACCTGTTTAATTTCCAGTCTCTTGCCCCTAGACCTCCAGTCACCTGAGAGTCTTCCAGGTAGACAACACTTTCCTTCACAATATAGCCCCACAGTAAGATCCTCCCCACTTCTCTGAGCTTTTAACCCCGATGAAGTGAGCTGTAGCTCACGAAAGCTTATGCTCTAATAAATTTGTTAGTCGCTAAGGTGCCACAAGTCCTCCTTTTCTTTTAACAACCATGTTGCTGCAATCAGTCCTCACAGGGCAGCCCCACCTCTGAATTCCATTGTTCCTCTGTGGGGATGGTGCCGCTGAGCATTGTTTTGGAATGGAATGGAGCTGTGAAACACCAATTTAACAAAAAGAAAAGGAGTACTTGTGGCACCTTAGAGACTAACAAATTTATTAGAGCATAAGCTTTCATGAGCTACAGCTCACTTCATCGGATGCATTTGGTGGAAAAAACAGAGGAGAGATTTATATACACACACACAGAGAACATGAAACAATGGGTTTATCATACACATTGTAAGGAGAGTGATCACTTAAGATAAGCCATCACCAACAGCAGGGGGGGGGGGGAAGGAGGAAAACCTTTCATGGTGACAAGCAGGTAGGCTAATTCCAGCAGTTAACAAGAATATCAGAGGAACAGTGGGGGGTGGGGTGGGAAGGAGAAATACCATGGGGAAATAGTTTACTGCTGCAGGCTACTCTGGAAACATCACCACCTTCACCTGAAAGGGGGGGGGGGGGAATAGTTTCAGACATATCTCTCATATCAAATGCATCCGATGAAGTGAGCTGTAGCTCACGAAAGCTTATGCTCTAATAAATTTGTTAGTCTCTAAGGTGCCACAAGTACTCCTTTTCTTTTTGCGAATACAGACTAACACGGCTGCTACTCTGAAACCTGAGACATATCTCTATGGCTGTTTGGAGTTGAGTCATTAAAGGAAGCTACACTGATGCCAAACCGAAGCCGCAGCCCATGCATAATTTGTCAGGACACTGAACAGGATCATCCCTTCCGATAGCTCGCCTGCACTTTTCTGCTACCAGGAAGTAGTCAGCATGGGGCAGAGAGCTGGCGTTTGTGGCGTAAATGTTATATTTTCCAGTCATGCCATCTGATTAAAACACCAGCTGCATGAAAGACACAAAGAGGAAGTAATAGAGAGAGACTTGAGCCATTCAATTTCAGGGGAATTTGCACGCCCAATAGGTGTCGGTCATCAAGTTTGCATAACATTCAGGAGTCAAAGCAAGCCGCCTGGCTGGCTGTGAGTGTCACATGATGAACTAGAAACATGAAACTCAAATATGTGCTCAGGCAAGTTTTCAGGTCTCGTAATAAATTAGCATTCTCCTTCTCACAACGTAGAAACCAGGCAGAGATAACCCGTGGGATCTAGCTCAGGTCAACTGCTCGGTATAGCGCTCCTTCTTACGATCATACAAAACAGCACGTGTTCTCGTTAAATGATCACTAGTTTACCTGATACTATCAATACGGAACATGGACAAGTTCAGTAAGATCACTGAGCCAGCTGGTCAGAAGCTAAGGTACGATTTTTTTTTTCCTTTTACATTTTGTTGGTTATGACTCACTGTGTTCCTTGAGTGCTGCGCCAGGTCAGAAGACAGACTGCGTTTGGAAATGGGAATTGCACACTGTTATAGACTGTTAATACAGGACTATGCAATTCCAACAGTACCTGTGGTGTCGAAAGCACCTGCCATCACTGAGGCTAAAATGCTGACAACTAAAAACGAGTACAACCGATAAAGTGTAGTGTATGAAGGGAAGTTTAGATATAAAACAAGAGCATTTTCTTCCTCAGTAAAATTAAAATCTATTTCAGCATTCTGCAGGCACAAGAAGTTAAGCAGAATATTGAGTATAAACGAGAGTCATTATCTGTATACATCGCTGCAAAAAGAGTCAATTAAATAAACATAAAACAATCATGTGAATCACACTCAGAGACAACTCAACTGCTTTCACAGCATACACTGTCCATGCTACTTTTATTCCCTGTGAAAAAGCAAACTGCTATATTTTTGTTTTAAAGGTTTTGTTTAAAAAATCATTAATTCACCATGAGCCTTAAGCACATTAGTAACATTTGATCAGGAGTTTGTTTATGCACAGTAGATTTTGTATTAAGAGGACTCTCCTGTTTAACTTCTTTGGTATCTCCAAATCTTCAAAAGGGACAGTGTTGTGTAGACAAACAGGAAGCATAAAACATTCTGAAAATAGCACACTTTTAAATACAGGGTGTTGGCGAAGAAGTAGGACTAGACTATTACAATGTAGTATTTTTAGGGTGACTGGATAGCTCAGGATTTGTACACTGGAAATGGCATCTAGAGATAGGCGGGAAATAGTTTTCCCATCCCATGAACATTTTTGAAATTTCAAAACATTTTCCTGTTCTGCATCAGGACAGAACCAAAATCTTTTGAATTTTTTTCATTTAAAATGGGGAAGAGAGAATAAGAGACCCCAGAATAGCCAATAGCCTGATGGTTGCTAGGGCATTCATCTTTTACTCATGTGGGAGAGTCAGGTTCAAGTCTCCGACATCCCAGCCCCAAGTTAGAGTTAGCCTCTCTCTAACCCAATGAATATTTACAAAAAGAAAAGGAGTACTTGTGGCACCTTAGAGACTAACAAATTTATTAGAGCATAAGCTTTCGTGAGCTACAGCTCACTTCATCAGATGCATCCGATGAAGTGAGCTGTCGCTCATGAAAGCTTATGCTCTAATAAATTTGTTAGTCTCTAAGGTGCCACAAGTACTCCTTTTCTTTTTGTAAATACAGACTAACAAGGCTGCTACTCTGAAATGAATATTTAGTTATTGAAACAAAGTGGAACAGTTCCAAGAAGAGGCTTTAAGCAAGACTCGCCCACCAATAGCCTGGTGGTTAGGAGTCTCGCCTGGGAGATAGGAGACCCAGGTTTAAGTCCCTGCTCTGCATTAGGCAGCGCCCTAACCAGGTATTAGCTATCCTGGGGATGTCTGTCTCTCTTTCTTGAGAAGCTTCTGTTGAAACTCAGACGTTTCTATGAAAACTTTTGGTTTTGACTAACTGGTATTTTCAGACAAACATTATGTTGAAAAATTTCTTAATGAACTACAATGGAGTTTTAAGCTTTTAGACCAGCTGTTTGAACACAGCCCAATTTGCTAATTCCTGCTCCCCATTCTGTTGGTGGAAGAGCTGGTGAGCCTAACAGAAGAGGGCACGGGCTATATCATCACTGCCAAAAAAGGAATGTTTTTACATGGAGATAGCCAGGTTAAGATCGCTATCACAATGTAAAATCCGGGTGGAGACAAGGCATAAGAGTTTTTACTCCCGAGCAGTTAGACAAGGCCATCTCCAGGTGGGGGGATACCATTGACCTCAACTAATTATGCTGAGCTAAAAATTAGCTGTGCCGTGTCACCACAAGGATTTCACTGCAAATTAGCTATCTCAATGTAAAAACCAATTTTTGCAGGAAAGACATAGTCATAGAGGTTCCCACACACACCATTACATAAGATTAAAGTAGAATTTCCTTCAAGCACTAGGAGGAGGTGCCAGCTGCCATGCTAACCTGGGCACGATGGCAAGTTAATTATTTATGTATCTATTGAAAGCCCATCATGTCAGAAAGAGATGCCATTTCTTCCCTACTGTATCTTCAGCCAGGCTGGTTCAGCTTCTGTTTCTCCCTCTCCCACCACTATCTAGTGATGTCCTAGCATAGATAGTGGAAGGAGACTCTGCTTCCTTCTGATACCTCACAGTATTAAGGCTGCTTCTTCTCCCCTCCGCCTCCTTTTGGCCAGTACATGTCTGACCAAAACCCTAACTCAAGGAACTTAAGCATATATCCAGGGCCATCCTTACCCATAGGCCAAGTGCGCAAAATTTCCTGATGCCCTACGTAGCTGCATGCTGCTCCGCCCCAGCCCCGCTTCTTCCTACCCCTGCTCCGCCCCAACCCAGTCCAGCCCCCACTCCACCCCTTCCCCAAAACCTCCGCCCGCTCCCTGTCTCTTCCCACCCCTGCTCCGCCCCAGGCTCACCCCACTCCACCCCTTCCCCTGAGGACAGCAGCAGGGGTTGGGCACCTGTACTCACTGGGCAGCAGTAAGTGCAGCAACCCAGCCCCAGCATGCTCCGTGCCGCCAGTGAGTGCTGTGGGGTGGTTCCCCCTGGCCCCCAAGCCCCAAGGCTGGGAGCCAGGGGAGCAGAGCAGAGTGGGCTGGGGCCGGGTCACTCCACTTCCCGCCGCCCCGTGTGTGCAGGGTCGGGCCCACCCTGCACTCACCAGGCAGCAGGAAGTGGAGTGACCCGGCTCCAACCCACTCCGCGCCACTGGCTCATACTCGGGTGCCGTTTCCCCCCCATCCCCCAGCCTGCTCCTGCCCCTTCCCCCCACCCCCCGTCCCCGCGGAGGCCTGGGGCCACACACACACTCTCCGCAGGGGGGCTGCCTAGGGCACCAAAATGGCTAGGGACGGCCCTGCATATATCTACCTTTAAGCATGTGAGTAGTCCCATTCTAAATGCACACGCTTAAAGTACCTTGTTGGATATGGGTCCAGATATTTGACCATATGGTTTTAATAAAACTTCAGGCTTTGCTAATTTTTTAGCAATGGTTGCTATAACTGCATTGCTGGCTTAGAAAGAGAAACCTGCCCAGATTTAAGAGGGATGCCACAAACACAACAAAGGATGAACATAATGGAGCTGCAGCCATTGCCTCACCCAGGAGTAGTCAATTATTTTTTGTCAGGGTCCAAATTTCTTGGTCAAGGTCCAGACTTCAGAGAAAGTCTGTGGTGTGATTATTTTTCACACCACAGTAACAATAATGATAATAATAAGTAAATAAAAAGATTTTGTGATCCATACAAAAGCATCTAGCGGTCCAGATTTATCCTGCAGTTCACCTATTGACTACCTCTGGCCTAGGGTGACCAGATAGCAAATGAGAAAAATCGGGACAGGGTCAGGGTTAATAAGTGCCTAAATAAGAAAAAGCCCCAAATATCAGGACTATCCCTATACAATCAGAACATCTGGTCATCCTACTCTGGCCTCACCCCGTGACATAATCACCCATTTACCTATTTTGTCACCAGCTCATACTACCTGGTATTATCCCTGGTGTGTTGGCAATACAGTTGATTATATAGTAGGATCTCTCCTTGTTTCTCCTTTGCAAAAAATATTTGCCTCAGCATTTGCACTGAATGTTACATTGGGGAGATATTTGCATTTGAAGTCTAAGCTTTCTTCATGTGCCAAAGATTGCAGAGACAAAAAATCCTACCGAAACAAAGTTCCACTTGTGTAATTATAGTCCATTTTCTAAGGCAGTTTTCTTAAGAGTTAATTCAATAGCTGCAAGAATCAAAGTGCCTTTAGTGCTGTATCAGCATTTGTTTGTGCCTAAAGCTTCAAGCTTATGAATGCAAGTCTGTAAGGCTTGATTTTGTGAACTGGGTTTGATACCTCATGTTGATATTTATCAGCTTCTCTCCAGTGGTGTATTTTTTATTATATTTGATGTATCTCTTTGTTGACATCATTGCATCAGCATCTCTGGGCCTGTATTTTTAGCTCACTCATCTCCTTCACTTATTTGGATAAGATGGGAACTAAGAGTCACCACGTCTCTTCACCCGGCATGTTGTAGACTTGGACATGGTGCTTGCAACTGTGAGAGTCATTCACTTTGTCATCTGTTTCATATCACTTGGGTCTGAATGCAGACACTTCGTAGAATTCTACCTTTATTATTTTTATAAAGTGTAGTGTGGATGCATGAGATTATATCATATACCATACATGGGATTATACTTTGATAAACTGTCTGTATTTATTGTCATTGTTTGAGTTGCCAGGAAACCTTGGACTCCAGAGAGAGTGAGAGTTTTTGTCAGGAGAGGAATGAATTATGTAGCATAGACTTTTTTTTACAACAGCATTTCCCAAAGTGTGGGGCACCAAAGACCAGTTGGAGGGACATAGAACAGTATCAGTGCAAGTGTCCGCATGCTGCCCAGCTAATATGGTGGGTAGTGCATCTGGATTCAGCTTTCAAAAGTTAAGGGATTGCTGCTTCATAATCAAATTGGTCCATAAGCAGATATACTGGTAAACACGGGGAATAGTCAGCAAAGCTTAAGTGCAGTTAGCAACTCAAAGACATAGCACCAAACTTTCAGAACCCCAGCAATAGCTTTCTGGTTCAAGTGACTGTGTGCTAACTCAACAAATATATTACAAGCACAAAACTTTAAAACGGCACCTTGACATTTCGGCCCGGTTTAAATGTAACAATTAGATTGACCCCGGTTATGTCACTCGGGATTGTGAAAAATTTTGCACCCTGTGCAACGTAGTTAGGTCGACCTTACCCCCACTGTAGATGCAGAGCTAGCTACTGCCTCTCAGAGAGGTAAGCTCTGCATCTGCAAGGACTCCTCGTTATTTTTAGCCAGACTGTGATCCTGCAACTTCTGCTCCTACAAATGATTTCCAACTGTGGTGTGACTGTGTGCTAACTCAGCAAATATATTACGAACACAACCTTCCATCAGTATAGGAGGCGTCTAAACTACAGCAGCACTGCTGCAGTGCCATAACTGTGCCACTCTAGTGTAGATATACCCTAAACCCCATGAAATCTTCATCTTTCCCCACCTTTTTTGCTCCTCCAAATACCTTGCAATATAACTTAAAATCACCACCTCCAACCACTGCTCCCAGGTATTATTTGAAAGCACCATGAAAAGTATTTCACTTTGTTCTGGGGTTGGTTTTACAGTTGCTTTGCAATACAAAAGATAACCTTATTGGATTTAGCATTTCCACTTAAACATATTGGATGAAATTCTGACCTTATTGAAATCAGTGGGAGGTCACCTAAGAGCCTGAGTGTCTGCTGTTAATGGCCCATCAAGTTTAAAAGTATTTGTGGTCCTCACCAGTTTTTTACTAACCTAGAAGCCTTGGAAGTGGCTTAGATTAGAGTATTTCAGGAAAGTATTAGTCTTATAGTTTACCCTCTTCTGCTTCACTAAGTTATTCCTCTTGAATGTGCAGAGCAGAAAATGAACTCATTTGGGAATGAAGTGATATTTTATTGTAAATCGGTACCAACTATGTTATCCTGTACAGGATACTTTATTACAGGGAGCAGTTTTCTTTTTGAGAAAAATAATCAGTTGGGAATATTAGGATATGTCTACACTACAGTTTGTCGGCATAATTTATGTCGCTCAGGGGTATGAATAAACCACATCACTAACCAAGATAAGTTACACCAACATAAGCGCCAGTGTGGACAGCGCTATGCCAGTGGGACAGCTTCTCCCACCTCTTGCAGGGGCTGGAGTAGTTAAGTCAATGGGAGAGCTCTCTCCCTTCAGCTTAGGGTGGCTACATTAGGGCTTGGCTACATTGACATTTTATAGCGCTCTAACTTGCTGACTCAGAGGTGTGAAAAATCACCCCCCTGAGTACAGCAAGTCTGAGCGCTTTAAAGCGCTAGTGTAGACAGGCCCCAAGAGCTGGGAGCCATGCTCCGAGCACTCAAAGCTAATCCCCTTGTGGAGGTGGATTACCAGGAGTTCTGAGAGAGCTCTCTCCCAGCACTCGCGGGCGACCACACTCACCACTTCAAAGCGCTGCCATGGGAGCGTTCCCACAACAGCGCTTTGAAGTTTCAGTGTAGCCATGCCCTTAGAGAGCTTACAGCAGCACAGTTTGAGAAAGTGATGGAAATTTCACTAGTTAAGTTCTTGTAAATATTAATAATAGTAATTTAATCAAGTTTTGTAATCAAACTTTGACACACTATTTTATATTTAGAAAAAAAATACCTGGAAAGGTTGCAAACAGGGATAGAACTGTTGATCTGCCAAGTTGCTTATTATGTACATGGTCCTATGTAGTCCACAGCTTCAGAATGTGCTACAAAATATACACCATCAGAGATTTCAGGAGCAAATTCTAAGCCTCCACTCATCCCATTTCTAGCCATTATGGTTGCAAAGACAACCTTCCAAATGTAATCAGTGCTTGTTGCCCAAGTCCGCAGAAAGCATAAAACATCAGGTCTGAAAGAAGTATGGATTGCATCATCCATCTGAAATGTGTAATAACTCTGAAACCTAAAGCTTGCTTTGTCAGCATTAACTATTTCATTGCTGATCATTTTAGGCAAAACACCCAGCAATTGTGCGTATCTACTGTTGTCACATGCATCAGCAGATATTAAAGCAGTGATGGAGCTAGCTGCTATCAAGGGTTGCTGGGATAGGGAAACTAGTTCAACTTCTCCCCACCCCCACATCACCCACAAAAAAAAAAAACTCTTGACCCTTACCACCATGATGAAGGGAGAAAAAGAGATTCATTTCCCTACCACCCATCTCACCACCTCCACTGCCAAAAGCCTCAACTGCCTCAAAGTTCCCAAACCATCTGTGTGCCTTCCTGGGTGCCAAAAGCCCCAGCACCCACTCCCATTCCTGCTTTCCCCTGGCTGTTGCCACCAGGCAGTGACATGTTGTCAATATAAAAAAAAGCTGTAGCCTGTTGAAAATTGTAGTGCAGCCAGAGCCATCCCTAGGGCACGGCAAATGGGGGCGAACACCCTGGGTCCCACGCTTCGTGAGGAGGGGCCGGGGAGGTGAGTCCTTCCACCAACCTCCCCCTCCCCCAGCGCCTCCTGCCCAAAGCACCTCCCAGAAACTACCACCGATCAGCCGTTTTGCAGCATCGGGAGGCACCAGGGGGGAGGGGAGAACTGGGCGGGGGAGAGGTGGGGCCGGGCCTTGGCGGATCTCGGGGTGGGGGGAGCATCCCCTGCAGATAGAAACTTGGCGCCTATGTCCCGGGCCTTCAAAGCCTCCTAGGGACAGCCCTGAGTGCAGCATAATATAAACTGAGTAATATTATAATAAATCACATGGGGCAGCATAGAAATATTTGTTGTTTTTTAATCCACCCAAAGCTCATGAATAATTCCCAGTCTGCCTCACTAGAGGTGTTGTTCACAGGATGTAGGCTCAGTTTGCCAGAGAGTATACAGAACTCTGATTATTTAACTTCTATTTCCTGCAGCTCTTTGTGATTTCTAATCAGCTACTGAAACTTCCTCCTATTTGGCCTCCATGCATCTTCTCTCACCCACTTCAGCCTCTATAAAATACTGTTGTAAAAATCACTTTTCTGTCCAAGTTCAAGAACTGTGTGACTTTCATATGTAACCCTTCTGCCAGGTGGAGTCGGCAGCACCAAGGGGCAGGTTCAATATCTAGGGATTCCTTTTAAAAATACAGAACAGAACGGTTCAAGCCCCCATCCAGTCTAGGAAAACCTAACACCACTCCCAGGAGCCTCGAAGAGGCATACTTCCCACACGCAAGCACTGAGTCTGAGTATAACAAAAAAGAACTTTTACTAAAAGGGAAAGGGACTCATTTCTGGGGATGATTGAGCCGCCTACAAATGGATCAGAGAGAATTTTGGCACTATGCTTGTTTACATCTGAGGGCCCAGTCAATCTTGTGAGTGTGTATACTCTCCTCATCTTCTGACATCAAGGACCAGTTCTACAACCAGTTGAACATCACCATCAGCAAGACTCCAAAACATGAATATGTTTTCCTGCTAGGGGACTTCAATGCAAGAGTTGGAGCTGTTCATGAAGTATGGACCAACCGTCTTAATCAAAATAGAACTAGTATGATGAATGGAAACAGTCAGACTGCTAAAATTTTGTTCCTATTACTACCTCTGTGTAACAAACTCATTCTTCCAGACAAAGCCACAACACAAAGTATCTTGGAAACATCCCAGATCTGGCCACTGGCACCAACTGGATCTTATTATCACAAGGCATACCAACCTTAACATCGTCCTCATTACCCATAGTTATCGAAGTGCTGACTGCGACACAGACCAATCTCTGGTGTGCAGCAAGGTCAGATTTAAACCAAAGATAATACATAGATCTAAAGAAAAAGGATGTCCTGGTATTAACATCAGTGCTATAGCAGACCAAGAAAAGTCACAGCAGTACAAGAACATACTATAACAAGCCCTTGACACCAGTTATTGTGCCACACACACACCCACCTGAAGTGGGAGCAACTGAAGAAGACAATCTAGGATGCAGCTCGGTCAGTCTTTGGGAAGAAATAAAACAAGACCAGTGACTGGTTTGACACATATTCCAGTGTGTTGACACCAGTCATAGAGGCCAAACGCGCAGCCCAAACCAACTACAAGAGAGACCCAAATGAAAAGTAAACCTTACAAGCATTGAGAGTGGCAAGAACCAAGGTACAACAAACTGCTCTTTGCTGCTCCAATAACTATTGGCTGCATATATGTGAAAGCATCCAGGTAGGAACTGATGCAGGCAACATCAGAAACATGTATGATGGGATCAAGAAAGCCTTGGGTCCAACTTCAAAGAAGACAGCCCCATTGAAATCAACAATAGGGGAAACAATCACCAATGCAGGGGAAATCATTACACCAAGCAGATGAATCGCTGAGTAGAACACTACTCTGAGCTTTACTCTCATGAAAATTATTATTATGGATGTAGCCATCAGTGCCTTCCTGTTATGAACCAACTTGACTATAAACCAACTGTCAAGGAACTTAGCCTTGCCATAGATGGCCTCCCCAATGTAAAGGCCCCCGGAAAAAACTGCATACCGTCTGTGGTCATAAATTGCTATAAAATCCTATTCTACTGCAACATCTTCATGAGTTGCTCTGCCTGTGCTGGAAAGGAGGCGAAGTACCAGAAGAAATGAAAGATGCCAACATCCTCTTTTTTTTTTTTTTTTTTAAATAAAGACAGGAGCAACTGTAACAACTATCATGGCATTTCCCTTCTTAGTACTATGGGAAAAGCCTTTGCCTGAGTTGTCCTGAACAGACTTCAGACCCTTGCAGACAGAATCTATCCTGAATCACAGTGTGGCTTCAGAGCTGAAAAGTCTACTATCTACATGATCTTCTTGCTGAGACAACTACAAGAAAAATGCAGAGAACAAAAAAAGGCCCTCTACATAGCCTTCATCAATCTCACAAAGGCTTTTGACTTTGTCAGTAGAAGTGGATGATTCAGTGAAAAGATTGGATATCCCCCCAGGCTCTTAAGCGTGATTCAATCCTTACATGAAAACATGTACAAGACAGTCCAATACGATGCCTCAGTCTCTGAAGCTTTCCATAGTGGAGTTAAGCAAAGTTGTGTACTTGTCCAAACTCTGTTTCAGATCATCTTCTCTCTGCTCCTGAAACAAGCTTTTGGTTCCTCAGCTGAGGGAATCTACTTTCACACAAGATCTGATGGAAAGCTGTTCAATCTTGCAAGACAGACCTAAAACCAATACTCAGGAGGCCCTTATCCAACACCTCCTCTTTGCTGATGACACAGCAGTGACAATCTACACAGAAGCTCATCTTCAAAGCCTTATGGACAGTTTTTCCAAGCCTTCCAAGACTTTGGGCTTACTATAAGCTTAAAAAAAATGAACATAATGTGCCAAGGAATTGAGGAAGCACCCTCCATCAAGATCTACAACTATTAACTTGAAGTGGTGAACGAGTTCACATACCTGGCGTTCAGGACTGTTACCTGCAATGGGTCTCAGTACTGGTGCAGACAGATCTTATCTAGCATGATTTGTGCAACATGTATGCAAAGGCAGTTAGTTGTTACACTTCCATTGCTAAAGACCAAAGAAAATGCTAATCTACTCCCAGTTCAAAGCAGTGTGACAGGAAAGTGCTGCTTTGAAGAATAAGATGGAAAATCCATCCGAGAGATTGAGAGGGAGCAGACCATAAAAGACAAAACAATACCTAAACGCCGTCTAAGTATTTGTTTCTTAGATAGATAGATAGATAGATAGATAGATATAAGGCTCTTGCTGAATCAGGGCCAAGACCATCAGACAATTCAAGATAGATTTTTAGTTGCTGCTCAACAGATGTCCAGTGTGACAAAGTTCCTGCGCTACCTTGGTGGGTCTTGCGCTTATTGGCGGATTTGCTCACCTTGGAGCTTCATGGCAGCCCTCAGCTTGGCCGTTTTTCTGAATTCAGAGTTCAGGTCGACGACTCCTGTGTCTGACCAGGAGTTGGGAGGATTTGGGGGAACCCGGGCCCATCCTCTACACTGGGTTCCAGCCCAGGGCCCTGTGGAATGAAGCTGTCTAGAGTTCCTCCTGAAACAGCTGTGCAACAGCTACAACTCCCTGGGCTACTTCCCCATGGCCTCCTCCCACCTTCTTTATCCTCACCCATAGGACCTTCCTCCTGGTGTCTGATAATGCTTGTACACCTCAGTCCTCCAACAGTCCGCGTTCTCACTCTCAGCTCCTAGTGCCTCTTGCTCCCAGCTCCTCACACGCACACCACAAACTGAAGTGAGCTCCTTTTTAAAACCCAGGTGCCCTAATTAGCCTGCCTTAATTGATGCTAGCAGCTTCTTGATTGGCTGCAGGTGTTCTAATCGGCCTGTCTTAATTGTCTCCAGAAGGTTCCTGATTGTTCTGGAACCTTCCCTGTTACCTTACCCAGGGAAAAGGGACCTACTTAGCCTGGGGCTAACATATCTGCCTTCTATTACTCTCCTATAGCCATCTGGCCCAACCCTGTCACACCAGGGAATAGAAAAACAAGTCAGATCTGAGGTGCAGTGGAAAAATCTATACAACAGGACTTGCCATGTAACTGTCCTCGGTATGCTAATTTCAAACCTATGATACTAGTCCTTCATTCTTCTGTATACAACTGACACATAAAATATACAAAATACAGATTATTTCCATCAGTTAGTTTGCTCTTTGCATCATCTTTAATGGAGCAAGATAGTGGTTTCAGCCTACATGCCTGTAGGAATGTTTTCTCATCTTTCAAAAATTCCTCTAGGATCTTGATTAATAGTGACATCAGACTCAATGGGTTATAATTCCCTGATGCCACACTATGCATTTTCTTTATTGGTTTCTCTCCAATGACTTCATACTTCCCTTTGAAGAGCAATAAAAACATTTTGGAACCCACTATCCTTGCTCTGCAATCCCCTTCAGGATTGTAGTGGGTTTGTAATTTGTGTAGGCCTATAGCTCAGTGAGCTTGGGTGTGTATAATATTTGTTTTAAGGTGACTGTTAATGCTGTTGATTTCAAAGCATCCAAATGAAAAACTCTTCAGAAGAATACAATAGGCTTCATAAAAAAAACCCTGCAGTTATGGATCAGCTGTTGACTGACTGACTGATGTATAGAAAAGGTCTGTCTGCCAAATCAATCAATCAAAACATAGGAAACCAGGATCAGGACAACGAGTATCTCAAATTGTTACATCCACAGATGAAATTATTACAACTGCATCAGTTAATTGGTGTACATAATAAAAATGAAAATAATAACTAGCTCTCATTCATGGCACTATAATATAGCATTGGCACAAGACCAATGTTTCCTGTTTGAAAATGAAGTTTCAGTGTCACTTTAGCAGCAAGACCCCATTAGCTGTTGACCATATTTGATGATATTGGCATTACCTCTTAACTTGTCATCATGCTGAACCAGAGCCAAAATTTTCAAAATATACAAAACAACAACCTCCCCATCTATTATTACTGACTGCTATATGTCACCTTTCTCAACTATCAGCATGCTTTACAATGTAGCAGTGAACACTATAATCAAAAACAGCTCAGCCGCAAGTTATCAGGCTTGATGCAGGAATCAAGTGGTGAAATTCCTTTGGACATTAAAAATCTATCAACTTATGAAACAAGCATTGGGAGCAAATGAATCCCCTTCCTCCATGGTTGCAGGAGGTCCTCTGGTAGCAGAATCCATGCAGTTCTGAATCCAGGGTGCATGTCCAAATTTTATGCAGGCCAGTTCATTTCAGGCTCCTTACATGGCAGGATGAGAACAGGCCGAGTGAAGGGTCTGAATCTAAAAGCAAAAGGTCGTACACTGCTTGCCAAGCAAAAGGATAAAAAAGGTTGCTTGGTTATCCCTCTCTTTGGGCATCCAGAAGAGCCACCAGAGGACCCCAAGACTGCAAACACAGATAACAGAAAGCAGACCTATCACCCCCACCCAGACTAGAGAGACAGAATCATTCTATTGAATAAAATATGAGATAAACACAAAGTTATTACAGATATAATATACTGTTTGTACATATAATATATTGGTCTATTAAAACCAAGAAAGGTGGTGGTCTCAATTTGCACCATGCCCACTATAGAATTCCATATCACACCACAAGTTAGTGTCCACTCAACAGTCAATTCCATTTTTGGACTAATTTACAGCAAAAGTGTAATTTATATTGCCTTTGACTCTGCCACAGATTTTAATGCACTCTGCCTATGCAAAGTAAACTTTCCTTTACAGAAAGGAAAGAATGACATCTTGTTTGTCAAGAGTACCTAGAGGACACACAGAGATGGAAAATAACCTAAATATTTATTATTTCTGAACCACTGTGTACTATGTAAACAAACACCTGCTCTAAATCGAATTCTGCTTTTAGTCTTCAGATGGAGCAGTGAATTATTTAAAAATTAGCAAAATAAGATAGTGTCATGGATTAAATTTTTTTTTTAAATCAGGTTGAGGAAAAAAGGATATTCTTCCACTTTCTTTGGCTTATCCCTTTAGAAAAGTGGAGGAAAGAAATACGGTTAGTTCTGCCTGCCCTCTCTTAAGTGTTGAAAAAGTGCTAGGTGCTTGGAATTGATTTCTCCCTATAAGCCAATCAAAACTCTATTTTATTTATTCACAGCTTTCAGATATCTTCAAAGGGATAACATGGGTCTTATAAAATATTAAACCAGTTTCATATGCACACTTGATATATATGCCAACATTCTGGCATATATCTTTGACAGTCACACACAGGGATCACAATGGAATAGCGGGATAACAGCAAACTGAGGCAAACTACAGTCCATGTTTCCTGTTCTGGATAGTACGGAATATGTTAAAGTAGGTACACTGTTGTATCAAAATTGGAGGAAGAGATTTTCAGAAGCTTGTAACTTCCAAAAAATTCCATTAATGGGGAGACATGGTGCACTTGAAGTAAAGCAGAGAGAAACTGGTATCAGATAAATTTGGAAAGTTTAACTTGGCTAATATACAGGAATGGGCCGAGGGAGAATGGTGTTTGATGATTAATTTACAGTGGAGTTGCATCTTACGCAAGGATTAGTCTAAAGTCAGCACGTAAGGTGAAAATCGCGTATAGTCAAAATTACCCTTGAAAAATCCCTTAAATTGCCCATAAAGTACAGTATACTGTACATGGTTGTGTATACAGCCCTGTACAGTAATATGTATAATGTATACAGTAATGTACAGTATATAATGAGTACATATGCAAAATATAATTTTACAGTACTGTATTTTTAATTACAGGGGATAATTACAAGGGAGAAATTACAGGGGGTCCTCAGGGCTTGATGTCGATCCAGGAGACAGAGGTGACAGAGAGTTTGGGTGATGGAGAGTGAGTTGTAGATGAAGTGGTTGGCTCTGGTTCAGCTCAAGAAGTTGATCTGCTGCTGGTTGTTTTTCCTTGAAAAACATGGTGATCGGCAACTGTCCTGTTCTCTCTTGAGCTGCTCAAACATTTCTTGATATGGTCTCAAATCATCTGTAATACTACGTGTGATTTTGAGGTTTCGTTTCATAGAGGGATCGTATTCAGAAATTAAATCATTCAAGTGTTTCACTGCTTGGAACACTTCAGCAAATTTATGAAGATTCCAACTTGCTGGCTCTTCCTGTTCATAGTCATCATCTTCATCTTCTGTAGACGATTTTATCAGTTCCTCTAACTCTTCATTAGTCAATGTTTCTCTGTGTCTCAGTTCTTCAATTTCTTCCTCAAGGATGTTGACGAAGCCATCACCACCCACTTGCCTGGCCACCTGAACAATGCTTTTTACTTCTTTGTCAATGGTCGGGAAACCCTGAAAATCATTCATATGTTCTTTCCATAGGTTTCACTAACATGCATTGACTGTTTCAGGCTTGATTGCATCCATTGCCTGTTTAATATAAGTGATGCAATCGGCAATGTTGAAGGACTTCCAACAATCCATCACATTAAGATTAGGATCAGCATCCATAGCACTACATATCCATGAGAACGTAAGCCTCGTGTACGTGGTCTTGAAACAGCGAATCACACCTTGGTCACGAGGTTGGAGGTGGCATTTGGGGAGAGAAAGACGACTTCAATGTCATTATGCGCAAACCGGAGTGCTGCAGGTGGCCAGGAGCATTGTCTACGATCAGCAACACTTTAAAATCAAGTCCTTTCTCTTCGAGGTACCACTTGACCTCCAGAATGAAACACTTGTGGAACCGATCCAGAAATAATGCTGCCATCACCCAAGCCTTTTTATTTGATTGCCAAAACACAGGCACGAGATTTTTGTTCTTGCCTTTTAGGGCACGGGGATTTGCAGCCCTGTGGAGCAAGCCTGGCTTTATTAAATGCCCAACCGCATTGCCACAAAACAACACAGTCACATGGTCTTTAGCTGTTTTGAAGCTAGGGGCTTGTCTTTCTGATTTCGAAATGCAAGTGCGGTTGGGCGTTTTTTTCCAGAGTAGTCCAGTCTTGTCAGCGTTAAAAACTTCTTCCGGAAGATAGCCCTTTTCTTCTATGAAATTCTTTAATTGTTCGGGGTAGGCTTTTGCTGCCTCTTCATTGGCAGATACAGCTTCACCAGTAGTCTGCACGTTTTTGGGGTTGAAGTGGTTCCTAAAACTGTTAAGCCAACCTTGGCTGGCTTTGAATTCCTTCTCATCAGAAGGCTGTCCCGCTTCGGCGGGCGGTTTGAACAGCACATAGAGGCTAAGAGCCTTTTCTCGCAACGTGTTGCCATCAGTAGGCACACATTTACGGTTCATGTCTTCCAGCCATAAGTTTAATGCCTTTTCAGTCTTCACTAAAGTCTTATCACACACCTGGCTCATCATGTTAGCAGCTATTGGAGCACTTAATGCCACGGCTTGACGAATTTCTCTCTCTCGAATCTTGATGGCAAGATGCTAGATTCATTGGGGCCATATTTACGTGCCATATTGGAGACCGACATACTGTCTCTCAATAAGTCCAACACAGCCAGTTTTTCCTCCAGCATTGGAACAGATTGCTGTTTCTTCAGTTGAGCATCAGAGGAAGTAGTTGGCTTGCATTTAGGGCCCATGTCGTATGAAAAATACGTATTTTTAAACACTAGAATCACACTCAGCGTGGCGAGATGCTCACATTATGAGAGGCACGCAGGAACTGAGACTGACTGAGGGAACAACAGATTCATGTCTTCCATCTCACGTTCACTCCGGGGCATATGCTCATTGAGTGGAATCATGGGTGGAATCGCCCACACTATTTACAGATATCTTATTTTTCTTTTTTTTTTGCCGAGCGCGTATAGTTGAATTTGCATAAGTTAAATGTGCGTATGATGCAACTCACCTGTACACACTTCTATCCTTTTAAAATGGGATTGTTTTATAAACTGAAAACAGGCAAGTAATAAGGACTTTGCCTCCTTTTTGGAAAATAAGATAGATGAAGATCATACTCAGAAATATTACACTGAAAACTGAGCACTTCCAGAGAGAGCTGGTCGTGACTACTATTTTGAACTGCGCATACTCAGACAAAGATGGTAAATTATTATTCCATTATTTAAGTTTTATGAAGGTGGAGAGAGGAGAGATTTTTAAACTTTTCTAAGCCTCAGGCAGTACATTTACAAACCCTCTTCAGAGCTTGCAAGCTTTATTCATGGCGAGCCTTCCTCTGCACCTTTGTCCAGAAACAAAAAAACCTCTTCCTTAACTTCTTGCTTGCAGACCTGTTTATAAAATTACAAAGCTAATAGAGAAACCAATCAAAATAAACAGATAAATACCAGGTGGGGAGACTATTTTGGAATGATTATGCTGTGTGAGTGCGAGTGTGTGTCACCAGGAGGAACAATAACAGAGGGGGCTGGACATGTGTTTTCTTTTGCATCATTTCACATTTCAGTCTCTGTATTTATTTTCCATGGCCACAGTATAATTGTCTGTTTGACTTCTTTAAAATGTTCCTGTGACATACATTTTTTCCCCTTCTGCTACCATTATATTTTCCCTTCTTTTCTGTTTTCCATGTAACATTTTCTATAGTACCTTTATGACTATGACAGTGTCAAGCTGTAATTCCCAACTTGAATTTATTAAATATCCCTTCTTATTCAAAGTTCCCACTGGGCCCACTATCAGAGGAAGCATTTGCTATCACAGAACAAGATTGTGATGGGCTCTTATGGAGAGCTGAGGGAGCATATAAGAGGCCTCCTCTGCACATCCTGTCACAATACACCACCTGCACAAGGGGGAATGAAGGCACTCCTCTTTCCATATGTATCACCCCAATAAGGGGCTCTAGCACCACCTTCTCAGGGTGAAGAGCAGCTGCCATTGTTGTGTAAGGATATGGGGCATGGCTACAGAGACTAGAGGCCATCCTCCATTTTGGAAAGCAGGATTCTGGACTACAGAGGGGAGATCAGTTAGTGGCAACTCTGATTTTTGTGTTATGTCATGTTTCAATATAATACATAATTGTTAAATACAAATTCTCATTGCTCTAATGTGCAAACACCAGCACACTCCACAGCAGCTCATGAAATGATCTTGTGCACTAGGGGGCTATGACCCCCTGAATACTTCCCTTGCATGCCAGAGAGCTCTGGGTAGAATTCTGAAGAATTACTTGCACAGCTTCCAGTAGGGCAGTGTCCCTCTGAGCAACCACAATGCCAGGCTGTGCCTAACTGGCACAACTGAATCAGTAGTGCACAAGGTTTCTGGGGGCTTTACTTCGTGTTCCAAATTATGGGCTTTGCCTCATCCACCCAAAAAAAAATATTATTGGTGGTCTATTTGAGGAAAATAAGTGGTCACTCACAGAACCCAAATGGGAGCCAGACCTGTTGTGTGGGGTATGACATTTTAAAGTGACTGTGGGTGGTTACTGTTCGCTTAAGTTATGGAACATTCTAGATCCAGAATTCAGAGGAGCCTTGTCAGGTAGAAGCAGTTACAGGTGGAGACGTGATGGCAACTGAACCCAAGAATGAAGATGTGCTAATTAGTAATTAAGGGACCCATTCACTTTGCTAAGTTGTTTAGTTTTAACTTTATTTTATTTGTGGTGTTATTTTGAATCAGTTAAAGTCATTGCTGTTAAATTAAAGGCATGACTGAATTTAGGAGACAGAGCACATAGGTCACTGGATAGTTTATACATTTAAACCCAACTCACTACTGCTTCCATAGGTTTCCTTTTTGCCTTTAACAGGTTCCTAATCCTGCTGCCAGAGCAAACCCTCTCCACGGTGGAGCCCTTGATAACTGGAAAATCTGGGCCTCTAGCACAAACTTAGTTGAGTGTTTCTCCTTTCGCCTAGATTAAGGCTGGAACTCTTTCCAAAGGTGCAAAAGACAATTCAGCAAGAATTACAGATGGCAGAAGTTCTAGGGGGCAGGCATCCCTTATTCCTGGAATTCCCCCAATACTCTAGATTCATAGAAAGCTGTATGCCTGTAAGACATCTATACAACTTCCTGGGTCAGCAATTCATTTCCTACTTCTAGTGCTCTGTTTAGTTACATTGCCATCACTCGCCTCACTCTTGGCTGTTGGCATTGTGCCTAAAACTGTTTACATTATCAGCACCACACTCGATTCTGACTTCATCTCTGCTCAGAGTTTGGATTCTCCTACAATACTACTAAAAACTCTGCACACAGCTAGAGGATTTCTTAAAGAACAACTGCTCAGAAACTCACACCAGCCCCACTCTCTCTAATGGCATAATTTTTTTTTAATGTCCTCACAAATATATAATATTGATAGATACAAGATCAATCTTTCATGTGTCTGGAGAGAGAATCTCCTTATTGCATAGATCTCACTGAAAATAAAATACTTTTCTCTCTCTCTCTCTCTCTCTCTCTCTCTCAATCTGGTGTAATTGAAAATCTTAGTTGAAAGCATATAAACACTTTGTAAAGTTGTTTGCTGATCTTTAAACATGCTCTTTGAGTGGATAACATGTCACAGGAAAGAATTATGATGAGCACAAGATAGGTTGACTATATTTCTCCAAGGAAAAACTGGACACTGTGTGGGGGCTAGCCCGAGCCCTCCCACCCATGCCTCTGCAGAGCTTGCCCAAGCCGTTTGTCTGAGCCCTTCCCCCCACCCCCATGTCCCCTTTGAGGCTGGGGCTGGCATCACTGCTGCTTGCCCCCATGCGAGGCTGGGGCTGGCATCGCTGTTCGCCTGAGCCCTGCTTCCACCCCTGTGTGGAGCTGGCATTACCACTTTCCCCACACATACACACCCCACATGTTCCTCCGCACCCCACTTTTGCCAAAAAAGTCAGGACAGCCATGACAGGGCTTAAAAAAGGGACTGTTATGGCCAAAACACCCTAGCACAAGGTAAATCATTCCCTTTCTATTTCACATACACTCATCCCATGCTCAGCCATCTGTGGGGCAGCCACAGTCAGACATTTAGGGCATGTCTACACTTACCTCTGGAGCAATCGATCCAGCAGGGGTCGATTTATCGCATCTAATGAAGACGCGATAAATCTACCACCGAGCGGTCTCCTGTCAACTCCGGTACTCCACTGGAGCAAGAAGCGTAGGTGGAGTCAATTGGGGGGAGTCAGTAGTCGACCTACCACAGTGAAGACACCGCGGTAAGTAGCTCTAAGTACATCAACATCAGCTACGCTATTTTCGTAGCTGAAGTTGCGTAACTTAGACCGACTTAGCTCACTCCCCTCCCCCCCACACACAGTGTAGACCAGGCTTTACAGTGCACAGACAAGTTCTTCTTTCTTGATCTGCTGCATTTGCAGTCATCAGCATTTCCAATCTGTGCCATATACATCCTATTTTTCCTCTCACCAACCATTTTGAAAGAACAACTCTGCTGTGCTGAGGAAAATGGGTTACTTATCACTTCTTTTAGAAACAAATATACAGGAAAAGTTGTATGACATTAAAGATGCTGGTTTTCAAAAAATACTTTTTGTGTGCACATAGTCCTTGCCCAAACATTCAAGGAAAATGCCCCCCTTCCTATGATGATTCTTACCGCTATTTCCTGTCAGTGTACTATTTGCAAGTACTGGGACAAGCAAGTCTAGGCCTGCCCAAAGCTAGATGTCTACCCCCTCCACTGAGGGGGAACAGTCATTGGACCCAGGCGGCAAGTCAGTACTGGAGACAACAAATGAAAAAACAGGGACAGGAATGAAGGTTAAAAGTTGGTATCCAGCAGGTGGACACCCTGCAGAAAACCCCCGACAGCACCCACTGCTCCACAAAGTGTCTAAGGAATCAGTGGACAATGCCCAGAGGAACTCTGCCGGAGGTGTGATCAGACAAGGGGCTGAAAATAGGCCCCCCACTGACAGAAGATCCCTTGCCCATTCAGCTTCCTCTTCCTGGTGTGAAGGACATGCTCTTGGCCAGCCCCAGGAGGAGGCTAACAAGGAGGTCTTGCGACTTTGTGGGGCCACAAGTGGGGTGTGCATGAATTAGGGGATGCAGGGAGAAGTGCAACCAGAACCTTAGTAAAAGGTTCTGAAGGAACTGGAAGAGGAGCTGTAACCTGATACACCTTACATAGATGTGCACCAGAGTCTCCCTCTCACCACAGAAAGAACTGGCATCAGAGGGATTTGTGAACCATACCAGGTACACACCTGTGCTTATGTCTCCATGGAGAAGCCACCAACTGATATCCCCAGTGGGACGTGGAACCAGAGTGGAGTACAGTGGAGATACAAAGCCTCTGCCTTCAAAATGCCTACAACCTAAAGATGCACAATAGTTCTCACTGGAGAAACTCAAGAATATCCATTTGTCAGGAAGATTATAAGAAGTACAGAATCAATCCTGCCACTATGCCAGGGTATGTGATCTAGGGTATCCTTTGGACAGATTAATTGGGTACCTACCCCAAGCACATGAGGCACTATGAAATAAGGCACAAACTGGGGAATGGAGACAAAGGGATCAATCTATGAAGCATCTTTGAGGAGTATTCCCTCCCCTCCCCACAAGCTTGTGGGATGTAAACCAAGTCTTTGGCAGAAATCCAAAAGCTTTGCAAAAGAAGCTCATAGATGAAGAACCACCATATTCGGAGTGTCTGATCCAATGTGTACTGAAGTCAGTGGGCTTTTGATTGAATCCTAAATCAGCTACATAATTTTCACAAACATTTCCAGATGTAAAAAGTTACACTGACATGCACAGAAGCCCTGCCACTGTTTCTCTCTCTCTCTTTTTTTTTTTTTTGGCAAGCCTGGTTCTAATTAACATCGCTCCAGAGCTGAACAAAGGGATTCAGTGTTTATCGAGAATCATTTAGCTTAAGGCAGGAAGGGACCACCAGATAATTTAGTCTGACCTCCTGTATATCACAGACCATCAACACCACCTCGCACCTATGCACCAAACCCAGCACCTGAAATTAGACCAAAGTATTAAAGCCTAGAGGACTCTAGAATGTTATGTGCCATTGGTAAAGAATAAAAGGGACCAAGGTGCATTAGTGCCTGAGGTCTCCAGCAATAGCAGGGAAATTATTAAGTGAGATATACCCAAATAATCCTGTCAAGTGACCTGCTCCCACATGATCCAGAGGAAAGCAAGAAAAACCCAAGGTCACTGCCAACCTGATTTGGAGGAGAATTCCTTCCCAGCCCCACATATGACGATCAGTTAGACCCTAAGCATGTGAGCAAGAACCAGCCAGGCAAGCACCTGAGAGAGAGAATGCTCATTGACACTTCAAAGCACCCTGTCCAGTCTCCCGTCACCAGTAATAGCCATCTCTGATATGTCAAAAAAAGGAGACAAAACACACAAATACACACACATGCTCAGACCACATTGGAATACACAGGGGGAGAGGAGAGAGAAAAAAATCCCTTTCTGATCCCACCAGGTGACCAGCTTGAAACCCTCAAGCATGAGCTTATGGGAACATAAACCATAAACCAGAAATGAAACCGAGGGCTGCTGAGCCTTACCCCCTATCATCATAAGTTGCACTCATAAGTTTGTCCAGCTCTTTCCTAAAACTAATTACGTTGTTTGCCCCCACTATTCCTATTGGGAAGCTGTTTCAGAACCTCACTCCTCTGATGGTTAGAAATCTTCCTCTAATTTCCAGCCTGAATTTGTTCCTGGCCAGTTTATTTGTTCTGGCACCAACATTGTCCTTTAGTTTAAATAGCTCTTCACCCTCCCTGGTGTATTTATAGAAAGCAACCATATCCCTTTCACCCTTCTTTTGCTAGGCTAAACAAGCAAAGCTATTCCAGTCTCCTCTCATAAGATAGGCCGTCCATTCCCCTGATTATCCTACCTAGTAGTTCTTCTCAACACCTGTTTGTTTGAATTTATCTTTCTTTAAGATGAGTGACCAGAATTGAACACAGTATTCCAGATGAGGTTTTACCAGTGCCTTGTACAATGGCATTAATACTTCTGTCTCTACTGGAAATGCCTTGCCTAATGCAACTGTGATACATGGATGTCTTTTTTTTTTTACAGCCTCATCACACTGGTGGTGGCTCACAGTTGACCTGTGATCAACCCACAGATCCAGGTCCCTCTCCTCCTCAGTCACTTCCAACTGATGACACCCCAGCTTGTAGAAGAAATTCTTATTAGACCTAAGTGCATGATCTTGCACTTTGTGCTAGTGAATTTCATCCCTTACTGGCACTCCAGTGTTTAAGGTCATCCAGATCTTCCTGTACAATATTCCGATCCTCCTCTGTATTGATGATGCCTCCCAACTTTGCATCATCAGCAAATTTCATTAGCACACTCCTACTTTTTGTGCCAAGTTCATTCTAAACAGAAGTAAGAATAAAAATTAAGGCAAAGATTTAGGAACATAGGAATTGCCATGCTGGATCAGACCTCAAGTCCATCTAAACCACTATCCTGTCTCAGACGGATGGTGGAATATATGCCTACATTAGCCACCTATGGCCATATTTAAAGTACCTAAAACATAGCCTAATTTCCAAAGTGCTGAACACCTAACGGTTCCTATTGACTTCAATGGAAAGAAGTTTAGGATCTCTGTTTAGTTATCAAGAGAGCCTTGTTAATATACAAATAAAACTTGTTCTTTTATAGTGCTTTCCATCCAAGAATCCCAAAGTGCTTAACCAATATTATTCAATTAAGCCTCTGAACACTCCTGTTAAACAAGTACCATAAGTAGGAGTCTTCTCATTTCACAGATAAGGAAATGAAAGCACAGAAAAATTATTTACTGTCACTCATTTAAGAAAGGTTTCAGAGTAGCAGCCATGTTAGTCTGTATTTGCGAAAAGGAGTACTTGTGGCACCTTAGAGACTAACAAATTTATTTGAGCATAAGCTTTTGTGAGCTACAGCTCACTTCATCGGATGCATTCTAATCAGTGGCAAAGCTTGGAAGAAAACTCAATAAATCTAAGTCCTATGCTCTAACCACTACACAATGCACATGCTAATTACACATCTGGGCCTGAGCCATTGATTTCAGGTCCATACATACATAATTACACATCTGCTAGGCACATTACATTATTTTCCAAGTTGGTTTTATTGATTCTCAACTAATTCCAATTTCCTTTGAAAATGATTTTAATTAGTTTAAAGAGACCCCTAAAATTACTGAGGGAAGTGAACCTAGAAGTTGTGTTTTGTTTTGGCAAGTCCCACCTATTCCTCTGCCCTTTCAATACTTCTGTGCAGATTAAGACTTTCAGATTATTAAAATTCTAAAACCATACAGATGTAGCATGAGGATTTTACTGGTATATGTAGACAAACCCTCCAACAACTTCCTAATGGACTTCTCCTCCTTTGGAAATAAAACAAAGTGAAAATAAAATATGGAATGAGTTGATAACTTCTAATGATTGTAGGCAGGCTTTCAAAAAGATCATTTTTTAAAATCACATTTATTCTTCCTGTTGGTCATGATTTGATCTGAAGATTTTATCGAGTATAGTTCAATTTTTCTCTGGGAGTATCCTGAGGAGAAAACAATGAAAACTAAATAAAATGGTCTCTCTGTAGAAATTTATATTAAGCTGTGCTCTCCCTATTAAAATTTTAACTAATTTTTCCTTATGAGTATGTTTACAAAGAGGTTACTCAGTGTCATTGGAGTCACCTTGGGTGCCTAAATCATTTTTTTTTGTTAAGAACTCAGCTTTATTTCATTTAAGTGTTACTCAAATTACCTTACTCACAGGAATATTCCTCCTGAAGTCAATGACACTAACTGACATTCAGATAAATAGGCTTTAGCTCTAAATATATCAGATCATGTAACTATAGTCTAGAGATCATGGGCTCTCAACCTAACAGTCATGACTAGAGTAGTGTGAAGATTTTTTGGACAAATCTTTTATTCTCCTAAAATGCAGTTTTGGTCAATCCAAAACATTTGACATGAATTTCACAAATAGTTTTGGCAATTTTTTTTTCTTGACTTTTTGGCACCATTCACAAAATAGCCGGAGGAGAAAGAGGTGATGGTGGTCCCTATTTATATCTTTTAGCCAGTAGTTGGACATTCAACTAGTATGTGGGGGATTCAGGTCCAGATCCCCCCTCTGCCTGACAGAGCAGCGATTTGAACTTGGATCAGAGAGAAAGAGTGCGAAAATGGCTCTGTAGCCTGGTGGTTATCACACTCTTCTGGGTGGGGGTCACCCAGTTAAACTCCCTGCTCCAATGACTATTCAAGTATTTTATACAAAATGGAACAGCTTCAAAAGAAGAGAGACCTGCCTTAGAATACCCTCTAGCCCTGTGGTTAGGGTACTCTATTTGGAGGCGGAAGACCCAAGTTCAGATTCCTGCTCCATATCAGACAGAGGGGGGAATTGAAACCAGGCATCCCATATCCTGGATGAGTGCCCTAACCACTGAGCTAAATAAGGGGGATCCCCATCTATTTCTCTACCCATTTTGTGATTCTAGTCCTTTCAAAATGCTCAGAAACAATGTTTCAGGTTGAACAATTTTTTTTAACCTGAATTGGACTTTTTTGATTTGCCAAAATTTGTCAGGAATTTTCTGATTCAATTTGTGTCAAATAAAAATAATGGGGTGGGGAAGAGAGACTGCTTGCAAAGAGAAAAAAAAATCAATTATTTGCCCCAGCTCTAATCATGACTACACAAAGGGACGGTTAGATGGGACAGGGGGCAAGGTTGGAAAAAAATTGTTTTTCTGTTGTAACATGGGGACCATGATATGGAGGAAATTGAGAAGCACTGATCTAGATGATTCATATAGATTAGAAACCAGAGAGCATTTCCCACCATACATATAGAGAACTGTCAATCCATTTTCTGAAAACATTGCATAACGGATTCAAGTTTTTCACTTTAGTCAGTGATGCATCTTGATTGCTTTGCTGTTTCAGCCATTTGATTGGACTTAGAATGCTGTTTAAACTTCACCAAACTTTAGGCTCTAGAAGGATAATCTTTCTTTCCTCAAATGCAGAGCATGCCAAAGGGTTCTGTTGAAAGGCGGAAAAATATTGCGTATGTACAAGTGAAATAGTTAATAGTGAACAAACTCTTTTTGATGTGTCAATTACACTGAAAGGAAAATAATTGTAATAGTTGGGAAAAAAAAAATTGCCTTATCAGCCACATATGATTTTCATGATGTTTTGTTCAATTTCTTACAGGCAGCTTCAAAAGATGGTACATGATATCAAGAAAAATGAAACTGGAATAATGAGCAAGTTCAAAAAGTAAGTTATAGATGTTCATATAATTGCACCTTGTTTAAAGCTCAGAATATCTAGCATGTTGTATGACCACGTTGAGGGTAGGAGTGTATGTTTCTGGATAGACATATATTAATAACAGCTTTATTCCAGAGCTGCTACACATGCAGGATTGTCATTAGTATCAATGGAAGCGGCTGCAGAATCAGGCCCAAAATTATTCTATAGTCTAAGCTGCTGGTGGATCAGTTTAAACAATATCTACATATAATGTATCATTTGAGGTTGATTCTCCCAGGCAATATTTGTGTGTCCCCTTTCTCTTTAGACCTATGTTCAGGCTACCCCCTACAATTTAATTTTAATTTGAACTCCTACCTGCATGCAACTAATCAGCCAGAATATTCAAAACTCAATCCTGAACATTCCGTACATATTAAGAAGTTCTAAAAGAAACCCATAACACTAAAATCCTAACCTAAAATTCTTAGTCCAGCAGTAAATTGCAGAATGATTATCATTAAATAATCACAATGTATGTGTAGATAAATCCCGGTGTTTCTTCATGGGTGGTTTATATTAATAAGACATCCTTTATTTCCAAAGTCAGACTTATCTTTTAGCACAATAGCTATTAAGCATGCACACTAATTTTTAATACAACATATCTTTCACATGGGATTAACATATGTATGTGACAATCTCATTATAATCCATGAATCATTTACTATAGATGTAAGAAAGATGTTCACAAGATATATTAAATGAACTTTAAAAAAAAAAGTTATTTACCAGGTTTTCAGGAAGCATTTGCAATGATAGGACAACAACACACAGAATAACTCAATATAGTCTATCGATGCAGCTCTCATATACAATGGAATCATATAAGCACACAGAACACTGTGCTTAAGTAACAGCAACCATGATGGATACATTTGAGATTGGAAAGTATTATTTTAGTATCTGCTAAGTAGGGAGCATCCTCTCCTCATGGGGGAAATGGACTCAGTTTTGTGATAAAGCTCTCCCTCACTGTGACCTGGTGATACACATGAGGATGAAGCAGGGAAATTCAAAGCTAACCATTACACTTTTTCCTGCACTCACCCTGTTGTAATTAAGAATTGCTGCAGCTTGCAGAAAATCTCATATTCAGATATTAAATAGGATCTATACCTCTTCATTGCCTACACACAGGCACAACAGCACAAGTGAAGGGCTAAACGTTAGTCTTACCTTTGACTGGCACTTCTTTTGTCAGTTTGGTAGAGCCTTCAGTAACTTAAACATACTTTGCCTTTTGGGGAGTTCTAACATGGAGTATGTACAAAGTGCAGAGCTCTGGACCTGCATGAAACTATAATGAGGAGTCTGCCCTCATGGAGTAGAATCAAAACCTTAGCTTTTATAAGGCATAATATCACAGTAGCAGAATTAGAGCAGTTAGACTTAATAACATCACAGTGGGTCAGCTGCAAATGTCTCAAAGATGAAAGCACATAACAAAAATGAGAGAAGGATCTCAGAGTTATAATTTACAGAGACAAATCATTTTACCATGGTTGCTTTCACCTGGAGATGAAATTTTAATAGTATGGCTTTGAGGATGTGCCCCCTCTTTAAGAAGAAGAAGGGGAAAAATAATAGGTTCTAAATGTACTTACAAGATGGAAGGGTGCGAGGTGCAGCCTGAATCAGATAGATACAAAATGGCCATTATAGGGCTGCAGCTCTCAATGCTCCCAGATTTAAAGAGCAAGCTACCAGCAAAGCAGGCTGGAGGATTCTATTAAAGGGTGAACCCAGAATAGAGCTCAGTAGTAACCAGGAAACTATGAAATAAGCAGCTTCCTAAAGGGGGGGATGGAATTCTATTTCTCAGGGAGTAGGAAAGTATTGCCAGCAACAAATATTCAAAACCACAAGTCTAGCTTCCAACAATCATGTAAGTGCTTTAAAATAATATATTTTTAAATTGCCTTTGGGCTGCACTGGGATCACATTTTCGTGCTTTTCTCTGAAACCCTGAGGGCTAGAAACTTATTGGGGGGTTTTAAAGCTGAGATTCTCATATTCACATGGAACTAGGGCTTCGAGAAAAACACCAAATATCATTAGTGAATAAAATTGCAGAAGTTAGCAATAATAGTAAGAATAGAAGATTCCAAGGTTCAGAGACAGAACCTGGTGGGAATGAGTTAGTGTATCATTATGTTTTTAGACTATATCATTGCAGTCCATTCCAACCCTATGATTCTTTTTGTGGACTGTGCATATTATTGGGCAAATCCTATTTAGCAAAAGACTAGTTAAATACTATTGGATAAATCCTGGTGCCGTGGGATTCAATAAATAAATAAATCTCCCATTGACTTCAACAAAGTCAAAATTTCACCCTTAACGATTTGTGCATGCTTAAGTGGCTTGCTGAGGCAGGGTGTAGGAGCTCAGGACACTCAGCACATTGCAGGATCAAGCCTTAGATGAAGTATCAAATGAACTGTCTCTACATCAAAAATTTTTCCAAAGTTTCCTGGGGACATCAGTGACACTTCATTGACAAAGCCAGCAGCAGTAAGTGAAATAAAGAGGCTGCCTGTAACCAGAATCTGTCCATTCCTTGAGATGACGTTTGTGCCGTCATGGCACGGCACCTGAGATCCTGCATGCCTCACACAAGCAAAACATCCATAGACTTCAGGTCTCTCCTGCTCCATAACTCTGTAGCACTTACTGTGCCCCCTGTTTTCATACAATCCTGCAGATGGCAGCTGGAACTGTGGTATTTAAACACTATGCACTGAGTATGTAATATTGCAAACTAGTCAAGGAAACAAAATGAAGCACATGGAGAAAGAGGTAACAAAACAGAAACAGTATAATCATACATGTATCTTAGCTGAACCAAAAGGAAACTTGTGTTTCCATTTATGTACCAATGTAATGTGTTTCAGATTTCTTATTATTGATGCTCGAGGCCTTTTGTTAATAAATGGGACAGTCCATTAAAGTCAAAAAGTATTATATCGTGTAGCCATAAACATTACAGTACCACTGTTTTGTGCAAAGAAAATATGTAAAACCATATTAAGAACATTAATAACGCTCCTGGGCAGCTTCATAAATATTTTAAAGAGTTTCTTTATCACCCGACACTTCCAAAGCAGCAACAAAATATTCCACTCTATCATGAGATTCCAATACAGACTAACACGGCTGCTACTCTGAAACCTGTCAATTTGGGATCAGTTTGTTATCAATCAGTTTAACGGCACTAGTTCAGAGTTTTGACAAAGTTTTCACAGGTTCAATGCATTTGTTTTTTAATAATAGTTGTACTTATGTAGTACACTCAGGGCACTGCACAACAATAAATACAGTAAAAACATATCAGCTAAAGAAAACAATATAATTAAAAAAAAAAACCCTGTTAGCAAAAATGGACCAGAAGAAAAGGACACATCCTGTATGAAAGGGCCAACAATAGTAAAATTAAAGAACATTTTTGAAAACAAAAAATTTTCAGCTATTTCTTAAAAGCTGGGAGAGGTGGGCTGAAATGCCGGGTATAGAGGAGTCAGTGCCAGTCTCCAGCACAAGTGTTGAAATCTCTAAAAACAAGTTTTCTAGGAACACAGCATCAGGACAAGGTTCAGAGTTCAGTCCTGCCGTTCATTAAACACCCTGTCCACAATCCCGCAAAGCACTTACACGCCTCTTCAACTTCAAGTAACTGAGTAGTACCTCTGATGTCAGTGGGAGTATTCCTATGCTTAAAGTTAGGGACATTACAAAGGGCTTTGCTGCATCAGCCTCAGAGTGCTCAGCACATTGCAGAGAGGAAGATTCAGACCATGGTACTTTTAAATATTGAAGTCATTCATTCACTTAACTGCCTGCTAGCTGCTATCTAGTGTATGGTGTGCAAAGCTACTAAAGCAGTGCTGGTCTCATATTAAATGAAATGCCTCAAATACCAGCTGATTACTTATTGAAGCTAATGATGCAGAAAGATGTGTTATGTTATTTTTAAACAGCTGTAAATATTCTCAAAAACCTGTTTGGATTTATTTTTATTTTGGATGAGTCTTGTAGAATTGAAAATTATATCCCAGGTATGGAATTCTGTAGGATGTTTTACAAACCTCCACAAAGGATATCTCATTCTCTAATAAACTTATGGGTGAAAGCCTGGCCCCACTGCAGTCATTGGGAGCTTTGCCACTGACTTCAGGGTGGTCAGGATTTCAGCCTGTATATTTTAGAGTTGAGTAATTTCTGTAAATCCCTATTCAGGTATACTTTTCCAGAAGGATTAACTCACAAGTCTATCAAATTTAACTTAAATACAGAAAAGAGTATATTTAGAGCACTTTCAAAGTGATTGAAATTGTTACCACCATGATTTCTTTTAGAATCACTTCTGATGTAATTGCCTATTTTGCAGATAAAAGATATGCTGAAGAACAACTATAATCTCTCCCTTGAGCAACATGCACTTAGATAGGACTTGATCCTCTTCTACTGAAGTCATTTGGAGTTTTGCTATTAACTTCAACAGGAGCAGGATCATGCCCATTGCCATTGCTTACAAAAAGCAGTCCTAAAGAGTAAAAGTATTATAAATGTACATATTTATTATTTCATCAGCATGTACAGTAACTAGACAGTAAGCTCCCAGAAACAGGGATCTTGTCATTCGTGTTTGCATATTGCAGAAATAGTGGGTGAAATCATGGCCTCATTCCAGTCAATGGCAAAATTCCCACTGACGTCAATGGGACCAGGATTCCACAGTGTTGACATTCACTAAATAATATTAATACGGTGCAGTATCTTTTCTGTGGGTTTGTGTTTGAATTTTAGAATAACTAACATATTTGAAGAGACTAACAAATACAGATGTGGCCATAAATTGTTTCATTTTTGTGACAGAAACAATTTCTTTTCTATTGCTATTTAGGTTCCAAAATGAACAAGTGGCCTTAATTTGCAAAACTGGGAAAAATACTTGGGATCGGTATGCTATTTCAGAACCACACAAGGCATGATAGATGGCTCAGATACAGAGCTCTTCTGTGCTTCACATGCTTTTGTTGTAACATATTTACATATTCTGCCAGGGCCACAGCCAGGATTTAAAGAGTCTTGGTCAAAATACTGAAGCAAGCCCTCCCAATTTATGATCCAAACACCTACAATATGGACCAGGCCACACATTCCTCTCCCTCAGAAGGGTCCTTATTGGCTTCTCCACCCTTTTCCTTTGTCTCTGGTGTCCTTGTGCACCTCAACACAAATCCAGCACAGAGCACCCTGCTAGATTTGGGGCCACCCTCTCCATCAAACCTAGACTTGGGACAAAGCAGCAGCCATTTCCCCTGGCAGTGGCCCTGGTTTCTTCTTTTTAACATGCCTGTGCTAACCTGGATGAGATATAGGAATAATGCTGTTAAGAATGCTTAATAATATACTACCTGCAGGATAAGTTATACTCATGTTGTTGGGCACTAGTAACCATTCAGCAAGGAAGAGCTACCTCTACCTTTTTCTGTGACACTACTAATCAAGAGAGCTGGGCAACCTCTGTGAAAAATGTTCCGTGGATATTTTCTTGAGCTTGGTAATTAATTTATTTTGGCCATGCCTTCACCATGCATACATGTACTTTCTACAACTATATGAGCAGTAGAGTTTCACTAGCATGAACGGTGGTAGAAATCATTCTCAGAAGCCAAATCTTTAAATTTGCACATCTGGGTATTCAGTCAGATGCACTGACCCAATCAGGGAACAAAAACAACATTTAGCTGTGGGTCTTAGCTGAACAGTCACAAGTAAGCAGCGTGTCCAATTAATTTGAGTATCAAATTTGAGTATCAATTTAATTTGAATATCAAATTATTGCAGCAAACTGTTAAAAAAACAAAACTGGGGAAAAAATGAGAGAATAAATTGAAGAAAATCACAATGGCATCACAATCAGAAACCTTCAAGAGCACAAGAAAAAGTTACAGTCACTGTGGACATTATTCCTGATGAATTATACGCTCAGCTCTGCAAACAACATCTCCAGAAGCACTTCTTTTGGGACCTGATTGAAAGCCCACTGGAATCAGTGGAAGTCTCTCCATTGTCTTGGGCATTGGCTCAGGCCCAGGGTGCAGTCTCATCAGTGCTAAGGAAAAATTGTTGGATTATATATGTAACCCTTCTGCCCATCAGAGTTGGCAGCAACAAGGGCCGGGTTCAGTATCTAGGGGCCGTTTCAATCACACAATGCAAAACTGGCTCGAGCCCCAACCCAGTGACCTGGGGCAATTACATACCACCCCCCTGGGTGCCTCTAAGAGGCAATACTTCCCCTCTAGCAAGCACAGAGTCTGAGTGTAGCAAAAGCTTTTTAATAAAGGAAGGAAACAATGCACCATTATGTTGGGGAAACACCACAAACAGGATTCATAACACAAACCATGAGCAAAAGACCTACCCCCAAGTAAGTTTGGCAGTGTCCTTTTCCCCGCCGAGTCTTAAGTCCAGCAACCCAACAGTCACCACACACACAGTTTCTGATCTTGGTCAGTGCAGCTCCCAGAGTTAGGAAGTTCATCTGCAGAGTTTAACCTGGCTGGGGTGGAAGTGGAGGGAAGTATGGGGGGCACGTTACATGCTCCGCTGCTTGGGTCAATGGCCGAGTGGTCTCCATGGGGTTCTGCTGCAGTCTTCACCACCAGCTGCTCCTCTCTGCCAGCCGTCCTGCTTTCTGCTCCTCTCCGCCAACTACCAGGCTATCTGCTCTGCTAGCCACTCACCAACTTGTCTTCAGGGCCCCCCTGCCCCCTACTTAACACAGTTGTCAGTGACTTCAGCTGGTAGTAGGGGGAACCTCAGTGCTGGTGCACCACTAGCCTAAAGTAGGTCTAATGCTTAGACCTAGGTATCAGTGATTTCAGCTCTGCAGCATGTAACAAGACTCCTAATGGAGTCAAAATTAGCTCTGTTATTACACAGTGGAGAAAGGAGGGGTCAAAGTAGTGTTTAGGGCCCTCGGGGGGGGGGCATACTACCAGGTACACATTCCTATCCCCAGCCTCTCTCAATTCATTCGATTTTGGAATCCATGTCCCTTGCCTAGCGAGTGCTGCTTTGTTGAGGGCGAGTCCCTCCATCCTAAAATGCCAAGTACAGTTCTACTGTCCTTGATTCACATAACCAGGATAACAACTCTTTATCACTCCTACCCCAATAACAAAGAGACTGGGGATCCCAGAGCAGCCAAAGTGACCATTTGGTCAGGCAGTCCATCATGTTAGGCAGGGTGGGTGTGCCCAGGCAAACAAGATCAACCCCTGAAGTCCTTTTTCACAGCTCACCACCAGATATCAGGATAGAGCTCATTTTGACTCTGCTTACATATATTAAGAATTATTATAAAAGGGCATTTTAATGCAAATTGTATTAATGCTTTATATTAATACAAAAAGCAAAACATTATTAGATACTTCAGATACTTCCACTCAAGCATGTAATAGCCCAGATGCACCATTGAATCTGACTTGAATAACTTCACAGAAATGTGTCTCTCTTCTTATGAGGTAATGTCAGATGATTAATGGAATAATAAATAGATCACTACACTAAGCTCCTGGGGGTGCTCTCCCAGGGCTTACAATTAAACAAACAGGAACCTGCATGATTTTAAATTCTAGGTATAGCTAGCACAGTTGAAAATGAAGAGAAGCTTGGGAAGAATGTTTCAATCTTTCTCTAAATAATCTTTTGGTTCACTCAATATTACAGAACCAAAGCTATTCAAATTGTATTCCCTTATGAAAAATAATTGGTGTGAGACTTTCTGTGTTAGTACTTCCATTATTGTACCAAATGTGCATATCTCATACATGTGACAGATGCAAAGGTTGAGACCCCAGATCTGATCTGATACCAACATAAATCAGTAACTCCATTGACTTCAGGAGCAATACATGTACAAAATCATTGTAAGTGAGATCAGAATTTGGCTGAGAGACAGCCTGGGAAAACTTTTAAGCCTCAATTGGAATTTAAAGCACATGCTAATCTAAAGTTGTAAATTAGAACCAGAGAGCATTGTACTCTTTTATCATCTCGCATATAAACCTCTTACTAGGATTTTTGTGAACCTCAATCAGCTTTACTTCTTCAAACAGATATGCACATAGCTATAATGTATAATGCTGCCTATAGCTTCTGCTCCTCTATGTGTGTGTTTCTTTAAAAAAAAATTCGTAACAAAAAACTCAGATTGCAGTCTATATTCTTGGCTGTTTCCAAAAAGTACTCTCTTTTCAGAGTATTTGCCTGCAGCAATTGGCTGAATATCTGTGACAATGACCTGTGTCTTCAGTTGCAGATATCTTTTGTCATCAGCTTTTTTTTGTGCGTCTGGCTAATGCTTGCCTTCCTACAACTATTACCTATTGGATCACAAATGTAATAATTATTGTTTACAGGCTAAAAAATAAACCCCCACCAAGTGTACCACAAAGGGATTATACTTCAGGTAAGGATGGCTTAATGGAACTTTAAACTGTATATTTTTTCTAAGAGTGTTACAATTGCATATTTGCTCACATTTATCTTCTATGTGAGGTGAATCCTAAACCATTACCAATAACTTATAGTGCATTTCTTTCTAGTGCAACTTAATAGTGCAAAACTATAGACAGCAAACTGTGGAGAGCTGCTCCAATGGGAAAAACAAATAGTAAGAAGTAGTTGATAGCAAGTGCCCCTGCTAGCTGACTCTCAGAAGCAGCTTTCACTCACTCTATGGGATCCATCTCTAGGCCATTCCCAAGAGGGAGAAGGCTCCATAGCCAGCCATGCTGGATGGAGAGCCAGTCCAGTTCAGGGCTTATGATGCTTGTGAAGTGAAAGTAAAGAAAGAAACTATGGGCAAATAGGTCTCCTTCCCGTAATAATGGAATCTGATGTTAGTGTTAATATAATGATGGCATCAAACATTATCTTCAAGTGTGAGTGGAGCTACATTTGCTTATTTTACACCTTCACTGCCTGCAATTTTGTTTTACCTTTGTTTTGAAGTGTTAAGAATTGTTTTGTTAAGGAGAAAATAACGTAAAACAGCAGCAGACTAGGTGGGGAGTGACTGGAAGTTGTCAATCTAATAATCGTTCAGTGACTTCCATAGCCAGTTCCAAGTGGACAGGCTTCCACATCCTTAAAACTATCATAATCAATTGGCCTCCAATTTGGAACTTTACCAGAGAGGCCAAGAACTGAATTATCAAGAGGGCTGAACGAGCTCTTCTTCTCTCTTCATCTCCTTTAAAAAAGGGAGACACGGACATGGCAGTGTGGGGAAGCTTGCATTGCTACTATTCAGACTGAGGATGAGTAGAGGACTGCGTTGTCCAGCACATCAGTCTGGGACTCTTTCATGAGCACTCTCAATTAATTTCTAAAACTAAATAAGCAACAGAAGCAGAATTCTAATTACCAACACTGTTCAGCCAAAACCAAGCGTTTCTGGCACAAACTTTCAGGAGAGAGAGAGAGAGAGAGAGAGAGAGTGTGTGTGTGTGTGTGTGTGTGTGTGTGTGTGTGTGTGAGAGAGAGAGAGAGAGAGAGAGAGAGAGACTGGAATGCAATAGAGCCATTCAATCAGTAGTTAAGATGAATGTTTGTGATCACTATTCTATTCCCTTAAATAACTCAGATGTTTGGTTTAGAACATGCAGAGGATGAAGAAGAACAATGGTCTGATGATTTTGTAAGTATATTTTCCTGGGGTCATAAAGCAGTTACTCTTTCAATTAGGACCACACATAATGAAAGTTTATTTCTGAATCAGATAATTTCAGGCAAATTTACATTTCTACTATTAAAATCCTACTATATTCACGAGGCTGAAAATTTTCAAAAGCAGCCACTGATTTAGGTGCCTTGATTTTTGAGTACCCAGCTTAGAAATACCTGGGCCCAATATTCAGAAGCATTGTTAATGGTAGCTGTAGATGATCAGCATCTTGCAAATTTAGGGTTATGGTGTCTCATCTTGAGCACCCAAAATTAGTGGCCACCCAAAATTAGTGGCCACTTTTGAAAAAACACTGGCCTATTCTTAATTAGAAGATTTACAGATTCTTTTAGATTTCACTTATTCATCAGTGTTGTCAAATTTGCGATTAGTGACTTATTTTTGGCATCACTTATTTAGACGCTGGTAGAACCCACCAGTGTGTTAAGCATTTTCCAAACACTAGAAAAAACACAGGGTGAAAACTTGCCCCATGGAAGACAATGGCAAAAGTCCCATTAATTTCAATAAATCCAGGATTTCATCTACAGTTCCTTCCCCCAGAGACCATACAATCTATATAAATTCACTCTCCTCTGTTGTAAGATTTGGTCTCCGTTTTCTGACATTTCAAATATATTTAATGTTTATCCATTTTCCTTTATTCCATGCTACTTGAGGTGGACCCTCTACAGAATTCCAGGTCTGAACACCCCTAAATTTGCCTAAATTTGAGGAAAGTTCAGATCCAAACTTTGTAGCTCAGGACAATCCCTAATTCTTTTATGTTTGAGATGCTCAGATTTTCCTTGCATAAAGAGTGTGAAGATTATTCATTAACCCTTAGAAAACTAGCTAATTCCCAGGTAGATGTTACCTGGTGAATGGCTATCTTCTTGGGCTTTGGTGGCGAAGCCCTATCAGGTAGGGTAGAGGATGGTAAGGTCCCCTCAGGACTTTAGAGTGAAGCAAATCATGATCCATCCTGCCACAGGGCGAAGAACACTCCAGATTCTACAACTTGCTTCCCTAAAGCACGCTGTTTCCTCCTGGTGCTAGTTCCTGACCTCTCACTGAAGACCAGGAACCAGAACGGGGAGATAGAGGTCACATCATCAGCTGAGGTTGAGACTGGGAAGGAACTGGCTCCCAGGGCTGGTGGAGAAGCAGAAGGCTGTTGACTCACTGATGTGCAGGGGATGCAGTCCCAGCTTAGCAGAGGGCCTGTGGAGATGGGAGGGAGAAGGCAGAAATAGGAAGTGAGAGGTCTGTGGTGTTCCAGTGATGATGAGAGGAAAGCATAGGGGTACTGAAAATCAGGGTGTTAGCACTTGGTTAAATCCTTTCTCTCCAGAGCAAAAATAATCTAAATATGTTTTTATGATGAAATAGAGTAACACTAATGAAGTTGATCATGTTCATAACTGTCATATGACAAGTAAGTGTCTTTATAGGTTAGCCAATAATGCAACTGGTGGGATGTTTGAGTGTTACTTCCATGAATGAAGCCCCAAGTGTTTTACAAAGTAAGAAATGGGAAGCTGTGTGTTTCTAGGACAGCGATTATGAAAATCCAGATGCCCACTCTGATTCAGAGATGTATGTGGTCCCAAGTGAAGAGAACTGTGATGACAGTTATGAGCCCCCTCCAACCGAGCAAGAGAAAAAGAAGATTCCCTCCTCATTTTCATTTTCAAGGGGAGAATATGCAGGTACCTATGAAATCTTTGGTTACACAAGCCTGTCAGTCCCTCAGCTATTGATACCAGCACCACCATGAACAAATTGAAAAACCAGAAAAGAATGTCAAATGGTGTCAATGTGGTGTAAAGCCCATCCTTTTCTCAGGAGTTAGCCTCAAAAGGAAGAGGGCCTGTTTGTTCCTGACCCCAATCATCAGGGTGCTTACTTTCTGGAAGGATTCATGGATTTGCTGGTGTGTGAGACACCCCACAGCATTGCCGCTGTCTACCAAGTTTTTATTAGTATATTTTGTAGAAGGTCTGCAGGCTTTGTGATGAGCACTTATAAACCGAGTAATAAAACAATATCCATGGGAACCATCGGGAGAAATTTCACTGAGCATGCCCCAGGAATCACCCACAGTTAGCCTAATCTGGGGAGTGGTTCTTCCCTAGCTGACTTAAGGTCAAGCAGGAAGGACAAAACATTAAAGGACCCCTGTTTTCTATCTTGTTTATACCCTAACTTGTTAGCCAAGCAAGTGCAAAACAGGGGCCATAACAGTCCCAGAGATCTCAGCCTATACTGCCCTTAACAATTGGGAGTAGGAAGCAGGTAGCCTTAAAAACAGGACTGGAAGGAGATGACTCTGCTTATATTGCTCCAACAAACAAACCCTTCTCTTCCCTTCAACATTATATTCTGAGCCAAATACTGGTCCCATTGAAGTCAATGGAAGTTTTTATATTAACTTCAGGTGGACCAAGATTTGGAACATTAGGAAAAGGAATATCAACATAACCATCCCCTCACTGCATACCTCTTCCCCCGTCTCTTTCAGTTTCGTTATATGAGGCTCAGGTACTGGACATATAGAAGGCACTCAGCTACTACAGTGCCAGACAAGTAGCTGGATAGGTAATAAACACATTATTTGCACACACTTCAAATAATGAGGAATTGTATTACCCAGTTCCTTGTAGGTATTTTGGTGGTACCCCAGAGAAGCTGGCCATATCATCTATTTCAGTCTCACCCACCTTGCTGCATGGGAATTTATATGCCACAGTACTTAAGAATAGAGAACATAATAGATTCTTGTCACCTCCAGTCGCAGAACATTCTATATGACTTATGCTATAGGCAGAGTAAAGACGCTCAGTTTGCATAGATATTAAAACAACTGTTTGCAGTTAGTGAGTAATTATGTACTAAAATTATTTCCCCCTTCATTTAAAGACAATCGTACTACCCATCAGGAGCCACTGCCAAGCCGGCCAAGTCAGTCTTTAATTAAACCCAAGAAACCATCTAAACCATCTCTGCCATCATCATCCGCCGCTCTGAAACCAAAAGTGCCACCCAAGACTAAAGAGTTCAATGAGGATGAGGTAATGTTCACAGATACACAAGTCTTTACAGTACAGATGAATTATGCCCCCATAAGTATCTTGAACTATATGCTGCACTTGTTTAACATGCTAGCCTTTCACATCTGACTGCTGTGGTTCATCATTACGTAGGTCATAAAAATAAGTGCATTGTCTCACACTAGTTTCTAGTGGACATTTACCCACATCCTAAATCTGTGGAGCCATTCAGCCCACTTAGCATTCTCTGTTCACCAGAGACAGACTGCTGACAGGTGGGGAAGGATCAGAAATATTGAGCACCGGGGCAGGTCTACGGAGTACTGAGACAATAAGTGGTCGATCAGCTGTGCCACAATTGAAGCTGTTTGGTGAAGGGGAAATGTCCATGGAAAAGCCCAGCCTTATCCAGCCACAGAGGGAGTTTAGATGCCTGAGACAACCATGGGCATTAGTTCATCTTGTCCATCCCCGCCAAAACAGGCTTGTGCCGTTTGGTGTATTTGACACAATGCAGGCTTAGCTTGTAGCTTTTCTCTGCATTTTTCTCAGGATGATTATATCGTGCCTGTAGATGATGAAGATAACTACATTGAACCAACGGAAGGCAGTACCTCACCATCTACAAAACGTGAGTTTTAATCTTTTAAGCACATGATAATTTTATTCTAGGGTAAACACAGTGCCACTGGATGTCTGTTGCTAGGGTTCATAGTAGGGCTATCGAGCTATTAAAAATTAATTGTGATTAATTACACTGTTAAATAATAGAATACCATTTATTTAAATGTTTTTGGATGTTTTCCACATTTTGAAATCTATTGATTTCAATTACAACACAGAATACAAAGTGTAGAGTTCTCATTTTATATTTATTTTTGAGTACAAATGTTTACACTGTAAAAAAAAATGGTATTTTTCACTTCCCCCATTACAAGTACTGTAGTGCAATCTCTTTTTCATGAACATTGAACTTACAAATGTAGAATTATGTACAAAAAATAACTGCACCCAAAAATAAACCAATGTACAACTTTAGAGCCTACAAGTCCACTCAGTCCTACTTCTTGTTCAGCTAATGGCTCAAACAAGTTTGTTAACATTTGCAGGAGATAATGCTGCCTGCTTCTTGTTTACAATGTCACCTGAAAGTGAGACCAAGCATTTGCATGGCACGCTTGTAGCTGGTGGCACAAGATATTTAGGTGCCAGATGCGCTAAAGATTTATATGTCCCTTCATGCTTTAAGGGCAGCATTACCACCATTCCAGAGGACGTGTCCACGCTGATGACGGATTCTGCTAGATAACGATCCAAAGCAGTGAGGACTGTCACATGTTCATTTTCATCATCTGAGTCAGATGCTATCAGCAGAAGGTTGATTTTCTTTTTTGGTGGTTTGGGTTCTGTAGTTTCCGCATCAGAGTGTTTCTCTTTTAAGACTTCTGAAAGCATGCTCCACACCTCGCCCCCCTCAGATTTTGGAAAGCACTTCAGATTCTTAAACCTTGGGTTGAGTGCTGTAGCTATCTTTAGAAAATTCTCATTGGTATTTTCTTTGAATTTTGTCAAATCTGCAGTGAAAGTGTTCTTAAAATGAACAACATGTGCTGGGTCATCATCTGAGACTGCTATAACATGAAATATATGGCAGAAGGTGTGTAAAACAGAGCAGGAGACATACAATTCTGCCTCAAGGAGTTCAGTCTCAAATTTAATTAATGCATTTTTTTTTAACGAGTGCCATCAGCATGGAAACATGTTCTCTGAAATGGTGGCCGAAGCATGAAGGGGTATATGAAAGTTTAGCCTATCTGGCACGTAAATCTCTTGCAATGCTGGCTACAAAAATGCCATGCAAACGCCTGTTCTCACTTTTAATTAAGAAGTGGGCAGCATTATCTCCCATAAATGTAAACAAACTTGTTTCTCTTAGCGATTGGCAGAACAAGAAGTAGGATTTAGTGGACTTGTAGGCTCTAAAGTTTTACATTTTTTTTTGTTTTTGAGTGCAGTTATGTAACAACAACAAAATCTACATCTGTAAGTTGTACTTTCATGATAAAGAGATTGCATTACAGTACTTGTATGAGGTGCATTGAAAAATATCATTTTTACAGTGCAAATATTTGTAATAAAAATAATAATATAAAGTGAGCACTGTGTAATTTGTATTCTGTGTTGTAACTGAAATTGATATATTTGAAAATTTAGAAAAACATCCAAAAATATTTAATTTTCAATTGGTATTCTCTGAACAGTGGAATTTAAACTGTGATTAATCATGATTAATTTTTTGAATTAATTAATTGAGTGAGTTAACTGTGATTAATCAACAGCCCTAGTTCATAAAGAAGAGGGGAAAGCACTAAAGAGACTGCAGTCAAGTGAGGGGCAGTGTGGGTCCCATAGCTAGGAAAGTCCAAGGGCAAAAGTTAGGGGTGTCTTTCCCAACTGCCATGTTTGGCTCCTACCTCTCTTTCCATGACCTTTCACAGTCCTGCACCCCTACAACTGAGAATCTTGGCTTGGTTTGGCATGCCTCTCTTCTCATCCAAGAGTATTGCTTTATTAAAATTCTCCACATGCTGGGGTGTCAAGGGGGATTTTTAACAAACAAATATGGGGATTCATTTTTTACCTCAATTGCACCTGGGGGTTTACTTAACCTGGAAGTAAACGTACAGTGCTAAAGTGAAAAGTCAATGGAACAGTATGTAACTCTGCACTTTCACACGGTTGACAATCTTGGATATTTATGACAAGGTGGAAGTACTGAGAATAAGGTTACTCACATGAGTCAGAGGCTCTTTTTCTGCCACAGATGAATTTCTCAAGGTCTCTTGACTAGCCCTCAGACCTTATTTGTATTTATTCTTATTTCATAGACATGACATTTGTATGTTTGTCTCTTTTTTTTATTTGTTTTAAGCTCCTGTAAACAGATCTATCAAACCAACAAAGCCAGTTCTTCCTAGCTCTACCAAGTCCTCTCCTGCTCCTGTGTCTCCGTTCATGCTAGGTATGCAAAGTTTATATTGGTGTAAGAGGATCATCTTGTAGACACCCTGTTTTGAGAAAGAGGTTTGGAAATGCAATAGTATGATTTCTGGATGGAAAAAGTATTACTATGTTGCACATAATTAGGGATGGCTGAACCAGCTCAGACCTTTGCTCATCCCTGGAAACAGCCAACTAGATGCCATTTGTTTCCTCCAGTGGCAATTGGTGGGGGGGGGGGGGCAAGTGGATAATCTTGCTCCCTATCTATAAAAGTAGGAAGTCTGAAAGCCTGCTACTCCCTCCAATGGCAGGTATTCTTTATTCTTATATTATCAATATAAGATAAAAACACTTACCGGAATCAATAAATCATTGATCAATTATCTCATTTCAGTATAGGATGCCAAGATGAGTTTTTAAAATATTGAATCAAGATTCAATCTTACTGAGATTATGTGGATTCTGATAGCTTTGTATATGCTTCTCTCATTGTCACGTACTGTAAAAGGAAGTTTATTTGGAAAGAGAAAATATAGGCAAAAGCAAAAAAAAATAGTGGAATATTTTCTTCTGTAATTGCAAACATGTGTTTAATCCTCTTTAGCTAAGTAGCGCCAGTTGTATTCTGTATTGCTTCCTAGTCATGGCATTAATTGCCCAGAATGTAACCTTTACAAACTAGTTACACAATTCTTACCAAGCATTACGCATATTCATTTTCATTAGGAATTTGTTTAACTTCCAAGCCATAGTTACAAAATTTCTCTGTGATTTGCAGTTGTATCACATAACTTTTCAGACATCTTTAAATCCCTTTTCAGTGTTGTGATTTCCTGTTAATCACAGTTTCTAAGCAACAATTTTCTTGATGGGTTTTAAACAAATAAAACAGCTCCCTCTAGTGGGTATTAGAGTACTTGCCAGATTACAGTTCTGACTTTGCTAAAGTTAAAATATAATAGAACCTTGCTTCACTACACTCGGTGAAGCTGGATTTAGATTATGGCATTAATTATTTTAATGTTTGTTTTTTTAATATTCATTAACATTCATAATCTGTTGGTATTTTTGTGAGCAAGTAAAAACTCTGCAATAATGAGCAGGAGCTCAGAGCTAATAGTGTGGCGATATAAAGGACTCAGACCAGTGGTTTACAGTTCATTAGGTCCCTTCTTCACCAAGGTTAGAGGACGATTTAAAGGTTATCCAAGTGTGATAACATTAAAAACAGTTCCTAGTTCAGGTTCTTTTCTTACCTTTTGTACTAAGAATGGTACAAAAATAAAGGTTATTTGGGTGCAATGTAATTCCTGTAATTGTTGACTGTGAATAAGTATTTTTGTCCTTTTCATCGTAAATTTACAGTTAAAAAGGAGTAAGGCACAGTTTATTATGAATAAGACAAGAAGAATCAGTCCCTAAGTGAGAACAAGATAAGTGACGCATCTTGTCACACAATCACATCTCCTAAAATGACCTTTTCCCCAGAAGAATCTTATTTTCTCTTTAATAGCAGAACTTTGATGTAAATTCCAAACTGTATTTCTGTCAAAAAGAGACCTGTGATTCTCTTTTGTAACTACAGAATATTTTTTTTTCCCCTTCAGACGTCTATGAGGTTCCTGAAGAAGAGGTAAGACCTTACATACATTTTATGGGTCATACTTCTTGCACTATACATGCATGCTGCAACTTAAAAGCACTGTATCCTGTGGTGCAAAATCATTCAGAATAAATGTGAGAGTAAACCATTGCATCAACTCTTTAATAGAGAGAAAATTGGAACAAACCTATGCCACTGAGAATGGTGCCCCATTCCCCTGGTAACTTCATAACTCCATCTCCCTCCACCAAATGGCAGTGAAAACTTGTTCTACTTATTACAAATTGTTAGGTGGGGTAAGGCTTCCAGCTCTGCTTAATGTGATCCAGCCTAAGAAGCATAGGCCTAAGGGACCATTTTCTAGAAGTGATGCCCCAGCAAAGGAAACATGAACTGTTTTGACATGATAATTTCCTTCCCACCTCCCAGTACTGACATGACACATAACTTAGTAGCATGCTTGGGGCTACACTGATATAGCAGTGGTCATTTTCTGGCTACTCTATCTTTATGCATATTCCCAATAGTGAATTTTTTGGAGATACATGCTCCAATAAATAAGAAATCACAAAGGCAGCTTAAAATTCTATATTAGCACAAATGAATTTTATTAAATACAGATATGACCAAAGTTATTAACAGTGCATTTTCTCTTAAAGGAAGAGCCATCACCACCAACAAGCAGGTAATTCATTACCATGAAATTCTGTACATTATTAAAAGTTTTAGACCTTGTCAAGAAATATACTTTGATAACATGCGAGCATTGTCTAAATATCTATATATTTAATACCTATGTATCTCAATAGAAGAGGTACCGGATTAATAAATATTGTAATATTTCTTGATGAACTTTCAGAATGAGAACACACAATACATACACTCAAATACATTGTGTTGTCTAGGATTACACAGACTTTTGCCTTTAATTCAGTATTTTTTGTATAATGTTTCTAACTTCACTTGTGTTGTCTTATTAGGATCACTAAACCTCTTCCTCCCAAGCCTGTTCAGAGTACAGGAGGACGTTCCCACATGCTCAACTTAGCCAAAGAATCCTCTAAACCAGACACTTCTAGGTTAGTGAAAAGCAGCTTATGTTTCCTCAAGCATGGAGCAAACACTGGAGGAAGCAGATTCGTCACCTCACCTCAGCGTGCCTAGTTATTGCATGGCCTTCAGCCAATGAATTATTATTAGGCCATATGTACGAACTACCTAGGCATGAGGGGGTGAGTTAAGAATGACATTTCTCAATTAACTCTCAGTATCCTGGCTTTAATGGATTTGCCAGAGGTGTAATACTTCCCTAATGTATTTTTTGCTGTTTAATGTAACATGAAGCAGGAGATTGCAGTAGCTGATTCCTGCCAACACAAATGATTTGAGGAGTAGGCGAGGTTAGGATGCTTATTATCAAAACCAAACCCATATACCCATTTTGAAAAGAAGTGTTAGAGCAAGATAGAGGAGCAGCCCTCTCCTCCCCCTTACCAAGGCGTGGAGGTTCAGGACAGTGGTAGAACAAATGAAATTCCACCCAGTGGAGTGGGGACACAGTTCTGGGACCCAGTGATGGAAGTGAGAACTTCCTGCATGCCAGAGCCAAGTTCCACAAGGGTTTCTGTGCCCAAGCAAATATGGAGTTTTTAGGTTGGGTGTGATAGGGATAGGGCAAGGCTGGTGGACCCATGAGTACATGACCCCCACCCATGGATCAGGTGCATAGGAACAAAGCTAGCTCTTGCTATAATCTGTTCCTTCCATGTGTCCCCAGGAACATACAGTGCCCATAAGGGAGTGTGGAGGGGCCGGAAGGAGACAGGGTCTCATCCCCACACATTGTCCTACAGAACTGGGTGAACTGGGAAAAAGCAGGCTGCCCTCACCCCATGCATAAGAGGGAGCATGGGGAAAGAAGGTGCAGAGCTGCACCTGGCCTCCCCCTGGGATAGCACAGCTCCACCCAGTCTCCAACTCAGGGCTGTGTGTTAAGGCACAACCTTACCCGGAGCAAACTGCAGCAGAACATAGTTATAACTAACAACCTATTTACTAAGGAATACTATGTATCTTAAAACTTAAGAGAACTTACACCTTTGGGCTCAGCAATTTTAAATGAAATCAGAAAAATATTTACCATTTAAATCTATCATTTTGTGTGTTTTCCAGAAATATTCTTCCTCTTCCCAGAAACCATCCTCAGCAAAAAGCCGTGAGTAGCTAAACACCATTAGAAAAGAATGCATTTAAATGGTGAAGGGCAGAGCTGGTATCTGAATTATATACTGCTATTTGTTATTATCTGTATTAGAGAGACAGTATAGAATTGTAGATTACTCTATGTAAACAGATCCAAAGCATCAAAGAGCTACAGACTCATGCCATAATGTTATAATTGTGGAATTAAAACTCCAAATGTATCCTTCGTATTCAAAATATTAACATGATTTCTTACAAGTCATGATGGTATGAAAGGAATAGCTGATATATACAACCAAGATGCTGACACTTTTATATCCATGAGTAAGCCCTGTTGAACTGAGTAGATGCATTTGTGTGAGAGAGAAAATGAACCCTATTTCTGTATTTTCCACCCTTTTGGGTCTAATATCTCCCATGCATTGATGGAGAATACATTCATAATCCCCAGTCTACAAATAAAGCCTTTTCAATGGAAAAATTCTAGTGCCCGACCCATGACCTTGATTTTCAAAAGTGACTAGTGATTTTGGGTGCCCAACTTGAAGCACCTTCAAGGATCCTGATTTTCAGAGGGTGAATGATTAACACTTTCTGAAAATCCGGCCTCTTTTGAGGTGCTCACTTCATATTATTATAAAAACAATAAAAAGGATAGTTCAATCTACAAGTTGAAGCATGAAGGGGCATATGAATGTTTATCGTGTTTGGCATGTGACTACCTTGCAACACCAGCTACAACAGTGCCATGTGAATGCCAGTTCTCACTTTCAGGTGACATTGAAATTAAGAAGCGGGCAGCATTATCTCCCATATATGTAAACAAACTTGTTTGCCTTAGCGATTGGCTGAAGAAGTAGTAGTACTGAATGGACTTGTAGGCAGTAAAGTTTTATATTGCACTCAAAAACAAAACAGTTATGTGGGGAAAAAAATCTACATTTATAAGTTGCCCTTTCATGCTAAAGAGATTGCACTACAGTACTTATGAGGTGAACTGAAAAAAATTTTTGTTTATTTTTTACAGTGCAAATATTTGTAATAAAAATAAAATACAATGAGCATTGTTCACTTTGTATTCTGTTTCAAAGGAGTAGCCCTGTTAGTCTGTATCAGCAAAAACAACATCTGATAAAGTGGGTTTTAGCCCACGAAAGCTTATGTCCAAATAAATTTGTTAGTCTCTGAGGTGCCACAAGCACTCCTTGTTTTTTTTGTATTCTGTATTGTAACTGAAATCAATATATTTGAAAATTTAAAAAAAAAACAACCAAAAATATTTATAATATATTTAAATTGGTATTCTATTATTTAACTGTGATTAAATCACAACTTTTTAAAAATCTTACATTTAACTGTGATTTTTAATCGTTTTACAGACTTAAGAAATTAAGTTATATTTAATGAGAATTAATTAAGAGCTAAATAAGTTTAAAAAATTAAGTTAAAACAATAGTCAGAACAGAGTACTTTTATTTCTATTTTAAATCTTTTTTAAAATGTTGGTCAAATTTAATCAAAATCAACAAATTCGCATTAAACGTCTTGATTTTGAAGAAACAGGATTTTCTGATGGGGGGAAAGGGTTCCACTGAAAATTTTTCAGCCAGCTGCCATTTCTGAGGCACAGAACAGTAGCAGAGGTGGGAAATGACTCCTCATAATCTACTCCAATCATTATGCCAAAAACGCATTATGGCTCTTATGATAGCAAAGGCCATAACTAAAATTAAGTTGGGGCCTTGATTATAACCCTCATTTCTCAATGCTCACACCTGAGAGACATTCTTCTTTGGGGTTTAACCTTTTCAGGCTTCATGATAATTTTTTTGGAAAAGCATGAACATGATCCTGTCAGTATTTCTGAGTTATTAGAAAATTAAAAAAAAAAAAAAAAACTTTCATGCGTGGCACATCTTGAAGTTAGTTGCTCGCAAGAGTTGCTGTGGAGGAGGGAACTAAGTGTTCAAGGCCCCTAAAAGTCACCTCTGTTTACAAGAAAGGAAAGGAAAGATTAAGTAAATCTCCTTCCCACTGCCAAAGTCCTCAACTGTGTTCTGGGAGACAGAAACCCAATACATTTCCTTGTTGTCAAGTGCCCCAACGGTCTTCCCAGATGTCAAAGCCTCTGATTGCTTCTAAAATGTAGTGTTTTCAATGAAAAAATAAAACTATAGCACACTGAAAATTTGGGCACAGAATAAAAAACACATTTGATGCTCTACTGATTGTATTACTGAATTTTTTGTTCCCTGGTCTGGCATGCTATGTGAACCAGGGGATTTTACTGCTGAATTTAGCCCCAGTACTTGGAGCTTGAGGATCATTAACATCTATCATGCTGGGGTATTATGAATTAATTAATTAAGTGATTTCAAATAGCTGGATGAAATGTACTAGAGGGGCTTAATATAATATACACTCTATACAACCATTTTAGACATTGGTGCAATTCTATATGGTCCATACCAGAACATCTTAGTCCATTCCCCATAGATTCTACTTACATATTTATCTTTTTTACAATTGCTGTATTGTAAGTGTGAGCTGACAAATTCTGTATATTTCAATTTCAGGAGCACGAAAGGAATGAAGCACATAATGATGAAAGTAAGTATTTTGCACTGAAGACACGGTGATTGCTAGAAAGATTTTTGGTCAATATATTATTGACTACCTCAAATGCAGTAGTACGTTCCTTTAAGTTTAAACTGCAACCATCAGTGTTAGAAAGGGAGTTTAATGAACAGCTAAAGAGCATAGTCAGTGTGAAGACAAGTCAGGAAACAACTTACTTTAGACTTGAGTTGTTGTTTTTGTACTCGGTGTAAACCAGGAGTTCTCAACCTGCTATAAAAAGTCCATAACCCACCTGTGCCACGGTAACTGGTTTTCTGCATATGAAAGCCAGAGCTGGCATTAAGGAGTAGCAAGCAGGGCAATTGCCTGGGGCTCCATGCCACAGGGGCCCCCGCAAAGCTACATTGCTTAGGTTTTGGCTTCAGCCCCTGGTGGTGGTGCTCAGGGTCCCAGGCTTCAGCCCCATGCCGGGGGGCTTTGGCTTTCTGCTCTGGGCCCCAGTGAGCCTAACGCTGGCCCTCTGAAACCTGCTTGCGGCCCCCTAGGGGTCCCTCTGGGCCCCTGGTTGAGAACTGCTGGTGTAGACTATATACAGAGATGCTCTGTACTGGTAGAAGTAGGGCTTTCACCAATGTGACTTACCCTGGAGAGTTATAGAATTAAGATATACTGTACTGCATAAGGGTTTGCACTGATGTAGTTACACCAATGCAAGTTTCCCAAATCTAGAAAGCTCTTAATCATGAATTCCCCTCCACAGCCATTGATGCGCAGTGTCCACTTACCACAGTCCTTGATGGCAGCAATGTAGTGGAAGCACTCACCACCACCAAGAAGGGGGCTGAGGGAATCTCCCTCCACTCAGAGTATGAAAATAGAGTGATCCATAATCTTTTCTTCAGGGACTATAAGAGCCACCTAAGCACATTTCAGAATGATTATTAAAAAAAATGCTCAGATATGTTAAATATTATATACTAAATATGTTGTGTGGGTATTTAGATCACAGCAGCAGTGGAGCTCCGGACTTCAAACTTCCCTCTGGTGCAACTCCATCACCATTACCGAGGGCAATGTGAGTAACAAAATATCACTGCTTCTCTTTCATTGTTAATTGCTGGATTTATTAATAACTAAATTCTGCTCTTACTGGAGGCAGCCATCAAAGCAAGAGTTGTCTGTCCATGAACCATGAGTCCAGAGCAAGAGGCATCCTGCCCTGGCAAGAACAAGGTGGGATTGCTGGTTGCAGGCCACTCTACTATTTCTCCAAGCTGGGGCAGTTTGCATACTGGAATTGTTTCCAATTACTATCTGCTGCTGCTGACAGAAAACCTTCTGGCCTGCTTGAGACAATCAAATGCTGCAGGGATGAGATCTTCAGCAACACTGTGCATATATAAAGCCATGCTCCTTTTCTTACAAACCACCCTCCCACTAGCCATGACCTGGTTCTTTGCAGGACATAGCTTTCTCACACACCTTGATATGGTTCCCACCACTACCTTTGAAACCTATGTTAAATGCAACACAGCCTCTGCCCTTTTTTCTCTATTACATCAGCCCAAGGAAGGGCCGGATTCAACCCAAAATCCCACCTCTGCCAATAATATTATGAGTAACAGTTAACTATATACTTGATTGTTCAATGCACTGCATGTGTCTTTTAAATAACCACTTACGTTTTCAATCCTCAGAAAGAAGACACCTAATCCAATAAAACCACCAGTAAGTAGACTTTGTATTTTCATAACGATACTGTACAGTATCCCACCTGTGATTCTTAATATGCTTGTAAAACTGAACTTTGTCATAAATACAGTTTTCTTAATGGGAAGTAAGGAAAGAATTAAGAGTATTTTTGCCCCTTGATTAATTAACATTAATAGAAGTTACATACAGAATTGGAGAGAGGAAGATACACTCAAGAGTCTGTTACCACAAGAATGGCAGAAAATCCTCTGGCCTGCCATAGAGACTATTCTAACCATTAAAAAAATGTTTTGGGGTCATCATGAAGGCTTTAATATATAAAATATGTGGAAGCAAGAAGGGTGGAAATCATTTATAATAGCATATATGTAATTAAAGGGAGTCACAAGGACTTGGCTATGGAATGTATATTTACTCAGCAGCAAAGGGAATAAACATACATGCATTCCTGAAAACTAATTTAGATTAAATACACCTGGGGTAGTCTTTTGCCCCCCAGAGAGTTATCAGCATATGAATTCTCTTCCCTAGGAGATAGTGGTAGAATACACATTAGTGGGACTCAAGAAAACAAATAAGAATTATTTGGAACCATGTTCTGCCCTCAGATTGCATCCAGAAATTCCCACTGATGTGTGTAGGAGTTTCCCCTAGGGAATGAGAATAAAATATCATCCTAGAACAAGAGTCGTATCTCAAGGTAAAAATGGGCTTTTACGTTGGTCTCCCTTGCTCATAAACAGGTTTGGAGTCTTTCCAAGTTTATGTTGCAAAATCTATTTGATCATATTTACACAATCATCCATCTGAATTCCTTGTATGAGAAGGCAATGCCCTTATTTCCCCCAATCAAAACATCCCTGTCAATTTCAAGTGTAAATAACAAGTGAAAAAATCGTTTTTCAAACTAAACACACACACCCTTTTGCCAACATGTCATATTGCTTTTCATGACCATTTACTGTTGCAACATTGCTAAAGAATGGGATACTTTTAACTTAATCATATTTTAAGCAAGTTCCTATACCTACCAACAACTTGGATTATTAAAACCGGAAAAAAAAATTAAAGTTCATTTCCAACTCTTTTATTCTGCACTTAGTTCTTATATTTCTTCCATCTTGGACAATGAACGTTGCAAAATTTAGCTTGCAAATATTACACAGGAGGATTGGTTTAAAAATGTGAACACTATTTTTATAATAAAAATATTATATAGAAACATTTCTATTGGGCTTAAGCTTTTGGAAAACCCTCTTAAAAATCTAAATTTTGATCCAAAATTTAAGTGGATAGTTCTCTACCACGTTAAAAGGATGCTAAGTCTACATTGTGCAGCATGTTTAAGATGCAAACAGAAAACCAATAACCTCTTAATCTAACTTTTGTATGCTATTATTTTATAATGATTGTTTAGGGGTTCATGCATGTTTTGAGCTCTATAATATACATGTAATTGTTCTCCACTAAAGGTATCGGGGACTTTTGTATAATACTGAAACAAAGATCCTCTATAGCAATGTCTATTTTACAAAATATTAATTGGATGTCATTTAAGTATACAAATGTTTTGATTGACATTTGTTTTATTGTAGAAACCAAGTTTACCACACAAAGAAAATTTAAATGTTACTGAAGGTAAATTATTTCTGTTACACTGAAAAAAGTTCACATTCACAAAAATTGAACTTTTGCTTTTTAGTGATTTAGAACCTGAATCAGCCCCCGTTACTTGCATTGAGTAGCATTTTTCTCTGCAAGCAGTCCCATTGAAATCAGTGGGGCTGTAGGCAGAGTAATAGACTGCTCAAAGAGTGAAATTCACACCACAAGAGAGCCATTTGGAGGACGTAAGCGGGCCCCCGGGGCAGAGGAGAATGCCACCGAAAGTGAGTAAGGGTGGAAGAATCTGGCCCTCCTGGTTTCACTTTTTCATTTGCTATTGTTATTAGTTAAACATCCTGTGTTTTAATTCACTAGCATTAAGGGGAAATATCACACCACTCATTTGTAAATAGTCCCTGTTTAAATCAATAGGGAGCACTGCCTGAGAATTTGTGGTAAAATATGGCCCAGTGTGCGTGAGCATTTCCCTTAGTGTACGAGTTAGGGAAAAGGCACAGTAAAAATAATGCTTATTCTACAAATTAAAAAAAATGAATTAAAGTTGTCATCTCTCACTTGGGGTGATTATTTTTAAAGCTAATCCTGAATTTATAACTTTTTCCATATTACAGAGAAACCTATAGCAGCTGAACGGCGACGAGGTCCCAGCCAAGAGGTCCCACTTCCACCCCTACCAACGACAGCCCAAAAGTAAAAGCTACTTTCATTTCCTTTCTTAGAGCTATAGACACTAGACTCACTACTAAGTTTGAACAAAATGATGCGAGAGATTCAGGGGGAAGCATTCTTCTCTCTGCAGCTTTTACTTCCCTTTTAAAGTTCTATTTCCTGAGACTTTTACTTCAATCTTCAACCTCATGAGGGAACATATACATCACCACATACTCTCTGTTATTGCTTTCTTCCATACACATGCTCAGTTATTCAGAAGTAGGTGTTAAGTAGACATCCTCATACCTTTCAGTAATCTCTAAATATTTATTTCAGGCCATTATTTCAAAAGCTACCAGCCCTACCAAGTAAGTACAATTTATCTTTTAAGTAAGTCTGGGTTTATTTCAGTTGCCACATATATATTCATTAGATTCTGAATATGTTGGTCTCTGTAACACATACAAGAATGAGATTAAAATACTCAGCTGGTTGTATGGTATTAATTTAATTAGTACAATTATGCAAGACCAGTGGGACTTACTGGGAAAAATCAATGGGAGTTGGGCACCTAATTCCCCTTTGTGCCTCTGGAAGTCAAAACCTAAGCCAGTTTGGGCTGAATTCTATAAAATTCCATCTGGCTTCCACACCACACAAAACCCCCAAATACAAAATTTTTCTGGGCTGGTTCAGTTTGCAACTTGGAAGCCAGATGAAGTTTTTATTGAATCCAGCCATTTGTACTCACACTACAGAAAAGAAATGTAATACTTTCTTTATGACTAATGCTTAAGTTCTGCTGTAAATAATACTTTTAAGAGGCAGTTGGAAATATTTCAATTTACAGTTTCAAATGTAGGGCAAGGTTTCCTATATGCAGTTCATTATTTTTACACAAATAGAAATGTAAATTAGATAAAATGATAATATATACCAGAAAGATTTCAGCATTTCCATTATATGGTTATAAATTATCCAGAGAATTTTAATAGGCTACAGAATTTAGTTTTATGAAGATATTGGTCACTCTCTTAAAGTGGGATAGATTTTTCTCCTTATTCCTTTAGCCAACAGAGTTATGACAATCTACAGCATTATTGTTTCCTCCTACCTCTGCCCCCAACAAAATAATAGGAATAGTTACATTGGACACTTACACATGTTACACCTTGTTCTTCCCAGAACCGCTAGACACTGCAAACCGCACAACGGGCACTCTTCCACGCAGCAGCATTTCAACTAGTTTGGATACTACAGACCAGGTATGAAATTAGCTCAGGGTGAAAAGAGACACATGAGGAAGCATGTGCCATCAGGCTCTGTTGTAAGAGGAGTCTTACAGAGAGACCCCTGGCTGTCTGATCCTATACTTCTTCATACCACCTACTCTACAAGAAAGCATAATCCTGGGCTGAGGGTGCTTGTGGTCCATTTCCTTCCTTATAACAACAACTTTGGCCCTATCTACAGTGAAATCTTTTGTCATGGTATGAGTCATCTAGTTGCCCAGTTCCAGCCCAAAATAGGTGTAGAACACAGGGTATTAAACCCATGCTAAACTGTAGAATTGTGATTATATATAGTTATACAAAACCTAGGCAGGAAACGTTTTCTTGCTCAATGTAAACAGGAACTGAAAAACAGTTGAGTCAAACTTCTGTTTTAGGTCTTCACTTTGCATCAAATAATCCCATAGCGAGTACACAGAAAATGCCTTGTTGGTATATTTTGCCCAGTCCTGCGTGCAGATAGATATAGAGTGCACTTAACTTCACTTTTCCTTTTTGTATTTCATAGCTGAACTCAGCTGCTCACTAGCCTTTCTGAAAGTATGTATCCACATGGTTAGTCCAAAGCAGTGCAAACCATCTGCGGTTGTGTCAGTGGATAAATAATGAAAGATCCCAGAATACACTAGTAGGAACACACATGCACACCCTTGTGAACCATGCTAGGTAGAGATGCTCCAACCTTGTTGGAGCATGAGTCTGCCAGAGATAGTACAACACAGAAGCACAGGAATGCAAAAGACAGTCATATTTAAAAACATTCCCTTGTTTAATAGAGTTTGGTTTGTCAGCAGAGATGGGATCTAAGAGACTAAGTGAGAGGCCACAGGTTGCCCACACCCTTCTCTGTGAAAACTACGATCCATCCATCTGACAAATAATCTTAGTCCCTCCCTATCAGCTTTGTGCCCTGCTGCTCCCTAAAATAGATTTCCCTTCACTATAAACCCCTTTTGGAATTAGTGCCAAGTTATCTTTGTGAATAACTGGAAAACTTTTTTTTATTTTGTATTTCAACATAATGGGTTTGAAAAAAAATCTAAGAAAATATGGCTACTTTTATTTCAATATGTCCCCTTCCGTCTCCATCGGGAAGATGGCAGAAGACAAAATGCAGGAAGCAGTCCTGTCTAGTAATCACATATGAGGTAGAAATAGTTCTGTTGACGGCCTAACAAAGGCTCTATTATTGCAGAGCTAGTAACACTAAATGTTCTAAAGGCTGATATGACAAAGATAATACAGCAGCAAGAAACACAAAGAACTTCCAATTGTGGAACAATTTTAACATTCTGTCATAGTGGATATTGTGAAAAAATCTTTTTTCATAAAAATAATCCAGCAGACACAAAAGCAAACAGCTTGTAACAATTATATTTGGAGCTTTTAATATGGCAGATATGGGCAAAACCAGAAGACTGACTGACTAAAAGATCAATTTCACCAGAAAAAGTGAAACATGGCTGATGAAATTAATGATATTTTTTCCAAAATTATAACGTACACTGGTATTGTCATGTGCAGCAGCAAACTGTACAGCACAGGTGCTCTTTGATTTGTTTGGTTCATGAAGGCAACACCTTCATTAATTGGTTGACTTTCACTGCACAGCTGTCATGAGCTCTCTGTTCCGCTAGGTGGTTCCCAACAGTTTGTGACAGGAAGAAGGAAGGTTTCAGGGAGAAGCTGTATTTGTCTATTCTATATAGGTTCTTATACCATGCTAATCACCATTGTATGAGCGCATTCCAGATTTGCCATTGCTCCCCCTGCTCCATTACAGTTAACATAACAGTTCCAGTCACACTGTATTATGTTTGAAGGACTCTTGGACGCCTGGCATTATAAAGAGGAGAGGGGTGTTGTTAAACCTTCCTGTGAAAGCAACAACTTTATTGTAATGTAGTTATGATGATGTATGAAAATAAAGTGACACATTCCTCCCCTCAAGAAAACGTGACATCATATGTACACTCATGGAACCCAAAAATGATTAAGGTTAAATTTAAAATGGAGACAGGGTATATTCTAGCAAATTCTGTAAAGATATTAATAGTCTTATGAGGAGGTTGTATGCATGACACCTGCAGAACAGCACTACCTATACAATGATAATTTACTACAACAATTCCAGCTATTCACAGTAATAATTGCTACCCAAGCAGCCACTTGACATACAACCTATAAACTCACAAGTCTGCATACACACCCTTAAAGAGAAAAAGGCCCCGACCATTCTACCACTTTATTTTTTTATGAAAATCCAATAGGAGGGAATAAAAAAACCCTCTTGGGATTGTGTGATGGGAGAGCTACAGGAAGTATAGTGAAAATGTTAAGATTTGCTAGGCTTACCTGCACCTTCCCTTACTTCATTCTGAACAACTCCATATGCCTAACCATTGAATGCTTTCAGAGCCAGTGGCAATCTGGAGTCCAGTAAATCATTACAAGCTTATATCCAGATTCTATCATCCCATATTTCATTTTTGATTCTGCTCACATACACAAATACAACTGATGTCTTGCAAATATACTTGCACTCCTGCATCAACCTATTTTATAGTGCCCATGGTATTGGCATTTATAACAAAATGATGGATGCATTATAAGAAGTTAGATGGATTAGAATTATCATCTGTAAAGAAAGGCAGCCAATAATAATTGTTACTTCCAGGGGGAGAAAGAAATGACTATTTTAGACGACATATTTGGAGGCAGAAATTCCCAGCCAACAGTTAGTACAAGCAACCCTTAAAGATAATAAACTCATTATCAAAAGGAAGCTTCACTCTGGAAACACCCTACCACAAAGAATTGAGTAACAATCTCTCCTTTTAAAAATGAAAATAAAAAATGAGAGAGAGAGAGAATAAAGATTCACTTCTGCAAAATCAGGAGCAGTTAGGGAGAAAGTATTTTGACTGTAGTATTTAGGCCAGCCGTTTTTCTTTCTTTTCTTCCAGGGACACGTGGGGGAAGGTCAAAGATAGCAGAGAAGTACCGAGAGTCAAGGATGTGCTGAGCTCTCTCTTTCAGTCTATGTACTAGCTCTATAACAAACTTTAGCTCACTTCAACCATACTTTGACCGTAAGCTCTCATATATATGAAGAGGCCCTGTTTTATTCCTGTTGTCTTTGCTGCTACACCTTAGTACCCTGATCCAGTCCTTTACAGACAGAGGCTGCCTTGAAGGTTTTAGATCTTTTCAGAGGTCCTAGTTTTAGTTTGTTTTACTTTTTACCTGGTTTTAATTAAATGATTGAAACCACTTTAATTCCAATACCATTCAGACCCATACAGTCTGGGGTTACTGAAATCCTGGTTATTTCCCCCACTCATGACTCTTCCCTTGGAACAGTACTCCTTTGTTTAATAAAATGCATGTTTCTAGTGAAGTGTCAGTGAGTCTGGTGGACCCTTGCATCCTGCGGGGGATGGGTGGGTGGGTGTATTTTATGTACAGCAGATCAAAGAACCCTCCTGCAAGATAGCTCAGTGGTTTGAGCATTGGCCTGCTAAACCCAGGGTTGTGAGTTCAATCCTTGAGGGGGCCATTTATGGATCTGGGGCAAAAATTGGGGATTGGTCCTGCTTTGAGCAGGGGTTTGGACTAGATGATCTCCTGAGGTCCCTTCCAACCCTGATATTCTATGATAGAATAAAATAAAGCACATTTTAAAAAGATTACAATAATTCCCCTTCCTGCACAATAAGTTCCACTGTTCCCTAACTGTAAGAATAAATGTAATCTCCCCTCTAAATTACAGGAAAATAAATCTGAGCAAAAATATGTGCTTCCAGATATGCAGTTAGGGTAATTTTTTCTAAAGCACCTGAGTGACTTAGGAGCCTAGATGACAAGTAATTTTGGAAAATGGAAATTCAATTATTTTGAAAATTTTTACCCTTACCATTTTTCTATTCAGAAGATCCCAACTTTTAATGATAACACTCAGCCCTTATAAACTGAGGTTTCAAAGCATTTCACAGATATTAATTAACTAAACCTCACAACACTCCAGGAATTAGAAAAGTATTGTACCCATTTATAGCTGGGAGAACTAATGCACCAGAGAGGTTTAATGACTTGCCTAAGATTACATGGGCAAGTCAAAGGTAGATCCAGGGCCTTACCCTAGGAACGGTGATTCCTGCGGAAGGATTCTTTCAATAAATAATCAAAAGCTATCAGTACTCACCGGGGAGGGCAGTCCTGCTGCGTGAGAAATGTTTGGAGGTATAAGAGCAGCCATCAGTCCTAGCATCTAGGAGTATCCACTAGATGACAGAATCCAACTGGAGTGGAAGAAAAGAACTGGGGAGAGTGTAGTTTGCAGGATGCTTTTATAACCAGTTTTGAAAACATTGTCAGTTTGGAGGAGAATGTCCATCCTCAGATGTGGTACGAATAGAATTAATGGCTGCTAGCTTTGAGGAGCATGGGAAGTTAATAGAACAAAGGGCAGATGAGGATAAAGTTTCTACCCATATAAGCTACATTTACTGTTACCTCTTTTTGACTGAGCATCTAGTGAAAAGATGGGTCCTTGCAGATTGTTTCAGCCGGGAGGAGAAACTGAAGTTGGAGTCTGGTATCTTTGATGCAATCTTATTTACCAAAAACATACAAAATTCTATTTCCCCAAACATGGGAGAACCCCATAACAGGAGACAGTGTCCTCACTCACAGCACTAAAAACTTTCTCTCTAGGTTTTTGCAGGGTAATGCTACCAGGTGCTTGCTCAGGCTGTCTCTGTCTCACTCACTCTCTATCCTGCTTCTCTATTCACTCAAACGCTCTCTGTCTCTCCCCCCAACTCTCTGGTTACGTCTACACTACAAGCTAAAGGTGTGATTCCCAGCTTGCATACACATACTCTCAGAAGCTATCATCGAGCTAGCACATGTATACATGGTAGTGTATCTGCAATAGCACATGTCAAGTACAAACCTATCCGAACCCCATGGGTATGTACTTGGCATGGCTAAGCTTTGCCGTTGCTGCAGCCTATGCTACTGCAGCTACTCTCCTATTTATACTTGTGCTCAGTCTCATTGAGCTAGTGAGTATGTTACATGAGCTGGGATTTACACACCTAGTTTATAGTGAGACAGCCTTACACACCCACACCCAAAGACAATAACCTAAGGAGCCTTCTACCCACATGGTCAAAATGACTGGGTAGGTTCATACATCCTTGGTCTTAGGGCATATCTACACTACAAAATTAAGTTGACCTAATTTATTTTGGCATATAGGCGCCACACTAATCACATCACTTGTGTGTGTCTACACTTTGCTTCTTCTGTCAGCAGTGCGCATCCTCACCAGGAACGCTTGTACTATCAGCATGAGGCATTGTCAGATAGCTTCTGAAAGCCAGTAACAGTCAATGTAACCAGTGCAGTGGCTATACGGATACTGCCTCAACCTAATTACATCGACATTGATTCTATGCCTCTACTGGAGGTGGAGTCAAGTTTAAGTCAGCATAACAGAGCATTTACATCAGTGGGAGTGAAAATTTAGTGTAGACACTTGCCAGGCAGCTTACATCAACCTAACTATGTGTTGACCTAACTCTGTAGTGTAGACCAAACATCACGTTGGGCTGCTTAGCTCTCTTACCTATCTTAAATGAGGGGTGGAGGTCAGTACAGTTTAAATTGGGTTTAACCCAACCCACAATGATATATTCAGAAGCGAGAACAACCTTAGGTAGGGTGGAGTCACCATGTTATACAACTTGCTTGATTTGGATAGCGTAAAAGAAACCTGGCATCCTGTGGACAACACACAAAAGTATATGCTAAATCAATCAGCAAAAAATGACATTTAATTATAAATAGTGAAAATGACTCACAAGTCTCTTTCTTAGTCAGTCCTCTTTCCACTGGAACAGTCTTCTGCTGTACAAGTGCCAACTATCCTCCATCTCCACATGGATATCTCTCCTTAAGATCGCCTCTCTTAGCATTCACTGACTGATTTCAACTCATCCTTCATTTGAACTGCATCTGTCCAGTTAAGACTGAGCTCTTGACAGAGGCCTTTCTTAACTATGTGTTTTCTAAAGTGCTCTGCACACTTATGGTTCTCTATAATCATCATCATTTGGCAATGGATACACTACAATATGTGTTCATCTTTTATTACCCCTATCTTATAGCTGTGAAGTACACAATATCCAATGAAGAAACTATCATATTTTGCTGTAAGTTATAGAAGAAAACCAGGGCTTTTCCACTGCATTGACAAAGATCTCCATTTTTCTCACAGGATGCTGGTGTTCATGATAAAGCATGGTATGCAGCTTATTGTGATAGAAAAACTGCAGAAGATGCATTATACAAATCAAATAAGGTAAAGCAGGGAGTTAACATTTGCGCTATGCCTCTTTTAAGAACATTTTAGACATGTGGAATGGGGAATACAACTTGAATTGTTCTCAGACAGTTTGGGCCCCACCCTGAACAGATTACAGTAGTGTTGGCTGAAGTGTGTCTACACAATTCAGTTTTGGGTGAAATGGTGGTCTCTAAAGTTAATTAAAGTTGTACCTGTGTAACTCAGTACAGATTTTTGGCCCACTGGAGGTAATAGTTTATTATAGCAGCTAGCGATGGAAAAAATCTATTAACTCAAATAAATCCCTTACCAGGGCAAGAAACAGGCCATAGATACTAAACAAGCTCCATCACTGCCCACTGTCTCATACTCAAATGCTGATATCTGTAAAAATTGGTCTTACCACTTTATTTCAAAATGATAACACACACACACCCCTGAGCCCTCTGACCTGGGTTTTAGACTTTGTCTGAACTTCCTGACTGAGACTAGATCAGCCTGCAGAAAGCTCTAATGCCACAGGGAGCATCACACTTAGGGCGGCACCCTATGTGCCAGGCAAAGGCCCAGGCTTTCTTTCCCCCAACAAATATTTCTTTTTTATGGCTCCACCACGTGGGATAGAGGGACAAAAAATAGGGTAATCTTTAGGATAGGATATCACTGGCTAGAAAGCATTAGGGTAACACCAACAGCGGCTCTCAGTGTTTGTTTGCTGCTTGTGTAAAGCTGTTGAGAGCATGTCATCTGCTCAGGTTCTCTCTCCTTCCTGCCATTGGTGGTAACTTGTACAGTCTTCACTTCCTAATGTCCTGTTATCCCCAGGAAGCTGTTACTGCCTGCTCATTTCTTCCTCTAGCTGAGAGGGAACACGCAGCAGCAGCCATTGGGACTTGGGTCAGCAGAGGATGCTGCTAAATGACACCTGTATAAGCTAATATTGGGGGGGGGGGAAGTGCCCCCATTTCTCCCAGTAAATTTTTTCCATTAATGATATTAATTTAAAGGAGGAAAGGATTTGATGTTAATATTGATACATCCTCAGTGATTGCAACAAATTAAACTAATAATATATTATTGCATTTCCTTTCCTTGATATAGGATGGATCTTTTTTGATAAGGAAGAGTTCTGGGCAGGATTCAAAGCAGCCGTACACACTAGTTGTGTTTTACAACAAAAAAGTGTATAATATTCCTGTACGATTTATTGAATCAACTAAAAGATATGCACTGGGCAGAGAAAAAACTGGCGAGGAGGTGAGTGATTTTTCCTTTTTCAGTTTTATGCCCTAATAAGTAAAAATGATGGGGTCTATTTTAATTACATTGTTAGGGAGTAAATCTTTATTCACCACGATAAAAATATACCACATCAAATAATTGATTTATCCTTCAGACTGAAAAATCTAACAAAACAAATATAAAATAATGTACTTTAAATCAGTGGTTCTCAACCTTTCCAGACTACCGTACCCCTCTCAGGAGTCTGATTTGTCCTGTGCACCTCCTAAATTTCACCTCACTTAAAAACTACTTGCTTACACAATCAGACAACATACAAATTCAAAAGTGTTACAGCACACTATTACTGAAAAAATTGCTTGCTTTCTCATTTTTACCATATAATTATAAAATAAATCAACTGGAACATAGTGTACTTACATTTCAGTGTATAGTATATAGAGCGGTAGAAATAAGTCATTGTCTGTTGGAAATTTTAGTTAGTACGGACTTTGCTAGTGCTTTTTTTTGTAGCCTGTTGTAAAAATTAGGCAAATATCTAGATGAGTTGATATACCCACTGGAAGACCTCTGTGTACCCCCAGAGGTACATGTACCCCTGAATGAGAACCACTGCTTTATATCCACCTCAGAAGTTTAACTTAAGTTACTGCAAATTGGAACTTTAAAGTCACAGATTAGTTTAAAATATACAAATATTTATCATATCATGTCATCAGGATCAGACCTTCAGTTACTAAGTGTAAATTGTCCATACTTTCTTGAAAACCAAATCTTCTAATCATCCTTCATGCAACAGCTCCCATTGAACTCAATGGGATGTTTGAAAAAAGAACAGTCACATTTAAATACTTAGGGAGAAAATTAGTCAGAACCGCTCCCTCCATCTTCCCACCACTTACCAAGAGAGAGAATTCATATCTTGGGTTGCATATGCACAAATGTTAAAACTCTTGTTGAGTGTAATCATAGAATCATAGAATTGGAAGGGACCTTGAGAGGTCATATAGTCCAGTCCCCTGCACACGTGGCAGGACTAATTATCTGGACCATCCCTGACAGGTCTTTGTCTAACCTGCTTTTAAAAATCTCCAATTTCCACAACCTCCTAGGCAATGTATTCCAACGCTTAACCACCCTGACAATAAGGAATTTTTTCTTAATGTCCAACCTAAACCTCCCTTGCTGCAATTTAAGCCCCTTGCTTCTTGCTCTATCCTCAGAGGTTAAAAAAAAAATTTTTCCTTCCTCCTTCTTGTAACTACCTATTACATACTTGAAAAGTGTTATCATGTCCCCTCTCAGTCTTCTCTTTTCCAGACTAAACAAACCCCATTTTTCTATCTTCCCTCATAGGTCATGTTTTCTAGACCCTTAATCATTTTGTTGCTCTTCTCTGGACTCTCTCCAATTTGTCCACATCCTTCCTGAAATGTGGCGCCCAGAACTGGACACAATACTCCAGTTGAGGCATAATCAGCATGGAGTAAAGTGGAAGAATTACTTCTCGTGTCTTGCTTACAAACACCCTGCGGGAGGGAGGGAGAGCTCTGGCTGGGGGTGTGGGTTCAGGGGTAGGGCCAGAAATGAGTTTGGGGTATGGGAGGGGGATCTGGGCTGAGGCAGTGGGGTGTGGGCTCCAACTGGGGGTGCAGGCTCTGGGGTGGGGCTGAGGATGAGGTATTTGGGATATAGGAAGGTGCTCTGGGCTGGGACAGAGGGTTTCGGAGAGTGGGAGAGGGAGGGGCAAGGGCTCCGGCTGGGGGAGTAGGACTCCAGGCTGGGACTGAGGGGTTCGGAGGGCGGGAGGAGAATCAGGGCTGAGGCAGGAGGTGGGGGGGGGGGCTCAGGGGTGTAGGCTCAGGGCAATGCTTACCTCAAGCAGCTCCCAGAAGCAGCATCATCTCCCCCCTCTGGCTCCTACATGGAGGTATGGCCAGACGGCTCTGCTGTGCGCTGTCCTGTCCGCAGATGCTGCCCCTGCAGCTCCCATTGGCCATGGTTCACAGCCAATGGGAGCTGCAGGGGCGGTGCTTGGGGCAGGGTCAGCATGTGGAGCGGAGCCCCCTGGCTGCCCCTATGCGTAGGAGCCAGAGGATGGATATGCTGCTGCTTCTGGGAGCCACACAAAATGGCTCCCAACCCTGCTCCCCTGCTGGAGTGACAGAGCAGGGCGAGCCCCAGACCTCACTCTCCAGCAGGAGCTCGAGGGCTGGATTTAAACAGCTGGTGGGCTGGATGTAGCCCATAGTTTGCCCACCTATGTGCTAATACATCCCAGAATGATGTTCGCTTTTTTTTTTTTTTTCCAACAGCGTTACATTGTTAACTCCTATTTAGCTTGTGGTGCACTATGACCCCCAGATCCCTTTCTGCAGTACTCCTTCCTAGACAGTCATTTCCCATTTTGTATGTGTGCAACTGATTGATTGTTCCTTCCTAAATGAAGTACTTTGCATTTGTCCTTATTGAATTTCATCCTATTTACTTCAGACCATTTCTACAGTTTGTCCAGATCATTCTGAATTTTAATCCTATCCTCCAAAGCACTTCCAACCCCTCCTTGGTATCGTCTGCAAACTTTATAAATGTCCTCTGTATGCCACTATCTAAATAATTGATGAAGATACTGAACTGAACCAGATCCAGATCTGATCCCTGTGGGACCTCCCTGTATCAACGTTATCCTATTTCTAAAGCAGTGTGGAGATTTGGAGGCTCAAATACCATTGCCCATTGTCACAGGGTAGAAGGGCCTTTTGAGGGAATGAGGCTTAGCCCCACCTGAGCTTCATTATCTGCCTCCCAGGGGATGGGTTTCAGGGCAGAGATGAGGCAATAGCCTGAAGACCACCTGTTCTTCAGATAAAAGGCCAGCAAGGAGGTCAGGGAGACCTATGGGAGCCCATAAATCAGGGGAAAGGGGCCAACCAGCAACACCTGGTTTATGTGTTTGATTTATGTTGGACAGTTGGCTTTTGAGAAATAAACCAACCCTTGAAGAAAGGGAATGAAATTTTACTACTGTTTGGAGCTTTATTTGACACACTGGCTAGTGAGTTGGCTCCTGCCACCAGCTTCCAGATTACCTAGATCATCACCTTTGAATAGCTCAGCCTTAGTGGCCTGTCCCCAAACCTTCTTCCTAAAATGAGCTATAGGAGAACCAAGCTATTCCATGATTGGTGCAAATATTTCACCAAAATATAAATATCAATACCACATTTGTTCTAATTTGTCTATCCTACTGTTAGAGGATACACAGTACACAGTGGAGGCAACATACTTAGTCACAGGGGGAAGGGAGACGCACTTATTTGATCACATGATCTCAGAAGATCCTGTAGTTCCAAAGATGACAGTGGCAGAGAGAAAGAGAAGATGAGGTAGTGATTCTTGTGATTTTCATTGTTAGAAGTCTTATCGATTACTTGGCTAACTGATTTCTGTTTTCTCAATCCAGCGCTTCACAAGTGTTGCTGAAATAATAGAGAATCATCAGCATACACCCCTTGTTTTAATCGACAGCCAAAACAACACAAAAGATTCCACCAAACTGAAACATATTGTTAGAGTTTCATAATTACACTGAACTGTAACAAGATCAAGATTTTTATATGTATTTTTCCAACTTTACAAAGTTTCTGGATCAAGTATCTTAAACAAAAAAAAGTTTAAAAAAAACACCCTAAGGATACTCACTAGAAGAATATTATTTGAAAACTTCCACTTAATAATAAGAAATGCAGATCAGAAGAACTTCAAGTCTACACCATTTTATCAGAAAATCTGAAGGAGTTATTTTTAATGCCGTTACCCAAATCAGGTAGAAGTTATTCATTTGTGGTTTCACCAGTCCTAATGTGGTAATTCCAAACTCATGCCAATAAAAGCTATACACCCCATCCCTTTCATCTATTGTTCTCTATTTTAAAGATGCATTTTCTGTAGAACATTCTCAATTCAGAAATGAAGGAAATAAATACCCACTTAGTGAAATAGGCCTATTCAATATGTTCAAAGAACTAAAACTACCACAGATCGCTGTTTTCAATAAAGTAATTCCTTTGCAAGATCCAGAGCTCTTGAAAGTAGAGTGACTATAACTAAGAAATGGACCACTGTGTGCAACCAGCCAAGGATATTATTTTGCACCATGTCTGGCTCTACTCCAACTGTTTGATTCATGAGATTTTTTTGGTTGTATTTTTAATGTGCAAATAAAATGTTAAAATACTGTAAAATGAATAATGTACAGTATTACCGGTTAACATTTACTGTTGTGCTTCTAACTGCTGTCAGAGTACTTTATTATACCTTGTGTTTATTTTAGTGTGACTATTATCTTTGCATGAGCTGCTTCACACATTCTATTGTTACAACAAATATCAATGTACAGTTTGCTCATATGCCTGTATTTTTTCTCCCATGTATATTTTTGGCTAGACAGTTTTCTTAAATGCCTGTCTGCAAATTGTTACCTGTAGGACTTAGAGCTTAATATAGGAACATCAGATTCCTTCAATGCTAATTATTACTTAAACACTACATTCTTGGGCAATCAAGAGGGAAATTGGGGCAGGATGACTACAGCGCCATGCTGCAGGCTGGCATGTTCCAGGATCACCACCTGTACAATTCCAGCATCTGCCACTAGTAGATACAAGAGACAAAGTGGGTGAGGTAATATCTTTTATTGGACCAACTTCTTTAGGTGAAAGATACAAGTTTCCAAGCTACACCGAGCTCTTGTTCAGGTCTGGAAAAGATAATCAGTATCCCAGCTAAATACAAGGTGGGACAGATTATTTTTTGCATAAGGGATAAACAGCTGTTGCAGAAGATCCTTAAAGATGAAGTGGGCAATTAACACCTCTGCAGTCATAGGACAAAGGTTTAGTGGGTTACAGATTGTTGTAATGAATCATAAAAATCAGTCTCTCCGTTGAGTCCATGATTTTTAGAATCTAGCCAAGTTATGAGTCAAGCTCGCAGTCATGACATGACTAGTAGATATGTCAGCTGTTTTCATCAGATACCAAGTCTAGTGGGTTCTAAATATATTTTAAAGTTGTTTTTAGTCTGACATCTGAGGACATAGTAATTATTTGTTCAGATACCTTCCATATTACAATGCAATACAAAAAAAGTACTCCAGTTGACTTTAAGAATAATTAATGCATAGATAAATGTAGAATCAGTGAACAATAATTTTAGGGCTAAAAGTAAGGCTTAATTTTAAGGAAGACAAATGTAGTACTCAACCTGCTTTTAGCTCCACAGCTCAGGGAGGATGCAGAACCATCTCACTTACTTATTCATATTAACATGCAAGAATTAGAGTACTTGATATCTGTCGGATACTAAAATTGCACCATAATGACCAAGTAGTGTAATTTATTCCTGCCAGTACTGTTCTTTGAAAGACAGGGGAGCTCACATTCTCAAAATTCAAAAGCTGAGACAAAACTACATTCCTTTCTCTCTCTAAAACCACACCTAGTAGGCAAGTTGTAAAAAGACAGAAAAACTGCGTGCTGATGTCACAACAGCTCTGGAACAAACCGATATCAAAACTTGTTACAAAAGTTGTTTGTTATACTTTGAAATTATTGGAGAAATTATGTATTGCTATTGTAACAAAGAATACACAATGGGCCAAATTCTAAGCCCACTAAGGTCACTGTGCACATCTGGAATGGCAAGGAGCACAGCGCTGTTAAGATTTTAGCTCAAAGCATTTAGTTATTCCCCAGATTTTCCAAACAGGAGAAATGCTAACCCCATACCTGTAAACGGTTACCATCCACTCCCAATAAGCGTGCAAAGATTTTAATGTTTGTCTCTCTATATACATATACACACTATATACAAATTACATTACAAGAATGTTAAAGTTACTAAGCACTCAGACTTTAGGAAATGTCAACATTAGGATCCCTGTGCAACCTTAATTTGGCATACTTGTGCACATGCATTATGATATAGTCTTTAATTACATGATCAACTACTATTTTTCCATGCAACCCCTGCTTCATTCAGTACATAGGATGGTGTGTGCTCACTTGAGTAGCTATTCAATATTTTGTTTTCTATATATGGCCCCATATCTTATTTATTGCATAATATTGAAACCTGCTCTGAAAAAGAGAATTATTTCCTCACAGGCTTTTCTGTGATGCTCATCACTATAGTATCTGATTGTTGTGAAAATAAATGTGAATGCTTCTCGTGTATTCAAAGTGAGTGGTGGTGGTATCCCCATTTTGCAGATGGGGAACAGAGACAAAGAGGTTAAGGTCAAAAGCCTCCAATAATTTTTGGTGCCCAATGTGCAACACCTAGGATCTTATTTTTTAAAATATTTATTTATAGCTCTTCATATGTTCAAAGCACAGCTCCCCTGATTATAGTTCCTACTGTGAGTGCTCAGCACTTCTGTAACTCAGACTCCAGGTTATCAAGTCAGATACTCAGAAAACGGTGAACACACAAATAGTGACCACCTGTGAAAATCTGGTTTAAGTGACTTACCCAACATCACAGAGGCACTCTGTGGCAGAGGCAGAGATAGAATCCAGTTCTCCAGAACAGCACTCAACTATCTTAACCATGAGACCGTCTTTCCTCTTCTTGCAATCTTCTACCTCATTCACTACACACCTTCCAAGTTCTGCAACAAATTAAACGGGTCCTACAAACAACAGCCCCCTTTACTACACAGTGCTGATTATCCCTAGAGAACTGTACCTCTACCCCACTGAATGAAAAAGGGGTCGGGGGGGGGGGGGGGGAGAAGAAATAGTATGTGCTCATGTAATTAAAGATTTATCATAATACAGATGCATGCACCGGGGAGCAAATTAAGGTTGCACAGGTAACCTTAATTCAGGCATTTTCCAACTTTTAAGTGCTTGACTTTGCAACTTTATTCATGTTCTTTTAACATAGTTTTTTGGGAAATATCCTAGGTTTTTAAGAATGCAAATTGGAAAAAAGAATTCTATCATGTGGCATCATATTGGCACCTACGTGAGTCAACAGGATTGAAACTTTTAGATCCACAATACAGAACTCTGCCTTTGAGTTAACAGAATAAATGATAGCAGCATAGGTTGTCATCCTCAAAATGGACCAGCCACGAGAGGGGAAGACACTTTGCCAGTGCATTTCCACAGATTTTTGCTGACAGCAGAGGAATGATTGGAATCTTGAGTTCAATTCCAGGTTCTGAAAGGGAGTGTGCTCTAATTAGAGACACAGACCATTCAGCCCGTTTCTTCCTCCTCCACCCAAAAAAATACACTGATCCCTTCTGCTCCTGTCCCAGTCCCATCTTTGCCCAGCCAACCTCCTCATCCTATTCCCACTCTTCTCAGACATGCTACCCAAGTACCAATTTTCCTTCCACCCCAGCTCACAGGCCCAGTATCCCCACCCATTTCCTTGTGCAGCCAGTCCCAGACTCCAGGGCTCTCATTCAACCTCAGTCTTCCTCCTCCACTTGTTCTCATTTTCCACTGTCCCCATTTCCCCTTCCCATGCTCCTTGTCCCATTCTACCCCCACAGTTGCTGCCAGCCTGGGTCTTGTCGTCACTGCAATCAAATGAGACCGTTGCTTTTTCACACTGCCTAGGCACCAGCAGAAATGCTGGGACTGGACAACAGGGGATGGATCACTTCATAAATTCCTATTTGAGCATAAGCTTTCTGTAGCTCACGAAAGCTTATGCTCAAATAAATTTGTTAGTCTCTAAGGTGCCACAAGTACTCCTTTTTGCGAATACAGACTAACACGGCTGCTACTCTGAAACCTTTCATAAATTCTGCTCTTCTGTTCATTCCCTCTGAAGCATCTGGCACTGGCCATTGTCTGAAGACAGGATACTGGGCTAGCTGGACTATTCTTATATTATGTTCTAATTTAGAGCACAGTGAGAATCTCCTAACTCTCAGTTCCTGTGCCTAGTACCACAACTGCCCGCAGCAACCTGCATGGAAACTGCTCAGTCCCTGGACTCCAGGCTGGAGCATACTCAATTTTGTTGCTTAACTTCCAGTATCTATGCAACATGTATGACCAAAGATCTTTCAAAGGCTTAAAATTTGGCCAAATTTGGGTAGTGTGACAGGGTCAGGCCAGATGGCTATAGGAAAGTAATAGAAGGCAGATATATAAGCCCCAGGCTAAGTAGGTCCCTTTTCCCTGGGTAAGGTAACAGGGAAGGTTCCAGAACAATGAAGAACCCTTCTGGAGACAATTAAGACAGGCTGATTTGAACACCTGCAGCCAATCAAGAAGCTGCTAGAATCAATTAAGGCAGGCTAATCAGGGCACCTGGGTTTTAACAAGGAGCTCACTTCAGTTTGTGGTGTGCATGTGAGGAACTGGGAGCAAGAGGCATTAGGAGCTGAGAGTGAGAACGCGGACTGTTGGAGGACTGAGGTGTACAAGCATTATCAGACACCAGGAGGAAGGTCCTATGGGTGAGGATAAAGAAGGTGTTGGGAGGAGGCCATGGGGAAGGAGCCCAGGGAGTTGTAGCTGTCGCACAGCTGTTCCAGGAGGCACTCTAGACAGCTACATTCCACAGGGCCCTGGGCTGGAATCCGGAGTAGAGGACGGGCCCGGGTTTTCCCCAAATCCTCCCAACTCCTGGTCAGACACAGGAGTCGTCGACCTGGACAGTGAATTCAGAAAAACGGCCAAGCTGAGGGCTGCCGTGAAGCTGCAAGGTGAGCGAATCCACCAATAAGCGCAAGACCCACCAAGGTAAAGCAGAAACTTTGTCACAGTAGTTTTTCACAAGAGGAGAAAAGGGCACATATCTGACACAAAGATCATGCCATGCCTCTGCCAAATTTCAAATCCCTGCGTCCACGCATAGAGGCACTAGAGCACAACTAAATATTTTCCCCAAATCTTGTTCTTGGAAATGGCTGAACCATGGCTGGAACTTTCAAGCAGAAAACCAGCATACAAAATTTCATCCCAAACAGTTAAAAGTTTGGCAAAATAATACGCAACTAAAGACAAGGTCTTATGTCGGAAAATGTTAGGCAACCTTAACAGCAGTCGGCACTACCAACTGCATCTATAATATAAAACGTTAATAAAAAGATTCTGGTGTGTGGTCTATTTATATGATCTTTACTTTGATATTAACAACAACAAATTCTAAAGTGTTTCCATATAAACCAATTTTTTTAATCAATGAAAATTTGGTAATTGTGTGGCTGCATCCCTTGCCAGTAATTTTCAGAAAGATATTTACAAATGCATTTCATGTACCAGCGAAGTATCTCTTAACAGGATCCTTCAGCTGTAACACAAAGATGCATGCTGAATGCTTTAACTCTGAAGAAGCTGATATTTTCCAGACTATCAGCCATGGAATACTTATGAAAAATTTATACAGACAGTATGTCTATATATAGTTCCCCAAAAAATTAAGACTGTTACAATATTACAACAGTCAATCACTGCATCCATATAATTCTGGATAGTGCAGAAGAACAGGTCAAAGTACAAGTAAATCCTCAAGAGTCTTTTGTAATTGGCTTATTAGTAGTCACAGATATAAAATTGATAAATCATACTGAGTTTTATAAAGGATCAAAATTTAATGTCAATATTACAGGAATGAATTTCAAAAGTGACAGAATTTTAGATTTACAACAAACATCCATATACCCGCCCAAGTCTGCTTAAGAGTTGCTTTGCTGCAGCAGGGGGCTAAAATCGCCATTACTATGTACGCTCTCACTTAGCTGCACTGCAGCACAAGTCACACAGAAGTAGCCCAAGTAGTAGATTCTCCATAAATTAGTGTTAAAAAGCCAGGCAAGAACCTCATAACATTTCTTTTCTCCCCAGTATATTAAAAGTTTTTCAAAATTAACAAATTGTGTGACAAATTCATTATGAAGCTTAAATCTCACCATGAAAGGAAAATATTTCACACTTAAGAATGAAATATTTGATCTGGAATGCTGCTCCATATGTGTATGCAAATATACGTTTCAATCTAAATCCACTTATATATCCATTTATTAGAATCCTCAGTCTGTTACAGAGCTGAAGTAAAAACACCTCATGAATGACATAAGCCATTAATTACAACGTTTTCTAGCACTAAATTGCTTATTTTCATTTCCAGTGAAGACTGCTGCTTTGCTTCTACATTACAAAGCAACACACACTCTTAAGCACCTTCAAAAACACATTTTTTCATACTTCCACTCTCCCCCACCAATGAAGGTGTTGGCATTGTTCATGCAGCAAAACACACCTACACTGTACATAAAAAAAACAAGCAAGCCAAAAAGCCAAGATGAACAAAAGTTTTAGCAATCCCTAGAGCCACTACATGCTCAGCACTTTTTGGAGAAAAAACAAAGACACAAAGACTTTTATTTTGGGACCTAAATACAAGTTTTGAGCTTAACTTTAGGCACCCATTTCTGAAAAAATCTTGGCCAATGAAAATATAAATTAAGACAGTTATAAAACTATTTGCATCTAGCAATCTGTCGATGCTAAACTTTTTTGCAGGCAGAATTTAAGAGGAAATTTCTAACAAGAGAGTGTTTAAATGTTGAAAGCACATACTTTTCCTGATAATAAAGTACCAATCCCTATTTAAAAAACGTTAAAAACAATTCATTTAAGAGACATTTTAAAACAGAAAACACTTATTACACCTTATGAAATAGAAGTTTAATCATTAGTCTAATTTTGCTCCTATTGGCATCAATGAGAGGTTTACCACCATGTTCATTGGACACAGAATCAGGCTCCATATTCATGTCAGAGTGACATTCACCCTTCTACAGAGAACCAACACAGAGAACCTATGTTCAATTTAAGGCCTCACAATGTTTTAAATGTGCAGATCCTTTGCTGAGAGCACAGAGCTGAATTTCACCCATTTGAGATTTCCAGCAATATTTCAAAAGTGAGTCAGACATTTAGAGTACAATTCTGCAGTCCTTATGCAAGATTCCCAGTGACTCCCTAAGAGCTGCAGGATACAGCCTTTAATATAGTAATCTCTATGGGTCAGATTGTGATCCTGGCTGTGTGTCCACATAGGAAAGTAAGGGAGCATAAACTTATTCCTTTGCATGAGCCACGGCTATTTACCAGCTGCAATAGGAGGTAGAGCAGTCTTTGCAAGGCTGTTACTCCTAGGGTGACCAGACAGCAAGTGTGAAAAATCGGGACATGGGGGGGGGGGGGGGTAATAGAAGCCTATATACGAAAGAGACCCAAAAATCGGGACTGTCCCTATAAAATCAGGATATCTGGTCACGCTAGTTACTCCCCATACAGATGGGTGGGGAGTGGGCAAAGTCTAGGCCTCCCCAAATACCAGACAGCGCAGTTGAGGAAGCAAAGAGGGAAAGCAATCTGCACTCACTATAGGAACAGATAGTTTTCCCTGGAGCAAAATATAATCCAATTTCTGGTCCTAGGACAGTGCAACTACGTGCTGCCACTTCCTTGGGATTTGTGACGGGGGGTAGTATACTGGGGCTAGAAAACAAATGTCTATAAATTCTCACAATCATTCTGTAAACACAGTTATAGCAAATTTAATATTGATGAGAATCAATACAGATTAGGAATGTTCACCATTCTTAAACACCATATACTGTATATTTCCAACTGATTCCATTCTCAGGCTCAATGTATTAACCACAATTGTAACATGTTTTATTAATTTATATGAAAAATACTTCACTAAGAAAGTAGACAAACTGCACAGAAATAGTACAAGTGTCATGTGCATAGCAATACAGCTTAAAGCATTCACATATGGCTTTGTTTAAATGAAACTATTGGGGAAATGGTCCTATTTGGACCTATGGTTATACAGTTGACATAATGTAAACTGTTTCACATCTTTTAGGCACTTGCTAACAATAGTGTTCAATCCCTGAAAAAGCAAAATCAAAAACAATTCAAATTGAAAACAACAAAAAACCCATGGATAATAGCTGCGTGAAGTTGAAAAACCTTTACAATCAGTTTTAGTAGTGCATGCACAGAACTGAAAAGGGAAAAAAATTCTGTGCATGATTTATAGCAAGTAACTGAGCAGTACAAAATTATTTACATGTTTAGGTTTTTTAATATGTACAGAACAAAAATCGTGTGAACTCATTCTATTGAATAATAAAAATATAGGACATGATAGCAATAAAAAATATTTGAAGTTTTATGGTACTGTAATTGCAATTAGTTATACAATATTTAACCACAGTTCTTTGTTGTATCGCAACATTTGATGCTATCATTTTGCATTATTTTAAAATTTTGTTTTGTATTTATATACACCATACCTAAATAACCTCTGTATCATAATTCAACTTGGTTCTTTTTAAAATGAGTACTGTAAGATATTTAATTTTTAACTTTCTTCACTAATCAAGATTATACTAATGAATTCCAGTCTCGAGTTGCTTCCATCAAATGTCTCTGTCCATGCCCTACCCAATTATCTTGATTGTCAAATATCCTACCACAAAACCAGCAGCTAAAGTTAGCTTTCAAGGTATTATCAGAGGTAGTTTTCACAATCTGATAATTGTTTTTGCTTGTCTTTTTCAGTGTTAATTTTAACACAAATCTTTCTTTTACAGGACTAACAGGTTTTATCATCCTGTGCCTCCTTCGAGAGAGATCCTCAGTAGCAATGTCCAAAGTATTGCAGTATGCCGGTTCCAGAAGAGCATCAATTGTTCTTTTTGACAATGAGACCTTAAGAACATGTCCTTTAAATTTAGCAATAGTTTTCATTACGTTTACAACTTCTGGAACGTCTGCATCAGGATGGTTCAGTACTACAACTGGCTGATTTCTCCGAGGACATTTTACAAGTTGTTTAGAATTAAAAGGAAGTAGTTTCAAAGTCCTCACGGTTTCCTTTGATGCCCTTGATCTGTAAGGGCCCCTTGATTTGCTAACAACTTCAGTTTGATTCTTTTCTTTGCACTTCCTGTGCAACGTTATTTTCTTTCTAGGGGGTTCCTGGAAATCATCCTTAGTTTTTCGTTTGGAATTCTTGTTTCTTTGTGAAACCACAGCATCAGAACTTTTATGACCAGTTTGTTTTAAACGAGGTTTGACTTTTGAAAGTTTGTTTCTGGTGTTCCACGTGGACTTTTGACTACCATAACTATTCCCTTTGTTAGCAATTACTGCTAGTCTAGAATTAATTGAACACTTTTGCAACCATGCCCCTGTAAGCTTGGTGGAATGTACAGGTTCTACAGGAAGTACACAATTAGAGCTTGCCAAAGAGGGATTTGCTGGCATCAATCTACCTGGTAAAAATAAGGCATCACTAGAAGTAAGAATAGTCTGTTTCTGCCCTAGTGCAGGACTTTTAAAGGACTGCATTTTATCCAATTGTAGTGAGGGCACCGAGTTGCTAACTGATTGTTTTAGATCACTAGTTGCATCAGAAGTAAAGGTCTTAACTTTCAGCAAAAGCTTTTGTTGCATGGCTCCAGTTTTCTTTGGTTGACAATTTTGATTAGAAGTATTATCTTGAACAACATTATGTTTCTGTACCACAGGCTTGTTTGGCGTCATACATTTCAGAAAAACTGCCTGTCGTCCATCAGGCAAAAGCGCATAAACAGGCTGCTTCTGTGGAATCTCCTGTTGTTTTACTGACTCCAAGGAACCAAACACCGTGCCATGATGTTCTGGTAACATTTTTTCAGAAGAAATTCCTTTCATAGAAGAATCAGCTGAATTTGTAATTAAAAGAGGTGCTTTGAATGGCACGCTATTTGACAAATCACTTACTGCCCCATCAGATGCAGTGCTAATACCAGAGGAATTACTTACACTTATAACACTGTCATTTTTCAATTCGGTCTTTGAAGTCGGTACAGTTATTTTACCATACTCTTTAGATGCAACTCTCCCTAAAATCTGAGAGCTATTACCAGTGACATTTGTAACTGTACCAAGTGTCCCGTTATTAAATGTCAATATCATTCCAGGTCCTTTATTTAAAAGGAAGGATGCAGGTATGCTTTTAGTCAAATGAACATCTGATGAACTCGCTGATGGGAGAGGTTTTCCTGAAACAACTTGTAAGCTTGGTTGGTTAGCAAGATGCAAAGGTACAAGAAATCCTGGTGGAGGTGACTGAACTAAAAGTGTTTTCTTCTGTTCTGGAAGAACTGTCGAGAAGCCGCTAGGATTCTGGGTTGTAGATCGCATCCTATCTTTTACCAACTGCTGTGTTATGATTGCATCGGTATGAGTTTTAAGCAACGTACCAACACCCACAGTTCTAGATAACTTATCCATTTCTTCTGCATCAAGTGATGTCATTGGTGCCTGTCTTTCTTTCCCAAAACATATACCTTCACTTATTGTGCTACATTTCATGTTCAACTCTCTCTTAGACATATGAGCACCTACATTAGAAGAACTGGCTAAACTACATGCAGTTGAGTCCTTTAAGTGTGTAAAAGTTTTACTGTCTGTCTGATGACATGAAAATGACTGATCACAATGAAGTTTTATGCATGTATTTAACTTATTGTGAGATTCTTGCTGAGTAGTTGATTTTACTTTTAGCACATCTTGAAGTAATTGGTTTACTTCAGGTGACAAATAATTGGATGCCTGTTTACTATGTAATGAGAAAACTGATGTGATTTTAGGCATAAGGGATGAATTAGCACAATCTGAAATATTTTCTGCTTTAGATTTCTCAGCTACATTTTCAAACACTTGGTTTATATTAGTGTCCAAATACTGTTTGCTACCACCATGCCATTTTTCTGTAAAACACTGTCTATCAGTAGCACATTTAGATTGGTTTCTTGAAGACAAAGAATTATTCTTAGTGTTTACATGTCCATAAACTGAATTAATATTAAACTGGGATGATACATATTTTTCAGGATTTAGGCCTCTCGCTGACTGTGAAAATGAGGCTGTAGAGTCACTTCTCAAGCTGTTTTGAAGAAGAAACATTTTGCTGGACATAAAGTCTTTTGGTTTGTCACCTGTTGGCATCCAAATGCTACATGAATTATCTGAAGAGTCTATTTTAGAGTAATTATGAAAAGGCAGTAGTCCCTGGTTAGATGAATCAACTGATGGATAGTAGAGATGATTAGGTCCACTGTTATTGCTCACTCCACCATTTTGTATTTTAAATTCAGTAGGGAAAGGCATTTTCATGGGGTCATAATGAAGTGTATTTGTAATTGTGGGAGATAATACCTGAGGACGACTGTGAGCAATACAACTTTCCCATGAGAGAACATTACCCTTAGTTCCAACCTTTGTCACCAAGTCATATGGAGGTGCAGTTGATCCAGGCTTCATTGGCAAATGAGTTGCATTCTTTCCTATAACTACAGTGGGAGATTCTACAGTCTGAGAAATATTCTTACCATGTGATAAAGTATTATTTTGTTTTTCTGCTTTTGCTTTTCCTGAACAAGGAGTAGAAAATGAAAATGGAGTGGAGGTTAATGGATGAACGGAATTATTCTTCAGAGTCTGATGATTAGTTACATGTGATGTAGCACCTGAAGACAAGCCAAAAGTATCAGCAGTTGGTAGCAAAGAATCAGCTGAGGCATCAGATTTTTGTCCCGATAAGTACACGTTCTGTTTATTTGTAGGCAACAATTTTATTACAATATGCTGTTTTCCGTCCACCATCTTAAATCCCATAAATTTAGCACTGTAGTTTGCTGGAACAGATATTTTATTATTTTTCACCATCAGAACTGTAGGTCCATGAACAGCATTTTTCAATAATCCCAAACCAAAACTTGACCCATCTTCTGCTTTGTTGTATTGCATGGTGATAGGCGACAATGTTCCACCTTGCAGATTATGCTTTTCATTATGTATAATTTGATCTTTTTCTTCATTCATATGCAGCTCCTTCACAGACTGGTTTAGCTCTTCAGATTTGGGTTGGATTTTATTCAAATTCCTAAGCACTTGTGCATTTTGCTCTTCAGTTTTGTCATTTCCATTAATTTTTTTTCGCCTCCAAAGTGCTTTCCTTGATGCTCCTGTTTTGTACCTTCTCAAAATAAGCTTGAGCCCTGCTGGAGTCTTTACTATTCTTTTTTCACATTTATCTTTCTCCAGTTTATCTTTTGCATATAAGTGATCTCTATGCAAAGCTATTACATGCTTTAAAAGGTAATCCTTCCGTGGTGCACTATAGTTGCAATACTGACAACTGAAAGGAAATGCACCAGTGTGAACAAGAAGATGCTCCTGAAACTCCCCTTTTGTAAAGCTGACATGATGGCATTTACCACATTTATATTGGATTTCATTATGTCTATGAATGTGCTGAACAAATGTGCCCACATCTCGAGTAGAAAACCCACACTTTTCACATTGAAAATGACCATTTATACAATGCTTTGATGTGAAGTGTTTTGTCAAGTCCAACAGGGTATATATATGCTCATCATTACAAATCTCACATTTTACTAAAGTGCTGCGATGGATGCGGCGATGTTGTTTAAACAACTGGAAGTCATTGGCTGAAAAATTGCACATTTCACAAGGATATGAAGGCAACTCTCCATAGTGTAACAGTTGAAAGTGTTTCTGTAGATCATTTGGGCTATATCTAATTTTGTCTCTACATTTTGTACAGGTGAAATTCAGTATCTTTGCTGAAGTTTTCAAACCCTCTTCTTCAAACTGCACTTCTGGTTTACTTTGCAAATTGTAGCTCTCTGAACAATTTAGATGACTTCCATTTACTTTCTCTTGACTTAAAGATTTTCTTGCAGTTTGCTGTTTACACTGAAATAATTTTCTGAATCTATCAACTTCATGTTTCAATACCACTTCATTTGGAATGTTCACTTTGGGCAAATCAATTTTCACATTTTTCAGTCCATAAGAAAGACTGACATCTAAAATCAGCGGTGGAGGCATTACACTTCTAGTATCATTCACCAATACTTTTTCCACAGCATTATCTGGAATACAAACACAAAGTTTCTTTGCAGCATTATCTTGTAATAAAGTAGTTGGCCTTTTATCACAAAAAATGTGTTCCTTTTCAGATGGCATGGTTTTAAAATATTCCTTATTTTGTTTTAGGGAGATCTTGTGAGTTTTTGTAATTTGTGCAGCAGACAAGCCTGTTATGCAGAAATATCTTCAGAGTTCCAGGACTTTCTCCATTTTAATTTCCCTGAAATTAAAAATAGCACAGTGAATGCTACTTTTTAAAAGCTGATTCAATTGTAACATACTGCTTACGAAATTATTTAAAGCATAGTTTATGAGCCAGCATTTTAAATATATTTTTAAACGTTTATTACTTTTATATATTTGTATTGCTGTGGCACCCAGGAGAAACAGCACCAATCCAAAAAACAAAAAGCCTCCCTCCAACAACTACATTAACTTTATTTTTATGAGAAAGTTTTTTATATCATTTGGGCATTATATTTTCAAACATAGATACAAATATTTTAAAAATTGTATGTGCTATACCTATTGACAAAAGAGAAAAATACACTTTAACAGTTCATAACTACAGCTTTATGTTTTTTGTTTTCCTCACAACACAGCTTTTTGTAAACAAAAGTCTTAAATATACGTTGATATTGTGTAAGCATCAGAACTTCTGAGTGCTTTTTTTATTAATCCAGATTTTATTATATTCTCAGAACAGATAAACCCTGGATTCAATCCATATAAAAATTACTGTAACTTTACTATGACATGGGTCATGAAATGGCACCTAATGTATTATGAATGAATTCCTAAAGTATGCAGTAAAATTTGACTTCATTAATAAAAATATGAAAATGCCCCTTTTGCCAAGTTTTCACTACTCATACTAGTAGCTAAATTTTGTGTAACAGAAACCAGTATCACCTATTCTTGGGGAATAGCCAGATTTAAGTTTTACTTTACAAATGATGTGGACAAAAAATCTATATCAATAGAAAGCAGCACAAGAGGTTTCACTGGCATAAGATCTGGAAGCTCAAGTCCATGTTTGAAAACAAGGTTCCCACACGGCAACATAGTATCAGGTGCAATGGATTGTCACAGAAAATCATTTTCACTCCTTAAAGGTAAACTGCAAAACAAAACAAAAAAGGGGGTTGCCCTGCCCTGCTTCTTCATAATCTATAAAGTTCTCTTTCCTGTTTAGGTTTTTAACATTAGAAAAAATGATATCTTCATGTCCCTCTTTTCTGGAGTGCTTTAGCAAAATTTTTTGGAGATGTTGTTTGAGTAGTAGAGTCACAAGATATTGTAACCTGAGCAGCACCCCCCACACACACATGCGCGCACACCTACACAAAGTGATGGGATACTGAATCTTAGATCCTTTTATTGGTTAACATTCAAACTGTAAGAATGAGTTTTTCATTCCCTCTTGGTTAGGGGTATGCAAAAGCTACAGTATAGGTAACAAGCTCTGACAACAGTGCAACTGAAGTTCTCCAAATATTTTATCATAGTCCTCTAGCAACAGAAGACCCAATATTAAACACGTTAAAATCATGCAGCAAGATGGAAGCTGACAAAAATTCCGAGGCTCTATTTACACATCAGAGGAGCAAGAAAGGCAAAAAAAATTTTTTTATTTTTTTTTTTTTTAAAAACATTCTTTATTGTACACCTTTAAAAAGTATTAGGACTCCTAAAAAAGTCTTCCAAATGATAAAGAGCAAAACATTTTCCAGTATTTTATACAGCTTTTCAATAGTAATATATATTATTATTATAGTATAGTAATAGCAATATTTTAGACTGAATTAAAATTCAACTAACAGTGTTCCTCAGTTAAGTGAATCACAAAGTTTTAAATTACACATTTGGTGTTCTTAAAACACACACAGGAGTCTTTGGTAATTAGGAGCAATGACCTGGCATACAGAAAAGAGGAATTTTATTTTTAGATAAGCTACTGTACATTTCCTGTTTATACTCACAAGTGTGAGATTAGTCCATCTGATATTACTCTATTTTATGCCATCACAGAGACACTGCATATACACTTCATTGTCACTAAAAGAAAAATATACTAATGTTTCCTCTTGTCAACACTAGGATCCACTGATGTACTGGTATATAAGTAGAGAAAATAATCTAGCTCCCAAATAAAGCATGGGTGACAAAGTATGGCTCAGAATTCTTCACTGTAGCTGGATATTATTAATAGACAAGATGCAACCCATTCAAATTATACGTCCAGCATGCCATGCTCCATCCTGATGCTAGTAGCTAGCTGCTTAGATGACGATGGAGCATTATACTGAATGCCAAGACCGGTAATAACTACAGACTGCACTTTGCATTAAAAATGAAGTCAGTCTGCTGTATTTTATGCAAAGGTGAACTTCAGGTTCCTACTATAGCACCAGTGTGGTCCTGAGTTGGGCAACCTTTCATTAACTGCACAAATGCTCTTGGCAAAGTGTTTGCCAGATATAGCCAACCAAGTTAAATTCTACTTAACCTAACCAACCACACAAGTTACAAGTTAACATTCATATTCAAATATAAAACCGTCTCACTGTACAATAGCAAACTTTTTCTAAGTGTAGCTTCCCACACAACAAACAAAATTCTTAACTACTACACTTACAAAATAGAAGCCCAGTGAAATTTGTGTGTTTTAGCTAGACATACACTGAACTTACTCAGAAGGGAAAGATTAGATTTCAACTCTTCATTTGTCTTTTCAACATTTTTCTTCCACAAGAATGAAAGGCATAAAAAATACAACGATCAGAAAAGGCCACAGTCAGGAGAAATACTTAGAGAAGGATCTGGAAATAAAAAGGAGAGAGATTTTAAAAGCTGTAAATTTAAGCATTTCTGAAGAAAAAAAACAAAAAACAAGCACAGATTCTTCACAATCTGACATTTTGTGTGTTTTTAGCCAAATGACAAATATTGTTCTGTCAAGAAGAATGGAGTAATTTGTGATATGACCTATAAATCTATGCGTGGAATTAACATAGTTGGCAATCAAAAAAACAAAAATGTACTCTCCCATCAATGCCTTGGGTACTTCTAAGGTGCCTATAACTTTGGTAACCAAGTAGCCAGACATGATAGTTGTCAACAAACCACAGAAAGAGAACACTATTTGGTACCACAGAGCTTGTCTACATTTACAGCGATGCAGCTGCGCCACTGTAGCACTTTGTGAAGATGCTACCTAGGCCAACTGGAAAGTTTCCACCTTCCCAAGAAGGTGGAAGCCCTCCCATCGACATAGTGCTCTCTACACCAGTTCAGTCAGTATAACTGCGCTGTTACACCAACATAAGATTGTAGTGTAGACTAGGGCTCAGTCCATTGATTCTTGAATCTGCACCAATAACTTTGGAGAAGACGTACAACTATTTCCCAGGAGGATTTTGAAAAAAAAAATGCTTTTTAAAAAGAAAAAGGGGGACACGAAAGGAAAGGGAACTAGTCTACTCATAACCATTTGAAAATAAAACTGGATTTACACGTTTTATATTTGATATTATGGAGTAAGGACCCAATCTTGAAAACACTTACACATATGCTTAACGTTACTCAGATGAGTAAGCGGTTTCTAGATTTTTCTAGGCCCCAATCTTGTTTTGAAGGACTTCCAGTTGGTGAATATGTTAATAAAACATGGTGTAGGTGAAAAAAAAAGCAAGCCATTGAATACAAAGAAGAAATGACCCAGTTTAATCTGATGATGATAATTAACTATTCTTCAATTTAATCTGATGATGATAATTAACTATTCTTATTTATAACATAAAAAAGAACCAACATTAGCCCTTTGTACACAAATTTAACTCCATGTCAACTATTATACATCTTGTAAATTTTCATCAAATAGTAAGAGAAAAAATTAAATTTGAAATATAATAAGGTCAGCCAATTCCTAGTGTCAAAGTTTTGCATAAATTTTGTTTCCACTACCTTAAATTTTCTAGTTTAAAAATAACTAACGTTTTTGGTCAAATCTGCAAACTTTCACTCATTTAAGCAGATCTTTGACTTTGACAGGAATATGCACATGTTTAAGGGCTTACAAAAATAGGCTCTGATGTTAAAATATATTTGAGCTCTCATATCTTTATTTTATTAAAACAAAGTGAAACTTGTTAAATTTGAACAAAAATCTGAGACTAAATTAAGATGGACATTAACTGAGAAAGGTTTATTATTTATAAAAGCATCTTATATTAGAAATACAGTGCTATGCAATCATCATAAACATACCTACAATTACTTTCTTGAGCTACATTTGTAACAGTCTATAAAAAGCTTCATTAAATATACTATTAGCGCAGGACAGGGTACACATTTTAGACACTCTAAGCACCACAATTAAGTAGCTCTTTCTAAAGGCTACCAGCTGACTACTCTACTCATGGTATGATGTAAAACCATAGTGAAGGGTTTTTCTAGTCTAGGGTATAAGCTCTTGGGGGGAAAAAAATGTAAAGTGTGTGAGTGTATACACATATATGGTGGACAAACAGGGCTGAAATACAAAACCCGAGGTGTAAAAAGGTGTGTTTAGTGTTTATGAATTACTGCAGTGGTACATTTTGAACTTACAAGGCATTATTACAAGGCTCTCTAAGCAGAAGTGGGGCTGGGGGGAGACCCCCTTTTCTGGGGCACTGAGAAGAGAATCCGTCGTTGTAGACTAACTCAAGCCTTTCAGGCAACTCTGGGGATAAACGCTCTGGCGAGACACAGGGCACCTGATGGGCAGTGAGTGAGGCCCCCCCCCCCAGCCATAGTCACCTCTCCCCAGCCTGACCCCATCAGCCTAGGTAGTGCTGGGCAGCCCCCCACACCTGGCTGCCCCGCTTCAGGGCCCCAGGGACGGGGGGGGGGGGTGGGGCGGGTGCGCGGGGACACAGAACTTTTGCTGCTGCCCACGGGGATGGCCAGGCGGAAACTCTACTGGCCCCCTCAGCCAGGCGGAAGGATACACGGGCACAAATCTTGGGCTCCCTGCCATGGGGCGACGGGACACGCTTGGTGCCCGCGGAAGGGGGCTCAGCCGCTTTCCCTCTTGCTCGCCGCTCGCCTCCCGCCACCCACCCGGAGCCTGGGGCCACCCCACAAACTTTCATGGCGGGAGGCGCTACGGCACTATTTGATGGCTCAGCCCTACAGCGGGACGGATTCCTGCCCCGCCAGGGAGTCGCCCCCTGCTTGCCGCAGCCCCCTCCCGTGCACGGGGCCGCGCGAGGGCCCATCCGCCCGCGGGGGACTGTGCCCTGCGACCACTTACCTTGCCCGTCTCCATAGCCCTGCGAGTCACAATTGGCGGCCATAACAGTTTCCATCCGGGGACTGTAGGGCTGCCGAGCTGAGCCCAGCCCAGCAATGGGGGGTGGGGGTGGGGGTGGCGGCGGCGGCGGCGGCGGCGGAGGGATACGCGCTTCACCTGGTGCAGCGGACGGAGGCCGAGGAGGCCCAAGGAGGGGAGTGCGTTCTGATGACCCTCCGGGCCCCCAGTTGGGGGGCGTGCCAGGCGCCCTGGTTGCCCCCTGTGGTGGCTGCTGTATGTTGACTGCAGCAGCTGCAAGGCTGAGATCCTGCTATATATGAGGCAGCAGCATTGACAGTCCCACACACCCTCCCTCTTCCTCCTCTTCCTCTTAGGGTGACAGATAGCAAGTGTGAAAAATCAGGGCACTTTTTGAAGGGGGGTATAGTTGCATATATAAGACAAAGCGCCTAATATTGGGGTGTCTGGTCACCCTATTCTCCTTGTCTTTGACTGGAGGGGCTGAGATTGGGAAGGGGGGACATGGCACGGGAACATAATACATGACTCCCAGCTGCAGGGCACCAACCTCCCACACTCCCTACTTTGCCAGCCAAGTACATACCCTTCACCCTGTACAAAGACACATACGACCCCTTCAGAGCCTCAGACCTTGACTTTTTGAAATGGGGCCCTAACCCTGATGCGCACTAACCCCTCGCCTACCACCTCCCTTATCCAAACTAAGGTCATTTTCCCTCCCCTCCCCACAACACACGCCAACCAACTCTGTTTTTTAGCAATAGTTTGCCATTCCCCAAAATGAACCTTTTCTGTCGCCAGTGTACTTCAATGAAGTAAAAAGTTGTACCTCTATTTTTCTCACCAAATATTACTATTTATTTAGCAAGTTTATAATTCCTTCACACAAACACACATGCATCCCATTGCATTCAGATTCACTGAACAATGATGGTACTCATCATCATGCAGACATAGAGGAAGATATGGTTGCTACTTCAAGGAGTCCAGTGCAGATAGAGACTTTGCAGGTCACACATTAGAAATACCTGGCAGAGATAAGATATTTTTATACACTCAAGGTAATGTAGCAACCAAAGCTGAAAAATTCTGTGGAAGAAATGTTTCTTCAGAGAGAAGTTGTTTACTTCACTAGAAGAGAGAGACTGTTCCATGTATAAGGGTTAAACTACAGTTGCCATTTTCATAACAATTATGTTAGTAGAGTGTTGTGTTTGTGGTGCTTTACAAAACATACCAAATGTCAAGGTCCCTGTCTGAAGAATTTGCAGTCTCAGACATATACAATATAATAAATTAAAATGCAAGACGGCAAAGAGGTATGGTCAATGACAAGATAAATATAGGAAAGATTAGCGGAAGAAGTGAGATTTGAAGGAAGAAAAGGCATTGAAAAGAAATGCTGTTTCAAACGTAGAGAAGGCCATGAAAGAGGGTGCAAAGCCAAGAGGAAGGAGTAAAAAGGACTGATGGTGTTTCCAGTGGGGAAATGCCCATTGCCTTAAGTGAGAACAGGATTGAACCCAAAGGGAGCAGTTCAATTAAGAATATGTCTACACTACAACCAGTACAGTAGCACAGCTATGGCACTGCAGCTGTGCCACTGTAGAGTAGACACTTTCTACATTGATGGAAGGTGTTTTTCCATCTGTGTAGGTCAGTGGTTCTCAAACTTTTTTTTCACGGACCACTTGAAAATTGCTGAGGGTCTCAGCGGACCACTTAATGATCTTTCCAAATGTTGTTTGTACCATTAGCTAAGTATTGTAAAGCACTTTGGATAAAAGCGCTATATAAAAAAAACCTTAATAGTAATTAACATTTTTTGTTCTATAAATAAAAGCAAATAATTTATATTTTAATATCAGTAGTCTTACCTTTCTAACGTGATGGATGTTCCCTCTCTCCCCCGCTGTGGCAGCCCTGAGCTGGGGCTGGGATGGAGGGCTGTCTCTCCCTACCAGCCACAGCCCTGGAGCTGGGGAAAGTCGCCTCTTTCTCTGGCCACTGCAGCCCTGCACATCCCAAATTCCCCCCACCCCCTCCTCAGACCCCATTTCCCCCTGTCACCTACCCCCTATTATCTCCAAGGCCACCCCCTCACCTTACATGTGCATCTTCTCCAGGGTCCAGGCATGCCTGCGCGACTTCCTAATTAGGTGGGTGGCCCTTCATTCTGTCGTGTGCAGTTGCCCAGGTGCGCATCTTAGAGGGAACTATCTGTGGACCACAGTTTGAGAACATCTGATGTATGTAATCCATCCGTCTGAGAGAGCAAAATTTTTCACAGCCCTGAGCAATGTAGGTAGATCAATCTAATTTTTAAGCGTAGACGAGGCCTAAGTTCTCCATACCTGTTATTAAGTCTCACTAATTGAAAGGAGGAAGACATCCTCTGAGGATTCAGTTGAAGTCAATGTTTAAAGTTTCTCCCTTTGGAGATGAAAGATGATATTGTGTGGGGTTCATGTGTTAAGAGGAGCCGTTACAAATTTCCATACTTTTTTTATACTTCCCTCATTCAGATTGTCATCACAGCTTGATATATTGTCCCTGCATTTCTGATTTTAAAATGAGAATGAGAGGAAGCCATGTCAAGTTTGTGGTGTGCCAATTCAACATGTCAAAAAGTGCATATTCCTACAAACCCTCAGATGCAAAATCTTTCATTTATGCTATATTATCTGTAGTCGTGTAAAGCCAAAAGCATGTCCATTTATCTCTGGAATATTTTGCTGTCATCATGTTCTTATTCACTTTTATGTTTTTATGCCTATGCTAAATGTGGAACTTCAAATAAGCATTATGCAGTTAAAATGTTACAACCATGAATTTCCCCAAAAATGTGCATCAAAATACACAATCGATTAGAATCCAAAAATCGAGATTTTCTTTCATTTTATATTGGAAGATTTATGTTTGCTATTTGACATTTGTGAAAGACTAGGGTTTTACTTTTATGGGGTAGTGTTTATACACACACACCTGCACACAAACACATATGCACTCAGTTTTGCATTTGCACATTATTCAATTTTCATGCACAAATCCAAATTTAGAAGGGCACAGAAACTGAACTTCAGCCTCCTCATTTGTAGAACAGTGATAATGATGCTGTACTTCCATACCTCAAATACATATTATGAGCCTTATTTTACTAAAGCTTGTGAAATGCTTTAAGATTCTCAGATGGGTGGTGCTTTACAATTACAAACTATTAGAATATATGAAGTATTTTGTAGACTTATGGTGTGAGGGAGAGCCTACTGATTCCTACTGTATCTCATTTTTCAGACATGGTTTTGGTTTACAAAATATTTAAAGTTCAATACTACAGTCCTTATTCAACCTAAATTCTCACTGACTTTTTGTTTCATTAATAGTAACTAGCAGTCTTTTGTGGTATACTGTTTCTCCTCTGCATTGCTTAATTGACTGCTTCAGAGCGGGACCAGAGCAGAGCCCTCAGTAATAAAAGAATGGCATCTGTGTCTCTAGAGTCCATCTTTTATTGGACCAGCTTCTGTTGGTGAGAGAGACAAGCTTTCAAGTTACACAGAGCTCTTCTTCAGGTCTGGGAAATGTATTCAGAGAGTCATAGCTAAGTACAAGCTGGGAATGGGCAACAGAAGATGGCTCACTTGATTACCTGTTCTGTTCATTCCTTCTGGGGCACCTGGCATTGGCCACTGTCGGAAGATAGAATACTGGGTTATATAGACCTTTGGTCTGACCCAGTATGGTGGTTCTTATGTTCTTAAGATCAAACAGATAGTTTATCATAAGCAGTTACCACATATTTTAAGAGACCATTCAAGGTGAAGTGGCCCATTAACACCCCTATAGTCATAGGACAAAAAGGAGGGTTAGTGGGCTAAAGATTGTTGTAATAAACCATAAATCTAGTGTCTTTATTAAGACCATGATTTTTCGTGCGAAGCAACATTATAAATTTAAGCTCCAGGCTTGTCTTGTGCAGGTTTCTTTTGAGGACTCAGATATAGAGTGATCGCTTTGTGAAAAGGGTGCATTCACAGGTGATGTGGGGTTTTTGTCTTTTATCATTTTCTATGTGAGTTCATTCGAGAGCTCAATGATTGTGTGGTTTCACACCATGTAGTTTTTATTGGGGCATTTAATCCACTGAATGAGGTACACCACATATTGTGATAAGCATGTGTAAGTCTCATGGATCTTGAAAGTTGTGCTATGGGAGGTGCTGATTATAGTAGCAGTAGGTTTTGCATCTGTTGTTTTGGCAGGGTCTGGTGCCACTTTGAGTTGGTGTGTCCTGGTCTGTGGGGAATTCACTTCTGATGATAATGATGATGTGGAGGAGGAGGAGGAGCTTGGAGAGGTTGGAGGGTTGTTTGAAGAGGGTCTCTGTCACAGCCAGATAAACAATTAGAAAAACTAAGTAAAAAGTGGTAAGTGAGGTAGATACTAGCCTACTAATGAATAGAGGTGTATCCAACATTTTGTATGCAAGCCATCAGATTGTTGTTCCGGTCAAGAAATAGTTCATTACAACTCTAAAACAAATTCATTAGTTGTGACTAGGAGACATTAGTCTTTATTAATAAAAGATAGCAAAATATTCACAAAACCCAAGAGAAAACTAGGAGACATCATTCTATATCAGAATATAAAATAGAGACTAAAAAAAGTAAAATATTCATTGTGTAAATCTGAAGACAGCCAAATGAGGACTCTATGACAAGCTAAACTGCTATAAGAGGAGCTAAATTTTCATACGTGGTCAGGGATTATCAGTGTTTGAATTGCAGCCGCTGTTTTTTGGGTCAGAAAACTGTCCATACTTTGAAAACAGAAAAAACAAACAACACCCCAGGATGTATATACATTTTTTTGTTTGCTTCCTCAGTGTGAATACTTGTCAGAAAAATCATCATGAAAGAATTATCTATGCATATCAGAGTGCAATTCACATCTACAGTAATATGTCACATTCGTGGTTGTACTTTTTTGGGGGAGGGGAGCATGAAAATATAAATTGCATTGTCAAATATGTTCCCATGCAGATTCTACAAAATATTAACATTTGAGTTTATTTATATATAAGGGCTGAAGGACTGATCTATCAAGGTGAGATTAGATAGATAGATAGATAGATAGATAGATAGATAGATAGATAGATAGATAGATAGATATGCTGGAGATTCAATATAATGGCAAAGAAAAACCAGGAACATTATTGATACATATTACACAGGAATATACTAATAACAGTGACTTTACAGTGAAGTCAAGTTTCATATAAGAATGTATGTATAAAGAAAGATATTTTGTTACATTTAATACTAAAGTTCCTATTTTAAAAGTTGTAATTATTTGTTCTTACCCAAAAATAATATATAAGGGTATGTCTACACAGCAAAGAAAAGCCTGCGGCTGGTTTGTGCCAAACAACTCGGGCTCGCGGGGCTCCGCCTGTAGGGCTATTTCATTTCTGTGTAGACTTCTGGGCTCAGCTGAAGCCCAAGCTCTGGTACCCTCTGACCTGGCAGGGTTCTAGAGCCTGGATTCCAACCTAAGCCCAGAAGTCTATACAGCAGTGAAACAGCCCTACAGCCTGAGCCCTGGGAGCCTGAGTTGGCTGGCCAGCCCTGCCACAGGTTTTTCTTTGCTGTGTAGACATACCTTAGATCCTTAGGATATTTGAGTCAGTACCCAAAAGTACTCTCTGAGATTTACCAGGTGTACCATCCACTACCTCCAGGTCTGCAGAGGTGTCAAAAAATCTCACAGACAATGGTTTCAAAGACTGACTAAAAAACTAATTGAATCAGAATAGACACTTGCTCACTGCCCGTCACTAGGAGATCATCAACCAATGCTACCAACATACATACTAGAACTGAAATTAAACTGAAAGGGATCAAGGAAATTTAAGGACTACAGATGAATCCAACATCTCACTAAAACCTTCTCACCAACCAATATTCAGAGTGCATCCAGCTGAATGCATAGAGACAGAAATAATACGTATTCTCCATGTATATTGATGTTAACATCACATTGTGATTGTTCTAATGTCATATCAACACCATAATGTTTTGTTTAGGGTTTGGCGAATGCTGCTTCTGAACCAGAGCCTCTTAGTGTTCTCCTACCCAAGAGTTATGACACATATAATACAGCTGGAGTATCTAGAGATGTAAATGTCACACTGAAAATGCCTAAATTCCTAGAGATCTCAGGTTAAATCTAAGCAGAGCCAACTCAGTTCTTCATTCTTCTTTAGCAGGTAAGTTGAATTTGATCCATTTTACTGTGTGGGGTCTTTCAGATGAGATATTAAAATCCAAAGTGCTCTATGTAGACATGAAAGATCCCATCGCACTTTTTATAAGAAAAAACTTGCTCCAGTCTCCGGGCCAATATTTCCCTTCTTCCAGAGTTGTGCAGTGTTCCATAGGTTGGCTGGTTGTCACCGTCTTCTGCAGAAGTGGCTACATTTATGTGGTGTGGAGCATTTATTCCTTGTACAGTGATTTAGAATAAAGGTACTAAGTAAATAAAACATTTTATTATATTATTAGATTAGATTAATAAATTATCTATGATCCAGACTATTCCTGTTTTCAGATAATGCAAAATGACATCTACATCTAAGAGTCAATGGCTTATTTAAAGATTTCCTCAGAAACTCTGAAAAGAGAACTTTGAATTATAAGGTCACTTCTGGGGTAAGAGGTCAACACAAATCACATTGGAGGACTCCATGTTTTCATAAGAAAGCCACTTATCCACATTAAAGACACTGTCTGTGGGTCTGCCTAATTCTGAAATAGCTTCCTTTTGAGGAATCTTAGAAGAAATGCATTATTGTTATTGATAGTGTGCTCCATACTTGAATTAATAAGTGAATATGTCTGGCTAAAACTGATAGCATTATTTCACGTCTTCTGCTGTGCTTTCATCCCATAGCTAAACTTCTAGATAATCTGTGGCATGTTGTATTTCTTCATCGACACTGTTCATCTGGAGCTGATTTATGGTATCACGTTAGCTGAGACTAGATTCAACACTGAGATTTGAAATGGTGGGGTATTTTGGATTTTTTAAAGAACCTGATCTATAAATATACATATAAATAACTACTCATGTGAGTATTATCATTGACATGGAGAAGTAAAGGGGACTACTCATATGAGTAAAAGATACTCCTATGTGTAAATATCTCCAGGATCAGGCCCGAATTGGTCACAAATGCTCTTTGGATCCACTGCTGTTCTTAGACTTGGTTGAACCTCTAGTCTATGTTGAGTTTAACATAATTTTAAGTCAAACTTTTTTTCTACAAACTATGACAATATTGTGGTTGTCTTCTGTAGTGCTTCAAACCTATCACCCACACTCCTGCAACATTAAAGGAGTTGGCTTAGATGGGTCTGATGCTGACTGGCACCATGAAAACTACAAAGAAAGTTAAAATATCAACCACTTTTACTATTACAGTGTCATTGCATGAGCAGTTCAGGCAAGACCACTCTGAGAATGCAATGACATCCTGATATTAACAAAGACAGCATTGGGTGTAGTAGGCATTAATACTGGTATATTTAAGAGCTCACAAATCAGTGGGGCAAAACAGCATTGCCATTTGATTATGGTCTCCTGCTATTTTAACTGTTGATGCATTTATCATAAATAAATACAGAGGCCAAAGCAAGATGTTTATTTTTATATCAGTGACAGTTGCTCACTGTATCATTGTGCATTCTGATTGGCTGAGTCAACAAACAGGCTACTTCAGCCAATCAAAAACAGTTTATTCACCAAGAGGAGTTTTTTTACTTTTATGAATAACCTGGGTTTCTGCACTACACCATTTTGGTCTCCTGGATTCTGTTTGTCTTAGAGAAATTATTTATTGGGTTATTCCTAATAACCACAGCTCATCCACAAAAGTGCAGTTGTTAAAAAAGTACACTGTACTTCAAAAAGAAACTGACCTCTGAGTGGCTCATCTTTTTAGTTTGTTTTAGTTATTAGCATAAATTGGGGCTTTCTGTAAACAAACCTAATGCGAAATTAATGGATAAGTACTCAGCAGACCCTACTGAAAGGTTTTAATAAAGAACTGTTTATTATGAGGAAGACAGTGAGCATCTTGTAAGGTTTGACCTTGTAAGGTGACTAATGCATCCGATGAAGTGAGCTGTAGCTCACGAAAGCTTATGCTCTAATAAATTTGTTAGTCTCTAAGGTGCCACAAGTACTCCTTTTCTTTTTACATAGAGTAGAATGATGATTCAGCTGTGTGTTTTCTTTGAACTGTGCAGTTACTTTGCATTGTATACCTATAATGTTACGCTCTTTATTTAAAAAAGTAATTTTAAAACAATTGAAAGCAGCCATCTAACAATCTGACTACTTGGCACAGATTCCATGTTCTACATAAATCACCTTTGAATGTTTTGGAGCCATCTTTTTAAATACATATACTCTGGCTAAACTTTTTAGATGAAATTATGTTGAAACTCTTTCTACCCCAACAATAACAATGGAATTTTCTATTAGCCATTTTACAGCTTAATAAATAAATAAATAATATAATATAATATAATATAATATAATATAATATAATATAATATAATATAATATAATATAAATATCTCTCTCTCTCTCTCTCTCTCTCTCCAAAAGAGCACCCTGTCTGTCTTCTTCTGGAAATAAAAATGCTCCCTTGAGCTGTTTTGATTATACTAAAAAGACAAGGTAGGTGAGATAATATCTTTTATTGGACCAACTTCTACTGGTGAGACAGACAAGTTTTTGAGCTTACATAGAGCTCTTCTTCAGGCATAGGAAACATACTCAAAAGTGTCACAGCTAAATACAAGCCACTTTTCACTGAAGCCACTGAGCCACATTCTGCTCTCATTTACACATTTGCAACCTCCTGAAAGCTAATGAGTTGAATGGCTATAACAGAGGACCAAATTTGGCTCAGTGTAAATATATTTCACATATGTGTGCTATATATCTTCCATGTCCTTATGTATAGGAAGCATCTCAGGCATGTTGGACACACCCATCAAATGCTTTATATATAGCTTTCATCACTTTATTATTTAACCACCTCCCATATACTACACTGCATTTATAAAGAGTTAGTGTAGGTGATTACTAACAAATTTCAGTGTATATGTTGTCAGAAGTATAGAGAAGCAATACTTGAAGCAAAATTCTCCATGAGATCTATGGCAGAAATGTCCCTTCTTCAAAAGCTTCTATGTGTCAAATGGGGATTTGTAACTATTTCCTCAGGTGAAATCCTGGCCCCATTTAAGTCAATGCCCAAAATCACATTGACATCAATGGGGCCAGCTGAGAAGCCTGACTTTGTGGAGTCCCATGTATGCCTTGGCCATGCAAATGTGTGTTTCACAATGTGTTTGTCTCAGGATGATATTCTTTATACAGTATGTTCAGCAGAAGGATGTGCATACCAACTCCATGTGCTTTTGGCAGCCAGGGAGAAGGCCCCTTGAACCAAGACCAAGTGGATAGCTGTATTTCATTTGAACACTGATTATCTGCAGGTCAAATCTTGGTATCCAAATTTTTCCACCCCCAACAGTGATGGGTATCCTACAAATGCTATCAAAAATAATGAGAATAGTCTTTAAAACCCAGATTTCAGGGGCAGCCAGAGAAGGTTTGAAATGAGTTCCACAGGTCTGCTTGTGCACAGGTATCCTTAAACTATGGGATGATCTGCAACCCTAGGAGGAGAATTTTACCCTTAGTAGACTAAAGAACAAGAAACCACACACAATTGACAAATGTCTTCCTGATGCAACATTTCAAAATGCATCCTGAGTACTGGTCTTATTTTCTTTAGCAAGGCTGGCATTAATTCTCCCTACTAGAATTTATAGGAGTAGAATTATAGACATACAAACAGAAAAACTAAAATCAGCAGGTTTTAAATCATAACTGATGAAATTACAAAATTGCATGCAGCTTTTGTCACTGAAGAACATATAATTTGAGCCTGCAGACCCTGGTTCTGGTTTAGCTAATGGCTGCATTCTAGCTTCCACTTCTATAACAACTCTCTGCGGTACCAACTTGAATAGGCATCTTTTGAGTACTGTCATAAGCCATTGCCATCCAAGTGTTCATTTGAATAATGAAGACCCCCCCTAACCCTAAGCCTGTTTTTGGGCAAGTTGTTGAACCTCTCTGTGCTTCAGTTTACCCATCTGTAAAACCTAATGCACTTACAACTCACAGAGGTGTTGCAAGACTTTAGTAGCTATAAAGTACTTTGAGATCCTTCAATGAAAGGTACTGTATGCACTTAAAGTATTTCTTTACCTTGTGCTGCATACAGATCCAAAGACTGATGACCATGTGAGTATTTGACATAAGTGACCACATTTTACCCTCAGATACACACATACAACTTTGCAAACCAAGTAGATGACTCTGGTTAGAAGCATAGAAAATCAAGTAGGTAGAGGACATAATGGATACATTTTTGCTTTCAGGAATGAATGAACAATTCCTGTTGACCTTGGTGGGAACTGGGTATGCATATCTGTGTGCAGAATTTGGCACTACTTGTTTCCTCTGTCTTCTATTTTCTCCCCTTTTAATACCAATCACCTATATTCTGGTCACTGCTCATAGTAACCTTGGTTCCCGTACCATCCTTTGAGTGACACTTAAATCCAATATTGAAAATGTATTTTCACTACCAGGAGAATGCAGATTGACTAATGCTCTTTCTTTCCCCTCACACACCATTAGGATTCTCCAGATTTTAGTTACATCACCACATACTGAATTTTAGTTAAGTCTCCCACAACATGCCCTGAAAAACTTCTAGATGGTTCATCATACCATAATAATCAGCACAAAAATTTGCTTTCTTATTTCATCCATTTGTTATTTGTTGCACTGCTTCCTAATAAGATTTCAAATGGATTTTTAAAGTGGTATTCTCAGTCTACAAGAACGTTTAATATTCTATTGCTCTGACACAGTCATATGATCTTTCTCACCCTTTTGTGTCATCTCACGCCTTGAGTCTTTGGTTTAGTATTTAACTAAGTCCTCTCCACAGAACAAGTTTGGCAGAGGCAGCAGCACAGTTTGAGCTTCCCAAGGCCATCCTGCAATTTACCTTTGTCCTTGATTTAGAGTAACCACTCATCAAGGCAATGGCCATTTCCATGTCCATTCACTGCTTGGCATCTAGTATCAATCGTGATATTGTTTTTTGTGATGATAGGGACATTTTGTTCTCAAGGAACTAGACTGAATTTAAACTCCTTTCATATAGACATCAGTTGATAATGATTTCCAGTCACTAACTGGGCTAAATTTGATCTAGGAAACTAGAGGGGGAAAAAACCTCTATATCTCATTACCAATCCCTTGATTATATTCCATTACCAATCCCTTGAAATACTAGTTATTTCAAAAGATACATCTGAGATATCAGGTGCCAGGTTGCATGTTAATTGTGCCCCTAGGCTTTAGAATTCACTGCCTAATGACAGCAGATCAGTTACTCTGTGTTTACTTCATTTGAAAACAGACTGAATAATGACATTTTTGTTTTGCAAGCTCTTTAATTAATCTGAGATATGTAGGCTATTATTTTAGTTCTGTGCCCTAGGAGGCTTCCTATGCAGTATTCCAGACATGCATATTGTATTAGTTCCTGTTTAAAAAAAAAACTTAGTTGAATAGGACATTGGCTTGTTTGTTGTTTTTTAGCAAAGTACATTTGTGTGGGGAAAAATAATCCTATAAATGAAATCAACTGGTAGTATACACTGCCATGTACTCAGTGATACTGAGCATAGTTTTCCATTTGAAAGATATGGAGCAAGAGAGAACAGGAGGATTTCTTCTTTTAACTAAAAACTCTGCTGCTGATTTTCCTCTTAAATATGAAATACCCAATCATGTAAAAGAGATCAGTAAAAACTATTTCACAGTAACAATCACAGGCAGCACTGTTGGATTTATATCAAAGAGATTTTTATATAAAGACAATTAATTGCCAAATGACAGCAACCTTGTTGAGATTTATCTATTTATAGCCAGCCAATTCCCTTGAAAGAAGAAATTCATGAAGAAAAATAGTTCAGGAAATATCAAGCTTCTGACACAACAGCATATGCCTTTGAGGGATGACAAAGATATACATAATACTAAGAAAATATAAGAGTTGGTACCCTAGACCACTGGGTGAGGCACCACATTGTCATTAAATATGGCAGACTCCACATTATCTTAAAACTAATTGTTTTTGCCTTCAGATACAAGTCAGCTTTCCTATTGCCATTTCACAACACTCCTTGTGGAACATCTATGCAAGAGTCAAGCTGGTTTTGACCCATGATAATGTGTTTTGATTTTACAAATATGAACTTGTTATGTATATGTAGAAGGAGCAAAGGATTAGGAGCGAAGAGAATCTGCGGTACTAATCCCACCTGAGTCATTTACGGTATAACCTTGGGGAAGTCACTTGACCTACCTGTTGTTACCCAGTAAACTCAGCTAGAAATTGGATACAAACTGGACCTCAGAGAATATCAGATGCTTCTCCTGAACTTCTCTGAATTAATAAATTACAATAAAATAATGGTTTGTATATACAGTGATATACTTTTATTTGATTCTTGTGTGTAAGAGAAATCCCTTCTTTTAATGGCAGGCCTTAACTGATACTAATAGGTGGACTGTATGCCCAAAAGTAAATAAACTAACAAAAAAAATGTTGTATGCAGTGTTGTTGTAGCCAAGTTGGTCCCAGGATATTAAAGAGACAAGGTGGGTGAGGTAATAACTTTTATTGGACCAACTTCTGTTGGTGAGAGAGACAAGCTTTCAAACTTACATAAAGTACATTTCTCAGCCCTGAAAAAGACCTCTGTGGAAACATGAAAGCTTGTCTCTCTGACCAAGAGAAGTTGGTCCAATAAAAGATATTACCTCACCCACTTTGTCTCTAAAAAAATATGACTATCTTACTGTAGGAGAAAATAGCGGCACACAGGGGTATCTAAATATGAGACACATTCCAGCTGTTCCTTTGTATTCCGGCATTCATCCACTTATCGTATTCGAGAGATCAGATTTATATGGCCAGATTTTCAATTGCATCCCATATAAACTACTGAGGGGGGGAAGCTATAAGGAAGCTGGTTGCAGATCTCTGATTCTGGGGCTAGTTCTGCTGTCTTCAAGGGATAGTCTGGCAGCTGAGGATTACTAGACTGAAGCAGCACTCCAGCCACTTCCACTCCTGCCCCTGAAATATGCCTGACACTTGTCCTAACCAGGAGCTCATATTTCAACAGCACTACACCCACGACTCTCCTATGCCAAGCGAATACCCAGCTAAGGAGATCTGACTGTTTTCTATCCCGTTTGTGTTACCAGAGTGCTTTGTTAGTCAAGGACTAAATTTTCTTGAAGTATTTTCTATATAGATTCCTTGTGTTCTTTATTAGAAAAAGTGGAGAGAGAAGAGATAAATTATCAATGCTTAATAATGTTAGCAAGAAAAGTATATGAGCCCAACTAGTTTTTGAAGCTCATTCTTTATTGAGGTGAATGCAGTAGAGGGGAAAAATGAGTTCACCCATTTACTACGGTTGTGTTTTGTCTAAAGATAGTTTCATGCAAGGCTGGGTTGAACACATCAAGACATCTGATAACATTATCGTGGCTGTATCCTGACAACTGACAAAGATACAAAGTGGATATTTTCAAATGTAGCCTTACTTATTTCTCTATAAAAGTGAATTTAGAAATATCTGTATTCTCAATATAGTGCAAATATTGCAGAATGCACAAATTGTGGAGGAGCTATAAATCATAGACTCTGCAATATTTTCATGGCCCTGTTTCTATTCTGTACCTGATGGGAAGGCACAGGATCATGCCGTGGTTTGAAGTGGGAAACATAATATCTTTCATGCAAAATTTCCCTGACATGCCCTGAAAGCAGCAGCCCATGTTCAAAGGTGCCAAGTTTCTTCGAGCTCGAAAGTAAGGAAAAGGGAGAAGGAAGAAAGGAATCCTGGCAGGGGTTAGATTAGATGACCATTGCAGTCCCTTCTAATCTTATGATTCTAGGAAAGAAAGAATCTTAGCTGATAACTTCTGAGCATGCTCAGATGTAATTTTTCAGTTAATAACTTTAGCATTTTCCAACCAATTTATTTTTCATACTCATGGATGTACACCTCAGTGATGAGTGGGCAGAGTCTTGGCACTCCCACCTTCCCTCATCCTATACATTGACCAGCACAGCTGAGCCAACTTGAATGGTATCATATTTTACCACTGGTAAAGGCCAGTTGCCACAACAACCACCACCTCCCCAGAGCAAAGGGGAAGCAGGGACAGAATTATGCCACAGAGACTCTCTGAGGCACATTGTCTCACAGGGCTAATGCTATGTTGGTGTAGCTTATGCATCACTCTTTGTTCAGGGTTGTACCAAGTGGTACAATCTAGCCGATAGCATGTTTCAAAGTTCAGCCACTACTGTACTGTGTCAGAAAAGGTGTGACAATAATTTATTATGGTGTGAAGGTGTATGTTAGAATGATCAGACGTTAAAACATATAGAAAGTCAGAACTAGTGTTAATTGCAGTTTTAACACAATACTTCTGGTTTTAGCCAAATGGAAGCAACGCAGTTGTAGCTCTGTTTCAAACAACCTCCCTTTTTTTCCTTTTAGATGGGTACTTTCCCATCTGATTCTACACCTGGATGAGAGAATCTCAGAAACATCCTGAGCCTTGTTTATAATAAAAATCCCTGATTAAAGCTGGGAGAATCTGAATCTTGGGCAATAAAGCAGGAAAAATAAAACATATAGGATGAAATCCAGACTCCATTAAAGTAAATGGGAGTTTTGCTGTTAACTTTAATGAGACACAACTTCACCCATAGTATGTGGAAAACAATGTAGAGGACTAAAAGGTATCCCATCAAGTTGTCATTTTCTAGGACATTAAATAGTTTTAATAAATTGTATCATATATATTAAAGTTGGTAGAATGGGTAGCACCAACTATTTTTAAGGTTACCCAACACTTCCCATTATAATACCGTTTTTCAGTTGTTTATAACTTTAACTGGGCTGAAATTTTCCCATGCTTGGAGTCAGACTTAGGTGGTAGTGTTTTTTCATTTCAGCCAAAATGGTTTAGCCACTGCCAAGAATGAAACCCAGTAAAAAATACATTGTTCTCTCCATTTTAAAAAATAATAATGACCTTTTCGTTAAAAATCTCTAGAACCCCAAGTTTGGGAATTGTGATGTGAAATTTGACAGGGGGATGGCCTTTGTGTCAGGGATGTGTCCCTTTTGAAAATCTGCCTAAATTTTGCCAAGTTGTAAGCCTTTGAAAATTGTAATTCACATATGCTCAGTAGAGACTTGCTAGAATGTAACCGCTAAAATCTCTGAAGATTCAATTCCATCCTCCCTAAGAATGCTCCCACATCACATGCACCATCCCCACCGAGCAACTGAGCAAATTCCAGGCCAGGGCTACAGGGATGAAATTAGACTTTCTCTGTAGTCGCTGCTTCCAGTTGCTCCAAGCAGGGTTGGGGCAGGGCTCTGGAAGCTTCCCTCCTTTGCTGGCAAAGACCCTGCTGCTGGCACCCATGCAGCATGGAAGCTCTAGAGGGGATAAAAGGCAGACAGAGAAGGGAAAGGTTTCAGAGTAGCAGCCGTGTTAGTCTGTATTCGCAAAAAGAAAAGGAGTACTTGTGGCACCTTAGAGACTAACAAATTTATTAGAGCATAAGCTTTCGTGAGCTACTCTAATAAATTTGTTAGTCTCTAAGGTGCCACAAGTACTCCTTTTCTTTTTTAGAGAAGGGAAAGTAGAAGATTGGGGCTGAAGGTGGGAGAAAGAAACTGATTCTAACTGGCTGGGCAAAGAGAGTGAGTGTGGGAGGTTGGAGGTGGGGATGGGAAAGGGAGGAGAGGCTGGAACTTAAGGAAAGGAGACTTAAGACTGGGAACTGGTGAGAGAACGTAGAGGCATGGAGGACTGTGAGTCAGTTGGCTGGGTGGGGAAACATTGGTGAAGAGTTGCGGGGAGAGGGGTGACTGGGCTTGGTTGGCCTAGGAGATGAGGAGTAGGAACCAATGGGGATGGGGGAAACAGGGCCAGAGGGGAAGGGGTGGGGAGGGGAGACCGAACTGACTAGGAGCTGTCGTATGGGGAGAGAACTGGGATTGGCTGGGCAAAGAGATTGGGACAAGGAGCTAGAAAGGAGGTGAGATAGAAATTACATGAGGACTCTGGGCTAATGTTAGTGCATCCTTAATTCGTCCTCCTGGTGCATGCATTATGATACAGTCTTTAATTACATGATCACAGACTACTCTTTCCACAGGACCCTTGCCTCATTCAGTGTACCAGGATAGGGCCTGATCTGGGTAGAATCAGGGTTGTGAAGTGAACGAGGCTATTGTCCGTAGGATGCCTGACTCATTTGTTGCAGAAGTTGGAAAATGTATAGTGAATGAGGTAGAGGATTGCAGGAAGAGAACAGATGGTCTCATGCCCGGGATTCTATCCCTGCCTCTCCTACAGAGTTTTTCAGGTGGTCACTAATTGTGAGCTTCTCATTTTCTGAGTCCTCTACTTGAGATCCTGGGGTCTGATTTATAAAAGTGATGAGCGCTCACAGCTGCACATGAAGTCAGTGGGAGCTGTGCTTGAACATATGAAGTGCTATATAATACAAAATACTCTAACAAGTCACGTCCTAGACATCCCAAATTGGACACCCAAAATTAGTGGAAACTTTTGACCTTAACCTCTCTCTGCCTCAGTTCCCTATCTGTGAAATGGGGATAATACCACTCCATCCCCTCAGAGGGGTCTGAAAATAAATTTATTAATTTTTGTAGAGTGCTGTGATACTATAGTGACAAGGTTATAGAAAAGATGATGAGGAAATTTATAATTCTTCAGAGTAGGGTATGAATATTGTGCCATAAATAAGGCCTGGGGCCACACATTGAACAATGAGGGGAAAACAAAATATTGAATAGCTGCTCATTAAATGAGCATCATCTATTCTGTGCACTGAATGATGCAGGGGACTTGTGGGGAAAAATATAATGTGATCATGAGTTAAAACTGTATCATAATACATATGCACCAAAGGGCTGAGTTAAAGCTGCACAGGCAACCTTAATTCTGGCATTTTTTAAACATTTGAATGCTTGACTTTGTAAACTTAATGTTCTTTTAATGCAGTTGTTTGTGTGTAATTATATATCTCACACACACACTTCTGCTAATCTAAGTAAGCATTTCCCCGCAAGATTTACCACGTTTGTCTTCCATTTGCACTCCAGAAGGGCTTGATTTTAAGTGATGTTCATACATTTTCCCTGCAGAAAGGGGTCAGGATTAGGACCTTACTCCGCTGAAGAAAAGTTGGTAAATTTGCTGACTAAGGAGTTCAGGGTCAGGTGTTTCCTTTGTTACTCCCCATTTTCAACATTTCTCTTTCACTTTTGCTCCTCTCCCACATCTCCCTTTCTTCTACTTAAAGCTCCCAACATCCTTTTTGCTCCTTGTGCATTTTTTCCCATTTGTTCCAGTATATATATATTTTCTCAGGGGTTTTTCCCTTCTTCTCATATTTGTTTTTAATTCTGGATCTTAATTTTCTGTGTTTTGTTTAATTTTTTTCTTCTTCATCAGTCTCTCTTTGTTTATCTATCTTGTTTCTGATAGCCATTTTACACTTGATTCTGACTAACAGGGAGGTTATGAATCTGAGAGGTGAAGGCAATGTGGGTGAAAGTGATCATGCAATGTATGTTTCATGATTCCAAGGAAAGAAAGGAATGAAAGAAGAAGCAGAATAAGGACAATGGACTTCACAAAATGCAGACAAACTCAGAGAACTGGTAGGTAAGGTCCCATGAGAAGAAAATCTAAGGGAAAAAGGAGTTCAGGAGAGTTGGCAGTTTCTCAAAAAGACAATATTGTTATGACCTGAATGGGTGAAACTTTGTTATGGTACACATAAGCCCTACCTAAGACAAAAGGGGGTGTGGTTAAATATTGTTTTGAGTAGGTATGGGTGGGCCTGTGAGAAAACACACAGATACTGAGGTCATTGAGAACCACAGGGAAAAAGACAGGCAGAGGAAAAGAGGCAAGAAAAGTCAAGCAGGGCAGGAACCTGTAAGCACAGTATTAGCCTAGAAAAAGCTAATAAACTGCTCCTTTAGTCTTGGTTCCTTCTGCATTCACATTCAGAGATGCATCACTTTGTAAATGAACAAAACTGCATCAAAGAAATACCTGATTATCACCAATTTCTACCTGGAACATCTGCAGGCCCCCAAATGTCACTTAACTGCTCAGGTCAAAAGGGGCAACAACATTAAAAGTCACAACAGCAAGCTATCCCAATGCAGAAGAAAGATAGGAAGAATAAGAAGAGGACAATATGGCTCCAACAGATGTTCTTTAGTGATGTGAAAATCAAAAAGGACTCCTACAAGAAACTGGAAACATGGACGAATTGCTAAGGAGTACAAAAGACTAGCACAAGCATGCAGGGACAAAGACAGAAAGGCTAAGGCACCAAATGAATTATACCTAGCAAGGAGCATAAAGGGCAATAAGAAGTTCTATAAATACATTAGGAGCAAGAAAAGGATGAAGGAAGGCATAAGTCCTCGGCTTAGCAGGGAAGGACAGCTAATAAATGATGACATCAAGAAGGCTGAAGTGTTATTTTGCTTTTTTTGCTTCAGTCTTCTCTAAAAAGGTTAATAGTGACCAGATATTCCACAGAATTAACTACAAGGGGGGAAGGAACATAAGACAAAATAGGGAAAGAACGGGTTAAAAATATTTAGATAAGTGAGATGTGTTCAAGTCAGCAAAGCCTGATGAAATGCACCCTAAAGTACTTAAGGAACTAGATGAAGCATCTCAGAACCTTTAGCAATTATCTTCAAGAACTCATGAAGGATGGATGAGATCCCAAAGAACTGGAGAAGGAACATGTAGTACCTATCTTTTAAAAAAGAACAAAGAGGATCCAGGGAATTATGGACCATTCAGCCTAACTTCGATACCTGGAAAGATCCTGGACAAATTATTAATCAATTTGTAAGCACCTAGAGAATAATATGGCTATAAGTAATAGCCAGCATGGATGTGTCAAGAACAAATCATGTCAAACCAACTGAATTTCCTTCTCTGACAGGGTTACCAGGTTGAGCAGATGGGGGAAGCTGCAGACATGTATATATCTTAATTTTTAATGCTTTTTCACACAGTCACTCAAGACATACTCAAAAGTAAACTAAGGATTTGTGGTCTAGATTAAATTACTACAAGGTGGTTGCATAACTGGTTGAAAGATTTCAAAGAATATTTAGCAATGGTTTGCTGTCAAACTGCGTGCACATATGTAGACGGACCCTCCAGGGATCTATCTTGGGTCCAGTACTAGTCAATGTTTTCATTAATGACTTGGGCAATGGCATGGAGAGTATGCTTATAAAATTTGCAGATGACTCCAACATTGGAGGGGTTGCTAGCACTTTGGATGTCAGGATTAGATTTCGAAATGACCTCAAATTGGAGATTTGGTCTGAATCTAACAAGATGAATGAAGACAAGTGCAAAGTACTACACTTAGGAAGAACAAAAATCAAATACACAACTACAGAATGGAGAATAACTGGCTAAGTGGTAGTACTGTTGAAAAAGATCTGGGGATTACAGTATATCACAAATTGAATAAAAAATCAAATGTGATGCAGTTGTGTAAAAGGCTAATATAATTATTAACAGGATTGTCATATGTCAAACATGAGAGATAGTTGTCCCACTCTGCTCAGCCCAAATGAAGCTTCAGCAGGAGTATCATGCCCAGACATGGACAAATTGGAGACAGTCCAGAGGAGAGCAACAAAAATGATGAAAGGTTTAGAAAACTATTTATGAGGGAAGGTTAAAAAAGCTGGGCATGTTTATTCTTGAAATAAAAGACTGAGGAGGGATCTGATAGTCTTCAAATATGTTAAGTGCTGTTATAAAGAGGATGGTGATCAGTTGTTCTCCATGTCCGCTGAAGGCAGGACAAGAAATAATGGGCTTAACATGCAGCAAGGGAGATTTAAGTTAGATATTAGGAACTTTCTAACCATAAGGACAGTTAAGCTCTTGAATCGGTTTCCAAGGGATGTTGTGGCATCCCCATCACTGAAGGCTTTTAAGATCAGGTTAGACATACACCTGTCAGGGATGGCCTGGGTATACATGGTCCTGCCTCAGAGCAGTGGGGTGGACTAGATGACCTCTTGAGGTGCCCTCCAGCCCTACACTTCTATATTCTATGGGGAACTTGCAGGCAGCACTTGGAAAATAAACAGGCTCAAGAACACTGTGAACAATAGCAGTTGCAGGGCCAGCAGGAAGCATCAAAAAATGTGGTTTCCTCTGTGGAAAATATATTTGCTTTGACTATTTCAGCTTTGGCTAGGAGGAGGGATAAACAAGTCTGGAGGCTGGAGAGTTGCTCTCCCTTTCCCTTGCAGACAGGGGTGAAAGTAACTCTGAAGACTTACTGGTAGAGAGGCTGGGGCCAGCTCTGGCCCCCGGAAGGGGCGGGGCTTTGGGCAGAAGGGGCGGGGCTAGGGGTCAGCATCCCCCAGGCAGCCCTTCCACACAGCCTGGCCCACGCCAGTCGGGGCTCCAGTGGCGATTAAAAGGGCTCAGGGCTCCGGCTGCTGCTGCAGTAGTAGCGGCCAGAACCCCAGACCCTTTTAAATCATCAGCCCCAGGGTAGCTGCTCCCTTTGCCACCCACCCCCAGGCCTCCTGTCGGTGGCTGAGTGGGGCAAAAGGGGCAACGGTCCTTTGCCATGACAGTGCTTTAATGTCGCTGCCCCTTTTGCACCCCTTGTTGGTGGCCCTGCTGGTAGGGCCACCGATGGGGGGGGCGTAGCAACGTTAAAGCGCTGAGCGGCAAAGGACCCGGCTTAAAGCACTGCTATGGCTGCACTTTAACATCATTGCCCCTTTTGCCCCCACTGTCGGCAGCCCTGCCAGTACGGACCCTACCAATGGGGCCACCAACGGAAGAGGCAAAAGGGGCAGGGATGGGGGGGATCAAAAGTGGCTTCTTACCGGTATGCCATACCAGCCTGTACCGGCTCACTTTCACCCGCCTGCAGATATTGCTTCTGCATATTTAATCAACTAAAAATATAATTGGATTCAGAGATTGTGCTTTCAGCAATGGCAACAAGGTAGGGAAGGTTATATAGACTACAAGCTCTTTGGGGTAGAGACTGCCTTTTTGTTCTGCTTTTGCACAGCACCTATCACAATGAAGTCCTGGTGGAACTTGGAATCCTAGGTGCTACCACAATACAAATAAAACAAGATAGGGCCTCTCTGAAACCTAAACTGAAATGGAGGGTAACATTTTCAAAAGCCCCTATTCTCAGCTCCTTTTGGACTTGGATTTCTTCAGGAGTACAGCAGAATGTTGGTCATGTATGAAGTCCAGGTTGTTAATCCTCTTTCTTTCAACGCCCTTGGACACTGATTTCTTATTACACCTGGCTTGTGCACTCCTATCTCTCAGAGGGCTTTCAATGAACTATTAACAGAGCAACAGCATTTCTTCAAAAAGTGCTTATATGTTTCAGAAAAGAGTCAAAGTTTATGGCTCGAATTGTCAAGAGAGTCTAAGGAAGTTAGGCTTTCAACTCCAATAGAGCTTCAGTGGAAGTTGGATGCCTAACTTCCTTAAGCTCCTTTGAAAAACCAGGATGAAACCACAATCCAGGGGAAGTCCATGAGAGTTTTGCCATAGACTTCAGGAGGGACAGGATTTCTCTACAGTTTACACTGACAAGTTGAAGGGGAAGTGAATGTGAAAAGTACACAGACTGAAAATCTGAATCTAATGGAAATGTTTCAGTAAAACAAATACAAACAACAGGAGCTGGTCTTAAACAAGGCATTTATGACCTAGAGAAAAATGTTTTACAATTGTTCTCTCAAGGAGCAATGACTTTGAACATATGCTAAAAAATAAAATACATGTATAGAAATTATTATTTCTAAGGACAGGAGGAGTTCTTTTCTGGGTTAAAAATCTCATTTCCTGACTGGGATTTACCATACAATGGGAATTAAGAGAAAGAAAGAATAAAAAATGTAGGCAACAGTGGATTAGTTAAAACAGATTTAAGTGAAATTTGACATATTTTACTAAACTATTACTAATCCCAAGTGCTCATCTTAGTAAAAAAACATAAATATGATATAAAAATCAGGCCCTGGTGTGCACAGCAGGACAGTAGACATGCTGGACCAACTATATCTCTGATGCAAGTACTGAATACAAAATGGAGTAAAATGCTATTACTGGTGTAAATGAGTGGAGAATTTTGATTTGGTAACATTTTGCACCCAGCTTTTGATGACTGCACAAAGCAATATAAAGTCAGGCCCAGGAAAACAAATTCACTTCATTTAAGTCAATGGGGTTACAGCGATGAATTTGGTTCAGAGAATCTTAAAGATTACCCTCAAATTTAGTAAAGCCAGACATCTAAATATACTAGAAAGTATCCAGTACAGTATCCAGACAATTCTACCTATATTATAGGAAGAAGGCTATGGCCTTGTGGTTAAGGCTTTGGTTGAATCTAGCACTGCCACAGTTTTCCTTTGTGATCTTGGGCAAGGCACTTAGTCTCAATGTGCCTCAGGTCAGTAGTGTTGGGAGAATGTTTGGGGGGCACTCAGCTATGAAGATGATGGGGGCCATATAAGTACCTAGACAGAAATCATTAGGGAGTCTTGAGTTACATGTGAAGACAGTAGTCACAGATCATAGGCAGCCTATGGGATGATCTATAGATGATCTCTAAGGTGCCACAAGTACTCCTTTTCTTTTTGCGAATACAAACTAACACGGCTGCTACTCTGAAACTTGGTAGAAGATAGGTGTTCCTAACCACTGAACTAAGCTACAAAGTGCATAAAGGGCCAAACTGCCACTGTAATGCCCTGCCTGTATTGCTGGGCAGGGCACTAAGCAGATCCACAGTGGGAAAGTGAAGAGACAGAAATGCTCCACACAATCCACAGAGCAGATGTGGAGTTACTCCATCAAGGGTAGCTCAGCCCTACATATCCCACAGGAACCCCTGCTGTGGATGAGCAGAGTAACTATACACTGATTGATCCTTGAATTCACAATTCCCCTCTCCCCCAAACACACACCAACTCATCCTGCACTGCTCCACCCCATTTGCATGCCACCATGCAGGTAGCCCCAGAAAGTTAGGCTCCAGACCATGCAGGGAACAGGATAAGCCCAGCATGACATCTCCAGAGACTGCCCACCAGTTGCACAGTGAAACAAATAGCAAAATCATAAATATCCACTGCATTTTCCATCCCTAGATCTCACAGGATTTCACAAAGGAGAGTGAAGTACTATTACCATTCTCAAGTCTATTTAGATGCTTAAATATAGCTTCAGGTCCCAAACTTTAAATTGCCAAGTGTGAAAATTTTGTCCTACATGATGTACCCAAGGTATCCCAGTGACAAAGCCAGGAACAGAACTGAGCTTTCATTACTTCCAGCCCACTGGATTATGCTGTCTCTCTTTTAAAGAGGCCACAGCATCTTTTTACATCCCCATTTTTGGTTCTTTGCTCTCTAAGGGATGCCTCCGAATGGTGCCATCTTCTAGGGGAAAGAAAGTTTTATTGGAACAGGAGGCTATACCAGCATCTACCTTTGATAGCTTGGGGCCATAGTTTTGCTTTATCAGCAGGAAGCTTCTGCAGGAAGGAATGGCAAACTTAATATCTGGGGTCAACCACATTGTTAAGGAGAGCATTATCTGACTGGTGAATGTATATAGGGTTGTCAGCTCTTCCTGCTACTGCTGTCAGTCAGCTGAGGGGAGTGAGTTTTACAATTTAGTGATATGCCTGCACAGAAAAGTCAAGCTCAGTAAATGATGAGAGGAATCAGATGATTCATCTCAGACAGACATATCAATGTGGCAGCCAATAGTGAGGTGTGGGGAGCAGGGACCACTTACGAGGAGGGGGAAAGAAAGCAAGGGTCTGACAAATAAACCCTCTTGGATGACAACTGGCTCATCATTTTATCCAAAAGGTTATGACTGGCCTTATCAGAAGCAGCATGAGCTATAGACGCAGGTCTGACCTTGAGCAGCTATGTAACAATGGAGGCCTTCTTCGCTGCAGTAACAGGTCTTATCTTAGAAGAGGGAGGGATGTTTGCAGGACCAGCCTGTACACTAACTGCAGCAAATACTTTATCAAGCAGGGAAGTCAAGTCAAGCATGGAGGAAGGAGAAAAAGGCAGCAACCACTACTGAGAAGTCAGTCATAGATTAGGAATTCCCTACCTCCACTAGAGACTTTTGTGCACCCAAGCAGGTTTGTCAAAATTGCTGGAGGTGGAATGCCCAAGTAAACGACTTAGATCACAGGTTTGGAGTCCTGAGAATTAGAAAGGAAAAAAGTCAACCTCCTTGTGGTGGTTTGAACAGCTTTACCTTAAGAGGCACATTTAAATGGTCTTTTTCTGATTTTATGTCTTCTCACTATTCTTACATGAGTGTCCTTGATGTTTTTCATTCACATAAGGAGTCGGTGGGTGTTAGTCTGTCTCAGTATAGAGAATAACCCAGAGTAAGAGTTTGGGAGTTGCAGGCTGGAATAGAAATTCCTCAACACCAACATTTTATCTGCATTTCAGTTGTTGATACTGCCTCTTACCCTCCTGACATTGTGGAACCTCCCAGCATTCCTGAATCAGTTACAGGAATTGTGGAAAGTGAATAATATAAAGAGATGTCTGTTCCATGTTGTCTGAAGGATTACCAGAGTAGTGATCTTATAAAACTAGACATTCTAACTAATAAAATTCAAAACATCTGTAAAAGACTGGAATATTATTCTCTGGCAGTGGCAATAAAGCACATTTCTTTGTCTGTACATAATGTAGCCTTCTCAAGAGCTGTGAACCCTGAAAGTGACTAATACTATTCCTCACTCACAGAAGCAAAGGTTTGCATGCACTGCTGTTCTGCAGTGCAGGTAGCAAAACCCATGTATTGTAATTGAGATTTCAGTCCTTTTAGGGAACACAGCAGATCCTTTAAACACCAGTGATAGTTTATACATTTGAGACATACATGCTGTATTGTTATGCAGGGAGGTGGACAAGCACAGCACCATCACTGAAGCCCTTGGGTGTGATAGGCATCTTCCATTGAGGCTAAATAAGGGAAGAAGTAAATGCCTGTAGGTTGCTGGCCTGTTCCCCCAATTGAAGAAGCAATGTAACTCAGAGGACAGAGCACTGGACTGGGACTCAGAGACCTGGGATCTATTCCTGGCTCTACCATTGACCTGCTGGGTGACCTTGGGCAAGTCCTTCACCTTTCTGTGCCTTGATTACCTCATCTGTAAAATGGGAATAATAATACCTCCTTTGTGAAGCATTTTGAGAGTAGATAAAAGTGCTATATAAGAGTTAGGTGTTATTAATTAAATACCACACCCAAAGTCTGTTGAAGCCTTTTCTTCAGAGAAATAGTAGACACTGGTTCTAACAAAACTGGTGTTGGACCAGACAAGCTAAAAAAGTGGGAGAATATAGGGAATCCAAAATTGGTCTCAAATGGAAACCATGATTGGGAAATGTGCACCTGTTCAAAAATGGGAAAACTGGACCTCTGGAATTCAAGTAAGACGTTTGGGTAGCTGAGATAGTCAGCCAGCTAATAGTCAGTTTGGATTTCATTATGGCTAATAACTGTGTAATAAAATGGCAGAAAAGTTGTCCTACAAATTCAGTCTGTGGAAATTCCTGTTACACGATCTCAGGCAACAGGGCCAGGTTCTTTGACTGGCAATACCAGTATCTAATCACCCGGGGAGTAAGTTAACTAAAACCTTTCCACCGCCCACCAGGTAGGTAACAGAAGACTAGAGAGGGAAATTTTTCAAAAACAAACAGGAAATTTATTAAAAGGGTTACTAAAGATGTCATAGAGAAGGGTGTGGGGGGGGGGGAGAATAAAACAGATTAAAACAGCAATGTGGTTGCCCAAAGATGGGCCTGAAGCCCAGACCCCAATAGAACCCTTGCCAATTTACACTTCTAACAAAACAAACTAAACTAAGGTACCCCCAGAACTGTACTGTATCACGAGTGGGATTAGTTGTGGGTGTAAAGTGACAGTCTCTCCATTGCTTGAGTTCGTAGGGACCTGGACCTGCAACTGTGAACCCAGTGATTACTGGGGACAGGAGGAGCTCCGGATCTTCACTGCATTGGAACCAAAAACCAGGAGACCGCTGGTGTTGGCAATCACTGGAAGCAAGAACAAGGTAAGTGGATTCAGGTGGAAGATACACAGATCAGTGGAATAGATCAGGTAAGATGGTGAAGGAAGTTTGATGCCGGTACAAACATGACAGTTGCTGGCTGCCTCTCAGCTGGAGAGCCCTGCTGACAGGGTGTGCAGCCCTTTTATGCCTTCTCTGTTGCGAAAGTGTTAGTCCAGACCAGTTTGATCTAGTCTCCTCAAAGGTAGTTTCTGCGGCAAACCCTGTTTCCCACCAAACGTAAAGGTGTAAAAGTCCATTGTGAACAACCAAAACTGGACTCCATTTTAAAAGATGGATTTCATTGTCCAAAATGCCTTCTAACTAATTATTTTAATACAAATACAATGCATTCAAATGTGAACAGTGAAACAAGCATAAGTAAGCATGAACAAACATATATAGCAAACTCCGCCCTACATATCCCCTCTTTGACTATCCTTTGGAATGCTTTCGAGGTGATATATCATGTTTTTGGATGTATTAGCGTTTTTAAATGCATTCAGGTCTGCACCCAGATGAATAGGCCCCATATGTTGATAAAGTACATACTGTGTTTGAATGGTTTCTAACTTAATTTCATAAATAGTTAGATTGATATCACACCCTACAAGAGAAAACATTGCACACCTACACAAATTAACGGAGGGGTCATGCTTAACAGTGTGAAACTTATTAACCCGGAATTCGGTACTTGGGCTTCTTAAGCAAATAGAGCGCTTATCTAACATAACCACAGCAGAATGGTTGACATGAGGTAAACATTTGGTTTCAGGTGGCCGATTTGAGCCAAATTGCACTACCATGGTAGTGATTGGGGCAAATGGAGGGCCTCCCCTCCCCTCCTGGCTTTCCTCATGGTTAAGAGGGACCGATGGATAGGTGATGAATAGCCAGGTGGTGATCTTTCACTCTTGGAGTCCTCTCTCTCTGACTCCAACCCATCTGTGGTGAACCCTGCTAGAGGACTAGCCTTTATAGCACGGATCACTCCCTGTGATCTCTGAAGCTGCTCTTTCAGCTTCTGTAGCCTTTTCAGGAAGGCCTCATGGTTGGTGATGCCTTCCCCAGACGGCTTAGCTTCCTTAAGCAACTGTTTTACAGCGGCCTGTGATGCCTCCATCTTCTTGCTGAGGATGAAACCTTCCAGCTCAGATGACACCCATCTCTCATTCAATTCACGCAGCTGCTCTTCTAGCTGTGTCAGCTACAGAATCTGATTGGTAACCTGTGCAGCTGCTGGGCTGCATTTTACTGACAGCTTCTCTAGTTCTAGATCTTTACCCTGTAATTGGGCTTGGGCTTGGGTAGCTGACTCTTTAGGCAGCTTCACCTGCTTGTCTAGCCCTTTCCTAGCCATAGCGAGCCCATATAACAGAGCTCTTTTCTGAACCCTCTTTTTGGGCAGCAGTTTACAGATCATGTACCACTCCCATGCCCGTCCCAGTTTCTGAAGGGCATCCTCCCCGGAAAATTACCTGTTCTCCCAGGGGTTGTACCCTTTACCAAACAAAGAGACAATACTGTAAAGTTGTTTTATTGAGCTGCTGCATCCAGGCCGACAGTCTGAAGACCTTCTCCATTGCTGGTGGTTGACCCACCATCAACCAGTATAGTCCCAAATAGAAACCAAGGATACTTGTGGCACCTTAGAGACTAACAAATTTATTTGGGCATAAGCTTCCGTGGGCTAAAACTCACTTCATCAGATGCATGCAGTGGAAAATACAGTAGGAAGATATATATATATATATATACACACACACAGAGAACATGAAAAAAATGGGTGTTGTCATACCAACTGTAACAAGACCAATTAATTAAGGTGGGCTATTATCAGCAGGTGAAAAAAAACCTTTTGTGGTGATAATCAGGAGGGCCCGTTTCAACCAGTTGACAAGAAGGTATGAGTAACAGTGTGTGTGTGGGGTGGGGGGGGAAATAGCATGGGGAAATAGTTTTTACTTTGTGTAATGACCCATCCACTCCCAGTCTTTATTCAAGCCTAATTTAATGGTGTCCAGTTTGCAAATTAATTCCAATTCTGCAATTTCTCATTGGAGACTGTTTTTGAAGTTTTTTTTATTGGAGAATTGCAACTTTTAGGTCTGAAATTGAGTGACCAGGGAGGTTGAAGTGTTCTCCAACTGGTTTTTGAATGTTATAATTCTTGATGTCTGATTTGTGTCCATTTATTCTTTTGCATAGAGATTGTCCGGTTTGACCAATGTCCATGACAGAGGGGCATTGTTGGCACATGATGGCATATATCACATAGGTAGATGTGCAGGTAAACGAGCCTCTTATTGTGGCTGATGTGATTAGCTTCTGGTGGAGCCACTGAAGAAGAAAATGATAAGCCTGCAAAGAAGAGGCATCATTACACATACTGAAAAGAGCTAAGAATGGATCCGCAGCTTAGTAGCGGCGAGAAAACCTTCAAGTAAATTCAAGATATGCATTGACCCAAGACCATGTAACAGAGCATTGAAAAGAAGTCATTGCATATTACCAAGTATTGAGGATATACTACTCGATTTATCCAGGGCAAAAGCATTCATCATTTGTAATGTCAAGAATGGGTTCTGGCATATTGAGCTAGATGAGCCATCTAACCATCTGGCAACATTTGCCAAACCTTTTGGCAGGTACCATTGGGTCTGAATATCTGCGGACATCAACTCGGTCCCAGAATATTCCAATGTAGACTGAACCAGGCACTAGAGGGTCTTTCCAGGCATCAAGATTGTAGCTGATGACATTCTTATTGCAGATGAAGATGTCAAGGAGTGGCAATCCAAGACCATGACACCAAGCTGTGAGAACTTCTATACAGGAATATTAGGCTGACAGCAGACAAGCTGAGGCTGAGGAAAATGGAGGTCCCCTACATTGGGCATCTGTTGACTTTTGAGGGACTCTGCTTGGATTCTGAGAAACTCGGAGCCATAAAGGAAATGTCCAGACCAAAAAGAAAAGGAGTACTTGTGGCACCTTAGAGACTAATAAATTTATTTGAGCATAAGCTTTCGTGAGCTACAGCTCACTTCATTGGATGCTCACGAAAGCTTATGCTCAAATAAATTTGTTAGTCTCTAAGATGCCACAAGTACTCCTTTTCTTTTTGCGAATACAGACTAACACAGCTGCTACTCTGAGTCCAGACCAAAGGATGTGATGGGAATTCAGTGATTTATAGGGATGGCCAGCTGCACACAGATTATGCAGACACCAATCAGAAGTCTGCGAACTCTTGCGATAGTTAACATACCACATTGCAGAACGGGAATGTTCAGACAGACGCAAGAACAAGCATTTGATAGAAGAGAAAAGTGTAAGTGAGGCTCCAGTCCTATAGCACTACGCCTCTCTGGCACAGCTAGAGCTACAATGTGATGCCTCAGAAAGAGTCCTAGGAGCAGCACTGATGCAAAGCCAGCAGTCCATGGCATTTGCTTTTAGAGCCCTGACAAACTCAGAAAGGAGATATGCTCTGATAGAAAAGGGGCTACTGGTAGTGCTCCTCAGAATGGAACAATTCCATTGGTTCACCTTTGCACACAGGTGGAGGCAGTCAGTAAAATAGTTCATATTCCAGGGTTGGCCAGATTGGGAGGAGCATGTGCCTCAGGAGGTAACACCTACTGCTAGCTGAGGGATGACCTGTATGTATAAAGTGGGATTTGTTTAAAGGGGACCAAACAGTAAAAGCAGCAAATTTGAGCTGACAAAAAAAGATGGATATACACTTCGGAGATAGAGGCAGGCCTCAAACGAACCAGGAAGTATGCGTAGCATTTGGCATGAATGTCCACTTCAGAGTATATGTGTAACAGTGTGAGGTGTGCAAAGAGTATAGTGATTGACAACAGAAGGAGACCCCCCCCAGTGTCATGAAATCCCATCCTGACTCTGGAAAAAGGGCAGAACAGATTAGTTAATTTTTAAATGACAGGAACTACCTGGTCACAGTAGATTACTTCTCCAACTTCTGAGGTATGGACTCTTTGGAGGATACCCAGGAAAGCATTGATCAGGAACTGAAGATTCATTTCCCTTATATTCTATGTTCAGATAATGCCACAGCACACTGCAGCAGAATTCAAGTGTTTCGGTGCCAATGGAAATCTGAGCACAAGACATCTTCTCCTGTGTACCCACAAAGCAACAGACAGGAAGAAGTGTCAGCAGTAAAGACAGCCAAGAGACCTAATGGCAGAGACAAAAGAGACAGGCAGGGATCCCTACTGGCAATGTTGGACCATCACAATACCATCCCAGGGATGAGATAGTTGCCCAGCACAGAGCATGATGGGTCACAGACTCTGCTTCCCATGAGGTGTAGTCTGCTGCAGCCCAGCAGAGGAACAAGGGACAGTACATAGAAACATTTAAAAGAATGCCAGGCTAAGCGGGCAGCCTGCTAATACAAAGGAGTCTGAGACCTAGGGCCACTACGCACAGGTGGCAGGTCTGTTGTCAACCCCATCAAAAACCACATAAAGCAATGACAAAAGGCAACAGTCCAAGCTGCAGTGGGACATGGGTTATGTGAGGTAGTTACAGCTATGAGGTAGCTCAGGACAGCGGTAGAGACAATACCAAAGGCAGTTGCAGAGTAGCAACAGACAGACAACACATCCAGACAGAGAGGTCCAAGGCCAGGACTAGGCAGACTTAGAAAGGTACCTCAGCCATCAGCTGGCCTGATGTAGGAGAATCAGAAGAAACGAGGAATACGGAATGCCAACAGGACACCACCCAATAGAATGAAGGCAGAAATGCCCCCACCAACAGCAATAAAGCAATGAAGTGGGAAACTGGTTTGAAGACCAGTATGCTTGAAGGACTATGAGGCCTAACAAGACACAATGGGATGGTAGTAAAGACCATGTCCCTAGAGTGGGCTATATACTAGTAATCTCTGGCCCCAGGAAGTCAGCAAATGCACAAAATAAAAAAAGGTTAAAATGACAGATGTAGCAACCTGCATGGAACTTGGAGGAAGAAGCACAAGTTGCAGAAGGGAAGAGTCTTGAGGATCTCAGGCTGTACTGCATACACAAGCCTAGAATGCAAGCTGCAGTTGCAATGTATCTGTTCTCTTAATAAAGAGCCAGTTTAGTTTTACAAGCATGGAGTTCTTTCACATTAATACCAAGCATTCATACATTAACAGTGCATAGGTTTTGTGAGAAAGGAAAATATTTTCACTGCTCAGAGTGTAAGTTAGCATTTTAGAGTTGGAAAAGGCTCTTGTGACAGTTCCTTTCTTAGCCTATCCATGTTTCAAAACTCTTTCATATTGGATACAGATGATAGTGCTTACAGTTTGGGTGCAACATTGACACAGGAACACAAAAGGACGTGAGAGTAAAAGTCTAAGCTCTCTAGAGAGAAACTATTGTACTACCTGAAAAAAACTCCTGGCAATGGTTAAATTTATAGAATATTTTCACCACTATTTGTCTGGGAGGAAGTTCATGGTCAAGACAGACCATACTTCCCTTCAGTGTCTCTTTCAGCAGTTTTATGAGATTCTAGGGTCACCTAGAACTTGCCACTCAGTGGAATATGATAGGATGGTTTAATCAGACTCAGCTAGCTACCTTATCAAACAGTACCAAAGGGATTAGGACCAGCAGATCTCATTCTTTTTGATGGTTCACAGACCAGCAATCAATAAGAATGCAAAATGTGTCCAAACATGAGGAGTTCTGGGTATCAGGAAAGCATTCCAGTCAACCTCTTGTATGATGTTTCTGAAGAGGAACAAAGGGATTTGAACTAAGTAGAAACCCTACAATCCAAACTTATAAAAGCTCACACTTTTGCCAGGGAATATTTGATACCCTCTGGTAGAATGAAAAGACTTTACAATGTAAGGTCATATGCAAAAAAATTTAAAAGAAGGGATTTGGTACAGTGCCACAATCCTAGGAGCCATAAGTTGGATAAACCTTGGAAGGGACCTTATACAGTACAGACACAAATAAATGAAATGGCATATAGGATACACTTGGGTCCCAGAACTAAACCCAAAATTATGCATAAGGACCACCTGAGATGGTATCAGGGAGACAGAAGTGTGGCATGGCTGCCCCCAGAACCTGAGAATGTAGCAGTTGAAACTGAGACTAGAAAAGTTATAACAGTTATAGGCTATGTCTACACTACGAAAGTACTCAGATTTTACAGAAGTCGATTTTTGGGAACACATTGTATAAAGTCGAGTGCATGCGTCCACACTAAGCACATTAATTCGGCGGTGTGTGTCCACAATACCGTAGCAAGCGTCGACATTCCGAGCGGTGCACTGTGGGTAGCTATCCCACAGTTCCCGCAGTCCCTGCTACACATTGAAATTCTGGGCTGAGCTAGGGACAAAAATTTGTCGTGGGTGGTTATGGGTAAATGTCATCATTCAACCCTCCCTCCCTCTGTGAAAGCAACAGAAGACAATCATTTTGTGCCCTTTTCCCTGGATTGCCCGAGCAGACGCCATAGCACGGCAAGCCTGGAGCCCATTCAGCTCACCACAGCAGTTATGACCATTGTAAACACCTCGCGCATTATGGTGCAGTTTATGCGGAACCAGTACCTGAAAAACCAGGTGAGGAGGTGATGGCAGCGCAGTGATGAGGACATGAACACAGATTTCTCTAAAACCGCGGTCCCCAGCAATTTGGAGATCATGGTGTTACTAGGGCAGGCTCATGCTATGGAATGCCAATTCTGGGCCCGGGAAACAAGCACAGAGTGGTGGGACTGCATAGCGTTGCAGGTTTGGGATGATTTCCAGTGGCTCTGAAACTTTCGCATGCGTAAAGGCACTTTCATGGAACTTTGTGACTTGCTTTCCCTTGCCCTGAAGCGCAAGAATACCAAGATGAGAGCAGCCCTCACAGTTGAGAAGCGAGTGGCAATAGCCCTGTGGAAGCTTGCAACGCCAGACAGCTACCGGTCAGTCAGGAATCAATTTGGAGTGGGCAAATCTACTGTGGGGGTTGTTGTGATGCAAGTAGCCAACGCAATCATTGAGCTGCTGCTATCAAAGGTAGTGACTCTGGGAAATGTGCAGGTCATACTAGATGGCTTTGCTGCAATGGGATTCCCTAACTGTGATGGGGCTATAGATGGAACACATATCCCTATCTTGGGACCGGACCACCAGGGCAGCCAGTACATAAACTGCAAGGGGTACTTTTCAATGGTGCTGCAAGCACTGGTGGATCACAAGGGACATTTCACCAACACCAATGTGGGATGGCCAGGAAAGGTTCATGACGCTTGCATCTTCAGGAACTCTGGTCTGTTTAAACGGCTGCAGGAAGGGATTTACTTCCCAGACCAGAAAATAACTATAGTTATCCTTGGGGACCCAGCCTACCCCTTAATGCCCTGGCTCATAAAGCTGTACACAGGTACCCTGGACAGTAGTCAGGAGCTGTTCAACTATAGGCTGAGCAAGTGCAGAATGGCGGTAGAGTGTGCATTTGGACGTTTAAAGGGTCACTGGAGCAGTTTACTGACTCGCTCAGACCTCAGCAAAACCAATATTCCCATTGTTATTGCTGCTTGCTGTGTGCTCCACAATCTCTGTGAGAGTAAGGGGGAGACGTTTATGGTGGGGTGGGAGGTTGAGGCAAATTGCCTGGCTGCTCAATATGTGCAGCTAGATACCAGGGCCGTGAGAAGAGCACAGCAGGAAGCAGTGCGCATCAGAGAAGCTTTAAAAAAACAGTTTCATGACTGGCCAGGCTACGGTGTGACACTTCTGTTTGTTTCTCCTTGATGAAAACCCACCACCCTGGTTGCCTCTAAATTTGCTGTAAGCCACCCGCCCTCCCCACTTCAATCACAGCTTGCTTGCAAAGGAAATAAAGTCACTATCGTTTAAAAAACATGTATTCTTTATTAATTGATTATAAAAATAGGGAGATAACTCACAAGGTAGCCCCGATGGGGTGTGGGATGAAGGTAGGAGGGAAGGAAAAGGCCACTTTTATTGCTTGGGTTGTCTTTTATTGCAGTCTTTTATTGCTTGGGTTGTCCACTGGGTGGAGTGGTTGGGTGTCCACAGCCTCCCCCGCCGGCCCCTGTGTTCTTGGGCATGTGGGTGAGGAGACTATGGAACTTGAGGAGGAGGGAGGGAGGTTAAACAGGGGTTGCAGCGGCAGCCTGTGATCCTGCTACCATTCATGAACCTCCACCAGACGCCGGAGCAGGTCCATTTGATCCTGCAGTAGCCTCAGAGTTGCCTCATGCCTCCTCTGATCTTCCTCCCACCACCTCTCCTCACGTTCGTCGGCCATCGTCCTGTACTCTGCTATTGTGTCCCTCCACACATTCTGCTGAGCTCGGTCAGTGCCGGACGACTGCATGAGCTCAGAGAACATTTCATCGCGCGTGCGTTTTTTTCGCCGCCTTATCTGAGATAGCATTTGGGATGGAGGAGGGAGGCTTGAAACGTTTGCAGCTGCTGGAGGAAAAAAAAGGGAGTGAAGTATTTAAAAAGATGCATTTTACAGAACAATTGCTATACTCTTTCACGGTGAACACCACTATTCACATTACATAGCACATGTGATTTTGGTACAAGGTCACATTTTGCATCTTATATTGAGTGCCTGCGGCTTTGGTGTTAGAGATCACACACACACAGTGCCAGGCAACAGAACTCGGCTTGCAAGTGGCCATGGTAAGCCAGTCTTTCGGCTTCTGCAACCTTCATAACAGCAGCGCCCTCCTCTCCCATACCAAGCAAAGCATGTTGAGTTGGCCATTTAGTGCTTTGGTTTTCCTATTAACGTGCAGCAGCAGAAACCAAACTAAACTCCACCCTCCCATTCAATTCTCTGGGATGATCGCTTTACCCCTCCCCCCACCGTGTGGCTGGTATCAGGGAAGATCCCTGCTAGCCAAACACGAACAGTTCAGTGCCAATGCCTCCCACCCACCGTGTGGCTAACTGCAGGGAGGATTTCTTTTCAGCCACAGGCAAACAGCCCAGTAGGAATGGCCACCTCTCAACGTCCCTTTAATTAAATTCCCCTATTTCAACCAGGTTACCATGAACGATATCACTCTCCTGAGGATAACACAGAGAGATAAAGAATGGATGTTGCTTGAATGCCAGCAAATACCCGGTCCATACGCTGCCAGGCTTTGTCATGCAATGATACCAGATTACTTGCTACTAGCATGGTGTGGTAAAGTGTCTTACCATGGAGGATGGAATAAAAGACTGCTCTCCCCAGAAACCTTCTGCAAAGGATTTTAGAGTACCTCCAGGAGAGCTTCATGGAGATTGGCCACCCCCCCCCCCTCAGAATTGCATACAGCTCAGCGTAGAAGTGGCATGTCTGGGGCTCTGTCCCGGAGCATCCATTTGATTCTTTGGTTTTCCGGTACGCTTGTCTGACCTCCTTAAGTTTCCTGCAGCACTGTGTGGCATTCCTGCTATAGCTCTTTTCCTCATGGCCTCAGAGATTTTTTGAAATGTTTTGGCATTTCATCTTTTGGAACGTAGTTCTGATAGCACGGATTCCTCTCCCCATACAGCGATCAGATACAGTACCTCCCATTCAGTCCATGCTGGAGCTCTTTTTTGATTCTGGGACTGCATGGTCACCTGTGCTGATGAGCTCTGCATGGCCACCTGTGCTGATGAGCTCGCCTGGCCAAACAGGAAATGAGATTCAAAAATTCCCAGGGCTTTTCCTGTACACCTGGCCAGTGCATCCAAGTTCAGAGTTCTGTTCAGAGCGGTCACAATGGTGCACTGTGGGATAGCTCCCGGAGGCCAATACCTTCGAATTGCATCCACACTAACCCTAATTCAAAACGGTGATGTCAATTTCAGCGCTAATCCCCTCATTGGGGAGGAGTACAGAAATCGATTTTAAGAGCCCTTTATGTCAAAAAAAAAATGGCTTTGTTGTGTGGACGGGTGCAGGGTTAATTCGATTTAACGCTGCTAAATCTAACATAAACCCATAGTTTAGACCAGTCCATAGAAAAGTTATAACAGTAAAAGGTTCCCCATTAGAATAAATGAGGAGGGTCTGTCTCAAACAGCCATTTTCACAGAAAGTGGATATTCCTTAGGGGCTCTGTCATGGGGTCCACTCACCACTAGGGCATGTTCTCCTAGTTGCTCTGGGGATTATATCTTTCCAGCTCTGTCATTCCCTTCTGTTCTCTCACTCTGTGACGCAGCGCACGCCCTTTTGTGACTTGGCCCTCCAGCTAGATCACTATTCATGTTTCCCACTTATGGGATATCAAAGTCCCAAAGGACAGACTGTCCCAGGGAGTCTCCAATTCCACTTCCCTGCCTGTGCCACTTCCCCTGTGGCTGGTAGGTCAAGCCAGGCCTACCCTCTTCTCCAGGTTCCAGCCCAGGGGCCATATAACCAGAGGCTAAGGTCTGTACTATCGCACACCTTGCTGTTGTTTCACTGAACTGCTTCCTATGTTGCCTCTATCAGGCTCCTTCTCCATCCTCCTCCTGTCCTCCGGGTATACCCTTCCCTCTAAGCCAAGTTTCCTGCTCTCCCTCACCTCAGAGAAAATGATTGCAATCCTCCTCCCTGGAGCCCCTTTCTGCCCTCAGCTACCTGCCTATATACAAGCCACACCTATTCCTGTCCAGATGAGCTTCATTCTTTAATTAGTCCTCATTGCTCCCTGGGTCATGCTCCAGGTGCAGCCTAGACAGCTAATTAGACTACCAAGCCACCTTACCCCTTCATAGACTGTTGTGTGATGAACACCACATCATAGGGTCATAGGCCCTTCCCAGGTGGTTGAAAAGAAGTCAGGCAGGGGCAGAAGAACTCCAAAGAGATTCGGATTGTAGTAAAACTAATTTGAGCTGGTAATGTGGAAGCTGATTTGATTCAAGTATTACTATGAAGTGTAAAATGAAATTTCTGCAACAACTTGTCGTCTTAAATCCTGTCTGCAGCTAAGGAAACAAGACAGTGAGGCTTTCTGCCTTCGAATTAAAACGCTAGAGGCGATTGCTACATGTTAGCTATACTTCCAACACAAGTGACAATGAGGTAATAGCCTGAATTTACAGCATAACCAGAGTGATAGCTGATATCAAGACAATCAGATGCAGACAAAGAAAACTGGGTTTGCAGGACATCTAGATCACATGGGTGAAGGAAGATTGTCAAAGGAAGTTTTGCAGGGATTTGGTACCAAGTGCCAGGGGCAGGTGGTGCCCACTGTGAATGTCATTTGATAATGTGGCTGATTAGATGGAATGCAATATGGCACACTTCACAAGGCTGTGCGAAGACCACAAAATGTGGGGAAAAATTGCTGGCCACTGACTCCCATGTGTTGTTTCCTCTTCATTGTGATATGACTTTATGATGCTTTGAAATGATGAGAACAACAACTACATGGAAGTGTCTTGAGAGACACACACTACGTAATGAAGAAAATAGTTATGCTTGTATCATTTGTAATTTGTAAATTATTTATTTTATTTCTCTCTGGGATGGGTCAAACGAATGGGATTTGCCATTTTGGACTCCAACAAGACAATGGGTGAAGCTGACAAGGGAGTGTACTGCTGCTGGCCTGTCACCCCAGCCCAGGAAAGATTAACACTAAACGAAAATCATACATACAGAGATGCAAAATGGCTGTTCAGCCAGAGCATTTACCAAGTACAAGAATTAAATAGCAGGCTTGATTATCAGAGGTGCTGAGTAACTACAGTGCCCATGAATTTCAGGGGCAATTGTGGTCACTCAATAAATCTGAAAATCAGATTTAGCCATGTTAGAAAAAGAGCATTAGTTATCATTGTCTATACAGGACCAAACATGTTGGAGAACCTGGAATTAGAGCTGATTTATGGAGTTCAAAAAACCCCAACTTTATGATGGGCCTTGGACGATTTGAGGTTGCTGGGCTTCTGTTCTGACCCCCCAACTGCCAATCAGCAGGTGATGCCAGACCTCTAAAAGCCAGCAGCCTAGTCTGCTGCACTGAGTTGTTCCTGCACATATTTAGTTTGAGCATCATCTACCTTTACCCATCCACAGAATAGGAAAAGATTAAAAATATGCCAGACAGTCATCAGTTTGCACTAGACACTGCAGTGAAGGCACTCTAAGTGGGACGGATCCCACCAATGAGCCCCCAAAAAATCCTGGTCTAAATTGTGCTTGGCTCTGTACATATGCATAGTAAGAGACAGTGCCTCCCCCCAAATGATAAAGTCTAAACAGACAGAATAGAAAAGTAGTATTATTGTCTCCATTGTATAGATGGGGAACAGAGGCACAGAGAGAATAAATGATTTGTCCTGTGGCAGAGCCAGGATTTGCACCCAGATCACCTGAGTACCAGTCCAATACCTTAACCAGAAGGCCATCCCTCCTCTGCACTCTTTCATGAAAGCATGGAGCTGCAGTGGTAGGGAGTCTGTGCATCTAGTCCTGAAGAGGTCTCTCTCCACCACAAGGCATATTAATCCATAACAGAAACACTGTGGGAGAGGAAGACTAGGATGAGAACTTGCTGGTATACATTTTAGCACAAATTAAAGGAGAAAAGATATATCTAAACAGAGCATTTCACATGTAAATCTAATAGAAAGTAAAAGGAGCAGTTCAGCCATCTAAAGCTTTTGTGAAAACTACAAAAACAACAGTCATGATAGAAAGCCGTTAGCTGTTTAAAGAGTCAGATTAAAGAATACACAATTGGGGGAATTTGATGCCATACAAGGGGTTCATGTACAGGTTCTCAGCTAAGGAGCAGGGACTAAGTTAACCCCACGTGTGTTTTATTTAACTTGACCATCTAAATCAGGGGCGGGCAAACTACAGCCCAGGGGCCGCATCCGGCCCTCCAGACATATTAATCTGGCCCTCAAACTCCCGCCGTGGAGTGGGATCTGGGGTTTGCTCTGCTCTAGCTGTGGAGCAGGATTGGGGGCTTGCTCCACTCCGCACAGCTCCTGGAAGCAGTGGCATGTCCCTCTTTTGGTTCCTACATGTAAGGGTAGCCAGAGGGCTCCATACACTGCCCCTGCCCCAAGCGCTGCCCCCATAGCTCCCATTGGCCAGGAACCGTGGCCAATGGGAGCTGCAGGGGCGGCGCCTGAGGACAGGGCAGACTGCAGAGCTGCCTGGCCACGCCTCTGCATAGGAGCTGGAGGGGGGACATGCTGCTGCTGCTGCTTCTGGGAGCTGCTTGAGATAGGCACCACCTGGAGCCTGAACCCCTGACCCCCTCCCGAACCCCAACCCTGATCCCCCTCCTGCCCTCTGAACCCCTCCATCCCAGCCTGGAGCAACCTCCTGCACCCCCAACCCCTCATCCCCAGCCCCACCCCAGAGCTCACACCCCCAGCTGGAGCCCTCTCCCTGCACCCAACCCCTGACCCAGCCTGGAGCCCCCTCCCGCACCCTGAACTCCTCATTTCTGGCCCCACCCCAGAGTCCACACCCCCAGCCAGAGAGCTCACCCCTTCCCGCACCCCAACCCCCAATTTTGTGAGCATTCATAGCCTGCCATACAATTTCCATACCGAGATATAGCCCTCGGACCAAAAAGTTTGCCCACCCCGATCTAAATGAATACACAATATTGTATATGGCTGTTGTTATTCACATATCACCACTTTACACAGCTGAACCATTCTTCTAGCTTTGCATTTTTTCCATTGGAATATTTGAGATCAGAGAGGAAGCTGAAAATGTAGTCACATTTCACTCTGTTTGAGTTTGTTTTTTCTTGTTAATACTTACTTGAAAATTGTAACAAAGCACTAAATAACCCTCGCATAGATTTACAGAGTATTAAAAAAAAATAATAATCAGGAAGTTAAAGAAGATACATTTGGCTATAAATATGCAGACTTTACTTTGAGCGGAAGGAGTGTGGTGTCACCGAAGAACAAGTTCAGACTAGTTTGGAGATAAGAAATAAAGGAGACTTGCAGACTTTGATTTATGCTGAATATGAAGCAAGTCACTTATTTCTCCAGTGAAAGAGCTTGTCCAACTATGGCACTGGAAGATCCTAAAGGCAACAGAGCAACTGCAGTTCCACTGCTCAGTGCAGGAGCATAGATGTAGGGACCACAAAGCACGTGTAGATGTCCTGCACATTCCACAAGGGCTCCTTCTGCCTTGACTCAGGTTATGGGGGTGGAAGAATTTCAGGTGAAGGGAAGGCAGGCCAAGGAATGATGAGGGTATGACTGTATGAACTGCAACTATAGTATGAACTCCACCAGCCAACCCCCTTTCATAACAGGTTACAGGAGCGACAGCCCCCAAAGAGCATCCTGGGGAAGGATTTCTGACTCACACCTCTGCACAGCCCATTTACTCAAGCTGAGCAGAGGGAGCAGGGTTTGCCTGCAGTGTACTGTATACACAACTCTATTCAAAATGCTGCTGAGAGTTTTCTCCCTCACTTTAGTATTTTATCTCAATACCTAATTGATTTTAAGTGAAGTTAGTGATCTTGTTAGCCCGCAGACTGATGTCCCCTACCTACCTGCTCACAGAGCAGATAAAGAGGAAGCTGTAACAGTGCAAGTTTCCCCACCCCAGCCTCATCTCTGATCCTGGTGGTCCCTCTAGAGGTAAGAAAATATTTCAGTCTCCAAACCTATTCAGTCTTTGGCTTCTTTGCTAATTAAAAAGAGGCTGGATTATGTGATGTGGACACATGTCCTGCAGGAACTGCATAGAGACCACAAACTTATTTACCCATAGGCCACTGATCAAGCATCAAATAGTTATAGTCACTGGTCATTACTAATCCAGACCAGTCTAGCAGCTAGACTGCTAGCTCTGTCACTTAATCCTGACCCCCTGAGCATTTTAGTACAAGGATTTTTATATATATTCAAGAATATATAAATAAATAAATATAATATCAAAATAAATAAAAAGGTATCTTTCCTCCACAATATTTGTGTTTTCATTTTCAAGCACAGGGTCAAAAAAGTCAAGGCAGTTATGGTAGCTTTGTCATCTGGATAAACAACTTGATAATATCAACATTTATTGATTAGACTTTTTTTCAAAATCATGCTACTTAAACTTGCTATAACTTTCACTCACTGCCAAGTGCATTGCTTGATTCTGCTAGTAACCCCAGTAGTGATTTCCAATCAGTGCTGTGTCTTCCAGTCAAGTTTTTTACCTAAGTTTTTTTCCATACTGATCACTGTAGAATGAAGATAAATTGGATCGTATCCAACACTTTTTGCTTGATCTCTCTCTCATTTATTGGCAGCATTTACTGCCCACTGTAACAACAACAAAAAATACATTTGTTTTCTGTTCACCAGAAGGGCTATGGAACCTCGCAGTAACCTGCTCCTCTGTCTTTGCAGTTTGGAAGCAGGATAGACTACACACTTAGGACCCAATCCTGCTTTCACTGAAGTAAAAGGTGAGGTTGCACTCAGTTCAGTGGGAGCAGGATTGGGCCCTTAGATCTGGGATAGTGAGAAAGAGGTGTGCACAGGAATGGGAACCATGCGCTCCTAAATTCCAATCCTGGCTCTGATACCAACTCCGTCTGAGGCCTTAGGCAAGTCTCCTAACCTTTCTGCCTCAGTTTCCTTATCTGCAAATTGGGGTATTAATTAATTTGATCAACATTTTGAAGAAGACAGATTATTTAATGTTTTTAAAGTGCGATGAAGATGAAGAGTATTCTAAGTGTGCTGACAGTTCTTAGATATTATAACATCACTAAGGGATGTGCGGTCTTGTCTAGCTTTAATTTGCTCTGAAGAAAATCAATGATAAACTTGCCTTCAAAAACAAGCTTGATGAATTGTACAATGCAGTATGATGCTGCTAGCTACCAAGTACTAAGAGATACGTACAGCCTAAAATATAGTTTCACCACTGGCTGACAAGAGTGTCAAGAAGACAGATGATTAATGCATATGCTAAAGAAATTAATAGAAAACAAAATGACCTACAATACCCTGTAGCTCAGTCTGTTATTCAAAATGACACTGAAAACTCCCACAAACTTCAGTGGGAATTCTGCAGGCAGAACAATCAGGCATTTATTTAGTACCAAACAATGTCTTGCTTTTTAAAAAAAACTAGCTGATTTTGCTTCTGTCATTCTGTGTAGCTACTCAGTAGAGATTTATCTCTTGGTTTGCATGGTTCTGATAACTGAGAATCTCTCTGGAGACTTTTCTGTCGAGACCTTTTTTTAAATTTATTTATTGAAAATGTCATACACACAATGGAGAAATTAGTTTAAAGCTCTCTGATTTCTACTAAGAATATCTCAATATTATCTTTTAAATGTGTGGAAAATAGCAAAATGCTCAGACAGAAAATAGTCACACAGATTGGGTCAAATCCTGAAGTCTTTATTAAGAGACAGATCATGACCCTAGAATAGATTATGCACCAGGATGGCGGGAGAGGGGCTTTCTTGGTGAGGGTATGCCCCTGGCCACATGGTGGTGGCTTTATCCCCTACCTGTGGTGAAGCCATCTCTGTGCTGGGGAAACTGTTTTTAAAAAATGGATCCTGGGAGCACAACTGCCAGGGAGTTGGAGGAGGCTCTGGAGACGGTAATTCAGGGTCCATGCAGATGGCCCTTCTCTCCTAGTCAATTCCCCAATGGTGTGGGAAGAGATAGAGAACCCCTATTCATTCTGTGGGAGGGCAAATCCTGTTCCTGAACCCACCCTCTTCCCAGCAGAATAATTTGGGGAAAAAGCCCAAGAGAACTGCTGAGTCCCCCCCATTCTCCTCAAGCCATTCTCCTGGTTTTCCTTTAGTGAGGGTCTTACTAGTAAAAATTGATAACAGATTTCAATATGTGACCCATTAATTAGTTTCACTTAACAAAATGTTAGTTAGTGTCCCCCTTTTAGTTACAAAGTAGTACAATACCTTGCCTCCTGCATCTATACTTTATCTTCCTGCATCTATGCTGCAATACCTTAGGGGAAAATAAAAAAAAAAGAGAGAGAGCAGTTAATGTGTCCTTTCTTTGTTTTTTTATGATGGATAAAGATGGCCTAGAAGATTTTTTCAAAATAAACATTTTTCTTCTGCTTAGCCTGGAAAATTGTATGTTGATCAAAGAAGAGTGAAACAGTGACAGAGCCAAGATAGTGAAAGTAGAGGCAGGGCTGTTAAGAAGGTAAGGGATTTTTGTTTAAAATTCTTTGGATTTTTGTTTGATTTTTGGATGAAGGAAGCCTTAAGCATTCTCGTCCCTTCTATTAAGATGTTAGAGTTCACAATAGATATCCTTAAAAATTCCCTGAGGTCCTCCAGCAAAATTCATTTGGTTTATATGTATGTGTTGGATTATTTCAGTTTAGTTTAATCCATTTTTTTCTACAGGATTAAACTAAATTAAAATAAGAGTCTATACACAAATTTGCATCCCTTTAAGTAAATCGGTTCAAATACACAACGCTAGTTAAACTGGCATAAGGCTGTGTGTAGACAAGGCAGAGGGAAGAAAATAATTGACATTCCTAATATTTTAAAATAAAAAACAAGCAGAAAAACCACTGCAGGGAAAAAAATTAAAGTTTCTTTTTTGGTTCTTTATGATGGATAAAAGACAAGCCCAGTTTTTACAACTTCCTTTTCAGGCCATGTTTAAGTAATGCAAACATGGATAATAGTGCTTTTTGAGATATATATACATATATATACACAAGAATGTATAGGTGCCAGGTGAAAGGAGCCAGACTGAAGTCCTCGAAACTGAAGTCCTCTATTTACCTGAGAAATGGTTGCAGCATGTATAGCAGCAGTGCACATTTCCCATCAGCGCCCCACCAACTTCCCTCAGTCCTGATCAAAGGGATCACCTTTTGCAATTCAGTTTCATTACCACTCAGTTTTTGGCTTCTGATGAGATTGCCATCAAAAATACCAATTAGGGTCAAATAGTGATGAATTTTGTGATGTAGACTGTAGACATCTCTTCACTGGGACTTAGAAGCTCTATCTGCTGGGAACTGGACTGATAATAAACTGATGCTGTTTCTGATGTATTTGGCAGTAAGATTAATAAATTCTTCACTGAATGTTGTACAGATGCTGTTCTAGCAAAGGAACCGTAAACTTTCTCTTCCAATTGACACCACAACTCCCGTTGACTTCAATGGGAGCTGAACTTGGCCATTACAGTAATTAGGGTTTGGTTTTTAAAAGATGGGTTATTGATAGTAGTAAATTAAATCTCGATGATGGTATGCTTAGGACACTTTTAAAGCATAGCACCGATATGCTAATATAGCCTTTGAATTCTGTGTTAACTTCACCCAACAATATGGCAGTTTTCCAGCATGTTGGAAGCAGGCTGAAGTTAGGCAACTCTTTCAGGGTGGGTCTGTGACAGACAAGACTAATTCTCAAACACGCCTGCTTCTGACTAATCTTTCTAATCTACTTGACGGATAACCCATATTGTAAAGTGTTGCCCAAACTAATATTTTTTTTGTCTATCCAACTAATAGTGTGTTCACCAGCATAATTTAGATGCAATTCAGAATTATGATACTGTATTCCCTGATATCCCCCGCTTCAGAAAGGGGCTAAAGCCTTGTCTGCACTGGCAAGTTTCTATGCTGTAAAGCAGCTTTCTGCGCTGTAACTCCTGAGGTGTACGCATTGCCAAGCCACTTAGTGTACAGCTTTCTGCACTGGGGCTACAGTGCCATGGTGCCAGTGTAGATACTCGGGTCGATTACAGCACTGCGATTGACCTCCAGAAGATGTCCCACAATGCCTGTTCTCACCTCTCTGGTAATCGGTTTCAACTCTACTGCCCTGCCATCAGGTGACCACCCGTGAGCCCCATCCCTTAAATTCCGTGGGAATTTTGAAAGTCCCCTTCCTTGGTGACGTGTGCAGTGGTCTCGGGGCATCATTCCAGGTGACCCTGCCTCCTCCACGCACCAGGGGATCCCCCGCTTGGAGCAATGCTGGACCTCATCAGCATTTGGGGAGAGGAAGCTGTCCAGTCCCAGCTGCGCTCCAGCCATAGAAATTATGATATCTACAGACAGATTTCATAACGCATGACAGAAGGGGGCCATGACCAGGACACACTGCAGTGCAGGGTCAAAGTGAAGGAGCTGCGGAACGCCTACCACAAGGCGCGGGAGGCAAACCATAGCTCTGGTGCTGCGCCCATGAGCTGCTGGTTCTACAAAGAGCTGGACAAGCTATTCGGTGGCGACCCGACCTCCACTGCGAAGGCCGCCAGTTCGGTGGCTCATGTGCCAGTCGAGAGCGGACCAAGCCAGGAGGAAGAAATCTTGGATGAGGATGTGGAGGGGGACCCAGAGGCAGAGGATGACTTGGAAGTCAGAGGTGCATGCGGCCAGGAGCTCCTCTCTACCCCAGAGGAGGCTAGCCAGTCACAGCTGTTGGAGCTTAGTGAAGTACAAACAGGAGAAAAGGCCCCTGATAAAGTGGCTTTGATTTTGGGAATCGCTGAAGCAAGTTGTTGGGGGCAGGAGGGCTGCAGAAAGCAGGCTTGTGTCTGTATGATGTACGTATCACCACATGTCTAGTCTGAGCAGTGGAACAGGTTGACTTCCTCACTTCATGGGAATCTGCCTCAGAGATCTCCCAAAAACTCTCATAGAGATACTGAGCAATCTGCTGCCTCTTTGATAGAGCTGCTTTGTTTCTTGCCCCATTAAGGGTAACTTTCCCGTGCCACTCTGCCATTCCCTGGAGTGGGGGGACCATTTTTGCACACAGGCGAGCCGCATAAGGACTAGGGCAGAAGCCGCAGTCTTAGAAAAGACCCTCCCTCGATTCCCTGCTCACCCTCAGCAGCAAGATGTCTTCCATAATGAACCCAGCCTGTGCAAAATGTGCAGACAGTAATGATTACAAGCCCCCCCTACACACACACACAGTGCTGCCTCTCCCCAAGAGCCAGGTACCCAGTGTACAGTACGGTGCTGGAACACTGATTTCCCTGGCCCTGTGATTACTCACCATTTTGGGGATCTTGTGGCTCATGTGTGCTTGCCCAGGGTCAGCCAGTTAGTGACAGGTATATGAATAGTGGCTGTGTTTTAAATCACTGAATCAGTGGTCTCTGGGTTGCAAACAATACTGCTTCTGTAAAATGTTGCATTTTGGCTTCACAGATATGACCTTGGGAGCCCAGCCTCCCTCTTTGTTATTGTGGGCTTAACGGCTGTACAGAATTAGAAAGCGGCCAGGAAGAACTAAAGAGGACTTTCTGCGTGATGTCATGATGCGCTCCATGGCCAAAAAACAAGAACTGAAGGAGTGGCGGGACACCAAGAAGAGGGACTGAAAGGAGAATGTGGCGCTGCAGAACGAAGCCATGGAGTGGCTCTTAAACGTTATGGAGCGCCAAGCGGACATGCTCCAGTTGTGCTACTAGCACTGCAAACCAAGCAGCTCCGCGCCCGCCCACCTCTGCAGCCGCTGTAGCAAAACTCTTTCCCATGTGCCCCCCAGACACCACTAACACAGTCTTATCAACCTCCTGGCTCCAGTCTGTACCCGTTACATTCCACTCCTGCCTCGTCACAGTCCAGTACCCAATGCACTCAACACCCATCCCTCTGAAGTTTAGCCCTGCTGAAGTACAGTACCTGCTGCACTGTACTCCAAAGGACAAGGTTGCATATGATACCTGGACAGACACAAATTTTTAATTGTCCCCCAGGACCCCACCTCCTCCTGGGACCCTCCCTTTCCCTATCCCCCACAGTGCTGATGTATTTTTTTGTTTGTCTCTCTCCTCCGGTTGTTGTTTTTTAATAAAAGAATTGTTTTGGTTTGAAAGCACTCTTTATCCTATTAATTGTAAGCAAACAGAGCCCTGCAAAGCAACAGGCAATTTTCTTAAACCTTCACAGTGCATCGTCTGCACCATTCACAATCACCTCCTAGCATTACAATCACTGCACTCCTGAGCACAGCAACCAATATTAGTGGCTTTCAGCTTCAAATTGCTGCCTCAAGGCATCCCGATACTTATGGCCCCACACTGCACCCCTCTAATAGCCCTGGTCTCTGGCTGTTCAAATTCAGCCTCCAGGCACAGACACTCAGTGGTCCAGTCCTGAGTGAAGCTTTCACCCTTCCCTTCACAAATATTATGGAGCGTACAGCACGCAGCTATAAGTATAGGAATATTGTCAGCCTCCCATATAGGCAGCACCAGTGGGCCTTTAAACGGCCAGAAGCACACTCAACAGTCATTCTGCACTTGCTCGGCCTGTTGTTGAACCGCTCCTTGCTGCTGTCAAGTTGTCCTGTGTATGGCTTCATAAACCATGGCATTTTTCACTAGGAGGGTGGTGAAACACTGGAATTCATTACCTAGGGACGTGGTTAGAAACTTAGAAGTTTTTAAGGTCAGGTTTGACAAAGCCCTGGCTGGGATGATTTAGTTGGGGATTGGTCCTGCTTTGAGCAGGGGGTTGGACTAGATGACCTCCTGAGGTCCCTTCCAACCCTGATATTCTATGATTAAGGGGTAGGTGGGGTCTTCCAGGATCACAATGGGCATTTTGACTTCCCCTATGGTGATCTTCTGGTCCAGGAAGACAATCCCTGCTTGCAGCTTCCTGAACAGGCCAGTGTTCCAAAAGATGCATACGTCATGCACCTTTCCTGACCAGCCTGTGTTAATGTCCGTGAAACACCCACGGTGATCCACAAGCACCTGGAAAACCATTGAGAAATACCCCTTCCGATTAATGTACTCGGTGGCTAGGTGGTCTGGTGCCAAAATGAGAGAGTGTGCGCGCCATCTATCGCCCCTCTGCAGTTAGGGAAGCCCATTTGTGCAAAGCCATCAACAATGTCAAGCACGTTGCCCAGGGTCACGGTCTTTTGGAGCATGATGCGACTAATGGCCCTGCACGCTTCCATCAACACGAGTCCAATGGTGGACTTTCCCACTCTGAACTGGTTAGCAACCGATTGGTAGCAATCTGGAGTAGCCAGCTTCAACAGTGCAATCGCCACATGCTTCAACAACAGGGCAGCTCTCAATCTTGTGTCCTTGCACCGCAGGACTGGGGCGAGTTCATCACATAGTCCCATGAATGTGGCTTTCCTCATCCGAAAGTTCTGCAGCCACTGCTCATCATCCCAGACGGGCATGACAATGTGATCCCACCACGCAGTGCTTGTTTCCTGAGCCCAAAAGCAGAATTTCACTATGATCAGCACCTCCGTGCATGCAACAAGCAATCTCGTGTCGTAGCTACAACGCATGGCAAGATCAATGTTGCACTCCTCTTGCCTTTGTAGTTTAAGAAATAACTCCACTGCCACTCGTGATGTGTTAAAGAGAGTGAGCAGCATATTGATCAACAGTGCGGGATCCATTCCTGCAGATCGAAGAGGCAGAGCGCACAATACATAAACTGTTGAAAGTTGGTGCCAAATGCAGACAGAAGCACAGGGATTGCTGAGATGCGAAGTGATGCATCACGGGGCATTGGGACAGGACCCACAATGCCCCATGAGCCCTCCGCCTTTCCACAACTCTTAGTGGTAGAAAAGGAAGAGATGCTTTGTGGGATAGCTGCCCAGAGTGCACTGCTCCAAATACCACTGCAAGTGCCACAAGCGTGAACACGCTATTATGCAGGCAGCTGACCGCGTGAACACAAAACAGCGGTTTCCCTTCAGCGCTCTCTGAGCGGCGATGTAGCTCTGCCAGTGTAGACATGCCCTAAGGATAGTAGGGAGGGACAAACCCTGTAACCACTGGCAGTATTGTTCAGCTCATTTAACTGCTGATGCTATTTAGTATACCAGTGTTTTTTCTCTACTAATATAGAATTCAATTAATTGCTCTTCTATTTATCTAATTTTTAGATAAGTGAAGGCTGAAAATACTGGCTGGAGCCATGCACAGTGAACGTGTTTTGCTACACCAGATTGGGATCCATGGGCCACACGTGATCCATGGAGACTTGGCTAGTCTTCTGTTGCTGCCTCTCCTTCTTCCTCCTGCTAAAATTCATTAAAAGAAGCTAAACATACATTAAATTTTACATAGGCTGTAGTTGCCTCGGGGCTGATGTATGATCCCAAATGAAGGGTAAGAGGTCACTGAGACAAATATTTCTATTCAGACATGGCCCACTCTCGGAAAAAGTTTGAGAATCCCTTCCTGAACAGCTCTACAAAGCATCTCCAGCCTGCTCCGCAGCTGTCTGCAGTTCCACTATTCATCTTCTTCTAAGGGCAGAGCTGTAATTGCCCACAGTTGCCTATTTTGGCTTTGTAATGTCTATAAATGCCCATGAAAGTCTAGATAAAGGCCATCAAAATCATTTTCATTGTGACCTAATTTGAGCTCAGATCTCCAGAGGGTGAAATAGCGGTGGATTCATTCACTGATTTGCCCCTGCCTTTCCTCGCAATTCAATCAGTCCACTTTACGGTTCCAGAAGATTTAATTAAGAACAAGCTTGTTCATTTGTTTTAATGTAATAACTGCTTTCTGTATTTTCCCTTGACTGTGAACATTAAAGTTGTTATTGTCTGTTGTATGTAACAATGATAGTAAAAGTAGAGCCATCTTACTTACAGTGTGTGTGACCCAAATCCCGTAATGCCTACCTACAAAGTAGTCATTACTCACATGTTTTCCCAACTATTTCAGTGCACGTGCTTCGGATGAGCAAGGTGTGCAGAGTTGTTTGAATACAGTGGTCAAATTGAGCCTTTACTGTCGTTCAGAAATTTGGATCTAAGCTGGTTTCTTTACAGAACTAAAAGGTGGGGCTGGAAAATACTGGTGGTTAAAATGTAATAGGCTTCAAATTATTAGTTATGTTGATCTGGTTTATAGTAATAAATGTCTAACAATTTTATCTAAGTTGGTTCCTGCAATATTCATAATAGCAGAGCTGGTTCCCTTCCCTAATACATCTATAAACTCATCATTCTGATCCGTCTGGTAAAATAAATTGTTTAAATTATGTAATGTATACTTTTTCATTTCATCTTTCCCATGAATATATTTATCCGCTATATTCCTTAGTAAATATATCAGATTTTGCAGAAAAGTCTAATTATGTACCTTTTAAAAGGTTCTGGACTCTAATCTAATGGGTCTTTTCCATCTCTAATAACTATAATCCTATGATCCTAAATACAAGACTTCTGGGTCCAAAATCATTTGAATATCCAATGTCCATTTTCTCTGAATTTGCTTCTATTGCTACCTCCCTTCAGATCCCTCAATTTTTAAAGACATATGCATGAATGTTTATTTCCCCATGTTTATTCCCCCCATGTTCTTGTCAACTGCTGGAAATGGCCCACCTTGATTATCACTACAAAAGGTTCTCCCCTCCTCCCCGCTCTCCTGCTGGTCATAGCTCACCTTTCCTGATCACTCTTGCTACAGTGCGTCTGGAAACAACCATTGTTTCATGTTCTCTGTGTATATAAACTCTCCCCACTATATTTTCCACTACGTGCATCCAATAAAGTGAGCTGTAGCTCATGAAAGCTTATGCTCAAATAAATTTGTTAGTCTCTAAGGTGCCACACGTACTTCTTTTCTATATGCATGAATGACTACCTTAATTATCTATCACACCAGCAGATTTGAAATATCTGAAATCTCTAGTGCCACAGGTTAAAATCTTGTCAAACATAGTTAACCATGTTGCTTACTATATGTAGGTCTTCCACATGGGATCAGAAAAACCAAGACCGTATGTGGACAATAAATTATCCTGATACTTTTCATCAGAGCAGGACTTTGCTACTGTGTCCTTCCCCTGCCTCCTCCTCATTCACACAGTGTTGAGCACTGGTTGGCAGCATCCTCCACCCCAGAGGTAGCTACATTTTAATGGTGTTGTATGGTTGTAGTTTGGAATCCTTTAGGATGAAAGGCTTTAACACAACCATAAAATATTAGAGGCTGAATTATGTCCTCTGTCTGCATAGGTATAAGGAACAAAAACAATTGTGGCAGAAAGGGAGGCTTCTCCAGGGCCAGCGCTCTATCTGGAAGACAAAGGGGTTCTGTGGGGTGAGAGTTTCATAATGTGAGAGATGGTGGGGCTCTCTCTATGTCTATGGCACTGTTCCTCCACCAAATCTATGGGGATTCCTCATCTAAGTTAATGCTGTGTCCTCTCCCAGGACAATGGAGCTGAAGCAGAACTAATCCACAGAGCTACTCCAGCAGATTTGCTGGAATAGTCTCCCTAGTCATACAACATTCCCCAAGTAGGATGGTGGGACTAGAAGATTCACACAATCCTCTGGCCTCTACCCTCAGTCCATTCCTACCCTGCCACCAAATATCCTTTGAACACTTCACCCATTGAGCTGCTGTGGCTCTGGGTCACATCACTGCCTAGCCGACAAATCCTGGCCCCCTGCCCCTTTGGGTAGCAGAACTGCATTGTTTCTGCTATCAGGGGGCCCTGCAAACTCATAGAAGTGAGGGCAGGATTTTCTCCTCAGTGAACTAACGCAATAAAATAGGCAAAGAAAATGCATCCTGCTTTGTACTTTGTTAATATATTTTGACAATGACAGTTTCATATTAATTACTTCTAAGATTTCACAACATAGTAAATGTGTGGTAACAGATTGCATAAAAAGCACAGAGTTTCAGTAAACACAAATCTCACAATAGCATTCACACAGTGTTTGCTGAGAGCTGGGGAGAGACTATCAATATTATGTGTGGATTGAGCAGCATGTAGATTTGTGAAATGCAGATTAAGGAGGGTTAACCCTGTGGTCAGTAGTCCAATAGTGTCCCTTTAGTCAGCCTAAATTTTTGACTTACATTAAACTATTATAGTCTGCTTGGAAGTGAAAATATACTTCATATCCTAGTTCTAAGAAGCTTTGCTAAGGGCCCAATGCATACCCAATATTCTCCTTTAAGACCAGGATCAGGATTGGGCCCTGAAAGTTGTTCTCTTCATACCTACAGCCTCATTTTGAAATAACAAGCTTTGCCTATTTTGAAAAATAAGTCAATGTTGTAATAATTAATACTCATTAAAACAAAGCACTCTCTCTACTGTCTTTCACGCTAGGTCTTACCTGTAAAGATAGTAGGTTTCAACACACAGAATAATTTTGAAATAGAAGTGTGATTGTGAAGTTGATATTGTCCCTTTAAAGTGTATGAATAAAAAATATGGAACTTTCTAAAATACATTTTTGTGAATGTTCCTGTAATTGAAAAAAAAATAGCTAATGCACAATTAGAGCGGAGCGAATAGTGCGGTGCAGAGAGGAGGGAAAAGTGTATATTTTTCAAATACAATTTAATCACATATTTGAATTTGTGACTTTTGTATATGAGAATTTAATTTTCACTATAGTAGCACAACTATTTCAAAAAGAGCTTAATTTAACTCTCACTCAAGTCATGGGGATAATTTGAAGTCAGTGGGACTAGGTATATGCTTAAAGTTAATTCCATACATAAGTGCTTTACTGGATTGGGGCCCAAAAGTAAATTTTGAGTTACATATGTCATTATAAAATTCTCTATTTGAAATTTGTGCTGGTTATTTACAAAAGTCATTGAGTCAGGAAATCAAAACAATACCACATGACTTTTGTAAATCACTAAACACAGACTGAGATCTGTGACCAAGGATTATTAATTTTAACGAATAAAATCGAAAATGTAATCTTTTGGGGAACAAAAAATAGGTAATATTCATAGAATAATTTGCAAGAAATAAATTATTTGTTCTGTTCTAACCACAGCCACAGATTAAAAGTTATGACTCAACTACAAAAATTATATTTGCCATGTTTTGAAATTTTGGACCACTTAAAAAAAAAAAATGTAAACAAGCATTTTCCAGGTCTCTGAGGACTCAGATCAGGTGTGAGAGCGAGACAAAGTCTTGTTTCACTTTTCTTACCAAAGATAATCTTGAACAAGAATAAAATATTACTGTAATGCTTGAGTGTTTCATTCACATTGTTGGGTTTACTTTCTATATTGCCATCTCTTATTTCAGATTGATATTAAATAAGTAAGTTGCTTTCTATGTAGTATCATGCATAATGTTAAGTGAATTGGACCTAATTTTGTAAACACAAAAGATGCTTCTTATAGTTCATCCCCTGAGCACTTGTTAAAGGGTCAGAAAAACTAAAACTGGAGTTAACCCTTTATCTCCTAGGAACTAGGGTAGCGATCCTAAAACCTGTCATGATAAATAGGTAGCAACATAACAGCAGCATCTTCATTAGACCTCCTCTTTCTTTTCATTCAATTCCCTCCTAAAGACTTAAGTTCTTTGGCCAGACCAACATTAACCTTAATCAAATTCCTCTACCCCAACATGATGCAAGAGATGAAGTGACTGAATTTTTCTAAAAAGTAGGTCTATTTTCCTACCTTCTTCTGGATCTAATGAAGGGACACAGGTACCTGAAGCTGTCTGGATATTTGTATCTTTCACAGGGCTAAGCACATAACTGGCTCTTAACTAATAAAGAATAATCGTAGCCTGTCTACATGTCTATTTTGAATATTTAGCTCTTAAAAGGGTTTTATGCCGGCCTGGAGTTCTGTGATTAGTCCCAAGCTCTGGGCCAAACAGTGATCAGCCATCATGCCATGCAGAATTTTTATAACGCTGAAATAGGCTTTCTGGGGGTCACAGTGGAGCCATTGTACTATTCATACTTCAGGATTGCCACAGCCCCAGGTTGCCCCTTTGCTAAGACCATTGAGATCAACACCTTAAGATGTTTTTCACTCCCAGGCTGCAAAATTCCTAAGGCCTACGTCTGTGCCACACACAACTTTGGATGTCCAGCTTACAATCTGGCTTTGTACAACTCTGTCCAGTCACCAGTCTATCTCAAGTTGACCCAGTCACTGGGTCCCATATGCTTCCAAATCAACAGAGAGCATAGTCACTGTTTCTAGCTCTGGGTCTATAGGGTATACCCCCAAGCTTAGATCTCTCAACTGACACCCTTCCTTGGGACATGGTATACCACAGTCCAGCCATCCTACACTCTGAAACCAGTGCTTCAGACTCTACCCCCTGACTCTCCCAGTCACTTATATATGCTCCCCCAGAGTTCTCCTTAGGCTGTGGGCAACCTGGGCTTCTAATTTAACCCCTTCAGGGACAACATGGCAAGAAAGCAAGGCACACAGGCTTAGCCAGGGAATTGCTTAACCACAACCACTTCTACTCTTCAAAGTACTCAAGAGTTACAGCTCTTTGAAAACAATAAACAGTCCTGAGAATCACCCTGCCTTAGTCTGAGCTCACCCCTTCTGGGAGTGCATGGCTTGTCTGTGTTTCAGGCTGGGGGCAGAGACCCTCACCCTACTGCCCTCTCTCTCTTGCATGTCAGGTTTACATGTGGCAATGTTATGTGCACTCCTAAGGGCAGCACCCCTTCTTAAATACGTCTATCTCCCTTTTCCATGTGCCCAGGCTGACCAGCAGCAGATCCATCAGCCTAGTTGGCATCAAATGTAGAAAATCCATTTTTTCCACTGGGGCAGGCCAGCTGTTGAAAGAAAACCAAAGTTGATGGCTCCAGATTGCTCTGTGATGGCTTCTCAGTGATGATCCTTCAATGGGGTGTCAAACATCTTTCCTGGGACGGGCAACTATCTGAACTGCAATTCAGTAGCCCTGCCTTGGCAAAGTTAAAAAAATTGTCTTCAGTACACATTACCAAATGGAAAGCCCAATAAAATAAGAGGTTACAATATAAAATTGGCTAACAGTTTCATACACATATATTCCACACCGTCTCAGGGAATACATGGGACTATGTGCTCTCAAGCCAAGTGCCCCGTTTGGCTCATATTTCCCCCCTTGATTCTTGGTTTTGTTTCATATGGATCACTCACCCGTCATCATAGTGCTTTTAATGTCATCCAAAGGAACATTCATTTATACACTGTAATAATACAGCATACATAATGAGTCACTGAACTGAGACTGAGATTAAGTGAGAATACTGAGTACTGACTCATGTCTGTTAAAAACATGTCTCTATGGATGTGGTGCAACTAGGTAATTATCTACTTAGTAATACACCAGGATAATCCCCATGAGAAAGCTGGGATGGAAGATATATTTGCCCATATAGTTTGAGAAAAGTACATCCATGCACTAAGATGAGAGGGTCAGATTCCTTGCGAAGAATTTGTCCAAAATGTTGTTAGAATCTTGAATTCTTGAAATTCTGGTGTGGTTACTTTGTGCTCTGCTATGTAATGCTAAATCCATAGCCGCCAACTTTTCTGCAACTCCGTGGGCGATCTTTCTCACCAGAGCAAGACACTATTTATCATGCAGGGTGTCCATTCATGCCCTTGCAGAAGGGGCAAATGTGGAATGAAGCCTATCCACTGCATTACACAGAAACAGGTGGCATATGGGCCTGGGGAACTAGGGTGAGAGAGGGGCAAGGAGTTGGGAGAGCAAGCTGAACAGGGCTTGGCAGGGGTGAGAGATGTGAAGTGACACTAAGAGGAGGCAGTCGCCCCCCTCTGCCACAGCTTCCTCCTGTTAACTTCCTCAATCTCCAGCTCACTGAAATGTGGTGGATGTAACTGAAGTCAGAATGAAAAGGAGTACTTGTGGCACCTTAGAGACTAACAAATTTATTTGAGCATAAGCTTTCGTGAGCTACAGCTCACTTCATCAGATACATTCAGTGGAATTTCTGAATAGATCTGATGAAGTGAGCTGTAGCTCACGAAAGCTTATGCTCAAATAAATTTGTTAGTCTCTAAGGTGCCACAAGTACTCCTTTTCTTTTTGAGAATACAGACTAACCCGGCTGCTACTCTGAAACCTGAAGTTAGAATGTGTTCCACAGTATCAGTATACACTTAACTATTCTAACTCCCCATAATTACATTAACTGCATGGCAAATAACACACACTGTGACTGATTCACTCAACAAGACTTTTTAACTTTGCCAGTCTAGAGTGCTCCAGACTTTAAAGGTACATCAGCTGCCACACAGAATACAACTCCTATATAAATATATTGAGCTTTAAGAACTATCGCACTCTATTGTTAATGTACCTCTGTTATTTAAAACAAAAAACAAAAATCATCACTGCCTTTACATTAAAAATAGGAGAAAGTCACTGAAGTGGAAAAATGGTGGATCTCAAGAGACTATGAAATATTTCTGCTACATTCTGCAATATCCTGCAAAATTTTCACTTATATTTTTAAAAGTTACATTGCTTTCTTTTTCTACAGGACATAAAAAGCAAACACTGGGGAAAGCAGTAACTCAACCAAACAAACAGAAGTAGGAAGTAACCAAGATTCAAATCTAGAAACATAAAAATCAAATGTCCAAATAACTACAGGATTCAAGTCCTAAAGGGCTGGTCAGAACACTCAGCATGTTTGAAACTGTGTTAAGACTATAATCCTGTGAATTACAGGGCCATAAATCCTAGTGACTTCAGCATTATCCATTTGGATGATTCCACAAACAGATAGGAAGAATTTAAGGCCAGGTTTCACAAATTACAAACTCCAGTAGAGACAGCATTGAGTTGCACCATCCCAAGGGGAACTCCAAGAGGGACTGTGCTTCCCAGAGCTCCCCAGTGCACAATGAACAGTTTTCATAGCCCTGGAGAGGCACAATTATGCGTAAGTGATTCAAGCTGTGCACAAGATCAGACCATGGCTACACTTGAGAGTTAGAGCGCATTAAAGCAGCCCCGTGCGCCCTAACTCATGATGCGTCCACACTGGCAAGGAATGGAGAACGCCCTGACTCCGCAGCTGGAGCGCTCCTGCTACTCCACCTTCATGAGAAGCATAATACTTGGTGCACACTGGCCGGAGTGCCGCAGCGCCACTGTGGACGCCCTGGTCTGTTAGTGTGCTCTGATCAGCCTCCAGAAGTGTCCCACAATGCTTGTTCTAGCCACTCTTGTCATCACTTTGAACTCTACTGCCCTGCCCTCAGGTGACCAACCGTCAGACCTGCCCTTTAAATTCTCTGGGAATTTTGAAAATCCCCTTCCTGTTTGCTCAGCCAGGCATGGAGTGCTCTCAGCACATCTTTCCAGGTGACCATGCCTCCTCCACACACCAGGCGAGCCCCAGGATGGAGCAATAGCGAGGTGCTGGACCTCGTCGGTGTTTGGGGGGAGGAAGCTGCCTAGTCCCAGCTGCGCTCCAGCCGTAGGAATTACGATACCTTTGGGCAGATATTAAGGGACATGATGGAAAAGGGCCATGATCAGGACACACTGCAGTGCAGGATTAAAGTGAAGAAGCTGCAGAATGCCTACTGCAAAGCCCACGAGGCAAACAGCCGCTCCGGTGCTGCTTCCGCGACCTGTTGTTTCTACAAAGAGCTAGACGCAATACTGGGGGGGCGACCCCACCTGCACTCCAAGGACCACCATGGACACTTCAGAGCTCAGTTCAACAAGGCAGCAGGAGGAGCAAGCGGGAGCGAGAGTGCTGAGGAGGAAGACACCCCCAGCACCCCCTAGATGCATGCAGCCAGGAGCTGTTCTCAAGCCAGGAGGAAGGTAGCCAGTCGCAGCGGCCAGTGCTTGGGGAGGGACAAACACCAGAGGAGGTGCCTGGTAAACAGCTTTTATTTTGGGAAGGAAGTGATTCGGTGCGGGCTCGGGCCCTCCTGCCTCTTATCCAACCCCTCAGCCCTGGACCAGCACCCTTAACACACGATTCAGAGTAGCATGTCAGAGCGAGACACGTGGACATGCTGATCTGCCGTAGTGCGCAGCCCCGCCCCCCAGAGCGCTGCTTTATCACGTTATATCCGAATTCATGTTATATCGGGTCACGTTATATGGGAGTAGAGGTGCATCTTCCAGGACGAACTCCTGTGGAAAATGTGGGGACAGCGTTCAGTATAGGGGCCCCCTACAGCTGTTGGCTCTCCCCAAGGCACAGCACCCCAGAGGACAGTACAGCAGTGAAACAATCAGTCTCCCTCGACCCTGTGCTTACTCACCATTTTGGGGCTCCTGTGGGTTGTGTGTGCTCGCTTTGGGATGGGCAAATTATGCTATTGGGTAGACGGTGCTTGTCTTTAAGTATGGCAAAATCATTGCTCTGTTTGGTGTGAACAATGCTGTCTCTGTTAAGTGTTGCATTTTGCCTTTACAGATGCAACCTTGAGATCTCAGCCGTCCATGTTATCACCAGCTGAAAGACTCCAAAGAATTAGGAAGAGGCCACGTAGAAGCAAAGAAGACATGCTGCATGAAGTCATGCAGCAGTCCCTGCATGAAAATCAAAAAGCGCAGGAATGGAGGGAGAGTGAAAGGAGGATCCTCCAGCAGAATGAGAAGCGCCGGCACCAAAGCACAGAGTGGCTGATAAGCATTATGGAGTGCCAAGTGAACTCAATACAGGCACTCGCAGCCATGCAGATGGAGCACTACCGCGCCTGCCCCCTGCAACCTTTGTCCCAAAACTCCTTCCTTTGTGCCCCCATGCCACCTCCAACCCACTTTCCCCAACATCCAGGTTCTTATCGCCACAAGCTGCCTCCAACACCTGTAGCTTCACCACCCAGCCCTGCAACCTACGACCCTTACCCACTGCACTCAACTCCCATCACCATGCATTATAGCCATTCTGAAGTGCAGCACTCATTGCACAGAACTCTTGACAGGAAGGCTGAATATGAGAACAGAACATACTCAAATCTGTGATTGAACCGTTCCCCACCCCTACCCCTTTGCCCTTTCTATTTCCCAAGCAGTTGTGTTTCTTTTCAATAAATGAATTTTCTTTTAAATAAATGGGTTTTTTTGGCTTTTAAAACATTATTATTGCATTAAGTAAAAGATACCTTAGCCCAGGAAAGCAACAGGCACTGCAAGTCAGCGTAGTAAGCACAGATTCCTAACAACATTGGAACCACTGCACTTCACTCCCGTTCAGGGCACCAAACCTTACTGGTGGCTTTCAGCCTCAAATTGCTCCCTCAAGGCAGCCCTAATCCTTGCAGGCCCGCACTGGGCCCTTCTAATAGCCCTGCTCTCTGGCTGTTCAAATTCAGCCTCCAGGTGTTGAACCTCTGAGTTCCACGCCTGAGTGAATATTTCTCCCTTCCCTTCACAAATGTTATAGAGGGTACAGCACGCGGATATAACTGCAGGGATGTTGTCATTGGTCAGGTTCAGCTTCCCATACAGAGAGCACCAGCGGCTCTTTAAACAGCCAAAAGCAGATCCCACAGTCATTCTGCACTGACTCAGCCTGTTGTTGAACCGTTCCTTGCTGCTGTCAAGGCTCCCTGTGTAGGGTTTCATGAGCCATGGCATTAAAGGGTAAGCGAGATCTCCAAGGATCACAGTGGGCATTTCGACTTCCCCTACGGTGATCTTCTGGTCTGGGAAAAAAGTCCGGGCTTGCAGCTTCCTGAACAGCCCAGTGTTCCAAAAGATGCGTGCGTCATGCACTTTTCCGGGCCAGCCTGCATTAATGTCAATGAAATGCCCACTGTGATCCACAAGCGCCTGGAGAACCATAGAGAAATATCCTTCCGATTAACATACTCGGAGGCTACATGGGCTGGTGCCAGAATTGGAATGTGCACCCCATCTATCGCCCGTCTGCAGTTAAGGAAACCCATTTGTGCAAAGCCAGCCACAATGTCATGCACATTACCCAGAGTCACGACTCTTCTGAGCAGGATGCGATTAATGGCCTGGCAAACTTGTATCAACACGATTCCAAGGGTCGACTTTCCCACTCCGAACTGGTTAGCAACCGTTCGGTAGCTGTCTGGAGTTACCAGCTTCCAGATTGCAATAGCCACTCTCTTCTCCACTGGCAGGGCAGCTCTCAATCTCGTGTCCTTGCACCGCAGGGTGGGGGCAAGCTCATCACACAGTCCCATGAAAGTGGCTTTTCTCATCCAAAAGTTCTGCAGTCACTGCTCATCATCCCAGACATGCATGACGATGTCATCCCACCACTCAGTGCTTGTTTCCCAAGCCCAAAAGCGGCATTCCACGGTAGTGAGCATGTCCATGAATGCTACAAGAAATCTCGTGTCATATGCGTTATGCGAATTGATATCGTCCAACTCCTCACTGTCACTTTGTAGCTTAAGGAGTAACTTGACTGCCAAACGTGACGTGCTGGTGAGACCCACCAGCACATTCCTCCGCACTTCAGGATCCATCCCCACAAAACGAAAGGGAAGACAGAGCGCACAGTACAAGAAACGTTGAAAGATGGTGCCAAATGTGGACGGAAGCACAGTAATTGTTGGGATGCGAAGTGATGCATCATAGGGCTTTGGGACAGGACCCAGAATGCCCCACACTCCCAGCCCCCTTCCCACAAGCCACACTGTCAGAACAGGAAGTGGTACTCCGTGGGATTGCTGCCCAAAATGTACCACTCCCAAAGCCGCTGCAAGTGCCACAAATGTGACCATGCCAGTGCACTTGCAACTGACAGTGTGGACACACTGCAGCACTTTCCCTATTGCACTCTCTGAGGGCTGATTTAACTCACAGCGCTCTACAACTGCAAGTGTAGCCATGCCCTTAGAAAACTTTGCACCTGTTTAAACAATGGACATGGGTTTTATATAATGTGGTATTAAAAGGCATACAAGTAGTTATATTAAACTAACTACTACAGGCAAACCCCAAGGTAAGTCAAGTGGATCATTCAGAAGGTTCAGAAGTAGACATTACTCAAATGTGTAATTACAGGGGCATATCCTTCAGATAAGAAAGCTCCCTGTTTTCTCTCTGGTCTAAATTATTGATGATCTTATAGTTTTGATTAACCTGATAGAATATACATCTTAAAAAGTAATATTCTGCTATATTATATTACTACATAGGTAGGAGAGTAGTCGCCATTTCAGATTTGGATCTGCTTTTCTTGTTGTCTCTCTCTTCTCCATTCCTTTCCCACTTATTCATATTTTTTTCCTTTCATATCCATTATCTTCAGGACCCTGTAAATATCCATGATTAGTCCTGTACTTGATGACCAGTATTCCCTTGACTTTAGGTTTCAGAGTAGCAACCGTGTTAATCTGTATTCGCAAAAAGAAAAGGAGTACTTGTGGCACCTTAGAGACTAACAAATTTATTTGAGCATAAGCTTTCGTGAGCTACAGCTCACTTCCACCGAATGCATCCGATGAAGTGAGCTGTAGCTCACGAAAGCTTACGCTCAAATAAATTTGTTAGTCTCTAAGGTGCCACAAGTATTCCTTTTCTTTTTGCGAATACAGACTAACACGGCTGCTACTCTGAAACCTGTCATTAATTTCTTCTGCTTCAAGTATGCACATTTCTCGCAGGTTGTAAAAACATTGTCAAAGAAAACGTTCTTGTTAGGATCCCATTTACTGGACTTTTTAACAGTATGATTAGCCTTTGGAACTCCACGGCTATTCCTTGTGATTTAAATTATTTTTTTCTTTAGAGATAAATTATTTCACTACCTTAAAGTGAGGCTGGTGTAAATAGCTCAACCTTTAAAAAAAAAGTTTAAAAATATTTTTAGGAGATATTTGCCCATCCAGCAATGTGTAGAAGCTGGATAAAAAATTATTAGAAAATTGAAACACTGCTTTTTCAAAGTCCTATAATTCTAAAATGTTTAATTCAACTATTCTAAAAGTTCCCTGAAATATATTTATCTGTGCAGAGATTATGCACAGGCAGAACATTTCAGGCAGTAAAATGGTTTTGAGTTTTCCCCAGAAACTTAGAGGTAACATTTTAAAAAATCATGTTTATAGTAGAAAGTCTCTTAGGACCCCACTCTGCAAACACTTATGCAGATGGATTCATTTACTGAAGTCAATGGAACTTCTTACCTGCGTAAAGTCACTCACGTATAAGGGCTTGTCTACACTACCAAGTTTTGTTGACAAAACTTATATTCATACCCAGAAGATGACAAAACAAAAATCACCAAAGGGTGTCACACTTGCTCCCTCTGTCGACAGATCATGTCCACATTGGGGACCTCATTATCGACAGGGTGAGCAATGCATTGTAGGTATGTATCCCACAGTGCAGTGTTGTGGGAAGGAAGAGCTGATCGCTGAGCACCTTGGGATTCTCTCCAAGTTCTCCTACAGCCCCCTCAGCTGCCGAGAGCAACATCACGAGTAGCTCTGTGAGCTCTCCATGCTGAGGAATGGCAAAGCAGCATGGCCGTCTGTCCCCCTCCCCTTGCAGCAGCAGTCTGCCTGCTGCTGTGCTCCTAGTGTTGGGCAGAAGTGGAGCATTCCAGTTATTTGCTCTTCGTTTGTTCCCCAAATGGAGCAGCCCACAGATACTTCCTGGAGCTCTGAAAGGGGAGGGGCACATGCCTGCAGGGCAGCAGAGATCACAACACCGAGCAGAGCAATCAACGCAGGCATTGTGAGATACTGGCGGAAGCCAGTTCTGTGGACAAAACAATCAGCAGTGTCTACACTAGCTCTTTGTCGACAATAAAGGGAGGGGAAAAGACAAAAGTCTCTCATAGTGCAAGAAACCCCACAACAGACAATTATGCAACAACATACCCATGAGGGAAAGTTCCTTCCTAATCCCAAGTGGTTGTTTTATGCCCTGAATCCTGAGGGTCCTTTAGAATGGTTTACCCAATGTCTAAACTTTTGTAATCCTCGAAATATAATAACTTGTGGCAATGATTTCTACATGTGAACTATATATTCTGTGAAAGTGTCTTTCTATCCTTTTCAATATTGCCAAACTGAACCATTCAAGTACCTAACTACTATCAAATCACAAGATTGTCTTCAAAATTGAGATTTTAAAAAATAATATATTTTTGACTTTTTTGTTTGCTTTCTTCTTGTTGAGCCATTAGGTTTTCCAGATTTTCTCAATAGCCCTGAAGGCTAGAAACTTTTTTAAGTTAAAGGAGATTCTCACCTAAGCATAGGTCTGAAGGAGCTGGAGCCTTAAGTCAAACACCAAATATTGAGCTACTTGCAATAAAATCATGTGAGAAATGTATTGCCTTTTAATTTCATTGAGTTCTCCCTTGTTCTAGTGCTATCAGTGCTATCAACAGTAAGGGAAGTAAATAGACAGACGAAAAGAAAGTGCATTATAGCAGTCCAAGTTAGATACCAAAAAATCATGGAAGACCATGGTAATACAATGAAAAAACCCTCCAGTTATAGAAGAAAGCATTCTTGGAACTCCTCTGCTTAATGAGAATTCAGAATCAAATCAAAGTCTAAATAAGGTGACCATATTTCCCAAAGGGAAAAGGGACACCACACAGAAGTGGTTCAAGCCCCCCGCCACCCCAACGGGGCTGGCCCAAGCTGCTCGCCTACTCCTCCTTTTCCCCCCCCCATGTGAGGCTGGGGTCACTGGAAGCCCTGCAAGAGGCTGTTGCTGGAACCCCCTTGATCCTCCCGCATGAGCCCTTCCTCCCTCCGGCAAGGAGCTAGCATCTCCCCTCATGCCCCACCAACTTTTCTCTGCACCACACCCCATTTTTTAGACAAAAGTGGGCATTTGTTCCATTTGCTCTTGCCAACTGATCAAGTTGGCAAGAGCACATGGGACAACTGCCCACCTTTGCCAAAAAAATTGGGATGGCCGGGACAGGGCTTTAAAAAAAAAAAAAAGAAAAGAAAAAAAGAAAAAGAAAAGAAAAGAAAAAGAGGTCCTGTTTTGGCCAAGACAGTCTATGATCACCTAGGTCTATCAAGGAATCCCTTGATCATGAAATACTTTAGCAAAAGGGAGGTATACCACATCCAGCCTTGTCTGGATGAGTCTCAACCACCCACTCTCATGCAAGCCTCTTCTTTGATCAGACACCAGGAAGCCAAGGGGCTGCATCTCTGGGTCTGATGAAAAAGACAAGGAAAAGCGATTTCAGCATAGCCCCCTCCCCCAAAGCGTTTCCCAATGTGCCCCAGTGGCTCTTATGTGAGAGCCCTCCTCGAAAATGAGCAATTGCATACTTTCACCTTCTGTATCTTCTTTGGTTTTTCTGATACAAAGACTTATATTGCATAATGGGTAGCATCTATCCTCACTTGCATTGTCTGCATTACCATCTACCTTTTAAAAAAACAAACAAACAAACAAACAAAAAACACAACTCTTCCCTAAGTAAAGCAATTGTTATTTCTATACACACACCTATGCCCTCATCACAAGCTTAGGTCTCTCTTTATTCATGTTTTTGGCATACCTGTCATTTTGTAGGACATTTCAGTTGTAAGGCTTAATGAATGTGTCTATAATGCTTGGATCAAGCGGGGGAACCGTTAGGTTTTCAGGTGAAAATGGTAAAACAGACATAGGCGACCATTGCACAAAAACGTGTTTTATGGGCGTTGGAACGGCAGCGTTTCTGGAGCTGAACCCCGGCCCTTTCCAGCCAACTCAGAATTCCTCGCGTTTAAAGCGCAAGGTCCCCAGGGAGCTTCTCCCTGAAACCTGATGCGACCGTCCCCTTTGCGCCACACTGCAGGCAGGCCCGCACCGCGCCCTCTGCCAAGGAACTCTTACTCTCATGCCAAGAAAACACAACACCACATGCTCTTATAGTCCCCTCCCCCTCCCCCTCCCCCGCGTTGCCTTCCCCAGGCTTTGCAGCTTTTCCCGGTGCTTTGTACACTCTCGTGTGGGGACACACATTACTTATCTGTAGCACAAAGGCGGCGTGCGCGCGCACGCACGCGCAAACACACACACACACACACAGGCACGACCAGCCCCGCAGCGGCTGGCAACGCGAAGGCAAATCCGGCTGTTCGCCGCCGAGTGCCATGGCGCTCCTCTTCCCTCGCTTCCTCCCCCAAAAATCTTTCAGGCTGGGCAGCTACGGCAGCTCAAGGGGTCCAAAAGCTCCTCGCATGTGGCGGTGGAGCGGGGAGCTTGGGCGCCCGTGAATGCTGGGCCGTGATTGGAGCTCCGGGGCCAGACCGCGATGTAAAACGAAAGTAGATTGGCAGAGGCCCAGCGGCATGTGCCTGCTCCCTGGCTTTGTATACACACTTGCCTGCTCGGCCCTTTAACAATGGGCGAGGGGAGCTGCTCGGCCCCATGGCAGAGCTGAGCTCCGGGGACGCGCTGCGGTGAGATGCCCGGGATGATGCCTGCGGCTCTCCTGCCGCCGGGGCTGTGAGCGGGGTAAGGGGCGGCTGCGCTGGGAGTTGGAGGGAAGTTGCCGGCGGAGGTTGCATGCCAAGCCCTTTGTTGTGGCGGGAGCCAGGGAGGAGGCGGCGGCGGCGGCTGCTGGTGCCGCCGCCGGGAGCCCCGCTCCTCTGCGCGCCCCGCTGCGCCAGCGCCTCCTCTGCTGCCTTCCCCTCCGCCGGGTTTCCTCCGGGCGCTGTCGGGAGATGAGGCTGCCCCGGAGCGATGCACCCGCCTGGGGGAGTCTGTGCCCCTCCAGCCGGCGCTGATAGGAAAAAGGGCGAGCTCCAGTGCGAGGCTGGAGCGCAGCCCCGCCGGGATCCGGGGGGGGGGGGGCACCTGACGCTGCTCCTTAGCATGAAGTGCCCCTGGGATCTCTGCACTCCGCCCCCCCTCGCCCCGCAACGTGCACGACTATCAGCTGCGGCGGAGGAGCGGGGCTGCCGGTGCCTCCCCGGGGGGAAGGGCCAGAGAGCCGAGCGTGCGCCGGGGGGAGAGGAGTAACTGGCTGCTTTTAATTGGGTGCAAATGAAGAGGGGGCTAGGGGGGAGGGCGAGAATTAAACTGGGCTCTGCGGCGGGACTGAGCGGGCTCCGCTTCCTCCCCTTTCGCGCAGGCTTCGGCTGCTGCCTTTCGCCGTGTGCCGCTGTGACTCTCTGCCGTCCCGCCCTGTCCCATGGAGCTGGAGGGGCAGTGGTGGAAAGGACAGCTGGCGGCCGACATCCACCAAGCGCTTCGCTACAAGGTACCGTGACCAGGGCTCTTCGGTGACTTTGCCGTAGGGGGAGCCGGACCCCTTCGGGCTGCGCGGGCGGGAGGCTCAGCTCTTCCCTTCCAGAGTGGCCGGAGAAGGGACGGTCTCAGACAGTCCCTAGAAGCGAGTGGGGCGGGCAGGTCAAAGGGCAAGGCGACTTACTGTTCCTTTTGTCTCAGGCCTTTATCGCTAGGCACTGAGAGGATTTAGCCACGGGGATCCTGTGTCTGGGCATTTTAAGTCCACGTGCGCTGAAATCTTAAAACTAGCTTCTCCCTCTGCAAAATGGGCTAAGATCCTCCTAGGAGGGTTGGGAGGACGGGTTCGTTCACTGGGGTTTTGCAAGATGCGTTGGGCTCCTCAGCTGCAAGGGTTTGCATATGTTCCCACTGTCATTAAAGTTAGATAAAGTAAATTGACACTTGAACTGCAGCACTTGCTTGAACTGCGTTTCGCCCTCTCAGTACATAAAGACATTGATTAACATGCGACAGTGGAGCTGGTTGGCTCCTTGCAGGCAAGGGGGGAGGAGGAGCTAAAACGCTATTAGAGGGGAGGCCAGTGCTAGAGGTCTTGATAGAAAGTTCCCCACCTTGTTAAGAATGCGGACCCTAATTTTCTGGTACCGTCCCTGGAGGCAGACTGCAAAATAAAAAACATAGTAACCTCCAGCACAATTACTATACATCAGTGCTAAATTTTGTTGGAAATCTATTTATAACAGGTTTCAGAGTAGCAGCCCTGTTAGTCTGTATTCGCAAAAAGAAAAGGAGGACTTTTGACACCTTAGAGACTAACAAATTTATTTGATCATAAGCTTTCCTGATCCGATGAAGTGAACTGTAGCTCACGAAAGCTTATGCTCAAATAAATTTGTTAGTCTCTAAGGTGCCACAAGTACTCCTTTTCTTTTTGCTATTTTATAACAGTCATTCTTTCCAAATCTGCTCTGTAAAAGGAGAATAAACATGCTAGTTTAAAGTCAGGTTAATTGAAAACTGCATGGAAAAAGACTTGGCTCCAGCAGAACATATGGTAACAGTGGAACTGCTGAGATATGTAATGCCTCTAAATATATACTATCCTGATTATCTGTACTGAATCCTGAGTATTTACACAACTGACCAGGTATTCCCCTATCTCTGCCCTTTTGGTCATGGTGCATTTGGCCCTTTTTTGGGAAGTATTCATAGATCCAAGTTTAACTATGTTTAAAAAAAAAAAAAGTTGAGATACTATGTAGAAGAGTGCCCTATAAGTGGGTGCAATAACAATAAGAAATGTTAGGGCAATCCTGTTTTGAAACCCCTCTTAGCTGTGAGCTGACTCATGTCAGTGTTTGCGGATATTGCTCCTTGATAATAAGGCTCACCTTATCACCAAACAGTTGTAAATAGGTTAACAATGATTTAACCTAGTAAAAATGTGGCTAAGCAGTTTTGGTGATTGCATTAACTTTCTTGATGGCCTGATCACTTAAGCAATGCACATTACTGGGCCCATGTAGAAGAAACAACTGGTATAATAGATTCTAATTACAAATGAAAGTAAATAACTTCTGATAACTTTAGTACTCTTTCAGTTTGAAACTATTTAAAGGAGTGGTTATTTTAAAGATAATCATATGATTTTAAAACTCTAGAATTTACCTTTCACTTGTGATGTGCAGGAGGTTAGACTAAACGATCATGATGGTCCCTTCTTGCCTGAAAGTCTATGGATCTGTAAACTTTCCAGTTATCTCAGCTCTACCTGGTGTCACAGAATAGGCCCCCTGCTGGGAAATATTACAATAAGCATTATAATCCCAAACCATATCCAATCTGTGTTCCAGAGTGTAGCTCTTTCTGTCTCTTTATTTATGATAGTGGAGATCAGCTGTGTTGTTTTGGTTGCAGTTTTCTGGAATTCTGCTTCCCACAGTGAAGAACACCATGCTAGCAGTTAAGGCTCTTGTCCTTGAAACATTCTGCCCTTCAGAGTCTGAATTTTTTATAGTCTGACTATGCCACAAGGGTTTTTCTTTGTCAGTCCGTCATTATGTTCAGTCAAAACTTATTTGGCTTGTTTGTTTTTAAGTTTTTGGCCAAGTTCTATTTTAAATAATTGTTCTGTAGAATCTAGATACTCCTTATATAGGTGTCATAAGATAATAAATGGGCATCCCCAGCAAGAGAACAGTTCCACTGTGTGAAGATAAATAGCAGAATTGTGACCGTGCCTCCTAAAACTGCTTTGAAAATTCCCTTATGTATTAACCCAGTCAGTTTTCATATGTATTTTTGGCAAGTGTATTTGCATAAAATAATAGTGGTTGTACTACAGTTATATGCTGCTCTCTCTCTAGGAGCTGAAGCTTCCCTCCTACAAAGGCCAGTCTCCCCAGTTAAATCTGAGAAGATATTTTGCAGACCTGATTGCCATTGTGAGCAATCGTTTCAGACTCTGTCCTGCTGCACGACATCTTGCTGTCTATCTACTGGACCTCTTCATGGACCGCTATGATATATCCATTCAGCAGCTACATGTGGTTGCTCTTTCCTGTTTACTTTTAGCAAGTAAGTATTATGCACTAATTTAACTTAGGTTCTTGTACCAACTAAAGGATCATTCTGAGGTGATCAAGCAGATTTAGAAGGAAAATTATGTAAAAAAGATCAGCACAGCTGAATTTGGTCCAATATGCGGGCCTCTCTCAAGGGTTTCAACTTCTGTTGGTATTTGGTGAAGTGGGGGAAGGACACTAAAAGCTACAATCACAGATCAGTGTTTACATCACAAATAAATTGACTGAAGTTTTTAAAATAAAATTTAAGAAGGAATTACAAGAAAACAAGCCCTCTTTTTAAAGGCAGTCACCTGCCACCTCCAAATTGCCCAATTATACACAGAAAAAGGAGAAAAGTCTCATCTGTTGTAGATACTGAAAAGACATCTTGAATGTCCCTTTTGGATTTATATCATCTTGTGAGAACTAAAATATGAACAAAATGGTTACAGTAAACTGGTACCTTCCACAACTGGGAGAACCAAGGGAATTAATTCAGTGGACTGAGTCCCACTGCTACTGAAGAGTCCTTATTTGCTAAAAGAACATAACTTCACCTTCTGTAGAAAGAGTGTAGGAAAGGAGGGAAGTGTGGTGAAACTGAGGTAGCAAAACAGTGGCAAGTTCTATAGAAATGGGGCACTTGCATCCATTATTGCTGGGCTTTTACACATATAACTTCACTTTAGGCTAAAACATACAGGTATGACAAGACAAAGTCCAGGACAGGGTGGAGCTGCTGCTATTAATTATTATTAGTATTTATTAGTATTACTGCAGCGCCTAGATGCTCTAGTTTGGAGTAGGATCCCATTGTGCAAGGTGCTGTACAAACACAGAACAAAAAGATGGTCCCTGTCACCTGGGACTTACAATCTAAGTACTGATAAGCATACAGTTGTGGAAGTCTACATAAATGACAATATGCATTTCCAGATACACATTACTGAAACTCACTTGATTTAGACTGAAGGGCTCAATTTCTGCTTGTCAGTTATTGAATTTAAACATACCTGTAAACACTGAAATGTACATTAGAGCCTCTATACCAAGTTGATTCTTCCTAGTGCACTTTGAACAGGGAAAGACTTTTCTTTTTTTAAAAGCTCAAAACTAAAGGCGGACTCTTGCACTATTATTATTATTATTATTATTTAGTATTATTTTTAATGGTACTTCAGCAGTTACCGGGGTAGGTTTTAGGATAACTTAACGAACAACAAGAAGTCATTTATGAATTACAGTCAGGCTACACCATACCATCATCAGTATTCATTCTCTCTCTCTGCAAATGGCTCTTGTTTGTGTGAGAGAAACTATAAAGAGACAACAGGAAGTGTGACACTGCTGTAATATCCTATAGGTTGCATAGCAACTATCTGCTGAAGCTTAACCCTTAACAGTATGCCCCTCCTCTCCTCAGGAGAACCTTCCCATCAAACTTTGCATGCAGGAGCCTATTTGACATGGGAAAACAATTGTATAACAAGTGTTTACAATGAAAAATACCCGAATGTTAACGATAACAGCAAATGCGGTTTGGTGTATGTTGTACTGATGTTTCTAATTATATTTTTTCTTCCTCTCCCCTGCCCCAAGGTAAATTTGAAGAAAAGGAAGACAGTGTCCCTAAGCTCGAACAATTGAACAGCTTGGGTTGTATGACTAACATGAATCTGATATTAACAAAACAGAACTTGCTACACATGGAGCTGTTGTTGCTAGAAACATTTCAGTGGAACTTGTGCCTCCCAACTGCTGCTCACTTCATTGAATATTACCTTTCAATTGCTGTCCATGAGACAGATCTCCACGATGGCTGGCCAATGGTTTCCTTAGAGAAGACCAAGTTGTACATGGCAAAATATGCTGATTATTTTCTGGAAGTATCTCTGCAAGGTGTGTTGCATGGTTTAGTTAATGCAACCTTATTTCTTAAATAATATTTGTGTCTGATTCATCTAAACAATTTTTGTGTCTATCCAGATCATGCATTTTTAAATTATGCTCCTTCGTTAGTGGCTACTGCATGTGTGGCGGCTTCAAGGATTATCCTACGTCTCTCTCCAACGTGGCCAACTCGACTGCATCGTCTTACTGCATACTCCTGGGACTTCCTGGTTCCGTGTATTGAACGACTATTAATGTAAGCTTATGATGGCTTCTCATTTGTAAAGGCTTTGTCTCTGTAACAGCATGGTATATTTAAAGGACACTTACACTAAAAAACAATATTTACAAAAACAGAACAGCTTATTTACTAGTGAGTTTGTGCAGCATCTTTGTCAAAAGTACCCAGGTACTATACAATATTTATTAAACCAACCTAAAGTCAGTCCCTCTCTGCTTTTCAAAAAACCTCACCTTCATCCCTCCTCCTCTCAGCAAATAAAATATTCAGACAAAAGCACAACAGAAGAAAAATACATGCAGCATGATCTGAACATTACCAAACTTGGTCTGTGGCAGGCAGTCAGTTAACAAGTTCAAAAGATTGGAGTACGGGGAAGCTAGGGGAGGACTTTCACCTGAGTGCCTTTGGGGTGCTGTAGCAGATCTCAGCTGTTTCAAATGAACATGTGGAAGCAGATTCCTTAAATAACTGGCTCCAAATCTGCATAGAGCTTTAGAGAATTTAATTTAATAGGTATCCCGTGAATTGTACTGAGCACATGGGAGGTCTACTTAAGCCTCTGGAATTTAGAGCTTTCTGAGTAGAGGATGCTCCCAGTGGAGCATGTTTAAAGTGTGGATAGTTATGGAGGGTCCCACAACTAAGAGGGGAAACCTTGCCTTCTCATTATTTTATAAATGGAAAAACTGCAGGCCAGTGTCATCTACATAGCAGATGTGTCAAGGGATCCAATGGGACTACAAGACTGAACCATACTAGAAAAGGGTGACGGTACATCCCCAATTAATCAATTTCATTCTCCAAGATGAATCCCTAGGCCACCAGCCTCACTTCCCTCTTGTTGACATTTGCTCCCATCCACATCCAAACTTTGGTTAGCACATTAAAGAACAGAAAAATCTGAATCCAGACTTGAAGAGAAACTGTCCTCTCCATGCAGGTGGCACTCTAGCCCATAACTATCTCCCTTGATGGCCTTCATACTGTACCCAGTAATCACGAGGTGTTACAGTATCAAACCTTGTGGCAGAACAAGGATACCAAGAATACCATTGGCGTGGGAAAGAACATACTCAATGCCCCTCTGGAAGGCCTAAGAGGAAGGGGAAGAGCGACTGCAGGGTCGATCCAGCAGGGCACCACGAGCAAGTCAGTAATCCCTCATGATCAGTAGTATCAATGACTCGGAGAAGTTGAGATGGTCACAATGTAATCATTCATTGCTAGGAGCAGATTAGCCACCAAAAATGTCACTTTCTGATTCTCCTACACTGTAATGTTGTACTAGCAAATGTTACTGCTCTGACCTCTTTATATCCAATCATACTACTTTCATTAACTCTTAAATGCAAATGCTTCTATTAACATTGTAGCCTTTTAAAAAATTCTTGGCCTTAACTTTTAAAAATCATTTAAACTTCCTAGTGTACATCTTTTAAAGAATATGAATTGCTTCTTAAATGCTTCTTTTAAAAATAGTTTGATATTTAAAGGCTGTTACAGCTTTACAGTTAGGATACTCTTAAAACTATACATAAAATTGACTAAAATGGTCTTATTTTCTCTTTGTATTCTAGTGCACATGATAATGACGTAAAAGAAGCAAACAAGCAAAAAGGACAACATGTCCAGCCTGCACAACACAGTGCGTTTCCCACCCAGACTCCCACTCCACAGCAGGCTCATGTTCAACAACATGTATCACAGTATCTCCAGGCCCATCAAGCTCCATTACAGTATCACCATCAAACCTCACAACAGCAAAACTGTCAGCAGATGGTGTCAACTAGTCACACATCCTCTTACCCACTGCAGTCCTGCCCTGCTGGCTTACAATCCAGCGTTCAAGCTCGAGGTCAGATACAGACTGGTGCTAGTATGTCACTAGCAGTTCCAATAGAAGTGAAGCCATGTATAAGTGTCTCATACAACCGGAGTTACCAGATCAATGGACGGTATCCTTGTATTACTCCCTGCTTTGAGAGGTGATGAAAACAAATTTAGATACCCTAGTATTTTTTTTTTTTTTTCAAACCTCAAATAAGTTTGAGGGCAACAATCTAAGTAAAAGTAGCACTCTATCCGGAAGGAAAACAGCTGGATTGGCAACCAATTAGCTCAAGTACAGAATCTGCAAAGAATGAGCATGTAGTATGTTTTCTAAAAGGAATGTGTGCATGGCAGTCATGTGCTAATACTTTTGACACTCCAGTGCAGTGTGTGCTCTTAACAGCCACCTTTGAAATACAGGTCAAGAAAAAATGGCTGTGGACTGGCTAGAGACATATCTTTTAATGAAGGAGATATACAGTATTACTTTGAAGAGGCCATATTTATGCAATACTTCCATACAGTACTGAATAAGATTTACTTTTGGTAAATTGAAACTTAAGAATCCACTGTGCAATGGGCTTCCCCAGAAACACTGGGGCCACATAGAGAGAAACTAACTTTCATTGACTAAATCAGTAATGCAATTACTTGTCGTTTTTTTGGTTTTTTTTGGTCATACACTTTACATTATAAGAGCATGTCCAATTTAAGGCACTTGAGCTAACTGACTCGTTTTTAAATCTTGTGCCTCACAGGACATATGTTACATTTTTTTCCTTTTGATTCAGATGTTTAGAATAACACTTTCTCACTAACTCAGGGAATTATCTATTCAAAATGACTCTGTGCTGCTTGTGTGTACATTTAACTGGGTGTAATCCAGGGTGGTATTTCTTTCAGGGCATCTACAGTGCAGAGTACCAAAGGGATTTTTAAGTGTACAAGTGTAGTCCTAACTACTCTCTCCCACCCAATACTCTTGTGATCAAATGATTACAGAGTAGTAGTAGTTTCTTTTAAGGTTAAGCTGAACTAATACTGTACCAGAACTCACGTAATAGTGGTTGTGATTATTTTATTAACACAACCAATACAAAATATCCTCTAGTTTTTCAGTCTATAAATTCTCTAGGCAGAAAAGGCACAGTTTTAAATGCTTACAAAAATTCAGTATTTTGTGTATCAGGCTTGGTGCAGGGTGGGGGGGAAATAAGTTCTCAGGTAATGCTGTAGCAGCTCATTCTTCTGCTTTACAGAAGTCCCACGTTGAAGAGCAATATCGGCATTCTCACTGCTGGAACAAAAGTGTATTGCTAGATCACAGGCAGGATGCTTATTACATAGCTGTCTGAACTTCAATATCACCCGCAAGTCAGATGGCCCGAGAGTAGGAAGTTTCACTCCTCTAGCCCCAGAGAATGAAGGTGGTGTTGAGGATAGTATATTAATGGAAAAGTTCCTTGTTTACAAAATCAGGCAATTGACTCTCCCCCCCGATCTGGTATGGGAGGGGGAATGGATGGAGAGAGCCCTACGGGCTTAAATGTATGTTTGTATGTTTGTTTGTTTAATTTCTAATGGCAGCACTTAAAAGCATGACAGGAGGCAAGACCTTCTATTAACTATATGATCAGTGGAAGTTCATGCACTCTGTATGTTGCAAAGAATATTGGGAGTGGGGAAGAAGCGGTGTTTGACATCACTATTAATATGGAAGATTAACTTGGGAGAGTGGGCCATCCTAAAATATTCAGTAGTTGAGGAATGCTTGTTCTGATGGGTTTTCCTGGAGCTGAACCATAATATGTTTCAAGAATCCATCCTTTATTATGGAGGAGAAGAAATCCTCTGTGTCTATAATTATTTTAACACATCATGTTTCAAATAGTCCTTTTTTTTCATGGGGAGAGAGGTGGAGTGGAGGGTTGGGAGAATGTGTAAGGAGGAATTGAGCCTCTCTACTTCATGCTAGAGAATAAACTTCCAGGTGAGCAGAATATCACCTACTTTTACCTTCTCAAAGCCACCTTTCCTTTCCCCTCCTTCCCTCCCCCAAAATGATTTATTTTTTGGTGGGATGGGGCAAGCAAGTTTCCTACCTCTTAAAATGCCTGAATTGTTTTTCATTTAAATTTGGAGAGATGGGGAATAGATCCAAAAGGGAAACTTGTCTTTCATCTTCAGATTTCAGTTTATTGCAATGGTATGTCCAAGTTTTCAGTGCTCTAACTACCTCGTTTATGTGAATGTACAGTTTTCTGATGGATCATGACTTGAAATAACAGCAGATGCCTGTAGCAATTTGTCTGTAAAATGCATATCTTGGCTAAATGTCATCTTTAATTGTGATGGAGCAGTATAGATTCTTTTGAAATATTAGTAAATCTATCTCAAGTATTTTACATATAAAATTAGGTAATTAACACTGGAATTATAGGGGTGATTATTCAGTTAGTTAATACTGCAAAGTCTACATATAGTAGGGTATTTTGATTTTATTTTAAGGTATTAGGCTTAACTGTAAAAGTATCCGCTACATTTTTTTAATTTATTATTTAGTTTGTGTCTGACATTACAGTATCAATGAAAATAGAGAAAGGAGCGTGCACTGTGAACAATTTCAATGTGTTATTGAAAAAGGGCTTTACCAGTATTCATTAAATACACTACTTCAAGTTCTTACTGAGCAAACCAGAACGTGCATTTTATGGCATAATTAAAATGATCATAAATGCAAAACATTCACAACAATGGAATCTGGATGAGTGCTATGCACTTGGATTTTTTTAAAAATAAAACTAGTTTTGAGTAAATCTGTCTGGTTTGTTTTGTTTTATTTAAATACCTGAATGACAGATGTGTAACTTCATTCCTACCACAGTTCTTGAACTTGAAGGTTCTCTCCACTGCTCTCCTGTGGCAGGAGTCAGTGTATTCCTAAGTCTATTTATAACAACAAAACAGGAATGAAATTGTGCAGGGAGGGTTTAAAAAAAAAAATCCACAGCATAAGCCAGAATATTGTACACTTCAACAATATTGTATCCAGGGTACAGCTGCATCTCAGAAAAAATACAAAAAGTGGTTCTGAAATAGCTTACCAGCTCTAGTAAGATTTTTTTTTTTTTTTAAATGAGTGTTAGTGATAACTCATTCTGCCTATAGTAGAACTGTATGGGAAAAGTCAGAATTGAATAGGAAGAGGAACAGCATAGCTTTTGGTGAACAGAATCCTAAGAAATCCAGAATTTGGGATCCTTAGCTGTAGTTAGTCTTGTTGGCAGAACTTACCTGTGGGGCAGGCAGAACAAGAACAAGTGATGTATAGAGACTGAAACATTTTCCCATGTTTTGAAATTTTTTTAATTGCTGTTATAGAACGAATCCTTCTCACATCAAGAATGGGTATGTATATGGACCTATTTAAAATGAGACCCCATTAGTCACTGGGCTTCAAATATTAAGCCAGTCTAGCAGAATGTGAGTTTCTCGGTCATACAGTGCAGGCCATGCTTCACTCTATTTCAGTGTTCTTTCCTGTTGATACCTATATACAGCTGTAACTAACTTTACTCACATGAATATTCCGAGTCCAGCAGGACTACTCATCTGATTAAAGTTACGCTCAGGCATAAGTGCTTGCAAGAGAAGGCCTTTAAGTGTAGAAATACAATTGGCCTTTAGTATAATACAGGTGGAAACCAATTACTGACAAACTATCAAACTAGAATGATTCAGTGATCAAAAGCCATGTGAATATGCAATAATATAGGTTTGCTTTTAAAAGGGCAATGTCAGCTTAATGAAGTCAGTTACAAGGGAGTTGAAGGTAGATTCATGTAATATCCTTACTGGAGTTTCCCTGCCAGTTTTTTCATTTTTACAATCACATATTCCAGTTTTGTACATGTGAAAGTAAAGCTGAGTAAATGACTAAGCACAATGCTGTCAAATACATAAAAGTAATCTATATAGAGCATTCTTTTCTCTACATTTCCAGTAATAGTCACCTTGCTTGTAGTAAAGGTATATATATGTTAGCATACAACTAAGCTGACGTATCTTTTCAATGTCGTCTTAACAATAAAGATGATCTGAGGCAGGGACTTCAAAATTAAGGTCCCATGGTGTGGCAGGTTTCGTTATGGGAGGGATGGTTTTGCCTACACCCTTTAGAAAATGCACACTGGATAGGTGAAAATTGAGTGGTTGTCAATTGGAGGCTGACAGGTGCATCACTGCCATATGTACCCACAGAGAGCTGAGGGAAAGGCGGAGGTCTTCAAGAAGAGCAGATAATCTTCAGACTGTCTGATTCTTCTTGGGACATTTAGTGATGTTGAATCCAAATAGAAAATCTCCTGAATTTAGCTAGGTAACATTTTCTGGTAGATTTCTTTCTGCTGCTGTTAAGGATGGTTTGAATAGCTACTGAACATGTCTGCTCTAGGTTCAACTCCAAATACCAAGTTGTGAGGCAGAGGAAGTCCAGGTTGAAATGTCTGATCTTGCCTGTGTTCTGTGTCATGAGGCCTGGGAAGGTTGGATGCTGATGGGTGGAGTGGTTGACACCTGGAGAAGGCTGGGGAACCAAAACTATCTGGGCCAGCTGGGAGCAAGGAAGATGATCACTGCCCTGTCCTGCTGGATCCTCCTGAGAGCTCAGGGTAAGTCTTGCTGATGGGTGGAGCAGTGGGGAGGAAGGGAAAGCATATTGTAAGTGTTACATCCATAAGGATAAGAGAGCATCTCCCCTGGAGTAGTATATCTTGCATTTCCTGTTTTCTTGTGATGTAAACAGATCCCAGGAGGAAGACCCCTATTATCTGCATATGGTCTTCACCACAGAATCATGTAGTTCTCATTAGTGGTCAAGGAAGAAGTGCCTGCTGAGGCTGGTGCTAGTGTGTTGTGTATTGCTAGGAGGTGCACTGCTGATAAGATGATCTGGTGTCGCATACACTAGTACCACAGATTGACTGCCTTTATGGAAAAAAGAGGTAAAGCTCATTACCCCTTGCTTGTTGATATAGAACAACGTGGTCATGGCATCTGACATTACCTGGATGTGCTAGGAGTGTATGACCTGTAAGAATTGTTTGCAGGCTTCTCAGTTCCAGGAATTTTATGTGCATCCTGGACTCCCGGATAGTCCATGTTCCTTGTGCTGTATGCCCATTCAGATGGGTGCCCTGCCCTATTGGGGAGGCATCTGTGATCAATGTCTTCTGGGTGGAGACAGTGAGAAGGGGACACATGCACTGGAGAGCATCCTGCACCCTGGGGCGTGGGGAAGCATGACTAACTTGTCTGTAGTGTGTCCACTTGGCAGGTGTATTAGCCAAAGCCAAGCTTGTAGACAGTAGAGATGAAGTCTTACAGAAGCTGTCACAAGAACAGGACACCGTGTGGCCCAGGAGGATGAGACATGAATGAATCAACTTTTGTGAGCTCTTTCTGAACTGACTGACTGAATTGTTCATCAACTGGAATCTGCCATGAGGGAGGTACGCTCTGGCCTGAACAGAGTCCAGAGTAGCTCCAATGAATTCTATGATCTGTGCTGGGACAAAAGTGAACTTCTTTGTGTTCATGTAGATTCCTACTTGTGAGAGATATGTCAATTTCCTGCAATACTACTGAAAAACCTTACTGAATGAAGATTACGTATCTTTGGAGTCAATTGTGTTAAATGCGAAGGTTATGTATAATTGTAGGCCTGGATGATCAAAGGACTATAGAGTACTGCAGGGACAATACGTGTGAAATAGAATTCCTGGGAAACATATAGGGGGAAGTGAATGCAAATGCCATCCGTAGATTATTCAGAAAACCCAACCAATTGACCCTCACCCTAAGGAGAGAACCATTGTCTGCTGATCACCTGTTTCCAAAGGTTGAAGTTCAAAGGGTCAAGATGTATAAAGAAACAGGCTGATCTGTGCAGTAAGTGCGCTTGTTCTGTGCTGAGGCTATTATGAGCTTGTAACCACAGCAAAAACCCTTGCTGGAGTTTGAAGGATTGACTCCCAGCAGAGCCCCTGCTGGTGTTGGAGGGGTGATCTCTAGTAAGCTTATGAGCATCTGCATAGGTTTTTAATGTTTTCTTTCTAATGTTTGCACCTTGAGAATAAACGTGCTTGCTTAGAAAGAGCTGTCTGGTGACTTATAACTGTAGGCAATTTCATTATTCAGAGCCTTCAAAGAGTGAGTAAAGTGCAGATGCTGGCCTGATTAGACAGTCTAACTTGCTTTGAATAACAAAGTGTAGGGTGTTAATTGAGCATCCTGAAAAAAGTCAGGTCAGGAGGGAGAGAGATGAGAGAGGTAACTGCTGAGGAGGTCGAAGCCTATAAGCCGGTGTGCCCTTGCTGGATCATGGAGAGGGAATACAGGTACAGTTGCCCTGAATTATGACTCTAGAAGACTGAGCAGAATTGCTCTTCCATATTAGATCCCTTGAAGGGTCAGAGCTATAGCCAGTGATACAGGGTCTCTAGTGCTAGACAGTAGTGCCGTTACAGTTGGAGTTGTGCTGTAGAGTCTGGATTTGGGATGGACATTTTTTAAATATTAAAATAATTACGTATCAACTTTAGGGGTAGCTTTATCCCTTTGGTTTTCTGTTTTATTTATTTTATAAACAATCAGGGATATATCCTGACACTAGTGATTGTGGGAGAGGGAAGAGAGTAATCAATTTCTATAACATACGAGGACTAAAAGTGTTGAATGGTACAGAGAAATCCAGCCAGATGTCCCTATTTACATTTTTCTATTTGTTTGATGAAAATAAAAGCAAACAAATTTTAAAGAAAATACTTTTTCACATAATGTATTAACCTCTGGAACTCAGTGCCACTGGATACTTGTTAGTAGTAGTCAAATAAAAAAATGATTAGATGCCTACACGAATAAAAACACTATTTGCTGTTGTTTTAACTATAATTGAATTTCAAGGACTTGCAGGGATTTTACTTGATCCTGTAACGTATCCAGCTTTGACCCAGGATATCAAACTAGATGGATGATTGGTTTGCTCAGCAATTGCAGTTCTCCATAATTCCTACAAGGTGGAGGCATGGGGCAGCTTGAAGAGGTGGCTTTACTCTTCTGTTATGTGGCTAAACAGCACTAGTCTACAGTGCTGTCAAGCAGGCAACTTTCACAAGCATTACATCCCTTGTAATTTTTTTAAATTAAATTTTGTTTTCCCTCATATTTCACTGCTGTAAATTTACTAAAGTCAAATTTGAAGAATGTTTGATTAGTATATGATAAAGCAGGACAGTCTAAATCTTTGTACTAAAAGTCTGCTTAAAAAAACTGAATGGCTCTGCACATCATTTTAAATGAGTCACTTAACAACTGTGGTCTAGCTTGTAGTACAATAAATAGAATGATCTGACATTCTTCAGCTACTCCTACAGTACCACCTTCAAACTGAACAAAATGCCTTTAAAACGGTTGGTCTATTCTACTCAAGTCTCAAAGCAAGGGCTTGGCAAAATTTTTCAACAGACTTTTTTCAGTGGAAAAAATGTAGGTTCATCAACACCAAAACGTTTTGCAAATTTGTGTTGATTTTGCTGAACTGTTTGTTTAGAAAAAACCTAAAAGCTTCTGAAAAACATTTTGTTTTGACACTTTTTGAAATGAAATGTTTTTATTTTTTGTTTCAAAATGATTATTTCAAAATTTCCTTTAATTCTATTTTTTCTTTAAGTTCTTGAAATGGAAATGAAACATTTTATTTTGGCTTGAATGAAACAGTTCATTCAACCCAAAATGATTACCTCCCCCCCTCACCCACCCGCAACTTTGCTGAAAATTTTTCTTTTCAATGTGATCTGAGACTTTTTTTTCCCCCAAACTTTTCAAAATTGCCAGTGAACCAAAAATATTATTTGCCCACCTCTACTCAGAGTACTGCAACAAAACTGGTATTCTGAAATGCTAAGGTGTTTGCTATCTTTCTCCTCCTGGACGCTGGGAAACTGAAATAAAATAGTATTATTAAGGTTTCTTTGTACAGTTCTGACTTGGAAGAAGTAATTGCATGTAGACTGTAAATAATCTGTAATCAAAACTGTGCCGCCTTCTTACATTTGACTTTCCTGAATGCTCAGTCTCAACTTTTGCTTGGAATACTGTTGCCTTCTCTAATTTGCAGAGGAAAATTTTACATGATGTCCTTAACAGAATACAATTATATACCATAAGAGGGGTAGATACCATCTCTCAATAAACCAAAGAAAATTACCTCCCCAGCAGCGTTTATTTTGAATTTCGCAGCATCTATCATTTCAGCAAGGCTTCTCTATGCTTGCCATCCAGTCCTTTATATATTATTTTGGTATTCAATTGGTCTTTTAAAAACACACACACATATATTTTTGCCTTTATCCTAGACTCTGCTAAATGTGAGCAAAACTTTTTCTTTAAGAATGTGATTATACACAGAAAATTCAACTAGTTCATTAGGCACTAAAATTCCTTTGATATGGAATCCAATACGACTGACCCACAAAGCCCATTGATATACCTTCTATTCCAGGGGTTCTCAGGACAAATTTTTTGGTAGCCTCATACTTTTTCCTAAAATATTTAATTACCTTTAGGAAAAACAAATAAATATGCACATATACACATCCAAATCATTGTAATTTATTTATTGCTGGGTAGTAAATTGGCTGTTAAAAGTGGTATAACAAACATACAAGTATCACTTTTCATGGCATACTTACCTAGCCCCAGCAAACCTGGGGACAAATTAAGCAGGGGCTAGCGGCAATTGAAGTGGCGGTGCTGGGGGAGACATCGGGGGCCAGAGTGTGAAGCCCCATAGCTAGAGCCCACTTTCCCACCACCCCAGGGCTGAAGCCCAAAACCTGAGCCCCATCACTCCTGGGAAGGTAGGGAACTCACCAGGTGCCTGCTCTGGTGTTGTGCACCAGCTGTCTCCAGAGGGGGCAGGGCCCAACCCCTTTTTTGCAGCCCTAGCAGCTAACACCAAGGCGGTGCATCCAGGAGCAACAGGGAGGGTGAGAGGGTGCTGCTTCTTCCCCCTCCCCACCACAATCACAGCCCAGGAGGCTGTGGCCACAAGAAAAGCCTCTGGTGGCTGCATACGGCCATGGTGGCCACATTAATTCCATCTTCTTCATTAAACTAGCTCTCAGCTCTTTTCTAATTTCTTCAACTGTCTTAAAGAAATTCTTGCATATGCTGGTGTACCTGAGCTGACCATGAAAAGCATAGGCGAGTTCTGAAAACTGAAATATTGTATTACATGTGCATAGAAAAATAAAGAAGTGAATGAAATGTCGTTCTTGCATAATAATCAGAAAAGTGCCTTAAAATCAAAATAATTATTATTTGATTACTTACATTTATAAGGTACCTAGCATCACGGTATGATGTTAGTTTTGTGATAGGTCTAGCATATACAATACAATGTGGAATTAGATGTACATAAAAGACCACAAAGGATGGGGTCATTAAAATGTTGGACAAATAATGTACCTGAATCCCTTGACCTTCAAATACCATTACTAAATATGAATTACACCTATTGCTTAGAATTCCAAATTTTTCAGACATGCTTCTCAATTGATATTGGAATAATTAGGGACTGGGAACTGCATCTTGGTCTCAAGGGCAAAAGGTTTCATCAAGCCTTGTGATTATTTAGGATCACAGAGAGTCTGAGACAATTGGTGGCAAGGTAACACTGCAGTTTGAATTATTTCATCCAAAGTTTCAGCCTCTTCCTTTAAATTGCAGTTCAACTCTGGTATTTTAGTGCATGTACAAATGGCAAAGTGGAGTTTCCTGTTTATTATCTCCAATGATCTCCAAAAGTCCAAATCAATTCTGCTGTTTGCAAGCAAAATGATTAGATTTTCCTGGCTGTCGGTGCTGCAAATTCAGCCTGGAAGTTAAAGGTTAAACTGGTTTCTTGCTGGCTGACACGTCACTAACAATCTGCAGATGGAACCTAGCCAACAATTCTGTTGATTATGTACAAGCTAGAAAAGACTAGCTCTTCCAGTGATGTATTAGCTCTGCCAGCCATAGATATGACCCTGAATACACAGAGGATGCAAAGTAAGCATCCTATTCTGACAATAATCAAGCTTCAAAACCCAGTTATCAGTGTGCTGTTTTATTTCCACATTGTCCCAAGTGGCATCAGCAATGGCATTTTCTAATGTGTTGATAAATATGTTAATATACACAATGAATATTAATTTAATATTCCTTAGTTTATTTTATACTTTATATTTTAAAATTCTATATTTCAAATATTAATAAACCACTAGTTTTTTACTTATCAATATTAAGATTTTTAAAGTTTATAATAAAAACATTTATATATTTGACAGCTTTGCTTTATGCTTTTGAATGTTTCCCTATAATGAAGTATATTGTATACAATCCTATTGTTTACAGTTAAATGTTGTATGCTAAAGTTAAACTCGTACAGTTTTAAAAAATTAAACAACAAACATTCTGCTAAAGGCAAGTAAGGATTTTCATAACACCGCTTGAACAAAATATTTGTTGTTAATCATTCCACAAAACCTTGCAACTGAAAATTAAAAGAATATAAAACATAACACGTAAAGCAAACTTCACAAGTTAGTAATGACACTAAGGATCTGTTCCTGTCCCCAACAATTTCAAAGGAGCAGGACAATGCCCTAAGATTTAGGGAAGCCTCTGGATATTAAAGTTGCAAACTTGAATTTTATTCCACAACTTTCACATTCATCATTGTAAACCACTGTGTCTCTACCAGTTAAACATTAATATGCATTTCACAATATTCTACAGCACCTTATTTAAGTAATGGTATCAACTATGTGTTACTCTTGGAATGTTTGAAATTCACTGTGTTGAGGCAGCAAGACCCTAAATTCTAATACTTCTATAAAACAACCCATTAAGATCTTTCCTCAAAGGGTTTACTTTCTACTCCCCAAGAAATCATTTAAACAACTTCTCTGGACACTAAATATGATCATTCTAATGATTTACAGGAGTTTAATACTGGTCTCAGATTATTGGGAAATTAGCAAAAATGATAAGGTCAATTTATAATAGATCTAATGGATCTAATTAGAATTTTTAGAAGCTACAATCTCTCTACAGTAACAAGACTCTATTAATGTACAATAAATAGTACTGGCTTATCTCTTGTGGTATAAAATTAGCTTCTTGTGTCCCAGTTCTCATGCCTAAATAACCATCTTAAACCATGAGAGGTAACATGTAGTAACTTAGTTTAATCATAATTGAATTCAACACTGTTTATTGATGACGGACCAAAGAAACTAAGTAGATCCATACAGATAAGATGTTGTTTGGATATGGATGAATATATACAGCAAGAGCAAATTCTGTATTGGGGATTTCTGAAGAATGAATGCCAGTTTGATACACAGCCTCGCTTATTGATGGTAAATCTGTATATGGCATATGGATAGGGTATCCTGTCACCTAGAAAAATATAGGATTGAAACTATAAGTACAGTTTGAAAGGATTATTTTATGAAAAACTAAATGCTGCATTATTCATAATAGCTTTATGGTTAAAAAATGTCCACATATCAAAAACACTATATGGTATATGCATTTGTCTGAATTTGAAATGAAGCATTTGATAATTCTCTTAGCAGTTCTATCAAATTGTCAAATTATTAAGTAACCAACCTCCCATTTATTAGAAATGTATTTTAGCTCTGAGCTACTGATTCAATGTCAAGATTATATTGTATATTCTTGTATCATATTATAGAACACACCATAAAAGTTATTGCACTGCATTAAGAAACTTTCAGAAAAATAAAAATTGTTCTTTCTTTGTACTTATTAACTACGATAAGCTGAGAGAATGAAATTCTGGCTCCATTGAAGCCAATGGGAGTTTTGCCATTGACTTCAATGTGACCAGGATTTCATGCAGAATATCCAAATTTAAAAGTTTTGTCAGTATACATGAAAAGTAAGCAATTAATTAGGGCTGTTGACTAATTGCAGTCAACTCATGCAATTAACTCAAAAAATTAATTGTGATTAAAAAAATTAATCGTGATTAATCGCAGTTTTAATCACACTGTTAAACAGAATACCAAGTGAAATTTATTAAATATTTTTAAGATGTTTTCCTACATTTTCAAATATATTGATTTCAATTACAACACAGAATACGTGTACATTTTATATTATTTTTGATTACGAATATTTGAACTCTAAAAATGATAAACAAAAGAAATTGTATTTTTCAATTCACTTCATGCAAGTACTGTAGTGCAATCTCTTTATTGTGAAAGTGCAATTTACAAATGTAGATTTTTTTTTTGTTACATAACTGCACTCAAAAAGAAGATAATACAAAACTTTAGAGGCTACAAGTCCATTCAGTCCTACTTCTCATTCAGGCAATCGCTAAGACAAACAAGTTTGTTTACATATTTAGGACATAGTGCTGCCTGCTTATTATTCACAATGTCGCCTGAAAGTGAGAAGAGGCGCTCACCTGGCACTTTTGTAGCTGGCATTGCAAGGTATTTACATGTCAGATATGCTAAACATTCATACGTCCCTTCATGCTTCCAGTGGACATACTTCCATGCTGATGATGCTCATTAAAAAATAATGCATTAATTAAATTTGTGATTGAACTCCTTGGGGGAGAACTGTATGTCCCCTGCTCTGTTTTACCTGCATTCTGCCATATATTTCATGTTATAGAAGTCTCAGATGATGATCAGCACATGTTGTTTATTTTAAGGTTTTCCTTCCAACCGGTCAGCACTTGAAACAAACAAGTACGGAGGTGACCAAAACTCTTTACTTCTGTCCACATATAAACCTGATGCTCTTTGAACAGCCAAGATATGTAGTCTCTCTTCATCATTGTGAGAGTGGGGCATTGGAAAAAAAATTGGTAAATAAATAGTCCGATTCAAATGAAAATCGGAAACCACTTTGGTAAGAAATTTGGGGGCAAGGAGGAAAAGCCACTTTGTCCTTACAAAATATAGTGTACGGAGAGTCGGCCATCAGATCCCAGAGCTCTGAAACCCTCCTAGCTGAGGTAACAGCTATTAAAATCACAACTTTCACTGAGAAATGTGATAACAAGCAGATATCTCTAAGTTGGAAAGCAGGTCCCATTAATTCTGAGAGAACTAAGTTTTAAATCCCAGAAAGGAATTAGATTTTTAACAGGAGAGAATACTCTGTCCAAACCTTTTAGTAATCTGATAGTCATAGGATTGGAGAATATGGATCTGGCATCTATAGATGTGTGAAACCCTGAGATAGTAGACATATGAGCTAACTGACAAGCCTTTCTCTTTTAGGTGTAGCAAGTAGTCTAGGATAAACTGGATAGGAGCAGGGAAGGAGAAGTGCTTCCCTGCCAGGACCAAACAGAGAACTCTTCCATTTCATAAGGTATGTATACCTGGTAGACAATTTCCTACTATTCAAAAGAACATTTTTAACTGCAGCAGAATCCTGATAAGCCATCCAGGCGGTTAGATGCAGACAGAGCGTTGAGGTACAAAATCTGCTAACTATTAACTAGAAAACTTTTAAACTAATTATTTGCAAAATCAGCCTTTAGAAAGTTCTCTAAAGCACAAAAAAGGAAGGTCTGAAGAGTTAACGCTTGCTCTAACCACTGATCACTGATGGTGAGAAGGAACTGAGGGGGATGGGGAAGCTCTGCTCCTTTATGCTCTTGGCAAGCAGCACAAGCGTGAGGAGGATGCATACGCTGCCTTTATGGGTACCACTATGGGAAAAAGCTCTCAGGCACTGATGCACATACACCTAAAGTGGAATGGACATGTGCAGGCACTCAAAGAAGAACCGATTGTGCTAAAAGGAGAACTATCAGATTGGAGGGAGTTATTAGTGGAGTACTTAAGGACTGGTCTTGGAACTGATTTTATTTAATATTTTAATTGGCACAAAAAATAGGAGTGTGCTAATGAAATTTGCTGATGACACAAAGTTCAGAGGCATCATCATTACAGAGGAGGACTTGAATTTTATACAGGAGGAAATGGATGACATTGAGGACTATGGTAATAGAAATGGGATGAAATTTAATAGTACAAAATGCATGGTAGTGCAATTGAGAAGAAGGATTTCTGCTGTACGCTAGGGGGAAGAGGTCTTCAGCTGGAAACAACACAGGAGAAGAAAGACCTGAGCATATTATTCTATCACCTGATGACTATGAGCCTGTTGCCCCTTTTTGACCTGGCTAGTCAAAGTTTGGAGTGCAAGTCTAAGTCCAGTTCAGCATCTATAAATTGAGTCCATTGCCAGTCTATCCTGGAATGTGTTTGGTGGTATCCGATATGCCAGGAACACAAAATCTCTGCAGGTCCCCGGACAGTTCATGTCGGGTTTCCTTTTTCCCTCTGCTTCTAATTCATAGGTGTGCCCTGGCCAGCTCATATTGATGGCTAGCTCCAAACTGCATATCAAGGGCTTTTACCAGGTATAGATAACTCAGTCTCTTTTCTGGGGATAAGTTCTACAGCACCATCAGAACTGGCCCACTCATGTTGGCTGCTAGTAACTCCCCTTTCTATCCATCTTCCCACCCACTGATTTGAGCTATAATTTTGAATCGAGCCAAATAAGCCTCCCAGGGAGTTTTTCCCTCAAAGAAAGGGGGTTTTGGTATCACTGGAGCTGGGACAGTCTGACCTTCCCCCTTTGGGCCTCTGTGGGTTACAGACAGGATAGAAAAGAGGAAGTTACTGATGTGTAATTGGAGGTTTTTTGAGATGTATGGTCCCTATCTGTATTCCACTGTGGGCTTACACACACACACACAGTGTGCCCGGAGACAGAGAATTTGAAAGTAGTGTCCGCTGGTCTGCACATGCATCCTGGCTCACCTAGTGCCTCCAACCAAGGGGATAACTTTTGGTAGGGTGGACTGACCATCTCTCCAGTTCTTTCTGTACCATGAATCAGAGAAGAGCTGAAGCAGAAGGAAAGGAGAGCGGGTAGTGGAATACAGATAGAGTCCACACATCTTGAAGAACCTCCAGGTACAGGTCAGAGTAGCAGACGTGTTAGTCTGTATTTGCAAAAAGAAAAGGAGTACTTGTGGCACCTTAGAGACTAACAAATTTATTTGAGCATAAGCTTTTGTGAGCTACAGCTCACTTCATAAGATGCATTCGATGAAGTGAGCTGTAGCTCACAAAAGCTTATGCTCAAATAAATTTGTTAGTCTCTAAGGTGCCACAAGTGCTCCTTTTCTAGTTACAGGTCAGTAACTTTCTCTTCTCCAAATTATGGTCCCTATTGTATTCCACTGTGGGTGACTGACAAGCAGTACGTAAGTAGATGGGTGGTGCAAGGATGTAGATAGTAGAGCTGAGCGGAGGATTGCTATCCCAAAAGAGGCATCAGCAGAGAAGTCTTGCACCAGGGCATAATGTCTCGCAAATGTGTGCGCACATCCCTACGTGGCCACTTTACAGAAGTGATGCCATAGTTTTTACTTGTGCTCTTGTGGAATGAGTTCTTATCCTAGGGGAAGGGAAGGCTCAATAGCTGATAGAGTAGAATGCAGCCAGAGATCCATTTGGAGATTCTTTGAATGGAGATAGTGTGTCCCCTGAGCCTGCTATAGCAACAAATAGTCTTGGAGACTTCCTGCTCGGTTTAATCTTTGCAGGTAAAAGAACAAGGCCTGCCGAACATCAAGGGAGTGGAGTCTTCATTCCTCTGCAGGAGTATGCAGTTTTGGAAAGAACACAGGTAAGTGTTCTTAAATCGATTGGTTAAGATGAAATTCTGAAATGACTTTAGAGTGAATTTAGGGTGCAGATGCAAAGAAACCTTATCCTTATTGACTATAGTGTAAGGAGGATCTGCCATCATTGCTCCAAACTCAACAACCTTTCTAGTTGAGGTAATAGCTATGAAGAAAGCAACCTTCATGGAAAGGAGAGACATGGAGTAAGAAGCTAAGGGGGCAGAGGAGTGCTCATGAGTGCGGAGAGAACAAGGTTCAGGTCCCACTCGGAAGTACACTTCTGAATAGGCAGGCAGGTTCTGATTAGGTGTTTCTAAAATCTGGTGGTCAGTGCGAACGCGAAGACTGAGTAGCCCTGAGAAGATGGATGCTATGCACTGATTACTGCCAAGTGGACTTGCAAGAAGCTGATGCCTTCAGAGAGAGGATATAGTCCAAGATGAGCAGAATAACTGCAGTTTGTTGGAGAATGCTCCTTTTATGTGTACAAGAAGAAAAGTGCCTCCATTTAGCTAGGTACAGTAACATCTTCTAGTAGTGGCCTTCCTGCTATTAGAAAGGATGTCTCACATGGCTGCAGACCATGAATGTTTTAAGGATGATGCCCATACAAATACCAAGCCCTGAGGTGGAGAGAATGGAGATAGGGTTGCTTGATCTTGCCATTCCACTGCGTCAGGAGCTTCAGAAACAATGGGAGGATGATTGGTAGTGGGGATGACATGCATAGGAGGCTGGGAAACCAAAATTCTCTGGGCCAGTAGGGAGCGATCAGGATGACCTGTGCCCTGTCCTGCAGGATTTTGCTTAAAACTCATAGCAGGAGCAGTAGCGAAGGGAAGGCATAACTGAATGGTCCAACCAAGGGAGAAGTAGAGCATTGCCCTGGAAGTGGTGACCAAGGGCTCCTCTGGAGCAATATATGATGCATTTCTTGTTTATATCTTCTCATGAAGCCTCCAAGACTTGTTTTAAATTCTTTTCTGAAGCTTTCTGCTCCTGTTTTAGGTCTTGTTTTAAATCCCACTGACCATTTTTGATTTCTACAAGCTCCTCCATAATTTCTTCCATCTCAGTTCAACAGGAATACCAGCTCATAATTTTTCTCTTGGAAGTAGATGCTGCTCTTGATACCAGTATTGCTCCTTTTAAACCTGAGTGGCACAAAGTTTGGGCCCTGGGGGTGTTCCAGTTGAAAGTAGAAACTGATAGAGTCTAGTATTTTCTGTGATGCAATCTTGTTTATTTACAAGGAAAGTACAAAGTTCTCCTTGTCAAAATGCAGGAGGAACCAACAACAAAAGGAGCAGTTTTATTCATAGCTTATATCCCCCAAGCCTGTTTAGCTAATACAGACCCAGAAGCTCCCTCTCTAGCTTTTTCCAGAGTCTCATTGTACTGGACTTTCTTGCCCCCCCTCTCTCTGTGTTCTTGTGTCTGTTCTCAGTTTCTGTATGTTCTGTCATTCCCCACCCCCTACCCGAAACAACACACAGCCAAAAACTCCTGGGCAGGTTCTCACGCACTTTTTGCCTTAGGTGGGAGCATATGCTTACAGTTATGTTAAATGAAGGATGAGTTCGCACCTATCAATCTCAATGGTGTTTTAATGCAATCCATAACAAGGTTTCATCCAGGTCACAACAAGCCACCAATGTGACGTGGCCATGGAAAAGGCAAATGTGATCCTAGGATGTACCAGGTGAGGTATTTTCAGTAGAGATAAGGAAGAATTAATGTGATTGTATGAGGCACTGGTAGGACCTCATCTGGAACACTAAAATTCTGGTCACTTAGGTTCAAGAAAGATGAATTAAAACTGGAAGAGGTGCAGAGAAGGGCAACTAGGACGATCAGGAGAATAGAAAGCCTGTCTTGAAAGAGGAGACAAAATTAGTTTGATTTGTTTAGCCTAATAAAACAAAGACTGAGATGGGATATGACCACTCTCTGTAAATACATCAGGGAGTAAACACCAGGCAGGGAGAAGAGTTATTTAAACTAAAGGACAATGTTGGTACAAGAACAAATGGGTATAAACTGTCCATGACTAAATTTAGGCTAGAAATTTTCTAACCATCAGAAGAGTGAGGTTCTGGAACACCCTAACTTAGGAACATAAGAATGGCCATACTGGGTCAGAACAATGGTCCATCTAGCTCAGTATCCTTTCTCTGACAATGGCCAGTGCTGGATGCTTCAGAGGAAGTGAACAGAAATCTGATCCATCCCGTCATCCAGATTCTGGCAGTTGGAGGTTTAGGGGCATGAGAAGTATAGGGTTGCATCCCTGACCATCTTGGCTAACAGCCATTAATGGAACTATCCATGAACTCATCTAATTCTTTTTTGAACCCAGTTATACTTTTGGCCTTCACAACATTGCATGGCAATGAGTTCCACAGGTTGACTGTGTTGTGTGAAGAAGTACTTTCTTTTGTTTGTTTTAAACCTGCTGCTTATTAATTTCATTGGGTGACCCTTAGTTCTTGTGTTATCTGAAAGGGTAAATAACACTTCCCTTTCTCTTTCATTCATGATTTTATAGACTTATATATATTATATACACACACACATACACACACACACCCGTTAGTTGTCTCTTTTTAAGATTAACATCCCAGTTTTTTAAATCTGTCCTTATATGGAAGCTGTTCAATACCCCTAATTGTTTTTGTTTGTTTGTTTGTTTTTGCCCTTCTCTGCACCTTTTCCAATTCTAATATATATATTTTTTGAGATGGGATGACAAAAACTGCATGCAGTACTCAAGGTGTAGGTGTACCATGGATTTATATAGTGGCATTATGATATTTCTGTTTTATTATCTATCCCTTTCTTACTGGTTCCTAACATTGTTAGGTTTTTTTTGACTGCCACTGCACACTGAATGGATGTTTTCAGGGAACTAGCCACAATGACTCCAAGATCTCTTTCCTGAATGGTAACAGGTAATTTAGACCCCTTCATTTTGTATGTATAGTTGGGATTATTTTTTCCAATGTGCACTACTTTGCACTAATCAATACTGAATTTCAACCTTTTCAATAGGAACAGTGGTAGAAAACAACCTAACTAATTTTAAGCTGTAGCTTGATAAATTTATGAATGAGATTATATGACATGGTTGCCTGTGATAATAGAGGACTGGATTCGATGCCCAGTCCTATGTATAAATCTATCATTTATGCATTTTCAATAATATATAAGCTTTTACTCAGTAAAGATAAAGGGTGAGATCCTCAATCTACTCCTGGTTCCTTTATGTTGTGTAAAAAAAAACCCTAAAAGCTCAGATTCTGGCTGAGGAGGATTCCCCCAATGCAGATTTTGTGGAGACAGCCATAAGGTTCTCTTCCGAGGTCCATCTTACAAACCCTGGCACAGGGGTAGGAAGGGCATGTTAGGCCAGGTGAACAGCATGCAGCACTACATTCCACAATCCCAGGGAAGCTGTCTCTAAGTTATGTCAAAAGCTTCTACAGCCCCTGGAACAGCCCAGCATTGGAGAGGCACAGAGACATCTTAAAGCCACTTTAGCCCCCATTTCTACTTCTGCTGTGAATTTTATGCTTGTGCCTCTGCGAGTATGTCTACCTTGGAGCTGGGAGGTGTAATTTCCAGCTTGAGGAGACATACCCGCACTAGCTATGATCAAGCTAGAGTGCTAAAGAGTGTAGCCACAGCAGCGCAAGCTATGGGAGGGACTAACTGTCCCAATTACACTAAGACACTAAGCTCATACTCCAGGTACATCCAAGACACGAATAGGTACTCAGGGCAACTAGTCCCTGCTGCTGCTACAGCTACAATTTTATTTTTAGTGCACTATCTCAATCAGAGCTAGTGCAGGTATGTCTCCTCAAACTGGAATTTACACCTCCAGCTCAAAGTGTAGCTATACCTCTAGAGGCATAGCACAGAATCTCACCCCAAAAGGGTATCTTATAAATAGTCCTCATGGAGAATTTTTAAATAAATTTTAATGTACAGTAGCATTTATACTTGTGTTATGAGCAGATGCACAGTATAAAGGGAAAACAATAACACACAAGGGATTATTTATAACTGGAACACAGTTCTGCTTTTGTTTCATAATGTTGTTATAACTAGAGTTAGTGCTCTGTTGCTTCCCCAGCCAGCTCCATTTTTCTATTTAATGAATGGATCTTTCAGGAGAATCTATGGAATATGACCATGATAAATAAAATCATTGTAGAAATATTTTCCTTCAAGAAAATGGAATATCCCAAGTACTATGATTTAAAGTGAAGTTACAGAACAGAAACTTTGAGAAAATACATCACAGAAAAAAGGCTTTTAAGCTTTCAATCTAAATTCTGTTTTACTGTTTGTGGCAGAATGATATATGTATGATATGAATGATGTATGAATCTAGTGTACTAAAAATTTTCAGTGAATCTGTGCTTTTGTTTGTGTCTCACTTGGTTAAAATAGCAAAGAGGGATTCCACTGAGTCAGTGGAGCTACTCCACATATACACAGGAGTAACTGAAATAAAAATCTATCCTACTGTATCGCTATGAAATTACATCATCTTCATTCCCACACACTGTACAAAAGCTGATTTACAATTGTGGTATTTTATTGACTGCATTAAACATGTCCTAAAATAATGATAGTTGTTTAAAACAACAACAACAAAGGCTGCCTTCAAACAAATACATCTGGCCATTTCCTAGAATGGGAATCTTGTGGCCACATCGAGCTGTTTTGATCCTCTCATATTCAAGGAGGATGAAGTTCACCCAGAATCACATAAGTCCTATTTCAGCCATATTTTGAGGTCTTAAGTGGCATCTAAACCTCATTTTGCATGTGAGAATATGGGTGAATTTCTCATAGATTGAGTATGGGAAGAAGCCCGCTGATCTGTTTTGTTTGTTTTTATGTATGCCCTGGATAATCGGCAAACCGAACATTTTTAGGAAGTGGTGGTTTTTTTGGTTCTGACCCCCTGCAGCTCCCCAGCCACCACAGGTGGACAGGGGGACCCCCACAGCCCCTGGCACCCAGTGGTGGCAGGGGGACCCCTGCAGCTCCCCACTGCTACAGTGGCAGTGGGATTCCCGCAGCTCCCTGCCTGGGAGGGGGCAGGGGACCCTGCACCTTCCCTCTGCTGCTGGTGGCAAGGGGGACCCCAGACCTCGCAGGCATGCTCAGGTGACCAGTCCCTTACCATTTTGTCCCGACAGCCTTACCCTGGTCCAGCTTCCGTTTACACTAAAACTTATCTAACTATCACTAAGACAAAGTATGTACAAAGTAAGTCACTCTTTTAGCAAACTAAAAGTGCAAGGGAACAGGGGTTCCAACTCACGCCATGCAGCAGTAAGAGAGAACTAAAGAGGTGTCAACCTGCACTACCTCTTATACCCTTAACTGGGAGCTCAAGGAGACGCACTATGCTTGTGCAAGTCAATGGACACTGCTAAGAAACACTTCCGGACTCAAGTGCACCCATGTGTCGAATACACATAGGGACCATCACTTGAAGATAATAACTAGTACAATCCATCTAAATGATAACTAAGGAGTAGGACACTAAATAACCATCTTAACATATCTGAAAGATATAAACAGCAAAGATGAAAATAAACTGTCTTTCTTGTTCTAAAACATAAAACCAGAAGGGTGAAATTATGAAAAGATATATCAGGAAACAAAAATTTTCAAATGTGAGATCTATTATAAGATGCATTCTGGCAAAAACTTTTTTTTACATATTCTATGTCAACTTGTAGAAATGTAAGTCTACATTGGTTCTTATCTTAAGCATTTTAAAGTTATTATTGTTTCTCTTTTTATATAGCTAGTTATTGTTATTTCCTCCCTTATAATCTACTGTTAAAATAAAGCAGTATTAAAAGATGTTTGATCATGACTGAATTTCTGTATTCAGTGCTGCAGCTGTTTATACACATGACCTTCTTTATACTACACATAGTTTTTACCTTTATAGATGTAAATTAATCTCTTAATATTGTTTATAATTTAAATTATACAATTAAATTGTTTATAATATAAATACTAACCCAATAATGTTCCAGTAAACTTTCCAATTCATTTTCTTCTTTTTCTGTAACAAAGCTCCTATTTCTTAATTCTAGCTTGGGAAGAATTTGTCGTAGAAGAGCAGTACACTGTCGATGCCACCGAGTTGGTTGATGAAATCGCCATTCCATTATTTTACTTTTTAAGGTCTTTTCGATCCTGCGATAAAGGTTATGAAATGTTTATAAATAGGGCTGTCAAGCAATTAAAAACTAATTTTGGTTAATTGCGTGATTAAAAAATTAATCGCGATTAATCTTGGGATTAATCACACTGTTAAACAATAATAGAATACCATTTATTTATATATTTTTGGATGATTTCTACATTTTCAAATATTTTCATTACAACACAGAATACAAAATGTACAGTGATCACTTTATATTTTTTATTACAAATATTTGCAAGGTAAAGAACAAAAGAAATAGTATTTTTCAATTCCCCCATTACAAGTACTGTAGTGAAAATTCTTTATCATGGAAGTTGAATTTACAAATGTAGAATTCTGTACAAAAAAAATGCATTCAAAAATAAAACAATGTAAAACTTTAGAGCCTACAAGTCTACTCAGTCCTACTTTTTGTTTGTTTACATTTGCAGGAGATAATGCTGCCCACTTCTTGTTTACAATGTCATCTGAACGTGAGAACAGGCCTTCGCGTGGCACTGGCATCGCAAGATATTTACGTGCCAGATGCGCTAAAGATTCATATGTCCCTTCATGCTTCGGCCACCAGGAGTCCATGCCAATCATGGGTTCTGCTCTATAATGATCCAAAGCAGTGAGGACCGACGCATGTTCATTTTCATATCATGAGTGAGATGCTACCAGGAGAAGGTTGATTTTCTTTTTTGGTGGTTCGGGTTCTGTAGTTTCTGCATCAGAGTGTTGCTCTTTTAAGACATCTGATAGCATGCTCCACAACTCATCCCTCTCAGATTTTGAAAGGCACTTCAGATTCTTAAACCTTGGGTTGAGTGCTGTAGCTATCCTTAGAAATCTCTCATTGGTACCATCTTTGCATTTTGTCAAATCTGAGGTGAAAGTGTTCTTACAACAAACATGTGTTGGGTCATCATCCAAGACTGCTATAACATGAAGTATATGGCAGAATGCAAGTAAAACAGAGCAGGAGGCATATAATTCTTCCCCAAGGAATTCACAAATTTAATTAAGGTTTCAGAGTAGCAGCCATGTTAGTCTGTATTCGCAAAAAGAAAAGGAGTACTTGTGACACCTTAGAGACTAACAAATTTATTTGAGCATAAACTTTCGTGAGAAATTTCGTGAAATTTAATTAAGACTTTCTTTTTTTAATGAGTGTCATCAGCATGGAAGCATGGCCCCTGGAATGGTTGCCAAAGCATGAAGGGGCATACAAATGTTTAGCATATCTGGCACGTAAATACCTTGCAATGCTAACTTCAAAAGTGCCATGCAAACCTCTCTCCTCACTTTCAGGTGACACTGTAAATAAGTGGGCAGCATTATCTCCCGTAAATGTAAACAAACTTGTTTGTCTTAGTGATTGGCTGAATGAGAAGTAGGACTGAGTGGACTTGTGGGCTCTAAAGTTTTACACAGTTTTGGTTTGGGTGCAGTTATGTAACAAAAAAATCTACATTTGTAAGTTGCACTTTCATGATAAAGAGAGTGCACTACAGCACTTGTTTGAGGTGAATTGAAAAATACATTTTCTTTTTATCATTTTTATAGTGCGAATATTTGTAATAAAAATAATATAACACTGTACACTTTGTATTCTGTGTTGTAATTGAAGTCAATAATTTTGAAAATATAGAAAAACATCCATAAATATTTAATACATTTCAATTGGGATTCTATTGTTTAACAGTGTGATTAATTGCGATTTTTTTGAGTTAATTGTGAGAGTTAACTGCAATTAATCTACAGCCCTATATATAATCATGTTTCATTACTTAAATTTAACAAAATTCCCCGTGACCCTTTAAAGCATTTATTTTTTCTGATCTGTCCCTAAAACTGTTTCTTTTAGATAAACATGGCTAGTATACACAGAATTAATATTTACTTCAGGCAATTCTATTAGCAGGCCATTCTGAAAAGATAAATTTGTAGTAGAAAAGTAATGGACTGTTGACCTGATTTCCCAAGAAGCTGAGCACCCCAACTTCCATTACGGTCACATGTTTTTGTATTCAAAAAGATTCCTACCTGTTCTGTAGTTCTTCCACCATGCTTCCATTAGTAGAGGTGTAAAGTATTACTTTTGGCTGAAAGAGATAACATCCTATCAAGTATACATCTAAGATATAACAAAACATTTGGCCAGATCCTCAAATGAAGTGCAGCTACTTTGCATACACTGTCAGTGGAATATGTACATAGAGTAAGCACAGTTGGCCCTCTGAAGATCATCCCAGCTGCACACACAGAGTGTGTGGGTGGAGGGGAAGGCGCCATGGTAGGGAAACGTACACACTGCTCCAATCCCGAGCTGTGATTTTGGCCCCATTGGGGCTGTTAACAGCCACGTCATTTAGACCAATTCCCTGGTTGCTCTAGTTTATATGTGAAGATCGGTCTTGCACGTAACAGCCCCATAATCAGGGTAGTGCGAAGATGAGCTTTGTGTCACCTTGGCGCACATATATAGACCTTCCACAACCCCTGATTTGCACTGTGTGATCCTCAGCAGTAGTCAATGATCTGCCCACTAACTTTTACTATCTTAGTGAAAATAGAGTTGGCACCTTAAGCAGGCCCCTTTACCAACCCACTTTGTTTAGCTCTTATAACAATAAGGTGACATTGTTCAGTTCAAACCTTCTCTGCAGGCTTGGCTGCTCCTTCAAGACTGCTCAACACACACCTTTCCTCAGAGTCGCTCACAAATCCATTAACTAGTCACCTGCATCTAAATCAACATAGCCAACCCACTTAACCTTTTCCCAGCAGGATTTACAGCTGCTTATAATGGTGGGGTATTCAAGCAATTACTGTCAATGATAATTACTATAATTTATATCAGACAGATAAACTTTGAAAATTGGAGGAGTTACCTGTACAGTTTGTGTTTTTATGCATTGAAAATTGTGTGGTAGAAATTGTCTCCAAAAACCTTCCTTTGAAATTTCAAAACTTACGCACATTGGTGAACTGTTTTGCTGTGTATTGAACCAGACCTATCAAAACATTAGTGTAAAATGTGGCAATCAATCTACAAAAATTGTTTTAAATTAAAAGATGTGAAATGTACTTTTAAATGTTTTCCTTTAATACCAAAGCAAGTATATGATAAGTCAGAGAAATACCATTATATAGTGTGATGGAAGGAAGCAACTGCACACTTGTACTGACAACTGAAGAGGATCAGGCTTAAATACCTGTAGTTTTGGCTAACATTTCACTAATACAAACATAGGGCCTGAATCTGCAAGTCATCGATATGGGGAACTCCCAAAGAAGTCAAATGGAAAAGGAAGATTCCATATCTTACAGTAACTGGAGTTCTTTGAGACATGTGGTCCTTATTGATATTCTACTGTGTGGGGGGTGCGCATACACTCCATGAGCCTGAGACCAGAAGATTTTTTCACTAGCAGTGTCGGTTGGTCTGCAACTGCACCCTGTGCAACGAACTGAGGACACAAGGGGTTGGGCAGACCAACAGCATCTCCAGCTCCAGCTCCTTCTCTACTACAAATTATCTTAGGGAAGGATTCAAAGCAGAGGGAAAGGAAGGAAGGTCATGGAATACCCATAGAGATCTCACATCTCAAAAAACTCCAGTTACTGTAAGGTAAGTAACCTTCCTTTCTTCTTTGAGTAGTGGTCCCTATAGGTATTTCATTGGGGGTGACTCCCAAGCAGTATTCATCATGGTGGACGGTGAAAGGAATCATTCTGCACCACATATTGCAGGACCACCGTACCAAAGGATGTGTCTGAAGAAGAAGTTTGTATTAGGGTGTAATGTTTAGTAAAAATATGCACAGAGCCCCATGTTGCCATTCTACAGATCTCATAGGGAAACATCTCCGGGAGGCGGGGGGGGGGGGGGAGTTCTCACTTGCTCATAGCAATGCAAGATGCAACTTGAGATCCATTTAGAGAGTTTCTGTGAGGAAATAGTTTTGGTTAAAAAAAAAAAAAGGTAAGTGTATGATTTGACTAAAGAGGAATTTGGAGGGAACCTATGGGATGAATTTGGGGTATCTCAGAGAGACACTTTATCCTCATAGAAACTGTGTAAGAAGGATCCACCATAAGGCACCCAAACTCATCTACTTTTCTGGTGGAGGTAACTGCCTTCAGGAAAGCCACTTTTATAGATAAATGGAGAAGGAACAAGGAGGCCAAAGGTTCACATGAGTGATTTATGAGTGTTGGCAGTACCAGATTAAGGTCCCAAATAAGTGTTGGTTTCAATAATAGAGGAAAAGTTCTGGTGAGACCGTTCAGAAACCTCACGGTCACAGGGTGGGTAAAGACTGAGCAGTTCTCCACTGGAGGAAGGAAGGCGTTAATCACTGGCAAACGAACATGCACCAAGCTAAGGAATAGCCCTGATGACTTTCACGAACCAAAAGACAGTCAAAGGTGGTTGGATCCCCAAGTTCTCTGGAGATTTGTGATGATGCTGGCACCAGATGGAAAACTTCTTCCATTTATCTGTATAACATTTTCTCGTAGATATCTTCCTGCTGTTATGGAGAACAGTTTGAGCCTCTTCAGAGGATGACCCCTTTGTGTCCACTGTCCACCCAAATACCAGGCTGTGAGGTGGAGGGCTATTGGCTTGGGATGGTTGAGCTTGCCCTCATTCTGCAGGTTCAGAAATGGCTGGATGCGTATGTGTAGATGTGAAAGCATCTGGGAAATGCCGGTAAAACAAAATTGTCTTGGCCATCAGGGAGCCACTAAGATTATTGATACTCTATCCTGCTTGATTTTCCTCAGGACTCAAGGTATGAGGGGAATGTGTGGAAAAGGAGAGGCTCCTTATGCTATGCAATAACTGGAATTCTTCAAGATGTGTATCCTTGTGGGTGCTCCTCTTCAGCTGTGCCTATACCCCATGAGCCTTTGACTGGAGATTTTTGTTAGCAGTGCGCATTCAACCCACACACGTGCCCTACACGTCCTCGTGCCTCACACAGAGGATATGTAGGACTGTGTGGGAGAACCGCCTTCAGTTCCTTCTCCACTACCAAGTCCCACAGAGGAAACTCCAAAGCAGAAGGGAAAGAGAGTGGGTAGTGGAGCACCCATAGGGCACACATCTCAGAGAACTCCAGTTACTGCACAAACTGAGTAACCTTCCTTCTTCGAGTGATGTCCCTATACAACTTTGACTTCAGGTGACTTCCGAGCAGTATCCTCAACAGAAGAAGGGAGCTTCAGAGCTGAGTCTAACACTAAAGACAAAACTGTGTTCTTAAGAGGAGCATATGATCTAGAAGAATGAACCAACATATAGAGCTTGGAAAATATATGTACTGAAAACCAATTTGCAGCTTTGCAGATCTCAAAAATGGGAATATTTTTGAGTAATGCCACAGAAGTAGAAAGTAATCTCAGGGAGTGGGCCAATACCATAGAGGGAGGTTGTAAATCAGCAGATTCATAGCAAGAAATAATACATTCAAAAATCCACCTAGAGAGCCTCTGGGTGAAAATTGTGGACCCTTTGACCTGTCAGCAATTGACACAGTCTTGGAGATTTTCTGAATGATCTGGTTCTGTCCAGGCTAGCTCCCTCCTGACATCTAGGATATGGAAGGCAGCATCTTCTCTGGTCTGGTGTGGTTTTGTGAAGAAAACTGGGAAATGTATGACCTAACTGATATGAAATTCAGATAACAGGTAAAATTTTTGGGAGTGGACATTAGACTTTGTCCTTGGAAAACATTGTAAAGGGAAGGTCTGCCATTAAAACTCCCAGTTTCCTAGTTCTTGTAGCAGAAGTGATGGCCCCCAACAAGATTGTTTTCATGGATAGGTGAAGGAGGGAAATAAGAGGCCATCACTTTGAAAGAGGGTTTCATAAGACATTTGAGTAAAAAGTTTAAAGTTTAAATCCCATACAAGGATGGGTTCTCTAATTTGAATTAAAGACTTAATCCCTTAATGAATCTTGCAGGGGTGGGCTGAGCAAACACTGAGAATCCCTCAATCAGGGAATGAAAGGTTGTTATAGATAGCAGGTGGACTCTCAGGGAACTCATATATAATCCTGGACTTTTGGGATTCCAGTAGACAGTCAAGGACAGCAGAGAATGAAGAAAAAAAAGGTTAAAGACGTCGCTGAATACATCAGTATGGAAACCTTTTCCACTTTTGCAATTAAGTATTTCATGTAGACCTTTTCCTACTATTTATAAACACCTTCTGTACCTCTGCAGAACAGGAGGTCTGTACTCCTGTGAACCATTGAGTAACCAAGCCTTGAGGTGAAGAATTCCCAGGTTAGGACGGAGAGCCTGCCCAGCATCTAGAGAGAGAAGGCTGGGATCGATGGAAGGCTCATTGCCAGATAAACAACAAAGCAAAGGGTACCAGCCCTGTGTGGGAATATTGGATTTAACAATATTATCTTGACTTTGTCTTGCTTGATCTTATTTACCACCTTCAAAATCAGAGGCATTGGAGGAAGTACACAGAAAAGACCTCTTGTCCACAGAACAAAGAAAGCACCTCTCCCAGCCAGGGAGGACCTATAACTCAGCCCCCAAGTAAAATTGTTTGCAATTTCTGTTGGTAACGATGACAAAGAGATTCACTTCTGGAACTCCGAAAGTCAGAAAAATGTGCTTGAGAGTCTGAGGATCTCCCATTTGTAATTCTGGGAGAACTGCCTGCTGAGGTCATCACCCATAGTGTTTTGTATACCCAGGAAGTAAACTGCCAAGATTAGGATGCAGTTGGCTACGCATCAGCTCCATAACTTTATCCCTTTGGCACAAAAAGAAGGGGATCTCTCCCCACACACACACAACTTGCCAGTTGATATAAAACATGGAGGCTACATTGTCGGTCATGATTTTTATGGATTTATTCCTGATTAAAGGCAGGAAATGGATACTGGCATTCCTGATAGCCCTCAGCTCCAGAAGTTTGAGGAGTAACTGTGTCTCCTGGGTAGATCATTTGCGCTGAATGGTGTCAATCCCTAAATGTGGCTACCAGAGATGCATCTGTCATTACACTGATGGAAGGGGAAGGTTGGATGAATGGCACATTTGTGTAGACATCAATGGAGAGAGTCTTCTACTTGATGAGGGACTGACACCAGCTTTTTCAGGCAGTTTGTTTCAAATATGAACTGTTCTGAGGCAGGGAAGCGACAAAGACATAACATAGCATGTTGAGTCACAAAGGTACAAGCTGTCATGTGTCTGAGTAACTGAAGGCAATTTTTTGTTGATGTCTATGTACTGATTTAAATTTTTGATACAAGGTTTGTTAATGTCATGAACCTGCATCTGCATCTAGGGAGGCGTCTATGAACTCTATACTTTGCACCAATCTCAGAATGGATTTCTTGATGTTCAATTGTAGTCCTAACTTGTGGAACAAAGACATTGCTTTATTGTGCAGAGGAACTACTGAGGAACCCATTCCTGCAATGGGTATTTCTTGAGATGCTAAGTGCTCTTGCCTCTCGCTGAAGTCAAGACTTGAGGGCCTTAAGAACACTGCAGGATCAGACCCATACTTTAAGAATCTGCAGTACAAATCTGAAGTGTTTAGCACACTCCAAAATAAAATAAAAATAATGCTCTTAAAGAAACAATACACTTTCATGTAGTAGTCTGCAATCTGCTTTATAAACTCTTATGTACAGTATCTGAAGGTGTTCTTATCCCATGGTTTATCATAGTAGTAATATATCTTCCTCTCTATTTAATTATTGAAAATTTAAAGAGATAATACATAATTAAAATATCCAATTCTCCACCATTGTGGAAGGTGGTGCAGATGAAACATATGATGCAGAATCATAACAAAATTTTTGGGATCTCACAGATTCAGTCATACCAAAATACTAGACAGCATCTAAAGACTGGAGTAGAACATTATTAGTTTCTATACAGTAGTAACATACTGAATACTAGTTAGCTAGCAAAGCAGCAAAGTTTTGCTGTCTCTGAAATGACATAAATATCCTGAATCCTATTCTTTGTAAATTCTACATTACTTTATTTGATCCCTTAAAATATCACCTAATACTTTGTCTATAACTAACATAACACTATTTCTTGTATCTTTTGGTTTAATTTTACATACATACGTTTTCCCAATTGATTAAGCAGTCAACACTCTGTAAGGGACAAAATGTATCAAACTGTTTATAACACTGTCCATTCAAGGGATTCCAAAGGAAATATTCTTCATTTTCATGAGTTAATACATATGCCACTTTTCCCTACCAACAAAAAGTAGATATCATCAGTTTTATATATATACACAATTCCAATGAAGAAAGTAAAATTAGCTTCCAATATTTACTTTTCCTCAGTCTTTTACAAATAGTTTATATTTCTTTAGTGAAAGGTGCCAGACTGACATTCCAACCGATTGTAGTCTTCTGTTTATTGAAAGAACAGGTGCAGCAAGGGCAAGTTTACCCGATGCTGCCTCATGAATATTTTTCTATCTTGTGAAAATAGGGCCTAATCTTACAAGCCTCACATAGATATTCACTTTGATTTCAAATATGAATGCTGCCTGTGACCAGATTAGGAGAGATTGAAAAAAATGGGGCTGTTTAAAGAGAAGATGAGTAAGAGGACACACTAGAGATATGTAAAACAACAAATGTAATAGAGAAAGCAAACTGGGTGGTGTCATATTTAACTTTTCTCATCATAAGAATAAAGGGACATTCAGTGAAAATGAAAAGCAACAAATTTAAAACTGATTAAATAAATAATTTTACATAAATTAAGCTGTGGAACTCATTTTCACCGATGTCATTGAGGCCAAGAGCCTAGTAGGATTAAACATTTACTTAGATGATGAAATCATACAGGCTGCAAACCAATCTCTAACTAATGGGGAGCTAGGAAGAAATGTTTATTAAGGAAAACTATTCCATAGTTGTCCACAATTGGGTTTAATGGATCTTTCTCTTAGCAAGTAGTACTGGCCACTGTGGAAGACGGGATGTTGGACTAGCAGCATTGGTCTGATATGGCATGGCAATTCTGATGTTTCCAATATTTTTGTCTTGGTATATTATTGACTATATGTTTTATTCTCTTTAGCACATTACATTGTTTATGCTGTTGTGGGGGTGAAACCAATGAAGATTTAAACATTTTTTAAATTATGGCACTTACTTCTAACATTGATGTTCCCAACAGTACCCATGCTTTTTTCCCAAAATACAGAAGGTAGTTACACAGAAGCACTGCATGCTCTTCTTTATTTCCAACAGCCAAATTGATGCAATGCTAAATGCAAAATAGTAAAGAATAAGCTATTTACTAGAAATTCTATGCTGTCATCTCCCCATCTAGTCATGGAATGCGGAGTGGAAGTCAAGGAGATTGCCAATGACAGCACGCTCCTCAGAAAGCTGTCTAATGGTAGAAGAGGGACACCGAGACATAACATGAGTATATCTGGATTCTGAAGGTTTTGGAGACAGTCTTACCTTGCCTCCTATGTAAACCTCCCTACTCCCACCCTATTCACTGAGGGAGGATTTCTCACAAAATCCACATGATTTAGCTTGTGAAGTTTCCTGAGAGCTCATTCCCCCTTTTATGGATTTGACTGGGCTAAGAGATGACATGAGGCTTAATCTGTGGTTGGCAAGCAGTCAAGATTTAGCTTTTTGCTCTGTAAACCAAAATATTTTTCATGCAGAATTTTAATGCACGTAAAACAGATTATTTCAGCAATCTATTAACTCATCTACATCTATTATTTAATATGTGATTATTACCTCTGATGTCATCCAAACATCAACATCAGCATTTTCATTCAATGTATCTGATACACAAGGAATTAAAGACACAAACTGAGAAATAAGATCCTATAAATGAAATAGGAATATATGTAAATACCAGGGCGCACATGTCATGAATATCTACTGAATAGATCTTAATTTTGGATTATTAAAAATATAAAACTACAGTTAATCTAAATTCTTGTCATGCTATCAAGAATTACTAAGATAATAAATATGAGCCTCTATAGCAGCTACAGAGAAAAAAATATAAATTATTATAGTAAATCAGGAATGTCAGTCTAATTTCAGCAGTTCTGAATGTTCTTACTGTATGATAGAAAATAAATTCATACTTACAAAAGTTGCATTAGGATCGTCAGGATACATATCTAGTAGCAGCTGTGGCGGATTTAGTGCCCTAATATATTTTGTTACTAAGGTATTTCTTCCTTCATTGTCAAAAACAGAGGTTGTTATTCTTCTTTTTGGAAATTTTGCCTTGCAATTTTTTTTAAAAATGCATGCTCTTTGCAAAAGTGTTTCATCTTCACGATCTGCAAACTAGAATCATAATTATAGTTACAATGTTAATATTTCTGATTTCAAAGACTGATTTTAAAATACAAATACCCCAAAAGAAGTACCATTTGCTTTAAGTAAGTACCCTACTCTGCAAGTCTTCATTTAGATTATACATATTAAGTATAAATGCCAACCTTATCTGATTCTGAATCATTTTCAACAGAAAATAGCTGAGGTTCAATTGTAGCAAAGATGGTTAAAAAGATATATTCTTTTAAATTCTGTCCACAATGCTCTTCTTTAGGAGATACACAGGTCTTGCTCCAAGTGTATCCAAGCAAAACTGGTGGCGTATTTACTTGAAATGTACCACAGATCTGTGAACATATTTAGATGATTATATTAGGTAAAACAAACAAACTACAGTGCAAGAGATGTTATAACAAAATATAAAGGTAATAATGATCCAAATTATATCATGTGCAATAAAAGGAAATAAACCTAATTTTTATGCTTTTTTCACATGGATTCCACTCACTAGATTCTGGATAAGGGCAACAATCCTCAAATTTTAAACGTGAGAACCTTTTGGCGGGTTCCTCATGAAGTCATACCCTGTGCCAAGTTAAAGAACACATGGTGCCTCTACCTGTGGAAACAGTCTTACACCATGAATAAAGACTTCAGCCCCATGAAAATATACAGGGAAATTTAGAACAACACACTTAACCTAATACCAGCAAGGCTTAAAATCTAAGGAGCTAGGAGAACATAAAGCGTGGGTGAAAAAAATCATACAGAAGATGTGTAGTTCACTTTAAATAGTTTAAATAACAGAATATTGTAAAAATTGCTGGTTAAACAACTTTATTGCAAATACAATTATAATATAGCACCCTTTAGCCCAATATTCCCCCCCAAACCCTATGCAAAACTAACTCTCAATACATGATATATATTAGTTAGGAGTACTGACTATTTAATTACCAAAAAACTCAGTCTTAAGCCTACAGAACGTTGCGCTGCTCATAGGCAGTAGGACCTGTTTCAACAGGTAAGGCACACGAATGATGGGGTAGGAGGAAGGGTAAACAAAACAGCAAAAGGGTGAAGATCTCGTAGGAGACACTTGTAGGACTGACTTAGCTGACCTGAGTAGGCCCAAGTTAAGACATGACATACCTGAACAAGTAACTGCTGAACAAGCCCCAACAAGTAATTCTGAAACAACTAACTATTGTGAATAAAAAAGGGAGCCAAACTAACTAGACTAACTATTGTGGGTATGTTTGTAGTAAACAATGTAAATAGAAACAAACTGAACTGATAAGCTTGCCTTATGCTATCTGCAAAGCAATTGGTCTTTACATGCAAGAAGTACAGATGTTAGTAGCTAGGAAAGATGTCTATAAACTATGTGATGCATGACATGAATTGGAATTGTGGTATCACCCTGTATCTAAACCCCCTTCATCTGGGCTTGGCCAGCATCATTAGAGAGCTGTTACATGCCTATTAAAGTAACCTGTGTGACCAGCTGGTGTTTGAGTTTTTGGATCCCAGAGAACTGGATGAAATGTTCTCCCAGAATTGGATGAGATGTTCTGGATAAGCTGAGTAGAAAGGTCTCTGAGGGAATCCCAATATTACCGAGTCTCTGGATGAGAGCAAGGTTGTGTAGTGTACTCTAAACCATAGCAAGAGGTTTCCCAGATCTGTTCACAGTTTATATCTTTCCTGGTTGGTGGGTAGGAACTCAGGTGCTTCTAAAATAGGTAGGATTGGGCAGTCACTCTCTCTCTCTTCTCTAGGTCACTACTATGGCATTTTCCCATAGTCCTCCCAAGAAATAACAAGGTCTTATTTTCCTTGGGTCAGCAAAAGAGTCTACAGCTTGACTAAGATTAGCCAAGTGCTCTGGCTGAATCTTCCATTCTCCTTGGAACTTCCTATGGGGCTCTTGCAAACTTCAGTGCAGCTTCCCCTCAGCCTTTTACTTCCCCTCACCCAATGAACAATCTAAGATAGGCTTTCACTGCTGTGGCAAATGGAGTCAAAACCAGTGCTCGCATTAAAAGATTTTGGGAGAAGTTTGTGTCTTGGAATTGCTATTGCAAATTAGATTGTATTTTTGATCTCCCTTGACTATGCAGGGAAAGATTAGCTGTGTTCACAAACAAATGGTGAAGCCCACAGGAGTTACATAATGATAAAAAAATTATTCTTTCTAATGTATGAGGATCATGGCTATTGACAATGTAAACATTTTAAAATCTTGCTGACACAACATAAGTTTTTAAAATGTTTTTATTATAATTACCTTTGATTGTTCCAGAAGAGCAGAAAAAGGAAAAGTAACTGATCCAAACCAGTTCTTTCTTATATACGAGTGGCCACTGCAACCCTTAAGACAAGTATCCTATTGAAATACATAATCAGGGTTAGTGTAGTTAAGTGGGTGTGTAAATCTTAGCTGACACTGATTCCACAACCTTTGGAAGCTTACCAGTATATGTACACACATATCTAGCTCTAGCTCTATATATGTTTTCAGTTGTGGCTGTGGCAACAAAAGGCAATCAATACCAAGCTGAATACACTCAACAAGGTGTTCATAGAACCAGCGAGCTGCTCATAAACAAGTGAATCTGATCAACAAATACATCCATATTTTCTCAAAGTGAAATGCTTTCACAATAAAATCCAGAGGTTTTTTTTTTTTTAAAACTTTCCCATTATCAGTGAAGCTCAAAGACTCATGGGCTCAATCCACAACTATGCCCAGTTAACACTCAGCATATCTAAGGAAAGCTCCACTTCCCCAATGCTGCACCAAAATGGCCACTAACATAACTTAGAGCACCCTAAGGACTGCTCTAAATTATGCCGGCAGTAACAGTCCCATAGAGACTACTGTACCAGATGAGGATCATAAAGAGTGCTTTGTGGTCTGCCCAACTCCACCTCTTTCCACGCTGGAGTATTTCTTCCCCGACCCCTATCTAGAAAGTAGTGGAACAGGCAGTGTGCATCTGCCTATACTGGCACTACACCATGTAAGGATTCCCCTGTGTCAGTTGCCGTTTGAACAGATTAGGGAATAGTGATGCAGGTGTGGAGGAGGTGGTTGCTGTCATCTAGACTGAAAATGAGGGCTTTGGCAAGAGTTTCAGCTGAGCAGACAGAAAGAAAAGATCAGATCTTAGAAATGTTATGAAGAAAGAAGTGACAGGATTTTGACACAGCCTAGAAACAAGGTGAAGGGAACGGAGAGAGATGAAAATGATGCCCAGTTTGCGGGATGCTAATTCTCTGTTTCATTTCCAATGTCTTTATGCCTCTTCCTCCCAGCATTCAACACTCTCCCTCCAGCAGTTCATTCAGAAGATAAATATATTAAATAGATAAGTAGATGACTTAGCTATTTTCTTGTATGTGTCACAGAAGTGGGTATAATTTTCTTAAATTATTACAATTTTACAAATCTATTGCTCACTGAGACCCTAGCATGCAAGCAAATATTGCACTGCCTCTGTGCCACCAAAGTCAGTGATATACATGCTGATACAGGGGGCCACACTAGCACAACTACTTACAGGAATGGGGCCTGTAGATGAGCTAATAAGGAAGTAATCAGAAAGCTAGCAGTGTGACTACTTGTTCTTATATACAGTACATCTGACAGTTAAACTTTTCTTATTAGCAATTTCATTCCAGATGACAAAACTGTCTATGATGATAACATCTGGAGCATTGCACTGGGTCATGTTACAGGAAGTGGCTTAAAGAATTTCATTGTGATAAAAAATTATTGCTAACTGCTCAAAAACCAGATACATCTTATTATCAAGAATATATAAACCAATTGTTTATACCACAGGTCCTACTTTCTAAACTATGCTGCATTTCTCAAGAATCCACCCAAATGTTATTGCCTTCAAAGGCAACAATAAAAATAAAATTGTAGGAGCAGGAAGTTCTATAGAAAATCTCCATATGAAATGAGCCATAATGTGTAAGGTATATTCACTGTCCATTAGAGTAAAAGTTTAAGTAGTAGTCATTGCATCATAAATTTCAGCATGTGTCTTGTTTTAATAAAACAATACGTGATAACCATTAAGCTGTTGATGAAAAATGTGTGTGTTGCATAAAAATAATTTTGTAATATAAGAGAATTGGAGAAGGTTCAGAAAAGAGCCACAAGAATAATTCAAAGTCAGAAAAACATGCTTTCTAGCGAGAGACTTAAGAAGCTCAATTTATTTAGCTTATTACGGAGAAAGTTAAGACATGATTCAGTGGTGTAATGTAATAAAAGAAGTGGATAAACTAAGAAGCTAAACTCCGTATTACCCAAATGAGAAGTGGTAAACTCCATTTACCTGTCTTTACCCTTATCATGAGTTGATCACACCCTATAAGTACCTAAACAGAGAGAAGATACTAGTGGGCTCTTTAAGCTAGCAGACAGAAGTATAACAAGAGCCAATGGTTAGAAGATGAAGCCAGAGAAATTCCACCTGGAAATAAGGTGCAAAAATGTAACAGTGGAAGTAATTAACTATTGGAACAATTTACCAATGGATGAGGTAGATTCCCCTTCACTTGATGCCTAAAATGAAATTTTATGTCTTTCTAAAATATACGCTCTAGCTCAAACAGAAGTTATAGCTTTTGTTATGCAGGAAGTCAGCATAGAGTAAGGCTAGTCAAAAAAATTTCATCAAAAACTATAGTCAATTAAACTAAATTTTTCCACACAAGCATCCGCTTTCCATGAAAATTTTGACTTTTTGTTAAACAACACCCAGAAACAGAAAAATTTCTGCTGAAAGAGAAAAGGAGTACTTGTGGCACCTTAGAGACTAACAAATTTATTTGAGCATAAGCTTTCGTGAGCTACAGCTCACTTCATTGGATGCATTCAGTGGAAAATACAGTGGGGAGATTTATATATATAGAGAACATGAAATAATGGGTGTTACCATACACACTGTAACCAGAGTGATCACTTAGGTGAGCTATTACCAGTGGAAGAGCGGGGCGGGGGGAACCTTTTGTAGTGATAAATAAAGGTGGGCCATTTCCAGCAGTTGGCAAGAACGTCTGAGGAACGGTGGGAGGTGTGGGGTGGGGAATAAACATGGGGAAATAATTTTACTTTGTGTAATGATCCATCCACTCCCAGTCTCTATTCAAGCCTAAGTTAATTGTATCCAGTTTGCAAATTAATTCTGACTGCTGAATTGGAATTAATTTGCAAACTGGATAGGCTTGAATAGAGACTGGAAGTGGATGGATCATTACACAAAGTAAAACTATTTCCCCATGTTTATTCCCCACCCCACACCATTCCTCAGACGTTCTTGTCAACTGCTGGAAATGGCCCACCTTGATTATCGCTACAAAAGGTTCCCCCCTCCCACCCCCGCTCTCCCGCTGGTAATAGCTCACCTTAAGTGATCACTCTGGTTATAGTGTGTAGGGTAACACCCATTGTTTCATGTTCTCTATGTATATACATCTCCCCACTGTATTTTCCACTGAATGCATCCGATGATGTGAGCTGTAGCTCACGAAAGCTTATGCTCAAATAAATTTGTTCAGTCTCTAAGGTGCCACAAGTACTCCTTTTCTTTTTGCAAATACAGACTAACATGGCTGCTACTCTGAAACCTGCTGAAAGAGAAAATTTTTAATTTAGAAACATTGATAGAGTACTTCACAGAAATTGTAGTTCAACTGCCTCATGCCTCCGTTCTCCTCTATGGGTTGGGTTCTTCAGCTAGACTACATCTCCCATGAGGCATTACAGATGGAGATTCCCATGATGCACTTTGATAGTTCAACAAGGAGTCCCACAATGAGTTGTGGGAGATGTAGTCTGGCCAAGGAGGCTTTCCCATAAAGGAGATGGTGGACTGAGACACCCGAACTACAAACCCAATGAGACATCAGAGTGGCATTTCTGAATCAAAATGTTCAGTTTTCAACTCTTCATCAAAATGTTTCTTTCTTGCTTACTATCTTTCTTTCCAGAAAATAAAAACATTTTCCACACCTGCTATAGTTTAGATGATCGTTATGGACTCTTGTCCTTAAAATCTATTAACAAGAGATTCCACAGGCCTTTACAAATGCCCCACAGAATTTGGCCCAAATGACAACAGTGGTTGGTTGTGACATTTCTAGTATGCTTTTAATTAAATTAAAAACTGAATTTATACAAAATTGGAAAACAATAGTACATAGAGTTTCTTTCGTTAAGAAAACAAGAAGCTGAGATATGTACATGGTTATAGTTTTCAAACATAAAAAAAATGTAATAAAAATCAGTTGTTTTTTATACAATTTACCTCATGTTTTTCCACCCTAACTTCATCAAAAATGTTGACATATATATTGTCTTTTATTTTAGACAGTCCTGAAAAGCTATAGTCATGTCCTGGTGATCTGTAATTAAGAACAGAATCTTTTAGTTTTAATTAGATATTGTATATCAGAGAGCTTTATCATTTTTTTTAAAAAACAACACAATCACTTTTGGCAGTAATTTACTTCAAATATTACAGAACCATAAACATTTTTAAAGGAAAACTAAATTGGTATGTTCGCCACTAAAAATCAAAAGACAAATTTCACTCCAGTTTAACTCCACTGACTTTGAAGGAGTTACCCACCGGGACGAATTTGACCAAGCATATTTTGTTTCTCTAATTACTGGGTCAATAGGTATTTAGTCAGATAAACTGTGCCAGATCCTCATTTTGGTGTAAACGGCTGTATTTTCACTGACTTCTATCTCATATTTTCTAAACCATGTTTAGTAAATTTTCTACTCTTTCACATATTTCAGAGCACCAACTGAATGAAAGCTCACATAAACGAACAGAAGATACAGAGGCAGATTCTTCGTTCTTCCAAGTGGGAAACAGGTGGTTTTAAACTGCCTTTGCACACCTCCCTAATTCTAGTTCTCAGCTCCCAGGGTAGTTCTAAAATTGTGCCAGTTTATAACAGTCTTTATGGTTGTTACATTGGCACAAAACAGAGCAACTACAGCATTCCAGCCACATTCCTCATATTGGGTCCACTCCATTCCATACCCTCCCTATTCCCGATATATGCCCTAAATTGGGAGAAGGGGAGGTTTGAGAGCCATTATTCCGACTCAATTCAAACAGACAAGTGGCAACTTAGACCTTAGTCCATCCCGTGCTTTGCTGCACATTGGGCTACCCACATTTGCCATCCTTGCCTATCAACTGCCCTTCTCTCCAAATCTTCCCATTTCATGTTAAGGTGCTTGATGTTGTTCAGAACTGTTTGTTTCCATGTTATCTGCGGTCTTCCTCTCTTTCTTCTTGCTTTTTCTGGCCTCCATTCAAGCGTGGTATTTGGTAAGCGTTCTTTTTCCATTCTCAGCATGTCACAGCCAGTGATGTCTTCTTTTGTAGATTATTTGTGAGATGGTACCTTGTCCAGTAAGTTTTCTGACTTCTTCATTTGTCTTCCTATCTCTATATGTTATTCCCAATATTCATCTCAGACATTTGTGATGAAATGCATCCATCTTTCTTGGTAAGTTGCCATGTCTCACTGCTATATGTTACGATGGCGATAACAATTACAATTAGTATATATAACAATTACAATAACAATTTGTATATATTCAGTTTTGTCTTGAGGGAGATGTTTTTGAGTTGCCAGATGTTTTTGACTCTTCCAAATGCAGTGTTTGCCTTCCTGATTCTTCTTCTTATTTCCTTGGAACTAGTATCATCTTGGCTGATGGTACTTCCAAGATACGTAAAATTGTCCACCTTCTCCAGTTTTGATTTGTGTCCCTATAGTCCCCGTTAACATGATTTTACATTTCTTTTCATTGTATCTCAAACCTATCTTCTCCATTACTTCTTTTACTTGGTTTGTGCATTTTTGTAGTCTGTTGTACTCAGTGAAGATGCCAACGAACGAACGGACAAGTGGCCACTGGATGGTTATAACTTTTAGTCACTACTGACTTAGCTGGTTTAAAAACATGGCCTAGAGATGAAAAAACAATGTATCCCATTCCTAATGTCCTAAACCATCAGTTCGTAGCCTCAGGGTCATGAATACGTAGTTTTCAATCTGTGGACTGGGGACCCCTGGAGGTCTGCAGACAATTTCTAAGATTTCCAAAAGGGTCCGCACCTCCATTCTAAATTTTTTAAGGGTCTGCAAATGAAATAAAGTTGAAAAGCACTGTCCTAAATCATTCAATCCTCCTACTGCATCTCCAACTCTTATACACAGATACGGAAAGGCAGATGAGTTCAGCAGCCTAAATGAAAAACTTTAAAATACTTTTGAAACAAAATATAACCACCTAACCATGGGAAACTTTGACTCCTTCACTGGAGCATTCAAATACTTTTATTTTCTTGTACATTTTTCATGGAGAAGTATGTGACCAACTTACATAAAATCCACTTGAAGTTCTTCATTCCAGCATGGATGAGATCCATCTGCAGTGCTAGTTTGATAAACTGTGTGCTGGAAAGAAACTTCTACAAATGGACGCACACTCACCTAAAACACAAAAATCATACACTTTATTAGATTTGTACTGCTTTGTTTTATTTCTACGTCATCTTATAGAATAATAAAAATGTAGGGACCTCAAGAGGTCATCAAGTCCAGCCCCCTGTGCTGAAGCAGGACCAAGTAAACCCCTAGACTATCCCTGACAGATGTCTGTCTAACCTGTTCTTAAAAACCTCCAGTGACAAGATTCCACAACCTCCCTTGGCAACCTATTCCAGAACTTAACTACCCTTATAAAGTTTTCCCTAATATCTAACCTAAATCCTCCTTGCTGCAGATTAAGACAATTACTTCTTGCGCTACCTTCAGTGGACATGGAGAACAATTGTTCACCATCCTCTTTGTAACAGCTCTGAACATACTTGCAGACTGTTATCAGATCCCACATCAGTCTTTTCTCAAGAGTAAGCATGCCCAGTTTTTTTAAAGGTCAGGTTTTCTACATGGTTTATACTCCTCGGGGAATTCTGCACCATTGCGTAATTCAGAATTTTGCAGAAATTAATGTTGTGCACACAGAATTTTCTTTTTTCCCTAGAGAAATGGGCTGTAGAAATATTGGCTCCCACTAGGGACTGCTGGACCCAGCAGAGCCCAGCTCACGAGGCTGCAGGAAGGGGGAGCAAACTGGAGGGTTCCCAGAAGCTGCAATTCCTTGCACACACTGAAGGAAGGAGGCAGCAGCACACAGAAAACTCCGGTAAGCTCGTGACCCAGCATCAGACTGTTTCTCCATCTGGATCCCTGGGCTTTAGGAGGGTAGGGTTTGTGAGTGTCTGAGCCTGGGGCGGGTAGGAGCAGTCCACAGCTGGCCTCTGGAGGGAAGGGGTGTGAGTGTCTGGGCCTGGGGAGGGGCCTGCAGCTGGGCTGGGGGGGAGTGAGTGTCTAAGTGGGTGGGGGAGCCCATGGCTGGGTTTGCGAGGGGGATAGAGAAGCCGGAACTGGGTTGTCGTAGGGGTTTCTTTAACTCTCTGCTCCTGGGGGAATTTGTTGTGTTTGTATTGTTACAGACATACTTGCTGACAAGTATTTTGAAATACTTTACCAAAATAATTGAAACTGATGTGATTATATAGTGTTATTTTGACAAATAGAATTTTGTAGAATTTTTAATATTTTGATGCAGAATTCCCCTGGGAGTATTTTTATCATTTTTGTTGCTCTCTGGACTCTCTCCAATTCATGCAATCTTTCATAAAGTGTGGCATCCAGTTCTGGACACAGCACTTCAGCTGAGAGCTCACCAGGGCCAAGCAGAGCAGACAATTACCTTCCCTGTCTTATATACAACACTCCTGTTAATACACCCCAGAGCGATATTAGCCTTTTTCACAATTGCATCACATTGTTGGCTCATATTCAATTTGTGATCCACTATAACCCCCAGATTCTTCTCAGCAGTACTACCAGTTAGTCAGTTATTCCCCATTATATAGTTTACATTTGATTTTTTCCTTACTTAGCACTTGTCTTTGTTGAATTTAATCTTGTAGATTTAATATTTTATATTATATGTCTTGACATCAATGATACATATGACTTTAGAAAGATCAGATTTTTACTGATAAATGTGGGTAAAGGTCAATTTCACCATACACACAGAAACCAATGAAAAAATATTTCTATTGATAATTAAAATTTGCAGGTAGGCAAAGCAAGAAAAATGCTGTTTGAGAACTTATTAGCGTTTGATTTAAGGATACTTTTATATTTTGACATGTGATGTTAGTGTGTGCTTAACGATTTGAAAACTTTATTATTTTGAATCTCACTGTCTACTGTCATTAAATAATTATTGGCTGACCCACTATACTTTCTAACAATTGTTAAAATTTAAATAGCAAAAATTTTTAAAAATCACTTAAAACTCAATTTTGCAGGGGTCTGAAAATCTAAATTGATAAAAATAAAAAAATACTTAAAATAAATATCGACATTATCCATCAAAATTACCAATGAATACAAAATTGAATTCTGTCAAGCCTAGCGATATAGCAGAGTGTCTAGGATGACAGCAACAGGGAGACTGTGGTTACCTGCAAGCAAGTAGCAACTAAGAAAATTTTATTCATTAAAGTCCAGCTCCCTGGTGAATAACACATGGAAAATAATCAGCTTATTTACTCAGTACATTAGTGACTGATAAATGATACATCTGGTCAAGTGCTATTTATTTTTAGGTAACAGTTGCTCATTACATATAATGATACCCGCATGAAAGATGACCCTTATCTCTAGAATTTATATTAAGATATGATTCCAAATCTTATGATATATTAAGACTTACAGGTTATTGGGTTCTACAAGACTGAAAGTCTCCCAAACACAGTCTAATTTTCATCTTCTTCTAAGATTTCTGAAAATTAGTTTTTAATATTAATTTAAATTTAGAGTCATCATTATACATCAGTGGGGCCCAACCTGTGGCCTTGGAGGCTCTAAACTGTGGCCCTGAATGGTGGGTGTTAAGAAGAAAATATGTATTTCATTCTTAATAGGAAATGTGTTCTCTGAGTTGCATCCTAAAACTTTTAAACTGCAGTGTTTGAATTGACCTCATAAGACGGGGGGGCAGTAGGGGGCACTTGGAGCTCTATCCCTTCCCTGCTGCAGTTGCTTAGCAGTTCCCCTGGTGGCCACCTGCTGCATCATAGGAGGAAGCAAGAGTAGTCTGGCTATGCCATTTGCCTGCTTTCCTACTGGACTATGGGAGCCCCAGGGAGGGCAGGATAGGAATTCAGCTGGCATTGCCTGAGACTAGGGGAGCACTTAGTAAAGAATGGCTCTCCTTCTTCTCTCCTTCCCATAAACAGCCATCAAGTGCAGCCCAGAAGAAAAGAAAAGAAAGAGAATTTGAGAACTAACAGCTAGTTATCACACGCTAATTATTTGCTTTGTCTCAGCATTGATTAGAGCAGACAGCATCTGGTAGTTATGGTATCCACAGGCCCTCCCATGCAATAGCCAGACCACAATGCACTCTGATCATTCTTCCTCTCAACCCCAGCATACCCCTTCCTAACACTGAAATGCCCGTGACAAGGGCTGTGGGAAAGGAGACACAGAAGCCATTTATGATTTCTCTGATTATGCCCACTGGGACTAACCCCATGTTGGGGAAATCCCCAGCATGGGATCTACAGGTGGTTCTGCTCCCTTTAGACTGAGCAGAACAGAGAGCCCAAAAATGTTGATTGTGGCCCTTGACCTATTTGAAATAATATTCATTTCTCAGACTGAAAAGGTTGGAAGCTACTGCTGTCCAAAATCAGAAAATTTGCATTTTGAGAAATTACCATAAACATATATATTTAACTATAATAATGAAACTGAAAGCCCTCAAAATACCAGAGTTACTGAAGCAAAAACAAGCTGTAACAGAACAAAGGGTTGGAGAACTTTTTAAAGAATAAGAACAAATTCTTAAATATCAAGGGGAATTTTGTCCCAAATCAATATATTGTTGAGGGACAATTTAAATAAATATTGACACAGCAGATACGGTTACAATAAAGAAAGTAAAATTTGCCCTCTTATCCATTGTCAAAATACCGTTTGAGGCCTTTGTCATGCCTTTTAAATAGGGCTGTCAAGCGATTAAAAAATGAATTGCGATTAATCGCACGATTAAAAAAATTAATTGCAATTAATCGTGATGTTAAGCAATAATAGAATACCATTTCTTTAAATATTTTTGGATGTTTTCTACATTTTCAAATATATTGATTTCAATTACAACACAGAATACAAAGTGTACAGTGCTCACTTTATATTTATTTTTATTACAAATATTTGCACGGTAAAAACCAAAAAATAGTATTTTTCAATTCACCTAATAAAAGTACTGTAATACAATCTCTTTATCATGAAAGTTGAATTTACAAATTTAGAATTATGTACAAAAAAATAAAACAATGTAAAACTTTAGAGCCTACAAGTCCACTCAGTCCTACTTCAGCCAATCACTCAGACAAACAAGTTTGGTTACAATTTGCAGGAGATAACGCTGCCTGCTTCTTGTTTACAATGTCACCTGAAAGTGAGAACAAGTGTTCTCATGGCACTGTTGTAGCTGGCGGTGCAAGATATTTACATGCCATATACGCTAAAGACTCATATGTCCCTTCATGCTTTAACCATCATTGCAGAGGACATGCGTCCATGCTGATGACTGGGTCTGCTCGATAATGATCCAAAGCAGAGCGGACCAACTGACACATGTTCATTTTCATCCTCTGAGTCAGATGCCACCAGGAGAAGGTTTATTTTCTTTTTTTGGTGGTTTGGGTTCTGTAGTTTCCGCATCTGAGTGTTGCTCTTTTAAGACTTCTGAAAGCATGCTCCACACCTCATCCCTCTAAGATTTTGGATGGCACTTCAGATTCTTAAACCTTGGGTTGAATGCTGTAGCTATCCTTCGAAATCTCACATTGGTACCTTCTTTGCATTTTGTCAAATCTGCAGTGAAAGTGTTCTTCAAAAGAACATGTGCTGGGTCATCATCTGAGACTGCCATAACATGAAATATATGGCAGAACTCGGGTAAAACAGAACACGAGACATACAATTCTCCCCCAAAGAGTTCAGTCACAAATTTAATTAATGCATTATTTTTTTAATGAGCATCCCCAGCATGGAAGCATGTTATCTGGAATGGTGGCCAAAGCATGAAGGGGCATTCAAATGTTTAGCATATCTGGCTCGTAGATATCTTGCAATGCTGGCTACAAAAGTCCCATGCAAATGACTGTTCTGACTTTCAGGTGACACTGTATGTAAGAAGCAGACAGCAGTATCTCCTATAAATGTAAACAAATGTGTTTGTCTTAGTGATTGGCTGAACAAGAAGTAGGACTGAGTGGACTTGTAGGTTCTAAAGTTTTACATTGTTTTGCTTTTGAGTCCAGTGATGTAACAAAAAATCTACATTTGTTAGTTACGCTTTCACAATAAAGAGATTGCACTATAGTACTTGTATGAGGTTAACTGAAAAATACTATTTCTTTTATCATTTTTACAGTGCAAATATTTGTAATAAAAATAATAATATAAAGTGAGCACTGTACACTTTGTATTCTGTGTTGCAACACAAATTAATATATTTGAAAATGTAGAAAAACATCCAAAATATTTAATAAATTTCAATTGATATTCTATTGTTTAACAGTGCGATTAATCGCGATTAATTTTTTAAATTGCGATTCATTTTTGAGTTAATCGCACGAGTTTACTGTGATTAATCGACAGCCCTACTTTTAAATAATACAAAATGATTCACTCTTTGGGTTTTTTTGTTGTTGTTTAAGTAATTTAAGTTATTTACCTCACTTAGAGGATCAGATGTGTATGATGACTTGCCTGATAGTAGATGTCTACTCCGGGACAGCTGATTAATTGCATATGCTGGCGAATGAACACCTGCTGGTCTTTAGATATAAAACAGGAATGACATAGACATTTCAACCAGCTTTTCCTTTTAATCTACACGGCAATTGCTTGTATTAGTTCATCATTTACCGATGCTACAGATAATTAGTTTACTATTTACAGATGCTATACATACTTATAAAGAACAGCTAACAAATCCGTAACACAAATCAAAACATAAATCCCTAAAATGAAGAAATGTCTAAAACTATGGGCCTGATCATGCAGTCACTCCATTGTTCCAGTCCAAATCCCACTGAAATCATTTCAGTCTGAACACATTATGCCTCCAGGTGCTGCCACGGAACTGGGGTGCCTGGTCTGCAGGGGTTCCATTTCAGCTTTTGGGGGCAGGGGGCAACCTTAACAATGATTCCAGGGGCTGCTTAGGCACCTGAAAATTCTAGGTTTTATTTGCAGATAACAATTTAGAAATTAGCTGACAGGAGCACTGTATCTACTTTCTGTTTAAAGAAAGAAAAAAATATATACAACACCAATTAAAGCCATATTTTAAATTTATATGTAAATTTACAACGATCAGGAGATAATACAGCAAGATATTCACAATCCCAAGCCTTGCGGTATCAGTTTTGGAGCCTTAACACAGATACCAGAAACACAAGTTTGATACTTTGGTACACTGTCTTTCGTAGAGATAAGTAAAAATAAATAAAATCTGCTTAAAATCTGCTTACTTTCTCTAACAGACACACTCTGTTACTGCCATTATCTATTCCATTTTAGTCTATAGTTTTTCATTCTACTAAAACCACATTTACTTAATTTTAATAAATGCAATATTTTTCTCTTTTATTAAGAATGAGATTTTATTTTTCTAATTGTTTTGGCATTTATGTTTACCAATCACAATCATGGACATGACTCACTAACGTCTGACTCTATCATTACTATTAGAATCAGACTTGGAACCACGTTTGTTTTTGTACAAATTTTAAGCTATTTTACAGATATAATTAAAAATACAATTTGAAAATAAGTGACCATCTCCACAGTATCTATAGTTATGTGTTTAGCTAATTGATTTTAAATTGGCCCTGCTAAGATGAGTATAAACTAAATTTACATCCTAGAAGGATACTATTATTTGATTGTACCACTTTAAATAATGACTGACAAAGCACAATATGGTAATAAAGTAATAACGATACTCCAGCCAGGACAGATTAGGCATTTTAGAACTCACTACTCAAAGAATTAAATTTAAGCATAAGAGAGAAATAAAATTATGAAATGCACAGACCAGACAAAAACTAAAATAACAGTACTATAATCCTGAAAGAATAAAATTAGAGAATATATGTGCACTGCACATTTTGACAGGAAGTAACAAGAAGTAACAATAAGAATAATAATATTGTGTGTTAGAGAATGTGTGCGTGTGTGTGAGAGAGAGAGAAAGAGAGAGAGAGAGGGACAGACTGTGTGTGTGCCTGAGTGTGTCAGCGCCTGTCTCTAAGTGGAACTTGTTCAGTACAGCAGCAGCCGCAGCTCCCCCTCCTGAGCCAGAGGCACCAGCACAGACAGGCTACCTGTTCCCCAACCCCATCGGAGACCCACTAGGGCATAGCCACCTCTTGCATCAGGTGAGCTTCCCCCGTGCTGCACCAGCCATGGATCAGCATCCCAAAGAAAGGGAGACTTCTTTGGGAGTGTGTAAGAGAGCCTGTGTGTGTGAGAGAGAGTGTCTGTTGGGGGAGTGTGGGAAGGGTGATGGGAGCTGGGCAACCGGAGAGCAACTGCTGCGGGCTGGGCACCCAGCTCTGGGAGGAGTGGATACAGGGGAGCAAAGGCAATTTTGGGGTGGCTATAGTTTCCACAAACACCCCCAGCACCATGCCTGTTTGTAAAATTATAACGTAGTTAGAAACTCAGGGGGAAAAGAGGGCCCCTTCACCCTCCTTAAATGGCACCCCTGCTGGTCTGCTTCTCCAGCCAGCCCAGCTTCCACAGAAGCATAGTTATCCCTCAGACTATGATAATTCATTTCTATTAATTATAAAGTCCTTTGATAACATGTTAAACTTCATGCAGTTTTTAGGCAAAATAACTTCAGCCCAAAGACCCAATCTGAATGTCCCCCCCTCCCAACACTTGGCAGCTTTTGATCCTGCATTTAGGAGCAGCTGGTGAAGCTGTCTCTCTCAGGGACACAATTTCCACATTTTAGCTCCTACATGGACTCTCACGTCTCCTTGACTGAAATTTTCATAAATTATTTTTGGGCGCGTTAAGCTATTGCTCAGTCTCTTTCATGTTGTAGTTTTGTTTTATTTTCACACTAATCTCAGAACCACAGTGAATTTTTTCTTTACATTTGGAGTATTGTAATATACCATGGATGAAATAATGAATAAACCATCTCTAATTTAATTATTGTTGCTAAATATGATTTGCATTCTGTAAAGGAATCAGCCTATCCACTATTGCAAACAATGTCCGATTGCATGAAACTTATAGACTGTTGTTTTGTAATGCTAATTATTTGCATAGCAAGTTTGGAATGAGGCACCCATTCTTAGATGCATACTCTTTCAAGGAATTTACTTTTTCTTTGTTTCAGATAAACAAGAGCTCTAAACTGCACAAGAATTTGATTGGATTTGGCAACCATTATGCTAGACATCTGTACTCTCACAAACCGTTCCTACACGTTTATACACTGAATTAGTCTTTCATTATGCAGCTGAACTCCAAATAAACAAAAGGATTGCACAATTTGTTACTTTTGTAGGCCGAACACATTACACATACCAGGGCCTCCTTTCATTCCTCCATTTCCCCCGCACCTTCAACAAGCTCCCTGTGAGCCACCTTCCCATCCCTATTTCAGGGACTCCAAGCAACCTGCCTCCAACACTTTTCTCCCTCATGCCATGGTCTCTATGTATCCCCCCCCACTGCTACATGCTAGGGGCTCATTGTGCCCCTCCGATTCCCTCCTCCACCACATGCAGAGGGTCAATGTGCCCATTCCCCCACATGCCAAGGTCTCTGTGTTGCCCATGTTCCCATACAAGGGTCCCCTGTTCTTCCTTCTCTGCCAGAGGCCTTCTCCAAAATGGCAGGGTCTCTCTCTACTGCTTCATTTCTCCTTCCCCATATTTTCCCCTTCTTTACCATGGCAGGGGCGCTGTGTCAACCTCACTCTTCCCCACCTCATGCCAGCAACCTGTGTGGCTCCCATGGCCCCCATACCATTGTCCCCCATTTTCCTCCTCAGGCCCGGGGCTTTGTGTCCCCCCACATTCCATCCACCTTCTTAATGCCTTAGAGATACAAACAGAAATGCCATCACATGGAATGTTAGACCTTGCTTTGCTCAGCCATAAAGTATAATAAAGAGCAAATGTCTTCATGAAAAGAAAAGGAGTACTTGTGGCACCTTAGAGACTAACAAATTTATTTGAGCATAAGCTTTCGTAGCTCTGTAAATGCTTTCATTTCCTACTTTATGCCCTAGCAGTATGTTAGCTTTAATGAAAATAGGTTTCAGAGTAGCACCCGTGTTAGTCTGTATTCGCAAAAAAGAAAAGGAGTACTTGTGGCACCTTAGAGACTAACAAATTTATTTGAGCATAAGCTTTCACGAAAGCTTATGCTCAAATAAATCTGTTAGTCTCTAAGGTGCCACAAGTACTCCTTTTCTTTTTTTAAATGAAAATGTTTCTCGTGATGCAGTAGCTCTTAAACTAGGCTTGGTGTGTTAAAATATTTAGATTAATATTTGTGGTAGCTAGAAAGAAAATTGTGCTCATCCAATATAAATACACAAATAGCAACTGTTTTTGTTTGCTGTATTATAAAACTTAAGTGATGTTTTTAAATTTAGTTCCAACTTGCAAATAATACCCTTTTCAGAGCAAGCTTCACTTAATTTTCCAGTCTTACTAGAAGAATACTTCTAAAACTTAAATGAGTAATTTTACATAAAGCATTAAAGGAAATATTAAGTGGGTGAAGACAACAGTCTCTACTTGTAAAAAAATAGCTGATGCAGTCATTCAGTTGCAGTCATGAAAAAATACTAAATTCTATGAGACTTACAAACTGATCTTCATTTTAGAAGCAAAGTATTAAACAAAATATTACTACCAGAGAGTGCATATGGGTCAAAAGTTACATTATGAGCAACACAATGTGTTTCTTTTACTTGATAAGTAAAACTAGCTAACAAATTATAGTTTCTAATTAAGAACATTTTCTGTCAGATACCATACAATGTCCCAGCCTAGTTGACTTCCTTTTTTTTCCTTTCTGTACAATATCTGACAGCTCATACTTAGATGCAGACAGTTAGTTCAATCCCAGTTAAGCAGTATCCAGAAAAGAGCTGAACATATCAACCACCAATCAATCCATTACAAGAAGTCTCATCATACTTTCCATCCTGTGAGTAGAAGGTAGAGCACTCCACCAGATCACCATCTAGGAGTGCAAAATGAAAGAGTGCTGCTTTGTGGAATTCTTCCTTGCATAAACTCCTGCTGGATTGGACATTTATACATGGGCTGGGAGCAGGACTTGGGAGACTGCCATGCAAATGGCACAGTATTCTGACCCAATCCTGTAGAATGTTTCTGGGCAAGTTATTGCTGATACTAAGGTGGTTTTACATCATCTATCAAAGCATATGGTCTGACGTGCTATGTCAATTCCTATGTTCCTGATCACAGTGCAGAAAAGTGCATTTCTGGGGAGAAAAATCTGTACACTTATGCATCAATAACTATACAGTAGCCCTGCATTCTGGATAGCTGAAACAATTCCATGTCAATATAAACAGCATTAAACACATAATAGAACTATCAACAGCATACTGTTTCTTACAGATAATTTACAGATTTCATTGGAGTTGAATAACTAACAAATCCTATAATCTGCACTTTTGGTCAGTTACATTGTTTCTTCTTTTAAGTGAGATCTATAAAACTATGGGAATACTCTTGCAAGGGAAATGGTAGAAACTAAACTAGACAAAACTCTAGAAAAGATTCACTAGGGAACAATCCTGGACTACGTGGAGGATGTACCAAATTACCTAATAGGCTTTTACCATCCCTAACTTCTGTTCCTACAGTTTCCTACCTAGTAACTGATGGATTTCTTGAAGGAATGTTATAAGCTCTCAATACTCTGATAAGAAGCTTAAGATCTCCATCAGAAACAGTCTGCGCTGGAACTTTTTTTCTCTCTTTTCTTTGTGGCTTTAAATGTCTTCTACGTTCACCTAACTTAAAAACTGCATTCCTCAATTGGCTAGATAAAGTTGAAAATGTTTTAATCAGCTTTATATATAAACATCTTCCTTTATTATACATGATTTAAGAAAATGGAAAATTTGTTACCTTTCTATGATTGTCCTCTACATGAAGGCTCCACAAAGTCCACTTCAGACCTTACCATGCAAATCTAATTCACCTGGGAAGCATTTAGAAACTACAGTGAAATGTGCATTACAAGCCCCATATAGTCAGATATTAGGACAAAAGAAGAGTTTTCACTCTTTCCTAAAATCAGTAACATTTGGGGACCACTATTTGGAACAGCCTCCTGCCAAAGGAGATTTCTGCAACAGAATGAAGGTAAAGCTTGTAGTGCTTAAAAAAAGTGTTGATTGATGAGCAGGTGACAGCTTTACAGATTTCATTTAAAGTACCTGATGCCCTTTCTACACAGAATGTTACTGTGGAAAGTGTGGAGTAGGTTCTGATCTCTTTTGTAATCAAGGCTAAGTATGTGACTCCCAGACTTTGACTCCCTCAGGGAACAGATGGCCAGGATCCCCTGGGGGACTAACATGAAAGGGAAGGGAGTCCAGGAGAGCTGGCTGTATTTCAAGGAATCCCTGTTGAGGTTACAGGGACAAACCATCCCGATGAGTCGAAAGAATAGTAAATATGGCAGGCGACCAGCTTGGCTTAATGGTGAAATCCTAGCGGATCTTAAACATAAAAAAGAAGCTTACAAGAAGTGGAAGCTTGGACATATGACCAGGGAAGAGTATAAAATATTGCTCGGGCATGTAGGAAAGATATCAGGAGGGCCAAATCGCACCTGGAGCTGCAGCTAGCAAGAGATGTCAAGAGTAACAAGAAGGGTTTCTTCAGGTATGTTGGCAACAAGAAGAAAGCCAAGGAAAGTGTGGGCCCCTTACTGAATGAGGGAGGCAAGCTAGTGACAGAGGATGTGGAAAAAGCTAATGTACTCAATGCTTTTTTTGCCTCTGTTTTCACTAACAAGGTCAGCTCCCAGACTGCTGTGCTGGGCAACACAAAATGGGGAAGAGATGGCCAGCCCTCTGTAGAGATAGAGGTGGTTAGGGACTATTTAGAAAAGCTGGACGTGCACAAGTCCATGGGGCCGGACGAATTGCATCCGAGAGTGCTGAAGGAATTGGCGGCTGTGATTGCAGAGCCCTTGGCCATTATCTTTGAAAACTCGTGGCGAACGGGGGAAGTCCCGGATGACTGGAAAAAGGCTAATGTAGTGCCCATCTTTAAAAAAGGGAAGAAGGAGGATCCTGGGAACTACAGGCCGGTCAGCCTCACCTCAGTCCCTGGAAAAATCATGGAGCAGGTCCTCAAAGAATCAATCCTGAAGCACTTAGAGGAGAGGAAAGTGATCAGGAACAGTCAGCATGGATTCACCAAGGGAAGGTCATGCCTGACTAATCTAATCGCCTTTTATGATGAGATTACTGGTTCTGTGGATGAAGGGAAAGCAGTGGATGTATTGTTTCTTGACTTTAGCAAAGCTTTTGACACGGTCTCCCACAGCATTCTTGTCAGCAAGTTAAGGAAGTATGGGCTGGATGAATGCACTATAAGGTGGGTAGAAAGCTGGCTAGATTGTCGGGCTCAACGGGTAGTGATCAATGGCTCCATGTCTAGTTGGCAGCCGGTGTCAAGTGGAGTGCCCCAGGGGTCGGTCCTGGGGCCCGTTTTGTTCAATATCTTCATAAATGATCTGGAGGATGGTGTGGATTGCACTCTCAGCAAATTTGCGGATGATACTAAACTGGGAGGAGTGGTAGATACGCTGGAGGGGAGGGATAGGATACAGAAGGACCTAGACAAATTGGAGGATTGGGCCAAAAGAAATCTAATGAGGTTCAATAAGGATAAATGCAGGGTCCTGCACTTAGGATGGAAGAATCCAATGCACCGCTACAGACTAGGGACCGAATGGCTCGGCAGCAGTTCTGCGGAAAAGGACCTAGGGGTGACAGTGGACGAGAAGCTGGATATGAGTCAGCAGTGTGCCCTTGTTGCCAAGAAGGCCAATGGCATTTTGGGTTGTATAAGTAGGGGCATAGCGAGCAGATCGAGGGACGTGATCGTTCCCCTCTATTCGACACTGGTGAGGCCTCATCTGGAGTACTGTGTCCAGTTTTGGGCCCCACACTACAGGAAGGATGTGGATAAATTGGAAAGAGTACAACGAAGGGCAACGAAAATGATTAGGGGTCTAGAGCACATGACTTATGAGGAGAGGCTGAGGGAGCTGGGATTGTTTAGTCTGCAGAAGAGAAGAATGAGGGGGGATTTGATAGCTGCTTTCAACTACCTGAAAGGGGGTTTCAAAGAGGATGGCTCTAGACTGTTCTCAATGGTAGCAGATGACAGAACGAGGAGTAATGGTCTCAAGTTGCAATGGGGGAGGTTTAGATTGGATATTAGGAAAAACTTTTTCACTAAGAGGGTGGTGAAACACTGGAATGCGTTACCTAGGGAGGTGGTAGAATCTCCTTCCTTAGAGGTTTTTAAGGTCAGGCTTGACAAAGCCCTAGCTGGGATGATTTAACTGGGACTTGGTCCTGCTTTGAGCAGGGGGTTGGACTAGATGACCTTCTGGGGTCCCTTCCAACCCTGATATTCTATGATTCTATGATTCTATGTTTCAGTGATAAAATACTCAATCCACCTAAGTACAGAGATTTGCAAGCTTTCAAGTTCTGATGCATAGGGTGGAAGAAAATGAATTAAGATGATGTTTTCCAGAGTTAGAACCTATCAGTATGAATGAATGGTTTATGAAAGTTTCTAGTGCTATAAGCATATCCCAGATAAGGAAGATAATAGGTGTCAGTGTTGGTTTATGTAGAAATGCTATGTTAAAGAATCTTGATACCATTGGATGATCTACCAGAGATTCGGATACACTTATGTTTACGACACTGCTTAATACTGACAGACCTGTGATGTCACAGTGGATGTCAGGCCTAGCTGTATGTCATTCTGTAAGAAATCTAGAAGAGCTGTACCATTTGGTTTCCTAAGGCTCACATTTCTATATTGAAAGTAATATAAGAATTCTGTCCAAAACCTTGCATAAATCAAGGGGATAGAATAACTATGGGCGATTAACTTTGGAAAAATATCCCCATCTTATTTAAGACTTGTTACTCAACAGCCGAACTGTCATGCTCAGGTAGTCTGGATTGGGATGCAAGAGTAGGCTCTGTCACAGAGATTATGCCACCTGGGAAAATTGAATGGAGACTTCAGGAATATCTCCATTCAGTCAAAATACTCTGGTCTTTGGTTATAAGAATAACCAGTTTTCCCTCCTTATCTTCTGAATTATTCTCCTTCATGCCAGCAGAGAAAGGAAAGCATAGAGAAGAAGGTTCTGATATCTGTGAGCCAGTGATCTTTGATCCGCTTCCCATGTCTAGAAGAGCCTTGCCTTTGGTTTAATCTTAATGCAGATAGGTACACCTCTCTTGATATCCCTCAAACACTTCCTAGTTCAGGGAAGTATTGCAAATTCTATCCACTGACAGCTTAGCCAGTCCACTTATCTGTTCGTTGTCACTGTTGCACGGGTAACCCTGATACAGTTTCGGTGATCTTCCTCGCATAGAAAAGAATCTGCATTACTTCTGCATTTTAGACTTGAGTTTTGTGTTCCAGGATCCACTACAGAACTGAGAATAGGACCCTGGAACTTTCCCCCTCAGAGATGGACTGGACTTTGGAGCGTTCTAGTCTTTCACACCAAGGGCCCTTGATTGATGAGAATGATCCACTGATACAGTTTGCTGACCCTTTGGAGCTGAAAAGTACTGACCTTCCCTTTCCATTGCCCCTAGGTGTGGTGAGAAGCAAAGGCCCCAACTAATGATTTAAACTCTGAGCTTCTTCCCTTGGCAGAATGAGACCTGCTGGTTGTGAGCAATCATAGTAGAGTCCTGCTTCTATTGCTCCTGAAGGGTCTTATAAGAGATAGAGCATCTCTTGGCCTCTGGTTTTCCTTATCTGGCTCACACTGTCGTTATGCAAGGAGTGAGAAACTGAGAGGAGCTCAGCAGGTGGTCTCATTTGGAGAATAAAGCCTCAAAAATTTCAGCCTAAAGGAAATGGGGAAGGTCTCACTCACTGTTGCCCCAAACTCTACTTTAAATGCTAAGGATAATGTGGGAGCACTGAACAGCTGCTGTTTGTCCCGCCACAGGCAGAGAATCTAACATAGAAGTAGAAGGGGTAGGCCAAGTCAGAGGGCTTGAGGACAAGTTTGAACTGCCTCTGGTATTTTCAGGAAGAGAGCTGCAGCTAAAATGTCTTAGGCTGAGGGAAGAGATCAGAATCAAGATAATTTTCCATGCTGATAATTCTGACTCACTTCTAAAATGTTGCTTGATGGATTCATGAAGAAGGAACCGCAAAGAGAATTCATTTAATCTCATCAAGTTTTGTTTTGTTTCTTAAATTTGATTTCCACTTTTAATATTTTCAATTTATAGATTATTCTTTTTGACACTTTTCATGTAAATGTAATTTAGAACGTAAAGATTATAGGAACTATTCCTGAAAAATGTGAATCTTCTCATATGTTATGGATTCCTGGTTTTTCCAAAAGAAGCAAACTTTCTGAAGTTTAGGCTCCATTTGAGATACAATTCTGCATTCCTAACACAGTAACTCCGAGGATATATACCAAAAAGGATATAGAGACCAAAAATGAAACTTGATATTCCCCAAGCAAGTTAATATGATGAACTGGCTAGTCCTGCACAGAAGTGAGATTAGCAAGTTTAGGCAATACTAAAACTAGAACATTTTCAGAATAGAATCATACATTAAAAAAATTACCAATTAAAACATTCTTTGTATTTTTCTACCTATTCCCTTTCTGACCGATTAAAAAAATCCAAAAATTCATACTGCAAACTGTTAATCACTTTTAAAAGGACCAACTGAAATGTTCTTTTTAACTTTGAGCCAAGTCACATCCATGAAACTCAGTGAGAGTCATGTGGCTATATTCTCATACACCAATTTGAAAACATATAGTATTACAAATGTGCCAAGTAAAATATTACATTAATAAAGTAATGCACTTGCATAAATTCATAATCTTTTGATACATTCATTAATTCAAAGTTTAGTTTTTAATTATACCTCATAGATATAATTTCTTCATAATCGCTCACAATATCCATTAAATTAAATTTGTGCTTAACTTTGAGAAGTCGCTTTAAAATTAGTTTTCTCATCTGCAAAAAATAATTGAGTTTTTCATGAAAGATAACATCTCTAAAATGAAAATTAATATTTGTAAATATATAGGCAGGAATTCTCCACTATGGCACTTTCATGCTACAGTGCCCGGTTCAGGCCAGGGGAGGATTCCCCCAGTTCAGAATTCTTCTAAAGCAGTTTACACTGCCTGGCAAATCCACTACTGCAAGCCCCAGCAAATAGGTCGCAGATTCGATGGAAGGGAAGTGAGGTAGTGTAGACATCACAGATACCTCTGTTGCTGTTCTTCCTTATGTTGCAAACCATGTGGCAGCCTAAAGAAGCCACGATAACTTAGACAGCTTCCCCAGATTTCCTTAGTTATTCTGGGATCATTTTGGCCCCCGCAGCAGACTGGAATCTACAAAGGTGGCATTAAGCCACCTTCCTCCCACAACCTGTGTTGAGAGATTTGTGCTGTACCTCTTAGATCTGCAGCACAAAATTACACCCACAGAATTAACGTACATGATAATTCTAATGGACAGAAAACGTCTCCCCACACTCAGGGCGAGTAATTTGTCTGGACACTGAAAAAGTGCCCTTGGGACAACAGAGGAGAAATCCTTGCCCCTTATCTTCAAAAGAGTCAAAAGTGTCGTGAAACATACTCCCATTATAACCAGCTGAGAAGAAAAGATTCAAAGCCCCCTCCACCTTCTCTAGGGTATCCCTGCCTCCATTACTTACATTTGCTCACCACTCCTGGACTTTGTGTATGGCAGCAACAGAATAATTTACTAAAATATCAGTTTCTTAAATTCTACTTCTGAAAATGCTGAGGTGCTATTACTTCAATAAGAGTTAAAAGGACTCAACATGCCAGGAAGTACTGAGCATCTTACAGGCATGAGCCTTTGGTCTGGGCCCTAGTCATTGTCACTCTGCGGCTGGTGCATACAGTGCAGTGACAGACATTGGTAATGGAACATGGTGCCCCTCACCTCTAGGTCACCAGCTGAATTCCAGTGCTGGCTGGTAGGAACCAGAAGTCATCACCATCTGATAGCTATTCAGTATTCTATACAAAATTAATTGGTGGTATCAGTCCAATTGAGGACAAGTGTCCAGCTCACCAAAAACACCATCACAAATGACTCCCTTATTTAAAGTCTGGAAGCCAAGGATTGTATGGATATAGAGCCTCAGCTCCAGAAGTCATCTCTTCAGAAAAGGTTTTAGGCTCATTAGTGATGAAGTTTGGACTGCTGCTGCACATTCTACTGTTATTCATTTTCTAGTATATTTCAATCCAACACTGTAATAAGTATTATATTCACATTACAGATTCTGAAAAGAAAATGTTGGTCATTTTTCTCATAGCCAATACAGTCATGTCAATATTTGTCATACCTTCCTTATAAAGTTGGCAGATCTAATCCTTTGTGCAGTAATAGGATCCACATCTGTCATTGATATATCCTTCTCTAATTGGCTTTCATATTCCTGAATATAGAATTAGGTAATTTTCCTGGATCATATACTGATCTTTTCAAAAAATTGTAAAGAAAATGAAGAGAGGCATTTAAACTTTTTAAAAACTATGATGAAATTAAAAGAAGTTCCAGAATATGACATCTCTGCTGGATTCTCTCAAAGTTGTATCCCTAAACACTTCACAAAGTTGTAACTAACAACAACAACAGAGGGAAAGAGAAATTAAAATGTATAGGCAAGAGGAGAAATATGTGTTTCCCCATACATGACCTGAAAACAAAAGGAGAGTCAAAGAGGTGCAGAGATACAGCAAGCAGTTTTATGAAAACAGGAACTACAGGGGAAAATGTGTTGGAACTAAAAGTAGTGAGACCGTGTGATAACACTGAGAAAAAAAACTGATGCAAATTGAGCATAGGGCAAAGGAAGAGAAGTAGGGAAAGAAAAAAACATCATTGAACCACCCATTGTGAGATGGTGGGAAAAGACAAAGAAAAAGCTGGTGGTAGTTGGAAACAATCTATGGAGGGTTTTAAAAATAAGCAGAACGCTTCTGAAATGAATACTGCAATGAACTAGGGAGCCAGTGGAGAAATTTGAGAGGAAAACATGATTCTCTGTACGTTTAAGAAAATAAGCCAAGGTATTTTGCAGTTTGGAGAGCTGGAACTTGGGGAGGATCAAGATGAGAGAAGATGAAAGCATGGAGAAGGATTTCAGCCAAGGTGAAGCTGAAATAGTGAAAAGGAGGTAAATGGAATGTCTGAGTAAAGAAGGAAGACAGAGGAGATGGAGTGACGCTGCAGGATTTTCCTCTGGCTGTATTTCCCGAGATATTTAGCTGAAGAAAATGAAGATGAAGCCACAAGTTTACTTTGTGAGAGCATGCAGAGAGGCTCAACGTGGAGAAGTCATTAAAGATGTCAAAAGATATAAACAGCTGAATATCATCAGTAAATAATGCCAGCACTTCCTGATATTAACCATACTTGTGGGAGCACAGGAAATACTGTTCCAAAGTTCTCATTCTGTGGCCACTGTCTTTACTGCATGTTGCATTCTATCTATGTTATGCATACTTATACATGCATCCTAGAGAGAATACTGATGATCAAAGAAGGACCACAGGACAAAACAGGCAGTTCATAGAATCAGAAGATTAGGGTTGGAAGAGACCTCAGGAGGTCATCTAGTCCAAACCCCTGGTCAAAGTAGGACCAACCCCAACTAAATCATCCCAGCCAAGGCAGTTGTATTAAAGGAGAATTACCAATGCTGCCTAGAACTCATTTGGTATCAGAAAGAGCTAGAGGGGACAAAAGACATCCCTGGATATTTTTATTTAAAAAAATGTAATCAAGGAGCATTCAGAGATAGCTAATATAACAGGACCCCAAGAAGTGTCTGTGTTTGCCCTCATTTTTTCTTAGCAGCAGAATCTATACTTGGGTTAAGTTCACAAGAAGCAATTATTTCCTAGAGACTGAAGCAACTTTGTCCAATTTATTGTGTTAAAATTTCAGGATCACATTACTCTGACTAGCACTTTACAACATTGAACTCAACAAGGACTACTTGAGTAATGAAATGCTATTCAACATGAATAAGGACATTGGAATCTGGCTCTTAGGCATTAAATCATGATAATGTAAAAGATTGCACATGTCCTTGCTGCATATAGAAATCAAATAGGAAGAGAAAAGTTGAATTCAACTACCGTGAAAAATCAGAGATTAATATTAAACTCAGATTGTCATATATAACATGAAACAAGGATCATAGTGGAAACATTAAATACCTGAATGACTGCATCTGGTATCTCTCTATCATATAGTGGTATTTGCTGAAAATGGCAGAAATCGAACGGCTCTGAGTTCCTAAGCTGCAACAGCTGGAAACGTTTACACTTTTTAATCTCTTCTTCAGTAACAAAGTTAAATTCTTCTTGCAGATGTTCAAGACGAAAATATTTTGACATAGTTTGTTCCTTCGATCTTGCATACTGTTAGAGAAAGTAAAAGCAAGGTTCAAATATTTTTAAACTTTTTGGATGATGACTAACAAATTTTGCTCTTTGTTCTTATAAAGTGAAACTGTACTGGCTTGAGCCAAGCAATGAACCAACAGGTTCTAAGCAAACTTCCCATACTTCTAACAATACATCTCAGTATGACCTGCAATACCATCGCTATTATTAGGGGCTTCTCTTCAGCATAGATTTTATGATGTAAACAAATGCCCACATTTTTTCTGTTGGTATTAACTTTAAGGAGAAACTGACATTTGAGTTTGTATGGTATTTTTATTTGTTCTATTTAAAAATCCACCTATCATTTTTCTATATCACAGAAATTAAATGACTGACTAACCTGTACTATCTCTGTATACATCCATTGGCCTAGGAAATTCTAAAGCTGTTTCTTAAAATACTTCACCAAATTCTGCTCTCTCTCTTTCACCTGTGAAATCCTACTTATTCCAGTGAAGTTACATGGGTATAACAGAGTGAAGTTTAGCTTACTGCCTTTGTAAATGAATAAAATCAATTTAATAAGCTTTATCATTCTCTTTTGGTATAATGTGAGCAGGTTTAATGGGCAGATGCCATGGAATGTTGCACTGGTCACATGCCACTAGCCAAGGAAATTAGTAGGAAACAGATTCCATAAATCTTCTTGGAAGTATAAAATGTAAACTAAGTTTACCTGAGTAAAGGTTTGATTTGGAGTGGAATCGCAGCCCCAGACTGGTCTGGTGAGTGGATTGAAGGGATTGAGTAGTTAGTTGTAAGATTCAGCTGTTCCTCACAGCGAGATCAGGCTGTGGTTTTGATTACTGTAGCCACTAAGAGGTTATACATCTCCAATTTCTCATGACCAAATTTGAGGTAAAAGAAATCTTGTCTGAGATTATAGTTAAGGAAAAAGACCTAATACAAAACTCAGTGAAGTTGCTGGAAAGACTATCATTGACTTCAATGGTCTTTGGATTGGGCTCATTCATAGTTATTTATATCTCAAGATCATTTCAGACTTATTCTTGAATATGCTTAAGCATTGGTATGTTTAGCAGTTTTTTTTGTTATTCTTTCAACCCTAATTCAATTCTCATTTTCTCTTGGTATGTAGCCCATTATTAGTGTAAGATGATAAATATTTTTTTCTGTTTACCCTAGTTGCTTTGCTAGAAGTATGTTGTAAAATATTACATAGAGAAATAGAGTCTAAAATGATCACCTTTGAAGCAGTCCACTCAGTATCTACAAAGGGATCAAGGGAGACAACCCTTAGCCTTTCAAAAACTTTAAAATGAAAATTAAACTAGATTTTGTAGCAGTGAAGCCTCTTCTCGCCTTTGAAAAATTCCCCCAATTGCATAGTGAAGTCAGCTGTTCAGACAGTGATCAGAAGTCATTACATGGACTCTAGAAAAAGTCCACAGAGCCCCAGTAATTTTCAGCTATTATCATTGCACCACATTTGACCACCACCTGGTTAATCTCTGCAACTACTACTGAGCAGCTGCAGGATCACCGAACCCAGTGCTTCTCAAGCTATCTGATGTGGGGGACCGGCAATTTTTTTTTCCCCAATGTGTGCGCAGACCAGCAGCTGATGGCTCACAGACCGGCACCGGTCCATGGACCACCACTTTGAGTAGCACTGTCCTAACCAACAGCAGTGTCTCTCTAGTAGGATAGCTCCTGTTTCCATGCATAAAGTTAACTTCCTTCTGAATCCTTGAGATCCACAGAGTGAATGAAGTAGGGAAAACCCTATGAGGCTCCCCCCATCAGTGTGTTTTCCTCAGCCCTAATCTATCTCTAAATGATGTACTGAAATGACAAGACTTGAAAAAGAAACAAAGAATACAATTCATGACACAAAATGACTGCAAATTGTTTGATTAATTTGCTCTCCCGGGCTTCACCATCATTTGTTTTAATAGAATCAATAGATTTATGATCTAAGTCTGCTGCAGTTCATGTAAACAATGGGGTAAGATTCATAGTGTGGTATAACACCAGAAGGAAGAATGACCAGAAAGAGTTCAGAGCAAGTGACCAAAGTTAGGGAAAGGATATGAGAGGAAGAAAAGGAGAGGGGGTAACTATCTGATTCAAGTAGAATCTACAATAAAAATAGGCACACTTATAATTAGCGAGCAACATCTTGTTGCTCCAAGTAAATACATAAATTATTCAACTTTGCTCTCACTTCTTTTGGCATCTTCAGAAATCTGGAACAGAAGTAGTCTTACAGTTCAGTCCCATATTATTTATAACCTTGGAGCCAAAGATCTCCTGTGAAAAATGCTTTAGTAGTCAATATCTAGAAATTCCCTAACTCCTGTCATGTTAGACTCAATACATATTTTCTTCCAGAAGCAATTATAAATTATTACAAATTCCTAATACTGAACTCTGCTAAACATTACCATAATGAATTCCATCAAATCTGAATACTCAGGGTCATTAGGATCAATCTTGACTTCTTTAGCCCATTCAATAAGTTTCTGTCTGTCAGTGAACCACAGAAGTCCAGTAGCTATTTCTGCATTTATGTTTCTTGGCACACTAAAAAGAAATGCAAGACTTTCACTTATTTTGTCATACATTAGCTCCTATATACTATAATACACACAATGGTTTCGCAAACATTTCCAATTCTCACAGACATCATCAGGTTCAGTCTTATTCTAAGTCATGACTACAAGAAATATAGAGATGGAAACACCCAAGGAATCTGCAGAAAATAGGTTAGCTGTGGTCTACAGTAAATTAGCATTATACAGAACACCTTGCCATAAAGCAAATGATAATTTAGCATAACTTTTCCCATAGTATTAAACATGAGATGCTATTTAGTGAAAACTGTGGCAATCTTATAGAAATATAAGATTTATTATTTACCTGTAACAAGCAGAGATTATTTTCTGAGATACAGGGGCTAACAGAATTCCTCCCTCATCGACTGCCCAGGATAAGGAATACATTAGTTTTCCTGATGTCAAAAGACACACCTCTTCAGTTTCATTTTCATCCAGAAGAAAAGGTACATCTGTAAATTAGAAGTTGTTGGAAAAAAATTAATCAGTATAATTATATTTAAATTTCCATCTAGTTCAGCTTTTCCCAAGCTTTTGAAAGCTGAGATCTTCAGAAAAATGAACCCAAGTACACAGATCCTTCAACCCTGCCATTTGTTGTTAAAGGTCTACCCATCTTAATTTATACATCTTCCACACCCCAATGACTAGTCTTTCACACCCACATCCCAAGACTTCTTTAGGATATAAGCACGTACTTAAATGCTTTCCTGAATCAGGATGCTTTCTTGATCTGGGGCCTAAAGGAGGAGAGCCATTCATCCCCCAGATCTTCCGGAGTATGTACAGTTCCTTAGCAGATCTAGCAAAAATTTCTGACAGGCAGTTTGTGATCTGCTGGAGTGAGGAATTGACTGGGAGGGAATTCTGAAAAAACATGCCTAGTCCCAATCCTTTTGAGACCTTCTTTATTCGTTCTTGGACTTGGTGTCCAGATTCTGAGTCAGAGCGTAGCTCCTTCCTCAGAACGATGGCTCACTAGGCCAGTTACTAAAACTTGAAATGAAAATGGCAAAACCATTATGTTGTACTTTCTCAGTGTGCCCAAGACTGTGGGTTACCCTTGTTACCACCCCCTGCCTCAGCAAGAGAGAGATTTGCTGGTGCTAAACTGAGTCACAGATTACTGTCACCCCAGTCTGTTAGCCATCACAGTCAAACTTCTCAGGACCCCTTAGATCTAGCTGGGACGAAATGAACAGTGTAGGTATCTTTTGAAAATGTTTGGTTCTATCAAGGTAGAAAGCCAGTGTCTTTCTAACATCTAAGGTATGAAAACGGGTCTCCTGTAGGGCGTTATGCGGTTTCGGAAAAAACACTGGTAGATGAATGGACTGGTTAAGAGTAAACTCTGATAGAACCTTAGGTAAGAATTTAGGGTGTGGGCATAAAGAGACTTTGTCCATGAAGAACACCTCAAAGAAGGGGATCTGCCATCCAGGCCCCAATCGTCCCAACCCTATAGGCCAAAATGATAGCTACTAAAAAGGGCGTCTTCACAGATAAATGGAGCAGAGAGCAGGTATTGGTTCAAATGGAGGTGTCATGAGGTATTTAAGTACCAGGTTAGGGTCCCAATCAGAGTGGGGTCCCTAACCTGGGAGCAGATTCCCCATTCCATTAATGACACAGGGTGGGCAAATATGAAGAACCCATCTACTAGAGGATGAAAGGCTGACATCGCAGCCAAGTGGATACTAATCAAGTTAACTGATAACTCCAATTTCTTTAGATCCAACAGATTTTCCAGGATAACTGACAGTAATACAGATTCAGGCACAAGATGGCAATGGAAACACCAGTGGAGGAATCTCTTCCATTTCTGCAGGTAAGTAATTTGGATTGACTCCTTTCTACTGTTCAGTAGTATCTCTTGCACTTCTGCAGAACAGGAGGATTATAACTTCACAAACCATTGAGGAACCACACCCTGAGACAGAGAACTCTTAGGCCAGGGTGAAGCACATAACCACATCCTGGGAGAGGAAATGAGTAATGGTCGGAAGCTTGAATGGCAGTTGGATGCATAGCTGAAGAAGGTAAGGGTACCAAGCCTGTCTCAACCAGGTCAGTACTAGAAGGATAACCCTGGATTTATCCTGTCTGATCTTGTTTATCGCAAGTATTGGTGTTAGCGGTGCTGGAGGAAACTCATAGAACAGACCTTTTGTCCAAGACAGGAGAAAGATGTCTCCCAAAGAGTGGTGGCCCTGGCCTCCTCATGAGCAGAATAGAGGACACTTCTTGTTCCTGGAGATGATAAAGAGATCCACCTCTGGAAGTCCCTACCCTTGGAATATTCTGTGGAGAATCTGAGAGTCTAACTCCCATTTGCAGTTCTGGTTGTGGTGTTCTGTATACCTGGGAGGTAGATGGCTGAAATTTGGATCTGATGGGCTATACACCAGTTCTACAGTTTCATAACTTTGGGGCACAGGGAGGGAGATCTTCCTTCTCCCTGCTTGTTGATATGCAGGCCACATTTCTGTCATGACCCTAATTTAATTTATTTGCCCCAATGAGGCGTAGGAAATGAAAGCAGGCATTCCTGACTGCCCTAAATTCCAACACGTTGAGGTGGAGACTGGTTTCCAGAGGTGTCCATCTGCCCTGAGTCATGAGGGCATTGAGGTGAACTCCTCTTCACAAAAGTGATGCATCTGTAGTCAGTTAAAGTTAGAGTTGGGTGAATGAAAGGATTGACTGCACTGCCGTTGAGTTGATTTTTCCACCAGGCTAGGGAGTTCCTCACCTGGAGAGGAAACTTGATCTGCCTGTCCAGAGTATCTCTGGCTGGTGACTAGGTCATTCTAAGCCAGCCCTGGAAGCAGCAGAGGCATAGCCTTGCATGATCGGTACAAAAGGTACAAGCTGCCATGTGACCCAAGAGTTTCTTATTGTAGTTTGAGGACTTCCCTGCATAACCCTGACCAGACCTGACAAAGTTATGAATCTGTCCATGGGAAGGTAGGCCCTGGCTGCCAACAAATCAAAGAAAACCCCTATTAGCAGTATTTTTTGTATGAGGGTTAATATGGATTTTTTATATATTTATCTGGAGACCCCATTCCTTGAAAAAAGAGCTGTTTGAGTGGAAGACATCACTGCCTTGTAGGATTGATTTTGAATAGCTAGTGATTGAGGTACATGAAGACTAGATTTGCTTTTCATCAGATGTAAGCAGTCACTATTTCCAGGACCTTTGAGAATACCCTTGTGGCCAAAGAAAGGCTGGATGGAAGAATTCTCTATTGATTGAATTGATTCTGGCCTATAGTAAAACATAGGTATTTAATGTGTGATGGGTGTAACTATATGAAAATAGGCATCTTGTAGGTCAAGGGTCAAAAAGAAAATTTACTTCCTCTAGTGAAGGAAGTATAGCTGCCAGAGTCACCATCTTGAACTTTGGAGGCTTTACACATTTGCTTAGTAGTTTTAGATCCAATATTGGTCTCCATCCTCTTTTGGCACAAAGAAATACTTTGAGTAACACCCTTTCCATTTTTGAGGAGGTGGGACTAGCTCTATTGCTCCTAATTGAAGGAGAGAGTCCAGTTCTTGTTTCAATAAAAGCTTGTGAGAAAGGTCCCTGAAGAGGGACAGGGAAAGAGAGGGAGGGACATAAAGTGGTTATAGCTTGATGTTATAACCTATATGATGCTGTAATGGCATTGGCACCTGCCTCTTGCGAGCACCCCTTTCTGGCCGATATATGCCTGCAATCACTCTGTTTTGAATGGGGCGGCACCCACCTCTCACGGGAACCCCCTTCTGATCAGGTCTGAGCCTGCTTCTTCTGTTCTTACAACGGGGTGGCACCTGCCTCTCACGAGTGCCCTCACCTCCCCTCAGCTGATGGTTCTTTCGGCTGGTCTTCAGTGACTCAGCAGACATACTATTCCCCCTTCCATTGTATATAGTCTATAGTTCTTGCTCACAGCCCTGGTATGGGGTGATAGCACCAAGGCTTCCTTCCTGGAGGCACTGCATTCTTTAACAGCCCAACAGGAGCCCATCTTGATACCCTCAGTTGGTGTCCTCTTGACAGCCCTCGCCTGGCCTCAGTCTTCAACCAGACCAGCAGGGCCCATCACGGTATCCTCACCTGGTCTGGCTAGGTTCTGGACTCAATCCCCTGGGCTCAGCCTGCCTGCATTGACCTGTCCGCAGTCCAGTTGCTCTTCCAGCCAGCCAGGCACCCAGTCCTCCCTCTTCAAGCTCCAGGCAACAACTGACTGCCCTGCCTCTGCTGCTTCCTTTTACATGGCCCTTCTGGCCCCTTACTGGTTGCTCCAGAAACCCCTCTGGTTGGCTGCTTCCTATGCAGCCACTCTAGGCTGCCAAGAGAACTTCTCCTCTGTTCTTTTCTGGGGCGGGGTAAGGCAGGGCTATGAGGCCTCCAGCAGGGGGCCTTTGGACGTAGTCCACCCAATTATACACCTCCCCTTTCAGACAGGATTGGGGCAGTGGTTTTTCCCTCGGTCCTTTTCTGCCCCCCTTCAGTCAGGGCATACTCTTTTTCTTGCCCCTGTCAGTCAGGGCCTTTTCTTCCAGGTTTCTCTTACCTATAGAGCATTCAAGAGTCCTTTCAGTACACCTTCTGGCCTCTGCCTCTGGCTTTACACAATAAAACAGTTAAAATCTTGCCTGTTGTTTCCATGGCTGTCTCTGCCTCAGTTGCCTCAGTTACTGCCTCTCCATGGCCCTTGTGGATCAGAGTCGGTCTGAAGATCCTCACTCCTGGTACCATAGTATAATAGAGTTGGTACCCGACAGTCGCAAGCACCCCCCTCTCTGGCCAATATGTGCCTGGTATCACTCAGTTTTGTCCAATTCCAGCCTCCCTATGTAATAGTGCTGGTGGGCTAGTGAATCGCTACTGATAAGCAGCCCTGGGATGTGTAGAAGCACCATGTACAAAAATAGAAAAGACTTAACCAGAAGTCTTCTTCATCCTCCTCAGTATCCTCCAATTGTGGGACAACAGTGAAAAAGGGTGGAGAGTCCTATAGAACCAGAAGACAATGGCAATCTGGAGATCAGTGTCTCAAGTACCCAGAGGCACTCGGTACACATGAGCAATGGGAACTCTGGTTCATCCAACATAAACAAGCCCTTAATTCTTGTGGTACTAAGTAAGGATTTGGTACCAACTTGGTAGGCGAAGAAGGCTGTACCACTGACTGGGAATATACCGACACTGTGACTTGCCTGGTACCACGGATGCTGAGTGGGTAGGTACTGATGGTGGGGCTATGCGAGAAGATAACTGTTTGGAGTGCTTCTCCATACCCACCTTGTCCCTCGCAGACAGTACCAGAACCCTATCAGAGATGTGTTTTTCTTTAGAACTCCAGGACTTTCCAGCCCCGCTAGTACAGGAGGAGTCTTTTGCCTCTATGGTACTGAGCCAAGAGGTCAAGGCTTCCGAGTCTGTGGATCTAGCAGAGGCCTGGGGCCATTTAAGAACGAGCTCCTTATGATGAGAGTATCCAAGTGCCCACCCTTCAAAGCTTTCTCTGAAGTTTCCATAACCTTCCTTTTCTTGAGGGAAACCTGCACTGAGGCTGAGGGGCCATTTGATCTGTAGCTCACGAAAGCTTATGCTCAAATAAATTTGTTAGTCTCTAAGATGCCACAAGTACTCCTTTTCTTTTTACTAAATACAGTAACTCCTTGCTTAACGTTGTAGTTATGTTCCTGAAAAATACGACTCTAAGCTAAATGATGTTAAGCAAATCCAATTTCCCCATAAGAATTAATGGAAACAGGGGGAGGAGGGTTAGGTTCCAGGGACATTTTTTTCACCAGAAAAAAAATCTATCTATCTATCTACACACACACACACAGAGACACAGAGTATAAGTTTTAAACAAACAATTTAATACTGTTCACAGCAATGACGATTGTGAAGCTTGGTTGAGGTGGTAAAGTCAGAGGGTGGAAGAGGATGGGATATTTCCCAGGAAATGCCTTATTGCTAAATGATGAACTAGCATTCGGCTGAGCCCTCAAGGTTAACACTTTGTTGTTAATGTAGCCTCACACTCTACAAGGCAGCACGAATGGAGGGAGGGGAGACAGAATGGCAGACAGAGACACACATCCTGTGTGTGGGAGAGAGAGAGATGCGCATTGCCCCTTTAAGTACACTGAACCCTGGTCTACACTAGAAGTTGAGGTCAAATTTAGCAGCATTAAATCGATTTAACTCTGCACCCATCCACATGATGCCCTTTTTTTCGACTTAAAGGGCTCTTAAAATCGATTTCCTTACTCCACCCCTGACAAGGGGATTAGCGCTGAAATCGGCCTTGCCGGGTCGAATTTGGGGTACTGTGGACGCAATTAGATGGTACTGGCCTCCGGGAGCAATGCCAGAGTGCTCCATTGTGACTGCTCTGGACAGCACTCTCAACTCAGATGCACTGGGCCAGGTAGACAGGAAAAGGCTGGTGAACTTTTGAATTTCATTTCCTGTTTGGCCAGCGTGGCAAGCTGCAGGTGACCATACAGAGCTCATCAGCAGAGGTGACTATGATGGAGTCCCAGAATCGCAAAAGAGCTCCAGCATGGACTGAACGGGAGGTACGGGATCCGATCGCTGTATGGGGAGAGGAATCTGTGCTATCAGAACTCTGTTCCAGTTTTCAAAATGCCAAAACATTTGTCAAAATCTCCCAGGGCATGAAGGACAGAGGCCATAACAGGAACCCGAAGCAGTGCCGCGTGAAACTTAAGGAGCTGAGGCAAACCTACCAGAAAACCAGAGAGGCAAACGGTCACTCCGGGTCAGAGCCCAAAACATGCAGCTTCTATGATGAGCTGCATGCCATTTTAGAGGGTTCAGCCACCACTACCTCAACCGTGTTGTTTGACTTCTTCAATGGAGATGGAGGCAACACGGAAGCAGGTTTTGAGGACAAGGAAGATGATGATGATGAGGTTGTAGATAGCTCACAGCAAGCAAGCGGAGAAACCGGTTTTCCTGACAGCCAGGAACTGTTTCTCACCCTGGACTGGAGCCAGAACCCATCCAAGGCTGCTCCCAGATCTGCCAGGCGGAGAAGGGACCTCTGGTGAGTGTACCTTTTTAAATAGTATACATGGTTTAAAAGCAAGAATGTTTAATGATTAATTTGCCCTGGTATTTGCTGCTCTCCTGGATGTACTCCCAAAGCCTTTGCAAAAGGTTTCTGGGGAGGCAACCTTATTCCGTTCACCATGGTAGGGCACTTTACCATGCTAGGCCAGTAGCACGTAGTCGGGAATCATTGTAGAACAAAGCATTGCAGTGTATGTTTGCTGGCATTCAAACAACATCCGTTCTTTATCTCTCTGTGTTATCCTCAGGAGAGTGATATCATTCATGGTCACCTGGTTGAAATACAGTGCTTTTCTTAAGGGGACATTCAGAGGTGGCCGTTCTTGCTGGGCTGTTTGCCTGTGGCTGAACAGAAATGTTCCCTGCTGTTAGTCACGGGGAGGGATGAGGGGTTAGCCATGAGGTGCAGGGGAAGCAAAATGCGACCTTGTAACGAAAGCACATGTGCTATGTATGTAATGTTAACAGCAAGGTTTACCGTGAAAGAATGTACCCATTGTTCTATAAAATGTGTCTTTTTAAATACCACTGTCCCTTTTTTTCTCTCCACCAGCTGCATGTGTTTCAAGGATCACAGGATCTTCTCCTTCCCAGAGGCTAGTGAAGATTAGAAGGTGAAAAAATGCACTTGCGATGAAATGTTCTCTGAGTTCATGCTGTCCTCCCACACTGACAGAGCACAGACGAATGCATGGAGGCAATGTCAGGGTGCAGGAAAGCACAAAATGACCGGGAGGAGAGGTGGCGGGGCTGAAGCTGAAAGGCGGCAGCAGCAGCGTGATGAAAGGAGGCAGGATTCAATGCTGAGGCTGCTGGAGGATCAAACTAATATGCTCCAGCGTATGGCTGAGCTGCAGGAAAGGCAGCAGGAGCACAGACCGCCGCTACAGCACCTGTGTAACCAACTGCCCTCCTCCCCAAGTTCCATAGCCTCCTCACCCAGATGCCCAAGAACACAGTGGGCGGGGGGCCCTCCGGCCACCCACCACTCCACCCCAGAGGATTGCCCAAGCAACAGAAGGCTGGCATTCAATAAGTTTTAAAGTGCTGTGTGGCCTTGTCCTTCCCTCCTCCACCATCCCTCCTGCGCTACCTTGGCAGTTATCCCCCTATTTGTGTGATGAATTAATAAAGAATGCATGAATGTGAAGCAACAATGACTTTATTGCCTCTGCAGGTGGTGATCGAAGGGAGGAGGGGAGAGTGGTTAGCTTACAGGGAAGTAGAGTGAACCAAGTGGGGGAGGGTTTCATCAAGGAGAAACAAACAGAACTTTCACACCATAGCCTGGCCAGTCATGAAACTGGTTTTTAAAGCTTCTCTGATGCGCACCATGCCCTCCTGTGCTCTTCTAACCGCCCTGGTGTCAGGCTGCGTGTAACCAGCAGCCAGGTGATTTGCCTCAACCTCCCACCCCACCATAAATGTCTCCCCCTTACTCTCACAGATATGGTGGAGCGCACAGCAAGCAGTAACAACAGTGGGAATATTGGTTTCGCTGAGGTCTAACCAAGTCAATAAACTGTGCCAGCGCACTTTTAAATGTCCAAATGCCCATTCTACCAGCATTCTGCACTTGCTCAGCCTGTAGTTGAACAGCACCTGACTACTGTCCAGGCTGCCTGTGTATGGCTTCATGACCATGGCATTAAGGAGAAGGCTGGGTCCCCAAGGATAACTATAGGCATGTCAACATCCCCAACGGTTATTTTCTGGTCTGGGAAGAAAGTCCCTTCCTGCAGCTTTTGAAACAGACCAGAGTTCCTGAAGATGCGAGCATCATGAACCTTTCCCGGCCATCCCACGTTGAAGTTGGTGAAACGTCCCTTGCGATCCACCAGTGCTTGCAGCACTATTGAAAAGTACCCCTTGCGGTTTATGTACTCGCCGGCTTCGTGCGCCGGTGCCAAAATAGGGATATGGGTTCCGTCTATGGCCCCACCACAGTTAGGGAATCCCATTGCAGCAAAGCCATCCGCTATGACCTGCAAATTTCCCAGGGCCACTACCACTTGATATCAACAGATTGCGTTGGCTACTTGCATCACAGCAACCCCACAGTAGATTTGCCCACTCCAAATTGATTCCCGACTGACCGGTATCTGTCTGGCATAGAAATCTTCCACAGGGCTATTGCCACTCGCTTCTCAACTGTGAGGGCTGCTCTCATCTTGGTATTCTTGTGCCTCAGGGCAAGGGAAAGCAAGTCACAAAGTTCCATGAAAGTGCCCTTACACATGAGAAAGTTTCGCAGCCACTGGGAATCGTCCCAGACTTGCAATACTGTGCGGTCCCACCAGTCTGTGCTTGTTTGCCGGGCCGAGAATCTGCGTTCCTGCGCATGAACCTGCCCCATTAGCACCATGATGCCCACATTGCCAGGGCCCATGCTTTGAGAGAAGTCTGTGTCCATGTCCTCATCACTCTCGTCAGCGTGCTGATGTCACCTACTCGCCCGGTTTCGCTTTGCCAGGTTCTGGTGCTGCATATACTGCTGGATAATGCGTGTGGTGTTTAATGTGCTCCAATTGCCAAAGTGATCTGAGCAGGCTCCATCCTTGCCGTGGTATGGCGTCTGCACAGAAAAAAGGCGCGGAATGATTGTCTGCTGTTGCTCTGACGGAGGGAGGGGCAACTGATGACATGGCTTACAGGGTTGGCTTACAGGGAATTAAAATCAACAAAGGGGGTAGCTTTACATCAAGGAGAAAGAAAAACAACTGTCACACAGAATGGCCCCTCAAAGATTGAACTCAAAACCCTGGCTTTCACAGGCCAATGCTCAACCCACTGAGCTATCTCTCCCCCTGGTATTTCAGGCAGGACTGAATCTCCATTAAACTTTTCAAGGTGCCCCTGACAGACCTCATCGAAACGATTGTCGGCTGTTGATTTCACGGAGGGAGGGCGGGGGGAGCAAATGAATACAAAACAAATCTGGTGTATTTCTTGTTTTGATCCACTCCATCTATCTTTTACGTCCTTGGCTGGCAGCAGACGGTGCAGTAGGACTGCTAGCCATCCTCATCTCCTGGCTGCTCGGCAGAAGACTGTGCAATAGGACTGCTAGCCATCCTCATCTCCTGCCTGCTGGGTAGAAGATGGTACAATAGGACTGCCGGCACGACTAAAGAGAATGACCTGGTCGAGTCACTCCTAATTTAGTTCCTGTGCCCATGTCTGCCCAGGCGCTCCTGACCAACCTTACCGAGGCGGCCAGGAGCACCTCGGATACGATGACGATGGTTATCAGGCCTATTGCACCGTCTGCTGCCAAAAGGCAATAGGTTGCTGCTGTTGTGTAGCAATGCAGTACTGTGTCTGTCAGCACCCAGGAGACATAGGGTGACAGTGAGCTGAGCGGGCTCCATGCTTGCCATGGTATGGTGTCTGAACAGGTAACTCAGGAAAAAAGGCACGAAACAATTGTCTGCCGTTGCTTTCACGGAGGGAGGGAGGGCCTGACGACATATACCCAGAACCACCTGCGACAATGTTTTTTTGCCCCATCAGGCATTGGGATCTCAACCCAGAATTCCAATGGGCGGCGGAGACTGTGGGAACTGTGGGATAGCTACCCACAGTAAAACACTCCAGAAGTTGACGCTAGCTTCGGTACTGTGGAAGCACTCTGCAGAGTTAATGCACTTAGAGCATTTTGTGTGGTGACACACACAATCGACTATATAAAAATGATTTCTAAAAAAACGACTTCTATAAATATGACCTAATTTCGTAGTGTAGACATACCCTGACACCATTCTAAGTACATTGCCTTTAAAAAGATCAGGAAGTTGAGATAGCTTGCTGGCTGCAGCTGCTCTCTCCATCCTGTCCCCACCCTGCTCTGTATGGAGAAGGGGTAAGTGGGGGTGTGACATTATGAGTAGAATATAATATCTCATTGAAAGGTGACAGGGCCAGGAAGAGTTAATTAACTCACAGACTGACCTGACCCATGGCCAAACTTTAAAGATGGGTTAGGAAGATATGTAAACGATTAGAGCTTTGAAATGCAAGTCTGCATTGTTAGAGATAGAAGGGTAGATGTTTGTTCAGATCTTGTGATGTAAGCAAACAAATCTTATCTATTGCTATTGCTTTGATTCAAAGATCAAAAAAGGAGTATTAACATTTAGGAAGACACTTAAGTGAAATTGTATTATTGTCAATATGTCTCTTTGAAGGTTGTGGTAACCTGTAGCTGATCTGTTTAATGGATAAATTACCCTGTAATAATTGCTATGATGTTTACCAGAAGGAAAGTTTAAGCCTATTGTTTTCTCAGGCCAAAAGGCTGCTGGAAATGTAAAAAAACCTTGGGACGTGATCCTTCTTCATCTCAGATCTGCTTTGGGTTTCAAGAGGGGGAAACCTTAAGCCATAAGGATTGAGAACCCCCGTCACTGACTGGAGTCACCAGGAATATGGACATTGGACTATAACCTATGGACTATTTCTAAAAGGACTTTTGGCAACTCTGCTCATCTCTGCTATGTATCTGAACCTAGAGAGTTGAATTCAAGTCTCTATGTATATTGATCTTTTAACCAACACACTCTCTCTTTTCTTTTTTAATAAATTTTAGTTTAGTTAATAAGAATGGACTATAAGCGTGTATTTTGGGTAAGATCTAGGTTATCATTGGACCTGGGTCTGGGGCTTGATCCTTTGGGATCAGGAGAACCTTTTCTTTTATATGATTAAATAAGATTTTCAGAATTTATCATCATATGTTTGACATGTGTGTCTGGATGGATGCCTGAGGCTGGGTGCTTTAAGGGAACTGCATTATTTGGACTTCTGAGTAACCAGTGAGGTACTACAGAAGCTGTTTTGTGCTGGCTTGGTAAATCTAAGTATTGGAATATCCACCAGCATTTGGGGTTTGTTTACCCCATTCTGTTTGCAGTTCACCCTGATTGAGTGACTTCAGCTGGATCCCACGGGCAACAGCGTCACAGGGGGGCAGGAGTAGGGAGGAGGGGGACACCCTGACATTAGTCCCTCTCTTCTCCCTCCCTTGCACAGCAAGCAGGAGGCTCCCGGAGCAGCTCCAAGGCAGAGGGCAGGAGCAGCACATGGCAGTGGGGGGAGGGACAGCTGAACTGCTGGCAATTGATAGCCTGCTGGGCGGCTGCTGCACAGGGAATTTAAGGGAGCAAGGAGCTGATAAGGGAGCTGATAGGGGGGCTGTTGGTCCACCCTGGTTCCAAGCCCCCACCAGCTAGCTGCAACGGGCTGCTCTTCCTGCCAGCAGTGGACAAAGCAGGCGGCTGCCAGCTTTAGATGAGCATGTTCCCTAATTGATCAGCAACTTAACAACATAAATGTAAACCGGGATGACTTTAAGTGAGGAGTTACTGTATTACCACAGGTTTGGTGTAAGAGGTCAGGAGGAAAAACAGTACTCTGTGAGGAGACCATCAACTCTTCTTCAAGCATCATTCAAAGAATTTAGACTTAAGAACTCGGTCTAGCAGTGCACTACACTGCTAACAGACCACTAAGCCAGGCTCAAATCTTTTTCACATATAAGTAACTTACTGCTTCCCACTTCTCCATTTATGGGTTTAACTTGCTGGTCACAGCTAAATTCCGCCTGTTCCAATACACCTTTGCTTTTCAGTACAGTATTGTCAGGAATAGGTAAATATATTTTGGCCAACACGTTTGTCCGTTTAGCTGATTCACAAATCTAAAAATAAAACAATTTGTGCCAGTAGTGGATTTAGAGTTGGTGTGACCCTGTGCTCAGCTTCATTTCTGGGGCCCCTTCTTGGGACCCAGACAAAAAAAGAACATTCTCTCTGATCTCCCGCACACCCCCAATTTTCATTCTTTTTTTCCTTCATCCTCCTCCTATAAGTAATAGGAAGCAAATGAAAATAAAGTGAGATACCTCGATTGTTTTTGTAGTTTAACTTACTTTTCCACAGACCACTTGAAAATCGTTGAGGGTCTCGGCAGACCACATAATTATGTTTCCAAATATTGTTTGTACCATTAGCTAACTATTGTAAAGTGCTTTGGATAAAAGCACTTAATAAAAAAAAATGTAAAAAAGTGTTCGGGTGTGGGGTCTGGCCAGGAGTTAAGATACGGGAGGGGGCTCAGGGCTAGGGCCAGGGGGTTGGGGTGTGGAGTGCTTACCTGTGGCAGCTCCTGTTTAGTGCGAGGAGTGCAGGGGGGGATGGGGCGGGTGCAGGAGTCAGGGAGGGCAAGGTGTGTGTGAGAGGGGTGCAGGAATCTGGGCTGGGGGTACGTGAGGGGGGTGCAGGAGCTCCCATTTGGTGCTCAGGGTGGGGGTGCGGATTTGGGTGGGTGCAGGAGTCAGGGAGGGCAGGGGCTGGGTGTGTGTGAGGGGGTGCAGGAGTCAGGACAGGAGACTGGGGGAATGTGCTGAGTGTGTGGGGGTGCTCTCAGGCCCCTGCCCTGAGTGGCTCATGGCAGGGTGGGGAGGGTATGTGCAGAGGGAGTGCGGGGGCCTCGCCTTTGCTCTGCCTTGCCCCTATTCCACCCCCTTCCCCAAGGTCCTACCTCCGCCTCTTTTCCCTCCCTCCTGGAGCGACCTGGGCATCAGCAAACATCAGTTTGGCAGTGGGGGAAGCACTGGGAGTGACGGGGAGAAACGTGGCATGCTCAGGAGAGGAGACAGGAGATTGGTTGCTGGTGGGGGCAGAGCCTGCAGCAGGAGCCCCAGGAGCTGGCAGGACCAAGCTTCTGTCCCCGCAGCTGCCCGGCTCTGGGGCCCCCTGTCATTGGGGGGGCCCTGTGCCAGGGCACCCTGTCTTTCACTGTAAATCTGCCTCTGATTTGTGCTGTAGTTAAGATGATGTGTCAAAAAAGAATAAGTTCCAGCAAAAAGATTCTGAAAGAAGCACCTCACAATCTTTAAAAAAATTCTCTTTACACCCATATGGTACTATTATACCCATTTGTAAGAACTAAGGCACAGAGAGACTAAGTGTTTCGGGCCTAAGGTCACACAGTAAGTCTATGGCAATGGAGCGAACTGAACTTGAATCTCATAAGTCCCTAGCGTCCTAAGCACTGGGCCATGTTCCTGTCAAACAATAGCCTGTTCGTATAGGCATACATATATTCTGCAACTGCAACAAAATATATTCAGCTGTTTTTGAAAATTTGGTCCAGTATTTTGTATGCTAATTTTAAAGATAAACTATAACATGACAGAAAACACAAACATTAAGGGGCCAATCCAACTTCCATTAGTCAGATTTTTAATGCCAGAAAGGACCATTAGATCACATATAGTCTATATAACACGTCATATTTTTTCATATAGCTACCCCTGCATTGAGTCCAATAACTTGTGTTTGACTAAAGCATATCTTCCAGAAAGGCTTCCAGTCTTGATATGAAGACATCAAGACATGGAATATCTCCCAATTCCCTTGATAATTTGTTTCAATGGTTAGTCAATATCTGTTAAAAATGTGTGGCTTATATCTATTTTGAATTTCCATCGGGCTTCAGCTTCCAGTTATTGGTTCTTGTTATGCCTTTCTCTGCTTAGATTAGAGCTCTTCAATATGCAGTATTTTCTCCCCATGAAGGTACTTAGACATTGAGCTCTTCAAGAACCTCTCTGTCAGGCCTTTTTTCCAGCCCTGAAATCATTTTTGTGGCTCTTTTCTGAACAGTTTCCAATTTTTAAACATTCTTTCAAAAATGTAGACACCAGAACTGGATGCAATATTCCAGGATAAGGCTCACCAATGCAGTATACCACGGTAAAATCACCTAATTCTGCTCACAACTCCTCTGTTTATATCACCAAGAATCATATTAGCCCTTTCTGAAATCTGTCAGTTAGCCAGTTCCGAATCCATTTAACATGAGCCTTATTGATATTGCGGAATGTTCTCAGACTTTTGCAAGGCATTATGCATCTACACAGCTACTTTTAATCAACCAAAGTTGCAATCTCATCAAAAAATATTAGGTTTGTTTCACAGGACCTATTTCCCATAAAACTATTACTGACATTAATTATATTCCCATCCTTTAATTCTTTAGTGACTGAATCCTGCTATCAGCTTTGCCATTATTTTGCCCAGGACTGGTGTCATGCTAACTGACTTATAGCTACTCATCAATATGAGTCTTCCCGTGGATTTTAATGCAAATTGGGGATCAGACCTAAAACATGGCACAGAAATGAAGTACAAGAGTAAATTACGTTACTATACCTCCAATCGTAGAGATTCGGGCCAATTTAATAACTGAATACTAAAAATTTGCTGAAACATTACTCTAAAATCCATCTGTAGGGGAGCTACTGAAGTGCAAGAGACTTGTTTTTCATTGTAAAATATTTTAATAAAATACTGTTGCCTCTGAACTTTGGCTCTTCTCTTCTGTTCATATCTACAAATTACCAAATAGAATACAGATTTAATTAATTCTAAATAATCAAACTCAGAGTAACAAACTGGTGACTAATTGCAACAGTTACTGTAGCATCACAAAAACACAAAAGCTTAGCATACTGATTAATTTCAAGGGAATACAAATCCTGCACGTTTGCTATCAAAGATTAATACTGAGTACATAGTAAAGAGATATTTAGCCTACATTTCTGAAAAGACCCAATCATGTGTTCAACTTTACACACTGTGAGCAGTCCCATTGACTTCTCAGTGCATAAAATTAAGCATATGCATAAATCCTTGCAGGGTGATGGCATTAATTTGTTAAATTTTATTTTAATGTAAGATTTACTTTTTAAAAAAAAAACACCAAACATGTAATTTTTTAATTTAAATGAATTATTTTGAAGCTATTTACTTTCAAATTTTAATACACTATTTTCTAAAGATATGTGAAATTAAAACAATACATATCATTATTCTACCTTAGCAGAGAAATAAATATACAGTATTACAATTTAATAATTACAACTTACATGGGACACTTCGACATTGCTGTTATTTCTGCAGTCAAAGTGAGATGTGGTATGAAAAAAGGTTCCTTTATCTCTGCAAGTTGTGTTGAACTCGCCAATGGAGGAGCTGAATCCAAACATCCCTAGAAACCAGTATCCGTATTTTAACTGTTTATAACATCTTTTTTAGCACAAGCATTAATTTCCTACATTCAAATTGGTTATCATAAGATATCTATAAAATATGGCTAAGTTCCTTTGGCCCCTTTGAAAACCTCCGCCTAAATTTTCACTGGATCTGGGACATTTACAGCATCGCCTCCATTTCCACAATTCTAAAGCAATTGCTTGATTTGCTAGATAAAGGAGCACTACACTGCTGTCATAAAAGTGAGTGATAAAACTCTCATTAGCAACAATGTGAGAAGGATGAGGCACACAATATTTATTATTTTAAAACCTGTCTCATAATGTAAGTACCTTCCGTTTTCCCCAGGTCTCTGAAATATTGTCAGGGTTATCAATATTATCTTCTCCCTCCAGCCCTCTGTCTTTTTCAGCATCTTGTGCTAATCCTGCCTTATATTCATCCTCATCATTTTTCTTTGTCGGCCTTCTTCAAGCATGGATACAAAACACTTAAATATTATAATTAGAAAAATGTAGCAATAGTAGTTAGATCACACACTATAATCTTCCAATGTAGAACAAATACTTCAAACTGTTACCTCACAATACACCAGAGTTTGAAACTAATGGAAGTTATCAATAAGATTATGAATTTAAAACAGCCATTTTGTAATTATTTGCCTTAGTTAGAATGTTTTGGGGAGGAGGAGGTCTACATCAAGTGCAAAACCCATGCATTTTGTTTTGTTAATGTCTTTTCAAGATACTGATGCTCAATACTTGTATTTGAGCTTCTTAAAATCAATTTTCATTACAATAAAATAATTACAGAATTACAAAATTTACAATAGGAAATTTATAAGGACTGATAGAGAATAATCAATCAAAATTTCAAGCTGTACCTTAAGTAACCACAACCCTAATTTATAAGAGAGCTAGGAAAATATGGATCCAAGAACACTACTATAAGTACACTACATTCACCAAATAAATGTCCTTTTCCAAAACTGTATTTCATATAAACCTGGTTATGAAACACATGCAGTTTTGATTGACTGCAGCTTTCTAAATGTACTAATAGAAAGTCAATTTCAATTAATGAAATGTCAGAACACAGAAAATACGGTATTAGTTGCACTAGATAAGGGCATCTAGAGTGAAGGGCCATCAGACTGTGTGGGAATTCCCATCTAGGGAACCTAGGGTTGGAGTCCTCCCCTCAAATCCAAGAAATCTGGGTTCTAACTAAACAGGTCCCACTCTCTCCAATAGTCACCCAACCCTCTCTAAAACACAATCACTGGACAGTGTCAACTGACATCTGTCCTTCACAGGCATCCTACTCCTTAAGGTACCAGATTTGGCTTAGAACAGAATATCATGGAGGCACATAATGCATTTGGAGGCCTCTGTGCTGTCCAAATGACAGCATGAGAACTAGCCTAACCTCAAACCAACACAGGGAAGTCAATAGGCTCCAACACAGCTCTCTCCAACAGCCCCTAGCAACAGCTATTCCAGCATAAGAACTGGAATGGTGTATATGGCCCCTCTGATGGTATTTGAGATATTGCATCCAGCTACATTTTTATAAAGTATCTTTGAAAAATTGTATTGAGAATTTACAGTTCCTAATTTTACATCTTGGCTGGGAAGAGACTCTCCTCTTATGTCTGGAACAGATCAGACGAGCACCCAGAAAGCAGACAGAGTCTCAGTTGACTGAATAGCTTATTCCACTACGCAACTGCTCTTCTAGTTCAAAAATTTGGTATTTAGTATTTAAACTTTTCCTTTCTTTTCATTATCACCAATGTTAATACTTATAAGTATATATTTTAGAAAAAATATTTGTAGTTATTACAGTATACAAAATATACTCTCTGTAATATGTAGGCTATCTTTAATTGGCCATTTCAATATAATTCCTTTACACAGAGTTAAAGACATTTCAAAGACACTCTGAAAGAATATCGTATCAACTTACTTTTGAAACTGTAATTTTACAGGTGTACTTGTATAGTCTTGCTGTCTACGTACAGATTTTATTTGTTTCCAGACTTTTAACATATTATGTATTAAAGAAATATCTTTTTGCTGTTCTTGGTCATACAATTTCTTGGTATCTCTGCAATAAAAGCATACAACAAAAAGATAATTAATTCTCTGATAACAAAATCAGACAGTAATAATTTTATCTGGGTCTATAATCATACTGCCAAGCTTCAAGTTTTAAATGGAACACTTATATTTAAAATAGTTTATTAAAATCTGCATATTCATTTTCCATCAATTCTTTGCATGTACACTAACAGATTTTTTTCAGATACAGCACACAGCAATGTGAATTTGGTCCTTTGACTGCATTAAGTGGGAAAGGGAAGAAAAATATGCAAGAACAGTATGCAGGTTTTCTAAAATACAAAAAGAATTACTGTACGAATCTGAAAGAAGAGACTGGCATGGTGACTAATTAATATGGGAATAAAATGAGACACCACATCTTATTCTCTACATTTGTTCCTTAAAATTCTGTCAGTGACCCATAATTACTGAGGTGAGGACTAAACAAAGGTACCCTGAGATTCTGGTTTGTAGATATTCAGGCAGAAATTTGTTAAACTGTCAGACTTGCCTGCTTAGTATCTTGCGTATTATATAGGAGATTAAAAGAATAAGATTGCTTTGTCATGGTATTACTTTCTGCCTAATAGCCTCTGTATAAATATCAACTATTTTTGTTTAGTGATGGTCTCAAATCAAAACTCTAGAATCAAATGGCCCATAAATTCTGGGGAAGTTCTGATATGGATCCAAGTACTTTGCAGATTGAGCCCATAGCTCCTTTTGCTTCTCATGATTTGGTGGGCATGTAAGCCTCTTTTCACTACACAAACTGTAGAAAAAAATATCTAAAAAACCCCCTAAATTCCTGTATTATTAGATGCAAACAATAAAGACTCCTTTGGAGTCTTGTTACTTAGACTGGAATCCAGGCTCTAGGACCCCATATGGTGGGAGGGTCCCAGAGCTCAGGCTGCAGCCTGAGCCCAAACACCTATGAACCTGAATCAGCTGGCACAGGCCAGCTGCGGGTGTCTAATTGCAGTGTAGACATACCCAAGTTGGTATACAGCCCTGGGCCTGCTTTAAAAGTAGGAGAATTGTAGAATTCCACCAAGAGAAGTGAAGGCACCAGGCCTGGCACCTGTGTGGGTACGCTCAGAGAACCATCACAGGTACAGCGAAGCCTTGAACAGTGACACCTGTTGCCCTTACCCATGCAAGTAGTTCCACAGACTTCAATAGGATTACTTGCATAAGGAAAGAGAATACCTAATATATAAATAGAATTTCTGATGCATGATATAGCTAAATATATTGTTAAATACAACAAACAACTCTGTTATATCCAATTTCCACATTCGCATTAACAACAAAAACTTTATATTATAATCTGCATATCAGACAACTTTCTTGCTTCCAGTAAACGAACACTTTCCAGTTACTTGAAAGAGGCTGTTCTACAGCACAGCATCGTTCCAAAGACAAGCCATCTGGTGCTTTATGGCATGTGTTTGAAATGTACTGTTTGTCTAAAATATAAGCTTCTTGGAGTAAGGTCTGTGTATTTTTCTAGGTTTTGTACAGTGCTGAGCATGCTGTTATCATCTAATAATAAAATTTTTTAAATGTACTATCCTATGAGACTTTCACTATTATAACCACTACTGTGCATCAGCTACTGCAGAAAAGACACGTAATGTATTTTTTCTTCTGTCTCTCTGTGGGAAAAGAAGTTAAATTAGTCATGATAAACGCTGGGAATAGGAAAAATGGAAAATATTGGAAATGTGGACATGTCAAGTTAAGTTCAGGAACTGTATGAAAAATTTTATTTTTTTTAATTTAAAATTAAACCAAATATAAGTAACTCCAAAATCTATTTCAGCAGCCTTTTACCATCAATATTTAAAAACAAATCCAAAAGCTTATGTACAGTTCTTATAAAAAATGTAGTAGTTGTGTGTTTAGAAAATAGTGCAGTATTACAATAGTTATGCATTATAAAAATGGATGTTTATTAAGGAATTTTCAGGAGTAGATTGAATAGAGATGTAAGTTGTCAAAAGAAAAAAAACTCAGAACTGACAGTTGCATAGTGTAGTTGTAATATGCTTGGTTCTTTTCAATAAATTACATTACCTTATTTGCCATTTGTAGTCCTCTAAAGTTTTTCTGCTCAGTTGGCTTGCTTCCAAACCACTTTCTACTATTTTGGTAGCATTTATTAATGCTTTAAGCTGTAATAAAAATCCCATACACTGTTTTGAAAAAGTTAAAAACTTTTCAGTTGATTAGTGATAAGTTCCTACTGCATTCAGCAAAACTAATACAAAAATTAGTGTATTATGCTAATGAAATACAGAACATAATCATACCTAAAAGGTACAAAGAAATCCATTAAAGATGAAATGGCAGCTTTACATTTACTTTTTCTGATTTTTGTACTGTTAATTCAGACCCTTTTGATCAGTTTTTGTATTCGATTTTCAGTGCTATGGAAAACTATAAAATGTAGATTATTTATTGGCGAATCCAAAATGTCATTTTCAAGCCTCTCTCAAAGATGTGTATTTTAGCAACTTTGTTTTTAAAAAAATATTAACAGGGAGATCAAAAGGCTTGGGAGTAGTAAACACCATTCTTACCCTGGTATGATTAAGAAGCAACTACATGAGTGGAAATTTGAATTTCTAGCACTTTGAAGGTTTTCCACATGAGTGTAGTATGGGTATAGTCTGGTACTTTTGTTAGTAAAGGTAAAGGGCCAGATTGTGAGTCCCTTAGCCACAATGGTCAGTAGTATAGTTCTACGGAAGTCAACATTAAGGGGCTCACAATCTGGCTCTGGGTAAACAACATCAAATATGCATCTGAATCGAGGATATTTACTTAGAGAGACTTGACTTTCTAGTATATTCGGAGACTGAACCTCTGCAACCAAATTAAGACGTATTTTTTCATCATCTTGATCAGTGAACATTTACATACAAAGCTTCTATTAATAGTAATTAAATATTAACAGCATTAATAAATCCTTGTGAGTCAAACAGAGAATATACCTCTATTTTTCTTAAATGAGCTTTTAGGGTAAAGATCTATATTATCTTTTCTTATTTAATTATGAAATGTTCAGTGTCACATAAGTCAATAACCCAACACATCTGAATTAGCTTGAAAAAATGTTTTATAGTGCAAAGATTTAGTAACACCAGTTGGCAAAATGAGCTGCTAACTACAGGTATAGCCATGTTGGGGAGTGTCTCAATTATTCCCATGAACACAAAAATGTTGCCAGCCAATTATGTGCGTCTTCCCTAGACTGTACCTCTCCCCTCTCTTCTCTTATCCCTCCTAGCCTTTACCTGCCCTGTCACCACATTGCACCTCACCCTTCTGATTCTTCCCTTCTCTTTTGTACTTCTGGGGTGCCAGTGTAAGCAGGGGAATAGTCCCACTATTGTGGGAAACTTTCCTGGCTTCTGCACTACCCCAGTGAAGTGGGCTAGCAAAAGGATCTGAGTCCTCACTCCCACTTCCTTTACCCAGAGGCCTCCCTGCCCTTGAGGACTCCCCTTCCACTCTCCTGTCTGGCAAAGTCCTCATAACCCCAACAAGGCTCGGCCCAGGATTCCTGGGAGGCTCGACCCCCAACCCTGCTGTGGTCACCTAGGATGGGGGCTAGGGTGTCCCCACTCCAAGGTACTCTCTCTGCACTGGGCACTTCTCTGACCCACTGATCATTAGATACAAGGTAAAGCAAATGCAAGTTATTTAATCAACAATTAATTTTAAAAAGAATAAGGAAAAATGGGAAAGGTTAAAGGAAACACATCACCCCGCTCTGTGGCAGGGAACATCACAAACAGTGTCTCTGGAATGTCCGGGCAGTTCACAGTCTGTTCCTTGTAAGTCCTAAGCCTTCTTCTCAGGCCCTGGCTTTGCTGCAGGGATGCTGTGTGCTGGACACTCGCTCTAGTGGTGGCCACACACTCTCAGTCTCTAGGTGGCAGGACCCTTCTTCCCAGCGTTGCCCCTGCCCTGTCACGGTTACCAATCCCCCTCCAAGTCTGGCCTGCAGAGCCTCCTGACTGAGACATCTCCCTGTGCTGGGCCCACTACCCAGGGTCCCCCCTTGCTCTCCCCAGGTGCTCACGACATCCGGCTCCGGATTGCTCCAGCCCCAGCTCCACTCTGTCTCAGCACAGCTGCTACTCTGCTTCCAGCTCCCTGGGCTGCTTCTCTGGACCCTCTGGCTCTGGTTGCTACAGCTCTGCTCCCAGGACAGGTCTGCTCTGCAGGCTGCTTCTGTGACTCTGCTCCCAGCACTGACTTGCTTCATGGGCTGCTTTTCTGGCCCCTCTGGCTCTGGTTGCTGCAGCTCTGCTCCCAGGACAGGGTCTGCTCTCTCTGGGCTGCTTTTCTGGTCCCTCTGGATCTGGCTGCTGCAGCTCTGCTCCCAGGACAGGGTCTGCTCTCTCTGGGCTGCTTTTCTGGTCCCTCTGGATCTGGCTGCTGCAGCTCTGCTCCCAGGACAGGGTCTGCTCTCTCTGGGCTGCTTTTCTGGTCCCTTTGGATCTGGCACAGCTCTACTCCCCAGCTCAGCTTGGGCCTCTGCTTTCTCCTTTGCTCGGCCCCACTCTGTCTGACCCAGGCAATTCCAGCTCACACGGAGGACGGGACTCCCTGGCCTCCTGACTCCCTGATTAGACTGCCTGCCCTGTCATTCAGGCTGACTGGGAGCATTGGCCTCTCCCCTTTGTTCCTGGGGACTGTCAGTCTCAGGGTCCTGATTCCCCATCGACCCTTCCCCCTTTTAGTACTGGCAGCTAGCAACTAAAACATCCCCACTGAATGTTAGTAAGGGGGCAACAGTCCCCTTACACCAGCAAGGGGAGAACTGAGAGCACAGAAGAGACAATCCTCCAGCTCTCAAGCTGTACATCACTGTGGTCCCCAATGACTGGGAAAAGCAATAGCAGGTAGAATCCTGGGCAGCCCCCGTACCCCTGGGCTGGAGTACATTCCGTGCAGATATAATCTTCTGAGAATTTAGGTGCAAGCCTCCAACGAGACTCTACTAAGCATATATACACAGTGATCTACAGAGACTTATAGATTTGGCTAAATTTAGGTGGATTTTCACAGGGATAGCAAAGGCACCTTTCTGAATCCAGAGTGACCTCTACCCTGCACCAAAGTTTGGACATGCTAATTTCTCACTGAAACAGTTATAAGAACATTTTAACATTAGAAATAATATTTTTCACTAGATTTGTTCTCAGAAATGGTTGATCCATTTTCCTGAAATTCTACCCCTATCCCCACAAAAAAAATTGGCCTGAGGCAGAAACCCAGCAGAGAATATATTAGCTCAAAGAGTTTAAATTTGGCAAAGTTATAAGGAACTGAAAACAGGGTCTTATATGGAAAAGTTTAGACAAACTTAACTATAGCCTTTGCTGACAGCTCCACCTACAATTCATACATACATATACATACACACTTCCCTTCCCTCCCCAACTGTGCATCTTTAATTTTGAAACTGTCCACAGTAAAAAAATGAAGCATTTTCTTACCTTTTCAGATAGCAAGAGAGCTATATTATGCTGTTGTCTGTTCTGAAAGCATTCATAAAGTTGGAGCAACCTAGCAGTCAACACATGTTCTTGGCTGAAAAGAGGATGGTGGCTGAACAATAAACTTGATATATTGAGATCAAGTTGATAAAGTTCTCTTTGACCCCCTGATTTAGTTATGATGCAGCTTTCCAATTCAGATAGCATTGCCTGTTTTAAACATAAAATAAATAATAATAATTTCTTTATTTCATATATCTTTATAAATACCATTTTGAAAGGCAGTATTACCTACCAGTAACTGTATCTGTAAGAGTTTTCTTCTTTCCAAATCCAAAACTCTAGTCTCAAAATACAGAGTGATTTCAGTCTGTGGTACTCAACAAAACTATAGTAACCTTAAATTGCAGTACTTTCTGACTAAAGCCAGCCTCAGACAAATAATAGATTTCCCCTTACACAGACAATAAATGTGAAAGGAGACTATCATGTAGTGATGTAATAATAGAGTTTGCACCAATATGACACTATCACTCAAGTACCAAAGCACGTTATAAAAGTGGGTAAGCAATTCACTGATCCCATTTTTTTTTAAAAAAAGGTGGAACCACAGGGCAGTTAAGTGACTTGTTCAAGATCACATAGTAAGTCAGTGACAGAGCCAGGAATCACAGGTTTCAGAGTAGCAGCCGTGTTAGTCTGTATTCGCAAAAAGAAAAGGAGTACTTGTGGCACCTTAGAGACTAACAAATTTATTAGAGCATAAGCTTTCGTGAGCTACAGCTCACTTCATCGGATGCATTTGGTGGAAAAAACAGAGGCTCTGTTTTTTCCACCAAATGCATCCGATGAAGTGAGCTGTAGCTCACGAAAGCTTATGCTCTAATAAATTTGTTAGTCTCTAAGGTGCCACAAGAGCCAGGAATAAAACTTAGTTCTATGCTCTGTATCCATGATAATATGTAAAAAACAATTATCCTAAAATTAAGTGCCCTATAATCTGCCTACTGTGCCATCTGAGCCAGATGATTTACAAGCCCTGAATATAATTTATAGGCAGCGCCTCAGCCCAAGAAGCAGGAAGTTCTATAGTGCTATTCACTTCATCTACAAAAAGCCCAACTAATAGGGCTTCATGCAAGTGAAGTACACAGAGGTTATGGTGCAAACTTTAAATCTCTTTTGTACCAGCAGGTCAGGCTACATTGCAGCAACTCTACAGCTACCAGCGTAGTTTATGAGTTGGAATAACTCCTGCCCCTCTCCTTGCAGTAACTGAGCAGTATATTAGGACCACTGGATCTGCATAATTGTAGTCAGTAGCCCACAACCTGGGCCATGCCCAGCACCACCTTCTATGCCATCCTTTTTGGGCTGTTGATAGAGCCCACTCCCAATCCCCCACTCAAAGATATTCAAAGATTTCCCTGAATGACTGCTCTACCTAATAACCCCTCCACCCACCACTCAGAATATAACAGAGAGCAAGATCTACAGTCCCAAAGATGAAGACAGAACTTTTCTGTTAGCAAGTGTCAGAACCATGCTTAAAGCATCTAAGTAAATTCTGCTGACTCATTGTGGCAAGTTATGAAGTGGGCATGACCATGTGGTCAGAAAGAATGAGCAGCAGAGATAGGGCTGTCTTAAACTGTCAGGCTTGGGGAGAAAGCTTAAAATGAGGTTCATGTTCTGTTATTATTTGTGTTAACCAAAAAGCCAAATCCAAGAAAAAGGGTAAATCTGACCTAATACAAAGTATTTACACTTTATCTAATGCTGGATGGGAATGTCACAGGCTCAAAGAAGCCAAATGTGTGCCTTAACTAGAGTGGCAGGTTGGTTTTGTATGCTGGGATTAAATTAATTTTAAAAGAACTGGATTTATAAATATTCAAGAAAAAATGGAAGATATTAAAATACATTAATTTCAGACTAAACTATATATTGTTATGGGTTGCATTAAACCTCACTGAAATTGGTTAGTGCAACAACCACCATTCATTCAGGTGAAATATAAAAAGCAACTGAGCTCCTTTATGCAACCAGATAGCTGAAACAATAGGAGCATCACCCAAAATATGGATACGTAACAAGGCTCGAGTAACCATGTGGCCCAAGAGGCAACTGATAAAGCAAATGCAAGGGCTAGGGCATTCACTGGTATATGCCTGTGTGTGAGAGAGAAGCAGCAGCAACAACACCAGAGGAGCTGAGAGAGAAGGCAGCTGAAAGCTGAGGACATTGTCACAGAAGAACTGATAGCATGTGATCTTGAGGAAAAGCTGAGAGAGCACTTTTGGGCTATGTGCTAGCTGGAAAGGAGCTTGGAAGAGTGAGCAAAGAAACTGATCCTGCCTCCTGCTGTTTGGCCAGGAACACAGATGGAATCAGAGGAAAAATTATTTCATCTGTAAAGGGTTAAGAAACTAGGAAGCTCGCTGGCATCTGACCACAATGACCAATGAGAAGAGAAGATACTTTCAAAGCTGGAGGGAGGGAGAAACAAAAGATCTGTCTGTCTGTGTGATGCTTTTGCCAGGGACAGAACAGGAATGGAGTCATAGAATTTAGTAAGTAATCTAGCTAGATATGCGTTAGATTATGATTTCTTTAAATGGCTGAGAAAATTAAGCTGTGCTGAATAGAATGGCTATTCCTGTCTGTCGTCTTTTTGTAACTTAAGGTTTTGCCTAGAGGGGTTCTCTATGTTTTGAATCTAATTACTTTGTAAGGTATTTACCATCCTGATTTTACAGAGGTGAACCTTTTTTACCTTTTCTTATATTAAAATTCTTCTTGTAAGAAATTGAATGCTTTTTTCATTGTTCTTAAGATCCAAGGGTTTGGATCTGTGGTCACCTATGCAAATTGGTGAGGATTTTTATCAAGCCTTCCCCAGGCAGGGGGATGAAAGGTTTTGGTGAGGATTTTCGGGGGAAAGACGTTTCCAAACAACGCTTTCTCAGTAAACCCAGTCAAACGTTTGGTGGTGGCAGTGGAAGTCCAAGGGCAAAGGGTAAAATAGTTTGTACCTTGGGGAAGTTTTAACCTAAGCTGGTAAAAGTAAGCTTAGGAGGTTTTCATGCAGGTCCCCACATCTGAATCCTAGAGGTCAGAGTGGGGAAGGAACCTTGACACTGCTCCTGCCTCCTGCTGTTTGATTCCATCTGTGTTCAAGGAAACAGGTCTTTAGGTACATATTTGGTAAATAAATAGGATTGCATCAAAGAAATACCTCACTCTATCATCAACTTCTCCTCTTAATGGAAACAACCTGCTACAACCAGATTTTGGCTACCTCCTTGGGTCAAAAGATAACAATGCTGTAGAATCCTCAGTGCACAGACTTTTCTGATTTTTTTTAATTAAGTGATGAACAGTCTGTGCAATATCAAATGGTTCCATCTAAACAGGATTATCACCCCTTGCTGGCCCATTCTTGAAACTGACACTCCACGAGAGGTACTTTGAATACTGCCAAATGAAATATTTTGCCATGAAAAAAAATACAAGCTATTGATTTTTGTGGCATTGTCTAGTTAAAGTCCCCTGAATAATTATAGCTGTAAAAAGTAGTAATAGCTGACCTTCTTGTATATTGTCTTTAATCCTGGACCAGTCTTAAAAGGAAAACATTTTCTGGAGTTTCGTGATTGTTTGATTGGAGAAGGTAATGAAATTATTTCCCCACTTTCTTCAAACCAGTTTTTTCCCTTGTTAGAAATATTTCAGAAGTTCAATATATGTACATATGAAATGTTAAAAAGTTCTATACATTTCATTTACTGATTTTATTTTACATTTTACTTACAACATTTTTAGCTTTTAGAATAATATATTTACCCCTTTTTGTTTCAGAAGACGACTTTCCATTTTGTTGTAACTTCTCCTACAAATTTCTGGTTTTCTTGGACTATACAATCCTTCATCTTCTAAGATGCGTGGCACCATGCCTTTTGGTAGTTTAAAGCTGTGAACCACTTGAGAACAACAATTACTGCATGTAAATTTTCAACTAAAACTGATGCAAATAAAATGTAAAACTACAATTTAAAAAAAACCTGAGTATTTGTATTGGTCTAATTTTTTTACCTGCAAGCATAAAGCAAAAGAGTGATCAAAGGTATTGTTCTTGCTGCTACTATAAGTAATACCATCCCGTAACCATTTCTAACACAAGAACATAAGTCATATAAGTAATTCTGATAACATCAGACTGTTCCAATCCAGTCAGCTTTCTTACTGCTGGAAAAGAAGGCTACCAAGGAGTCAGCTGGCACAGAGACTGAACTACTCTCAACCTAAGGGGTGACTCCTCCAAGTAAGGATTAAGACAGGTTGGGCAGTGTGGTGTGAGGAAGTGTACTGCTGCTGTTGCCCGTGCTGAGCCACATCTATGAATTAATATTACTACTATACTTTTCATTTATATAGCACATTTCATCTGAGCATAAAAAGATACACAATGATGAGTATTATTATCCTTATTTTACAGATGGGGAAACTGAGGCACATACAAGTTTAGTGACTAGCCCAAGGCCACAAAAGTTCTGAACTGATGTCAGTGGAAGTTTTTCTACTGATGTTGGTAGACTTTGGATCATGAGTTGGTGGCAGTATTAGGAGTAGATGCTTGGATGCTTTTAGAGGAGGAGGTGGCCCATATACAGGATGATCTTTCCAGAATCAGGGTACCCCTCCAACCTAAATCTGACCTAAAATATGAGGATTTGGTTTTGAACACCTAATTTACTCCAGTTATCTCCTGACATCACGTCCCAGTCTTCTAAGTGGAACAACATAAAAATACAAGAATGTAGAACCAATGGCTCACAAGACTGGAAACTGGAATCAGAACAATTAGAAACCTGTTACAACTGTTCCAGGTGGGAACACTTAGAGCTTTCATTCGCTTACATTAAAATTCCCTTATTTTCTCTGTACTGTAGTTCCCTTGTTAGATGAGCTGCAAGATGCCCATAACCCTATTCTTGACAGAGCATACACCTCACAGTTCCTCACTATGTCCACGACCACTCTTCTCCTCTAACAAGTAAAGATTAATTGATTATCTAGGCCCTCATTGAGATCAGATGCTTTATTAAAAGAAACCTTTATCATCATCTGTATCTGCGTATTATTCTTAGATTCTATACAATCTTGGACATATCAGCAAATCTTCTCCCTCTGGAGTTAATGGAAGCTTTGTTATTGATTATGTACAGTGCTCACTCTATATCTATTTGTGATTACAAATATTTGCACTGTAAAAAAATAATATTTTTCAATTTACCTAATACAAATACTGTAGTGCAATATCTACCATGCAAGTTGAACTTACAAATTTAGAATTATGTACAAAAAAATAACTGCTTTCAAAAATAAAACAATGTAAAACTTTGGAGCCTACAAGTCTATTCAGTCCTATTTCTTGTTTAAAATACCTAGCATTTTGGTCCTGTGTAAATAATAATTACTTTTTTTTCTGGCAAGAACAATCAGACTTTGGTTTAGCAGATCACTACAATTTCCTAAAATTCTCCCCATGTTCTTCTAGTCCATTTTGTCAACTGCTATGGTGGCAATTTCCGTCCAGCCATGAGATATGTACCAAAGCTGCAGTTAAGTTAAGACAATAGATAAGCTGGTATGGGTTAATGTAGATAAAAAGGTATATGGTTAGTGGCAGATGGTTAAGATGATTAATTTGTATGAGCAGGGAGATAAGATGGTAGATGGTTGCAATTAAGGACCTGAATCACAAACCATCCTGTATTTGGACAATTTACGAAATAATTACACATTTTTGTCATGTAATTTTTGCTTTTTGTAAAGTTGAGCTTTTTGTAAAATTAGAGCTACTAGACTAGAGCAGAGATACAGATCTATCTGCAGACTGGATACAATATTGGCTCTGAAAATTTATATTATTCTTTATCTTCACTTAATTCACCCTGAGAACTGCACATGCCATACTGCTAACAACACTAACACCATTCATCATACACTTAATAATTTTCCTAAATTTTATATGAAAGGCACAATACCTGGCGAACTGCTTGGCACAAAAAGATGTTCCCATTGCTTGTTAATCTGCAGTTCATTGCATTCATATTCAGCAGCTTTCACTTCAAGCACATCCGGCAATAAAACTTCTTCCACAATATCAAGCAGAGGACCACTTTCATCATTCAAGACATCAAGGTTTTGATGACTGTCATGTATTAATTTATGCTGCTCATCAAGAAAATCAATTCCATATACACACAAATTAACAGAATGATGTGATATATACAGTATGATAAATATCAACATTAGCATAAAAGAATTGCTAGATAAATGAATCTAAATGGACACACAGTAATCCTCAGGAAAAGCAAATTTTCTGTTTTGTTTTTTTGCCTATCTATAGTATTTTTATAAGGCGCATCACTATAGTATCTAAGTGCTGAACAATGAAATAGCCTTCAAGCCTAGTTGTACCTTCCATGATAGAAGAGACAAAAAATCCCTGAACTTTGAGTGACATAACTCAGAGTATCCCATCATCCAGAATTTTTTTTTTCCTTCTCTCCAAGAGATCAAAACATTTTGCATGGAAAGTTTAAAAAAATAAATAAATAATAATAATAAAAAGCTGTCTCTCTGATTGGGAGAAAATGAGCCTCCTTCATATCCTAGAGAAACCAGGATAAAATATAGACCTGTAACACTTGAAAGCTTATATATTTTACTACTTTGTGTGATTATTTTTTTTTATATTTCAGAAAGGAAACAGATTTAAACTAATGTATGACCATTTTATTCTTAAAAACAAACAACAACATTTATTATTTAACTACGGTAGCACCTACTGTACATTAGGTCTTTCCAAATATTCATGAAATACATTCTGTGTTCTAAGAAGCTCACAATCTAAGGAATCTAAGTTCAATGGGACGATTCTCATGTCTAAATTTAACCATGAGTGACAGTTTGCGGAATCTATATACAGCTTATGAATTCTGTTTGAATTTGGTAACTTTCTATATGTATGTATAACAGACTGCAAACCACACTTTTTTGGAGCGGGTGGGGGGGCTCATCTGCTTTCTCTGCTGTCTTTCCTGGACTGAAATTCCAAGAAGTAGTGACATAGGGCACACGATGGAGTGTCATTAAACTTTTATGGTCCTTTAAACCCCTTGGACAAAGAGTTGGCTACCACCCTGGACAAACTAGTTTTTCAAGTTTGAATTTGGTTTGAGGGGTATGAGGGGAGAGAGAGATAACTAACTTTACCAAAGCTTTTCATACGGGCTCCCACAGTATACTTGCCAGCAAGTTAAAGTAGCATGGGCTGGATGAATGGACTAGAAGGTGGATAGAAACCTGACTAGATTGTTGGGCTCAACGGGAAGTGATCAATGGCTCCATGTCTAGTTGGCAGCCGGTATCAAGCAGAGTGCCCCAACGGTCGGTCCTGGGGTCGGTTTTGATCAACATCTTTATTAATGATCTGGATGATGGGATAAATTGCACCCTCAGCAAGTTCACAGATGACACTAACTGTGGGGAGAGGTAGATATGCTGGAGGGCAGGGATAGGGTCCAGAGTGACCTAGACAATTGGAGGATTGAGCCAAAGAAATCTGATGAGGTTCAACAAGGACAAGTGCAGAGTCCTGCACTTAGGACAGAAGAATCCCATGCACTGCTACAGGCTGGGGACTGACTAGTTAAGCAGCAGTTCTGCAGAAAGGTATCTGGGGATTACAGTGGATGAGAAGGTGGATATGAGTCAGCAGTGTGCCCTTGTTGCCAAGAAGGCCAATGGAATATTGGGCTGTATTAGTAGGAGCATTGCCAGCAGATCGAGAGAACTGATTATTCTCTTCTATTTGGCACTGGTGAGGCCACACCTGGAGTATTGCATCAAGTTTTGGTTCCCCCACTACAGAAGGGATGTGGACAAATTGGAGAGAATCCAGCGGAGGACAACGAAAATGATTAGGGGGCTGGGACACATGACTTACGACGAGAGGCTGAGGGAACTGGGTTATTTAGTCTACAGAAGAGAAGAGTGAGGAGAGATTTGATAACAGCCTTCAATTACCTGAAGGGGGATTCCAAAGAGGATGGAGCTAGGTTGTTCTCAGTGGTGGCAGATGACAGAACAAGAAGCAATGGTCTCAAGTTGCAGTGGGGGAGGTCTAGGTTGGATATTAGGAAACACTATTTCACTAGGAGGGTAATGAAGCACTGGAATGGGTTACCTAGGGAGGTGGTGGAATCTCCCACCATAGAGGTTTTTAAGGCCCGGCTTGACAAAGCCCTGGCAGGGATGATTTAGTGGATGTTGGTCCTGCTTTGAGCAAGGGATTGGTCTCTTCTAATACTTATATTCTATGATTCTAACTAAGCAATGGATCACTGGTGGGAGACTGAATACCTGATGAGACTAATCAGCATGCTACAAAGGAGGTTATAAAAGAAAAGGTCTCTCACCACCATTTTGGAGAGAGAGGGGGAAAAAGACCAGAAATAGGCTGCAGGAATGAGAAGGACTCCATGTTCTGAAAGAGAAGCCATGTGCAAGAGGAAAGAGGAGAGGAAGGATGGATGGATCCTGGACTCCTTAAAAAACTCTGACCTGACCCCAGAGAATGCTCAAATGCAGTGAGGAAACCGAAGCAGAGAAATATGGACAGGATTTTTATTTTTCTATCCAGATCCTTCAATTTCTTGTGCTATCTAAAGTAAAGAATAATTTTGTTAGAAACCTTTGCAAAGCCTGTGTGTTACGTGCTTCAACTATCACATATCGAAGGAGAGGTAAATGGTAAACCAAAGTACCCACAAGCCTGGAGCTCTGTTTAAGCAACTGGTGTCTTGGAGGAGTCAGCACTGGTCCTTGGGGCTTATAGAAGCTGAACCATGAGGTCCCACTTCCATGAAGGTGTAACAAAGTCTCTTCCCATAAGTGTGCCAAAGAGGCTAAAGAAAGATATAGTGATGGAGTCTACTCTAACCCATGGAAGCTTAAATCACATGGGTCGAGCATTTTGGGATTCAAATGCAGCAGGGTGAATGTCTAACATGGGAAACTTTACCAGGGCCGTGGCAACATAAAAAGTCTTTGCAGGATTGAGGCCTTAGTTTATTTTAAACTCTACATACTACACACACAAAAAATATTCATCTCTAGTTGTAGAAAAAAGTAGACTACTATGGATTTGTTTTAGGATTATTTTCTTCTGCCTTACCAATAGTTTACTATGATGTCACTTTAAATCTCCAACTTTTTTATAATCCTATGATGCATAGTTGTTTATCCTTTATACAATCAAAATGTTTCATATTATTTAATAATACCAGTGATGCGCATTATAATTTATGCAAAAAGTAAGACAAGGTCCCTAACTTGATAAGCTTATAACCAAGTGTTGAAGAGTAAAGACACGATCAACAATGGTTTAGGAGAATTAATGAAACAAAACAAGAGGGGACACAGTTCTTGGAAGGGCATTTTGATTGTGTTTTATTTTATGGGCATAAATTATGGGTAGCAAATATTTGAGTTGTAAAGTTAACTTTTTTCTTTTATATAAATAACACTTTTGTGCTCAGGAGCAAAACTGGCAAAAGGAGCACTTCAACAATGATCAATGATTGAAAGCCAGCTAACTGAAGCAAGTTTTGAGGTGGGATTCATAGGAGAAGAAGGTTTTTGGGGAGACACGAAAGGAGGCACAGAATTACCTAGGGAAAGAAAAAAATGTGGCTAGAAACTACAGTGATGGGTGCTTTACAATAGTTGATAGATGCTTGAAGGAGAGTGGCATTACTTAAATTAAGAATACACAAGGAGGATTAGATAAATATGAGATATTCTTTAAGGAATTCAGTTGACTTTCATGAAGAAAAAATACTATACCTGGTATGTATTTTTGTCCAAATCTTTTAATTCTGAGCCTTCTTCACCAGTCATGATAAAAAATGCTAAACTGTCATCGGATAAGATTTCTATCTAAGGATAAGCAAAAACACGAGTCTTCAGCAATCATTATCATTATGTAGCTATGTAAAAATCTTGCATGTAACCAGAAAAAAAAATCTTTTTCAGATTTAGAAGTCTAGAATTGTTTTGATTTTCAGTAACTTATCAGAGATGGCCACAAGAAGAAGTTATTCACCTTGTGCAGTAATGATGGTTCTTTGAGATGCATGTCCTTATGGGTACTCTCTCTAAGTATATCTGCGTTCATCCACTGCTGATTGGAGAACTTTTATAGCAGTGTCTGTTCAACCCATGTATGTGCTGCCCTCTACCCCATGCTCTGCCAAAGGCAAATCCTCTTCAGTTCCTTCTCTACTGCAGAGTTATTGCCAAGAACTCTGAAGCAGAGGGGAAGAGGGTGGGTCGTGGAGCATGCATCGGGACACACATTTCAAAGAACCATTGTTACTGCACAAGTTGAGTAACTTCTTCTTCTTCAAGTAGCGTCCCTATGGGTGCTCCACTGTAGGTGACTCCCAAGCATTACCTCCCACTGAAGGATGGGGCTTCGGAGTCAAGTCTGTCATGGATGATAAAACTGTGGTGCCGAATCAGGCATCTGCAGCAAAGTCCCCCAATATGGCATAAGCGTGTGCAGATGCTCAGGTAGCTGCCTTGCAGATTTCGGACACAGGAATACCCTGGGCAAAGGTGACAGACAAAAGACCAATCTCGTAGAGTGTACTGTGGATGGGGGTGCTAAATTGTAAATCTGGTAACAGAGTCTGATATAGTTCAAGACCCATTTGGAGAGTCTTTGAGCTGAAATCGCTGGGCCTTTCAAACTATCCACAATGGAGAGGAAAAGTCTTGGAGATTTTCTAAAAACTCTTCTCCTGATGAATAGGCTAAGGCTCTCCTAATGTCAAGCATATGGAGCATGACTTCCCTATTATCCTGATGAGGTTTGGGATGAAAGGTTGGAAGGTGAATCAGTTGGTTCACGTGCAATGCAGAGGTCACCTTGGAAGTGACCTTCGGATGTGGTCTGTGTGTGACTTTGTGAGGGAAAAACACTGTGAAGGAGGGATGCACCAGAGTCGCTATCTCCCCTATCCTTCTTGCCACTGTGATGGCGATCAGGAATGTTGAGAGACATTAATATCATTATACACACACAAGCTAACCAAAAATAATTCCATCAATAATAGTCAAAATTTACAGATAGACAAAGTATGAAAAATGCTGTTTGAGAACTTACTAGTTTGATTTAAGTGTATTTACTTTGTACATTGGGGAGGAATAGCTCAGTGGTTTGAGCACTGGCCTGCTAAACCCAGACTTGTGAGTTCAATCCCCGAGGGGTCATTTAGGGATCTGGAGCAAAAATAAGGGACGGTACTTGGTCCTGCTGTGAAGGCAGGGGACTGGACTTGATGACCTTTTATGAGATAGGTATATCTCAAAAAAAAAAATGTTTTGACATATGATGTTGACAATTCGTGTTTTAACAGTTTTAAAACTTTGACTTTTTGAATGTCAACACCTAATGTAATTAAATAATTATTGCTCACCCCCCTCTCCCGGTTTTCTGACCCCCATTAATTTTCTGCAATTGTGAAAATTTAAGTCAATAAAAATGGGGCAAATGCTTACAAATAAATACTATTACCTATCAAATTTATAAAAAAAATAAAATAAAATTCTGCTGAGGATGGCCATTATGCACAACATTCTGCACCTCTCTTGTGCAGGATCAAACCTTATGAATCACAAAAAAGTCAGAAAACACAAATGCAGCATTCAGGTTATACAATTAAACTCATTAAAAGTCAATAATTCAACAGTTAACATTTCAACAGTAACATTAATTTGACTGCAGTGCATATCTGGAATCACAGAATCATAGAATACTAGGGTTGGAAGAGACCTCAGGAGGTCTAGTCCAATCCCCTGTTCAAAGCAGGCCCAACACCAACTAAATCATCCCAGCTAGAGCTTTGTCAAGCCAGGCCTTAAAAACCTCTAAGGATGGAGATTCCACTACCTCCCTAGGTAACCCATTTCAGTGCTTCACCACCCTCCTAGTGAAATAGTGTTTCCTAATATCCAATCTAGACCTCCCCCACTGCAACTTGAGACCATTGCTTCTTGTTTTGTCATCTGCCACCACTGAGAACAACCTAGCTCCATCCTCTTTGGAATCCCCCTTCAGGTAGTTGAAGGCCGCTATGAAATCCCCTCTCACTCTTCTCTTCTCTAGACTAAATAACCCCAGTTCCCTCAGCCTCTTGTCGTAAGTCATGTGTCCCAGCCCCCTAATCATTTCCGTTGCCCTCTGCTGGACTCTCTCCAATTTGTCCACATCCCTTCTGTAGTGGGGGAACCAAAACTTGACGCAATACTCCAGGTGTGGCCTCACCAGTGCCGAATAGAAGAGAATAATCACCTCCCTCAATCTGCTGGCAATGCTCCTACTAATACAGCCCAATATTCCGTTGGCCTTCTTGGCAACAAGGGCACACTGCTGACTCATATCCACCTTCTCATCCACTGTAATCCCCAGATACCTTTCTGCAGAACTGCTGCTTAGCCAGTTGGTCCCCAGCCTGCAGCAGTGCATGGGATTCTTCTGTCCTAAGTGCAGGACTCTGCACTTGTCCTTGTTGAACCTCATCAGATTTCTTTGGCCCAATCCTCCAATTGTCTAGGTCACTCTGGACCCTATCCCTGCCCTCCAGCATATCTACCTCTCCCCACAGTTAGTGTCATCTGTGAACTTGCTGAGGGTGCTATTAATCCCATCATCCAGATCATTAATAAAGTTGTTGAAAAAAACCGGCCCCAGGACTGACCCCTGGGGCACTCAGCTTGATACCAGCCGTCAACTAGACATTGAGCCATTGATCACTACCCGTTGAGCCCAGAAATCTAGCCAGCTTTCTATCCTATTCTATTAATATATACATTAAATAAACAGCAATATATTAACCAACAAATTAGTAACAAAATGTGAGTAGATGCATGCCATATATCATAGTTAAAGATACTACTGGAAACTTAACTCATGCATTTTTTTGCATTGAACTGAATATAATGTATATAGCTTACTTATTTTGTTTACTATTTGCAATATTTGTAAAATTTATTACCTCAGTCCTCACGTCAAGGTTTTTCTGGTATATTTTAGTATCAGAGAGGCTTTTGTCTGTTGACTTTTCTTCTTGTACAACCTAAAATAAGAGGTATAGTATTATACTTATTTTCTACAGAAACAACCAATACAACTATTGTTCTGAAAAGTATGCAGAAAGTCAAAAACTTAATTCACTTAGAACTTTCACAGATCTTGTACTTGACTTTGGAGGTGCTCCGAACAGTGTGGCACAGCAGAAAAGTTTTCTAAATTGACTGAACTGTCAGCCTTTCGCACACACAAAAAATGTACCTTGTTGCATGTTTCACTTTATAAATTACAAGTCCAAGAAAAATAAGTTACCTTGTATGTCTTCAGTTTCTTTCTTACTCTACCTCGTAATGCTTCAGTTACACTCCTTTGTTTTGCTACATCAGCCACATCCAGTGTAAAGATAACATAGCACAAAATTTTTAACACACCTTCTTGTGGTACTAAATACTATTTTTTTAAAATATATTCTTCTGCAGTGCATAGCCCATTTACTATTAATTATTTATAGTGAATAGAATGGTCTTCTTATGAAAGGTATTTGATAGCAATACAATAGTGTTCATCAGGCAGTTTTATAAACAGATCTAAACAGAATCACCAAGATATAACTAGAATCTTGTAACATGTACAATTTGTATGATTTTTTTTTTTTAAATCCTGGGTGTCTGAAAAACACAGATGTCCAGGATCAAATTTTCAAACTGGCTTCTAAAGTTGTATACAAAAAATTTCAGAAAGCAGAACCCTGAAAACTAGCGACCATATTTATGCAGACACATGCCGATTTGAGGCATAACTACAGGAACAAAAGCAAAATATGTGGCCTCTTGAGCCCAATTTGAAAATTTGATGTCTGTTAACTTTACCATTTTATACTGAATATACAAACATTCATCCAAACCTCCCTTATCTTAAATAGCATCTTGTCCCCACGCATTCAAATAAGAAAGTTCAAATAATTTAAACTCAGCAGCTGCTTCCTGACTTAGTTGCCTCCCATGCTCAGTGCATGGATTTGCACTGACTGCTGTAAACAAGGCCACTCCTTCTCTCTCTTGGCTCCCTGAAAACCAGCCTGCTCAGCAGGACTTCAGTATATAATGCTTTATTATCATAATTCCAATCATCACATTCATAGAAACATGATCTAGCGGAGAAGATGACAACTGAAGTGCTGGGTAGTTGGTGGAAGGTAACAGATTAAGAGGCAAACGGAGGGGAAAAAGATCCTATCTTTATTAAAGTGAATACTTCCCTAATATGAAGTATTCTCTCAGAACTGGCCAAGTACTGATCTAAGATCAGTGTAAATCAGAAGTAACTCCATCTGTTTTCATGGTTAACTCATGCTTTACAGTGAACTAACCAAATTCAGAATCTGGCCCATAGCGTATACCTCTAGATTTAAAATCTGGAGTCACATATGCACAGAATACCATTTTCAAATAGGCAATATTTGATACATCAAAACTAACCTTTTTCAAATCTAACAAAGGCACCACTCCTCATAGAGGTGACAATTATTGACATCATTTTAAATTGTGAAATTCAGCTTTTTTGACACCTGGTCAAACAATATGTGGTTAATATTTTTATGGGACAAGCATATTTTTTCCTTGCCAACATCAAACAATCAGAGAATCTGGGATCAAACTTTCTAAATAAATTCAACTTTGGAAAGAAAAGTTTCATCTTAAATGTGCAGTATGTGAACATCTTAAGAAGTTTCATCTTAAATGTGTACGTGTATGTGAACACAAAAGGATAATTTTTAATAAAATAATTGTTTTAATAATTTGGCCTAGAGTCTGAGAGCCTACACTCTCAGATTTATTTTATTAATCAAAATAAATATGTAATAAAAGTAAATAATTGAAACCATTTTGTAGCATTACACTAATTTTAAAAATGTAGCTCCGCCTTAATTTTGAATTAAATTGAAGTCAGTGTTGGAGGAAAGGTTGTATCGCTTATTATGAAAATATTTGCAATGTATTTCACATTTTATTAAAAATCTCACTCATAAGAACATAAGAATGGCCATACCGGGTCAGACCAAAGGTCCTTCTAGCCCAGTATCCTGTCTTCTAACAGAGGCCAATACCACGTGCCTCAGAAGGAATGAACAGAACAGGTAATCAACAAGCGATCAATCATCAAACTCAACATTTTGCAATCACCTTCATTCATTGTTAGTTTGACAACCCTGAAAATATAGAAAAGTATGTATTCACAAAGGGCCCAATTGTTATACCCTTACTTATGGTGAATAACAACTTCCAGGGGTTCTCAAACTTCACTGCACTGCAACACCCTTCTAACAACAAAATTACTACCTGGGGGTGGAGCCCAAGCCCTGCTGCTCCGGGTGGGAGGAGAGGGGGCCGGAGCCCAAGCCCCACGGCCTGAGGTGAGAGTGGAGCTTCAGCTTCAACTCCGAGTCCTAGTCAGACTAATGCTGGCCCTGGTGACACCATTAAAATTGGGTCACGACCAGTGTACCCTTTAATTTTTCCCATGCATGTGCAGAATGAATTTTGTTACGTGCACCAATATGGAGGTGATACACATCACCTCCATATTGGTGCACATAACAAAATTCTTGTGGCGGGGATGGAGCTGAGGGGTTCAGAATATGGGTGAGGGCTCCAGCTGGGGGTGCAGGCTCTGGGGAGGGCCTGGGGATGAGAGGCTGAGGGTTGGACCAGAGGATTGGGGTGTGTGGGGGGCCTCCGGCGGGGAGTGCAGGCTCTGGGGTGGGGCTTGGGTGGGGCTCAGGGCTGGGACAGAGGGTTGGGGTGCCAAGAGGGCGTGAGGGCTCCGGCTAGGGTGCGGGTTCTGGGATGGGGCTGGGGATGAGGGATTTGGGGTGCAGGTTGCCCCGGGGCTACAGCAGGGAGACAGAGTTCCCCACCAGCTCTCTCTCCCCTCAGCAGCACCTGGGCTGGAGGAGAGAGGCCCCTCTCCCCACCGCAGCAGCTCTGGGGTTGGGGCCACAGGATAGGTGCCTCTCCCCCAGCTGCGGCAGGTCCGGGCCAGGGCTGGGTTGGGGCTGTGGGAGAGACGCTGCTGCCCACACTGCAGCAGGTCTAGGGATGGGCTGGGGCCAGCGCCAGGAAAGAGGCATCTCTCCCTGCTGCAGCCCTGAGCGCCTGCGAGGTACTTAATAGATTCCTGTGCGGCTATGTGGCCATGCACCTTAGAGGGAACATGGGTCACAAACCACTTTGGGGTCCCAACCCACAGTTTGAAAACCGCTGCCTTACACCATGAGAAGTTCTACTGAATATAGTATTATTCAATGTGAGTGTGGGTATCAATCTGGACCAATAAACATATAATATGGTTCCAGCTCAGGCAATAAGTGCATTTCCATCAAACAATATCAATCAAGAGCAAAGACAAGTATCTTTATTGAGCTACACTCCTGGAACTTCTGATCTACAAATTCTTCTGTTTGATGCCTAATAACATGTTCACTGTCTTCAGTCAACTATGAAAAACAAATGACCAGAGGAAAGATTTAAAGGAAAAGTTTTAAAATTAAACTGCAGATCCCACATTTAATATTTTCTAACCTTGCATATTGCACTGCTTGGGTAATAATTTATAGTACTTGCTATCAGTAAGTGTCTAATACAATGTATGACACACTGTACCTCAAACTAGCACTCTGGAACCCCCATATTCACCACTGTGATATGATTATATGTTTTGTACAATGCATGCCTTGTGAAGGTATTATTTAAGAAGTCTTGATTTTTTGACCATTAATATCCTGTTGAATTGTAAGGACTATCATTTTATGTGAAGTTATGAAGTAATGCTATATATTTGTTACAGTAATATATGGTAAAAGGGAAACGCTCACAGCTAGCCTTTCAGTGGCCACAAAAGAGTAACTAACACTGACAAGACAGATTTGCATCTAGATTGGCCAGACAGGTGTTGATGTCTCATCAAGAATCCATTCTCCCAGAGACTCCTCAGAGAGGGCACGTATATAATGGAGGCTACCTGACCCCCACCTCACAGCAAAGATCTTTCTAGCACATGGAAATAAACTATAAATGAGGGTTCATGCAGGGCTGTCCCTAGCTATTCTGGGGCCCTACGCAGCCCCTCCCGGGGGGGGGGAGGTGTGAGGCCCCAGGCCTCCACAGTAGGAGGGGGCTGGCCCTAGGTCTCTATGGGCTAGCTTGGGGAGCAGGGCGGAACCACCCCCCAGCACTCACTGGCGATGTGATTGGCACTGGGTCGCTGCACTTCCCGCCACTGGGGCAGGGCTGAGGCAGAGAAGGGGCAGGAAGAGGTGGGGCTGGGGCTTTGGGGGGGGGGGGGGTGGAGTGGGGGCAGGGCTGGGCGGAGCAGGGATTGGAGCAACATGCAGCTGTGCAGGGCACTAGGAAATTTTGTGCCCCAAATTTTCTGGTGCCCTACACAGCTGCGTACTTTGCATACGGGTAGTGTGACAAAGCTCTGTCCTTGCCTCCGTGGGTCCCGCGTTTCCTGGCGGATTTCACTAGCCTCAGAGGCTTACCGTGACCCTGCACGTAACCTTTCTCTCTCTAGAGACAAGGATCAAAGTCTACTGAGCCATTTTCATCATAAGCCAGCGAGGGAAGGTGAGGAGAAGTTATCCTTCCTTGCACAGTCTCTGTTGTCTCCTGGTCTCAGTGATTAATCAGGGGGCAAAGGGGGGAGCCAGACCCACCCTCGACTCCAGCCTCCAGCCCAGGGACCCTAATAGTATCAGCTATGGTAGCTGATCTTTTAGAAACAGGACATGTACAATTCCCTGGGCTACTTCCCCACAGCAGCCCTCACTTCCTCAAGCTCCACTTCACCCTTACCTTAGGGCCTCCTTCCTTGTGCCCGATATGGTGTGTACTACTCAGCCTCTCCAACAGCGCAACTTCCTCCCACAGCTCCTGACATGCACACTCACCTGACCTACTGGGAGGCTTTTAACTAGTTTCAGCTAGCCCCTGATTGGCTTCAGGTGTCCCAATCAACCTAGCCATCTCCCTGCCTTCTGGAAAGTTCTTAATTGGCCCCAGGTGTCTTAATTGACCTGGAGCAGCTGCCATTTCACTTATCCTGGTACCAGGGATTTGTTTAGCCTGGAGCTAATATATCTATCTATCTCCCACTAGTTTTCTATAGCCATCTGGCCTTGCCCCGTCACAGTACGGACGGCTCAGATGACATCATCACTGGGCCTTTCTCCTTCCCAATTTCAACACAGAGAAGATCGTTTGGAAGACAACGAACTGTGGAGACTTGCCCGAGGATGAGAAGGGACGTCAGCCTGTGTGTTAAGAACTGTAAAATGCATGGACCATCCAGTGTTAGTCTGTTAAAGTTAGAATTTAGACTGTGATTCTATTTTTATTTCTTATGTAACCAACTATGTACTCTCTGCCTAACACTTATAATCACTTAAAATCTCTTTCTGTAGCTACTAAACTTATTTTAATGTTTTGTCTTTACCAGTGAGTTTGTCTAAAGTGCTTGGGGAATCTGCTCAGATTACAAGGGTTGGTCATGTTCACTTTCCTTTATCAAAATGGTAAACTAATTAATGAGCTTGCACTGTTCAAGAGGTCTTGAGCAGTGTAAGACGGTATATTTCTGGGGTGCTAGGCTGAGGGCTAAGGTGATTGGCTGGAGTCTCCCTGTGTCTAATTCATGAGTGCCTTAGAAAGCATTCATGCACTTTAGCTGGGTGTGCCTCCACATGTTGATGTAGTGATCACAGCACCTGGATGGGTTGGCTGCTTGTCACTAGCATATCATTGTGAGAGACAACTCAGGAAGGAGAGTTTTAGGTGACTCAGAAGTCCCACAGTTCCAGGTTGTGGTCTGGGAGTATGCCACATAGTGGTTTTTAACCTGTGGTCCATGGACCTCTGGGAGTTAGCAGAGTATGTCTAAGAGGTCTGCAAAAGGTTGTTGTTACCATAGAACAGTGGTTTTCAACCTATGGTCTGTGGATCCCTGGCCGTCTGCAGACTATGTCTAAGATTTCCAAAAGGGTCCATCCCTCCATTTGAATTTTTTTAGGGGTCCGCAAATGAAAAAAGGTTGAAAACCACTGGTCTAATAGATTAAATATTTACTTTCACAAATACAATGCGTCTGTCCTGAAAGGATAAAGTAAATTAAAAAGATATTAGGCCAAATTCTGCTTTCTTACTTACACCGCTAAAAATCTATTATACTTCTACTAACAGAGTAAAATTTAGCACAAGAAATACTGGAGCTAAATCTGATTAGTTTTGTAATTAGTTTTTAATCAAACTATATTTAAAGTACTTTACTGTTAGTAGATTTCTTTTGATTTTTATGAAGTACTTAAACAATTAAAATAATTTTTTAAAAAAAATCAGTTGTTAGAGCAGTGTTAGAGCCTCCACAAATGTTGCCAGCCTGCATCTCTTCCTTTTGTACATTCATCAGATAGTGCATGCCATTGTAACCATGAAGTTGAGCATTGCAATTAACATTATATAGAGCAACTTCATCTAAAAAACTGACACACTGTCTAAAGCTGTTGCAGGAGGGCAGTCATTCTGGGTATGCAAGAGAATGTACTGTCTCCATTGGGTGCTTATGGGAATGCGCACTGAATTCAAGGTTTTGGTTCTAACATTTAAAGCTCTTAACAAGATGGGTACCAGCTATCTTTCCAACATTCTAACAAACATTATTCCATTTCCCTCCTCTAAAGTTTGATGACATAAGTCTACTTGTCTGGATGGCCTGGAGTGGGCTAACGCAAAATGCAGTAGTCCTCTGGCTTGGTTAGAATCAGTGTCCTCTCAGAGGTTAAGAGGAAAGGACCTCTCAATGTTTTTTTCCCCTATATATAAAATGATGAAAGAATTTACTAACCTTTGTAAAGTGCCTTAACGCAATAAGAAATGTTACCGAAGCACCAAATATTATTATTAGTGCAGTGGAACCTAATTAGCATACTGCATTTGTGCTCTGTGTACTTAACTACCTTTCTATCTGCTTCCGAATGTAATTTATAGGTGAGGGATTTAATCTATAAAGCCCTATATATTTTGCACCTGGCTACTTTGGGACTGACTCTCCCCATGCAACAGCAAGTTGGTTAATTTTAACTGGGTTGGTTTTGTTGACAGTCCATAGCTGGGCACTCTTGAGGACTAGAGGCAGAATAATTCTTGGTGCAGAGTTCCTGACTATAGAATATGCTCCCTCTGGTGGTTTGTCAAAGCCCCACTTAAACTGTTAGAGAATGGTGCAAAGTCCATCTTTTGAGTTAAGTCTTTCCAAATAGTTCTATCATTTTTGCTGCTGCTACTTTAAATTTGCATTTATAAACTGATGCTTGTGCTAATCTGTAACGGTTCCAGATTTCATAGTAATAGACATACTATAAATCAGTAAAATCATGAATACATTCATGTGTCAAAATTTAAACTTCTAAGTTTATAGAAATAACATTGAAATACAGGAAAGGAAAAAGGTTAATAACCAATAAGATGCTGTAAAAGAATACCATATTCTAATCAACCTTTTTTTCCCCCCAATGTTAAAAGCAGGCAGGAATGTATCACACTGTACCATAAATAAGAGATAACACAGCTTTTCCTCTGAAGGCTGCTTTCAACTTGTTCTTGTTCAAAATATTCTCCAGTTACCTGTTAAACTTCACTGGTTTAACAGCATGTCCCAACAATTAATATTTTAACCTGCTTTAATCTAACAATATATCTAGCAACCCATTAGTTAGCTATATACAAAGAACTCTTTAAAACCATCCACAAGATGAAACACCTCCTTTGTGGAAAATCCAAGTACAGGCTGAAAACTGTATTATCTTCCTTCAGACCATTGGATGCAAATTGTACTTCTTTTTACAGAAAATGACTTGGTTCTGTTTTCAGTTACACTGGTGTAAATCCACAATAGCTCATCTGAAGAAAGTTGAATTATTACAGATTTACACGATCATAACTGAGCAAAATCTGGTTTAGGAAGCGCATTTCACACTTTTAAACTACCATTTATACCCAAGGCTCTCCTCTGCTGAAAAACTGGAGCACCTATAGACCAGGGTCAGTAAAGAACAAATAGTACAAAAGATTTCAGGAATACAGTTTTAATTAAGAGAGTAATGTAAGACACTAATGATGTCTAAGAAAATATTCTAGATTAAAAAATGGAAAATGAAATTGACTGGTTATAGTAGAGTCTTAAGTCTATATTTAGAAAAAAATGTGGGTTGATCTGAATCACCATGTCCTTTTGAAAGATAATATATCTAATTAGGGAGAAAAGCCTCAGAAGATTAATTTAAACGGAGTGGTAAATAATGAGGACAGGGTAGCCATACAGAGCAATCTGGATTGCTTGGTAATGTGGCCCATTCAAACAAAACTCATTTTAATATCACCAAATGTAAAGTAATGCATCTAAGAACAAGGAATGAAGGCAATGTCTACAGAATGGGGGACTGTATCCTGGTAAACAGTGACTCTAAAGAATTTAGGCTCAGAGTAGACAAGCAACACAAGAGCTCCCAGTGCGATGCTGTGCCAAAAAGAGCTAAACAGGAGAGTAGAGAGAAGAGAGGTGACTTTACCTATGCATACAGCATTGGTGAGACTGTTATTAGAATACCGTATCCTGTTCTGGAGGACACATTTTTTAAAAGAATGTGGAAAAATTGGAGACAGTTCAGGAAAAGAGCCACAAATGATTCCAGGTCTGGAGAGAATGCCATACAGCAAGACTTAAAGAGCTCAATGTATTTAGTTTATCAAAAGATTCAAAGGGGACTTGATAATGATGAGAAAATACTAAAGGGTACTAAAGGGCTCCTTAATCTAGCAGAGAAAGGCGTAACAAGAACTAATGGCTGGAAGCTGAAGCCAGACAAAATCAACTAAGAAATATTGGACGCAAATTTTTAACAACAAGGATGATCAACCACTGGAACAAACTGCCTACGGATGTGGTAAAATGTTCATCTCAATGTCTTCAAGTCAAGACTGGATGCTTTTCTGGAAGATATGCTTTAGCAAAACAACTTATTGTGCCCAATCCAGGGGTAACGGGGTGAAATTTAATAGTCTGGAGGTCAGACTAAAAGATCTAATGATCCCTTCTGGCCTTAAACACTAAGGATCTATGAAACAGAAAAGCAGTTAATCACAAACAATTTAACTGTTTAGTATTTATTCCTCCTAGCCAAAGGGATAGCAGAGTTAAAGAGCCACTGTCCAAAAACGAAGGCCAAAATTAATATTTTGTTTATAAAGTTATATTTCTAAATATTTTCAAACTTGTGTTTTGTTTTGATTTAAACATTCCCCCTACAAACTTTGCAAACCAGGTACAACAGCATCACACAAATCCATGAGAACTGGAAAATTAAGCTGACCAGTCTAGAAGCAGCATAACTGGTGAAAAGAAATTTAGATTTTCACCATTTTCACTTTTAACAATCTAAGGTTGTATTAACACATGCAGGGATTTCTTTTAAAATATGACATAACCTAACTATCTCTTGAAAGGACAACTCTGCTATCAGTACAAAGTCTGGACTTTGGAATATCTGTGCACATACGCTTTGTTGGGAAGTAATAAACATTGCCATGTAGATAAATGAAGTCAAATGCTTGTGAGAAAATTACATTCACAGACAATTTTAAAGTGTTCATTTTAGTGCTAAAGAATGTATTTGGGCTAAATAAAACAAGATATTGTTAACGTAAGATACTCTTTATCGAAAGAGTAATGTATTACTGAAAAATATCTGTATTACTTTTCAACAGCTAGTGGTCAAAACTAAGTATATATGTACCATTCCATACAGAGCCCAAGGCACCAAAATACTTGGATTCTACAAGATAAAGTGTTTTCTAATATCTGTTCTAATAAAGAGCTAGTACAGTATAATGTTTAAAAAGTAGCATTAACAAATTCACCTTTTTTCTAGCACTTTCTCTTCTCTGAGAGATCTTCTTCAGAATTGCTTTCTGAGCATCCTTTTTCTGGAGAATTAGAAAACAATCTTAAAGCTTACATTATTATATCTATAGGACATATGTCAAGTAAAAGAATGAGGAGTAATTGTGGAACCTTAGAGACTAACATTTATTTGAGCATAAGCTTGCATGGACTAAAACTTTGATAGTAGGGAGCTTTTCTGTAATAGTGACAGATTTTTGTTTTGACTGCCAATATTGGTTTCTCTAATTTGACGTGGCAGAATCTGGATGCTGCATTTGGTATGCAACTCCTCCACCTGGTCCGACAATCTCACATTTTTTCCCTTGGTACCTAATCTATGTCTCAGCTGGTCTGGGTCTGTGATAGAAGGACAACGGAAAGTTACAATTTCCATAATTTAAGATCCTCTCAAGATCTGGTCCAAAGAGAGGCCTAGTATCAGTGCTTTATACTGCCATGTAGGAAATCCAAATTCTCCTCTTCCTCATAGTCAAGGTGCTAGGAGATCTGCAAAAAACTGATCATCCTTGGGAAATAAAAATATCTTACATGACTCTACAGCAATCTCTCTAACCAGTTGAAAGGTACAATGCCCATGGTCCCATCTAGTAGAAGTATTTAGGGTTAAATTTTAATTTTTTTTCCTGAAATCCCCTTCGATTTTTTCTCTCTATATCCTCTGTAACTGAAGGAGATAGCATATCACTTAAAAAAATATTACTGCAGCCAAGTTCTTTATTGCATGTATTGCTGTGAAGTGACAAGGGCCATAATATAGCCTGCAGACTCAGCATTACCATTCCTAATGATCAATTTTACAAACCTGTAAAGAATCCAAGCTCTAATATGGGTTCTACTATTCTGCAGCCTTAAAATAGTAATACACAGCACAAGGATACCACAAAGAGAGCCTTCTTATGTTACCTTAAGGGTTGGATACTCAAGTGGTAACAGTGGTCTTCTGCTGCCACCACTTCCTGTACCATATACTTCTGGCAAAGACAGCACAGCAGTGAAAATAAGAAGAGAAGGAAACTGAGCAAATCACAGCAGAGCAGAGAATAGCTAAGTATCAAATAGGAACTGCTGACATTTACCATTTTTGTTTATATCCTACAATTTTTAGACAGACACTTGAAAGCATCTGTAGCGCACATAGCCCACCTATGAAACCACACATTATCAGGTTTTTGTTACATCCATTTGTTACATCCACTTGTTGCATTTTGTTTTAAGTTCTTTGTGATAGGCTATGTCTCTCTGTTTGTGCTGCACCTACATAATGTGGTATGACCCTGATAATAAGGAGGAAAAGAGGAAGAATATGGGGAAGAAAGCAGGGATTAAATTGCTGAGGAAAGGAAGCCAATGGGAGGGATAGCTCAATGGTTTGAGCATTGGCCTGCTAAACCCAGGGCTGTGAGTTCAATTCTTGAGAAGGCCATTTAGGGATCTGGGTCAAAAATTAGGGATTGGCCCTGCTTTGAGCAGGGGTTGGACTAGATGACCTCCTGAGGTCCCTTCCAACCCTGACATTCTATGATTCTGTGAACAGATAACAGAAGCAACTAGGAGAGGGAAGAGAAAGCAGGGCAAGGAAGAAAAGCAATCAATATCAGAAAAGTAAGATAAGCAGGGAGAGGTAACCATCAAGGAGGCAAGAAGTGAGAGGCAACTGTTGGGGAGAAGACAGAAGCAACAAACAGTGTGCAATAAATATCAAACAGAATGGGAGAAAAGGGACAAAGAAAAAAACAATTAACTAGATGAGTAGCCAGTTACTGGCATGGCTGGCTCAAATACGATTTGCGTTCACACATCACATGGTTAAAAGTCTATTAACAATAATAGCAGCATTTCACCTTTGCCAGAGACTCATCCAACACCAAGTTCAGCACTGCATGTTTGCATACAGTATGGATATGACCCCCTAACTGTATTTGTTTGGTCAGTCTTCCTTTCCCCCATCTCCTTATTGCAAAGGGCATCCCATACCACATTGGACCATATGATGCTGATGTTTCCTTTTATGCACATCCCGTGATGAAATATTATGGAATAAATTGCCCAGATTTTCTCAGAATGTTCTGTACAAACATGGTTAGGTATCACACAGGAGCAGATTCGCAAATATGGCTGTGAAAGGAGAAAATCTGCTGTGTGAACACAGACTGAATTGCTTGTTACTGGTTAAACTGATCAAGCCTCTAACTAAATTATTTTTGATAGCCTCAGGACATTATTGGTTCTTTACATTGAAGACTTCCTTTATTAGCAGCTAAAAATCTCAACTCTAACTACAGAGCTTTACTATTAACGACTTCCCACTCCTGTTACTGGTTCTCAACACATCTTGTACATATTCCTCTCTTCCCCACAAAAAAATAATAGGACCCTGCGCAAAACAGAAAATCCACAGATCCTCTGGGTCTTCTATTCACAGATTTCTATTATCGATTATTATGATTAACATAAGTAGTTAGCTTAAACCAGCATGAATTAAGAATGCTGAATCCAGTTATATGTATTTTGTCTGAAAAGGAATATAAAACATTTACTTTTCTACTAACACAACTTCCCTTAGTTGTTTTCTCTGATGACATTTCTTCTTCTTTTTGATCAGGATCCATTTATTCTGAAGTGTTTGAACAACCAAGATAGTAAGTAAACTGAAAAACACAAACTGTCATATCAGTGTTTGATACTAATACTATCAACTATGAGACCATTACAAGTGACATTGCCCAAAATAAAAATATTTAACTTCTCTTCAATCCAGTGGGTCCACGAAAGCAATATTTATACAGCTTTTTAAAATATGTTTAATGATATAACATGAAGGAATAAGATGAAACCAAGAGAAAACATTTTAAATTCTTAAAAATGCAGAGACAGAAATACAGAGAGAAAAAAACCATGACTATACTTCCAATGATTAAAATTTTTTAAAGTATGTTCATCGACAGACATGATGCACCAAATTCTTACATATTTTAAAGTTAGCTATCCTCTACTTCAGAATCACAGTGCATTGTATTTCATGTTTTTCTAGTGCTAAACACCACAATAAATTCAGATTAAATTCTGGTTACATAATTTTGTAGCAAGCATTTTATTGAAATACTATATAAATACTTCTATTTTGATATTTAACATTTGTATTATATCATACTACAATATGTAAACAGAAAGGAGGGATAGCTCAGTGGTTTGAGCATTGGCCTGCTAAACCCAGGGTTGTGAGTTCAATCCTTGAGGGGGCCATTTAGGGATCTGGGGCAAAAATTAGAGATTGGTCCTGCTTTGAGCGGGGGGTTAAACTAGACGACCTCCTGAGGACCCTTCCAACCCTCATATTCTATGATTCTATGAACAACTAAAATCTATGTTTATAACCTGAGTTAAAATAGTTAACGGTAAACAATATGGAACAACAATCTGATTGTTGTGCAGATGGCCCATTTCCAGACAACTGGTTACATGGCCTGTGATATACAGGTCACTATATAGGAGGTCAGACTAGATGATCTGGTAGTCTCTTCTAGTGTTAAACTCTATGACATGGGTTTCTAAATAATCAGGTTACTAACCTGAAAATTACAACAAATTAATATGCCAGAATATGTGCTAAACCAAATAGATACAAAACTTTAGGATCTCTCCCTCCACACTTCCCAACAGTCACGTTTGGCAACTTGCCAAGAGCCTGAGAGCTGTATCTAAATTGCATAGCATTTACATAAAGTATAAAACATACATATATCAGTACATGTGCACTCATCTTCATTGAGAGATCAAAAGAAACCAAGATCTGAGAATATGGCTTAAGTCCTATTTATACCACAAAATGAAGCTGCGTAATAACTGGATCGTCTAGTATGGCTGTAATTGTAATTTAGTGTTTTAGACATGAGGCCCATATATGGTTTTATTATTTTATACAGTATCGAACAATTCCTCTCTTTCAACAGAATAAAAATGCATTTTATCATTTAAATAAAGTTTAGTTCACTTCTGAATGAATAAATATACAAATATAATCCTACATGTCTCATCCAGAGTCTATTGTTTGTTTGTGATAACCTTTTTATTTTTCCCATTCTTGTCGGTAATACTCCACTTCCTTGTTGTTTTCACTGCATCTATCCTATATAAATAATCTCTCTCTCCTCTCCAAGGACCCAATCAACCAAAATAAGCTTAGAACTTCATCTTTTAATTTATAATTAAATTTCATTTAGACTATAGTGAGACACACTAGGGGAGAACAGCAATTTCTATTATGTAGAATTTGCAATCAAAGTGTATACTATGAACAAATAGATTTTTCAGAAGCAAAATTATTATACTAGTCAAAGAATGGGAAACTATCTGAATGTATGTTTTGACATTTATTTTATCCTATCACAACTTTTTGTTTTTTTCTGCCAGAAACTGAGAGTGGTCGACAGGAAATGACCACTTGATGATTGCCTGTTCTGTTCATTCCCTCTGAAGCACCTAGCATTGGACACTGCTGGAAGACAGGACACTGGGCCTGACGGACCATTGGTCTGACCCAATATGGCCATTCTTATGTTCTTTCTTCTATGCCAAACATGGTGCTTTTAATATTCATCTTTCACACCAAATACTTGCACATATGCCATTTGAGACATATAACCATAATCTGGAAATTGGCTTGGTGTGCAAAAGCCAAGAAAACAGAACTCTGAGACCAGTAGAAGCAGAAATCTATGTATTTTTAGTTCACCAGACAACAGGAACAGGAATCAAGAGTTTCACGTACTAGTACTATTACTATATTGTTGATTCAATCCTCTCCCAGCTGGAGAGGTATAGCCCACAAGTATTACTTCAAGAAGAGTCAAATATCATTAGCTGAGTGCAGCTACGCACACCCCGGGCTTCAATACACATCCAGATCCTGCAGAATGGAAACAAAGAAAGAAGACAGCACTGATGCTTCTAGTCTTTATGGTTGCATTGATAAATAAAATCTGAAGCAATAGAATGCTGAGAGAGCAAGTGCAAAAGAGGTGTGAACTGCCCCCATTAAATGCTTATTTTTTATCCTAATGAAGGCTAATAATTTTCAAAAACAAATGTACAATTGTCTGCCTAATCTTCATATACAAGTATTGCAACTGTACACACAACCTGGCTAATTGCATAAACAAATAATCAAAAGGACATACTCATGATCCTAAAAGCATTCTGCATCATTTTTCTCAGCCAAATGATACCTACTGTAATAATAATTTTACTAACAAAGTTTAGTGGCCATATACTACTCACAATCTTTGTGCAAACCTTCTTTTGTTACCATTGAAGATCTCCTGTAGTATATGGCTCTTAATTTGTAGCCGTGGCAAAAGGAACATAATTAAAAGTGTAATGTGGCCTCGTGCACAAAAAGAGGAATAGGATTAAGTATGATACGTCTATATTTATGCAATGAAAAACCAATTCTCAAAGAGTTAAAAGAGGTGAATTCTCAAACAAAAAACATGTAAAATTAAAACAAGCTGATTAATGCAAAATTGTAACATGTCAAAACTGAACAAAAGTGGCACTTTACACTGACTTCAGCATTTGTGGCCAACACCCTTGATCATTCAGGCCATAGCTGTCAACAGTCCAGGGTTTTCAACCGTCATTCAGGGATACTGGTGTGCCAGCCACTAATCACAGCCAGGAATATGTGACAGAATTAGGCAGCCTTTTTTCTTTGAGCTACTTTTCTCCTATAGCTAAGCTTTCCTGTTCCTGCCGCCTCCCTCCTGCTTCTCCTCTCTCATCAGCAGGAAGACCCAATCCTCACCCACTTTCAGCTATCTACAACAAGGGAAGGAGCTGGAACCAAGTGCTCCTGAAAGACAAGATACGGCTGGCAGGGAGCAAAAGAGGAGCCTGAATGTGATAGGAGTTAAGATAAACGGGGAAGAAAGCAGGAGAAAAGAGGGAAGCCTTGAAGGGCAGAAATTCTACAGAAGTGTCAGTGGGAGGTGGGGAACAGAAGGAGCCACACCTTTTCAGATATGCAGAGAACGTAGGGGCTGCTAAAGGAGTTTTGTGCTTTATTCTAGATAATTTTTTCTCCCTTTTCTCTCTCTGCACATTAAGAAAGTCCCCTAGAATTTACACAGTTTTCTCATCACCGTCAGGTGCCAGTTTCTTCGGAAAACTATCCCAGACCACTTTCCTCTCATACTGGCAACTTTGATCACATAATGGTAGCTGCAATGTTTTTAAACAAACAGCACCAGCAAGGAGGGACCCTTGTCAGCAACTCAGCACCAGGCTGTGGGCAAATTGCAGGCAGAGTACAACCTCAGTTCTCAAACTGTGGGTCAAGATCCCAAAGTGGGTCACAACCCAGTTTTAATGGGGTCACTGGGGCTGGCTTAGAGTTGCCGGGGCTTGGGGCCAAAGCCCAAGCCCCACTGCCAAGGGATGAAGCTAAACCCCGAGCCCAACTACCAAGGGCCAAAGCCAAAACCAAAGGGCTTCAGCCCAGGGCAGCACAGCTCAGGTTACAGACCCCCCTCTCTGCGGCTGAAGCTCTTGGCAGCAAGCCTTGGGCGAGCTCAGTCCCCCGTCCTGGGGTCAGGTAGTAATTTTTGTTGTCAGAATGGGATCGCCGTGCAATGAAGATTGAGAAACCCGGGCGTAGAAGACTTCCAGGCGGCGTGTGAGGCTAAGGGCATCCTAGCACGGACAGAGCACACTGTGGACATGCACAATCCCCCCCACCACACGGCGCAGGAGTCGTAGCCCTCCATCCGCGCCTCAGCCCGGGGGGGCGGGGGGCACAAGTAAGAGCCACCGCGCCCTTCCTCGCCCGCGGCCAAAGAGGGAGAGGGCCCAGCCTAACAGACGCAGATGCCGCACTGCATGCCGGGAGCTGTGGTCCTCCGGAGGGAAAAATTAGCGGTGGGCCATGAGGAAGATACCGACCCTCTGAGGGAGCTGCGTCCCCACGCTGGAGGCTCCCGGCTCTCACCTATTGAAGTTAGTTAGGCCAGCGGATACTGAGCATGCGCATTGATACATTTCCCCCCACCCCCAATCCTGATTCTAAGCGTGCGCACTGACAGCGCACCGCTTCCCCAGTTATTTGCTGGGCATGCGCACTGATAACTCCGTGCCTCTCTAGCCCTTGAGTCATTGAGCCTACCTACAAACCTGCCCGCTTGTTGTTGAGCCTGCGCACTAAGATAGCCCGGCACTGATGAGCATGCGCAGTGTGAAACACTAGCTGGCCGGTCGCTGAGCCTGCGCAGTGCGGACCCTTTCGGGAAGGTTCTGTGTCGTCTGTGTCGCTACTACAGCTTTTCTCTTCAAGGAAAATCCGTTCAGGGTACGGGCGACCTGCAGCCCCAGCCCCCCACCCTGCTTCGCCGGGACTCGACCGCACCCCCTTCACGGTCCTAGCCCTGCCTCTCTCACTAAGGAGATCTGACCGCAGGCCCGGCCTGTCCCCGCGCCTCCCTCCGAGCCCCGGCCCCATCCCTCATCCTTCTGCCTCGCCGGCACCCGGCAGCCCCCGGAATCTGGGCGCAGCTCGCCTCGTCTTCTCCCTTCTCTGGGAACCGGCCGCGGTGCTGGGGCTGCCGGGGCTCCCGGGGCCAGAGAGGATGGTGGGCGCCGTCTTTGGCGTTGGGGCCTCGCGCCAGCTAAAAGCATCTTCTTTGGAGCGGCGGCCCCGGGCTGTCTTTGGGGCCGTTCTGGGGTCGCTAGGTCCGCGGGAGCCGAGGCGTGCTGAGCTCCTGGCAGGATCGGGCCCACCTAGGTTAGCGCTGGACAGGTGAATCTTCTTCCCTTGCCTCATTGGGAGCAGAAGTGAGGCCCAGAGAGTGCAAAGGGAGGGCAGATCTGCTACAGGAGGAGGAGAGATCTAGTAAGATCTTTCTGAGCCCTTCAGCCCTGCTGCTAGAGTCGAATTGAGGGAGAAATCTGTTGGCTCTTCTCTGGTTCAGGTGTCGGGGAAAATGGGGGGTGGGGAGTGACCTGCTGTCTTTCCCTCCTGTCCTACTGCAGCAGAGGAAAATGGGCCAGCCTGCAAGCTGCAGAACTTGATGGCATCAAATGTGGAGCCGAAGTGGCTGCTTGCTGTGCTTGCATTTAGGGTCAGCCCTGTGAGACGGACCATCTTAACGGAGAAAGAGATTGGCACCGTGTTAACTGCGCGGTTCTCTCTCCTTTGCTGCAGTGCCCACTTTCACCGTTGCCTCCTGCTCTGCCTGCTCCCGCTTTCAGCATGGTAAAGAAGAATACTATCCCCGATGGGTAAGTATCCCTCACACTGAGAGAGGCAGGAGCGGGCCCAGCCCCGCCTGCAGGGAGGGGGCTCTGACTGCCCCATGCACTCTCTCACTACAGCGTCTCCTCTCTGCCACCTACAGCCAGTTAAGGTAGGTATCTGCTCCAAGACAGGGAAGACACAGCCCACCATCCCCCAGGTGAGTATAATATCCCAGCCTGTCTGTGAACGCTTCTCCTTCATCAACCACACATAGCTCCTCTTCCTAGCCACCTTCCCACCTCCCCAGATTGCGTCCTCACTACTGGGGGAGAGGGGAGGGACAGTAGTCCATCCTTTCAACTTCTCAGATGTTTACAGTACCACCAAGAGCTGGGGAGGAGATGAGGCGGGGGGGCAGATGCTTGCATGCATGTGCACAAGGGACATTCTCATAGATGCAGGTGCAAAAGCCCTTTTTTTCCCTCTACTTGTACTCTTCAAGTGAACTATTAGAATGTTTACTGGTGATGTCTCAGACAATAAGTTGCAGCATTCTATCCACATCCTAGTGATCTGGCAGTATGGCATGCTGGGACTACTGGCTGTGCTTCATATTAAAAATGAAAGTGGCTGCGATCTCCATTTTTTTTTTATAACAGATGTAGCCTTTGTGCTACTGGAAGTTCACCAACAGATTTAGTTGGGTGCACATAAACTTAAGGGCTAGTAATATGGAATAGTCAGTGAGGCTTATGCCTTTCATCAGAAGATCTCAGAGTGTTTTAGAAAGGTGGGTATTATCCCCATTTTACATTGAGGGTAAAGTAGCTTTATCAAAGCCTTTGAATGAATGGCAAAGTCAAAAACAGTACATAGGAGTCCTGATTACCATTCCCTGCTAAACCTCTTATGTTGATATTATAAAACCAATCCAGGGCAAGTAACTTCAAAGAATTTTAGATGAGTTTGATCATAGCAGGCTGTGGTCAGGAATTAAAACTTGTTAAAAATATCAGTAGCTTTTTATTATTTATAAAGTATTTAATCGTTTTAACTTAATTTGTTCTTTCACTTCCCTTCATACTGGTATCCAAAGTTTTAAATGAAGTTCGATTAAAAGTTTTACTTATTTTTATTTAAAAGATCTTAGGTTTATCAAACAGAAAGGAAGGAAACTGGAAAGAATTAGCGTCTTGTTCATTTTCTTCATGGCTTAGGTTATTAATATTACAGAATTGAGAACGTGTTCAGTAACGAATTGTCCCTTCCTTCATCCCCTGAATTTGAAGGAAGTGAAGCAGCTCTGACCTAGAAACACAGGCTACAGGCATTCCTTTTTTAATTATGGATAGGGTGACCAGACAGCAAGTGTGAAAAATCGGTACAGGGGGTCGGAGGTAATAGAAACCTATATAAGAAAAAGACCCAAAAATCGGTACTGTCCCAATAAAATCAGGACATCTGGTCGCTCTAATTATGGAAGTTATCCTAGTTTCTACTTACAGACTGTATAATTAGACACTAACACCTGTGTACCAAATTGAGAAATAAGCTCTATCCTGTAGGAGTGTCATCAGCTAATAAAATTTAGGAGATTAAGTTTAAAAATTTAATCTAATTCCTCAGTTTTTGTACTTTCCCAAACTATGCAGCTGTGTTTTTAAAGATCGTTAGTCTTTCAGTTGCATGGTTTTTGTCAGATGAAGACATTACAAGTTCTTTAACAACCTTATTTTTAATCTTAATTTCTTATGTAAACATTTAAATATATTTCTAGTGAAACAGCCTTTAACAGTATATATGTATTTACTTAAAATTAGAAGTATTTTTGAAAGGTGACCCAAAAGGCTTTTGGCCTGCCAAGATCAAAATTGAGGTACTTATTTTCTTGGTATGGTTGATACAATTAGTAATATAAAGTAGTGTAAGGAATGCAGTTCCCTGATACATTTAAGTTTTAGTGGCATTGCTAACAGTTTCTCCTGCAGATAAGTGAAAAAGGAAATTATTTTTATCTAATTGTTTAAAAATGTCTCCGGTCTTATTAAGTCTACATAATATGTTAATGATTTCTATTTCTTTTTGGTGCACTTTTAACATTCTTAATATGAATTTTATGGTAAGAAATTGCTTGTGTGAATATGTTAACTAAATTGTTGAAAACTTTCTGGGCAAATTGCTCTGAACCATTCAGCATTCAGTTTCTTTACTCGGTTTATGACCAGAATATTTTAAACAGGACAAGTTCAAGCAGGTTAGGAACTATGCAACTCAAAGCAATACCATCAATTTAAAATCTAATTTAAAAACTACAATTAGCCCTGAATCACCTCCCAGATTTTATTTGTTCTCATCCCTTGTTGCTGTGAGAGAGTCCTGTGCAAACAAGAGAGACTACATGCAGAGGAAACAGTGAAACTTAAGGCTTGTCTACACCATACAAGTTGTACCACTTTATACTGGTATAATTAAAACAATACAAACCCCATAGTGTGGATCAAGTTATACCCATATAAAGGTGCTTATACTGGTCCAGCTTATTCCTGTACAGGAAGGGGAATAAACTATATGATAAAAGGCACCTTTATACTGGTAAAACTACATTCACAATACTTGTATAACTATTTTGGTTAAAAAAATTATACCCTTAGACTGAAATAATTATACAAGCACAAAAACTGGGTAGGCCAGGCCTTGCAGTACAAAACTGCTGTCAAAAACAACATTTTTTCTCCCACTTTTCCCCTCTAATTTTTCATTTTGAATATTCAGTTTTAATTGTAACAATAATAGCTTTAAAAAATTTTAGATGGAAGTTTGGTACATATTTTTAATTTTACATTGTTCCTCTAAGATCGGATTCTAGAATGTTCTGTCAACACATCTTTAAATAACTTCACTAATTGTATTTTATTTTTTATACAAAGTCACCTGAAGAACGTACTGTATTGAAGGGCAGCAGCGTCTTAGGCTTGGTCTACATTACTAATTTATGTTGGTATAACTATGTCACTCAGGGCTGTGGAAATTCCGCACCCCAAAGCAATCAACACCCCTGAGCGATGTAGTTATACCGACCTAACCCCCACTGTATACAGCTGAATGTTGACAGGAGGGCTTATCCCATCAACATAGCTACAGCCTCTCAGGGAGGTGTAGTACTTGGCATAGGTAGTGTCTTCATTAAGTGGTTTGGTGGCACAGCTGCAACAGTGTAAGTGTAAACAAGCCCTTATTTTTTTATTTTTCTGAAATTACATTTAACCTGAATGGATAATTACTTTAAGAGGTCTTTATATCATTATTAATCCATTGGTACCTGATTTCAACAAATAAAACAGTATTGTTTAATTAGACATTTAAAAAAATAAAAAGTTATTTATAAAGCTTTGTAATTCAGTGATATATTAGATGCCGTCACAAAATTAGAGGACCGTGTCTTTAGTCATATTATTTTACTAGGGAATAAAATTCTTGTCTTATTGGTGGCTGCTTAAAAGAATACTGCCAAGAATATCAATGTTTGATCAACCTTAATTATTTAAAACTTGGTGGTGAATGAGTTTTGAACTCTTTTTTTTAAAGACTATTGCAGATACATTTTTTAAAAAATCCCCTTATGTAAGGTGTATATGTGGTTTTTTGCTGAACCAACCAGTAGAGGGAGTTCAAGTTACTTAAACTATTTCCAGAGCTGCCAGGACACTAACAGTGAAAATTATACTTATTTATGTACCAGAATTCAAATTAAAGACAGTGAATGCCATTTCCATTACAGTTCTGTTCTGCTCTGAAGAGTGGACTGTAAAAATGGCACCATAGTTATGAGCTCTATCTTCTCCTCCTGTTCAGAGTTACATATGCTGTCTTAAATGATAAAAATGTATTTTTATTGCTTTTTGCTTCAATTAACACTTCAGAACTAATACAGTTAAGTGAGAGTAAGCTGAATTCTGCTTATTCTTGTGCACCATAAAAAGAATTGTTTGCTTAGTTCCAACCTTAATTAAAGGCAATGGAACTACACATGTCAGCCTTTGATTTTAAGACCATCAGTTTTGGACAGGTGTCATTGAGGGCCTAATTTGGCCTACTGAACACCTATTTGTGAGTCCGCAAGAGAAGAAAAGTTCAAAGTTTGGATTCAGAGTTGTTCACAGGGCTAGCAGTGTAAAATAAAACATTGTTTTAGAGAGACACTGAGCAAATTTGCTGTGGAAGTCAGTGAGACAATGTGTGACCCCAGAAAGCCTTTTGAAGTCTGACCTCAGAGCAGAATCAGACTTTAAAAACACGGGAAAATAAGGCAAACCAAGTTGCATGAGATCTCTGTTAGAAATCTGTGGTATCTGTATGAGAATTGTACATTTCTCTAAAGCACTTAGGCCCAGATCCTGAGTTGCAGCACACAGCTCAAGTATACTATTCTGGAGATGAATTTATGCAATTCGCAGTATTTCAGTCTCTCTCTTTCTATACAGTTTAGTTATTTGGCATATGTATAGTATCCAGTTTGGAATTCTGGTTTTTGATTTTTTTGCGGGGGGGGAGCATTAAGGTAAGTACTAAACTCTGAAAATCACTCTTTAATCATACATATTTGCAAAGGACTGCAAGTTTTGGAAACCTCTGAATAGTTAAGTTTAGCTTCAGATAGTCATCTTTCAAGTTACTTTTCTCCTCAGTGTAACTTTTTAAAGATGTATATCTGTCTTTACCAATTTTCCACTGTTAGTCAAAAACCTTTCCCAACAGACAAATGCTAATATTTTAATTTCTTTGCTGAATCTGGATTCCTGGTGTACTTCAACACTGGAGTTTTCTGAACTATTATATTCTGGAAAGTACCATGGTAGAGAAATGTGTTGCTTTTTTACTTTAAGAAATAACTCTAGTGTCCATTAAAGACACCAGAATGATAGTATTGGAAACAGGAATGTTCTATTTATGGATAGAACAGATAGAGCAGAGGCAGTGCAGGCATCCCATAGTTCACGCCTGCTGTTCCTCTAAATCTGTTGTACCTGCTGTATCACAATCAATCTTGGACATAGCCCATTGAGCTATCAATTATCCTATGCATTATTGCTTAATAATGCCAGTGAGGACTGCAAAGCCAAAGATCAAAGACTTCATGCTTTCAAATTGCTTTTGATACTGAGAAATCCAGTTGTACAATTCAACAGTTCTGTTATTTTACTCCTGCAAGTTAGTCACCTAACATTCTGCTTGCCCAGTTACCTATGGAAAAGGTGGGCAAGTAAATCTTGTGCTTGAAAATAAAAACCAAAGTATGTCTAAATCGAGTGTGAAATGTACAAAATAAGTACAATGAAGGTAACTCATTGCATATTTTATCTGCAACTTGTTCTAATATAATTTTACTTTCCTGTAGAGAAGATAAAACTAAGCTTTTTCCAAGATCTGATGCACAGTGGGATGTAGTGCAGCAGCCAAAAAACTGAATTCATTCACTGGATAACAGTGATTCCCAAAGTGCATTTTTTATGTTATCATTTAGATTGACTGTTCACATAGGTGAAAACAACTGCTAACTTTATTATTAAAATATGATAAACTGTTTTGGTGTTACCAATGTTGCATTGAACAGACATAACTGCAAATATTGCTAATATTTGCACCTCTGTTTGACCTCTATTTTATGACTGTTCAGGTGGATGATAGTGGTTCTACTTTAATGATATCTAGTCTCTTAATATAAAGATATCCAGTCTGTTAAAAATCAAAGCAGTAAGCCATTCTTATCAAATACAACTTGTATTTATAAGAGTGGTCTGCAAGTCTTCTGTCCAAAACAACATTTGTAACATGGTTTGTTGAAGTAATTTCCTTGCTGTCAGACATCTGTCTCGGAGCCTCACTGAAAATGTTCAGGGTCAGTAACATAATTTATTCATGGTCACCTTATTAACTTTGGGTAAGCTCATCTTTCTGTGTCCATCTCTTTCTAGAATTGCTCCCTCTTGTACCCACATCAGATTAGACTCTTACATTTAGAGCCTGTCACTGATCTTCAATCACTCAGATGTGATTGCTCAAACAAGAGCTCTTTCCCAAGTTTCCATTTTCTTCCTTTTCTCCATCCTGGTACAACAAGGGACCACTGCCATTGGTTCACTATTAAATACATAGCCAGTTGACCCCAGGTTGGCCTTGTTCCCTTATACTTGTTACCAGGATACATGTAACTGAATGTGATGGGACTTTCTTACTTTGTTTTTAAGAGGGTTTCCGTCTGTTGTGGCAGATCTATGAAACTCTTTAAATATACAAACATTAATTTTAAAAGGATGAAAGGGGGGTAAGTTTTCAAGTAAACCAGACTTAAGAATACTATTCACATACCTTTTCAAAGTAGCTAGCTAGAGTACTATTATAACAATAATATAGTTAAGAAGTTGTTTTTATTTGAAGCCCCTGTTTTCAGACCCAAATAACTTTCTGGAAAAAATTAGTCTGAGCTTGAAGTTTTAATGCTTGTTCTCATCTCAAAAGTGAGACACTTGCCTTTTGTTTAGAAAAACAGGTAAAATTCTATGTGCTTTGAGGTGGTAGTGAATTTGGGGGAGGGGATGGGCACAAAATGTTTCCATGCATAGAAAAAAGTTTAAGACTTTTATTTAAATATTTGCATAACTCAAATGGCTTTTTTTAAGACGTCAAATCTTTATGTATATAGTCATATGGAATGTTTGCAAGTCTGAAAAATTAGAGAAATAAAGATAATGACTAAAAAAGTACTGTGTATGCGCAATATGTCACTTATTGATTTAGGTGTGCACAAGTGTATAATCTTAAAGGCTTTCCTGTTAGAACAATAAATTTGTGGCCACTATAAAACCCAGGAAATTTGAATTTAGAGAGTGGGGCCATGAGAGGCTTTCAAAGATGTGTAGCCATTCTGATGCAAATTTAAAGGTGAGATTTGACTTGTATTCCTCACACACACCTTTTTAAAATGCTTACAGCAGATCAGCATATATGCTCTTCTTTCCAGAGGTTGGAAATTTACATGTGCAATGAGACTGTATTTTAATTAATTGTGTGTGGACTATCTCCTATTTGACAGTTAGCTGTTCCTTTCACACTTGTTCCTGCATTTTCTTAACACTTTTGGTTCTTCCTCTTACCTCCCAAGTACTACTTTGGGACTTCTCCAGTATTTCTTTGAGTCCCTATGATTCCATCCTTGATTCCTTTATCATCTGCCTCCATAGCTTCTTTCTGCATGTTCTCAATCAATCACATAGATTCAGCTGTCACTTCTATCCTGATGATTTCTAGATATACTTCTGTGTCCCTAACCTTTCATTATTTCTCTAGTCAAGCATTGCCGCATTTTTCTAATAACTCCTCTTGGATTGTCAGCTGCTTCCAGCTCAGTTTCTCCAAGAATTAGCTTTTTCACTCAAGCCTTTGTTTCCATTATTGTTGACAAAACCACCATTTTCCTGTCACCCTGTCTCTAGTCTTTATATCATCTTTGACTTCTAACACCTTCTGCCCTATATCTAGGCTCTGAGTCTTCTGCTGAGGCAATTTCCCCTCCACCCTAAAATATTAAAATATTTATTCATGTCTCCACTATTGTAACTACTATTTCTCTGGCCTCCCACAACTTGCTTCTTAACTCTCCGCATTCATCCAAAACTACTATTAAAACCTTCCTCTTTGATAGCTCTAACCACATCTTCTTTTCCTCGTTCTCCATCCCCTGTTCCTTCACTGGATTCTTTTTGTATTCCAGAATAAGTTCAGATTTCTTCCCTTCATAGCTCTGAACCATCCTATGCTTTATTTCATCCTAACCCTCTGTTGTTCCCTACAGATCTTTTATCTTTTCCTTCTCTAGTGTGCCCCATACACTACTCTTAAAGGTAACCTGTAAAGGGAGAATTGTACCCTTTGTTTCTTCTGATAAAGAGTATCTGAAAGTTTATCTTCCTTCTGCTTATTTTATACCTTTTAGAAATTTCAGAACATTGAGACATTGGTTTTGGTGAGTTTCCTTGGGAGGACTCAGAACTGAAATGGAGAGTTTTTCACATGCTTAATTGAAAGAAGGGGTGTAGAAAATTTGCCATGGTCCATCTAGCCCAGTGTCCTCTCTTCAAACAGTCACCAATGCCAGATGCTTCAGAGGAAATGAACAGAAAAGGGCAATTATCTAGTAATCCATCCTCTGCCGTCCAGTCCCAGCTTCTGGCAGTCAGAGATTTTAGTGATGTCTGGTTACATCTCTGACCATTTTGACTAATAGCCATTGATGGACTGATCCTCCGTGAACATAGCTAGTTCTTTTTTTAGCCTGTGGCATCCATGATATCCCATGGCAACAAATTCCACAGGTTGACCATGCGTTGTGTAAAGATTTTTTTACGTTTATTTTAAACCTGCTGCCTATTAATTTCATATAGTAGAACTTCAGAGTTACGGTCACTTCGGGAATGGAGGTTGATTGTAACTCTGAGTAAGACATTATGGGATGCTCCTTAGGGTAGACTGCTCAGAGCGGGGGCTCACATCTGAGCCTGCAAACTTCAGATTCTTTACTTCCTACCTATAAGGGGCTATCCTGTGAATGGGGGTGGAGACAGGCAGCTGGTTCTAGCCCCCTGGCTGCAAGGGTGATGAGCAAGGCACAGTGTAGAACTGAGGTGTCAGTAGGCGCAGAGTGCAGGCTATGGCTTTTTAAAACTGGGCTGCTCCTCCAGAGCACACCAGGCAGGCAGGAGCTTGAGCTTGGGCTCCAACAACAAACACTCCCAGGCAGGTTCCAGCAGGAGCTCAGGAAGTTTCTTTCCCAGTCTCAGACTGAGCATGCAAGCTTGTCACTCTTGACGGGGGAGAGGACTTCGTCCACGACTTACAGGAAAGCAGCGCAGACTCCAGGGTTGCTCCTGCCGGCTGTGCTCCTTTGGCAAGGTGGGGATGGGGGACAGGCAGCCCAGATGTGCCTACCTTTAAGATGCAATACAGGCACAGTACAGTATTTCCTGGTTCGTGTGTTTTTGGTCTCCACTGCTGCCTGATCGCTTACTTCTGTTTTCACATGGGGTCCAGTTAACCGGTCAGTCTGTAACTCTGGTGATTGTATCTTTGAGGTTCTACTGTAGTTTCTGTGTTATGTGAAGGGGAAAATAATACTTCCTTATTCGCTTTCTGCACACCAGTCATGATTTTACTGACCTTTATCATATCCGCCCCCCTTAGTTTTCTCTTTTCTAAGCTGATCAGTCCCAGTATTTTTAACCTCTCCTTGAATTTCTCTCTCTCAACTTTTTCCTATTAGGACTATCCTTGCTCTACTTCTGTGTACTCGTGATCCTGTTCTCCCAAATGATTATAAAATAACAAATAAAAGGTGAAAATCCTTGGCGCTAATGAGACCTATGTAACATGCCTGTTTTGAATTATCGTTCTTCCATCTTGTCCCCATCATCTGTTGTAATAACTCTTATGTTACCTCTAACTTAGAAGATGAGCTCCAGAGGCCAGCTAATGTGTTCTACTTCTTGTGAAGTGTCAGTCATACATTGTAAAATAAATGATAAAATGAGGGTGAAGTTAAGTGGTTTTCATTGAGAAATGCCCCTACTCACACTCCATTGCTTCATTCATGAGGGGTTGAATTAAGAAATCGTGGACAACATGTTTTTAAAAAAGGACACACTAACTCTGTTTCCATGTATTTATTTAAACCGTTCTGTGCAAAGCAGGAAGACTCCTGTGCTTGCAGTAAGTTTTTCCCTTCAAGGAGGAAGATTCATTTAAACCTTAACTCAGAAAATCATGGGCTTAAAGCATTTTAACAGTTGAGATACTGACCGAAAGCCTCACAGAATCCAAGTAGCTGTTGTGTCATCAAGCTACATCTTGTGTTGTCTGGGAGATACTCTGTCTGCAGGTGGCTTAAGAACTAGATGCCCTTGGTACCACCCTGGGGTCAGATTCAGTGCTGCTAATTGACTTGTTCACCCCTCCAAATAAACACTTTTCACATTTTTCAATTTTAAATCCCCAGAATTCTATGCAATTTGTTTTACCAACATAGCTTTTGCAGTTTTTAATGAGAAAATCTGGATTCAGAGTTAGACACTGAGCTTTTCTACAGAACCTCTATTAAATTGGCACACACCTTTTCTGTGCCTGTTTTGCAAAACTTTTCCATATTGTAACACATCTGCACAAGGCTAAAAAGTATTAATTTCTTGTTAATCTTGTTTTGAAGATTAACTCCCTATTGTTTTGAAGGTGCCAGAAGTAGGCTGAATAAAGAATGCTTTGAGTAAGAATTTAACAGCAAACTAAACCCGTTTGTCCAAAGCGAGTAATTTTTCATTTTTTTAAAACTTGGAAATAAAATACCAAACTTTTCATTTTCATCAGTCATCTTGCAATAGGGCAGCTGAATAGATTTTTCTACCTTGTTTGTTGAATTTTGTGACCATTTTGCAAGCGGGGTAAGAAGAATGGAAACAATGGCTGATTGGCAATGGTATTTTCTTTTCCTCCTACCCTTAAAAATGTGTGCCCTGTTACACAGAGATTGAAAAGTTAAAGCTTTTAAAATGCATTTTAATCCCTTATGAGAATATACGGAACTAGAAGGATAAACAGTGTATTACCTTCTGAAAGCTTGGACTGCAAGATAACTTGATTTTTAATCTAAACACATTTTTCACAAACACACAAAAATGGTTACCACTCTGCATCTGTTCTGGTATGGAATCATGTTGCATCTCATGCGCTACTTAAGCTCTTTGGAATGCTGTGGAAATAGTAAATGCAACTGGACTCTGTTCAAGGCATGGTTTAGGTGCTGTTATCTAGCAAAACTGGTTTTCAACGAATCAGTGCACGCACACACACACACACATCTAACATTGAAGGTGTAAGTCCTTATTTTTATCGGTGTCAGTAACTTCAAAAATACAAAATGTGGGCTTGGACCATTTCAGGTTGGCCCACTGCTTATGCTGCAACAATTTTTAATGATGAAAGGGATGGTTGTTAAGTTGATAGACCACAACTGACCTTTTGTGCCAGGGAACTTATAATTATATATTACATATGTAACTTGTTTAATGTAGTTTGGTTTTCCAAAATAATTGAAAGAAGGATTACTTGACAAATGTGGTCTTGGAGGAAGTTGAAGCTGTTTTGAACTTTATAATAAACTGCTGTATATGAACTATCTGTCAGTATTGGTGTCTCAGAAATTGCGTTGTCATTCTATTTATTAGTACTGTTTATATTACTGTAGTTCCTAGAAGCCCTAATCTTGGGTTTTCATAGTTTTTCCTTCCCATGTTCACCCCATTTCCAGAAGACAGAGGGATCTGGGGGTTTTATTGTTTTTTATTTATCCACTCTAATGCCAGCTCAACATGAATAGGTAGGGTAAAGTATGTCCCTCATTGTCCCCTTTTCACATAGGTGACCACAGAAGTGCCCATGTTCAGCCCTTCTTGGTTATTACTTTGTGTGCTTTAGAAATGTGTGCAGAGGTTAGCAATAAATAGGACACTATCATGTACAATGGAGTCTAGCAGCAAGTTTTTGATCAGTGACTAAAATCTCATGTTACTACCTTTTTAAATTTACTTATTGATATATTTGTGTGTAAATAACATGCTCCCTTGTAGTCAGACTGCAGTTTCTGTCTGATCCATTTAGTGATGCAACAGTCCAATATTTGCTCTTGATTAATTAAAAATATAGATTAAATCTACTGTTGTCAATAAACAGATCTTTGTAACTAACTGGTAAATTCAGTGCAGCAGGAAGCTGAGGGTTAAATTTTCAGTAAGTGCACAGGTGAGCATGCAGTAGAATGCTTCTGTGAAAATAATTGCTGTAGGTTAGGCAATTAGTCCAGTTAAAAATAAATATTGTTGCACGTCTAACAACTCCTGTGTGTCCAATTCCACAAACAAACGCTCCAGTTTTCAAACTATTTAAAAATATATTTTGGCCTTACAGAACACTAATCAGTATTCTCTTTTAATATACAATGGCCTTTATAAACAAAATGAAAATTCGTATCCGATGAAATCCAATTTTTCTAATGCTGAGATCAGTGTTGGTTACATTAAAATGTGAAAAGAAATTATACAAATCACATTTTAACTCCCTACAAATATTTTGTTGTTTACTAGTCTTTACCTCTGAAATGCTTACTGGACTCAAAAGTTTGAAAAAGAAAAAAAGCCCTAACTCTCTAACTGCCTGCAAAGGATTGTTTCCAAATTTATTGTTTCCAAATTTATGACGACAACCAGATTTTTGTGACTTCTATGATCACATACTTGGCATAATTTGACTTTGGGTGTCTCACAGTCTTTTTTTCTCCTCCTTTTCCAAAATAAATTGTACTAGCCAGATACTTATTAACTTTTTAGTGCATCGTATAAGGCACATTTATTAGAACTGTTAGGTAGAATCTAGGTTTTTTTTTTTTTTTGTGTGTGTGTGTGCCATTTTATTATAGTGAGAATGGTAGCAATGCCTATAGTTAAGGTTGAAATGCAACTTTATTTAAACCCCCTACTTAAGTTGCTTATAACTTACTCAAACCAATTAATTGGGGACTGGAAATTTTTCTGTATTTGATCTTTACCCAGAAGAGAGTGTTTCGGCAAGTTTCAGCAGAATTCATTCAGATATTTATTCGTTCATTATGTGTAAAATATGTACTTTCCCTATATGTTCTGAGCACAGGTTTTGTACAAACATAGAGACTGGATCAATTTCCTTCAAGATTGCTTGGTTTTATGGCTGTTAATGAGATCTAAGGAGAAAACTGAGTTGGAAGGAAACTGGTTCAGTAGTTTTGAAGTAGTGATCATTGAAAGCATTTTCACACATAAAAAGTAGGAATTTTTAAGTTTCTGTGCTCAGTCTGTTGTCTAGGACATTAGGGTATACATGAACAGTAGACTTTGGCCTTTTTTCTGCTCCATCTCTACTGGCTTTGAATATTGGGAGCACTGTGAAGCACTTTAGTGTAATTTGCTGGACTTTAAAAGTTTAAACCTTACAAGCACTTTCAGGAGTTTTCAGTGTGGTTATGACATCCTGGAGATCACATGAATTAAAGTAATGAATACAGTGTTGCAAGGCTGATCTCCTTTGTTCTATTCTCAGCTCTGCCACTACAAAACTTCAGAGGACACTTAAAAACTAAAATAAAAAGTAACCACTTATTTGGGGATTTGAGATAGTGCTATCAAATGCACATTGGGGATAGTTTGTTTCTTTCGTTTATGTGGATCTTCAGCACAGCAGCGGGGGAGAAAAATATTTTTAAAAATAGGAAAATAATAGTGAAACCACCAAAAATTAGCAGTGGATACCCAGGGACATGTTTTGTAACTGAAACTTAACTCATTTTGAAACTGATCATATTTTAGAAACTGACCACATTTTTAAGTAGCACAATGGAGCCCCAACCTCCTTGTCCTTTAAGTGCTACTGCAATGTAAATGTTAAATAATAAGAATAAAGTGACAGTATATCTTTAATACTTTACTCTTAGCACTTTACACACATTTAAGTGGACTTTGTAACAATTTTAGGAAGTAGGTAACTATCACTACACCCATTTTACAGATTGTAAAATTATTGCTCAGAAAGATTAAGGATTTGTCTAGATAAGGAAAGTTTACACCAGTATAATTAGCAAGTTTCCTTAATTGATAAAGCCCTCCATTGATCAAGGTCACATGGAAAATTAATATTAGAACCAGGTTTGTCATTTGTGTCTATCTGCTAGGCCCATATATATTGCATTAGATAAACCTTGCCTCCCAGCCAGGTCCTTGAACTTCCCTCTGCCCTAAACATGAAAAATGTCTAATAAAAATGCTTTGCAGTGATATAGTATATTTTCATCTGTAGCTCACAAAGCTCCTTGCAAAGAGGGTACCACATTACAGATTGTGTGAGAAAAATAACTCACTTGCCCGATTTCACACAACAGATCCAGGCTTACAGGCAATGGCCTAACCAATCCCACTGCAGTGCTATTCAGGCAAATCAGTCAGTTTTTCTTCATAGTGCATAATATCACCCTTGGGCATGGGGAAAGGCTTATAGATCTTCCCTTGAGTACATGGGAGACAGTAAACTTAGATGCTGCTGCCCAAACAGTTAGCCACAGAGGCCCTCTATCTCCTGTCCTCAAGCCCAGGGGGGCATAGTGCAGCATTCCTTAAAGGGAACAAGCTTTTTCTTTCCTCTGCTGGCCCAAAGTCTATCCCACAGCATTTTGTGCCTATTTTCCCTTCTGTAAAACAGACTATGCTTATATCTGACTTTTCCTCTGTAGATTTTAAAACAATTGACAAAGCTAGATAAACGTGAGTGGCCCTATTCTACAGATCAGTAAGCATCAGATACAGAGATGCATGGTTTAGCAGATTTGCTACCTTAAATAAATATATTCTGTTTCCTGCCCCAAACTTCCTGTGTAAATTTTAACAAGTCCCGTAACCTGTCATGAGCTTCCATATTAAAATAATGTAGAATTGCTCCTTGATGGGTTCAGGGGATACAGTTTTATTTATAACTCACTGAGATGCAGGTGCATCTGCAGTACACAGTTAGCATTTTGGCAACATGTGCAAAGGACTAATTTTTAAACTTGTAACTTCAGAACCATTTCATTTAATTACTTGAAATTTATGGACAAAATCCCATTCTATACTAACAGTGATCACAAAAACTATCACTAGAAAATATTTTTCTTGTGCTTTGTTAGAAGATCAGTGAAGATTGGTCTTATAATGGAAACCTGGTTGCAGACTTAGTTATGGAGGGCCAGCGGTCTCTCCATATAATTTGTGTAGCTGTGCTGAATAATGGAAGAATCTTTGTGCTCTGAGAAATGCTAATTCTATATTCTGATTCACCTAAATAATACTCTACTTATGTTCTTCCAGCATCTTAGTCACCTTTCCCCATTCTGAAGGATCATGGTGGATTCTTTGTCATTGGCAACTTGTACATCAATATTGGGTGTTTTTCTAAAAGATATAGTCTAGGAATTAAATTGGGGAAGTTATGTGGCCTGTGTTATACAGGAGATCAGACTAAATCAGGGGTTCTCAGACTTCATTGCACTGCGACCCTCCTTCTGACAAGAAAGTTACTACATGACATGGAGGGGCGGGGGGCAGAGCCCAAGCCCTGCCACCCTGTTGGGGCAGGTGGAGGGAAAGAGGGCCTCAGGCTAAGCCTTGCCGCCCCAGGTGGGGGGAGAGGGCTGGAGCTCAAACCCCATTGCCCCAGGTGGGGATGGACCTCAGGCTTCAGCTTCTGCCCTGGGTCCCAGTAAGTCTAATGCTGGCCCTGGTGACCCCATTAAAATTGAATCACGACCCACTTTGGGGTCATGACCCGCTGGACTAGATGACAGTGGTCCCTTCTGGCTGTGGAATAAATGAATTCTCGCCCCCCGCCCCCCAGTAATTTATTAACAGTATTCAAATGTGTAATATTGAAACAAAACAACAGAAATGTTTCAATAGTCATGCTAGCTAATAGTATTTATTTTGGATTTATTTAAATGAAAATATCTCTTCCTGCTGAAATAAGGCAGATTTTTCAAGAGTTCAGTTTCTATTTATGCACTTTAATAAAGTAGCCAGATAAGCACTTAGAAAACCCGACCACTTCACTTGGATGCCCAACGAGGACTGCTGCTTGCTTCTGAAGTTGTTTTGGAAATCTGGCCCTTGACATGTCAAGCAAGTAGCTGTATGATCCATCAGGGAGACTAGGATGCTATTTACATCTTTCTATTTGGGGTGATGTGGGAGCAGCAAAGTCTGATGTTTATAAGACATTTAATGTAGCTTGAAATTTATCCTGAGACTAAAAAGAGCAGGGTTTTTTTGTGCTTTTGTTGAGGAAAGCTTACTCCAAAGAAGAAACTTTATTACAGAAATAGCTGTTTTATATGAAACTTCAGGTGTCCTGTATCAAATTAGTATAGTTTGAAAAGTATTTTATCCTTTAACTATTCAGAAAAAAATACAAATTTTTTTTTTCATAAAAGATGGCGGACTTTGACACCAGTTGGACAGCCTATACCAGGAACAAGATTCATTGCTTTCAAAGTGCCTTTAAAAGGGGTATGTATAAAATGCTGATTGTCAGTCTGTATTAATTGCAGTGTGAAGAATTATGGAAAATAGCATTCATATTCATGCAAACTGCAGAACAGATTCAATGTGAAAAATTACAGAAATTATTTTTCTATTAAAATTAGTATTTAGCACATTCTGTCCTTTTCCAATGAGCTTTCCATAAACTAAAGATGTTATTGGCTTTTCTTGATGTAGACTGGTACTTGGTGTTACTGAGTACGTTTACTTATCTCTTATACATCATGACTTTCTCAACCAGTCTCGTTAGGCTTACCTCACGCGTGGTAAGACAACTCCCATCTTTTCATGTATTTATACCTGGTCCTGTATTTTCCCCTCCATGCATCTGAGGAAGTGGGTTCTAGCCCACAAAAGCTTATGCCCAAATAAATTTGTTAGTCTCTAAGGTGCCAAAAGGACTCCTGGTTGTTTTCACCAGCTAATCTGCACCATTCGTTTAATCATTTTAAATTACAGAATTTAGTGCTTCTGGAGTGCGTTGGTTCAGTTTTGAGCCCAGTCTTTTGCATCTTCTGAAACTGCTGTAACAAGCATCCTACTTGTGGTGGTGATTTTTGTGATATGGATAACTGTCCACTTGACATAAACCAGAAATTAATTTCACATACATGATGATCACGCATTAAAGGGTAGTGGTCACTGGACCACTTTTGAAATGGTGACTATAAATGTATGTCTCCGTATCCTGTTCCTGTAAATTGCACAGAAATGGACAATAGTAGTATATTTTAAAGAACTGTTTTAAATGCTCTCTAATGGTATGTAGACACCATCTTGTATGTAAATTCCATCTTAATCTGTTTCACATGGTTGGCTAGAGTCTTTGTTTTGCTGAGCTTATGCTGGTCAAAGCAGAGACTGGAAGCTGTCATGGAGCTGTTTAGGTTCCCTGATACTTTGCCTGGCCCTGATGCTCCTTAGAGAATTTTTTGCTGCTGTCTATATTGTTCTTACACTCACTTCAATCCTGATAAAGACCTTGGTTCAAATATATAGGAAAAGAATTATCTTAATGCTAAATGACAAATTTATGTTGCATCCAATAACACGAGTGACAGAGGAGAAAGCAAACAGGCAGGGAAAAATAAGTATCCCCAACATTTGTGGGAAGAGAGGGGAGCTAGTAAGCTGTTCTATCAGAGCTCCCTAGTTTTTATGTAGACTAGACCAGCTGTTTGGGATTTTTTGCAGAGCAAGGGGGTAAGATTTTTGTATTTTGTTTTGCTTATTGACATCAGTGTTAAATTTGTATGTGTTCAAGGAATTACTTTAAATTGTTATATTCATTCTTCATGGTGCAGGACTTTTTTCTTGATATGAAATTAGTGTTTATTGCACTGGAGCTGCTGCCACATGATAGCCTGCCTTATCCATGTTATCTGTTGTCATCATATCATACAATAAAATCATTAACTTATTTTGGGTCATCAATTCCATCTCAGTGTAGTTTTTGAATCCACACAATACATTGAATGCCTATGTTTCTTCTTGTTCTTGATTCATTTTACAAGAGGCAGATGTTTCTATTTTTATTGGAATTTGTAAAACACAATCTTCATTTTCCTTTTTCATCACAGGCAATTAACCAGAGACTTACTCCAACCCAGAAGTTTACACCCAAAGACCTGATTGCTGCAATGAAAGCCCTAAATGTGGAACTTGGATTAATTATTGACTTAACATACACCACACGGTATTATGAAGTTAAGGTAATAGTAAAGGAGTAATAGCAGAATTAAATGCACAATTACTGCTACCTTTTATCTTGTGTTATTTAATGTCAGTCTATAAATTATGTTGGAACAGACAAGTGAACCATCTAATCTGGTATTCTGTTTCCAGCAGAAGTTTATGCAGAATTGTATCATGAAGGAAATAACATCTTAACCTCAGCTAACGTTCACTTATGGCTTCATTCAGGAACTCTGCTAGCATTTGATCATTATATTTATTTATAGTACTGTAGTTCCCGATTCACTGATTAAGACTACCATGCTAGGCATTGCACACACACACAGAAAGACATGGCTCCTGCCCTGAAGACAGATGCTATATCTAAATCTTTTTAAAAATATAATACTTCTTTCACTATTATGCTATATGAATGGATTCCACAGGTTAACTCTACACTGATTAAAAAAAAAATTTACATTGTAATTGGCAGTATCCTCTTAATGTGCTCCGTGCCAGAGTAAATAGAAGCATGTGTTACTAAATGTAGACCCTTGAATATACACTATAATGGGATAAAATAAGTAAGTGAGAGGAGGTGAAGCTTGATACTCTTCATGAAGAGGACTTGAATGACAGTACAAGCTTCCTTCCTCAGTCCCACCAGCGTGCATCTACTGTGACCAGAAGGTATTGAAAGTTCAGTCTCCATTACAAACCTAGATCTCTTTGCTTGAGGTAGCCCTTTTGTTGGGAAGAGTCAATTTGCTATGGCAGTTTTTGTGAGTACAGCTTTTCTAATATAACTATGTAATGATCATTTTCAATCACTACTGATTGATTTAAACCAGTGACTTACATCTGGGGTTTTTTTAATATATTGTTTGTAAGTTTTATGGTGGTACAAGATTTTAATGACTAATGATTGTTGCTATTTTTTTCTCCTTGTTGTTGCTAGGATTTACCTAAAAGTGTGCAGTACAAGAAACTATATACTGTTGGACTTGAAGTCCCCGATAATGCTACTATTCTACAATTCAAAAAATGGGTCAGAAAGTTCCTTTGGGAAAATGCAGGAAATGGTAATTAACAGCATCTTTAATTCTATAAAAGACCAAAATGTTACTTAAATGTGTGATTTATCAATCACAATAGATATTCACTTCTACTGGTCAGGTTTCTCAAACTTTTCATAGTGTGATCCAATTTTGTAACTTCATAATCTCGTGGACCATCTCCTATCCCTTTTGCCACTCCAAAATGCTCATGGCAGCTACAGCATTTATTACACGGACAGCCTTCCTAATAGTGTCATATTTTTAGATGTATTTAATGTGATGTGCCCGCTGAGAACAAGGAGAGCTAGCACCATGTGACCAGCAGGCAATTCATGGATCACTGCTGGTTCACAGACCACAGCTTGAGAGCCACTGGCATAGTTCTGTGTATAAGAAGTAATACTTTTCATAACACTTGCTTTGTTTTTGTAATTGGACACAAGGATTTTCTGATCATACTTTTTCTTCTTTCATTGTGATCCGTAAGGTAGCCTTATTCTGTTGAAGGCATGTAATGTGATAGCCTCCTGTGTGATCTCCACCCTCTGCTTCATAGCAGAACCACTTAGTAGTGTGACCTTGAGTTCTCTGAATTAGGAGTCAAGGACATAGCTCAAGAACATGAAGATGTCATTTAGCTAATTGGTTCTAAAGTTTAGTAGCTACAGGGCATCCTGTTAAGATATTATGATGGCAGCTGGATACTCCTTTGCTCTCATGAAGCTAGTAATTCTTTAAGAGCATGATACAGTTATAGAGGTGATTGGGAGTTTACATAGTGTTTGTGCAGAGCTGTTGCACAGTTCTCCCCAGGCTGGTGTGACAGCTCTTTGCATGGAAGAACTCTTTGCACACATCCTGCTACAACCTACATGTGTATCTCTTTTTATCTTTCCCTTAGTATTGGAGGCTCTTGCACAACTCAGTTCAGCATCTTTTGGAACAAATCTTTACTGGCAGCTGGGAGTCATTCAGCTGTGTGCCTGACTCAGGAGACTGCTCTGTTGAGCCCCTCCTGGTTTCTTACTGTGATAGCTCTGTAATGGTTTGTGTCAGAAAATTTCTATTGCCAAAGTTGCACTGCTTTACCTCAGATAAGATGTATGCTTCTGTTGCGGATAGCCAGTTTGCAGGTGGATGTAAATCTCAGATACCAGAACCCAAATTTGAAGTGTTGGAAAAGAAAAACGGTATTCTGAGATGGTTCTTTCTTATCCCTGTAGTTAATGTTCTGGCTCCTTGGTTGCTGTTTTTGACTTATGAAGTGTAGGGAAGTTTACGTCGTGCATAATCTAATGATTTAGATGTGACAAAGGCATTCCTTCAGGGGCCCTTTGGGTCGGAATGTTTTGTTCTGAATGTTGGTCAGAACCCCAAACTTCCTAGTTTGCAATTGGATCAAGAGACACAGCTTTCTCCAAAGTTTGACTAGAGATGGCAATACAAAGCAAGAAGCTAAATGCACTGCCTCCGAAATACCTCAGGCATCTGCCATCCCAGGAGTAATGGACCAAATTTAGACCCCTGTACTTGGATCCCTCTAGTAGTGCATTTCCTTACCAGTAGGCTGCCAGGCTGACTTTAGTGTTTTTGCTTTTGGAAGGGTTCAGGAGAATCTGTAAGTGAACTCCTTGTGAAAGCAAGTTTGATGGCTGTTTAAACTTGCCCTCAAAGTCGGTCATGTTTTGTTCTAGTCACTTGATTCAGTTTCGTTATCACAGTGTGATTGATGGTTATCTAGTTCAGGCAGCTTTTCTTACCACCAGTTTTCTCTTTCTTTTTTCTGTGCCATGCCTGAATTAGTTTAGGTTCCAAGAGGTTGGGAAGTGGGAAGCATTGAGTTAACTGCTGCTACAAATCCAGCAGGAAGAACATAAATTCTGGATATATATCCTGGTGTGTACAGGCTTAATAGTAATAATTTTTCAAACAGCAAACATGCTCACTGAAACTGCTTTAGTGTAAACAATAAATGGCTTCTGTTTTGCACTCATTATTTTTTGGTATTTTCATTTGTTCACACTTTTTTTCCTTTGTAATAGATAAACTCATTGGAGTTCATTGTACTAATGGAATTAATAGAACTGGCTATCTTATATGTAGGCAAGTATTACATGAAAATTCCGATAATTTTTTTCATTAGAATAGTATGTTTATATCAGTCATAATATAAATCTTTATAATAATTCAGCTGTGTGTTTTGTCAGATACCTTATTGATGTTGAAGGTTGGGATCCAGAGACAGCAATTCAAGGTATTTCGTAGAACTTGAACATAACATGAAGATCTGGGTCTACAGTGGTTCTGTGACAGCTACCTCATACTTAACTCCTGCACAGGTTCCCACAGATAAATCCATCCTACTGCTGCTTTCATGCTTGGCAGTATTTGAGCACCATCAGATCTGAACCACATCAAGAGGGCAGTTCCCTCCCTTCAACCACATTATAGGTTTTGAAGGTTTCTGTGTATTGGTGCAATCATAAGTAGCAACTGCAGTAGTTACAGTTGGAAAAACAGTTTACTGCAAAAATGTCAGTCTGCTGCAATTAAAATTGAATCGCAGGAATCAATAGTGAACTTTCTTCAAGTTCACTATGCCACGGTTTACATGGAGCCCTGACTGATCACATTATATGCAGTTGTGTTCCAAGCACGTTTAACTGCACACGCTAATCTTTTTACAATTTTCTTCAGCTTTTGGTGATGCTAGAGGTCATCGTATGGACGGTCTTGTATACCTAACAGATCTCAGAACTCAGCCAATGAGAAGGTAGGCAAAGGCTTTTAATTACATAATTGAAGTGGTCAAGTACAGTTCCTTGCATTGTCAATGCTTGGGTCATATTTAAAATGTTGCCTCTTGTCCTGTTACACAATCAGTGCTTATCTTTGAAGACTTCTGTTATGAATGGTATGAAGTGTAATTTTCCCCCTTAGGTTTGTCTTATAAATGTACATCATGCAAAGGATTTTCTTTTAAAGTTGATTTTTCTTATTAAATTCTTCTGTTTTTGTGTTCTACTTCCTTAGGTGCATTCAGCAGAGTTATAAATGGGAAGGAGCAGCTGGCAAAAAATTATTAGTGAGGGGCCCCTTAACTCTGGAATTCACTCTCTCCTCTTAGCCTGCCAGAGTCTGGATCTGTTAATCTTTCCGGATATGCTGCATAGGGAATTGCCATTCCAGAGCAGACCTATGGTCTATCTAGCCTACTCTCTTGTTTCTATCAGTGGCCAGTACCAGGTATTTCAGTAGAAGATGCAACAGACCCTGTAGCAGACTGGGCCTGGAAGGGAAGATTCTTCCTCGCCCCTGTCTGTCAGTAGCAGACTTATGCTTTGAAGCAAGAGGATTTATATTCCTTATTTTTAACAAATCCAATCTAATGTAACTGTAGATGTCATTCTAATCCATCTATTCTCCAAAAACTCTTTTGCCTTTTTGATATCATTGTAGCATGAAGTTGTAAGCTCTCTTGTTTTTTTAATTACATTTTTTTGGCCTTTCAGTTTCACTGAATGTTCCTTGTTCCTGTATTATGAGAATGTAAATAGGGAAACTTTTCTGTACTAAAAAGAAAAGGAGTACTTGTGGCACCTTAGAAACTAACAAATTTATTTGAGCATAAGCTTTCGTGAGCTACAGCTCACTTCATCGGATGCATTCAGTGGAAAATACAGTGGGGAGATTTATATACACAGAGAACATGAAACAATGGGTGTTAACATACACACTGTAAGGAGTGTGATCAGGTAAGGTGAGCTATTACCAGCAGGAGAGCGGGGGGAAACACTTTTCTAATGATAATCAAGGTGGGCCATTTCCAGCAGTTGACAAGAACATCTGAGGAACAGTGAGGGGGCGGGGGGCAGGGGAATAAAACATGGGGAAATAGTTTTACTTTGTGTAATGACCCATCCACTCCCAGTCTTTATTCAAGCCTAAGTAATTGTATCCAGTTTGCAAATTAATTCCACTTCAGCAGTCTCTCATTGGAGTCTGTTTCTGAATTTTTTTGTTGAAGAAGAATTGCCACTTTTAGGTCTGTAATCGAGTGATCAAAGAGATTGAAGTGTTCTCTGACTGGTTTTTGAATGTTATAATTCTTGATGTCTGATTTGTGTCCATTTATTCTTTTACGTAGAGACTGTCCAGTTTGGCCAATGTACATGGCAGAGGGGCATTGCTGGCACATGATGGTATATATCACAATCGGTAGATGTGCAGGTGAACGAGCCTCTCATAGTGTGGCTGATGTGATTAGGCCCTATGATGGTGTCCCCTGAATCGATACGTGGACACAATTGGCAACGGGCTTTGTTGCAAGGATAGATTCCTGGGTTAGTGGTTCTGTTGTGTGGTTGCTGGTGGGTATTTGCTTCAGGTTGGGGGGCTGTCTGTAAGCAAGGACTGGCCTGTCTCGCAAGATCTGTGAGGGTGATGGGTCATCTTTCAGGATAGGTTGTAGATCCTTGATGTGTTAGAGAGGTTTTAGTTGGGGGCTGAAGATGATGGCTAGTGGCGTTCTGTTATTTTCTTTGTTGAGCCTGTCCTGTAGTAGGTAACTTCTGGGTACTCTTCTGGCTCTGTCAGTTTGTTTCTTCACTTCAGCAGGTGGGTACTGTAGTTGTAAGAATGCTTGATGGAGATCTTGTAGGTGTTTGTCTCTGTCTGAGGGGTTGGAGCAAATGCGGTTATATCGTAGAGCTTGGCTGTAGACAATGGATCGTGTGGTGTGGTCTGGGTGAAAACTGGAGGCATGTAGGTAGGCATAGCGGTCAGTAGGTTTCCGGTATAGGGTGGTGTTTATGTGACCATCGCTTATTAGCACCGTAGTGTCCAGGAAGTGGATCTCTTGTGTGGACTGGTCCAGGCTGAGGTTGATGGTGGGATGGAAATTGTTGAAATCATGGTGGAATTCCTCAAGGGCTTCTTTTCCATGGGTCCAGATGATGAAGATGTCATCAATGTAGCGCAAGTAGAGTAGGGGCATTAGGGGACAAGAGCTGAGGAAGTTCTAAGTCAGCTATAAAAATGTTGGCATACTGTGGGGCCATGCGGGTACCCATCGCAGTGCCGCTGATTTGAAGGTATACATTGTCACCAAATGTGAAATAGTTATGGGTCAGGACAAAGTCACAAAGTTCAGCCACCAGGTTTGCCGTGACATTATCGGGGATACCGTTCCTGACGGCTTGTAGTCCATCTTTGTGTGGAATGTTGGTGTAGAGGGCTTCTACATGCATAGTGGCTAGGATGGTGTTTTTGGGAAGATCACCAATGGATTGTAGTTTCCTCAGGAAGTCATTGATTCATAGATATTAAGGTCAGAAGGGACCATTCTGAACATCTAGTCATCTAGTCCGACCTCTGTGGTGTCTCAAAGATAGCTAGGAGTGCTGGTAGCATAGGGCCTGAGGAGGGAGTCTACATAGCCAGACAATCCTGCTGTCAGGGTGCCAATGCCTGAGATGATGGGGTGTCCAGGATTTCCAGGTTTATGGATCTTGGGTAGCAGATAGAATACCCCAGGTCGGGGTTCGAGGGGTGTGTCTGTGCGGATTTGTTCTTGAGCTTTTTCAGGGAGTTTCTTGAGCAAATGGTGTAGTTTCTTTTGGTAACCCTCAGTGGGATCAGAGGGTAATGGCTTGTATCATGTATACTTTCATATGGGAAGGGGTGATGTAGTTGAGGGACAATTTTGCAGATAACCATGGGGCTTTGTCCCAACTGTCAGTGAGTCATATTGTATGTCAGTGAAGTATAAAGTATTTCCTTTGCCTTTTTCTATCAGCCTCCTAAGAAAAAAAATAAACTGAAATGCTCCCAAATGTACACAGTCCTGTCTTGAGTACAGGGGACTGGACTAGATGACCTCTTGAGGTCCCTTCCAGTCCTACACTTCTATGATTCCCTAGTTTTCCAGCACTCCCATAATGCCAATTTATTTCCACAACTGGAAAATAATGTACATACTTTCAACAGTATTTTTAATAAAGGAAATTTTATATTAAATGCTTTTATTTTCCCTAGTAATCTTGGAATGGATGTATGGGATCCTGATGAAGATATTATACCTCCACCAAATGTGATGGAAGGACCTGTAGATAGGTTCCCAAATGAAGATTTTCCTGGGTAATTGGCAAAAATGACATTTTTAAAAAGTGTAGTATAAAGATAACTATTGGAATAGTTACATTGGTATTCTGTTCTATTTTCAGTACTAGTAATTCAGTATACCTATTTTAAATTAAGGTTGTGATAAAAAGATAAAGTAAGGGAATACTAGGACAGGATCGCTTCTGTAACAAGTACTTTGGAGTCACGGGGCAATTTTTATGCGGTAAAAGTTTTTATCCTTCGGTTTTGGAAGAGACATGTATTGTATCTCCTGTTCCTCAATAACATTCTAGTACAGTAGTTTGTGTATGAATTTTCTTGTTTCTATGGGGTTATTTTGGGTTTGCTTGCCTCTTAAAAAAGAGGTATGGAATTATAGTGTTTTCAACTTTTATATTGTGAACCCCTCTCACACAGCAAGCCTCTGAGTGTGACCCCCCCTTATAAATTAAAACCACTTTTTTGACACTATTATAAATGCTTGAGACGTAACAGGGTTTGGGGATGGAGGCTGGCAGCTCGTGACTTCCCATGTAATAACCTTGCAGCCCCCTGAGGGATCACGACCCCCAGTTTGAGAACCCCGGTCTTGACAATAGAATGTGTTTTATAATACATATAATTAGAAAGACAAAGTGGTTGAGGTGAAGTAATATCTTTTATTGGGTCAACTTCTGTTGGTAAAAGTGACAAGGTTATAGAATACATATAATATATACTATAATTAGATAGTTTAGACTTAATATTTTAGTACCTTTATATTTGAGTGATAATGTCCTTTCTCAGTCCTGAATAGTTTAAAAAATGCTACTTTGTTTGGATGGCTAACTTGAAATATTTATAACAAATGTAAATAAGTTGTTTAAAAATACTAATTTTCTTCATAGGCCAGGGAAAAGATTAAGAATTTATGATGATGACCACTCTCACAATGATTTACAAGGACAGATACAGTTGAGAGATTTTGATTTCATTAACAAGGGACCAGGACAAAGACGAAGACCATTTCATGACCACCAATCTCAGGATGATTTACAAGCGCCAATGCAAATGAGAGATTGGGACCTCAATAGGGGACCTGGACAAAGGCGAAGACCTTTTCCTGACCACCAGTTTTTTGATGACTATCAAGACGACATGCAGCTGAAGGATCTAGATTTCAGTAACAAGGGGCCTGGACAAAGACTGAGACCTTTTCATGGCCACCAATTTCATGATGACTTACAGGGAGACATGCAGTCAAGAGACTTTGAGTATGTTAATAGAGGCCGTGGGCAAAGGCAGAGACCCTTTCCTGATCACCCATCTCACAGTGACTTACAGGATGACATGCAGCTGAAAGATTTTGACTTTGTTAACAGAGGCCGTGGGCAGAGGCGAAGGCTTTTCCATGATCACCAGTCTCATGATGAATTTCAGGCACAGATGCAGTTGAAGGATTTAGATTTCATCAACAAGGGGCCTGGGCAAAGGCTGAGACCTTTTCACGACTACCAAACGCATGATGACTTACAACCACAGATGCAGTTGGGAGATTTTGAATTTGTTAACAAGGGCCGTGGGCATAGGCTGAGACCTTTTCATGACCATCAGCCTCACAATGATTTACAAACAGAGATGCAATTGAAAGATTTTGATAATAGGGGTCCTGGACAAAGGCGCAGACCTTTTCATGACAATCAAGCTTACGATGACTTGCAGGAACAGACACAGTTGAAAGATTTTGATTTTGTTAATAAGGGGCATGGACAAAGACTGCAATCTTTTCATGACCATGACGACTTGCCACGTGAATGGTGTTCAGACAGGTGATGTATTGTTATGCTGTTACAGTAGATTTAGGGGGTAGCAAGTGTTGTTCCTCAGCATGACATTTTTAGGATAATGAGCAATTAGTTAGGTTTTTTCCTCCTTTTACTCATGTAAGGGTTTGCAGAATCAGGCCCTGAGGTTGGGAAACTGATCTCCAGAGTATTTCTGTACTTTCTGAAATTAGGGAGCAGAATTAAATTAAAGCACATTTCCAGTAACTGCTCAGAATCAACTTGAGACAAAATGTTGCATCTCACTTCATTTTATAGTGAAGAGGTTTGCATCTGAAAATCAGTCCTCAGGATTGAAGGTAAGGTTAATCCCTGTAACCAAATGGAGGTAATCAGCAAAGCAGTGAGGAAGTGTTGGATTTCAGTTGCTTATTTCATAAGTACTGTCTGCTATCAAACCTCTCATTTAAGAACTGTAAATCCTTGAAAACTCTCTAAAATAAATATGCACCTTGTTAATACAGCTGTTGGGTTCAAAAGTAAAACCTTTGATATAAAATTTGCAGCACTATTCTTTACATGGTAAAATTTATTTAAGTATTTGGGAGTGCTATAATTTAAAAGACTTATTTCTGTCCTTTTGTTTTTACACAATTTAAACAATCAGGGATATTAGATAATTCTTCTGAGACTTTATAATTTTGATATTGCTAATATAATTACACTCACTTATATAACTAAGACATTCCTTTCATGCTAACTAATTTTGGTTACTTTTTTTAAAAAAAAATCTAAAAGAACTTCCACTAGAATTAGTGAATTATTTTTTACACACTTGTCTTTCTTAACATGTAATTCTTCTGTTTCTTTCAGAAATCGGTCATTTTCCTCCCAAGAAAATTTACCAGAACCTCACTTTTCTTCTTCTTCTCCTTCACGTCACAGAGATTACGGATCTGATAATGATGATTTCAGTAGAAGTTACAGGTAAATATCAGTGTTCATATATTGCATATCAGTCTACGTACCCCTCTACACATTACCATCCCACATTACCTACCATGACCCTAGAAATTTAAATTGGATGGGTAGTTGTCAAACTAGATATTTGTTCTCGCTAAACTGCAATATAAGCAATTTATAAAGGAAATGTATTATGAAATTCATACATGTGTATAATTATATCTGATAATGGAGGAGTTATTATAATATACAGTGCTTGTTACCGGAATTTTAGATACTGGAGACAATAAAGTTGCACATGCGTCTGAAAATCAGGATTTTGAAGTACATACTCTGGCTGTCACTGGGAAATCCTTATTCCCGGTAGCATGGTTTTCACAAATCATTCCATTGTAAAGGAACAAAAGCTTATATGTGGTCTTATGCCAGATGTCTGGTTTGTTTGTTTTTTATTACAGGCATCAAATTAATTGGCAAAAAACAAAATCCTGAGTTTAATGTGCAGCAAATTATGTTTTTCATAACACTGATGCTCAATAATGCAATCATATTTTAACTAGAAATTATTTAACACTCCCTACATGGTGAGCTCATTCTTAAAGCAAAATAAAAACTTGGGATATATTCTTCTTTGGAGTTCTTCCATCCTGCTGTCATGTAGCGCACAGCTCAAATCGGCGGCACTGAGGGCCCAATCCAAACACCAGAAAAATCAGTCGGAGTCTTTCCATTGACTTTCTGTGAGTTGGACCAGACCGTGAAAGTTATTTAGAATCTGATAGAAGACTCTTTTTCATTTGTGTACGCGATTTGAATGTGTGATATGGAGACCAAAGTCCCAAACTAGCTAGTTAGAAACAGAGAACACCTAGCTTTCCAAGGACCAGTTAGGACATGACTGACCTAAACAATCCAAATCTTGTGAATCTGGTTTCATAGTCCCTCATAATTTTCTCAGTTTTAATTCTCTAACTAACATTAACACCAGTTGATGGAATTACTCACTTGCATAAGTATTTTGCAGGATTAGAACCAAAATTCTCAAAATCTGCAGGTGATTCTGAACCTGAAAATGAGCAAAATTATGAGAGACACTGAAACCAGATACAAAAATATTTGGATTGATTAGATCAGTGGTTCCTAAATGTGGTTGTTGGAGTGCTGGCCATCCTCTTTGTTTCTAGTTGCTACATTGCATTAAATGCTGCAAAAGTTACACTGAATTCGTTTTCGCTATTACTTTTCCATGTGAACAATTGGGATGATGTAATCATGAATAGCACAGAGGTGGTGGCGTTCTATGTGAATATGAGGGAGGTGTTTCACAAGGCAGTTTCTCTATTTAAAAATGTAGTCCATGCTATGACACAGTTTGAGAACCTCTGATGTAGGTAATTGGATAAGAGATGGCAAATGCAGTACAAAGAAGGTAAATATGAAATACTATAAAACTTACTCTGGGAGCCAAGATATGATATATATGCAAAATTCATAGATTCTAAGGTCAAAAGGGAGCATTGTGATCATCTAGTCTGATGCCCTTGCAGGCAATAGAATGCCCCCAAAATAATTCCTAGACCATATCTTTTAGAAAAACACCCAATCTTGATTTAAAAGTTGTCAGTGATAGAAAATCCATCACAACCCTTGGTAAATTGTTCCAGTGGTTATTTATTCTCACCATTACAAATTTTTTGTGACCAGAGAGATGGAATACAAAGCAATGTGTGTGTGTGCGCACCCCTTACCATATATGCAATATGGTACTTATTAGATCCTAAGTCAATGTGTCATAGGAACAATATTATTGTAATAGAGAACATGCAGTAGAGTGCTAATGTTATGTATTCCAAAGGAAAGATAAAGTTGATGTTGATTTTTTTCCCCACATTATTTAGGGGCTTAAAATTAGAAACATGATCCAAAATTGAAGGAACTATTAATAAATAGGGAACTCCTGGTAGAACTACCTTACAGAAAGGGTAGTCAACTTAATTCAAAAGAAGGCAAATATTACAAATAAGTTAACATAGGTAAATTTGTCTCTGAGAACGAAGAAGGGTATTGAGGAGAGTAATGAAGTTGCAACATAGTATTAAGATGAAGCATTAAAAAGCAAGAATTTGGAGCTGGATGACCTTTTCCATTTCCAGTGTACTAAAGGGTAAATTACTTGTCTATAATTTCTCTTTGAAAGGTACACCATTTTAGAGTTTAATGCCAATTATCATTATTGAAATATTGTACATCTAAGAATTGTATAGTTAATATTTGGTTTTATTATAGTAATCGGCCTAGCTGTCCTGAAGATAATAGGAGAACACGTCCTTCAGATGAATTTAACAGAGGTGGAAAAAATAGATTTGCGCCATATTCTTCACGCACAATGCATCTGTCCTCATCCATACACCAGGAAGATGATTCAACTGATTATGAAAGGAAACCTTTTCAAGATGAATTTACAAGAGATATGGAGCAAGGCAAAAGATTACCCATTGTAACAGTTGATTACAATTATGGTTTGCCATTAGATTACAGACCTGAAGAGGAAGAGAGAACACATTATGATTTACCTCCAAGAGAGCGCTACAACTGGAACTGAATAAAAAGAAAGCATTTGCTCTGATTAAACCTGTATTTACCCATTTTACTTTGTATGTGGACCAATTTTTTTTTTTTTTATTTTATTTTTTTTTTACGAATTAGAAAATTCAAGTTTCAATGTTAAGAGAACTTGTCTCTATTGTAAGACTAGTTTCTACGGACGTGTGGTTCTTTACATTTATGAAATAGTGTGTGTTAAGTATAGTTGGAGACAAATCCTCAATACATGTGAAATTAAAATAGTCCTTATTTCTAGTGAAATGGGAACCCTATATCCTAAAGCAAACAGCTGACTGATAGTGGTTGTGTTTTTGTTTAACTTTCTTTAAATGCAAATAATTTCAGGATGCAAAACTTGTAATAAAACCTAAAAAACTGCACCATAAACTAGATTAGCATTTGAAGTTATAAAAAACCTACTACGAAAATTAATAAAGCAGAAAGTAATATCAACTTGATTTAATTGTTTGGTGATACCCTGGATTTCTTAATGCTAACAAAAAACAGAGTCTCAGTGTCATAATGAAACCTTTTGCCAATTTTTTTAATTATAATTTTAGAAACCTATTTTTTTAGTAGTGGCATGTATCTCCTATTAATTTTAGTAGGCATTTCTCATGCATAAGCATACATTGATTTGGGCATGACTTACGTATCTAATGGGCTCATTTGGCCACAGTTTGGGCTTTTTCCTCTCCTCTTTCTCCCACTGTTGAATTCAGTCTACTCTGCTGGACTGCTGCAGCACTGCATTCTAACTCCAGTGTTCTGTACCTCCATCCAAAAGAGCAGGCCTAGGATCACTGTTGTCCACAACACAAAGTTTTACGTATGAGAATTTTCTCTCACGAATTGCTGACAACTTCAGATTAATTGGACATTCAGTAATAACTTGTTGACCTTGCTTTTAGGCAGTCTAAGGATCCTGAACTGAATCTGCATTCCTTCCTGCTCCCACAGATGATGCATTTGTCAGTCCAGTGCCAGATGCGTATCATTATTATCTTCCACTAGCTTCTGCCAGCAATGTAGTAGAGTGATCTTGCCCGTATCACCAGAATCCCTGTTCCAGCTGACCAGGTCCCTTGGGGGGGAGGTGTGGGTGCACACTTTTACATGTCAGTCCAATCTACCTCCAATCTTCAATTCTACTACACTTTCCATTGGCTTTCCTCAGCAACACAGCAGAGCAGTAGCTAGAATCTACAGGTAAAGGTAACCCTAGGTTCATCCATGTGTGTGCCAGAGCAGCCTACTCTGGATCACTATCTCATTTGGTCTGCTGGCAGCTCTCCAGAGAGTAATACAGCAGAGAGTGACTGAGTAACCCCTGTCACCAGCTTTCCAGTTCTGGTAAATATTCAATGCCTATAATCCTGCAGTTAAAAGCTAGTATTAAGAGAGAAAAGTGGTTTAAAGGTGGAATAGTTGTAAACCCACTGCATCAACACTTATATACACATACCATGCAGTTTAGTGCAAAGGAAGGTTCTCAAACAGCAGTGCTCTTGCCCAGCACATCTAGGTCAATATTTTTTAAAAATAAGATCTTCCTAAATCCACAGTGAGGTACCTAAACAAGTGTTCAGATTTTCAAAAATGCTAAGCATCTAGCACAGGGGTGGGCAAACTTTTTGGCCAGAGGGCCACATCGGGGTTCTGAAACTATGGAGGGCCAGATAGGGAAGGCTGTGCCTCCCCGAACAGCCTGGCCCTCACCCCCTGACTGCCCCCCACAGAACTCCTGACCCATCCAACCCGCCCTGCTCCTTGTCCCCTGACCGCTCCCTCCCGGGACCCCGTGCCCCTAACCACCTATCCTACCCACCCTGCTCCCTGACCCCCAACTGCCCCAACCCTATCCATATCCCTGCCCCCGAGAGGCCCCCCAGCACTCCCACACCTATCAAACCACCCCTGCTCCCTATCCCCTGACTGCCCCCAGGACCCTCTGCCCCTTATCCAACCTCCCCACGCCCCGCCCCCTTACCATGCCACTCAGAGCGCCAGGACTGGCAGCCACGCCGCCCGGCCGGAGCCAGCCACACCACTGTGCTGCTTGGCAGGAGCTTGCAGCCCCACCTCCCAGAGTGTTGGCAGCATGGCGAGCTGAGGCTGCAGGGGAGGGGGACAACAGGGGAGTGGCCAGAGTCTAGCCTCCCCAGCCAGCAGCTCAAGGGCCAGGCAGGACGGTCCCGTGGGCTGGATGTTGCCCATGGGCCATAGTTTGCCCACCTCTGATCTAGCAGCTCCCACTGACCTGGAACTTTATTATGAAAATTTCAAGAATCTAAGGGCATGGCTACACTGGAAACTTCAAAGCGATGTCGCAGAAGCGCTTTGAAGTGTGAGTGTGTGGTTGCATGCAAGCGCTGGGAGAGAGCTCTCCCAGACCTCCTGGTAATCCACCTCAAAGAGGGGATTAGCTTTGAGCGCTTTGACTTGCTGCGCTCGGGGGGGTGATTTTTCACACCCGAGCCAGCAAGTTAGAGCGCTATAAAATTTAACTTGTATAAATTCAAAAGCATTACAGATTTCTAAAACATCTACTCAAACATCCTGCAACTTCTACTGTAGAAAAATGGGTTAGCATTTCAGATTATTCTGTTGCAGATGAACATTCTCTGGTTTTATGCTCCTGTGTTTCTGACGTAGTAGTGTAGCATAGCTTGACAATGACTTAACTAGAGCTGGGTGGGAAATGGTTTTCCCATACCTCAAATATTTTTGAGAGTTGAAAATTTGTCCCGTCCTGAATCGGGACAAAGTCAAAATCTCAAATAGAAAACCTAACAAAATTTCACTTTGGGTCAATCAAAACATTTTGTTTTGATTAATTTTGAAACATGTTGTTTCAATTTCAACATTTTTTTAACTTTTCAGTCTAATTAGCTTATATTTCTAAACAAAGTCATTTTAAACTGCAGAATTGAAATTTGTCATTGACAAAATGTCAGTGTTTTTGTTCGACAACTATTTTCAAGTCTGATTTGTCAAAACTTGAGCTGTAGCTCACGAAAGCTTATGCTCTAATAAATGTGTTAGTCTCTAAGGTGCCACAAGTACTCCTTTTCTTTTTGCGAATACAGACTAACACGGCTGCTACTCTGAAACCTATCAATTTTGACAGTCTTTTTTTTTGGTCAAAAACTGTTTCGTTAAAAAAAAAAATTCCCAACCAGCTCTACTTTTAACACTTGTAACAGACAACTAACTGGATTATCTGTCAAATCTGGGACATGTTCTTCACATGCCTGTCACATCAAATGGTGATCTTTTTTTCAGTCAGTCCAACTGATTTTAAATTGTGGTTTTGTTGGGATATTGTTCTCCAATGTTGAAAATCTGTTGAAAATCAGCCCTGATCCTCCGTGTGTCTGTGTTGCTAGAAGATCACTTTCAAGATGGACTGGACTTCTTCCAGGTTTCTAGCCTTGTAGAACAATATCCCAGGAAAAGCACAACACAGAATCTAAGTTCTGAATGGGAGCTGCTTTTCAAAATCTGGTCCCAATTACGGGTGTTGAGCTCTTTTGAAAATCAGGCACTAGACCACTGAAAGCAGAGAGATGCAAAGAAAATGAACAAGTTCAGGAGAAAGAGGTCCTGACACTTCATGAGTAAACAGTACTGTTTGAAGGGTGAAGAGTTATATCTTCTTTTTCCTAAGATCCTCTGGGTTTTCTTCCTGCTTCTTCTCAGGTCCCTTACAGACTTACCTGAGAGAGCCCAACAGCAGGCCAGCTGGCTCCAAATCATCCCTAATTCAACTTTTCTCCTGCATTCTCCACCTCAATGATAGCGATTGGTCAATAACATTCCCCTCTGTCAGGATTATCTCTCAATTTGCCAATTTTTGCACAAAGCTGAAATTTCTCATATTTTACAACAGTTATCTTGTTTTTCATTAAATCTGTGATAATGAAAATACTACAGCCTTATTCAGTACTAAAGTAACAAGTATTTCAAAGATGAAGTAATTTTAAGAAAGAGTGTGCATATTAATGAAGCAAGTTTTCCTTCAGTTGGGTGCTCTTTTCTATTAAATCATTTTAACAAGGGCTTAGTCTAAGCATCAGCATTCACATCGCTTTATCAGGGATGAGGGACAGGTGCAGCTCAGGCTACAGGTTTCTTACATTCAAGTTTTCTAAAGAACTTGCCGATATCCTCCAGCAGAGAGAGGGAAGAGAGGCATTAGTATTGCAAATATAAATGTCTCAGCTTTGTTTTTGCAACGTTTAGATACTTGCTGTATTGTACGTAAAAAGGGAGTAAAGAGCAACAATTGTGGTACATAGAGGAGGAAGTGCTTTGGAGTACACCGTTAGATTCAAAATGAGATCATAATTTGAATAGGGAAATACAGCCCCTATGCCCAGATTCAAAGGTAGAGTACTCTAGAGATCAATACTCACTTCTAGGTACAGTTTTCCAAGAGCCAGATGTTTTCAATTTGACAAAACATTTTGCTTTTACAGTTACGGTTGAAGCAAAATTACCAGATAAGCCATTTACAACACACTGGCTTTGAAATGTTCTTGGGTGTTCTCATATCCTTTTTCCCAGAATTTAATTTCTTTAAAAAATTTCCTATTCAGAATGGAATTATGCAAACAGTTATTGACTTGTCTTGAAATGTTTCTGCAGCTGAATCATCACTGCACATTAGCATCTGTAGAATTCTAAGTTAGCCAGATGGTAGAATATGAAATCAAATTAATTAAAATACTTATCTTCATACTATAGATCAATGCAACCGTCAAAATAAATGTCAGGTTCTCTCCTATTTTCTCCTTAACTTTTGAAAATGTTACATGGTCCTGGCCTATTTCATGCAAATTCTCAATACTACTAGAAATATCTGCAGTATACTGCAGTACATCTTGGGGAACACAACTGGTTTCCCATGGTGCTGAGTATGGAATCTCCTGGAAAGATGTAATGTTGCCGACCTCCTGGAGGTTGCTGGTGGGGTATAATATGTCACATAAAAGGTATGACTTCAAACTTTTCTGGCTCGACTTTGTCAGTGTTTGCAACAGCACTGTGAAGGACAACAAATTGCTGAAGCTGTGACAAAACATTATGAGTAATTTAAAAGCAGCAAATATTTGCAAAAGGGACAAAACTGGGGGTGAAATCTTTAGATTCCTGCAAATCAGTGGATATCTGCTTTATATCCACAGACCATTTTTGCAGATCGCAGATGGATGCGGATCCAAATTTTGTATCCACGCATAGCTCTAGAAACCTTGTCCCCATTTAAGTCAATAGGAATTTTGCTATTGATTCAGTGGGACCAAGTTTTCTCCCTGGATATTTAACTATGAGCCAGATTCTCCAGACTGGCTGAACTGTGCTCAGCACAAGATAGGAAAGGGAGGGAAACAAAGGTTGCTTTTGATGATCTTTGTGATTCCTGATCTTCAACTGGGCTGTATCAGTGCATATTTTTGAGCACCCTAAAGATTTCTCTTGTATTGTGTTGACAGTCCTGGCAATGCTCCCTATACCAGGTGCAGGAGGGATGGGTCTGCACCAACTGCAGTTTCCTCTACTCAAGGGCAATCATCTGTTGGCTGTAAGACCCCCTTTTAAATGGAAAGATAATGTCTTTAAGTAAAAATAAAATTTAAAATTTGTTTAAAGGCTTTTTAAAAAAAACCTACCTAAATATCTTACTCCAAAGGAAACCTGTTAAATTGTGCTTATTTATTTTTGATAATTGCTCAACAATCACACTGGTAGTATACAATGTAACTTCCCAATAACAAATGTTTTCCACAAATTGCTCTGTAGCTTTGTCATGTTAGACCTGCTGGATATTGTACAAAAACAGATTACAGCTATAGCCTGCATTGCTACTGTAAGAAATGATTCTTTTCTCTTGTCTTAGGTGAAAACAGAGACTTAAATCATGACTCAGTTCATTTTTTAAAAAATATTGAATGTTCTCTTTTTCCTCATCTATATTCAATGTCACCATTACTCTCATGGTAGTGCTAAAAACATCGTATTGGCCCTTTCTGCACAATAGAAACATGACAAATATTTTGATTAGTTTGTGCTAAACTTCTGCATCATTTTTAATATTCTGAAATTAAATAGAAACTTCTACCTTGCTGAGTCATAAGGTGTATCCCTGGCCTTCTCTCAGTGGGTCAATTGTACAGCTGATGTCCCTGGATGAGCCGTCAAGCAGGCTAGGTAGTACTAATGCCAATCTGTCTGGAGGTGTCACCCAGATGCACAGCACAAGTTTGGAACTACAGATATACCATATGTTTCAGAGTAGCAGCCGTGTTAGTCTGTATTCGCAAAAAGAAAAGGAGTACTTGTGGCACCTTAAAGACTAACAAATTTATTTGGAGCATAAGCTTTCGTGAGCTACAGCTCACTTCATCGGAAAAAGCTCGCGAAAGCTTATGATCAAATAAATTTGTTAGTCTTTAAGGTGCCACAAGTACTCCTTTTCTTTTTTAGATATACCATATGTAACCCTTCTGCCCGTCAGAGTTGGCAGCAACAAGGGCCAGGTTCAGTATCTAGGGGTTCCATTCCAACAACACAATGCAAAACGGGCTTGAGCCCCCACCCAGTGACCTGGGACAAATACATACCACCCTCGCTGGGCGCCTCCAAGAGGCAATGCTTCCCCTCTTGCAAGCACAGAGTCGGAGTGTAGCAAAATCCTTTTATAACACAGAGGAACAATGTGGCATTATGTTGGGGAAACATCACCAACAGGATTCATAACACCCATGAGCAAAAAACCACCCCAAGCAAACTGGGGCATGTCCTTTCCCTTTGGTTCTTGAGTCCAGCAACTCAAAAAGTCATCCAAAGTACCAAAAGTCCAACAACCCAAAAATCTCTGTTCCCGGTCAGTGCAGCGCGCCAGAGTTTGAAAGCTTACCTGCAGTTTTACCTCCCAACCTGGGTAGAGATGGGGAGGGTTAAGGGGCACCTTACGTGGTCCAAAGCCGATTGCCCCACCTCTCCATGGGGCTCCGCTCCACCCCACCAGCCGTCCCACGAACTGCTCCACTCTGCCAGCCACTCTGCTCTGCCAGCCATCCCATGAGCCGCTCCAGCTGTCCTGCAAACTGCTCTGCAATATATCTTCAGCCCGACCCCCCCACTTAACACAACACTCAGTGATTTCAGCTCTTAGTAAGTTTAGCTCTTTTGCTATTTCAGCTTGTAGTGGGGGAGTCTCTGTGCTAGCGCATCATTGGCCCAAAGTGAATTCAACTCAGTAGCCTGTAACTAGACTCTTAATGGAATCAAAATTAGCTCCGATATTCCACAGTGGAGAGAGGAGACAGTGCAATTAGCACATAAGGCCCTCACCAGAGGGCCCATACCACTAGACATTAATACCAATCCCTGTCAATTCACTGAGAATTAGAACCCATGTCCCTTGCCTAGCGAGTGCTACTTAGTTGATGGCGAGTCCCTCCATCATAACAAAAGGCCAAGTACAGTTCCACTGTCCTTGATTCATATAATCAGGATAACAATTTATTCTTTCTGTCCCAATATCAGAGAAACTGGGGATCCCACAGCAACCAAAGTGACCATTTGGGCAGTTATGGGCTCATGTTAGGCGGGGTGGATGTGCCTCTGCAAATGAGATCAGCCCCTGAAGTTCTTTTCCACAACTCATCATCAGATGTCAGGGTGGAGCTCATCCTGACTCTGCTTACATATACATAAGTTGTCCCAGTTAACATGGTTTCATTGCTGATCAATTAGAGAACATGCTTGTTTAAAGTTGTGCAATGCTCCCTTATAATGTTGTTTGGTAGCTGCCTGCTTTGTCCATGCTTGCAGAAAGAGCAGCCCATTGGAGCTAGCTGGTGGGGGCTTAGAACCAGGGTGGACCAGTAGTCCCCCTATCAGCTCCCCTAAGTTCCCTGTGCGACAGCTGCCCAGCAGGCTATCAATTGCTGGGCAGTTCAGCTGTCCCTCCCCTCCCACTGCCATGTGCTACTCCTGCCCTCTGCCTTGGAGCTGCTCCCAGGAGCCTCCTGCTTGCTGTGCAGAGGGGGTGGGGGAACAGAGGTGCTAATGTCAGGGTGTCCCTCTCCCCCACTCCTGCCCCCCTGCTCCTGTACCCCATCTCCACAGAGTGGGGGTGGGGTGAGGGGGACAAGACAGGGTTCAGGATGGAGGGAGCTTGCTGGCAGCAGCAGCTGATCTACTTAAAAAGGCAGTGTACTTAGAGTGGTGTCAGCGTACTTAAAGAGGCAATGCCCGTGTCTCTCTCACACACAGAGTGTGTGTGTCTCTCTCTCACTCACACACACACACACACACACACACACACACAGGGTGTCTCTGTCTGTCTCTGCCATGCTGTGTCTCCTCCCTTCATTCTGCTGCCTTGTAGAGTGTGAGGCTACATTAACAACCTGTTAACTCTTGAGAACCCTGCCGAATGCTAGTTCATTCTTTAGCAGTAAGGCATTCCCTGGGAAATATACCACCCTCTGACTCCACCACCTCAACCAAGCTTCACAATCATCATCATTGCTGTGTACAGTATTAAAATTGTTTGTTTAAAACTTATACCATCTGTGTGTGTGTGTGTGTGTGTGTCTTTTGTCTGGTGAAAAAAGATTTCTCTGGAACCTAACTCCCCCTATTTACATTAATTCTTATGGGGAAATTGGATTCGTTCAACATCGTTTCACTTAAAGTAGCATTTTTCAGGAACATAACATGTAATGTAGACCAGATCTAAGACTTTGAATGGGAAACCATCAGAGGCAATAACAATCAAAACCACTTACAGGTAAAAAAAAAAATTACAAGACAGGGGTTTGCTATGTCTGTGAATAGAAATAAAAGGCTGTTTTCACTATAACACACAAGCTGGAGAAGAACTCTGATCCATTCATTGAGGAAACCCCTTGAGGAACAGCATTGCTGTCATCCACATTCTAAAGAAAACAGCAAGCTCTGCAACAGAAATTCAAGGAGTGTGAGGTGGAATCTACTTTATTAGAAAGCTAAGGAAAGGTATTGATAAGAGTAGCTCTCAGTTCGTGTTTTATGATTGTTTTGTATATTAACCAATTTGTTTCTACCACTCTGGCTTGTTTCTAGTTAAATCTTTATTCTTACTTAAATAAACCTACTTTTGTTTTATTGTAAGAGTGGTGGTCTATTCTAAAATTGGAGTACACTGCACCTCTGGGTGCAGAGGATCTGTAATTTCTGTGAGTACCCAGTGTCAGGGGCTGGATATCACACGGGAACAATTCAAAGGGATTCAGGGATTGGGGATGTACCTATTGATAACCAGCAAAATAAAGTTAAGGCTTGAGTGGCTGAAACACTAGTGGTGTCAGGGAGCTCATACCCAGCTACCACAAGACTCCTTCTCATTGGATGCAGGGTGTAACAAAGTAACTCACAGTCCTGGGTGCCCCAAGAACCCTCACAACTTGTGAAGAGTATTTTGTCAACTGCCACTCACATAAAACCTGCCGTTCTACATTAGTTAAAAAAAAAAAGCATAACATATCAGTAGAAAATAATCACGTTAATGATAAACTCACAGTAAATAAATCAACAAATGCAGGAACCTCTTATAAATAGTCAATGATCTTTTCTTTTGGGCAGTGTGATAGAACAATCCACCAATGAAGATGAGAGAGTCTACAAGAGTTAACCTGCAAAGGTATCTCAATTAAAACCATTTCCTAACACTTGCATTAAGAATAACCATTAATGGAATGATGTCTAACTGAAGGGAAGTCTCAAGTGGGGTTCCACAGAGATCTGTTCTGGGTCTTATGCAAGTACAGAGAGCATACTGATCAAGTTTGCAGATGACAAAGCTAGCAGGGGTTGCCAATACTTTGGAGGATAGAGCTAAAATTCAGAGGGAGCTTGATAAATTGGAGAACTGGGTTATTGACAACAAAATGAAATTTAGCAAAGACAAATGTAAGGTGCTACACTGAGGGAAGAAAAACCAAATGTAAAAATACAGAATGGGGAAAACTGGCTTGGGAGCAGCACTAGTGAGAAGGATCTGGGAGTTGAGGAGGATCACAACCTCAATGCAATGCTGTTGCAAAAAAAAAAGCAAATGCAATTTTAGGTTGCATTAACAGAGGCATAGAATATAAGTCATGGGAGGTGATAGTACCTCTTTACTTGACGCTGGTTAGACCTCAGCTGGAGTACTGTGTCAAGTTTTGTTCACCAACTTATAGAAAGGATGTAGAGAAACTGGAAAGGATCCAGAGAGAAGTGACAAAGATGATGGAATTCAAGCCATATGAGCAAAGGCTGAAGGAACTGGGCATGTTTAGTTTGGAAAAGAGGAGATTAAGGAGGGATATGACAGCTATCTTCAGATACTTGGAAGGCTGCCATTAAAAAGATGGAGAAAAGTTTCTCTTTGCCACAGAGGGCAGGACAAGAGGCAATGAGTTCAAACTACAGATTAGCAAATTTCAATTAAATTTCAGGAAAAACTTCCTAACTGTAAGAACAGTAGGACAATGGAACTGACTGCCTCAGGAGGTTGTGGAAGCTTTTTCACTGGAGGTTTTCAAAAGGAGGCTGGATAGCCATTTGTCTTGGATGGTTTAGACAACAAATCCTGCATCTTGGCAGGGGTTTAGATTAGATGAATTTACGGTCTCTTCTAACCCTGATTCTATGATTGTTAGGGAAACTAAGGGATTAAGCACAATCACAGACTTTACCACTTTTTGCTCAAAGTGCAAGGCATGCTTCTTAAACCTATCTTCTCTAACATAAAAACATAGCAGTGTCTACATTTTAAAAAACTCCTACAAAAACACAACACTGCACATTTAATTTTTCCCCTGGGGAGAAGATGAGAGTACAAACTACATATGACAGAGGTTAGTCACAACATTTAATGTACTTCTGGAAAGTACTCAAATACTACAGTTATGAGTGCAATATAAGAACCTACACAGAATAGAACAGAAAGGGAAAGAGAAAAATGAGGTGGAAACTGGCACTGAATTGTGAATTCTGCATTTGTTTTTTCCTTTTTTGAATCACAGATACAAACAGGAATAATACTGCTTTCTAGTGTGTATATCATACAAACAAACATTTATTTAGTGCTTAATGGTAAGCTGAATTCTGATGTTCAAAGTCTATATATTAGAGTTTAACAAGCCTAAAACATATTGTTAGGAACAGTCTTATTGTATACAGCTTTGAAGAGAAATATCAATTGATTTTTATAGTTAAATACAACCATTTTAACATGTTGATATCTAATTGCAAACTTAGTAACCATGATAGAACCTTGATGATGGTTACAGATTAGACTTCTTTTCTATTTTTATATAACAACAGCTTTTGGAAAGAGCTGGATTAGATGTGAACCCTCTGGCACAGTCTATTCAGCATTTCAGTGTTTTTCCTCATCCTTATCACCCTGATGACAGAGGTGCTTTTCTATTTATGCTATGCATATTTAGTTTGTGCACAAGGGAATTACATACATTAAAGTATTTTTACAGCACCAACTAATGTCCCTCTTGCACTGGTTCATGAGAGAAGTACAATTTGACTATTAAAGTGAAACAAAAATATAACCTTATGGATGTTTGAGCTTAAATAATAAAATACTTAACTCAGAAGAAATGTGGCCCATACAGTATAACTTATTTACGTACAAGTTATGTTCATGTTGTCACTTTTCCACAGGCCCATCTGGTGACATCTGCAGTCTTATAGCAACGAACAGGCCTCACTATCTCCATTTCTCTCTGCTCATTTTTGCCTCTTACATAGCTCTGGTAAACACTGAAAAAAGTGAGGGGAACTCTTCTTCCCTAGGCTTCTCCCTATATACACACAATATTAAACTGATTAATATGTTTTCATATGGTGAGTTCCCTCATTTCATACATGCCATCCACTCCAAACTGAACTCGCAGATACAATTTATAGGTGGATGGAAAATAGTGTTCCTATCCTGCAAATATTTTAAAGAATTCAAAATTTTTTCCCCATCTCAAATTGGGACAAAAAGTAGAAATCTTGAAAATATTTGTGAGCCAAAAAAAAAAAAAAAAACCAACAACCACCCAACATTTTTTTGTTTCAGATCAATTAAAACCTTTTGTTTTGACTATTTTGAAAAGTTTCATTTTTATTTTGGACCTTTTTCTTTTTTAAAAATTTTTTCAGTCTAATTAACTTTATTTTCTAATCAAAAAGTAATTTCTAACTGGAAAACCAGAATTTTTCATGTTGACAATTTCTAAACTTTTTTTCAGTTGGGGAATTTAATGAACTTGACCCTGTTGCATGAACAGTTTTGGTTTTGACAAATAGACATTTTTGATGAAAAACAATTAATTCAAAAACTCCAGACCAGTTGTAATAAAGTTCCATGATCTTGTGCTTATCCACATGGCTGATACTGTAAGGCTCATAAAAATTCAGAGCTCATAAAAACCATGCTTGATTTATGTAAATATAATTTAGTAGCCACGCTGACACATAAACAGTGGAGGAGCTATCAGTGGCACCTTTATTAAGTATTTATTAAACCCTCTAAGAGCTCTAGTTATGGATCAGGGAGAGAAATATAAAAGAGGGTGGGTTTAAATTTATTAAGCAATGGGAAACTTTTAGGAGAAGTGAACACCTATACACAAGAGATGAACCAGACTTCTGGCATGGAACTCTGCACACGTTTGGGGATATTATTTAAATTAAGAGCTGGAGTAAAAGCTTGACTTGGTGGAGGCATACCCGGATCTTACAAAGACATGTGCTAGGGATGTCAACAACAACAAAAAGGTATTTCTGCATCCAGTAAAGAATAGGACAGAAATTAGAGCTGAGCTGGAGAAGAAACAGATGGAGATCACGGAGGTAAATTCTGGAACAACAACAACAACATATTAAGAGATTTAACAACAACAGGCTTATGGCCAAAAATTAAGCCTAAAATATAGTAAGACAAGACATTTAAATACAAAAAATGGTGAACTAGAATGCTTGGCAATGGAACAGAACCTTGACATAACAGGCATACATTAAAACATGATGGAATGTATTATTATAATCTCAAATTGGACTGATGAGGCAATCTTTTTACTCCTAAAAGATTCCATACAATCTAATGAGATAAAGTTTCTGACTGGCAAGAATCATGCAGTAAAATCCCAAGCAATAGAAATCTACAAGTATAGTTACACTACCAGTCTCCTAATCAGGAAAAGCCAGTTGAATGTACAATGCAGAGGGAGATCAGAGGCAACTAAATCTAATGAAATAGCAATAATGAATAACTTCATTTACTACACAAAAAACTGATCAAACATCCCAATCAGACATGATTTAGTGAAGCAATTTCTCAACACATTAAAACATTACTTCTTGAAACAGCTGATTTTACAGCATACAAGAAGAGAGGCTATTCTTGACTTTGTCATAAGTAACACATTGAAGTCTGTCCTAAAAGTAACCATAGATAAGCTACTAAATGACAGTGACCACACTATGAGTTCCATATCCTCAAGGCATAGATTGTACCAGAAACTAAGACTTCTACCCTGTACTTTTTAAAATAGCATTTCAAAAAAATTATGAGACTATTCAAAAAGTCCCTTAAGTCAAAAATGAGGCAATTAAAATTCTTAGGCTATATGTATACTTACAACACTACAGCAGTGCTAGGGTTCTCCTTTTGCTGTAGCTATCCCAAGAGGAAGTAGCTAGGTCCACAGAATTCTTCCCCTCAACCTCACATTATCTAAACCGGAGGTTAGGTCAGCTTTCACACCCCTGAACAACACAGCTGGGTCATCTTAGCTTTTTGGTGTAGTCTTCGCTATAGATTCAGCATGAAGACCAGCTGAGGTGATAGAAGATAAACATACCTCTAAACAAAGAGAGCAGAAAGACAAGAAAAACATTTGGTTAAATAGCCATAACTAAAGGTTACTTAAACAGATATTCTTCAGAAAATGGAAATCCATCTTTAGTGAAGTAATAGATGGGAGCATAAACTACACCAAGTAAAATATAAATAAAAATTAGGAATGCTATGCGGTAATTGAAGAGCATACAATCTGACAATAAACATAAATAACAAGATTTCTTTACGTATGTCAGAAATAGAAAGCCTGTGAGAAAATGTGTTGGCCTCCTGACTATCACAGAGTAAAGGGAGTAATTAAGGAGGATCAGGACATGGCACAGATGCTACATGATTTATTTGTATCAGGCTACACTGCAGCTACCTATCTCAAACCAAGTCTTTTCAGTTAATGAAGTATCATCAGAGACTATGATATCAATAGAGGAGGTGCCAAAACAAACTGATAAATTGAGAGCACTAAATCACCAGGATTGGATCGTATTCTGACAGTCTTGTCCTAATGGAATCCAGGAATAAAGGCCCAGATGATCCACAATGGTATTCCTGGGCCTAATTCCCACTAAGTTCAATTGTAGTTAGGTGCTTCAATACCTTTGAGGACCTGGGCCAAAGTGACTGAGCTGCTAGAAAAATATGCACTCTATTATTTAAAGTATAGGCTATACCAGAGGATTGAAGGTAGCAAATGTTGTATCTCTCTTTAGAAAGGAGGTTGTGGGTGGAGATCTTGGAAATTAGCAAACCTTATACGAGGCTGATAGTAGGCACCTGAGGAAAGGTTTCGTAATCTACCCCAGATATTAAGACAAATAAATTATAACAGGCAAAAAAAAAGAGCTATGATTGGTGGTACAGATTGTTGGGCGGAGTCAGAGTAGACTTTAAAACTGGTTCTGTTTCACATGGTACTTAATTTGTTAAAAGAAAGCATGGGGGAGAGTGTGAATCTGTGTTACATAGAAGAAAAGTGCAATTCAGTATAGCTGAATATCAAATACAGCTCTGATTTTACCTCTGGCATTTAGAACTTAATTCCTCTTCATAAAAGGAGTGGAATGAGCTACAGATATGGAAACTCAGTCGTGGCCTGCCTATTTTGAGAACTGTTGCAGGTTAATAAATAATTGTAAGTAAATCTAAGAGGTCGTCTTGTTGTATCCCAGCCTCTATTTTTCAGTGTAAAACCCACCTGTTTGTGGGAGGTGGGGTGAGTGTACATCAGTATCTTACTACTAGCTGGACGTATTTCTATAAACTGTTTGATTTTCCCATAGCCACCAGCTGCCCTCTAAATGTCGGAAGGGGGAAGGATTTACCTCCCTTGACCCTGCTGGAGCTGCTCAGCCACTGAAGGGCGGGCAGTAGGTAGAGTGCTCCTGACAGCAGGACACGAGCGGGAGGCAGTTGCTGAAATATGCCCCAGCGCTAGGACCCACCAGCTCAGCATCCGCCCTCAGAGGGCGACCAGGCAGAAGCGAACACCCCCCCGGGCGCTGCCACCCTGGGCCCCCGGGCACGCGGCCCTACCGAACAGCGGCGCTGCGCACCCGCCGTCCCTCCGCACAGGGCCATGCGCACGCGGCCCACCAGCTCAGGCGGGCGCAATGTATGCTGGGAGCTGTAGTAGCGGTGGGCCTGCCACGCTCAGCGTGCGCTATAGGTGGTGTGCCATCCGAAGTTGTGGGGACGAGGGCTCGTGCCACTGCAGTCGGGGGAGAGGGAAGTGACCTTTCCCGCTCTAGCCCTCCGGAGAACGCTGCGGTTGCAGTTATGGGATGGATGTAAACTGCCTGACACATTTTGGAGATATTCCCTCCCCCCACGCCAACGGGTACGATCCGTTGTGTAGTCTTCCCTCGACAGCTATGTAAATGGTACGGCCCGCTCCCCCCCCCCCCCTTCCTCTCTCTCTCCCCATCCCCAGCAGGCGCGGCAAGCTCCATGGTAGATTCTGCTCAGCCCCATCCCCCAACTCTACGCTCCCTCCCTCTCCACTCTTAGAAGCACTGTTCCCATTGGCTGCGGCTCGCCGCTTTTGCCAATGAGGAAGCGGCTATCATGGAGGAAGGGAATAAATACAAGATGGCTGCTCCTATAAAATCAGGCGTTGGGCTTCTCCCCAGCGATGGGCGAATAGAAGCTTTAAGCCGTGCTTTGAGGACGCTCCACTGCCACCACCCACGCTGCCGCCACTCCCGGGGGCTAGTGGGACTCCGCCGGCAGTCAACGCGCTCAGCCGCTCCCCATCGTTATCGGCTGGGGCCGAGGTCGGAGTGTGGAGCCTGAGAGGCCTAGGCCAGGCCCCTGTATCCTCCTTCCTGGGAGAGCAACGGCGGCCCCCGCCTGCCACCCGCTGCTCTCATCAAACCCGGCCCAGGTTCCCTCTGGCTATGGCGGTCTCCAGGTCGGTATAAGCCCGGAGGGGCGGGGGAAGAGGGCGGCGGCCCATGGGCTTTAGCCCCTAAGGCAGCCTCTGGTGTGTGGGGCTGAAGAGGTGACTTGCTCCCGCTTCCTGATCGCCTCCTTAACCTCTTGAGGCCCCACTGGGGCGTTATCCCTGCCCAGCAGCATGCGCCACTTGCGGCCTCCCGTGTGCTTCTGGTGCTGCTGCATGGCCCTGAGCGCGGGCTCAGTCCACTGCATGTCCAGCGGCCGGGGCAACTGCAGCCCCGGGAGCAGACCGAAGCCCTTAGTTCAGTAAAGGGCGGGTGGACCACGACCCCTCCTTCCTGCGATAAGGGTTTTTTCCCCACCCAAGATCTCATACGCGCTGTCAAAGGATGTACAGGCCACCCTTAAGTGTTCCAGCCGAAGGCTGGTGGAAGGTAGCCCACCAGTGTACTGGCAGCGATGATGCTGGCCTCGGGAGTTGACAGGAACCCACTTTGCTTTGTCTGCCTCCTAGTATTTTACCAACCAATAATAAAACCATAGACTTCCACACTGAGAAGTGATTAGGGAATCCTGGCTCTCTAGCTCCTAGGTAGTATCTATTTAACATACGTGAATCAGGGTGTGCTGGGGTTTAAAGTGTTTAATTATACAACTTTAGTAAAATATTTGTATATTATAAAATTGACTATGAATCTCAATCATCCTTTGAACACAGAAAAACTTCACGACAGGATGCTTCCCCTCCCCCATTCTAACCATTACCTAGATGTTGTGACAGTGGTGATGAGATTTGAGGATAATCTACATAGATGGTACCTCTACTATATTTTAAAACTTCTGTAACTAAAGTGGATCCTAATCCAAAGATGTACATTAAGTAGGTAGTGACGTTCATATCTTTGTCCATACATCATCTGATCTATTAGAATAGGTGAATTTCATTCACTCCTGAAAGCTGTTGTGAAACATGAATTCAAGCCTGCAATATGGGTGTTTTTGTTTCTAACAGCAGTGAGGCCAATTGATTTGACATGAGAAGCTTTGAGGTTGACAATGTTTCATGACAATTTTTTGGTTATGTTCTCTACTGTTCCTTTCAAAACAATTGTTTTGTATTGGGATTTTGTCCAAAATTTAAAGCACTAGGAGATTATTTTACCAGCCAACCTTTCTGCAGTGAAATTCTGCTATCAGATGCCACATGTCATTTCCAGCACAGCAGTGTTATAATCCCTTTATTTTTGGGACAGTCACTGTAAATAATTCTTCTGTTCTTCTCCTAAATACTTTATTTGCAATGTTGCAGATAACTGGAATATTAAGAATTAGCTGTACAGTTGATATGTATTTTAAAGCCTTGTCTAAAATGAGGATTTGCTTCTGTTCCGAGCTTCAAATGCATGGAATTGAATGTTCCCTGTGTAGACTAGTATACTTTGTAATTTCAGTGTTAACTTTAAAAAACAAACAAACCCTGTCTATTAATCATGTAGTTTCACTTGTGACACACACTTGTTGCAATGGAAAGCTATGCAGTTATTTCCAAAGCTGTGAGACTAATTTGAACTATACTATACAAAGTTTTATCCATTGTGTACTGTAAAAGACATTAATTCCACAGAAAGTAGTGGAGTATTTGTGAGAGACAGTCCAAGGAGAGTTGGTAAGGAATCATTTTGAGAGCCAGTAGTGCAAAGGAACTGCATATTTTGAAATACTTGTAACAGTTTGGTTGTCCCTGTTGTCTCCAGTGTTTCAGTCTACATGCAAAAGTGATACTGTATAAGTTTGGCCTCAGCACATTCTTACAATAGATACAGCAGAAACATCACACAATGCAGATCATATACAGTAACTCTTATTCTGACAAGTGACCTTTCCTTGAAGTTAAATATAAGAACAGGAGCATTGTAGCAGTCTGTATTACACCTGACAATAGAAAACCATGTTTCCAAGAGTTCTCACTTCTGAACCCAGAAATTTCAGCATGCTTTCCTTTCAAACTTGTATGAATATATAAATTGTTGGTGTTGATAACATTAAACAACCAAACCTAATGTAATGGTCTTTACAAGCTTCATTTATCTTAGAGATCTGAACTCTCTCTGTGGATAGTTGTGGTTAAAAGTATGTTTTTACATATGTATTAAAGAACCAAGATTACTGCCCAATTTTAACTATAAATGGGGGGGGAGGGAGCAGAAAAGTCTAGCTGACTTAATATCAGTATAGGATAATATCCGATATTTGCCTTAGGGAAGTTTCTGGCTAATTTAGTATTAGAACCTTATTTCAAAATGAAATCCTATTCCTGTGTTTACGGCTGATTTGCTTTTATATTTTCCTATGCTTCAAAAACAAAAGATTTTCAAGTACCTTGCCGTACATGTGAAGATTAGCTTTGAATGGTGGTAGAATGGAAAATCCTTCCTAAAATCTTGGCTTGTCAAAACTAAACTCTGGACGGATGGTGAGAATCTGTAAACATTTATGTCAAAACCAGATTAGGATCTTGTAATGCTGCTATAGCTAAGACACATTTGCTTTATTAAATAATAATAATAATTAATTAAAACATGGCTAGCACTTATGGAATGGAGGAAATGGATTTTTGGATATTAGTCCATGCTATTAGATGGGGGTGGTGTGTGTCACCAGACTCTACTGTCTTCTAGAAATTTTGTTTGTGGCAGAATCTTATTTTTATAGAGTCTGCTGTTTATTTCATTGTCTTGGTTTTTTTGTTTTAAATAAATAAACCCAAGTAGCAGAAGCCCCATAACAAAAGTAAAACACAGATTATGTGCCATATCTTCTGAAATAATACACAGACAAGTAGGGGCTACCCAATGGATGTCATCCCCAAGAATAAATACAAATGGGTGTTTAGGCAAGATAGCCTTCCTCTCAGAAGACACACGCATATTGCTACAATGCCCCCTTCTCCAATCTCCAAGAATAATCCTTGAACAGGGATAAATTGATGGGAATTTTCTTCTCTCCCCGGCATCTCCTTCCCCATTAGCTGTACAGGGCAGTGTATCTGGGTAATAGAATTCTTTCTTGGTCGAAACAACCAGTCCGATAGCAAGAAATTTGTTCTTCCTCTTCTCTCTCACAAGGCTTGTACACAAATGTGAGCATGGTAGGAACCCCTGCTTGAGAAAGGAATTAGGAACTCGTGGAACTAGGTGGCTCAAGACAGGGACTATAATAATGGGATACAGCAGATCCTTTCACCTTAAAGTCATTTGCTCAAATCTGGCCCCTGTTATAGTGACAGTCATTATGATGTGATGATGGTTTTGGTGGTCTCTGTGATTATAGGTTGATTAGTGAACATTTTCACATCACAAACCACTATCACTGCAAAAAGGACACTCTATTCAGTATTATTGCTGGATTTCAGCAGTGTCTAAAGTGTGTGTTGGCATCAGAATTGAAAGGGGACACTGCCAGCTAAAAAGCTAATTAAGGTATTTAAATTTTAAAAAATTTTAGAGGGAACCTATTTTTCCTTTTGTATATTCAAAAACACTTTATATATTATCCATTGTTTGTTCTGCTTAGTCAGTTTCCCCTCAGAATAATGGGAAAATCTGCACTACACTGGGAGGGGAGAAGAAAGCTTACTAAAATAGGAAAATGTGATAGTAAAATCAAAGAAAGTGGCAGAATGACTTTCTAACAGGTATAATCCCTGCCCCTACCTTTAACTCACTTCATGAAATTGATTAGATTTCTAGTTGTGTTCATTTGAAATACTTTCTTACCTCACCGGAGAAAATGTGAAGCACTTTAATAAGCAAGTGTGGAGAAGCATAAGTTTCCGCCGCCGCCGCCGCCGCCTGTACTGTACCTGGTCAGTAAATAAGACACCAGTTTCTGGGTTTTCAGTATAGCATCCTTCAGTTGCACCATTCCCCCTCCCCCACACACACCAAAAAAATGGGACCATAATGCAGGACCAATATTCTGAATAGTTACTAAGGATGATCATGATAGTAAAGTCCCTGAGAATGAGAGAATGGTTCATATGTTGGTCTTGGCAAGCCTTTATAAGGTGTGAGGCTGTGTTAGGTAAGAGTTCCTAAGAACAGGAAACCTTGCTGTGGGATCATAAACATCTAAAATTTCAAACTTGTATATCATTAACAATCTATCTATATCTATTTGTCTGTCTGTCTCAAGGTAACCCAAAGCCTCCAGTAAAGGCCTGAAAAATCCATATGCTTGTAGAAACATTGTGTTAATGGGATTATCTGTTCTGGCACAATATAAATTTACTTTTAAAAACAAAAAAAAACTCTAGCCGGGAACCTTCCAAATGTGAATGTGTGCACTACTGTCTCCAAGTTTGCATTGTAGTTTCATTGCTGCTCTTCACTTTCCCAAGCAGTAGCAGTAGTAGAGTGGAATTGACAGACTGGGGTCAAATTGATTGTCATTGAAGAGCTTTTGGGTATTGGTGAAAGCTATATTGATGCGATTCTGATTAGTTTCATCAATACCCCCAAGCTTTAAAATAACAATAAAACTGAACTGAGTCTTGTCAGTTTCACTCTACTACTATTGCTGCTTGGGAAAGCTAAACAGCAGTATAGACAGGCACTCTAGCAGTCTCCATTAGTAAGATTTTAGTACTAGAGTTGTGGAAGAACACTACTGCCTGGCACTAGCCTGGTAAAAGGATAGAGCAGGAACTAACCCTTCCCCCCCCCCCACAGCCCCCAATATAGCAGCAAGGAGATGTGAAACTTCTCAGACACCTCATAGTCAAAGACTGATATGAAAGATGAAACTCCTGAACAGGATTCAAGGCTAGAACTCCATAGGAATTCCAGCAGCTAGAGCTGAGATTCTCACCAGGTGTTGCCCATAGATTTTGCTGGTATATCTTTTGTATCAGTCTCTGACTACTAGGTGTTAATATATTTTTGAAGCCCTGTTCTAATACTATTGTGCCATTTTGTTGCTTTTCTGTGTAACTTTTGCAATGTAATTGGTCATACATATGCTTCAATTAATTCTGAAGATGCTTTCTGAGATAGAAAGTACGTAAATGATGAAATTTGCATTGCATTTATAGTTCTAAGAAGGGTCTGTTTTTCTTTGTCGGCCACATTGTATATTGTAGCATTGTGTGTGTGTTTTGCATGTAAAGGAATCACCTTATTTGTTTTAATAAGGAATGTCCAGTTCTAACACCGAAGAGGTTTCAGATTGCCAGAGTTCTGAATGAGGCAACTATTCTTCTTGTATATTCCCTCAAAACACTAGTTCAAAGCCTTAAAACAAGTAACTTACATTTCTCTTCAGTAGATGTTTTGTGTGTTGGACAAGAAATAAACTAAACTCTTTATACCTTCTGCTTTCCATTATGAGACGTGTATCTGTGTGATTGCCCTGAAGTAATACTCTCTTCCTGTTCACTTTTGACTTCTTCCAACCCCCCAAAAATCCCTCTCTTCATGGTCTGTCTGTCTTTCAATTTAGGGCTTAATTCTGCAGCTCTTACCCATACAACAACTTTTTTTTTTTTTTTTTTTTAAAGAGGCCAGTAAAACTTCTTGTATGTCTTTGCAGGACTTCACCTTAAAGGCCTGCTTCATCTCTCATTAAGGCAAGGGGACAAATTATAGTCACTTAAATGGGAGCTGGCTCAGGTCCTAAAATAAGCTTCTTGAGGCAGGGATCTTCCCTACTTATTTGATTGCAAAGTATTAGGCTAGCTTGGGGATACACTTTGTATATACATGTCTGCAATATACAAGTTATAATTATAAAAATATTTTAAATACAGTTAAGGTTGTACCATGGAATAGTAAAAAGTAAGAAAATGACAGAGTTAAGGCTGCCTGTACTTATGGATTACAGCAGTCTTTAATTGTTATCCCTTTTTAAACACAAGATCCCTGTTTCATTACATAGAATTGATGACTTTGTGCCTAACTTAGTTATGTTGAACTGTTTGGAAGATTGCAACAGAATATGTTCTGTTATGACACAATGTGCAAGCAGTGAAGTAAGGAGGCTTGCCTCATTCCATACATTTCTATTTCTCTCTCTACAAATAGTCATTTATATTCCACAATCCCCCAAACTATGAAAAATGAAATTCCAATCAATTACATTTCCATGTCTCAGGATCACATCGAATGTGCAGACATCAATTTTGTGAAAACTTTCATTTGTTTTTATCGTCTAATATAATCTGATGTACATATGTTAAATAGGACTTCTTAACTCTTTAACTTGCCATATCAAATTTTTACCAGGACATAAAAGGCACATTTATGGCCTCAGAACTGTATTCCTACAAAACTTAAGTTTCTATCCCCTTCCTGCTTTTTAGTCAGTTTAAAAAAAATAAAAATGCTTTCTCCCCACTCCTTCTATACTTGAAAATGGCTCAATTTATTTGGGTGAAACTTACAGGGGGGGAAAAAGATGCTCCTTGTCTCATAAAAGCATACTAAATTTTAGCAGTGTTTTTAAGACCTGAATAACAACTGCATAACATTAAATATAGGCACTTCAATGGGTTATTTCTAGGCAGCATGCATAGTGGATGTATTTGTGTTCCTATCAGTATTTAATGACAGGTTTCAGAGTAGCAGCGGTGTCAGTCTGTATTCACAATAAGAAAAAGAGTACTTGTGGCACCTTAGAGACTAACAAATTTATTAGAGCATAAGCTTTCGTGAGCTACAGCTCACTTCATCAGAAATGCATCCGATGAAGTGAGCTGTAGGTCACGAAAGCTTGTGCTCTAATAAATTTGTTAGTCTCTAAGGTGCCACAAGTACTCCTTTTCTTTTTATCAGTATTTAAAGTTTTTTTTTTTTTTTTTTTAAGACAACTGCTAAACGCTTACTCCAATATATATTTGTTACTTGCCATGTGCTGAACCACATATCCTGCATTTTATTTTTTGCGGGAGGCCTGTGGATTCCTTTGGTTTTTGCTTGATACCCTTGTGTGACTACACATTTCTCTAAAATCATACCATTTTAGAAGCTACTTAAGTTGTCATGTACTCCAAAAAGCAACAAAGAAGCACAGATGGGGACTCGTACAGTTCCAAAAACAAAGGACTTTAAAGATTGTGGGCTTCTTTCCTCAGAATGTATTTATAGTAAGAAAGCAAAAGCTACAAAACTTTTCTTAACACTTGAACATCCTCCTTTCTTCTTGATATTAAATCAGCTGTTGCAGAATAAATAGAGATACCTGACAAGTTCAGGGAAGTGAACGAGGACTTGACTTAATTTACTGTGCTATAAGCAATGTCACTTTTTATTTAAGCACAAACGCATAAAGGGATGATGACTGTTCTTCTACCATTGAATGTGTTTGGGGAAGAAGGTAGCAGCCACTACAGTTGCACAAACAATGGTTTACGGATGGCAAATGAAGGAAATGATTAAATTGTGGGTGGATGTAGGCAGATGGACTGCAATTATGTTAAAATTAAGATATCTGTAGAGGGAGGCCAGTTCCATTATTTTTTTTTATTTTTATGTATATAAAATTCATTTAGCATTATTCTGTGTTTTCAAAGCAATTCAGAAATCTTTGCTGTTATTTCTATCTCTGTGCCACTTAAGTTTAGTTCCCAAGTACTCCCTTTATCTCTGTTGCCTGCTCATACTCAAGGCTTCGTTTCTGAGAAAAACACATCGCCCTCCTGTTTGATTGAGAATTTCAGCTATAATCACAAGTGGTGATGTACCTGTGTATTTAAACTGTTAGCTGTTTTGGGGGAGAGTTCTATTGTACATTTATGGTGCTGTTATAGATAGGAGGTTGCCTGCTCGTAGCTGAGGTTACAACCAGATTCCATTAGAAAGCTGTATTTCTAGTTCCACTACAGTGTTGGTTTGGAAAATTGGTTTGGCCTTACCATTGCCTGCTTTATTCTGAAGGCAAAAAAATGTCTGCAGTTTCAAGAGAACTTTTTCAAATGTCAGTTTGCATTGCAAATAGTTGATTACTCTGATTTTAAATTTTTAGTAGCGTCTCAGGTTTGTTTGCCCATTAACTCAGAAATGCCTTGGTGCTATCAAAGTAGAAAACCATATTTAATCAGATTAAGGCCTGGGCTAAACTGGGGGGCAGGAGGTGGGAACTAAGATCCTTTGACTTCAGCTATGTGAATAGCATAGCTGAAGTTGCGTATCTTAGTTCAACTTACCTGGCTGTCCTCACAGCAGCGAGTCGACCCCGGCGGCTCCCCCATCATCTCCACTTACTCCTCCTGCTGAGGTGGAGTAGAGGTGTCGATTCGGGGATTGATTTATTGCGTCTAGATGAGATGCGATAAATCGATCCACGATAGATTGATCACTATCTGCCGATCCAGCCGTTAGTGAAGACGTACCCTTAGTTATTAACAACTGTGGTGTCTAGCTTCAGGATCAGTCCTACACCCACTGGTTTCAGCGGGAGTTGTGAGCTGAAATCTTCCTCCCATTGATGTCAATTGATTTGGGGGCAAGGGGGATTTTTTTTTTTGCCATTAATTTAATTGGGAGGAGGATAATCGGGTTGGAGGGGGATGAGAGAGAATATTCCCCCTTTGTTAAAAGTTTTGCAGCTTGGGGGAAAAAATATTCTTCTAGACCTTCCCTGATCTCATAGCTTCAAGAACACAAGTCTCTCACTGGGGTCTAGTTCCGTCTGTACAAACTTAGGTGTTAAAGAGGCAGTAAACTGTCCATAGTCAAGATTGGAATTGGGCTCTAGAATTTTTGGGGATGGGCCACGATAATAGTTTCTTGTGTAGTGATATGACAAGTCCTTCTTTCCTCCTGGAAGAGGAAGAGAGAGGCTGGTAGCTGGAGGGGCAGATTTGGGTTAAATGACAGACTTTTTTTGGGGATGTGGAAGATTGGAGTTGTTTTGAATCCTCATCTTGACAAGCTAATGTAGGCGAGCTTCATATTTTATTATAATTTATGACCAGTATTTTTAATGATTTACTCGGTGTCTTTTTTTTTTTTTTTTTTTAAGGCCAGAAGGAAATATTTTTATTATCTAGTCTGCATATCACCTCTGTAGTACAGACCGTTGATTTTCACCCAGTAATTCCTGAATTCTACTCAGTGTCTAGATGAACTAGAGTATATCTTTCTAAAAAGGCTTCTAATCTTGATTTAAAGATTCTAAATCGGGGATCAGCAACTCTTGGCACGCAGCCTTCCATGGTAAGCCCCCTGGCTTGTTTTTTTTGTTTTACCTGTTGTGTCTGCAGGTTCAGCCGATTGCAGCTCCCACTGGCTGTAGTTCGCTACTCCAGGACAATGGGGGCTGTGGGAAGTGGTGACTAGTACATCCCGTGCCGCTTCCCGCAGCCCCCATTGAACCGCGGCCAGTGGGAGCTGCGATCGGCCGAATCTGCGGACGCAGCAGGTAAACAAACCGGCCCGGCCCACCTGGGGACTTATCCTGGCAGGCCACATGCCAAAGGTTGCCGATCCCTGCTCTAAGTGGTGAGGGAGTCGCATCCCTTGGCAAAGAGATCCATTGATTTGCTCCACATTAGAAAACAAATTTATTTGTAGATCACAAACACTTCCATTTATGAAAAATTACTGTAGGAAAGTTTTTCATAAAGAAAACTACTTATTACGAAGTCCAGTCTTTTTGCCTTAAATGTTGCCATCATGATGTCTGCTAACAGTGAGGTAAAGTATTATACAGAAGACCCCATGTTGCACAATACTTGTTGTGCTGTTACTCCTCTGTTTGACAAAAGTACCTCAAAGATTCTATTGGCTTGATGCTTACACATCTGGCTACTCAGCTAGGGGAAGAATGAGAATTGATGACAAAACTGGTATCCAAAAGAAAGGCAGAACTTGACATAATGGATTATAAATCTGCATTTCCAGCAAAAATTTTAATGTAGAATATTAGGGTTATTTCTACTGGAGTCTTGTCCAAATGCACTCGTGTAATAGGACTTCTCATATCACTGTTGGGATATAAAGTGTTACTGAAGTTCAAAGGTATTTCTATCCTGAAATAGAGAATTTTCATTCTGTTCTGAGATGAGCAACTAGTTGATCATGATTACAACTTTTTTGAATTCCCTTTTAATTCTCTTCAGGTTTATAAAAAGTGGATAAACTAACTTTTGTAATGAGAGATTTTTTACTCCATTTTGGATTTGATTAATGTTCTGGGTTATTCTCAATTAGAAATTCTTTCAGAATGAGTAAACTTTTATTAGTAAAAACCTTAATTGCGGATCCATTGGTCTATATCTCCTCAGTCCCCAAGCAACCAACTCCCCTCAAATTGTCAGGTATGTTGGATGGTGTTAATGGAGTGAACTAATCAAATTCTGCAAGTATAATCACTTAGTATTTTTTTCATCTGTGTAGGCTTGATCGTCTCTTCATTTTACTGGACACTGGTACCACACCGGTAACAAGAAAAGCAGCTGCACAGCAACTTGGGGAGGTGGTGAAACTTCATCCCCATGAACTGAATAATCTCTTATCTAAAGTAAGCATTAGTTTCTTAATGTAACATCAGAGCCTTGCGAAACAGAGAATTCAAATGAGAATAAAACTAGATTTATTTTTTTGATGCTACAAGGAAGCCTTATTTGGCAGTGTCCTGTTTGTTTGTTTGTTTGTTTGTTTGTTAGGAGACCACCTAAAAGAATCCCCTAAATATATTGAATACTATTCTGCTTCATTCTTAATTAGAAGACCACTTCCATTAAACAGTTAATTTATCAGCCTTTGGGATGTCACTTAAGACTGGTTTTCACTGTGTATTTTAGATATGATTAATTCCTACTTTGTTCAACATTTGCTGTAATCTGGAAAGAGAAACTTAACTCTTTTCAGTTTCCCACTGTTGCCTCATTAGTTCAAAACTTAGTTGATATATGTGTTGTAGGGTTAAAAAGTGATTAGTAGCAGGCTAGATGATTTTAAAGGACTAGAAATGAAATAGAGACTTTCATTATTTCTAGATTTTAATCTGGCCAAATCCAGTTTAAAAAAGAAACAAACAGAACCACCAAAGTAATATTTGTCTGATCTCATCTCTGTTCTTATTGAATGGGTGTCTATACCAAATTGATACTATCATCAGAGTGGCCAGAGTCATGAATATTATTCCACTTTTACCAAAAGAGAGTCCTTTCTGGGGCTGAGGCATAATGGTATTGGTGTAGAGAAGTGTATGCTATCACAGCCCATGTTGGCCTCCTTGGGCAAAAATTGTGCATTGAGTGCACTTTTTCTCAGTGCTCTGAGAAAATACTTAGTCTAGATTTTAAAAAGAAGTTGAATTAGAATGATGGGACACAAAACTGTGTTTTAACTACTAGTTTGAGTTTGTTGTACTAAATTATTGGTGCTGCTTGTTGAGTAGCATGAAGGCTATTGATAATAAAGCAATGTGTATTCTCACTGTTTCTTCCTTGTCCCAGCTCTCTTTTAAATGGAGCCTTTTGATCCATTGCATTTAAAATGATCTTGTACAGCATCCAGAGCACTGGATGGCTGCTGTACTCATGAAATTAAAATTTATTTCAAGGTTTAGATAACTAATTCATTTTCAAATCTTTATTTAAAGGTGTTAATATACTTAAGGAGTACAAATTGGGATACTCGCATTGCAGCTGGCCAGGCTGTTGAAGCAATAGTGAAAAATGTACCAGAGTGGAAGCCAACTCCAAGACCAAAACAAGGTGCTTTTAAGTGAACTATATACAGTTGATAATCACTCTAATGTACACTTACTCTGGTATAAAACTTGTCAGACAATCTTTTCCAATCTGCTTTACAATCACAGTCTGCACGCTACATATGTCAGGGGTTGGCAACCTTTCAGAAGTGGTGTGTCGAGTCTTCATTTATTCACTCTAACTTAAGGTTTTGTGCGCCAGTAATACATTGTTAACGTTTTTAGAAGGTCTCTTTCTATAAGTCTATAATATATAACTAAACTATTGTATGTAAAATAAATAAAGTTTTTTTTTTTTTTTAAATGTTTAAGAAGCTTCATTTAAAATTAAATTAAAATGTAGAGCCTCCCTGACCAGTGGCTGGGACCCGGGCAGTGTGAGTGCCACTGAAAATCCACTTGCGTGCCACCTTTGGCACACATGCCATAGGTTGCCTTCCCCTGACATACATAGAATCCATACTCAACCTCTTAATGGGGTTTGGCTTTATTAACAAGGATAAAAACTTCTGCATAAGTTTGGCTTCTCCTAGGATTTCATCAGGACTGCTCAGCTCATGTTCTAGACCCCAGAAAACATCCTCCCTTCTCTTTTTATAAAACAGGTGGGATAATAAAGCGCCTATCTTAGTGAAAAAGCAGAATTCCATTAATCCTTAAAGTTTTACTGTCAGAGTTGGGTGTTTGAAGCCTATTGCAAACACTTCCCCCTCCGCCTCCCCACTTTGCACTCTTACACCACTGAACATGTCTGCCTGCTAGAAGGTGGAGTCATGTGGTGGTGTTGTGTTGCTTTGGCCAGATATTTCCTAAACATCTCCAGTTAGTTTTCTATAAAAGCCCTGTAAGGCTAAAACTACTGACAACCAGCTCAGTATGTACTATGTCTCTAATTTTGGAGTTAGTGAAGCCATTTGATCCTAGTGATGTTTGGTGGCCCAGTGTATGTTGCTGTATTATGGTTTTTACCTGAATGCTAAATACAATTATTGGACAAGTCAGTTCTCCCTTCTGTCTTTTAGGTGTGTTACAAAAGCACCAGGCTTGTGTGTAAAGTGAAGAAAATAGGCTGTACTAATTTTGATTTGGGTACATAGACTTCCTAATAAAGCATATTAGGCTGTAAATGAGCAAGATTTTGTAATTTCAATTAGGGAAGCAAATAATTGATCTACTTTTTAGACAATGGATAGGTGCACGTTTATGTTTGAAGTACACAATATGTGAGTATATCAGGATTTATCAGCCCTGTGAGTCTGCAAATCAGTTTGCACAAAGTAGGCATGTAAACGCACAGCTACCTAAAGTCTGAAAATCAAGCATAAGCATCATCAAGGCAACATATTTAGATGGATATTTTTGACTCAGATGGATTGCAGCATGTAGATTCTTCCCTCCATGAGGCCTTTAAACTCATAAATTAAAATGGATGTATTTCTTAGTTTTCTGAGAAACCCTTCCTTCTTTCCCACCTTTGCCCCTGCTTCTCATGTGAAAGAGCATTGGTGTTGACTGTTTCCTTAAGTTGTATTTTTAATTTCTATCTAGAATCTGATTCAGAAAGTCCTATGGACGATTCATGTGCCAGTGATCGACTCCGTTTTGATAGATTCGATATCTGTCGACTGTTAAAACATGGAGCATCTCTTCTTGGATCTGCTGGTGCAGAGTTTGAGGTCCAAGATGACAAATCAGGTATGTGTTCTATTTGATTTTTTTTTTTTTTTTTTTTTTTCCCCCTAGTTATCAGTGTGTGTTGACCATATTGTAGGTTGTGACAATGGAGGATCTCCCATACTGCTAGGAAGAAGGTGTGGGGAACTTGCTAAATCATAACTGTCTTTTGGTTTGAATTCTCACTTTAGGGTAGAGGAATGAATTATTACTACACGGCTCTACTTGAAAAAATAGTTTCTGCTCTAAAGTAGTGGGATTGATTTTAGTCGTTGTCCCAGCAGAGCTATGATAAATGCGGGGAAAAAAATGAAATAAGGTTTTGCAGTTGGGTTCAAAGGGAAAATGACAGGAGAAGAAAAAACTAAAGTTTCTACAGCAACAATAATTCAGCCACATTGTGTATGTACAGGTTTTCTATTTTTAGCCTGAATCTATTGTAATATTTCTTTGTATTTCCTGTATGTGTTGTAAGTGCTTAATATTCCTGCCTTTTTATAAAATCATGATTTTGACAGCTCAACCTTAACGTTGGATAGCATAGTTTGGGGGTTCTCAAATGTTTTCAAAGTTTGGACTGCCTTTTAACAGAACTTGTGAATGAGGTCTTGCGGACCTCTCATGTAATATTCCTATGACAACTGCAGCATTTCATTATATGGAGGGGAAAAAAATATCAGGAAAGCTCTTCTTTAGCTTTGTTAATGAAGAATAGGAGCAGGAAATAACTGAGAGGAGCTAGTACCATACAACTAGCCAGCTCTCCAGCAAGTACTCCGTGGACTTTTGTGGTCCAGAGACTGGTGGTGGTGGTAAACATGTTATGGTAGTATCCAAAGGCATCAATTGGGATTGAGGCCCTACTGTGCCAATTCTTGTTGTGCAGATGCAGATAAGAGACAATCCATGCCTCCAGACAGCTTCAATCTAAATGGCACAAAACAGACAAATTAGGAGATAGGGATTTAACATATGAGAAAATGAATACGTTGAAGAAACAGTTCTGCTTTGTTAGGTTCATGTGACATAGTTTGGGGGGAAGGGCAGTTCTTAAAATTGGAGGTGGTGGTGGTGGTGGTGGTAGTAGTAGGATGAGAAATGGGGAAGTTAATAAGAGTAAGGGGAAAGAGGCTAGTGACTGATCATTACTTGCCTGATCTTGGTCTGCATCCTGGGTTTGATAGGCATCATAAGAGGTGAGTCTTGAGGAGGGATTTGAAGGAGTATAGTATAGTGATTGCACGTTGTATTAGCAAGTTTTTTCTGAATGTTAGGGGTGTCATGAGCATACAGGATGCATAAGGAAGGAAGCTGACTGGTGCACAGAAAAAGGTGGGAGTTGACAGAGTGAAGCTGGGAGTTAGTGTCATGATACATTACTAGGTCAGCTAGGCAGGGAAGGGCTATGTTGTGAATACTTTCTCATTAAAACAGACTTTTGTCTTTACCTTTGAAAACAAAGGACAGCACTAATGGAGGGACTCTAAGGGTATTTCTACACAGCAAAGAAAACCCACCGCTGGCCCTGTGCCAGCCAACTTGGGTTTGCAAGACTGCTTAATTGATGGGCTCTCCAACCTTACAGGGTCCTAGAGGCTGGGCTCCAACCTGAGCCCAGAATTCTACACAACAATGAAACAGCCCTGCAGCCTGACCACATGAGCCCAAATTGGCTGACATGGACCAGCTGCAAGTGTCTAGTTGCTGTGTAGACATGCTCCAAGAGGACTAATGTCGTCAGAACAATGAGCCAAGAAGGTGATACTGGCAGCAGCATTTTGAATGGACTTGAGAGAAGCAAGGTTTTAGTAACCAATGCCAGAATGGAGGATAATAAAGATGCAAATGGTGAGGGCTTAAACAGAGTACTAGCTATGTGGAACAAGAGGAAACGTCAGACTTTAGAGAGATTGTATAGGAAGAAGGGGTGAAATTTAGATATGGCCTGAATATTCGGGTCTATAGATGTGGCTGAGTCAAAGATTTTTATCCAGGTTATGGCCCTGGATGACTAGGAGCATGGTGTTGTGCACAGTGAGAGAGAGAGAGAGAGAGAGAGAGAGAGAGAAACAGTTGGGGTGTCTTGGAGGACATGAAGAGCTCAGCTTTGGCCTTCATGAATTTGAGAGGACTGGACATCCACAAATAGGTGTTAGGAAGATGGGCAAAGACACTGGATTGGAGGGAGGGTGGAGTGCGCATTGGTAGAAAGGCAATGAACCTGTGTACTTTATGGTGGGTGAGATATATAGGAAAAATGAATTTTTGTAGTTTGTGACGTTAGTTAAATGGTATTAATTAGGCTTTGATTTTCATACCTTATTGATCAGCATTGGGCAACAGTGACCCTTCTACATTTACTACAGTTTCACATAAGTATTAGAAAATAGGGTGCAGGAGATTTATAATTTATTTTTATTATTTTTTTAAACATTCTTACTCATAATATTTGGTACCAGCTGAAGGAATTATGGTAAAACTTTCCAAACTTTTGGGTGCCTAAAGCTAGATGACAGGGTAGATAGATTTTTAGGTGCTTAACTTTAGTCACCAAAGTTTGGAAACTTCTGGTAAATCGCTTCCTGTCTCTATTTAACAACAGGTAGATTTTTAGAATTTATCAGTTGCATAGTATCTGTATTTTTGGTTTTAAGTGTGTATGTTGTAAAACTTGCACTGCTTTAGCTAACACATTTAAATTGCAAACAGTTATTCTGCATACTAATATTCCTCAGAACCAGAAATCACAATTTATTTTCTCAGAATTAAGTTTCCTTTATGGGCGTTGCATGATGGGTGTCACATAATGTTGTTGGTCCTTTGTTACATTAACATTAAATGTATTACTCAACAGAGTAATTGCTTCTATCTCTTAAGCTTAAATCTTCATACAAAAGGCACTTTTGTTTACTTCCAGAAATCAATTAGAATGTGAAATCAATACTTTTGCTTCTTTTGCAATTTGGTATCTGGAGTAGACAAATAATGACCTTTTAGTCTCTTTGAATTCCTATTAGTAAACAAAATACCCTTTATGAAATAAAGTCTTCTAATTTGGTAAGTAAGGATGTATAACGGTTTCAAAACTGTAGGCACACAGGTGTGTGCACCTGCATGCCCAATAAATATGCAGAGTTACCACAGTTGGATGAACAAATGAAGTGCACATATTTGTGTACACAAACTTATTTGCATGCACAGTAGTGGTAAACGTACACTAACTTTCTGCAAAATTGTTCCAAGTTTAGAAATTCAGGTCCTAAATATCTAAGCAGGCAGTATCTGATTAGATTGTGTCAGAGGAAATATTACTTCTGAAATGTGAACCACTAGCTCTATATAAAAATTAAGAAAAGGAAATCTGACCACCCCAACTTGTCATGGCAGGTTTTTACAGAATTCTTCATAGAGGCAAAATTTAAAATCTCCTGCTTTCTCCTAGTTGCAGGGTGATGACAGTGTCTTTCCTTTCCTATGTAAATTTACCATTCTTCAGCTGTTCAGGGACTGTTACGCCAGAACCTATAGCTACTGTGATGGGGCAAGGCCAGATGGCTAGAGAAAAGTAGTCTTATTGGGATCCGGGAAGTGGGCGGGCAAAGCCCTTCCACCGCTAAAGGATCCCCCCTAGCCTAAAAGGGGGATCCACAGGACCTAGATACCCAAAAAGTTCCAGGGGACAACTAATAAAATAACAGGGACAGGAGTGCGGTCAAAGGGTCAAACGAAGGGAACCGGACGGGGACACCGAGCAGAGAACCCCGGACAGCGCCCACTGCTCCTCAAAGGCCTCAAGGGAGTCAGAGGACGCCGCTCAGAGGAACTCTGCCCGGATACGTGAACAGACAGAGGATCGGAAATAGGCCCCACAGTCACAGGAGACTCCATCGGCCAACCTCCTCACTCTGGTTTTGTAGATGGCCATTTTAGCTAGGGCCAGGAGGAGGTTGACCAGGAGATCCCGTGACTTTGTGGGGCCACGGATAGGGAGTGCATAAATGAGAAGGTGAGGGGAGAAGTGCAACCAAAAACGTAACAAAATTTTGGTGAGGAGCCAGAATAGGGGCTGCAGCCTGGCACACTCCAGGTATACATGTGCCAGGGTATCCCTCCTGCCGCAAAAGGGGCAGGTGTCTGGGATTGAAGTGAACCGCACCAAGTACACGCCCATGCTCACGGCTCCGTGAAGGAGCCGCCATAGAGAAAAGTAGTGGGAGATAGATATATTAGCTCCAGGCTACACAAATCCCTGGTACCAGGATAAGTGAAATGGCAGCTGCTCCCAGTCAATTAAGACACCTGGGACCAATTAAGAACTTTCCAGAAGGCAGGGAGAAGGCTAGGTTGATTGGGACACCTGAAGCCAATCAGGGGCTAGCTGAAACTAGTTAAAAGCCTCCCAGTTAGTCAGGTGGCTGTGCATGTCAGGAGCTGTGGGAGGAAGTTGCGCTGTTGGAGAGGCTGAGTAGTACACACCATATCGGGCACAAGGAAGGAGGCCCTAAGGTAAGGGTGAAGTGGAGCTTGAGGAAGTGAGGGCAGTAGCCCAGGGAATTGTACATCTAATGTTTCTAAAAGGTCAGCTACCATTGCTGATACTATTAGGGTCCCTGGGCTGGAGCCCAGAGTAGAGGGTGGGCCGGGGCTCCCTCCCCACCTTTGCCCCCGATTTAATCACTGAGACCAGGAGACAACAGACTGTGCAAGGAAGGATAACTTCTCCTCACTTCCCTCGCTGGCTTATGATGAAAATGGCTCAGTAGACTGTGATCCTTGTCTCTAGAGAGAGAAGGGTTACCTGGAGGGTCACAGTGAGCCTCTGAGGCTAGCGAAATCCGCCAGAAAACACCACAGAGGCAAGGACAGAGCTTTGTCACACTATTTTCATCTTGGTAAGATTATGTCCAAAATCTTCATTTGCAGCATGTGCTATATTAAATTAAAATGACAAATCAATTTTCTGATAAGTGCACTCTCTTTTCAAGCTACATGAACAATACATATAAAATACTATGTTAAAAGAACCTTGTTAAGCCTGAGAAGCCAAGCATTCAAGAGTTATGAAATACCAGAATTAAAGTTGCCTATGCACACTTAATTTGACCCCTTTGTGCATATGCAATATTATAAAGTTTTTATCTACATGATCACTTAGTACTTTTTCCCCAGGACCTCGACTTCATTCAATGTACAGGAGAGAGAGTACTCACTGAATGAGCAGCTGTCCAGTTTCTTCTTATACTCCTTCAGTGTGTGACCCCAGCCTTGTTTTGCTACATGCCTTCCAAACCCTGCACTGAATAAAGAATTATTAACTTCTTCAGGATAGCTTTTATGGTGCTTATCACTTTAGCATCTGAGTAATTATCCACTTTTTACAGATAGCCAGAGATTAAGACCAAAATTGTCAAGTATCCAGTAATTTTGGGTGCCCAACTTGAGATGCCAAGACCTAATTTTTCAGAAAACTGAGCATCTTTACAGCACTTTAAAACATAGCTTTCATTGATGTTGCTTTCTCTTTACAAGTGTTCAATACTTTGCAAGTCAGACTCTGGGCCTCAGGTTGGACTTTCAGAAAAATAAGGAAGAAACAATTGGTATCCACTTGTGAAACATTTGGCTTCAATTACTTGTCCAGCATTTTATAGGAATTCTGTGTCAGACAAGCATAACATCCAGTTCTCTAGGGTAGTATTTAGCTTCTTCAAGCATAAGAACATCCCCTCTCTCCTTGCAGTCCCTTGCCTCATTCTCTATACACCTTTTCAGCTTCTCCAAGTGAGATGGGGTGGAGTGGGTCCTCCAGACAGTACCCTAATTCACTGCAGAACCCTGATTCTTCCCTTTAGTGCAAATCTATCCTGTCCTGGTCACACAGCAGGTCAGCGTGGTTGAGCTGGATATAGAACCCAGGACTCCCCACTTCTAGGCCAGTAACCTATCCATCAACTTTGCTGCCTCCTCATTGTGTCTGATCTTTGATCTTAGGCTCATAAGAAATTTATAAAGCATCTGGATTTCTGATAAAATATGCCTCTATTAAACACTGATTTCTAAAAAATAGATGTCAGGTATTTACAGAGTACTCATTCTTAGAAAAATATAGGTGTCTGAGTTGTTTTTAAGTAATTGAGCACCCATTCTAATGAGGAAAATTATGTACTGTATATGGTGAATGTTAATAATCTTGCAAATGAAAGTGAATTGTAGCTGTGAATCTGGTGGGTGGTTGTGTGTTTTGGTTTTTTTTTTCTTTTTAGTGGATTAACTTACCTAGGGTTCTCAGCTATCTGCTATGTTTATCTACAATATAAACCAAGGATTAGTCCTGGTTCTGGTTCTGTTCAGTATCTTCATACGTGATTTAGATAATGGTATAGAGAGTACACTTATAAAATTTGTAGCCAATATCAAGCTGGGAGGGGCGGCAAGTGCTTTGGAGGATATGATTACTATTCAAAATGATTTGGACAAACTGAAGAAATGGTCTGAAGTAAATAGGATGAAATTCAATAAGGACAAATGCAAAGTACTCCACTTAGGAAGGAATCATCAGTTGCACACATACAAAATAAGAAATGACTGCCTAGGGGGAGTACTGCAGAAAGAGATCTGGGGGTTATAGTGGATCAGATCACAGACTAAATGAATCAATGTTGTAATGCTGTTGCAAAAAAAGCAAACATAATTCCTGGATGTACTAGCAGGAGTGTTGTAAGCAAGACATGAGAAGTAATTCTTCCACTCTGCTCCGTACTGATAAGGTCTCAGCTGGAGTATTGTCCATTTCTGGGTGCCACATTTCAGGAAAGATGTGTCCAAATTGGAGACATTCCAGAGGGGAGCAACAAAAAAGATGAAAGGGCTAGAAAAATCACCTGTGCAGAAAGACTGAGGGGGGGAAAAAAAAATTGGGTCTCTTTAGTCTAGAAAAGAGAAGACTGGGGGTGGGGGCATAACAGTTTTCAAGTATTTAAAAGGTTGTTAGAAAGAGGAGGATGGCAAATGGTTTTGTTAACCTCTGGACAAACAATGGGCTTAAATTGCAGCAAGGGGGGTTAAGGTTGTACATTAAGGAAAAACTTCCTAACTGAGGGTAGTTCAGCACTGGAACAAATTTCCTAGGGAGGTTGTAGAATCTCCATCATTGAAGGTTTTTAAGAACAGGTTAGACAAACACCTGCCAGAAATAATCTAATACATAGTCCTGCCTTGAGTGCAAGGGACTGGACTAAATGAATTTACAGGGTCTTCCAGTCCTACTCTTCTGTGATTTTATGTTATGAAAATATTCCGTGAATTAATGTGTAAAAGTACATCAAACGTTATGCTCTTGTTGGACAAACATAAATAATGGCTCTGTAATCTTGTTAGAGTCACTATATGGCTTCAAGATGGTTCAGGACAAGGAAAATGGACTATTCTAGGTAGTGGCAGCTGTTTGACTTTCTCTTTTTTATTTTGTTGGCTTTTGTAATCAAACATGTAAACGTATGAATTTACAGGATTATGGGCATGGATATAATTAAATCCATATATCTGAGTTTACCCCAAAGGTCCTGGCAATATGAGCCACCTGACTCGGTGTTTAAATTGAACATTGAAAGGGTGTGTGGAGCCTGATCTTACGGCTTGATAAGTCACTTCCTTTCTGCTTGCTGTCTTCAGCTGGTACTCTTCCATCCCTAGTTGTGAAGGCAGCAGTGGCAAAAACCAAAGGTGGATGACACCACTTCAGATGGGTTTCTGTATCCTATATCTAGAAATTCCTAGAATGAGCAAAGTTCACCGGCTAGATTTCTAGGCTTGTATGTAGCTCGTGGCCTTGTTCAATTAATTGAAATCCTTTCATTTGTATAAAGAAAAGGAGTACTTGTCTCTAAGGTGCCACTAACAAATTTATTTGAGCATAAGCTTTCGTGAGCTACAGCTCAGTTCATCGGATGCATCCGATGAAGTGAGCTGCAGCTCACGAAAGCTTATGCTCAAATAAATGTTAGTCTCTAAGGTGCCACAAGTACTCCTTTTTTCTTTTTGTGAATACAGACTAACACAGCTGCTACTCTGAAACCTTTCCTTTGTATGTAATCTTGAAGTGCCTAACTGTCCTGGTATCTAGTTGCTAAGCACTTCACAAGCTTTAATTAAGCTTTGCAAGTTTCTTGAGAGGTAGGCAAGTGCCATTATCTTCACTTTACAGATGAGACTTGCACAACTTAACTTAACTTGAAGTTTGTGGCAAAACTGTACTAGACTCTGAGCAGACCCCAGTTCCAAACCCAACCATAAAACCATCTTTCCCCTCCTACAGAATCCAGCTCTCCATCAGAAGACATTCGTTTGGGGGGAACTAGTATAGAAGTGGCTTGGATACAGTGTTTGGGGGTTTTTTTGTTTTGTGTGTGGGTTGTGTGTTAGGTCTTTTTAAGCTATCCAGAGAAACTTGGCTTTCGGGCTTCCAACAGGGAAGTAAAGATGTTCACATACCATGTATGGGTCTCTTTGAGTCATCTTAACTCAGAGATAATAGAAATGTCTCATTCTCTGCATTTTTGTCAGGCCTTTTTGTTTCTCTTTGGAGAAACTCTTTCCATAAAAATAGGTGCATCTGCAAAATAACCATATTTAATTTTTTTTATTTAGCAAGGCTCCAGATATTGACAGAAGAGCCCTCTGTGCAATATGGTAACTGCTTGTTCCCTTCCTCCAAAGTGCTTTTCCACAAAATTCAGAAAAATGTTACTTTAAAATCCCATGCATATAATTCAGTTCAGTCAGTCTCATGGACACTGTTTAAAACTATTCTAGAACTTTTCTAGTGAAGGCTAATGCCACTTTAATTAGGTAGCTATATGGTTACAAAAACATCTTTATAAGGGTCAATATGTTTTTTGGGTTAAAAGAAATTTTACAAAGCTTTAAAGTTTCTGTGGCATTTATATATATAATCAAAGTACAGTTGACCTCTGTTTTGTTCTCATTAATTAGAATATTTTAGTTTTATTGTAATTTTTATCAAGGCTTCAGCAGTAAATCTATTGGACATTGTTGTTTTTGAAATAAAGTATAAAAGCTGACCTTTTTTAGGTGAAGTTGATCCTAAAGAGAGGATAGCACGACAAAGGAAACTGTTACAAAAGAAACTTGGCCTTGATATGGGAGCTGCAATTGGAATGAACACTGAAGACCTGTTCAATGATGAGGATTTGGACTATACTCCTACTTCAGCTTCACTTGTAAACAAACAACCTGTAGGTAAAACCTCGGGCTGTTTGACTGCAAGGAATAATACAGTGGGTTTGCTTCATTTGTGCTTCTGCCATTGTAAATAATTACATTTTAAATACTAGCTTGACTTATAATTTTGCTCTGTCTTTCAAACACTTAAATTTCATAATTTGCACATTGGTCACATTTAGTACAGTGCCAAACTACTGCTCTGGGTTTCAAGTAACATGGGTGCTATGGGGAAGTGAGAACAAGAGTGTGTTTTGTTTTTGTTTGTCCTTGGGGTGGGGGAGGGGTGAAAATTAGATACAGGCAGGATTGACATTGAATGGATTCTTATTTTTTCAGACTCTTCAGGCTGCTGAGTTGATTGATTCAGAATTTCGAGCTGGTATGAGCAGTAGACAAAAGAATAAAGCTAAACGGATGGCTAAGCTATTTGCAAAGCAAAGATCCAGGGATGCAGTAGAGACTAATGAGAAAAGGTACTGTAGCAATTGCTTTCTTGTTTGTTTTCTGGTAACATAGTAAGTTATCAGGCCAGCTCAGAAATTCCCATTCTGGCTTGGTTCTGAGAACTCTTCAATGAAGCTTGATTCCACCTTTCAATAATTCCAATAAATATCTAAACTATTCATACACCATTCTTTATTGCTGCATAATATAGATGTCCTGTTGTCCTCAGAAGGCAGTTTCTGTCAGAATACAGTAGCAACAGGGATAGGATAAATAGCAACCTTATACAGCAACTGAATTTGTGATTAGAGAAACAGGCTAGACTTCAGGTACCTTTCTAACCATCCTAGAATTGTGGTGAATCTCTCCAGTGAAACATAACTCAGTCTTTCAAGTGGTCAATGCCAATAGCCCTAACAGTAAAACATTAGTTATAAGAATTTTCTTGTTTTGTGCTTTACACAATGAATCCAGGTCTCTAGTTAACCCTTTAGCTGGGAACCTTTTTGTATACAATGTAATATTACATTTGACATTTGTGGTGGTTAAGGACCTGATGGTACTGAATTAAAATCATGGATTTATGAAGATCGGTAGTAGTTAAATTTTTCTCAATCCATGTTTATTTCTCCAACATACTTGTAGTATATTTTCCTCTCGGTGATTTGTACCAATGGAATTGTCCACTACTGTTGCATTAATTTTAAAAAAAAAAAAAGTTTATTCAGTGGGTAGATCACTGAATAATAAAGCTCATGGTAACTGTTATATACAAGGAATACACTCCAACATATTTAGCAGCTAAATGTAACTTGGTAGCTAACAGCTTATATTGCTTAGTTAAGAAGAGACTTCCATTTGCTACTGAAGTCATCTAAAGAATGAACATAAATAAAAATTTGATACGAATGTTTTCAAGACACTCTCGGGAAGTGATTATGCATTGTAGCAGGAGTAATGTTTCTATTCACAAACATGACATATTTTAACTTCCTTTTTTAGCAATGATAGCACTGATGGGGAACCAGAAGAAAAGCGGAGAAAAATAGCAAATGTTGTCATCAACCAGCCTGCCACTGACTCAAAAGTTTTGGTAGACAATGCACCAGAAGAGGTACAATATGTCCCCTTTTATTAAGGGATTGATAACTTGGTGATGTGGGCCAATGTTGTTTGTTTTTAAACTGCTTTATGCTCCCAGATTCTTCAGTTCATTTTACCGTTAATTTACAAAAAGCAGAAGAGGAGGGAATTTCACTTGTAACTCATCTACAGCTACAAGAGCGGAGTGTTTTTTCTGACACTGCATGTGAGGTTGAGATCACTGTTAATTGACTAGTGGTAATCTGTGACTTCAGTGAACTTCACTTGAGAACCATCTGACAATTTATTCAATAGGCAGATTAACACTGCTGGTGGTTGTAGTCTTAATTTTAGGTGCCTTTAGGGTGTTATATTGTAAAACTAGGCTAGAGCAGGTAAAAGGTAATAAAAGATCACTGTGACCCATAAATAATTTGTTATGAAAATGCTGATAAGAGTCAAAGACCTAATTTAGACTAAATTATCTATAAACTATAAATGCAGAATTAAACAGTATCTCAAAGACTTTTTGTAGAAATTCACAATTATGGAAAGACTGAAGCTTGGAAAATTGTAGAGTAGCTGTATTTGGATGTGAGAAATAGCATATGGGAAAACAGACCTTTTGTATCCTTCACGTTTTTTTTTTTTTAAGTGGGCTTTATCATTATAAGTTTTGAAGTATCTTCTTCATCAAAATGAGACTTTCAAAGATAAGGTGTTTGACATACAGTCTAGTTCCTAAGTACAAAGTTTCCTAACAGTCTTGTTTGTGAGACTGTGATGACATTGTCATGATTTGTTGATCTTATTTTTACTTTTTCTGATGGATGAATGTTGAATGGCTGATTGCTAGGGTCTTCTAAATTGGTTATTTTTATCTGACTTTGGATTGAACTTTCTGTAAAGTATCTCAAAACCTCTTCATCATACAAAGTTACAGTTCGTTCAAAATTGATTTCTGTTCTATATCTTTGATATTTTGGGGGGGGGTCACACACCATGCTGCCTCTGTGGCGTGCAACCATACAATACCTTCTAAATATTGCTGGCTTAAGCACTAGCTAAAGATGACCCAACTCAAACCTGACAGGGCTGTTATGTCAACACTACAAACTAGGGTGTGATTCCCAGCCACTACTGTTCATACTTGCACTAGCTATCATCAAGCTAAACAGTAGTGTAGCTGCGGAAGCATGGACAGTGGTATTCTGCCAAGTACAGCGCAGGCCTTTACCCTCCAGGGCCTGTGCTGCTGCAGCTACGCTATTGTTTATATTTGCTCAAGCTCTCACTGAGGTAGTGCGAATATGCATATGTGAGCTGGGAATCTCATCCCTAGTTCATAGTGTAGATTTAAGTTGCATGGCTCCAAGGTAGGACTCTCACCTGCTTTGTCTTAGGATAAGTTTGCATACCATAAGAATCAAGAGTAAGGCCAAGAACCCTTCCTTGCGTTTTGTGTCAGTGAGACACCTAACACAAGACTGATGTTCCAGAACTCTGAGATTGATCACCTCTGGAGGAGGAAGTCCCAGCATAATAAACAGGTTATGCCAGCCTTTAACCAGGCTCCTTGTACCCAAGGTGTGAAGTGCTTTGTTATCAACATCACCATCTGACTCTCTCATCATAGTTCCAACTTCTATGCCAGAAGAGGCCAAAAGATTTTGAGCTGATGAATTCACAAACCCCCTCTTATCTCCAGTATCTTATTTTTTTCCTTTTTGGCTTTTGCTTTTATTAACTGGGAGATGTCCCAGTCTTTTATTCTTTAATTTTATGGTATGAAAATGTTGGTGTGTGAGTAAGAACTCTAGTAAAAGACCACATGATGTGGGTGCCAGAAAGAAAGTTGTTGTCCCCGTCCTCCCAAATTTAAACAGCCTCATAAAAAACACTTTTTTTAAGTGTGTTCTGTATTCTGTGTCTAGAGTCATAAGAAATTTGAAGCTGTTAAATGTTGTATTTGTGTTTGGGGAAACTTATGCTCTATTATTAAACAAGACTGGAAATTTAAAATAACAACTGGCATTCTGTTAGAAACTTGGAAATTCCTGTCAATTTCTCTTGAATTTTTCTGTTCAGTGTGGTGTGGCAAAGTATATTGAATTACTAGACAAAATTTTCCTTCAATGTATATTTTTAAAAACATTAAAAACAGCTTACTGGTGGGAAGACCCTCCCCCCCCCCCCCCCCCAGGCTTTTCTACTTGAGTGTGGCAAGCTGGTGTGCTAGACAGTCATACCCTATCTTGCTGTGCAACTAACTTGCTGTGTAGACAAGCCATAGTGGGAGAAAACACTAAAGTCAAAGTAATTAACTTTTTTATTTATTGGATAAACTAGTGATGATGCATCTTATGTTTGTATGTCTGTTTGACATGGAACTCTGAATTTCCCTAATCATTAACTTCAAATAGTCTCTCTTGTTGATTGGGTATTTTTGTTTGTTTTAGGCAAACGAATGGCCTTTAGAAAGCTTTTGTGAAGAAGTATGCAATGATCTTTTTAACCCATCCTGGGAGGTAAGAATTATGCATAGCCGCCTTTATATCTAATTTGTGCAAATAAGGAATTGATGCCATTAGAAATTGGGACTTGTATTTACATTTCATGCTTATGCCATGATCCTACATCAGGAACTGCAAGTTCCATTTACTTCACTAGGACTTAACACAGATGCCCAGAGGTCTGATAGTGGATCCTTGAGTCCCATTGAAGTGAATGGGACTTGGCACAGGTGTAGATGTCTGTACTAGTTTTCCCTGATGTGGGATGGCCTAAATATCTTTTAGGTAGACTTTTTTGTTTCTTTAAATAACATCTGTTTTACTCAGAATAACTAAATGTAGACTTCAGGGCAGCATTCTAGAGGCATTTGGTAATGTCTTAATTAATAAGAATGAAATTACAGTTCTTTATATAGTCACCTAAACAGTTCAGTGACTGTCTTTTTTAATACACAGTTTAAAAAGCAAATTCTGAATGTGATCTGACTTTCAGATCTAACCCCTACAAGGGTTTACTCTTCCTCCCTGCTCCTAGATACAAGCTCTTAGTGTCCATCTTTTGAGTGTTCCAAGAGCAATTGCTCTTGAAAAGCATCTGGATTGCATGTCTTTGAATTTCCATAATTTATTCAAGTTGTCACACTAACAGTATGTGGTGGCTTTCTTCACTGGAATCCATAGGATATGCATCCACACTGAGAACAAATTCCCAGCAATATTTAATTTTTAAAAAACTTTGTTTATTAGTGGGTCCAAAAAAAACCCCCAAACAACTGTAAACAAAACTAATATGATGTTTGTCACTCTGTAACAGACAGACTTCATAACTTAGTTCAGAGAGTATGTTTTAAGACCATTCTGTTAAACCTTAAACATCAAGACTTGTAAAGGAAGAGCTACTTATCTTACTTAGTTTATCAGCACTACTATATAACCATGCCTATAGTCATGAGGACAAATGGTTGGTGTGATGCTGCATATGTTTTATATGGTGGTGCGGAGTCTAAGACTGCAAAATGTGTGGAATGGTATGACAAATAGAGCAAGATTAATGTTTTGACCACATACAAGATACTTAACCTTTGGGATAACATGAAGTTCCAGAAAATCCTTGCATTCTTCTCCTCCCCCACCACCCCTTGCAAATCTCTCATTTAATGAGTTCTCAAGTAGAGTGCATCTCCCTTTTTGGAGTCAAAATCACTGTATCTTATGTTTTATTTTAGTGACGAAAATATTGATTAAAGGGGTAAAATGCACTTACCTACAAGTCAATGACAGCACTTCCTACAAGTCGAACATTCTCCTTGTTCTATAGAGTAATAAAAAATAAAATAAAAAAAAACCCACCACCTCAGTGTCTACTGTCCCCTCAGCTCAAGATAGCCATTGAGGTAGACTGCACTAGAGGAAACAAGCCTGCATCTACTTTAGTGAGCAACTCAAAACAGGGTGTTTCGCTAAGTAAATTACAAAGCCATCTCTATTCATACATCCTCCAGGCATATTAAAGGTGAACTAAAGCTTTCTGCTAATGCACCTTTCAGTCTGACTCCTATAAGCAATCTAATCTAATCTAGGTTTTTTGTATCACACCTATGTAGAATGTACATACAAAGATACATTTTTCATTCCCCTTTCTAGTCAGCAGAAACTGGACTTCATTTTTGTTTTGTGGTGGCTTCTGGTTTGCTGGTGGGAGTGCTCCTGTTTTTTATCTTACTGCTGAGAAGAAAAGAGGAGACCTAAGGGAAGGCAATAGTCTTTCTTCCCCCTTTCTCCCCCCCCCCCCCCCACTTTTTTCTGGCTCTTTTCTTCCTTTACTTTTTCTTTTGAAGCTCCTGTTTGTTATTTCATAGAGACTTTTTGTTCCAGGATCCTCAGCTGATGTAAAAATGGAGCTATGCCAGTTTAAGGCAGCTGAATATCTGATCCTTACTCTGAATTGATAAATACACTCCACCCAAGAATCGGACAGGTTTTTTTGTGCTACCTTCAAATCAGCATTTTCATAGGAATTAGTCTGCCAATATGAGATCTCCTGTATTCCCACCCCCACCCCCCGTTTTCTGAATTGACTGTCTGAAATCTATTTGAGTGTTTTTTCTCCTTGGACATATAGCTGGGGAGGAAAAATCTACACAGATACTTCCATATCTCTTTGAAGGTAGGCAGATTTTTCCAGAGGTTGACTCCAGATTGTTATATATATTCTCATGGAGAGACTAATTTATATATGGGACAAAAACATCCTAATAATTACTTGGTTATAACTTTCAAAATATTTTTCAGTGATGAAAGTATAGATTTAAAAATGGTGAGTGTAGTCTCTGCCTCAGTACCTCGTCTTTTGGCTCTATATAGAAATAAACACTTTGGGACACTCAGCATCTCTACATTAGGATTGAAACAGAAGGCTTAGGGCATCTTCACCCTGCCTTTCATGTAACCTCAGAGGATTTAGGGTTGAATGGCTTCCCAGACCACTGAGGAAATACTTTATTCTAATTTACCTGAAAGGTAAATCTTAATACCTCTGCTCCTTAATACAGCTGTTTGATATAACTCCTTAACTTTGTACTCTGCTATGAAAACTGATACGCATGTACAAATGGATATTTATATTGAATAGTGAATCATTTATAGTGTCACATTCTGAATTCCCAGAGCATTTTTGAGGGATTTGGGTCTCCATTGGTTCTTGCTTTGGTTAATAGAATCATGAAGACCATCAGAACCTAGAAGACTGATTGATTGTTGCAAGCCACCACCAGTGAATTGATTCCCTGGGGAGCAGGACTTCTTTATTTATTTTATTTATTATTAATATTGTTGTTTTTGGATCGGCTCTGTCTCCACCACTAGTCATGCTTAGAGCTCACATAGCCTACTGTACTGGTGCTAATACTTGGTTTTAGTGTTAATGAAAGATTCTTTGGTTCTGGATTTTGATGTTTAGTGCCTGTATTTCAGATTGGTGGTAGCCCCTAACTCTCACCTATAATTTGCTATTCTAAGGGATGACTTGTGTGGCTCTGTATTCTGCCTCATTGTTTAACAGTAAAAACTTTCAGAATGTCCCCTTCTGACTATTTTTACTTCTGGCTCTGAGAAATGTCCCTCAAATGTTTACAATCAAAGTGCCGGAATACCTCTTTAGAAGGAAAATTCTGTTTTGCCTAAAATTCGGTTTTGCCTACAATTGTTTGCCTAAAATCCACACACACTATTTCACCCATCTACCACCCCATGAAGTTCTGTTGCTGGGTGGTGTCGTGTTTTTCAAAGTTTAGATTGTCTGCCCTCATGGTGGTGGTTGTCGAAGAAAATTCATTTTTTTTTTTTTGTGTTTGTAGTTGGTATTTGTAAAGGAGCTATTGCTGCATGTGCATTTAGGAACTGACTGAGAGGGGTCTAGTGGATGCTAAGGCAGTGATAATTAAGATTGGAATGTTTGTGGAGGTGGAGGGAAGATCTGTCTTGACTATTATGCAGTCATCTAAGAGCCTGAGTCTTATATAATGATATCTTAGGATAAACAGAATTATGTACAAGTAACCCACATGCTTGCTGCTCTTAATCTACTAAGAAATATTGCAATCCCTTGATATAGTTAGGAAGATTTTGTTCAGTCACTCTAAAACTTCATCCAGCACCATTAATTATTCTTCATATGGGAACAAATGATACGCCTAGATTCTCACTGGAAAGTATTAAGGGAGGCTATGCTAGGCAGGGGAAGACGCTTAAGGAAATCGAGGCTCAGGTGATCTTTACTGGGATCCTACCTGTTCCTAGAGAAGGGTAACAAAGGTGTGACAAGATTATGGTTGTCAACAGATGGCTTAGGCAGTGGTGCTATAAGGAGGGCTTTGGGATGTATGGCCACTGGGAGGCATTCATGGACAGAGGACAGTTCTCTCGGGGATGTTGGGAGATGTCCAGGTAATCTCCACGCCAGATTCTAGCATTGAGAGGGAAGAAGATGAGGTAAGAAAGGATACAGCCGTGGGTAGGAGAATGTATATAAGGAGCGAGGGCAGTGTGGATACCAGTCTAATAGGTTATACTGCCTGTAGAATGACTGTGCCTAATAAGGTACAAAACATGAGCGAGGCCAAACAGCAAAAATTAAGATGTTTGTACACCAATGCGAGGAGCCTAGGTAACAAAATGGAGGAACTAGAGCTACTGGTGCAGGAAGTGAAACCAGATATTGTAGGGATAACAGAAACATGGTGGAATAGTAGTCATGACTGGACTACAGGTCTTGAAGGGTATGTGCTGTTTAGGAAAGACAGAAACAAAGGTAAAGGTAGTGGAGTAGCATTGTATATCAATGATGAGGTAGAATGTAAAGAAATAAGAAGCGATGCAATGGATAAGACGGAGTCCGTCTGGGCAAAAATTACATCGGGGAAGATAACTAGTAGAGTCTCTCCTACGACAGTGCTTGGGGTGTGCTATAGACCTCTGGGATCTAATTTGGATATGGATAGAGCCCTTTTTAATGTTTTTAATAAAGTAAATACTAATGGAAACTGCATGATCATGGGAGACTTTAACTTCCCAGATATAGACTGGAGGACCAGTGCTAGTAATAATAATAATAGGGCTCAGATTTTCCTAGATGCGATAGCTGATGGATTCCTTCATCAAGTAGTTGCTGAACCAACTAGAGGGGATGCCATTTTAGATTTAATTTTGGTGAGTAGCGAGGACCTCATAGAAGAAAGGTTGTAGGGGATAATCTTGGCTCAAGTGATCATGAGCTAATTCAGTTCAAACTGAACAGAAGGATTAACAAAAAATAAATCTGCAACTAGGGTTTTTGATTTCAAAAGGGCTGACTCTCAAAAATTAAGGAAATTAGTTAGGGAAGTGGATTGGACTGAAGAATTTATGGCTCTAAAGGCAGAGGAGGCCTGGGATTACTTTAAATCAAAGCTGCAGAAGCTATCAGAAGCCTGTATCCCAAGAAAGGGGAAAAAATTCATAGGCAGGAGTTGTAGACCAAGCTGGATGAGCAAGCATCTTAGAGAGGAGATTAAGAAGAAGCAGAAATCATACAGGGAGTGGAAGATGGGAGGAATCAGCAAGGAAAGCTACCTTATTGAGGTCAGAACATGTAGGGATAAAGTGAGACAGGCTAAAAGTCGAGTAGAGTTGGACCTTGCTAAGGAAACTTAAAACCAATAGTAAAAGGTTCTATAGCCATATAAATAAGAAGAAAACAAAGAAAGAAGAAGTGGGGCCACTAAGCACTGACGATGGAATGGAGGTTAAAGATAATGTAGGCATGGCCCAATATCTAAACAAATACTTTGCCTCAGTCTTTAATAAGTCGAAAGAGGATCTTAGGGATAATGGTAGCATGACAAATGGGAATGAGGATATGGAGGTAGATATTACCATATCTGAGGTAGAAGCAAAACTCGAACAGCTTAATGGGACTAAATCTGGGGGCCCAGATAATCTTCATCCAAGAATATTAAAGGAATTGGCACCTGAAATTGCAAGCCCATTAGCAAGAATTTTTAATGAATCTGTAAACTCAGGAGTTGTACCGAATGATTGGAGAATTGCTAATGTAGTTCCTATTTTTAAGAAAGGAAAAAAAGTGATCCGGGTAACTACAGGCCAGTTAGTTTGACATCTGTAGTATGCAAGGTCCTGGAAAAAATTTTGAAGGAGAAATTAGTTAAGGACATTGAAGTCAATGGTAAATGGGACAAAATACAACTTGGTTTTACAAAAGGTAGATCGTGCCAAACCAACCTGATCTCCTTCTTTGAGAAGGTAACAGATTTTTTAGATAAAGGAAACGCAGTGGATCTAATTTACTTAGATTTCAGTAAGGCGTTTGATACCGTGCCACATGGGGAATTATTAGTTAAATTGGAAAAGATGGGGATCAATATGAACATCAAAAGGTGGATAAGGAATTGGTTAAAGGGGAGACTGCAACGGGTCCTACTGGAAGGCGAACTGTCAGGCTGGAGGGAGGTTACCAGTGGAGTTCCTCAGGGATCAGTTTTGGGACCAATCTTTTTATTGCTGACCTCGGCACAAAGAGTGGGAGTGTGCTAATAAAGCTTGCAGATGATACAAAGCTGGGAGGTATTGTCAATTCAGAGAAGGATCGGGATATTATACAGGAGGATCTGGATGACCTTGTAAACTGGAGTAATAGTAATAGGATGAAATTTAATAGTGAGAAGTGTAAGGTTATGCATTTAGGGATTAATAACAAGAATTTTAGTTATAAGCTGGGGATGCATCAATTAGAAGTAACGGAAGAGAAGAAGGACCTTGGAGCATTGGTTGATCATAGGATGACTATGAGCTGCCAATGTGATATGGCTGTGAAAAAAGCTAATACGGTTTTGGGATGCGTCAGGAGAGTCATTTCCAATAGGGATAAGGAGGTTTTAGTACCATTATACAAGACACTGGTGAGACCTCACCTGGAATACTGTATGCAGTTCTGGTCTCCCATGTTTAAAAAGGATGAATTCAAACTGGAGCAGGTACAGAGAAGGGCTACTAGGATGATCCGAGGAATGGAAAACTTGTCTTATGAAAGACTTAAGGAGCTTGGCTTGTTTAGCCTAACTAAAAGAAGGTTGAGGGGAGATATGATTGCTCTCTATAAATATATCAGAGGGATAAATACAGGAGAGGGAGAGGAATTATTTAAGCTCAGCACCAATGTGGACACAAGAACAAATGGGTATAAACTGGCACGAGGAAGTTTAGACTTGAAATTAGACGAAGGTTTCTAACCATCAGAGGAGGGAAGTTCTGGAATAGCCTTCCAAGGGAAGCAGTGGGGGCAAAAGATCTATCTGGCTTTAAGATTCTACTCGATAAGTTTATGTAGGAGATGGTGTGATGGGATAATGTGATTTTTTGGTAATTAATTGATCTTTAAATATTCAGAGTAAATAGGCCTAATCCCCTGAGATGGGATATTAGGATGGGATCTGAGTTACTACAGAAATTTCTTTCCTGGGTATCTGGCTGGTGAATCTTACCCATATGCTCAGGGTTTAGCTGCTCGCCATATTTGGGGTCGGGAAGGAATTTTACTTCGGGGCAGATTGGAAGAGGCCCAGGAGGCTTTTCAGCTTTCTCTGTAGCATGGGGCACGGGTCACTTGAGGGAGGATTCTCTGCTCCTGGAAGTCTTTAAACCACCATTTGAGGACTTCAATAGCTCAGACATAGGTGAGGTTTTTCGTAGGAGTGGGTGGGTGAGATTCCATGGCCTGCGTTGTGCAGGAGGTCGGACTAGATGATCAGAATGGTCCCTTCTGACCTTACTATCTATGAATCAGTAAAGGAGTTTTGGTATAATAACTCTGCATGTCTCTGAATGAACCTCATCTGAGAATTATCTGGCACTCATAACACAGAAAAATAAAAATGACATCCTTCTCCATAATCAGACTTTAGAGACACGCTGAAGACTTCTTTACTGATTTCCATCACCTTTGCCCAGAAACTTCCTATGTATGTGTAAATGTTATAATATGTCACCAGATCTGAAGCATTCAGAACTTGTTACTGGAAGGAAAAGCAGTTTATATTGTTAGAACATTTTCCAACTTCTTCAATTGATACTGAGCATTTGTAGATATTAAAAAAAATAATAATAATAATAATAATTGGTCTGTTTTTATTCCACCCTCTTGCACGTTTTAGGTTCGGCATGGTGCAGGCACTGCACTGAGGGAAATACTTAAAGCACATGGGAAAAGTGGTGGCAAAATGGGAGACAGTACTCTAGAAGAGGTAAAATTAGAAGTCGTTGATGATGATTGATGATAACCGGCTTATTGAAATAGAGACCAAGCAATATTTAAGTGTGGCTTCTTTTGCAACCTGTAGAACTTTTCTCTGCAAATACTAAAATTGGGATATACAGATGATGGAGGCAATTTAGGAGTGTGGGAGTGGCTGTAAAAGGTGTAATCTAATGACAATGTAAATCACCTTTATAAAAAAAACTTGAACAAAGAGCCTCTGCATTGACAATTGAGTGCAAACTTGGATTTCAAGAATCAGCTTTTGTCATTGGAACATATTGATTCCAATACTTTCTAAAGTTATGACAAAGCAAATTCTGCAGTTTAAAATAGTTTGACTAATTTAATAAACCTAATTTAGCTAAAATGGCTTTTAGATTATAAAGCAAGTTGTATAATCCTTTTTAATAGGAAAGCTGATTCTATTGGCTTGCTTTGGATTACTATACCAGGAAGACTTATTTAGAAGGCAGTCCCCATTTATTTAAAAAAAGCACTTGTGTGCTATTGATATAGTAGCCCATAGCAGGTATTTCTAAAAACTTACTAACTTCTGCCACCCTTCTTCACATAGTTGTTGTACAATCCTCTTGAGCTGGCTGTTGCCAAAGGGACTGTAAGGAAGGCATAAATGCCTCGCCCCAATTGCAGAGCAAGTGGAAAGTAGTCAGGTCTGTAAGAGCCTGTGGTATAGAGGATGTTCAGGGTTTTTTTTGTTTTTGTTTTTTTTTCCCCTTGGGGTGAGGGCGCATGTGAGAGACAGACATACTTTTACAGCCCAGCAATTCTGCACCTTTGTAGTGGCCCAGAGAGGCCATTGCTATAGATATGGAAGTTGGGCTGCCCTCCCCAGGACTGGGAGCCCCATTACCCAGGGAGGAAGGAGTAAGGTGGGTAGAGAGGTATAAGCTGCCATCTCTCCTTTTTTGCATCCATGCAAGGATGTATTTGCCCCATTGGAACTTTTTTGCAGAATACTCTGTGAATAACGATGGGAGAACATGAACCTAAATATTTAGCCATTGAAGGTATTTTAAATTGTATAGCCTTTAGTTTTTTTTCTTGTTTGAAAATACACTTGTCCTATGGAGATGGCAATTCATTGGCAGAACTGGGAACAAAGTAAATAACAAGTATAGAAATAAAACTACATAAATTTCATGAATATTAAAATAACTTTTGGGGGGAGTGGTGGAGAGCTAATAATTCAAGGGGGCTTTTGGGGTGAAGGTGGTTTTGGTCATGTTTTAGCATTTGTATAGTGTTCAGTCTCTAGATCCTAGTGAACTAGGATCACTAGTGAACTTAACTTACTGCTTAGTCTAAATAGAGATGGAGGATACCTTAACTAGAGCAGGGCTTAGCAGAAATTGGTTGCTTTCAGTCCATCTCTTTTCCTAGAATAAAACAATACTTGGTTTATTTTAGACTTCTATTTTGTAAATGTGTTCAAACAACTATTACAGGGTTCAGTAACTGACTTGTATAGTAGGGAATGGGCATTATTTAGTGTTTGCAAGTCTTAAGATTTTCTAAAATTTAATAATATTTAGAAGTATTAATACACATTAGAGATGGGTATATATAGTAACAAAACTGGACCCAATAACTAAATGAGTGCATAAAATATTGCCTGTTGCAGCTTTTCTTTTTTAACATCTGCATAGTGTCACAATTTGCCCACCTTGACCAATGCAGAGAAGGAGAAGATTGTTTAATATCTGCAGTGTGCTTGTATTGCCAAGTAGTATTTGTTCAGTTTAAAATCAATGCATCTTGGCTGATGTTTCCAGTTGCTCTAAAAGTGAGGCAGAAATTTCCAAGTAATTCACCTCTTATTTGGATAAGGGAAAAGTTCCTAATTCTGTTTTGGCTCTTCTTCCACCCCCAAAAAGTAATTTTTAATGTGACCACTTAACTTTTCATATATGGTTCAGTCCCATAAAAGCCTGGGTGTTCAAGTGTCATGTGAGTAGAGCACAGAGGTACTGATGAAGTGAAGCCAACCTCTTTCCAAACCCAGGTCTAGAGTCCAAGACTGTGCCCTATGCCCAGTTGTAGATATTGGAACCATAGTGATTCATCATGTATCCTGTGGCAGGCCTTTGTGACACATTTGGGGTCCATGTGGAGACCCTTTCCTCAGCACAGAGTGGTGCACATGCACCCTTGCACAGTGGCTCCACTTGTAGTTCCACTGCACAGAAGTTGTGCAATGCTTAAGTGGTGCTTGTGACCTTGTGCTGCCTCTCCATGCAGTGGATTAATTTCACTACTGGAGAATTAGGTGATGGGGGGGATCTGCTTGTAATGCAGATACACAGTCACAAGTTTAACTACTGTGATACAATCTTCTCAGTATGGTGAAGAAAAGGAATCTTGAGAATCTTTCTATGAACTAATTTAGCAAATGGTATTTAATTTCCTTTAACAGATGGCTCAGCAGCATCAGGAATGGCTGGAAGACTTAGTTATTAGACTCCTTTGTGTGTTTGCATTAGACAGATTTGGAGACTTTGTTTCAGATGAAGTAAGTGTCAACTCTTAGCCTTGCTAATCTATTTCCATATCAGACTTCATGTAGAAATGCTTTGATTTATGTCCATCATTCACTGTGTCCTAGGTTGTAGCACCAGTACGTGAGACTTGTGCTCAAACTTTGGGAGTAGTATTGAAACATATGAATGAGACTGGAGTTCATAAAACTGTGGATATTCTCCTGAAGTTGCTCGCACAAGATCAATGGGAAGTGAGACATGGCGGTCTGCTAGGAATAAAGTATGCTTTGGCAATTCGTCAGGTAATCATCTGTTTGTTTGTTTTTTTCCTATTTGAAGTCGCTAACACTACAAAAATTTTCGTTTCACAGAAACTTATTGTAAAACTCCAGAAACAGGAGTGAAGAGACTAGAAGGTGGTATATGAATTTGATGCTGTCATTTGTTTTCAAGAAACATATGTTTAAGATATATGGCATATGAAATGAAACCATATCCAGTAGTGACTTCTTCTCCTCCCCCTCCCCCCCCAGTGGTAAAACACTATGGCTTGGTACAACTGAAGACTGCCATTTAGAGGTTCTAATAGTGGAATAACAAAAGTCTATTGAAGGTTCTGGCCGAAGCATATTTGTAGGATAAATTCAGTCAATTTATAAAATAGATTAGCTTTCCTTCATGAATGGTAACTTTTTTTTTTTTTAACTATTCAGAATGGTTGCTATTTCTGTTTATCTGAGCAAACTGCAGGGGGGAGGGAGGTGGTGGGGTTTTTTTGCTTGTTTGTTTTTTAAAAGAGAAAGAAGAGGACTCTGAGATTGTGGAAAAGATATTCAGTTTAACAAATGCTTCCTTATTCAATTTATGAATTAAACTTGTTTTTTAGGATACGATTAATACTTTATTGCCTAAAGTCTTGCCTGCAATAATTGAAGGTCTCCAAGATCTGGATGACGATGTCAGAGCTGTTGCTGCAGCATCTTTAGTACCAGTAGTGGAAAGCCTTGTTCATCTTCAGTCACAGAAGGTGAATGGCTTATTTTCTACATTTTGACTTTGAAAAGTTCATATTGGATCTGAACAAGAAAGCAATGTTTATAGTGCGGTACACAAATTTTTAATTCCTCATTTTGTTATATAGAAGACTGACTTGCTTTTCTCTCTCTTTGTACGATAACTTCTCCCCTTGTGCTTATTGCTCTAGGTACCCTTTATTCTTAATACACTGTGGGACGCTCTTCTGGAATTGGATGATCTGACAGCTTCTACAAACAGCATCATGATCCTTCTTTCTTCCCTTCTAACTTATCCTCAGGTCCAAAAATGCAGGTACTTCTTTCCAGCTACTACTTAGGAGACAGATCTAAGTATTTATTACTGAAGCAGTTCATATTGGAATAATCTAAATTTGTAGCAAATTACACTGTATATGGAGGAGATAATGCATCATAATATTGAGAAGGTATCTTTCTGCAGTAAATGGATGCTGGTATAAATTTGAGGACACATTTTGTAAATTGGTCGAAGGCTGTTAAAGGGCAGTGCCCTTCCTGTTTTAAGACACACTAGTAATCTAGAACCAAAATTTTAACACACTTTGTCAATAGATTTAGCACCAGTCTTCGTTAAGAAGTTAAAGGTTAAAAAGCAATAGCCGCTACTTATGCATGACCCTTAATTATTTCTGTTGTGCTAAGTGGGAGCTGTTATCCTGCACTAAACTACCCCATCCTGCAGACTTCATATATACAAACCCTGTTGACTATAATAGGAGAGTTACACTTATGCAACACATACCCAAGGGCTTCAGGGTCAGACCCCTAGCAAAATGCAAAGGAATAAACCCATTTTATTCACAGAACCACTGGCTGCATCACTGATGCAAGGAAGCAAGTAAATAGAAGAAACTGAACAAATCCATGTTGGCTTCTGCTCAGTAAACAGAATTTTTTTTTCCCCCGCCCAAAAACTGACTGTGTATACTGAAACTTGCACTTAAAACTTAGGCAGACATTTAGTAAATTTACCCTTGTCCTCTTTTCTCCATTTATTTATTTTTTCTTTTATCTGTCTCCTCTAATTGTCTTGTCTACCTGATTAAATGTTACCAATGTATCTCCTGTAAAGGATGAGACCATCTCACTATATTTTTGTCATCCCTACTCGTCTATCGGGGACATTCATTTTTTTTAAAACTCTAGTCCATTATTTAATAGTGGAGACCAAAAAAACCAACTACCTTAAACTTACTTAGTTATACTGTCATAGCCTTTTTTAACAGCCAGGGGGGTATGGGCAGGGGGAAGAGGGAAAAAAAAAATACTTCTTTAAAATGCTGTTAGCTGAAAAAAAAAAAAAAAGATGAAATTGAAAGGGATATCAGGCTCTTAGTTTTTGTTCCCAAAACCTTCCCTCTCATTGCTTTCTTGGTCACTGTGAACAACACCACCATTCTCCCTGTCACTCAATCTGGGTGTTGTCTTTGACTGGGCCTTTTCTAGACTGCTGCATTCAGACCGTGTCTAAATATTGCTTCTTCCTGCCCTAAGTCCTTAAGGGTTTATCTACAGTGGGGAATTGAGTAGCATGGCTATTCCAGAATAGCCATTCTGCAGGAGTTCTTCAGGTATAATTTAGTTATTTTTGGAGTTGCTCTCTGGACACTAGTCTGAAATAAGTGACATTATTCCAGGATAACATCAAAGTTATTCTGGAACAGCTATGCTGATTGATGTCTTTCATGTAGACAAGGCTTTCAGAGCCAGCCTTTATGGTCCATTCACACACAATGTGACTCTCATCTAGTGTCTGGGCTTGTGTGATGGGGTTTGGTCCATCGCTGCGGCACCTCCTGCTGGCTGTCCTGAGGACTAGTGCTGTACACCAGTGCGCTCTCTTCTGGTGGTGATTCGCCACTGTCACTTCTGCTCCCAGGGACTCGCATCACTCCCAGGACTGTGGCGTCCTCTTCATGACGCAGCCCTCTGGCTGTGCCACACTTGGTGTTTTCCCCTTCTGGGGGACAGTATCACAGTTCCTCAGTCCAGCCACTTTCTTAGTGGCAAGTGGGGACTAGGGGGACCCGGGCCTGCCCACTACTCCGGGTCCCAGCCCAGGGACCATGTGGGTGGCCACCACTTGCTGCATCTCCTCCAACTCCTCTGTGGAGCTCCTTGGGCCACTTCCCCATGGCCCCAGCACCCTGTTTGCCTTTGCCTCAGGGCCTTAGCCTGCAAATCCCTGCAGCCTGCCAGGAGCTGCCTTTAGCTCCCTGAGTCTCTGCCTGCAGCACTACTATGTCCAGGGTGCGTGCTGCCCTCCGCCTGCAGGGCAGCCAGTCCTTCTCCCTCTTCAAGCTCCAGGGAATGACTAAAGCTGCTGGGTACTGCAGCTCTTCTCATATGGGCCTGATTGGCTGCTCCTATAAGCCCTTCTGTGATTGGCGGCCCTTCTGTGCAGCCCCCCTATGGCTCTGTTAACCCCTTATGTGCCAGTGTGGGGCATACACTACATTGCAGCTTGTCACTGCCTCTCTGTTCTTCCCAAATGTTATCTTCCACCCTTTTAATCTTCGCAGCAGTGTTTTGAATGCATTTATCTTGACTTGTAGCTCTGGCCATGTCACCATCCACCCTTGGCACCCCTCTCCTAGCTTGCCCATTTTTATTGCATCAAATACACTACTCAGGTTCACCTTTATTTTCCTTTTTGGTCTAGTCCTGCCCTAGCTATCGCTATTTATGCACTATTGAGGCCCACTTCTTTCACCAAAAATGCCAGTCTTCTTTTCCTGTTCAGATTTTTCTCATAAGCACCTTCATGTGTTCTTCCATGCCATCCTTTAGGCATAAAGGAGTTTCCTGTAACAATTTAGTATCCTTGTTCATCTCTCTCTCCTTAATTTTCCTTTGTTATGATAGCTACAGAACACTTGATAAGGGCTAGACAGCTGATGTGCTCTGACCACTGCTGCTTTTACTTACAGTAGTCTCACATTGAGGCCTATAGTTTATTAATTATTTGCAGTGTAGAAACAAATAAATAATTAAGTTCTTTAGGAAATCAAAGTAGAGAGATTCTATGAGAAGCTACTGTGAATTAAATCCAAGGGTTCAAGTTGCATCATAACGACTTTTTAAAGTAATACTAAGCCTTTGGGATTTTTCCCTTCTTTCCAGCTGATGGTCTGAGTTCATTTTTTTTGTTGTGTATTATATGGCTCTTGTCCTTGTCTCTTCCCTCACCCCCTGCCCTTTAAAACAATTAAATAAAAATCCATCTTCCCCTTAATGCTTCCAAGCTATTCTGCAACTCCTTTCTTTCCAGCGACTGTACATTTTGAAATTTCACTGTGATGTAGAAACTTGAATTACCATTAGAAGAGTAAATCGTTTTAGCTATTTTGGGGGCTGGGGTGGGGCGTGAAGGGTAAAAAATGTAGTTTTGATATTTTAAAAGCCACAATAAACCAGTTAATTGTACAAGTAAAATTTTAACTATTAACAATTTAATGCATGACGTGACTCTACAGTCATGTATTATGACATTTCTGTGTTTGGTTTGGGTTCACCTAATTCTCTATTTTTGTATGTATTGATATGTGACTATAGGTATAATCTAGTTTACATAACTTCATAAAGAGACTTTTTTGAGAATGTTCTAAAGATGAAACTAAGTGGCATTCTCAGTCTTCTGTTTTCAAGTAGCTTATGCTGCTGCTGATTTCCCCTTTTACGTGCTGATGTGTGGAAGGCAACATTAGTAGAGGGCCATGTTTTTTTGCTCAAAAAAGTGTGAATCAAGACCTAGAAAACTAATATTTTCACTCAACCTCTTACCCTCACTTATTTAAACAGCGAGTTCATTAATGCCAGAATTAGAAGTGGAGACACATCTATCCTTTTGATAGCTTTTTAGTAGGAGCTTGACTATACCAGGGTGTGAATCTGGAAATTATGTACTTTGTACCACTTCTTGGGTGTATATAATCTGCTTTTCATGATATGCAGTAACTCAGTGGAATTTTTGGGGAAGACCCATATGATGATCTCTGGGAGTTAGTATTGTAAAATCTAACAAACGGCGTCAATCAAGGTGTTTTAATTCACTGTAGCATAGTGTGCATATTGCAATTTAGTGGTGGCCCCACACCACTAAAAGTCAATGGGGGCTTTTACATTGACAAAGGATGCAGACTCATTGTGCATCTCCGTTTTTGAATGAAGCTTTTCTGTGGGGAAAAAAGATTTGCCTATGGGAGTGTCCAACTCTATATCCTTAATCTTAGGAGGTAAATTGAATATCTAAAAATAAAATCCCCTTTTACATCTCTAATCTTCCTCCACCTGTTTTTGTTTTCCCTTCCTTATAACTTTTTCCTCCCAATTCCTCCATTGTCTTCTGCTTCTGTCTCTTACTATCTCACAATCATGTGTACGTGCTGTTTATTCGCAGGACAATAATAACCCTTTAATAGCTGTAAATCACTGCCTTTTAAAGACAAAGCATTGGTAAAACATTTGTTTGGATTAATCAGTGGTTTTATTTATAAATATTTGCCTCTTTGTTTTGAGTGTACAGGCTTTTGGTTCATTTAGATTTATTGCAGTAACTGATTTTGTTTCCTTTTAAAAGTTTAGTTATGCTTATCCAATAGCTAGGACTACAGCAGTTAACTTCTCCACAGCAATAAAGTGAAGAAATATTTCACCTTGGAGCTTTGGTGAAGACAATAAAATCTTTCAGGAATCATCAATGAGATGCCTTGGTTGAAGGTTCTCATATTAAATTATGAAAACGATCTCTGTTTTGAGAGAGCCACCTTACAGAGCTTTCCATCCTTACCTCTCGTCTCAAATATTATAATCGCAACATTTTCAGTATATTCTCACAATGTTTGTGCCAATATTAAAATCTCAAGCAGGAAAAATCAGAGTTAAGGCAGAAACTTTGAATTCACTCCATTGCATGGAACATGGTATCTCCGATGAGTTGATGTGTAATAACTATTTTCATTATCAGGCACAAGGAGTTGGCTAAAGAAAAGTTTCATCCTTAATGCTTAACTGCATGACAGATGAAGAAATTCTGACTGACCTTTAAAATGAAATGTGCTTATTTCTATGTATGTGCTTGTTGGGGTGGAGGTGGGGAAGGGGGACATACTCTATTTTGAGTGTGGAAGAAGCCATAGCAATTAAGCCTATAGTTACAGTAGGACCTTACTAATTCGGACAAGCTTCTGAATTTTGCCATTCATGAGTAAACACCTTTTTAAAAAAAAAAGAGAGAGAGGGAGAAAAAACGCAACTCAAACCATTTATTTTCACCATTGTAGTTGAGCTATAACTTGATCCTGCACTTAACGTGTCCTGGGGAATACAGTGTTACTTTTCTATTTTTCCTTCAAAAAAGTCCCTTTTTAACTAAATATTATAAGTGGGTTTAAAAAGAATGAACTTACCTTTTTTTTTTTTTTTTTTAAATTTCCTTTCTCTTACACCACTCAAAATGTTCCAGCATCCAGCAATCACTCACCATTTTGGTCCCACGTGTATGGCCATTCTTGCATCATACTATATCATCTGTTCGAAAAGCAGCATTGGAAACTTTATTTACACTGTTATCTACCCAAGACCAGGTAAGAACTAATAATTATAATACCACTTACCAATTACAATACAGAAGTGGTTTGTGCATTGTCTTTGAGTCACTTGATAACTCTTACAAGTTATGTGGAAAACATTTGTGGCCTACTTCTGGTCTGGGTAGAGGTGGGTACCATTTTAATAGCGAGAACCTAAAATAGTATATGTTTAAATTTACATTGTATATTGGAATTTTCTCTCACTCATCATATCCCTGTCTTCAGAGTTCTTCAGCCTGGCTAACTCCGATTCTGCAAGATATGTTGAGGCACATTTTTCAGTTTTGTATTTTAGAAAGCAGCCAAGATATTCTGGATCTTATTCACAAGGTATTTATTTAGCTTATGACTATGCTCTCTTTTATATACCACCCTTTGTCAGATGCATGACCTTCAGTCTACATAATTGCATGGTGTTATACTGCTATACATTGATTTCACTACAATCATTGTGAAACTGTTCCTAGATCTTGGACATCATATTGATCAAATGTTTGAATATATACCATGATATGTATTTCTAATGTGTACGCACTTTTTTTTTCTTTTTTTTTTTTTTTTTTTTTTCCCCTTCCCTCAAGGTGTGGCTGGAACTATTAAACAAAGCATCAGTACAATATGTGGTAGCAGCAGCTTGTCCATGGATGGGAGCCTGGCTCTGCTTAATGATGCAGCCTTCTCACTTGCCTATTGATTTAAATATGTTGCTAGAAGTAAAAGCCAGATCAAAGGTAAAGATTTTTAAAACCTTTGTGGGAAATCAAGGAAACCAGTGATTACTGAGGTGCTGTAGCAAAACCTGTGACTGGCCTGTGTAGAAAGGAAGGAGAGTGCTGTTGACCCCAAGACTCTGTGGGCATTACCACCATAGAGGTGGAATTGTGAATTCCCACAGCAGCCTGCAGAGCAGTCCCACTACTTGTGTATGTGGCCATTCAAGGAAATACAGTCCCTACTGGGGTTCCACTTGCAGCAGTACAGTTTTTTCATCACCCTGACACAAGCCAGTACCTACAGGGCCAAGTTGTGCCATTTATAAGAACTTTAAAATGACAGTTTCTTTTGGTAAGCTTTGACACTAATATTACAGCTGTGGCACAATTTTTCTTCTTCTTTACATAAATAATTTTGTCAAGGCCAAATACAAATCTATGTAATAAAGCCTATTGTACAATTAATAGAAGTTGTTTAACTAAAAGTAATTTAATTTACACATTAGTTCACTCAAAAATGCCTCAGAGACTGTCTGGCAGATACTCTAATTCTCCATGTAATAAATACTCCTTGGACCTGGTCTATACCTAAAACTTGTCACTCGGGGCTGTGAAAAATTTTGCTCCCAGTGTGCTGTAGTTAGGTCAACCTAACCCCTGGTGTAGATTCGGTTAGATTGATGGAAGGAGTCTTCATTTGACCTAGCTACCACCTCTCAAAGAGTTGATGTTACAGGAGTTGTAAGTTGATGTTGCTTACATCAATGTAGGAAGTGTCTGCTCCTGTGCTGCTCTAATGTACCCTTGCCTATCTGTGGATGGATCAGACTATGCACTGTGCTCCTTGTATACCCTCTACTGTTTTATAAGGTTCTAGATACTTCTTATTTCAACATGTTTTCATATCTGATCTGTGGTACCTATGTGTATCATTTCACCAACTTCTGTTTTGCAGAATTGAGTCAGCTTTCTCAGAATTACTTTACTCATGAGAAACTGTCATATGGTGTTTTTCTTCTCTACTTGTTCTGGCCTCAGATTCAAACTGGAGGTCTAGCACCATACTGGCTTAGATAAGTTAGTTAATATTCAAACCAGGCCACACATTTAGCAGTACAGAGCCTCAGCAATAGCTCATAGTCATCTATCCATGATTTAAGCACCTTCAAAAGTCACTGTCAGTTATTCAGAGATCCTGGATTAATGTACAATCAAATCTGGTGTGGATATTTGCCACATCACTGCATAGAACAATTATAATTTAATATGGAAATGTGAATTCATAGGGTGTTGTGGGTTGTTTTTTTTGTTTTTTGGGTTTTTTTTGCCTGAAATACAGAAAACTTTGGAAAGCAACACAGACAAGACTTCTTACTACTTCTGTATTCTGTATTCCATAGGAAAAAGCAGGTGGCAAGCTGCGTCAAGGTCAAACCCAGAACAAAGAAGTGATACAGGAGTATATTGCTGGTGCAGACAGCATTACAGAAGATCTGGCAACCAGGGATTATGTTGTTATGCGAGCCCGGGTGATGGCAGCAAAGTCAGTTTGTGGAAAATATGAAAAGCAAAAATAATCTAAAGTTTATATTTGTAAAATTTTTGCTAAAATCTAACTTATCGGAGACATTTAATTTTTTGTTTTTAAAGTATGAACCAAGGAGTGAGAATAATGTTACTGTAACACTTTTTTTTTCTTCTTTGGTCAAGGTTGTTAGGAGCACTTTGCTGCTGTATTTGTGATCCAAGTGTAAATACCGTTCCTCAAGAAATAAAACCAGCTGAATCACTAGCTCAGCTACTGCTTTTCCATTTGAATTCGAAATCTGCCTTGCAGAGGATTAGTGTTGCATTAGTAATCTGTGAGTGGGCTGCCTTGCAAAAGGTAGGATGCTTTTTACAGCAAAAATTAAAGATGACTTACTAAATTAATGAAAACAGTTTCTGTTGTCTGAAATAGAAGTACAACAAAAAAGCTAATACTGTATTTTTATACTGTTAAACGATATCTGACAGGTGAAGCAATGGCATAGAATACTGGATTATTTTAAAGTTGGCTAAAAAGCAACACTGTCGTTCAGTAATGTGTTAAGGGTTCTACAAATATTAACTCTAGATGGATACTTGACTTTCTTTTAATATCAACGTATTCTGCATAAATGTATACCATCTTTCATTTTGTTATGATTTTGTTCTTGTTTAGTAAGTTATCCTCCATCCATGTAAAATTGGGTGTTAAACCTACTTGGAAAAACTTTTGCATTAGTACAGTACTGATGAATGCTTCATTTTTATAAAATGTTGGGACCAGTAACTGTTTTCATGGTATACTGAAATATGTGTGCACATCTTCATTTTTGTCGCTTTAAGTCTTACTGTGTTAAAAGCTCTAAATTTTTTGTACAGGAACATCTAATTTATTAGCTGAGTTCAGTTGTGTTCCTTAATCTTAATTGAACAAAATAACCAGTTTGAACACCTTGAAGATCTGAATTGATTGACTTGTTCTGTTTTAGGACTGTAAAGCTGTAGCCCTTTCTGTGCAGCCACGCTTACTTGGAGTCCTTTCTGAGCACCTCTATTATGATGAAATTGCTGTTCCTTTTACACGAATGCAGAATGAATGTAAACAACTCATTTCATCACTAGCTGATGCACACATCGACATTGGGAACAGAGTAAACTACAGTGTATTTACAATAGATCAAGCTAATGAACTGGTGAGTAAATCTGAATGAAGAGGTAGCTTCTAGTCCTAATTTTCAATGTGCTGTATAATAATGCTGAAGAATTGCAATAGTTTTCAGAAGTCCATACATATATTGTGACTTGAATGCTTGCTTTTTCTGGCATAAGATAAGAAATGGATTTTCATTATGTGCACAGAAGAAGATGAACCAAAAGATATTAGCAGCATGATATTTTTCCATTGAAATATATATCTTACAAAATTATAGAGGCACCATTTTAAACCCAACTACTGGATTCACTATCATCATCCTTTTAGGTCAACACTTTAAAAAAACATTTATGCAGTCAAATGTAATTGAGGCTGATAGGAAATATGCAAATCCAGGTTTCCTGGGAAGGGTAATTTTTCTTTGTGATCGCATATGTTCATTCCACCTTAGGTGTGTGCACACCCAGTGCACCAGAGCCAGAGATTTTTCCCTTAGCAGAACCCGACGGGGTGGTACATATGCCCTCTACATGATGGTATAAAGGAAGAAGCTGCTCCAGATTCTCCACAGTTCCTTCTTACTGTCCTCTAGGAGTGCCCTTCCAGATATTGTGGAGAGTTGGCACCGATTCCCGTTCTCTGGTGCTGAGGAAGGCGCACGGACCACATTCCTTGGAGGAGCCATGCTCGTCTAGAAGGTTGAGGTCCCCAAACCATTCTCCAGTGAACAAGCAGAAGGATGAGGTGGAGGATGAGACAAAATAAAGCTTTCTCTGGGAAGAAATGCTCCCCAATACGGACCTCTTCTTTTCCTTAACGATCATTGAGGCCAGCCTGCCACTTCAATGCAAAAAATATTTTGGTACTGATGACACTGTATCCAGCAGCATGGGATCTGTTCCGTATCTCCATGCTGGATTCTCCAGTAGTGCAGTAGACAAAGTAGCCGGTACTGCTTGATCTCAGGCTTCATCTATAAACTTACAAAGACTGGTTCAGCCCTTGATACTATGGTCACAGTCAGGGATATCTCTGACCCACACTTTCCTACTTTCATGCCACAGTGTCATGCTGGGAGCTCATATTGTTGCTTGACCACTATGACTCCTAAATCCTCTTCGGAATATTGCTTTTCAGGATACAGTCTCCCATTCTGTAGATGTGACATGCATCCAGGAACAAGGAAATGCAGAACTTTGCATTTGGCTGTATTAAAACGCATTCTCTGTGAAAGGTTGCAGATTACCAAGTGATCAGCTTGCTCTGTGTGACTAACCTGTCCTCATTATTTATCACTGCATGATCATTGTATTATCCACAAATTTTATCAGCCGTGATTTTATAGTTGCTTCCAGATCACCGACAAAAATGTGAATAGTATTTTAGGGTCAAACAGATACCTGAAGAACCTCATTAGAAACATGCCTATATGATGATGATTTTCCCATTGACAACTACTTTTTGAGACCTACCAGCTAGTTCTTAATCCATTTAACCTGTGTCTTTAGTGATATTCTGTTATGCTAATTTCTTATTCAGAATGTAGTGCAATACTAAATCAAGGTATATTAGAGCTACACTGTTACCTTTTATCAACCAAACTTGTAATCTCAAAGAATGAAATCAGGTGCATTTGACAAGCCCTTTTTTCCATAAAACAAAGTTGAATGGCATTAATTATATTTCCATCCTTAATCTTTCAATTGAATATCATATCAACTTTTTCATTATTTTGCCCTGGATTAATGTCCAGCTAACCAGCCTATATCTACCAGAGTCTTCTGTTTTTTGTTTGCCCTTTTTTAATATTGCCACCACATTGGCACTCTTTCAGGCTTCTGGAATTTTTCTGGTATTCCAAGGTGTATTAAAAATTAACATCAGCAATCAGATCTCCTAAGTCGATTCTTGGGTGCAAGTTATCTAGGCCTGATGATTTAAAAACACTTATCCCTAGCAGAAGTTGTCTAACCCTCCTTAGTTGCTAATGGACAGGAAAGTACTGCATCATTCTCTATGATTATGAATATATCATTCTCCTTTACAAATGCAGCATAAATATTTAGTGAACACTTGTGCATGGTGTCTCATTATTAACAATGTTGCTATTTTCATCTAGTAATGAGCTCCGTCCCACAGAGTAGGTACAGCAATGTCCCTACCAGATTGCCTTTTGCTTTCTACCCACCTGTTTGCCTGGAGCAAGTTTCAGAGTAGTAAGATCAGCAAATGCTGATTGAACAGCAGACATAAGGCCTATGTCAAATCAAAGATCTTGAGTGTTCCAGGAGCACTGCAATCCTTTTATTACAAAGTCAGCTGAGGAGCAGCTCAACTTCTACATGACTCTATAGCATTGCACGTCTTGCTCCAGTATGCTGGACAGCACAACTCCTCTTGCCTGTCTGTTTTTTTTTTTTCTCAGACTCCCATGCTGGTAATCAGTAGAATGTCAAGCTATTTCTGGCTGGGCACAGGACAACTTAGAGACAGGGAATTCCCAGACTCTCCCCCAAGCTTCAGTGACTTGCCAGTCATCTGGGTCTTGCTGCAAAATTGACTGACAGGAGTTAGGCGGATACTGAAGAGCACTCTTTGGAGTCAGGACTTACGTGGTATCCTTCTAACCACTTATCTGCCTCCCAGATGAGGAATAATGGGTGGGGGGGTCCTGCAAGTAAGCTGGGGGAAAGCAGGGCAAAGGGAGCTGTGGGCGTGAATGGAAAGAAATGGAATGATTAACAAAAGTGAGGAGAGACAAAGAAATGAATGATGGGAGTATTTAGAAAGGGAGAAGGAAAGGTAGTCACTGGAGGGATGTAAGGTAAAACACACACGTCGGGGGGGAAGAGAAGAAATGTCAAACAGAAGAAAATAGAAGAAGAAAAAACTGGGCCACATTAAATATTCTATAGAAAGCTTCAATCAGGATGTAAAATGTATTTTAACATGATGTATATGTAGTGGAAATCCCAATTCATAGGTACCAGCTAGTACTTTTTATTCCCTATTTTTTAAAAAAAAAAAAGGGGGGGGGGGGGGAGAGAAACAGACATTTTAAACAAAGCTCCCATAGCTTCATTGGGGCCAGAATTTCACTTAGTGTTAAAGTTGAAGTGAAAGTGTGATCACCTGTGTCTTTAACCCAGTATTTCTTTCATCATGCACAAACCCCACCTCCTCTTTTAGAGGAAATCTGGTTGTGCTATAAGCACAAATTTGTTTTAAACCCTGGTTTTCTTTCATTAGGTTACTACTGTTTTCAATGAAGTTACATCAGCTTTAATTTAAATCCTAATATTTTACAACAATTGGACAGTAAACGACAACAAGTCCAAATGACTGTTACGGAAACAACCAGGAATGGCAAGTGTTACAGCTGCGAGTCCATACTTTTGCTGCATGTGCTGTTGTGAGCTTACAGCAACTTCCAGAAAAACTAAATCCTGTCATAAAACCTTTAATGGAAACTGTCAAAAGAAGAGAATACACTGGTACAAAACTATGCAGCTTTGTGCGTAGCTAAGTTACTTCAACAGTGTACATCAAGATCTCCATGCCCCAACTCGAAGATCATAAAAATCTCTGCAACTCTCTCTGTGTGGACCACATCTTACTCCCTTAGCAGCATGTCCTGCGCAACCTCAAAGCAGCCATGAAAACTCTAAAGGTATATTGCCGAATCATGTGTCAGTTCTGAAAAAAATTGTGTAAATGCAATATTTGTAATTTTATATAGTAGATATCTACATGAGTGTTCTACTTGTTATGTATTAAAATCAATCAGCTGTTTTAACTTCTTGTTAGAACTGTAGAGGATGTCTGAAAAATTAGTAGCTATGTACATTAATTTTTTGAACATAGCAGTGTAGCTTAAGAATTGGTGTTAGTGAATTTTCCGGAAGTTTTTGTGTGGAAGACGTTGGTTTTTGTTTTTGTTTTTTTTTTTTTAAAAACGACCTCTGCTCCATGAAACATTTCAATTTAAAAATCATCCCAGAAGTGTGATGCTATGTGGAAATGAGGGGATGTGTTACTATTCTGTTAGGATAATATTGCTAGTCCAGTTTACATAGAATAAACCTATGTGGTTGCATGCTGTAGTTCTGCAGTCTAATCATAAGACAACTGAAAATTAAATGTTCACAAATACATGTAATATGTTGTTTAATGGAAAAAAATCAGACCCTGCAAAAATAGTCCTGAAAATTAATGCTTTTCCATACTTGTGGCTGAAAAGTAATCTCTGTTTCTCAGATGAACAATCTGATCCCAAACTTTAAGAAACAAAATTTTTGAAATATTAAATTTATTGTGAGGCTTGACTAACATTTATGTCCTTTTGTATGTGTGTTTTAGAATTGGAAGTAAAATACTTCTGAAGTAAATTTCACATAACACATTATACATATGACACCCACATATCTGATGAAACCTAAAATGTGGTTACCTGATCTTTTTAATACCACTCCTACTACTTGAAAGGTAGCTGAAAAAGTAAGACTAGTTAACCACATCTGTATTAATCCTCATTTAGATCTGTGGGTGCCCAAAGCATATTTCTCATATTAAATTTCAGGGTAAAATTCTTCCGAGTCTCTACAAACAGAGATGGAGTGAGTGTGCATCACGATAACTTTGGTCTGGTGTGCTGCTTTCCTTAAAATTTTTGCCAATATACATTCAATTTTACTATGAACTACTTGCTCACTACTAGTGTGTGGTTTTCTCACCAGAGTAAGCCCAGTGGACTAGATATGCCCTAATTAGGGAGGTCTGGCTTCCATTCCTGGCTCTCACTGACTCATGGTGTGATCTGGTGCAAGTCAAATCACCTCTTTCTTTATCCACATAATATTTACCCTTCTTTGTAAAGTGAGTTGAGATGCACAAAGAGTTGATTGTTACCACTGCCACCTATTTCTGGTACTGTATTTGTCAATTTTATCCTCTTATAGGACCCAACTCTGAGAGAGATGGGATGCACCATACTGTCACCCGAAGCACAGAGGATAATTACACTGTATAGGACATCAAAAAGCTGCTTTTGCCATCACAAGTAGGCGAGGTTCCTACACCAAGGCTCAAAAGCCCAAATTCCAGACCTTCCCACAGGCAGTAGTGGAAACCTTGCCACAGAAACTTGATGAGGTAAATAAGGTTGGGTTGGTTTTTTTTTGTTTTTTAGGAGCTTGATTATTGATTATCATTATACTTAATAAGACATGTCTTCCTAAATGTAGCTATATTCAGTCAATGGAGTTACAACAAGGATGGCCCAATAGTTTTTTCTTAATTAAAAACTGAGTCCATGTTTACTTTATGTTGTAAGCAGCATGAGAATTTATGTTCAAATAGAGGAAGAATTAAATATCTGTAGTGGTATTAAATTTAAAAATAAACTAATTCTAAAGAAACATTAGTCCTCAGTAAACCAGCTATTCGTGCAAATGGGACATGGCAGAGTTAAATTCTCAAGTATTACATTGTGTGCCCTCTCCCTGGTGTCTACGTTGGAGGAGGGACAGAAGACTGCTCAATATGTATATACAGAAATTTGAGACAGAACCCGAAGATTTTTTTAAGTATCTCTGAATTTCACATTTGTATGTGTCAATTATTTTTGCAAGTGTTGCTGTATTAACTAGTTTGAATTAAAGAATCTGAAAGCATCCATTAATACTTATTCATTAAAATCAACTTCTAAACAATTTTATTTTAAGCCATTATTTACTGTGTAAATCTGTATTTAGTATTGCTTTGGGGGACCCAGTAGAAAGTAGTGTTAGACTGATGCATGTAATCTATATGAATAGATAGCTAGTCTTCAAACAACTGGCCACCTAGCAATCAAAGAAAAAATTTAGAACTGATCTGCTTCATACAATAGACTAACTAGTGTAAATCATTTTAAAAATATCATTTCTAAGGTAAGGTCCCACGTTAAATTGAAAAAATCTTTCTTACTCATAGCTACCTTTTTAGCTTGAATCTGGAAGTTGTCAGGAGATATGATAACGTGCCTTTGTAATTGCACATTACTTAGTTCCCTTACAAACATTCTACATACATGCCTTTGTGTAAATAATTAAGTGAATTTAATTTACAATGTGCTTCCTTTTGATATTTTAAAAATTGAACTGGATATCTTCTGCAGAAGCTTAACTTTTTCTAAATTATAAGTTCATAAACCATGAAAATAGATTCTATATTTTATAAGTAACTCCAACTAGTAAACTGGAAAATGTCATGAAATAGTTCTGTATGCTCATAAAAAGAGGTAGCTGTTTCTCTGAGGTATTTTGTGGGGAAGAGGATGTTTGCTGTGTTTTCTCTGAGGGGGGAAAAAAAAATTTCTATAATGCCAAATAACTTATTGGGTGGCCTGAAATTCAAGAGATGCATTTACACTAGGGAATCTTAGTGGAAAACCTAGGGGGAATCTTTTTTTTTTTTTTTTTTTTTTTTAAAAAAACTCGTTTTAAACCTGCTCTACAGGTACACACGGCAGAGGTTGGCAGAGCCTTGTCTAGCTTTGGCTCCCATCAGTGCAGATTTTTCTTCTACAACTCCTTAGTGTAGACAGATCCAAAGTATGAACTTTAACTGGATATTTGCAAAAGTAAGATGTATTGTCTGCCATGTTACTGTTCAAGGAGCCCCCTTGCTCCACCTAGGACTACTACACACAATTAAGGAACTTAACATGAGTAAGGCTGGCAGAATCTTATATAGTGTATCTCAAAATTCATAGGTTTCAGAGTAGCAGCCGTGTTAGTCTGTATTCACAAAAAGAAAAGGAGTACGTGTGACACCTTAGACTAACAAATTTCAGAAGCAGTTTGGCCTTGATTCAGGCAAGGTAGTTAAACACTAACTTTAAGCAGGTGAGTAGTGCATACTTTAAGGGGGCATAACTTAAGCAGGGGAGTAGTCCCCTAGACTTCAGTAGACTACTCCCCTGCTTAGAGTTATGCATATGCTTAACTACCTTGTTAAATTGGGAGCTAAAACAGAAGGAACTACTAACTGATGCTGCACAAGTAACCATAAATAGTTCAATTTGGCCTCCTGCATAATATCACTTGTAAAGATGTAAGTGCCTGTACTGTGAATTTCCAGAGACAGTATCACAGAGTACTTTCCTTCTCCCCTTCTCTTGGTACAGATTCCAAAGGTATAAAAGTGGGAGCATCCCCCAACCGTCCTTCAGTATCTTTTATCACCAAAGGTGGCAGGCAAGCTCAGATTGGACTCTGAGGGCTTGTCTAACATGGGGAAGTTAATGAGCATCAAGTTAGGGGGGGTGAATTTAAAGCCAGTAGCTAGTCTTCATGAACTTCCTGTGTGGATACACTTTCTGTGCATTAACAATGGCTTTGTGTGGTTAACATAATACATTTCTAAAAAGTATAAGCTTAATTTGGACAGGGCACTCTTAGTGCACAATAAGAGTCTCCACATGAGGAGTTCAATGCAGAGTAGCTAGCATGCACTAGCTATTCCAGGCTTTTCCCCATGTAGACAAGCCCTGAGTCTTCCTCTTGATGACAGTAGTGTTAATATTGGTTAGTGCAATCAAATTTGTTAAGTTTTGAACCGGGAAGGAAATTCTTAGTTTTATTTTTTTGTTCAATTTGCAGATTTGTTTAACACTTAAACCTTGCTTAATTTAACAAGCTTTGCTTCATTTTTAAATTCCTTTAATCTACTTATTCCTTCAACAATATTTTAATTCTTAGGCTCAGAAGGCCATATATTGTACAGAGGAGAGGAGCTGAATTTGCCTTATCTACTATAGCTAAACATTTTGGTGCTGAAATGGTAATAGGATTGCCACATCTCTGGGATGCTATGGTTGGTCCACTAAGAAATAATATTAACGTAAACAGTTTTGGTATGTACACTTCTTATTATGTTCTTGTTTTTGTTTTCTTAAAGCATGTGTGTTATCTGAAACTGGACATCTGTTTGTATTCAACAGATCGGAAATCCTTATTGGAAAAGGGAGATGTGTCTGCTCAGGAGTTGGTCAATTCTCTACAGGTGTTTGAAACAACAGCAGCATCAATGGACATTCAGCTTCACCCTTTGGTAATTAGCATGTTCTACTCCAAAGTGATTTCCTGACCAAACAATTTGCATTCGTTGCCATTGTTTGTACTTTTTTACAATATTTCAGTTCTTTATATAGTTTAGTTTGCTTGTGTAATCTTTTCAGATCACTTATATTAGTCTCCTTAAGAAAAGAGACTGCCTCCTGCATTTTTTTTATTTAGCTTCTAGATATGAAAGCTGCGTGTTCTGTCCCTTCTTTGTGCCATGCGCCTTTTTAAATATAGTTCAATTCCATATTTGTTTTATCTACAAGGTGCAGGATAGGTCAAGAAAATCAAATTATCTTATTTTTTCATATATCATCTATAAAGAGGGAGGAAAGCCATTTGGAAATGTAGTTGTTGGTAATATCTGAAATTCAAGCTACAGTGCAGTTTGCATTGTGTTAAAGACAACAGCAAGGTCCTTGAATTTAAATGTATTTTGTTCTGGTTCAGAGGTTTCCAAATTGTCTGTGGGGAGCTGACTGATCATATGGGCCTGTCTCTTCTTTGCTGTTAAACCGCATTAAAGTATAGATACAAATATAATATAATTTTCCTAATTCTACTTTTCTGAAAAAGCAGTTGCTGTAGTTGACTCAGGAATGTGAAATGATTTAAAGTGGAAAGAAGGGTTGTCAATACAATTATGACTGGGATAGGATGTGGTCCAATATTTCCCTGTATAGTCAGCAAGGATGAAAATGACTAACTGAAAACTCTTCTGAACTTAAATGCCAAGATTTTAAAGAGAGCCTCAAGTTAGGTTCCTAATTCCATATGTAAGCACTTAAATGGTGTGATTTTTTTTTTTCAAAAGTTCTGAGCACTTAACTCTCACAGATTGAGATGATGCTTTTTCAGTTTGAAACCTCTTTCCTATCTGCAGAGTGCTTAGATTTTAAATTGTGGTTTAAGAACTTCATACATCTGTCTTGCTTTGCTAATTGACTTCTTACAGTGCTGGAGAATATCCCTTGTTCCAGGTGCAAGTAAATTAGTCTTACATTATGTTTGTATGGGCAGTATACTATTTTTTTCTCAGACATCTCTGCATTCAGAAGTCTTAATCTGGGTATCTTTATGGTATTGACTAGGATACAATAATTGATTTTAAAATAAAAAATCTATTTATATGCAATATAGAGATCTGACTCTTTCTTTCTTTTCTTTTCAGTTGATACAGCATTTGCCTCATCTTTATGTGTGCCTTCAGCATCCAAGCACTGCAGTGAGACACATGGTTGCTCGTTGCGTAGGTGTTATGAGCAAAATAGCTACCATGGATACAATGAATATTTTGTTAGAGAAGGTTATTCCATGGCTGGGAGCAATAGATGACAATACCAAACAAGAAGGCGCAATTGAAGTGCTTGCTTGTATCCTTGCTTGTATTATCTAAAATTGTGTGGTTAGCAAAAAATACAATTTCTGTAGTGTGAAAAGTAGAAAATGAAAGTAAAATTTTGTTTTATCATCCTAGTGTAGGATGCTGGGCTTCCGGTTGGATCACTTCAGTTGCCAATCAGATGAGCTTTTTTGCTCCTGTTGAGGTTTTAGTGGAGATAGTGTGAAAGAGAATTGCAGGATTATTTTTCCAACGAAAACTGAAAGGCAACAAGTTTTTAAAATGATAAAATTGTATATCATTAATGAATCTGTGGCAGATTACCATCAAGCCCATAGCTAAATAGGACTACCAAAAAATTTAAACCTATTAAGTGAATAATATCTAAACTTAAGAACTTGCAGAGTTATTTAAACATTCTTGCTTAGGACATTAGTCAACCACTAACTGCCTAGGGTACTTTTGAAGCATCACTCCCTGTTAGAGGCAGGATTCCAGACTCTGACTTACTGATGTGATTCAATGTGGCAATTCCATGTTGCAAACAATATGTACAAAGGGTTGTTCATATACCCCTTTTATTTCATGTCTGTCTTCAGTATATAGGACAGAGAGCTGTCTTGCATGTGAACAGTTGTGATACCTTCAGTGTTTGTCTTTTTTGAAATCTAGTAAATGTGTGTTAAATTATTTGTCCCAAAATGCAGGACTTGTAGTGATAACGGAAGCTGGAACAACAAATGCAGCATTCTTCAAGTGCTTTTCCCTGTGGGTGCTTTTCTTCAGATGCATGCGTGCCCATGCACCTCTGATTGGAAATTTTTTTATGGCAGTGTTTACAGGTCCAAGCCCGTGCCCTACACATCCTCAAGCTTCAATCCGAGAGTTTATAGGGAAGGGCAGACTTGCTCCTGCTTCAGTTCCTTTTCAACCACCTGTAGCCTGAGACAGAGCCTTGTGGTGTCTCTTAGTTAGATGAAATTACTGTAAAGTGGGTCCATAACTTGTTGAATGACCATACTCAAAGTGTGGTTATCAATGATTCATTATTCAGTGGGAGGACATATATACTGTGGTCCCGCAGGGTCTGACATAGGTAGAGCCTACCAAATTCACATTTTTTGGTCAATTTTACGGTCATAGGATTTTAAAAATCATAAATTTCATTATTTCAGACATCTAAATGTATAACTTCATGGTGTTGTAATGTAGGGATCCTGATTCAAAAAGGAGTTGTGTGGTGGTCACAAGGTTATGTAGGGGGTGGAGGTTGTGGTACTGCTATTCTTACTTCTGCGCTGCCGCTGGCGGAGCGCTGCCTTCAGAGCTGGGCAGCTGGAGGGCAGTGGCTCCTGGCCAGAGCCCAGCTCTGAAAGCAAAGCCACCACTAACAGCAGCGCAGAAGTAAGGATGGCATTGTATGGTTACTCTTACTTCTGTAGTGCTGCTGGTGGGGCATTGCCTTCAGAGCTGGGCACCTGGCCAAGGAGCCACTGCCCTCCACTGTGAAGGCAGCACAGAAATAAGGGGCAATACCACGACCCCCTTAAAATACTTGTGACCCCCCACCGCAATTCCATTTTCTGTCAGGATCCCCAGTTTGAGAATGCTGGTCTCCCCCGTGAAATCTGTACAGTATAGGGTAAAAGCGCACACAAGACCAGATTTCCCGGTCCATGATGCATTTTTCATGGCCATGAAAAATTTGGTAGGGCTCTAGTATGGGTACAGTACTAGTCAATGTTTTCATTATTGACTTGAATAATTGAGTAGACAGTATGCTTATAAAATTGTGGATGACCCAAGGTTGGGGTGGGGTTGCTAGCACTTTGGAGGACAGTATTAGAATTCAGAATGACTTTGACGAATTTAGTCTGAAATCAAGAAGAAACTCAGTAAAGACAAGTGCAATGTGTACTACACGTGAGGAAAAATCAAATGCACAACTACAAATGGGGAATAACTGCCTTGGTGGTAGTATCCCCCACGTCCTTTTCCACAGTGTAGTGCATCACAAATTGAATATGAGCCAGCAATGTGGTGCAGTTATGAAAAAAACACTCCAGAATGGCATTAGCATTAACATGAGTGTCAGCCATAAGACACTGGAGGTAGTTGTCTGCTCTACTTGGCACTGGAGAGGCCTCAAACACAGCACTTCAGCTAGTTCTGGGTACCACATTTTAGGAAAGATGAGGATAAATTGGAGAGAATCTGGAGGAGAGCAATAAAAATGATTTAGAGAACCTCACCTTACAAAGAAATTTTAAAAACTGGGCATGTTAGTCCTGAGAAAAGAAGACTGAGGAATGGGGACCAGGGATCTGATAAGTCTTCAAATACGTTAAGGGCAATTTTAAAGAGAAACCATGATCTGTTGATCTCCCTGTCCACTGAAGATAGGACAATAAGTAATCAGCTTAAACTGCAGGAAGGAGATTTAGGTTAGATGTTAGGAAAAACTTTAGGGATGGTAGCACTGAAATAGGCTTCCAAAGGCGGTTATGGAATCTTCATCATTAGAGGTTTCTAAGAACAGATTGGACAACACCTATCCGGGGTAGTCTAGGTTTACTTGGGTCCTGCCTTAGTGCAGTGGGCTGGACTAGATGACCTCTCAAGATTTTTCCAGCCCTACATATACATGATTCTACATTTTTGTTTTGCCAGCTGTCTACTTTGACAACTGGCTTCTCTGGGCTGGTCCCTTGTAGAGGTTCAGTCTGCAGGCTTTAAGGCTCTGGTCCTGTTCTGCTCTTTGAGGCTGAATTTAGAATTGTCTATCTTGATGCCAGTCTAGTGCATCAAGTTTATAGAGATTACTCTTGATTCCACAACCACCAGAGCTTTCTTGCCATCAGATTCAACAACCTAATCTTGGACATTCAGAGGAGTCCTCAAACTATAGGTTGGACATGCCTGTAAGCTATTAGGTTACATTTGCTATGTCCCACAAATGTTGGGGTTGATTTGAAATATCTCCAAGCCTAACTCAGGACATTCTGCGAACCCAACAAACACAGCTTGGCCAAGAGGATGTCTGTTCTGCCGAAGATTCTCAACTCCCTCAGTGGAAGGATCCCGGCAAAATCTGTCTGGGATCCCATTTATGTGCCTTTTCTCTTTGTTAGAGAGCCTGCACCATCTTGGATTCAACTTTGTCTCAAATGCTCTGGTGAAACCATTCTTCAAGCCCATGGTGAGCTGTTCTCTCCTCTCCTTCATTTATCTTTCAAGACCTCCTGCTTAGTAGCAATCACCTTGGCTAGGAGAGTTGAGGAATTGGGTGCCATTTTGGCTGATCCGCCTTACAGAGTTTTCTGCCAGGACAAAGTGACCTTTCATCAACACCCTCGTTTCCTACCCTAGATCTTTTCATGCAGCCATATTTAATCAGAATATTCAGTTGCTATTTTACCCTAAACCTCACAGTTCTAGGAAAGAAACTGATCTTCACATCCTGGATGTTAGAAGAACTGTAGGCTTCTACCTCCATAAGCCTCCCCTAGGCTCTTTTTGAGCAGATATATAGAAACAGACTGTCTAAATGGGTTTTGGGCTATACTCTGTCAAGCTATGAAGCTTCTGCATGGCACCCTTCTTCTAGGGTGACTGCTCACTATACTAGTGAACAGTTTCCCTCCATGGCTCTGCTTAAAAACTGATACTGATTTAGACATCTGTAAAGCCACCCCCTGATTTTTCCAAGCACTAAGCAAATGCAGCCTTTGGGATGACTGTCTTCCAATTGGTACTAGACCCTGCCAGCTCCTAACTCAGTAGTCTGGGAACTGCTAGAGAGTCACCTGAAGTGGCTCACCCAGAGGGACCACTACTCAAAGAAGGAGAGGTTACTCACCTGTACAGAAACTGGAGTTCTTTGAGGTGCTTTGTTCCTATGGGTGCTCCACTAGCTGCTCTCCTTCCCCTCTGCTTTTGAGTCCTGGTCTCTCATCAAGTTTCATGGTAGAGAATGAACTGGAGCAGCAGCAGGTCTGCCCTTCCCTATAGATCCTCAGACCAGAGCACGAGATGTAGAGCATAAGTGCAAACCCATGGATTCTGCTGTTGAAAATCTCTGATCAAAGGCATGTGGGCATGCATACATGTATGAATTGGAGCATCCATAGCGACAAAACATCTCAAAAATCTCCAGTTACTGTGTAGGTAAGTAATCTCTCCTTTTGTTGGTAATAACAGAGCTTAAAAAAAGCCCAAACTATTCTGAGCCTTTTTAAAGAAAATAGTTCTAATCTAACCAAAACAAATGACCTCCTAACTGAACAGAGAAGAAATATCTCTATCTTTGGCAGGTAAGTATTTTTGTCTTCGTTTTAAAGATTGAAATGATTGTATGAACAATCTTGAAAACTGGTAGAAACTTCTCAGAATCAAAGAAAGCTTCACTTTCAAATGACTGAAAATAAACAAATTATCTTGATTTATTTGCATATGCGGTAACAGAGCAAATGAGCCAACAGTGATTCCTGAATCTGAAGCAGGCTAAAGGTTTCCCTTCTGTATCCACTAGAATGAGCTATTACTTCACTAGTTTCAATCAGAATGCAAAATCTTACAAAATTAGTAGTGTGATTGTGCCCACCCACCCTATTTTTCTGCTTGACATTTTTCTCCTTTTATGGCTTCAGTAATTTCCATATTTTGAATTACTCAGCACTTAGTCAGAGTAATGATATGTACTATCACACAGTCTGCAGTATCTGCTACAGGACCTAAAGATTTCTGGCAATAGCAGTATGCTGGTGCTTATCACTATAATGGTACATTAAATCTTTGGATTGTGCAGTTTTCAGTGTCGGGGGACCTATTCCTATTGTGTGTCCAGCCTAGAATTTTTTTTGTGCTACTTCAGTTAAATTTTTTAAAAATATTATGGGGGTGTCACAAGCAACTCTATAGTGTAGGACATGTTGAAACTTGCATTTTAAGAGGGCTAAAATCCCTCTGTTTGTTCGGTCTCCAATTATCTTAGTTATTGCAAAAATGAATTTTCTAGTTTAATTTTTTAGGAAAAAGTTTACTAACTTTTGGAAGTTTGTCATTGTCCTCAGACTTCTTTGCATTTCTCTAGCTAAACAGCCATGTCACCTGCCCAGGGGAGCCCTCAATGCACCAGTGCCTCTGTGTAGAAATTCTGTTTCCTGGATGCTGCTGCCTGATGTGCTGGTGATATAAGGCAGTATGGAGGAATGCTTTTAAGTACTGATGCCTTGATCAAAAGTATCTAGGCTACATCTGTACAGCTGCAGATCGCCTTTCAGTCCCTCACATCAACTTAAACTCTCACCTGTTTCCACCTTTCCCCATCAGCTCTTCTGGTTCACCATGCAGCAATACCATGGAGAGCCAAGGGGGTTGAGAAGGTATGTGGGGACTAAGCTGACATAGGAGGAACTGATAGAAACTACATTCTGATGAACTGTAACCAGTTTGTTGGAGCTCTCTTCCACCTCTTTCTTTTCCCATCTACCTCATGCACACCCCACACATGACCTAGCCCTCTGCAGCTCTGCATCCCCTTTACTCTTCTCTCTTGCATTGTATCCATGTCCACATACCACCCTGCTTCCCACAGTTTGCTCCCAAATATTTTTCCTATACATCACTAGCTCCACTCCGCTATCCACATTCCCCGCCATGCCTCCCTCTGTTATAAACATTTAGGTTTTATGTATTTATTTATATTCTATAATTGATAAAAGCTGTATATGTAGGGAAGCACAGGGATGGGAGGGAGACCAGGTTCGTGGTAGTGACTGGGGATATAGATGGACACAACTAGCAACTTTCTGCCTCTTCTATGGTTTATACCTCATCTAAACCTTACAATTCACAATTATCATTTAGCTTTCTCCTCCGTATCTCTCTCAGATCCATTAGTCATAATTCATATGCCTCCTCAACAGAAAATGTGCAATCTTAATTTCAACCACATAAATATTGCAAAAACAAAGTTTATCACCTAAATAATAGTATTAATGCTACAAACGTTTTTCCAAGATGAATACTAGTCCTACTTTCAAAAGCAAAACATTCTGTCCATTAACAATCTAGGAAAATTATCAGCTAAAAATCTACATCGTACACACTATCTGAAAAATACTGAAGTGGAGTGTTAATTAGTAAAGATCCAATTTCTAACCCTCTGCTGGGGTGGGCAAACTTTTTGGCCCGAGGGCCACATCGGGGTTTCAAAACTATATGGAGGGCTGGGTAGGGAAGGTTATGCCTCCCCAAACAGCCTGGCCCCCCCCCTGACTGCTCCCCCTCAGAATCCCTGACACATCCAGCCCTCCCCTTCTCCCTGTCCCCTGACTGCCCAGGCCGCTATCCACACCCCCATCCCTTGACAGGCCACCCAGGACTCCCACACCTATCTAGCCACCCCACCCCTCCCCGTTCCTTGACTGCACCCTTAACCTCTGTCCCATCCAACCACTCCCTGTCCCCTGACTGCCCCCCCCCGCCCCCTTACCATGCCAGAGCCAGCCACGCTGCTCAGCAAGAGCAGTGGGCCAGAGTGCTGGCAGTGCAGTGAGCTGAGGCTGCGGGGAAGGGGCTGAGCAGGATGGTCCCACGGGCCGGATGTGGCCTGCGGGCCGTAGTTTGCCCACCTCCACTCTATGCGGTCTTAGTCAAAGGTTGCACATTTTGTGTGGAAGTGGAGACCTATTTTGTGGATTGTGAATGCAGGAGAGTTGAATAGGGGAAGGTACAACTGTGGTTGTGGATTATAAAGATTGGCCAAGGATTTAAGTGATTTCCTGGCTCTAACAATTGTGTTGGCAATATGAGCATTTTTTTTTTTTTAGTCCACCCACCCCCCACCTCTCCCCAGGAGATGTAGACTACACATTTGACTTCTTAAAATGTCAACATGATTTCTGTTTAGGTTGAACTTAATTTTGAAACTCCTTTGGCGAGATGAATCCTCTATTTTGTTTTCAGTGTCCCTTTCAAAGAATTGCAGCATTTCTAGGAGGGTCATCCTTAAATAACTAATTGATATATGCATTCTGAAATTGTCTCCCCCAATGTATTTGTATAAAATTCTACTCCTGTTGACTTAATGCAATTTTTGCTGATGTACAGAAGATGATTGAAGTTTTGACTACTAATCACAAGTACAAAATGTACCATTTCTGGTGTAAAGCAGGTAAACGGTTAAATATTTCCTTAATAACATATACAGCTGTAATGGAACAGCTAGATGTTGGTATTGTTCCATATTGTCCTTCTAGTGGTCCCAGTTTTGGGTCGAATGAGTGATAAGACGGACAGTGTACGTTTCATGGCTACTCAGTGCTTGCAACATTAATTAGATTAATGCCCCTTGAGGTAAGTTGGAGTTATGTTTGAATACGTGTGTGTGTCTTTGTCCTCTTATTGTTCACTAGCTACAAGGAACCAACTTAGCCCTCACATAGGTTCAGTTCAGATAGAAGTCATTAGGAGGGGCACCTGTGTGTGTATAAGGGCAAAAATGAGATACTAGTAATAAAAATAAACAAAATTCTAGTGAATGGTATACATTGTCCTTTATCCATGGCTGACCTCTCTGAAAATCTAAATGAAGATCAAGTACAATTTTAAATATATTGTAGACACCTTAAGAAGTAACTAGTTTTTCTTCAAGTGCATGCTTATGTAGATTTCATTCTAGGCTTGTGTATGCCCACATGCACAGTTGTCAGAGACTTTTGCCTTAGTGGTATCCATAGGGTCGGCTGCAGTGCCCCCTTTAGTGCCCTGTTCATGCTTCAGTATATTAGGCACTACTGACCCTATGTCCTCTCAGTTCCTTCTTACTGCCCATGATGATTGGTTGGAGCACTTTTGTCTTGCAAATCGCAAGAGCATTAACAGTTCTTTACAGTCTTTGTTTATCTCTGGTTTCTCAAATTTCATTGCACCGCAACCTCCTTCTGACAACAAAAATTACTGCACGACTCCAGGAGGAGAGACTGAAGCCTGAGGCCCGCCATCTAGGCAGAGGGCCTGTAACCTGATTCCCACAGCCCAGAGTTGAAGTCCTCAGGCTTCGGCTTTGGCCCTGCATGATGGGGCTCGGACTTGGGCCCCAGCAAGTCTAACACTAGCCCTGGCAACTCCATTAAAAACGGGGTCGCAACCCATATTGGGGTCCTAACCCACAGTTTGAGAACCACTGGTTTATCTTTTTTTGTATAAATAGTTTGTAGGTATAAACCTTCAGCCTACTGCATGAGCATGATTTGATGCCTATCAGTGGCACCCCACCCCCTCGACAGCTCTTTTAAGTGTTTGGCGGAATCCCATAGAAAGGACAAGTGGTTTGAATCTGTAAAACTTTCTACCTGGAACTCAAAAGGAACAGGGTATCCGCTTGAGGGCCCTCCTGATGGAGGCTGCGCTTTGTCCTGCATCGGAGCCCTCCCACTTGGACACCACGCTGAGCACTTCAGTGCAAAGTGCTCCGCCTGGCACCATTCTCCCTTGCTGGTGCCTAAGAAATGGCAAAAGAAGAGCGCCCCCCCCCAGCACTGGAAGGGAAAGGGGCTCTGGGCAAATGACCTATGTCAGCCCATGTGCCCTCCCCAGGGCTTCATTTGGTGTACCATAGAGGTCTGACCCCTCCCTAGCCTGGCCAGAGATCCAACTCCAGAGAGCAGTAGGGGACCCCGGTATTTCTGAGCCCTTATTGTCCAAAGTAGCCCCAGTGGCTAAAGAACAAGTAGGCCAACTGGCACCGCAGATGCTGCATCAGATGACAGTCGTCTAAGACCCTGACATCTAAGGGCAAGCTGATCATGGTACTGCCTCATAGGGCAGTGGAACACCCTCTGTCACCAGACCGCAGGCTCAGATCTCCATCTCCTCGGCCTCGGACCCTGGCAAAGTATCCTAGTTGTCTGACCAGAAGGCCCAGGTCCTCAACGCGCTCTTCCTCTATGAGACACTGGAGTTGCAGTGCCGGTCTCCATACCACCAGAACAACGAGCTTCCCATCAAAGATCGCCTTAACCCAGGTCACCTTCACCCAGATGGTCTCCCAGATGTTGATCCCATGTCATGAACTCCTTGTCATGAACCAGTCCCCTTCCCCCCTGGTATCGTTTGTTGGGCAGGTGGCATTCCTCGCCCTTGCCTTGCCGGTTGCCAAACAGAATAAGTTGGCAGACTCAGGCCTCGATGGCTCCGCCCTGGTCACCAGAAGGGCAATGATCCAAGTCAAACCGGGAGTTTAACCCCTTGCCACAGAGGGGTGATTCGCCACTGATGCGTGAGACTGGCGTGGACCTCGTGGCAGCAGGGACAGTGGCCCACTCAATGGCCGTACTAGAACCCATGCGAGCGTGCTAGTAAGGCCGGTCCCATTTTCCCACTAGTCCTCCTGGGCCACCTCAGACAAACCAGCCCACCACCAGCACTGGAGTCGGAATGCGGTACCGAATCCAACGCGGGGAAGCACACTGAACTCCAGCACCTAAAAAGCTGTCCCCAGAGGATGGGGGGGAACCTGCTCCTCCATATGTTGTCACCGGACAAAGTGGTGATGGGCCAAATGGGCAGTCCCCCTGACAACTTCAAGGAGCACCAGGCCCTCCTTAAAAGGGTAACTGCTAATTTGAACATACAAATTGAGATGTCAGGCAACCTCTTTTTAACATTTATATCCTCATCCACCGTGGCCTGGGTTTCACTGCCCATCCACCCAGGGGTCCTTTAAAATTGCAAAATCGCTGTGGCAAACCTCCACTTCCATTCCACCGCCTTTGAAGTTGGTGGAAAAGAAGTATTACATCCCTGAAGAAGGATTTGAATATCTGTATCCATACCCTCTAGCAGCATCACTAGTTGTGTCTGCTGTTAATGAAAGGGACAGGAAGGGCCAAGTCAGTGTCATGCCAAAAAAAAGATGCCAAGAGACTGGACTTATTTGACAGATTTATTCAATGGCAAGCTTGAAATTTCGGGTGTCTAACCACCAGGCCCTATTAGGCAGATACAATTTTAACCTGAGATTCCCTTAACAAATTCAAATAGGCCCTCCTACAAGATTGAGCCCAGGCATTCACTGCTTCGATGGATGAGAGCACAGCGGTGGCAAGGGGGCCCCTCCAAATGGCCTGGGATGCTACTGACTCAGTGACCAAGGTGGTCACCTCTATGGTGACTGTGAGGTGCCATTCCTGGTTGCAGTCATCCAGGTTGTCCCAGGAGATGCAGGCCACTATTCAGGACCTCCTGTTTGAGGGGGTGTGACTTTTTTCTCTGAGGTCAGACTTAAGACTCCACGGTTTTAAAGACTCCTGGGCCACCCACTGCTCCTTGGGCCTTCACTCTTCTCAGCAGGCCAGGAAGCTGTTACGCCCTCTACCTCTTCCTCCCCTGCAGTCTAGGCCCTGGAGAACTCCCCAATTGGGTTCCTGCAAGAGGAAGGACAGACAAGGGATCTAAGCAGAAATACCCATCATCTTCCCACTAGTCTGCTCATTCTGACACCCCCGTCCCCACCCCAGGAACCAAGGAGGCCAGAAGCAGTCATTTTGTGGGTGCACCGAGGACAAAGCAGATAGCCTCAACAGGACCTTCTTGCTACAAGAGGTCCCTCCATCCAGAAGTGGTCAGCTTCATCTTCCACAAGTGGGGAACTCCCCAGGTGGACCTGTTTGCGTTCAGACAGAACAGGAAATGCCATGTTTTTCTGCTCAATTCGGGGGATCGACAGAGGCTCCCTTTCAGTTGCTTTCTGCTCCCATGGTCGGGGGGCTCTGTTTTACACCTTCCCCCCAGTAACATTAATTCAGAGTCTTCATGAAGATCAAGCAGGACAGGGCAAACGTAATCCTCATAGTGCCAGCTTGGCCACGCCAGCACTGGTTTGGCACGTTCCTGAACCTCTCACTGGCCATTCCGTTGCAGCTACCGCTCAGGCCTGACCTCCTATCCCAGAACCATGGCAGTCTCTGGCATGGTTAAATGCTCAGGAGCAGCAGGGCTCGGTCGATTTGTCCAACAGGTCAGTGGACAGTAGAAAGCCCTCCACCAGAGCAATCTACCTGGCCAAATGGAAGCGGTTTGCCTGCTGGACCTTGCACCAAGGCATTCAGCCTGAGTGAACCTCACTACAGTTAATCCTGGACTGCCTTCTGCATCTCAGTCTCTGAGGCCTGTCCCTTTCATCTGTCAAGGACCACTTGGCCGCTATCTCAGCTTTCTATCCGCTGCTCAAGGGAAGGTTTTCGCACAGCACATGACTGCCAGGTTCCTCAAGGGCCTTGAGCGCCTCTACCCACATGTCAGGGTCCCGTTCCTCCATGGGACCTGAATCTGATGCTGTAACGGTTCACAAGACCCCATTTTTGAGCCTTTGGCTTCCTGCTCTCTCCTTCTCCTTTCCTGGTTACAGTAACATCTGCCCGCCCAGTCTCTGAGATTAGGGAGCTCACCTCAGAACTGCCCTAAACGGTCTTTTACAAAGACAAGGTCCAGCTGACTCCACACCCTGCTTTCCTGCCCAAGGTGGTCTCTCCGTTTCATATGGGCTAGGACATTTACTTACCTGTTCTTTTCTTTTTCTTCTAAAGCCGCATAAGTCAGAGGAAGAGCGTAGGCTGCATTCCCTAGACGTTAGGAGGGAGTTATCCTTCATTGAAAGCACCAAGCCATTCTGTAAGTTGATGCAATTCGTCTCAGTGGCTGATAAGATGATGAAAGGTCGCCCAGTGTCTGCTCAAAGAATTTCTTTGTGGATCACCATCTGCATTCACTGCTGCTACGATCAAGCAAAAGTGCCACTCCTGGCAATTGTAACTGCCCACTCAACCAGAGTGCAGGCCTCTTTTGCAGCTTTTCTGGCCCAAGTGCCTATCCAGAACATCTATAGGGTGGCTACCTGATCCTCCGTCCATACATTCACATCCCACTATGCATTTACCCAGCAGGCCTGGGACGAAGCTGGCTTTGGTAGGGCAGTATTACAAGCTGCTAAACTGTGAACTCTGAGCCCACCTCCAAGGATGCTGCTTGTGAGTCACCTAGAATGGAATCGACATGAGCAAGCACTCGAAGAAAAAACTGTTAGTTAACTTTCGTAACCGTTGTTCTTCAAGATGTGTTGCTCAAGTCCATTCTGTTACCCACCTCCTGCAGCTCTGTCAGAGTTGCTGGCAAGAAGGAACTGAGAGGGTGTGGGGTCAGCGGCCCAGTATACCAATGCATGAGCACAACTCTCAAGGGGGCGCTGCAGCCAACCCTACAGATATGGCTAAGTCAAAAGTCTCTGACAATTGTGCACATGGGTGTGTACACACCTAGAATGGAATGAACATGAGCAGCACATCTCAAAGGACAACAGTTACAAAAGGTAGGTAACCGTTTTATCTGATCTTGATTTTAATTAACACCATTAAATCTCTCTTTCTGTATATCTTAGGGTTTTCCCCAGTGTTGTAGGCTAGAAAATGCTATGTTTGTGAGAAACTTTTTTTTTTCACCAGTAGATGGTAACAAAACACAGTTTTCAAAATTCACTTACACTGGATTTTCACCAGTGATGTATGCATCACTGAATTGCAGTCTTTTGAGACTGGTCAACAGGATTTAGTTTAACTTAAGGTATTACCTTTTTCTGATTTGGGAAGGCTTTCCCTCTGAATTAGATGAATCACTCTGTAATATTAATGCAACACATAAGCCCTATGGAGAATTTGTCTCCTGATGTGGAAGACTGCCCAAAAGCACATCCCTAGGGAATGCTGGACACCAAATGTATCTGGACTTTCAGAACAAATAAGCCAACAATATAAGAGATATTCAGAACTGTTTGACTTAGATCCCTTTGTTGAAGAAGCTGTTGGGCTTGGGGAAAAGTTTATGGAAGAGGTTGGAAAGGAGTGATGTGATCACTGGACAGAGCTGATCAAAACAACAAATGTGGTTTCTCCTGCCTTGAGGGAACTCTTACTTGACTTCTTCTGCCTCTTTAACTACTACCCCATCCTTCACCTCTAAACTCCTTGAGCAGGAAGTAGTCTGGTCCTGCCCTTTTAAAATTCTTTAACCCTTTGCTACTTGGCTTTTAGGCTTTCTATTCCACAAAGGCTGTCGTCACTAAAGTTCTAGTAGTGACCTTCTCTTGGCAGAGGCCCTCCCCCATTTATTGGGATATTTCCTCCCAATAAATACATGCATCCTATTCACAATTACATTGTCAAGAAAAGTGATTCTTGACCAGGAGTAAGTGTACCCCCATGGTACGCAGTGGTCTTCCGGGGGTACATAAACATCTCTAGATATTTGCCTAATTTTACAACAGGCTACATTTAAAAAAAAAAAAAAAAAAAAAAAACTAGCGAAGTCAGTACAAACTAAAATTTCAGATGACTTGTTTATACTTCTCTATATTATACACTGAAATGTAAGTACAATATTTATATTCCAACTGATTTATTTTATACTTATATGGTAAATACAAGAAAGTAAGCAATTTTTCAGTAATAGTGGGCTGTGACACTTTTTTGTATTTTTATGTCTGATTTTGTAAGCAAGTAGTTTTTAAGTGAGGTGAAATCTCGGGTATGCAAGACAAATCGGACTCCAGAAAGAGGTACAATAGTCTGGAAAGGTTGAGAACCACTGGACAAGAAGACTGAAATCTCTCTTAGAAGATGCACCTTAATGTGCCTTCCACACAAGGGCAAAGTTGTTCTTCTACTCTAGTCTTTTTTTTTCTTTCATATTTTACAGAAGATTACTCTTGGTTTGGACATCAGCTGAAAGAAAAGTTGCTACACATACCAGAAGTGGGGAAAAAAGCTGTTAATATTTAACTTAGAACTGATGAATTCAGGGTTACATCTTTTTTCTTTCCATTCTAAATGACTGTACTTAAATCCTACATAACTAGGTGGATCAGTTACTGCCTTATTGAAGCATATGCAGCTGCAGACACTCATTGATTATGGAAGGAATCAGGGCCCAGTAGATTGGTGGCCTGCTGGGTAGAAAGGTCAACAGCCACCATGGAAGAAATAAGCAAAGGTACTACTGGGTAATCCATCAGCACATTTTGTAAACGCCTTACAAGATGGACCTTTGATACTTAGCAGCAGTATACTTTTACCAGGACAGTGGTCCAGGCATTCATACCAGTGAGCGCAAAGGAAAAATTAGTATCCCAAATGTATGTTTGGAGGAGATGTCAGGATTGCTACCTATTTTCTTTCTTCAACTTTTCTTTTCTTCCCAGTGCATCCAATCAGAGTTAAATTCTTGGATTTCTGTAATGGCCTATTCTCAGCTCTAGTTATATAGTTAGTGTTGTTGAATAAGGCCTTGAGCTGAGGAAACATTTGAATTCATCTATTAATAGCACTTCAGTGTTGCAATATAGCTTTGTAAGTAGTTATTTTGCGTGAGGGACAAAGGGGCATATCGCAGTCTTGGGCAAGTGTGAATTGTCTCCAGAGTTTTCTGGATATGAGGGCAACCCAAATGCCTCCAATTAGGAGGTGAGGTCCTAGAAAGGAAAACTGGGTAACAGACATTTCATTTTGTATTGTAAACAAAGGTTAAAAATAAAGTAAGATCTGTCTGTCTACTTTTCCCCCTCCCCCCTGCCCGCTTCTGCCTGTGAAATAATCCACTTCTGGAGTTCAGACTTGTCCTGGTGCATAGAAATATTGGCAGTGCCTTCTGTCTAGCTTCTAGGCCTCCTCTGTTTCAGGCAGCCATAATGCCAACCTGTCAGCTTATTTTTTAGGGGGAATTAAGGAGACATGACAGTGATTAGCAAAGGGTTTTATGATGTGTGTGTTTTTATGTATTTGTGAATGGGGTATTAGAACAGTCTTCATTTCAAAGATGGAAAATCCCTTGTTTTCAGGAGTTAGTGCTGGAAATGAATTATTTGAGTGTTTCTTTTATCACGACCATTTGGTTTTAGTTTAGATTTGTTTGTCTCTGGCAAGAGAATGTATCCGTTGTCCAGACTCTTGTGCATTGTCTTCAGGCTTTTAGAACATTTCCAAAATGTGAGGCTCTTTATTCAATTGCTGAATGAGTGAAAGAGCAACGAACAAACATGGGATTTCTGATGTATATTGGCTCCTAATCAACCAAAACAGTGAAACCTGTATTTTAAAGTGGTTGTGAGATTGAATTTGGAAGTTGATGATAATTCAGTGTGCACTGTTCTTGTATTTCTCTGATCGCTTAATTTCAATATATTCATTCTAGTGAGCCATGAAAATATAAGACTAGAAAACTATGCTTGGAAGAGAGGTTACAGAGTAAACAATTCATTACTGTCTTGTACATCTTCATGATAAACAGTTTTGCTGTAAGTTGACACAGGACTTTAATTTGTTTTTCTTTTTTAAATGTAAAATAGAAAAGGTGGTTGAAGGGTTACTGTATTTAAAAAATCAAAATGAAGTTGCGTGCTTTTCTGATTGGAGCACTAAAACAATCTGAAAACTGGGTTGCTTGTGCCTTTCCTTTATTAGATAACACTACCAAGTGGTTGATACAAGACTTTGTAGCCCCAATATGGGGCAACTAGTCAGAAGAGGAATCTCAAAGCATTTTATAGGTGACACAGACATGGCACTGACCATAGAAGGCCCTATAGGCCAGATTTTTAAAGGTATTTAAGATGCCTGACTCTCCTGCCACCTACAGCCACCCTTCCTCTAGGCAGTAGGGAAGTCCACTGAGTTCACTCTGCCCGCAGGTTTGGTGCTATGAGGCTGCCCACCCAGCACTGAATCTATCCAGGAAGTGGTGACTGACGACTGTGAAGGGAAGTATGGACCACCACCTCAGTCTGAAAGTGGAGTGGCTTTTAAATTCTGACTTCCAAGAGCCCAAGGCAGAAGGGAATCTCTTGTCTTCCTCCCTACTTACTTCAGGCAGTCAGGCTTCATGAGTAGGCTTGGCATACTCCTCAGTGAAAGTGGGGTTCCATTCTATCCAGTGCAACTGTAGTCATTACTGCCTTCTCTTTTTCCCTACACACAATAAAATGAGGGAGCAGACAGGAAGCTGCCAAACTATGGGCTGGGACTGGCTTCATGTTCTTTGATTCAGCATTTCCCTATCCACTGCTATTCCTGTTGCACTCAGCAGTGAGTGACACAAGCTTGTGCAGAGGCCCCAACCGCCACTTTTTGCCGACCCATCATCCTTGAAAGCTCAGAAGAAGGAAATTGTTCTCTGGACTTATCCTGAGGTGAAGTTTAACCAATACGCCGAGCCCTCTGTTCAGTAGTATGCCAGACAGTTTCCTCCAGAAGACTGTGACACTGTGTGGAGGCAGTGACATCTACCCTAACCCTCTGAGGCAAAGAAACAGTTTCTCTCCCCTCCATATAAGCATAGGCAGAGATTGATGTTTGCTTCCCATTTCGCTTAAATATTAGGGCATTAATCTCAGAATCCAGGTGAAACCTGATGTAAAACCTGCCTTTCCTGAGGCTATGTGTAAGTTTCATAGGCTGCCAAAAAAAAGTCCTTTGATTCATTGTGGACTGCTCATCCAGAGCCTGCAGTTTGCAAGCAATTGGTCCATCACAACTGTCATGAAGCCAGTAGGCTTTCACCCCTTCACTGAATTCATACCTTCAACCTAAAACCTACTCTCAACATACGTCTCTGATTCACCATAGGTTCTCAATGTTTTCAATTCTCTGCTTTTGCCTTTTGGCCTAAGAACAGCAACTGAGAGTCTTATCAAAGGTCCTGATGATGGTTTGTTGTAGTACTCTCTCACACCCCTCTAACAGTTGGAATCTTACCTTTCTACTTAACTTCCCCAAGAGTACTCAAATTCCAAACTATAACCTAAAATGAGAATTATCTACTACTTTTTGGGGGTTGGTAGTAGCTTAGGAAGAAAAGGTGTCAGTTTTTTATCAGACAACTGGTCAAGCTACCTTAATAAGTAAAGGCAGAATAATCCAGCTTCTGCATAATTTTACGGGTAGGATCAGTGTTCCTCTTCTGTTTACGAAAGTTTAGAGTGGAATTTTCCTTTGGTAAATGTTCAGAGTATGTTCTGTTTTTGTCAATTCTTTGGATGAACTAGCCTCTAGGGAATCAAGCAAGTGACTTTTTTTTCAAGTGTGTGATAAAAGAAACCTTTGGGAATATGCAATTGAAAAGATACCTTGCCAAAATGCTAAATGCTTATTAAAAACTCTTCAGGAGAATGTGAGACTCTCTAGTTTGCATTTGCTCACTTTCTATATAAGAAATGACTCCTTTTGTACAAGGTTACTGTTTTTTTAATCATTTCAGGCTGGCATTCCAGATCCAAACATGTCTGAAGAATTAATCCAACTGAAAGCCAAAGAGCGCCATTTTCTGGAGCAATTATTGGATGGAAAAAAATTGGAAAACTATAAAATTCCGGTCCCAATCAAAGCAGAGCTCAGAAAATATCAGCAGGTAAAAGCTTCTCCTTTTACTTTACAAGAAAAGCATGATGACTTTATAGTGCATAATTGTAACACATTCTGTACACTAAAACTCAGACAGTAAACTGACAGACTTTCAGGGTTGGTAATTTCCCGGAAGAAACTAGTTTAAGACAAGGCATTAGTAAGTACTGTTTTCAACCCATTTTAATCAGAAACTGGGAAGAATATAACTATTATTAGAATAAACTAATGACAATTACTGAAAAATATATAGTAACTTGATAGTTTTGCAGCAATATGATCTAATTTTAATTAAAGGCGATAAAATGAAAAAGAGCCTCAACTTAAAGCTGTTTGCTATTGCCTTGGATACGTCAAACAAAAATAAACTTCTGAATCTGGGAATTCCCCTTCTTTGTTTAGCAATGAAAATATGTTTAGCAAACAAAGACGGATTCCCACATTCAGAAGTTGCAGTTTCTGTTCAAGGGGAAACTAACAAACTAACTGTCCAATCCAGTACTTTCTCTTCAGTTGGCTGGCTGGAGTGCAACTGAACTCAGTGAATACAGTGACTCAAGTAAAATATTTCAGCATGAGCAAAGGTGGAAGAACACTTAACCTAATTCATGGCTAATTTTGAGAAAGTTCATGAAGATGGCAAAGAGTTTTGCATTCAGAAACTGCAAAGAGAAAGGGAGTTGGAAGGCAGATTGTATGAGAAATATTTTGCAAAATTCAGTGGAAAGAACAAAAACACCAGAACAACTGGCTTTGGCTACATGGATGTGAGTATTAGAATCCAACTCTGAGGATGAAGATACTGACAATACTGCATTGCCATTACTAAGTGCATCAAAAGAAAGTCAGATCCAGAATGGCCAAATAAAACCAACAAGTTTTTAACAAAAACAACTCCAGAACTGAAGCAAAAGATAGACTTGAAAATTGCAGATTTTTTTCTGTTTATGGCTATAATATTACTTTGTCTGTTGAGCATCCAACTTTTCAAGCAATAATCACTGCGTAAGGCCAGACTACAAAGCACTCAATTGAAAGCAGGTGAACGTTAGACATAGTTACTGGTGACTTATTCGTTGTATGCTACCACCCTTATGTGAAAAGCAATCACATTAATACAGGTTGGCTGGAGTAATGTGCACAATGACCCAGAGAACTGTGTGCAGATAGGGAAAACTGAGGCTTATGTGTCAGTGGTTGATACTGGAAGTAATAAGAGTTGGGCATTTCTTGCTAGTGTAGCACAGTATGTTCAAGGCATTAGCAAGTGAATGGTATAGCTATAGTGTTAAGAGCTACTAGGCAGACAATGAGAAAAAGATGCAATATGTGAGAAGTGATTTGGAACAAGATGATGACACTTTGGTTATGTATGGATGTACGTCACATTGGCTAAATCTACTTGGACAAAATCTTCAAAGTATGTTGATTAAACATTTTGTAGGTTTACAGAAGTATTTTCATAATCACAATCAGCCTGAAGCCTTGTTAAAAGAATGCCAAGGGCATGTAAACACCCAAATTCCTGGTGATGCTCAAAGGAACAATCAAATAACATGCCTGGAAATGCATGTTGAAATTTTGATGCATTCTCTCAGGATTGAGAGTGATCATGAGTAGGGCCCTACCAAATTCATGGTCCATTTTGGTAAATTTCATGGTCAAAGTATTTTAAAAATATTGAACTTCATAGTTTCAGATATTTAAATCTTAAATTTCATGGTGGTGTAACAAAGCATGAATATGTATTAAAAAACCTAAACATATAAAGCCCTTAAATCAGCATTTCTCAAACTGGAGAGTCCTGACCCAAAAGGGAGTTGCAAGGCTATTGTAGGCAGTATTGCCACCCTTACTTCTGCGCTGCCTTCAGAGTTTGACAGCTGGAGAGCAGCGGCCGCTGGTCAGTGCCACCACCAGCGGTAGCGCAGAAGTAAAGGTGGCAATATCTTACCATGCCACCTTTACTTCTGTGCCACTCTTCAGCCAGCCAGCTCTGAAAGGAAGTGCAGAAATAAGGGTGCCCCCCCTACAATAGCCTTGCAATCCCCGTTTTGGGCGCGCGCGCGCACACACACACACACACACACGTTTTGAGTATAGGGTAAAGTACACAAAAGTGCAGATTTCACGGTGGAGACAGGATTTCACAGTCCATGACACATTTTTCATGGCTGTGAATTTGGTAGGGCCCTAATCATCAGGCAGAACTTGAAGATAGAATGATCAATATAACTAATAATCAAGGGATTTACCAAGAAGCAAAGAACTCAGTAAGTCAGTTGAAACTAGTTGCTGCATGCAGTGTATGATTTGATCTACTGATAAATGAATATCTTGCACTAAACAAAGCAAAAGTCTTGTGCACATGTTGACCAACTAAAGAAACTGTCAGCTGAGCAAGAAGGAATTGCAAGGCAGTGGTTAGTCAGCAAAAATCCTGACTATCCCATATTTACTTACAATTAAAGTAGAAGACGCTCCATGTCTAAAGTCAGTTTTCATCACGACAAAGAAAACATTTCCCTCTAACATTATGGGAAAATATCTGAAGAATTCTGACATTCCATCTGACTTCATTGAACTTGAAATGCAGTTTCATCTGTGTCCAGCAAATTAAGCAAGCATGGAATTAATCTTTTTAAAACTGAGATACATCCATTCAAAACTGAGGAATAAGCTCAGTGTATCACTACATAAAAGTTGTTCGATTACAGAATGCCCAAATGGACCTGGACTGATAGTCTGGACCGCTGCATGCTTCTGATTGCATAATGCTTCAAGCCTACAACTCTGCATTACTGTTGTTTCATATAATATGATGATTTTGACTTCCTTTTCAATAATATTGAAAACTGAAATGAGTCATGACGTATATAAATTCCTTGAGGAAAATATCAAACCAAAATCTATATAAACATTCCAGTGTTTAGTATTGTAATTACATATTAGTATTGTGTCCACTGCAGTTTTACTTTTTATTTTCACAACCCTAAATTGATCTCTGAATCTGTTATGTAACCACAATTTGAATATGTAACTAAAACTAAGTGTAATGTGTTGTACGTTATTGAAATAGTTTTTTTTTAAAATCCCTTAAACTGGGACTATTTTTTCCTGGACGAGTTTTAAAAAAAAAAACCCATAATTTTACCTGGTATTTACCGGATGTGGTTTTTACCAAGTCATCTCTGCTTTCCATTCTCTGTAATTTTGAAGCAAGAATGGTGGTTAATTTCATCTGAACACCATGTGCAATAAAATATCCAAAAGATGCAGGGAAGGGAGAATTATGGCATATGAACATAAAAATATCTTTATAGATCCTAATGTTTCCCACAGTCCCTGACTAATGGGCTATGCCTTGGTCTGTGTGAATATTGGAGAGCATTCTGCATTGTTACTAGGCAACCCCTGTGTTTGATCGTGCTCCTCCCTTCCACTCACCAGAAGTTCTCCCTTGGTGGTTTCCTTCTCTTGGACTCTTTTTAAAAATAAATAAGTAAATTGTTGTGCAATAACAACCTTTTTACCCTTCTCTGAGGGTTGTCCTGAGGAATATGAAAACACTGAGGCATTTGTTCCTCTGGGCTCTTCAGTGCAGCATGGTATCTCCTTTCCATGTGCTCCCCAATCATGATGAAGCAGCATAAGAAATAGTGAGTGAAGTCTCAAGAGATGCTTTTGTTTTGTAAGGCAGCATTCCCAGTCAGCAGATAGGATGAACTATCCATACTCATTCACAGCCCCCATCCCTCGCTCCACCAGACTATTCCTCCTGCCACTCAATAAGCCTTTACACACCACAAACCAGGTTGTGGATCAGAGGGACTAGTAGTCTCAAACAAATTTGCAAAGGAACAGAGCAGATCTCTCCTTCCCATCCTCTCCCCACGTGGAAAGCATTTCTAATAGCCTCCTCAGCACTCTAGAGAGACAGCCCCAACTACCAGACTGTTTGTTTGAAAACCAGGCTCCCCCTGCATGTTCTCAAATAGTCCAAACTCCCTAGGCAAGGAATCAGTTGTCGTCTTCAGTCCATCTGGCATCTCCTGTGCACACAAGGACTGAATGGGCAAGAAAAAGCCTATGAGCCATAACTGTTTCCACTCCTGATTCCAGTTCCTCCACTTAAAAACTGACTGTGAACAGCCATTAAAAGTGAAAAAGGAAGATTTCCCACCCCCCAGCCCTTGAAAATATAAGACGTACTGCACAAGACAGTGGTGGCTCTGATTTGAAATCCAGCCCAAAAAAAAGACCAGCAAAAAATCTAATGGGTAAATATCTGTTTTCAAAATAGAAGTTGAAAACAGCCCCCTACTCTTTCCCCATTTTCATCCATGGGGAAAATCATGAAAAAGGCAAATGTCCTGTGGGAAAGAGACCACAGAATGTTTTATAGTTTAGGAGCCTAAAACCACAAGTCTTGCCTAAAATCACAATGGCAGTAACCCCCAATTTACCAAACATGAGCTTGTCTGAAGGGGATTTTTTTCCAAAAATTCAAATGATAAAAATGTAGGTTTCCCTAAGAGAGACAACAAATCTTCCACATTCTACAAAGTCCTTTGCTACCACCTGTTTTGCCTGGGCTCTCCTGTCATGTTAAACTGATCTGACAGCTATAGACCCCAACAAACCCAAGGAATTCCTGTCAGTATTAAAGAAAAACTTGCATTCTGTTTCTTTCGTAGCTGACTTATCTAAGGATTCCATGGAGTTTGCTGCTAGGGTCATGACCTTTAATTCAGACCACAGCAGTGGCTATGACTCTGGAGAGCAGACAACAATTCAAAGAAATACTGTTTCTCAAATGGACAAATCTTCAAATTGTCTTATGCTTTACGAACGGTCTCCCCTCCACCAATTATTATGGGGTTATAGGAACTCTGAAAGTAAGCAGAAACAAATTTTCTGGACTTAAGAGTAATGAATCTGGTAATTCTCAGGTACTGGCTTCAACTGCAAAGAGACTTCCTTCTAGTACAATCAGAAAAGCCTTCATGGCTGATTTTTAACAACCGAGGAGGAAATAAAGAAAAGGAGTACTTGTGGCACCTTAGAGACTAACAAATTTATTTGAGCATAAGCTTTCGTAAGCTACAGCTCACTTCATCGGATGCATAAGGAGGAAATAGAAACCCAAAATTCTACTCCACAGTAGTACAGATACTATTCTGGATGAAGAATCCTTGCATTGATCACTACAGCCCACAAAAAGGGGGACACTAAAGAAGAAAGAGTACCTGATTAGACATTTGACTCATAACTCAAATAGTTCTGAAATCAGGAGGTCTGTTATTTTCTGAGGGAAATATGTGCATAGTTGGTTACAAAGTTGATTTAGTATTAGAACTTGTTACTAAATCCATTAGTGTTCTACAATTTTAAGAAAAACTCTTCGACCAGGTCTACGCTACAGAACTATATCGATATAACTGTATTTTGCAAATACTGTCAAGTGAAATATGCATTTTCAAATGCTATCAGAGAGTTGAAAAAATCCACACCCATGAGTGACACAGTTATATTGACCTAATACCTCATGTAGATGGTGCTATGTCAACGTTTTCCCTCCGACAGAGCTTACTGCTTCTCGGGGAGATGGATTAACTATGCCGATAGGAAAAGCTCTCCTGTTGGGGTAGTAACATCTTCACAAAAGCGCTACAGGGTGCTATAGCACTGTACTTGAAGACATGCCCTTCTAGTGCGTGAAACAAGGGGCATGGCTAGAGATGCGAGGTCTGAAAAAACCCAGAAACTTTCAGTGGGGGAAAGAACTTTTTTAATTCCTCCCTCCGCTCCCCCCCGGTTTTCTTTTCCTGATGCCTGGTATGAAAAAAAAAATGGAAGTGCTGGGAAAAATTGAAAAGAAACTTCTATGCAAATTATATATATATATATATATATATATCTGTAACCCCCTGGTGCATATTATTATAGCCCCCCAAATTGCTGCCATTTGTACTAAAGAACAACTCTGAGTATAGGGGCCCTTTCTTGTGACTTACTGCCTGCCTGTCTGTGACGACTTCCGTCCTAGAAGTGGAGTATGGTGTGGAAACAGTGTGAGAACGAGGGGGAAGCAGCTGCTACCCTGAAGCTGCTGTCCTCCTGACTGTCCCTGAGCAGCCCACTCATTCCAGAGACATCTCCTCAGTGGACTGGAAGGTTAACACACACCCTGTTGTGTAGGGGACCTAACAGTCTGTAGCCTGCCTGCAAAGTCACTGGGCTAGAGAGCAAGAGGCCTATGCATCCAGGGCCTTGGAGGAGAATCTTGAGGGGCTGAAATGGATTCTGCCTCCACTTCCTGACCTAGAGATCTGCAGGAGGAACCAAATGCACGCAGCATGGAGGAGCTCTTTTTCTTCTTCCTCAGCAAAAATGATATGACCATGGAAGCATTTCCACACTGAAAGTCATTGAGACAAAAAGGGATCTGTATTTGCAAATACTGCCAAGTGAAATGCATTTTCAAATGCTATGAGGATGGCCAAACACATCCTTGCATGTAAAATGTCCTGCAGACATTTAAAAAAGCTTTCATGAGTGGCAATGAGTGTCATGAAGAAGAGATGACACTGACGGTGGTTGCACTTGCAACAATCCTCCTAAATCCAGAAGTCCTTCTGCTTCTGACACACTGCCATCTGAAATTCTTGTACACTCAAGTTCAGCTCTTCAGTCATCAGGAAAACATGCATTTCAGCCAGTTATATCCAAAAGACCGTCAACAATGACTTCGTTAATAGACAAGGTGATGCTTGAATGGCAACAAAAAATTGACCAAACTCTCTCAAGGGTGATATATTTCTGGTCATGGAAAAGAGTTATTGGCAGGAACCATTTAAGCTATTAAGACCATCGTGAAAGTCACCCAGCAGACATTCTTTCAGCAAGACTCTTTTACAGTCAGAATATGAATGTTCAATGCAAATTCTGTGCAAAAAAAAAAAAATCAATGAAGCACTTTGTCTGGCAGTACTTAGATGTGTGGACAGATGCATGGGGGAGAAGAAATCCTAAACTGTATAACACCTCAGCCAGTTTTTTTTGTTTTTTTTTTTGGCTAACGAGAAGGATGTTGAGAAGTGCGTTTCAGTTAGTGCAAATCTTCAATTTTAAAAGTACATGAAGATCATAACAAAACTTCAGACCAGAAGTTGTGAATCTTTCAGACAGATTCTGATTAGAGAAGTCACAAGAAAAATCTCTATTCTAACATTTCCAAGATTAGTAACTAAACTGTTTTAGCCAGCTATAAACAAGTGTAATATAATTTTTGCTTAAATTATGACCCTTTTTAGTAGTATGTTTATCCTTTATAGAGTCTGGTGTTTACTATAAAGTTTAGATAGACGTTGAGACTTACCATTTGTCCTTAATATTGTGTTAACTACATTATAACGAATATGTAGAGGGGATGCTCAGTGGAGACTCTCTCATCCCTGTAAGCTTGGTGTCAGCGGCAGCAGAAGCATCACCCTCAAATCCCCCACCCCACTAAATCCAGGAAGGGTAGTTAATGGTAGTGGGAGCCCAGGCCAGCTTTCAGGCTCCCCTTCCCCCACCCTTCCCGTTGCAAACTGAAGAAAGGGGGCAGGGGTGAGGAGACGGTGAAGTCCGGGAGGGAGTCATATAGCGGGTGTCCAAGGGACACTTTTATGCAGTGGTGGGGATAGGATAGGGGACAGGCAGAGACAGTGAGTTGGGGTTTGTTTCTGTGGTTCCATATATTTATATGCAATTAAGGCTGAATTTTCAATCTGTCACATGCATGGGGTGGGGGAGGTTTAGAAACCAGAAGATGGGATTCTTTTTTAAAAAGAAAAAAAAACGCATTCCCCCCACACACACACGATTTTGGGGGGTTCTGACTCATGATTTTTGAATCTTGGGGTTGGTAATAATGAATATCAAAGCAAACAAAGGGCAGAGGTCATCAGTCGTGGATTAGGGGAGATGTTACACTCAAAGAAAAATTGAATAACACATTCCAGTTTTCTTCCCTCTGCATACTTTAATAGCCAAGCAGTTGTACATTACACAGTGAAGACTGCAAAGGGACACTGACTAGGATATTTGTGAGTTTGCTTTGCAAGTGTTTCTGCTAATCCATTTACCAGCACCCAAGGAGCATTTTTTTTTTCCTCTTATTCTGTAAGGCTATTAATGAGATGGTGGGCTGAAGTGGATACATTTTGTGGGCAGTCCTTCAGGGCTGTGTATGGGGGGTGTTAATTATGGGATAGGCACCCAGAGCAATGCATGGACACCTATAGTAGTAATTTAAAAATTTGATGAAATCAGGCAGGAGTTTGACAATGCATGGCATATCCATCACAAAAGCGTTTTGAAGGAAAGATTGATTACTCTAATCAAAACACCTGACTTTTTACTCCTTTTCTCTCCTGCACTTTCTCCTTTTTAAAGGATGGTGTGAATTGGCTGGCATTTCTCAATAAGTACAAACTTCATGGAATTCTTTGTGATGATATGGGTTTAGGAAAAACACTGCAGTCCATTTGTATTCTTGCAGGAGATCATTGCCTCAGGTAAACTGCTGTTCTATCATGCACTTTGAGGATTTTTTTTTAAGATACTAAAAGTAACATTATGTTCTTAATGTTTGATACTCTAAAGGGCGCAAGAATATGCAAGAACTAAATTAGTAGACAGTGTTCCTCTTCCATCCTTGGTGGTTTGTCCTCCAACACTTACAGGTCATTGGGTGGATGAAGTGAGTAAATTTTGCTCCAAAGAGTATCTTAATCCTTTGCACTATACTGGACCTCCCACTGAAAGAGCAAGGTAAGCAGTACATTGCAGAAAAATATTTTGACTTGAAAATAGATTCTCTGATTTAAGATAAATTTCAAAATTTTTTGTATACTGCTGAAAAAATAACTTCACTTTTTACGTAGATGGTAAATCTTAGAATGTTTACACTACTTTTGTGGGTGGAAATGAAGACCTATTTATTTATATTTGCCCTGAACACTGTTTCTCTGTATTTGTTTTAAGATTACAACACCAGGTGAAAAAGCACAATCTCATAGTAGCTTCATATGATGTTGTGCGAAATGACATTGACTTCTTCAGGTAAGAACTAATGTTTGCCTTTTTGCTTTCTTGTTTTATTCATATTTTTAAAATATTAAATAAGGCTTCCTTTTATTTCCTAGAAATATTAAGTTTAACTACTGTATTCTTGATGAAGGCCATGTAATCAAAAATGGAAAAACAAAATTGTCAAAAGCAGTAAAGCAGTTGACTGCCAATTATAGGATCATTCTTTCTGGGACACCAATCCAGGTAATTGCTACATACTCTATTTCAAGAGGGTGGGAGTGGAAGAAGCAAAGGGAAATTATTTTTGCAGTTACTTCACTGTCCTCATTCTTAGCTGTCCTGTTCAGCATATAGTTTATTGCTCTCCTGAACATCTGAGGTTCGCGCTCACCATTTCACACATGGAAAAACCCACAGTGTGGTGTGAGGACTCTGAAGTACTCCCACTCCATTTTTTTCCAAACTGTTTCAAAGTGGTTTGGTTTTCCACCTTTATGGAACCCAGGGGATTCCATTCCAAAAACTCATGGCACATGATGTTCATATCAACTCGAACTCCCTCATATTTTGAGCCCCCTTCTGCTATATAAGACCTCTCCCCTTGGGATGTCTGCCTCGCATTGAGTTGAGGCCGCCAATGCCCCTAGTGTACTGCCACACACACTCTCTCTCTCTCTCTCTCTCTCTCTGCTGCTATCCAGAGGGCATGGTTTGATTGATGCCTGGAGGTGTCGGGAAATCCAGTAATCAATTACGAAGTGCACATTCTGAAGTCACTTTGGTCCTGGCCTGTGAAGGTACTATTGGGGCCTTCCCCTTACCTAATCCTTGATTTCATCCCCAGCCAACTGTCAATCTCCCAGACACACAAAACAGCTATAGGATCATAATTGGTGTCGAGAGCTTCATTGCACTGTATTATAGGGTAAAAATTCAAAAATAAGTAAAGAAATACTCCATAATCTTGGAAACTGTTTTCAGTCTTGGAAATGTTTTAATAAATTTTTCTCTTATCTTCAGAATAACGTTTTAGAGTTGTGGTCACTGTTTGACTTCCTTATGCCAGGATTTTTGGGTACTGAACGCCAGTTTGCAGCTCGTTATGGCAAACCAATTTTAGCAAGTAGAGATGCTCGGAGTTCCAGTCGAGAACAAGAGGCAGGTAAGGCACAAGCTCCAATCTATTTTTTTGCTTGTTTCTTTGTAACTCAAAATTGCTATTGAAAACATCAAACACTTCAATATCACAGTATGAAGTCTTTCTGTTTGTGATGTTTAAAGTAATTTGCTGCTTTGTTGTGGTTTCTAAACTATTTGCTATGTCTGCTGTTGACACCTAGGAGTTCTTGCAATGGAAGCACTGCACCGTCAAGTATTGCCATTTCTGTTGAGAAGAATGAAAGAGGATGTACTACAGGATCTTCCACCCAAAATTATTCAAGATTATTACTGTACTCTCAGTCCTCTACAGGTAAGTTTAAAAAGCAAGATATAGACTCTCTCTGGTACTGGACATTTGCTCTGCACTAGTTGGGACTACAAAGGAGCCAGTTGTAGCTCCATGATCCTGGGGTCAGTTCAGTATGAGCCTTGGCATACTTTAGACCATCCGGATTAGAAAATATTTTCTTATGAGGTTTAAAATTAAAATCATTGAGGAGTGTGTTTCTGGTATCACTAATGTAGGTAGTTGTAGGAAATAATTTCCTGGCATGTATTACTTAGACAGTATTCAATATGCATGAATTTGCAAATTTAAAGTAAAATTTTCAAGTAATGAGATTACACATAAACTGTGTGGTATCAATATTATGTTTAATGAGATAATAACTTAAAAAGTTTTCTTTGTTTGTTCATTATTAGGCAGTCTGGATTTAAATTTTCTTCTTGTTTTTACACTCCTTTACCCAATACACTCCTTTCTTTCACCTCGGGGGACCCTACAGGTTCAGCTTTATGAAGATTTTGCCAAGTCTCGTGCCAAATGTGATGTTGATGAAACTGTTTCATCTGCTTCACTGAATGAGGAGACTGAAAGGCCAAAGCTTAAAGCTACAGGACATGTGTTTCAGGTACAGACTTCAATAATTTGTGCTCTCTTGTTATTGTATTTCTAGTAGATTACATTCTACTAAATCCTACCCTATTGAAAAGGGTAACTTTTGTAGACTGGATGTTGGAATATAGTTTAAAGTACATTCAGTTAAATCCTGAACCTACTATTTAAATGAAGCAATTTCCATAGCTGTGATCAACTTGTCTGGAATGTGGTGTGAAGAGCTATGATGATTAAATTACATTTTGATGTCTTATTTTTGAGTGAAACTTCCTGTTTTAAAAATTTAAACTATAGTGGGGTTTTTTTTACGTATTCTGCTGAATTAATCAGACTGAAATTGTGCATGACCACAAGCCTTCATAAATTTGGATCCAAAGATAACTTGAGCTAAATTGGTACAGCAATACTTCTCTAAAGGGCCTCACACAGCTTCCAGGTCCCAATCTTGTTGTTTCAGAGTTACATGATGCTCTGATGCAAGGGCTTCATGCACTGTCCCCAGAGCTGGAACTAATATTGTTTTAATACTAGCAGCGGCAAGTTTTTGGTTGGAATTAACTTTTATTTAAATAAGTGTATGATTCAAACATCATTAAAAATCTGTGTTGTCATCAGACTTGTGAAATTATGACCAAATGGGCTACAACATTAAATATCAGTTTTGTTCACTCCATTTTCCATAATCTTTAGTTGCTGCTAACCTCACCAGTTAACTTTTCTCTCAAAATTTAAAAGGCATTGCAATATTTACGAAAACTATGTAACCATCCAGCATTAGTGTTAACAACCCAGCATCCAGAATACAAGAGAACCACAGAGCAGCTTGCAGCTCATAACTCATCCCTTCGAGATATCCAGCATGCACCTAAACTGTCTGCTTTAAAACAAGTAAGTATACTTAAACCAGGTTATATATCCCAAAGTTCATAAATGTATGTACTGTTCTGGAGTTACTGTGATTATTGTATAACACTGTTTTTGAAAAAAACTATTAATTAGGAATTTAGTTTATTTAAAAAATTAGTTAACCTGTCCTTGAGCGTCTGCCATATTTTTGGTTTTACAGTCCCATTTTCCTGTTTTCTGTTTTTGGTTATTTTTTGGGAGGGAGGAGAAGGCTATTGAATAACTTCTCTAAATCATTGCTGTGCAAAAGAATCCATACAAACAGAAGAAACCGAGACCCCTTGCAGTCAATGTGTGATGCTGAATTTGGGCAGGACTATTTGATTCACAGTGAAGCTGACCATAAACAAAGTGCAGTCAAATAACAAAGTGCCAGCAAACAAACTGGGAAAACGGGGAGATATTTTGTCCCTCTAATCTTTTGTTATATTAAACAAAGATGTTACTTGTAATAATAGCAAGTTTAAAAGCTTCAGGCAGAAGTGATTTTTAAATTGATAAACTTTTTAAAATGCAATTTCCATGTAAAATTGAGTGTACTGCACTATTTTCTAACCAAGTGTTCACTCTTAGCATGGGACCGCCATTTTCAGGCAAGTAGCTATAACTTCTCTCCAAATTTTAATCCAAGGCATTTCTGCTCTTTTTATATATATATTTGGAAATGATCACGTAAAAATAAAATTTTAGCAAATATTTCTAATTTCTTAAGAAAATAGGCATATGTAATTAAGAAGATGGGATCTGTATGAAGTGTTGATTTTGTACAAATACAGAAGTTTTGTAGTTATTGCATGGAGAGATAATTCTCTCCAATCGTGCATTGTAATGTGTGGGCAGAGCATACATGGATCACAATCCAGGATTAGGCCTTAGTCATCGTTTTTTCAAGTGCTTTGGAGTATCTGAAGTATGAAAGCTGCTTTTTCTGTTTGTTGTTGCTTTACTGCTTCCTGTTACTCTTAGCAGAAAATTGTTTGACCTGTTTGTTATAGAAGATACCTCTGACGGTTGAAGATATTGACTCAATTTTCTATATAATTACACATGGTTATGTATTATACTCCTCTTACTAATCTAATATTTGATAGAAAACTTCTTGTTTAAAACCAGTTTTTGTGGAAACAAGATAAGAAATTTAAATGTTTTCTGCCAAATTTTGCAGGTCCTTCATAGTGTGAAAGGATGTACAGTCAATATTCCTTGTTCCCTACAGAATGTGACTCATACGTCATTACATATCCTGGAATTTGGAGGGAGTGAGGAGAGGGAGAGAGAAAAATATGATTTTTATTCACTTCTGCCAGCAGTGTAAATATTTCTATTTACAAGAGAGACATAATCTATTGTGGTAATTTTTATTTTAAAATTTACTTGAAGCTACTACTAGACTGTGGTTTGGGAAATGGTGGCTCTTCAGAGAGTGGCACAGAAGCTGTTGTGGCTCAGCACAGGATACTTATCTTCTGTCAGCTCAAGAGCATGCTGGATATAGTAGAACATGACCTTCTCAAACCTCACTTGCCCTCTGTTACATATTTGCGATTAGATGGCAGCATACCTGCTGGTCAAAGGCATTCCATTGTTTCACGGTAAGTTCCTCTCTTCTTTTTCCTCTGGTGTTTTAAGGCAGACTACAATGGATGGCATTACTTGCTTGAATACAAAATTGAAGTGGCTCTTGTCTCCTGGGAGCTCTTGCAGTTTTTGATAAGATGGGGTACTATAATTTCTACGCGTGTGATCAGATTACACTGGCACACCATCATTGAATAACTGATCTTGCAATTTGAATCGGATTAAATGAACCAGTGTGGTGATGTGTTCACAAATATTAACTGAGTAGCAAGGAACCATGTGTCATAAAATAAGCATCACACTTTTTTTAAAAAGTCCATGAAATTAAATTCTGAATAACACTAGTCTTAAATTGTTAGGAAATCTTCATATGATGGGCTTTCTTCAGTTCGCTAGTACTACAAAAGGGATTCCAAAATTCAAAGTGTACTCTGAATATAGTGAATATACTTACAACAACAATTGAACTATGAAAACAAGTCTTTATTGTAAAACCTAAAACATTTACTTGTGAGTCGGCTTGGTTTTCTCTTCTGTTCATCATGCAGAGACCTTCATACAATCTTAATTCCGGGTTTCTTGCTGTCTTGATCTACTCCAATGTTTCCAACTCTTGCAGTGATGAGTGTTTTTTCTTGAATAGGGGAGAATCTCTGGTTTCCTGTAAAATAAAAAACGAAATTTCTATTCCTCGTTGCAAAGAAAATCTTGAAAATATGAAACAAATGTAATATTCAACCAGAAAGCAAATAAAAAATAACCAAACTTTCATGATTTTTTGAACACTTAGAATATTGCTATTGTAATTTGTCCCTAGAGAGATTAAGTACTTTGTCACTCTGGCAGAGCCCTATATCCATAGGTCATTTGGCCTGCTGTTCAAAATTGTAGCTGCTGGTCCTTGTATGGTGCCTCTCAAGAAGAGGACAGGAGCCTTCCATATATGCTTGCCCCCCACCCCCAAAGCTGTGAGAGAAATAGTCTTGAACAAAGACTGCATCTTGTTAGGTTTGGTTTTGGGTTTTTTTGTTTTTTTTACTTTTAGATGCATATTTTCACTTTTGTTTGTAACCATCTCTGCCTTTATCTCTTTTACTTAGTATCACTTGATCTATGCTTTTTTCTTAATAAACTTGTTTTGTTTTTATTATAAACCAATTCAGAGTTGTGTTTCGAAGGGAAGGGCATTTTACCTGTTTTAATAAATTGTAATGTGCTGTCTCTTTAACATAGCAGTGTACTTTAATACTGTCTGTGAATATATAGTGATAGGTGCTATGCAGTGCAAAGAAGCATCTCTGAAAAATTGGAGTTCACTTATTACTTGCTAGGCAAGATTTGGGCTGGGGGAGCCTAGAAAAGTTTGCTGGAGGAAGACCAATTGATGTGGCAAGGAGCTGACAGTCTAATATCTAGTAAAGCTCACTCTTGCAGAGAAGAAACACAGTGGCCCCCAGATCTGGGTATCCCCATCAGCATGTTACAATTAACTTGGCCTTTGAAAGCACCAGCCAACAACTTTACAAGATAATACTCAAAACCCAGTTCATCCTAAATTAAACACAGGCTTGTAAATTCAATAGCCCACTTGCCAATGACAATTAGGAATGTTTTTTCCCTAATGAGTAGAGTGTCTGCAGATTTCACTTTTATTTTATTTTTATTAAGTTTTCTGGCTGTTATGGTTGTGAACTGAGGAAGCCAGCACTGTAGTGGCTGCACTTGAGGCTGTGGACCTGTTTGCCTCAAGACTGTGCTGCTGCTCGTAGCTTTCATAGAATCTGAACATGGGAGTCAAGACTGCAGTAGTTAGTTTCATTGCTGCTTATCAGAACCCTGAGAACAGCAGTGAAACTACCTTTCAATCTGCTGCTCCTTTTGGAAAACTATGCATAGTAGTTCCTGTGGGAGGCGGAATAGAGTAAGTCGCACATATGTATGAGCAGCATTACTAGCAGCCAGGAGGCTTAGAGAACAGTGAAGTGACAGCGACCAATTTTCCCTCCCTTGTTCCTCTTTGGACTTCTTATCCCAACAATCAGGAGGCTCAAGCAGGAGGATTGGTGAAAAGAACATTCTCTTACTTGTAACAAAATGTCACGAGAATAGTATACTAGATCGCATATTTGTACTTCAAAAAATAATACATGGCAGTATTGTATAGACTTCCTTTTTCAGACCCATTAGAATTCTAAATAGCCTGACACCAGTCCATGTGAATGGCATGGGTTTTTTTTTCCGTATTATAGCAGTGTGACCCTATTGTAAGTCTTGGTAAAGCCTGTTTAGACTAGTGTACACTCCACTATTCACCTACAGTACTGCTGTCTCTGGTGACTATAGGCCAGATAGACAGAAGCCATTTGTGGAAGTCAGTCCATGGCAACAGCTGTGTCCAAGGACAAAGAGTACCCATGGAGAGGGCAGGCAGCAGTACTGCTACCATCCCTTGGGAATTCAACCAGGCAAGGCAGCTTTAAGTTCCAGCCAGTGATCCCTAAGGAGCTATGCCTAGTCAATATATACTGAATCAACATGCCCTGGCCAATCCCACCTGCATTAAGAGCTTGTGCCAGTTGGTTTTGAATCCTCAAGCAGAATAGATGTTGAAGGTGGTTTATACCATTGTGCCCCAACTACTGGCAAATGTTTCTACATTAACAAAAGTGAATTGGGGCACTAGCATTATTGGCATTGTAGCAGAGTGTCAAAAATTAATCTTTTTTCTGATTTTTAGAAAAAAAAATTGGAGAATCATTTTAAGGAAACAAATGCCTTCATTCACATTAGCTTTTACCGTAACTAATTATTGATTTTTGGAATGTGAATTATTTTGTAAATAATGTAAAGTAGTTTTTACTGAATTAGTTCCTCTTCTAGTGAGCTCAATCTCTGCCTGTGTAAATTAACCTTTCAGGTGACTTAAAAAAAAAAACTTGACAACAAACACTGAAAAATACGATGTCAAAAGTGATTTATATACACCATTAATTATTAATTTAATTACTTGTAGTTTTGTTCCATTTCATTTCTGCAGTCACTCTTATGAACTTCTAAATACTTGACTTTTTATATTTATATATATATATAGGTTTAATAATGACCCATCCATAGATGTTCTTTTGCTCACCACACATGTTGGTGGACTGGGACTTAACTTAACAGGAGCTGACACAGTAGTATTTGTGGAACATGACTGGAACCCAATGAGAGACCTGCAAGCAATGGATCGAGCGCATCGTATTGGACAGGTAAAATGCCAATTGTTAATCTTTCATGAGTTATCAGAAACAGCTTTTTTGTTCCCGCAGCCAGGGTCTCCCACAATTTTTGGTGTCTGCGTTGCTCTCCTCTCTCTGCAGCTCATGGACAAACAAGAGCTTTGGAGCTGCATAGTCTTGTCACACCTCAGCTCCTGCTTGATTTCAGTTTCTCTGCTTTCGTGACAGCATGTGGATAGCGGTTTTTACAACTCCAGCCTTCACGTTTGGCTAAGGGGGCTTTTTCAAAATTTGGGGCAGTGGTGAGCAATGATCTCTCTCCTTCCCCCAGGCCAGTTTTTAGCCAGGTGTTGGAAACCCACAGAGCCTTAGGTACAGTGCCTCCCTGCTGGCTTCTCTGCTATACTTGAAAGGTGCACAGGTATAGCAGAGCAGCCCAAAAAGCACCAAATGAAATCCAAATGGTGCTTCATCTTTGAGGCTGCCCTCCTGGGCTCAGCAGATGGTCAGTTGTGCCCAGCCTTCTGTCCTTAACTCTGTTACCTCCCAGGGCTATGAGTTGGACAGGCATGTAGCATCTTCTGTCCACTGAACAGCTGTGACTCCAACATGCAGGGGAGGGGAGAAGGACCAGGAGTCTACAGACAGAGCAGGAAGAAACTCCAAGGATGTGGAGGACCATAGTCAAGTGACTCAAGGAGCCCCTGGAGAATAGAGAGAACAGCATTGTGGGATTACAAATGCTCCTCTAAAGTCCTAAAATGGGTCCTGAGCACCCTGATAAATCAGGGTTCATAAGCGCACTCCTCCTTCCCAGTTTTGCCAGGAGGGCTCTCGAAGTGTTTCCCTCCCTCTCCCCCCACTACCCAAGGGGGAGTGGGATCCAGCAGGTGAGGACTCTTAAGATCTTGGACTTCAAAAAGTGTTTTCCTTAACCTCTGAGGATAGTACAAGAAGCAATGGGCTTAAATTACAGCAAAGGAGGTTTAGGTTGGACATCAAGAAAAACTTCCTAACTGTCTGAAGTTAAGAATTGGAACAAATTCCTTGGCTTTAGCAAAGCTTTTGATATGGTCTCCCACAGTATTCCTGCCAGCAAGTTAAAGAAGTATGGGCTGTTGAATGGACTATAAGGTGGATAGAAAGCTGGCTAGATCATCAGGCTCAACGGGTAGTGATCAATGGCTCCATGTCTAGTTGGCAGCCGGTATCAAGTGGAGTGCCCCAAGGGTCGGTCCTGGGGCCGATTTTGTTCAGTATCTTTATTAATGATCTGGAGGATGGCGTGGATTGCACCCTCAGCAGGTTTTCAGATGACACTAAACTGGGAGGAGTGGTAGTTATGGTGGAGGGTAGGGATAGGATACAGAGGGACCTAGACAAATTAGAGGATTGGGCCAAAAGAAATCTGATGAGATTCAACAAGGACAAGTCAGAGTCCTGCATTTAGGAAGGAGGAATCCCATGCACTGCTACAGACTAGGGACCAAGTGGCAAGGCAGCAGTTATGCGGAAAAGGATCTAGGGGTTATGGTGGACAAGAAGCTGAATGAGTCAACAAAGTGCCCTTGTTGCCAAGAAGGCTAAGCATTTTGGTTGGTATAAATAGGTGCATTGCCAGCAGATTGAGGGACGTGATCATTCCCCTCTGTTCAGCATTGCATGAGGCCCCATCTGGAGTACTGTGTCCAGTTTTGGGCCCCACACTACAAAAAGGATGTGGGGGAAAAATTGGAAAGAGTCCAGTAAAGGGTAACAAAAATTATTAGGGGGCTGGAGCACATGACTTATGAGGAGAGTCTGAGGGTATTGAGATTATTTAGTCTGCAGAAGAGAAGAATGAGGTGGGATTTGATAGCTGCTTTCAACTACCTGAAAGGGGGTTCCAAAGAGGATGGATCTAGACTGTTCTCAGTGGTACCAGATGATAGAACAAGGAGTATGGTCTCAAATTGCAGTGGGGGAGGGTTAGGTTGGATATTAGGACAAACTTTTTCACTAGGAGGGTGGTGAAGCACAATGGGTTACCTAGGGAGGTGGCGAAATCTCCTTCATAAGAACAGCCATACTGGGTCAGACCAAAGATCCATCAAGCCCAATATCCTGTCCTCTGACAGTGGCCAGTGGCAGGCATCCCAAAGGGAATGAACAGACAGGTTATCATCTAGTGATCCATGCCCTGTCACCCAGTCCCAGCTTCTGGCAAACAGAGGCTAGGGACACCATTCCTGCCCATCCTGGCTAATAGCCATTAATGGACCTATCTGTTTCTAGCTCCCTTTCGAACCCCGTTATAGTATTGGCCTTCACAACACCCTCTGGCAAGGAGTTCGAGGTTGACAGTGCATTGTGTAGAAAAAAGACTTAGTTTGTTTTAAACTTGCTACCTATTAATTTCATTTGGTGGCCCCTTGTTGTATTATGAGAAGGAGTAAATAACACTTCCTTATGTACTTTCTCTATATGACTCATGATTTTATAGACCTGTATCATATCCCCCCTTAGTTGCCTCTTTTCCAAGCTGAAAAGTCCCGGTTTTATTAATCTCTCCTCATACGGAAGCCGTTCTATACCCCAATCTGTTTTTATTGCCCTTTTCTGAACCTTTTCCAATTCCAATATATCTTTTTTTTTTTTTTTTTTTTTTTGAGATTGGGTGACCACATCTGCATGCAGTATTCAAGGTGTGGGCATACAATGGATTTATATAGAGGCAATATGATATTTTCTGTCTTATTATCTATCCCTTTCTTGACAGCTCCCAACATTCTGTTCGCTTTTTTGACTGCTTCTGCACATTTGAGTGGATGATTTCAGAGAACTATCCACAATGACTCCAATATCTTTCCTGAGTGGTAACAGCTAATTTAGACCCCCATCATTGTATATGTTAGGATTATGTCTTCCTTAGAGGTTTTTAAAGTCAGACTTGACAAAGCCCTGGCTGAGATGATTTAGTTGGGGATTAGGTCCTGCTTTGAGCAGGGGGTTGGACTAGATGATGTCCTGAGGTCCCTTCCAACCCTAAGATTCTGTGATCCTAAATAGCTTAGGAAGTTGTGGAATCTAAGTCATTAGAGGTTTTTAAGAACAGGTTAGACAAACATCTATCAGGAATGGTCTAGTTATTACTCTGGTCCTGCCTTGAGTGTGGTGGACTAGACTAGATAACCTATTCAGATCCCTTCTGGTCCTACTCTTCTGATTCTGACCTCCTGGATATGGAAGTAATAATAGTCCCTCAGAAGAAAGATGCTCAGGGTTCTACTCAATTTTCTTTATCATTGAGAAGCATACAGGAGAAAACCAAGCCATTCTAGATTTCAAAAGGCTCAACAAGTGGATGAAGAAAATGAGGTTCCAGAAGGAGATATTAACCGCTACAATGTCATCCCTGTCCCAGAGGGACTTTCTGACTTAGTGGATCTGGAAAATGCATACCTTGACAACCTAGTCAGACTGTGCCATCACAGGATCTTACGGTTTACTTATGACAGAAGGCATCTCAATATGATGCTCTCATTCGGCTTGTCCTCAGCCCCACTGAGTCTTTTGTGGTAATTTTTTGTGGTAAAAAAAGATTGTGGTAATCATAGCCAGACTCAGGTCACAAGGGATCCACCTGTACCCCTTCTTGGAGATGACATTTGAATCATAGCTCCGTCCCCACCAACAACACGCAGAATTATGTCCCTGACCTTGAATTTCCTGCAGGCATATTGGTTTATTATCATCAAGAAAAGCTCCTTCATTCTGTCCACCCAAATAACTCACTTGGGAGAAGACATAGATACCTCGATAGCAAGGATATATCCATCTCTAGATTCAAGACATCCTCACGTTGTTATGGAACTGCAAGAGGTCCACTGTTGCATTGAGCCTTCAACTGCTAGGTGTCCTAGTATCATGCATAGAGATCACTCCATCACGCATCGGACACCTTTTAAGGCTTCATCTTAAAGGTATGGGACTACTCCCCAGATTGCATGGAAGATAAAGTGAGGGTTTTGGAACAGGTAATTAAGTCCTTAAATGTATGCTAGGGCATGCCCATGCTGTTCCGGCTCCCCTGATCCTCACAGGGCTGGGGACCACACCTGGCTCCCAAATAGCTCAAGGTATATGGAACCTGGACGAAAGGACCCACAGCAGAAACCTCCTAGAACTAAGAATGGTCAAGTTTGTGCTATGAAGGTTCTAGTCCAGCCTAGAGAGGAACTACATCCTGGTTCAGTCAGACAACACGATCAAGGTAGTATATGTGAACAACAAAGGGAGGAACAAGAAGCCCAGCACTACACGTCGAAGCAACAGAAATCATGCAGTGAGTGGAGCATTCTCTCCTCTCTCTCAAGGCAGCACATGTAAAGGGAGACTTGAACCGGAAGGCAGACTGACTCAGCAAGCACAAAGTGAATAACTCCTGGTGGTGCATGAATCAGGAAGTCTTCAAGTTAATCATCCAATTGTTCGGCCTGCCATTCTTCTTCACATATGTGCAATGTGCCTCAGGTGGCGCACAACCAGGATTCAACACCGAATTTGGTCTGCTGGTTGGATCATTAATTTCCCCAGCTTGGGCTGGGTACTGACAAGGACTGTGACATGAACGCTGAGCCATGCCCCCTGGCCTGCCATTAACTGACCGATTCATGAACACATGAATGTGAAGAGACAGAGTACTTCACCAGAGAAGAGGGCATCTGTCCCAATGGATCTGGTGTCCAATCGCACAGATGGCCACAGGGCCACCTCTGTGCATTTCCACCCTTCTCATTATGAGAAGGTGGTTCAGATAATCAAACAAGATGGGGCGACAGTAATATTGGTAACAACACATTGACCAAGGAGATCCTGGGTTTTGGACTTGATCATGGAAATTCAGACCACCGGTACAGCTCGCCTAGGGGGAAAGGACATCAGTTCTTCTCACAAGGTCCTCTGCTTTATCCAGCCTGACTATTGAAAGGGAAGCACTGGTATCTTTGAGTCTGCGCTCCAAAGTCATCAGAATACTCCTTTCTTTTGGAAAAATATCATCCTTGAAAGCATACTCCTGTATTTGGACTAGGTTTTGTGGCTGGTGCCGGGAACATGAAACCAACCCTAGAAATCCAGGAATTCCAACTATTTTGGATTTTCTTCAAGAAGGCTTCAACAAAGGTCTCTTCCTCAGCATCATTACACATCTGGTTTCTGCCTTTTAGTAGCATGATATTCGCGGGCTCCGTGGGTTCTTTGACAAAGAACCTCTGGGTAGCCGGATTCCTTATGGCAGTGCAGTTAGTCAAGCCAGATATTAGACCCCTTTTTCCCAAGTGGCACGCCATTTGTACTGAGAGCTCTGACAAACATCCTTTCAAAGCATTTGGTGTATGTTTTTATTTGTCCATCAAAACTTGGTTTCTGATTGACACTTACCTGGTAGACATGATGGCTGAGTTGGCGGTGCTCTCAATGCAGGAACTTTACTGCATATTTCATCAGGACAGGGTGATGCTCAGAGCTCCAGAATCATTTATCCCAAAGGTGAACTCTTTCCATGATTCCCAAGAGGTAGTTCTACCTTCATTCTGTCCAAGGCCATAGCCTCCTGAGGAGAGAGGGCACACTTTTTAGATGTCTCTGAAAATTTACCTCCAAGTACAGAGTCCACAAGGAGAGCAGGTGTCCTGTTTGTAGCCTTCCAGCCAAGGACTCGGAGCTTCCATCTCCTCTGTTGCTTAGTGGATTCGATGGTACATTGTGGAAGTGTACAACGCATTGGAGATTTTGGTTCCAGAAGGGGTTAGGGCACATTCTACATGATCCCTGGTGACCTCATGGGCTGCAAAAGCTAATGCACCCACAGCAGAAATTGATAAGGCAGTCACTTGGTCAAATGCTACCATCTTTATCAAGCAGTACAAGGTGGACTTGCTGTCCTCCGCAGACTTTAAGGCCAGAAGGGACTATCATAACCATCTAATCTGACCTCCTGTACAGTGCAAGCCACAGTGTAGCCCCTTGCTCACCCACTCCTGTAACCTCTGGCAGATCCATAATCTCTGGCTGGGTTACTGAACTCCTGAAATCAAGAGAGGACTTCAGGCCCTCAGCAAGACTTAGCCACAAAAAAGCTTCACCAAAGCAGCAACAGAGCTTGTACACTTTCTAAGCAAGCTAAAAAAAGCTTTTTAAAAAAATATCAAAGAAGGCAAAAACAGGGAGGAAAAAGCATAAAAGAACTAGGTGGTGTGAATCTTCTGATTCCTCTTTCTCCCCCATAGAAATTGATAAACTGTTGGGCTCTGACTCCAATCAGAACTGGGAAAAGACTTCAGCAAAGATCCCCCCTGTGCGAGAAATGGATTATTTAGATCAGCCTGAAGAAAACGGTGAGAGTAAGCCTCTGAGCAAATTTCTCCTCTCAAAATCCTCCCCTGTAGCCACAATTACTCATCATTCCTCCTTCAAGGAAGTAATCCTGGATGAATGGGATAAGCCAGACAAGAAGAACCACATTGACAGAAATTATCTTAGGTTCTGTACGATCCAGGGATCAAAAATCCCAATTACTGATATACCAAAAGTTGATGCCATAGTCTTCCTGACTATAAAGATATATTATCCCCTCAGAAGGTGAGTTCTACCTTAAGAACTCCATGAGTAGAAAAATGGAGACCACTCTCCAAAAAACCCACCAAAGAACATAGAGGCCTCTCCAGCCTACCTGTTCCTAGGAGCTGCTTCCTTTGCAATGGCATCTTTGTTCTGGCTGGAAGATCTCAGAGCTCTCAAGGATACAGAGTTACCATGACTTTGTCTGAATTTTAAAGAGTTTTCTTGGAAACAGTGTAAATTGTTGCTGACACCTCAGTGGATGTGATGAGATTCTCAGCCAAAGACATGATCCCCAGCTCAGCAACCAAGCACCACCTATGGCTCTGTTCCTGAAAGGTGTATTGTCACTCAAAGCAGATATAGTCAAATCTTAACAGTCCCAATGCCACATGGTGCCTTTAAAAGAGTACAGACCGACCTTCAGACAAAGGTGTTCCTTTTGGCCATTGTTCTCACAGAATACCAGCAAAAAAGGACAGCGTGTTCTCCTGAGAGGCCGTAGAAGTGTGACGCAGGAGGAAAGCTTCGAGGGAACCCTGCCACTCCCAAAACCTCTTTATGAGAAAGACCGCATAGGTCTTTGCCAGGAGCTGAAGCTTAGGGGCAGGTTGCCCCATTTCCTGGAGGAACAAGTTGCTTCAATCACAGACTAGCGAGTCAGGAATACTACCTCAAATTATGGGCTCCACCCCATCTTTTTTTCATCTAGTCCTCCATCTTGAATGACCCTGTAAAACATGATTTAATCCATGAGACTGCCACCTAGTCAAATACTACCACTTTTTTATCAAGTACAAAAAGATAGACTTCTTGTCCTCTGAAGAGGCATCCTTTGTCAGGAAGGTTCTGCAGGTGGAGGCCTGGAAATGATTTTGCCTTTTTAAACAAATATTCTAGATTGGGAGACCATTTCTGACCTTTTCTGTAACCCTCCTTACATCTGTTTACTGCTTGCTATTTCCCAGACGTCAAGAATTGTGGAAGATGCTGAGCTGCAGAATGAAAAATTTCTTACTGATTAATTTCCTTTCTGCTAGCATCATCTCCCACAATTCTACTCACCCGAGATGGCTCATAAGTCAAAGATCAGACATTAAGTGGAATCATTACCATAGGACAGTATTCCTTGGTCTAACGTATATAGTTATTTCATTACCTCTGTAATATTTATTAATGATGATGTGCAAGTTTTACAGCTTTGGAATAACTCATCTGGAAGTAGGCAGGAACTGGGGAGGGAGGCGTGACCAGACCATGTGGTTTCAAAACTCTCTGCTCCACCTCTGTTAGCTGCAGAGAGAGGAGAGAAGCCCAAAAGTCAATAATTGTGGGAGATGCTGCTAGCAGAAAGGAAAATTATCAGTAAGAAATTTTTCCATTCTCTCACTTGATAAATTAGTATACGCCTACATAACAGAAAACACCAGAGCTTGCTCTCTTTAATACATGGTTTTCGTATTATTTTTTCAAGTACGGTTAGGCTTGATCAAACACCTGAATGAGGAAAGGAACATTTTACATTGGCTAGGATGTAGAATCAGGAGATGGTCCTTGGCAGAGCCAAAAGGAAAATCTAGAGCTAACTGTATGATCTTAGTCAAGTTACTTTAAACATCCTGTGCTTCAGGTCTCTATTTGTAAAGTATCTCGCAGAGTTTGAGGTTTAATTCATGCTTGTATAGCACTTTTGAGAGCCTCGGGTGAAATGATTTTTCCCCTTGTCTGTATTCTTGTTGGGAGTTTCGTTTCACTTACTTTTTCATGATGTACTGTTCTCATCTTGACTTAACATCCCTTGTTGCATCCATTATCAACAAAGGCCTGAAACTGACTATCTCTGGAAGTACTGCTTGTAAAGACGCTAATTCAGAAAAGCATTTAAGCATGTGCTTAAGTGTTTTGCTGAAGTGGGGTGTAAAGGCCTTATTCTGAGAGGTATCAAGCATCTACAATACCTGTTGACTTCAATGGGAGTTGTGTATTCAGGATCATGTCCTGAATGAGTAAAATGTTGCTGCTGAAAAGAAGACTCTCCCTTTTCCCTCAAGGATATTGTGTGCCTGGTCCGTGTCTTGTGAGTTGGGAGTCTAAGAAATCTAACTACAATCACTATAAGGCAGTAGAGAGCACTATCTGCGCAGGTTGGCACTTTGTTTTTGGGACTTTTTTTTTGCCTTTACCTGTGTGGCTCCACTCACTAAAAGCTGCCTCCTACCCAGATCCTCTCTATCCCATACCATGGTTTGTAATTAACATTTTAAAACCATGTATTGACATGTTTTAATATTTGTATAATAATTTTTCCTTTCAGAAACGTGTTGTCAATGTGTATCGCTTGATAACGAGAGGAACTCTGGAAGAGAAAATTATGGGTCTGCAGAAATTCAAAATGAATATTGCAAATACAGTGATTAGCCAAGAGAATGCAAGCCTACAAAGCATGGGAACAGATCAGCTTCTTGACCTATTCACTCTTGACAAGGTAATGAATCATTTGCAAAATTATCTACTAAAAAGGCGTGAACATAAAAAATGCTGTAATGTGAATCCTAAAATTACTGGTCAGACAAGCATTTGAAACAGAATAATGAACACCAAGATGTTCCCCAAGGAGCCGTTACCCTCATCCTCTTGGAATGGATTCCACAATGCTCCAGAAAGCACGAATATCAATCTTTCAGAGATGTTCCTGTGTTAATGTGTGTAAAGGGAAACTAGGAATAAATAAGATGCTTGTGATTAATAAATATTATAGAACACATTTGTTTTTTTATCTTACAGTTTAAATGTGTCCATTTTTTTTCTTTTAAGGATGGGAAAAGTGAAAAAGCAGATACTTCTTCTGGGAAAGCCTCTATGAAAGCAGTTCTTGAAAATCTGGGAGAACTTTGGGATCCAGAACAGTATGATTCTGAATACAGTCTAGAAAACTTTATGCATTCACTCAAGTAACCATCTTATATTCTTGATTCAATTGCTGCTAGTTCACATATTTTTCTGCTGATATTCAGCAAATTTCAAAGCATATATAGTGAACCTATAGCTCATATGTAAATAGACTTCTTGAAAGAAGAATCGGCAAAAGACTGACACTGAATAGTGTCATATGTTTCACTGGGGGAGTTATTCTGTCTTAAATATTTGCACTGTATAAAACTTTAAATGTAAACATATTGTGAGGTGGTTTGAATTTTACTTGCTAAACAGATGCAAATTCTTATTTGGTAGAGGAATAAAACCCAGCAAGTTTTACATATGCTAGTAAGTGTTACTTCCTTTTGAAACAAGTCCACCGTTGTTCCTTGCTGTATCTATAGTTTTGTACAGATACGTTTCAGTGAGTACTTCAGGTTGTTCATGTACATTTTTTTTATTTTAAACATAACTCGCTTTTATGATTTATTAAAAACTAAGCTTTTTTTTTTTCAGCTTAACAAGTTATAATGATCTTTCATTCAGATCATTTCAAGATGTACATCACCAATGGCAAACCCTAGAAGCTAGAAAGAGTGGTGGGAAACTAAATGAAACTAGGTTTGTGTGCCCATCTCTGTATATTGACTATAAATATATAATGCTCTTCAATCTTTTGACATCACTTTTAGAGCAGTTGATTTCAACTTTTTAATCTAATGTGTTATACTAAATACAGGTATATGGTCTGTTTAAGGCCATCTATGCATCCCATTAAGAGGGTGTGCTTTTTTTAATTTATCTATAAGGCTAGAATATAGCCACATTCAGAGACCTATGTATTCAGTAGGTTTCAATCCTATATATTTTTTGTAACTAAAAGAACAAATATACAAACAGAACTTTTCCAGAAATAGATTTTGCACTGTTTAGAATTCTAAAATCCATGCTGAAGAGACTATTTACTGTACTAGTGCATGAATTAAAACCTCTTAAACAGAAGATGGGAAAATATTTTCTTTAGGGATATAGATATACATACATATCATCATAGAAATACCTCCTCTCAATCTGAGGGAATGGAGCATTAGAGTTAAAATCATGTAACAAAGATTCTAAAGCAGGGGTGGGCAAACTTCAGCCCAGGGGCCGCATCCGGCACTTCAGATGTTTTAATCTGGCCCTCGAGCTCTCACTGGGGAGTGGAGTCCAGGGCTTGCCCCGCTCCATGCATGCCGTGGCTCCGCATGGCTCCCGGAAGCAGCAGCATGTCCCTCCACCGGCTCCTACGCATAGGGATAGCCAGGCGGTTCCACATGCTGACCCCGCAGCCCCCAGTGGCCAGGAACCGTGGCCAATGGGAGCTGCAGGGGCGGCGCCTGTGGACTGGGCAGCGCGCAGAGGCACCTGGCCATGCCTCCGTGTAGGAGCCAGAGGGAGGACATGCTGTTGCTTCCAGGAGCTGCTTGAGGTAAGCGCCATGCAGAGTCTGCGCCCCTGACCCCTTCAACTCTCCGTCCCAGCCCAGAGCACCTTTCTGCACCCCCAATCCCTCATCCCTAGCCCCACCCCAGAGCTTGCACCCCCAGCCCGGAGCTTCCTCCCACGCCCTGAACTCCTCATTTCTGGTTCCACCCCAGAACCAGCACCCCCAGCCAGAGCCCTCACCCCCTCCAACACCCCAACCCGCAATTTCATGAGCATTCATGGCCCACCATACAATTTCCATACCCAGATGTGGCTCTTTGGCCAAAAAGTTTGCCCACCCCTGTTCTAAAGGGCTTTAATAGCTGGGAGTGAGTATACAGTAGCTGTATATTAAGCAGCTTTTTATAAAAGGGAGTCAATAGTAAAGGTGGTATGTATGTTTATAGATGTGCATGTATGTACCAGTATGTACACAATTTTATAAATATATTAAATTATAGATAAATTTACAAAGCTGTCTGAATGAATACATATATAGGATATATGTATAGGTATCAAAATTATCTACAGTTTGTAGCTTGTTGTGCACTTAAGCGTCAGATTAAAAACCACCAGAGACCTCAAATATGTAAAATAACAGATTGCTTTGTTAACCCCCCCGCCCCCCCAAATAAAATAAAAAAAACCCGTTTATCCTATAAAGCAAGACTGTTCTGCTGCATTTGGAAATGAATATGACCTATTTCAGTAGTTACAAACTGCCATATTGTAATATTAAACTAGCATTCCATTAAAAGAATAATAAAAAAAAATTGGAAATGCATAACTCTTTGTATGTTGTATGTACATGGTGTGTGTGTGTGTGTGTGTGTGTGTGTGGAAAAGAATGATGAATGGAGAGAGACCAGTTTTATGCATAGTGAACAGTGCATAGCAAGTACCTTCATGTACATTGCCTAGGTTTTTTTCTACTGCATGTTCAAGAAAAGATGAACAGTGTGTAACTAATATCTCAAAACAATAAGCTTTGGTGTCCTTCTGTTCTAAAATTTGACTTGCTATTGTTGTAGCCAAAGAATTACTATGCATTAATTTTGTAGGCATTCGGAGATAATGTTGACAACTCTCTTTTATGCCTTAATCTTGCTGTGGCTCCAAGACATCAGTGTTGAAAAAGATGATTGATGTTTATTTCTTTAATTTCAGTAAAGAAGTGTTTTTATCTAACCATAAAACATTGCATTCATTTAAAACCAACTTGGGGAATTCTGCAGCAACAAGCATTCCAATCTACTTATGATCCTGGGAATTTGCTAAAGCACTGCAAAGCTCTGCTCCTGCTCACTGCCATATGGTCACCTACACTGCATTACATTAATTACCACCATAGGGAAGGAAAGATACTGCTTAGCAACACTCATGTGATGGCTTAAATTGGTTGCTCATTGTCACATTTTTGTTGCTATGCAACCCTAATCCTCCTTATGACAGTGGCCTTCTTGGATGTGACATCAGGATGGCTCTGGCCAAGAGCTGGGGAGTCTGGAATAATTTAATTTTTGTGTTTTAATTTGAGGATTGTATGCACAAATTATAATTCTTAAGTGAAAATGTTCAGAGCAAGGAAAAGACAACAAAACACCAATGAGGACTGGTTCAAATCATTTTTATATGAAGTCAAACTAAACAATCTGACTAAATTTTGAGATTTGAATGACATTAAACTCAGTCAAGTTTCGGGACCAAGAAAACAATGAATGGAATCAAAGAAAAAAGACCCTATACACTTTAGTAAATGAACATTAATCTGTTCAGAAACAATGCAAATGGTAGCTGTCTAAAGAATTAAGCAGAAAAGGGTGCAGACTTCAAGTTTGAGGGGAACCAAAGCCCGAAAACATACTAATCTGGGATTACAATTTTTATTAAGGTTACAGCTCAGACTGACATTCTAATCTGAGCCAGTGTCTATATGAGATTCTTTAAAGTACATAGTATTAAAAAACATAGACTATAAAACACTTTGGGGCAGAAAGTACCATTTTAGAAGCAAACTATATGGATGTGTGTAGTTCTTTTCAATTTTTGAAATAACCTTATTTTTGAAACAAAATACCGTATATACTTGTTCATAAAACGAATATTTTTGGTAAAAAAGTGATGCATCAAAGAGTGGGGGGTCGGCTTATAAACGGGCCTACACCAAAATTTGAAGATTTTAAACTCTATGAAATCATTGAATTGAATATTGAAATCATTGAATTGAATATCTAATTCATTGTCGTTTTGTTTACCTGGAGCGTCTGCAGGCATGGAGCCCCTCAGTTACCAGTGGCTGCAGTTTGCTGTTCCCAGCCAATGGGAGCTGCAGGAAATGGCACCACTTCCCGCAGCTCCCATTGGCTGGGAATGGCAAACCGCAGCCACTGGGAACTGAGGGGCTCCATGCCTGTGAACACTCCAGGTAAACAAAACGTCCCAACCCGCTTACCCTGATGGGCCGGGAGCCAAAGTTTGCCAACCTCTGAAATACAGGGTCGGCTTATGAAAGGGTCATACGTTTTTTACTATTTTTACTTATCCATCTTGGGGGGTTGGCTTATAAACGAACAGGCTAATGAACGAGTATATACTGTAAGTGTTCCAAATGAATCTTTCCAGTCTAGTATTAGTGAAGTTTCTGTGCATGTGCACTACATCTGCATGTTAAATATCATATTGAAAAGTTTAGTTTCTCCATTTGCAACCTTAGGAGAAAGGCAGCAAATATGACAACTACCTAAAGAGTCAACAGCCAGTCTTCACAGCTGATAAGGAGAAATGACTTCTCTTGTTGTACTGGGGACAATCGTTTTCCATGCCACACGAAGTGTAACTAATTCACTTTGTTTTAGAAATCTTCCAGGAAAGTTAAGTGATGCATTTCCATGCCATCTCCCAACTCTTCTTCCTAGTCCTCCACAGATACCTTCTCTATCCCTTTTCATGGATCCATCTTCTGGGGCCTCTGCTTTAACAGGAATTTGCCACAGTTCTGCAATTTGGGGGGAAACACAAATTGTTCCCCAAGAGTATTGAAGAGAATGGCTCTTGCTTTCTCAGTTCCAAAAAAACAACAAAAAACAAAACAAGAACAGTAGCCTCATACCTGTGTTTGACTTTTGCAAATCCAGATCTTCTGAGATACTTGTTTCAAGTGTGTGGTGGTGGTGGTGGTGGTCTTTCCGTGCTCTTTTTTACTTTCTCAGGATTAGTTTGGGACTTTATTCTACCATTTCTCTCACCATGAAATCGGGAAGACAGAGTCAAAGTTATTCTTACAGTTCTAACTTAATCTTGTCAGTTTTGACATTCTGCTAGCCCTGTCACTGAACATCAAAACCGATTGCCAACAGTTCCAGATCTGTTACCTCAAACCATTGCCAGGTCTTCCATCTAGACCTGAGGTCACTCCATTTGGCATCTTAGTGTGTGAAATCCTTTTAGGATTTGGATGTAGACACCCAAATCCTTGGCTGCAACCAAAGAGTGCGGAGCTATGCTCAGGAAGGCAAGTACAAAGGTGGACTTACAGTGTCTGAGCGTAACAAGTTTTCTTAAACGACTTGCATTTTCTCTAGTTTGGGAACCACCACAGATCTTGGATCTAAGTAAAGTCCTGACAAGACTGACCATCTCCCTGTGAGCCAATGTCTCTGAAGAGTTCCTCATAGCTAAAACTTGAGGCACTGATGGCTGATCTTCCATTTAAAATATTTCCAGAGTGTCATAATTTACCTTTATACTAGATTTAAATTACTACTTAGATGGGAAAAATTATTTTCATAACCCCCATCGGCTATTTGTGGTTTTTAAGACACCCCGGGTGTCTGTCTCCATCCAGAATCTTTCTAAATTGATTAGACTTTGTATCCAATTTTGTTAAGTTAGGTGAGAGTCATGACCATAAGGAACTGAGAACTCATTACACTGGGTCCAAAGTATCTTGCAGGGTATACTTGCATAATGTCCATTACAAAATGCATAGTAATTGCATTGTAATTTTCCATGATGTTATGTTTGTGAAGCTGCCACTTGGAGAGCCATTCACATACTATTTTACACAGTATTATTCTCTTGAAATGGGCCAGAGTAATCCTTCTATAATTAGAATAAATCATCTGCTGAGGATGGAGTAGTAGTTCTACTCCCAGACTGGGGATCAGCAGAGTCCATGATTTTGTTTTCATTGCCATCTATTAGTCAGACAAAGTTCAAAATTTAGGAACCAGTTATATTGGCCATGGTGCAATCCAAAGAATTAAAATGACAAATTCTATTTGTTGGAAAGTATGACTTCCTGTTTAAGCAAACTACTTGGAAAAACCTCGACATTGAATGCTGAGAAGGTCTTTGTTTAACTGTACACATCTAAAGCTGATCTCTTTCACCAACAGAAGTTGATCCATAAAAGATATTGCCTTGCCTACCTTGTTGCTCGGGATGAAGACTGAGAGACTTCCAGAATGTAAATATTTTTATAAATAGTTACAATCTGTCAAACATACTCTTAACACAAGGAACATGTACTGCCTTTTTAAAAAAAGAACAGGAGTACTTGTGGCACCGTAGAGACTAACGCATTTATTAGAGCATAAGCTTTCATGGGCTACAGCCCACTTCATCAGATGCATAGAATGGAACATATAGTTAGATACGCGCACGCACACACACACACACACGTTGGAAGTTACCATACAAACTGTGAGAGGCAATTAGTTAAGATGAGCTATTATCAGCAGGAGAAAAAAACTTTTGGACTGATGCTCTGGTGCTCGGAATAGTTGCTGGAAATAGAGTACCAAAAGTAGTTTTTCAGATGGTGGTTGCGTGCACTGCAGCGTGCCAGAAAATGCGGGAGAAGCAAAATACTCCCTTCTAGCCTCCTTTAGTCATCAGGGTAAATAATGCTCACCAACACTGTGAGCATTGTAGTTTTATGTAGCGGGGTGTGCTGGCTGGGCTCTGCAGAGGAATGCTGTACTATCAGCTGGTCACAGGAAGCTGAATTTCTGCTGAGCTTAGCTGTCAGTTTGCAGTAAGCTGCACGGCTCGAGAGACCGAGGCCAGCTAGTGAAGTTCCACAGCTGGTCTCATCTCGAGACTAGAGGCAAGTGTGTGGCCAGTTCTGCACGGCTGCACAATCTGTGTGCTCCCTATCCTGCAGAGGCTTCCCTCGGGCTAGGGAATGCTGGGAGGCTGGGCCACATGGGGAATTCCCGTCTGTCTGTGCAGGAAAGTTGCTGAGGGACAGGTATTGCCAATCGCAAGTTTCCTTCAACCCTGCTAGCCATGTGCTGCTTCTAAACAACGAGAGCAGGATTCTCCTGCCCCTCTCAGGGCTGGGCCTGGGCCTTTGCAAACAGATTCACCAGACGCAGTTAAAGGGCAGCAGTTGGGATCATGGCCCAGTGTAGGGAGAGCCACCTGCCGCCTCCCAAGCAGCAGAGCCAGCCCATGGCAACCTGAGCCGCCTCCCAGCAGGAGGCGCCCAAGCAGCATCGCAGGCTCCGCCCTTGGGAGGGGCCAAACTCCAGAGCTGCTGAGGAGCGGCCTGATGCCCAGGTAAAGCCCCACTTCTAGCCAAGCACCCTACCCCCACAAATCAGAGCCTCTCACGCCCCCTTACCAAAGCCTTCCTTGCTTAGACACCCCCAACAAACTAGAGCCCCCCCACCCTGACACCCCCAACAAACCAAAGACCCAATGTCCTTACAGTCTCCCCAGGCCCCGACACCCTCAACAAACCAGAGCCCCCACCCCTCTTACCAGAGCGCCCCATACAGAGCTCCCGACACCCCCAACAAACCAGAGCCCTTCACACCTCCTTATCAGAGCCTCCCCATCCTGACCCCTCCAAACCAGAGCCCCCCTCACCTGCCCTGACATCCTAACAAGCCAGAGCCTCCCCTATCCTGACACCTCCAACAAACCAGCCCCCCCAACGCTGATGTCCCCCCACCAGAGCCCCTCTGACACCAGAATCACCTGCTCTCTCACCCCCACCTCACCAGAGCCCCTCACCCTCTGACCATCCCCCTGCCGTTTGATGCACACAGCTTTTCACTGATGGCACGTTTTCTCCAAGAGTTATTCAAATTGTTTTGTATTTTTCTTCATTTAAATTTTGTAAAAAAGAAGCAAAGTGAACTTTGACTTGTGCAACAACAATTCAGAGATGTCAATTTAAATTAGACAAATTAAAAGGTGAAGACGCTGAATGCAGGTCAGCGGCACACACCGAAATACATCAAATGCGTCATTTAGTTGCTTCTTGTTTTGAGTGACAAAACATGTAAGTGGTAATAATGGCTGCTTCATTTTGTTTCTTTTTGATGCACTGTTTAAACACCTGAGAAGTTTAAAAAGGATGTTATAATCTAATATATTAGGCTTCCTTACATATTTATTGTATGTTAGTCCAGAAATACTTATTTTTAAGCCTATTCGAGGCCTGAAATGCACAAACGGGAGGAATTTGCGTGTGACACTGCAACCATATTTTTTTTTAAGACAGTGATATATAAACCAATAAAGATTAGGAGCCAATGATTAGAGCAACCCCTACAGTGCTCTAACTTACAGTGATGCTGGGGCTAATGCAGATTTGGAAATAAATAGACACACGCTATCTTTCGCTCCCTTTTCCCCATCCCGTATAACCATTAGAGTTCAGACACATAGGAGAATCTGGGCCTTGGTTGATTTAGATGTTTTGGGCAGGGCAGCATCTGGTACCGCCATATCATCAGTTTAAATCTTGCCCAGCTCTGTAGTTAGTTAACATCTAATGGCTATTGCAGTATAAAATGTAGAGGAATGGGAGTGAGACCAAACTAACACAACTTCAGTTCAGCACCTACTTAAGTTCTTTGCTGAACAGGGTCCAAAGAGTGCACATCAGAAAACAGCCATCCTTGTTGGCTGTTTCTGAGGCCAGTGTCTGAATTGACTGGATCTCTGCCTTATTTTCTTACTTTTAGAGATGGTTGCTGCATGTCAGGAGTCAGGACTTCTGACAAAGCTGTCGTTTGCCTTGTCTGTAGGAAATTTTAGTTTGTACCGACTTTGCTAGTGCTTTTTAATGTGGCCTGTTATAAAACTAGGCAAATATCTAGATGAGTTGATGTACCCCCTGGAAAACCTCTGTGTACCCCCAGGGGTACACATACCCTGGTTGAGAACCACTGATTTAGAGGTCCCTTGTGGAGATGTCCCAGGCTGATCCCTCTTCTCCCCTCGTTAATCTGTCAGAGATGCCCATTTAGAAGACCTCTGTTCACAAATCATATTTCATGGGGCCATATATGTGCTTTATTGAAGGCCATATATGGTGTGCCATAGAGCATGCAAGAGCATGAGCCCCTTGACTAATGCTGTGAATCATCAGCCCCTCAAGTTCATTATGAGCAACAGTTTGTGTATGTGATAATTTTTTGTACAGACAGAGCCTGGTCAAGGTAGCATATCACTTCTAGTCTTGGGGAGGGGAGAAGGGTGTTGACTAGCATCGGAGAAATGTCCTGGAAGTTATATCTGATAGGAAAAGAGGCCAGGAAAAACTAGCATATTGGCATCAGCAGCAGATATCGCAGCTTTAATTCAGTTAGAGGAAATGGAATTCAGCACTAGGACGTTAAAACAAATGATAGACTTTGGCAACATTATCAAGACAGTCATTCTCTACAGTTAAATACTTTTTTATGCTTAAAAGGTACAATGGGGATCCCTCTCTAATGGATAGGGGAATAGAAGACAGCCAGCTAGCTTGAACAGTTGTTTTCTACCTACTATCAAGCTCTAACCTTCAGTGCATATGTGAATTTGTTTAGATGAATAAAATCTATACTACATTAGAAGTTCTGTTAAATATAAGTGTGGGGGACGGGGAAGCCCATTTAATACTGTCTTTGTTGCAAAAAGTGTATCAGCTGTCTTGGTTTCCTCAAATCTCAAAAACAATCCTTAATTCTACTTCATTTGTCTAAATGCACATCAGTTGCCACTAAAGAGTCCAAATTTTCTAATAGCTACTACAGTGTTTTTGAGTTTAGATACCATCATATTTCTTCACATGTAAAATAAGAGCAATCAGAAAAATGAAGCTTGGATTGTGTTCTAGTTCCATAGGACAGTAATATCCTGGGAGCTAAAAATCTAATGCTTAAACACATGCCACTTATTTAACTAGTAATCAGCAGCCACATGCTTTTTCATGCTGTTGAGTTGCATCATTTTTTGAGGGTAGGATTCTTTAGCAAGTAAGCTGTAAGGAGCGGAGTCTCACACTGCTAAAATTAACATTATTAAGGTGGTTTTCCCCCTGGAATCAATAAAAAGAAAAAGAAAAATATTAATCTCAAGCCTATAGGTTGATTTTTATCCTGTGCACCAGAGCTGAGTTGAATGCAGAGACTGTGGGTGCATGGAGCCTTTGCATTTACCATATGCTGGGTCCTGCCAAGTGTTTGGTTCAGCCTACAGGGCGTGTTAGATTGTGGGTGATTAGGGCCAGCCTGTAATAGTGGGTTGTAAGAACACCCCTGCAAAGCCCCTAGCACATTCTTTGTTCCAGGGGCTGCTGCGCTAGTTATACCAAATCTATACCTGCCAGAGATTTCCCACATGTCGGGGAAATTTGATTGTATGGCTTTTGTAAACCTGACTGCTCAGGGTTAGACAGTTCCACATAACAGAGCAAGTCTGAGGAAAGACTAAATATACTAAATGCAGGTAAATTGGCTTGTTGGTCATGATGTACTCATTACTGTTGTTTCAGCTATTTTATTTCTCTTTGAGAATTTCCCTTCCAGATAATCATTTACTTCTGTTTGATCCTATGGCAAGTTCCTCTGCCTACATTTGTGGTGGTTTAGGCATCACAACCTGGTGGCCTAGAAATGTAATGAAATATCAAGTTGAGCATTATGACTGCCTGGGAGAAGAAACAATAGTTCTATTTAAACTTTGCTAATTGGAAAATGTGGCATGAAATGTAACTGGTCTGTTCAAAAATAGCACCTACTTAAAGATTCTGATCCATGTCATATTTAGAATCATAGCTGCTTAATTTAGGGACAAAAGTAACTTTTTGCTACTTACTAGCAATGCAGAGCAACAGAGCTATGAGAAAGAGCTGGACTCTATTCTAGCTCATGCTCCCACATTGTTAACAAAATGACTAACTTCAAATTGTGGCAATATTCTGCTTCCTTTACATCTGTGTAATCCTCCTGGCTTCAGTGGCATTGCACAAGTGTTATGAAGTTATCATGGAGAACCATCATGGGTGACGCTGAAACTTGTAAACTTTGTGACACCCTAAACTTAGAGCCTCACAATGCCCGTATTTCAGTTATTTTTCAGAGTATAACCATGTAGTGGGTAAAATTCACCGCTGCCTAGCAAGTCAAAACACAGCCTGTACCCTATTTCAGAGTCCTTTAAGAATAACTACCTTTACAAAGGTTTCAGAGTAGCAGCCGTGTTAGTCTGTATTCGCAAAAAGAAAAGGAGTACTTGTGGCACCTTAGAGACTAACAAATTTATTAGAGCATAAGCTTTCGTGAGCTACAGCTCACTTCTAAAGCTTATGCTCTAATAAATTTGTTAGTCTCTAAGGTGCCACAAGTACTCCTTTTCTTTTTACCTTTACAAAATGATGTACGGATTAGCATCATACACACTAACCAAAATAACACTGCCTGTCCACCAAAGCTACTTTCTTCTCAGGCCTAATTTAATGATTGCTGGTTTGGGCACTGTACAAATTAAATAAAACTTTGTGTGTTAGCGAGAGGGAGAAGAGAAAGAGAGAGAACTCAGAGTTGATACTTCTGCTTCCTTTGTTGTCCATGTAAAAGCTATGAGACTCAGGATTTCAAGTTTCTTATGGTTGGCTCAGATTCAGCAGTAATTAATTGTATATAAAATTATACCGTACTCAGTGTTCTTGTGACTACATCACTCATTGGCTGTGCCTACTTTTATTTATAGCCTGAAGAAGGGCTCTGAACATGCCTGAAAGAAAAGTAAATTAACCTATTACAGTTTATGCATTTCTTCAAAATCTTTTGGAGGGTGGGGAGGAGGAGATGCACGCTGGAATCATCCCATAGTTTTTTTCAGCCTTGCCCCCTTCCCTTTCTGGAGAGATGTGAGCCACCTTTCCTGAGGAACAGAACGTGCTGCCTTGCATCCCTTCTAGCTCAGTAGTTCTGGGTCTGAGCTTATGTCCCAAACTTAAGCATTGCTTTCCCTAGTTATTCACCAAGTTATTAAACACAAAGGAGCATCCTTGGCCAGTTCTAGAAAACAGCAGCAACATAACACCTTCACACAGAGATAAACTGGAGCTGTAAGGTTCGGATTGTATCTAGAATGGAATTTTCCCAAAACCATGAAAGTATTTGGATCATTTATCTGGATGAAGTTTATCTCAATCCTTAGATTGAGGCGAAATTTTTTATTTCTTTAGCTTGTGATTTGTCCTATTGTACAACAAGATTAATGTTAATGGCAGAGGGATATTCAAGGCAATAAATAGCTTTTGCAGTATTCAGATGCCTTGATCACCTTTGCTTTGGCATTTAATCATCTGCAGAAGCTGTTTATTGCCTCATATACTCCTCTGCAGCAAACATTATCTTTTAATTAATCTCTAAAAATGATTAAGGCTCTAGCTGTAGCCTGGTTTTAGCACCACACAAATAAGGGGTTGGGTTTTTTTCTTTTTTCATATTGTTTTTCACACAGTTATTAGTTGGTACAAACTCAATGGTTAGGACAGGTAGCAGCTATTCAGTAGCATGGGATGTAACAAACTCCATCATCAACACAGAGGTGTGGGAATCATCCATATCTGAAAAAACCAGGAGCATGAGAAGAAGTCTCTTACAGAGAAAACTAGTTGGCAGCTTACATCCAATTTGGATGACATATTTAAATAGGAAGGTGAGTCCAATAGGCTAATGGCTTCAGTATTGAGTTTGCTGTTAAAAACTAATCATGAAAAAGATTGGAGTCATTTGCCAATCAGGGGTATCTGAAACTGAGCAGACATGTCGCCATGAGGCCAGAAAAGGCTACCTTCTTGAATTTGAAGGGAGTGTGATACATACCCACGTATTTTATAAATAACAATTTTTAAAATCAGTACTTTTTACAAATTCAAAATAATTTTGTTTTGGTTTTTCTGGTTCAGTGCATGCAAGACTCACATATCAGGATCTGTTTCTGTTTGGTGCATCCCATTAGAAGAATTTATATACAAATTTTCATAACATAGACCACATTTTAGGAGAGAGATTCTCATAAACCCAGTTTAGCCAATGCCAAGCATTTAAAAATCATGAGTTAGGCTCCCAAAATCATAAAATTAGATGAAAAATCATGAGATTTTAAAAATGAGAAGCGTAGGGTTCTTTTGTCTGTCTTCTTTTGTCTGTCTACTGGTTTTGGAGACCAGACTTTAGACTTCATGGTTTCAAGCTTTTCTCTGCAGCCATGAGGGCTAGAAACTTCCTTTTTAAAATGGATGCTGAGATTCTCAGGTAACAACATGATTCAATCGGTCTCTAAAAAAACAAAAAAAAAACCTAAATTCATGAGAGTTGGCAGTCCTGTTGACCTTCCTCATCACCTCCCATTGATGTTTGTATGATATCTTTGCGACAACTACAGCAATTGCTTCCATAGAGAAGTAATATTGAGATATGATTTAAAGTATTTTTAGCTTTTGTTTTTTTAAGGCAGTTCAATAATTGGAAATTAGGGGGTGATATCAGTACCATGTGATCAGGCAGCTCTTTTCAGCCCACAAGCAAATGCTCCTGGATTACAGTTTAGGATCCCTGCTCTAGTGTGTGGTACATAGTTTGCAGTTACTATTGTATAAATTTGATACAGTACATGGTAATGCAAGAAAGGAGAGTTCTCTAAAGAGTCTCTGGAAGAGATTTGTCCTATCAACAGCGAAAGCTAAAAAGCCTGATTCTGAAAAGCAACACACACAAAAAAGTCATGTCTGTGAAATGGCAAAAAGTGTAAGAAAACTAAAAAAAACCCAAAGTTGTTCTCCCCCACCTTTTACTTTTACTTTTCTCATCAAACTGCAAAAAGCTGATGGTTTGAAACTTGGAAAGGTTTACATTAATGACAGCTACTAGGGAATTTACATCTCATATGGCAGGTGTTAATCAACAGGAGCGTAAAGAGTCACTTCAGTGACTTTTTCTATGCATTGGTAGATGTCAGTAAAGACAGGCACAAACTGAAAGAAATTGTTTTTGAAAGACGTATTGAAAACTCCAACCGATAATTAAGTTTTCTAAAGTAGTCTGTGTTTGCTGTAGAGCAGCTGAAGGCATTCTGCATTGTCTCAATGGTGTTTTCTGGGAAGCTGAGTTTCTGGAATAGAAACAGAAATAAGTTGGACTAAATGCTGATGCTGCTTGAGTAAAACTTTGGAAGCCACAAAGTTGAAACCACAATCTTCCAGAAAGAGGTGTAAGCATGAGATTTTACCATGTGCAAACACAGACACCACAACTATCATCTATAACTGCATTCATGCAACATGGAGAGTAGAATGCTTAACCTGTAGTTCCACTGGCCTCTTCCAAGTGAACTAAAGTATCAGCTCAAGTACTGAGCCTATTTAATACAGTGAACAGATTATACTGGCAGGCCTGGCACATTCTACATTACCTCAGCACCCACTGCTATCACTAGTCACAACATTTATATTTAACATTTTTTTTTGTGGGACTTCCCTGGTAATAAGGAATTAATATTTGAACAGTGATGCTCTATTTCTAATTCCAAACTCCAACAAGGCTCAAAGTGAGATCAAGAAAAGACAGCTAAAGTCAGGAATGATTATATTCAACAGTGGGAAAGAGAGCATAAAAAAAATTCTACACTAAAGAGCAGAAGAATTGGTCCAAGGTAGTCACTCCTTATTCTTCAGGTAGTCCAGGATCATTTGGCTCAGATATAAAGACTATGACGGAGAGGCATAGAGAGCAGTCAGTCAGCTAACTCCCATTGAAAGACAATAGGAATTGGGCACCTAACTGCCCATTGTGCCTTTGAAAATCTCCTCTTCATGGCTCTCCTATGGGAGTTGAAACAAGATCAATACAGTGAAATTGTTCCCCAAAATTACATCATTTGAATTTCTATCAAGCTCTTTTTCAGGATAAGTCACAACTATCGCTATTGTTTCAAAAAGATGACAGCACTCTGTCTAGTGGGACAAAGAAATGACAGAAGACTTCATTAGAGTCGCTTAGCCTTCTACAAGACTGAAGCAAACCAGCGTTGGCAGCTGTTCTTACAAGAATAAAGCAAAAAAAATAAAATTAAAAAAAACAGTACGGGGGTCACAGTGGCACCCTTTAGAATGTAATTCATCCGAACACGCTAATAACAACAGAACATTTTGTTATTAATTACCCCTTAAATAGAGTGCTTGGACCAGATAAATTTTATGTGTGAGAACAATCCAGCTATGACTGCATCATATTGACCCCAGAATTTGGCAAGGTAATAATGAGTGATAACTAGTTGGAGTGCCTGCTACAGCATCATAATGCATTTTTGGATCAAGGTCCTCCCCACCATGTCTTTCAGACAAGAGGCCAAATATTCTCTTTCTGTATCTCACCAGTAATCTAGATCACCTAGTACCGTTCTGAGTGACGTGTTGTGCATGAGGAATACAAAAGGGATTGCATTTTTTCATACTTTAAAAATTAAACATTTCTTCTGAGTAATCTCCCCTCTGGAAATTGTACCAGACTGAGTAATGCATTCAGAATTATTGTGAGCTTGGATGTGTGAATGGTTCCTCTTGTCTGAGTTAGCCTAACTGTTGTGAGCCTGGATGTCTGAATCATTCCTCCTGTCTAAACCAATAGAATTTGTAATCCAAGAGAGTTTACATAGCACATATATAGTGAGTGGGTATGGCCCAACCCAAATCTTATTCTCATTTGAAAACAATTATATTATAGATGGATGTGTCTAAGAAGGGGCCTAAGCGTATGGGGTTTTGTTTAAATGTTGCTATTTAATGTATAGCAAACATTGTAGTGAAGGCTGTGGAAGAATTGACCTTATAATATCCCAGTGCTGATTGTGTCAAGAGAAAGCAAGGTAAGAGTAAAGTACTGCACCACAGATCATGTCTGTAATTTTTCTCCAGTGAGAAGCTCTCCTAATACAGATGTGGGTATGAAGAGCTTATTTAGATGGAGGAAGTTATGATGATGATCTGCTAGCAAGGCATCTTGGAATTTAATCTCGTAACAAAAGTAAAGCCACAATCCCAAAAATGCATAAATAACAAATCTAATCATTATTTACCCTCCACCTTCAAAACAGAGGGACTAGATCTCAGCCATATCACTCACAGGAAGCACCAGCCATGAAACATGTCCAAGTGTTGACCACAATTGTGGTGTGTCACACCAATAACTCTTACCTGCAGTGAAGGCAGAGACAAAGACCATACCGGCCATTTTTAAAAAATGAGATGTCTGTGCTGGTAACAGATAAGTAGGTAAGAGGCACTGTGCTCCTGTGGAGACCTAGGGTTCTATTCCTGCCTCTGCCCTGATGTGCTATATGATCCTGGCAAGTCACTTCACCTCTCTGTCCATTTGCTTCCCCTCACAAACTCTGTCTTTTCTGTTTGGATTGTAAGCTCTTCAGGTCAGTGATTGTCTAATATATATGCAGTGTCTAGCATAATGCGGCCTCCAGACACTTCTGTAACACAAATAAAAATATTGAGCAGCAAAAATGTGGTGATACTGACTCTGAAATGGAAGCCAGGACAAGGCCTGAGAGAGTTTCTTTAAAGGCGTTTTCCCATATCTGTTGCAAAATATTAAGTCTTAGAGAAAATATTGGAGATTGATGCAAACAGTATGAAGGCTTGAAATATTTTGCACAGGGGGAACCCCCTACTGACTTTGAAGTAACTTGGTTGAGAGGTCTTATATCTGCATTTAACTCACAATATTAGCTTTATTAATACTTATTTACATCTCATACTAGGCACTTTCCGAAATCAGAGAAAGAAACAATGCCCATACTGAACAGCGTTCGGTTTAGTACTAGGTAAAACTAAATCCAAAGTGATAGAATATAAGACAACTGCCCTGGAAGAGAGCAGTCTGCTGGTCTGGTCATGCCATAAAAATTTCCCCTTCCCTGCTTTACTGTCAGCCCTGCCTCCTTAGGCAAGAGGGAGAAACCTGAGTACAAGCAGAATTTCCTTCCCAATAGTTCAGTACCAGTCTATGATTGAGGATACCTACAAGGGCACACTTATTTTGGGAGACCAATTTGGCCTTTCAGTTTCTGGAGAAAGTTAAAGGCACCAACAGCAAAATTGGTTTAACTGGCTCTTGTGACTGATGTACCCATTGTTTGCTGTAGAGAGGTGTTTAGAGGCAGGATGGAAGGCTACAGTTTGCTTCATCTATATTCTTTGTACTATGGGAGTTTCAGTGGGAGTTAGCTTAAATACCTTTTAGGATCCATACCTATGTCGTCTACAGAGATAAAGCCAAAGTTCTGAATAGTCATCTTCCATGCTACTTGATTGTGGTTGTCCCAAAGAATCATCACCTCGCTAGTTGCAGAAGTAAATATTTTCATTATGGATCTGCCCAAATGTCCCAGTCAGGATTGGTGTGGGGGCCCAATATTCCCTCCACTTAAAGTGCGGGACCATCTACACTATGTAGAGGAAGTCCAGGCTCTGGTTTCTGTTTTTACTGATTTTCAGGGGGCGGTTCAAAGCTATTGAAGTCAAACAAAACATTTACATTTACTTCAGTGGGCTTAGGATCAAGTCCTAGGTGTTTATTTCTACCTAATTTGCTGGCTTCACGTCTTATACAATTTTCTGTAAGTTTATGTTTCAGTTATGCATGGATCATTCTATTGTCAATGAAATTCCCTGTGGAGCGGAGAGGCCTGCATCAATGGTTTCTCATATTTTTTTCTTGGTTTATGGAATTGGTCTCCTCAATTATTTTTTGGAGTATTATTGCCAAATCCTTTATCAGGGGATTGAAACAGAGAATTAATTAATGTTTTCACAGTGCATTGCGCATGTAAAGTATTAAGTATCACATACCCATGGAGCTAGCAGCCTGTCCCATGACATGCACAATCAATCCTGCTCTTCTTTCTGGTTCCAACTCCCATGCCCCCCTTTCAAATTCCACTTACTACTGGAGTTTGGAATCATCCTTTCCCATTTTGCTCTTTGTTGCTGCTCTACCTTTTCCCCATTCCTCCCTTTCAGTACTTTTCTCACCCACTCCCATCCTTTGTAGCACTGTGTCCTGCTGTGCTATTGACAGCTCTTTGTAGAGTGGAATACTGCTAATGCCACTAATCATTCTCCCCTTCCAGCTCATTTGCATGTGCCCCTAGTGATTGAAATGAATCAGCAAATTAAGTTTTTGTACCAGTTAATTGGGATCCTGAATGCTCCATATTGCTTTACTGTTCACTTACCTGTATCATCCATCAATATGCAATACAGTTATACATAATTAACACAAAGCTACAAGGTTTTCCACTGAATCAGTTGTGCCACGTGTAACCTGAGTATAAAGTGCAGATGTCCACCATGTGGCCATAAGACTATGCCAGTGGCACTTCAGTGAATGGGCAACTACTGTTTATAGGGCATTGAAGTCTTAAACACAGTATCACCACTTTATCTTTTGAAAATACCACCAACATCCCTGGTATGATGCCTGTCTCTTCATTGCCCAAATCCTATTTTCAACTTATTTTCAAGGACAACCTACCTGTGAAACATCAATTCAGCACAATGCTCCACTAGCACAGCCTGTAAATGCCAGCAGCAATTACAGCATTTACTGACTTGAAAATTGAATCAACCTTCTAGAAAAGTAGAAAGGGGAGGAGCGGTAACTGGTTTGAAGCATATCTCTTATAAATTATGGCCCTCAACCTCCCTTGAGCAGTGAGAATAATTCTGGTAATATGACCAGTTCTGTACATTCTGTATACCACTACTATGTGCATGCTGCCTAGGTAAAGCTTTGGCTATCCACAAGGACTAAAGGGATTCTGTAACATACAATCCAAAAGATAAGAGCTTGGATCAGTGGATCTCTTTTGGGGAGAGTTTTGGTCAATTCATGACTGTTTCAGGCTTCCAAAAAAGACTTTCAAATAAAGTTATAATTTTCAAATAAAACAAAAAACAGCTGCTCAGGGGGCGACATAAGAAAACTTTGCCAAGTCTTAAAAGTCCAGCTTTTTTCTCTGGAGTAAAAAAGAATGCAATCTGCATCCTACAACTGGTCCATCTAAAGCAGTATGCTATCCTCAGCAGTGGCCAAAGCCAGAGGGTCAAACACCAAGGCTACACTCTGTTTATAAAACTGAGTCATGGACTGTAAATAACGTTACCCTCTTTTTTCTGGAGCAGTTTTTTACTGGAGCAGTTAAACAATTTCAGGGGTCTAGTGGGTTGTCTCCATTGGGAGGTGTGGGTGAGAGGTTGGGAATTGATGATGGAATTAGGTGTTTCTTTGATTCAATCCTGTTTATTCACAAAGAATATACAAAGTGAACACAGCAAGAGACCAAGTTTTTTTCTCACCCTCCCAAGTCTTTTTCAGCCTGCACTTTACCCTAAAGGTCCCTCTACCAGGGCTTCTCTGGCTCTTTTGCTCCTTCTCCATGTCCTATGTGTTTCTGCTGCTTTGTTCTCTATCACAGACACTGAGGCACGCAGCTCCACCAGTTAGTGCTTCAACCCTGCCTTTGCAATGTCAGTCCCAATGGGAGCCCATTGGATCAGCTTCTATTAAAGCCATGCCATGTGACTTTGTTTTGGGTGATGTTCTTATTATTTCAGCTGTCTGGTTCCATAAAGAAGCTTGACTGTTTCTCACAGGATCCTAAATGAAGGATGACAGTTATGCCCACCAGCTTCAATGAAGTTTCACCCAACCATCTAGCATAACAAAACTGTCTGTGAGCAGGAGGTTGGACTAGATGACCTTCTGAGGTCTCTTCCAACCCTAATCTTCTATGATTCTATGATACTTATGTGAACCAGGACCAATCATTGTGCCCTCTGCAACTGACTGTCATTGCCCAAGTCTTCAGCTCGGGGAGTTCCGCCGATGCAAGCTCTGTTCCAGATTATCTTGGACTACCTCTTATCACTGAGAGAGCAAGGCCTAGCCCTTTCCTCTCTAAAGGTCCACCTAGGGGCCATTTCAGCATTCTACCCAAAGGTTGACACTAAGTAGGTATTTTCAGATGAAATGGTCATTCATTTCCTCAAAGGTCTGGAGAGAGCATTTCAACAGATAAGAGAACCCTTCACACCATGGGACTAGAACTTTGTCCTCTTGAAACTGACACGGCCATCCTTTGAGCTGCTGGTGATGTGCTCTCTTCTGCATCTTTCATGTAAGATAACCTTTTTGGTGGTGATTACTTTGGCCAGGAGGGTTTTGGAGATTCAAGCCCAAACAGAAGAGCCTCCCATGCTGTTTTCTTTAAAGACAAAGTACAGCTTTAGCGACATCCGAAGTGCCTACTGAAGGTTGTGTCCCAATTCCATTACAACCAACGTACCTGTCTGCTGGTCTTTTACCCTAAGCCTCATGCAAATAGGGAAGAACAACGCCTGCATTCCTTGGATGTCAGATATGCTCTGGCTTTTTATATTGAAAGGATCAAACTGTTTCGTAGGTCACCACAGCTCTTTGTGGGGATTGCTGACAGGATGAAAGGGCTTTCGGTCTCCGCCCAGAGGATGTCGTTTTGGATCACATCCTCCATACAGATGTGCTATGACCTCGCGAGCATTCTCCCTCCATCAACCTTAATGGCCCACTCCATGAGGTCCCAAGCCTCCTTGGCGGCCTTCCTAGTGCAGGTCCCAATCCAGGACATATGCAGAGCAGTGACCTGGTCCTCAGTACACACTTTTTTGATGCAATGGGGGTGAGCGGTTCTACAGTCAGCCTATCCTTAATCTTCAAGCCCACCTCCAAATCTGCTTGCTAGTCACCTAAATTGGAATAGTCATGTGCAAGGACTCAAAGAATAAAAAGGAGTTACGTAACTTTCTGTAACTGTTGTTCTTTGAGATGTATTGCACATATCCATTCCAAGACCCACCCCAGGCCCCTCTCTCAGAGAGGTTGGTAAGAAGAAACTGAGGAGTGCAGGCTCGTGGAGGCCCTTTTATCAGCACTATGAGAACATGGCATCAGCTGAGCCAACAGATACCCCTAGTGGAAAAATCTCCAACATCTGTGCTCAGGGCACTCACACACCTAAATCGGAATGGAAATGTACAACACATCTCGAACAACAATAGTTACAGAAAGGTAGGTAACCATTTTATTTGAAGACACTGACTGCTGTATGTTAGAAGAATATCTCAATTTGAAATTGAATTTAAATAGATACGGCGGATTGTCATTACGTGATTAGAGTGAGTGCCCTATTTTACACTATTTGTAGTATAATGAATTGGAGTAAGATTGTTTTAAATGCTGCTCTAACTACGGAAAATGAAATGTGCACCTCATGAGTTTTTAATTGATCAGTGAACAAATTTTGAAACACAACAAATACCATCATCTTTTCATTTCATAACAAATTAGCAGTAAAGCCCCAATTCAGCATGTTACTTAAGTGCATGCCTACCTTTAAACCTGGGAATAATTCCATCTGGTTAGGCCTTGGTTTAAGTACTTTGTTGAATTGGGTCTTAAACCCTGAACAATTAAAGGAGCTGAAACCAGTTAAGTTCTGGATGTTTGTTCTCACCATAGTCAATAAACAGTACAGTTCCTTCTTCTAGCATTTGCAGCACTTGTTGAGCCAACCCAACAGCAGTTTTATCAGCACAATGAAGGGCCCTAAGGCCACCATGAAATCTAGTCAGTTGACACTCGTCAGCAACATGCACCATTGACTGATGGAGGCCACAATGACAAAGTCGGTCTTCGCACAGACTCCATATGTAGAGGCTGGCTGTGCATTTTGCTTGGCCAATTCGGCAATCTATTCAGCAGAATCCAAAGGTGACATGGCAGGTCAAATCCAGATAGTCAAATGGTTGGACCAGCAACAAGAAAACCATTTCAAACATCTTTAGTCCACCACTCATCGCGCCATAGGGTTGGTGCTGACAGATTCCAATCAGGCAGTTGAGACCACAGTGGACACCTCAATGTAAGTCGTGCTCTGGGGGGACTGAAAATGTCAATGTACAGAGGGACACCTGGATTGGCATGTAGCTTTTCCACCAGTCTGGCTGTAGACTGTCTGTGATGAATGTATGTAGGGGCTATGTTGCTCAGAACCTAGTCGCCATCGGATAGGAGTGGGACACAAGGTGCCTGTGATGATACACAGAGTGAAGTTCAATTCAGTGTCAACCAATTTAGTGTGAGGAGAATGAAACCACGCAGGAGCACACTATTCTGCTGTGGAATAGCAAAGTGCCAGATCTGAAGTGTGAAGTATCTGTGCGCCTGTGCTACATGTCGAACAGGCTAATTTGCTGATTAGATTATTCCTGGTCCTAATTTTGGTAGCAGTCTTTTTTAGATAGTCATGGAAAATCAAAGAGCGGTCCAATGTGACGCTAAGAGAAAATGGTGTTGCCTTGGGTTTGTTTTCCGTTGAGGATGACATCTGACTCACATTTAAGCGCTTGCATTGTTAAGGTGAAAGACACTCAAAACTCTCTTGGTCATACTTGGTTGGAGGTGCCAACTGCTATAGTAGGCTGCCATCTTGGCCAGATCAGCATTCAAGATGTTCTCTGATATAGTGAAAGAGCACGACTGGGTATCGCAGCAGATATAATCTGCATAGATACATTTGCATGACTGAGTCAGTGGCAGGTCATTTGTGTACAGATTAAACAGGATGGGTGCAAGCACGGTGCCTTGAGATAAGCTGTTGGATTGTCTTTGCCATGCATGTATTCTCTCCCCTATATTTACCCGAAAAAGCCTGTCACAAAGTAGAAGTTCTGCAATGTCTGCCACCCATGCTGGGAGAGCTCTTGACAGTTTTACCAAAAGACCAGTGTGCCATACCATATAGTACAGTATAACTGTATCACAACACTGATGAACCCTAAATCAGCTTCAGATTGCATCACTCTACCAGAGCAATACAGCAAATACACTTGCAGCACTTATTGGGTGGATTTGGCACCCCCATTCTGAACAGAAAACTTGAAGTGAACAAGTTCCATACAGCTATATTCAGAAACTGAATAATAATTTTTAAAATCCCAATATTACCAATTTTCTATAAAAGAGGAGATCAAGAAATAAATGGACCTTGAAAATGGTGTCTGTGACAAATGTGATATACAGAAAATACATGAGGTCTAGTAAAACAACAAAGGCCAAGGATTATTAAAAGGTGTCTGCTAAATTGAACATTCATCCCAAAGAGTTTACAGAGCATGGGGGGGAAGGGGGAGTATATAATGAAGGACAGGTGAAAAGATATTAGATAATTTAAACAATTATGTGTAGTTGATTGCAGACACGTGCAGTAATAAAGGGAAGTTAATATATTCCAAGGGCAGAAAGAACCACTCTGATCATCTAGTCTGACCTCCTGTGTAACACCAGCCACAGAACTTCCCCAAAATAATTCCTTTTGAACCAGAGCATATGTTTTAAAAACAATCCAAACTTGATTTAAAAATTGCCAGTGATGGAGAATCTACCACAACCCATGATAAATTGTTTCATTGGTTAACCGCGCTCACTATTAAAATTTTACACTGTTTCTTTGATTATGCCTTATTATCTAGCTTTAACTTCCAGACATTGAATCTTGTTATAGCTTTGTTTAATATATTGGAAAGCCCATTGTCAATATTTGTTCCCCATGTAGGTACTTATAGTCCGTAATCTTGACTTTAGTAAAGCTTTTGATATTGTTGTGCATGACCTTCTCATAAACAAACTAGGGAAATGCAACCTAGATGGAGCTACTGTAAGGTGGGTGCATAACTGGTTGGAAAACCATTCCCAGAGAGTAGTTATCAGTGGTTCACAGTCATGCCGGAGGGGCATAACAAGTGGGGTCCCATAGGGATCAGTTCTGGGTCTGGGTCTGTTCTAGATCTTCATCAATGATTTAGATAATGGCATAGAGAGTCCACTTATAAAGTTTGCAGGCGATACCAAGCTGGGAGGGTTACAAGTGCTTTGGAGGATAGGACAGGATTATAATTCAAAATGATCTGGACAAACTGGAGAAATGGTCTGAAGTAAATAGGATGAAATTCAATAAGGACAAATGCAAAGTACACCACTTAGGAAAGAACAATCAGTTGCACACGTACAAAATGGGAAATGACTGCCTAGGAAGGAGTACTGCGGAAACGGATCTAGGGGTCATAGTGGACCACAAGCTAAATACGAGACAAAAGTATAATGCTGTTGCAAAAAAAGAAAACATCATTCTGGGATGTATTAGCAGGAGTGTTGTGAGCAAGACACAAGAAGTAATTCATCCGCTTTACTCTGTGCTGATTAGGCCTCAGCTGAAGTATTGTGTCCAGTTCTGGGTGCCACATTTCAGAAATGATGTGGAAAAATTGGAAAAAGTCCAGAGAAGAGCAATAAAAATGATTAAAGGTCTAGAAAACATGACCTATGAGGGAAGATTGAAAAAAATGGGTTTGTTTAATCTGGAAAAGAGAAGACTGAGTGGGGGACATAGCAGTTTTCAAGTACAAGTTTTCAAAAGGTTGTTACAAGGGGGAGGGAGAAAAATTGTTCTTAATCTCTGATAGGACAAAAAACAATGGGCTTAAATTGTAGCAAGGGAGGTTTAGGTTGGACATTAATCACAGGTTTCAGAGTAGCAGCCGTGTTAGTCTGTATTCGCAAAAAGAAAAGGAGTACTTGTGGCACCTTAGAGACTAACAAATTTATTAGAGCATAAGCTTTCGTGAGCTACAGCTCACTTCATCGGATGCATTTGGTGGAAAAAACAGAGGAGAGATTTATATACACACACACAGAGAACATGAAACAATGGGTTTATCATACACACTGTAAGGAGAGTGATCACTTAAGATAAGCCATCACCAACAGCCGGGGGGGGGAAAGGAGGAAAACCTTTCATGGTGACAAGCAGGTAGGCTAATTCCAGCAGTTAACAAGAATATCAGAGGAACAGTGGGGGGTGGGGTGGGAGGGAGAAATACCATGGGGAAATAGTTTTACTTTGTGTAATGACTCATCCATTCCCAGTCTCTATTCTCCTACTCCTTTTCTTTTTGCGAATACAGACTAACACGGCTGCTACTCTGAAACCTGTGATTATGCAAGGCACTGAATTTAGCCGTATAGAGTGGAAATCTGTCAACTTCATGAAAAAACTCGCACAGATACAGACAGACATCATCTTCCTCTCCAAATGCAAACAGATGGACATCATACCGAAAGGACTGAAGGTAAAAAATCCATTACAATCTACATACCACACAGACTATGCTGACAGCTTGTGCCACACACTCTCAAGGAAACTGCGGAACCACCTGATCAACATCCTCTACAGCAAACGGGGAAAGATTAAGAATGAGCTCTCAAAACTGGATACTCTCATAAAGAACCAACCTTCCACACAAACTTCCTCGTGGCTGGACTTTACAAAAACTAGACAAGCCATTTACAAAACACACTTTGATTCTCTACAAAAGAAAAAGGACACTAAGCTATCTAAACTACTATGTGCCACAAGGGGCCACAACAATGGTTCCCGTAACCCACCCAGCAATATTGTTAATCTATCCAACTATACTCTTAGCCCAGCGGAAGAATCTGTCCTATCTCGGGGCCTCTCCTTTTGCCCCTCCACCCCCACGAACATGATACAGTTCTGTGGTGACCTAGAATCCTATTTTCGACGTCTCAGACTCAAGGAATATTTCCAACACACCTCTGACCAACATATTAACCCGCAGAGACCTTCCTGCCAACACTACAAAAAGAAGGATTCTGGGTGGACTCCTCCTGAAGGTCGAAACAGCAGCCTGGATTTCTACATAGACTGCTTCCGCCGACGTGCACGAGCTGAAATTGTGGAAAAGCAGCATCGCTTACCCCATAACCTCAGCCATGCAGAACACAGTGCCATCCACAGCCTCAGAAACAACTCTGACATCATAATCAAAAAGGCTGACAAAGGAGGTGCTGTCGTCATCATGAATAGGTCGGAGTATGAACAAGAGGCTACTAGGCAGCTCTCCAACACCACTTTCTACAAGCCATTACCCTCTGATCCCACTGAGAGTTACCAAAAGAAACTACAGCATTTGCTCAAGAAACTCCCTGAAAAAGCACAAGAACAAATCCGCACAGACACACCCCTGGAGCCCCGACCTGGGGTATTCTATCTGCTATCCAAGATCCATAAACCTGGAAATCCTGGACGCCCCATCATCTCAGGCATTGGCACCCTGACAGCAGGATTGTCTGGCTATGTAGACTCCCTCCTCAGGCCCTTCGTTACCAGCACTCCCAGCTATCTTCGAGACACCACCGATTTCCTGAGGAAACTACAGTCCATTGGTGATCTTCCTAAAAACACCATCCTAGCCACTATGGATGTAGAAGCCCTCTACACCAACATTCCACACAAAGATGGACTACAAGCCGTCAGGAACAGTATCCCCGATACTGTCACGGCTAACCTGGTGGCAGAACTTTGTGACTTTGTCCTGACCCATAACTATTTCACATTTGGTGACAATGTATACCTTCAAATCAGTGGCACTGCGATGGGTACCCGCATGGCCCCACAGTATGCCAACATTTTTATGGCTGACTTAGAACAACGCTTCCTCAGCTCTCGTCCCCTAATGCCCCTACTCTACTTGCGCTACATTGATGACATCTTCATCATCTGGACCCATGGAAAAGAAGCTCTTGAGGAATTCCACCATGATTTCAACAATTTCCATCCCACCATCAACCTCAGCCTGGACCAGTCCACACAAGAGATCCACTTCCTGGACACTACGGTGCTAATAAGCGATGGTCACATAAACACCACCCTATATCGGAAACCTACTGACCGCTATTTCTACCTACATGCCTCTACCATTCATCCACTCGATCCATTGTCTACAGCCAAGCGCTACGATATAATCGCAATTGCTCCAACCCCTCAGACAGAGACAAACACCTACAAGATCTCTATCATGCATTCCTACAACTACAATACCCACCTGCTGAAGTGAAGAAACAGATTGACAGAGCCAGAAGAGTACCCAGAAGTCACCTACTACAGGACAGGCCCAACAAAGAAAACAACAGAACGCCACTAGCCATCACCTTCAGCCCCCAACTAAAACCTCTCCAACGCATCATCAAGGACCTATAACCTATCCTGAAGGACGAGCCATCGCTCTCTCAGATCTTGGGAGACAGACCAGTCCTTGCTTACAGACAGCCCCCCAGTCTGAAGCAAATACTCACCAGCAACCACACACCACACAACAGAACCACTAACCCAGGAACCTATCCTTGCAACAAAGCCCGTTGCCAACTCTGTCCACATATCTATTCAGGGGATACCATCATATGGCCTAATCACATCAGCCACACTATCAGAGGCTCGCTCACCTGCGCATCTACCAATGTGATATATGCCATCATGTGCCAGCAATGCCCCTCTGCCATGTACATTGGCCAAACTGGACAGTCTCTACGTAAAAGAATGAATGGACACAAATCAGACGTCAAGAATTATAATATTCAAAAACCAGTTGGAGAACACTTCAATCTCTCTGGTCACTCGATCACAGACCTAAGAGTGGCTATACTTCAACAAAAAAGCTTCAAAAACAGACTCCAACGAGAGACTGCTGAATTGGAATTAATTTGCAAACTGGATACAATTAACTTAGGCTTGAATAGAGACTGGGAATGGATGAGTCATTACACAAAGTAAAACTATTTCCCCATGGTATTTCTCCCTCCCACCCCACCCCCCACTGTTCTTCTGATATTCTTGTTAACTGCTGGAATTAGCCTACCTGCTTGTCACCATGAAAGGTTTTCCTCCTTTCCCCCCCCTGCTGTTGGTGATGGCTTATCTTAAGTGATCACTCTCCTTACAGTGTGTATGATAAACCCATTGTTTCATGTTCTCTGTGTGTGTGTATATAAATCTCTCCTCTGTTTTTTCCACCAAATGCATCCGATGAAGTGAGCTGTAGCTCACGAAAGCTTATGCTCTAATAAATTTGTTAGTCTCTAAGGTGCCACAAGTACTCCTTTTCTTGTTGGACATTAAGAAAAACTTCCTGTCAGGGTGGTTCAGCACTGGAATAAATTGTCTAGGGAGGTTGTGGAATCTCAATCATTGGAGATTTTTAAGAGCAGGTGAGACAAACACCTGTCAGGGATGGTCTAGGTAATACTTAGTCCTGCCATGAGTGCAGGGGGCTGGACTAGATGACCTCTTGACCTCCCTCCAGTCCTAGGATTCTGTGATTCTAAGTCACCCTTAAACTTTCTCTTTGGTAAGCTAAATAGATCACTATAAGATATGTTTTCTAACCCTTTAATCATTTTTATGGCTCTTCTCTGGACTCCCCCATTTGTGCATGCAAAGATCTTATTAACCCATAGCATCATAGTGACAGCTAATGTTCAGCTGATTATCCATCATGACCCCAAAATCTTTTTCAGAGTTAATGCTTCCCAGTATTGAGTCCCCCATCCTGTAACTATGTCCTACATTCTTTCTTCCTATATTTACATTTAGCCATATTAAAATTCATATTGTCTCCTTTTGCCAAGGTTACTAAGCCGTCTGGATCACTCTGCATCAGTGACCGGTCTTCTTCATTATTTACCACTCCCTCAATTTTTGTGTCATGTGCAAACTTTAGAAGAGATGATTTTATGTTTTCTTCCACCTCACTGATAAAAATGTTAAAGAGTGTAAGGCCAAGAACTGATCCTTGCTTGATCTAACTAGAAAACACCCCAGATAATTATTCCCCATTTACAATTATATTTTGAGACCTATAAATTAGCCAGTTTTTAATCCAATTAATGTGTGCCATGCTAATTTTACCTCACTCAGCTTGTCTCTCTAATATCTAAGGAACAACACAGCTACAACAACACTGCATACAACATATATTAATTTTGTATCATTCTAGTTTTTTTTATCAAAATGTTGTGCAGTACCAACTCAAATACTTTATAGAACTCGAAGCATATTACCTCAACAGTATTACGTTTATCAAACTTGTAATTTCATAAAAAACAAATCAAGTTAGTTTGACAGGATCTGTTTTACATAAACCAATGTTGATTGTCATTAATTATGTTGAATACTGAGATGTTAACTTAAATCTATTCACTACTATTTCTGTCTTTCTTTTAGAAGGTCCCTGCCTTCTAAAAATGGATTTCCCCTTTTCTGCACTCAAGATTAGCAGAATGAGGGAGGCTCTCACATTTTCCAAGCAGAGATTGTTGGACTTTATTACTCACCTATCACTATGTTGGGATATGTCCCTGCATAGGCCTCCTCCTCCTCCTCCCTCACAGTAGCTGAACTAACTTATAGATATGAGGGGAACCAAGCCTGCAGTATTCCCCTTTCTCATCCACTATGTGCTGATAACCACCCCCATCCACTCTTGAAAATTAAGGCTACTGCCTCAGCCAGAGCTCCCAGTCTTTGCCAGACCAAGGAGCAAAAGTGCTCATGGCAGTAATGAACCCAAGTCTTCTGCGAGGCCATGATTTGCATTATTTACCAGGCAAGTGGATCAAATTATAGCCAGCTCCTGTTTGTCAAAATACATTAACTCTTTCCTGTTTTCACAGTTGACTCTGCTTATTCCCTGTTCAAGTTTTAGAACACATGGCTGCCCTTTACCAGAATTCCCTGAAATGCCTAATTCACACAGATGCAGAGAGGCTTTTCAAAACTAAGGGCTAAATCTGTCACTTATGTGCTAACCCCCTGAAAGAGAAAAGCTACATCAAACCCTTAGTGTCCCCTTCATTGAAGTTCCTGACACATGCTTCCCTTGTGTGGAAGGAGAAGCAATCGCATAGAGCAGCACTCATCTTCGGAGTTTAGAAGGAAACTTCCCCTATGGCAGATTTTTGCATAATTGTCAGCTATGGAATTTCTTCCACCTTCTTCTGAAGCAGCTGGTGACTGTCTGAGACAGGACAGTGGACTAGATGCACCATGGCTCTAATCCAGTCAGGCAGTTCCTGTGCTCATACGGAATAGGCTGGGCCTTATATTCTCATGGAGCCAGAGAAGCTAAAGGCAATTTTAGCTCAAATATGGTTAATCTCAGGCTTCCAGCAATATTTATCCCAGTGCTCAGTGCCTTTCTGCTACTTCCATGGCTAGCTCTATTGTGATACTGAAGTTGAACACCTTCTCCATGACTCCACACCACTAGCTCCTGTTCCTCCTTCAGGAAACAGCAGAAGCCATAGCCCAGACATTAATGGTGCTGTCAGCAGTAGCAGGTGGCTTTCCTGCCAAAAAAAATCTCCATAGAGGGGCTGGAAGGAGGAAGGGGAGAGCATCACAGGAAATCCTCTTTGCTTCTTCAATTTCTCACAAGTATCTCCTTTGCCCTCCTCTACAGTATAAAATAAAGGGGAAAATTTAGCTCAGTGATTTTTTGAAGTCCAGGAAGTATAGCTCACAATTATCCTTTCCTTCCCCTAGCTATGGAATCCTGTAAAATCTCTGGGGCAAATGTTAATACATTCTTAGTTTTTGTAAGGACCATAATACAAGAACAAAAAACATAGCAAAACAGGTTTCAGAGTAGCAGCCGTGTTAGTCTGTATTCGCAAAAAAGGAAAAGGAGTACTTGTGGCACCTTAGAAACTAACAAATTTATTTGAGCATAAGCTTTCGTGAGCTACAGCTCACTTCATCGGATGCATTCAGTGGAAAATACAGTGGGGAGATTTATATACACACATAGAGAACATGAAACAATGGGTTTTATCATGCACACTGTAAGGAGAGTGATCACTTAAGATGAGCTATTACCAGCAGGAAGGAGGGGGGGAAGGAGGAAAACCTTTTGTGGTGATAATCAAGGTGGGCCATTGCCAGCAGTTAACAAGAACGTCTGAGGAACAGTGGGGGGTGGGGTAGGGGGAGAAATAACATGGGGAAATAGTTTTACTTTATGTAATGACTCATCCACTCCCAGTCTCTATTCAAGCCTAAGTTAATTGTATCCAGTTTGCAAATTAATTCCAATTCAGCAGCCTCTCGTGGGAGTCTGTTTTTGAAGTTTTTTTTGTTGAAGGATAGCCACTCTCAGGTCTGTAATCGTGTGACCGGAGAGATTGAAGTGTTCTCCGACTGGTTTTTGAATGTTATAATTCTTGACGTCTGATTTGTGTCCATTTATTATTTTACGTAGACACTGTCCAGTTTGACCAATGTACATGACAGAGGGGCATTGCTGGCACATGATGGCATATATCACATTGGTAGATGCGCAGGTGAACGAGCCTCTGATAGTGTGGCTGATGTGATTAGGCCCTATGATGGTGTCCCCTGAATAGATATGTGGACAGAGTTGGCAATGGGCTTTGTTACAAGGATAGGTTCCTGGGTTAGTGGTTCTGTTGTGTGGTGTGTGGTTGCTGGTGAGTATTTGCTTCAGGTTGGGGGCTGTCTGTAAGCAAGGACTGGCCTGTTTCCCAAGATCTGTGAGAGTGTTGGGTCGTCCTTCAGGATAGGTTGTAGATCCTTGATGATGCGTTGGAGAGGTTTTAGTTGGGGGCTGAAGGTGATGGCTAGTGGCGTTCTGTTATTTTCTTTGTTTGGCCTCTCCTGTAGTAGGTGACTTCTGGGTACTCTTCTGGCTCTTTTAACCCGAGAAGCCATTTGGGTTTGGCTCAGGATTTGGGCAAAGATTCAGCCTTTGTATTTGATATGAACAATTCACTCATTGCTGATGCTATTTCTGGTGCGTCCCTCTTTAGTTGTGCTGTACTGATAGGAGACCAGCAACCATTTACTAGCTCCACATCAGTTCCTGCAGCATTTCAACTGCATCTTAATTCCCCTTTGAAAAGGACTAACACAACTGATCCTGTCAAGTGTGAAGAGTTCATAGGGAAGATACGTGGCTAGGTCAATACATACTTAGGAAATTGGGTCAAAAGAAACCGTTACTTACTGTAACTGTGGTTCTTTGAGATGTGATGAGGATGTGTATTATGTTTAGGTGTGTGCAGGCCCAGCACACCAGAGCCAGAAAACTTTGCCTAACAGTACCCAGAGGGGGTGGTATTTGCTCCTTCTGGCAATATCCCCATACCTGGCTATATGAGGCAGCTTTGCTTTGACCCCTGCTCAGTTCCTTCACACCAAATGCCCAAAGACTAGACTATGTATTCCACTCAGGTGGCTCTCAAGCAGTACCCACAGGAGGTGGAGCTCGGAGTCTATTTAAACAAAGATTTCAGGACCTCCTTCCCAAAGTTTGCGTCAGTTCTGGATGTGGCAGTAATGGCATAGTGATTCATAAACATATGTATCAACGACCATGTGGCAGCCCTTCAAACATCCTATATTGAGATAGTCTGTGAAGAGATTGCTTGTCCTTTCAGACAGTCTATATATAGCATAAACAGATGCGGCAAAGCACAAAAAGATTTAGTCCTGTCCAGGTGGAAGGAAAGACACCATCTAACGTGTGAAGGCGTTGCTCCTCTGGGGATGAATGCAGTTTAGGAAAGAACATAGGGAAATACACTGCCTGGTTCAAATGAAACTGAGACACCACTTTAGACAGAAATTATGGGTGTGGCCGCAAAGTCACTTTGTCTTTGGAGAATTGCGTATAAGGAGGCTCTGCCATCAAAGCCTGCAACTCTCTCACACTCCTTGCTGATGTTATCACCACCAGGAATGCAGGTTTTTGACCCAAAAAAGGAAAGGGAGAAGATGCCATAAACATGAACGGAAGTCCCATCAGAGCTGCTAAGACTGTGTTAAGGTTCCACAAAGGAATTGGTTCTCGCACAGTGGATGGAGACAAAGAATACTTTTAAGTATTTTGCTACCATTGCATTGGAAAATACCCATCTTCCATAAATGGATGGATGAAATGCTGAAATTGCCATCAGATGCATCCTCATGAGCTAAGTATAAGGCCCAGCAACTGAAAATGCAGCAAGTACTCCAAGATGTCCCAGATACAAGCCAGCATTTGTTAAACTCTGCGAGCCAACAACCACATTGAAAACCGCTTCCATTTTGCTGAATAGACCATTCTTGTAGGGTGCTTTCTCCTATTGAGTAGAACCTCTTGAACAGCTGTTGAAAATCACTCTTCCTCCTCATTCAGCCACACAGCAGCCATGCAGTGAGATGCAGAGAGCTGAGCACAGGATGCAAAGTGTGACCATGATCCTATGTGAGTGGGTTGGGATGGAGAGTGTAGGATGCTGAATCAACAATGTGAGGTCAGAGAACCAACATTGCCTCAGCTATGTTTGGGCAATGAGGATGAGCTTGGCCCAATCTGCTTTCAGCTTGAGGATGACCTGTGGAATGATTGGAATCAGAGGAAAAGCATACAGACTATCCAATTACCAGCTCAGGTAGAAGGTGTCAGTCAGGGAGCCCAAACTGAGGGCCCCTCGAGCAGAACAGATGGCATTTTCTATTGTCTCTTCTAATGAAAAGGTTGATTGTCAGGATGTCCCAAGATGTAAAGATGACTCACAGAACACTCATGACTTAGGGAAAAATTCCTGCCGAGATGGTCTGCGAGACAATTCTGGACCTCAGGCACAGGATCCGCTATTGAAGTGATATGCTCCTCCCTGCAGAACTGCCACAACCAGATTGCCTCTAGGCAGACTACATTGGAATGTGCTCCCCCTTGCCTGTTCGCCTACCTGTATTACATCACGGTGTTATTGTAGATAAGTAAATGAACCACTGAGCCCCTGACACAATCTAGAAAAGTGTGACAGGCGTTATAGGTGGCCTGAAGTTTCGGCACATTGATATGCAGAGAAGTTTCTTGCTCTAATCACAGACCCTGAACTTTCAGCTACCTCAGAAAAATTGCCACATGAAAATAAGCATCCTGAAGGTCCAGAGCAGCAAGACATCATTCTGAGTCATCTCAGGGAGGATAGTTGATAGGGTGATCATTTGGAATCTCATGTATCTGGTATATTTCTTGAGGCTGTGGAGAGCAAGAATAGGTCTCACCCCCTCCTTTGGATTTGGGAACCAGAAAGTACCAGAAATAAAAACCTTCACTTCAGTGTTCTAGAGGAACCTCCTCCATCGCTCCCAAAGCTGGTACAGACCAGACATGAGCAATATCTTCTGAGAGGGGTCCCTGAAGAGGGATGAGGGAGGGTGGAGAGGAACTAGATAACATAGCCCATTCTGACAGTGCTTATGAACCAGGTGTAGGGGTAATTAAGCCCTCGGTGAAAGAGAGCCAACCTGTCCCCAAACAGAGGAGACGGAGTAATAAGACGTCACAAGTGGACAGCTGCTCTGAACAAACAAGTCAAAATAGGCACTTAGGGGGCACTGGAGGAGGGTATGTCAACTGGCTGAACCCAGAACCTGAACGCCTCCGTCTTTGGGACCTATGCCCCTTTCTGTGGTTGTCCCACTACTTCAGGAGAGAGAAATACTGCCCAAAAAGGTGGTGTGGGAGGTACTATTGCAGCTGCAGTTTCTGACTGCCATAATATTGCCTTTGTACTACCAGCATATACCTGCCCAAGGAATATAGGGTAGCCCTAGAATCCTTGAAGGAATGTAAATTTTCATCTGAAAAGAGCACTTTACCATCAATGGGCAGGTCCTCTATAGCCAGCTCCCTGCTGCATGTCAGGAGAAATGCCTGAATGCAGCCAGGATGCCCTGCTCATGGTCACCGCTGATGCCATCACTCTGGCTGAAGTGTCTGCCATGTCTAGCACAGACTGTAGTAATGTCTTGGCCACCAAGCAGCCTTCAGTAGTAAATGCCTGAAATTCCTCCCTGCAGGTTTCAGGCAGCTTGATTTCAAATTTAGACATTGCCATCCAAGTTACAAAATCGTATTTGGACAGCAGCACCTAGATTCATAGATATTAAGGTCAGAAGGGACCATTATGATCATCTAGTCTGTCCTCCTGCACAACGCAGGCCACAGAATCTCACCCACCCACTCCTGAGAAAAACCTCTCACCTATGTCTGAGCTATTGAAGTCCTCAAATCGTGGTTTAAAGACTTCAAGGAGCAGAGAATCCTCCAGCAAGTGACAAGTGCCCCATGCTACAGAGGAAGGTGAAAAACCTCCAGGGCCTCTTCCAATTCCTTCTCGAACCCAAATATGGCGATGAGCTAAACCCTGAGCATATGGGCAAGATTCACCATCCAGATACTAGAGAAAATTCTTTCCTGGGTAACTCAGATCCCACCCCATCTAACATTCCATCACAGGCCATTGGGCCTATCATAAATATAAAGGGAAGCGTAAACACCTTTAAATCTCTCCTGGCCAGAGGAAAAACCTTTTCACCTGTAAAAGGTTAAGAAGCTAAGACAACCTCACTGGCACCTGACTAAAATGACCAATGAGGAGATAAGATACTTTCAAAGCTGGGACGGGGGGCGGGGAAGAACAAAGGGTTCTCTCTGTCTGTGTTGTCTTTTGCCGGGACCGGAGCAGGAATGCAGGTCAGAACTCCTGTAAAGAGTTAACAAGCAATCTAGTTAGATATGCGTTAGATTCTGTTTTGTTTAAATGGCTGATAAAAATAAGTTGTTATGAATGGAATGTCTATTCCTGTTTTTGTGTCTTTTTGTAACTTAAGGTTTAGCCTAGAAGGATTCTCTATGTTTTGAATCTGATTACCCTGTAAGGTATTTACCATCCTGATTTTACAGAGGTGATTCTTTTACTTTTTCTTTAATTAAAATTCTTCTTTTAAGAACCTGCTTGCTTTTTCATTGTTCTTAAGATCCAAGGGTTTGGGTCTGTGTCCACCTATGCAAATTGGTGAGGATTTTTATCAAGCCTTCCCCAGGAAAGGGGGTGTAGGGCTTGGGGGGAATTTGGGGGGAAAGACGTTTCTAAGTGGGCTCTTTTCCTGTTATATTTGTTAGACGCTTGGTGGTGGCAGCAATAAGGTCTAGGGACAAAAGGTAAAATAATTTGTACCTTGGGGAAGTTTTAACCTAAGGTGGTAAAAATAAGCTTAGGGGGTTTTTCATGCAGGTCCCCACATCTGTACCTTAGAGTTCAGAGTGTGGAAGGAACCTTGACAGGGACTATTTACCATGAATATTTAAAGATCAATTAATTGCCACAATCTTGTTATCCCTTCCTACCATCTCCTCCATAAACTTATCAAGTAGAATCTTAAAGTCAGATAGGTCTTTTGCCCCCACTGCTTTCCTTGGAAGGCTATTCCAGAACTTCCCTCCTCTGATGGTTAGAAACCTTCATCTAATTTCAAGTCTAAACTCCCCAATGGCCAATTTATATCCATTTGTTCTTGTGTCCACATTTGTACTGAGCTTAAATAATTCCTCTCCCTCTCCGGTGTTTATCCCTCTGATATATTTATAGAGAGCAACCATATCTTCCCTCAACTTTCTTTTGGTTAGGTTAAACAAGCCAAGTTCCTTGAGTCTCCTTTCATAAGACAGGTTTTCCAGTCCTCAGATCATCCCAGTAGCCCTTCTCTGTACCTGTTCCAGTTTGAATTCATCCTTCTTAAACGTGGGAGACCAGAACTGCAAACAGTATTCCAGGTGAGGTCTCACCAGTGCCTTCTATAACAGTACTAAAACCTCCTTATCTCTACTGGAAATACCTCGTCTGATGCATCCCAAGACCACATTAGCTTTTTTCACGGCCATATCACATTGACGGCTCATAGTCATCCTATGATCAACCAATACTCCAAGGTCCTTCTCCTCCTCTGTTACTTCTAATTGATGCGTCCCCAGCTTATAACTAAAATTCTTGTTATTAATTCCTAAATGCATAACCTTACACTTCTCACTTTTAAATTTCATCCTATTACTATTACTCCAGTTTACAAGGTCATCCAAATCTTCCTGTATGATATCCCGGTCTCTCTCTAAATTGGCAATACCTCCCAGCTTTGTATCATCTGCAAACTTTATTAGCACACTCCCACTCTTTGTGCCGAGGTCAGTAATAAAAAGATTAAATAAGATTGGTCCCAAAACCGATCCCTGAGGAACTCCACTGGTAACCTCCCTCCAGCCTGACAGTTCACCTTTCAGTAGGACCCACTGTAGTCTCCCTGTTAACTAATTCCTTATCCATCTTTCAATTTTCATATTGATCCCCATCTTTTCCAATTTAACTAATACTTCTCCATGTGGCACGGTATCAACTGCCTTACTGAAATCTAGGCAAATTAGATCCACTGCGTTTCCTTTGTCTAAAAAATCTGTTACTTTCTCAAAGAAGGAGATCAGTTTGGTTTGGCACGCTCTACCTTTTGTAAAACCAAGTTGTATTTTGTCCCATTTACCATTCACCTCAATGTCCTTAACTACTTTCTCCTTCAAAATTTTTTCCAAGACCTTGCATACTACAGATGTCAAACTAACAGGCCTGTAGTTACCCGGATCACTTTTTTTTCTTTTCTTAAAAATAGGAACTATGTTAGCAATTCTCCAATCATACGGTACAACCCCTGAGTTTACAGATTCATTAAAAATCCTTGCTAATGGGCTTGCAATTTCATGTGCCAATTCCTTTAATATTCTTGGATGAAGACTATCTGGGCCCCCCGATTTAGTCCCATTAAGCTGTTCGAGTTTTGCTTCTACCTCAGATATGGTAATATCTACCTCCATATCCTCATTCCCATTTGTCATGTTACCATTCTCCCTAAGGTCCTCTTTAGCCTTATTAAAGACTGAGGCAAAGTATTTGTTTAGATATTGGGCCATGCCTAAATTATCCTTAACCTCCATTCCATCCTCAGTGTTTAATGGTCCCACTTCTTCTTTCTTTGTTTTCTTCTTATTTATATGGCTATAGAACCTTTTACTATTAATTCTCTTTGCAAGGTCCAACTCTACTTGACTTTTAGCCTGTCTCACTTTATCCCTACATATTCTGACCTCAATAAGGTAGCTTTCCTGGCTGATCCCTCCCATCTTCCACTCCCTGTATGCTTTCTGCTTTTTCTTAATCACTTCTCTGAGATGCTTGCTCATCCAGCTTGGTCTACAACTCCTGCCTATGAATTTTTTCCACTTTCTTGGGATGCAGGCTTCCGATAGCTTCTGCAGCTTTGATTTAAAGTAATCCCAGGCCTCCTCTGCCTTTAGAGCCATAAATTCTTCAGTCCAATCCACTTCCCTAACTAATTTCCTTAATTTTTGAAAGTCATCCCTTTTGAAATCAAAAATCATAGTTGCAGACTTATTTTTGTTAATCCTTCCATTTAGTTTGAACTGAATTAGCTCATGATCACATGAACTAAGATTGCCCCCTACAACCATTTCTTCTATGAGGTCCTCAGTACTCACCAAAACCAAATCTAAAATGGCATCCCCTCTAGTCAGTTCAGCAACTACTTGATGAAGGAATCGATCAGCTATCGCATCTAGGAAAATCTGAGCCCTATTATTATTACTAGCACTGGTCCTCCAGTCTATATCTGGGAAGTTAAAGTCTCCCATGATCTCGCAGTTTCCATTAGTATTTACTTCATTTAAAACATTAAAGAGGGCTCTATCCTTATCCAAATTAGATCCCGGAGGTCTATAGCACACCCCAAGCACTATCGCACGGGAGGCTCTAGTAGTTTTCTTCCCCAATGTAATTTTTGCCCAGACAGACTCTGTCTTATCCATTCCATCGCTTCTTATTTCTTTACATTCTACCTCATCATTGATATACAATGCTACTCCACCACCTTTACCTTTATTTCTGTCTTTCCTAAACAGCACATACCCTTCAAGACCTGTAGTCCAGTCATGACTACTATTCCACCATGTTTCTGTTATCCCTAGAATATCTGGTTTCACTTGCACTTCAGTAGCTCTAGTTCCTCCATTTTGTTACCTAGGCTCCTCGCATTGGTGTACAAACATCTTAATTTTTGCTGTTTGGCCTCGCTCATGTTTTGTACCTTATTAGGCACAGTCATTCTACAGGCAGTATAACCTATTAGACTGGTATCCACACTGCCCTCGCTCCTTATATACATTCTCCTACCCACGGCTGTATCCTTTCTTACTTCGTTTTCTTCCCACTCAATGCTAAAATCCGGCATGGAGATTACCTGGACATCTCCCAACCATCTCCCCCAAATTCCTAGTTTAAAGCTCTCTTAATCAGTTGTGCCAGCCTCCATCCTAAAAGTGTGTTTCCTTCCCTACTCAGATGAAGTCCATCCCAAGAGAACTGTCCTCTGTCCATGAATGCCTCCCAGTGGCCATACATCCCAAAGCCCTCCTTATAGCACCACTGCCTAAGCCATCTGTTGATAGTCATAATCTTGTCACACCTTTGTTGCCCTTCTCTAGGAACAGGCAGAATCCCACTGAAGATCACTTGAGCCTCGATTTCCTTAAGTGTCTTCCCCAGCCTAGCATAGTCTCCCTTAATACTTTCCGGTGAGAATTTAGCCGTATCATTTGTTCCCACATGAAGGATAATTAGGCGATTCTTTCCCTCTGCCTTTAGGATCCTTTTCAACCTCAGGTCTACATCCCATATCTTAGCACCTGGAAGACAGCACACCCTTCTATTCTCTGGATCAGCTCTGGTTACAGGCCTGTCTATTCTTCTCAGTAAAGAGTCCCCGATCACATAAACCTGCCTTTTCCTAGTGATGGTGCTATTCTCCAGTCTGGTTTGCAATCCACATTTGCAGGGGAAAGGAGGCATAGATCTTTCTACCCATCAAGTCCTTTCTCTCAGAGTTTTGTCCTTAAGAGTGGATTTAAATCTTCCCTGCTGAGTTCTGTTATTCACTGCAGCTACAACAAGGGAATTAGGAGCCAGGAGGGAGTAAAAATCCTCAAATCCCTACATTGGTACAAGTAGCATTTCTCTAAATGCTTCGGAGTAGGAAACACCAAAGAACAACCTTCGCAGGCTGCAGGAGTGCATCATTAATGGGGAGGGCCACCCTCCCTGGAGCAGACAGCTGCAGAACGTCTAGCAAGTGATGAGTATTTTCCTGCAAGAACACCATCTGGATGCCCAAAAAAGCAGCCACATGCTGCAAAAGGTCCTGCTAGCCCTTGAAGTCCTCAGGCACTGAGTGGTAGGAAGAGCAGGCACTGCTGAATCGTCCAGGGTATGCAGTCACCACAACCATACTGGTGCACCTGGACTGTTCAATTCCGGAGGCTCCACAAGGGGAAGGTCAACTTGTTTCAGCGTTTGCCATGCATTGACAGCCCCAGCCACCAAAATGCCTGATGATCTCACCTTGGTTGGAGTGAGATAAGGCGTGCGACCTCCATGATTGAGTAGCATTCCATGGATTACATGGGGGCCATGAGCATAAGAGTTGGGCATTGGTGGCCAGTGGGTGTCAGGCTAGGGGCTCGTCTGACCTGTGTGAAGAGTGCCAATCTCAGTACCCGTGTTGCTCCATGAACAGCCCCTGATGTGGGCCAGATGATGGACAGCAGGAGAATCCCGACATGGATGTTGTGGAGTCTTGGGTCTCTGGGGATAAGGGAGGTGCCAGACCCAGGATGCAAGCTACCAGTCCAACTCATCTGTCGTATGGGGGGAGGGGGTTCCAAAGGTGAAAACAGTACTGAAGTCAGGAACGGTGCCAATGCAGCCAAAGTGGAGGGTGGGGAATGTCACAAAGGCAATATCAGTTGCATGAGGTCAAGTATTAGGGGGAAGCCGTGTTAGTCTGTATCCTCAAAAACAACAAGGAGTCCAGTAGCACTTTAAAGACTAACAGATTTATTTGGGCATAAGATTTTGTGGGTAAAAAACCCACTTCCTCAGATGCAGGGAGTGAAAATTATAGATGCAGGAATTATATACTGACACATGAAGAGAAGGGAATTACCTCACAAGTGGAGAACCAGTGTTGACAGGTCCAATTCGATCAGGGTGGATGTGGTCCACTTCCAATAACTGATGAGGAGGTGTCAATTTCAGGAGAGGCAAAGCTGTTTTTGTAATGAGCCAGCCACGCCCAGTCCCTATTCAAGCCCAGATTAATTGTGTTAAATTTGCAAATGAATTTTAGTTCTGCAGTTTCTCTTTGAAGTCTGTTTCTGAAGTTTTTTTGTTCAAGTATGGCTACTTTTAAATCTGTTATAGAATGGCCAGGAAGATTGAAGTGTTCACAGATTATGTGAGGTTCACTGGTGCTAACAAGGTCCCCTGTGCTGAGCCAGGCACCAGCTTCACTCCTGCAGTTTGTGGCAGGGGAATATTGGGATGCGATGCTAACAGATCCGAAGGTTCAGCACCGCATCCAGAGAGTTCCAGCAAGTTGTGGATGCCATAATCCTGGCAAAGTCTTGGACTAAATGAGAACTCAGGACAGAATGGCAGAGGATGCTCACCACCCCTGTCATAAATATAAGGGAAGGGTAACCACCTTTCTGTATACAGTGCTATAAAATCCTTCCTGGCCAGAGACAACATCCTGTTACCTGTAAAGGGTTAAGAAGCTCAGCTAACCTGGCTGGCACCTGACCCAAAGGACCAATAAGGGAACAAGATACTTTCAAATCTTGGGGGTGGGGAAAGGCTTTTGTTTGTGCTCTTTGTTTACGTGTTTGTTCTCTCTTGGGACTGAGAGACGCCAGACAGAAATTCATCTTCTCCAACCCATCCTAATCCAAGTCTCCAATGTTGCAACCAGTATAGGTAAGTCAGGCAAGACGGATTAGTTTATCTTTTGTTTTATGTGAATTTTCCCTGTGTTAAGGGGGAGTTTATTCCTGTTTTCTGTAACTTTAAGGTTTTGCCTAGAGGGGGATCCTCTGTGTTTTGAATCTGAATACCCTGTAAAGTATTTTCCATCCTGATTTTACAGAGGTGTTTCTTTTACCTTTTCTTTAATTAAAATTCTTCTTTTAAGAACCTGATTGGTTTTTCATTTTTCTTAAGATCCAAGGGTTTGGGTCTGTGTTCGTCTGTACAAATTGGTGAGGATTATTATCAAGCCTTCCCCAGGAAAGGGGGTGTAGGGCTTGGGGGGATATTTTGGAGAAATACGTCTCCAAGTGGTCTCTTTCCCTGTTTTTTGTTTAAAACACTTGGTGGTGGCAGCATACCGTTCAAGGATAAGGCAAAGTTTGTACCTTGGGGAAGTTTTTTACCTAAGCTGGTAAGAATAAGCTTAAGGGGTCTTTCATGCGGGTCCTCACATCTGTACTCTAGAGTTCAGAGTGGGGAAGGAACCCTGACAACCCAGAATATGCCAGTGGTGTGGAAACAGTCAGTCCTGGCATCATTGTTGTCTGTTCCGGCCTCAACAGATACCTCGGGGCCAGAACTGGAGTCAACGCTACAGGACCTCACATCCCTACGTGGTACCAGAGAGTGATTGGCAAGACCCTCTCCATCCCACGTGCCAGCAGTAGTGCTCTGCTTATCCATCCTTCCTGTTCGAGGAAGAAGTTTCCACAAGGCCTGGAGGGGTCTTGATCGGACTTGAGACCTTTTTTTGGTGCACTCAATGGAGAGCGGCTTCTCTGGAGAGGTCCTGGCTCCAGAGCATGAGATGGTACTACTCACAGTACCACTGACATAGCCTAAGGGTGACTTTCAGTCTGCCACAGGCCTTGGTGCCGAAACAGATCTCCTGGCCTGTTCCAGAAGGTGCTATTCCAGGTGACTGTCTCTAGCTATTTGAGTCCACTTTGTGAACAATTTACAAATTGAACACCATACTTTGGCATGAGCTTCGCCCAAGCAAAGCAAGTACCTCATGTGGGGAGCATCATTAGGGATCTCTGCTATGATGGACAATGTTTGAACTCTGGTGATGCCCTCAACAGAGAAAAAATTAACTAAGCTAACTAACACTAACTCGAAGAATGAGAGGAATTGTGAGGTTAAGAACCACACAGAGCTCCAACACCAGCCATGGGCAATAAGAAGGAACTGAGAGGAGAGCACCACTGCCTCATAGCCAGGGGAGTAGCTATGGCCATGAGGTGCAAACTCTTCCCTTTATGGGTACTGCTAGGCAACTTATCTGGCCCTGATGAGCTGGGCGCACCTACACCTAAAAGAGGAACACACCGCTGCATCTGCCAAAAGAAGGAGGTAGGCTTCTCAGGATTGCCCATGGCAGTAGCTACAGCTTATAATATGCAACTTAATTATTAGAGGCCACTTATGCAATAAAAGGCAGTTTCAGGAGCTAGATGGAAAGCTACTATAACTACTAAATTCTAGCAAAAATGAGGATACAAGATCTTGGGGATTGAATAGAAACATTTAAAAGATCAAAGAAAAAGTTTTGTAGTCTTGTCCTGCTCCAATTGTTCCTCTTGTTCTCAGTGGAAAGACCATGGTGACCCACCTAACCTCATGCATCATTTTAAAAGGTGAAACTAAGAACAATTTAACATAGTTCCTGTTAGGAAAGTGATTTTAAGGAACAATTGGCCTATTTTAAAGCAGTAGCAGACTCCTGAGATGCAGGACTGCAGCTGCTGTATGAACAGCAGACAAAATTCACTTTTCTGCAACTAGTCCTTTATGATGTCTCAGAAAACTATTAATAAAAGGCTTAACTGCAGGAGTGATGTCCTCCCACTTTTGACACAGTTCATCGTGCTATCCACCATACCTTGGATCCCAGCCTAATGGGATGGGGATAGGGTCACAGGCATTTTTGTCACATCACAGATGAGTGGTCTGACAGATTTATAGGATTCAACATATCCAAGCATTTCCTTTTCCTTCTGGTCTTTCAAGACAGTTTAATTTCACTAGGGATTATCTTTCTGCAACCTTAAATGCAACAATGAATTGGACACATATTTACTGAGTTATATAATGGGCATATAGATTTATTTATTCAGCAAAATCAGTTTATAGCGCCTCATATTAACTAGCAACAAGTGGTTTATTTGAAAACTCTAGTGATTTTTGACCAGTTGTTTACATAAAAAAAGGCATTTTTTATGTAAGTAGTAGTGGTACTATTTTCAGCAGCCTTTTTACAGAATGAAAGATACAGCTTTTGCACTGACTGTTCTTAGCGCACTTGGACTTCTTCGTACAAAACATTTCTAAACTGTTGACTAATCATTAGGAAAACTTGCATCCTAGAATCAGCAGGGTGAACTCTTTATATAAAAAGACAATGTTTGGGCCTGACAAAAATATTACTTATGAGTAAGGCTATGTTTTAGTCACTGGTATTTTTAGTAAAATTCATGGACAGGTCATGGGCAGTAAACAAAAATTCATGGCCTGGACCCTGTCTATGATTTGTACTATATACCCCTAACTAAAACTTGGGTTGGAGGTGCTTGGGGGTAGGGTGGGGTGTGGTCCGGGGGCACAAGTGCTGGGGGCGTGGCCTGGGACCCCCGCTGGTGCTGGGAGGGTGGGTGGACAGTGGCCTACAGCCCAGGACCCCCTTTGGTGCTAAGGGAGGGTGGAAGGGCTGGCAGGCTGCCTATCCAGCTCCATGCAGCTCCCCGGAAGTGGCCAGCATGTCCCTACTGCTCCTTGGAAAGGCAGAGGGGCTCCATGCACTCCCCTGCCACAAGCTCTGGCTTTGCAGCTCCCATTGGTTGGGAACTGCAGCCAGAGGGAGCTGCAGGGGCAGTGCCTGCAAGCTGGTGCAGCACGCAGAGCCCCCTGGCCCCTCTGCCTAGGAGCTGCAGGGACATGCTGGCTGCTTCCAGGGAGCCCCCTCCCTGAGTTAAGCACCACCCCAAAGCCTTAACCCAGCTCTGAGCCCCCTCCCATACCCAAACTGCTGCTGCTGGCCCAAGTGTTCAGGCAGCATCTGAGCCAGCTGCACCAGCCCCTGCAAAAGTCACGGAATCCGTGACTTTCATGACAGACACGCAGCCTTTCTTATGAGTGGTGGGGCAGTGCCTTCATTATTCGGCAGTGAAGGCTGGAAAATTCCTTCCTCAATGCTTGCTCCTGGCTCTAAATGTTCTAGAACACCTCAGCTATGCACTGATTTATTTTTCTCCTTTTTATATATTTTCTGCAGTTTGTTTGTTTGTATTGGTCATTTCCTAAATATATTACCTCATACAGTGCATACTTTCTTCTGCACTTCGAGTCCCTGCTGTGGTTTTCGGTCTCCTCCAGGGCTTTCTCCAGCAAATCACTAGTATGTATTAATATCTCTAATGTAGTCAAGTATCAGTGCATTTGCTTAGTGAAGCAGCATACGCAGCTAATTATAAAAGCTATGAAAAAAGACATTAAGCCACATTAACCCCCTTAATTCAGAAGGGTTTAAGTAGGTTCCAAGGCACATAGTTCCCTTCTGCACAGCAAAGAACTAGAAAAATGTGCTTTGCTTCTGGTCCTTTAAAACTTCTGGGATACTCTGATCCCTAGCTTATTCCAGCTCCAGCCAGGATTTAAAAAGGACAGGAAAAAAAAAAAAAGTAAGAATGGACCCTCTGTACAATTCTCTCTCTCTCTCTCTCACACAAAATTTCCGAGACGTTTATTGCTCCCTTCCCAATCTTTTTATCTTTAAACCACCTTTTTTGTTTCTTTTACAGTGCGTATAAAGTGCTCTTAATTCTTTTATCTGGGGACGTTAGTGAGGCAGGAGCAGTCCAATAAGTAACTGAATTATGTTGTGAAGTCCCTGGAGTCCAAGTGGCTATGCACACTTTTCCCTTCGGTGCTGTAATTGTTAATTTGTGAAAGTCTTAAACACAGTTAAACAAAGTAGGTCATTGATCAGAGAGAGCAGTGGGTTAGGCAGCTCCTAAATAGAATGAGTTTAGATAAACTGTTTTATGGACGTGTAAATAAAAGTAACCAAAGTAGGCTGAAAAGTCTGACTAAATCTAAAGCAACAGGGAAGTCAGATACTAGAGTGAAAAGCTGGGCTGACATTCCAGGTGAAATGCTGGCCCTATTGTAGTCAATGGGAGTTTTGTCATTGATTTAAATGGTCTAACTCAATCCTTTAGTCACTGTTTTGTGCTTAAGTATTACACATATTTCTAACTAGTAGGTGATCTTACATGCCCTGAGTATAGGTTGCCAACTTCGTAATATTTAAAATCTGGACACTCCAGTAGAGTGCCGAAACTTCCCCTGCCCCCTCTCTTTCCCCTAAGGCCCCAGCCCCGCCCCTATTCATTCATCTTCCCTTCTCCACACTGTTGATTGCTTCTTTTCCCCTCTTCCCCCCACCCCGGGTCAGGAGGGACTTATAGATTCATAGATACTAAGGTCAGAAGGGACCATTCTGATCATCTAGTCCGACTTCCTGCACAGCGCAGGCCACAGAATCTCACCCACCCACTCCTACGAAAAACCTCACCTATGTCTGAGCTATTGAAGTCCTCAAATCGTGGTTTAAAGACTTCAAGGAGCAGAGAAGCCTCCCTCAAGTGACCCGTGGCCCATGCTACAGGGGAAGGCGAAAAACCTCCAGGGCCTCTCCAATCTGCCCTGGAGGAAAATTCCTTCCCAACCCCAATATGGCGATTAGCTAAACCCTGAGCATATGGGCAAGATTCACCAGCCAGATACTACAGAAAATTCTTTCCTGGGTAACTCAGATCCCATCCATCTAATATCCCATCTCAGGGGATTAGGCCTATTTACCCTGAATATTTAAAGATCAATTACTTACCAAAACCCCATTATCCCATCATACCATCTCCTCCATAAACTTATCCAGTAGAATCTTAAAACCAGATAGATCTTTTGCCCCCACTGCTTCCCTTAGAAGGCTATTCCAAAACTTCACTCCTCTGATGGTTAGAAATCTTCGTCTAATTTCAAGTCTAAACTTCCTGGTGGCCAGTTTATACCCATTTGTACTTGTATCCACATTGGTGCTGAGCTTAAATAATTCCTCCCCCTCTCCTGTATTTATCCCTCTGATGTATTTATAGAGAGCAATCAGAGCCGGAAATGGGAACTGCAGCCCCCTGACACAAGTAGGAGGCAGCCCCAGCTGAGTAGGGGCTAGCGCAGGCGATGACCCAGTGTCTCCCCCACCAACAGTAACTGGACATTGGGTGTCCGGTCAGTAGATCGGACTGGACACTGTTTGGTCCCCTTTTTGACTGGACTTTCCAGTCAAAAAACAGGTGCCTGGCCACCTACATGTGTATGGTGTATATGAGGATTTTACATATGGATATTTCTACAGTATGTTGTCCAGAGGAACTTAACTTGTATCTTTGGCCATATATTAATAATCTATAGCTGCTCTACATTCTCATTTCATAAGGGATTAAATGCTTTGGATTTCCTTTGTGCACACAACCTCAGAAGAAAGTATAGCACAGCAAGCAACAAAATTAAAGTGGTACAAATAGACAAGTTTGACAGTAAAATAGTTCAGTTTTGAGCTACTCAAGGATTGAGCAGGAGAGATTTAAAAAAAGATTCTAAAATTAAGTCGCATCATTTTGATAGTGTCTTTTAAAATACAATGAAGATTAAATTGTTAAAACTTTGCCCATTAATTCTAGCTGCAATTTACTTCTGAAGATGACTTAACTTCAGATTTTCCATTTCAAATAATTGCTGAGGAAGACTCCCTAGCACAGAATGTCATTGTTTGCTCACTAATGCCCAATATTCAACCCTAGTTTTAGCCTGAAATTTAGGTAACTATTTCCTTTTATGTATACAGCCTTTTGCTTCAATATGTACTGCACATTAGGAAGGATTAGTTAGTTTCTGAACCCAGTTTTAGCCTTCTTAGAATTTCCTAGCTGTTTTTGGTTTGAGGCAGATCATTCATATACCTTTCTGTAATTTGATAGAATTAGATAAAGGACAGCCCATAACTTCATAAAACTGTAAAACAAAGATCCTGGAGGAAAGATGAGATCATGGGTTTGTATCTTAGCTATGAGTTTTTGGCTGTATTACTTTACTGGGCAATTGCAAATTGCAGTTTTCCAGTGACTTGCAAAACCTTTACAAGCTAAAATCTCTGAAGCTCTTGCCCACACTGTGCATGCTGTAGCTCAGGGTTGAGCAGGACTTTCCTTGCATTTGTAGCTCTGGGCTGCCCCAGGCCATTCAAGATCCTGATACCAGAACAGAGGAGGGAGGCGCTCTCTCTTGTGCTCTCAGTGACCCACTCCTGCTGGGCCCAGGCAGCATGGAGGAGGAAGCTGCCTGATACAAATACAGAGAGGACAGGAGCTGGGCAAGGGGAGATGATCAGGAGAAGAAGCTGGGTATGTGACTGGGACAGGAGGCTGTTGGTAGCAGGCGGGGGAGAAGTGTGAGGCAGTAGGTGTGGGGTGGAGGGAAGAAGGGGTGAATGCCTATAGCTGACCCCACCACTTGGGAAAGGGAAGAAGAGAACCCCACTGAAGCTGGTTCCCCACGCTTGGGATTGTAAAGAATCCCTGGAACTGCAGAGGGAGCAGTGGTGTGCTGAAGGGCAAATTTGGGAGGGGTGGGAAGAATTAATTAGAATTTTTGGCAAAAGCTGGAAGCTTTCTACCATCTGGCAGCCAGAGCTTCCGCAGCTAGGGGTTAGAATCACATTTCTTTAATAAAGTGGGAGAGTTGGCAACATTAATTGTCACACGCACTGTGGAGGAGGGGCAGGAAAAGTTCAGATTACAAAAACTATACTCTTCAAAAAAAAATTTTTTTTTTTTTTTAGTCTAGTCTGCTCATTTTTGAACTTTTAGGATCGGCAATGCTGGGTAAGAGACGGTCATTTGAGACAAGATGCAACATGTTCATGGGTGACCAGAATAACCATCAGTGACAGGAAGGGACGGTTTCAGACTGGCTATATGATCCGTTTCTACGTTTGAGTGGCATTTTCATTTAAATTCTAAACAAAATTCAAAAAAGTAAAAGTAGTCCCTCCTTGCGACTAGCTGCCCAGCCACTGACAGCTTGCTGTTTACTATAGATGTAAAGTAAACATAGCAAAAACTGAAAAAGCAATGACTAGAGGCTTTTGTTTGCACAAAGAAATAGGAAGAGGGTGGTTACACCTAAAATGTCTGTGTTTATTCTCAGGCCAATAGCCAAAAGACCTACAAGAGCAACACAGAAGCAGAGAACAAACAAAATTTTAAAATACTAGGATGTGCTACTTAAAGGGTGTGTGGTAGAAACCTGATGTAAAGAAAAAAGTGAATTAAAAAATATCTAGATTGTGCCCTTTTAATATCCAACCACTACTCGTGTCAACAATGACATAATTTCCTTCTTTTCCTTTGCTGTCTACACTCTCCTGCATTCTTCCTTTTGACTAGATTTCATTGATCTAACAAGTGATGTTTGTACCCCTCCAGAAGTCATCTCTCTTCATATCTGAGTTTTGAGGCCATGGTATCTTCAAAAGAAGCATCTTCGCCTGTCCTCCAGTTATCTCCAGATTGCATGCAACACAAAGAAACCAGCTTCTTTTCTGTTGGAAGGATGGTCAACTGTGTTGCTGCCCTCCTGCTGCAGTTTTACCTCCATATTAATTTGGTCACAGACATTTCCTTAATCATTTTGTGCACTGCTGAACTTCCTACAATTTTCTTTATTCATTCAATTTTTTGTGCATTTTACTTATTCACAATTTCCAGTTCATGGGTGTGTACTTGTCTACCTCTTGGGCACTCACTAAACTGTCCATATTTAAATCCATCTTAAAGATCCACTCCTGGTAAGTAGTCAACAGTGAAGCAAATTGACTAGTATAAAAAATAAATCTGTTTTTGTTCCTCTTCCCCATACCTCCTTCAACCTATCTGTCCTTAGACTGCAAGTTCCTTGGGATGTTGAATGTTAGGACGACACCTAGCACATAGTTGGTGCTACCATAAACAAGTAATACATCAACATCTACCTATTCCAGTATTCAGACAGTTCAGATGGCAAACTGAGTCAGTACAGAAGGAAGCAGTGTGGCCTAGCAGATACCGGGCGTCATGAGACCTGGATTTTTCTCCCCAGCACTGACTTGTGATTTTATCCCTAGGGGAATTTTTGTCTCTACTTCCAGGTCGGGAAAGAAGGGAGGGGAGAAGAGAAGCAAATGGGTTTTACCACAATTTCATCCCCAGATTATTTGAGGCTCAGTATCTTTGTGTCCCCTATTTTTCCCCATGTTAGACAAGATCTGACTAGGCAGCAATATTACAGGAATAACTCTACAAAGTTTCCTCTTGCTGTGTCAGCATCACAGAAAGCTTTTCAGCACTTGGAAGGTCATATCCTCATTAGGGCACTTCTCTTCCTTGAGCATTTAAATTGGTCTTGATTTAGGGGTTGGAAAAATCTGGCAACTTTACTAGCTACTGTACAAACTAATTACTCACATTGAATCAAACTGACAGCAACAAAAAATAGGTGGTTTTTAATCCAGTAGTTTGTAGGTCTTGGGCAATTTTAACCTTTTTCTGATATTTCGCAGTAACCCCACTCCTGCAGATTAGGAAGAAAAATTCCTTATCCAAAAAACTCAGTTCCATGGGTATATTTTGGATATGCTTTTGACTTAAGCTTCCTGTTGTTTGCATAATAAACATCTTGTGATGCACCATCCTAAGTGGTATAAATTGTGATGGCCACATTTCTTACGAAAGATAAAGCACATAGTATCTATTTAGAGAAAATAAAATTGATTTTTCTTAACACCACCCATGGAGAAGCAATTAAGAGTCTCCCTACCTACTCATGTTATTTGGCTTTTACATTTAAATAGGTAGGGAAAGCAGATTTCAGTATTAAGGCCTGGACTGTGGCTTTCCCACAAGAGCCACGAAAGGGGCCATATAAATCCCTTGGAGGCCTTGTTTATATAAGTAAGCTGACCTGCTGTAACAAATTAGTTTTTAAAAACAGATTTAGGGGGAAATGTTACATGGATGCTTATGGTGGTTTAGCTTAATCCTAACAGAAATAAACCACTCAAATCAGTGCAAAAGACTGTGTGAATTTTGGTTTAACTCACACTAGTGAAAATGTCTCATATAGGCAAGACCCCAGTCACAACATGATTCCTGGTTCCTCCTGCTATAGTAGGAAAATCACCTGTGCACTCTTATAGATGATACTGATTACTTTCACCAGCTCATCTGCTGGAGTGTTTCAAAGAATGCAGAGTAGCAGCCCCACAGAAACTGCTCTCACCACTATACTGCTACTGATATTAGCAGGCAAGTAAACCAGGCCACAATGGTGCTCTCAATGTCTTATAGAAATGGTGCTTGCACTTCATGCTGAGGAACATCAGTTACACGCTATTTACCTATCTGCACTTTAGAGCTGATTTATTAAACATGTTTTAGCAGAATTCCACACTCAAATTTAGCTGTGAAGCACACCAAAGCCCATGGCTTCACTAAGTGCAAAATATTTATTACCAGGATTTCTCAGTTACTGGGGACCAGTCAGAGCTATTAAAAAATCCCTTCCACTGTATTGTAGAAAGAGCAGTGTCTAGGGGAACATTCCTCTCCCCAGTGTCTGTGGCTGTTCATTATAGGTTTCAAACATTTTCACATAAGAGTATTCTGCTTATTGCCTGGTATCCAAGAGTGAGCCATTTCTTTTCATGTGGCTAAGCAAGGGTACATGCCAGTATAGTCTACCATAATGCATGCCAATGGCGCTCAATGCAGTGAGGTAGTAATATAGAATACTCAGATGGCCCAAAGTAATCCAGCCAGGTTTTTGCATATCTTTTCATAATATAGTCATTTATTCCATCTATAATCCCAGCCTGTTTCCAATTAAGTACAATATACACACCGCAGTCTTCCTGTAATTTTTAGTGCAGATAACTTTAGCAGAAGATTGTGCTGTTCTTATACAATTAACCACAAGAAGGGGGTGACAGAGCCAGAGTAGTGGTTCTTATGTCACTCACTCTTCCTGCTGCTGACATAGCAGGATTTAGGTGGTATTAATGGAGTTCATGTTGCAGCTGGTATAAAATACAGCAATCTTCAGGCTGCTTTAACTTAGCACCAGGGGGACCAGCTCTGCACAGAGGCTGCACCAGGATGGAATGAGTGCAAAGGTGAGTTCACCAGATAGGAACAAGAGTCCCTTCTAAACAAATATTTTACATTGCTCTAATTGTTTATTTCACTTAATTTTTCCTCCCTTCTATCCTTAAAATACAAAGCAAACTAAATACATAGTAATACAATTGTCTCTTGTTGATCAGTCCAACTTTTAGCACGTGGCTAGTGTGAAGCTACAGACAAAGCAAGTGCAATCAAAATTAAACATCTAGTATTTGTTGGCTTCTCTGAATTTATCTCGAGGGTTATTTTTTTTTGTTTTGTTTTTTAAAGAGGTGTTTGGGGTAGTATTGTGAAAAACAAACTCCTAGAAGTGGTAGGTGATGAAATGAGATCTTTTTCAGGATCTTATAAAACAGACAATTTTACAGCTTCTCACAGAACACTATTGAAGGTTTTCCCAATCTCTACAGCACTGGAACATACTGGACAATATTTATTCCAGTCAAAAAGTGCCAGTCAGGCTTTTCATAAACTACCCTAAACTTACCTCTTGCGTGTGTTTATAAACTCCATGTTATTGGAGAAATTGGATTTTGTCACATTTTGTGTGCTCCCAAGCATATTTGACAGAAATAAGTATCAAAAACTTTGAATACTGAAATATACAATTTAAACTGGAGCAGGTACAGAGAAGGGCTACTAGGATGATCCGAGGAATGGAAAACTTGTCTTATGAAAGGAGACTTAAGGAGCTTGGCTTGTTTAGCCTAACTAAAAGAAGGTTGAGGGGAGATATGATTGCTCTCTATAAATATATCAGAGGGATAAATACAGGAGAGGGAGAGGAATTATTTCAGCTCAGCACCAATGTGGACACAAGAACAAATGGGTATAAACTGGCCACCAGGAAGTTTAGACTTGAAATCAGACAAAGGTTTTTAACCATCAGAGGAGTGAAGTTTTGGAATAGCCTTCCAAGGGAAGCAGTGGGGGGCAAAAGATCTATCTGGTTTTAAGATTCTACTTGATAAGTTTATGGAGGAGATGGTATGATGGGATAATGGGATTTTGGTAAGTAATTGATCTTTAAATATTCAGGGTAAATAGGCCTAATCCCCCGAGATGGGATATTAGATGGATGGGATCTGAGTTACCCAGGAAAGAATTTTCTGTAGTATCTGGCTGGTGAATCTTGCCCATATGCTCAGGGTTTAGCTGATGGCCATATTTGGGGTCGGGAAGGAATTTTCCTCCAGGGCAGATTGGAGAGGCCCTGGAGGTTTTTCGCCTTCCTCTGTAGCATGGGGCATGGGTGACTTGAGGGAGGCTTCTCTGCTCGTTGAAGTCTTTAAACCATGATGTAAGGACTTCAATAGCTCAGACATAGGTGAGGTTTTTCATAGGAGTGGGTGGGTGAGATTCTCTGGCCTGCGCTGTGCAGGAGGTCGGACTAGATGATCAGAATGGTCCCTTCTGACCTTAGTATCTATGAATCTATACAATCACATTTCTAGGGGAAAACTACTCATTCTGCTTACTTACATTTCTGTGAGAAGATGAAAAAATCTGTTCTGCATGACTCATTTGGTAGCAAAACAAATTTTGTACTAATATAGTTGAATGTTAATTATGTTTTGCCCTTTCAAAAAGCCCTACACCCTCTATACTAATTTCATATGAAGTAAAATTTCTATATTCAGCTTCAGTTTAATTAGATTAATGCCTTAATGTTAAATTTAAGAGTGATTTTGGGAGATTTCAGACATGCTTAAATTAACTTACATTTTAAAGGAGAAAGAAAAAGATTAAGTGGAATTCACACCAAAAGAAAAAAAAGATAACTGACAAGCATAGTTTTTGTGCATGTGAGCAGGTGTATTTTGCTTAACTAATTAATGTAAAGAGGTTTTTAGTATAAGTTCTGATTTTTAAAACCTATCATATATCCCCATAATATATTTCCCAAGCTTTCCTTAGAATATGCAAAGGATGACAAGTGTCAGTACTTCATACAACTAGATTTAATAAGTTGTTATTACAGAAAAAATAAAGTCCAAACTACAAAGTTTAAGCAATAGCAGCATTGAGCTCCATGTTTAGTCACAGTACTGCAGTTCCATACAAGCATTAGTCCAAGCCAAAAAGGTAGAAGCCTTGTTAGGATTACTAGCAAAAACAATCCAAGAAAACATGTAATAAAAGATACAGTACATTTAAAATTAGTTAGCTGAAAAACAAGTACAGAGATCTTAGCTGTGAATACTCTAAAAGTTATGTCCATTATTTTGACAGCAAAATTACAAATACCTAAAACTTTATACCCCAACAGAACTACATCCAGGAAAAAATAGCTGAAATGATTATCCCATATTAGCATCCTGGTTTTCTACTTGTTGCTAAATTTTGTTTCCAGATAAATTTAAATGTGCCAGAATTAATGATCATTATAGTTCCTGACCAGCTACCCATTTGGGGTATAGAGTAGTTACCAACATGAATATAAAATACTCTGTGGTATGATAGAACACTACAGCAGCTGAGATTGAGAAGAAAGTGTGTCTGGTTTAAAAAAAAAAAGCTGACATCATACAAACCAGTGCAACAAGCAACTACATACAAGCCAGATTAAACAAAAGAGACATTTGTACAAATCTGTGACTAATCTTTCACTCATATCTTGCAAGTAGAGATGTCACAATACTGAAATATTAACATGGGAGCTTTTCCCAGTTAAGCGCTTTTTTTTTTAAAAACTACTCTAACAGAGATAGTGAAATCAGCAAGTTATTTGCTAACAGCATATTTGCAATACAATTTATTTTACCCCATGCCTTGCTAGGAGGCTATAAAACACAAGCATGTAGGCAGAAATCTAAGCATAAACTTTATACCACTTAAATTCTTTTATTCCCCCCTTCAATCCTTAAACTCTTTTATATTTGCAATTTGTATTTATTCCAACCAGTAGTACTAATTTTAGTCTAAATTTTACCTCACTATTCTAGAGATCTAGTCTATACATTACTTATGGAACTGAATACACAGAGAATACACACAATGGCCCAACTCTGGACACATTTCTTTCTACATGTTGTAGGTGACCTCTATCACACCAGCATAAATTAGTTATGAAAGGTCATCAATAAACCAGTTGAAATAACTGATCTCTCCAGAGAAGGTCATTGTAGGCCCTGTTTACGCAACACCAGTTTCAATCTGGATTGTTTTAGGCACCAGAGTAAAGAGTCACTGGCTCTGGGATGTGGGTTCTGCCAGGAGAACATGGAAAGGGAAGGGTAGGTGAGCAGAGGTGAAGAGAAAGTGAAGAGACGCTTTCATGGCGGCCACAGATGCTGCGTATGCAAGAGACTAAAAAGACAGACAAAAAAGAAAAGCAAATAAAAATTGAAAAAGATGAAGGAGCGGAACAAATTGTCACATGTAGTGGTGATATGGGTTACTGCATTGCTACCAAAAAATGACATACATTATTTTGCATTAACTATGTGGCTACCAATAATACATGGTAACACCACTGGAAAATTATGTAGTTACCTGCGTTAACATGTTTACTTCTTCTACGTCTGTTCCATGTCATCAATGAAAAATTATGAAAGAAAGGAAGTTATTCAGAAAGGGGACAAATAAATCAATTAAATAAAGATGGTGGCAGAACACCTGGAAAGGGGATAGGGCAGATTTTAGGATATTCAACTGAAGACAGTGTTTGAAAGAAGAATTTAAATAAGTTCATGATAAAAAAAAGCAATGGAGCATTATGCTGAACAGACAGGGTCATAAGCCCATTACTTCAGTAGATTTTAGTTCATTATAAAGCAATAGCGTTCATCGGCACTGGTGTTGTATAAATCTAGATAGTGAACTGGTACTGTGACATCCCTATTTCCCTAAATCATTTTCATAAAGGAAAAGGCTTTTCAAAATATCACATTTTTCTGCTTCATTCTGTCATTTTATTGCCCAATTATTCATTACATTTTCCAATCACTTTATATAACCATTTTCATCATTGCCACACTATTGTAAACCACATCAGCAAGTTAATACATAAAGCTTTGCATTTCAAAAACTAGACACTTTAGTAACAATATTACAAAGGTTTTAGCTTCAAAAATAACTGAAAATGAAAAAAATAAACTTTTAAAGAATTAGCATCATAAAATTAATTTATTCCAAGTAAAAATACAAAATAATATTAATGACATTGACCAGATATGAAAGTCTCTCCCAGAAATAACTATATTAATGGTTGAGAAAGCACTCCTTAAAGAAAATATGAAATAAAAATGAAAAATATGTAAATATGTTTAATTTTTTTCTTAGCAAAAAATCTTTCTAAAAATAACAATGAAAATTTGTCTCAGTACAAAGGCTACATTACTATTGAAAATATACCAGCATGAAGAAAAGGTACATATTTGACAGTAGAAAAATGATCTTAGTGAATCACAATGTCTAAAGTCTGCAATGAAAATAAATCTGCAATAAAGATTTATGCCTTTTTTCTTTTCATTTTTCTTTTTTTTTTTTTATACAAACAGTACAAACAGTATTGCACATAACAACAAATAATCGAGGTTAGGTTAGCCTTCAAAAAAATCGACTAGTTCAAGTCTCAACAGAAAAGGCCACAATAGGACCTGTTGTACCCAGGGGCTTCTTAATCAAGTTGCAGTTCAGAACACCTTATTTTAAAAAATATTTTTTTTGAAGGACCCTCTTACTAGAACATTAATAACTCAGGGGCACATTCATGTACAAAACAAAAGGGAGCATGTTATAATTTAATAAACTAAAAAAGTTCTCTTTAAAAAATACAAACAGAAGAACTCTCACAATTCTGGTCAGTCGTGCATAATCACACTTGATTATAAATATACAAATTAAGGGAAATATTTCTTCACCTTCTGTTCACAACTTTCAGCACCAAATGGAGTTTGTGTTTACACATTTTCTTTAATGACAACTTTGTTGTTTAGTTTTAATCCAACTTTATGCTGTACTGTACATCTTCATCTGTCTGTCTGTCTGTCTCTCTCTCTCTCTCTCTCTCTCTGGGGTGTCTCTCTACATGAAAGAGGGGAATTTCTTCAAAAAGGTTTACTTATTTCACATAATTAGGTAGATTTCTGTAGGTTAGCTATGATCTTTAATATTACAGTTATAAAGCTTTAACTTCTTCATTTTCAAAAAACGCAAATAAGCATGAAAAAAATAAAGTTACCCATCTGTTAAATCATTTTCTTGCAGAATTAAATTAATATATATTTTTCTGAATAAACTTACTTAGAAAATATCATTTTCTTTCCTATATTTCAAAATTGAGGTATTGCAAAAGATCATGTCAGTCAGAAAGCATGCCTTTTTCTTTAAAAAAAAAAATCATTGGCCGACTGTTGAAAACTGTCTAGATACAAAAAGTAGTGCATAACAAAATGTCTTTTACAGATGAAAAAAAAAAGACATCTGGGCTGGAAAAAACAATATCACCAAAGAGCCCAGAAGTAACCTTGAAAGGGATAATTATAATAAGCATTTTAAACCAGTAAAAAACTATTTTTCTTTTTTCAAAAACAGAAAAGTTTCTTTCAAAGCCAATAATTGCAACTACACATTGACAAAAAAAAATCTTACTAAATTAGACACAAACAAGGACATCACAACAAACAAAACCCAGAACATTTAAATCTACTATGCGGTGTCATATCCAGTCAGATTGTCCCCAGAACTGCAAAACAAAGGAGGGAGGAGGGGAACAGTGTACACAGTCTCACAATCATAAGTACACCAAGTGTGTTTTTATGCTATTATCTACAGTCCCATTGGACATGCTAAATAAATGTCTACTGTGTTAGCAGGTCTTAATTGTATTCAAGCATCACAGGATACATCCAGGGATCAAAGAGTTAACGCCATACCCAGAAAGCAGACATCTCATATTAACTTGTGTGCAGACATTTCTTTAGCACCCCACTTTTTCCTAACTTTCTTTAAAATGTGCCTAGTTTCTCAGTTTGACAGTCTATCTGATCGGTAGTGTATGTAAGCTAGCATGAGCTCTTTGGTCTTCTGGACAAGGTCTGCAGCTACATAAATGGTGCAAGCATTAGGAGAGAGATTGTAACTAAGAGCTCATGTTTTTGTTTATATGCCTGTTATAAACTGTCAAAGGTGTGTTAATGTTGGATATGAGGCTTTAACAGTTAAGTTTGATCACAGTACTAGACATAATCACTTTACTATATAAAATAAATTGCACAATATATAACAGAGCACCGCAAAGTACTTAATCTACCATCCACAAATTTGTTTTAAGAATATCCTACATCTACTTTTTATATTTGCTGTAATATAGGTCATTCTGTAACGGGCTGATCCTAATTTCAGAAGCATTACATTTATGGAGGCATGCCTTCCTCCAGTCAGTAATCATTTTTTCCTTTACTCAGTATTTTGTAGCTTACATAGATTCTTAATTTGTGCATTGTGGGCAAGTTTTATATTAGACATATAAAATTTATTGCATGCAGCAACCTGATTAAGTAAACATGCAGTCAAAAATATTGACCTTCCTTGGAAGCTTTCTGTATGGTATACTGATCTCCTTTCAGCAGCCATCATTCTATTTTTAATCACATATTCATTTTTTTAAATTGATACCCTAGCCTGAATAGAGTATTATGGTATTAGTAATACCATTTTAATAGCAGCAAAAGCTATTGCAGCATACATTTACATAACACTAAAAGACTTAAAAAAACAAAACAAAACCAAAAAACAACCAACCCTCAGCAAAACAAAGAAAAAAAATCTGATCCAGCTTATGAGGTATCATCCTTACAAGTCAAAATGGAGAGCAACTAAAGGCTTATTTTCTTTAAGGGTTATTCCTACCTCTAAATGACCCAAACTAATGATTGCTGAATATCCGTTTAAGTTTTTGCTACATCTGCCACCTATTTGTGAGTATTACCTTTGGTAAGTCATCTGCTAGGGGCAAGTCTAAGTTTCTGAAAATAAGTGCATGCTCCAGTTCAAAAATAAAAATAATAATTATAATAAAAAAATCTTCATCACATACACATCAACCCAGTGGTGGCTGATGAGAATGGCAGTCTACGTAATGTCACTAGTGACAAGTCTTATGTAGGAAATTAAGGTACCAAGCAGATGTTTGTGTGAATCAAAGTGCAAAATCAGTACAGTTACACTCTGCCGGTTTGTATTATACTGGACACTGAGTTCAGTAATGTGACTGTAAATAATAATAATAGTAATAAAAAGACCCATTTCTTCGTTAAAGTCGAGGACAAATGCACAGATTTCCAGAACACTAAGCCCTGAGGCAGCGTTCTCTTCTTTTCACCTCGATTTTATCTACTCCAGTACTTGCTGCTGGGTTTAAGCATAGGGTTCAGCTCCAGCGGAATGGAACATGGCGTGGCCGGTCACCTCCCTCCTTCACCAGTGGTTTGTGGAACTCTCGCCCAGCACGAGAGTGTATGCTTGCCCAGCAGTATTCACAGTAATACTGCAAACAGGTAACATTGGCACAGAAGAACGGAGCAAATTTTCCACCACAGCGAGTGCCCTGGCATTCATCACACATCTGATCATCCAACACATATGGCTTCACTTCCACCTGCAATGGGAAAAGAAAAATTACTATAGGAAAAGCAAATGCTTTACATAGTTCTTTCAAATGCTGGTTAAAGGAACAGTATTTTGATTTGTCGTTTTGAAGTCTCATTAATGCCTTTCAAGTTATGCTGGTTGAACCTCAAAAGGCTTTGTGATTGAGATGCTTATTAAAACCCACTTTGGTATGAAAATTTGGCAGGAAATCCCATGAAGAAGTTTGCTTTGATAGCTTTCCATAATTCCTGCTTTCAACTAAGATGGAAATGTGTTAAACTAGTCTCTCTCTCTTCCCATCCCCCTCAGAATTTCTGCTTCTGGATGCAAAATGTAGAACTGATCAATTAAATTGTTTTTAATTGTTCACTTTATTAATATAACTTCATAAGCAAAGTTTTATGAATGAAACATTCATTCATAAAACTGGTAACCCCAATAACTGGCTAATTGAGTTTCACTTTCAATCCAATTGCTGCTTAAATCGCTGAAACTTGCACTGTTTCAACATTGTAACTTCTGCTCACTGTTTGTCATTCCTTACCCTTGTCCATATTGTAACTCAAACTCCATTTTAACTTGTCCCAAACTCCATTTTAAAATGCTCACTTCATTTTGTAAAAGCTTGCTGTAACCTTCATTTTTGCAAAACCCTGCTGTAATCTTATTAGTTTAGATGTGTGAATGAGGTACGTATGGATGATGGAATCAACCTCCAGCTCCAGCCTGTCCTGATGAAATAAGTGTAAACACCCAACGGTTGAAGATGCAGACAACAGCCCTGACAAAGTAAGGGGAGTCCACCCTCAAAAAGAAATGAACAAAAGTACAATTGAAGAAACATCAAAGCCAGTTCCTGGGCTGAAAGTCATGTCTGCAATTGATCAATCGCACCGGACCCAGAGGCAGCGAGACACAGCAAGACCTATAGACTCTGGATTCAAACTAAAGCCTACAAAAAGGATGGGTGAGATGGAAGATTTTGAAGGGTAACATTCTGCTGCCAACATGGAAGTGCATCGCTGCATGTCCAACAGAGACCCAGCTCTTCCTTGTGCCCAGCTTTCCTGGCCAGTTAACCACTACAAGCTACGAACCCAAGCCACGAACTCAAGCTACATTCAGGACTGGTAACTATATAGCAGCTGCTGAACCTGTGTGTGTGTATGAACGAACGTGTGAATGAATGTGAAACTGAATGAAATGTTATAGCTATAACTGACTGCCTACTACGATTCTTTTTGTATTCACAATAAATGTGACATTTTGTCTTATCCCCTTTAATAAGCTTCTGCTGTTTTTTATTTTATTGGTATAACAAAAGCATCCAGTTGTGTGGATGTACGTCAGAGTTAAGGAGCAGGAAAAAGTTGACTTATATTGTTGAACCTCAGATGTCTGGGTAAATTCTTGTACCAAATGGAAAGCAGGGATGATCAGACAAGTACAATTACCATAAAATAGAACACCAACAATAAAAGATTAAATGCATTATCACAATTTGTACAATGTTTGGAAGAGTCACTATCTAAACTATTAACTCTAGAAATTTTCAAAAAATGGAATTCTGAATGCGTCGATGGTACTGTAGGTCCCAAAGGATGCCATGCTAACTGGTCCCAGTCTGCTATATACTTTAATAATCTCTGTGACCAAAAGGAATCAGGGAGCCTCTTGAGCAACAGAAGAATTAAAGGTGCAAAGCAGAAAGATATTTATTTCTTTATTATTTTGTAGGGTGCAAATGGGCTACTTCAACAGTTGACATCAGCTGAGGGCCTTGAGCGGACTATCCTCTTGTAGAGGGTCCCGGAGGTGGCAGCTGGCAGGGTACTCTTAGTGAGGTAGTCTCTCTTTTGGAACCGTTGGTCTGCCAGAGATTGAATTTGATGACCTTTTGGTTACATTGCAAAGCCCATCAGTTTTCATACAGTTTCTAGAGAGGGTGGGAATGGGGATTTGTGGAAGTCTTTAGTTTGGATTGTTCTAATACATTAATTTGTGGACATTGGTTTAATTATGGGAGGTGTTGTGGATGGAGATTTCCGAGTTATTTCAGTTGTTGGATTGTAATCTACTGGAGAGAAACGTGCGTGCTAATATTCTGCATGTGCTCCCAGAGCTCTGGATGGGCACATTTTAAAGAAATCTAACTATCTAAACCAATTGATAGAGATCTAGAAATGACTATACAATAAGCAGCCTACAGTAGTCCCACCTCAAGCCTTTAATTCTGTCAGAAGCTCAATATTTCTGGACACTATCACAAAAGCAGCACAAATAACCAGGACAGATAGGGTTGCCAACTGTCTAATTGCACAAACCCAAACACCCTTGCCCTGCCCCCTGCCATGACCTTTCTCTGAGGCCCCCCCCTCCTGCCATCACTCACTCCTTTCCCACCCTCACTCACTTTCACCGGACTAGGGTAGGGATGTGGGAGGGGATGTGGGCTCTGGGCTAGGGCCGAGGGGTACAGAGTATGGGAGGGGGCTCCAGGCTGAGCCTGGGGCAAGAGGTTGGGGTGCAGAAGGGGGCTCATGGTGTGGGCTCTGGGAGAGAGTTTGGGTGCAGCAGGGGGCTTGGGCAGGGGGTGTGGGAGGGGAGTTTGGTGCAGGAGGCGGCTCAGGGCAGGGATAGGGGGTTTGAGTACAGGAGGGGGTTCAGGCTCTGGGAAGAGTTAGGGTGCGGGAGGGGGTTCTGACCTGAGGCAGGGGGTTGGGGTGCAAGAGGGGGTGCAGGGTCTGGCCAGGCAGTGCTTACCCCAGGCGATTCCCGGAAGTGACCGGCTCCTAGGCTCGAGGCAGCCAGGTGGCTCTGCGCGCTGCCCCATCTGCAGGCAGCGCCCCTGCAGCTCCCATTGGCTGCAGTTCCCGACCAATGGGACCTGCGGAGTCAGTGCTGAGGGTGGGGGGCAGCGCACAGGAGCCGGACATGCCAGCCACTTCTGGCAGCCATGTGGAGCTAGGGCAGATAGGAAGCCTGCCTTAGCCCCACAGTGCTGCCAGCTGGACTTTTAGCAGCTTATTAAAATCTCCTGGATTGCTTTCAATAGCAAGCGGGACATTGATTCTGATTCTGGGAGACTCCTGGCCAATCCGGGAGGGTGGCAACCCTAAGGACAGACTGTAACTGCTCCTAACAATTTCTCTATGTTCAGTGTTTTGTAAGATATTGGTTCTCTTGTGCTGACCCCTGCTGCCCATCTTGCTCAGTGCAGCCTAAACTGCATCTGCATTATAATCTAGCAGTTGTGGCATTTCAGTATAGGAATCCCTTCCCAGCGACCTAGGTACATATCAAAGCAAATCAGAATGTGGAGGTAGAAGGAAGAGTGAAAAATAGAAACAAAACCAACAAAAGCCAACCACACAGTAATGAGGGTAATAGATTCCCAGTGTTCTATATAAGAACATATAGATTATTAGATAGATCTATTTCAGAGTAGCAGCCGTGTTAGTCTGTATTCGCAAAAAGAAAAGGAGTACTTGTGGCACCTTAGAGACTAACAAATTTATTTGAGCATAAGCTTTCGTGAGCTACAGCTCACTTCATCGAATGGATCCGATGAAGTGAGCTGTAGCTCATGAAAGCTTATGCCCAAATAAACAAACAAACAAATAAATAAATAAATTTGTTAGTCTCTAAGGTGCCACAAGTACTCCTTTTCTTTTTGTAGATAGATCTAGTATTTGAAAGTGGCTTTCATGAGAGCATTTAAGTGGGAAAACAAGTATAGGTTCTGTGTTAAAGAAATATTATCCCTTCCAGGCAAAGGATACAAACAATTCATGGATCTATTTCTGCATTAGTGGGAAGACACTGTTTTTACTTTATGACCAAATATTATGTTTCACACAGTTTGAGATAAGTTATAAGAGATTTGTCACTAAGAAAGTGACCATTTCAAAACTGCATATACCTTAAATATTTTCCTGCTGATGTGTAACCTTGGATTATAGCCACAGTTATTATATGTTAACCATCAAGCTATTTACCTTGGGACTTAGCTACATATTTTTATCAGGAACTGGGGTGGAAAGGAAGATTTCTCCTAGCTCTGGTGAGTGCCAAAATGGTTTAGCATACTGTCCTCTAATTTTGTATTTCATCATCATAGCATTCCCTGTACATATTTGCATGATTACTTTGACATAGCTTTGCTTTAAAGGGTTTTTTTTAGTACCAAAAAGCCCTTTTGCTTTATCTTCAGTATGAACTCTCTTTCATAATATTAAGCCTTTATTATGATTTGGCCTTGCTGACATTTCAGAGAAATAAATGTTGGATGTGGGATAGAGCAACAACACACACACACGCCTCTATTACTCCTGTAATCAGATGATCTCAGAAAGCAGTTTACGAACATTAAACAAACTACATCATCCCTTAGGCTTTGTCTGCACTACCACTTTTGTTGGTAAAACTGTCGGTCAGGGGTGTAAAAAAACAAAAAAACCACACCCCCTGACTGACATATGTTTCACCAGCAAAAGTGCTGGTGTGGACAACACTATGTTGGCAAGAGAGGCTCTCCTGCCAACATATCTAACACCACTTATTGAGGGTGGTTTAATTATGCCAGCAGGAGAGCTCTCTCCAGCTGGCAAAGAGTGGCTATATGGGAGATCTTACAGCTGCACCAATGTAGTGGTACAGCTGTGCCACTGTAAGGTTCATAGTATAGATATAGCCTAAAACAGTCTATCCTGGGGTGATGCAATAATGAGGTATATCAGCTGAGTAGGTTACAAATTTTCAGTTTCCTGTCATCTGATTTCCATGGCCATTGCACATGGATATCTTGATAGAAGACTTGAATGTGTCCCTAAATTTATAAGTATTTGTTAGATTTAGGAACATAACTAGAAGAATTGAGGGAGAGTTATGGTCCTTTGGCTGAACAACCCTATACCATTTTGATGCAGAGTGAGGGCTTTTATAATTTATCAGTAATACCAGCATAAGCTTTTTGTAAATACAGGAGAGCTAATGTCTCTTCCTCTGTTCATAGGAAACTTACTTTTTACACCAGTGTCCTATGAAAAGGTGCCACTTAAGTTCCTTCACTAAATCCCCCTCCCTCCAGAAAAAGCTGTCTATATACACACACACACTCTCACACAAGGCATTTAGTCCACTGTATACACACACAAGGCACTAAAATCCAGCTCATTTTGAGAAGTTTATTTTAAAATGTGCAGCTACAATCATATCCTTTACAACAGAAGATATACATGATCTCATTCATTTTGAAGACCACATTTATTGCACTAATATGATTTTCCTTCCATGCCAGTGACCTAGAAAAACTCAGTTTGGATCATGAAGCAAACTAAACTACTGGACAATTTAAAAAGTAGCTTCACATCTTAAATGTTAACTTGTCATCACTGCTAAAAATACCATTAGAATTACTGTCATTTTTCTCAGCCTTGCTATGCCCTATTTTCCCTCACAAAGCACTAAAGTAATATGTTTAAGTTAAATCTACAATGACTCTGTGTCAAAGTAATTATATGCTGAGCCTAATATTGATACGGTGCATTTGTGACAAAGGAGCATGAGTCAGATTTAATACTGAATTTTCCTTTCATTTGCAGACTAGAAGCTTTATATTTTATTCTTATTATTGAACTTCAAAAGTTTACCTCCATAGTTACAATTTAAAAAACCTAAGTCAGAAATTATGCAGTGTAGTTGTAGCTCAGTTGGTACCAGGATATGAGAGACACAAGGCGGGTGAGGCAATATATTTTATTGGACCAATTTCTGTTAGTGAGAGAGACAAGCTTTAAAGCTTACATAAAGCTCTTCTTCAGCTTCTTCTTCTTGAGCTCTGTGTCAGCTCAAAAGCTTGTCTCTCTCACCAATGGAAATTGGTCCAAGATATTACCTCACCCACTTTGTCTTTAAGTCAGAAATTGAAATTTAAGCTTTTCAGATATTAACTCTGTCACGTTACACAGTACAGTAGAACTTCAAAGTTATGAACACCAGAGTTACAAACTGACCCATCAACCATACATCTCATTTAGAACCAGAAGTACGCAATCAGGCAGGAGCAGAGACACACACACACACACACACACAGGCAAATACAGTACAGTACTGTGTTAAACAAACTAGTAAAAAGTAAAAGGGAAAGCAGCATTTTTCTACTGCATTGTAAAATTTCAAAGCTGAATTAAGTCAATGTTCAGTAGTAAACTTTTGAAAGAACAACCATAATATTTTGTTCAGAGTTATGAACAACCTCCATTCCCAAGGTGTTCGTAACTCTGAGATTCTACTGTATAGTATAAATTTAAAATTATTAGAGCACGAGTGTTTAATACCTTATGTCTACCAAAAAGTCTACAATTGCTTGTTCAATTAAACATATTGCAGTTCAAGAGCAACACATTCTGAAGTCAGGAATTTTAATTTTTTATTTTATTTTATTTTTTTAAGTGTAGAGTATAGATGTTGATGCCAAACAAAGCAGGAATTAGTACTCTGAATTACTTAAATACCTTGATAAGTATTTAAAAACTCAAAACATAAAACTACAAAACCCATTTATTTGTGAGAGTCAGTTTCAATTTTTGAGGTTCACCCACTTTCGGATCTTATCATAAGCTTCACAGTTTATCAAGTAGCTTTCTGTAACCCTGGAAAATAAACTCAGGCTTCAACTGCTTCTCACTGAGAAGATAATCACCTTGATTTGAGTATCAAATATGAACAAAAGATTGTGTAGGTATTTTTGTGGTGGATTACTATGCTCTGGCAATTACACAGTAGGATTTTCTACGCAGCGTACTCATTTTGTAAAATCCTATAGATTCACATATTCAAGAAGTCAAGACTCCTGTCAGATGCATTAAAAAAGAAACAGCTCTTGTGGATGTATAGGTTCTCATTTTTTGTGGTTAGGTAAGTTTCACTGGATGACTAAGCATTTTCTACTGAATTAATCTACCCTACCAAAAAGAAAAATAAGGCAACTGTGTTGGAATAAACATGCAAACCTTTTTTTTCATTTCTAATCAGTTCCATCCCTGATGTAGACTGGAGTTCAAGGTTAAGTTAGGAAGAATTTTGTTTGAATGAATTCTGATAACATTGTTTTGGGATAATACTACCCATATATCTTTAGTATAGTTTGTTATTTACACATTAGGCAGAAGTCTGCTAGGCATTTCAAAGAACAAATAAAAACACATGGTCCCTGTCCTTAAGAGGTTATAATTCAGTTATAAAGGCATAGGAGAGTTTAACATGTAATATAAATGAGGGAAAAGGGAGTATAAGTATTAAAGTAATAAATTCATATGATTCACTCAAGTATGTCTGTACACACCTTATTTTTTGTCCAACATGTAGTAAGTTATGGGTTGGTTTTGTTTTTTTGAGATGGATGGGTGTAAAAACACTGGGGTGATAGAAGGTGGGCGATAAGGAACAAAATCATGGTGAGGAATGGTGGGTTACAATAGGCATGGACAAGGGAGAGAAAGAGGTAGAAAATGTATGTTTTTGACTGTTAAATATATTTGTTTGCTGAAGTTATGCAGGCTGATCATTTAAGAAATGACTAGAAAAAAAAATCTGTCCCATTAGGCCACTATGGGCATGTCTCAGAAATGATGAGAGAAATGCAGACCTAAATTCTGATGCATGTACACATTCAAACAGTGACACCCCTACAGCCTCTGTATTGATGTGAAATTACTAAAATGCATCGGCAAACGCAAATATTCTGTTTATATTTTATGAGTACATGCCCAAATGCTGTAAGTGAAAGCCGGAGTATTTGTTCTCTTCGGGGACAAATGGTACCATAAACACACTTACTTATAACAAATATGGAAATGAAATCAAACTTCAATCATGTCAAAGTTTCTGTAGTCTCAAATTTCTTTGAAAGAAGAAACAAGAGATTTAATTTTAAGAACAAGGGTGACTGAAAGACTGCCCTGTCAGTATCCATCTGTTGTCTCTTGTCTTCTACTTAGCGCTTGTCTATGTGAATCTACCCTGGACTAGTCTACTGCATACTGTCTGTGTGGACCTTGCTGAGGTGCATTAACAGTTTGTTAGTGTGCTTTGATTTTTAAAACTGTGCTAGATCAAAGCATACAAACAAACTGTTAATGCACTCAGCAAGGTCCAAAAGAGATATTTAGCATGCAGCACACTAGTGCTGGATAGAGTCACACCCCAGTGTGTGAATGTTGGTATAGACAGGCCTCTTTGGGGAGGGACTGTCTTTTGGTCCTGTTTGCACAGCACCTAGCACAATGCTCCTAGGCACTACAGTTATTAACAACTATTAATAATAAAAATATTTTGATAACATGATTGATCTCCCATGAATGCTCCTCCGAGTCCTGTTTGCAAACCTTAATACAGCAGCCATGCACTCTAGGGCTGAATTCAAGACTAATTTAATAGGAAATCAGTTTCATGACTTAAAGAAGAGAAGGGGAAAGAGAGGTAACAGTTTCTTCTCTATTTTTTGATGGCATATGCCTCTACAGTGTCATTTAGAAAGTAGGATTTTTTTGAATAGTTCTAAATATATTAAATAGAGCTAAATAAGTACAACCTATGTATGTTTTTTCTTATACATAATTTTGTTCTAGCTGCATCGTTGTCATTCTCAGACATCTTTACGAATCAGGAAAAAAAGACTAATAGCTATGCTAAAATATATCAGCTTTCAGGTATGAAAGTAAAATATTCAAGAAACATTAAATATTAAGTTAAACAGGAGACAAAGTTATGCAAAAGCGACTTGGTAATTCAAAAAAGCGTAAATTTTACTCTGATTTATCTTGTTCACCTTCTAAACATTAATTTTATTCTTTGAAGTAAAGTTATCTTAGTGAATTACATTACATTACTACCTGGAATAGTTATAACTTTTGTTGTTGTTGAGAAGTTAGACTGTACTAGTAGTACTTCCTGTAACAAGTTGGTATAGAGTGCCATCCTATATGTCAAACACACTATTGCTAGTGTTAGGAACTTTGTGTAAAACAATACTTTATGCACTTTAGTTTTCTTTTATTGTTCTTGGTGCCTCTCTGATCAGAGGTCAAAATAGGAAAAAAAAAAAAAATTGAGGTAATCTCCCAAACTCCATCCACATCTGCCCAGTCATTACCAGAATGAGATGCCACTCACAGTAAGTTATGCAAATCTTCATAATATGATAATATCTCTCCTTCCTTGCATGCTTTGGTCAGCAGTATAATAATTTTAATGATGATATATGAGTTATACAATAATAATTAAGGAATTTGAATAATATCACTAGGTTTTAGAGCTAACATTTAAAGATTCTGAACAGGGGCTATCCACACCTCTCTTAAGCACTATTATTTCAGGCTAACTGCATTTGGTTAACCTAAAAAGCAAAACTGAATAGTATTTTCACAAATATGCAAGGTAGAGGCAATATCTTAAATAGAAGCTCAGGTTCTGGAGCACCAACAAGGAGAAGTATTGGCTTGTGGAACTGCTGTGAGCTGGCCCCATTTGTCAACTGTATCTTGAAGTTTAAAAAAACAACAAACAACAACAACAACATGTTTTAAATTGGTGTTATTAATTAGTGATGGGAAAATCTCAAAGGATTCTAAAACTTGGTTACAAATTAGAAGTTTAAAATCTGATCTGAACCACTATGGTCTGTGACTCTTGCCATAAAAGTCTTTCTGGTAAGATTTCCAGTATTCCCTAGTTAGAAATGCTATAGGAATGGTCTTTAAATTGGTATGTCTACCACTTGTCGTGGCTGAAACCAGGAAATGTAGAGGAACATGGAAAAAAATATCAGTTTTTTTTCCCTCCTCCCCTTCCCTAACCTCAACAAAGGTTCAGTTCAAGTTTTGAGAAAAGATGGGGACAGGTGATTGTAGTTTTCTAAATATGCACACACGTCAGCTTGTCCTCTCAATGTGTGAACCAGCTCAGACTAAAAAGAAAAACAACCCACCCTATCTTTGATGATTATATGCATCATCAGCATATATTGTATTTTGTTAAATTATTATGAATGTTCTAGGTCCTCAAAAACATGTGCCTAATTTGCACACACCATGATTGCACATACAATTTCAGTAGCCATGGCTATACCTAGCTGGCCTTTTGCATATGCAGCTGCAGTAATCCATAGTTACATACACGGTTTAGTTTCTGAAAATCTGTCTCCAGATGTCTTGAGAGGATACAAAGAAATTGCTACATTTAAATAATGAATTTCAGAATTTTTGCTTCTCAAAACTAACATTATGTATTGGATATGAAGTCTGAAGGTCCAGAAAAATTATTTGTCTCCTGGGAGATAAGTAATAATTTCATGCAAGTCTGAACTTGGAGTACATCAACAAAAAAGAAACTTATTAATTCACTATATGGCTTTTCCCAGTCATTTATGACAGTATTTCATATGAATGTAACAATAACAATTTGCATTTATATGACTTCCTTTCAAACATCTTGTAGTGCTTTGCTAACAGGTAAGTAAGCCTCAAGACACTTTTGAGCTCAGTGACACCTATGACCATGCATCTCTTGACTTTGGGAGCCTCAGATCTAGTCATTTTGGTGATGTAACAATATTTCCCAGTCCCCCACTAACACCAGAGAAGCCACAAGCTCTATCCCAGGCACTGACCAAGAACGCTAACTGTTCCTCCAAGAAAAAAGAATATCCATCTGAAGAGAACAAAGCTAGGACATTCTACCAGGCTTCACCTTCAAAAAGATAAACAAAACAACAAAAACAAACCAAAATGTATCGCCACCATTTTCCATTTTTGACCTGGAAGTTTATTAAGCTAGATATTTAGGCCTATCATCTTCATCATGCTTTGGCTCCTCAGATAAGCTTTTAAAGAATTACCAAATATGAGATAAGAATACAGCCTAAAATATCTTCCCACACAATTTAAAAAAAGAAAAAAAGATTTTTTTTTTTAGCTCCTGTACAATATCATCAACAGCAACCATTCCATTTGGTGTTGTTGTACTTACCCGTTTATCAATGTCATTATGTTGGAGCTGGACAAAGCGAGCACTAATAGCAGCAATATAGCTCTGCTGATTGGAGAAAGCCACTCTGCCAGCACCTTTTGGGTACTTCAATTCTGGGTCCGTATCAATACCAGCATAGCAGACACCTCCATACAAACGGTCCATAATCATTGCCAGTTCAACTGTGAGAAAACAATTATTAAATATTGAAGACTCAATATTACTAAAGGTTTTATGCGTGGCCTGAAGCTTTAAAAATAGACTATTCACCCTAATTCTAGTACTTCAGGAAAATAGAAAAGGGACCTGAAAGTTGGATTGGTCAAGGAATCACAGTACCCATCTGAAATATACTGAAAGTGCAAAGATAAAGTGGTCAAGGTGCTAAGGAAAAGCTTTCCTGGGATTCTGTTACATACCCCAAGCAGAGTGTTATATCAGTTACATATTACATTTGATCCCAAAAAGTGCATTAGTGCAATGTCGAGGTTAAACAATTATCAATTACACTGTCAGAAAATGTAGATTCCCCTCCCCCACAACAGTGGTTAACTCAGCCCTACTGCATCATGTATATTGATGGTATATGTTTACTGACAAAAATAGTAATATACTAAGCTATACATTAATGAGAGTAATAGAAATAAATACACATCATATGTGCATAATGGAGACAAATGAGTTATCGGTAGAACCTCAGTTTTTGCATTTCCTGACTTGTTATTTTAAGCACTTGGTCTCAGAGATGCAATTATTTCCTTGGGGTTTTTTGTTTTAAAGAAAAAACTAGAAACTGTTGGAGTTGTTCTTGTACATATTACATGCTCTAACTATCTGGGTACACTTGTCTAAATGCACAATCAATTAACTGCATCTGTCCTAAACTGGGCACTTTACAACTTTTCATTCCACGTCAGTATGTAAAGTTCAGACGTTCTTAATTTTGTTAAATGAAACCTAATTTCCACACTCCCCAGACTTGGGAAATCACGCTTTAATTAAGGGCTAAGACTGTGCCACATTTCACACATTGACCATTTTTGCTCTAGCTAAATTAGGGCCTGATCCACTGAAGTCAATGGAAATACTCACATGTTTTCTCCAGACTTAATTGGGTTTTAGGTCAGATTCTTAAAGAATATGGTTCTTTTTTTTCCAGTGAGGAAACTATTTTTTCAGTCTTTCCATTGAAACAGCTAAACATCCTTCAAACTTTCAGCAGAAAATTCATCTTTGGGTAAAAACCAAATATGGAAAATTTGATCCCAAAAGATTAATTATTCAGAAAAGCACTAGAGAACAAAGGTTGCAATGGAAAATGTTTTATAGCCTTACCTGCCACAATGTACTCTTGTTTGTGAATGAGTTATGTTTATACATATGTAAGTTATATATACATATTTATGGGATATATTGAATGTTATGTGATTTATATTATTGCATGGACATATTGCTTTTACACACACATACACAAACCCCACAATACCCTCCTCCCTGCTCCCCAAACAGGAGGGATTTTTAGAAGACACTGAATCCTGTCAGAACTTTTCCAAACGGTCAGATATTCTAGCACCCCCCCCAAGTTGTTTTAGTTTTTTAAAAATTAATAAAACTCCCCACAAATGAATGACCAACAGAAATGGTAAATATCTATTCTAAAGAAAAACTGCCACAATAAAATTTTGGAATATATGATCCTCAGAGGACAGCTGCTCAGGAACTGAAGAAACCAACATACAGCATAACGAAACACCCAAAACAGTAACTCCAAGAATAACCCCACCTACTAAACTTCTAGTTCCAATTCTTTCTGCCATTCAGATTATAACACGTCATCTTTAAAGCATGATCATATTTCTCAAGTCATACTGCCCACTATCTTCTATTTCCTATATACCATACATGTGCACAGACAAACCTATTCTACACCAGTGTCACAAAAATCCCTTAAGTCTGAGCATTTTCAAACAGGGGGAAAAGGGGGGTTAATTGGTTTTTCTTTTAAAAATTAAATATGGTGTGTTGCATCAGGTTCATTGCGTCATTTAGTTGCCTTGTCACACCACGTGTACTGAATTTATGATATGTTGTAGGGGTAAAGGGAAGCTTAACTATCTTTGGCTTTGAAGACAAAGACAATCCAAGTTTAATTACCAAGCAAAACAGTATTTCTATTCTATGAATATATTTAGACATCTGGTTTTACAGACCTGTCATCTCCTATATTGACCACAGTTTCGTAGCTACTCTCTTGTCTCTCCAGAGATACCCTGTAGCAATCATTTAGAAGAATATGGCAAAGCAGGGACTTCTAAATATACTTAAAGCAATAAATCCTGTACCAGAGAGAAGAGGGTTTTGAGTATCTTACTACTTCTCTCGCTATATTCTTTTATTACTGATTGAGATGAATGCCTTAGGATTAAAATCCATGTATGCCATGTACATGTACTCTGTACAAGAGTATATATACCTTAAACTTTTGTTGGAAGGGTCACTAAAAATTTTCCCAGACATCTGACTTTCCAAAATTCATTTTTCTTGTCTCAATATGTGCAGAAATGTAGTCCTAGTACTACAATTGCAACAGAAAAACATCAGTGGGGAAATCATGCTTAACTTCTTAGGCTTTGGTACAATTAAGACTATGCTTTAAAAAGAGAAAACGGCAAAAATGATTGAAAAGGAAAGCACGGAATGAGAATGTATAAGAAATGGAATGGAAATTTGCAATATGTCATACATGCTCGGTGTGTCATTAAAAATGTATAAGTAAGAGAAAACATCTCCAGATGATGGTGCCTTTCAGATTCCCCAAAGCAGTAATTTCTTAAGGTTTTTTATAAATCTAGCAGCAGAAGCATAGAGTTCTTTTAAGTTTTTATCTTGTTGCTTTATGACAACCTCTTAACTTGACAGCTCAGTAGCTAATCCTGGTTACATAGATCACCTAGAAAAACTGGAATTTAAAATGATCTAAAACAGTGTAATTTTTTTTTTGACACATAGCCCATCTTTTACAAAACAGAAAAAAACATCTCTCCTTCTCAAGGGTACATTAGTGCAATGATGGTAAGCCACCAAAAGTAGACTAGTATATTGGCACCATGTAAAATCTTCATAGACTTTAAAGCCAGAGGGGACCATTGTGATAATCTAATCTGATCCCCTGCACATCACAGGCCACAGACCCTCACCCACCCATTCCTGTAATACACCCATAACCTCTGGCTGAGTTACTGAAGTCCTCAGAGCATGATTCAAAGACTTCAACTCTATGCCTAACGAGGAGTCTCAAGAAAGTCTTAAAAGAAAAGACTTTCATGCATCCGATGAAGTGACCTGTAGCTCACGAAAGCTTATGCTCAAATAAATTTGTTAGTCTCTAAGGTGCCACAAGTACTCCTTTTCTTTTTTGAGAATGAAGAAAGTCTTAGACAGTTTCTAGACTAGGGTGACCAGATGTCCTAATTTTATAGGGATAGTCCCGATATTTGGGGCTTTTTCTTATATTGGCACCAATTACCTCCCACTCCCGTCCCAATTTTTCACATTTGCTATCTGTCCCCTATTCTAGGCAGAGAAATTCAGGTAAAGAACCAATTTTACTAATGATAACGTTCAACTTCAAGAAAGTGCTACATTACAGCTGACAAACATTTAAGAGTTAACTTTTATACATTCAGATCAAAATATCATTTGCAATAATGCAATTTAGTGACTCGCAATAATGTTCTATAGACTGAGGCCCCTCTATACTATAGGAACTCGTAACAGCACAGCTATACTGGCATTACCCTGTAGCATAAATGCAGCCTACAGCGATGAAGAGGGTTTTTCTTTTGTTGTAGGAATGTCATTTCCCCAAGCAACAGTAGGCTAGGTAGCTGGGATGGAAGCATTCTTTTCCTGAACAATGCAGCCCTGTAGCCCCTCCTGGCAGGTTCCAAACCATGACAACCCTGTACGGGCAAAATGCTGCATACACTGGATTGTCCTTACTCCTCATAACCCCCACAACAAACATAAGCACCTCTATTTCACTCACTTGGCAGGCTCCAGCACTGCAACCACAAAATGCCACTTTTCCAGCAAGTTCCAATGAGCCCCTCCCAGCCCCACCCAAAGCAGGGTAGAGCAGTGCCCTCCACCTTCCTCCCAGTCTCCAGGGAAAGCTGCTGTGCTGGTAGCAAGAAGAGGGCGCCTGCCAGGGTCCTCTCTGCCCTCCTATCTCAGTTAATGAGGATCTGGGTCAGAGTCATACAATTTAAGGCCAGAAGCGGCCACCACATCACCTATTCTGACCTCCTGTATATCATAGGCCACCAACACCACCTAGCACCTGCACTCTAAACCAACAACCAAATTAGACAAGTAGAAGTAGCCAAAGCAGAAGCTGCAGGTGGTTGAAGAGGAATTTCTGAGCTGCATCATGCTGTTCATAAGATCACAATACTTGTGATAATTTCATGAGTATTGGTGCCTCCATATATACACATCAATATTTGCATGGAAATACACTATAGTCACTGGTTAGTGTAAATTTTAAAAACTCAATGGTTTGAACATTTAGCATGCAATCATCCCCACTAAACGTAATACAATTAACCATGTGTACAGCTTTCAGAATTGGGCCCTTATAATAAATATCAAGTTGAAACTAGTTTAGAGTTTATGATTTAGTGAGTTTGTAAAAAGGACACTGTCAGATTAAAAATTTTATTATTTAAAACCAATTTCCTAATATATGTTACAAACGTTAATTTTCAGCTCTGCTTGGGAAAAAATAGACTTGCCAATGTAAGTTTGTTTGTAGAGAGTTTCTAGCCAGTTCCATGTTCAGATTCTCATGCATTAACTCACTGCAGCAGCGTTCAAGTTTGAAAACGTCGTAGGGCAATATTTTAAATCCGAACAATTCATTAAAACTTGTACAACATTAAGTTTTGAGCAACCCTTTAGAATATTATATATTTTATTTAACCAGACCTATTTTTTGAGCCCAATGTGATTTAACAGTGTCTATAAAGTGTTTTGCTGTCAGGGGCTATATTTGTTTGTACAGTACCTAACACAATGGGGTCCTGGTCCAGGATTAGGGCTTCCCGACACTATAAGAATAAAATATAATAATCGTAAATAATAAACTGAAAAACTTTAAAGGGACACTATCTAACTGGTCCTCAAACTTAGGGTTTTTTTAAACATTACAAATCCCCACTAAAACTAATTATAAAAGTGTACTTTTTTAAAATATACACTGATTTTGTATAGATATGAAACATTCCACTTAATATTTCCTACATACAGGGGCAGTTCTAGTACCTCTGGCACCCTCTACAGATTGACTTGATTCAGACTCCTTTTACAATCAGTTGCTGCTCTTTCCCATTCTTAAGATAGGACATAGCTATTTTATTTTATAATATATTAAACATCTACAAGTTAGGACAGGTTGACTGGGATGGGAAAGAGGCAGTACAGAACAGGCTAGTTAGGGAACGATGGAAAAGGGACAGAAACAGGCTGACTGAGGTTTAGGGTCAGCATTAAGCAAATCTAGGTTCTTAGTAGAAACCGGAGGTGGAAGTGTTCTTTTGTGGATGAACGGAGAACAAACCTTCACAAAATCAGCTCTATGGCTCCATGTAGGGGCACTAAAGGTTATTCTGCCTGACTGAGTTGGCTATGCCAATTCAAGCGTGGCTGTGTTACGCTAGTGCACGAGAACTTTGAAAGTGAAACTAGAATCATAGAAGATTAGAGTTGAAAGAGACTTCAGGAGGTCTAGTCAAATCCCTTGCTCAAAGCACGACCAACCCAAATAAATTATCCCAGCCAAGGCTTTATCAAGCCACGCCTTAAAAACCTCTAAGGATGGAGATTCCAACACCTCCCTAGGGAACCCATTGCAGTGCTTCACCACCCTCCTAGTGAAATAGTTTTTCCTAATATCCAACCTAGACCTCCCTCACTGCAACTTGAGACCATTACTGCTTGTTCTGTCATCTGCCACCACTGAGAACCGCCTAGCTCCATCCTCTTTGGAACCCCCCTATAGCTAGTTGAAGGCTGCAATCAAATCCCCCCTCACTCTTCTTTTCTGCAGGCTAAATTAGCCAAGTTCCCTCAGCCTCTCCTCATAAGTCATGTGCCCCCAGCCCCCTAATCATTTTCGTTGCCCTCCACTGGACTCTCTCCAATTTGTCCACATGCTTTCTGTAGTGAGGGGCACAAAACTGGACGCAATACTCCAGATGTGGCCTCACCAGTGCCAATCACTTCCCTAGATCTGCGGGCAATGCTCCTACTAATGCAGCCCAATATTTACAACCTGGCACACTTCTTGGCAACCAGGGCACACTGTTGACTCATGTCCAGCTTCTCATCCACTGTAATCCCCAGGTCCTTTTCTGCAGAACTGCTGCCTAGCCAGTCAGTCCCCAGCCTGTAGCAGTGAATGGGATTCTTCTGTCCTTAGTGCAAGCACTTGTCCTCGTTTAATCTCATCAGATTTCTTTTGGCCCAATCCTCCAATTTGTCTAGGTCACTCTGGACCCTATCCCTACCCTCCAGCATATCTACCTCTCACCGCAGTTTAGGGTCATCCACAAATTTGCTGAGGGTGCAATCCATCCCATCATCCAGATCATTAATAAAGATATTGAACAAAACCAATCCCAGGACCGAATCCTGGGGCACCCTGCTTAATACCGGCTGCCAACTAGACGTCTAGCCATTGATCACTACCTGTTGAGCCTGATGATCTAGCCAGCTTTCTATTCACCTTTTAGTCCATTCATCCAATCCATACTTTTTTAAACTTGCTGGCAAGAATACTGTGAGAGACCATATCAAAGCTTTACTAAAGTTAGGTATATCACATCCACCGCTTTCCCCATATCCACAGAGCCTGTTATCTCGTCATAGAAGGCAATCAGTTTTGTCAGGCATGACTTGCCCTTGGTGAATCCATGTTGACTGTTCCTGATCACCTTCCTCTCTTCCAAGTGCTTCAAAATGGATTCCTTGAGGACCTGCTCCATGATTTTTCCGGGGACTTAGTTGAGGCTTGCTGATCTGTAGTTCCCCGGATTCTCTTTCTTCCCTTTTTTAAAGATGGACACTACATTTGCCTTTTTCCAATCATCCGGGACCTCACCCGATCGCTACAAGTTTTCAAAGATAATGGCCAATGGCTCTGCAATCACATCAGCCATCTCCCTCAGACGCATTGCATCCAACCCCATGGACTTGTGCATGTCCAGCTTTTCTAAATAATCCTTAACCTGTTATTTCACCACTGAGGGCTGCTCACCTCCTCCCTATACTGTGCTGCCCAGTGCAGCAATCTGGGAGCTGACCTTGTCTGTGAAGGGCGAGGCAAAAAAAGCATTGAGTTCTTCAGCTTTTCCCACATCATCTGTCACTAGGTTGCCTGCCCCATTCAGTAAGGGTCCCACACTTTCCCTGACCACCTTCTTGTTGCTAACATACCTTTAGAAACCCTTTTTGTTACCCTTCACGTCCCTTGCTAGCTGCAACTTCAATTATGCTTGATTACACCAGGCTAGTTATTTTTATTTTCCAGGCTGAAGTGTAAAAAGTAAATAAGTAAACTAAATTTGTGTTCTAATTCTAGTAACTACTACAAATTGTGTGTGTGTGGGCTGAGGGTTGGGGGTATTATTCATTCACAGGTATGGAAATTTGTTTCATTATATTATTTTTAGTCTGATACAAAAGTATCACTTTAAGGGATAACTGTGTATGCCAATTCCTATGTTTTTGATGTAATTCTCCCAAATTAGAGTAATTCTATCAAACAAAATAGACTCCAACACCATGCAGGTGGACAGCGAAAAAACAGCATAATCTAGTAACTAGTAAATTCTCAGATTCTTTAATAAAACATGAAAAGTCATCCTTCAGGTACTGAGTTCATGAACTGGCAGGAATTCAGTCCAAAATAAGCAACCATGATATTGGTCACAGTAAAGAGGTACTGTCAGTGTGCAAGGAACCCAGAAAATTCAGAAAAAAAGATTTGCTGTATTGCTTTCAAATGTTCTAAATTAATTTCTAAAACTAATCTTAGAAGCTTGCAAATTAATACATCAATACCAAAAAATGGGTTGTCTTGCTTTGGAAAAATTCTAAATTTACTGTTCGAAGGCATTTTTCAAATACGAACTCGAATTCATAACAGGCCTGGAAAAATTATAGACAAAAAACAAACAAACAGTTAGGACCATTTTTTTAAATGACCTCATTAGAACTGGTCTGGTTTTCAGAGATGTTGAGCAACCACAACTCTAATTTAAGTCAGTGGGAACTTAAAGTAAATACTTAACTGGTCAATTTAAAAAAAGCAGCCCCCAAATTCAAAGATAATATGAAAATTTGAGCCTTAAAGTTACACTTAATTTATAGTACTAAACAATTGATTCATTGTCTTAACTAGTAGTTAATTTCAAAGGTCAGAAGTTCTCAGAAGTTATATTCTTACAGTTAAGGACAGACAAAACTGATCTGCTTAGAAAGTAAACCACAAATTCTTCAAAAATCTCTGAAACAGATGGAACGTCATTGTCTCAGAATCTGAAACCAGTTACTGATAGTATAGTCTAGCTTAATTTTTCTTCTGTTTCAACTCACCAGCTCGGAGGGGACGTGGAACTCCCCCTACAAAGATAGTTTTTCTCGGGTCCAAAGGCTGAGAACCGTCCATTACAAAATCACTGTCACTTAGGTTCCAAGGTCGAATTTGCACCTGAAAGAAAGATGTCAACTTTGTCTTTACTTCATTGCTAACTTACCCTACACAAAGTAATAAGAATCAGCTACTAAACATTTACATATGTAAAATCTGATTAGACTATATGTACATACACACATACATATATTCACATTTTTTTAAAGATAAAATAGTAAAATGATAGAATGTGAAAGTAAAAACAATGCAAGTATATCATTTATCTATGTACGTATTCAGAAAGTACGCCTTACAGTGTTTACTTGAAAAAGGTGGACAATATATTTATCACCTCTAGAGGCCAGGCTTGAGTTAGATTTCCTCTTGCAAATGCAGCTACCCCATTCTCTCCCTAATCTGCTTCCTCCTCCAGTCTCCTTTATTAAAATATGGAATATATAAAAGGACATTCAGAGCTTTATCATGCATAGTGTGAATTTAAGGATGTAGGTTGAACATTCAGCTTTCTTCTAGTCACATATAATTTTAAAAGTTGAAAAAGGGAAGATGAAGTGGAATTAATTCCTGTGTTTAAAATAAGAGGATTGCAGAAATGTAAGTGCACTTGTTCAGTTTAGTTAAGCAGCCAGATAGTGGACAGTTAGACAGAAAGTCTTCAGATTGTACAGAACTAAGAATTCTGCTCAAAAGCTATTTGGATAAGCCTGCTCACCACTACAACCCCCTGAATAAGTGAAATGTGTAAGCATCGTTTCCATTTGCCATTGCATTGCAATTTTCATTCACCCACGCAAGGTCTAATCTTCTGATTCAAAATGGCCCCGGGAGCCTTTTATATGAATTTGGTTAAGGACTACTCTGGAAGGATTATGCATATAGTATATTAACTTTAACATATATAATAATAATTACAATTATATAAAGAAGAAGGCCCCAATCTGCAAGATATTAAGCACATACACTACTTTACTTACATGACTAGCCCCACTGACTAAATACAGTATGTCCAATTAAAAAAAAAATTGGAAGAGGTGATAAATAGTTGTGCACATGATTACAGATGTCAACAGATGGTAAATGATTGACATTAGCCCTTGCAGAAGAAAGTTAGGCCCAGACTACATGTTTAGAGAAATACTTTACATTCATAGCCTAAACTGATGTCATTCCTGTAAATTAATAAAGTAGCAACTATATCTTAAAACCACCACCACACATGCAGTTTTTAGCCCCTCTTTATGTAAACCTATCCACTTTAAAGACTGATAGTACAGAAGAAGTCTCTACCTCCAGGATTTAACACAGTGCCAGCAATTCCAGAGAGTTTCTTGTAATGTCCCATTGGCAGTTATAAACAGGATGGACCACTGTTTAATTTAACAAGATTAAGTCTCTATTCTAGCTCAATCCTGAGTAATATGAGCCAGTTGTGCTGTAGTGGAAGTTGTATCACGTATGTAATGCACTATTATATGCAAGCAACTGAAGTGGTTATCCACCAACTCATTTCTGATTGCAGACAACACAAAAATGCTTGGTTTTTACATACCAAAAGTCAGGGTTACATCTACAATGCCACTTTACTTTCTAAATAAATTAAAAACAGTATCTTAGTAACTAGTCTTTTCCAATAGTTCATTTTTTAACAGATTCAGTAGTAATAGGGATAATTGTTCATCCTTGATTATAGGGAGTCTTTATGGAAGCAATTTCGAATAAAAAAGGGGGGGGAAAATACTAAAAGGTATCGGACATTCAACCAGCAATACATTTTGAGAGATGTTAACTAGAAAAAAATATATTTAATTTTCTATACCAATGAATATCTGCCTGAATAAAATCCCAGTTAAAATTTGATTAACTCTAGCAAAATGACTCAGCAAGAATATACTTCAAACATGTTTTCCTTCTTTCTGGTATTATCCTACTCCTCATTTGTCCATCAGAAGTGCACAACTATATGCTTTTCACTGGTTTTAATAAACCTTCCTTTATAAACCAAATCTGGGTCAAAGCAGACTTGCTACAGTAAGTGAAAGGCATGAAAGATTATAAATTGCTTAGCTAGTATATGCAGAATTGAAAGCAATGAAGTACTCGCAAGGCTGCCTAAATTATTAAAGAGTTTTCTTTTTTAAACCATAGGGGCTTTTTAAAAAAAATAAAACAATATAGGCAAAGAAACTAAAGCACTTACAATGTCACCTATAAAAAAAAATGAGTAACAGGACACATTCTGTTACCATATGGTACTGGAAGTACCAACATAAAAGTTTAATTAAACAGTGGCATTCATTAGCTTCTGAAGAAGCCAAATTATGCTAACGTAAGAAGGTAAGCCTAGTAAAGGAACACCAACTTAACCAGTTTAACTGTTACACTGGGGGAAAATGCTTGCATATTTATTTGCTTTTGAATTGGCAAGGGGAAGTTGGTTAAAAGCCAAGGCACTTTGTACACTGCTTACTGGTTTGTCCTTGATGGTGGGGCTTGACACACATAGGTAAAGTTTTCCATCTTCTTCCAGACAGGCATCTATAAGCGCTTGTACAGAGCTTTCCTCCTGGAACAGCAAAAAGGCATAACCTTGGAAAGTACAAAGGCACAAAAAGAAAAAAAATAGATGAAAACTTTTGAAAGATGGGTCAAAACAGAGAACAAAAAAAAAGAAAATCTGAGAACTCCAAATATCTTGTAAGCAAATGGTTTTGATAATTCACGAAGATTCTGAATTACTTTGTCCCAATACATAGATGGCAATAAACATGTAATATTGTTGCTAACTGTACTGAAGTTAATCCAATAATAAAATGCTTTCATAAGGAATCCTGGCATAGGATCACATGGAGAAAGCAGGCTTCCCCACTATCACTCATTTTTGTTTTGATGGTGCATACAGTGTTGATACCACAATGGAGAAAAAAAGTCTTCAGAAAGTTTGTTTTCTTTATATACATTAAAGGTTCCAAACAAACACAGAATGGCTGGAAAAAAACAGAAAAAATTGTGGAAGATTAGCCCACAACTATAATAGATCTATATTTGTGCTCTTACAAGTATTTGTCATCTTAAATAAAGTGATGGTTTTGAGGCAGTTTCAGATGATATACAAGGGGGAAAATACTATGTGGAAAGGTCCATGAAAAGAAAACCTGCATGCAGATAATCTGAATATTTCTATCCTGAACATACATATGTTGGGAAGGGAAAAATGTATATTCTCATTCATTAATGCTGTAGCTTTATTTCCTAAATATATTTCTAAATCAAATCTCCTAACATATGCAGTCCTCATTGAAGACCCATGATTTACTGAATTTGGACTTTTAAATTGCCACATACATAAAAGATTACTACTTGTTTTAGATAATGACATTTTCTCATGCTTAGACCACTCAAAGGCTCAGACTTTCTTTAAACCTCCCCTCTAAAAAAAGAGCTGAAATAAAGTAATCTTGAGGGAAAGCTGTAAACAACTGAAAGATTATGGATTGAGAATTGGAGTGCCTTCTGACCCACAAATACTCTACTAATAAGATATCATATTTTAAATCAAATTTTTATTTTAGTAGAGTACTGAGATATGAGACAAGCTTTTGTACAGTATAAAGTTAAGCCTCAGATATTCTTAACACATATCCGTAACAGGTTAAATTTTGGAATAAAGAGAGAATAAAAGTTTTGGCATTAGTTTCCTTAAGCTTTGAAATGCAAAATGTGAGCATGGAGATCAGTCAATTAAGAAAAAAAAATGTATATGTCCTCATGTTTGACTACTGTTCAAGAAGTGCAACTGGCATTTATTTTCATAAAACAGACAGTAAAATAATAATATGAAATGGTTTTGTCAAAGTTTTCTATGCAGTAGAGTCAACTGATTTATATTTAATAATGTATATAATTTGACATTGTTTTAGTAAATTGGAGGTATTCTTGGATCCCAGATGCTCAGGATAGTCTGACAAAATAGATTTTAATCAGTTATGCTTAATGCCTTTGCTTTTCACCACCACCATCATTCATACCTTTGTCACCACAAAGCTAAATTACTGCAATGCTACTACACTAAATTAGATCTTAAGACCATTTGGTAATTACAGCTAGCATTGAATGCAGCTGCCCAATTGTGGAGGATTTCCAGTACTTTGTGTTACACTTGTACTGAATAATTTGGTGTAGCTACCAGATGATTTCCAACTCACTGTTTTGATATTGGCTTTCACCTTCATAGTTTGGACCCTGCCTATCTTATAGAGAGTTCCTTTCTTCACACAGTTCTGTAGCAACTGCTTGAGCTAGCATTCCTCTCAAAACACAGGAGGACTGCTAGCAGAAGATTCTCAGTCGGGGCACTAACCCAAAGGGCACCTGGCTAGGCCTATTTGCATTCCTAAGTTTTATTGGGAAGGCAGCAATTAAGAGGAGCTCAAGTAGAATTTTGAAATAGTTACTGTACTTTCCCCCCCCCCCCTCGAAACTGAGCACTTGGAAGAGACTATATCAGGGGTGGGCAAACTTTTTGGCCTGAGAGCCACATCTGGGTATGAAAATTGTATAGCAGGCCATGAATGCTCACAAAATTGGGGGATGGGGTGCAGGAGGGGGTGAGGGCTCCGGCTGGGGGGCAGGCTCTGGGGTGGGACCAGAAATGAGGAGTTCAGAGTGCAGGAGGGGGCTCCGGGCTGGGGCTGAGGGGTTCAGAGAGTGGGAGGGGGATCAGGGCTGGGACTGAGGGGTTGGGGCATGGGAGGGGCTCAGGGGTGCAGACTCCAGGCAGCACTTACCTCTAGCAGCTCCTGGAAGCACATGGCAGTGGCAGTCCCCTCTCCGGCTCCTATGCAGAGGCTCAAACAGGTAGCGCTGCGCACTGCCCCTTGGTTCCCAGCCAATGGGAGCTGTGGGGGCGGCACTTGGGGCAGGAGCAGTATGCGGAGTCCCCTGGCTATCCCTACATGTAGGAGCCGGAGTGGGGAAATGCTGCTGATTCTGGGAGCTGTGCGGAGCCACGGCATGTGCAGAGCAGGGCAAGCCCCCAACCCCGCTCCCTGGCTGGAGCACCCGAGCGGGGCAAGCCCCGGATCCTGTTTCCCGGCGGGAGCTCGAGGGTCAGATTAAAACATCTGAAGGGCCAGATGTGGCCCCCAGGCCATAGTTTGCTCACCCCTGGACTGTAGTAGTCCCTCACCAACTCATTATGATAATATTTCATTGGTCAATTCATTTTTTTGGGGTGGAGGCATGGTGTTTAAACTCATAGGCGGACTTCAATACCCTACATACTTCAGTCAGAAAAATTAGCCCCAAGTGTTAAGAATGCCCTGGTTTTAACCAATATTTCCATTGTTATTAAATAACCTCACAGTTCAGAGATTAAGCTAAGCACTCCAGAATGAGGATGCTTGTCCGTATAGTGTATTAATATTTTTGGTCTGAAAAATTCACTTGGACATTTTGACTGAACAGCCTTTCTTACAGTATGTTTGGTTACTGTGTTTTCTTTCCTGGATGGAACACAAAGCCTAGAAGATAGAAATGAAAAAAAAAAATCTATACATATTAGTTTTTTATACTGCTCCTCATTACCAAAGTAGCTGAATGCCTTCTATGTAAAACAAACAGCAAATATTTAGTTCAAGATTTGGGGAAAGGTTTGGGATGATTCTTATCAGAATCTACACAGATGCGCCTGATTTTCTTACCTCATAGTAAAGATTCTGTTGAACTTGTGGCAGAAAGACCTGAGTGCCATTTTTGGATATGGTAAATATTGTATTTGTAGTTATGATCCAATTAAATTTACCCTAAACAAAAAATCCTTGGCTTGTTCTGTTCAGCTGCTAGACTATAAATACAGTCCTGGTAAGTCAGAATTCAGTTTCCTCTCCTGACTCCAGTACACTATATACCGCAGTCAGAAAAATTAGCCCCAAATGCAAGACCTGTGCTGCCTTTCTCTTCTAGTGCATATTACCTCTGCCAAATAAGAATACTGCAACGAGTCTCTGAAAATGAGATTCTACGCACTTTGCTTTGGGATTATGACAACCCTCCCCTATTAGCTCTGCTAGGCCACCCAATCAGCTTCTCAAAAAGAAAAAATGGCAAACACAGGACTTCAAAACCTGCTGACTTGATGCCTCCCGCAGTTATTGAAAGGTTTTGGACATCCAAGACCTCCAGAAATCAGATTTCCACTATAATTAAAAGTTGTGATTCAATAACTGAAGTTAAATTCAAATACTATACTGATAAGCACACATAAGAACTTGTATGGATTTGAATAAAATATCTATATCTGCCAAAGTTAAATTAATTAAAAAAAATCACATTCATCAAAATATTTAGGGATGCAAAAAATCAGAAGAGAGAACCACCCTGAGATAGGAAACCTACTATTTATTTTAGAATTAGTGTTTAAAGTATTCTGAATGTGTACAGTATTGTTACTACTAAAATTCATTGCATAAAATCTATCCTCTTTTCGGTATTTAAGGGTGTTTGTGTTTGTTAGAATTACTAATCTTTAAATTAAGATCTCAGATACTCCTTGCTCAAATAGACTCCCAAGCATGAACTTTTTTTTACATTGGAATAGAACCCTGTGGCAAAAGGTGTTCCCCGAACTCTAACTATACAAAAGTTAACTAGAAAATATCCATGAAGACCACTTGCTCCATGCTTAAGCTAACATTGCACAAGGAAGTTTCATATCACACAAGATGCAATTTAAATTAAATATCAAATATGTATTTTGTATCAGGAAAAACAGAAGAACATTTTGAATTATAACACCAACCAAGCCTTTTAATGAAAAGCTAATATGTACTTTGACAACTGTAATGCACTAACATCTTTTCACAATTATATCTACCTGTGCTTAAATGGCTATAATTTGCCATTCTCTGGGACAGACCATATTATTGCCTCTAGGAGATGACACCACAACATGTGGTTTGGAAAGTACAGCTTTGGCTGTTAGGCAACAGAGCTCTCAGCCATGCCCTATGTAGTTGTATGCAATTATACAGTGCATTTCACAGATTGTCTTGAAGAATTTTTATATATCCTCAAGGACGGTTGGTGTTTAAACTTATCCTCTACCTTTCTCTGATTTTCAGATGCAGCCAAGAAAACATCAGGTGGTGTTCAGATGAACATCTAAATGAGATTTAGGCTGGTGTCTGAACTAGAAAAACAGAGCATTCAGGTTTAATGGTGCCAAAATGAGCTATTTTCACATTCTTCTGACAAAAAATAGACAGACAATCTCACGAGATGAACTTTTCAAGATTCCCAATGTCATGGCAGTCAGTCATTCTCATAATATTTCAGCTGCACCTGAGTCTGAATAAAGGTTTCTTCTTTCCACAACTAAAACCATAGGAGGTGGTTCATATTTGAGAAACTGAATATGAATTCCTTCCTCTGCCTGGAAATTGAGTTCTGAGCCACCTCTGCTTAAAATGGATCTTTTGTTTTATTTGTTTATTTTAAACCAATTTGATTTTGATTAAAAAAAATATTATCTGGACCCTTACAGCGAGGCCACTACCAGAGGGAGAATGTGACAATGGCGAACAGTGGAGAGGCTAACAGAGGGAGTTTGCCAGGGAGTTCGCCTGGGGAGAGCCCACCGAGGCATTCATCTTGCAGGCTTCACTGAATAGTTACTGCAACAGCTGAGGAAACTCTTAGAAGGAAGGTAATATGGATGGTGAGCGTTCAGCTGTTACCAGCACAGGATGTGCCATGTTTGTCTTTCTTCCACAGGACAAAAGCGACTTTGTCTGTACAAAGTGCAAGCTGGTCTCCATATTGAAAGAGAAGGTTCAAGGTCTGGAGAAACAAGTATCAACCTTGTGTTGCATAAGAGAAATTGGAGATTTCCTGGACAGACGTCAGGATATGCTTCTACGGGCACAACATTCTGAAGAATCAGAGCAGGCTGCGCAGCAGGGACAGAAGGACAGTGAAGAAATTTGGCAGCATGTGACCTCCAGAAGAAGAAAGAGGAGCATCCATGTACCAGCAATGCAGATGAGCAACCATTTTCATATTCTCTCCACAGGTACTAATGCAGAGAGTGGACTAGATGATACATCTGAGGGAAGGGAGCAGAAGGAGAATCCACCGATTGGAAGGCATGAGTTGAACCTTTTTAGGGATGGGGGTTCAATGACTGCCACTCCCAAGAGAAGGAGGCGGGTGGTGGTGGTCAGAGACTCCCTCTTCAGGGGGACTGAGTCATCTATCTACCGCCCTGACAGGGAAAACCGAGAAGTCTGCTGCTTGCCAGGATCTAGGATTCATGATGTGACTGAGAGACTGCAGAGACTCAACAAGCCCTCAGATCACTACCCTTTCCTGCTTCTCCACGTGGGCACCAATGCTACCGCCAAGAATGACCTTGAGCGGATCACTGCAGACTATGCGGCTCTGCAAAGAAGTTTGAGGCACAAGTGGTGTTCTCATCCATCCTCCCTGTGGAAAGAAAAGGCCCGGGTAGAGACCGTTAAATCGTAGAAGTCAACAAATGGCTACACATCAGGTGCTGGAGAAAAGGCTTTGGATTCTCTGACCATGGGATGGTGTTCCAAGAAGGGTGCTAGGTAGAGACGGGCTCTACCTAACAAAGGGAGGGAAGAGCATCTTCGCAAGCAGGCTGGCTAACCTAGTGAGGAGGGCTTTAAACTAGGTTCACCGGGGGAAGGAGACCAAAGCCCTGAGGTAAGTTGGGAAGTGGGATACCGGGAGGAAGCATGAGCAGGAGAGCGCAAGAGGGGAGGATTCCTGTATCATACTGAGAAAGCAGGACGATCAGCGAGTTATCTTAAGTGCCTATACACAAATGCAAAAAGCCTGGGAAACAAGCAGGGAGAACTGGAAGTCCTGGCACAGTCAAGGAATTATGATGTGATTGGAACAACAGAGACTTGGTGGGATAACTCACATGACTGGAGTACTGTCATGGATGGATATAAACTGTTCAGGAAGGACAGGCAGGTCAGAAAAGGTGGGGGAGTTGCATTGTATGTAAGAGAGCAGTATGAATGCTCAGAGCTCCAGTATGAAACTGCAGAAAAACCTGAGAGTCTCTGGATTAAGTTTAGAAGTGTGAGAAACAAGGGTGATGTTGTGGTGGGAGTCTGCTATAGACCACCAGACCAAGGGGATGAGGTGGACGAGGCTTTCTTCTAGCAACTAACCGAAGTTACTAGACTGCAGGCCCTGGTTCTCATGGGAGACTTCAACTCACCCTGATATCTGCTGGGAGAGCAATACAGCAGTGCACAGACAATCCAGGAAGTTTTTGGGAAGTGTAGGGGACAATTTCCTGGTGAAAATGCTGGAGGAACCAACTAGGGACAGAGCTCTTCTTGACCTGCTGCTCACAAACTGAGAAGAATTAGTAGGGGAAGCAAAAGTAGATGGGAACCTGGGAGGCAGTGACCATGAGATGGTAGAGTTCAGGATCTTGACAGAAGGAAGAAAGAGTAGCAGCAGAATACGTACCCTGGACTTCAGAAAAAGCAGACTTTGATTCCCTCAGGGAACTGATGGGCAGGATCCCCTGGGAGAACAACATGAGGGGGAAAGGAGTCTAGGAGAGTTGGCTGTATTTTAAAAGAATCCTTTTGGAGGTTGCAGGAATAAACCATCCCGATGTGTAGAAAGAATAGTAAATATGGCAGGCGACCAGCTTGGCTTAACAGTGAAATCCTTGCTGATCTTAAACACACACAAAAAAGCTTTCAAAAAGTGGAAGATTGGACAAATGACCAGGGAGGAGTAATAAAATATTGCTCAGGCATGCAGGAGTGAAATCAGGAAGGCAAAAATCACACCTGGAGTTGCAGTTAGCAAGAGATGTTAAGAGTAACAAGAAGGGTTTCTTCAGGTATGTTAGCAACAAGAAGAAAGCCAAGGAAAGTGTGGGCCCCTTCCTGAATGAGGGAGGCAACCTAGTGACAGAGGATATGGAAAAAGCTAATGTACTCAATGCTTTTTTTGCCTCTGTCTTTACGAACAAGGTCAGCTCCCACACTGCTGCACTGGGCAGCACAGCATTGGGAGGACATGACCAGTCCTCTGTGGAGAAAGAAGTGGTTTGGGACTATTTAGAAAAGCGGATGAGCACAAGTCCATGGAACCGGATGCACTGCATCCGAGGATGCTAAAGAAGTTGGTGGATGTGATTGCAGAGTCATTAGCCATTATCTTTGAAAACTCATGGCGACTGGGGGAGGTTCCAGAAGACTGGAAAAAGGCTAACGTAGTGCCCATCTTTAAAAAAGGGAAGGAGGAGGATCCGGGGAACTACAGACCAGTCAGCCTCACCTCAGTCCCTGGAAAAATCATGGAGCAGGTTCTCAAGGAATCAATTCTGAAGCATTTAGAGGAGAGGAAAGTGATCAGGAACAGTCAGCATGGATTCACCAAGGGCAAGTCATACCTGACCAACCTAACTGCCTTCTCTGATGAGATAACTGGCTCTGTGGATTAAGGGAAAGCAGTGGATGTGTTATTCCTTGACTTTAGCAATCTTTTGATATGGTCTCCCACAGTATTCTTGCCAGCAAGTTAAAGAAGTATGGGCTGGACGAATGGACTATAAAGGTGGATAGAAAGCTGGCTAGATCGTCAGGCTCAGTGGGTAGTGACCAATGTCTCCATGTCTAGTTGGCAGCTGGTATCAAGCGGAGTGCACCAAGGGTCAGTCCTGGGGCCGGTTTTGTTCAATATCTTCATTAATGATCTGGATGATGGCGTGGACTGCACCCTCAGCAAGTTTGCAGATGACACTAAACTTGGAGGAGTGTTAGATACACTGGAGGGTAGGGATAGGATACAGAGGGAGCTAGACAAATTAGAGGATTGGGCCAAAAGAAATCTGATGAGGTTCAACAAAGACAAGTGCAGAGTCCTGCACTTGGGACGGAAGAATCCCATGCACCGCTACAGACTAGGGACCGAACAGCTAGGCAGCAGTTCTGCAGAAAATGACCTAAGGGTTACGGTGGACGAGAAGCTGGATATGAGTCAACAGTGTGCCTTTGTTGCCAAGAAGGGTAATGGCATTTTGGGCTGTATAAATAGGGGCATTGCCAGCAGATCGAGGGACGTGATCATTCTCCTCTATTCGACATTGGTGAGGCCTCATCTGGAGTACTGTGTCCAGTTTTGGGCCCCACACTACAAGAAGGATGTGGAAAAATTGGAAAGAGTCCAGCAGAGGGCAACAAAAAATATTAGGGGGCTGGAGCACATGGCTTATGAGGAGAGGCTGAGGAACTGGGATTGTTTAGTCTGCAGAAGAGAAGAATGAGGGGGGATATGATAGCTGCTTTCAACTACCTGAAGGGGGGTTCCAAAGAGGATGGATCTAGACTTTTCTCAGTGGTAGCAGATGACAGAACAAGGAGTAATGGTCTCAAGTTGCAGTAGGGGAGGCTTAGGTTGGATGTTAGGAAAAACTTTTTCACTAGGAGGGTGGTGAAGCACTGCAATGGGTTCCCTAGGGAGGTGGTGGAATCTCCTTCCTTAGAGGTTTTCAAGGTAAGGCTTGACAAAGCCCTGGCTGGGATGATTTAGTTGGGGATTGGTCCTGCTTTGAGCAGGGGGTTGGACTAGATGACCTCCTGAGGTCTCTCCTTTCAACCCTGATATTCTATGATTCTATGAACCTGTATGCCGGTTATGGATAAGAAGGGCTGCCGTCTCTCTCTTCCCCACAGTTATGTCCAAGAAGGACCTGTGGTGACTGTTTTGGTCATAGGAAGCTAAAGTATTTGAAGGCATCCAATCAATCACTGTTACAACAATATTATATCTGAAAGTTTATGCAACAGGTCTGGAAATTCAAAGCTGTAGCTCCCACAAAACCATCACCACAACCAAAGTGCATATACACCATAATATAGGTGTGCTGTGTTGTGCAAAGTGGCAGAGTTACAGTTGCTGTGAGAATATATCTGTAATTCCTGATGTAAGCATTACCATTTCTTTCAATGTACATTAAAAATAACTTCATCCATTTAAAATATGCAATGTGAAATTCAAATGTATGGAGCTCCAGAATATATAATACTTGTATTTCCTGAAGTGCTCACATATCAAAATACACAAGTCCACATTTATATTACTGATATACATTTTTCCCCAACATGCAATCACTGAAATGACACAGGTATAACTGGTTATCAACTAAGCTGGCCAAAAGTTTTTATCAACTGTTTGAATGAAAATTGTGTTTTTGACAAAAAGTTTTTCGCAAAAAGAGTCTGTTCCTTGGAAAATTTTGGCTTTTCATAAAAAATGAACACCCAAAAACCAAAAAGTTGTTTGTTTTCAGTTGAAAACTTGAAGAAATTTAACCAAAACCCAAAAAATTTCATTTCAGAAACACTACTTTGTTGTCTCATGACCCATTCTCTTCCCAGCCAAACAACATCTTCCATGATGCACTGCAGCCAGGGACTCCCATGCTGCACTATGGCAGCTCAGCAACAGAGGAGACCATGGTTCATCATGGCAGGTGTATTCCAGCCAGGGAGCCCAGCCTACAGGAGAGAATAGGGGCATGAGGCATCATTACAGCATTTCTAAATCAAGAATTTTGGTTTTCAGCTGACAGTTTTTGGCTGAAAATTTTCAGTTTTTGATTCTTCACTAAAGAGACATTTTCAACTGGGGGGAGGGGATCATCTCATTTTCCAACCAGGTTTAGGTCTCAAACCACAAACTGAAATAGTATTCATTTCCATATTCAGTATTTTGCTAGTTCATTAATTGTAGGTGAAGAAATAAAGAGGCATTCAACTGCTCCAAGGATGTGGAGAAGTTTCAGAGTGGCCTTTTTGAGGAGAAAATAACCCATTTCATAATTTATTTTCAAAAGCCAAACTTTTTTAGCTCTCATTCCAGACTTCTAGTTACAACAGAATTGAATTTTAAAAATGTTTTCATACAGCTTGGAGCACATTTCTATTAATTTTTTGCATTTGAGAGAACTTCTAAATTAAGATTCAGAAAATTCACACTATAAATTGCCTCCTCTGATATACAACCACTATTTTGAAATTCAAATGTTATGTAAGCAGGGGGAAATATTAAGCCTATTCTTGCTTTTGGAAGCAGGGCTGCACCAGTTACATAACCTACTACTGCTCTGGATGTGCATACTTACTGAAATTCGGCATTCTGACAAACTCGGATACAGGAGTCATATTCAGAAATGCATACGTGTTCAGCCCTACCTTAGTGCAGCTAGCTTAGCTCTCTCATGCATTCCAATATATGGTGGGTGAGAAGAAAGGACAAACCATGAGTATCGTAAGGGCACATTTTTTTCCCTCATCCTACACAGGAAATGGGATGCTGTCACCAATGACAAGGTCCGATTTTAGAAAGGATGCAAATATTTTAAGCTTGAAAACAGTTTAACTACCTCCACATTCAAATGCTTCTGTAAGTCAAGCACAGCAGTGAGGTTCCAAACCTGCATATTTGCCCTCATTCTGTTGGCTGAAGGTTTAGAGTGTTCTCTTTTGTCTTCCCACTTGCTCACAGCTCACTTTTAAGGCAGCAATGAAATCTAAAACCTATTTCAGATATGTTTGCTATGTGCCATCTCCTCAATATTTAAAAAATTTGTTTTGCATCATACCAGTAAGTAACAAAGTTCATATGGAATTACATTGGTGAAATAGTTTAGTGTTCTAGTCTTAACTCTGACGACTTGACTTTTTTTTTTTTTTTTAATGGTTCTGAGTTGGTGGCTGTGTCTGGTACCTAAAATTTTTTTTTTTTTTAAAAGAATGTTTATTTTAAGAAAGTTTAAATTAACACATTTTCTTCGTCTTATTTTTTATTTTTGTTCATTGCATTAAACTTTTCTGAATACTATTTGCTGTAAAACTTTATTTTTAAGATTGTAATTACTAAAATAGTATCTGAATTTCCTTTTAAAATCCTCAAAGAAACATTTTAAAAAGTTGTAACAAATTCAAGAATTTGTTTCCATGACTATAAAGGATCATCCCTCAAAGTCACTTTTAGTACCCTTTTTAGAATATATTCTTTGAACATGAATAAATACACTTCTAAATCCAAAGATGAAATGAATATTCAAAAAACTGATCTTTAGAAAATAAGAAGCCAAGGTGATGACAAAAATCTGCTGACTTTCCTTTAAAAAAAATAAAATGTTGCCATGCCACGACTGGATTTCCAATAGACAAAGGGGGATTTAAACATTAAAGAAATCTCAAAATAAAAAGGACTCATGTTAGCTACTGCAGAAGAAGAGTGAAATTATGTATTAGTCAGGACTGCAAAGCTGAATTCCTCTAGACAGACTAATTTTAAGTGGCAGTGTGTGACACTGTTAGCTGATTCCTTTGTCCACATAAATGGTGCATAAAAGAGATACAGATGAAGTCTAGAATGTAAATAGTTTACATCTCACAGCTAGATTCCCATTAATTTTACATGCTTTTCATGAACAGAGTATCCCTTTAGCCTCGAACTACAGGAAAATGCATACACAGGAGAGATTTCCCTTGCATCACAGTTATAGAGACAACCTGTTTGTTTGTTTAAGCTTTGAACAAATTACTCTGTATGCTTAACTATGTGTAAAATAACAATGGTGCTTCTGGCGCCAATGAATAACTATTTTTTAAAAAATTTTATTTCTTTTGTAGTAAAGTGAAAACTAAATGTCTATACAGGAAACTAAGTAGCAAGCATATTTCCTGCAGGAAGTAGAATGAAAATACTGGACCTTTACAAACTGAAATCCTTGCTCAATGGCCTATGTGAAATCAGTTTGGTAGTCTAACTTCCATTCTTACTGGACAGTGAACTACATCATTGAGACCATGACCAGAACTTATACCCTTAGTGGCCATAACAGTAGAGAAGTCACAGATTGAAAAAATATGTAAAATGAACTAACTTCTAACCCCTAGAAATCATTCCTCCATATCAGAGTTGGCAAACAGCATAAGGATATTAGCAATTTGCTGCTTGTGTTTTACTTATTCTATGGATAAAATGAGAATTTTGGTCTTCTGTGCTATCAATATGACACGGGTCATTGCATTACATTTGCATAAAAATAATGTAAAATAATACGGAGGGCCTGACTGCTCTGTTGACAGTAAACATCCATAACATTTTTCCTGAGAGTTTGCCCATGTGTCTATGGCCAACATTTCCTCTCCCCTTCAGTGTCGTTCAGAATGCTGTTGCTGTCCTCCACTTCAGAAGGAGAGGTTTCAGAATAGCAGCCTGTTAGTCTGTATTTGCAAAAAGAAAAGGAGGACTTGTGGCACCTTAGAGACTAACAAATTTTCCAGGTATTTTCCACTGAATGCATCCGATGAAGTGAGCAGTAGCTCATGAAAGCTTATGCTCAAATAAATTTGTTAGTCTCTAAGGTGCCACGAATCCTCCTTTTCTTTTTTCATGAGAGTACATTTCAGTTGTGCCACAGGCACGTAAAATTTAGGAAGGATATTAGGTGGCTAGGCATCGCTACATGCGAGTTTCTCATTGTTTATATATATTAAAATACATTTATATCAATGCACGTGTCACATATAGTTCTCACTACTTAGTTTGGTGGCAAAGTTTCCCCCTTAAGCATATACAGGTTGAAAAAGAACTTAAAATACAATGAAAAGAGACTCTCTCTCTCTTTTTAGATACCAGACTTTTTGCCTCAACATTAGTTAAAAATATCGCAACTGCACATTTGTAAGGATATCTCCTCTCATAAAGCTTCAGAGTCTGAGCTGTAACTACTGTGGGTCACAATACAATCCAAATTAAAAGATAACTAAACAACTCTCAGATGTGATATGAAAACTTAGGCCAGTGGTACACTACAAAGTTTTTTCAAGGTAACTATGTCGGTCAGGAGGTCTTGGGGTGGGGGGGAGATGAGACAGGGAAACAAAACAAAAACACCCCCAGGTGACATAACCATGCTGGCAAAACCCCACTGTAGACACAGCTATGCAGAGAGGAGAGTGTTTCTGTTGACGTACCTACACCCTGATTCATGCTAACATGTGGCGAATGCTAGAAGAATTCTGCTGACTGCCTCAAAGAATTCTTTCACAGCAATGACACCACCACTCACAATCTACGTTCCCTGTAAGCTGCGCAGGCAGGCAGGGAAAGGAGCCTCTCCCCTGGCCCAGACCAGGCCCACTGGAGTTGCTGGGGAGGAGCCCTTCCCTCAGCTAAGCCTAGGCCCGCCGGAACTGTCGGGGAGAGGAGCCCCTCCCTCGGCCTGGCCCAGCCCAGGTCCGCTGGAGCTGCTGCGGCCAGGGAGAGTCACCTCTCACCTGGCCCAGAGCTGCTGTGGCAAGAGTGTGATGGGAGGAATCCTCTCTTCCGCCATAGCGCTGGGACAGCCTACACCCAAAACCCATCAACCCTGGCCCCACGCCAGAGCCTGCACCCCAATCCTCTGCTCCAGCTTCGACCCCCCCTCCTGCACTCCTCATTCCCAGCCCCACCCCAGAGCCTTCACCCCTAGCTGGAGCCCTCACCCCCTGCACCCAACCCTCTGCCCCCTCCTGCACCCTGAACCCCTCATCCCCAGTCCCACACCCCCCCTGCACCCCAACCCTCTGCCCCAGTCCTGAGCCCCCTTCCATACTCCCAACCCCTCGGCCCCACCCCACCACATGAATTTTGTTATGTGCACCAATATGAAGGTGATGTGTCACTACCTGCATATTGGTACACTTAAACTTCATTCCACACATGGACGTAAAAAGTTAGAGGGAACACTATTCACAATTACTATGTCCCCACCAACAATAATAAGAAAAAAAAAGAATCATCTGACTGGACACCACCTGAGTGTGGAAAAAAAACCCCACTATTAATCATTACATTGATTGCATCAGGAAAGCAATTAACTGTGAAATACTTAAGCATCACATCCACCTCAATCTCTCCATCACCAAGAGGACAGCTATACAGTCCCTGAAATCTAACCATCAGATAGTGATCAAACCACCAGACAAAGGAGGTGCTGTCAAAGTCCTCCACCAAGATGACTACTCTCCAACACCATCTACTATAAAGAACTCAAAGACCACCCCACACAAACAGCATACCCAGGAATTTAAGAATATCATCAAATGCTTTGCCAAACAACTCCAAGAGAAACTCTACAAACTCATCCCCCATGAACCCACACCAGGGATCTTCTCCTTGCTTCTCAAGATATACAAGCAAGGGAACACAGGCAGACGCATACCATCTGGCCACAGCTCTCTTACTGAAGGCATATCAGAACTCAAAGAAACCATCCTCAAACCACTCAACACACAAAAGGCCAGCTTCCTCCACGACACAACTGACTTCCTCCATAAACTCCACAACCTTTACCACCTCCCTCAGAACACCATCCTTGCCACATGGATGCCACTTCCCTATACACTAACATTCCTCACAATGATGGCATAGTTGCCTGCCTCAAATATTTACAAGACACTGGACAATCCTCAGATATATACCCCAAACACATCACCAAACTCATCAATTTCATCCTCACCCATAATAATTTTACATTCAACAACACACACACAATTTGTCCAAACCATGGGAACAGAGATGGGTACTAGGATGGCTCCCTAATATGCCAACCTCTTCATGGGCAACCTTGAAGTAGAATTTCTGATTTTGTGGTGCATTTGTCCAATGATAAAACAGATACATTGATATTTTCATCTTCTCGACAGACAACTTATACTACCTCAGATTTTCACCACATCTTCAACAACCACCACCTGTCCATTCAACTCTCTCTGGAATACTCCCATACTAGCATCAGGTTCAACAATGGAATCTTACAGACAATCATATACAAGAAACCCTCAGACCACCAAACCTACATTCACAGGTCCAGTAACCAACTCAAACAAAGCAAAGAATTGGTTATCTACAGCCAGGCACTCAGATACTACAGAATATGCTCCAAGGAGAAAGTCCAGGATACACACCTTAACGCACTCAAAACTGTCTTCACCAAACAAGGACACTCCATCAGAGAAGTAGATCGCATCATGAAACGGGCCACCCAAATATCACAAGATAAATTGCTTCAATACATAAATAAAACCCCCTCTGAATGCACATCCCTAGTTGTCACTCCACCTACCAACTCACACTGGAACCCATATGGGATGTCATCAAACAACTACAACCAATACTCAATGGGGACCCCATCCTGAAAGAAATCTTTCATGAAGCCCCACTTCTGGCTTTCAAACAGTCTCCCAAGCTCTCCAAGTTCATCATCAGAAGCAAATTCCCTACAGACCAGGACACCTCTACTCCAATTGGCACCAGACTGTCAGAACAGATGCAAAACATGCAGACATATCCACTGCTATAATAATCAACACCCCCCACAACAGACCTTACAAGATCTGTGGATCCAGCACATACCTATGCACAGACAATGTGTATGGGGGTCATATGGGGTCAAGTGCACCTGCAGATTTCTGCTTAGCCTGCTGGGCGGGAAGGGAGAGGGGCCAAATCTGCTGGGGCAGTGGAGACAGCAGGAGAAAGACAGAGTCACCACCCATCCCCCAAGGTAACTCTTGTGGGGTGGAGAGAGCGTGGTGGCCCAAGGCTGGGAAGTCACTGGGCAGAGGAGACACATGGCGTGGTCATGTGTCCTCCCTTTTACATTGTTCTCCCCCTCCATCCCCCCAGAAGGCATAAATCATCTATATGCCTATCACATGTGGTGTACCTCATCCAGTGCATTAAATGTCCTAATTAAAACTATGTGGGCAAAACCAGACAATCATTACACTCTTGAACAAAGTCACACAGAAAAATGATAAAAGACAAACACTCTATCACCTGTGGGTGAACACTTTTCACAAATTTGTTAGTCTCTAAGGTGCCACCGGTACTCCATTACTTTTCACAAAACAATCGATCAGTCCTCATCCTCACAGGTAACCTGTACAACACTTTCAAAAGATGAGCCTGGGAGCTTAGGTCTTGTTTACACTACAGAGTTTTGTAGACAAGAGTTATGCCGCCATGCAGCCACCGCTTTAATTAAACGGCCATTGCATGTCCACACTATGCCCCTTATATCAGCAGAGTGCATCCACATTAGCAGCTCTTGCATCGACAGAGAGCAGTGCACTGTGGTAGCTATCCCACTGTGCAACTTGCTGCCGCAGGGTTCTTTGGGAAGGGTTTGTAATGCCTCATGCAACAAGTACAGTGTTGCATGATGAAGGTTTCTAAATCCCATCATTCCATGGGCAACATACCAGATTGCCAGCCGCTTTTCAACTGAAGTGTGTGGGTTGGGGATGGGTGGAGAGTGTATGGGGGTGGGGGGAGGGAAATGAGAGAGAGAGAGAGGGCACACTGTCTTTTTAAGTTCAGACAGCAACTGGAAGCAACAAGGGGACAACCCAACATCAGGCCCCACCTCTCTTCCCGGCTCTACACACACACACACACACACACACACCTGCCTACTGGCCACTGTGTTCCTAATGCCAGGGAGAGCAAAATTCCACACTAATGATTTGCTGTTAGGTGCTGGAGTGGCATGCTCAGGTGTCAGAACTTCCCAGAGATTTGAAGTGGGAGGGGAGCATGCCTCTGTAGCTGAAATGTAGGCCAGTGGAGTTCAAAACAATGAGCAGAGCAGTCACGGTGGGCATTGTGGGATACTGGAGGAGGCCAGTTATGATGATATAATGAACAGCAGTGTCTACACTAACGCTTTGTCATTTTAACTTTGCCACAAAAAACTCTGCTTGTTGAGGTGGTTTTGTTTTGCCAACAAAAGGAGCATTTTAGTGTGTACACCTCCACTGTTTTGTCAGCAAAAGCTGCCTTTTGACGACAAAACTGTGTAAACAAGGTCTTAATTTCATTATTCTGCTAGACACGAAAAATCATGGACTTTGTCGTATGATTGCAGACATGTTAACAGGCTGTTCTACCTTGAATGATCTCTTAGAATATGTGCTAACTACCTCAGCTAAACAATCTGTCCCACCTTGTATTTAGCTGTGATGCTCAGACTACCTTTCCCAGAACTGAAGGGCTCTGTGTAGCTTGGAACTTTGGCTTTGTCTACAATGCCACTTTCGTTGTTAAAACTTTTGTCACTTGGGAGTGTGAAAAAAACCCACCCTGAACGACAAATTTTTATGATGAAAAGCACTGGTGTAGCCATGCTTCGTTGGTGGGAGCTGTGCTCCTGGTGATGAAACTACTGCCACTCTTTGGAGGTGGTTTTATTTTGTCACCGGGAGATGATAAAGAGCAGCTACACAGCGCACCTTACAATGGTGTGGCTGCAGCGGCAGAGCTGCACCATTGTAAGGTGCGCAGTGTAGACTTTTTTCAGAGTAGCAGCCGTGTTAGTCTGTATTCGCAAAAAGAAAAGGAGTACCCGTGGCACCTTAGAGACTAACAAATTTATTAGAGCATAAGCTTTCGTGAGCTACAGCTCACTTCATCGGATGCATTATGCTCTAATAAATTTGTTAGTCTCTAAGGTGCCACGGGTACTCCTTTTCTTTTAGTGTAGACTTTGTCTCTATCACCAACAGAAGTTGATCCAACAAAAGACATTACCTCACCCATCTTGTCTCTTTAACATCATAAGACCAACATGGCTACAACAACACTGCATATGATGTACCTACTCTTTTTTGGTAATGTGGTATTTATTATTATAAACAGAAAACAACAAGCAAACAGAAAAACTCCATGTCAGGAAAAGCTGCCTCTATACTAGGGCTCTGCCAGTACAGCTATACCAGCAAAGCATTCATAGGTTAGACAAGGCCTTAGTTTAACTATATAATTATAATACTAATCACATGAACCAGTAATGATGTGATTTACATGGATGAGTTTTGGACAGTGGAAGTAAGAGTTGTATTTGTAGAATTTTCTGAGGCAATATATATTGTTTCATGACACCTACAGTACATACAATTAAAACGGAAATAAGTATCAGATAAGTAATAAGCAGTACACTGAATTTGAGAGAAACAAAGGGGGTAATGTAATATCTTTTATTGGACCAGCTTCTGTTGGTGAAAGACAAATGTTCAAGGTACACAGAGTTAAATTTGTTGGTTTCAGTATTAAGAGGCAATACATGTAGAAACTGCTCCAGGAAGAAACAGATAATCTATTCCTATTGTTTGTATATGGATCAGCCTTTTTAACTCGGAACAGGCTGCTGAAAATAGATCAGCTTTAGGTTAAAAAAATTTTTTTTTCCGTTCTTTGCTTGAAAAGTCAATTTCTAGTCCTGCTCCAAATAATGCTAATGTAGGAAGCTTCTAGATAAATATAAACTGATAGCCTTTACTTGATTTCAGCTGCCATTTCAACCATGCTGCAAGCACAATCTTAAAAATTTAAAGATCCAATCATGTTTTGGAGGAAGAAAATCTGGGGGCACGACAAGAGCAAAAGTTCAGTTTTTCTTTTTACTAAAAGACACTTCAATTTTTTTAATTAACAAGAAAGTTGTTTATATTTAGAAAGGTCTTTTATATGGACTCAAGAGCAACATCAGATATCCCTACTGCTTCCCTCTATGCACACACAAAGAGTAGCAGCATGCAATTTAATAGCACCATAGTGGTAATACTCCATAAGTAAGGCCCTATTTAATTTGTAAAATTGCAGATTCCTTAATATTAGGTTTCCACCGCAATTCTGACAGCGGGAGCCCTGACCACTCTGGGATGGAGAGTGTGAGCCCCTGCTCTCAGCCCCATGCCCCTACTCTGAGCTCCAGGCGGCCCACAGTGGAAAATTGCAGAAAAATAATAATGGACTTTATTACCACAAATACAGTCCAGTATTACTTTCCCACAATTTTCCATAGCTTGTCCTCAACTCAGCGGCAATTTTTTGACAATCATCTCACAATTCAAGTAGGGTCTTATTCATAAGTTATTTAGGCAATAATGAAGGCTGCAAAATGGTTCATATTTCCTTCCCTTTATAAAGTGGAAACCTTGGTGCGTTAGGAGAATTTGCTAAGTCACAACTTTAAAAGTGGAACTTGTGAATTGGTATCTCCCAAAAAGCCTGCTGCTTGCTATCTATTCAGTTTCAGCTCTGCTGCTGCAGTTACTGATAAATACCATTTTGCAAAACCTGGGGAACTGCAGACAGCATCAACAAAACTGATAATGATTACACAAAGTAAGCAAATCTAAAAAAGAAGAAAAATATTTTTTTCTTTACTAATATTGGAAGAGATTAGTTTTGGGGGTTATTTGTTACAATCGTAGGTACAACATTTTTGGATAGAAATGTGATTTTCAAATTTGATGGCATCCCTTTTATTCACTGTAGTTAGCATAATCCCATATCAGCAGCACTATGCAGACTAAATCAGTTAGATCTTGAAAAAAAATGCAGAGCAAAAACTTTTGCTTTCGTTTAGTCTTTTCCACTGATGACAAAAGAGGAGTAATTATGTAGTTCTTGGCTTGAGAAAAAGCATTGACCAGTAGAAAGAGCAAGAACACATATGATTAACAAGAGTTATTTGAAAATTTCATTTGCAACGTTCACAGTACCGATTTTGCAAGTCAGCATTTTCCATTAGTCTAATCTGTTTTGTAGCTTCGGGATCAATGGAGATTTTATCATTTTGCAGTTTACCCATGTTGAAAAATAACATGTCCCGAAGTCATAGTCACTCTGCATTATCATCATCTCCATAGAAGTCTATTATGCTGTCAGCACTCTCCGTGAACAAAAACGTGTTCTATTGCTGACAGCTTCAACACTAAGTTTCTTATCAAACCATGATTACTTTAACTAGAACTTCATCGCAGCAGGAAAACAAATAACTGTTTTGGGTTTTCAGCCATGTGTGTATTGCTTTCCCATTCTAGCTGCTCAAGTCTGTTTCTTTGTCTCTGTAAAGTTGACGGATTCTCCAGATGCATTTTTTTCTTCAGTGGCAGAAGATTTCTCCAAATCTCTAAGTCACTCTTTGTAACTCCATTAAATAATTTCTTTAAAAGAATAGTAGCATTTGGGGAGTGCTAAGCACTTTTTGGGAGTTTATAATTTATAAGTTTAACTTTTAAAAGCTTTTATCAAATTCTCTAATACACCAAGATTTCTACTTCATTAAGGGAAGGAAACAAACTTTCTTGCAGCGGTCATTGTATAAATAATATATACTGATGCATTAATGCAACATTTTTGTGCTGTTAAACATTATGCTGATTCTATGTTACTGTAAGAATAGCACTATGTGTTATTGAAATGAATTTTTTTGTCAGCAATTCCTTTACAATACCCTACTTATAAGAGGTTATAATAGACTTTGGACTGAAACTTTGCTTATGTGACAGGCAGAGACAACTAGCATGGCATGTACTCTAAGTGGCACCCAGGAAAGTTTAATATGCTTGGGTCTGGAGTCTGTGGACCATCAGCCCATTGTAATATCCTTCCTCTGCAATGTCCCTTCGTCAACTTAAAAGTGGAGTTTGGTGCTTCATAAGAAATGTTGCATGGTTATGCACCAGATATAACTGGTGGCTTTTTGTATCTTGGACCACACAATACCATGATTCAGAAAACCAGTTTTAGTCCAGGGCCAGAAAATTCACAGATTGACATGTAGGCTTGCATTTAAAAAGGTAGAAAGAAGCATTTCAGGAGAATGGCTTTTGCAGCTGTTATGGAAAAGAGGCACAGGTTTCTGAAGAAAGACTGGATGACCAGTCAAGCTGATCTGATTTCAGCCGTCTGTTCAGTCTTAAAATAAGCTGTAGGGCCTAATTCAAAGATACATTATGACAATCAGCTGTCTAAAGCACTAACTGCTTTTATTGGTCAGAAGGAGTGGTGAGAAAAGATCCATGGACTTGTTATTTCCTAGCAATAAATATCTCTAACTTGTCCACTGCAGTTCTTAGCAATGCCCAAACACTTCCTAATACCCTACCTCCCCATTCTTATATAATTGTGGACCTCAACTACATTACAAACTTTTTGTAGTCTATTCGTCATTGCTGCTCTTCAGTAGTGGTTGGAAGTTCCAATCTGCTAAACATTGTGATCTATTCTTCTTTCAACACACTTAAGTTCCTTTAATTTAAAATGAGCTATACAGTTCTATCCTCGCAACATATACCCATGTATTAGGGGAATGCTGAAGTTTGCTTTTGGGAGACCTCTATTAAGAAAGGCTTAACTGACCTTTATTGAAGATAAAAATAAACAGTAGTGTACCTTAATGTCAGCTGTTTCCCCCTCCTGTGAAATCCTAGGCTTTCTGCATTCCTTGCTATATCATTAACATGATAAAGGTAATAGAGAGCTGGGACTCTGAGCATGTGCCAACACACTAAGTAGTAAATATCTGAAAAATATCTCCTACATTACAAAAGCATATTAAAAAACAAACATGTTTGCTGGTTATCAGAAAACAGTATCAGAAGTAATAATCAAAGAAAAGCAAGAGACGGCTTGTAAAATGAGCTTTTTTGTTTGGGGGAAAGAAGGGGTGTACTGCTAAATGCAAATTTGTTCGGAAATTCACTTGAATGATTTTTCCAAAGACAATTAATGAAAATCTACTATACATTTTAAATCCATGGTAGTTGAGACTATTTAGTTCAAGCATACAGTTTCACATCTAGCATCACCACATACTGTTCACGCTCTGCTTTAATTTAAAATAGATAAAAAAGGATCAAGCCAGTCCTGAATTTATCTTTGTGACACTTTACTTTACAGACAACATGGAGGTGATGAGACACTTTTATCTTCAGGATTTATTATCCTGAAGAGCAGTAATTCCTTTTCCAGTATCCTACTACCTCAAATATCATACCATAAATACCTCAGCATTGCCATGCTGCTTTGAAAGTAGTAAGTATCTGGAGTGGTTATACAACAGATTCAAGTCAGTGGTTTTAAGTGTTTCCTTTTAAGGGTTTGAAGGGAAAAAATACAGTGACATTACAATGTATACTGCATCACTGAACATCTTGTTTACATCATTTAAACAACGTTCTATCTTTTATTTCTACTAATGTAATAAGGTGAACAACAAATATTAAGAATTAAAATATATGGATGGTGTTTGTTTTAAAGAAAAAAGTCACAGCCTCAGACATCTATAATTTTTCTTCACTTACAGAGCATTGTGTAATATGTACAGTATCATTACACATTTATTTCTTAAAATTCAGTTCACATACCCATATAATTTTGCTTTCTATTCTGCTTTCCAAACTGCAATCTGTTTCTATGCCAGGGTTTTTTGTACATATCAATCTAAATCCATTCCACAGCATATAGCATACAGCTAATGAACAAAATTATTTGACTACTTCACTTGCATACTGACCAACAACAAAAGACTGCATGAAGAATAAAGACCACGGACAGCTCTACAAAATACGCAGTTTTAAATATTGGGGCAGCAAAATATTTGTTCATTAGGTTATAGAAGTGACCACAGGCAGGGAGGAACATACATTTGCCAGTCGGCCTAAGGCAGCAGCCAACAGTCTTAAGCAAAACTTCCCCCTAACCTATCGGTTTAATTACTTTTAATTTAAGGAGAATTTAAAAAGAAAAAAGACGAAAGCTTCAGAAGATAATCCCCAAGTTACAACAAATATGAGAAAACTTTATCCTGTTAAATAGTTTAAGCATTAAGAAAAAGTTGAGCCAAGAGACTTCTTAAACAATTCCTTTAGTGTATATTTTAATTAGCAGTGCTAAAGAAGAAATTAAGGAATTCCAAGAAAAGGCTTTGGAAAGATGGGCTTTTCTGAAGATTGAAGCCATCTATTGGACGGATAGGAAACTTGCCATGATAATTAAGGTGTACAGTTACTGAATAATCACCTGCAGTAAGAGGAAATACCTCCCCAAAATTTAAAAGGACCAATGGAAAATTGTGAAATATGTGCTTTTGGGTAGATCAAGCTCCTCAATTCAACTGAATAGAAGAATAACTTATAACAAGACAATTGTTTCCAGTTTACTGTTCTCTCCCCCCAAGAGATCCAGTGACTCACTTCCTGACTTAAAAAGATATAATCTTGATCCATTCACCTCCTTGCCTGTTTATATAGTGCATAGCTATTGTATTCTCTAGATTTGAGTAGAGGTGCCCTGAAGTGGCGCAGAAATGCCTTGGTAGGCTAGTCAAAATGCTCTGAACTTTAGTATATTTATGTGCAATCAAGACTCTGCTTGGGATCATATACTTTGAATTTGGAAAAAAGAGTCTAAATGTGCCTAATTTTGGACATGTCCATCACTAGGGTCTTTGAAGAAGGTGGTGGATAATATCCTGGCAGACATTTTAGAGGATCTGTCCATCAAAGAAGAGATTATAGTACCTTCTGAAGAACTTCTAAAGGTAAGTCCAACTTTGTATCTGTTCAGCTGATAAACCGTCCACAGCAAACCTTGAGGAGGCCTTGTAATCTTGCCTACAGATTACATAAATATAAGACGCCACATGACCCAGCTGAGGCAGACTCGCTGTGGTTCTTGGGTGAGCCCAATAGCAAGAAATGAAGGGATTCTTTGTAGAAACTCTCTCTTAAGGAAGGTATGCCCTTGAAACTGGAATGCAGGACTGCCCCTATGAATTCTGTAGGCTAAATGCTGGTGAGAGCAGAGTTGTCTTGATTGATCCTGAAGCTTGAACAACAGTTGTAGTACTGTGCAAAACATCCCTGTTCAGCTGACTGACCCTGAATCAGCCAATCACCCAAAGAGTGATTCACAGGGAGGCCTTGTCTCGTTAGGTGAATTGCTACCATGTGCAGGCATTTGGTAAACATCCTTGGAGCTGTAGAAAGGCTGAACACTTGAACACTGAATTGATGGTGAAGTCTGTTGAACACAAAACATAGATACATCTGTGAACTGGATGAATTGACACATGGAAGTAAGCATCCTGCAAGTCCAGAGTAACAAAACATTTCATGGGATCTAAAGAAGAAATTCCTCAAGAAACCAATTCTGAAGCACTTGGAGAAGAGGAAAGTGATCAGGAACAGTCAGCATGGATTCACCAAGGGCAAGTCATGCCTGACTAATCTAATTGATGAGATAACTGGCTCTGTGGATGAGGGGAAAGCAATGGATGTGTTGTTCCTTGAATTTGGCAAAGCTTTTGACATGCTGACAAGAATACTGTGGGAGACCAAGTTAAAGAATTATGGGCTGGATGAATGGACTATGAGGTGGATAGAAATTTGGCTAGATTGTCGGGCTCAATGGGTAGTGATCAATGGCTCCACGTCTAGTTGGCAGCTGGTATCAAGTGGAGTGCCCCAAGGGTTGGTCCTGGGGATGGTTTTGTTCAATATCTTCATAAATGAAGGGAGGATGGTGTGGATTGCACCCTCAGCAAGTTTGCAGATGAAACTAAACTGGGAGGAGAGGTAGATACGCTGGAGGGTAGGGATAGAATACAGAGGGACCTGGACAAATTAGAGGATTGGGCCAAAAGAAATCTAATGAGGTTCAACAAGGACAAGTGCAGAGTCCTGCACTTAGGACGGAAGAATCCCATGGACCGCTACAGACTAGAGACTGAATGGCTCGGCAGCAGTTCTGCAGAAAAGGACCTAGGGGTTACAGTGGACGAGAAGCTGGATATGAGTCAACAGTGTGCCCTTGTTGCCAAGAAGGCCAATGGCATTTTGGGATGTATAAGTAGGGGCATTGCCAGCAGATCGAGAGATGTGATCGTTCACCTCTATTCGACATTGGTGAGACCTCATCTGGAGTTCTGTGTCCAGTTTTGGGCCGCACACTACAAGAAGAATGTGGAAAAATTGGAAAGAGTCCAGCAGAGGGCAAGAAAAATGATTAGGGGACTGGAACACATGATTTATGAGGAGAGGCTGTAGGAACTGGGATTGTTTAGTGTGCGGAAGAGAAGAATGAGGTGGGGATTTGATAGCTGCTTTCAACTACCTGAAAGGGCGTTCCAAAGAGGATGGATCTAGACTGTTCTCAGTGGTACCAGATGACAGAACAAAGAGTAATGGTCTCAAGTTGTAGTGGGGGAGGTTTAGGTTGGATATTAGGAAAAACTTTTTACTAGGAGGGTGGTGAAGCACTGCAATGGGTTCCCTAGGGAGGTGGTGGAATCTCCTTCCTTAGAGGTTTTCAAGGTAAGGCTTGACAAAGCCCTGGCTGGGATGATTTAGTTGGGGATTGGCTCTGCTTTGAGCAGGGGGTTGGACTAAATGATCTCCTGAGGTCTCTTCCAACCCTGATATTCTGTGATTCTATGATAATTATGGAAGGAAGAGTGAAAACTTGAAGCAATGGATGAACTGGTTGAGATGTCTGAGATCTAAAATTGAACAATATCCATCTTTCTTCTGTGGTATGAGGAAGTAATGGGAATAGAACCCTTTGCCTTGAAACTCTGGAAACACCTCCCCTACTGCACCCAATCACAAGCACAGCAGGATTTCATCAGAAGAATCCCTGAAAAGGCATGGGGTGGCGGGACAGAGTTGTCAGAGGCTGAAATTGAATTGAATATCCTTTCTAGACAATTTCCAAGACTTCTGGTTGATAGTAATTGCAGCCCATGAATCCACAGAAATAGAAATGCAAGTGTCAAAGGGAAGAGAGAAGGGATAAAGATCCTATATAACTGGTCAAGGACTCTTAACCAAAATATTAAAACAGTCAAACTCTGGCCTGATAAAGAGTGCACTGTCCCTGGAGAAAGAAGGCCTTCTGAAAGAGGTCTTTTTCTAGAAAATATCAGGAGCCCATCATTGATACTGATACGACAGAGGCCTTTATCTGGAGAATGATGAAGCCACTTCGCTTTTTCTCTGTTACGGTGCGTAAAGACTCAGAAACCAAAGCGTCACTCTGGAGTCTTTCAGAGAGTGAAACACTTCATTACTTCTAGAACGAAAAATGTCATGGCCCTCAAAAGGCTGGTCTTCGATAATGGTCTGAATCTTCTTTGGCATCCCTGATGACTGCAGCTGTAAATTTCTTCCCCTAGTGACCACAGTTTGACCTGGCTGCAGTGTCAGAAGTATCCAGTGAGGCTTGTAGAGCTGTCTTCACCAACTCGCTTTCTGACATCACTGCCCTCGATTAGTTTCTGGTCTCTTGAGGAAGTCTCTCAGACTGCTGTAAAACTTTGTCCCCTTTCAGAAAATTATATTTAGCCAATAAGGCTTGATAATTGGCTATACAAATGTGCAAACTAACAGATGAGTAAGCTTTTCTTTCCAGAAGATACATCATCTTGGTCTTCTTATCCCTGAGTGTAGATCTAGGGAACCCAGGAACTTGGGTTTTTCACTAACTTCCCTTACAACCAGAGATCCAGGTATCTGGGTGTACCTAAAGTAACAAATCCCTTAGGGGTGACTTGGTACTTGCAATTTGCCCTGTTGAGAGGTGGCCAGAATAGGAGCTGGGGTCTGCCACATGTTAGCAGCTTCAAGAATACCTTTGTTAATAGGCATGGCCAGACAACCGTAGGACTCCAGGTGCAGAATGTCAAATAATTTATGAGATTTGTCCTGGACCTTTAAGGAAATCTCTAAGGTGTTCTGTCATACTTTTAAGGAGGTTCTGAAAGGACCTGAAATATAGTAGAATGTCAGAGTTATGAACACCAGAGTTACAAACTGACCGGTCAACCACACACCTCATTTGGAACTGGAAGTATGTAATCAGACAGCAGCAGAGAAGAAGAAGAAAAAAGCACATATATATGGTACACTACTACACTAAAAAAAATAAAGGGAAAGTTTAAAAAAGATTTAACAAGGTAAGAAGACTATTTGCATGTTTCTTTTATTTAAATTAAGATGGTTAAAAGCAGTATTTTTCTTCTGAATATTACAGTTTCAAAGCTGTATTAATTCAATTTCAGCTGCAAACTTTCGAAAGAACCATAACGTTTTGTTCTGAGTTACGAACAACCTCCATTCCCGAGGTGTTTGTAACTCAGATTCTACAGTAGTCTATAATGCACTTATTAGATGGAGTCATGGCCTTGTCAAGTGATGACAAAGGGCTGATCTTCACTATGGGTAGATCAATGCTACTGCAATCAATGCAACAAGGATCGATTTAGAGGGTCTAGTGAAGACTCACTACATCAACTGCAGAGCACTCTCCAGTCAACCCCAGTACTCCAGCTCCCTGAGAAGGTTAAGGTAAATCGATGGGAGAGCGTCTCCCATCGACGCAGTGCAGTGAAGACACTAGGGTAAGTCGACCTAAACTACGTCGACTCCAGCTATGTTATTCACGTAGCTGGAGTAGCGTAACTTAGGTCGACTTACCCTGGTAGTGAAGACAAGCCCAAAGACATGACTAGAGAATAGGCTAATCCTTGTATTCCTCCGTTACAGTGGTTCTCAACCTGCGGCTCAATCAGCAGACAGCTGCAGCCAATGTGAATCCTCAGGGCCATACAAGTAGTATATGTATTGTGTGGATGGGCCCACGTAACACACAAAGCTGCATATACGGCTCACAATGGTAAATAGGTTGAGAACTACTGCTCCATTAGGTCTTTCCTGTCAATATGAGGTTTTAACTCACTAGTTTGCAGGAGCTCCTGATGAAATGATTAGGACTCTCTAGCAGGATCCTAGGAGGTGGCAGCAGTTTTACTCTGGACCTCAATGCAGCCAAATAAGGAGTTGATGGAAGAAGCTGCGGGTTCCATGGAAGCTAAGAAGGCTAGGTCTGCACCGTATAAGAGGAAGGCATATCATGCCACAAAGATGAGATCCAGGGGATTTAAGACCTCTCTGAAGCATGCTAGCAGCATGAGCTCTCAGAGCCAGCAGATCTTCTCTCTCCCAGAGTAGTGTCTCTCGTAGTTGGGGCACGTGTTGAAACTGGGTTCAAAATGAGAAGAGACTACCCTTGAGGGGACCCCTCAGAGTCAGTTGTACTCTGCATATGTTTTTCCATTAAAAAACATTTTAAAATGAGCATCAATGAGATCTCTGTGTATCCTTCAAAAAAGCATTTCATATTTGATGTGAGACTCCTCTAAACAAAGCAAACATTTTAAACCTGCATCATTAGCAGCATAGCTGTCTCAGGCGGGGTAGATTTTAAAGCCCAAAGACCTGTTTTGCACCATCAGATTTACTCTCAGAACAGAGGCAAGACTAAAGACAGAAATGTTAGGTTTTATTTAAGCCTGTTGCCTAAAAACAATAAAAAAAACTAATAAAAATAGACTGCCAAACAGTAACTATCCTAAACTGTCAAAGCTACAATGAAGCAGAAAAACACCTTATGTTCCAACTTGCTACCATAGGCAGTGTGAATGAACTGAGTGCCAGTTGGGGCTGATCCATCTTTTATAACCTTGCTGTAGGGGTTGAAAGAATACAGGGTATACTACACAGCCCCCGTGGACACTGCCAGCTAAAAGATTCTGGGCTCATTTGCAAAAGGTGCACGTTTCTACAATGGGACCACGTGGAAAAATACTCAAAGAACTTGCATTGCTGATATCTGTACTGCGTCTGTGGGTGGATACCTTCAATTTCCACTAAAGTCAATATGGTATTATGATCTCTAAGCTTATTTTTTAAATAACGATATTAGTGCTACTCAAGAACTTAATGGTACTAGTATTAGTATTAAATATTATTAAATAGTATTAAATAGAGGACTATTTAAGCCCCAAAAATGTAGTTCTAGTACAAGAGATTATTATATTAGGTAAAAAGAAAAGGAGTACTTGTGGCACCTTAGAGACTAACAAATTTATTAGTTAGTCTCTAAGGTGCCACAAGTACTCCTTTTCTTTTTGCGAATACAGACTAACACGGCTGCTACTCTGAAACCTTATATTAGGTAGGAGACCACCTCATGCATACAGAATCCAGAAAAAAAATTTATAGGAAGATTAACTCTAGATCACAAAATGTCGGCCTGATGCGCAGTAAGATATGCTTGGATGCTGTCATCCAAGTTGTGCACACAGACTCATTTTTGCCTGTGCATCAGAAGAACCACCACAAGGTATGGAAGTACTTGTGGTACCTTAGAGACTAACAAATTTATTAGAGCATAAGCTTTTGTGGGCTACAGCCCATTTCATCGGATGCATAAAATGAAACATATAGTAAGATGATATATAGATTATATATATATACATATATATATATATACACACACACACACACACACACACAAACAGAGAAGGTGGAAGTTGCCATACAAACTGTAAGAGCCTAATTAATTAAGATGAGCTATTATCAGCAGGAGAAAAAAAAAAAACTTTTGGACTGATAATCAAGATGGCCCATTTAGATAGTTGATAAGAAGGTGTGAGGATACTTAACTTAAGGAAATAGATTCAATATGTGTAATGACCCAGCCACTCCCAGTCTCTATTCAAATCCAAGTGAATGGTATCTAGTTTGCATGTTAATTCAAGCTCAGCAGTTTCTTGTTAGAGTCTGTTTTTGAAGCTTTTCTGTTGCAAAATTGCCACCCTTAAATCTTTTACTGAGTGGCCAGAGAGGTTGAAGTGTTCTCCGACTGGTTTTTGAATGTTATGATTCCTGATGTCAGATTTGTGTCCATTTATTCTTTTGCGTCGAGACTGTCCAGTTTGGCCAATGTACATGACAGAGAGGCATTGCTGGCACATGATAGCATATATCACATTGGTAGATGTGCAGATGAACGAGCCCCTGATGGTGTGGCTAACATGATTAGGTCCTATGATTGCGTTTATTTGAATAAATATGTGGACAGAGTTGTCATCGGGCTTTGTTGCAAGGATGGGTTCCTGGGTTAGTGTTTTTGTTGTGTGGTTGCTGGAGAGTATTTGCTTCAGGTTGGGGGGCTGTTTGTAAGCAAGGACTGGCCTGTCTCCCAAGATCTGTGAGAGTGAGGGATCATTTTTCAGGATAGGTTGTAGATCTTTGATGACGCGTTGGAGAGGTTTTAGTTGGGGGCCGAAGGTGACAGCTAGTGGCATTCTGTTTTTTTTTTTTTTTTTTTGTTGAGCCTGTCCTGTAGTAGGTGACTTCTGGGTACTCTTCTGGCTCTGTCAATCTGTTTTTTCACTTCAGCAGGTGGGTGTTGTAGTTTTAAAAATGCTTGATATAGATCTTATAGGTGTTTGTCTCTGTCTGAGGGGTTGGAGCAAATGTGGTTATATCGTAGAGCTTGGCTGTAGACAATGGATCGTGTGGTGTGGTCTGGATGAAAGCTGGAGGCATGTAGGTAGGAATAGCGGTCAGTAGGTTTCCGATATAGGGTGGTGTTTATGTGACCATCGCGTATTAGTACCGTAGTGTCCAGGAAATGGATCTCTTGTGTGGACTGGTCCAGGCTGAGGTTGATGGTGGGATGGAAATTGTTGAAATCATGGTGGAATTCCTCAAGGGCTTCTTTTCCATGGGTCCAGATGATGAAGATGATGTCATCAATGTAGCGCAAGGACAGTAGGGGCATTAGGGGACGAGAGCTGAGGAAGTGTTGTTCAAATCAGCCATAAAAATGTTGGCTTACTGTGGGGCCATGCGGGTACCCATCGCAGTGCCACTGATTTGAAGATATACATTGTCCCCAAATGTGAAATAGTTATGGGTGAGGACAAAGTCACAAAGTTCAGCCACCAGGTTAGCTGTGACATTTTCGGGGATACTGTTCCTGATGGCTTGTAGTCCATCTTTACATGGAATGTTGGTGTAGAGGGCTTCTACATCCAATTTCAGCCCGTGCATGTCAGCGGAAGCACTCTATGCAGAAGTCCAGTCTGCTGTTTCGACCTTCAGGAGGAGTCCACCCAGAATCCTTCTTTTTGTAGTGTTGGTAGGAAGGTCTCTGTGGGTTAATATGTTGGTCAGAGGTGTGTTTGAAATATTCCTTGAATCAGAGACGTCAAAAATAGAATTCTAGGACACCACAGAACTGTATCACATTCGTAGGAGTGGAGGGGCAAAAGGAGAGGCCCCAAGATAGGACAGAGTCTTCTGCTGGGTTAAGAGTATAGTTGGATAGATTAACAATATTGCTTGGTGGGTTACGGGAACCACTGTTGTGGCCCCTTCTGGCATGCAGTAGTTTAGATAGTTTAGTGTCCTTTCTCTTTTGTAGAGAAGCAAAGTGTGTGTTGTAAATGGCTTGCTTACAGACAATCCCCCAACCTGAAGCAAATACTCTCCAGCAACCACACACCACACAACAGAACCACTAACCCAGGAACTTATCCTTGCAACAAAGTCCGTTGCCAACTCTGTCCACATATCTATTCAGGGGACACCATCATAGGCCCTAATCACATCAGCCACACTATCAGAGGCTCGTTCACCTGCGCATCTACCAATGTGATATATGCCATCATGTGCCAGCAATGCCCCTCTGCCATGTACATTGGTCAAACTGGACAGTCTCTACGTAAAAGAATAAATGGACACAAATCAGACGTCAAGAATTATAACATTCAAAAACCAGTTGGAGAACACTTCAATCTCTCCGGTCACTCGATTATAGACCTGAGGGTGGCTATCCTTCAACAAAAAAGCTTCAAAAACAGACTCCAATGAGAGACTGCTGAATTGGAATTAATTTGCAAACTGGATACAATTAACTTAGGCTTGAATAGAGACTGTGAATGGATGAGTCATTACACAAAGTAAAACTATTTCCCCATGTTATTTCTCCCCCCCCCACCCCACCCCCCCACTGTTCCTCAGATATTCTTGTTAACTGCTGGAAATGGCCTATCTTGCTTGTCACCATGAAATGTTTTCTTCCTTCCCCCCACTCCCCCCCTGCTGCTGGTGATGGCTCATCTTAAGTGATCACTCTCCTTACAGTGTGTATGATAAAACCCATTGTTTCATGTTTTCTGTGTGTGTATATAAATCTCCCACTGTATTTTCCACCAAATGCATCCGATGAAGTGAGCTTATGCTCAAATAAATGTGTTAGTCTCTAAGGTGCCACAAGTACCCCTTTTCTTTTTGCGAATACAGACTAACATGGCTGCTACTCTGAAACATGTTACAATTTTAGCATCTGCTTCCCCAAGACTAGCACATGGCATTTATAATTTTGCCAGTCCCTTTAAGCATTTGTTTAGGATATGTTATGAAGTATGCAAGTCATCTAAATAATCTTCAGGCAACAGTAATAATTTGGCCTTATTCAGAAGCAAAGCATTTGATTCACCTCATGGGAGGCACTGATAAACAGCACTAAGCATTTCAACACAAAGCAGAAAAATGCCATGCAAAAGCAGTAATTTAAATGTGTAAGGGACTAGAAATAGCCCCTTACACACATTGTCAGCTGCTGCTAACAGCATCTCTTGTTCAAGTGCATAATCTACACATTTAGTGACAAAACAGCTGTGTATCACCACTGCCCTCCTCCCTCAGCAATCCAGATTCTGCATGTATCAAGGACAAAATGCATACTATAGGGATTGTTGGTTTTTACTCAGGTGTTTTTTGTTTTATTTTTAAAACATCTATAAATATGAACTTATGATTGATAGCCAAGCCATTTTAAAAATAAAAGCCAGATGCATACTTACTCATTTATAGAGTGAAACCAATTTAGAAAACCCTTTAAAATATATGCAGACAATTACAGTATTTTATAGTGTTAGACAAGATACATGGTTCAGTCCTTTCAGTGTCATGTCCAGTGAACAGTGGTATGATGAGATAATGGGATTTTGGTACGTAATTGATCTTTAAATATTCAGGGTAAATAGGACTAATCCCCTGAGATGGGATATTAGATGGATGGGATCTGAGTTACTACAGAAAATTCTTTCCTGGGTATCTGGCTGGTGAATCTTGCCCATATGCTCAGGGTTTAGCTGATCGCCATATTTGGGGTCGGGAAGGAATTTTCCTCCAGGGCAGATTGGAGAGGCCCTGGAGGTTTTTCGCCTTCCTCTGTAGCATGGGGCATGGGTGACTTGAGGGAGGCTTCTCTGCTCCTTGAAGTCTTTAAACCATGATTTAAGGACTTCAATAGCTCAGATATAGGTGAGGTTTTTTGTAGGAGTGGGTGGGTGAGATTCTGTGGCCTGCGCTGTGCAGGAGGTCGGACTAGATGATCAGAATGGTCCCTTCTGACCTTAGTATCTATGAATCTATGAACAAGGCCAGAATTTCCTGCAGTTTTTTGTTACAAATACTCTGCCATCACATAAGTGTCAATAGGCTATGTTGACAGTACTCTGCACTCTAGGGCCAGGTTCTATCCAGGTATTTAGATAGCTTCATGACTCAGAGTCCACTCATTTCTGATACTGCAGTAATTGAGGGTGCTACACAGAAGGACATCCATCATATGTGACATTGTGGAGAAGTTAAGAGAATTATTTGCATTGGTCTCCACTACAGAGGATATGGGGGAGATCCTCACGTGCGAGCCATTCTTTTTAGATGACTAATCTGAGGAATTGTCCCAGATAGAGGTGTCAATAGAGGAGGTTTTGAAACAAATTGATAAATTAAACAGTAATAAGTCAGCAGGACCAGATGGTATTCACCCAAGAGCTCTGAAGACACTCAGATATGAAATTTCAGAGCTAACAACTGTGGTACGTAATCTATCACTTAAATCAGCTTTCCTACTTGATGACTAGAGGGTAGTTAATGTAATGCAGATTTTTAAAAAAAAGTCTCCAAAGGCGATCCGCGCAATTAGAGGCTAGTAAAGCTAACTTCAGTACCAGGCAAATTAGTTGAAACTATAGTAAAGACAGGCATGCTGGAGGGACGATGCTGAAGCCGTGATTGATAACTAAGAAGCCAGTTATAAATAATCAGGAACAGTTGGGACTGACTGTTTAGCACTTTCAGACAGACATTCTAGAGCAACTGGCAGGGGCTTTGAAAGCTGTTTCCCATAATAGAATCGTGACAGAAATAGAAGAGAAGCTGGATTCCCTTGTCTTCTGCTAAAATAGATCTTACTCAAAAACATTTTTACAAGTCTGACGGTAAAGTCAGACTGATTTAGCCTCCCAGAATACAGAACAAATCTGATCCTAACTAATAAAGTCTCAGGTTAATCTGCAACAAATTTGTAATTAAATTAGTTATTCACAAAGTCACAGCAAACAAACTTGTGGAGGTCTTGGAGATATCAGGTCAAGTAGGAGCTCATTTTACCTCTTGGCTAAAGCTAGAATAAAAATTCTGACTAGAAAGAACCTAAACCTGTGTAAGGCACTATATTAGTTAGTTGCAACTTTTAGGAACTACACTCAAAAGCACATGTTCACTTCATTTTATTTATCCAGGAGCAGATGTTATAGAATAACCACTGATAGCAGTTTTCTTTTGAGACAGAAATGTCCTAAATGGTATTTGCAGGAGACTTGTCACAAAGAAGTTACCATGCCTCAAGCAGTTTAAAAAACATCTGGTAAGAGTAGCTATTTGCACATAAAAGTGCGTCTAAAAAAATATAGTAGGAGTGTTAGCCCAGGGACCAAACACAGTACAATGTGCTGCCAAACCAGCCTTAAGAATAACTGTGAATATTCATGGCCAGGGGAGAATGGAAGGATATCAGAATACGAATGAAAAGAAAAGGAGTACTTGTGGCACCTTAGAGACTAACAAATTTATTTGAGCTTTTGTGGCTACAGATGGTATGCTGTATAATACTTATAAAAATGCAGGAGCTGTGGGTATTCAATAAAAGGAGGAATGTATAAAGCCAAAAAACCCTCCCAAACCACCTCCTCCCCAACCCCAAACCGGTCTAAATGACATTGTTTCAAAAACTTCAAGGCCATGGAAGCTTTGTTTACATTAACATTCTTCTTGTTGCTACTAACTGGCAGAGCTCAATTAACAGGGGAAATTTTGCAACCTTCCCCCCAGAATAAAACTAGCTTAAATACAAATTCCTGATTCACTAAACTGAGCAACCGCCACTAACAGAGTCCAACTCAAATGGGACTCCGTAGATCCACTCTTCAAAGAAACTTGTTACACGGACTGCAATTTCCCCCCCCTATACACAATGTATCTGCAGAAGAATCTTACTTGAAAGACTGCAACCACCTTAAAGAGTCAAAGCTGTTTGTTTTAATGGATTTAATGTTTTTAAAGCAGCAGTAGGCGTTTGCTTGTTCCAGAACAGCCTGTGTAGACTTATTTTAAGCTAATTACCTTTAGGTGGAAAATATGACTTGCTTTCAGCTTTGTGAGGCCAGTCCACCACAAGAGGTCCAAACCTACGAAAGCTGGCAGTGATTTCATCTACAAAAACAAATAAGGAATCTTAAAGAAAATCTGAAGATTAAAAGTGGCAAAACAAACATTCTTGCTTAAGAAAATGTTAGAGACTGAATTTTCTGAAGCTATTGAAAAACAGGAAAAAGTGAAATGATGAATATGTGAACCTTCTTGAAATAAATACGCTTTTTTACCTCTACTATACTTTGTTGCTTAAATAGTGCAAAACTAGTTTTGCCTTTCACTATGTAGCTTCACAGACTAAAAGCAGATGTGCAGCACTGTTACAAGAGAGAATTTTCTGTATTAGTAGTAGTAATGACGAAAACCAGAAGCCTTAATAGAGATTTGCCACATTATTTTTTGAAAACAAATAAAATAAATAAATAAAACAAGACAAATCTGAACCATCTTAACTCTCAGACTTCGGGGATTCAAAATCTGGATCTGAGATTTCTCAAAGTATGGGATACTAAGAATCAGTAACTGCATTTGATCCATTAGAAAGAGTGTGTACTGCAAACACTGATCTTAACCCTGAATTCTGGTTGAGGCCTATTTCTACTTTTAACCACAAATACCTAATTAGCTTACCAAACAAACATTATTTAATCACCGTTTTAAATACAAACATACACAAAAAACCAAACCAACCAAAAGGGAAAAAAAAGTTATTCCACATTTACAGGCTATTTGTTTTGCATGGAAATGTAACTTTTCTGAAATGTTTTTGCAACTCTTTTTAAGGAAAGAAGATTAGTCTTAAACGGATCTGGAAGAAAGGAAAAGACTAAGTCTATAACAAGATTTCATTATTTTTAAAAATTTCCTGTACTATGCATTCCAATAGAGCTTTATCAACTAACTCACAGCAAAGGGTTAGAGCTCTGGCTTCTGTTCTTGTTGGAGTTGCTTAAACAGAAACTCAAGACTTAAACGTTTTGGCCAAAATAAGTCCAATGGGAATACAGGGCATGGGGGAGGAGGTGGGGTTAAGTTCCTTTATTATCTGAACAGCCCTGATTCACCAGAGCTAAATTTTGTCTCACTGATTTAGAGAAAAAAATACAGATTTTTTTACATCAAACAACACTTTCTACATCAATCAACACCAGACAGATATTAGCAACCCATCCATCAGCAGAAAGATCTGAAGGGCAGTGTTTTGGCAGTGTTTGATGATTAATATTATTTTATAAAGGTATTGCATGGTTTGGCAAAAGACTTACTACAAAGTCAACTTCAAAAAAGCCTTTCTTTCCCTTGTGACGCATCCTTAAATTCCTGTACATGCTTAGTTAATGGTGGATTCTTGGTGTGGTGGGAACTGAAGAATATCCACAATGGATTGTGGTGAAAATAGGTGTTTTATTAATAAAACAGATACACAACGCAAAAAACAATGATTGTTGACAATAACCTAAATATCTTTTTGCAACCACACTAAATAGGTCACATTTATCAACTGATATACCGTAAATATCTGTTAGAAATACCCAAGTAAACGGAGAGTCATTGTATTAACTAAAACCCATTTTTATTACAACAGTGGACATATTTAACAAGTATAGGCTGCCTTCTTTTTTCCCCCCAGATTGTGAGATGGAATATTTCAGGACTTTTGATGGCTTTCATCAGACACTTAACCCTGCATTTCCATCAATTTCTTCACTTTATGTATGTAGACACTTTATGCACATAGGCACACACCATTTCTGTGGAGGTTACATGCTTACTAGGGCATATCAATCCATCACTCCTCCACAGAGACCGCCAGACCTAGAGCAATCTGCAAGAATTCCAAGCAGATTCACAAACTCAAGTTGCCTTTGTAATATCACAGCACACTACCAGCCACATAGCCAGGAAAAGTCAGGATTTTTATAAAAGAAAACCAACTCCCACCCCCACCAATTGTACACATCACGGAATCACAGTACCTTCATCAATGTCAGGAGGCAGACCTCCAACAAACACCTTTCTAGAATAGCGTTCCACTCTTTCACCATTCTGACAGCGAGTTGGAGAGCTGAGACCCGATGATAAAGACTGATCACCATGACTGTCGTCTAGGAAGCCATCTTCAAAAGGAAAGAGTGAAGACCGACCTGTAACAGATTTGGGAGTTTCTAAGGTTAACATTTTCTGGAGAAATAAATGTTCCTTTAAGAACCAGGCCTACTTAAATCTGCCTTTTTTTAAAGTTATGTTTTACTTCAACAGAATTAGCAGTTTACACTAAAGGCAAGATATTGCAAATGGTACCACACATGGTCTACCACCACGATCAGTACTACTGTCTTCAGTAGCACTGCTGGTGGTAGGAAACAATATATGTGGTCATGTTTACAGGATAAGATGTAAGAGCTCAGCCCTCTCATATGCTGGTGTCCATCACTATCTAGATTATAAAATCAGCTATTGAATGTGTGCAAGATTACAGTTGCCTTTGTTTTGTAATAAAATGAAGTGATAGGTCGGTTTTCAGTTAGGTAGGTAAAACATGTTTCAGTGTAATTATAAGCGCACTGCTAAAGCAGTTAAGTTTTTAATCCCACTTTCCCTTTCTTTACCTATTTAGTCAAATTACAAAAATAAATGTGCAACAAAAATTCTCAATTATAAGTAGCTCACGATCTTAAAAAACAGACTCTTCTATTAAAGACATTCCACTGTTGCCAATAGCCAGCATTCAAGCAAGTGTTTTATTATAGGTGTTATTTACATTTTCCCAAAGCTACAGTTGGATAACCTTTAAGCATAAAATAGGTATTTCTTTTAACTTGAGATAAATGTTTCAGCTATAAATATGGAAACCATTAACTACAGCTGGCTAACAAATGAAAGCAAGGAAAATAATCTGCTTACACTGTCTAGCACTGTTACTCAGAGAGCCTTGTGAGTGAGATTTAAATTTAAGACAGACCCTCTCAAAACTCTTTACTGTGAAGTTTTCAACAAAACATATTTTCACTGATTCTTATAAATTAATGCTACAAGAGATACACAAGATCATTAGACTACTCCACTGCCGAATTGTTCCCCACAACGTATTTTCTAACAACAGAGAGGCAAATGTCAAAGTGAGCACAGGGGAGTTTGAACTGAGTGGAAATTGGGTAAGGTGGTGTAGAAAGAAGCTTAATTGGTTAGCAGGCTAAAATATTTTAAAAGTCCTTGTTCAAATAATTAGATAAATCACTAAAAAACAACCAAACAAAAAACCTTATTCTCTACTTGAAGAAAAGTTACACTTAGCTCAAGCTATTACCCACTGTTAACACCCAGTTTGACCATGAGAGTAGTAGCCCAGCAGCAGAATATTCAGGGTGGGTACTACCCAGTTTACTGCAAAGAATGAGTACCAATTAATTACTTGGTTTGTGCCCTCCTAATGTAAACAGCTCATGACTCTCATAGCCAAAGTACAGCATATCTGCAGTCCAGAGTTGCAGATGTGGAGGAGCAGAGGGATGCAGGATCTGCATATAAGGAACATCATAGAACTTGCCCACTTTTGAACTGATTTCCCTGAGCAGCTGAAGAAGCCAGTCTCACGATGGGGAGATACTTAGATGGAATGGAAGAACCCCCTCACTTAGATGGGACCCATGTTCAAACTCTGATGTGGCTGAATTTTCCCTCACACAGTGAGTCAGTTGCTCCAGGGGATTGATTTGTAATTGGAAGATGAACACATATTGTAGAGGATTTGATTATTATAAATATAGATAGCTGGGTATGCAGCGACCAGAAGAAACTCTCATTAACTTCTTTATTGGGTGCAAAGATGTTGGCTCTCATGAGACATATAAACAGACTTCCAGATAGTGCTAGGTAGTAGTTGGTGGTTGTTATTATTAATAAAGTAGGGAGGTATAGGACAGAGGAAAATAGGAACTTAGGGAGCTTAACAGAAAGGCAATAGGTGCTGAGGAGCACTCAAGTCAGGTAAAAGATGTCAACAGCACAAAGGTATCCCTTGTATCTAGCAGTAAAGGATAGGCTAGAAATTACAGCTGAATTGGGCAGGGACAGGTTAAGATCAGAGGTAATTTCTGTTAATTTAACAAGGTTTCATACTAAAAAATTAAATAAAAAAATAGGCACTTGGTCAAAAATAAATACTATAGAAGTTTACATACAAATGAGATATTTAAAAGCAAAAACAGATGAACTAGAATGTCAGGCAATGAAAAAAGAGACCTTGACATAACAGGCATCACTGAAACATGGTGAAAGGGCAAATGTCAATGGGATATTGCAATACCTTGCTACAAACTATAAAGAAAGGACAGATTAGGTCAAGAAGGTAGAGGAGCAGTAGTGCTGAATTTAAAAGATTGCATACACTCTAAAGATAAATATTCTAACTGGTGATAAAAATCCCAAGTTTTAAGACAACAAATATCCTAGTAAGTTTATATTAACAGCTTTCAGAGGAGCAGAAAAGATAGTGAGGGCATAATGTTGATAGAGATCAAAGAGGTAAAGTCTAATAAAATGATAATAGGGACTTTACCCATATATAGTCAAATATAATAGTAACAATCAAATGTCACAGTGAGACAAGGTTTAGAGAAGCAATTTTTCAAAACCTTCAACAACTGTTTCATGGAATTGATAGATTTAGAGCACACAACAGGAGAGGTTATTCTCGACTTAGCCTGAAGTAACACACAGGATTTAGTTGCATGTGTGTGATGTGTGTATAGGAAATTTGGAGGCTTAAGATGCAATATCAAGAGCAAATAATTAAAGATCTAAAAACAAGAAAGTATATCAGAAGCTGAAATCCTGGCAAACAACTGGATGCTGGACCACCATGGGATAGATAAAGGGAGAAATTGAGGAAGAGAAGGATAATGCTGGGAAACTAAATTTCCTTGAAATTGTCGTCATCAAACAATTTTGAGGAGATGCCTATCCCAATCTACCATTTTTTGACAACAACAATAATGAGGTAGTAACAGAGATTGAGGTGTCAGAAGAAGAGGTTCTGGAACTAGTAAAAACTAAAAAGCAATAAGTCACCTGATCCAGATAATACATCCAAGAGTTCTGAAGGAACTCAAGAATAAAGTGACTTACTTAGCAAAAACAGGGCAACAAAAACTTAGCAAAAAGAGGGCATCAGCTACTATCACAGATAATTGAAGATTAGCAAACGTTGAGCCTATATTTTAAGAAGGCACTAGGGATGATCCAGAAACTTACAGACCAATAAAATCTTCTGTACCTACTTCTGTACCTGGTAAATTGGTTGCAACAATAATTAAAAATAGAATTAAAAGACACCTGGGAGATCATGACATGACACAGTATAACCAGCATGTCTTCTGCAAAGAAAAATCATATCTCACTAATCCATTGGAGTTCTTTGACCAGTCATATAAAATACTGGATCAAGGAGAAACAGTTGATCTAATTTATTTAGATTTCCCAAAGACCTTTGACAAAGTCTCTCATTAGAGGCTACTAAAAAAAAAAAAAAAAAAAAAAAAAAAAAAAAAAATTAAATAGTCATGGTGGCAGAAGGCATTACCATCATAGATCAGAAACTTAAGAAATTGTCATTCACTATATGTTGATATAGCACTTAGCACAAGGCCCTGACCTCATTGGTCTCTAGGAGCTGCCAAAACATAAAATGTTAACCAAAAATAAAGGACATCTTCCACTGTTTGCTGTGTTGGTCCCAGGACATGAGAGAGATAAGTTTCAGCTGGTGAGAGAGAGAAGCTTTTGAGTTTACACAGAGCTCTTGTTCCAGTCTGGGAAAGGTAATCTGTCACAGCTAAGTACAAGGTGGAACAGATTGTTTAGCATAAGAAGTTAATATGTTTGAATGGTCTCTTCCACGTAAAGTGGGCAGTTTACACCTCACATGCCTGTCACAAAATGTAGAGTGCCTTATCCACTGCACTAAATGTCCCAATAACTATGTGGGTGAAACAAGACAATCACAATGCTCTCGAATTAACTCAAACAAAAAATTAAGACAAAACACTATCACCTATAGGCAAACACTTTTCACAAATGATCACTCTATTTCTGGCATATCTGTCCTCATCCTCAAAGGAAACCTGCACAACCCCTTCGAAAGATGAGCCTTAACAAAAATACTGGATTTCTGGCTCATTACAACACTTTGTAAGCCACTAACCCTCCTTTCTCCTAGACCGAATAGGTATTAACTGCTTACTTAACATATTGTAAGAGACCATTCAAGGTGAACTCCTTAGTCTAAACAAGCTGTTCAACCTTGTACAATAGAACCTCAAAGTTATGAACACCTCAGGAAGGGAGGTTGTAACTTGGAACAAAACATGATTGCTCTTTCAAAAGTTTACAACTGAATATTGACATAATACAGCTTTGAAACTTTACTATGCAGAAGAAAAATGCTGCTTTTAACCATCTTAAATTTAAATAAAACTAGTACAGGAACAGTTTCCTTACCTTGTCAAATCATTTTTTTTAAAGCTTTCGCCTTAGTTTTTAGTAGTTTACGTTAAACACAGTACCGTATTTGCTTTTGTTTTTTTGTGCACCTCTGCAGCTGCCTGATTGCTTACTTCTGGTTCCAAATGAGGTGTGTTGTTGACCAGTCAGTTCGTAACTCTGCTGTTTGTAACTGAGATTCTACTGTATTTAGCTGTGACACTGAGTACCTTTCCCAGACATGAAGAACGCTGTGTAGCTCAAAAGCTTGTCTCTTTCACCAGCAGAAGTTGATCCAGTAAAAGATATTACCTTACCCACCTTGTCTCTCTAATAATAAATCAGAAACTTAAAGTTTTAATTGCTATAATTTTGGGAGGGTTGATTAAAACCTTTTATCTATATATTTTATATATAAAATTTATATATAAATGAAATAGCCTCTACAGAAAAGTTTTGTATGTATAAGACAACTCAATGCTTAAAGCAATTTCCCATATATATGAATTCATAGTTCCAAAAAAAGCATAAACATTATATTATATATGTGGTGATTTCTAGTTTTATATGGCGTTGACTAAGACAGAAAAAATTGAGGCAAATTTCAAGAGAAATCAAAAGAGCAAGACTAACAAAAATGAACAGTTCTTTACTCCACCAATTCCTGTAGATATAAGTATTTCACACAGGAAGAAACTGAGATGGTATGAAGACAGATCTTTTAGGTGAAGAAAGGATATTGGGAGTCACAACTGTTAGAACTTGGGTCTAAGTGTTTCTTTCGAAGCTTATCAATGAACCAGTTAACATTACATTTTCAAAAAATACAATGAGAATTTGAACTTATTTCCCCCTCTGGAGCACTAAACAATATTAAAAGCAGCATATCAATCACAGAACACAAACAACATAAGATAATCATTTTTAAGCAACGAACTGGAAGCTACTGGTTAGAAATCATCATTTACCGTTTCAAATTATGAGAATTAAGAGATTTATTTTGAAAAACAAAGTACAAAAATATCAATTGAGATATTTATGGCAACTGATGAACCAAAGAGATTGAAAAAATTGATGATATATTGTCAACATGAACAGCACTAAATATCTGTTTCTCCCACACCCATAATTTGGCAGGCAAAACCTTTAACACATTTTTATTTTATTTTATTTACCTCTTCTCCGCCCATAGCTCCTGGCTGCATGTAAACACAGAAGAGAATTGTTGGTACTTTTGTCATAGAACAGCAATTAGATTTAGATTCAGAAATAAAGAAAAATGTAGATTTTTATGTCTTTTCCCATTGCACTCTCCCCCCCCTTTTTTTTGGAAAATGAAGTTCTGACATTTCAAAACAACCCTAAAAAATATCTTTAAGACGACACAGCCAAAACAAAATTTTAAGCACATATGCTATGCAACATTATTCCAGATAGCAAAGAATATTTTAAAATTATGATGCCACACAAATCCTTCATAGGTGTTGGAAGAGGTAATGCACATAAGCTATAGTAATTTTAATTAAAGGGAGTAATTGTGCAGAAAAAAACATTTATAGTTTTGAAAAGCTATATTTAAACATCAAGGGATTTAAACAATTAGCCATTCTACAAAAGCTAAATTTTCCAACAAAGTGATATAAATTCAATAATTAGTATGTCATCCAAACCTGTTCATATTGAATTGAATGGCTACAATATACAACTTGGCATTTTTTATGAATAAATCCCAAAAATTGTAAAAACTGTTTATGTTCTGATATCTACATATTGCAAAATGAAGTCACACATCCAGTATATGATATAAACTGAATTGGCTACATGCATTTACATTTGCTTTCTGAAATGTTTATGCATCATAGAATGGTTTGGAGCATTGTATTTCCAAACTACATTGAGAACTCATCCCAACATAACATATCTGTGCCCTTCCAAAATATTTACAATGCAGGTAGCCATAGATCACAGATGTCCCATCCCTGGGAAGAAAGGTCAATCTGTAATAGAAGCCAAAAAATTCTAGGTATATGGCAGACAATTGCTCTGCCACTTCTATTTGGTATTGTGGGAAGGTGGAGCTTATTCATGAGAAGTACAGAATGGGAGTGCTCCTAATACCATTCATTATCTGTAACTGCATAGTTGAGGGTTGTTAGGCCTGGAACTGGAATTTCCTGGTGCAACGTTTGGTAGGAAGATGGACTAGCACTAGGCCTGGCAGCATACTGGCTCGACCAATTCTTTAAGGTAAGAGTTTGGGGGAGAGGCTGCTCTGAGGGGAAACTTCCACCTTTCCTGTTATTACTCATCTGAGGTGGAGGCCTCATTCAAGATCATCATCCTACTGGAGGGAAGCTGCATCATTCTCTTGATAGCAGATTTTTTGGTTGATGGGAAGGGGGTCATCTTCAAACTACATGTACCGTTTCTTCATCTCTTTGAATGAATTTAGAACAAAAAATAGCCAAAATACTGAAGTATAAATGATATTGTAGGATCTAGGTAAAAAAATGAAAGACAGTTATGCTTACTGTTAACATTTAGGCTGCTTCTATACTATGAGCAAGGTTTGACAACACGGTGCTAAAAATCGACCCGAGTCTTTTCTAAACTACAGAATCCATCATTGCTATTGCTTCAATACAGTTATGCTGCACCAGTGGTGATTTATGGGTCCCAGTTTTCATACTGATGAATCACTCAGTTTAAATCTCTGCTGCTGGAGAAAGTTTTTTGCAAGGCTGGGTTAACAGAGTAGCAAAGCATAACGGGTTGTATTTTTCCTAATGGCAAAAGGTTGTTCTTAAAATGCAAAAAAGTTAGGATGTACAACCAATTACAAATGTTCAAATCCCCTTCAACCACAAGATATTAATTTTCTATAACTGAATTTTGGGTTTGTCTTTTACCTTAATGCTAAATCAGACTTTTTAGAGATTTTGCTTGTTCCCCTCCTCCGCTTTTGGAACATTTACAATCATGTTCCTGCAAATTTGTCCCAGTAGCAGAATGAGAGTAACAGTCCCTGGCCAGGCCAGGCAGACAAAATATGCATTGTAAGATCACAATGGAAAACAGGTTTCATTAGACTTCAAAAATTGTAGCAGCTACACACTGAGCATGCTCATAACCTATTTTCAATTGCTTATCACTTATTCCTTCCAAATAAGGAACAAACTTCCTCAAAAAGTACTTTACCCGCAAAATAAGTTGAGAATTTTTTGATTCATCGCTTTAAATTATTGGTGAGTACAAATACCAAAAACATGAGTGATTTTCCTTGTATTTTCCTTCTCCCTCTCCCAATGCTATACTTTATCGCCACTTGAAAGGAAAAAATATTATGAGCTATGTATGTGTGGAAACTGGGTTATAATGGAACACGATAGAGACAATTATACCATTACTACCAAGAACACCATAATTATGAATGCAATTGAAATTTATACTTAATTTTTAATACACATTTTCATTTCAGACAGTTTATTTTCCTCCAAGTACTTTAAGAGTACCAGGCTACTGCACTAGAATTGCTTAATTTCTAATTTCTTCTATCGTCTCAGCCAGACCATGGTCCAACATTACATTCCTTACACAAGCAACATCAATAAGTGGGCATGTCTCAACAAGCAAAATGGGCACATTTTTCCAATCATGATAACTTGGCATGTTTGAAAAGCACTGTTAAGATGCAGGCTAATATGTCTGAAATGGTGTTAGCTCACCATCTTCTAGCCTTAAGCTAACACAATTGAAAGACACCCCCTCTCTCCTGTCAGGTAATGCAGTGTTATTAGATTGGCCTTACTAGTGTTACTATCTTCTTTATTTACGCATTTACTATATGGGAAGGTGGACGTCATATTTATTCCATTAAGGACATGAAAATACTAATATATATATTATAGTGTACACACACACGCATACTAATATCCCTAAATTTCTCAGAAAAGACCTTTATAAAATGACCTAAAGATAGATATTTGGTGATCACAATGCTCAGATTTTCTGATAGGCTGACTAACAAAATGCATAAAGAAAAAATGAAATGACAGAGAAACTGAGAAACTACACTGTATATAAATTTTTATTCAAAATGTTGTTTAATTATTTAGGAAAATAAACTGAATGACAACAAAATGGTAACAAATAAGCTTCATGTGTGCAAGTGAGTGTTACAGTAAAGAGCTTTTCAAATATCAGATTAAAATAACCCAAAAATAAATGAGTCCTTTTACGAGATGTAAAATACTCCCAAACTAATTGGTCTAAAATAATCTCAACAGAACCTGATGCTGCCATGCAAAAAATTATTCATGCAAACATCACAGAAAGTGGATTATGATATTAAGGAACTCATGGGTTACTAATAAAAACAATTAAAATTAAACTATAAAAGAAAATGCAGCAGGCGAGTGCTTATTTAGGTGGGACAGCTGATTGAGGCCGGAAATGTGTAAAACAAACCCATTGAAATGCTATGATAATACAAACATGATTAAAAACCCACCCTGAAGGGCCTGAGTTTTTTTAAAATCCCAAATTAATAAAAATCACAATACACAATAGATTTAAATAGAAAATCATATGCACTTTTCCCATTTAACCAGTAAAAGAAAGAAATAAGACCAATTTCCTCATTTTATAAAATACATAGTTGTGATAGAAGTTGGTTATAAAATATAAACATTTATTTGAAAATCCCTTTGGACAATTCTATTCAATATTTATATTCAAGTTAATTTTTAAAAAGCGCTAAAATGTCATTAGACCAGGGAATTTGGGAGTCAAAATGTACTTTTTATATTTCCTTCAGCAATGTCACTGTTACACATGATACAAAACAAGAATGTGCAATTTGAGATAAAAATTATATAGTATCCTGCCTTGTTTACAGTACAAAGTCCAGGCCATTGCAGACTTAGCTAGAAGGAATGGTTCAGCTATCTGAAACTCATACTACCAGCCTAATATTAAGTGTGACTCAGCAAATCTGAATGCAGAGAGCTTCCAACAGGCTTTGCCCGAAATGTAGTTTACAAACATTAATGGAGAGAAAACACTTAAAAGCTAAACAGTTTTGAAATTATTTCTGTGTGAACACAGCAATGCATCAACAGGAAAATGAAAGAATCATCTACTTATTGTAATCAATAAGATCACAAGTACGACATTTCTGTGCGGTTATTACTGCTTATGAAATTAAAAAAAAATACAATGATGGAAGTTGTCATAACCATATTGGTAAGGGTAGCCTAGAATTCCTCCTTACCTGTAAGGGGTTAAGAAGCTCAAATAACCTGGTTGGCACCTGACCAAAAGGACCAATGGGGGGAAAAAATATTTTCAAATCTTGGTGGGGGAGGCTTTGTTTTGAGTGTGTTCTCTTGGGAAGCAAAAAAGTATCAGTTAAAAAAATCCTTCTCCTATAAACCAATCCTGAACCAGTCTCTAATATTACAAAAATAGTAAGTAAAGCCAGGCAGATTGGTGTTAGATTATCTTTTGTTTTAGCTTGTGAATTTTCCCTTTGCTAGAGGGAAGTTTTCCTGTTTTTTGTAACTTTGAACTAAGCCTAGAGGAAGTTCCTCTGTGTTCGTGAATCTTCTGTTAGTCTGTAAGGTTATTTTCCATCCTGATTTTACAGAGGTGATTCTTTTACCTCTTTTTAAAAATAAAATCCTTCTTTTAAAAACCTAATTAATTTCTCTATTGTCTTAAGACCCAAGAGTTTGGGTCTGTGATCACTTTGTAACCAATTAGTTAGGATATTAATCTCAAGCCTCCCCAGGTAGGGGGGTATAAGGGCTTGGGGTGATATTTGGGGGAAATAGGAACTCAAAGTGGTCCTTTCCCTAATTCTTGGTTAAATCACTTGGTGGTGACAGTGTACCAAAAATGTGTGCCTTGGGGAACTTTTAACCTAAGCTGGTAAAAATAAGCTTAGGGGGGTCTTTCATGCGGGTCCCCACATCTGTACCTTAGAGTTCAGAGTTGGGAGGGAACCCTGACAGAAGTGTCAAGAGATTTTAGCCACCAGAGAATGACAACCACTCGCCCAAAATGCACTGTCCGTGGTGCCAAATATGGGGCCCTATTTTCATAAACCGTATTATGAATAGCTTCAACATGCAAATCAAAGATGAGTGGCAGTCTCAGGTACACTGTAAATGAGACAGCCTACAATATGAACAGATATAATTCAAGAGCACCATATTTTGGTGATATAATAAAAAGTTTTTCAAAAATGTGCAGCTGAAATAACATTAGCAATTAGTTTCCAAGTAGGAGGTATCCAATATGTAAACAATTAGTGTAGACAATATTGTCCTGTTTATGCCCGATTGGCTGAACATCAGAGATTTAACAGCTATTATAAAGTGTAATTTATATATACATATACAAGTACAGCTTGCATAAAAATTTTGCTATTTTGAGAAGTGAAGAGTCTATTTATCAGGAATTATACTGACACCGACTCACCCATGTCAAACAGTAAGGATGTTATACAACTGCAAAACCATAACTGAAAGTTCATTTCTCACTTATGCAATTCCCTGACCTTTGGTAGTGCATGATTTGCATAATGACTGCAGAGATATTTCTCAGTTTCTGGCCAGCATGCAAATCCCTGAATTCTGATGGACAAAAACTTGGAGTACAGAGATCTGCATAAATATTGTATAGCAATTATGCAGATCTAGATATTCTAAAGGGTTACTTCCCATTCATGTTTCCACAACAAACATGGCCACTTCAACTTCTGACTCCCTTCTTGAGCCCACCACTTCACCCACCTCTAGAAATTCAATATAATTTAATTGAACAAGGAATTGTTTGTATGACAAGGAAGTGGGAGAGAGGAAGTTGAGGATTCTAAGCCTTCTTTAAGGGCACAAAGGAGCATGGTCATGGGAAGAATGAGAAGGCTATGGTAAAATGGGAAAGGGATTATAGATGGGAAGTGGAACTGAGAGTAATTGATAATACGAGAAGAATTTAAAAGTAGCAAAGTTGTACATGACAGAGGACCACAAGCACATTTCCAGTACAATAAAGTGCTTCCTATTAACTTGGTAATAATCATATACTGCATAAACTAACTCACTGGAAAGAAATAAAGAGCATATTGTAGCAGAAGGGGAAACCGGCACTTTTTCAAGCCATACACACATTGTGTTGTAGGAAAATAGAAAAAGGTAAACACCAACAGTGAGTGAGTGAGTCTGGAGAATGTTGTAACTAGTAAAGCCAAAATAACATAAAACGCAGGCCAGAGGATTCTGACAGTATAGTAAAAAATAAATAAGGTAAGACTTGGAACTGTGGCTAGGGAATAAGCATTGAGAGAGATCTTAAAAAGGGAGCAGGGACTATTTTAATAGCCTAGAGAATGGAAATGAGAGCTGTTTTATTAATAGGAGTCTAAAGAATCAAAAAGTTATTAATATAACCCAATCGCTATCCAACATTAAACAGTTTTTAACAAGGTTTGGAATACAGAGATGTCAGCTTTAGTACCATGGCTAACACACCATTAAAAAATCCTTTTAACCTTTTATAAAAGAGAGAAAAAGAAAGAGAAAGAAGAAGAAAAGAAAGAAAGAGAAAGAGAAAAAGAAAGAAAGAGAAAGAAAAAAACAGTTAAAGCATTTTAAATGTGAAGTATTAAATAAGGCATTCCTTTAAAATCCCTTGTTCCCTTTTGCTTCAGCTGGCGAGAATTTTGGAGGGGAAAAACCCTTGTTTTACAGTCCTTTGTGGTATCAATGACGGTAATAACTTTGCTTTTGGGGGGGAAGTGAAGAAGTTAATTGACATGGGCTGAAGTGGTCATAATCTTAACACAGTACTTAAATCGTAGTATCAAAAGTATAAAAGTATTAGAAATACTTTCTATTTAAATTAATTTAGTCTTTTCATCATCTTCTTGCATCTTTTTCAAATAATTTTATATAACAGGACACTGACAATTTATGAACTTTAATTATTTAATTATGAACTTACAATTAGGGTATATTTGTAGGCCCAGCTATCACAACATAATGCACAATAATGTGGGTGCCAAAGGGTAAATACAACCTGTTCTTAAAGCAAAGAGGTAAGGAAGCGGGGGGGAGGTCATATGTCCCATATTTAAGTCTGAAACATGGTCATGTTAGTTGGATGACATGTAACAAGAGACAGCAGAAGACATTTCACATAATATTTATTACCAGTCAACATGAACTGCTTTGCCTTAACTCAGTAATTATTATAGTACTGTCCATAGCATCAGACTCAGAAGCCTTTAGTCTCAGATTTCAGGATATGGTCATTATCACTAACTGTGATGTCATATCTAGATGATAAAATTAAGGTATTTTGTAATGTACTAACTGTATAATGTACTAACTGTGCTCAATTACAAAACAGTTACATAGAGTACTGTAAATATATCCTTTGCGGTATGAAGATTTTTTAATGACTTTAATGGAGCTTCTTCTGAAGCAATTCAATAATTTTGCTAACAATGTTTATTTCTTATAAAAAGGCAGTTAATAAAGAGCAGTTCAGTACCATCTCACTTTGCATGGGTTACTTCCTTTACTGTCACCATTACTGTCTCTCAGAAAGAATACGGGTGGGCATGAAGACCAATTATCCTCTTACATGGAGTAGAGAAGTTTGTGTTCATGACAAGTGCCAGTTTGGAACCTCTGGAGACAGAAATTCTCTATATAGAGCTTCTCTACATTGTCCTATCAATATGCCTCATCTAAGACCGAAGAGGTCACTTCTATATTTAAGTTTGTATTTCAGACTACATTCCCAATCAATCCTTGATGTGTCCACTGGAACTGCCAGCAACAGTGCTAACTAATGTTAATTGTGGTGACGCTTTTTGGTATGCTAACATATGCACTAGGAAATGGACTGCGACCCACTCATTTCACAGAGGTCACTGAACAGGTATTAGATGGCAACAGCTTTCTACCAGCCTAGGATGCATTTTTATTAAATCTATATTCCTTTGCCAATAATGAGCTGTCCCACTCCACCTGCTGTAACAGTAAGACAAGCTATACCAAAGTTTAACAGTTTATTCCATGAAACAGTTTGTAAAAAAAATGTCATAAAACAAATGGGATACATGGAGGAAGTGGGAATTACATGTCCTATTTCGAAGTGAAAAATTGAATTTATAAAAAGTAAAATCTCACTCCACCCATGTATTTACATTCCAGTAGATTCATAACAAAAGAATGGTATAAGAAAATACCATCCAAGGACAAATGAGTCAGTATATGGCATAGTAAAGCTACAAAAAGGCAACTATGTTTATTATACATAATTTTCTGTAAAACACCAATTCACCAGACTATTATCTGCTTTGCTTAAAAACTGGCAGCCTTGTTGGAACTTTTGAACCTTACCTGGTAGTCTGTGGCACAATTTCAGTGTGACCCATGCCGAAATACGTCTTTATTCACTCATCCCCTATACACAGGGAATGTTCCTTCCTAGCCACACACCCTCTTCAATGCCAATAAAACATCCTTTAAGCATGAAAGTTAAGAACTTAAGTACACATAGGGTTTTTAAAATCTTACACTATTGCAAGTTAAATTGAATGTTTAACAACGTGGGACAAATTTCTAGCATCAGTTGTGAAAGGTTGCTTATTTGGTTAAGCAAATCTAGCATGAAGACAAATAGAATGTATTGGCAATATTGCATTAAGGCTATCTATTGTTCACATGAAGCAAAAAAGGAAGAAAACTGAAGCACTGCAATTTTAACCTCATCTCAAATAATTCTGTGAAACTAATGAAAAAAAGCAGCATTTCAAGGACTACTATTTCCCCACTTACAAAATCTACAACTGACAAGAAATTGCATTTGCAAGACCGTCATATTGCATGTGTACAAGAAGGTAGAATTACAATTTCTATGGGAATTGCTGAATATCCTGTCTTTATGTTAAAAAAATGTTTATTTAAACCTTATTTCTTTTTATGATACATATAGTCTCAAGAATTAGCAGCACCATTTCAACAGTAACAAATCTTACGACTTCTGAACTTGAGCATTAGAAGTTATCATAATGTAAGCATCTCTAAAGACTTAAGCCTGATCTACACACAATTTTTGAATATAGTGTAACTATATTGGCTAGGGATATTATTTTTATACTATTATAGTTATACAAGTACAAAACAAAACCTAGTGTGGATGCAGTTATCCTGGTATAGAAGTGCCTTTTACCAGGATAGCTTTTATTCCCTTTTCCTGTTGGCAGAGCTAGGAAGAGAACCCAGAACTCTTGACACTCAACTATGAGCTTTAATCTGTAGCACCCACTTGGTTTTTTGAAGTTGCATAATATATTTATTAAGGGCTGGTACTGCTACAAATATGTTGAGGAATACACTTTTCTTCAAAGATACTTGTCTTAATAGATTCCTACTTTTGGAGACAACAAAGCAGAGATCTTGCCAAAAGACAATCAGAAAAGATAAATATGCTTAGAATAGTACACAATAACTTTTCATATTTTACACTCAGACACACATGCGTTTACAGGAATAAGATATTTCCCAAAAGAATGCCATAGCAGGCAAAGGAAATCAAAGAGTATCCTAAAATAAACTGAACTCAAACAAGCTGGAAAGTCTGGACACTCAAATGGAAAATAGTTGGTGGAGAAAGTAGGGTATTGGATTTTTTGTTTTTTTAAAAAGATAGACTAATTAGCCAATTACAATTTTGTCTCTGGACAATGAATTTAAGTAATAGTGCTTGTTAAACATATGCTGAAAAGACCATTTACTTTGCAAATCTCCTGAATTGACACATAATTCAGTAGCAGTAAGAAGTGAAAAATAGTCTTCTAGACATGGTACTCTTTAAGAAGTTAGTCAATTAGCACCAAGTGAAACAAATCTGAGTAACCTCCCTTAGAACTTTAGTCAACTGCAGTTAAAAGCCTAACGCTATCCTGGTTTAGAACATGAGGGGAAGGGCTTCCTCAGGATGGGCATGCATACAGCTCTGACTACTTGCACTGGAACTCCACAGCCACCTTTGGAAACACCTTAAGATAAGTCTGTAGAAAATTAGCTTTGACAAATTTATTGTAAAGTCATTAAATCACTAGAGACTGAAACAAGCTGAAGTCACAGCCACCAAGAAAATCACCTTCCATGTATGAAACTTGAGTTCACATGCCCAGTAGATCAAAGGGAGCTTTCAGCAGCTTAGTTATGTCCACATTAATAGCTTGTAACATGGGGGACTTTTTGGAGGAGGTTTTCAAATGCATTAAACCCTGTTATGACCCTGATCACATGGGTCTATAGAGAAGCTGGTCTACTTTCACTATGTGTACGGTAGGAAATGGTACAGATGCCAGATTAATTTGTTGAGAAGTTGTCTTTAAATCAATTTTTTTTTAATTCTGTACTTTATAGAATTGCTTGGTATGTTTTGCTGAGGGATTCAGCCAATTAGAATACTGTAAACCTAATAGTTAAATTCTATAAAACAAGCTGAACTGTGGAAATAGTGTTGACTATTAATCAGATTCCCATTACTATTAAGCATGGGGAACTTCCTCATTGCAGACCTAAACTTCCACACAACTTTGTCCTAAGACGTTTTTATCCAAAATGGAAAATAATGATTTATGCTTTGAGTTACCACCATCTTTTCATCTCCCTGAAATTTCTTGTCTGATCTTTTCCTTTTAGGGTATGTCAACAGTGCGATAAAAGACACGATGCACCAAGTCTCAGAGCCAGGTCAGCTGACTTGCGCTTGTGGGGTTATAAAACTGCAGTGTAGACGTTCGGGCTCAGGCGGGAGCCACTATAATTTTTACAGTCCAACACCATTCGCCCTGAGAGCCTGAATCAGCTGAACCAGGCCAACTGCAGCTATGAGGCTCTATTGCAGTGTAGACATACCCTTAAGATTAGGGCAGGGATAACGTCTACATCTTGTATAGCACAAACACATTGTTACTGTTTCTCATAAATTGTTATTTCAAAGGAATGAAATCCACGCCACTGATGGGTGATTAAGCCAGAAGTTAATTTGTTCAGGTCATTCCAAATTCAAGCAAATATAAAACCACAACATCTAGTATTCATATTGCAACATGTTTTACAAAAGACCTATTTTAATTTGTTTTAAGAAAGTTAAAAATACTCTAGTTCTCTTGATTATTGGGATCAATTTTCAAGCCTCCCATTTCATGGGAAATACCACCTAGATGGAGCTACCATAAGGTAGCTGCATAACTGATAGGGAAACCATTCCCAGAGAGTAGTTATCTGTGGTTCAAAGTCAAGCTGGAAGGGCATATCAAGTGAGGTCCTGCAGGAATCAGTTTCTGGGTCTGGCTCCATTCAATATCTTCATCAATGATTTAGATAATGGCATAGAAAGTACACTTATCAAGTTTGCGGATGATACCAAGCTAGAAGGGGTTGCAAGTGCTTTAGAGGTTAGGATTCACATTCAAAATGATCTGGACAAACTGAAGAAGTGGTCTGAAATAAATAGGATGAAATTCAGCAAGGACAAATGCAAAGTACTCCACTTAGGAAGGAACAATCAGTTGCACACATACACAATGGGAAATAACTGCATAGGAAGGAGTACTGTGGAAAGGGATCTGGAGGTCTCAGTGGACCACAAGCTAAATATGAGTCAACAGTGTAACACTGTTGCAAAACAAACAAAACACACACACACACAATTCTGGGATGTATTAGCAGGAGTGTTGTAAGCAAGATGCAAGTAGTAATTCTTCTGCTCTACTCCACACTGATTAGACCTCAACTGAAGTATTGTGTCTGGTTCTGGGTGCCACGTTTCAGGAAAGATGTGGGCAAACTGGAGAAAATCCAGAGAAGCAGGGCTGGCCCACAACATTTTGGCACCTGAGGTGGGGAGCTCAAATGATGCCCCCATGCCCCCTCGCTTGGGCCAAAACTTTGACAGGTCTCAATTCTGCCTTCTTCCTGTTCTACTCCTCTCAAGGTACTGCTCTGCTACCTACCCCAATAAACGAGAACTAACAACTTAAAATGCTTTGTTCAAAAATTTTAAGTAACACTTAACTTTCAAATGCCTGAACAGCAAATGAAACTTTTCCTGTCTGCATAGTAAATTCTGGCATTTTTATCTGTTTGAATAATCAAAGTGGTGCTTTCCGTGCCTTCTTGATTATAAAGATTTGAACTGCTTCCAGCTGAAGGTCCACAGTCTGGGCCAGCTCATGCTCTATTGAGATGGTTGCAAGGCCAACCAGCCTCTCCTGTGTCATTGTGGAGTGTATATGTGTTTTTATTAACTTCAGCTTGGAAAAGTTGCGTTCTCCACTGGCAACTGTTACAGGAAGTGTTAGAAGTATGCGCAGAGCAACAAAAGCATTTGGAAAGAGGGTGGTCATCTTATTTGTGCAAATATATTCCAGAACAGCCTTTGGAGTTGACCCTGCTGAAATGTATCTTGAAAGGGCTTTCAGTTCATCACCTAAATCACTCGCATCAATATTGCGCATGTCATGTGTCAACATGGTCTCTAGTGCCCTGCACTGCTGGTGTAGGTCTTCTTCAGGTATAGTGAGGAGTTTTGGAATATCATACAACATCCCAAATATACTGCTGGATTCCTTGAGCTGCATGAAACGTTCAACTGACTGTATTGCACAATCTAGCACCTGGTTAAAGAATTCAACTTTTAATTGTTGTTTGGGGGTCTCTTATGGGATTATCCCATGCCTCATAATCCAAATGTCTTCTTCAGTGACTCTTGAATGGGTGGGAAAATAGCTTCAGTGTGAAGTTCCTCTGCCAACTTCTGTGCATTCTTCAGAACTTTTGAAATCCCTCATCTGATCGTAAGACTGTAGGTTTGACTTTGCTTTGGCCAGTTGTTCCATTACTCCAGATATATCAAGGTCAACACCTTGGAGTCTCTTGCTTACATTTATTCAAACAGTATGTCATGCCACAACACTAAGCCACACAGAAATTTGAAGTTATGTATGTTTCTGGTGATTCCATTTCCCTCTGCCACCGTTCTCCCATGAACAGTTCCTGTCATACCATTATCCTCCATAATGGCAACTATGGCATCATCTAGCTTCTCAATTTGGTGTTTGATAGGCTTTATTGCCTCCAGTCGACTTTCCCATCATGTGGCACTCAGTGGGTTTCAGTGTCAGAGAGAAAAGGAGTACTTATGGCACCTTAGAGACTAAAATTTATTTGAGCATAAGCTTTCGTGAGCTACAGCTCACTTCATCGGTTGCATCCGATGAAGTGAGCCTGTAGCTCACGAAAGCTTATGCTCAAATAAATTTGTTAGTCTCTAAGGTGCCACAAGTACTCCTTTTCTTTTTGTGAATACAGACTAACATAGCTGCTACTCTGAAAAGTGTCAGAGAGGATGTTCCCAGATGTTGCTTCAAAATGTGCCATCGATGAGTTGATGCAGAGAAAAATTCACAGATGCTTTGAATTATATTAAAAAAATTCAGCAGCCTCACTAGAAGCTGATGCTGCATCACTGACCACCAAGTTCAAAGAATGAGAACTGCGTGGGACAAAAAAAGCTCAAGGGTTTAACTCTCGGATCTGTGTCTGCACTCCTCTGTTCTTTTGTCTCATGTTGGCACCATTATTGTAGCCCTGACCTCTCATGTCAGCTATCGCAGTTCCCATATCTTCCAGCTTTTTAAGAAGCACATTTGTCAAACCAGCTCCTGTAGTATCATCAATGTCAATAAAGTCTAGAAAATGCTCTCTGACAGTCACCATTGCAGGGACATTTTCACTAGATTTCACAAAACGCACCATTAAAGTAATTTGTTCCGTATGGCAGATGTCACGTGTGCAGTCCAGAATAACAGAGTAATATCTTGCTGACTTCAGATCTGCCACAATCTTCTGTTTGACTTTTGTTGCCAGTAACTATATGATCTCATTTTGAATGGTTTTTCCAAGGTAGTGGTATGTGTACATTTCTTGGGTTGTGACTCTTCTTAGATGCTCCTGGAGTACAGCATCAAACTCAGCCATCAGCTCCACAATTTTAAGGAAGTTTCCATTGTTTGGCACATACAGCTGATCTGAAGTGCCATGCAGTGCTAGGTTTTGAGTAACAAGCATTTTCACAATGGCAATGAGCCTTTTCAGAACATTTTGCCAGTAATGAGACTCTGATGTAATCTTCTCTTGATGCTGATCCTCTATGGTGGCCTTTACCCTTAGTCTCATCTCAAGCACTTTCCACCGATGGAATGCTCTCTGGTGATTTGCTGTCTCCTCATGGCATGCCAGATTTCCAGACAGATTTTTCCAGTCCTTTGTTCCTGTAGAACCCAATGTGGCTGGAGCATTAGACTGGAAGAGTTTACAACAAAACAGTAAGCAGCATTCTGGGTTTTTGAGTACATAAGCCATAGACTCTCCACTTTGGCACCATTGAGGATTTCACACCAGTAATATGTTGGATGGAAATTTCGACTTTCATTGTCTTTGGGGAACATGAAGTTTTTCACTTGCTGTGGCCCATGCAGTACAAGGAAGTACTTAAGGCTACTGCTCAAGTGGGTCCACAGTCCTGGATCATCTAGACTTAAGGAACTAAACTCAGCAGCAGCTGTTTCTTGCGCCTCCACCACACTCTTCTCTGATCTATACTTTTCTTTAGGAATGTGCATGATTATATCCATTTGAGATGGAGATATGGATGCTGCAGTAGCTGCCAGGTCACCGGCACTCTAACTGGAAGATCAGGCATCTCCTCACCATTCACATCCTCACTGGGGCCAAATGCTCACCGTGAATGTTTAAGCAGAAAGGAGCTCTTCTGAGATACATAGACAGAAAAGCTTCCTTTGCTTTCTTTCTTTTTCTGAATGCTGCCCCAAAGGGGTGTTTTCTTCTTTCACTCATGACTGTTGTTCTGTACCAGTTATAGTGGCTCTCAACACTCAATTGCAGGGGACAAATAAGCAGGCTGGTAGCAGGGCCTGAGTGAGGGAAGATATCAGCATCTTAAGGGCCTAACTGGCTCCTACTACTTTAGTTGACTGCCTGTTCTCCTCAAGTGGGTTCAGGGAAGCAGTAGGAAACAGGAAGCTCCCTGAGAAGCTGGTGTTAATCAGTCCAGGCTCCTGGGGGTACATAAGAGGCTCCTCCTCCTCTCTCTCTCCCTGCAGCACCTGCTGCTTTCTGTTATTCCCTTACACCTTTTCTCCTGCCTGCCTGTAATGTCTCTTGTGTCCTCCTTCCTCCAGCATAGCACTCATAGAATCATAGACTTTAAGGTCAGAAGGGACCATTATGATAGTCTAGTGTGACCTCCTGCACAATGCAGGCCACGGAATCTCACCCACCAACTCCTGTAACAAACCCCTAACTTATGTCTGACCTATTGAAGTCCTCAAATCGTGGTTTAAAGACTTCAAGGTGCAGAGAATCCTCCAGCAAGTGACCCCTCCCCCATGCTGCAGAGGAAAGCGAAAAACCTCCAGGGCCTCTGCCAATCTGCCCTGGGTGAAAATTCCTTCCCGACCCCAAATATGGGGATTAGCTAAACCCTGAGCATGTGTGCAAGTCTCACCAGCCAGACATCCAGGAAAGAATTCTCTGTAGTAACTCAGATCACATCCCATCTAACATCCCATCACAGGCCATTGGGCATATCTACCATTAGTAGTCGAAGATCAATTAATTGTCAAAATTAGGCTATCCCATCATACCATCTCCTCCGTAAACTTATCAAGCTTTGTCTTGAATCCAGATATGTCTTTTGCCCCACTGCGTCCCTTGGAAGGCTGTATCAGAACTTCACTCCTCTGATGGTTAGAAACCCTCATCTAATTTCAAAGTCTAAACTTCCTGATGGCCAGTTTATATCCATTTGTTCTTGTGTCCACACTGGTACTGAGCTTAAGTAATTCTTCTCCCTCCATGGTATTTATCCCTCTGATATATTTATAGAGAGCAATCATATCTCCTCTCAGCCTTCTTTTAGTTAGGCTAAACAAGCCAAACTCATTGAGTCTACTTTCATAAGAGAGGTTTTCCATTCCTCGGCTCATCCTAGTAGCCCTTCTCTGTACCTGTTCCAGTTTGAATTCATCCTTCTTAAACATGGGAGACCAGAACTGCACACAATATTCCAGATGAGGTCTCACCAGTGCCTTGTATAAATGGTACTAACACCTCCTTATCTCTACTGGAAATATCTTGCCTGATGCATCCCAAGACCGCATTAGCTTTTTTCACAGCCATATCACATTGGCAGCTCATAGTCATGCTGTATTCAACCAGTACTCCAAGGTCCTTGTCCTCCTCTGTTACTTCTAATTGATGCGTCCTCAGCTTATAACTAAAATTCTTGTTATTAATCCCTAAATGCATGACCTTGCACTTCTCACTATTAAATTTCATCCTATTACTATTACTCCAGTTTACAAGGTCTTCCAGGTCTTCCTGTTTGATATCCCGGTCCTTCTCTGTATTGGCAATACCTCCCAGCTTTGTGTCATCCACAAACTTTATTAGCACATTCCCACTTTTTGTGCCAAGGTCAGTAATAAAAAGATTAAATAAGATTGGCCCCAAAACTGATCCCTGAGGAACTCCACTAGTAAACTCCTTCCAGTCTGACAGTTCACCTTTCAGGGTGACCCGCTGTAGTCTCCCCTTTAACCAGTTCCTTATGCACCTTTCAATTTTCATATTGACCCCATCTTTTCCAATTTAGTTAATAATTCTCCATGTGGAACCGTATCAAATGCCTTACTGAAATCACGGTAAATTAGATCCACTGCGTTCCCTTTGTCTACAAAAATCTGTTGTCTTCTCACTCCACCATATCTGTGCATGTAGAGCAGAGAGAATACGTATGCCCCAGCAGCAGACATAATTTTCTACACTCTGGGTCCTAGTGGTGCACCCCCTCCCCCCCCGAGTCTGGCACCCGAGGCGGCTGCCTCAGTTCGCCTCATGGTAAGGCCAGCCCTGTTATACATGAAGTAGTCTCAGTGGAAATGGATTAGTGAGCAGAGAGCAGGAGAAAGTCAAATGCAATTCTTTCACCTCTGTGTTTGGCATTGGTGTGACAGCTGCTGGAATGCCCACAATTCAAGAAGGATGTTGATAAATGGGAGAGAGGGTTAAGAGAAGAGTGACAAGAATGATTAAAGGATTAGAAAACATGCCTTATAGTGGTAGACTCAAGGATCTTAATGTATTTAGTTAAACAAAGAGAAGGTTAAGGTGTGAATTGATTACAGTCTGTAAGTACCTATATATGGGGAACAAATATTTTATAATGGGCTCTTTAATCTAAGAGAGAGAGGTCTAACAAGATCCAAAAGCTGGACATTGAAGCTAGACAAATTCAGAGTGGAAATATGACAAATTTGTAATGGTTAGATTAATTGACCGTTGGTAAATTGTTCCAATGGTTATGGTTGATTCTCCACTGACTGTTTTTAAATCAAGATTGTTTGTTTTTACAAAAGATCAGCTCCAGGTTTATTTTGGGGACATTCTACTGTGTGTTCTACAGGAGGTCAGACTAGATGATCACAATGGTCCCTTCTGACCTTGGAATCTATAAATGTGGTTTGTATATTTTGAAGATACTTTGTTAATCTAATGTTAATTAAATTAAAAAGTTAGGAAATATTGTGAGAACCTTAGCTGTTTGTAGCATTAAAATATACAGACTGTGGCCAAATTATGGTGCACATTTAACAAGAAACACAGGTGCAAGTGCAACACAGCCAAGTTAATATTGCTGTAGGAACTATAACTTCAGCAATCTTCCCTGAGAACTTCAAATGGTACAAGTACTACATACATGTTTGAGAAGCTGCATATGAGCACATTGTATCTCTATAGAGTGCAAACCTTCAGACTTAATCTTTGTGCTTCCCATGCACAATATGCAATTCTTAAGTGTTCCTAACTGTTAATTTTTATCCACTTTAACTTGGTTGATAACATTTTCAATGAAAACTATTTAAATGCCTAATTTCTAATTTTAAAAATTGTCATTCAAATCATTCTGAGAAGGGTATGCAGCACAAGAGGGTGGAAACACAGGCCTGGGGAATTGGTGGGGGCATAGAACTCCTCCGGCCCCTGCAAAAATGATCAAGTTTATATTCCTGTGCATGCCCCTCCTCTTGAGTTGCCTGAGTGGAAAAATTATGGTAGTAATTCCAATCCCATTTTCCCTGCTCGCTCACTCAATCCTTCCCCCCTCCCTTGGAAAAAAAACCTCAAAACAAGTGGCTGAAGACATATCACTCAAACATTCAAAACATTAGAAGTCATGTTTGAATGGAAGCTAAGCATGGACAGTTTAATCTAAGTAACAGTGAATTTTTCAGAAAAGTTAGGAGTATGTGAGAACAGGAGCTAAAGTTAAGACAGTTTGTGTAAACTGAACTATAGGGATTGCTGTAATATTATAAAGTAATTATAATTATATAAATACAGTTATATCTAATATACAGTCCTCTATTCCTTGTTGTGCATGTAAATGATTTTTTTTTTGGCTTGGTGGCTGAACCAAAACCAAACCGATTTCAGGATTCCCAAAGTAAATTTTTTTATTTTTCTGGTAACTTTTATTTTGAGGTCAAACGAAATGTTTCATTTGACCCCTACAAAAAGATGTTTTATTTCTAATTTTTTAAAACTTGTTTTTAATACAAATGGAATTATAATTTAATAGAAAAAACAGTTTTGAATCAAAACAAAAATTGTTATAAAAATATTTAAAAAAGTGATTTTTTTCAGAATTTTCTTTTCTTTTTTTCCCCCCCAGACAAAACAATTTAGCAAGTTTACAAAATGTTTCAGTCAACTCAAATTGCATTTTTGGCAAAAAAAGAGTTGCTTCAGAAAAATGTTGCCCAGCTCTATTGCTAACCCAAATGCTCATTTTAGTTAATATGAGTGTGTGCAAGAAATGTACAATCAAGCAGACACTCTTAATATGCTGTAGAAAAACATGGATCTACTGCTTATATTTCTATACCTGACAATCAGATCACCATAATAAAATGAAAAACAAATATTAACATTATCAATTATTGTTGTAAGTTTTGAATGGCCATTTGAAAATTTTAAATATACAAAAATCTAGTTTACAGATACTGTTTAAGAAGCATTCTGATATCTTCCCCCATTAGACTGACAGATGTTTAGATAATACAAATGTCAGTGAAAATGAATCTCTTACCCAATTAAAATAGTAACAAATGGAATCTCTGCTTTCTTCCATCCCACACCTCCTATGGTTCACTAGAATGTGAACTGAATAGCTGCAAAGCATCCTGTTGTCAAGCAATCTGCCTAAGCAATTTCACTGCAAATTAATGTGATCATTATGCATTATAAATATGTTCCAAATGGCTTTGTGTGTCTGAAAATAATACCCGTTTTCTCATCAACACTTTTGGTTGCTTTTTTTTTTTAAATGAAGAAAAAATGTGTTTTCATTACAAAATGGCATATTTTGTTAATTAACTAATATTTTCCTCTTACTAGTTACTGGGGGAAAAGCCTGGTAAAGGGATGTATGTAGAAGGACGAAAGAGGGGACAGCTAAGGTTATGAAGGATGGCCTGTGCTGTATTGTAGTGTGTGCCGTGGATAGAGAAGTAGCGAATGGGTTCTTTTAGCGAATGGGTTCTTTTGTTTTCTTGCTTTTGTGAGTTTGTGTCAGATATGTTGTATATGTAGCAACCCTAACTGCTTCCAAATTAAGTTTTTTCTATATTATTTTATGTTCCAAAAGCAATATGTAAAAGTGTTTTTAATTTAACATGCTACACTTCTGGAATTGTTATGTAGCTTTTTTAAAATGGACAATATTACACACTGGTTTAAGAAACTGTTGCTATTTCCTTCACTTTCCATCATCTGTGTTCTAGGGAATTACATGGCAAAGAAAAAGGCTTCTATCCTCCACTTCTTTTTGTTAAGGGATCTTTGAAGCTACACTTATTCTCTTTCCCCCTCCAAAACCCTGGTGAGTGTTCCCTTTAGTTTTAATTCCTCCTCTGCACTTTTTCATTCTTCAAGTAAAAGTGGGAAGTATTGTGAATGAAAGACATTAACTAGTTTAAGACCCCTTATCTTCTCCTCCTAAATCACTCTGGTTTTCCGTTTATACTCACCCTTACCCAAAATAGAAAGGAAACCCATACATAAAAAAAAATCTGAATAACTGTGTGATGCAGTTCATCCAAAAGGTGGGAGAAAACAAGTGTCTCTTAATAAAATGAGCAATTTAGCTTCTCTGCCCCTCTCCCCAGCACCTTCTCCAGTTCAAGAAGGAAACTCTTACCTCTTGCATAGCTGCTAACGTTTTAAAAGTTTCCAGGAATAATTTTCCCAGTAAATGGGAGAGTGCCTGGTCCCATGGCTAGGGCACTGGACTGGGCCTCAGGATATCTGAGTCCTATTCCAGCTCTGTGACTGACCTCCAATCAGGTAGAATATTTCCAATAAAATTCCAGTAAAAGCCTTAGGGAACCAAAGTCAGAGTGTGACTGAGTTAAGTAATTGTCACCCCTGTTCACCTTTTCCCATTTATAAATTTTAAATGAATGTTAACTTAATTTGCTCTCGTCACCACTTTGCAAGAAGTCTCTACTCAACTACTGAGAGACATCCTGCCAATCAGGGAAGGCAGCAGCTTCCACTGGAGGCTGCTACTTTGCTGGAGATTAAACATTTGTGATGCCAATAAAATGAGTTCTATTGTCTGTTGTCATAAATCAACCTACTTTAATAAAGCTTTACCAAAAAAAAGTATGTTAAATCTTAAGCAGGGGGCATGACATTTCCTTTATCAAAACAAGGGAAAGCCCTTAAGTTCTAAATGATGGGCAAAATACAAGATTCAAGATCCCTAAATTCTGAAGCAAGATCCATTGATTCTACAACACATTGGTGCAATGACTGGAAATTCTCTAGTAAGTTAATTCTAAAATAGAGATTTTAAATGTTATCTCAATATTACAGACACAACTTGAACATTGTAAAAACTGAATAATTTTTTAAAATTACACTATCTGATCACCCTTTAAATGTAAATTTCCAGATTACTTTTTTTTAAAAATTAAGATTAAGGTTTGGTTTTCTCTTATGAGCTTTATAAAAGGTCATTTCAACAGAGAAATTGATTTATTGACTATGTACCTGATCCTACAAACTGTTCTACATAGGCACAGGGAACAGTTCCAGGACAGGGACCTATTTAGGGAAAACAGCAAAATTGATTACACACACAGTCATGTAAAAAGCTTGAAATACAACTCAAAACAAAGGGAAAATTGTTTACTAACTTAAGTTGATTGCCTTACGTGTTACTTGCAACTACAGTAGGATAAAATTCTCACACAGAAGGGTAATTTTCAAGTTAACACATTCCCATTAAAATAGATTTATTTTATGCTTCCCCCACATTCAGTTTTCAGTATGTACAATACTTTTGTATTAACAAAGCATAACTGCATCACAGAATTTGTCATGCGGGAAGCTGGAGGTTTTGGCAACTGTTTAGGGAACAGTTGGGCCTTTTAGCACCTGAGAATGCATCAGAGGAATTTTGGAATGTGAGATAAGCACATTAACTGGATGGGGATCAGGATCAAAGTATGGACTACATTCTGCCACTCTGACTCATCTTTAATAGTATTCTTATACTATTAATTAGAAGCCCTTAACTTCCATGTAACTTACTAAAACTCTCCAAGAAAGCCAATGAAACAGACTGCATCTCCAGTCATTAATTTATCTCATGTATATCTCCCACGAAGATGTTTAAGAGGTTTATTAGGATTTGTTTTTATTCTATATTATGTACTTCACAAGGCAAGAGGGCCAGTCTGTTATGGGATCATATCATTTACTGCACAAGGTGAGTAACTTCTCCTTTGAATAGTTCCCTGGTTGCTACACTTAGGTGACTACCAAGCAGTATCCCTAGAAGGAGAAAGGAGCTTCAGAGTCAGATCTAATTCTAAAGACAGAACTGCTTTGCCAGCTGCAGCATCTGACTGGAAGCATGAACCAAGGCATAAAGTTTGGAGAGAGTATGTATTGAAGTACAGGTTGCAGCTCTGTAAATTTAAACAACTGGAATATTTTCAAATAGTGCCATACAGATAGACTGGATTTTGTAGAATGGGCAAATACTTGAGAAGGAGGTTGAGCCCCATAACAAAAATATAATATATCCCAAGATGCACCTTGAGATTCTTTGGGTGGAAATTGTGGATCCTTTGCATATGTCTGCAAAAGAAATAGAAGAGTCTGGTAGACTAACAGCTTGGTTCTGTCCAAATAAAAGGCTAAAGCACCTCTGACATCCAAGGTATGGAAGGCAATTTCCTCTCTGATCGGATGTGGCTTTGGGGAAAAACTGGAAGATTAATAACCTTATTAACTTGAAATTCAGAAGATACTTTAAGTAGAAATTTACGATGTGGCTGCAATGAAACTTTTTCCTTGGGGAAAGCCGTAAAGGGAAGATCTACCATTAAAGCTCCAATTTCTCTGACTCTCCAGACAGAAATGATGGCCACCAAGAAAGCCATAGTCATAGATAGGTGTCATACATATAAAGGGAAGGGTAACCACCTTTCTGTATACAGTGCTATAAAATCCCTCTTGGCCAGAGGCAAAATCCTTTCACCTGTAAAGGGTTAAGAAGCTAAGCTAACCTCGCTTGCACCTGACCCAAAATGACCAATAAGAGAACAAGATACTTTCAAATCGGGGGGGGGGGGGAATTTGTCTATCTGTGTGATACCTTTGCTGGGAACAGATCAAGGATGCAAGCCTTCCAACTCCTCTAAAGTTAGTAAGTAATCTAGCTAGAAAATAAGTTAGATTTTCTTTTGTTTAATGGCTTGTAAAATTCGCGGTGCTGGAGGGAATGTGTATTCCTGTTTTTGTGTCTTTTTGTAACTTAAGGTTTTGCCTAGAGGAATTCCCTATGTTTTGAATCAGATTACCCTATAAGTATTTACCATCCTGATTTTACAGAGGGGATTCTTTTACCTTTTCTTTAAATAAAATTCTTCTTTCAAGAACCTGATAGATTTTTCATTGTTCTTAAGATTCAAGGGTTTGGGTCTGTGTTCACCTGTACCAATTGGTGAGGATATTATTATCCAGCCTTCCCCAGGAAAGGGGGTGTAGGGCTTGGGGATATATTTTGGGGGAAAAGATGTCTCCAAGTGCTCTTTTTCCCTGTTCTCTGTTTAAATCCCTTGGTGGTGGCAGCATACTGTTCAAGGACAAGGCAAAGTTTGTACCTTGGAAGTTTTTAACCTAAGATGGTAAGAATAAGCTTAAGGGGTCTTTCATGCAGGTCCCCACATCTGTACCCTAGAGTTCAGAGTGGGGAAGGAACCTTGACAATAGGTGACACAGAGAACTCATGGCCAGTGGTTCAAAGGGAGGTTTCATAAGGAAATTAAGTACCAAGTTTAAGTCCCATACAGGGGTGGGCTCTAATTTGCAGAAAGATTAATTAAGCCCTTGACAAATCTTGCTGTTGTTGGGTTGGCAAACAGTAAATATCCCTCTATTAGTGAATGAAAGGCTGCGATAGACACAAGTGAACTTTGATGGAACTTTAGAAAGACCAGTCTTTCTTCATTCCAATGGGTAATGGAAAACAATGGAGAGGGAAGAATGAACAAGCAAAAAAACTGTTGCAGGATGCACCAGTGGTGGAATCTCTTCCATTCTTTGCAGGTAAGCATTTCACATAGATGGCTCCCTGCTGTTCAACGATACCTGTTGTACTTTTGCTGAGTAGAACATCTCTATATTCAACCAGCATGAGGAGCCAAGCTTTGAGTCAAAACTTTCTAGAGTTGGGATGAAGAATCTAACTGGAATCCTGGGAAAGTAGATGTGGAATGGCTGGAAGTCTCAATGGTGGACAAGAAGCAAGGCGAATCAAGTAAGGATACCATATTTGTCTTGTCCAAGGAATGAGGAAGTGTGACCCTAACAGCATCCCTATCCCAGAAGGCAAAGGGCCCCCTGGCAGTGAGTTTCAGCTGGCCTGATCAGCTTAGTGTTCTCCAACTCACTATTGTTATAATCTGTATCTGAAAGGTTTCATATAATGATTTTGGAAAACTAACACCATGCTGGTTATTAATATCACTGAAATGTTTGTAACAGTGTAGGTGAAATTATGGATACTCCCTGGTATGTTTTGGAGACTAAACAGACAAAGGAGGCAAAAATAGGTTTTTCCAGATGAAGGGGAAGGCAAACATCTCTGGCTCAGAGGCAAACTGAGCCAGTTGTGACTGGCAACATGGACAATGGACTTTTCACTAGCATTGGAGGTTGCAGTAAGGGTATTTGTATTGTAAAAATCACAGGAGATGGCAAAATCAACATGGTGTCAGCTCCCAGGGGAGACATGGCAAGCAGAGAGTCAAGCTGAACCCACAGGAGGGCTTCCTGACTTGTAAAACAAAGACAATCCCTCTGGGGATATTAAAAGAAGACCGATATTCCATCTTTATTCAACATCTTAGGAGACAAAGAAACCAAGCAATTTGTTTTCTGTGATGGATCCTGGCCTGGCTGGCCAGTAAAAGCTGGAAAGGAGTTGGTGGGCAAGAGGAACCATCTTGAACAAAGACTATCTTGCCAGATTAAGTTTTTGTCTTTTAGGTGCACGTTTTCACTTGGATTTGCTTGTAATCATTTATATCTTTATCCCTATTTGGTATCACTTAATTTATGTTCTTTTGCCAATAATCTTGTTTTGTTTTTACCATAAATCAACTCAGTGCTATGCTTGAACAGAAGCATATATTTACCTCAGTTAAATTAATAAACTGTAATGTACTGACTCTTAAGAGCAGCAAACTCAATATCTTTCTCCTCTGAATGAATAGTGATATGGTCTGTGCACTGCCGAGAAACATCTCTGAGAAGTTCAGTGGCTATAGTTTACTGATTGTTACTTGCTAGACAAAGTTTGGCTCGGAGAGCCTCAAGGAGTTTGCTGGTGAAGAAGAGAGACTAGTGTGACTGGGAGCTGACACACCAAACTAATCTCCAGCAAAGTTCACTCTTGCTGAGGCAAACAGGTAACACGGTGGATTGATCACAGCTCTGGATAACCCCAGCAGCATGTTACAGGAAGGCATTCTCTATGGACTGGGGACCCAGCCCTCCTCTTGAGCTGAATTTCTTGCACTTCCTTTTGGTTGTGGTGACAGAGGTCCACAGCCAGAAGCCCTTAAATCAGAAAAATAGATTTGAAAATTTGAGTCCAGCTCTCGCTTGTAATCTAGGGAGAAGTGCCTGCTCGGATCATAGGCCATGGTGTTTTATATGCCTAGTAAAGTAGAGGCTGAGATGAGGATTTGATTGGCTACACTAGTTGCATAGATTTCATTACTTTGGCACAAAGGGAGGGGGAACTCACCCACACACCCCACCCCCGATTGATAGAACATGCAGGCTATAATGTCCGTCATGACTGACTGATTTGCCCCCGATTAATGGAAAGAAGTGGATACAGGTATTCCTGAGTACAAACGTCTAGGAGGTTGATATGAAGAAAAGACACTTGTGCAGACCATTCGCCCTGAGCAGTGTGTGTATGGCTAGGTGCATTCGCCATACCACAATGTTAAAGTGATGGTAGAAGGAGGTTGGATGAGAGAGACTCCTGCATAGCCTTTGGACAGCTCCTTTCACCAACTGAAGGAATGCAGTACTCAGGGAGAGACAGATACCAGCTGTGTTCGGGATATAGACTGTTCTGAGCCATCCACGGAAGCAACGAAGATGTACCTGGCATGTTGTGTTACAAAAGTACAAGCTACCATGTGGCCTAGAAGTTGATGGCAATTTCTCACTGACATGTGGGGGTTTATTTGAACCTTGTAGATGAGATTTGTTAGGGCTGTAAACCTGTGCACAGATACGTAGGCCTGGCTGTTATGGCATCCGGAGAAGCCCCTATGAACTCCATCCATTGTACTGGGATCAGAATGAACTTTTCAATGTTGAGTTGAAGACCTAACCTGTGGAATTGGACATGGCTGTGTAGACTGTGGAAAGCCCCCAGACCTTGAGCAGGCCAATCGTTCAGATAAGGGAAATTGATTATACCTAACTGCCATCACCAAGTGGTTATGACTACTATGACCTTTTAGAAGTTATCCTGACTGAATGTTAAATGAAAGAGCTTCTTTTGGCAGGGGTGGGGTGGGGGTGAAATGCAAAAATAAGTGTCCTGAAGGTCAAGGGTTGTGAACCAATCTCTGGACTCTAACAATGACATTAAAACTGCAAGAGCTATAATAAACATCACCAGCTAACCAGGGAAATTTCAACCTTTTGCCTGAATGGGCGATCACAGACACATATGATTCCCTGGGTGACTAACTTTTACTCCAAGATCATAAGGTATAGTTTTCGATAAAATTACATTCTTTATAAAATTATTCATACACATCTCACGACAGAGTATTCAGAAATTACAAGCTTTCAGTAGAGACCTCACATGCTAATCTTCATAGATAATACCATGCAAGTGGTGTGTTAGGTGCAGTGAGTTTGCAGGGTCTGAGCCAGGAGTTCCTTGTAAAAACCAAGGAACCATTTTCCAGTTAGCACCAATGTGCCTGTGTGCCACAACTTCTTCTAATGGAATTTGGAGCCAGTCTGCAATGCACTTCATCAGCTCCTGAAATTGCTTAAAATTACCAGCCAAAGAAGGTGGTGGAGGTATTACAGCCTCATCTGGTGACGATAATGAACTATTCATCTAAGGTGTCACCTCCTGTCTGTTTTTTCCTCTTGCCCCTTGAAAGTCTCCTCTCAGAGGTTTGGGCTGTTGAGGAGGAAGTGGTGAATTAGGCAAATGACTTTCTCTATGATCCCCAAGGAGAAACTAGGGGCTTTTGAGAACTGGTGGCAATAAACAGCCAAAGATCCCAATAAGTTCGCAGAGGAGGCCCATAGGATAGGGGAGGCAACATCCACTGCTGGTCATACCAGTGAGATAGGGCTCAAGTTCATTTTTTTCCTTTCAGCATAAGTGCCAAAGGAAATTGTCCTTTCCACAGTAGACAGACAAATCTGAGAATCAGAGGAATCCTCCTCACCATAATCTAAAAGTGGGGTGGGAAATGGAGATGATTGTCTGCCCCATGTGGTAGATACTGGAGAGCTGGGAGGCACCAGGGAAAGATATGACCTTGGTGACCCAGAGGATCTTAGTATTGACAGCCATTCAAGTGCAGGCCATCAATGGAGATTCCAGCACCTCTGAAGAAAAAAAAAAAAAAAAGCTATCTGGAATATCGGAATTTCTGCAATATCAGACATATCTGACCTGAGACAGGACCCTAAAGTTACCTGTCTATGTACCAAGAACAGCAATGCTTGATGAGATGGCATCAGTACAAGGATGCTGAAAGCTTTGGTGGTGCATGCGTGGAGGCTGAAAATGATATAGAAGAAGCTGATGCCTTTTGGTATACCTGTGTAATAGCTTGAGACACTGGGTTGGGTACGGAGGGTGGAACAGAGGAGTATGAATATGGTACAGACTTCTTTGAAGCAGAATGCTTAGTGTGTCTGCTGGAATGGTCATGTCTAGTTGGTATCAAGGGAGGTTTCAGTACCAAAGTATGCTTGGTACTGCAGCACTTGGAGGAGGTTGAAGTTTTCATTGAACTTCTAGTACTGGAACAGCATAGAGATCTAAAGATACTTGCTTTGGGACCCGAGGTCTCTGAAGTGGTCACTTTGTGAGATGACCAAGATTTCTTTGAAGATTCTCTGGCAGGAGATCTAGAGTTCCCCTTCCTTGAAGTCTTATCAGTACTCTCTGTGATCTTATCCTGCAATGCTCTCTGTGACTAGGATACAGAAGTTGACAGAAAGAAAAGGAGTTCTTGTGGCACCATAGAGACTAACAAATTTATTTGATCATAAGCTTTCGTGAGCTACAGCTCACTGCATCGGATGCATTCAGTGGAAAATACAGTGGGGAGATTTATATACACAGAGAACATGAAACAATGGTGTTACCATATACACTGTAACCAGAGTGATCACTTAAGGTGAGCTATTACCAGCAGGAAAGCGAGGGGGGGAGGCGGGGAACCTTTTGTAGTGATAATCAAGGTGGACCATTTCCAGCAGTTGACAAGAACGACTGAGGAACAGTGGGGGGTGGAGGGGCAATAAACATGGGGAAATAGTTTTACTTTGTGTAATGACATATCCACTCCCAGTCTCTATTCAAGCCTAAAGTTAATTGTATCCAGTTTGCAAATTAATTCCAATTCAGCAGTCTCTCCTTGGAGTCTGTTTTTCAAGTTTTTTTGTTGAAGAATTGCAACTTTTAGATCTATAATCGAGTGACCAGAGAGATTGAAGTGTTCTCCAACTGGTTTTTGAATGTTATAATTCTTGACGTCTGATTTGTGTCCATTTAGTCTTTTACGTAGAGATTGTCCAGTTTGAACAATGCACATGGCAGAGGGGCATTGCTGGCACATGATGGCATATATCACATTAGTAGATGTGCAGGTGAATGAGCCTCTGATAGTGTGGCTGATGTGATTAGGCCCTATGATGGTGCCCCCTGAATAGATATGTGGGCACAGTTGGCAATGGGCTTTGTTGCAAGGATAGGTTCCTGGGTTAGTGGTTCTATTGTGTGGTTGCTGGTGAGTATTTGCTTCAGGTTGGGGGCTGTCTGTAAGCAAGGACTGGCCTGTCTCCCAAGATCTGTGAGAGTGATGGGTCGTCCTTCAGGATAGGTTTTAGATCCTGGATGATGTGTTGGAGAGGTTTTAGTTGGGGGCTAATGGCTAGTGGCGTTCTGTTATTTTCTTTGTTGGGCCTGTCCTGTAGTAGGTGACTTCTGGGTACTCTTCTGGCTCTGTCAATCTGTTTCTTCACTTCAGCAGGTGGGTATTGTAGTTGTAAGAATGCTTGATAGAGATCTTGTTGGTGTTTGTCTCTGTCTGAGGGGTTGGAGCAAATGCGGCTGTATCGTAGAGCTTGGCTGTAGACAATGGATCGTGTGGTGTGGACTGGATGAAAGCTAGGAGGCATGTAGGTAGGAATAGCGGTCAGTAGGTTTCCGGTATAGGGTGGTGGTTATGTGACCATCGCTTATTAGCGTCCTAGTGTCCAGGAAGTGGATCTCTTGGGTGGACTGGTCCAGGCTGAGGTTGATGGTGGGATGGAAATTGTTGAAATCATGGTGGAATTCCTCAAGGGCTTCTTTTCCATGGGTCCAGATGATGAAGATGTCTTTAATGTAGCGCAAGTAGAGTAGGGGCATTAGGGGACGAGAGCTGCACTAAATGTGCTTGAAGGCTGGGGTACAGAGGGGTTCTCAAGAGCCTGGATCAGAGCCTGGTCTCAGGGATTACTCCATCCTGAACTACTTGAACTTAATTTCCCTATTTTTCCTAGATCTCTTTTCAAAGATGTCCAGATCTTGTACTTGGCTGGTATATGGGTATTTCCCAAACAGCAGAGGCACCAAGAATGACCATCACTAACTGGGATGGATTCCTGGCAGGAGAGACAGTGATTGAAGTCTGGGAATTCCCGTATACCCCAGCAATGACAAACCCCAAAGGCAGCCCCTCAGCAATGGGCAAAGGAGGCTGATAGAAAATAACTTGATTAAAAATAGAATTCTAAATAAACCAAAAACTCTCTATGAACTAAGCTAAAAGGGCTAAGCAACAGAATAGGCTAGAGCAGGCTTGATGAATGTTCTCTCTCAGGTCAAAGTGTGGTTGAAAAGGAACTGTCGGTGGTTTTCCTACGTGGCTCAGCATAGCATCAGTATGGGGCATAACAATATCTGGAGCCCAAGTGTGAACTGAGCAAGTATTGCTACCAAAACACTCTAATCAAAGGCTCATGCACACCTGAAGTAGAACACCATAGCTACACTACTTGAAGAATTAGTGTTTTTAAATACACTTTCAAATTAAAATAGTGATCTCAAATACCAACAGTCCCCTTTATGATATACTCTTTTCAAAAGATAAATGGACACTGACATATTATATGGTTGTTATCCTCAGCTCTGAATGAATAATTCATACTCAAGTTAATTAACACCTGGTTGAACCAATTTAAGCAGTAGTCCTGCTGTTAAGTCAGGTTCATGCATGACAATAGATTTTCTATTACTATAAACTATATTGGTCTGAATATTGGAAGCAGAGAGTCTTCTCACGGATCCAACCTGGTTCTAGATGGTATTTGTTTCTATTTTTGGAGTCCTCTTTTGGACAGCTGCAAAGTTTTCTGGACATCTCTTCAGCTTTCCTCCTCATGTGTTTTTTTCCTCATTATTATTAATAATTATTTGTACTACAGTAGCACCTAGAACCTAGCAGTTTCCTGTTGCTGTTTGATTCCAATACCACAAGAAGGTATCCCTTTAAGTACTCCATCAGGATGTGAATTGCAAAAGTACTTTTTTTACTATTAAGTTTTAATATATGAAGTGTGCAGTTACAAACAGATACCTTCATTTTGCAAGCATGCCGGATGGCATAAAGCCAGTGACCAAGAGTCTTAAAGCCTTCCCTTCCCCACTGTACATTTTTTTGGTTTTGAGGTAAAGTTCCAGTCCACACCTAACAGGCAACTGTATGGGAATTCTCCTCACACTTCTACCAAACTACTGAGTCTGACCTTGCCCAGCCTGGAGCTTCATTCCCTACTCTTCCAGATTCACATGCATCATGCAACACAAAGTCTTGGGAGCCCAGAGTAGAAGTGCTGCAAAAGCAGATGGTACTCCTACGCTGTATACAGGATTGAAGAGATGAGAGGAATGCTAATTTAAAGGGAGATGTAAGGCAGGGAGAGAAGGACTGGGAAAACAAATGGGAAAAAAGATAGGATTATGAGATGGAATGGGGAAAAAAAAGCAGAAAGATTAAGAAATCCCATTGTACTAGAAAATGGGCCTCTATAGTCACTGACAGGACACACTGCCCTCAGTAAGAGTCAATCAAGCATCCGGAAATGTACAAGCAATAGGAAAGGCATAAACCATGATCTAACACAGGAAAACTGGAGGGAGGAGGGGAGAAAGGAGGAGAGAGACGGAAGCGGGAGATACACTTTCAATTATTTTTGGTTTTATATGCCTCCAAGTTTATCCATTTTTTCCCCAATGGAAGGAACTCCAGACAACTTCCTTCCTACTACCAGGTCTGGGATTCACAACCTCATTAATCCTGTTCTCATCTCTACTTCCGCTTTCCACAACCCCACTACCCCTTTAAGTGTAAGTCACTTAGTGGCAGCACCATCCCTTGAGTTTGCTACTAGGTCATCTAACGCCTTGTCTATACTACTGCAGTAAGTTGACCTAAGTTACGCTACTCCAGCTATGTGAATAAGGTAGCTGGAGTCGACATAGCTTAGGTTGACTTATTGCGGTGTCTACACTGCACTGTGTTGATGGAAGATGCTCTCCCTTCGACTTACCTTAATCTTCTCAGTCCAGTGGAGTCTACTGGAGAGCACTCTGCAATTGATGTAGTGGGTCTTCACTAGACACTCTAAATCAACCCCACTGCATCAATCGCAGCAGCATCCATCCCCAATAAGTGTAGACATGGCCTGAGGGTGCAAGCAACTTCCAGCACACAAGCACTCATCATCCCTGGCTTCTGTTCATTTCATAAAAGTGCATCAAGAGCCACTGCACTGCACTGCCAAATGTATGGCATAACCAGTAGAAGTGGTCCTCTATCTTAATGAGTGCTTTACTAGCTTGAACTCTGCCATTTAGCTGCACTTACACTAACTACTTAATACAATCTATATTTTCATAAAAGTTGTATTTTCATAAAACTCATCCCTGACTTCAGTGCAAGTTGTATCCACTTATATCAGAGCTGAATTGGTTCCAAAGACTTTATTCAGAGATCCCTGCAATACAAAAACACAACTGGTGTGTTAAATATGGAGTTTTGAGCATCCACCCTATTCTTCCTGATTTTCATTAGTTTAAAACAGAATCTTAATGTTAAAACTAACAGGTTTCCTAATCTTATTTTGTATGCCAGAAGTCATCTGTTTCCATGCCCACACACTTTCATATAGGTTAATATTCTAACACAGCAAAGAGAAGGAATGAAAAACTGGCAAAAATCTGTATTCCATTCAAGTCTCAGGAATGAAAATTAAATAGTATGAAACAATATTTTAACAAAGCACATGGGAAAGAACTATGGAAATGAAGATGCACTATTAAGATTGTCTAGTGGTCAAGGCTCCTATTTCAATAGAAGAGGCTGCAAAACAAATATATCTTAATTCTAAGAACATGAGAATACGAAGGACCAAATATTTAAAAAGCAGCATATTTAATATTTAATCAGGTAATCATTAAGTCCTTTCTGTACACACAAACCTTTGAGAAAAATATCAGAAGAGGCTGTTGCCTCTGAAAATTTAGCCCTATGTATCACTAAAACAGTGCAGTTCTTTAATTAAGAGAGATGCTTTTGTCACCGGCCAGCTGTTCACAAATTTACAGATTTTAAAAAATGACCAACAGATTTAATAAAAGTTTTCAGTTCACATGGATTACTCCCTTACTATACAAGATAGTAATTTCTTCGGGATTGGTTGTGTCTCCCTGTGTGTTTGTATAGCACAATGGGGCCCTAATCTTGATTGGGGCCTTTGGGCACTACCAGAATATACATTAATATGTAAGAATAAATATAAATATAAAATTAAATGGTTAAAAAGCTACATTAATGTAGAGTTAAGGTTACTTGGTGGTACATCATACCCTTGCAGAATGTTTAACTGAGCAAAACTCAAACTTCTGAAAACCAGGAAATACACAGTTAAGGTTTACCATGCAACCTTAACTTTTCCCTCATTCAGCAATGCTCCAATACACCACATTAATACACATATCTTTAGTCTGCCAACCCCACAGTTGCTGATTACAGCAGCTTGCAGTTACAAGCTCTTCACTTCATTTCACTGTCACTCACAGGATTCCATCCAACAGTATTAAAGGACAAAAAGGAAAAAGGCTGCCCATGCCTCCCTCTTCAAGAATGACTCAAAATGTATATAGACTTGCACTGGCCATTGACATTGTCAGACTCAGGATGTTCCAGATCCAGTCACACACATACTTAACTGACTACCCAGAAAGAACACTATGCATACACAATTTAAGAGCCACTTCACAACCTTTTACAACTCCCTTACACCTACTCACAAGATACTAGTTCAACCTACACTTTAACTTAACCATCATTAAAGCATTAGAATCCTTTCAATATTTCACCTCACTACTGATATCTTTTGTAATAAAAGTCCTATTGCCTGCTACCAACATTACCTACAGAATTATGCATAGAAATAATACATACTGCATCCTGAAGGTACACATACACTTCTTCCCTTTCCCCACATGAGAGGGTGGAAAGCATAGTGAGACAAATATGGCAGTTTCCTGAAATAGCCTTGAAAAACCTTATTGAATTAAGTTTAAGTATCTTTGAGGTTCAGTGTACTAAATGAAAAGTTGATGTATTATTGTGAGCTGGGATTATATGCAACTTCTCTAGGGAGAAGATATTATGTAAGGCCTGGATGATCAAAGGACTATATTCATCAATGTGCCAGACAAGAATGGACTTCTGGGACAATATGGGTGAAGTGGATTTCCTGGGAACTATCTAGAGGAACACTAATGCAAGTTCCGCAGCTCTGGTTATGCAAAAACCCTGCCCTTTGAAGCTATGCTCCGAGGATAGGATCTCTGACCTGGTCTACATTACGAAGTTAGGTTGATGCAAGCTGACTTGCATTGACTTTGTTTATGCATGTGTATACATTCAAACTTGTCTTCTCCCGACATAAGTACCCTGCTTTGCGCTGTAGTAACATCACCCCCATGAATGGTGCTGAGCCACGGTTGAGGTACTGTGTGAATTAGACACTATATATGCAATGCGAGCGTAGACACCATGTGACCTATATCAACCCTAACACTTCTTCAGCAGCTGTCCCAGGATTCCTGACAGTGACCCCTCTGGTCACAGCTATGCACTCCACTACCCAGGGGTCACAGAGACCAGAAGCCATAATCCCCTGTAAAATACCCACATAATTTTGAAATGCCTATTCCTGATTGTATATCTTAGCAAGCACATATAGTAGCTTTCTCTTGGTGTATGGCTACATACTCTAGATGCTCTCCTGCCTGGAGTGATTATCTTTGAAAAGTCATGGAAGATGAAAGAGATTCCAGAAGACTAGGTAAGGGCAAATATAGTGCCAATCTATAAAAAGGGAAATAAGGACAACCCGGGGAAGTACAGACCAGTCAGCTTAACTTTTGTACCTGGAAAGATAATGGAGCAAATAATTAAGCAATCAATTAGCAAACATCTAGAAGATAATAAAGTGATAAGTAACAGTCAGCCTGGATTTGACAAGAATGAAATCTTGTCAAACCAACCTGATAGCTTTCTTTGACAGGGTAACAAGCCTTGTGAATAGGGGGGAAACGGTAGATGTGGTATAGCTTGACTCTAGTAAGGCTTCCGATACGGTCTTGTATTTCCCTAGTTTGTTTAGGAGAAGGTCTTGCAACCTAGGTGGAGCTACTATAAGGTGTGTGCATAACTGGTTGGAAAACCATTACCAGAGAGTAACCATTCCCAGAGGGTCCCGCAGGGATCAGTTCTGGGTAAGATTCTGTTCAATGTCTTCATCAATGCTTTAGATAATGGTATAGAGGGTACACCTATAAAGTTTGTGGACCAAGATGGGAGGGTTTGCAAGTGCTTTAGAGGACTGGATTATAATTCAAAATGATCTGGACAAACTGGAGAAATGGTCTGAAGTAAATAGGATGAAATTCAATAAGGACAAATGCAAAGTACTCCCCTTAGGAAGGAACAATCAGCTGCACACATACAAAATGGGAAATCACTGCCTCGGAAGGAGTACTGTGGAAAGGGATCTAGGGGTCATAGTGGACCACTATGAGCTAAATATGAGTCAGCAGTGTAACACTGTTGAGAAAGGTTTCAGAGTAGCAGCCGTGTTAGTCTGTATTCTCAAAAAGAAAAGGAGTACTTGTGGCACCTTAGAGACTAACAAATTTATTAGAGCATAAGCTTTCGTGAGCTACAGCTCACTTCATCGGATGCATTTGGTGGAAAAACTTTTCCACCAAATGCATCCGATGAAGTGAGCTGTAGCTCACGAAAGCTTATGCTCTAATAAATTTGTTAGTCTCTAAGGTGCCACAAGTACTCCTTTACTGTTGAGAAAAAAAGGCAGCGAACCTCATTCTGGGATGCATGAGCTGGAGTGTTGTAAGCAAGTTATGGGAAGTAATTCTTCCGCTCTACTCTGCACTGATTAGGCCTCATCTGGAGTATTGTGACCAGTTCTGGGCACCACATTTCAGGGATGATGTGAACAAATTGGAGAAAGTCCAGAGAAGAGCAACAAAATTATCAAAGGTCTAGAAAACCTGACTTATGAGGGAAGATTGAAAAAATTGGCAAAAAGAAAAGGAGTACTTGTGGCACCTTAGAGACTAACAAATTTATTTGAGCATAAGCTTTCGTGAGCTACAGCTCGAAAGCTTATGCTCAAATAAATTTGTTAATCTCTAAGGTGCCACAAGTACTCCTTTTCTTTTTGCGAATACAGACCAACACGGCTGCTACTCTGAAACCTGAAAAAATTGGGTTTGTTTAGTCTGGAAAAGAGAAGACTGAGAGGACTTAACAGTTTTCAAGTATATAAAAGGTTGTTACAAGGAGGAGGGAGAAAAATTGTTGTTCTTAACCTCTGAGGATAGGACAAGAAGCAATGGGCTTAAATTGCAGCAAGGGAGGTTTAGGATGGACATTAGGAAAAACTTCCTAACTATCAGGGTGGTTAAACACTGGAATAAATTGCATAGGGAGGTTGTGGAATCTCCATCATTGGAGATTTTTAAGAGCAGGTTAGACAAACACCTGTCAGGGATGGTCTAGATAATACTCAGTCCTGCCATGAGTGCAGGGGGCTGGACTAGATGACCTCTTGAACTCCCTTCCAGTCCTAGGATTCTATGATTCATTGCAGATCTGTGTATATTACATAATTAACAGGGGGCAGAGGTTTCATTACAAAGTTTGTCATTAGAAAGCTAGAATGTGAGAGCATTCTAAGCATTTATTAGTTGTATGCATTCTTTGTAAATTGAGTGTGGTCCATGCTAGGTGTAGCAATACTGAATGGTGGTGGTAATAGTTGGCTCTGCTTGTTGTGGTGTGCTGTGTGATATGAGATCTGTGTGTCACAGATCAGGACAATTGCACCTGTATTCCCCTCTTCAATGTCACTTGAGGGTACCCACTCTAGGTTGTCAGTTCCTAAGCTGTCACTGTCGGTACAAGTACAGGGCAATGGCATTGAGTACTGGCACTGCTTTCCACAGGCGATCGTGATTTTAGCTCACTCCTGATGGTCACAAAGACAGAAAACACAGCTGCTGCTGGAGTCCCAAGCGACCCAGGGCTGTATGCCACTAACCTCTTTAGTGCAATGATGCCTGCTGAAGCTATCGCAGAGTGGCATGGGAGTGTGTCCTACCATGGAGGAAGAAATAAGGCAACTATCCCTAGAAATCTTTGGGAGAGGATTGCAGAGTACCTCCATGAAAGTTTCATCAAGATCTCTCAGGGACCATCCCTATGCACAAACTGCTCTGCATGCACCCCTCACTCCTTCCGGTCTAATCCTACATGGGAAATAAAAGCAGGTAACACTGCCTCTGTTTGTTGTATCTCTACCTCTTCTTGTATGAGTAAAACAATGAAAAGTAATGTCCTGCTAACATGGGGTTGGGCCAGTCACCATCTTCACATTTAAACATTTTAAGGGAGAATGCATGCACACAGTTACCCAAGGTTCCTTTTCTGGATTGGGCTTGTTGGTGTTCAGCTGGTTAGACTGTGGTAGAGTCTCGAAAAGTTCTTTTTCTTGTGGCACAGCTGGACCCCACCTCCCACCCCGTCACACACACTGCCACGTGTTTCTTCTTCTTTGCGCTGTTCATGGCAGGGGGCTCTGCATCAGGCTTTACCAAGATATCCACTGTGGTCTGGCGCATGCTGGTGCGGTCTCCACCAAGTATACCATTTTTAAAGATAATCACTAATGGCTTAGATATCTCCTCAGTCAGCTCCTTGAGTATTCTAGGATTCATTTTATCAGGCCCTAGTGACTTGACGATGGCTATGCAATTTTTAACTTGTTCTTTCCCTATTTTAGCCTCTGATCCTACCTCATTTTCACTGGCATTCATTATGTTAGATGTCCAATCACTACCAACTTTCTTGGTGACAACCAAAACAAAAAAGTCATTAATCACCTCTGCCATTTTCACATTTGCTGTTGTTTCCCCCCCTCATTGAGTAACAGGCCTACCCTGTCCTTGGCTTTCCTCTTGCTTCTAATGTATTTGTAGAAATGACACATAATGTATCCTGAAGGTACACATGCAGCTCTTCCTTTTGCTCACGCACATTGGAGAGTTAAAAAACAGATCTTCTCATATTATAATCTGTCACACATCTCAAAGTAATCCACACAGGTCCTCATACCACAAACATACCTTTTCCAAGCAGACCCAACTACTGCCTGGGTTTGTATAGGTGTATCTAAAGCACTGACTGCTCCTGGAGTGTATGCAAATAATTCCTATTGGTTATCGCCAGCTCCAGGGGAACAGAGGAAAGGTGGCATGGCGCAACTTTTCCCCCCTTTTTCCTCCTTTAACAGTGTTAGACAGAATCCTGTGGGTGTCGGTGAGTGGGCTGTCAAAGGAGATGAAGAGCTTTTACAGTTCAAAAACTGAGGTTGGCAGACTAAAGGTTGTGTGTTAACAGGGCATATCAGGGCACTGCTGAAACAGGGCTGAGTTAAGGCTGCCAAGGACAACCTTGCCTGTGTACTTCCTGGTATTCAGAAGTTTTAGTTTTGCTCAACTCAATTTCCTGTAAGAGGATGATATACGACCAAGCAAGCTTACCTCTGCGTTACTATGATTTTTCCATTGAATTTCCTAGTTTGTTGAATGGAAAAGATAGATTATTGGCAGGAATTAGTAGTCATTTAGCAATTGTATTTATTTCCCTCAGTTTGCATACATAGCCAAATAAGACATCCCCAGGTCATGGTGTGCAACTTGCTCTCTAACAAACTTCTGCAATCTCATGATCCAGGAATCAACCAGAATCCAAACACTGAAAACCCTGGCAGCACACACACTTTTTCTGTCAGTGGTCAAGGTAACTGCACTGTCCAAACCTACACACTATGTCTCTTTAGACACACCAAAGTAATCTGCCCCAGAATCAAGAAGTAGCCACGCCTCCACCTCTCGGGCTAGTAAAATACAGATTTTCCCAATCCAAATGTCGACCTTTAAACCGATGTCATGATGCAACCTTAAATATAGCTGCGCTGCCATGCCACTATAATAGATGTGCTGAATGCCACGAAAAGCCAGGATAAGGAAAGTATTCATGATCATTTAACTCATTTAGCTTTAAGCTACCTCCCCTTTTATCTCATTGACTTATTAATGTTCCTGAACACTCGCACACACTCTCCTTCCCCACGCACCCAATAGAACATTTGTTGACTCCATCCACTAATACCTAATCTTGTACTAAGGTCAGGACCTCTCTCTCTCTCTCTCTCTCTCTCTGCTGGCATAACTATGTTGGTGAGGGGCAAGAAGAGGTATGATTCCTAACTGACACAGTATTCCTATACTGATAAAGCACTCCTAGTGTGGACATGGCCTAAGATGCTAGTGACAGTACAATCCCCTTGAAATCTCTGCTCAAGTATGGTCCTGGTCATTTTAGGCTGCTTTGATAAGGAATGTTTATATCCTTACTCTATCCCACAGAGGAATAGTATTACCTGCTCATTACCTCACAGCGGTCATTATTTTTCCAAATCTATCCATGAGCACTTTCAGATTTGAATGCCTGGCTAAACACTATAAATAGAAGTTACTGGGTGAGTTTTTGACTCAAGGTGCCGGTATGAGATTGCACATAAATTATGTTTAAATTTGATCATAATGGACTTAAGAAACTGTGTCCATTCTCCAATTACCCCCCGAGACAGTTCAACTGAAATCTCCATTGGGGAGTTCTCTAATTCAAAGTGTGATTATTTTGGCAGGGGATAGGGATGTTTCTACTTGGACTATTTATTCATGATACACCTTACAGCAGTAGCATGGTTTGTCATATGTGACTAACTGAATAGAAATATAGATTTCTATATTTGTCAGGAATGTTTAGTTTAGATATCTGTAGTTAACAGTAAAACAAAAAACGCATTAAATAGACTTAACAGCAAATCATACAACTCATTTCAAAGTTAAAGAAAACAAAAAAAAGTTTTATGCTTATATTTACCTCAGTGCAGAGGGCTTACAAAGGTCAACCGAACCATTTACACCCCAATCTAGTTCTTAACATGGGATTTAAATATAGTTTGGGGACCTTCTGCAAGCTTTTGACTTTGTGGTGAATTTAATCCAAAGAAACAAGACTCAGGTGAAGGAAATACACTTCTTCACTTATTTTGCAAAAGTAATGTATATGTTTTATACATATTTCCAAGTCTTTGTTTATGAAAGTTTGTATGTACTGCTGAATTTTCTACAATTCCACAATTCACATAATAAAAATGTGTAGGATAATTATTCTATTTAGTATGCTTAGACCATTCAACTGGATTATATATCCTGTTTATGTATGGTTAAACTGGGCTTGAACTTGAATCATCATTAGTAAAATCAGTAGGACATGACATATACTGTAGAACACCAACACTCAAAGGGAATCAGTAGGAGGTAAGTGGTATTATACTTGTATTTCCCATCTACTTAAAAAAAAAGGGCAGCTTGTTTCTTTTCTGAAGAAACAGGTTACTGGTTTCTATGGATAATTATAAAAGTAGAATATATTCAACTACTTGGAAAGGAAGAGTTTGCATACAAAGCACAATGATATTTATTGCTGTTTGTCATAAATATAAAGGGAAGGGTAAACACCTTTAAATCCTCCTGGCCAGAGGAAAAACCCTTTCACCTGTAAAGGGTTAAGAAGCTAGGATAACCTCGCTGGCACCTGACCAAAGAGACCAATGAGGAGACAAGATACTTTCAAAGCTAGAGTGCGGGAGAAACAAAGGTGGTCTCTGTCTGTGTGAGGCTTTTGCCGGGAACAGAACAGGAATAGAGTCTTAGAGTAATCTAGCTAGATATGGATTAGATTCTGTTTTGTTTAAATGGCTGAGAAAATAAGCTGTGCTGAATGGAATGTATATTCCTGTTTTTGTGTCTTTTTGTAACTTAAGGTTTTGCCTAGAGGGATTCTCTATGTTTTGAATCTGATTAGGTAAGGTTACCTGTAAGATATTTACCATCCTGATTTTACAGAGGTGATTCTTTTACTTTTTCTTCTATTAAAATTCTTCTTTTAAGAACCTGATGGCTTTTTCATTGTTGTTAAGATCCAAGGGTTTGGGTCCGTGTTCACCTATGCAAATTGGTGAGGATTTTTATTAAGCCTTCCCCAGGAAAGGGGGTGTAGGGCTTGGGGAGGATTTTGGGGGGAAAGATGTTTCCAAGCAGGCTCTTTCCCGGTTATATATTTGTTGGATGCTTGGTGGTGGCAGCAAAATAAAAGTCCAACGGCAAAAGGTAAAATAGTTCGTACCTTGGGGAAGTTTTAACCTAAGCTGGTAAAAATAAGCTTAGGAGGTTTTCATGCAGGTCCCCACATCTGTACCCTAGAGTTCAGAGTGGGGAAGGAACCTTGACACTGTTCCATTTGGGAACTAACGTTTATACAGAACACTCACTTCAGTAACCACTATTTTACAGGAATTTATCCTGTATTCATATTTACATTATTTATAAAAAGCAAATATCCAATTAAAATTAATACTTGCACTGTCACAATTATAATGCTATCACACAGAAGACTGCAATCAGTGCATTGAAATGCCTAAGTTAAAAACAATTAACATCCAAGCTCCCCAAGACCAGTATTCATGTCAGAGCAAAGCAGCAGCAGGGTTTTCAGATTGTTCCCTCCCCTCTACACATTTGAGCAGTCTCTCAATAGTGGTTTTAGTCATATTGAGAATTTCTGCTCAATTAAACATGACTATTCCTTTCATAACCGTTTATGTGCCTTATGCCAAAATATTGCACACAAGCAGCTACCTACAATGACACAACTCTAGAAAAATCCATTTAATAATCAATTGTTGAAAAATCAACAAAAGGAACACAACAGAAATTGTTGTTGGATCTATAAAAACTGGCTCTAAAGTAAGAAGTATGATTTAAAAAAACTCCAAATGGCTATTTACTAAGAAGTAAAAACTTATATCAAGTTCTATGAACCAAATAAAACCTACTTTTTAAGTTTGTATCATAGCACATTAAAAAAAAAGTGCATCATTTGGAAGAACCTCAAAAGATCTGCAAACTTCAGCAACACAGAATGTGGATTGGAAGAAAGTGGCGGACTCAGAGCAAGAGCCAAAAATGCTCTACAAGATGAAATAGAAAAATCACAATTGCTACAAAATATATCAGTAATTTCATGTTGTTCCAACACAATGCTTTTGGAAAAGATTTGCATCTCAAAATATAACTATTTCCTTGTATATATATGTCACACAAGGGCTTCACCTTGGACTATAAGAAGCTTGGAAAAGTTTGTTGTACATTTCCATATACAATGGCCCTTCGTTCCAGGTTGCAGATATGTGATAAAGCAGAACTCCATATTTTCCCTAACAGGATCCAGGTTGTTTTACCTCTTCAGTGCATGTTTAAAAATAACCACAAGCAATTACTTTAAGTATTTCCCTGTGATCAGATGATTGAGTAAGTATTCACATGCTCAGCTCTGCAATATACATTGGTGGCTATTAGTACTTTCCACTACTTTTTATGATATACGATACCATGTTCTCCTTAGAACCTAAACAACGTTCATATCAGATTTTAAGTTTCTTCTGAAGTTTCCACTTATAGATTTAACATTAGTATTGCACCCATTCACAACTAAAATTTGTAATCTGTCATAACTAATCTTAACTTTTTTCTTTTTCTAAACCAAACCAAAGCGCTAGTTCTCAAATGAAGACTAACCAGCTCCATTCCATTATTCAGGATTTAAGTTTCAAAACATTCAGTACAGCCTTATTTAAATGGAGGTATTTTTTTTTAATTCAGAAAATAATGTTTTCATCCTCTCTGAACCTCAATTAAAGAAACTTTGAAGCAATTTGGTGGGGATGCCACACCAAAATAAAACACCACATTGAGTCAGACCAAACATAGAAAAATTCAGCAAGATTTGAACACATGAAAACAGGAGACTATAATGGAAACAGTTGTACAACCTTAACTGTAATAGACATTACCAGGTGCCCAATAAAGTACACACAGCAGATGTAAAAGAAGTGTTCCATTATCGATCATGCTAAGAAAATTTGTATTAACTGAGTGATTATAATGTAATATCCACAAATTTAAGTTTCTATTGATTCAACAATAAATGATTAAATACACACTCCACATTTTATTTGACCTCTCCTCTCTACAAATACACACACACACAAAATCTAAATATTATACATAAAAAGTATAAGAACGTATCGTAAAAAAATATTTCTCATGTCAAAAATTTGTTATAGACAAACTACTTACTGTTAAGAGCCATAATATTATCTGTTCCTGGATGATGGAAGTTTATTCCCATACGCCCTACAAAGTAAACAGAAGTTATTTATTAATAGCATATCACACACACAAAAAAGCTAAAAGTCAGTATCTTATTTTGAAACAATGAATTCCAAAGTTAAATACTACCATTGCAACAGGTCATGTTATTTGTAATTTCAGTCTGCCAGAATGAACATCTAGGTGAACGTACAGTTAAAATATACAATATATAAAATGGAAGTATAAAAAGTTAAAATACTGAAGATCAAGCAACAAAACAACTGGAAGAATAAAGCAGACAGCAATAATGATTTTCTAAGAACTCTCTCCATTTGCCTTATGCTATATACAAGAGACAGAACTTCATCACTCAAGCTTGTACTTTCACTTCACTGAAACTGCATTTTTAGGTTAGCCTTCAAAGTAAGTAGCGTAAGTGACCAAATCATTTTGGAAACCCCACAAAATTACAATGCCAACAAGGAGTTCAGTTTTCTCCATGGTAGTTTCCACACAATACTGAGTTGTTCTCTGCATATTCCAATCACTAGAGATTGGAAGGAAAAATCAAAGTAGTGATACTTTGTCCCCATAGAGAGGATCCACAAAAAGTAACCCTTGACCTCAAAGAGCAAGAAACAGAAGTTAGCTCTACTTCTTTTAAGATTAATCTTCATCTTCACTTAGAGATTATCGGATTAATGAAATATTAAAACATGCCCTAGGGAAAGAACACTGAAAACTTTATTATAGGACTTTCTGAACCAAAAATCCCAGCCAACTGAAAGCTATTATGTGATTTTTTTCCATGCTACGTGGAATAGGAAAAAAGAAATCAGAAATAGCAGAGTAATTACATCCATTTACAATCAACTTTACTAATGGACTCTTGACTATTTAAGAGTATTGTAGTTCAGTCCATGTTATGATTTTGCCCTTAGAATTGTGTTTAAGTCAGGAAGAGCTAGGTAAAAGGCTAATATTTATTGCCTGGTTGGGGAGAAAACCTAATATATTAGGATTTGAAACAGAGCTCAAGTCTCCGTTAAAGGAACAATATAGCCAACTAGTTTCTTTATTATAGGTGTCCCTCCCCACTCCTACCCAATAAATTAAAACCTCACTCTGTTTTTAAAAAGTGTACGCTGAAAGAAGAATGGAGGACAATCTCCTTCTCTCATGTTTTCAGTTTCTATCTAGATATGAAAGCCTTCCATCTGAAATCAGAGAAGACTATCCTGTTGTAATTACTACTCTTAGTGCACAGATGCAACATTCTGATTCAAGACACTTGTGACTTTACTAAGCATTTAAGAAAAAACAAAATTTTAATAATTAATCATTTAAATTAATTTGGAAAAGCTACACTAAATAAAGCTGCAGAACACCACAATAGTATAAGAAAGAAGTGGCACTTCACTTTTTTTTTTTTTGGGTAGGGAGTGGCAACACAGAATTTTCGCTTTATTTTCCAAATTCCTGAGTCAAAATTTCTTAGAAGCTCTGCATTACACTACTTCAGACTCTCCAATTGGAGACAAATCTACTAAAGTTCACAGTGTATTCTTATGTTAACCTGATGCTCTGGAAACACTGACACAGCCATTATTTTCGTTAGTGTAAGAATATGAAAAATACTTCTATATTCTTGTCAAAGTTATTGCAGTATCCTTCAAGTACATTAATTAGTACAAGGTTGCAAATGTTACATACATACCAATCTGCCAAATAATACAAGAATTAATTATAGTTATTAGTACTGCAAACCAATTATTTAATTTTTACAATTATGTTTTTAGTTGAAAAAAACTGATAATATTATAAAGAAACTAGAAATTCCAATTCTGATGCAGGAGGTTTGGGGTTTCTCTCCCCCACACCACTGCTTTTTCTTTGCCAAACCTGAAATTCTGCTGTTTAACCAGCTACAAAAATAGAATCAAGCGTGAGACATCTGTTTTGTTTTGTTTTTCAGGCAGTCACTGTGCCAGGTGCTGCCTGCATGACATTTTGTCACCTGCCCTTGGCCTGCTATTTTTAAGTTTTCTTTTCAGCTATCTTTCAAGAGCAGCAAAAATGTAGGGTTGTACAAGCAAGGAGATATACATGTGACCTAGTGGGAAAGTTCTCATCATACCATTGAAGACACCCCCCGCCACAAAAATTAATAACTTAATTGCCCTAATAAACAGCAAAATACTGGAAAATTCACTCTTGTATTAATACCATATTAAATATGGGTGATCTAATCAGCACTGGAGAGTTAGAAATCTATTCCGTGTAGTTTTGAAAAGACTCTAATAGTGAGTGTACACTGTATTGCATTAACCGCAGAATATATTAGTATATTATATGGCAAATTACTCAGCGTAAAAATAGTAGGCCAAAGACAGATGAAGTGTCACATAAGCATTTTAGCATCAACAAAATTTTAATTTTTTGCTATGTACTTAATTTTATCTTATGCCCAAGTCTTCTGTGTAAATCTGCCATCAAACCAGAAACATATTTCAAGGAGAAGACTGTATAATTGTTAAAAAGTATGTATGACTGATTTGGAAAGCCATCACTTTAGGAGTGCAAGTATAGTACTTGATCTCCAAAAGAATTATACCACATATTCAGGTTTCAGAGTAGCAGCCGTGTTAGTCTGTATTCTCAAAAAGAAAAAGGAGTACTTGTGGCAACTTAGAGACTAACAAATTTAATTTGAGCATAAAGTGAGCTGTAGCTCACGAAAGCTTATGCTCAAATAAATTTGTTAGTCCCCAAGGTGCCACAAGTACTCCTTTTCTTTTTACCACATATTCAGTTATAGTGTCAACATTATGGAATGCCTTTAGCCAAAACAGTTCCTCTTAGTAACCAACTTTAAAAGCAACAGGCAGAAATTTAGCAAGAGAAGTCTGGAATAAAAGATGTGAGGAGTTGAAAATTAGGCATGGACACTCACATCTCATTCATGTCACATAAAAAAAGTCTTCTGAAAACTATTTAATCAATATTTGTACTCAAGCCACACCTGCCATTTTCAGTTTGCTAGTCTTAGTTTCACACTTATCTTATCTGCATAGTTTCAATTATGTGCTTTGCCAGTACATCTGTAATTGGTGTATTTACTCTGTCTCCATTACAACAAGCTTACTTTCAATCTCTGAATCTTTCCCATGCCATGTGACGTTGCTTAGGGCACAAAAAAAGGCTCCTCATCGCCCCCCACCCCCAAATCTCTTCTGGGATGCTCTTTGCAAGTCCTCTGTGTTATGTCTCATAAGTTTTCCCTTTCTAAGGACTGTGGATTCTTTCAGTTAGCCCTTTTTACATGTTCCTCCAGCTGCCCAAAGGGACTCCTGCCATGACAGACACATGCTCTGGCATCATACTTGACACATCCCAGAGATTTCCATCTTATTTTCTGGAGAACTATGTAGATAAGGATTGAACTCTGATGAATCTTGGCATTTGTTATAAATTTATTCCATGTAATACCAGCATTTCCCTGAGGCATTTGCCTTTGAATGCATTTAGAAATCTGTCAGTACCATTTGTGTTTTTCCAGCTTTCACATCCATATGTTAAGGTAGAAATAACAATTGAAATTGAAGATTCATAGTTTAGTCTTTAAGTTGTAGATTTTCAATGAACAAATCTTTTTAAGCTGATGAATGCAACTATCGCCAAGTCCTAAATAATATTTCTTCTGGATATCTCTACTAGCTTGCGCTAGCGAGCTATGTGAATTGACTCACCTCTTATATTCCTTTGCCTTCTAACAAATACTTGAGTTGGGGTTTGCTGGGTTTCTCGTGAGATTTGTTTTTTCACAACTAATTATTAACCCAATTTTTCTTGCAATGCTGGTCTTTTGGTCTTTGCTTGTACGTTGGTTGACATGTCAATTAGAAGAGATGTCAGCAAAATCTGAATCTTCTAGTGTACTGTTACTGAACCATGCAATATCTGCATGGTATCCATCTATACTTTTTCTCATAATGCAGTCAATGCCAAACAGGAGAGGTGAGAGAAAGCATCCTTTTTTGACACCGGTATCTATATTACGCTATTCACTCAAGTCTGCATGTATTTTAACCATGCATGCTGTACCTTGCTATAAGGCCTTGATAATTTTTGTTGGCACACCAGGACACTTCCTGAGTGAATTGTGATGGATACTGTCAAATACTTGTTTCTGTCATTTAATGCTCTCTTTGATGATTATTCTTAGGGTGAAAATCTAGTCAACACTGGATTTTTACCTAGAAAATCATGCCTGCTCCTCCCTTAGCTTTGCCTCAACTACTTGTTTTTTTCTGCTTAAGATACACTCCCTTCAGGGATAGGCAAAGCCTTCTGCAGTAACACCTCACCAGTTATTGCAGTTGCTTGGGTCACCTTTCTTTGGTATTTGACTACAGTACAATGATATTTTTCCATTGTTTAGAGACTTTTCCTAGTCCCTTGTTTTGCTGAAAAGTTCAGTGATTTTTATCAGTGATTTCATCCTCACATGCTTTCAACACCTCTCTAGTGATTTGGTCTGTAGCTTTCCCAGATTTTATAACTTTTTCCACTGAGTCTTTCACTTCTTTCTTTGTGATATGAGATGTTACAATGTCTAATTTTGACTATTTAAATTCTTTGACAAAGTTCACAATTTCTTGTGGAGTTAATGTGCTTGCCCATCGGCCTCTGCTCTTTTTCTGTTAGAGTCTTTCCTTGTTTATCCCTAACACGGCCCCTAAGCTAGTGTAAACTTGCCATTTACAGCCTTGTTGAGTTGGTAAAGTGTTTTATCATCACCTCTTTCAGCAGGCACTACAGATTCTTTGACATTGTTGTCTACGTATTTCCTCTTATCTCTTCTTGTGCTACTTTACATGGCTTCATCCTTTACTTCATACAGATTTTTGCCGATGCTCTTTTCTGGAGGTCTTTTTGAGGAGCTAATGTTTGCTTTAACTTCTCTCTTTTATTTCAGAGTTCAACACACCAGACTTGATGTTTGCTTGTGTGGGAAAAACTTGGCATCTATAGTACTGTCATGAAAAAAGCACCATGACACATTAATGTTGACTTTCTGTGATGGAGCTAAGTCTTGTACCATCTGAAATCTGTTTTTCAGTTCAATTTGAAATTGCTACTATAATGTCCTGTCTAGTAGGCTTTTGCTGTCAGTTTTCTGGTTCTTTTGGTGGTTTTATTTTTCTCAAGTTTGATCTTCAATCTTGACACACGAATAGTGGTCACTTCTAACATCAGCTCCTTTGTATGCTGTGACACCCCAGACAGCAGATCTAAATTTCCTTCCAGCACACTGTTGACTCAGCTTGGTTCCTGGTTACTTCCTCTAAGGAATTCCATTTCACTTTATGGACAACTTTGTGTTGGAGTAGTGTTCTGTCAATTAGGATCCTTGATACTAAGCACAGTTCTATCAGTTTTTCACCGTTCTGATTTTGGAAACAAAAGCCATGCTTGCGCATTGCTTTCTCCTCTCTGTCATCACCCCCACGCATGGCATTGAAGTCCCCCATTACTAAACAGATGCCATGCTTAAGAAAATTGTCAGTTTGAAAAAAAATGTAGAACTAACTTTTTAATTTCATCATTGTAGTTATCGGTTGGTGCAAATATTGTTTACAGTGTTATTGTAGTCATGATGGCCCCAGGATATGAAAGACACAAGGTGGGTGAGGTAATATATTTTTATAGTACCAGTTTCCAAGGGGTATGTAGTGGTCAGAGGGTTATAGATGGCGAGTCCTCTGGGGATGATGTTTTGTTTCTTGCATTTGCTCAGGAAGTAGATCTGACTGTTAAGTTTGGCTTCCTTCTTAGGCCTGGTCTATATTATGCAGTTATTTCGGAATTAGCTGAGTTACTTCAAAATAAAACTGATTCCGTCCACACAACCAAACCAGTTTTTTTGATTTAAAGGGCTCTTTAATCTGATTTCTGTACTCCACCTTGGCAAGTGGAGTAGCGCTAAAATTGAGATTGCAGTTCTGGGTTACAAGTACTGTGGATGCACTTTGATGATATTGGCTTCCGGGAGCTATCCCAGAATGCTCCCTTATGATCGCTTTGGACAACACTCAACTCCGATGCACTAGCCAGGTAGGCAGTAAAAGCCCTGGGAACTTTTGAATTTCCTGTTTGGTCACCACCATCACAAGAGACCACGCAGTCCCGGATTCACAGATTAGCTCCAGCATGGTCCAAACGGGAGGTACTGGATCTCATTGCATATTGGGGAGACCAATCTGTTATGGCAGAACTATGTTCCAAAAATAAGAAACGCAAATATGGATGCTAAAGTCTCCAGGGCCATGATGGAAAGAGGCTACTCCAGGGACACAGAACAGCGTAGTACAAAAATCAAGGAGCTCAGGCAAGCATACCAAAAAGCCAGGGAGGCGAACAGGCGCTCTGGTTCACAGCCCCATATATGCCGCTTCTACCGTGAGCTGCATGCAATTATGGGGGGTGACTCCACCAGTACCCCACCACTGTCCGTGGACACCTGCAAGGGGAGAGTAGCACGGAGTGAGGAGGATGAGTTTTTGGAGGGCGAAGAGGAGGAGGAGGACGACAGTGCACAGGTAGCAAGCCAGGAACTATTCTTAAGGCTAGAGCCAATAGCCTCCCCCCACTCCCAAGGCATGCTCCCAGACCACACCCTGGAGAAAGCACTTCTGGCGAGTGAGAGCTTAATTGGAGCCACGCGGTGGGCGGAAACCCAGCAGCGCTGGGTTGTTCGCATTTAGTTTAAAGGGCTCATCCTCGCTCAGAGCCTAATTGGAGCCACGCGGGGGGGGGGGAGGGAAGGGGGAGAGTGTTGTGTGAGGTGATCATCCCAGAGAGCCCACAGGCCCTCCTTTTATATGGCAAACCCACCACGCATTGCTTGCTATGGGAAAGAGGGCCCAGCAGTTCAAAAGCATTGAAATGAATGCAGAAGAAGCAGCACTCCGCGTGCCCCTAGGGCTTACCATGGCTGCCTGCAAGCTGAATTCTGTTGCCTGGCCGCATGTGATGGCTTACTCACACCAAAGTGGCAGGCACTTCAGTACAAGAGACCTTGTACAGAAAGAACATGTGCTGCGTACTATGAATTGCCTGTTTCATTGAGAAAGTGTCTCCTTTGTTCTCTAAAAATGTATATTTTAAAATACTACCCTCCCTTTTTCTCCTCCCTCAGCAGGTGCAAATGTTTCAACGCAGCCCCTATCTATTCCATCCCAGAGGCTGGTCCAGATTAGAAGGCAGAAAAAACAAACTTGGGACGATATGTTTGTCGAGCTCATGCAGTCCTCCTGCACTGATAGGGCCCATTTGAATGCGTGGAGGCAAACAATTGCGGAGTCGCGTAAAGCGTTACATGAATACGAAGAGAGGAGGGACGTGCGCGATGAGAGCAGGGAGGATGCTAAGATCAAGCTCATGGGGGGAGCAAACTGACATGCTCTGCTGTATGGTGGATCTAACATGGGAAAGGCAGCAAGACCACAGACTGTCGCTACAGCCCCTGTATAGCTGCCCTCCCTCCTCCCCAAGTTCATAGCCTCCTCACCCAGATGCCCAAGAACACAGCAGGGGAAGGCTACGGGGACCCACATAGTCAACCCCAGAGGATTGCACAAGCAGCAGAAAACTGACATATCCTAAATTTTTATTTGGTTTCTGGACTTGTCCTTCCCTCCTCCTCCACCCCCCTAATCCAGTACCTCCCCCTCCCCCATCTAGCTTCTGATTTCTCTCAATGTTTGTGCAACAAATAATAAATAACGGTTTTTAAACAATTGTGACTTTATTTCCATACATTTTATATATATATATATATATATATATATATATATATATATATATATATATATACACACACACACACACACACACACACACACACATATATACACACACACATACACACACACACACACATACACGTAACTTTAAGAGAAAAAACAACTGTCACACCATACCCTGGCCAGTCATGAAACTGGCTTTCAAAGCTTCTCTGATGTGCAGCGTGCCCTGCTGTGCTCTTCTAATCGTCCTGTTGTCTGGCTGTGCAAAACTGGCTGCCAGGCAACTTGCCTCAACCTCCCACTCCACCTAAATGTCTCCCCCTTACTCTCACAGATATTGTGGAGCACACAAGCAGCAACTGCAATTGGAATATTGGTTGTGCTGAGATCTAACTAAGTCAGTAAACTGCACCAGCACGCTTTCAAACGTCCAAATGCACACTCTACCAACATTCTGCCCTTGCTCAGCCTATAGTTGAACCGTTCCTTACTACTGTCCAGGGTGCCTGTGTACGGCTTCATGAGCCATGGCATTAAGGGGTAGGCTAGGTTCCCAAGGATAACTATAGGCATTTCAACATCCCCAAAAGTAATTTTCTGGTCTGGGAAGTAAGTCCCTTCCTGCAGCTGTTCAAACAGACCAGAGTTCCTGAAGATGCGAGCATCATGCACCTTTCCTGGCCATCCCATGTTGATGTCGGAGAAACGTCCCTTGTGATCCACCAGTGCTTGCAGCACTATGGAAAAAGTACCCCTTGCAGTTTATGTACTGGCCACCCCAGTGTTCTGGGGCCAAGATAAGGATGTATGTTCCATCTATCTCCCCCCTCCCCCGCAGTTAGAGAACTTCAGCGCATTAAAGCCATCCACAATGGTCTGCACATTTCCCAAAGTCATCACCCTTGATAGCAGCTGGTCAATGATTGTGTTGGCTACTTGCATCACAGCAGCCACCACAGTAGATTCACCCACTCCAAACTGATTCCCAACTGACCAGTAGCTGTTGGGCGTTGCAAGCTTCCAGAGGGCTATGGCCACTCACTTCTCAACTGTGAAGGCTGCGCTCATTTTGGTGTCTTTGTGTTTCAGGGCAGGGGACAGCAAGTCACAAAGTTCCATGAAAGTGGCCCTACGCATACGAAAGATTCTCAGCCACTGGGAATCATCCCATACCTGCAACACTATGCGGTCTCACCAGTCTGTGCTTGTTTGCCGGGCCCAGAATCGGCATTCCACAGCATAAACCTGGCCCAACACCACCAGGGTCTCCCAATTGCCACATGCCATGCTTCTAGGAACGTCTGTGTCCACGTCCTCATCACTATCGTAATTGCGCTGTTGTCGCTTCCTTGCCCGGTTTTGCAGGTACTATACATACTGCTAGATAACATGAGAGGTATTTACAATGGTCAAAACTGCAGCAGAGATCTGATCGGGCTCCATGGCTATGGCTATGGCATGGGTAATCCTGGAAAAGGGCGCGAAACATAGGAGAGCAGAGTGGCAGCAGAAGAGGTGCTGTTCGGTTCATGGTAGCAAAAAAAAAAAAAAAAAAGCGGTAAATGGTTATCTTCTGTAGCTTTCACGGAGGTGGGAGCCCAGGACAGACAACATGGAGAAGCTCGGAAGCGCAGCAATAGCAGGAGAGCAGAATTGGCAGCGGAAGCTGTGCTGCTCTGTTCATGATGGCCAAGCAGAGTTGGCAGCAGAAGTGTTTGATGAAGAAGAGAAAGAGTAGATAGTAGAGATTACATAGGAAGACGAGAGGAAATGAGAGGTGGATTCATAGTAGCAGGAGAGAAGCGGTGCACCGTCTGCTGAAAGCAGTATGGTGTCTGCACATCAAAAAGGCGCAAAATGATTGTCTGCCATAGCTTTCACAAAGGGAGGAGCAACTGATGACACACCCAGAAACACCTGCGAGAATGTTTTTGCCCCATCATGCACTGGGAGCTTAACCCAGAATTCCAATGGGCGGCGGGGACTGCGGGAATTGTGGGATAGCTACCCACAGTGCACTGCTCCGACATTTGATGCTAGCTTTGGTACTGTGGATGCATTCTGCCGAATTCACACGCTTTAGTGGGGACACAGAAGAACGAATGTATAAAATAGCTTCTGAAAATTCAAATAGAATAATTTCGAAATAATTTCATACTATAGACGTACCCTTTATGTTGTGGAGTTTCCATTTCAGTGTAATATTGCCATTTTCATTTATTGTGTTTGAAATATAGTTTTGAGAGATCAGCTGTTAATTAGGTCCCAGTGTATAAGTGATTTTTCTTCTTTGCAAGTCTTAATTAAAGCTACTCCTTCAGAGTGACAACCATTTTGAATCCCTGCATATATTAAGACTATTTTCATTTTTGAATTGCTTTTTTTCAGCTCCTGGAATCAACAGTTGTTTATTCCAAGGCTCCGGAGATTATATTCATCCATTTCTTCCATCACCTGCATGGGTTTGGTGTTAGAGCCATTGGCCTCATGTTCCAGAAACCTACTTTCATAGTTTGTTTCATCTTTAGTAAAGAACTTCTCAGAGTCTTGGCAGCTTTCACCAAGACTCAATTCCTATTAAGCAAGAGTCCATTACTTTGGCATGATGTATGCTGGAATGGCTATCTTGCTTTATTTCTGTATTTTAACTTTTAAAGATAAAATGAGCGCAGGTTGTTGGCCCATCACTCAACCCCCATCCTTGAGGAAGAAAGGACTGCATTTTGTTTGATCCCTACCCTTTGACCTGCCAGCTTAGGTTATCCTAACAGGAGTAAGAACCCCTGCCAGCATAGCTCTCAGAGTAATTTTTGATACTAGTTACAAATTATAAGAGGACAATAGTCGCACTAGTTACAAATTAAGACTGGCAGCAGGCTAGCCTATCAGTTTCAACATCACGTTTGGATGTACTGTAAAATGGATCTGCACACTTTAAGAGTTGTAAAAAGTAGAATTCCTTACATTCATAAAACATGGCCTCATATGCATCAATTCATTTTGTTCAAGAAAGTTAGTAATATTATACATGTATTCAATTAATGTTGTAATACATTACATTCCAAAGGAATGGATAAAAATGATGGTGACTAAAATTAAATTTCATGACCAATGCTAAATTTATCTTGAAAGCTTCAACATTTGTATTACATAGTAGTGATTAATATAGTTGCCAATACTATAAAAGGGTCCTAAATATGTTTGCATTTGTACACCTTCTTAGGACAGAGTTAGATAAGAAAAAGTTTTGGTAAAGAAAACTATGTACCACCTGTTCTTCCTGGTTAAAATTAGGAATTTTTTAGTTTACAATTGCCTAAACAAGAATATATTTTGATTTATCCCATCCTAATGAGAGTTGCTTATTGTTTACTTGGAGTCCATGCAATTTGAAATTAGAAGCCATGTCACTTAGTAGTAGTGCTCTGCAAAGCCATATTTAAAACTTTGATTTGATTTCCAGTTTCAAATCAACTGCTCACCAGAGAAGCAATGGTTAGGAGTAATATAGAAGTGGCACTCAGCCATAGAGAGTGCCTTTATCCTTTAAGCAGGATGAAATTGAGAACCTGAACAGATACCTTTCAAAACCAGTTTTTCAGCTGGAAGAATGATAGCTATAGGAGAGTGCCTTGAAAGTAGAAGGAAGAACTCCTCAAAGCTCCAACAGGCACATAAGTAATTCTCCCTCTCCACCAGAAATCAAGACAGTAATTAAAATATAGACAGCCATGCCATGTTTTGATTTCAAAACAATGTATCATGTCTTCTAGGAAACAAAGGGGAAAATATCATGGCTTAAAATAGAAAAAAAAATCTTTCAAAAATCAGAAGTCCATTCTCAACTAACATTCATAACAAAAAGGTCAGATTGCAGAAAAACCTAAAGGTTAAGAAATCACTACATAAATCTGTGCATGTGACCTCAGCTGAATGGATTTCGGTTAATGACTCCACATGTTTCCAGCAGAGAAGGGAAATTTTATTTATTTATTTTAATAATTGCATCTTTTCAAGGATACTCTCCAGTTACACAATAACCAGTAATGTATAAGACTAGGAATAAGGGCAGCCAGATTTTCAGCACATGCTTGCTTATTCAATCTATACACAATTAATACTTACACAGCACTGTACCAACGTACTGGGCAAAAGAATTACAACAGTAACAGCAGCAGTGCTATAGTTAAGGGTCTGCTGTATTTCCATAACATGCATTTTAGAGGTTTACAAAAAATTCAACTCCATTTGGATGCTTCCCAGTTTTGAAAGTATCAAGAAGCAACTATCATTTAAGCACCTATTTCTAACCTACAATGTGTGTGTCAACCTAATGTGTGCTCACAGAATATGGAGACTACTGTTTACCACAACCAGACATGAGGATCTATTCATTATAGTTGTCATGGTATGTGATCATTTTCTCACTGCACTGTACATGTCTGACAATCACTAGTTATGAAACTAGTTTGTATTAATGTGAAGAAGCAGAGGCGTAGACAGTTTAAGCTTGTTATTGAGTAAGTTCTTCTAACTTTCATTGAATAGACAAAAAGATATGCTGTTATTGAGTAGTGAAAGCCAGGAGCAAGAAAGAGCAATAAAATATTTATTAACAAGCCACATATTCCTCATAGCCAAAATACTCATGCTGCTGTTATATAGATGCCACATGTAATATATGAGGCTCTTCAAGCAGCAAAAGTATATTTAGCTCATAAATGGTCACAGTTTTCATAATATTATTGCATCTACTACATCAATTTTACAATAAATCCTACTGAATAGGAAAATAAAACAGGAATTATGGCTTCAGTCAAAGAAGAAAGGCAAGTCTTCCTCTCCACCCTCCATACGTATCTTTTGTGTAGCATCAACACTGTGTTAGACATCTTGGTTAAGCTTCTTTTATTAAAAGTTTAAAGAAGGCAAATTTTATAACCTTACTAGAGAAAAATTAACTTCCCCCATAAATCTTTTTTAAAATATTGTACAATTTTCTTTATAAGATGCTGGGTTTTAAAGTAGGAAGGATAAAATAGAGTTATTAGAGGTGCAGATGCACATGAAGCCATAAATCAATGAGAAGATGTGGCAGGGAAGATTTTAAAAAAGTATCAGTTAATGTCTGCATCCCCAACCTAACAAAGAAAAAAATAAAAAAGACTCAGCATCTAGGGAAACATGTCAAAGAATAAATACACTGGATGTAGGCAATTAAGTGGTAAACATGCTCATGGCACAGTTACATTAGATAAAAAAAAATAAATAAAAATCAAACTTAAGAAGAGGGTTATAAACCTTCATGCTTTAGGGTAGAACCAAACAACCATATGATGGGAATGGGAAAAAGTTTCCCTTGTGGGCAGGTTATTCCATAGTCTTCTACTATGTGGTTTGTTGCAACTTACTCTAAATCTTCTGGTACAATTGTCAGAGTCGAGATACTGGACTAGATGGACCATTTGGTTTGATCGAGGATGGCAATAGGTGTCCACACACAGGTAGAAAAAGAAAAAAAAGTCCTTTAACCTAGTGCAAAGATTAGAGGAAACATGTATTTTGTTTCTCTTTGAACTACTGAACTAGCCTCTGTTTTTTTGTTTTTTCCTCAGTGTCCCTTCTCCATCAATATTTACAGGAAGGGCACTGGTAGGGTGTGTCAAGGGAATGAAACATTAATGGATAGTATGTTGCAACTAGTTTTTCTACAGCAAGTGTTGTGAAGAATTGACCACTGAATACTATTTTTAGAGCCGATATTCCAACATAAAACAAATTTAGGAACATTCATTTCACTTGAATGGGGAATTGTGAAATTTAGTGCAACATAAATAAAGTTCATCTGCAGATTGAGAGAACACAAATATACGATCCTCTCTCATTTCCTCTCATCTTCCTTCGGTCATGCCATAAGACTCATTTCTTTGCCAAAGCACTCTCCAAAGAATTAGAACAGAAAGTGGGCTTCAAGCTAAAAGCCAGCAATTAACTGAAGAGTAGGATGGAAAATTGACTGTCCCTTCTGCGACAGATGCCACTATACTCACAAAACCTATGAGATTAATTAACAATATAGCCTGGATAAACTAAACAACTTAAATAATTGTAGCAGTTGTACATCTGACCCCCATGGAATCACTATAAGGACTAGAAAAGTAATATTGTTGCTATTTATATATTTGTATATGGATGGAACGGGAATAGCAGTTAAATGTACAATTTACAATAATTAGATAGAATTGTACTAGTTGCCATACCAACTACAGAGATTTATTCTCCAATGTTATTCTTGACTACCTTTCAGAATACGGGAAGCTAAGATACCACAACATGGCCTTTAAAAATGTATTCAAATCACACTTGTTTTTAAAGGAGATCAGTCAGTCATTTATTTTTGGCTTCTAAATAGATTTCTAATAAGAAACAAAGTTTTCATCCATAGAAAAATATGTATCTTTGTATAGAATAACTTCAAATTATAAAACGTTAAAACTTTAAAATATTTTTATTGACTGAAATAACACAATACAACAGGAAGGAGAATAAAGATCAGATAGGAGAGAAAAAGAGTTTATAGTTTGCTAGTTTACATGGGTCCTATTGTATATGGAGGCAAAGGAAAACATTGTCTTACCTTAGTCTCCACTAACCCAGTAAGCCTTTTAAAAACAGGTAAGTCTCTCTATTACCATTGCAAACTTGGAATTAAATACCCAAGGCAATATTAATGTGATATAGCACTGAAAATTTAGATGAAAGGGAGGACATTCAAAGTTACTAAAGTATGCTTGGAAAACATCTTGCCTCTGAGTATTTGATGTATATGTAGTCAGAGTCTCAAACAATCACAGACTAACATAGGTATATGGGAAAGTGCTCAGCAAATATTTATCTTACAAAGATGTGCTAAGTTGCAATAGGGAAATAGAAATAGTATGTATGCTATTTTCTAAGTTTTCACAAACAGTAAAACCCATCTTAACTATGTTTTGAGTGTGTTGTCTCTGCATATTTATACTTGAGGAATATACCTCTTGGTGCCTGTGAGCTTTTCTTCTGTATAGCTCAGGCACTTCTTCCAAGGCCCACATATTTATCAGAGCTTATCGTTGCTCTGAGAAATTTTGCCTGAGGAGGATCACTAAAACAGGATAAGAGGCAACACGAGGAAGACCTAAACAGTATATTCAAGCCCAGCATCTCTTGTACCCAGCACTTTATGGTAATTAAATGTGTAATTGTAGATTTTTTGTAAGGTCTCTAATGTGCTGCAGTACCAAACTGTCTTGCAAGTCCCCAGTAACTAGGGTACAACTGGTGCACTGAGGCATGCACTGTAGGTGCTTCATCTACTAAGGCTGTATGCCTCTAGCACCTAAGGGTCTCCATATCATTCAACTTGCTTTCATATGACACACTTTTCCTAGGGGCCAGACATCCTTCTTCTGTGACCCACTTTTCTAACTCTCCTCTGAATTGCCACACAATCTCCTGCTGATGACTTTGCATTTTCCTGAGCACAACAGAGGGAAAAACCAACAACATTGTAGCAGATTCAGCATACCACTCTGCTGACTCATCACTGTTCAGCTGCCTCATCACAGATGTTTACTATTGCTTCTTCTGATGTTTTTGAGGCGATATCTTCACAAATTGAGGCTGGAAGCCTGAGGATGACACCAGAAGAGGATGCCTCTCTCTGACCTTGTTGGAAGAGTCAGAAAGACCTAGCTGTGGAATTAATGTCCTTCCATTTTCTCCAGCATCTTGCCTATCTTGAGGCTGAAAAGACTCTTCCCTCTTGAACAGGAGGTCTCACATAAGACTAAGCTTTAGATGAAAGACCTAATTCAAAAAGAGGCAAAAGTATCATTTGAAAGAAATGGCTGATGCCATGAATAGTCTGAAGCAACTTCAACTGCCTAGAGGATGTGGGTGGATACTACATGCTCCTTAGTCACCAGCTCCTTTATCTGCTCCTCAAGAAGATGGCCCATTAGATTAAATTGGTATCTTGCCCATGACAGAATTTGACCATGGAGATACCTAAAGTACCCTTTCCTCATCCAAAAGCCAATCTTTTTGGCATCCTTGTCTGATATGATAGCCCAAACTTGTCTTGGGATCTCTCCTCCTTTCATTAGCTCCGACACCATTAATGAGTTAGAAGAAGGGCAGGTTAGGGTATATTGCCCCCTCTATCCTGGCACCTGATGAAGGCAATCTGCCCTCTTACATCTGGCTCTGAACAAGGCTAATATCAACCAAATGTCCTTAGCCATGTCCAGTAGATCATCATTAATAGGGAGAGAGTTTCCTTTTCCTTTGGGACTTTCAGATGTCAAACTCCCAGTTTATCTTTTCCTGGTCAAATGAACTTTCCAAATCCAGGTCCCCTGGACATATGTTGTAATAGTCTCTGAAACTTCTGAAAGTGGTTGTGAAAGAGAAACAGTGACTATATTGTCACAGTTCAGAGAAACTGCAACTGCAAATTTCCCCTCAGTGGTTCAGTAAGGCTTGGCTTTCAGCTCCCCAACTGTTTCTCCTCTCAGACTGAGACGCCGGCCTCTCTCCCTTCTGACTGTGGTATTTCCAGACTGGACAGTTCCCCTGCCTTCATTATGTCCTTTCCAGCACAGACAGGACACCTGCTTACTTTCTCTTCAGAAGCAGGCAACAGTCCAATTGCTACAAACGTAAGGTACCATGTAGCAGTTTCTAAGCAAGCCCACTTTATTCTTAAGGTAAAAAGCATTACAGAGAAAACATTAAAAAAAACAATAAAAGAACCTACATGTATGCTAATAAGCTCAGCGGAATTCCTCCCAACTTTCATACTGGCTCTAGGAAATGCAGTGTTTTAATACACCACCTTAAGGGCATCCTTGTGGTTACAAGTCCATCAGAGCTTCAGCTCAGGACAAGTACATTGTCTTATGAGGCCTCAGTAGGCCAAATCCTTCCAATCCTCCCCTAATCACTGGGGTCCTCTGTGGACCAGGGATCCTGTCCATTTGCTGGATCAGGAAGGCGGCCTTCAGTCAGTATAAACTAAAGCTATTTATCCAAAAGTCTTCTGTGTCTCGGTCTCTGGAGAATCCAGTTTGAACTAGTATATGCATACCTCCCCCCAGGGGGACTTCAAAGGCTGTGTGACAAAGTTCCTCCTCTGCCTTGGTGGGTTCTGCGCTTATTGGTGGATTTGCTCACCTCAGAGATTCAAGACAGCCCTCAGTTTGGCCACTTTTGCTAGTGGCTCAAACCTGCCGTTCACTCAGCTAATCTCATCACCGGCCAGCATGGGGAAACCGAAGGAGAACAATCTCTGGAGGACCTTCCCCTCTGGTGGGACCCACAGTCCAGGACAACAACTCCTGTATCCAATAGGGAGCTGGCGGGATGGGGGGGGCGGGGGAAACCCGGGCCCACTCTACTCCAGGTTCCAGGCCAGGACCCTGTGGATCACAGCTGTCTACAGTGTTTCTTGCAACAGCTGTGTGACAGCTACAACGCCCTGGGCTATTTCCCCATGGCCTCCTCCCAACAACTTCTTTATCCTCACCACAGGACCTTCCTCCTGATGCCAGGTAGCATTTGTACTCCTCAGTCCTCCAGCAGCACACCCTCTCACTCTCAGCTCCTTGCACCCTCTTGCTGCCAGCTCCTTGCATGTGCCTCACTAACTGAAGTGAGGTCCTTTTTAAACCAGGTACCCCAATTAGCCTGCCTGTCCTGATTTATTCTAGTAGCTTCTTAATTGGTTCCAGGTGTCCTAATTAGCCTGCCTGCCATAATTGGTTCCAGCAACTTCCTGATTGTTCAGGAACAGCCCATTATCTTACTCAGGGAAAAGAGACCTGCTTAATCTAGGGCTAATGTATCTACCTTCTATCACTTTCCTGTAGCCATCTGGCCTGACCTTGTCACAGTGGGTAATGGAGGACGTTCATTAGGATCACGCCTCTATACTGAGGAACGTACACACAGTGCCACAACAGCACATACCTAATTGCATTTTAATACAATGTACCTTGAAAGGTATTAACTCTAATTCAGTAAGGTTTATCTTAATGCTATAATATTTGTTGTGGATATTATAGGATATTTGCAAGTCTGTCACACATATATGCTTAGATGTTTTGAGGCTGAAGAAATCCTTTTGCTCACCATAAAAAAGGTTGTTCCAAGTCCTTTCCCCTTCTTCCTCCTTTGAATATGACAGGTGGTTAGGAATATTGGCCAAAAGAGGGGACAAGGCCACAGATATTGAAACTGGTCAGGTGGCACAAGAAGTGACTGGGAAATGACACCTTAACTGACTTGGGAGATGCAGAAAGTGAGGATCCCCAGATCCTGATGGCTGCAAAGAAAAATTATCAGTGTGGCCAGCTAGTCACTGTGCTAGAGGGAGGGAAAGGGAAGGGGCCTGAAATGAGGTGCTCCAAGAGGCTGGAGAAGCTGAAAGAACCTCTTGGAGCCCAAGAGCGTGTAAGAGCCCAGGATATTGACGCATTCCTGATCCAAGAGCTGAGCCTGAGGGCCTATAAGCCCACACCAGGCAGATTAGGAAAACTTACAGAACAGAGTATCAGAGACTCCATCTGAGTCCAGCCACATCAGAATTGGTTATTGAGTTTCCCCCCAGAAAAGTGCACTAAAAAAGAACCAGGTTGCAGAGTATCCGCAAAAAGAACAGGACTACTTGTGGCACCTTAGAGTTAGTCTCCAAGGTGCCACAAGTACTCCTGGTTGTTTTTTTTGTTTTGTTTTGTTTTTTAAAAAAGAACCAGTCTATGCTCTGGAGATAGTGCCGAAAGACTAACATTGACTATTGCTGGAGAAGAACCAGGAATCCTAGTGACCAGGAAAATGGGTAAAGCTGAATGAGTTCCTTGCATTGGCAGTGCCATTGCAAATAACTCAACTGCATACTCTAGACACTTGAATTTTTTTTACCCCTTTCTTTCTTTTTCCAGGTTGATGCTGAGAATTCCAGCACTGAAGATCCCTTTGCACTTTTTCTGTCCTGTTCTTTACCAATTTTGTTGGAACCAAGCACAAAGGAGACAAACTCAAAGTATCCCAGCACAAAGTGGACAAACACCTCATCATATGTCAGAGCCAAAAAAGGCATGGTGCCTTCACTGCCTTTTAGTACAGGCCTGTGATTGATGGTCTTACAAGTGCAGTGATCCAGGAATGGATTTTCCCCACATTGAACAAATGGCAGAGCACAAGGGGCTGAGATATCTCCCAAGAGAGAATGATGTACCGCACACCACTTATGCCCTTCATATCTGAATCCTTAAAGTCAATTAGACCTTCTGGTTGTACTCCAGAACCCTAGTTCAAAGTAAAAACCTAGGACCAAGATCTTAGGCCTAACTTTATGGTCCTATTTTTGAAAATCTTGGCTAGATATGTAATGGCACAACTAAAGTAGACCCAAAGGAATTTGGAATCACCTCCCACTACCAACCCACACCCCTCCCTTGGGGGTAAAAATCAAAAACAAAAAACATTTTAGGCAGAGAGAAAATCCCTACATTCCCATTTGGCCCTTGAAAAGGAAGGAACAGAAGCAGCTGGGGGCCACACTTTTGTTTTATTATCTCTACTTCAAAAGAGTATTGGCAAATGACAGGGCTCCTGTGGCCCAAGTAGACACCACTTTCCCAGAAGATTTCTGAAGCTCTGCAGTGCTGGGAGCAAGGTATCACATAAGTGTGAATATGAATAGGCCATCTCAAAAAAGGCTGAATATTTGCTGAAAAGTTTGTTCATTGCCCACTGGCAGGCTGACATTTTCTCTGAAATAGTCATATTGGCTCTGCAACAGGCCTGAAGCTTCCAAGATTTGTATAGTTTGGAAGGCAGAGTGAAACTTTTTACTAGAATGAGCTAATGCTTGCCTCTATTTTCCAAAAACAGTGCTTTTGCTATGTCTTTTCACCTCTCCCATCTGTTTGAAAGCTTGTACAATAATACTAGAACTAGTACGATTAATAAAACCAATTGATATGTAAGTGCATACTAGCAGGAGTAATTTAGGCAAGTTAGCCTATTTCACCAAGGGTGAGCAATTCATTAACTAAAAAGGTAATCTTCTCAAATGAAAGATACCCTAATTTGGGAGCAATCCAACCCAATTGAAACAAACTTGGAATGTTTGGATTTTGGAGTGGTAGCTCTACCTAGTGAGCTAAATGAGATATGTCCACTTACTGAGAGTAGTCGTAAACCACCCGCCAGTCTCTCTGAAGCTTTCAGTTACTTATTATGAGAGTATTACTTTCCATTAAATGAATTGTAGTAGCTTGTTTGAATAAGACAGAACATACTCCAGCATCTACAGAAGAGGAAGCACTGCCTGAAGTTGAATCCTAGGAAGACAGATTATGTTTGTGGGCAGAGGGAAACACTTTGAAGAACCATCTGCCTGGTCCCCCTTTGACTGAAGTTACCTGCCCTCACAGATCCAGACAGTTTGCAGTTTGAAAGTTCTTCTGGATTACCTACCAGTGCTGGCCCTGGATAGCAGCATCTGTGGAAAAACTCCACTTACTAGATCCGACTGGCTAGGAGAGCATGTTCTATCCTTGCTGATGACTTGGCAACTACCCTTTGCACAGAACACAAAACATTATCCATGACAGCTGACTGAGATTTGCCTGTTCTGAAACTTTTTTTGTATTCCACATAAAGATATATTTATTAACTTTTCACATACTGTACTTACAAACATACTGTAGCTGTTTTAATTAGAAACCAACTCACAGTCTCACCATGGATACCTGAATCTTAGATCAACAGTGGAAAAATTTAGTTCCTGCTGCCCTCAAATATTTGTGTGTGTGTGTGTGTGTGTGTGTGTGTGTGTGTGTGTGTGTGTGTGTGTGTGTGTGTGTGTGTGTGTGTAAAAAATACAATCATAGGACTGGAAGGGACCTCGAAAAGTCATCTAGTTCAGTGCCCTGCACTAGCAGGACTGAGTATTGTCTACACCATCCCCGACAGGTGTTTGTCTAACCTGCTCTTAAAGATCTCCAATGACAAAGATTTATTCCAGTGCCTACCTACCCTAAAAGTTAGGAAATTTTTCCTAATGTCCAACGTAAACCACGCTTTCTGCAATTTAAGCCCATTGCTTCTTGTCCTATCTTCAGAGATAGGAAGAATTTTTTCCCTTCCTCCTTGTAACAGTCTCTTATCCCCTCCCCCCCACACCCATCTTCTTTCCTCCAGACTAAATAAATCCATTTTCTCAATCTTCCCTCATAGGTCATGTTTTCTAGACCTTTAATCAATCATTTTTGTTGCTCTTCTCTAGACTTTCTCCAATTTGTCCCCATCTTTCCTGAAATGTGATGCCCAGAACTGGAAACAATGCTCCAGCTGAGGCTAATCCACATGGAGTAGAGTGGAAGAATTACTTATGTCTTGCTTACAACACTCATTCTAATACATCCCAGAATAAGGTTTGCTTTTTTTGCAACAATGTTACTCTGTTGACTCATGTTTATCTTGTGATCCACTATGATCTCAAGATCCTTTTTCATTATCTCTGCATGTAAAAGTACAATTGCATGAATTAGTAAACAAAAAGTTCCCCAGACCACTCACTCATGTGGCATCAGCTGAGTGGTAGAAGTAGTTTCATCTGTACCCCTGCAGTTGAAAGGGCAGATCTGCTCCTGAAGAAGTAATCAATCATCAATATTTCCCTGAATCCACCAAGCAAATAAGTTACACTACTTCCAATTCATCCATTTGGGTTTTAATTCATGCTAAAAATCAATTTACAGATCCATCTGTCTTTTTGTAATCTTTGCTGACTTGTTTAATTTGAGAATAGCTGCACATCCTTGTTTCAAAATTGCTAAGGATTTTTACTTTGAGGATGGAAAGTAGTAACAGTCTTTGAATGAGCAAATATTGAGTTAATTGCAATTATCACCCAACTTTAGCACCAACAACAATTGTAGTTATACATGCAGAGATAATGAAAGTATTGGGTAGTAACAACTGCTCAAGTCAGGATATTGTACTTGATAGACAAGTAGTCTGTTCCTATATGTCACATCCTGATTGAGTGCCATACACATGACAATTTGTATACTCGTCTGATGCAAGAACTGAATCTACTGTGTATAAATCACACTAGCAAGAAATTTTTCCTTTTGATACATCTTTTTAATCTTTTTTTCCCTCCGAGTTCTCTTTACCCTTTCAAAACTCAAAGTTCCATTCCTTCAGTTTTCTGACACTACACATGCAGTCCTGTGTCACAGCCATCATACTTTGGAGCTTGTCAGCACCATCACTCAACTGTCTGGTTAGGTGAGAGACATAAAACCCCATCTCTCTCTATTGCTGAGCATAGTGCTTTCACAGCAATGCCAGTCTGGAGATCACAATACCAGTTGTCAAACTTGGATCTCACACTGGATCACACAAGTATTACTACAGTTGCTAGGATACAGAGGTGTGTGTGTGCATGCGCGCACGCACACGTGCAAGATATTCTTTAAATTCTATTTTAATATCCATGATAAAGGGGATATTTTAGATCACTATCTTCTAATTTAATGATTCATGCAAAATGGTCTACTATAAAAAATTACACAAAATTAAAAATTGAACTGGACTCTTGTTAATTGCTTGTTTTCTGAAATAGACTGAAGTTGAAAACCTTACTGAGCAATTTTTTAAGACTGAAAAACAAGCCTCTATAAAACTAAAGCTTATATAACATTGGAATTCATCATCTTGCACATATGGCATACTACATTCACACACATTTAGCCTTGGTCATCTGAGATTGAGTCATGTTTTTTAGATGGGCGAATAGCAGTTTTAAATATTCACCACTTGGTTTACTAGCAGAAAATGTATAGCAATTATTGAAAAGTTGATTTTTGTTTAAACACCAAGCAAGCATGGACATATGAATATTCCTAACCTGTAAAATGATTCCTCCACATTATATCAGCGAAACTCATTGGTGGGCCACTGGGAGGGTAGTGTTTACCTTTCAGAGGCTCATGATCAGTCCTTATCATATCCATTAAGGAATTTTCCAAAGAGTGCAAGTTAAAAGTGTCATAGGGCCTATTCCGGTCCTAAAAGAAAAGACAGAAAGAAAAACACTTTTACAATATAGTCATTTCATAACACAAGCACACTTTTTCCTCCATGATACTTTTTAACATTTATAATAAATCAAGATAAATTATAATTGTGATATTTATAAATATAGTGTTAAAAGGGATAATACATGGGACTGCTCAAAATAATATACGCTAAGAGTTTTAACATATACTTCTCTCTAAACAAGTGTGTATAACTCTTACCGCAGTAACATTACCTACATTTAATTAGGATTTGGAAATAACCCCTCCTCCCACACATTTTGGTGGGTGGTGGGGGGGTGGTGGAGAGAGAAGATAAAGAGTGACATGCAGAGTTTTAAAATTGTATTTCTTTGTTTCCAGCTTCTACCTTCATTTTCCGACATAGGGCTTCTCTGAACATACATGGTGCAGAAGCAATCAGTGCTTAGGCACCCAGAGCTTCCCAGCAGAGCATTGTTGCTTTCCTCTATGGAAGTCTAACAGGGCAGAGGCAAACTCTCAGATTATAAAAGGTACACAACAGGGTGCAAGGCAATGCAAGAGAGCTAAGGGGGGTAGTTCTTCCAGCCTCAAGTTCAAGAATATTGAGTCAGGCACCAAAAAACCTCAAGTGATATCTTTTAAATATCATGATTAAGCCATATTAATTTGAGATTCTTTTTTATTTAGCCTTCTGCTTTTTGAATCTTTAAGGATTAAATTTGACCTCAAATTAAAATGACAAATTTCAAATTATTTGGAGAGGAAACTCTGGTTCTAGTTTAACTCACAAAACCCTAGCTACAGTTCAAGGATTTGTTGAGGCTGAAATGGGTATAACTAGAGAGACAAGGTGGGCAAGGTAATATCTTTTATTGCACCAACCTCTGTTGATGAGAAAGACAAGCTTTTGAGCCACACAGACCTCTTCTTCAGGTCTGGGAAAGGTACTCCGAGCATCACTGCTAAAAGATATTAGCTCACCCACCTTATCTGTCTGATATCCTGGGACCGACATGGCTACAACTACATTTCATACAACAATGGGTATAACCACACATTTTAAATTGAAAACTTAACATGAGGCAACAGAAATGCATGTCTTAACTTCACCAGAAGGACATCAGGTTACATGCTTAGAGATCAAACTACTGCATCAACTACCTAATCCACTATCCTGCCACTGTAATATAGTATTTATAAAGAATGGATACTCAGTGTGGGCAAGTTGGTGGAAAAGGTTAGATAAAAATTAGGTGGAATTCCCCCCTCTCCACCCCCCCCCCCCCCACACACACACAATTAGAAAGAATCTATAAATTTAACCTAGAAATCTACAAATTTAACCGAGGAGATTTTACATGGAAGATTCCAGTTTCTTTAAATAAACACAAACTAACTTTTTTTTTTAGCATATCAGGTTAATAAACTAAATATATACATATAGCTGGTCTTAAAAAAAGGCTACAGGGGAATAGGATTAAAAATCTTTACACAGTTAAAGGACACCAATATAAGGGAAATGGAAGAATTGTTTGAGAAGGAATAATATGCAACAGGATGAAACCAAGCAAAGGAACTTTTAAGGCTGGACACCAAGAAAAAGTTTTAACAAGGTCAATTAGACAATAGAATATTCTTAAGGAAGTGATGGAATCCCTGCTGCCATGTTGTTTAAACTTAAGACAAAGCACTTGAGAATGTTATGCAGGGCACCATCCTGCTGATAAGGACATGGAGTGGGTAATCTTCCTAAAATTGAGATGGAAAAGTCCTTGATTTTATGAGTGATCAAGCTTCATTTAATTAAATTTAATGCATCAGATACTTCATTCTAGTCATGAATTGGGAAATGTACTACAAACCTGAACCTTTACATTCTCAGTCAATTCATTCACACTGTTACTGACAAATAGGGAGAAAGGATGAGGTAGAAGAAGGTAGCAGAAAGCATTAGATTATTTCCTACTGTGCCGTGTTACATTCACTTCCTTCTCTAGTAAATAAAAGCGGTTCAACATTCCTCTGTGCCAACTAAATAACATCTGCCTTAGACCTAAGAATCACAGAGTCAAAGTTCTCTTCCATACTATGACATCACAAGATCACTTATGCAGGCCACGAGGTTAAGTACAGAATGTTTGGGAAACAACAATATCCATAAAGCATATTTAATGTGAGTTTTCTCCATTCCATATGTGGATCTGGCATGACCAGCAGCGGGTCCAGACCTTTCACATGAAGCTACACTTCTGGAGCTTTCTGATCAGCTTGCCCTGACCCTTCAGCATCACAATACATGCATGAGGATGGCCATATTGCCAGAAGTGGGTTGCTATAACCATCTGGAAGCTGGTGACCTCAGACTGCTACAAGTCCTTTGCTAACAAGTTTGGTGTTGGAAAGTCAACTGTGTGTAAAGTGATGGCAAAGGTTTCTGAGGCAATCAGGCATGTGATTTACCCAAAGGTAATGGGCATAAATATCCCTGAACTAATTGCTGGTTTTGAAAGAATGAGTTTATAAATTGTATTGGCCCTTGATGAGACTCATGGCCCCATAGTTTGCCCTCTTCAAGGAACACACGAGTGCATAAATCACAATGAGTACTACTCAATTATCATGCAGGCCCTGGTAGACCACAAAGGCCGATTTATGGATGCCAACGTGGGATGCCTGCAAAAGTTCACGATGCCACCGTTTTCCAGCAACCAGGAGTCTACATTCATGGACAGGGTGAGACACTATTCCCACCAAATGACATTGTCATAAATGGGAGTTAGAACCCCCACTATTATCCTGGGGACTCCATGTACAGCCTTTTGCCTTGTCTCATCAATCCACATCCTGACCTCAGACGGCCTATCAAAAGAAGGTTCAATTACATTCTCAGCAGGTCCAGAATGGTGGTTGAATGTGCGTTTGTCAGACTGAAATCCCGCTGGTGTGGTTTACAGACACCTTAGATGCCTGGGTCATCAATGAAGTCCTCATTATTGTGGCTTGCTATGCTCTTCATCATCTTTGTGAAACCAAATGTGAGCCATTTGCCCTGATTATGAAGCTTTGACAGTCATTGATTGCTGAACTGGTACACCTAGGTCAGCTGGAGCATGATGCACCCAAGCACAGAAATCTGGGATACTCTGTGTTCCCACATTGATTTGGATAGGCCAATGGAAGAGGGAGAATAGTAAGTTTATGAATGTTTTTGTACAGCACTGTTTAGAGTACATGAGGTACTATCACATCATGCAACGAAAAGGCGATATACTGTCATGGTACACAGTGAATTACACAGTACACGGGAGCCGATTGCCATGAATTTTTCATAAGGAGGAGATGACTTTATGGAAGCAGGCTGCACATTTACATTATGGATTACTGTACACAGACATATGGAAAGATTGTATTAAGATACAACCTCCCTGTTGTACCTTATCATGTGTTTATCTTTATTATTCAAAACACACATTATATGATGTGACCTAGCAACGGCAATACATTTTCTTAATTAAATAAAAGCCTTTATTTGTGAACATGGATGTATTACAAACAACTCAAAATTTTACATTACAACTGCCATTAGAACACCAAAACCAATAAAAACAAAATGCATAAACCAAACACTGAACAGTGCAAACAGTAAAACCAGTGCTATCCAAACAATCCCCTAAATTTTCCGTGTCCTCTGGCATTTTTTTCCTTCCCTTCCTTTAGACTGCACTTGGTGCCACTGCACGGGTGTGGAGGCCTGCAGGTGGGCCAGAGTCAGCACGGAGGTTGAAGTATGCAATGGAAAGGGGGCTTGGATGGGGGTGCAGGACAGCAAGTGGGTAGATTTTCCATGTCCAGCAGCTCTTATGTCTCAGTTGCATATGCCAACCAACCAGGGAACTGTCCAAAGTGTTCCTGGTCTGTAGTGTGTGCTACTGTGGAGGGGACTCAGGCTGAGGAGCAGGCGCCACAGGAGTTTGCACACTTGCAGCCATTAGCAAAAGCTGCCTCTCAAAACAGGTCTTTCTGCTACATTTGGTCTTCTTCCCTCAAGTGATGCTCCTGTTCCAGGAGCTGTGATGCTCCCTCACTGCAATTCTGTCCTCAAGCTCTGCAGCCTGCTTGTGCCTTTCCACATGACGTGAATCCTTCTCTCTTTGGTACTGCACCTGCTTGCTGGCCCTGTCCAGAATGTCAACCATAAGTTCATCAAGGCAACACTTCCTCTTCAACTTATCCATGAGGGTTCCAAGACTCAGTTTGGCCTAAGTGTGCCTGAGTTACTGAGGCAGAATGGCCAATTCAGGTTGAGGGACCTGCAAGAAGACATAAAACAGTATGTTATTGTTTTAGTAATTCAGATGGTTCAGTGCATGAGCATAGGAAAAATGTGAAATGTCAGGGTCAAAAAAAAAAAAAAAAAGCACTTTGTAAAACTAAACTTCAATATATTCAGAGAGGAATGCTTCAGATTCTAAAAGTTCCATGGACACAACCCGCTTAATTGCAGTGAAAAGAGTGCACAGAAAGTGGTAAGTTAAAAATCAAAATTGTTTTTGTTTAGAAATTGCCAACCACCTTGGGCTTTTTTGGGTGTGCGTATGAGGGAGTGGACTGTAGCTTACTACATAAGGCCCTCTCTATTTCACGCACTCACATTATGGAAGACAAAATAATTCTTGTGGTTCCAGAGTGGTAAAGGGATATTTTATTTCAAGCTGTTCATTGCAAACTAGCCGTATATGCCACAGAAGTTTTCAAAACTTATGCTGACTGAACAGCACATTTATGGGTGAACTGGCTTGGTCATGTACCAAGGTGACTCTCAGAAATATGCCCTTCCCCAAAATGTGTCTGCCTATCTGGAGTTCTTGCTACAGGAAAAGGTTTGCAGCTATCAGTACCTGGTGTTAGGTCAAAAGTCATGGGGCAAATCAACAGATGTTATATTAGCACCCACATGGATTACTGCCTCCTCACAGCTTCTGATACAGCCTGCATGCAAAACACATATGCCAATATGGACTTGCGAAGAACTCCACAACAACCTTTCGCCCCCTCGGCACAGTTCTGAACTGCATACACCTCCCCAGCTGTCTTTTGGGCAAATGATTTTGTCGCCCATGGACTACATTTAGCTTAATTATATTGCATTGCATTTCACTCATTCTCCCTCCCAATACCGTTCACTGTTTACAGGAAGCTTGTTAAACCGTTGGGCTGGTACAGAGCAGCATAGTAACAGGGAAAGCAATATAAAGTTCATATTTTAACACCCTGGCACATTGTAGCATGAAGGTGTGAGTTTCTATTAAAACTTTGTTTTTAAATGCTTGTTTCACAGTTTGTACTTCCCGATCTCCATTTTGAATTCCAGATGGTGTTGATAGTGGAGAGCGGAGAGAGGAGGGTGCTAAGCTTCTGGCATGCAATCCACCATCACAGATACATGCTGCTACCAGAGGCTGGTATTAACTTTTGCATTGGAAACCCCTCCCATTATTACATTAATAAAAACATGAAGACAAACCTACCACACTCCAGGATGACTTCTGTCTCTTGCATTTCTGCTGCCAGTTTTGCAGCAGGGTGCTCCTCCAGGGGTGGCATCAAAAAGCTCCTCCAAGTAGACACTCAGGATGATCTGCAGCTGCTCTAGTGACTAAGCCTCCTTGGGAGTTGGTTTCAGCAAATTACTTCAGTAGCTTCATCCTGTGCCTGCTGGCTCCCCTCCAGTCTTATACTGGATTCATGGGTGAGAAAGTCACCATCCCGGCTGGCCAAGCTGTCATAAAGAGTTGGTGGCTCTGTGCTTTGCTTTGACACCAGTCAAACTCATCAGGATAGAGACAAGTTCCCAAAAGTGTGGTTCTCATCACTGGCTTTCCAATAGTTGGTCTTGAGCCACTTAATCCTCTCCCTGCAGTGGTCACTGGTCTGGTGAATCCCCAAGGCTGCCAGTTACTTCTCTGTTTCCTGGTACAAGTAGTCATTCCTAGAATTTTTGCTCTCCTCACATCAGATTCACCAAAATGTAGCTGTGCTCCCATGACCAGGTGGCAGCACACTTGTCAAAAGACTTCTTCTCGTCAATTGCCATTGCAAATGCAGAAGAGAGTTTAATGCATTTGCTTCTCAGCGGTCAGAATAAAATGGAAAAGTTAAACACAGAATTACTGTACTTGAACAACTGGGAAAGGGGTGTGCTTCTGTTTCCGCTGAATCAATTTGCTATGCTTGGGATGGAGAGGACAAAACACCAGCCAATGAGACTGCAGGATAGTGTTGGCAGACTGAGGGCCTGAGTCCAGAGGGGCTTGCCCAAGCTGCATTCATGCTGCAGAACAATGGAGTTTGGGCCTGAGCTCCCAAAGGACCCAAGCTCAAATCCTCCACCCTACACGGTCCTGAGTCTCAGGCCCAAATCCGATAGAATTGTGTGTAGGTGGAAGTGGGATTTGGGCTTGAGCCAGAGTCTGAGCTTACACTGCAGTGTAGACATATCCTTGGATCCCCATTAACAATTATGGGTTATGAGGAAGTAGCAGAGAATTACCTTTCTAGAGCTGCCAGAAAAAAAGCAGACCAATATCTTTGTCACAGTTACTTAAACTCTTACAATCAAATCAATAAAAATTAAGGTAACCGTATCTCATTGCGATTCCTTTACACCATCTTCTTGCCAACCAATAGTGCAATTTCCTCATACCACTGGCTTGCAGGTCACATGCTATTGCAGTCCTCTTTCAGCAACAGGCTACATCACCTCCTAAGTCTCAGCTTTCAGTTCTACCTCTCAAACTGCCTGCTACCCAGGATCTTCCCTCTAAAGGCTCACAAGCTGTTCCAGCTCAGCTCATACACAGCCTGTGTCTCTAGCCTGATTCCTTTTGATCTCAGGATATTACTTCATTTTCCTGCACTCTGGAGATGACAGAACCGCTAGTGGCTCCATGTTGAACTGAGCAGCAGAGCCCTCTACTGGTTAGATCCTTTCCCTCTAGCTCAGCCAGGGAGAGGGGAAGGTACTCAACAATAAGCCAGAAGGCTCATTACAATAAATTTAGACACCAAACATATCATCTAAAGTACTACATACAATATTATTATGCTAGATTTTTGAGAGGCCTGGTTCAATGGTTGCTACCTTACAATGAGATTTTTTTTTTTTAAATAGAACTGCATCTGTGACTTTAGAACATTAGTATTTCCTAGAATGCTTGCCAAATGGACACTTAAGAGGCAATGTATTATCAAAATAGAATAAAACCACAATCTACAAAGTGTCTCAAAATTTCACAAATTAAGAATTCAGATATCAATCATAAAAAAGTTAAACTATCTAATTTGGTTTCAAAATATTTTCTGGGAAAATAAATCGTTTATGAGATGTAATCATTAAAGAACATTTTAACTTATGTGACAGGGTCAGGCCAGATGGCTACAGGAGAGTGTTTGAAAGCAGATATATTAGTCCCAGATTAAGCAGGTCCATTTTCCCTGGGTAAAGTAACAGAGGCAGTTCCAGAACAAGAAGGAACTTGCTGGAACAAATTCAGGCAGGCAGGCAGGCTAATTAGGACACCTGTAGCCAATTAAGACACTGCTAGAATCAATTAGGAGAGGCTGGCTAATCAGGGCACCTGAGTTTAAAAAGGACCTCACTTCAGTTTATAGCATGCATGCAAGGAGCTGAAATTGAGAAAGATTACTGCTGGAGGACTGAGGAGTACAAGCATTATCAGACACCAGGAGAAAGATCCTGTGGTAAGGGTAAAGAAGGTGTTGGGAGGAGGCCATGGGGAAGTAGCCCAGAGAATTGTAGCTGTCGCACAGCTGTTCCAGGAGGCATTCTAGACAGCTGCATTCCACAGGGCCCTGGGCTGGAACCCGGAGTAGAGGGCAGGCCCGGGTTCCCCCCAAACTTCCCAACTCCTGATCAGACACAGGAGGAGTTGACCTGGACTGTGGGTTCCACCAGAGGGGAAGGTCTCTGGGTGTTCCCCGACCCACATGGTGGATCAGCAGAGACTGTGGGGATTGTTCTCCTTCCTTTTTCCCATGCTGACCAGCGATGAGGTTAGCGGAGTGAACAGCAGGTTTGAGTCACTAGCAAAAGTGGGCAAACTGAGGGCTGCTGTGAATCTCTGAGGCAAGCAAATCCGCCCTTATGTGCAGGACCCACCAAGGCAGAGGAGGAACTTTTCCACTGATTGCGTAATTATTTCTTATAAGTGTGACAGACTCCACAACCTCTCAAACTATACTTTCTTTTTAAAATTTTCATTTAAGCAGATTTAGCTCAGGCAAGAACAGAAGTAGAATTCCCAATACAGACAATTCAAAGTGTACACACTGATGAAGTTTTTACATTCAAAAGATCTTTCACTGTTGATTACCATGTCTTTTCAGGAAAATAAATCCAACTTCCACTAATATACAATAGAAAACTAAAAAATTGTAAAAAATTCAGCTGGACTGGCTCTTCAGTGAAAATAGGAATAAAAAGGAAGACTAGATAAAAAGATACGGTAATTTAGACACAAGAACTGCCCTACTGGGTCAGACCAATAGTCCATGTAGCTCAATATCCTCTTACTGTATCTCATTGATTATCATCATTCAACCAAGTTTCTGTGATGCCTATTATGTTAATATCCTCACAATACCAGGCACTCCAATTCACCCATCTTAGTGTTTAGACTGCTAGCATTTGTATACAAGCACTTATAAAATTCTACACTTTTTAGCTGTCCGCCATTATGTGATGTAATTGAACGGAATTCTTTCGTTTGACTGTTTCTGTTCAATTCCTACCTTTACTTTATCAACCTCAATCCTCTCCTCCTTACTTAGATATAGAGAATCTCCATTAATAGATCCTTCCCTAAGGGATCTCTGTGCTCTTCTGTACCTGTTGGCTTCCCCCCAGCCCTTATTTAAAAACTCCTTTTAGATGTGTGGACTCACCCCTGAGGCGCCTTCTGCTGGTCGTCGTGCTGAATTAGCTTACCAGGCTCCAGAGCATCCTCTGCAGGCTGGTAATCTGCCTTACCGCTGGCCCCGCGTCCCTCCTGGACCTGGTGCCCCTTGTCTCCTGAGTGGCTGCCCCCTGGTAGTACACCCACTATCTCTCAGGGTCCCCTCCCATCCACTATCCCCACCTTGCCTCAATGAAAGGCTACTATCAGTCACCAACTAGCCCCCGCTCACTGGGGTAGACTGCAGTGTAAGAGCCACTCATCACTGGCAAGGAGGGGTTTGGACCTGCTGCCTCTGCCTACCTGTGGGTCATCCCCTGTAATCCCAGCACCTCTCTGGGCCCTATGCCAGGCCCTGCAGCCTGGGGCTTGCCAGCCTGGAGCCTCCCTGCTCTTCTAGCCCTTCCCCAGCCCTGCTTCCCTTCCAGTACCTTCCTGCAGGCAGCCAGGCCCTACTCTCTCTCAGACCAGAGAGGGCTTAACAGCTCTTGGCTCGCTGCCCACTTAAAGGCCAGCTGAGCCCTATTGGGGCTTGGCCACAGCTGAGCCTACTTCCGTACTCAGCCTGGGCTGCTTGCCCCAGCCACAGCCCTCTCCGGGGCTGTTCTAAGCCCCTCAGGGCAGGAGCGAGTGTCTACCCTGCTACCCTCCTCTACAACCTTTTTAATTTTATATGCCAGCAATTTGGTTCCATTTTAGTTTAGGTGATCAAAAATCCTTTTAACAGAAAGGGTAGTGAGACATACTTGTTTGCCTAGAAGAGTCCATCTGAGATGTACATCATTTATTTTAATGTATAGGCTTTCCGTGGAGAAGTGTCTTTAGATGAGTATCTTCAAAGAGATCTTAAATGAGAGTTCAGAATAATAGGAGTACAATAGAGACAACAGCCTGCATTTTGGATGTAGTGGCCTCCTCCTGTTTATTTCTAGGTGAAAAATAAAGTGCACATTACCAACAAATCTCTTGAGAGTACTAATGTGGTCAATAGCCTTTCAAGGAACTACACGTAAAAGGGGTGGGGAGAGTCGTATATATTTAGCAACTTCATACTATGGTGCAGATTTGTTAGAAACCCTTCTAACTTCAAAAATTCTAATACTTCCCTCCCTTCAGAAATGGAAAGTGTTATGTCAATAGAAAATTACATACACAAAGCAGAGATACATGTGATAAATTTAATCTATCACGTATTTATGGGACCCTTATCACCACAGAATATGAGTGACAATCATTAATGGATGTTTATCTTCACAACACCCTTGCATCATATTTGTATCAAATATACATACTATAGTATATAAACACAAATATGCCCTATATACATATCATACACATTATAAGGCCAAGATTTTCAAAAATAGGAGTCGAAAGTTAGGCTCCTCAGTAAGTGAGATTTTTCATACACGCTGAGCACCTAGAAGCTTCCATTGATTTCAGTGGGAGCTCTTGAATGCTCAGCACATTGGACAGTCAGCCCATTTCTTTAAGAACTTAAGTTTAGGCTCTTATTTTCTGAAAATCTTGGTCTACCCACCTACCCATGTGGGAAGATAGTCCCTTATTCCTAGGCCTCTGAGTCAGCTCCCCAGGCTTTATACCTGGACTTGCGTTCCCTCTCTTATCTTTGCCTCTTTGCAGTCCTTCTAGAGTTCACCAGAAGTAAGCTGAATGAATACCGTAGAAACAATGGATCAAAATGCACTCTACAAAAGGTCCTCAATAGTAGCTAGGATGTTTGTAGGGAAGTAAACCTGTTACTGGGAACAAATCAAGTTATGGAATATGGAGAGGCAGGGTTCTGGCAGGGGGAAAACTAGCTAGATTCTTCTGGGGCCTGAAGAAGCCCACAGAGCCTAGACCTACACAGACATCCTAGGTTGTATATAGAAGAGAAACTCTGGCAAGGTAGGCATCTCCTTTGGGCAACAGGAGTCATCATGCCAAGAAAAGATGAAGTCCAGCTGTCTATGATAGACTCTACTCGTGCATTGCTGTTGATGGCAGCTGAATCCTCCCTATTCATTAATACATGTGGCAGCACATCGTAAGGCCAAAATACTTCAGTTTTGCAAGAAAGTCATTTTGTAACAATGCTCACAGAAGCCATGGATTCCATAACTTCAAGTCCTTGAATCAGCCCACACATCTCGCCTACTTTTCTCACTACACAGTTACATTAGCTATGAATACACATGCAACATAGCCTCTGAGTTGTGCATTTTATAATCTCAGTGAAAAAACAAAAATATATGCAGCATGGGATTTTTGAAGCGTCATAACTCAGTCAAATTCTAACCAAAATTTCACTGAGCCACTAAAGGCACTTTTCAATAAAGATTTTTAAGCCAAATTTCAACTTTCCATCTCAAGTCATTTTCACTGTAGAACGTTTTTTAAAAAATTGCAATTTTTATATATATAAAAAAGTATGTAATACTAATTAGGCCCCCTTTTGAATGCATGATGATACATTATTTAATTATATGATCACATACTATATTTTCCCACAGGCCCCTGTGTCAGTGTACAGGCTGGACCTACCCTGGGAATTAATCATGCTTGTGTAGTGAAGGAGATTGCTGTCTTTAAGAACCCTGCCTCTCTTGTTGCAAGTGGGTAGCGAATGAAGCATGGAATCTCAGGAAGAGAAAGGACAGTCTTATGGTTAAGATAATTGCATGCTGTCCTGGAGAAATGGATTCTACCCCACCTCTGTCACAGAATTCATAAGTGATGCTAGCAAAGTCACTTAAACCAAAACTTTTCAATGGTGGTCAGTAATTGTGAAATAATGAATACACCCCACTTGAGATCCTGGGTTCTGATTTTCTGAAGCCCTGAGCACTCACAGCTGCAACTTGAAGTCAACAGGAGCTATGCTTGAACATATCAAGTGGTCTAGAATGCTAAGTACTCTTAAAAAAAAAAAAAAAAAAAGTCATGCCCAGGTATCTCATATTGGGTACCCAAAACCAGTGCATAGTTTTGCCTTTAATCTCTTTGCTTCATCCCCACTTCAGATATAAAACAGGCAGAATAGCCCCTTCACCTCAATGAAGATAAATTTGTTAATATTAGTAAAGCATTCAGATACTGTAATGATGAGTGCCATAAAAAAAGCTTGAGTAAAATAATAATTCTGTCTTCAGAATCTTAATTCTGGCATTTTCTAACTTTTACATACCTGATTTTTCATGCTTAATAATCTTTTACCATAAGGCTTTTGTGTGCATTTGCATGTAATTTGCTAGGTTTCTAAATAAGCAAACTGAAAAACCGAAATTCCATTATGTGGCATCGTATCAACACCCACAATAATCATTAGCAGGGTTAGGACCACTACAAAGACCTCTGCCACATGAACTAACAGAGTAACTGATAGCAGTGGTAGGCTGTCATCCTGTATATGGACCAACCAATAGAAAGGGAGGATTTTATCAGTGAGTTTCACAAATATCTGCTAAAAGAAAAGGAGTACTTGTGGCACCTTAGAGACTAACAAATTTATTAGAGCATAAGCTTTCGTGATGAAGTGAGCTGTAGCTCACGAAAGCTTATGCTCTAATAAATTTGTTAGTCTCTAAGGTGCCACAAGTACTCCTTTTCTTTTTACAAATATCTGCTGACAGCAGAGGAATGACGAGACTCAGAAATCCTAGGCTCCGTTCCAGGGTCTGGAAGGGAGTTGTTTTCTAGTGGACACAGACTTCTTCCCATTTTCCTCAAGCTTGACCCCTTCTGCCCTGTCCTCTCCAAACCTCCATTCCTGCCTCAGTACCATTTGTACCCCACCAGTGGTTCTTCATCCCAGTCCATCTCCCCACTCCAGACTCCTCATCTGGTGTCTCTCTCCTCCCCACCACTGTCCCCATTCCTCTGCCCCAAGGCTCTCAGTCCCAGCCTCTCCCAGGCCCTTGTTTAATCTTTCCCCTCAATCTTTTTGTCATAGTCTCTCTCTTTCTCTCTCCCCTCCACACAAACATGTACACATGTTCCCAGTCAGTCTCCTTCCTCAGCAAGTCCCAATCACCTGCTGTCATCAGCCCTGTCTCAGTCTTTCCCTCCCAGTCCCCTAGTTCCCACAATTCCCATATTTCCCAAACCCTGGTCCCAGTTTCTCTCTCCCCACCTCCACGAGCCTCTAGTACCATCCCCCTCACCCTTTCTCAGCTCCTTGTCCCAATATACTTTTATCCTCTCCCCCTTGTCCAGCTTTTATTTTCTCTGCATTCAAATCAACCATCTTCCTCTTCCACACTGCCTGGACACCACCAGGAAGGTCACTGAGTGCACAGGAGAGACAAGCTCCCTGCTCTCAGTTCCAGTACCTTGCCCCATCCAGTCCACAGCAACTAGGAACAGCAATTGCAAGGAAAGCTCTGGGCTGGAGCATTCTCAGTTAAAACTCAACAAAAACAAAAGCTAGAAAGTTGCAGGAAGGAGGGTGACTGAAAGCACTGGAAGGGCTAAATTGGAAATAGTTATGTAGATAACTTTGTTAGTCATTGCTGCTCCTTCTATATTACTAGCTCCCAGGTCAATGGTTACTGTCAAAATATATTGATGGAGGGGGGGAAACCCAGCAAAGTTCTTATGTACTGTATAGTTGACCAACATCCACAACTGTCACTACTCAAGGCACTTTGCCAGCAAATGGCTTAATACGTTTGTTCATTTCTATTCTTTAGATATTAAATGTTTTTCATGTTGGAAGTTTGGGATGGGCGGGTTTAAGTACCGTTGAGCTGGTTATTTTGGGGGAGATCGTAATATTTCTGCTGCTTTTGTGAATACATGTAAATTGTTCGTATAATACAATAGGAGTTTAAAACCAAGCCAATTAGTAATTAGAAGAAGCTTCTAATATTGCACCCATGAATATTTTAAGTGCAAAATTCAAGCTAAGCATTCCACCATATAATTCAAATAATGTTTAAGTACTGCAGCAGACATTGAACTGGCTCACAAGCTACTCTGGCTCTTGTAATATCTGGAACTTTGAATTAGACAAGTATTGTAACTGTTTTTTTGTTGTTGTTTTAAATTGTATAATGCAGAATAATAATTTGTTTGCTTTTTTTAACCTCTCTAAAGCCAGCATACTGATGAGACTATACAAAATACTTCCTTAGTGTTTAAGTTTTCAATTCTCCAAACTGGAGCTGTGTGGCAAGCAAATGAAATCCCCTGGGGGGTTGGAACAAAGGAAGTATAAGGGAGGCCCACAGAAAGAAAATGAAGTTCTGTTCCTTACCATTTATAGAATTTTCAGGGGTGAAAGTAACTTAAAGGACTTACCGGTACTCCGGAGTCCTGATGAGGGGGCGGGGCCTCAACCGAAAGAGGCGGGGCCTTTAAATCCCCAGGCACTTTAAATCAGGATTTAAAGGGCCTGGGGCGAGGGCTGTGGAAGCAGCAGCTGGGAGACCCGGGCCCTTTAAATCACCCCCCGAGCTCCCAGCTGCAGAGGCAACTGAGAGCCCTAGGGTTCGGGGGTGATTTAAAGGGGGCTATTTAAAGGGCCTGGGGCCACCGCTACCGCCCCAGCCTTTTAACTTGCCACCAGAGCCCCGCTGCCACTACCCCAGGTCTCTGGCAACAAGGCTCCGGGAACAATTTCAAGGGCCTGGGCCAGATTAACTTTTTGTGGGCCTGGCACCAAACATATTTGAGGGCCCCCCCGGTGAAAGAAGAGGTCATGAGCAAGAGCACAGCAGGGAATGGTGCGGGGGGGAAAGGATTGGTCCACAGCTGGAGCGAGGCAGGGGCCAGGGCAAGATGAGCACAGTGAGGCATGGGGGTGAGAATTAGTCCCTGCTGACTGGAGCAAGGCAGGGGCCGGGGGCAAAGACACAGTGGGGCGGGAGCTAGGTTTGGTCCTTGGAGCAAGGGAGGGGCTGGAGGTAAACTGCAAGGGCAGCAGAGCTGGGGAGGGGATAAACAGGATCCCGCATACATACCCCTGCCTACATAGAGCCGGTACCTACCTTCTCCCTGGTTCTAGCCCATTCTCTTTGTCTCTCTCTCCATCAAGCAGAGAGTGGGGTATACTGAGAACAGGGCTGGGCATGCAGGGTCTAGGAGGGAATTAGGTTGCAGGAGCAGGCTGAGGGTTGAGGTGCAGGGTCTGTCCAGGAGCTAGAATGAGGGAGGGGGCTCAGGGTTGGGGCAGGAGGTTGGGGAGTGGAACGCTTACCTGGGGCAGCTCCCATTTGGTGCAAGGGGTGCAGGTGGGTATGTGGGGTGGGGAAGGGTGCAGGAGCTCCCGTTTGGTGCTCAGGGTGGGGGTGGGGATGTGGGGGGATGCAGGAGTCAGGGCATGGAGCGTGGGAGGGTGCAGGACTCAGGGCAGAGGGTTGGGGGTGTGGGCTGGGGTCGTGGGAGGTGTGAGGGGGGTGCAGGAGTCAGGGCAAAGGGCTGGGGGTGTGGGCTGGGGTTGCGGGCTGGGGTTGCTCCCAGCTCCCTGCCCTGAGCGGCTCATGGCAGGGGGCTGGAGGGGGTATGCCCTGATTCCACCCCCTTCCCCAAGGCCGCGCCTCCACCTCGTCTCTGCTTCCTCATGCCAGCAAACAGCTGATCGGCAGCAGGGAGAGAGAGTGAGAGGGGGAGGGGGAACGTAGCACAGTGGGGAAAAGAGGCGGGGGAGGGGGGAGCTGGGCTGCCAGCGGAGCCTGCCCTGCAGCAGCAGGACAGAGTCCTGGGAGAAGGCAGCACCAAGCTTCTCTCCTATGGGGGCAGAGAAGAGCGGCCAGGGCCCCTTCCAAGTGTGGGCCCTTTAAATAGCCGCTGGAGCCCCACCACTGCTACCCCAGGACTCCGGCAGCAGGGCTCTGGTGGAAATTTAAAGGGCCCAGGGCTCCAGCCACTGCTGGGAGCCCCGGGCCCTTTAAATTGCCACCTGGAGAAGCTGGTCCACACTGGTACGGCGCACTGGCTCTTGCCGGTACGCTGTACCGGGGCGTACCAGCTTACTTGCACCTCTGAGAATTTTCTATAACTTCACTTTCATGATTTTGTTTCTGATATCTGATACAAGAATCAATAATTAAAGGCTGGGAGTAGAAGTTTAAATAAAAAAATACAATATCTGCTCAGGATAAGCATACAACTAAACTAAGTTTGGCCCACTGTGTGTAGATCCTATTTGATGCACAGAATAGGCACTAAGATTTTTCGTGTGTGATGAAAAATATATAGCTACATGTGAAGGAATCTGTGTGATTATTTTAACAACTTGAGGGACCAAGGTGGGACGGGGGTGGGAGTCAGATATCAGATCTGCAAGAATTTCAACAGCTAAGATTCCCCTGACACCCTGGGTCAAAGCAGGTTTCAACCACTCCCCATCTTTCCTCTGCTGGAAAACTACTGCAACAAGTAGGTGTTGTTTTGATTTCTGCCCTTGGGAGGCAGGAAACCTTGTTCATTGCAAACCAATTATCTACAAATTATTTACTTCAACTAAGCCACATCTTAAAGGGAATTTTCACAGACTGAACTTGTAGGACATCTTTTCTGTCATTACACAGTTACTAGCTATAATGAAATCCAAACTGATTTAGCTCCTCCACTATCTTGGCTACCTTAACTTACTGCTCAAATGCAGAAGTCCAATTTTCAAACCCAGTTTTCAGTGGGTGCACGTTCCCCAGTCAGTGTCTCCATTTGAAACTAAATAGGTAGTTCAGATTTGGATTCACTGTTCCCTGACATTTTTAGCATGTCTGGTCTAAGGGACTTCTTCTGGAACAGGGCAGCACACTGAAGTGAGAAAGCAGAATATCTAAGATAGTTTCTAGTTAGGAATCAGGAGTCATTTCCCCAATTCAACAAAAATATAGGTTGTACTGAATGGTTGAACACAAGATTGACACTGAGGGAAAACCAGACCAGGGTAACAGCCACCTCACTCTACCAATAGGAAAGATGTTACATGCTGAGGAAATACATCAAGACAACAAATGAACCTTTAACCAATCCCTGGTCCTCACCTATAGTTCTGGTTAAGAAAAAAGATGGCAGCACCAGATTCCGTATGGAGTATTGTTAACTAAATCAATTTACTTTAAAGGATTCTTATCCAGAGTATCATCTATTTGTGATAATGGATGCTGTAGCAGATTCAATCAGATTTTCCACACAGGATACGAAGATGGGTATTGGCAAATGGAAGTGGATTCAAAGGATAGCTAAAAGACTGCTTTCACAGCAGGACAAGGCCTGTGGCAATTGAAAGTGATGGGTTTTGGCTTGTGCAATGCACCTGCCACATAATAGAGTCTACCTGCAGGACATGTCTCTGGCTGTTTGCTGTACTAGACAATATCCTGATGCACGTTAAAACCCTTTGTACAAGAACGAATACATTTACAAATGGTCTGTGATAAGCTAAAGTCTGCCAATCTCAAGTTGAACCCAAACAAACATGAGTTGTTTCAAAAAGAGGTAATTTACCTTGGGCGCAAAATTAGCGAGGGGGATTTCCACCGACAAAAAACCTGAGGCTACATTGTTCAGAACTGGCCCACACACTCACAGATGTGCAAAGTCCCCTGCTCCTCTTACAGAAGTTTTATTTATAGGTTTACCAATATTACAAAACCATTGCATAAGTTGAGAAAGTGAAATCATTTCAGTGGTCACCACAGTGTGATTTGGCATTTTCAGAGTTAAAAAGAAACAGCTTGACAGTTCCTGTCGTGATCTGCCCGTGTTTCAAACCCCCTTTTGTATTGGACACAGATGCTCGTTGTTCAGGGGTAGTATTGACACAAGAACTATTTGAGGGAGTGGAGGCTTAATAAAGCAAAAGCCTACATTTTCTAGACAGAAATTATTGCACCACCTGAAAGGAACTTCTGGCAGTGGTTAACTTTATACAACATTTTCTCCACTATTTGTATGGGAGGAAATTTGTGGTCAGGACAGACCATGCATCCTTGCAATGACTCTTTAGATTCAGAAACTCTGAGGGGCAAATTTCCAAGTGCTTGGAAAAAGAAAAAAAAAAAAAAACACACAACCACCCTGGAGTGCTGTGATTTCACAGTCACACACAGGCCTTGGCACGCATATGGTAATGCTGATACATTGTCGGTAGAAGCAGCACCCGAAACACAGGCAGATGCCAAGACCTGAGTAGAAGCTGACCCATTCAGCCTAAAGTGTTTCCCTGGCGGCTGGTATAGCAAATGCAGGGGATACCACAGCACAGATTCATGGAGCTGTGTATGTGAGAAAGCAGCAGCAAGAACCACCACAGAAAGGTGCCACAAGCACTCCTTTTCTTTTTTAGAGAAGGAGCAGAAAGCCAAGGAGACAGCCAGAACAAGACCTGGATGCGTGACTCTGAGGAAAAAGCCAGAGAGCTTTTTGGGTACAGTTCTGGCTGAGAAGAGGCTTGGAACTGTGTGCAAAGAAACCATTTCCTGTTTGATTCCCTACTCTGAGGGAAATTCTTTGTAAACAGGATTGCATCAAAGAAATACTCAACTCCATCAATCTTGCCTCCTAATGGAAAAACCCATAGGACACCGTATTTTGGCTAACCACTCAGGTCAAAAACCAGTAGTACTACATTGCTAGGGCAATGCACCCAAACACTGTCTGGAGTGAAAACCTTAACAGGGAAGAGAATAAATCAGTCATTTCCTTCTGAAAGAAAACCAACAAGCACAGGGAGAAATGCCAGGGCAGTGGGCACAACTAGGGAAACAGAAGGAGGCTACTTACTTACTTCATATTATCAAAACAGTAACATTAAAATAGGAAGCTCATGAGCACTCAAGGAACAAGAACCACAGGAAAAGGGAGGAAGTTGATATTTTCAGCTTTCTGGTCAGATTCTACTCTAGCACACAAATTTTTTTTCCCAGGATTTAAAGAAAAATGATTGGCCTAACAGCTACCATGCGCCTTTAATTAAAAAAGCATTACTGGGAGAATCTCTGCTGTGAAGCTTATATTCTAGCCACATGTCACTAAAGCATTTCTTCAGTTGAAATACCATTGTAGATATTTCATCTGTATCTGGGCAGTTGAGAAAATAATAGATATCAGATGCCAAATGTCCAAAGATTCTGGAATATCAAAGATTCCATTTAGAGGGAGATAGAAAGGAAAGGCTAATACAACATACTGAGAATCCATTCTTATAGAACACAGTTTTGGGTTTTTTGGGGGTGGGACGGGAAGAGTCAGTCTTGTTTTGTTTTTAAAGAGATAATAATTGTCCCTACATGTATTATATGCAAGCAAATTCATTTCAGAGCAAACTCCAAATGCACAATAGGGAATTTACCCTGTGTGAGTGTTCCAATTACTCCACTCATGGAAAAGCTCCAGTTAGTAGTGGATTTTAATTTAACACTTCAAGTAAGAAGCTGTTTGCTGAATGGCTGGGCATACTCATATTCATTATTACTTTTCAAAACAAAATTTAGAGGGCACATGGGAGGGCAGAGGGAAGAGTTGGCAAGTACAAACATGAGTGATGAGAGTTATACAAGTTGTCTCAAGCAAAAAATTGCCTAGAATACCACACTATGTTTTGAACACTGGACAGTACTGAATACTGCACAGTACTTGACACTGGTGCTTCCTCTTAGACTAGAAAAAGCCACTGAAGTTTCTAAACCCTAAGTATCACAGCATATTGTGAATTAAATTGACAGGAGTAGTTTAGAAATCCTGTATAAAGTGTACAAGATATATAAAGGTCTGGGCAATGCCAAAGCAATGCAGAAGATAAAATTGTATGTTAAACATATATATTTCATGTCTGGTTAATAAAGGCAACTATTAAAATAGTATACTTGGATTTTTCCAAGGCATTTGACTTAGTACCACATGACATTTTGATTAAAAATGTTGCATTATATGGAACTAATAGGGCACATATTAGATGGATTAAAAACTGGCCTACTGACATCACAAAATATAGCTGTTACTGGGGAAATATCAAGAAGCCAGACCATTTCTAGCGGAGTCCCCCCTGCATCAGTTCTTGGTCTAATGCTATTCAGAATTTCTGTGAACTAGACAATATAAAATCTTTGCTGGAAAAGTTTGCAAATGACACAAAGATTGGAGAAGTAGTAAGTAATGAGGAGGACAGGTCATTGTTAAAAAAATGTAACAAAATGCATTTTAATATAGCCAAACACAAAGTAATACATCTGGGAACTGAAAATGCAGACTATAACTACAGGATGGGAGACTCTACTTTGGAAAGTAGTGTCAGGGAAGAACTTTGGGGTTATTGTAGACAATTGCCTTAACATGAGCTCTCAGTCCAATGCTATGGCAAAAAGGGATAATGCAATCCTTGGATGTATAAAAAGGGAATATCAAGCAGAAGTAGAGCAATAATTTTGCCTCTATACACAGCATTACCAGACCACAATTAGAATACTGTGCCCATACTTCAAGAAGGCTGATGAAATGCTTGAAAGAGTTCAAAAGAAGGGCCACAAAAATTTCATCAAGGGGCTGGAAAAGCAAGCCTTGTGATTCAAGTCTTAAGGAATTCAAACCATTCATCTTATTGAAGAGACGGTTGAGAGGTGATTTGATCACTGTGCATAGGGAATCACACATGGAAAAGATATCTGACAACAGGGGGCAGGGTTTTCAATCTTCCAGACAAATAAGATTTAATGACAGGACGTTGAAATTTGACAAATTCAACCATGAAATGTAATGTCCAAGCAGTGAGGATAATTAAACATTGAAACAGCTTACCAGGAAAGGTGGTTTACTAGCCATCACATGGAGTTTCTAAAATAAAATTAGCTGTCTTTCCAAAATATATGCTTTAATCCAGTTTCTGGCAGAAATTCTACAGCTTATGTGTCCTTCCAGCCTTTAAGTCTGTGAATCTAGGAATCCTCCTGTTGATTCTCTTTCTTCATGGGTAATGGGGAGAACAGGATTGCCTGCATTGCCCTCAACATGCCCATAACACTTGCAGCTCTGCATTAAGACAATGACTACAATCAAATCACCTGCACAGATTAGGAAGTATTTTTTCCCCTGATGTACCATTGGTCAGCTGTATTCTGGGGAGATTTTTCACCTTCCTCTGAAGCATCAGAAATTGGCAACTGCTGCAGATGGGATATTGGACAGTGCATCTAGGTGGCAGAGAATCTTTCTTAGTTGCCTGTCTGGTGTGTCTTGCTCAAATGCTCAGAGTCAAACTGATCACCAAATTTGGGGTGAGGAACAAGTTTTCCCCAGATCAGATTGGGAGGGATCTTTGGGGGTTTTCACCTTCCTCTGCAGGATTACCTACCACGATATCTGGGCATATTTCACCTAATCAATTCCATGGCATTGCAAGGGTCTCAGACATTGGTGGCACCTTTGTCTCTCCTGTTCTCTGCTTTAGGGATAACAGTTTAGTCTTCCGAGAACTGAAAAGATTTAGTCTAACTAAAGTTATCGGGCTCAATATAGGGGTTTCTCAGTGAAATTTAATGACCACCTTGTCAGACTTCCTTTACATCACTGATCTAATAGCCCCTTCTGTCCTTAAAATATTTTTCATAGATTTTTGTCACACTTTAATGCTAAAAAGTTAAACATATAACTTTTTTTAAATAGATATAAGCATGCGGCAGACATGAGTCGTATGTGTTACTAAGGTTACTAAACCCAGTATATGGTATTATACTTGGTTATAAGCCATCTGCTGGATTGTAACAATTGACTAATGTATTAACCATTTATTAACCCTTTACAAATGTACCCTTAATATAAAGTATGACCTTTATATTACACAGTAGAAACCCTATCCATTCAAATACATTAACTTTATAAAGGCTTCTAATGAAGTCTTCCATCTCAAAGTAAATACTATATTAAAAGGATCTCTTTGAGAAAGTTCCAAGTATTACAAAAATTGAAATCTTTTAAACAAATAAAAAAACCCACTTACGAAACCAGGGAGGCACAGCTTGATTTAAACATACTGAGACAAGAGGTTCCTAAACCGTAGCCTGTGGACTGCTGGCAGTCAATTAAACACTCAATCATGGTTTGCAGAGAGCTGACTGATCACATGGTGCAGACTATCCACTTTACTTCCAGCTGCTCAATTGTATTAGAAGACAGCTAAAATACATATGTGAGGAAGGGTAATTTTCTGTATTATTTTTATGATTCCTATGTACATCTCAGTTTCCCTCTGTACTTTGTATTGCTACCCAATGGTTGCAGAAGGGATAAATCTGCTTTTGGGGCAGAGCAAGAGACATGAAGTGTTGTGTAACTATCTGGGGTGGAACAAATGAGTCATTAAAGGACAGGCTGAAACCAAACAATATCAATGGAGGATCTACAAAGAAAATGGGAGCCCCAAGGACTGAATTGACACCTAACAATGGAAAACTCTGACAGAGCATATGAACTCAGTATGGGTCTGCAAGAGTTGGACAATGGACTGAAAGGTGTCAGGTGGCCAAAATAAGAGTTGGCTGTTGGAGAGACAGAACTCTTACCTGGGCCTGACTGACAGCGTGACAGAATCTGAATCAGAAATGGATTCCATAGCACCTTGGCTGGCTAACTGCATGGCTTGGCCAGTATAGATTACGTCTTAACACCTTTGCTTCTCTAAGCTAACTTAAGGACTTCCAGATGCTGTGTTCCAGTTGACTAATAAATCCTGCTCTGTTTTGAAAAGGCTGCCTGGTGTCACTGAAAATATTTCCTGATGTACATTGGTCCCTGAAGAGTGTAAAAGTCTCCAATCAGTAATCTAGGCAACTTATTTAAAACAATACTTTTCATACTGGTCACCTATTGTGCATCTCATTTTCTGGATGCCCAGCTTGAGATCCTGGGATCTGATTTGCAGAAGTTCTGAACACTCACAACTGCAACTGAAGTCAATGTCACTTGTCCTTGAATATATGAAGTGCTATATAATGCCAAGTACTCTGAAAAAAAAAAATCAAGTCCTAGGTGTCTTAATTGGGCACCCAAAATTTGTGTATGCTTTTGACTTTAAGCTCTTTATGCTTCAGCTTCCCATGTGTAAAATGAAGATAATACCCCTCCTCCACCCATCACCACCATCTCACAGGGGTATTGTGAAGATGAATTCATTAATGTCTGTGAAGTACTTGGAAACTATAGCGATGAACATCATCGAAAAGCCCAAATAAGAATGAAACTTATAATTCTGTCCTTCATAGCAGTTTGAATGATGTGCAGTGAATAAGGCCTGGGGCCACATGCTGAACAACGAGAAGAAAACAATTGAATAGCTGCTCATTAATTGACCACCATCCATCTTACACATTGAATGAGGAAAAAATAGAATGTGATCATCTAATTAAAGACAACCACAATACATATGTAGAAGGTGGCTACATTAATGTTGCACAGGCAACCTTATTTTAGAATTTCCTAACTTTTGAGTGCTTGATTTTGCAACCTTAATAAATGTTCTTTCAATATATTTTGTGTGTGTGTGTGCAATATTTGTATAACTGAGAATAAGAACTTGCTAAATTATAACGGGACAATTGCTGAAAGGGAATCTTCAGAACTATCAGGCAGCAATAATTATGGAAATATAGATTTGTCCTTTGATCTCATAACAAAAAAAAAAAAAAGGAAGATATATGGCCCTAAACATGAAAGGCTTGATCAAATTCACAAAAGCTAATTTTTTTTTAAATTAAGATATGCCTATACATGAAAGTTTGAAATTTCAGGAAATTCAGAAGACTAAATAAGTAGTGTCAACATTAAGAAGTCAACCTCTTCCTGTTCTGATGTGCAGTACTAGGTCAATGACAACTCTAGGAGGCATTACATCAAAATGAACAATTTCAGGAGCACTACCGCAACTGACAACACTGACTGACAGACATAGTGGCAACTTTTCTGTGAGAAATGCTTCCAGAGTCACTGCTTCCCAAAATAATACTAAAGAGAGCAGCTGTAAGTACTAGAGTTATATGTTGTATCTATCTAGCAACAGGGGACTGTGGAGTGTAACAGTTATTTGCCTACTTTAATTTTTCATATCTTGAAATTCACAAATTTTTAAAATAAGTTTTTATCTTATTTTTACAGTTGTCTGCATTTCTCCTCTTTACAAATAGCAAAAATGTTTTCCTATTCCAGTTTTGAAAAATGAAATGTTATACTGAAAACAAATTATACAAGTCAGCAGTGAGAACCAATTGCATGTGTAATTTACACATTTAATAATCTACTTTTCTTCCTACACTCACACTAGACACAATCCTAGATACTTAGTAGTATAAACTAATAATAAAAAAGTGACAAAATACACACAATGTGTTAAATTCATCCTTGGTATCACAAAACAACAAATAGACGACAAATGCACCATTGGACCAATAACCTGTTCAGAATATTTTTATAAATGGAGCTACTTGCAAATATTTTGTTTTGAAAATTAACACTTACTAGAAATAGTTCTTGGACCAGTAAAATATAGGCTCTAACTTCCTTTTAGCATTTGATTAAAATTTGTTTCCTCAACAGAACCATTTTATTTATGACAGACATGTTTATTCAGACCAATTACAGAGTCTGCCAAGTCACATGCTGCCACTGTATGAAAGTCTCTCTCCAAGTTCACATCTTACTCCAGAGGGACTCTGTGGTTATTTTCATTTAATCACAGCCTACTGAGTTCTAACTTGCAAGAAGACTAGAAGTTCCATCTCAATCTCTTCAAGATCAGCCAACAGTAGATTTGGTAATAGAAAGAAAAACAGCACTATATTAGCATTTCTTTCAAACATATTGGTTCCCCAGCAGCTCCTGGTTTCCAAGATAACAGCAGCTGTCAAGCACATTTATCATCAGTTCTTAGCAAGGAAGTTCAAATCATTCAGAAGCGTAGAGAGGTTAAGTGGGTTTCAAATACAATGCACATCACATCTCTGCTCATTTACCTGCACAGGCCTACCAGCTGATTCCCGAGTGAAGTTGTAGGGTTTGGGTTTTTTTAACCTTACGAGTCTTAAAACAGTTTTTGGCCCAGCTATCTTAGATTGCTAGTACAACAGTTAAGCTACTCGTAGGGGATCAAGCTAACCACCCCTCTTGTTGGGCCTATGACAATGAGTTTTTGCAAAAGAATCCTAGGCTCTGAATTTGCTTCCCTCCTTGATTTACAAGAGCCCAGATAATGTGAGCTTCAGGATACAATGGAAGATCTAATCTTTTGCCACTAGGGCCTGAATGAGGCCTCGCATACACACAAGCATTGGATGAATCTGACTAAAATCTGTTTATAAATTGATATAGTTAAACTGGCACATACTGTGTGGACACATTTAATCTGTTTACAATTCATGTTGATTTAACTTAATTTGGTAACTAAAGTTGTGTTGTGTGAAGGCCTGAGGGGTTATGGGAGGCTGGATTTGCAAAATTTTGTAGAAGGTTTTTATTCCCCCCTCCCCCTTATACCATCTGTGGCTGTAGAGCTAGTTGGGCAGAGAGTTGTACTATTCTGAACAATAATATGCACGTTTTTTATTAATGTGCTTGGGGAAATAAGATAGGCACAATGAACAAATCTGAATAAACAGTCATTGATTATGTGTGGAGGCATAACCCAATACACTTGACCATCCTCCATGGCTCCATTTCATACTCACCAAAAACTTCAACAGTTCAGTAAATTATCTACCTTGCATTCACTCACCTACTTCTAGAGATTTAAAATAGTGCAGAGATTAGAAAGGTAAAGATCTATTGCCATAAGCATAAAATAGTATATTCCTGTCTCTGTAATGACTTTATTTAGACATTAAATCATATTTACAGATCTTTGTTGATGAGAGTTATGCATAGTAACCAATTCATGCCAAAAGTCACAAACGTTTTTGCCCTTCTATATAAATGTTATAACTGAAATATGGTCAACCAACCATATTAAAGAATATGGTTCAAAAGAATACAGAAGTTTTGAAGAGTAATTCTACCAATTATAGGCTACTATATTAACTAAAAATTATTATACACAGGCTTAAATTAAAAGGTTAAAAATAGAAAGGAAGTTGACAGTGGAAGTGACTAAATTCCAGCTCCCATCTTTGATGAAAATTAGATGTCTAAACAGCTTAGATAAAGTAGAAGTAATACGAGTTATTTCAATTTCATAACTAGTAAAATGCACTAAAACAGTGTAGTTTTAGACCAACTGCCATTTATATTATTGAAATTAGAGATTTTGATTTCTTGGAGAAAGAACAATCCAATTACCAACTAACTAGTTAGAGTTTCTCTGATGTTAGCATTGCTAAGAGTGGATAATTTGTAAAAATAAATAAATAAAATAAAAATGACAAAATACATTAAGATTTTTTGTATTAGCTGTTCCAATTACTAGTACCACTGACTAGAGAAGAGCCAATGCTAGATGTGTGGTCTGTAAACACTTGGGAAATTTTAGCTGTGGGAACAAAGTTAGTGGCCTAAATGACACCTTTAAAGTACAAGGACCACCTAGTTAACCGACATCACTTATGCTGAAAAACCATGGATTACGAAGCCACCTCCTCTATTTCCCTGGCCCTTACGAATTTTTTATTATTTATTTTGTTCCATTTCTTTTTATATATGCAAATTTTAAGTGTTCTTAGTTTTAATCATGTAATCTAGTCTTTGTCTTGGCAAATAATGCACATAAGTGCAAATAATTTCAATTATTCTTTCGGGACCCTTAAAATTTTGTATTTAAGTAGAGAGAGCATTCATGCACAGTGTCATGTTGAACTATGACCAAACCTTTGGCATTTTAGTGAATACACAAGATAGAATATTGTATATTAGTGAGGCTTTCTAAATACAGTATCTTGTAATGCCACTTCTGACATTCAGGAACTAGAGAAACTTGTATTAATTAGTCCTTCAGAAACTGGACATAGCTATGTCCTAAGCATTCATTTGTCCGACTGTCTGGAAGATGCCAGCATACTAAGGGGCTTAAGCAGAACCTATAACCAACATCATATGTACTGTACTATGTGGCACATTAAATCCAACCCCTGGAGCAAGATGCCCCTCCCCCCTTCAATTTATACAGTTTATAGAAACCTTCTCCCATGCATGAGGGGCAGTATGGGAGAAAGCATGAAAGCATTACTACATCTGCAAAATGAACTATTTATCCTCCTTCAACTCTCCCCTTAAAACTGTCCTTTGCCGCAAAGCCTTCAAAACACTTGACAACACAGACTACTGGTATGCTGACACTACAGTCTACCACACTGACCAATATTTGCTCATTGTTTCCTTGTACTCCCTTGATGGTGTCTGTGTTCATCTGTTGTCTCTTGTCTTACAACTTAGATTGTAAGCTATTTGGGGGCAGAGACTATCTTTCTGTTCTGTTTGTATAGTGCCTAGCACAATGTGGTCCTAGTTCATGACTGAGCCTCATAAGCACTAAGATAATATAAATAAATAAATAAAACAATAAGAAAATGGCAGGCAGAGAAGCTCAGTCACTAAAGGTAGAAGCATTTTGCTGGTTCATGCAGCACAAACAGGGATTTGTTGGGCAGCAAGTTGAAAAAGAGGAAAGTGTGATCATTTGCACTGCCAAATTATCACAGTACCCACACAATGAAAGATTTCCTGATAACTATTTACAAAGTCTAATTATACATGGTTTTCTTATCTCAAGAGATGTTTCAATGTTTTAAAAATCTGAAGCCAATAGTGAAATGTTCTATTATCATCATCGCGCTTATTATGGTATTGCCTAAGGGGCAACCAACGGTGAGGCCCCATTGTGCTCGGCACTGTACAGAGTAGTAAGCTGCTCTTTCCTCAAAGAGCTGATGATCTAAATAAATAGACGTGACAGACACCGGGTGGGGGAAGGGGTATAACATACAAGCAATGTGAATAAAGGGTAAACAGCAAAAGTCACGTTAGTTCCATGATTTATTTATTTAGTGGGTGGGTTTACTTCAGAGAGGAATCAGCTAAATGTAAAAAAACTGAAAGGAAGGAGAATCAGGGGACAGAACAAGGGAGAAGAGGGTAAGGAGGGTGAAGTGAAGCTGAGCTGTAGGACTGTGAGGGTGGGGGAGTGTTGGCACAAACAGCCACTTACCAAAGTCAGGGAAACTCAGTACTTTTTACAGTTTTGACTGGAATGACCGAAGGTGAAAAGGGTCCCTGCTTTGGCTGCTGCTGTTCCTACTGGCTGGAGTCTCTGGCTGGTTCCTGTCTGCAGTTTTCCCCTAAAACCACTTGAACAGAGAGGAGAGACACCACATGGATCCTCATGCCTCCAGAGTAGGTGTGTGTGTCTGCCTATGAATCCTGCAAGTTCTGGGTACTCCTCACTTGTGGAGCACCACCACCTGGGCTCCATTTTATCCCCTCCTTCTAGTGCAGCACTCCCTACTTATGGCTGCTCCTATTCCTACCAGCTGGAGTCTAGGGTGCTCACTAGTATTCCTTAGGTTCACAATGGGGGAAAGAAAAACAGCTTCTGATTCAAACTCCCCTGATTCTGCCAATAACATAAGGGTTGAATAGCAAGAGTGATTGAAGCTACTAAAAAACTATATTAGCAGCGCCCTTCATTTCATCAAATTTTTCATTCTTTCTACAGAAAGACACTGTTTTAGCATACTTGCATCTCATTTATAAAAAGATGCATTGTAACGGCATTCTAATAAATTCTAAACAGGTTCTTAGGCTGCTCTCATCACTGTAGTATCTGAGCACCTTCCAGTATTGTATTATGCAACATGACTACAAACTGTCATGTGTAGTTTATTCTTATTCTCATCCTCTCTCCAGAATAAAATTTGTGTGCATAGTGAAGTGTTTTGGATTGGTAGGTTTTTTTCCCCACTCCTTAAGTATGTGCTATGAGTTTATGTTTGAGAAAGCAAGATCGAAGAAGCATGCCTTGCATTAGGAGTATAAGGTGGTGAAGTTTGTGATGTCTTCATTTCTTGGGGAGTTCATTTCACAATTTTGGGCAACAATTTACTTACTTTAGTGATCTTGAACAAGTTCCTTTCTTTTGTTTCTTAATCCAAAACAAGGTATAAGACTTTTTTTTTCTGATAGTCCATTACAAGTTTGGAAAGACTACCTCAACTGGACTATAGAGAACAAAACTAGTCAGACAGCCTTAGCTCACCTTTGAAAGGTCACCATCAAAGTATATTAAATAAATTTAGCCACTTTTACCCCTTCCCCAAATTATTTGATAAAGAAATGCTTTCAAAATATGGCAACGTCACCCAATCCAACCAAGCGCAGAGTCACACAATACAAAGTCATTGTAGAACTTCACATTAGATACCACTGGCATTTGTTCCCTACTGGCATTGTATCCAGAAAGGAAAGGTGGACATCCTGTGTGAAAGGTGGATAGGACAGCTACTTTGCTAGCTCCTAAAAAATAGAAATGGTTACCATCCAGGCAGCTAGCTCACAATATCGTCTCCTTTTGTTATGCTACAAACTCTCCAGTACTCACCACCCATTCCTATTCCCATATCCACAAGTAGGGCTTCTAGCAACAAGCAGCCACGCATTGGAAGGGCAAGAGGATAAAGAGGGGGGGATAACTAGCATAACCTCCCTACAGAAGCAGGAACTGTCATTCTCTCTTAACTATTGAAAAAAGTCTTAATATAGCAGAATAAATCAAAGAGTTTAAGTGAATCAATTAAAAGTCTACCTTTATTAAATATCAAAAATAAATTGACTCACCCATAAGTACTTAGTGACCAAATGTTGATGCTTTCAAATAATAAATGGTGAAATAAGCTTGGGATAAGTGTTATGTGCAGAAGGCCACTAGATTTCACGGTTGCATGCAGAAGTTGTACAAGAATTCAGATATTAAACGTTAGAGTCTTAGGGCAAGTCTACACTATGGAGCTACATCGGCACTGCTGCACCGATCCAGCTGCGCCACTGTAGAGTGTCTAGTGAAGATGCGCTATGCTGACGGGCGAACGCTCTCCTGTCAGCATAATTACTCCACCTCTTTGAGAAGCATAAATTAGGTTGACGGGAGAGCAAGATAAATTAGATTGACTTAAGCTGCAGCGTAGACCTTCCTTTCATTGTATCAGCTCCTATGAACATTAGTCTTTGCAATTCTTTTTTAGTATACCAGTAATACATTTTCAGTAATTCTAAGAAATGCAGATATTAGAACACAATCAAATTAATTGTCTGACCCAAACAAGATAAAACCATTCACAATTTCTGAAGCCATTAGCTACAAATGGTATGGTAGCTTTACCTGTTGAACTAAAAAGATCATTAGGATGACAGGAAAAAAATATCACATTTTAATATTTCTAATCAGGTTACTCACCATGTAAATGAATAACTTATATTGGTAAGTATCTAACCCACCCAAGAGGGAAAATGGGATTGTACCACTCCTACAACCATTAAATGTTCCTTTAGTGTTTCAAGAAGTTGCACACACTCTGCTTTTATGTAGCTGGAATTCCAACTGCCCATACATTTCCATTTATTTCAGGTACTAATGGATTCCATGTAACCTGAAAGATCTAAAAACCCATTTCAAATCTTTCAATAATTTGCTGAACTAACATTTTATAACAATATATTTCATTGACCAACATGGCATCTACTGATTATAAAAAAAACAAAACAAAAACAAAAACGAACAAAAAAACCAGGAATATGAGAGTAATGCCAAACAAAATGGACCATTTTTTATAATAATTACACTTCCCATCTACAGCAGGTTGAATTTAGGATTTAAAAATAGATTTCAAACAAATATTTGTTATATCTGATTATATTAATCTTGCAAAATCTCCTTGATAACCTATGTTTTTAAATGCTGAATATTGTACAAAATTTTATTTCAAAGAAATAGGAATCTTGTAATTATTGTTACATATGAGAAAAATGTCTATATTCAAGAGTGCTTGTAAAAGACTGTATTGATGTCAGTAACTGCATAGCAAATCATACTTAATGTCGATCTACTAACCTCATATCAAAAAAATTATAACCCAGAATGTCAGATTTAGAACTATGAATTAAAGCTTAAAAAAATTACTTATGCAAATGGATTTACACCTACCCTAAAATTCCCCAAAAGGACAGTGACCCCGAATACTATATGAGAGAGACACTTAAAATCTAAACGAAAAGGAAAGGGATTTTTAATAGTTACTGCACTAATTAATGTTTCAGTTTTAACAAATGGGCTGTAGAAAATTGCATGGAATTCATTCCATATTGGAGATTTGGAAACATGAGAAATTTCTCAACGAGCACTCTCATTCCCAGTCATCCATCATTTTCTATATGATGACCTGTTTAAGTTACTGTAATACCAAGCAAGAAATACAATTACTGTACTAGGACAGTGAAATAACTAATTCATTACCTTATGAAAAAGGTTACATTTTAGCTGGTGTTCTCTTATTTTTAAGCTAGCAGAGTTTAGTTAGCAATGGTATTCTAGGGCTTGAAGACAAAATTATTCTATGCAGCATTTGTATTTCATGGATATATATTAAGAGCAACATAATGGTAGTTCAAAAAGCTACCAATATCTTAAAACATGAAGTACCTTATACATTTAAAAAGATTGATAGCAGCCTCTTAGCTTCTTAAAGAGCAGTCCATTAATCAGCAGGTGGAAAAGTTATTATGATAGAATTGTAACCATATTATAGTGTCTATTCCTTTGCCCTCCATTTCACTTTGGTAAGCAAAGACAGCACAACATATGGCAGAATATTTGCACCTATTAATGAGCTTCACTACTAAATATATATAAAAATGTTAATTTATGAATTTATAAATCCACTTTAATATTAAATATCAATTGCCAAAATTGAAGGTATTTTCCAAATTTAGTTGTTAAATTTGTATGTGTCCAATCCAATTCCCATTAAAAATCAGTGGGAAGACTCCCTATTGCCTCAACCTAACTAATCATTAATCCCCATGTAAATAATTATTGCAGTCTCTTTCTTCTAGCAAAAAGAAAAGGAGTATTTGTGGCACCTTAGAGACTAACAAATTTATTAGAGCATAAGCTTTCGTGAGCTACAGCTCACTTCATTGGATGCATACAAATGCATCCGATGAAGTGAGCTGTAGCTCACGAAAGCTTATGCTCTAATAAATTTGTTAGTCTCTAAGGTGCCACAAATACTCCTTTTCTTTTTGCGAATACAGACTAACACGGCTGCTACTCTGAAACCTTTCTTCTAGCAGTAATCCACAATAGTCTTTTAAGGTGGTATTTTAAAATCAAATATAAAAGCAGTAAATACATCACTAGTAGAAATCTCAGTAAAGCTGGATTTGATCAAAAACTGGAAAAACAATTAGATGCATGTGTATGTGTGTACACACACACACACACACACACACTGAGCAGAAGCAAAAAGTTATACATATATGTACTCAAAATGTAATGTGTAACTGTGTATTTTTACATGTATCAAAAGCACAATGAAGAAAGCAGCAGGGTCAGCAGAATATTTTGTATGCTGAAACTGCTCTACTTCTGAGAAATGACTCTTCCACTTGTTAAAATGATACTATTAAGTATTCTGACAATCAGCCCCTACCTCTTTGAATCCCTTCACTATCTTCAGCATATGTAAAAGTTCCCCATAGACCCTTTGTAGGCTCTATATATCTGTCCTCACCCTACGTCTGCTCATCTTCTCTTATTCGCTCATCTTATTTTCTGTGTTTTACCCAGTCCTGTTTCAATTGTTCCTTTTGTTTACTTCTTCTGCTTTCAGCTTTCCATATTTACAACAATGCCCCTTATGGTAGGAACAGCCTTCCTTGACAAGTATACCTTCTCCTTCAAGGCATCTTTTACTTGTCTCAATACTGGTCACAATTCAGATGTTGCCAGAACTCCTTTGACTTTTTAATCCTTCAGCTAGGTTGTCTGAAGGAAACTGAGTTCCTCTGAGCAGTGACCTTGTTCATAAAGTTTGTGAAGTGCAAGATACAGCAATGTGACTCAAATAAGTTGTTAGGCAAATATGGGTGTTTAAAACATTGCTTTATATGTTTTATTATGTTTAATGTGTTATATGTCTACGGTTTGAAAAATTTCAACACGGGGAAATTAAATGAGATAGTAAAAGTAGTTAACTAATGCACTCTAACATATTGATAGAGTGTTCAGGAAGATACCATTGTAATCAACAAAAAACCCCAAAATAATTAAGGTTAACAGACTGATGAACCTGCCAGAATTATTTGATAGTGCTAATAAGCAAACTTTCATGTGCCAACACATTGCCCAACTTTTCTAAGACAAAAATACCAGGCAACAAATGTTAAAATAGACTGTCACTACACTACAAAAAGGAAATTGAAATTTAATTAAACAAACAAAAACCAGACAATTGTCTATATAATCCATATTACGGTTACAAGACTCCTTCTTCAGCAAATTCTGTGTAGTAATCATGAAACAACTACTCAGAAACAGGAATAATAATTGTTAATCCAGGGGACTGCCTCAAGCAAAACTCAAGATTTTGTGTTATAAAATGTCATTGTGACAACTAGAAAATTTTTTGAGGCTCATATTTCACCTGGCCATAAAACTAGTCACTGGCATATATTTGTTTTTAGTTTAATAGGCCACTAGCGGGTTAAAATTCATGCTGAAGAAAGTAAATTTTTCTCACCTATGTTACAACACTTAGACTTTCAAAACTGAATTTTAAAAATCTAATTAACTTTTCACTGCATTTTGTCTTCTCCCTGTTTCTAAATGAGAAGCTAGTCAGTTTAATATATGGCATTTTCTAGTCATTTTCACATTTGGCATTCCTGCACTAGCACAATATTGCTTATGTCTGGGTTGAAAATACTACAGGAGAATGTATTTTTATAAAAGACACTTCCCATTAGAATTAACTAAAACCACAGAAATAGTGCCATTAGTCTTAGATTTTGTAGAATCTTATTTTTAGAGAACTCAAATATGGGTACCAGTTTGAATGCATCTACTAGTCACCTTTAGGAATAGCTAATGTCAATTAACCTTTTATGTTGTTCAGAACATGGCGATGTAACAGCTTCAGCAGGGAAAAGAAAGTCTCAAGAGTTGCTTATTCTTTGATGCTACAGAGAGAGTGACAGCAGCTCAATAAAACCTGTTCCTCCTCTACTGAGGGTAGCCAATAAGAAATTAGCAAGTCTTCCTGTAAACAGAATGAAGCAGCAAAATGAAGTCTCAAGGCTCACTTTAACACCCCTATTTGAATGGCAGAAAGTGCAAAGGAATGCACATTTCTTAGACTAGTAATAGCCGTTAAAGCTGATCAGCTTTTTTTTTTTTTACTTATTTCCTACATTTCCAAAACAAAATATCAATCTAAACATCATTCCTATTATTACCAGTAATATGTTAGGTTTCAGAGTAGCAGCCGTGTTAGTCTGTATTCGCAAAAAGAAAAGGAGTACTTGTGGCACCTTAGAGACTAACAAATTTATTTGAGCATAAGCTTTCGTGAGCTACAGTCACTGAATGCATCTGAAGAAGTGAGCTGTAGCTCACAAAAGCTTATGCTCAAATAAATTTGTTAGTCTCTAAGGTGCCACAAGTACTCCTTTTCTTTTTGAGTAATATGTTAAAGACTTAACACTTTGTAACTTCTGAGAAAGCCTCTCTAGAGCAAAAGCATACATATCACTTAATATTGCAAAATAGAAGCATTCCAGTTGACCTGAGACTGGAAATGATAACCGGCACAAAGGGGGATTCTTTTAATCTCATACAGATGCACGTGAGTGCCCCTACCCTAATTTATTCCACTTTAAAAAGGTATTTAGCACCTAGAAAAGCCTCACTCTTTAAAATTGCAAAGCTTCTATTTCCCTCAGTTTCGATTGTAATTTATCTGCCTTGTCATCTTACCAAACTGGTGAAGGACACTGCAGCTTTAAATATTTCAGGGCTATGTAGCTAGTAAATAGACTCCATTGCAATATGGCTCTGAAGGTCGTGTCCTATTGTCTCTTTTTCTCTGCAAATATACTGAACTGCATAACATGGTCTATTTTACAAAATAATAAATACTGCCCTACCATTTCTAAATCATGTCAATTTGATCAGAGCTCTTTATTAGAAAAAAAGAACAGATACAGCACTCCTTCTGTACACACCTATGCTGCCTCTAGATGCATCAGAAACCTACACCCCAGATGCAACACTGGATTACACATTTAATAAGTTTCAACATTTGATTGTATACATTATGTAAATACAGTTCTTCTTAAACTGCATCTCAACAATAAGTATTAACCTCTTTAATGGTGAAAAGTAATGAGCTGCATATCAGGTTCATAAGCATCTTTGTTTAAAATGATCCTTCTAGTTAGAAATCTGAAGCCTGCTATTATACACATTATTAGCCCCATATTCCTCACCATTTAACATCATAGGATTTTTGCAAATACTATACAAATTAAATACACACATTGATCATCCACAGGAATGGAATATAAAGTCTATAGAAACTATGTTCCCTGAAAGCAACCAGCTTTCTAATGTTAAAACCCCTTGCATTAATTTAAAAAAGTTAAATTAAAAGAAAAATAGGACTGTTGTCCATACTCAAGATTTTGGATCTGGGTGTGCAATTTCTGAGAGCGGCCAGTGCGATTTCAGAAAAGGTAAATACTATAAGCTATGAGGAAGGTGAAAATGATATGTTGCCTTCCAGATGATATATTGGTGCAGAGTGCACCTTAAAACAAAACATTGAGATCTGTCACCGGTGCAAAAGGTGCATTAAGACATTACCTGAAAAGGCAACAGACTGTTGCCATTGTCGGTCCTGAAAGCATTGTCCTCCATCCAGGATTTGGGGGTTAAGGGTGGAGCCCGTGGGAACTTCGGAGGGGCAATGACATTGCTGGAGAAAGGTTTTTTGAGGGGTGAAATAGGATTGAGGGGGGAGGGCACCCCAACCCCCACTCCTACCCCAACCCCCACTCCTACTGCCCTTCGAGGGTCCCTGCCAGCTTGCAACCCACCCCAGGGGTTGGAAGGTGTACTCCAGGCTGTGTTTTGGTGGTTATTCCAGCTGGAGGAGGAAGAGGAAGAGGCAGAGGAGGAAGACGGTTTGCTGGTCATAATGGGCTGATGGCTGTAAGCAGCATTTCTCTGAGCAAAAGGTGCCTGATTAGGACTCACAGGTGACCTCCTTTGCTGCTGCGGTTGGGCTTGCTGCTGCTGATGGTGGTGGTGCTGAGTCTGAGCTAGGCCGATCTGGGGAGAGAACGTGCCACCAAACACAGGGTTGACATGGTGAGGGAAATTCTGGAAAAGCATTGTGCCATTGACTGGGGTAATCCCTTGGAAAAAGCTATCATCCACTGTGTTTGTGGTCCCTGTAGACCAGGTGCTGCCGAAGGACGGAGACAAGGAGGTGCTGGGTGTAGGTTCCTGCTGAGGCTGGTGAAAACTCAAGCCAGGCAAGATGGGGGACTCCATCTGCATCTTCTCCTTGCTATTTGGGGCAGAAGTTGCTGTGCCGATACTAGTCACTGGGCTGCTGTCCTCAGGTTTAGATGTCTCTGATGAGATGGGTGTAGAAGGGGTTTCTGCTGCGTTTGGATCTTGCTGCTGCTGCCGCTGCTGCTGCTGCTGCTGGGGCTGGGCTTTGCTTTTGTCCATCAGTAAATCATCCTGCATGGTTTGTGCAGCTGAAACAGTGGGGGGGGGGGTAAGGGGGAAAACACAAAGACAGGTTATTATTCTCATTCATACCACTAGCCGCACTGCTTTGGTATTTCGCTTGCTAAAATCCCGTGCCATTGGTAGTTGCAAGGCAAAATCGTAATTCCCCCTCCTCCCCCATTTAGGAGTATGCAATGTTTAATCAGTGTGATCGTGCTAGATTGCCTTCAAATATATTTTAAGAGGCTTCACCCTTTCTGATGCCTTGATTCCTTTCAATCTAAATGAGAGATGTGCTTATAGGGCAGAGATATACAGCAATTTCGCCACGTCTCTTTTCTCTTACACCGGAACTCAGAGCTCTCACCCTGCAATGAGAAACTGATTCTGGTTCCTGTTTTTCCAAGCACCCTCCTCCTCCCCAGTTATTTGCATACGTCAATAAATACCGCTGCGTCCTTCAGCAAGGTTAAAAAGACACCAGCCTTTACTCTCCTCCACCCCCTTCCATACGAGGAGACCTTTAAAGGAGCAGGCTGCCCATTTCCCTTAATTAACAAACAGGTTTTCAATTATTCCATTTAACACCACAGAACATGCTCAGAATCTTGAGCTGATAATGGAAGGGGTTCTTAGCTACACAATCATTTACTGGCCTTTTCTTTCTTGACAGTTTACTGTTTGGTCAGATACATAAGCATCAACTCTGATTGAAAAACAAAACAAGGTTATATTTGCCTCTGACGACCTTAAGATTTTTCACTTCAGGGTTATTCTCCATAAAACAGGGGTTTTGCATCTTAGGACAGTCCCTTCCTTGTGTATATCTGATATACTCACTACAGATTTCAGAGTAGCAGCCGTGTTAGTCTGTATTCGCAAAAAGAAAAGGAGTACTTGTGGCACCTTAGAGACTAACAAATTTATTAGAGCATAAGCTTTCGTGAGCTACAGCTCATTTCATCGGATCCGATGAAATGAGCTGTAGCTCACGAAAGCTTATGCTCTAATAAATTTGTTAGTCTCTAAGGTGCCACAAGTACTCCTTTTCTTTTTGCGAATACAGACAGGACCATATACGTGAAATCTGCAGAATAAAATACTTTTAAGATCTCAGGCCAAAATTATAAGCAGATCTTGGAGATAGTATTTAATACTAAAATCTCTTACTTTCAAGACAAAATTAAAAAGTGGGGCAAATCAAAACATTTAATTTATACACACACACACACACACACACACACACACACACACTTTAAAAACCACCTTTCTTCCATCTGAAAGGGACTGAATGATTAAAGATGCAATTTACAAGTCAATCACTAAATATAATCAAGTTCAAACGTTATGAAATTACATTTATGTAGTGTGAGCAAGTCCTATACCTATTAGAAAGGTGGTAGTTATAAAATACATCAGGTCAAGAAATACAAATGTTAACCTTATTTTAAAGCTCGGTACCAGAGTAAGGTATATGCATTCGATACTCCTTGACCTCTGCAAGAAACAATCAGAGCAACCACCCCCAAATTTCGCAGATGTATATACAATTAAAGAGGCCACACACACAAAAAGTTCGTGACGATATTTTAAATACGCCTATTAATTTATGACTAATTTTAATCAAGTAACCATGTCAATAAAAGTAGGCATCTCTGAACACCTAAGCACATTTTTTAATTGTTCTAACCATATGGCGTTTGTATTTCTAAAAATCACTTGAATTTTAGATTGCTATTTAATTGCAGCAAAATAGTGTGATGCCAAATTAAACAGCTGGTTAGGAAGAGTGTCAAGGAGCGTGAAGACAAAGTTTAATTTCTTATATCAACCGTTTTTACATGATCCATGTCTTTCGTTTAAGATTGCACTTTCCATCTGGTTCAAACTCTATATTTTATTCACACAATATATACGTACACACACTTCTGCTTTAGAGATAACGACAGGACAGGTTCTGCTACCCGTTCCCTTACGCTTTCTGTTTATTTTATTCTCTATTCAAATAAGTAAATCCAACAATTATCACTTTAACAGTCTATATAATGAGACAGCATTAAGCCAAGTTCCTAGGAAGAAAGGAGTAAACTATTGCATCTGTATCACGCAGCTCTGCTGCTGCTGGTGGGGGTGCAGGAAACCTTTCCAGGCAGTTTAAAGCCGTACTGCAGCAAGCCACAATATCCCAGGCTTCGTGTAGCTTTCCATTAGCTGAATTTCTATCAAAATCATCATTACTGTTAGAACTACATAAAATTGCTGGGGATTCTATAGGAGAAAGGGAAAAAAAGATAACATCTATAATCCTTCCTTGCTTTCTGATGCACCCATTTAGAAAGTTATGTTTTACAAAAAACAATTGAAAGGTTAAAATCCTGCCTTCAATAAAGTGTACTTGATTCACTAACTCACCAAGTAATCGTACAGTGGCCACCCCACCAGTTGTTTCAAATACATATCTTGACTAAGTTATTTGTATATTAACTTTATCCTGAGGACAGTAATCCACATCTGTTTTCCATTACTCCTTAAAGGTTAAAATTTCAGCACAAATTCAACCCTCTTGTCAAGGTCAAGACCTACCTTTAATGAATGAAGCCAGTCTGAATGTAGAAACACTGGATAATAAATGACTTTGAAAGACGGGCCAACCAATGTCTAATATTGGACTAATATGCGGTGCCTCTTGATTATATGCTGGTATAAGTATTTGTGCAAATTTACAGTCCAGTACAGGAAATCTGTATCCCCATAACAATACCAGCTCCGTTCGTATGCAGTAACCCAAGCAGTCAATGCAGAAATTCTTAGGAACAGTTAGCTTTGAGTGTTCTGTATTTAAATATCAATACAATGACAGTATTTATTTTCTTCTTTCGGGTTTGCTATATAACAAATAGGCGACCGCTCTGGCAAGAGCACTTTGACAACTGCAAGCTTATGGCGCATGCTCACCCACGGAACTATGGGGATTGAAGTCTTTTCCTCATACGGCTATTGACTTCTGCATGTTGGGAGAACTACAGTCCTGAAAGGAGGCGAGATCAAATGCATCCATTCCCCAGGGGGAAGTGGTTGCAACCTGGATTACATTTAATATTAATGCAGCCCACAATCATTAGCTTTCAGAAGAAAAACTGGTGGGATACATTGATCTGGAAATAGAGATTACAATAAAAGCCTCCAGCAGTCTGACAGATGTATACATCAAGATAAAATAGATCAAATATACCTACCCAAAATAATAAATTAAATGCTAGTCACTAGCTAGTTAATTAAACTTCTAGTGCAAAATCACAACCTGACTTCCACTATGAAGAGATAAGACACTACTTTTTAATATTAGTTACAATATTTCTTAGCTGAAGTAAATGTTTTATATTGCAGTCACAATATTCTTGTTAAAATATAGTCTTACATCTGGGTATAACTTAACAGGTTTTATATGAGATTTTAAAAGTCAATTAAGATCAACATCTACATATTATGCTTACTTGTGCTATATAAATGCCCAAGGTAGTTTCCCACATGAGAAAGTCAATACCGAGTTTATGTTACTAGACAGCGTACCCTATCAATGCAAACTACAAAAAAAAGGGGGGGCGGGGTATTAAACAAGCAGTTAAGTAATTTAACACTCCATCTGCACATCAGTCAGCAGTTCCTCCTCCAAACCCTCCCTTCTACCAACCACATCTCTCCAGCTCCTCTTCAGAGATCAATATGCATCCTCAAACCATATTAATTGGTTATGTGTTCCGGTGTTTGGATTATTAATAGAACGCTGTTGTGACTTTCATAAAGTACATTCTGTGTAGTTCTGTATGTTGTATTTGTGTATAATTGAGATGTATCAGATTGGAAATGTGGGCCACAATATATTTTCCTATAGTGTCAGGAAAAGTTATATTAACATGTGATCAATGTTAATAATTAGTTTTCATTACAAAATTTAAATCTGGATTGTGTGAACATTAGTGCGTGAGGCTGCACACTGGTTGTTCATCAGAGGCTGGAGATATATGAGCAATAGTTGGAAGAAAGACAGTTGAAGCTAAGAAGGAGAAATAAGTGGAATTGTAGCTGAATTGTCAAGTGACTTAACTGCTTATTTCTTTGCTTTTACAGTTTGAGTTGGTGGGCTATGCAGTCTAGGAACTAAGTCAAAGCTGAAATGACCAGATTCTCAGCATTCTTTCCTAGACTCTTTGCTGCCACTCTGATTGCACAAATGGGCCAGGAAGCTGCTTTAATAGGGCATCTGAGGATTCTTTTGAACAGGGAATCTGACTAGCATAGAACTGGTTATATTGACTCTATGCCACTCCCTTATGCCACCCTACCATCAAATGGACAGAGTGCCAGGGCAGAAAAGGGTATGGCTGGACCAGTGTTACTGCCTCTAAGGAGGCTGTTCCAAGACAAAGCAAGAGCAAACTCGAGGGTGGTTTAACTTGCTCTGGGAGCTAAAATGGCTCCCTGCAACCTTGAACACTGAGGGAGCAGAGCCCTGACACACCTGACTGGGCCAAAACTTTTTTTGTCTCAATTTCCAAGCTTTTAAAATAATAATATACATGCTGCTATTCCCACAGATAGCAATCAGGATTTATCTGTATTATCCCTTGTAGCTCCCTGAATATCGGCAACAACTGCAATACATTATCTACCAATACACTTTCTTCTTCATCAGATACCTGGAGAGCTGCACTCCAATCCTCTTGTATCCTCCAATGGCCCCCATCAGCCCCTTACTGTCATCCCATCCACTGCATGTACCCCACCAAATCCCCATGAGAATAAAAGTTCAGAAGTGTGAAGTTCACTACATTTTGAACTCTTCAGGTGAAAGCCACCACTGCAGCTTCTAGCTCATGGAAATATTCCTAAATTGAAATAACTGATGTAATCTTCTCCAGTAGCCATGGAATGCTGTATTAGATATTTTGTAAGGATTCTCATTCAAAGTCCGATGTCAGGCAGCCCAGTCAACATACGTATGACCTGAAAGTGACAGCAAGTGCGTCACTGACTGCCTAATACGGGAGAGTTCTATTTTGGTCTATTGATCAGTGGCTGAATTGCTGTTCCATTTTGAAGGGGCAGCAGCCTAAACCCATTCAGGTATCCTTGATGACAGCTTCACTCTGCAGGTCAGCCGAGAAGATGGAGGAGGAGGATCTAGGCAACCTGAATATTATCTATGTCCCCTTCCCAAATACAGTAATCAGGAAAAGTGGGGAAAGCACACCATAATAAGACGACAGAATCTGGGTGCCGAAGGTCCTTCTCCTAATAAAAGGATCATTAGGGCGAAAAAATAAAGCTTTCTCCTACTAGAACTCTTTGGCAATTGGGAATAGGGAGGTCAGTTTAGAACTGCTCTCTCGAAACCATCAGTGGTTCAATTAATCAGGTGTCTGGCATTGGCTCATGTCAAATGATTCAAAGAAAGGTGTAACCCCAACAACTTGACATCATTTTGCAATATTTTATTATGAGAAAAGTGCCTTCTTGATATCAGTCCGTTTATACCTTGTATTTCATGCAGTTTATTCCCACATTTTGTAATTTGATCCTAGCTATGTAACTACAGATACTGATATACAAAGGCATTTTTAGCTTACTAAAGCTAGTAGAAATTTATTATATTATGGGGCACTGAGTTTCATTGAATAGAAATTAAAAAATTTAAAATGAATCTGGTGCCATATTTATCGTGTCTTAATTATAGGACAAAGTATGTATGAATGACCTCCTCTGTCAAGTGTTATTTTAAATATTACTTATGCTGAATTATCTCCCCTTTGTCAATATTAAATTGTAACTGCTTTCATATTTCCCAGTTACTTACCTGTGTTAGATCTCTCAAATTTCTTGATTCTTCTTACTTTTGACTAAACAAAATGATTCCATTAGAAAATGGTCACTTTGCTATTCAGCCCCTCTTCTGGGTCCTTATTAGAAGTTAGACTGGTGACTATTCATTACTGATCCCTAGATATTCCCTTATTATCTAACAGAAGTACTTTATCAAAATGTCTTTTTAAAGTCAAAATAAATTTGTTACCAAGTGATTTAATTTTCTACTACAGTCCCCCCACCCAATACCAGAACACCTCCCCATCCGATTCCTTATGGCCAGAGCACTCCCAGACCTGCTATGCCCAGTGCCGCCCCCCCGCCACCCGACCTTGCCACAAATGCACAGCTCCCTGCAGACCATCACCCTGGCCCAGGACCCTCTGCCCACAGCCCCACCACAGGTGCCCAGCACCCCACACAGAAATCCCACTCCCTAGTGCCCCAACATACAGAGATCTTCCCTACCCCCTCAAAGCCCAGCACCCACCCCCCCCAGACCCCAAGAGACCCACTCCCCCATGCCCTGCTTCCCAGCCACACTCACCAGCTCTGCTGGGAGGTGACTGTGTCTGCTGGGCTAAGCCGGCAGTGCAGCCAGGGCTGGTCCAGGGGTGGGAAATCGCTCTGGCCCCTCGGGAGTGATGCAATCAGCCAGGCCAGGGCCTGCCCCTTCTGGGCTCCCTCAGGACCCACTTGCCTGGAGGGGCTCAGCCAAGCCCCCGCTCCACTGTCCCACCCTTCCCCCCAACTGGCCGATACTGGCCAGGTTTCTGCACCAGTCCCAGGCAGCTCAGCTCCAGGGCAACAGGTGGGGCCCCACAGGAGATGGGAAGCAGAGACTGCCCAGAGCGGGAGATGCATTGGGGTCCAGCAGGGGGCAGAGAAGCTGGTGGGTGGGGCCAGAGGGAGAGGATTCCCTGGCTGGCCGGTGGGAAGGCTGAGAGGAGCGAGCCAGCGGTGTCTCAGGGCACAGTGCAAGCTGAGCAGGCCGGGACTCCTTCTGAGCATGGGCCCAGCTCCATGGCACCACTGTAAACCTGGTACTGGGCAGAGGAGTATGGAGGAAACGCGAGTGTGGGTAGCTGCCTATCCTGTCTTGTTAGGGAGGGAGATATGGAAAGCTGTTATTGTAACCTCCTCTGTCAGGGAAAGGAGAAGGCAAGTTCTTACTTTGCAGTGAACACGGAAACTGCATTTTTGTATGTATTTGAGATTGAAGTTGGACCCAGGTTGATAACACAAATTGGGGATAGGAGCTTCCTCATAAAAGAGGTGGTGGTGGTGAAATTAGACAACAGACAAAACCCACAATTTTTAATTATAATATTTTGGGTTCTGCCTCATGATTTTCGAACACTTGGGTTTTGCAATGTAGTAATATACACACTGTCAAGTGTTGTGCATCTCAGAATGCAGGCTTTAGGCGGCCTTGTCACATCTGCCCACAATTCAAGTGACAAAACAAGGTAGATCCCTTCCTCAAAGACTTCAGCTGAGCCTGAGAATCAGGTGATCATGGGTTCTGGTTTCACCTTTTCTTCTGAGTGCTGTTCACAAGGCTTACTACTATGATGACCTCATATCTCTACCCTAAAAGCTGGGCAACTAAAAGTTCCCTAATTTTTCAAATAAGGTAATTGAGAAGTTGCACAAATCACATCAAGACTGAGTTGCGAACCCAGGTCTCAGGTCTTGTTCTGCTGCCTTTCTGAAGGAATGAATCAAATCTATGTGCTTGACTAACTGGACTGTAACCATTGCTCTAACCACTAGACCACATACGGCACCCAGATCATGATGCGAACCCAGGAATTCTAATACCAAGCATTCCTCTACAGTCTCACAAATATTTGTTAAACAATTGACAGCAAGCTTCATTCTTGAAGGTGTAACATTTGAATTACCAGGGTACTGAATGCTATCTAAGGATATTGCTACGGAACTACGGTCTTACCTGTAGGTCACCATTTTTAATTTAGCCCTGCTCTGCTCCCTGTTAAAAATTGTTCCCATGTAACTGATATTTTGGTGACCTCCTAAATTTTTTTTTTTTTTGCACTAAAAGCTTGTTTTCAGTAAAACTGAATTTTAGACCAAATTTGAGTCGTCATTGCTCCTTCCAGCGTTCCTCTTTCAAATAAAACTTAAGGTGTTTACATGGCATGATTTACCCCTATTGAAGTTCTGCTATGTCATCTGTTTTGTCTCTATAATATTATACCATTCTCAGATATTATACTGGACTTCATTATGAATGTGTTGTTAACAGAGCCATCATTAAGGTTACACTGAGCTTTTTCAAGTGGAGTTTTAATTATTGTATTAGGTACAACGACAAGTAAATGTGTTTAGTATTTTAGGAGTTAAAAATTACTCCTTTCTGAAATGTAAAAAAATCTTAATGTTTTTCACTCCTTATTCATGGCTTTGCTTCTACATTTAAATCTGTAGGTAAACAGAGTTAAACAAAATTTCAAGCATAGATAATTTTTTTCCAATAAAAAGTTATGAGAATTATTTTTTGAAACAGCTTTTGTTAATGTTAGAAAAGGCAACAGAGAAAATATTTATGAAAACAATTGAGAGGCAGCCCATATAGACCCTCAACTCTGGAAAGCTCTGAAGAGTATGAAGTAATCTTTACCCTATTCAGCTCCTTGACATGTTGAATATATGCAAGGAAACCTGCTCTGAACTGAGTCAATGAAGTGTTAAATTTTAAACACATAAAATGCTCCACGGATTTAGACTCCAATTCTGCAAATGCATCCGCCAAGGTGGACACTTGTTCCCATTCAGAGATCCATTGAAGTCAATGACCTCCATGCAAGTGCAGAAGTCCAAACACAGATACATTTGCAAGATCAGGGGCTATGCTATGAGCAGTTTTCCTTGTACTTCCTCTCAAACTTGGCTGAGGTAAGACAGTTTACCTATCCTCTGCCCATTTATTGAAGCAGAAGATTGTAAAAATTCATGTCAGATGCTTGGAAAGAGCTGTAGAGAAATATATTAATCTGGTGCAGAATTTTTTGTTGTTTTTTTTTTTATTAACATGAACTCCGAGGAGCCTGGCATTGCAGAAAACTATGCACTCAAGTAATTTCCTATGCCAAATAATTAAAGAACTTTCAAGACTGTTAATGTTTTCTTCTTTAAAAAAAACAAACAAAAAAACCTCAAGGACATTCTCCCATTAAAATGTGTTAACTTTAAGTTCAGACAACTGACATAATATAAAACTCTTATGAAAAACACAACTACAACTTGACCATTAAATAAATAAGTATTTAAAAGAGATTAGTAAAGACAATTTATATAAATATTCTGTTCTTACTGTTCACACATACCATTCACTGAAATACTGACTTGTGCAAGTTCCTTCCAACAACCTTAAATCTGATACAAAATATGCTTGCAGACTTTCAATATATACATCACAAATTAAATTTTATATATTCAAATATATATACACACACACACACACACACACACACACACACACACAGAGAGGTGGTATGTATATTGAATGGCATATAATATAGAAAGCTCGTGAGGAAGGTGTTGCTATTTTTCAAAGAGAAGAAAAAGGAAAGAGGGAAAACTGTAACTACTAGAAAGTTGTATTGCCTTAACTATAACATAGAGCTATAAATTAACTTCACATCATATAATCCCCCTAGTGTGGATGAAGTTATATTGATTTAAAAGTGCTTTATACCAGTATAGCTATTCCCCTACAGGAAGGTGAATAAGCTATATCAGTACAAGATACCTTTACACCAGTGTAACTACATATGCATTAGGGCTTGTACCATTTAAAAAAAAAAAATCACATCCCTAAAACAATTGTTCCTTCACAGGCCTTATAATCTATTAATACCTTGCTCTTTGATAAAGCTTTTCGTAGCCAGAATGACATTTACAACGATTACCACCAGACACAAACAAACAAACAAACAAACCCCACATCATCAAAAACCCCATCAGAATTTCCTATAGCCAGGAAGGGAAAAGAGTCAAAGACTCCACAAAGTCCACTAGGACCTTTGCTATGCCATTCAATTTCTAGAATGATAGGTGCTAGTACAAAATCTTAACAGAGAACTTTTTGGTAAGTTTATTTATCCTCGTTTGATCATACTTCTGTAACAGATATCTAATATGTGTAAACTTGGGAGAAAGTGATAAGACATCTGTTCTGAACTCTTCTATAAATATTGATAGCTACTTTAGATTCCATAGTGAATTTACTGGAAGAAAAGATGCAACCTAAAATTCAGTAGGGTGCATACAAAACCTTCAGATAAAAGGGAGCCTCAGGCTTAGAGAAACTTATTTAAGGTATTTGTTGACAAATATAAACAGACCATAGTACAGGCAGTTGGTGATAACCTAAAGATCTCCTTTTTACATAAAATAGATGTGTTTAGTTTGGGAGACACCAAAGAATCAGCTTATAGACCCTTCTCAAAAAGGCCTGTTCTGTGCACTATGAAGTGATCAATGCAGACAGAAGCTATTTACATTAATGTGTGGGCCTTACAAAATTGTTTTCAGACTTATCCTACTAGGCTAGATTTATGGACTACATTAACAAGGCAGTGGCTGATAGGACTGATGTGGAAACACTTTTCATGTATATCATTTCAGTAATATTTTATTGACATTAACAGAACCGTGTGGGAAAACTTGGCTCCTGAGCCTGTAAACATTTAAATACATGTGTAACTTTATTAGTGAAACATGTCCACTGAAGTTAAAAAGACAACTGACATGAGTAAAGTTATGCAAGTACTTTAAATGTTTGCAGGATCATAGCCTTAAACAATATCAATATGTACTACAGCTAGAACTTTAATATTTTAAAATTAAATTTAAATTAATATTATTGTTTATTTTAACTTCTAGTTCTGTGGTAATAACACTTGCTAAAATTAACGAGATAATACAATTGATAGTGTGTTGGCCTTTGACCTGCACCCTAGCATCCTTAGCTACATTTGTAGGAGACAGAGCTATGTAAATATATTATATAAAGAAGCCCACAATATGAAAGAACTTATGATATGGCTGGGATGCTGCTCAGGAGCTTTTATCTTTATCTCTAATTTATGTAAAAAGAAAAGGAGTACTTGTGGCACCTTAGAGACTAACAAATTTATTAGAGCATAAGCTTTCGTGAGCTACAGCTCACTTCATCGGATGCATTTGGTGGAAAAAACAGAGGAGAGATTTATATACACACACACAGAGAACATGAAACAAACATGTGTGTGTATATAAATCTCTCCTCTGTTTTTTCCACCAAATGCATCCGATGAAGTGAGCTGTAGCTCACGAAAGCTTATGCTCTAATAAATTTGTTAGTCTCTAAGGTGCCACAAGTACTCCTTTTCTTTTTGCGAATACAGACTAACACGGCTGCTACTCTGAAACCTCTAATTTATGTATTAGTTAAACTTTAGGCTTACTAAAACTATTATGCTCTTAGAGTTTGTGATAAGCACAATAAAAGATTAAATAAAATTAACTATCCCTCCTCTCCCCAGCCGTGCAGTGTCCAATTCCTACCAAGAACTTGCCATTTTGACTCCCAGAAGTGCCTGCATGGTGGTGTAGTTGTAAATTTACAGTTTTAGAAGTGATTTGGTAATATATTAAGACACTACACCCAAGAGGCGCCGACTTCTGCTCCCCCCCTCTGCCTCCAGCCCTGCCCCGACTCCACTCCTGCCCCGCCCCCCTTCCAACCCCTTCCCCAAAGTTGCTGCCCCAACTCTGCCCCCTCCCTGCCCCTATTCCAACTCCTTCCCCAAATCCCTCTCCTGGCCCCACCTCCTCCCCTGAGCGCATCACATTCTCGCTTCTCCCCCTCCCTCCAATTGGCGGCAGCAAGGTGGGAAGCGCTGGGAGGTAGGTAGAGGAGCAGGGACATGGTGCACCCAGGGGAGGAGGCGAGGTGCGGGGGAGCTTGGCTGCCAGTGGGTGCAGACCACCCACTAATTTTTCCCCATGGGTGGCTCCAGCCCCAGAGCACCCAAGGAGTCGGTGCCTATGCTACACCCTATTACTGTATATTATAGCCACAAAACAACAAGACAATCATGTGGACCAGGTACCAATCACTATTGGTCATTCCTTGTCTAACAAGACTTAGGTTGCAGGGATATTCTCTATAGGTATTCTAAAGGTGAAAACACCTCAAACTGCTCTTTATTAACCATCTCTGACAAACACCATGGAAAGTATGGCATCAACCTTTCCATGGCCAAAGTAGGGTGATCAGATAGCAAGTGTGAAAAATCGTGACCCTTTCTTTTTCAGGGGGTAGCAATAGTTTGCTTATATAAGACCAAACCGTTAATATCAGGATGTATGGTCACCCTAAGCCAAAGTGACACAATGTAGGATCTTCATACATCAGTACAGAAGTGAGAGTTGAGAGTGAAGGACAATAAGGAAAGAAGAATGGAGAGATTTGGTAGATGTAGAGATGGCATCACAGCTTCATCTAGAGAAATATGTACATTACATTACGCAAGGATGACTTTTTAGAAAGGAGTTATTTTTTCTCCATGAGAAAGTGTACCTACAAGCTAAAACAAGAAAATTCACACTATTCCCAGATTCCTTTTGGGTATCTCCCTTGTGCCTCATAGTACAGCTAGGGGAGGTGAGTTTTGCTGCCTAAGCGCCACTTCAGTTATTTACTTAGGGATATCCTTAATGAGGACTTTTAAGTGCAAGGCTCTACTGAAGTATGAGGGGAAATTAACAAAGGGTGCGTGTGTTTATTTGTTTTTGGCAATAACTCCCCATAAGGAAACAAGTATTTAGTAATTTCACTTGAATCATGTCAATTACCACCCGCCTCAGCAGCCTGTTAAACTAAAAGTCAGGTACTCAGCCCGACTCCCTTTCTCGCTTACTCACGATTTACCCGAGACCCCTTTCTTCTGAAAGGGGATCTCGCGGGGGGCAAAAGCCGCGTTGGAGGTCCAGACACTAAATAGCAGCCCCTGTTTATGTCGCACGGGGGGCGGAGAGGACACTCCTATGTCCCCAGGAAGGGGAGACAGGGCGGGGCTGCAGGTTTACAATAAAGTACTTGGGGGAGGGTATAATCTACTCCCCACAGTGGCCCCACGCTGCCCCGGAGCGCGATACACGGGCCCCACTAGGAGAATGTGACAGAGCAGCCACTTTACTGAGAGGGGAGCGAGCGAAAGGCTCTTCTCCCCCTCCCCGCCTACAGGCCCTCAGGGAAGGGAGGAGGGAGGCGCTAGCAAGAGAGCGACCCCGCGGGGAAGGCGAGGGGACAGGGTGCTGACCTTTCCACAGCAAGGGCGCCCATCCCGCCGCGTCCCCCTCCGAAGGCGGCGCCCACCTGCCCCGCACTCGACACCGGGGAACGGTAGCAGCAGCCGCAGCGCGCGCCCTGGGGGCCTTTAAATCCCCTCAGTAGCGGCAGGCGCGGGGACTACATCTCCCATGGTGCGCCGCTCGCCGCTCGCCCCCCTGCCCCAGCGCTCTGACGCGAGGGGGCGGGCGGCCTGGCTCTTACCTCACAGAGGTGCCGCCCCCCTTTCCGCTTGCTCAGTCCGCGCAGCGTATGGAGCCTGCGGCCCGGACCTCATAGGAGTCACCCAGGGCCCGTCTCGCCTTAGCGGCCTGTCCTGTGCCCTGCCTGCTGCGGGAGGAGCTCCCCGTATCCCCTGCGCTCGTGACAGGCTTCGGGCCCGGTATTGGGCCGGCTCCTCCTGATATCGCTGCTGCAGCGGGGCCTCCGGGGCCCCCGCACCCGGAGAATATGTCGGACCAGGCGGGCTTGGCGCTGCAGCAGACCATGGACAGGTACGGGGGAGAGAGGGTGCGTGTGTGGTAGTGGGGGTGAGTTCGATACCAACATGGATACAGGGAGAGAGGGGGGCGAGTGTGTGAGCGGGTGCGTCCAGGCCTAGGGTGGTGGGGAGACATAGAGGGGGAGGGGGAGTGTGCGTGGGGTGGGGGTAACCACACAGATGTAGGGGAACGTGTGTGGTGGGGGAGCTCTTGTATGTTCATTCTCCATGAACTTGGGTGTTTGATTGTTTCACTTGTGTGTGTACCAGGCGCTTTAGGGAGACTACATCTCAGTGAAGTCTGAGTCTCAGAGAGATGGTCTCAGATACGGCACCAGGAGGTTTATGGAAAGTAAAGTTCTGGGATTACTTGTTTTTGTACAGTGTTTAGTCTAATTCCATGAGGGTGGCATGAGAAAACTGTGGGGCAGACTATGGAAAGAAGTGGAGGAACGTTTGCCTTTGGTTAAGGCACTGTATTGGGATTCAAGGTACTTTCTGGCTCTGCCACAGGCTTCCTATCTCACCTTGAATAAATCACTTAGAGGCTATGTATCTTATCTATAAAGAATGGTGATAGCACTTTCCTATCTTATAGGGACGGTGTAAGGATAAATTAATCAGTGCCTGCGAGTTGCTTAGGTACTAGGGGATGTGTGTCTAGAAAGACTTGGGAAGGGTTGTAAAAGTAAAGGAGTATTACTTGTGAGGGTTCTAGAGGACACTACTGTAGGCATAGGAGGTCTCATGGAAGAAAGTTTGGAGATGCAGGTAGGAGAAAGCTGAAGAAGAGAAGTATATGACCCGCAAAAGAAAAACAAATGTGTTTGTGCATTTGTTGTTGCTTTATGATGTTAGCTGATACATAAGAATGGCAACGCTGGGTCAGATCAATGATCCATCTAGTCCAGTATCCTATCTTCTGACAGTGGTGGTGCCAGATGCTTCAAATGGTGGAACAGAACAGGGCACTTTTTTGAGTGATCCACCCCCTGTTATCCAATCCAAGTTTAGGGACACTGAGAGTATGGCGCTGTCTGTCTAACCATCCTGGCTAATAGCTAAGTTCATGGAGGACAAGTCCATAGATATCTAATTTTTTTTTAACCCAGTTGTACTTTTGGCCTTCATAACGTCCCCTGGCAATAATCCACAGGTTTACTATAAATTGTGTGAAGAAGTATTTCCTTATGTTTGTTTTAAACCTACTGCCTATTAACATAAGAACTAGGGTCACCAATGAAATTATGTGAAGGGGTAAATAACACTTCCTTAATTATTTTCTGTACACCATTTATGGTGTGGAGAACCTGTCAGTCCTTCATCATAAGGAAGCAAACAGGGTACAAACCCAATGTGTTTCTCCTTTTACAGGTCACCTTTAAGGAAAGTGGAATTAGTGAAATGTAGGTTGCCATCAGAAGAGTGATGGACTCTAAATTATGTGAGGAAGGGGAACAGCTGTGTGCAGTGTTTACGGTGGGAATGAGGAGTTTGATCAAGGAGGAGGATGAGGGTGGTGGGAAAGAGAGAAGCAGATAAATTTGGTGTCTGCATTTTGGATAGGATGGAAGAGTGCAAAGTTAAAGTCAGGCCAGCCAGAGAGAAAGATAATTATAATCTAGGCAAGAGATTATCAAGGAGGTTGCTGTAATGTAGGCAAGAGATTACCAAGGGTTTTGGAAGCAGGAATGAAAAGAAAGTTGGATTTTGGAGCTACTGAGAGGGAGCTGTGTCAAGGTGAACAACAGCATGGATATGAGAAGTAAAGAAGAGAGGAGACAAGGAAGAAAACAAGGGTGGAGAGAGGATGGTGGAATTACTGTGAAGAACATTCTGAAAAAAAGATCTGGGGGAACATTGCAAATCCAAAACAGAACAGGTTGTCACAATGGAATGTGTCCACTTCAGTATCTTCTAAGTTCCCCTCTTTGTAATGCTAGTATTTCTTTTCTTGCTTCTGATAAAATGGGTTCTTTAGTGTTGTACACAAGTCCTAAAACACATTTTGGAGGCTCGTTCCAGCCCCACATACGGATGTAATATCTCATCACAACTGTGTAGCTTGTTCCAGTGAAAAAATCTTCTAAGATGGTAACAACCTGAGTTGCTTTACACTCAGTCTCATTATCTCCGTTGTGGGTTAGTATGTTAATGAGAGGTAATAGACTGGTAAATGGATACAGTGACCTTTAAAGGCCTGAGGGGGGTGGACCAAACAAACACTGGGGTTGTGGTGTATTTTGCTGCTTTATGAATTTGGAAGACACAAATGTTTTTTCTAAGTAAAAACTGTTTTGGGCTTGCTTTTTTTTTTTTTTTTCCTTCAGGTTGTGTGTATCATGGAAGACTCTTTAGGGCATTGCCTACACTAGAAAAATTACCCATTGGCAAGTGTCAGTAACAAAACATGTTCAGCAGTGTTTCAAAACCCAGGTCTGTATTTGCAGTTAAACAGTACTCAGCACCAGTTCAACTGCATCCATTGTCAGCAATAGGTAATTTTTCTAGAGTAGACAAGGCTTTTTGGAAGATGAAAAAATAATGAAAGTTAAAGATCACAAGAGACTTAAAGATGAACAGTTGAAGGGGAAAAGACTTTTAATCTGACATGACCTTGATTAGTTCCTATGCCTTATGAACACTTTGGTGAAAGAGGATGTGTTTGTTAACGATTTTACATGCAACCTGTTGACTCAAGGTGTCTGAACTCACCATACACATCACTGACAATATCCTTCCCAAAGAAGTCCTCCAGCAAAACTAGGGAACACTAGACTTGATGCTCCAGATATTTCTAAGGTAAAAAACAAGCAGAAAGTCACCTTTTTTTTGCAATGGCTCTAAGTATACAGGCAGCATGAAAGATGGTAGAGAGGCAAGTATGAGAAAATGACAGTGGTAAGAAGGAGTAAGCTGGGAAGAGTTTGAATTTAATTGAGAATGCAGCAGGGTGCCCAAAAAGGGAATTTAGCGGTACTGACATGTATATAACATCAGTCAGTATGGATAACACTCAGTGGTATTTCTTTCTGATGGAAGAAAGGTTACAAAAGCCCAAGAGAAGGGTAGTGTTCCTATGCATTGTACTTGCCAAGGTCATATAGATATGTGTAATTGCTTTCATTATGTTTTGTATGGTGGTCAACAAGAGAAACCTTAATATTTGGCTCCAAAAAATATGAGTTCATGGGTTTTCAACATTGGGTTATGAACAAATGTCAAGGGAATTACAGCTACTCTTTCTTTCTACTTTGTCCTGTTGATAAATGAGAGGAGGTTCTTGGGTAGATACCCAGCTACAGTAGAACCTCAGAGTTACGAACACCTTGGGAATGGAGATTGTTAGTAGTTCTGAAATGTTTGTAACTTCGGAACAAAACGTTATGGTTATTCTTTCAAAAGTTTACAACTGAACGTGGCCTTAATATAGCTTTGAAACTTTACTGTGCAGAAGATAAATGTTGCTTTTAAACCCTCTGAATTTAAATGAAACCAGCACAGAAACAGTTTCCTTACCTTTCAGATTTTTTAAACTTTCCTTTTATTTCTTAAGCAATTTACATTTAACACAGTATTATACTGTATTTGCATTTTTGGTTTTTTTCCTCCTCTCTGCTCCTGCCTGATTGCGTACTTATGTTCCAAATGAGGTGTGTGGTTGACTGGTCAGTTCGTAACTCTGAGGTTCTATTGTAGTTGGAAAAAGGTGTGATGGTATGGAAAAAGTTGAGAATCACTCTATTAGTGTCTGATATCAGCTGAATGACTACTGTTATAATTAACACCATATCAGGGTGGCTGGATTTATTCAGTTTTTAATCATGATTTAAATTAGCAAGCAGGAAATCTTGATATAAAGAAATTATTTTAATCTTGTTTTGCCTTTGTACTACTTAGTTATTTTCCTAAAGAAAGGTTGATTCTCTTTGATTTCTAACTAAATATAGACCTTACTTTTTGCTGATCAGGAGGAGTTACTATACCAATCCACATTTGTTTAAGCAATTTATATAGCTCAACATACATTTATTTGGATTATTATGATAGAAAATGGAGAATGATGCTTTTCTTATTTACTAGATTTTTTTTTTTTTGCTATTTATGTTAAGTTGCTTTGGGGGTGGAAATTGGAATTCAATTAAATGCACAAAAATAGTATTTTATTTTTTAAATATTTGAATAAAGAAAAGTTATGAAAACATGTTTTACATTTTAAACTGATTTAGACAAAGTAGTATCTGTGGCTAATGAATTGAACCGATTATTTCTGATCACCATTTCCTTCAGAATTTTAGAGTAATAGATCTCATCCTGTCACACCTCATTTTTATTCATATATTGGTAGAGAAAAACAAGCTTTTCTGCTTTTTCAGCTTCCAGTCAGTTTTTCAATTTTGGATGAACTAGTCATTACATTGCATTAGCTGAATAATCTGAAATGAAGAAAATATTCTCTCTGTACCTGCAGAAGAGGCTACTGCTGTCAAAAGCTGGTTTAGCACTTTAACATACTCTGGTTCCAGGTGTTTAGCCAGTGACTTTCACTATGGTTTGACTTTCTTTAAAACTTCAGCAGCAAATTTGTACTGCTTGAAAAATTTTTTTATTTAATTTAAATGATTGATAGATTTTAGTAACTTTAGGCCTTAATATAGTTTGTCGTCATTTCAAATTTAATTTTAAATATTCTTATTTTTAAAAAGAAAAATGTACTGTATTTTAAAAACTTGATTTAAATAAAGTAAATTTTTGTCCACTTTGAGTACGATTATCACTTCTGGTTTCAATTTTTTTTTTCTCATTGATATGAAGGCATGAATGTTGAATAAGTACACTATTGCAGGAATATATAAGTATAGGATATTCTGTGTACAGAATTTCTGGTGTTGACGTATTTGATAACTACATAGTAAGCAGTATAATTTAAGAACAGTGAACTTTCTGTTTTTTAATCTCCTCTTTACAAGTGAGATTTTAGTGTTTATAGTTAGGGGCTGGTAGGAATTTCTGCTATCCCTCTGAGTGACTGTTCTCAGATGAACCTATTTTTCATATTTTATTTTAGTATTTATTTAAATCTGACATCTGGCTGAAGCAGACATACTAGCTGTTACCATTTATCCAATATTCAGAGTGCACTTGCCCTAAAAACACCAAACCATTACATTTCATAAATTAAAGAAATATTAATAAATAAAATTAATTTAGTGTGGGGTTTTTTAAGTGAAGAGAAATTTTCTTAATTAAAAACGAATTACACTGTTGCATTACATTATTGAGCCTCCAACATGGTAACCTATGTTCAAAACATAAATGCAACAATCTGAATCCTTCCTGAGCTGTCAGTCATCGCTTAAGGTACAAACAAGACTCCGCCATCCTTGTCTATCCTGGGCCACTCTTTGCATGTCCTCTGTTAAGTCCCAAACATTTTCCCTTTGTACTGTTTGACAGAGGTATTCTTTAGATTGATCCCTTTATGTTGCTCCAGCTGCCCAATGGCATGCCTGCGGTAGCAGATGCTCCTGCTTCATTCTTAACGCAGATATTTCCCTCATTTTTTGGATAATTTTGGAGATAAGTTGTTGAACTGTAACAAATCTCAGCGTTAGTTGTACATTCATTTCTGTTTAACCACCTAATGTGTTTCTGAGGCATTTGGATCCAGCTTTCACATCTATACCTTGAACTGGAATTAATATGTAAGATGAAGATTTTTAGTTGGTCTTCAAATTGTAGAATTGCTATAACCAAATCTTGTTTAAGCTGATGAATGCCACTACATCTTTGCCAGTTTGTGACATGATTTCCTTCTGGATATCTCTGTTGGCTTGCATGTTACTGCCAAGATATGTGAATTGACCCACCTCTTGTATCCTTTATCTTTTAGCAAAATGCTTGAGATGAGCGTTTCTAGGGTACTTATTATATTTGATTTTTCATAACTGATTGACCCAGACTTTTTTGCATGTACAGTCTTTTAGTCTTTGCTTTCATGTTGATTGAGCTGTCACTTAGGTTTTGCTGATGACGTAATTTCTTCTAAGAGTTCTAGTGTACTGCTAGCCTTGTGATATCTGTGTTACAACTTTTCCTCATAACGAAGTCAAAGGCAATGCCAAATAGAGGTGAGAGAATGCATCCCTGTGAGACACCAGTGTCTGTTAAATCATTCGGACAAGTCCCCATTTACTTGAAACTGTTCATGCTGCATCTTGATAACTTTTTATTGTCATACCTGAATGCTTCAAGATGTTCCAGAATGAATTGTGATGGATGCTGTTTAAAAAACACACAAACTTTATGCCGAGTGGATTCCCCTGTATAGTCAAGTTAGTGAAACAGATTATATATACAAAGCGTTCTCAAATGGAAAAAGTAAACCAACTGATTTTTTTTTCCTTATCTTTCAATTATAATGATCTCCAGGTGCCATCAGTAACAGCAGGCAAAAAGAACATATAAGAAGTATGGCTTGTAAGTTGATGTCCCTTTTTAATGCATTTGTTTTAAATATTTTTTTGTGCGCCAGAGAGTGTATATCCTTGCACTACCTAAAGGAAATTGGAAACTTTATTGAAATGGCTTGGGGTCATCTGAGTTCACACCACTCAGAATTTATTAATGGACTCTATCTTTGCATTTCCTGGCTTTTACAGTTTGTTTTTGTCATAGCAGCAATAGAACTTGAAGGATTGTTCTATTTTTGAAAAGATTTTAAATGTCAAAGTTAGCATACCCAACAGTTGCCCTGTCCTTTATTTACTTAATGTTTGTAATGTCCATCTACTATTTATTATATGCAGGGGCATTTTCCCAAAACATAATTCAGTGCCACTTAAACTAAAATTCAATATTTGGTATCTTGCATTAACACAATACATGTTGTAACAGCGTGGCACCCACCTCTCATGAGTGCCCCCTTCCGGTCGGGTGTGTCTGCAGTTTTTAAACCAGTCCCAGCCCTGGTATTGGGCTGTACCCCCAACGCTTCCTCCCTGGAGGCAATTGGTTTTACCCTCTTGGTTTGTTCTGGCCCCAACTTTCCAGCTGCCTCCTGACAGTTCAATCCACTTCTGGGGGTTAACTGCTGTCCAATTGTAGCTCCTTACCCACTGGCCTGTGGGTGGGGGGGGGGGGGGGACCCGGGCTCACCCACTATTCTGGATCCCAGCCCAGGGACCCTAAGAATAGCAGCTACGCTCTGCCGTGTCCCTTTAGCAAAACTGCTTTCAGTTCCCTGGGCCACTTCCCCTTGGCCCCAGCCTTGATTGACACCTTGCCTTTAGCTCAGGCCCTTCTAAATTCAGGACCAGCAGGCAGCCAGGAGTTCTTCCTCATTCCTGTAGACCCTACTAGTACTGAGCTGTCCATTGTACTGGAGGTCCCTTTGGCTAGCCAGGAGCACTACCTGCACTCCTCTAGCTCCAGCAAGGAACCACTTGTCTCTGGCACTGCTTTTTATAGGGCCCACTTGAGCCCTGATTGGCTGCTCCCTGCAGTTTTCTGGGACTAGTATGGCAAGGACCTCCAGCAGAGGGCCTAATCCATCCCGTCATAGACATGTAATGGGGGATAAATGCTTCCATATCTAATAATGTTCAAATTGTCGTTTAAAACAGTATTGATTTTTAAAAAATCACTATATCTTGACAGTGATCTCTTTAAACTCCAGATATCTAAGGATAAAATTTAGTTAATAAATGGTAAAGAAAGTTAATAGATAAAATAATAAAGTCAACCTTTTATTCCTATGGAAAATTAAACCTTTCATAGCAGATATAAGGTAATTTGTGCTTGTCACCCTTTTGACTGGAAGTCTGGAGGAATTGGAAGTTTGGAGGAAGCTGTTCTCAGTGGATCTAATGTCTTATGTTCGCTCCTTGCTAACAGAATAATGGCTATAAGCCAAGATAGTCATTCCTATTCCATTTGCAGACCAAGGCCTGGTCTATACTACAAAGTTATGTCAATACAAGGCAGCTTACCGTGACCTACTTGTACACATATCTGCACTGAAATTGATCTCCTACCGCTGTAAACACCCTGTTATTCTGACATAGTAACACCACCTCTCAAAGCGGTGCAGAGCTATGGTTGATGTACTTAGGCTGATGCAATGTGTATGTAGACACTGCATTATTTATGTTGACCCTAAATTTCCTCCAACAGCTGTCCCATAATGCTCCACACTGACTGTTGTGGTCGCCATTGTGAATTCCATTGCCCATTGTGAATTCCACTCCTCCCCTTAAAACCCCATGAATTTTTGAAAATCCTTTTCCTGATTGCCTGGCTTGGCGAGCATATCTAGCAGCTCTCTGTTGTTGAGTGCAACTGCCCAGCTAACCATGCTGGCCACACTCCAAGTTGGAGTAGACTGGCGATATTGGATCACCTGAGCATGTGGGAAGAAGAGGCTATGTAGGCACAGCTCTGAATCAGCCAGAGAAACGTCAACATCTGTCAGCAGATTGCTATGGGGATGCAGCATAAAAGCTATGACGGGACCAGCAGCAGTGCTGTGTGAGAACCAGGGAGCTGCGGCACAATCAATCCAGTGCCATGCCGCACACTTGCCGCTTTTACGAAGAGCTCTATGCCCTATTCAATGGGGAAACACCTCTGCACAGCACCATGGATACTCTAAGTAGCCCAAGTCTGAGGCCCCTGCCATGAACAGTGAGGATGAGAAGGTAGTAGATGAGGAAGAGAAATATGGGGATCAGGTGATATGGGGGGCATCCATCTGGTCAGGGAGTCGGGGCCTGTTTTTTTGACTCCACTGCAGTCTAGTCAGGTCTGCCAGTCAAGCACAGGTGAGTCCAGTGGAGGGAAAAGAACCTCAGGTAGATAAATAGCTACAGGTATGATACCCCCTAAGTAAGTAGGACACATCTTTTGACTTTTCATTACTTTACTTGTGCTAGAAGAGGTAATGGTGCAATCAAGAGAGATTGAGGTATTATCAGCTTTTCATTTATGTGGGTGTTGGGAGGGGGGTATGCAGAGCAATTTATTTATGTGCACTGGGATGTCCCTGGAATCCTCTTGAGAGATCTCGATGAAACTTTCATGGAGGTACTCTGCAGTCCTCTCCCAAAGGTTTCTGTGAAGGGCTGCCTTATTTCTTCCTCTGTGGTAGGACACTTGCTCATACCACTCAGCGATGACTTCAGCAGGCACCATTGCAATATGCAGGCTAGCAGCATATGGCCCATGGCAACTTTGGGATGCCAGCAGTTCTCTCTGCCTTTGTTACCCTCAGGAGTGAGATATCAGTGAAAATCACCACTGCCTGTGGAAAATAGTGCCTGTATTCAGTGTCATTGCCCTATACTTCATGCAATTGAGCAATTCCCTCCTCATTTCCCCAACACCCAGTGGGCCATACTTACTATGGCTGGTGCTGTGACTAGTGTCGTGCACAAGCAATCCCAAAGAGAATTAGTTTGGCATCTTAAATTTCACTTTCCATAGTGAATACACTGACAGTGGTACCTCTGTGTGTTTTATTGGCAGTTGCTGCCACTGCAGACTTCAGGGTCTCTTCCCCCTACACCCCACACACCCCATGCTCATGGAACGCCTGAGCCAGTAAGGTCCTATATCAGATCATGAGCACAGGGCCTGGTCCGGAGGATGAACATTATAGACAGCCTGGAGAAGGAAAGAGTGGAATAGAGAGAGGTCCAGGAGTCCCTGTAGGAGTAAGAGGGAGATGCACCAGGACATAATGGAGCTTCTCGTGCAGGTTCAGCAATCCCGGGTTCACCTCCCTCTGTGGCCCATGGGAGAACTCAATAGCGGGACCTCCCTATACCCCCCCCAGCATCACACATGGCATCAGGTGTTGCTGCACTACCCCTACCACTCCACCCTGGGTGATGTTAAAAACAATCACAGCTTCACATTCACTAATCTGTGAAAGTCACAGTTGGTGTATGTATAGTTGAAATGGACATGAATGTTCTTTCGCCTTCAGCAGTTTTGTTCTATTTAAGTTTTATTAAGTTCTTAATGTATTTGTTTTAAAATGGCACATTTTTTGCACTGATTTTGTTACAGAATAATAATCTATTATTTGGAACATAATTCATCTTTATCAGTTCACAACATATGCTGCTGAGTGCTCCGCAGTTCTGAAAGCAACCAGTTACCTGTAACTGTGCAGTATCATACAACTCATAGGAACAATAACAAAAACAATTAATAGGTGCATTGACAATGTTATATTCTTTCTTTCATATAATTACTCTGGCTCACTTTTAGAATGGTCTTTCAAAGCCTCCCTGAGCTGTATAGCTCCATGTTCAGCTCTTCTAATAGCCCCTCTGTCTGGCAGTTGAAATTCAGCAGACAGCCACTCCACTTCTGCACACCACCCCAGAAACTTCCCCCATTTGCTACACAGGTACTATACAGGACATAGCAGGCATCCTGCAACCATCACCATTGGGATATCTTTCTTGCTGAGGTCCAATCTTGTGAGTAGACAATGCCAACCACCCTTCAAATGACCAAAAGCACATTCAACTGTCATTCTGCACCTGCTGAGCTGCTAGTTGAACCTTTCCTTGATGCTCTTGAGGTGGTTGGTGTATGGCTTCGTGAGCCAGGGGAGCAAGAGGTAGGCTGGGTGCCCCACGATCACTACTGGCATTTCAACATTGGTCATGGTAATCCATCGGTTGGGAAACATAGTCCCTGTTAGTAGCTTTCTGAATAATCCTGTGGGTTTTCCCAGACCTGCCCATATTGATTTCAGTGAAGAGTTCCTGGTGATCCGCCAATGCTTGCATAACCAGAGAAAAGTAGCTCTTTCTGCTGATGTACTCAGTGGCAAGGTGGTCTGGTGCCAAAACAGCAATACACATGCTGTCTGTCACTCCACCATGGTTTGGGAACCCCGTAGCTGAAAAGCCATCCACTATATTCTGCACATTGCAGAGAGACAGTCCTACAGCAGGAGGTGATTAAGGCCCTGCACACTTGCATCACAACAGCCCCTGCAGTGGATTTCCCAACTAAAACTGATTCCCGACTGACTGGTAACTATCTGACATTGCAAGTTTCTACAATGCGATCACCAGTCACTTCTCCTCTGTCATTGCAGCTCTCATTTTGGTGTCCATGTGCTGGAAGCCTGGGGCAAGCTCAGAGCACAGATCTAGGAATGTGGCCTTGCACATAGAAAAATTCTGCAGCCACTGCTTGTCATCCCAAACCCGCATTATGATGCGATCCCACCAGTCAGTGCTTGTTGCTTGGGCACAGAAGAAGTGCTCTGCCATTTGCAGCTGAATTGGTTCTTCCACAGCAATCTGTCCTCCAAGGAATTGTCATATTCCCCACTCATTTGGTAGTTCTTGCGGCTCTGCAACTATTGAAGGATTGTGCATCCTGTGCCTGCAATGCTTATGACAGTAGTGCAGAGCTATGCAAAATTGTCACACTGAAGTGCAATGGAAAATTTGAAGGCACTGGGGGAAGGTAGTCAGAAACCCATCACAGTTGCAAGCAGTCTCTCTTTTATAACAATTCATTATAGCGCTGACTTGGACAGCTGCAGCAGCACAGGAGCTAGCAAACAGAGCTCTAAACAGGGGAGTTTGAGTGGGAGTTTGCAAGGGGAGTTTGGATTGTGGTGCTTGTTTGGGGTTTGCTTTTGCTGGGGGGGTGGTCTTTTTGGTGTGGCTTGTGTTTCCCAGATTAACAGGATTTAGGTGGGAAGGCGATGACAGATATAGAGGCAACCGTGGGAGTGACTCCTGTAGTGGAATACACATTGAGGATGACTGGATGTGGAAGCTGTGGTATGTACATGATCCTGGAGGGGGGAACCGGTAAGAGTTTTTTCTGCATGACATGCCGTCTGATAGAGCTGATGGAGGAAAAGATCCGAGGTTTGGAGATGCAGGTGGAAAGTCTCGTTGAGTTTAGGAAGGGGTTTGAGCAGATGATGGAGCAAAGATATGAGGTATCTGAAGGGAAAAGCTCAGGCTCACGGATGGAAGCAGGGCTGGGGAATTTTGAGGGGAGACTGGATGAGGAAAGTGGTCAGTGGAAGCATGTGACTAAAAGAACCAGGCAGAGGAAAAGATGGGCTAGTGAAGGAGCAATAGAGCTTAGGAATAGGTTTGCAGAGTTGGAAAATGAAGAAGGGGCTCAGCAGGTACTTGTTGAAGGTGGAAGGGTAAGGAAGAAGAGAAGAGAGGCTAGTCCTATAGGAAAAGCGGAAGAGTCAAGGGAGACTACACCAAATATGAGCCCCAGGAGGATACAGGATGGGTTGAAGAGGATTATAAGGGAAAATAGGAATGGAAAGAACTTGCAGCCAGAGGGAACAGGGGAGAGACTGGAGAATAGCACCATCACCAGGAAAAGGCAGGTTTATGTGATCGGGGACTCTTTATTGAGAAGAATAGACAGGCCTGTAACTAATGCTGATCCAGAGAATAGAAGGGTGTGCTGTCTTCCGGGTGCTAAGATATGGGATGTAGACCTGAGGTTGAAAAGGATCCTAAAGGGAGCGGGAAAGAATCCCCTAATTATCCTTCATGTGGGAACAAATGCTACGGCTAGATTCTCGCTGGAAAGTATTAAGGGAGACTATGCTAGGCTGGGGAAGACGCTTAAGGAAATTGAGGCTCAGGTGATCTTTAGCGGGATCCTTCCTGTTCCTAGAGAAGGGCAACAAAGGTGTGACAAGATTATGACTGTCAACAGATGGCTTAGGCAGTGGTGCTATAAGGAGGGCTTTGGGATGTATGGCCACTGGGAGGCATTCATGGACAGAGGACAGTTCTCTCGGGATGGACTTCATCTGAGTAGGGAAGGAAATAGACTTTTCTAGGATCAAGGCTGGCACAACTGATAAAGAGAGCTTTGAACTAGGAATTAGGGGGAGATGGTTGGGAGATGTCCAGGAAATCTCCACGCCAGATTTTAGCATTGAGAGGGAAGAAGACGAAGTAAGAAAGGATACAGCCGTGGGTAGGAGAATGTATATAAGGAGCGAGGGCGGTGTGGATACTAGTCTAATAGGTTATACTGGCTCTAGAATGACTGTGCCTAATAGGGTACAAAATGTGAGCGAGGCCAAACAGCAAAAATTAAGATGTTTTATACACCAATGTGAGGAGCCTAGGTAACAAAATGGAGGAACTAGAGCTACTGGTGCAGGAAGTGAAACCAGATATTATAGGGATAACAGAAACATGGTGGAATAGTAGTCATGACTGGACTACGGCTATTAAAAGGTATGTGCTGTTTAGGAAAGACAGAAATAAAAGTAACAGTGGTGGAGTAGAATTGTATATCAATGATGAGGTAGAATGTAAAGAAATAAGAAGCGATGCAATGGATAAGACAGTCTGTCTGGGCAAAAATTACATTGGGGAAGAAAACTAGTACAGCCTCTCCTACGACAGTGCTTGGGGTGTGCTCTAGACCTCTGGGATCTAATTTGGATATGGATTGAGCCCTTTTTAATGTCTTTAATAAAGTAAATACTAATGGAAGCTGCGTGATCATGGGAGACTTTAACTTCCCAGATATAGACTGGAGGACCAGTGCTAGTAATAATAATAGGGCTCAGATTTTCCTAGATGCGATAGCTGATGGATTCCTTCATCAAGTAGTTGCTGAACCGACTAGAGGGGATGCCATTTTAGATTTGGTTTTGGTGAGTAGTGAGGACCTCATAGAAGAAATGGTTGTAGGGGACAATCTTGGCTCAAGTGATCATGAGCTAATTCAGTTCAAACTAAATGGAAGGATTAACAAAAATAAATCTGCAACTAGGGTTTTTGATTTCAAAAAGGCTGACTTTCAAAAATGAAGGAAATTAGTTAGGGAAATGGATTGGACTGAAGAACTTACGGATCTAAAAGTAGAGGAGGCCTGGGATTACTTTAAATCAAAGCTGCAGAAGCTATCAGAAGCCTGTATCCCAAGAAAGGGAAAAAATTCATAGGAAGGAGTTGTAGACCAAGCTGGATGAGCAAGCATCTTAGTGAGGTGATTAAGAAGAAGCAGAAAGCGTACAGGGAGTGGAAGATGGGAGGGATCAGCAAGGAAAGCTACCTAATTGAGGTCAGAACATGTAGAGATAAAGTGAGACAGGCTAAAAGTCGAGTAAAGTTGGAGCTTGCAAAGGGAATTAAAACCAATAGTAAAAGGTTCTATAGCCATATAAATAAGAAGAAAACTAAGAAAGAAGAAGTGGGGCCGCTTAACACTGACGATGGAGTGGAGGTTAAAGATAATCTAGGCATGGCCCAATATCTAAACAAATACTTTGCCTCAGTCTTTAATAAGGCTAAAGAGTATCTTAGGGATAATGGTAGCATGACAAATGGGAATGAGGATATGGAGGTAGATATTACCATATCTGAGTTAGAAGCAAAACTCGAACAGCTTAATGGGACTAAAGCGGGGGGCCCAGATAATCTTCATCCAAGAATATTAAAGGAATTGGCACCTGAAATTGCAAGCCCATTAGCAAGAATTTTTAATGATTCTGTAAACTCAGGAGTAGTACCGAATGATTGGAGAATTGCTAATAAAGTTCCTATTTTTAAGAAAGGAGAAAGAAGTAATCCGGGTAACTACAGGCCAGTTAGTTTGACATCTGTAGTATGCAAGGTCCTGGAAAAAATTTTGAAGGAGAAATTAGTTAAGGACATTGAAGTCAATGGTAAATGGGACAAAATACAACATGGTTTTACAAAAGGTAGATCGTGCCAAACCAACCTAATCTCCTTTTTTGAAAAAGTAACAGATTTTTTTAGATAAAGGAAATGCAGTGGATCTCATTTACCTAGATTTCAGTAAGGCATTTGATACCGTGCCACATGGAGAATTATTAGTTAAATTGGAGAAGATGGGGATCAATATGAACATCAAAAGGTGGATAAGGAATTGGTTAAAGGGGAGACTGCAACGGGTCCTACTGGAAGGCGAACTGTCAGGTTGGAGGGAGGTTACCAGTGGAGTTCCTCAGCGATCGTTTTTGGGACCAATCTTATTTAATCTTTTTATTACTGACCTTGGCACAAAAAGTGGGAGTGTGCTAATAAAGTTTGCAGATGATACAAAGCTGGGAGGTATTGCCAATTCAGAGAAGGATCGGGATATTATACAGGAGGATCTGGATGACCTTGTAAACTGGAGTAATAGTGATAGGATGAAATTTAATAGTGAGAAGTGTAAGGCTACGCATTTAGGGATTAATAACAAGAATTTTAGTTATAAATTGGGGACGCATCAATTAGAAGTAACAGAAGAGGAGAAGGACCTTGGAGTATGGGTTGATCATAGGATGACTATGAGCTGCCAATGTGATATGGCTGTGAAAAAAGCTAATGCGGTTTTGGGATGCATCAGGAGAGGCATTTCCAGTAGGGATAAGGAGGTTTTAGTACCATTATACAAGGCACTGGTGAGACCTCACCTAGAATACTGTGTGCAGTTCTGGTCTCCCATGTTTAAAAAGGATGAATTGAAACTGGAGCAGGTACAGAGAAGGGCTACTAGGATGATCCGAGGAATGGAAAACTTGTCTTATGAAAGGAGACTCAAGGAGCTTGGCTTGTTTAGCCTAACTAAAAGAAGGTTGAGGGGAGATATGATTGCTCTCTCTAAATATATCAGAGGGATAAATACAGGAGAGGGAGAGGAATTATTTCAGCTCAGCACCAATGTGGACACAAGAACAAATGGGTATAAACTGGCCACCAGGAAGTTTAGACTTGAAATCAGACGAAGGTTTTTAACCATCAGAGGAGTGAAGTTTTGGAATAGCCTTCCAAGGGAAGCAGTGGGGGCAAAAGATCTATCTGGTTTTAAGATTCTACTTGATAAGTTTATGAAGGAGATGGTATGATGGGATAATGGAATTTTGGTAAGTAATTTATCTTTAAATATTCAGGATAAATAGGCCTAATCCCCTGAGATGAGATATTAGATGGATGGGATCTGAGTTACCCAGGAAAGAATTTTCTGTAGTATCTGGCTGGTAAATCTTGCCCATATGCTCAGAGTTTAGCTGATTGCCATATTTGGGGTCGGGAAGGAATTTTCCTCCAGGGCAGATTGGAGAGGCCTTCCTTTTTGCCTTCCTCTGTAGCATGGGGCATGGTTGACTTGAGGGAGGCTTCTCTGCTCTTTGAAGTCTTTAAACCATGATTTAAGGACTTGAATAGCTCAGACATAGGTGAGGTTTTTCATAGGAGTGGGTGGATGAGATTCTGTGGCCTGCGCTGTGCAGGAGGTCGGACTAGATGATCAGAATGGTCCCTTCTGACCTTAGTATCTATGAATATAAGTGATTCTGTCTTCCCGTTTCTTCCAGTCCCCCTTGTTAATCTGTATACCTTTTCTTTCAGAGGTAACTATGTATGCAAGAACTTATGGCAGTAATTTTCTTCTGGCAGTAACTTAACCTCCTTTCCTCATTGTCTAGATCTGTAAAATGGAGATGGTACATAACTCAACAGGGTTAATGTTAATAAAACACTACATTTTAAATATTAATTAATTTCAAAACTCAGTATACAGGTTTTTTTTTTCTTTCCTTAAAGGCAAAGATCCTGAACTTTTTTTTTTTCCACCAAATGCATCCGATGAAGTGAGCTGTAGCTCACGAAAGCTTATGCTCTAATAAATTTGTTAGTCTCTAAGGTGCCACAAGTACTCCTTTTCTTTTATCCTGAACTTGGGATTCCTTGTGTTTTCTACAGCAGTTAATATCTCTAGGACAGTCTTAGCTCTCATTTTACATTAGGAGCGCTTTGCAGGTATAGGTATATTGAGATAGTGTGAACGCATCTTTTGCTGTCATAGCTTATTCCAATCTAGTCTATGCTACAAAGGCTTTGCTGGTTTAGCTACACTGGAAGAGTCCTGTAGCAGACATGCAGCTTATACCTGCACAATGAATTCTTTTGCCAGTATAGTTAAACCACCTTCCTGAACTACAAGATATACCAACAAAGGACTCTTGTTGATATCAGTTATGTCTCCCTGGAGCACTTGCCAACACAGCTGTGTCAGTTAGGGGTGTGTCTTTTTTCACGATCCTAACCGACAGAGCTATGTGTGCAAAACTTTGTAATGTACATTTGATCTCCTCTTTTCCCTACCTCCACCCGAAATGAGCTATATTGGTAAAAGTGCAGTTTTGCTGGTAAAACTGTGTCTGCACTACGGGCTTTTGCCAGTATAGATATGTTGGGTCAGGGATCCCACCTCTTCACACCTCTGACTTGTATAGCTATGCCAGCAGAAGGCTGTCGTGTTAGTATGACCTAAGCCACAAACAACATGTGGAATATTGTAACAAGAATAACATGCTACTCATGTGGAACCTAGTAATGAGGGGTGACAGTCTGGAGAAGGTTTAGTATGTTTGGTGAAACTTGGGTAGTGATAGATCCCATGGTGACTTTTCAATATAGGAAGTTCTTAAAGTCTTCATTTATAAACTGAGCACATTTGATCTTTAGTTTCTACAAAACATAAAACCTCAGTGTCATATTTTTAAAAGTAGCTTTTTATCATAGAAACTGCACTTTCAAACAAGCTTTCTTTATCTACAACTTCCCTTTTGCAGTATTTAATTCTATTATTTTATGCCTGTTCTAGATCATATGTTTGTTTAACTTTGATAATTTTTTGTTGCTCTGAAGCCTTAACTAACTTACCCTCTCAGAATTCCAAATATGGAGGATTTCCTCTATTTCCCTTGTTCCCAGCAGAGCAGCTTGTGTTGATGGAACCTTATATCAGTTTTGAAAAAGATGGTGGTTCAGTTTGAGTCAGCTGGTGTTGAGTGTATGAAGACTGGGGACAGAATCTGCTGTATTCATGAATGTAGTGTTAAGCAGTCAGTCACAGAAAGGTTACGAGCGCTAACAACTTTATGGTAAGAGTCACTGGGTCAAGACTTACTTTTCAATTTTATATTGTCTGTATTTTAAGTTGACATAGGATAAAATTGTTAGCCTAACATAGTGCAAAACACTATGAAACTTGAGAAAGTTTCCTAAGATATGTTTATGTAGAAAAGAAAAAATTATTTTCAGAAATAGCATGAAATAAACTTAATTTCAGTAATCTGAAATGCTGTGAAACCCTATTAAATTTGCTGTTTGACAGACTATTGCAAGTCATTATCCAAATCAGCATGATTGGAGTATGTCACAGTAGTGGTTTAGGCCAAGCAGACTCAAAGGATATCGGTGTACTAAGTGGAGTCTGAGAATCAATACTTGCATATGGCACTTCAAGTAATGCAGAAGTTAGTGTTGTCATTAGCTATTGCATGGGGAAACGTGTGGGTTCTTTTCAAAGTCTTCCCTCCACGCCCCCCGCCCCCCGTAGTTGTTCCAGAACTAGTTATAACATTTTTTGGGTTTTTTGATGATGTTGCATAGTCAAACCTGGTGGGATCCCGGGAGTATCATGGCTGATTCAGCTCCCAAGGACCTAGAGAGAGACTTGATTTAAGCACTGTGTTTTGTATCTCTCCATGTTGCCAGTGCTGGTTGTTTAGGTTTAGACCTCAGTCCATTCTAATACACAAGTGACTTCCAAGCTTTCCATATTACACAGATTTTGAGCCAGGATCCATGATCTATGTTCAGATCAAGAGCCAGTTCTGCCATAGTTTTAAATTCTGAAGATGCCAGAGTTGGGAAAGCCAGCATGGAAAGACAAGGTCCATCCTCTCTAGGGTCTAAGTCAGAGTTGGTAAAGAGATCCATTCTTAGAAATGACTGGTTTCGGAGTATCAGCCGTGTTAGTCTGTATTCGCAAAAAGAAAAGGAGTACTTGTGGCACCTTAGAGACTAACAAATTTATTAGAGCATAAGCTTTCATGAGCTACAGCTCACTTCATCGGATGCATTCAATGGAAAATACAGTGGGGAGATTTATGTACATAGAGAACATGAAACAATGGGTGTTCCCATACACACTGTAACCAGAGTGATCGCTTAAGGTGAGCTATTACCAGCAGGAGAGCTGGAGGAGGGGGCAAAATCTTTTGTAGTGATAATCAAGGTGGGTCATTTCCAGCAGTGACAAGAACGTCTGAGGAACAGTAGCGGGTTGGGAGGGGGAATAAACATGGGGAAATAGTTTTACTTTCTGTAATGACCCATCCACTCCTAGTCTCTATTCAAGCCTAAGTTAATTGTATCCAATTTGCAAATTAATTCCAATTCAGCAGTCTCTCCTTGAAGTCTGTTTTTCAACTTTTTGTTGAAGAATTGCAACTTTTAGGTCTGTAATCGAGTGACCAGAGAGATTGAAGTGTTCTCCAACTGGTTTTTGAATGTTATAATTCTTGACGTCTGATTTGTGTCCATTCATTCTTTTACATAGAGACTGTCCAGTTTGACCAATGTATATGGCAGAGGGGCATTGCTGACACATGGTGGCATATATCACATTGGTAGATGTGCAGGTGCACGAGCCTCTGATAGTGTGCCTGATGTGATTGGGCCCTATGATGGTGTCCCCTGAATAGATATGTGGACACAGTTGGCAACGGGCTTTGTTGCAAGAATAGGTTCCTGGGTTAGTGGTTCTATTGTATGGTTGCTGGTAAGTATTTGCTTCAGGTTGGGGGGGGCTGTCTGTAAGCAAGGACTGGCCTTCTCCCAAGATCTGTGAGAGTGAAGGTCGTCCTTTAGGATGGGTTGTAGATCCTTGATGATGCGTTGGAGAGGTTTTAGTTGGGGGCTGAAGCTGATGCTTAGTGGCGTTCTATTATTTTCTTTGTTGGGCCTGTCTTGTAGTAGGTGACTTCTGGGTACTCTTCTGGCTCTGTCAATCTGTTTCTTCACTTCAGCAGGTAGGTATTATAGTTGTAAGAACACTTGACAGAGATCTTGTAGGTGTGTGCCTCTGTCTGGGGGGTTGGAGCAAATGCGGTTATATCGTAGAGCTTGGTTGTAGACAATGGATCGTGTGTTGTAGTCTGGATGAAAGCTGGAGGCATGTAGGTAGGAATAGTGGTCAGTAGGTTTCCGGTATAGGGTGGTGTTTATGTGACCATCACTTATTAGCACCATAGTGTCCAGGAAGTAGATCTCTTGTGTGGACTGGTCTAGGCTGAGGTTGATGGTGGGATGGAAATTGTTGAAATCATGGTGGAATTCCTCAAGGGCTTCTTTTCCATGGGTCCAGATGATGAAGATGTCATCAGTGTAGAGTAGGGGCATTAGGGGACGAGAGCTGAGGAAGTGTTGTTCTAAGTCAGCCATAAAAATGTTGGCATACTATGGGGCCATGTGGGTACCCATAGCAGTGCTGCTGATTTGAAGGTATATATTGTCCCCAAATGTGAAGTTATGGGTGAGGACAAAGTCACAAAGTTCAGCCACCAGGTTTGCCGTGACGTTATCGGGGATACTGTTCCCGACGGCTTGTAGTCCATCTTCGTGTGGAATGTTGGTGTAGAGGGCTTCTACATCCATAGTGGCCAGGATGGTGTGTTTTCAGGAAGATCACCGATGGATTGAAGTTTCCTCAGGAAGTCAGTAGTGTCTCAAAGATAGCTGGGAGTGCTGGTAACGTAGGGCCTGAGGAGGGAGTCTACATAGCCAGACAATCCTGCTGTCAGGGTGCCAATGCCTGAGATGATGCGGCGTTCAGGATTTCCAGGTTTATGGATCTTGGGTAGCAGATAGAATACCCCAGGTCGGGGTTCCAGGGGTGTGTCTGAGCGGATTTGTTCTTGTGCTTTTTCAGGGAGTTTCATGAGCAAATGGTGTAGTTTCTTTTGGTAACCCTCAGTGGGATCAGAGGGTAATGGCTTGTAGAAAGTAGTGTTGGAGAGCTGCCTAGTAGCCTCTTGTTCATATTCCAACCTATTCATGATGATCACAGCACCTCCTTTGTCAGCCTTTTTGATTATGATGTCAGAGTTGTTTCTGATGCTGTGGATGGCATTGTGTTCTGCATGGCTGAGGTTATGGGGCAAATGATGCTGCTTTTCCACAATGTCAGCCCATGCACGTTGGCGGAAGCTCTCTGTGTAGAAGTCCAGTCTGTTGTTTTGACCTTCAGGAGGAGTCCACCTAGAATCCTTCTTTTTGTAGCCTTGATAGGAAGGTCTCTGTGGGTTAGTATGTTGTTCAGAGGTGTGTGGGAAATATTCCTTGAGTCGGAGACACCGAAAATAGGATTCTAGGTCACCATAGAACTGTATCATGTTCGTGGGGGTGGAGGGGCAAAAGGAGAGGCCCCGAGATAGGACAGATTCTTCTGCTGGGCTAAGAGTATAGTTGGATAGATTAACAATATTGCTGGGTGGGTTAGGGGAACCACTGTTGTGGCCCCTTGTGGCATGTAGTAGTTTAGATAGTTTAGTATCCTTTTTCTTTTGTAGAGAAGCAAAATGTGTGTTGTAAATGGCTTGTCTAGTTTTTGTAAAGTCCAGCCACGAGGAAGTTTGTGTGTAAGGTTGTTTTTTTATGAGAGTATCCAGTTTTCAGAGCTCATTCTTAATCTTTCCCTGTTTCCTGTAGAGGATGTTGATTAGGTGGTTCCGCAGTTTCTTTGAGAGCGTGTGGCATAAGCTGTCAGCATAGTCTGTGTGGTATATAGATTGTAATGGATTTTTTTACCTTCAGTCCTTTTGGTATGTCCATCTGTTTGCATTTGGAAAGGAAGATGATGTACAGATACAGACAGACGAGTTTTTTCATGAAGTTGATAGATTTCCACTCCATACGGCTAAATTCAGTGCCTTGCATAATGACAGGTTTCAGAGTAGCAGCCGTGTTAGTCTGTATTCGCAAAAGGAAAAGGAGTACTTGTGGCACCTTAGAGACTAACAAATTTATTTGAGCATAAGCTTTTGTGCTTCATCGGATGCATTCTGTGGAAAATACAGTGGGGAGATTCTCACAGATCTTGGGAGACAGGCCAGTCCTTGCTTACAAACAGCTCCCCAACCTGAAGCAAATGCTCACCAGCAACCATACAACAGAACCACTAACCCAGGAACCTATCCTTGCAACAAAGCCCATTGCCAACTGTCTCCACATATCTATTCAGGGGACACCATCATGGGGCCTAATCACATCAGCCACACCATCAGAGGCTCGTTCACCTGCACATCTATCAATGTGATATATGCCATCAAGTGCCAGTAATGCCCCTCTGCCATGTACATTGGTCAAACTGGACAGTCTCTACGTAAAAGAATGAATGGACACAAATCAGACGTCAAGAATTATAACATTCAAAAACCAGTAGGAGAACACTTCAATCTCTCTGGTCACTCGATTACAGACCTAAAAGTGGCAATACTTCTTCAACAAAAAAACTTGAAAAACAGACTCCAAGGAGAGACTGCTGAATTGGAATTAATTTGCAAACTGGATACAATTAATTTAGGCTTGAATAGAGACTGGGAGTGGATGAGTCATTACATAAAGTAAAACTATTTCCCCATGTTATTTCTCCCCCTACCCCACCCCCCACTGTTCCTCAGTTGTTCTTGTCAACAGCTGGAAATGGCCCACCTTGATTATCACTAGAAAAGGTTCCCCCCTCCCCCATGCTCTCCTGCTGGTAATAATTAAGTGATCACTCTGGTTACAGTGTGTATAGTAACACCCATTGTTTCATGTTCTCTGCATATAAATCTCCCCACTGTATTTTCCACAGAATGCATCCGATGAAGTAAGCTGTAGCTCATGAAAGCTTATGCTCAAATAAATTTGTTAATCTCTAAGGTGCCACAAGTACTCCTATTCTTAGAAATAATTGTCAATTATTAAACTTATTGGTGTTGAAACCTACTGTGTCAAAGCATCTTGCCTGCAGAGAGCAATATGATCGTGAGGGGATCATCTTAATGTTGGAGGAGCCCCCTTGGCAATGGAGATATGCTGTCAAGCAGGTACAGGTGGATGTGGGGCCTCCTTAGTGTTTAAAGAACTGCTTGACTCTGAAGAAAACTGCTCTTAAGCAAGAATTAGCTTGTGACATTGGAACAGGCTTTGAGGATTGTTTGTTTGGCTCTCAGGGTATGGGAGCTTTGAGTTGGAGGTTTTTTTTTTATTGCATGAAGACTTTCTTCCTAAAAACAACTTACGTTTTAGTTTTGTTCTGCAGAGAACGGAATTGGTGAGATTGTCTGTCTTTGTTAGTTCTTACTGGTCACAATAGAAAGATATTTTGAGACTGGAGATTTTTACAAGAATAGGAGAGAATCAGAAAGTAGCTGTAACCATAACTCCAAGGCTGAAATAATTATATAACTGGATTTTTTTTTTAAGTCAGAACAGTGTTGAAAAATACATTAGTGTTTTGGTTTTGTAGAGAGCATCAAGGAAAGAGGCTTGAGTTTGACAGAAATGATCGTTTGTTCTACCTAGCCAGCCTTTTCTCTTTCAGGTTGTTATCTGAGTAGTAACTTGATTCAATAGTAAGATCAAGATCATGTTTTATTCAATACAAGAAAATGGAAAATCTGGCAAGAACCAAGTGGTTTTATTTAGCCATTTCTGCTGCAGCCACTGTCAATAGAGAGAGAAAAAGCTGATGACAGAACACAAGGAATTGCTGATCATTATTCATAGCTGGCTAAAGGTTTAAGTATATAAAGGATATTACGTGATTCTTTTCATAGGTCTTTTATGCTTTAAATAGTTTCCTGGCAAACTGGATGGAGTAATAAGAGAATCATTTTTTAAAGAAGTGTATATTATTGCTCTATTACCAGATTAAAAAAACAAAAACTTCTTTAATTGGAAAAAAAAGATTAAATTTTGAGTGTAAAACCTCTGTGGAGCTTCATCCAAAGAATACTCACTTAATGACTAATGCAGTGGTACTTTGCAGGACTGCGTTGACATTTTGTTTTCTCAGTATTTGAATAGACCTTAAACTTCTTTGGTTAGATGGTATCTTGCAGTAGAGCAGTCAACAGCTTTAGCTGAGCTACCCAGCTCTGCCATGGAACCTCAGTCATCAAGAATAAAAGCTCCAAACTGGATTTCTAAGGATGACTCTCAGATCCCAGTGGTGGAGGAGCTACATGACTGCAGCAACATCTTTTGGGGATGGGAGTGGTGGGTCTTGGGCTTTTGTCTTGCTAGGAAGTAGCAACTACAGGAATAATATAGGAATAAGGTTCTCAGGCCCTTCTATCTCCAGAAGACCATGTGTGGTTTCTGTCATGGCTTGGATGCTCCACTGATTGTTGCTGCCTGCTGGTTTATGTTAGAGGATCGCTTTGCCAGCAGGACTGCTAGAAATTCCAGTCTACACTTTTCCATTCTCTGACTCATAAGAAGGGCAAATAAACTTTTCTGCCTCTGAGGCAGAAACCCTTGAATCTTCTGTCTCAGGAGAACTGGTACTGGTGAAATAGGTTTCTAGGACTGAAAAAACCACTGGTACTAGAGACAGAAGAGAGTGATCTCCCTATATATCTGAAAGACAAGAGTAGAAAAACATTTATTTTTAAGAAGATGACTGAACAGCATGTATTGCTGAAATAGTGCCTGACAAGAATCTAATAATAATTGAGTGAGGAAATTTTGGAATCCTACCTAGCAACTGCTTATATAAATCCCTCTGTAGTTACTTGCACTACGTCCTTAGTTCTAATTTTCTTAGATGCTGATACTTCAGGAGATGCTCTGGACTAGAAGATGGAAAAGGCCTTAGGGATTTTCAGATGTGTAGACTCTCCGCCAGGAGCCGCTATTAATGCTGCATTGTTTTCCAAAGAAACCATGGAATGGCTTGCCCAGTTCCATATAGATTTTGCAGTACAGTCAAAGATAACTAAGGAATAGTCCATTTCCTGTATTGCTGTTACAGTTCTTACTGAAGTAGCCTATATCTCTGTTGTATTAGTGGCATGTATAATCAACTCCTTGGTGTCGAGGTTAAATTTTGTTATCACTATATGAAAGCAAAACAGTTCTTTAGGAATCTTAACTTTTCATTTTAATACTCTTATAGCAATTCTTTCAGACAAACCTGACCCAAGTATTCAATCTGATCCCTACAGTCAGCTCTCTCTGTTATGAATAAAATCCAGGTTTTGTTTAAAAGTAGAAGCAGGAGTAAAGTGGTTATTTTGACTTTTTCTTCATCCAGCATTTAATAGGAGGGAGATGCCGCTTTCCTAACAGTGGTCTATGATAACAGAAGGGTGTTACCTACAATAAATGGTGGTTACTTCATAGAATTTCTTACTCTTTCAGGTGATCAGAGAGAAATATTATGAAGAGTGTAGTGTCTGAGAATATTTTTATGAATAGTTAAGTGTTTGTTTGATTTGTCTCACTGTGTGGATGGAGTTATCAGCCAAAATTGATAACTCCCTGTTTACCAACCACCATGTATCAGTGGTTACGATGTCTGACAGGTTTTAAAATGGCACTGATTTTACCTGTTAATAGTGGTCTCACCACTTACCCCCAGTCTCTTGTCATCTTGTGGCTTGACTATTGTAGTTTCTTTTACTTGGGGCATTTTTTATCACCTTGTCACCAGGACCTACTCTGGGCACAAGGGCAACAAGGCTATAAAAATGCCTGTGGCATTACTGCTGATGGAGTCTGCAACAGTGGGACATTTTTCCTTTTAAAAAAAAAAAAAAAAAGTGCAGACGCAGCCAAAGTCATACTTCAGAGTTAATTCCCCATTGAGATGAACAGAAACAATTACCATGTCTGTATCAAGATATCTTTCTTTAGACTGAGTAGCCTTTTCAGTGTGAACCGATGCAGTGCTTATCTTCACAAGCATAAGGGCTAAAAACTGCAAGAGTGCATGTACAGTAGAAAGCTTCATAGCCATAATTCGCTACCTGTGCAGCTCCACCAGTTTTAATAATACTGGAAGCTGAAGTGGAGATAGTGCTCAGGCTTAATGTGGTTATATAACATAGTGAGCAAAATATCTGTGCCCTGCCTCTATTTACAGCTTCCACCATTGCTATTACTGGGGAATTTCACTGGCAATGTATTATAGCTCTGAAATTTGCAAGTGTACAGAAGGCCAAAGACTAAAAAAAGGTGATACAGCAGCCCTTGTCACAAAATAGCATTGTGAGTTTTGTGGTCTCTTTCTACTCCAGCCCATACTTGCTTAGTTTAGAAGTTAAAAAATTCCATTTTTTTTTCTAACTGCCTGCCCTGCACACTTGTCTAGAATCTGAATGTCAAGCTGGGTCCTTTACTTTGCAGGTATTATCTCAGTAATATAGATTCTGCAGCCCAAATACTGCATCTTGTATATTCTGTGCAACCTGTCTTTGGTACACTTCCATGGGTGTAACTTAGGACACGTCTACACTTACCTCCTGAGCGATCTATCTAGCGGGGGTCGATTTATCGCGTCTAGCAAAGATGCGATAAATCAACCGCTGAGCACTCTACCATCGACTCCGGTACTCCACCGGAGTGAGAAGCACAGGCGAAGTAGACGGGAGAGTGTCGGCAGTCAACCTACCGCAGTGAAGACACGGTGTTAAGTAGATCTAAGTACATCAACTTCAGCTACATTATTCACATATCTGAAGTTGCATAACTTAGATCGATCCCCCCTCCAGGGTAGATCAGGCCTTAAGGGCAGAAGCTGGCATGTGGATGACTCCTGAAAGCACTTAAAGTTCTGGATCCAAAAACATCTAACAAAATAGGTATGAATAAAGAGGAGAAAATGGGGCAGAGGTGTTAATTAGGTATGGGACAGAAGTAAGATTTGCGTGATTTAACTGCATTTCCATAGCTTCAAATGCTTTTGTTTCTTTTAAGGTTAAGATTAGTCTGACTATCCTTGATTCTAATGACTAGCTTTTAACCAGTATTTTAACAGTACTTAATCCTTAAATCACTGACATGTTGTCAGCCTTAACTCCAGTTTAACTAAATTTTTGGTCTGATAAATTCTTAAGATGAAGAGCCTTCGTATTTTGTATGCTTTTTGAAAAATACTATGGAACCTTTAATTTAAGGACAAGCAAAGGGAGCTGGGTATAACCTTTTGAAAGCAAAGTACCTTACTGAAGCAAAAAAGAATCAGCATTGGGTGAGAGCCAAGTCCTAGTGTCAAATTTGAACTTGAAGCCTTCTAGCCCACAATTACAGGTACCACCACTTGAGATGTTTATCAGGCCCTGATTAATTTAATATGAGCATCCAATTGTGTGGCAAATCAGTGCATGCAGATGCATCCAGCCGTTTTTGTGTAGATACCTAATTTGCATGTATAAGTATGTGCATAAACTGAAAACAACTCAAAATAATTCAATCTTTTAAAAAAAAAATTACCTTGTCCTAAAGCTTCAGTTGGGTTGTCATTTTACCCATTTTTTTAATTTCTAAATCCGTGCAAAAGACATTTTTCTGTTTTACTTGCAGGAATCTGACTTCCCAATTCTGATTCTACCAAAAAGCAATGTGGCCTAGTATGCTAAGTTGGAAGTAGCAGACTATGGCAGGTTGTAATTTTTTCTTTTGAAAATGGAATGAACTGAGCAAAATTTTCAGAGGTTGGATTGGTTAATCTGATAAACACACAGGACAGTGACATGAACCCCATCTATCCAAACATCTGGATCTAAGCCACAGATGTTGTTTATCATTTTAAAGGCTTTACCAGGCATTATTACTTGGGTACTCAAGCAGCAGTTCAGGATCACATACAAAGATCAGACAAATTGGGTGTGGCATTAAACTATTCTATGTTAGTGTATTGTGCATGCTGTCTATAATACATATTGAATGTATGATCCAAGTAAATGCAGCATAAAGAAATGCAGGGTAGATACTTGCATATTTTAAAGTTATTTCACCTGCAAGTGACTTAGTGTCTGCCTATTTAATTGTTTTGAAGTCAAACTTTGGGAAACTGGCATCTGCTTATAATTTTCTTGCATTAGTACATTGATTTTTGATTCTTTACAGTGATAAATAATCTGTGGCCCTTCAGAGTACAAATAGCTGCACGTTTAGGAACTGCTGACTATTATAAATCTGTTCTTTTTTGCTTTGAGCAATGATACCCGTATGATCTTGGAGTAATTGCTGTGTGGAACATTTGATAAATGAATTCTGTTCAGCAGCAGAACTGACAGCAGTGACTGATATAGCTAAGGTGCATTAGTGGTTTAATTTTAGCTTGGTTGGAATATAGAAGTAGAATTTATTCACTGTTTTAAAACACTACTTTATATACGTGATAGTTTTTCTTATTGAACTGAAAGTATCTCTTTTTTGCACTATACATTTTCAGTACTTTGCTTGGTATTTTGGAGGCAAAAGTGTAATGCCTCAAGTTCTTTCTTCACACTAATAAAACATTGTTAATATAATTCATTCATTTAGTAGAGAATGGTCTTTTAAGTTAAGTTTCAGTTGGCAAATACAAATAGTACAATCTAAATGTCTAAAATAGTGTGGAAGGAAATTTATTATAGGTGGCACAGGTAGCAACACCTATAGTTAAGGTAGCCCAATATTTTCCCTTAAAAGATGCTGTTTTTCATTAATTATAACTTTGCCAAAGTTAAATAGTTTGAGTTGAAATTTCCTATTATGGGTATCTGCCTCAGAATAGTTTTTAATCTAAAATGGTTCAGCCATTTGAGAATAAGATTAAGGAAAAATTATATATTTGCTTTTTTTAAAAACAAAAGCCTTATATCTATCTAAGTGCTTTGGAGCCTAGGATTGCCTTGCGCAGGGATGTACTTTTTGCTGTCCCAGTGGAGAAAAAAACTGAATTTATCCAGGTTATGACTGAGCCTCAGAAAAATCTCAGTTCATACGTGCAGCATGGAGACTTGTTAGTTTGGTAGCTAAATTATTTTATGGTTCCATCTGTATTAAGCATGCTTCAATACTACACAGCTCTTACATCCCATAAAAATGACGCATGCACCTACCTACCTCACAGACTGAAGAGTCTGAGTAGGAGTTTCCCTGCAATCGTTCCTCCCAGCTAACAAGGGCAGAACAGAACTTTTTTAAAGAGAAATTGAATTTTTATTTTGTTTAGATTATATGCTTTTCTGTTTAAACCAGTTTAAAATGAAATCTGAGTTTAATATAAAATGTTACGGCCTACACATAATTTCTTAAAACATTTAAATATTTTTTTTAAAAAGGCCGAATCCGTAAGTCTATATGAAAAACTGTGTGTTAAAGGCTGCTTTTCAGTATAAAGAAATCGGGGGGGTGGGGGGAGAAATCTAACTTTTGAGGTCAAGCTTTATAAATATGGCACAATAGGTCACATACTGTATTAAGTTTCAGAGTATCAGCCGTGTTAGTCTGTATTCGCAAAAAGAAAAGGAGTACTTGTGTCACCTTAGAGACTAACAAATTTATTTGAGCATAAGCTTTCGTGAGCTACAGCTCACTTCATCGGCATGATCCTGTGGGGGATCTAGGGGCTGTGCTCGTGGGTGTAAGAGACTGGCAAAGTTATTAGAAGCATTGGGAGCTGGCTTCTGACTCTAAGAGGACACCATCATGTATCTGACTAGGATCATCCACTGAGCCCACCTGGATGGTCTCATATTCCTGTTTTATAGTTTCTCCCTACCTGAGCTCTGATGGGCTCAGTTCTCAAATTTTGAATATTTATGACTCTATCCAGCGTGGAAACTTACTGTCCAGCTCCTGTATCCAAAACATTTAAGGTTGTTTTGTTTAATAAAAATAATATTTATATGCCATTTTGTGTGTTTATTTAAATTCCAGTTACCATCCTAATGCAGCTTGACACAAATTCTGAGCAAAAAGTTAATTAATTTGTGAATTAGGCATATATCATTCACCATTTTCTAATGTACTAAAAATGTACAATTAATAATCAGAAAATATTAAGCTCTATAAATTACTTAAATAAATGTATTTTATTATAGTATACCCTAGTTAGTAAAAAGATGTATCATATCTAGTGTAAAGGCTCTATTTAGTTGTAATTCACCATGTTTTAATAGTTCTATCAAGCACTGAGAATGAACCTTTCTTTAGAAAATAACTGAAGTACAAATGGAAAATTTTATTTCATATCGATTTAAATCAAGAATTTCTTGGTGATTTTAATCAAACTAGCCTTTAGCACAGAGGGGAAGGAGGAAACTCCCTGACTCCAGTGCAGAAGGGTGAGGAATGGGGTGAGGTGAGAGTTAGGAGCATGAGCTGGGAGGGGTAGACAGGGATGGAAGATTGGGGGAGGAATAATGACAAGGGGGATAGGAAAAAGAGGCAGGAGCTAGAAGGGGAAAGTTGTACAGGAACAGAGTCCATAATAATCAGAAAACACTCTTACAGAACCAAGAACTGAACCCATTAGTCATGAGTCAACCAATGTTCCTTTGCTGTCTAGCAAATAGCTGTGAAACTCATTGGCAGCGTAACTCCATTCTCCTCTAGTGACAGTTGTACACATAAGAAGCCTTTTACTGCTGCTGTTTACTCAAGTAGTAGAGGACTTTACTGTGGATCTAAAGATCCCAGGCTTGCCGTGACCCATAGTAGGTTATAGTATCACATGATGAAATATGTTTTTTGTTGTTGTGTAAGCTTAAACACATGATCAAAACTGTTCTTTTCCCCCCTACAAAATCCCTGCCTCATTCAGCACACAGGGCAAGTAATTATAGCAATAAAAATGTAGTTACATTAAAAGTCAGTAAACAGCTGAATAAAATTAACGTGTTTTAAACAGTTTAAAGGGACACTAGTTAATTATACTTTATAAGAGCAGTTTAATAATTTAAGATGTTAAAATCCTGACCTGTTAAAATTAACTTATTTTTCACTGCTCATTAACTAGTGTTTACCTTTTGGTATTCCATTCAGCTGCTTAGACAATATAAACTAATTAATTACTTTTTCCTTTCTGGTTCTGGGCACTCAGTATTTGAGTGCTAAACATAACAGAAGGATGTTTAAATTAAACAATCTGCAGTAAAACATTTCCTGAAAACTCTTATGTTCAACAGTAAGTATTTAACAAAATTTCTTTTTCAAAATCTAATTTTGTGTTATGTTTTGAAGACACAATGGAAGTCTCAAATTACACAATGATAGTGCTTCTTAAAATCTAGATGACAGGCATAATTTTAATGAGGCCACTGAAAGATTTGCAATTATTTCTTAATAGTAAACTTCTACATAGTGAACAAGCAGGTAATTACTCATGGAATCTGAAATATTTGTAGACTCTCTACCTTTAAATTAATTTAATATATGAAATCAGGCAGCAAAAGTTAGTTCAGGGTGAAACAAATCATGAAGTCGTTAATTTTGAAGTTTTATAAACACTTTAAGCTGGAACCATATTTCATATTCTTTTAAAAAAGAAAAGGAGTACTTGTGGCACCTTAGAGACTAACAAATTTATTTGAGCATAAGCTTTCGTGAGCTACAGCTCACTTCATCGGATGCATTTGGTGGAAAAAACAGAGGAGAGATTTATATACACACACACACAGAGAACATGAAACAATGGGTTTATCATACACACTGTAAGGAGAGGGATCACTTAAGATAAGCCATCACCAACAGCGGGGGGGGGGAAAGGAGGAAAACCTTCCATGGTGACAAGCAGGTAGGCTAATTCCAGCAGTTAACAAGAATATCAGAGGAACAGTGGGGGGTAAGGTGGGGGGGAGAAATACCATGGGGAAATAGTTTTACTTTGTGTAATGACTCATCCATTCCCAGTCTCTATTCAAGCCTAAGTTAATTGTATCCAGTTTGCAAATTAATTCCAATTCAGCAGTCTCTCGTTGGAGTCTGTTTTTGAAGCTTTTTTGTTGAAGGATAGCCACTCTTAGGTCTGTGATCGAGTGACCAGAGAGATTGAAGTGTTCTCCAACTGGTTTTTGAATGTTATAATTCTTGACGTCTGATTTGTGTCCATTCATTCTTTTACGTAGAGACTGTCCAGTTTGGCCAATGTACATGGCAGAGGGGCATTGCTGGCACATGATGGCATATATCACATTGGTAGATGCGCAGGTGAACGAACCTCTGACAGTGTGGCTGATGTGATTAGGCCCTATGATGGTATCCCCTGAATAGATATGTGGACAGAGTTGGCAACGGGCTTTGTTGCAAGGATAGGTTCCTGGGTTAGTGGTTCTGTTGTGTGGTGTGTGGTTGCTGGTGAGTATTTGCTTCAGATTGGGGGGCTGTCTGTAAGCAAGGACTGGTCTGTCTCCCAAGATCTGAGAGAGCGATGGCTCGTCCTTCAGGATAGGTTGTAGATCCTTGATGATGCGTTGGAGAGGTTTTAGTTGGGGGCTGAAGGTGATGGCTAGTGGCGTTCTGTTGTTTTCTTTGTTGGGCCTGTCCTGTAGTAGGTGACTTCTGGGTACTCTTCTGGCTCTGTCAATCTGTTTCTTCACTTCAGCAGGTGGGTATTGTAGTTGTAGGAATGCATGATAGAGATCTTGTAGGTGTTTGTCTCTGTCTGAGGGGTTGGAGCAAATGCGGTTATATCGTAGCGCTTGGCTGTAGACAATGGATCGAGTGGTATGATCTGGATGAAAGCTAGAGGCATGTAGGTAGGAATAGCGGTCAGTAGGTTTCCGATATAGGGTGGTTATGTGACCATCGCTTATTAGCACCGTAGTGTCCAGTCCACACAAGAGATCCACTTCCTGGACACTACGGTGCTAATAAGCGATGGTCACATAAACACCACCCTATATCGGAAACCTACTGACCGCTATTCCTACCTACATGCCTCTAGCTTTCATCCAGATCATACCACTCGATCCATTGTCTACAGCCAAGCGCTACGATATAACCGCATTTGCTCCAACCCCTCAGACAAACACCTACAAGATCTCTATCATGCATTCCTACAACTACAATACCCACCTGCTGAAGTGAAGAAACAGATTGACAGAGCCAGAAGAGTACCCAGAAGTCACCTACTACAGGACAAGCCCAACAAAGAAAACAACAGAACGCCACTAGCCATCACCTTCAGCCCCCAACTAAAACCTCTCCAACGCATCAAGGATCTACAACCTATCCTGAAGGACGAGCCATCGCTCTCTCAGATCTTGGGAGATAGACCAGTCCTTGCTTACAGACAGCCCCCCAATCTGAAGCAAATACTCACCAGCAACCACACACCACACAACAGAACCACTAACCCAGGAACCTATCCTTGCAACAAAGCCCGTTGCCAACTCTGTCCACATATCTATTCAGGGGATACCATCATAGGGCCTAATCACATCAGCCACACTATCAAAGGCTCGTTCACCTGCGCATCTACCAATGTGATATATGCCATCATGTGCCAGCAATGCCCCTCTGCCATGTACATTGGCCAAACTGGACAGTCTCTACGTAAAAGAATGAATGGACACAAATCAGACGTCAAGAATTATAACATTCAAAAACCAATTGGAGAACACTTCAATCTCTCTGGTCACTCGATCACAGACCTAAGAGTGGCTATCCTTCAACAAAAAAGCTTCAAAAACAGACTCCAACGAGAGACTGCTGAATTGGAATTAATTTGCAAACTGGATACAATTAACTTAGGCTTGAATAGAGACTGGGAATGGATGAGTCATTACACACAGTAAAACTATTTCCCCATGGTATTTCTCCCCCCCACCTTACCCCCCACTGTTCCTCTGATATTCTTGTTAACTGCTGGAATTAGCCTACCTGCTTGTCACCATGGAATGTTTTCCTCCTTTCCCCCCCCTGCTGTTGGTGATGGCTTATCTTTGGTGATCCCTCTCCTTACAGTGTGTATGATAAACCCATTGTTTCATGTTCTCTGTGTGTGTGTGTATATAAATCTCTCCTCTGTTTTTTCCACCAAATGCATCCGATGAAGTGAGCTGTAGCTCACGAAAGCTTATGCTCAAATAAATTTGTTAATCTCTAAGGTGCCACAAGTACTCCTTTTCTTTTTGCGAATACAGACTAACACGGCTGCTACTCTGAAACCTGTCATATTCTTTTGAAAACTATATCCCAGGTGCCTAGAGACAAAGTGCATTAGTGGTTAGAACAGGGGCTAGAACTTGTTCTCTTCCTTCCTATGTAGGTCTCATAACCTCTCCATGCCTTAATTATGCCTAACTGTAAATAACCCACCCTTTGTAAAATAATTTGAGATACTTTGGGAAGTGCTATGTAAGTGCCAAGTATTGATACTATATCCAGGTAGCACTTACAGCATTGTGATTATTTTTGTAACTAAAGTGATTTGTTGGTGATTTCGTAACATTTTGGTGATAGACAAGTGGGATACTGTCATACTCGGATTCCTCAACTCTTCTTCTTGTTGGATGTTTAATACCAATATGATACATTTCAGCACTTTTGTGTTAGCCTTCATCACAAACACCGTGGTTTAGAGTTTGTTTTGCAAGAACTGTACTGTTGCCATAGCTGTCTGTTTTTTATTAAGAGGGCAGCAAAGCATGTGTTTTGCAGTGGTTCTGAGGTGGGTAAAGGCATGTATAATACCTTAAGAATGTGTACTTTGCAAATATCTATCAAGTGATTCAGATTTTGAGTTTACAACTTTGACATTGACTAATTGCTCATTTATCAAACTGAATTAATAGTGCTTAAGTATTCCCAAATATTTTAAAAATAATATTTTGCCGACAAACATTATTGCATTATTAATAGGAAAAGTTTGCTCTCCAGAGGAAGTATTGGTGTTCTTGGTGATTCAAGGAGTGACAAGTGTAATTGCCCTCTCCAGGTTCAAGTTCTTTTTTCTTTTTCTTTAACTGCTTTACATGTAAAAATATTATCTTTAAGTGTTGTTTGTATACATTGCTACTTTTGTCTGATATGTGTTTGTTTAATTACAGAAGTTGCTGGGTGTGTTTTGCCACTGATGAAGATGATCGAACAGCGGAGTGGGTGAGACCTTGCAGGTGTAGAGGCTCTACAAAATGGGTTCACCAGACTTGTCTGCAGCGTTGGGTAGATGAAAAACAGAGAGGAAACAGTACAGCTCGAGTTGCATGTCCTCAGTGCAATGCAGAATACTTAATAGTATTTCCAAAGCTAGGTAAGAGATGTGCAGTTAAATTCAAATACAGTGTAATTGTTTCAATATTCATACTCTACTTATTTTATGCAAAACTTCAAGTATCTAACTTCTGTTTGGCATGTAAATTTCTGTGTTGTGAAACACACCCGGACTTGTTAACTCCTCATTTAAGTTGTTGGTGCTCTTTGGAAAACTGATGCAGAAATTTGCAAGTAATGCATCTGTACTGGTTCAGTTCACTGCATCCTGAAAACTTTGGACAGCTTCTGCCTTGTAGATATGCTGAGACCAATAGCTCACAATAATCATGCCCAAGAATCCTTTGTCAGCCTATAGAGGAGACTGTGTTAGTCAGCTGAGGGGCAGAGAAGGGAGCCTGCCTGCAGATTTGTAACAATGTCCCTAATGTTACCTGGAAGTATTTTTATATTTAATTTGTAAAGGACACTGTGAATGCTGCTCTGTACTCAAGAGATGACGGTATTGAAGTTGTGTTATGAGTAATCAAAAAAAGAAAAGGGGAGGGAGTACTGTTCCAAGCTCCATCCACATGAGTTGCCAAAATTACTCCTGAGAGCATTCTGCACCTAAAAAATTCTTTGCACGATATTTTAAAATACTGCAAAATTCTGTACATTTTATTTGTCAAATAAATGTGGAAGCTCCAGCATGGCATTGGGAAGCACAGGCCACTGGCTGCACAGAGGTAGGAGATCACTGTGCTGCTTCCCGCCCCCACCCCCCCGGACACGGACTCAGCGGTGAGGCTGCACCCAAACCTGACATGGCGCAAGGACTGGGCCTGCCCCAGAAACACCCCAGTGCCCTGCCCCTCCATGCCAGGTGCACTCGGTGTGGGAAGGCAGGCTCAGCAAGGCAGGATCCAAGTGTGAGGTGGTCTAGGGGTGGGCTGAGAGGGTTCTGTGTGGGGCGATCTGGGTGCGGGCGGCTCAGTGGTGGATCTGGGTGGGGGGGATCTTGATGCATAGAGGCTTGTTGGGGGGTTCTGGGTGCAACAGTAATTGGACTCTGCAGGGGGGTCCAGGTGAAGGTGTTTGGCGCTTAGTGGGGGGGTCTGGATATGTGGGGGTCCAGATGCTGGGGAATGGGGCTCAGTGGGGTGGGAATCCAGGTGCAGCTGGTTGGGGCTCAGTAGGGTGGGGTTCCGGGTGTCGGAGGGTCTGGGTATGAGGGGGTCTGGATGTACATGGGTTGAGTGGATGGGGGAGCATCTCCCTGTATAGAGATCAGTCCCCCTGCAGCTGAGGAGCCATGGATGCAGGAAGTGCGTGGGCAAGGGGGAGTTTGCAGAGCTTCCCATGGGGGGGGAGGAAATCTGGGGGTGGGTCTGATATGGCCCCAGATGCCATGCAGGGGAAGAGGAAGTCCGGTCCTCCCCAGCCAAGCTGGGATTAGTAGCTGTGCCCAGTGCACGGTAGGAGCCACCAACTGGGTCTTCCCCAGTCCCGCCTCTTGCCCCACAGTGGTTTATCTCTCTGCTGGCTGCCTTGGGCACCCAAAACTTACTGCTGGGAAGGGTCGCATGACTGCTGTTGTGGCTTCCCTTTGCTTCCCCATCAGAAAATCATTTTTCTGCAGGGAAGCAAAGAAATCCGCAGGGGACATAAATTCTGCGCATATACAGTGGTGCAGAATTCCCCCAGGAGTACAAAATGCTGCTCACAATAGATTGTTACCTTCTGTGCGGCTACAGTATCTACCTGGTCTCTATTAGGCTCCTTCTTGATTGCGGGTGAGGGGAAATACAAGTGTGGTATGTCTAAACTCCACTAACTTGTGGCACAAAAAGGAGATGTCCTTTACTAAGATAAATGGGGTAGTTTGCACCTCAGTTCCTTTTGTTCCAGTCTCTCTCTCGACTCGTGTCTGCATCAGTTCCTCGGTTCACATTTTTGATATTTTCTTCACAACCATGACAGCTAGAGACTTAATTTCTGTTTAAAAATCAGTATTGCTAACTCTTATGAATTAATCATGAATCCCAGTATCATGGTGCCTGCAAGGGGATTTGTTGCGAAGACATGAGGCAAATCCGTTCCCCGCGATTCTCTGGTCTGGATGCATGGGCAGAGCTCTGTACAGGAGCCTGTGGGAGTCTACATTGCCAAAAAAAAATCCCACAGCACAAAATATCAGAGCCTTGGTCAACTCACTTGGGCTCATGAGTCTCTGACTGTGGGGCTAAAAATAACAGTGTAGATGTTTTAGGCTCAGGCTGGAGCCTGGGCTCTGAAACTTGGTGAACAACTACACTACTATTTTTAACTCTGCAAGCCTGAATCAGTTGACCTGGGTTCTGAGACCCTGCACTGAAGCTCTTTTATTTGCAGTGTAGACATACCCTGTGTAGCTGAGACTTGAATTTGACCTTGCCACTTAAGGCTATCTCAGCAGTAGCGGAGAGAGAGGGTCGTGGGGCAGAGGGAGTCAAGGGAGGGGTGTAGTCAGAGAGAAGTTGCTGTTGGGTCCAGGACACCAGAACCATCAGCAACGCTTCCCTGACTCCCACTGGAGTTCTCCTCTGCCCAGAACCCAACAGCTGCTCATTCCGGAGGAGTTGGGGAAGCCCTGCAGCTGCAGTGCTGGGCAGAGGAGAAGCCCCAGGGTAATGTAAGGGAAGGATAATTAAAATACAAATTATTTTTAGCTATTTGAATACTTGAGATTTTTTAAAAAAACTAAATTGTATTGCAGTATGATGACACATATATGTAGCTGATCAAAATTATGCAAAAAAGTAGAATGACCTATTTTTGACGCACTTTGAATATGAGGATTGATTTTAAAAAAATTTAAGGATTATAAATAATTACTGCATGTCTCAGATGGATTACAAAAATCCAATACCTGGGAATGAAGTCTTCAGCACTTTGGAAACTCCACCTAGTACAGAACACTGCACTGCGTCGTCTCAGCAACACAGGGTACCACGAACACATCAAACCTGACCTCCATTGGCTTCTCATAGGATTTCTAATAGAGTTAAAGGTCTCTGACCTTACTGTCAAAGTACACTATAGCATTGGCTAAGGATATCTAAGAGACAGCCTCAAGCTCCAAGATGAAGACGGTGGATAACTATGCTCCTGTGGCACAACGGAACTCTCATTAATAAGATTAAAGCTTGTCTAATAGGGAAACTAACTTTATCCAGGAGTGGTTTGAGACTATGAAATGAACTCCCCCAAGAACTGAAGACCATCACTACTCTCGCTATTTTCTACTCCAAGTGCAAGGCACATTTCTTTAACAAACACCTAGAAACAGGTATACTTTGTTTAAAAAACCCCACAAAAATCAAACCCTACCAAGACACCTCACTGCACATGCTTGTCCCCTGGGAGAGGATGAGAAAACAAATACCACATGACAGATGTGTAGCCATGTTGCTCAATGCACTACTGGAAGGCACTCAGATATGGCAATGTGTGGTACAAGATCCTATATAGAATATAGTAGGGTTACAGAAAGTTCTGCTTGGGTTAGGGTTTTTGCAAATACCAAAGGTGGTTGATATTGTAAAGACATTCTCCCATGTAAAGATATTTGAGGCTCACAAAGATTTATTGAATAATAATTGGAAAACTTGATACACAGAGCACTTTGTGTTTCTTGGATGTTCACTGTTAATTTTCTAGCTCCATTTTGTAGTCCTTCTGCAGGAGGAGAATATGGAGGAAAGGTGGAAAACAGAGAGGAGAGAGTCAAGATAGTAGGAAATGGATGGTAGTGCCCCTGTCTGAAGGAGAGAGAGTAAGTGGAGCATCCAGGAAGAAGTGCACATTTGTGTGCATTAAAGGTTGACTTTTCAACATGAAATTAATCACACATATACACTGGCAGAGGCATCCAAGGGAATTAGTCAAGACACTATTAAAAAAAAAAAACCCTCAAATTTTAACAAAAATCTCATGACTTTCAGGGAACTGACTCTTGATATTTGATCTCTTGAGGTTGGCAATACTGATAAATGAAGGCTAAGATTCAAAATAGTAGCTTCAGAGAAATGTTGGTATGATATATGGGCATGATCTAACTCTTTCAGAACCATGACTGTGGTCACTAAAGTAATGTAGAATCATTTGGACACTTAGTTACATGCCTGAATAAATTAAGGAGTTCTACATGTAGCAGGTAAGAGTAGTTTTATTACAGGCATATTGCAGATTTTAAGATTCCCTGAATTATCTTAGTAGCCAGACATAGAGCATCATCCTGATGCAGCACATCTAGTTTTAAGCTTTTTCCTTAACTTTTATATCTGTATGTTGAACGTTTCTCTATAGCTGGCTTTTGGGCTCTTCATTATTTTAGTTATTTATGTAGCATCAGAGGTAATAAATAGTGCATTACTAGAGGAAAATATAGTTCCTGCCCCAAGAAGCTTAAAACAAGTTTGAGTATGACAAAGAAGGATGCAGGAAAAGATGTTAGGAAGGGAAGGAGGGAGGAATACACAAAGAAAAATTGTGTGGTTACTTGTTTGGCACGTTATGCTAACCATCTACATTAAATTTTACAAGGGTAGCTAGTCTGCACAGAGGTGAGGATCATAGTTCACTACTAAATTTAAGGCAAACTTGTAAAAACTTTCAGCTCCATTTTTAAAGTGCCACTTGTCCCGTTGGTCCAGTACAAAAACTGGGAGTGTCTTTTATATTGTAAGCTCTTTAGAGGAAGGATTTGTCTTATCTGTTTATACGATTCCCAGTACAATAGGGTCCCGGTTATGTTTGGGCAATTGTATGTTGCAATAATACATGTTTTTAATAAGGAAGGCAGATCTGGTATGTGAAGAGTTGTCTGATAAAGGTTTACCCGAGAAGGAAGACCAAGCAGTGTGCTAAATTGAATTCAGTTGTACAAATACCCTGTTAATACAAAATTCTTCATATGAGAAGAATCATTTGACTCCAAGCATGGGAGAGAAGGATCTTTTTCTCTGGATAAAAAGGAGCCTCAGGTTGATGCAAGTCAACCGCATTCTGATAAAGAATGACACTATATGCTAGCATTTTGCGTTAGGTTTTTGAATAAACTCTGCTTTTGATATTTGAAGTTAGTTTAAAATATTCACCATCTTTCATGGGATAGTGAAGTAGTGATTAGGACTGCATCTACATTTTATCTTCGCAAGGGAGGGGAAATCAAAACTCTAGAGCATTGTTCAGGTGTGCTTTTCCCTATCTAATTACATTTTTACCTTGCATTCTTTTCCTGATTTTTCTTTATCTATTTTATTTGTAAAACCCATAGCTTGCTGCTGAAAAAATCAATCTAAAGGACTTGTATGGCCCCCATCACCTCAGTATCTGAGCACCTGAATCTAATGTGTTTATCCTCAGAACACCACCTATTCCCATTTTACAGATGATGGGGTGCTGAGGCAGAGAGAGAGTGTAATTCACTTGCATAATGTCACATGGGAAGTCTGTGGCAGAGCAGGGAATTGAACACAAGTCTCCCAAACCTCAGACCAGCACCCTAACTGTCAGACTGTTGTTCTCACCACTATAGCCCTTATTACTGACAGCCCTAGAAGGCAGTCAAGGTCACATCAGGCAAGAGTTGGAAGAGAACCTGTCTTCAAAAAATCTCACCGGCAGCATTTTCTTATGCTTATAAGTAGTATGCAGTAGTAACTATCTGTGGAGTAGTAACTTATGCAGCAGTAACTATCTTTTTGGAGGTATTGCTGATGGTGATCTCCAAGAGGCACCAGGGTTGTCTGACCGAGGGAAAGGCAACCGACCGAGCTCCCCCAAGCGCCACAGTTAAAAGTTCTGTACATCAAGAACTCAACTCCTCCATGCTACTGGAAAATATTGCTCCAGAAAGCATTCACTAAAGCATTAACTATGAAAGCTAACTATTCGTTCTCTCAAAATTGATTGGCAATAAACATTAGAGTTTCAAAATTAAGTGGAATCCACAAATATTTCTCAAAAAGAAAAGGAGTACTTGTGGCACCTTAGAGACTAACAAATTTATTTGAGCATAAGCTTTCGTGAGCTACAGCTCACTGCATCGGGTGCATTCAGTGGAAAATACAGTGGAGAGATTTATGTACATGGAGAACATGAAACAATGGGTGTTACCATACACACTGTAACCAATGATCACTTAAGGTGAGCTATTATCAGCAGGAGAGCAGGTGGGGGGGAACCTTTTGTAGTGATGATCAAGGTGGCTCATTTCCAGCAGTTGACAAGAACATCTGAGGAACGGTGGAGGGGGGGAGGGGAATAAACATGGGGAAATGGTTTTATTTTGTGTAATGACCCATCTACTCCCAGTCTCTGTTCAAGCCTAAATTAATTGTATCCAGTTTGCAAATTAATTCCAATTCAGCAGTCTCTCCTTGGAGTCTGTTTTTCAAGTTTTTTTTGTTGAAGAAGTATTGCCACGTTTAGGTCTGTAATCAAGTGACCAGAGAGATTGAAGTGTTCTCCAACTGGTTTTTGAACGTTATAATTCTTGACGTCTGATTTGTGTCCATTTATTCTTTTACGTAGAGACTGTCCAGTTTGACCAATGTACACGGCAGAGGGGCATTACTGGCACATGAAGGCATATATCACATTGATAGATGTGCAGTTGAACGAGCCTCTGATAGTGTGGCTGATGTGATTAGGCCCTATGATGATGTCCCCTGAATAGATATGTGGACACAGTTGGTAATGGGCTTTGTTGCAAGGATAGGTTCCTGGGTTAGTGGTTCTGTTGTGTGGTGTGTGGTTGCTGGTGAGTATTTGCTTCAGGTTGGGGGCTGTCTGTAAGCAAGGACTGGCCTATCTCGCAAGATCTGTGAGGGTGATGGATAGGTTGAAGATCTTTGATGATGCGTTGGAGAGGTTTTAGTTGGGGGCTGAAGGTGATGGCTGGTGGTGTTCTGTTATTTTCTTCGTTGGGCCTGTCCTGTAGTAGGTGACTTCTGGGTACTCTTCTGGCTCTGTCAATCTGTTTCTTCACTTCAGCAGGTGGGTATTGTAGTTGTAAGAATGGATCGTGTGGTGTGGTCTGGTTGAAAGCTAGAGGCATGTAGGTAGGAATAGCGGTCAGTAGGTTTCCGGTATAGGGTGGTGTTTATGTGACCATTGCTTATTAGCACCATAGTGTCCAGAAGTAGATCTCTTGTGTGGCCTCGTCCAGGCTGAGGTTGATGGTGGGATGGAAATTGTTGAAATCATGGTGGAATTCCTCAAGGGCTTCTTTTCCATGGGTCCAGATGATGAAGATGTCATCAATGTAGCGCAAGTAGAGTAGGGGCATTATGGGACGAGAGCTGAGGCAGCGTTGTTCTAAGTCAGCCATAAAAATGTTGGCATACTGTGGGGCCATGCGGGTACCCATCGCAGTGCCGCTGATTTGAAGGTATATATTGTCCCCAAATGTGAAAGAGTTATGGGTGATGACAAAGTCACAAAGTTCAGCCACCAGGTTTGCCGTGACATTATCGGGGATACCGTTCCTGACGGCTTGTAGTCCATCTTTGTGTGGAATGTTGGTGTAGAGGGCTTGTATATCCATAGTGGCCAGGATGGTGTTTTCAGGAAGATCACCGATGGATTGTAGTTTTTCTCAGGAAGTCAGTAGTGTCTCGAAGATAGCTGGGAGTGCTGGTAGCATAGGGCCTGAGGAGGGAGTCTACATAGCCAGACAATCCTGCTGTCAGGGTGCCAATGCCTGAGATGATGGGGCGTCCAGGATTTCCAGGTTTATGGATCTTGGATAGCAGATAGAATACCCCAGGTCGGGGTTCCAGGGGTGTGTCTGTACGGATTTGTTCTTGTACTTTTTCAGGGAGTTTCTTGAGCAAATGGTGTAGTTTCTTTTGGTAACCCTCAGTGGGATCAGAGGATAATGGCTTGTAGAAAGTGGTGGTGGAGAGTTGCCTAGCAGCCTCTTGTTCATGTTCTAACTTATTCATGATGACGACAGCATCTTCTTTGTCAGCCTTTTTGATTATGATGTCAGAGTTGTTTCTGATGCTGTGGATGGCATTGTGTTCTGCACGGCTGAGGTTATGGGGCAAGTGATTTCTGCCTGTAAGTGACAATGGATGCTTGTTTTATGCAATCCATTTATATAGAATATAGACTTTGAAAGTGAACAAAAAATTTGGATGAGATGACTAAATTATGAATGTACATTCTTTGCCATTTTAAATTTTTACAGATGAGATTTTAGAGATATGTTTGAGCATAGGGGAAGCTTCCATCTTCTTATTGTCTTTATTATGCCACATCCAAGTCTTATCATCTTAGTCATACTGCCTCTCAGATTTTGTTCAGTATGTTTTGGTCATCTCATCTAATTAAACAACTAGACAACACTGTCCTCTTAGAACCAGCGATAGGCACTGGGGAGCTGCTGGAGCCTTTCACTACTACTTGTAGCTACATATTGCAGTATGCAGCTACACATAGCTTATGCAAGCCACAAGTGTAAAAAAGAAACCATCTTACACCACTGAGTGAGTAGTCAGCCCCAGCTTTCACACAGTGGAAGTGGAACCCAACTGTCCAGGATCTCTGCTGTACTCAGATGTACAGTGGACTGACCTGCAGAATGAGTCTTCAAGTCTCCTGCAATAGGAAAGGCTTTAGTTTTTTCTTTTGCAGTTTTTTGGGGGGGGGGGAGAAATGCACAGCCACAGTTACAAACTGGAGAAAGGGGGACCTTCCCAGGTACACGAGGCAGTGAACGTGTGGGTATGTTACATATCTTCTACTGTCTCATGTTTTAAAAACTTGCCTCCTTGTTGGAAATCAGACATGTCAAATGAAGAAAGGAGATGGAGGCTATATAAATCATTAAACAATACCAAAGCAGAAACCAGAGCTTTGGCATGCAAAGAACTGAACATAGCGTGTGGTACCAGGAAGTTTGTTAGAGTATGTAGAAACAGTCCTAGTTGCTCACAAATAAAAACAAGCCTAGTAAGTAAAAGATAGCCACAGGCATTGCAACACACTGCTTGACACTCAGCTAGCCAGGTAAGAAAAAATGGAGGGCAGTTGGGGCCACATGTTTCTTGATAGCTGCTGGTCTGTACATTTGGATCCATGAAGGGATTTGCACAAGCCGTATTGGTCATTGTTTTTCTTGATGGTTCCAGGCTCAGCGCAGATGCTTATGTATTCTACAAGTGAGGATATGCCGAGCCAGTTTTCACAGGAGAACAAATACTTATGAACACGTCAGTGAAAGGGTTTAAAAGAAAAGTAATATAAATTTGGGAAAAATAAAATTTAGAAGAGGATCACTTGTTGAAGAACATGGATACCGTAAAGGTAACTTTTCATTCTCCTCTGGACCCTACCTCAGAGGACTGACCTCTTCAGTAATCCATTTTAACTCCATCTGTTGTATAGTTTGTTTTGCTATTTCTCCTCCTTTTATACCGTCACGTGTTTGAAGTCGGTTTCCCAGTATTTGGACCTTTTGTATACATATAAATATAAATTAAATGCATGCAATTGAGCATAGCTCTCAGACACTAACAATGAATCTATAAGGTCTCACTAGACGTTTCATTTCCTTGCTACCAAGTCATTCTGTTAGTGGCACAAATTATAATATACAATATTGAACATAAACATGCATAGCTAAAATACATTATTATATTACCATTAACCATGCAAAGAATTTTTTCAAGTGCTGCATGCAGTACAACTAATTATAATCTAATAATATTTTAATATCGACAAAACTTTTGGTTTCTTTCTTACAATTTTAAAATCTTAAATTCACTTTGTTTTCAACCTTAGGTCAAAGTAATCTGTGTTCTCCTCATTCACATTAGGATGACTAGGGTATTTTGTCTCATTTCTTGCAACACAGGTATTGTAAAGTACTATTAACCATTTGCAGCACTAGCAACCCCAAGCTTCCAAAAATCATTATTTTAAAACATTGGATTATTTTTATTTGCATTCTGGTTACTGAGCCTATAGGGTGCATACTGTTCATATATTCAGGCTTTTCTCCACTACCTTGGACTTCATTGTCAGCAATATGCAAGTGTCACATATCATCTTCATCACATATGAATTACCACCACTATGATGGCCCAGTGCTTGGATGAGATCAACTCGTGGTTTTTCAGTCCAATCAAGGGAGAGCTTATTTTTGAAGACAGAGGAGAGCTCTTTAATTTTCAGCCACAGTGCAGTCTCCTTTGGGTGAAGATGCAAACCTACAATTTGTCAATTCATTCCTTAAGTTTAAGATAAGCTTCAGAGTAGCAGCTGTATCTAGTCTGTATCTGCAAAAAGAACAGGAGTACTTGTGGCACCTTAGAGACTAACAAATTTATTTGAGCATAGGCTTTCATGGGCTACAGCTCACTTCATCGGATGCATAGAAGAGTGGATTCCTTGCTGATGCTAAGTTAGCTCATAGCATTTGAAAGTAATGCTTTCTACCATCTCTTTTTGGTAAGGAAATTCTATCCTGTCCAAGCAGATGATTAACTGGCCTCAGTTTTACACACTCTCATCACCTCCCCTACAGCAAATCAGTATACCTTTGCATGAAGCTATAGGCAATCAGGAAACTTCAAGTAGTACTGAATGCTGCAGCCTGTCTGTTCAACTACACAGGATATCATGAGCACATCAGACCTGTCCTCTGCTCTTTGTATTTGCATCCCATAGAAAACTGAGTTAAGTTCAAGGTCTCAGTCCTTACTTTCAAGTCACTCCATAGATTGTGCAGCCCGGGATGTCTGAAGATTCACCTAAAGTTCCAAGATGAAGACCATGGTCAATAACTCCTGCTTCCCAGGCTCTTTGTACTACACAAGCAAAATTAGTCTGCTAGACAAACTTTTGAGAGCCAATCCAAGACTTCCCCAGGAACAAAAGCCAATCACAGATCTTACCATCTGCCATTCCGAGTGGACAGCATGTTGCTTTGATCTTGCCTTCTTGCATATAAACACATAGAAGCATGTACATTAAAAAACAAAACAGTATAATACACACACGGTTGTACCCCTTTAGGAATTCTACCCATTTGAGAAAGAAAGGACAAACCACACATAACAGATAGATATAACTTCTATTACTTAGTGTGCGACTGGAAGCCACCTAGATACAGTAACTCCTCACTTAAAGTTGTCCTGGTTAACGTTGTTTCATTGTTACGCTGCTGATCAATTAGAGAATATACTCCATTTAAAGTTGCTCAGTGCTCCCTCATGTTGTTTGGCAGCCGCCTGCATTGTCCACTGCTTGCAGAGAGAGCAGCCCATTGGCACTAGCTGGTGGGGGCTTGGAACCAGGGTGGACCAGCAGCCCCCCATCCCTGCTCCCCTAAATTCCCTGTGCAGCAGCTGCCCAGCAGGCTATCAATTGCCAGCAGTTCAGCTGTCCCTCCCCCCCTTCCATGTGCTGCTCCTGCCCTCTGCCTTGAAGCTGCTCCCGGGAGCTTCCTGCTTGCTGTGTGTGTGTTTGTTTGGGGGGATTAGGGTGGTGCTAATGTCAGGGTGTCACCCCCCCTGCTTACCCCATCTCCATAGAGCAGGGGGACACACAACAGAGCTCAGGACTCAGGAGGGAGCTTGCTGGCAGCAGCTGCTGTCTCAACTTGCTGATCTACTTAAAATGGCAATGTACTTAGAGTGGGTTTAGCATACTTAAAGGGGCAATGTGCCTCTCACACACACTCACACGGGGGGGGTGTCTGTCTGTCTGTCTCTGTCTGCCAAGCTGTCTTCCCTCCCTCCATTCATGCTGCCTTGTAGAGTATGAGGCTACATTAGCAACAATGTGTTTAATCCTTGAGGGCTCAGCCGAATGCTAATTCATCATTTAGTAGTAAGGCATTCCCTGGGAAATATCCCGCCTTCTTCCACTCTCTGACTTCACCACCTCAACCAAGCTTCACAATCATCATTGGGGGGGGAGAGATAGCTCAGTGGTTTGAGCATTGGCCTGCTAAACCCAGGGTTGTGAGTTCAGTCCTTGAGGGGGCCATTTGGAATCTGGGGCAAAAATTGGGGATTGGCCCTGCTTTGAGCAGGAGGTTGGACTAGATGACCTTCTGAGGTCCCTTCCAACCCTGATATTCTATGATCATTGCTGTGTACAGTATTAAATTTTGTTTAAAACTTATACTCTGTGTGTGAGTGTGTATATTTATTAATGGGGGGGATATATATCTAATATATAGTCTTCTGTCTGGTGGAAAAAATTTCTCTGGAACCTAACCCCCCCTGTTTACATTAATTCTTATGGGGAAATTGGATTTGCTTAACATTGTTTTGTTTAAAGTCACATTTTTCAGGAACATAACTACAACGTTAAGTGAGGAGTTACTGTACTACCATGGTATGGGGCTACAGAGTAGCAGCCGTGTTAGTCTGTATTCGCAAAAAGAAAAGGAGTACTTGTGGCACCTTAGAGACTAACAAATTTATTAGAGCATAAGCTTTCGTGAGCTACAGCTCACTGTAATGCATCCGATGAAGTGAGCTGTAGCTCACGAAAGCTTATGCTCTAATAAATTTGTTAGTCTCTAAGGTGCCACAAGTACTCCTTTTCTTTTTGGTATGGGGCTAGAAACTTAGCTCTCATTTTTTTAAAAAGGAGACCTGAATTCTTGTGTCCTCGCTTTTCTTAAGGAGCAGTGGCTTTATGAAAACACCAACTATTGCAAGATTCTATAACAATAGCAAGAGTTGACTACGTTGCATTTGTAGTACTTTCTTTCTTAGAAAGATCATATTTTGCTTTTGAGCTGTTTTTTCCTCTGGTAACATTGAGCGTTACCTAGCAGATTTACTGCAGTCTGGATGCCCATTCTGTTACCTCAGTTTCCCTATTCTTGTTGCTGGGCAGGGATTGGAAGTTTTGGGACAGGAGGAAGAATCTGAAATAGTTATGTAATTCTATAATCCTTGTCCACCTAGAGAATTGGCAAAGCTGGATACAATTCAAACTTGCTGTTATTTATGATGAACGGGCATGTAGTAGTCCAGATTGTGGGGTGGGAATGAAATTGCCTTCATTTTCACAAATACAATTGCCCTCACAGAAAGAAGGCTCAATTTAGCAACCAACTTAAAACTTGTAATGGTGTGATTTTTTCAGAGGTACTGAGCATGTGCAGGTCCCAGTGACTTCAGTCAAAGGTTTGGGTACTCAGCTGCTACAGAAATCAGGCCGTAAGTTTTTAAAGTGATTTAGTAGCAAAATAAGATACATTTATTTCACTACATCTTATAGTAATGTCATTTAAGTAAATACTATACATGTATACACATTAAAATCCTCAACCTACAGATTCTTAAACATTCAATAAAGGTAAACATCTAGTAAACTTAACATGACATGTTATGTTGTAATGTTTATATTTAAAACACATTTAGAATGATTCACTGTATATTAATCAACTATATTAACTGCTGCATAGATATAGCAAAGGACATTAAACTTTACCAATTTAAAACAGTTTACTCAAACAAGAATTTTTAAAATACAGTTAACAGGATCCTAAGACGGTCTTATTTAAAGCACAAGATAGAGAACCAGGAGATCTGTGCTCTCTTCTCAGCTTTGCCATAGATGATATTGTGACCTTGGGTAAGTTTTATGCCTCACTTTAGAAATGTATTCTGAGGTTGAAATAATTACTTTTTGTGAAGTACTTTGGTTCCTCTTTAGAAGGTGCTGTGGGAGCATTGTCATAAAGTTTGGTTTTAAAAATAATTTGGCTTGATGTGGCTCAGCCATTTGCAATGAAGAATAGAGCAGGATTTCTTGATATCAGCTGACCTTCTGTCAAGCCAACCAACTCGAGCCTGTTGCAGGAACCAGCAATGTCTAGTAAGTGCACTCTTACTGAGGTGTACTGCCATATTGGTTCATTGTTGCAGCAGGGCAACTTAGATGTGTGCAGTGCCCTTCGGGCCCCCTCCTTGTTATCTCATGTTGCCAAGTAAAGCCATTGTACTAAAAAGAATTCTGAACCGGGTTGTACAGTGGAACCTCAGAGTTATGAACTGACCCAGTTTCAAATGTGGTGTGTGGTTGACTGAAGTACACAGTCAGGCAGCAGCAGAGAGCAAAAAAATACAGTACAGTATTTTGTAATACTATGTAAACTACTAAAACGTAAAGGGAAAGCAGCATTTTTCTTCTGCATAGTGACGTTTCAAAGCTGTATTAGGTCAGTGTTCAGTTGTAAACTTTTGAAAGAACAAGCATAACATTTTGTTCTGATTTACGAACATTTCAGAGTTATAAACAACCTCTATTCCTGAGGGGTTCGTAATCTGAGGTTCTTCTGTATTAGCAAGTACTCACAATGTAACTCAATTGAAAAGCAATTCAGGATTTTTGTAAAGTTTATAATGCTGTTTAGAGTAATCTGATATACTTTTACTTTAGAATAACCTTGTATATCCCTTCCAGATCTGGCTAGAATTTTAATAAAAGGAAACAGACTGTGATATTGCTTCCTTCCTTTTGTGTACCAATCTACTGAAATTATATTACAATTAAAAGAAAAGGAGTACTTGTGGCACCTTAGAGACTAACAAATTTATTTGAGCATAAGCTTTCGTGAGCTACAGCTCATTTCATCGGCTGTAGCTCACGAAAGCTTATGCTCAAATAAATTTGTTAGTCTCTAAGATGCCACAAGTACTCCTTTTCTTTTTGCGAATACAGACTAACATGGCTGCTACTCTGAAACCTATATTACAATTGTGACAGAAGTCTGAAAAGATGTATAGTGCATTAACTTAATACAGTTTTTTAAAAGCTGCATTTCTAGGAAAATGAAGGTTTTATTTTGTAAACTTTCAAGCTACAAAACACTGATTCTTGACTCAAATCTTAGGACATTTTTTTATTGAACATGATAAATACTCATTTTGTGTTTTAGCATTTGTGTAACAACAAATCTTGCATTTTAAGATGTTTCAGTCCTACACTGAAAATTGTTCATATTGACCAGAGGGAAGTGATGGTATTCTTCAGGAGACCTGCTCAAAGTGAGGAACATATGACAACTCCATTTGTTACTAGCGGTATTTTCCTTCTTCCATCATGCCCTTTTTCTCTTTAGGTCAGTTTATTCTTTAATGTCTCTTCACAGTTTTAGATAAAACTGAAGTCGTTTTTATTGTTGTGAAATTTTTTGCTATGTACCAATGTTTGGGCCAAATCCTGACCCCACTGTAGTTGAAGAAGAACTTGGTCCTTTATTTGTTCTAGATATTATTTTAAACAGCACAGTGTAAACTAGGGAGAGAGTTTAAAAGGCCCAAAGGGTGGTTAGGTGCCCAATTCCCATTGAGAGGTGTCTGTGTTGTCTTTTAATAAATCCTTTGAAATATGTGTCGGGTAGTTCAGGCCCAGACATTACATTTTATATATATTCTTTTGGACAAAACCTGGTAGTAAAATGTTTGTACTCAGTCATTTTATTTTGACTTAAAAATTCCGCTGCAGTATCTAGAACCCAGATGTTCTGTATTGGCTAGTCTAGTAAAACCAGAAAGTTATATTAATCTATTTTCATTGTCTAAGCTGTATGCAGTGCAAAAAACCCCAGAAAACAAAAACTCTAAATGGTGAAAAGTTAAACTAGGTTTTAGGCTTAAACTTTTTTTTTTGTTACCAGTGCATTAGATTATTAATACATTTTTTAGCCTGACATTGTCCCTTATATTTGAAAAAAGGGGCAAAGTTATGACTTTATAGTACAGTACTCCAGTTTATATTCGTTCTGCTTTAAAGAGTTGGTGTTCTTACCCAGAATCTTCATATCATCACCAATATTAAAGATTTTCAGAACAATATTCAACTCTGTTGCTTGTTTATCCCATTGTTTTCAGCTGAGAATGAAGTTTTATTGGTATGTAAGGCCATGTCTACACTACAAACTTTGGTCAATGCAGATACGTTGGCTTAAAGCCGCTGTAGTTAGCATATCACTTGTGCGTGTGCATAGTTGGCTCCTTTTGTCAGTGGTGCGTATGCTCATCAGAAGTGCTTGTATTGATGCATGGTGCAGTGCACCACGGATAGATTTGTTAGTGTGCAACCTGCCACTGTCCAGTGCACTGTCTTTTGGCAAAGTTTGGCAATGCATGGTGGGGCAGAAACAAGTTGTGCCTTTGTGACGGAGCAAGGGGTCAGCTTCTCAGTGTGCAACTGCCTCCATGCCGTAATGTCATCTATATCGGAGATTCTCAACCTTTTTGTTTCTGAGGCCCCCCCAACATGCTATTAAAAAAAAAAAAAAAACACTCTGGCCCACTTGTGCCACAATAACTGGTTTTCTGCATATAAAAGCCAGTGCTGGCATTAGGGGGTAGCAAGCAGGGCAATTGCCTGGGGCCCCCACGAAGCTACATTGCTCAGGCTTCAGCTTCAGCCCTGGGTGATGGGGCTCAAGGACCTGGGCTTCAGCCCCATGTAGTCGAGCTTTGGCTTTCTGCCCTGAGTTCCAACGAGTCTAATGCTGGCCCTGCTTAGAGGCCCCCCTAAAACCTGCTTGAATCCCCCTTGGGGGCCCCGGATCCCTGATTGAGAACTACTGATCTAAATCCCATAATTTTCATGTCCTTTTTTTTTCAAAATCATACAAATCTGTATAGCCCTCCTTACTGTCCACCATCTCTGACAGCATCATGGAGCCTGCACAGCTTTGAACTGTTGTCATGAATGTTGCAAGCCCAGGACATACAATCCTCTGGTATTTGCAGAGTCACAAGAAGAACCGAATCAGTGTAACACAACTTCTTAAAGGCTGGTGGTGGTGGTGGTGGTGGTGGTCACAGAGCTGCTCAGATAGTGGAGTGCTGCTTCTGAGTCTGAGAAACAAGCTCTGACTGGTTGGGATTGCATTGTAATGCAAACTTGGAATGATGAGCAGTGGCTGCAGAACTTTTGGATGCACAAGGCCCCATTCCTAGATCTGTGTGCCAAGCTCACCCCAGCCATCCAGCACAGGGATACCAGAATGAGAGCCACATTTGACAGTGAAGAAGTGAGTGGCAATTGCATTGTGGAAACTTGCAGTGCTGGTTTGCTGCCAATCAGTCAGAAGTTGTTTTTGGAGTTGAAAAATCCATTATGTGGGTCATTGTAATGCAAGTGTATAGGGCTATTAATCTTGTCCTGCTATGTAGGACTGTGTCTCCTGGCAATGTGCAAGATGTAGTGGATGGATTTACAGCAGTGGGGTTACTGAATTATGGTGGAGCAATAGACGACATGCATGCATCTATTTTGGCACCAGACCACCTTGCCACAGAGTAAATCAACAGAAAAGACTACTTTTATTTGGTTCTGCAAGCATTGGTGGATCACTGGGGCCACTTCAGACATCGATGTAGGCTGATCAGGGAAGATGCATGACACATTTGAGAACACAGGACTTTTCAGAAAACTACAAGCAGGAACTTCCTTTCCTGACTGGATTTCCATTGGGAATGTTGAAATTTCAATAGTGCTCTTGGGGGTCCCAGCCTATCTGTTGCTCCCCTGGCTCAGGCTCATGACAGCACCGAGATTCAACTATCACCTCAGTAGGTGCAGAATGTGCTTTTGGTGGATTGAAGGGTCCCTAGCGTTGTTCACAACATTGGATCTTAGTGAGAAAAATATCCCAATGGTTATAGCTATCTGCTGTGTCCTGCATAATATCTGTGAAGCAAAAGGGGAAAAGTTTCCACTGGGGTGGAGGTGGAGCAGCTGTCTGCTGAGTTTGAATAGGCAGACACAAGGGTTATTAAGAGAACTCAATGCGGAGCTATACGACTCAGGGAGGCTTTGAAAGAGCACTTCACAATGCATTACAGGGGCTCTGCTTTACCTGGCCCTGCTGTTTTGTAACCTATGAGGGATTGCTTGGTGTACATGTATAAATATAACACTGTCAATGCATCCAATTTTACTTGTCACTGATCCTATGACTTGCCATACTGTACAGTAACAAGTAATTGGTTGCTTTCAGAAGGACTAGAGCACTCAACAGCATATATTTTGAACTAATAGAGGAATTATGTTTAAAACCATAGAATTTTAATGTGTAACAATCCAATGAAGAGACAAATCCATACAGTTTTAAAGCAAATAGATTAAAACTTAATACATTAATACAACAGAACTTATGAAGGGGAAAGAACATTCATATCCATTGTAGTTATACATACAGTGACCTGTGAAAAATTGGTGTATGTGAAGCTGTGCTTGTCTTTCATGTCCCCTGGGATGGTATGGTGGTGATAGTGCAGCAGCCCCGAGGCCATGTGGAATGGTGAGGGAGACTGTAGGGAGGTGCGGCAGTGGAGTTCTCTATGGACTGCAAAGGGAGGTGAGCCTGGGATTGTTAAACCTGTAGGTCCACTAGAGTCTGCAGCATCTGTGTTTGCTGGACTGGTGCATCTCCTTCTTCTTCTTTTCCTGCTGGGTCTCCTGGGCCTTTCTCTAGGCTGTCTGCATTGTTCAAACTCCAGGCCTAGTGCTCACAGTCTGATGCAGCACTGGCTTGCAGAATCTCATTGAATGTGTTATCCTAAGTCCGCCTCTTCCTCATTTGGCTCCGGTGTTCTGTGGTGTGGAAGGGGAATCCCTAAAAGCTGCAATGGCAGAAGCTGCAGATAAAACACACAGAGGTACCATTGTCAGTATGGTCATAACAGAAAGCAAAACTTAAGATTCAGACCTCTCTTCCATTGCTCCCATAAAATTTTAAACATGCTCATTGACCATTCTGTTTGGGACTGCTTGTACATGCACCGTTCTCATACCAGCCGTGGTGAGTATGGCCCACCAGGGGTGCGGGAAACGAGGAGGGAATTGTTTGGTTGCATGAAACTGAGTATAGGACAATGGCATTGAATACTGGTACCATTTTCCACTGGTGGTGGTGATTTTAGCTGATATCTCACTCCTGAGGGTAACCAAAGCAGAGAGAGTACAGCTGCTGGTGGTGTTTTGAAGCTATCTGGGCCCATATGCTGCTGCCTGTGTCCTGCAATTGTGCCTGCCAAAGTTATTGCTGACTGGCATGCAAAAGTATCCTATCATGGAGGAAGAAATAAGGCAACCCTCCCTAGAAACCTTCAGGAGAGAATTTCAGAGTACCTCCATGAAAGTTTCATCATGATCTCTCAGGAGGATTCAAGGAAAATCCTTGTGTACATAAACTGCTCCACATGGCCCTTCTTACCTAACTCTACAGGGCAATGAAAAGCAGATGATAACTTTACCTTTCTGTGTACTACTGTATCTTCTAGTATGAGTAAATTAACGAAAAGCTGACAGCTGTGTGTCCTGCTAAATTGTGGGGCACTATCACTGTAATGGGAAATACATTTCCACGCTTACCTGAGGATCCTTCCTCATGTATTGAGCTCATCCGTGCTCAACTGACTGCACTTGGTAGAGTCTCAAACAGGTCCTGGTTCGTGGCATAGCTGGATCACCATGGTCACCAAGGATTTAATTATGAGCTTGTCCTACTTCAGGAGTTGTCTTCGCCTTCCCCATCCTCCTCCCCACCCCCCACCATAGTTCTTTCATATCAGAATAAAAATGAGAAGTTTAAGATATGTGATGGACTTGCTGTCTTTCAAAATAGAGGATCTTGGTATTATGAAGCACTATCACTTCAACTTCTTTAATCAACTTCAGCCTATTTTTATCCTTTTGAGTCCATTTAGAAGCCTATACACAGTGTGGAGCAAACAGAATGTAAAGTATATTTGGGAATAAATTCTGTTGATGGAAAACATTTGGGGAATAACTTGTGTAACTGTTTCAATTCATTAAAAAAATATTCAGATTTACTCACATTAAAAATGCCAAAATTTACCAGATATGCTATTCAAAAATTGTCACTTAATTTAGCCAGCTGTAGTGCCAACACACTCTTAAATATATTGATTAAAATATGTATTAAAAAAAATCTTAATTCATGGACAGGCTCAAAAACTTACTGCAGTATAAATGAGAAACACCTAGAGACCTTAATCAGGGACCAGGTCCTTTATGCTATACACTGTACATATTAAAACAAACAGTCCCTGCCTAGGAGAGTTTACAAGCTAAGTAAGGGTATGTGAAATTGCAGTTCAGTAACAGCCAGCTCTAGATAATTCAAGGAATGCTGCTTCTACTAAATTATAAAATGTATGAAAAATACGTAATCTGCAATTATATCTTTCTACTGTGGAAAGACTGATTTGATGTAAACTGAGTTGCACCAATGTGCTTAATATGCTGGGCGGTTTTACAGTAGATGTATCACTTTAGTAATGTACACAAAATAATAACTTGACATGTATGCTTATTTTTTTTTTTCAACTGTAGAGGAAATTTGTGAGGCTAGAATGAAGAAAACATGTAGCCTTGGAATAAGATGAACTGAACAAAAAACTCTGAAAACTCCACTTAATTAAAAAAACTCACCCACATGTTGTAGGTAGTTTGTACCCACAGTAATTGAGACTTTGTGCAGCATTATACTTGGAGATGCACTTCCTGCACAATTGGTCAAACTGAATTCTAATACAGCATTTGAACAGCAAGTAGAAAAGTTGTACTTGGTGTAAGAAAGCGTTTCTACGCAAGTTTATTTCCTTTTAAAATTTGGTTGTGGCTTGTGCTCAACACAGAAGTTTGCTTTGAAAAAAATCCTTTAATTTTCCAAAGCAATTTAAAATTGTGAGCAACAAAAATAAAGCTTTTTTTCCCCCACCCTTCATAAATGTCCACTCTCTTCAGAATGGTTCCACCCCAAGTTGTAGCTACAATAAGGCAACTTAGTTGTTTTAAGTGATGTCAGATTTGATATCCATATACAGTAGCTTGACAATATCAAATTAAGTGAATGTAAGTAATTCTAGAAATTTGTAGTGGTTTGTATGAGGTTCTCAATGTGTTCATAGTGTACAGCCTTCGAATTGCTGGTATCTCTAGAACTAAACATTCTGAAAACTGGGCTGTAATTTACTGTGGGAGGTGCAAAACCAGTTTCAGACAAGGCCAGTTCAACCATATAAAGAAATGATTTTATAAATAACTGCTTTAGAAAAGTATTAGATATTTAAATGGTGAACTGGAAACAAGATACAATTAGCTTGTCTCTTCTCTTCTAGGGTTGACATAGGAAATGTGAACTGCAAGGGAAAGTTACCTCTGCTTCATCTATAATTGAACTGTCCTTTTCCCCCCACACATACCAGATCTATATATTTATCACGACCACCACCACCATAAAAAAAAAAATTGCTCATGTATGCCACTTCCTTAACTCTATCTCTGCTGAAATATTCAGCCATGCTTTCATCTTATCAACTTTTGGTATTGAAACTCCTTTCTCTGTGGCTTTCCAGTTCCAGTTCCTCTAAACTCCATCCATATGCAAGATTCTACTGTCCCAATTCTTATGTATGCTAAGAAATTCCATATATACTCAAGAAAACATACATGGGCTCCCAAATTTCAGAATCCACTTCAGAACTGGTTGTAAGATGTGTGGGCTTGCTTCAGCCCATGTCATGCATCTTATCCTATTCCCTTTCTTATCAAGCAAAGTACTCCTTCATGCCAGTAGAAGGATCACTCACTGGTTAGCGTGCTCCCTTGTGCCTGGGCTCAGTGTAGCAGCCCTTGTCTGTCACCCCCTGCTGGCAGGAGCTTGGGCCACACAGTGCTTTGTCTCTTCTTGTGACTCAGCTCCCTGGTGAGTTTGCTTAGCTTCATCCCTTCCAAGATTCCAAAAAATCCAAAGAAAACCTAAAGCCTAATCTAGGGTCAATAGGCCTTGCCCTTTTACTTCTGAAGTTTATACCACCTTCTTTAAGGGGAGTGGTAGAAGAACCCAGGCCCACCTCCTACTTTAGGTTCTAGCGCAGGGACCCTGTGTTAGACAGCTAATGTCTGCTTCTTACAATCCTCCACTACGCCTACTTTTATCTGTTCTCAGGTGTCTTTCACAAAGTTGTACTCTGCAATCCTTTCTCCCTGGAGCTCCATCTCCTGCAGTTTCCTCCCAATTTGCTAGTGAGGTGCTTCCTCAAGGTAGTTTTCAGCCTTTCTAGTAGCCCCTCTGTTGATGCCTGAGCTTGCAGCCTTTTATCCCAGCAGTTGCTAAATGACACTACTTAGTTGCACCTGAAGGAGTAATTGATTCATCTATTAACATTTTCCTGGCTGCGATAGTTTGGGGACTGTATGCCCCATCATGCTGCCCTTTCACAGAATATCACCACTGATAATAGTCTCCAAACTTTTGCAATTGTGTTATCTGGAACAGTATTCTTGCATCAGACTCATTAAATCTCCATCTCTTCTTAATATGTTACTTCTCTCTACTAGATCTTTTACATTTTGGGGGGATGTGTTGTGATTGCCGATATATTTTCACCAATGCCTTTTGTTTCTTCTTGCAAAGTCTTTAAAATCATATCTCTAATTTATACCATATACTTTCTGTAATCTTGTAATTTAAGTATCTAAAGAATATTTAATATGAAAGACACTATAGAAAATGGTTAGATATTTAAGTTAAACATGATGATTTTCTATATCATAGCTGTTTTTATAGATTTTATATCTTTGTGGCTAATTGTTTTTTTCTAATTTATCTTTCATTATACATTTGACACCTTATTAATCGAAAGACAAATGCTGGAGTAACCCATCCATATAAATCACAAGGTAGCTAATTGGACTGAACCAGTCAAAGCAAATAAAGGGGGAGAAAAAACTATGACAGTCAGAATGTGTGTGTTGCAGAGTTCATTCCAAATTTCTGTACACACAATTTAATGACAATCCATTTCTGTTGAAGGAATACAATTTTTTTCTAGACTCTGGCTAGATATTTCCCTAAGAGTACCTAAAAAATATTTTTGCATATGATATTAGGGGGGGAGAACTAAAAGCACAGCCAAAATCTTGCCATTGTAAGTTCAATTCCAGATCAAGTTTGATATTGTGTAGTTAGTCAGTGTACTGCATACTAGACTTTGTGATTCTGTAGTATGCTACTGAATGCATTCCTCATCTCTAACTATGGCCTATTACCTTTTACTTTTTTCTCTATTGCCTAGGCAATTATTTTATCATTTGAGGAGAAAGAAGAGGCCTTTTTATTTTAGACTCTCTAAGCTATTATATTTGCCTATTATACAGTAATGTCATTGCCATTTTTCAAATCCAAGTACATCTGTTCTTTTATCTTTAAACAAATTAAATAAAACTCCAGGTTTGGCAGAGAAAACTTTTGTTCTGAAACATATTTAATATAGAAAAATCTTGTAATTTTCCCCGTTAATGCCTCTCACACTGGAATGTCAGTTACTGATCCTTAATTTCCTGGGTTTTCTCTAATCATTTCTGAAGATGAGGTTATGTTTACTTTTCTGTTCCTGACGTCACCCCAAGCGGTTATTCAGAATTCTTTTGTTATTGGATCAATAATCTCTCCAACCTTCTGTCTCAGGATTCCATGCAGTAACTATAGTTGTGCCAATTTTGAGACATTAATTTAATCATCTTCAGGTACAATTGTTGATCTCTATAGTGTTTCATACTCCTATCTATTTCTGATTCAGTTGCTGGTGTCCACAGGACAACCTAGTGTTTTGGGTTTGAGTAGCAGCTGTGTTAGTCTGTATTCGCAAAAAGAAAAGGAGTACTTGTGGCACCTTAGAGACTAACAAATTTATTTGAGCATAAGCTTTCGTGAGCTACAGCTCACTTCATCGGATGCATTCAAGCTTATGCTCAAATAAATTTGTTAGTCTCTAAGGTGCCACAAGTACTCCTTTTCTTTTAGTGTTTTGGGGTGTCTTTCAGGGCGCTCCACATTTTAGACTGATTTTTTTTTATTTTCTGCCGAGGCAATCTGTTATGTTTATCAAGCTCAAATAGTCATAATAAAACAAAAACCCATACTTTCTTTTTAAAGTTTCATAAATGGGAGATTTTCAAGATGGCAGCTTCAAGTACTCTGTGCAGCAGTTTTTACGAGACACAGATCTACATCCTACCTTTTAAAGTAATATTATTGTGCCTTATGAGTATGGGGGGGAAGCTTGTTTGGTTTTTGGAAATATTTTTATTTAACTTTCATGGTATAAATTTCCTTCACAAATCATATACCCAACAAATTAAAAACAAATATAGAGTCTGCTTTGTGTGTAGTCACATCTTCTGTACACAACTGTATATGCTTATTTTCCTATGTCTTGTGCTGCCAAGGAAAGTCTTTTAAACTTAGTGCAAGATCCTCCCCCTGCTCTGGCCCCTTATGCCTCATAAAAGGGCCCGAAAAGCCCATATTTATCTTAGGGAGGATTCCCCCAGGTAAGCACTGTGGAAGACTGCTTTAAGTCTCCTCACAAGCTCCGGCATGCCAGAGGTAGGGCTGGGAGAAGCATGTGAGGTGTGGAGCTACAGTACACAGCTTGGTGTCCCATTAGGCAGCCTTGGGAAGACTGTTGTAATTTAGACAGGCTCTCATGACTGTTGTTTTGGGGGCCCTCCAGCTCCTGGAACAGTTATGCTTTGGAAGGGTGCAACCGTGACTCAAAGCCATTTTAGTCCCCCAGCCAGCTCCTCCCCCCAGGCTGTAAACTTTGTCCTGTCCTGTTTGTGCTATATGGTATCCTTCTGCTTTTTAGATATTAGTAATTGGAATCTTGTCCAAATTTGCACTGGTTGCAACTTACCTCTCCTCCTTCCTACCTTAATAGTCCTTCTTTTAAAACAATTTCATGGTCGCTGTGGGACAGTTAAGCTTACTGTTACTGAAATTGAACAGCTTGTTCAAACTCATTGATGCTTTATAGTCTTGATATATTATCTTCTCACTTACTGCATAATTTACCTATTCTTTTTCTGTTTATTCAGCAAAGGACAAAATCAGCTCAATTTCAGAATCAACTAGTAGTTTAGTTACTATGCTGTCACAATAATCCACCAGTTAGGATAGTTGAAATGTTTTTTTTTTTAAAGTCAGTTTGATTAATATAAGAGCCTAGACAGACTTAAGTGCTGACAGAGTGTTTACCGTTGTACAAGACACAAAGAAAGATATCGTCCCGTGCACTAAGGCTAGCCCTAGAGTTTTTGCCTTGACAAAGGATGGACACAAATACATTGGAAGATCTAAAGAATGGTAACAAGTCTAAAATATTTTAAATAGTTAGTAAAGCTTGAGGTGCAGGAAAAACAGGAAATATACTCCACATTGCTCTGCTCTTGCGTGCCTTATACTTGCCTCTCTAGTCACTCATGTATCTAGAATGATTCCTGTTATGCAATTGCATGTAAATTATATAGCATTTAAAATGCAGGCTCTTCAGATTAGAGTGAGTGTCTATCTTTGTATTGTACGTCTGACTCAAATAAGTCTTGTGTATGGGCGGTCTCTGGGTGCTGCCACTGTCTGCCATAATGCAGTCTGGAAAAAAATAGTTCTATTAACCAAAATAAAGCCAGGTATAGTCTACAAGAATAAATATACTATCAAAATATGCAAAGCAATTTAGAATTTGCTTTATTTTCTTTTGTGGTTTGAAGGAATTGGCTTTTCTTAAAGTGTCCGCCTTAGCATTGTGTTCCGCTAAAAAATAAGTGACTGGGTAATTACAACACAAATGGTTCTAATTCTGTCAGTTTTGTTGCTAAAAGTAAAAGTCGTTTGAAGGCTGTTGGTTTTTTTTGTTTTTGTTGTTTTCCCCTTGCTGTAGCTTTCTGGATTCTGATACGTAACTCCTCACTTAACATTGTCCTGGGTAATGTTGTTTCATTGTTACGTCACTACATTGCTGATCTATTAGAGAACAAGCTCATTTAAAGTTGTGCAATGCTTCCTTATAATGTTGTTCGGCTGCCTGCTTTGTCCACTACTTGCAGGATTCTCTGGAAAAGCAGCCTATCTTCATGGGGGGTTGGAACCAGGGTGAGCCAGCAGCCCCCCTATCAGCTCCCCATAATTCCCTGTAAGTAGGTGTGCGTCTGGGCTCCTGCCTATCAGTCTATCAATTGCCACAGTTCAGGTGTCCCTCCCTCCACTGCTGTGTATTGTTTCCGCCCTCTGCCTTGGAACTGCTCCCGGGAGCCTCCCGCTTGCTGTGCAGGGTGTGTGTGTGGGGGGGGAGGGGTGCTGATGTCAGGGTGTCCCCTTCCCCCGCTCCTGTACCCCATCTCCACAGAGCGGGGGTGGGGGACACACGACAGAGCTCAGGATGGAGGGAGCTTGCTGGAAGCTGCTGCTGTGTCTGAACTTGCTGATCTACTTAAAAGGGCAGTGTACTTAAAGTGGGGTCAGTGTACTTAAAGGGGCACTGCATGTCTGTCACATGCACGCACCCCCCCAGCACTTTGGAAAGTCAGCGCCTGTGCATGTGCTGGAGAAGGGAGTGGTGCATTCAACTTGGATAGGGTGGGTTCATCATCACATTCAGTTTCTTCAAGGAAGTGTTTGCAGCCATTGCCCTGCATCATTGTGTTTCCTCCCTCCTGCCTCAGTGCATGCTGCCTTGTAGAGTGTGAGGCTAAATTAACAACATGTTAACCCTTGAGGGCTCAGCAGAGTGCTAGTTCATCATTTAGCAGCAAAGCATTCCCCTCCACCAACCTTCACAATCATCATTGCTGTCTACAGTATTAAATTGTTTGTTTAAAACTTGTACTGTATATTTTTGTCTTTTTTGTCTGGCAAAAAAAATTTCCATGGGACCTAGCCCCCCCATTTACATTAATTCTTATGGAGAAATTGGATGCACTTAACATAATTTAGCTTAAAGTAGCATTTTTCAGAAACATAACTACAACATTAAGCAAGGAGTTACTGTTGTTAAATACTTTCAGTTCTGTGTGTCTTTGAGTTCATGGACTAATGTTTGTTCCAAAGATACGATTCCTAGTGAAATCTTACTGTACTGTGACAGATTCATCAGGAATTAGCAAAGCTGATGTCTGTAAGCTTCTTTACACTGGCTGAAAATTTTTTTTTTTAAATCCTTAGAAGTAACTATTAGAATTAAACTGAAGACCAGAAGCAGCAGGTTCTCCTTATGCCATGGATGAGTCTGAGGGGAGCAAGGTCTTGTTTAAAAGAAAAGCTGTGATATCCTTATCTCTTTGTTAGTAAATGTTGTGGTTGTATACAGGTAATCCTGTTGGTTGCTTGGTTGGTTCGTTGGTTGATTGTAACTGTAAAATTAACTTTATTTTCTGTTTAACTATCTGCTGTTCTTTCTAGTATGTTTGTTTCATTAAGATATTAGAGTATCTGTGCCATGTTGAATAAGGACATCCTTTCAATTCTAAAGTGTCAAGGTATGGGAATCCATAGTCAAGGCCTGGTGTCCCATGCAGCACATTAGATCTAAAGTTGTATGTTAAAGATCCAGAATTTCTTCTTGGAGTGCTTGCTCGTGTCAGTTCCATTCTAGGTGTGTGCACGCCCACGTGCACAGTCATTGGAGATTTTTGCCTTAGTGGTATCTGTAGGGTCAGTTGTGGTGCCCCCTTGACTCCCGCACCCATGTGCTGGTATATAGGCATCGCAGACCCTATGCGCTCTCACTTCCTTCTTACCACCCATGACGGTTAGTCGGAGCGCTTAGGTTACACCCTGCAGTTCGTGGCTGACCCTCCATCCCACCCCACTTCCCCATCCCTCTTCAGGGATCTTTCTCGTGAGCAACTTCTCTTCCAAAAGGTCAAGAATCTTCTGCACCTGGGTGGAGGAGGTCCCTCCCACTACTTCCTGATCCTGAAAGCAAAAGGGGGCCTCAGACCCATCTTAGACCTGTGTCGTCTTAACAAGTAAAAGTTTCGCATGGTCTCCCAGTCTCCCAGATCCAGGGAGGAAATGATGGAGGCCAGGAACACCGCCCCCGACTTAAAGGACACTTGTATCTACATTTCCATTTTCTCAGGGCCCAGGTGCTTCCTTCGTTATACGCCGGGCCAGCAGCATTTCCAATTCATGGCATTGCCATTTGGTCTCTTGTCAGCCTTGAGAGTGTTCACGAAGGGCATAGCACCAGTGGCCACTTATCTGAGGCACTGGAGTGATCAGATTTATCTGTATCTCAACAACTGGCTAATAAAGGGTCAGTCCCTGGATCAGGTGCATCAGCATTACAATCTGGTTTGTTCCACCTGTCGTGAACTGGGTCTGTTAATAAACGAGAAAAAGTCTACCTTAAGTCGAATGGAATGCATAGAATTCGTTGGAGCAGCCCTCGACTCTACTCAGGCCAAAGCCTTCCTCCCCGAGGCTTGGTTCCAAGCCATGGTGGACCTCATGTTGAACATGTAAGCCCACCCTCTCACCACTGCCTGCACTGAGGTGGTCTGACACATGCAGCTCCGCCTCAGGCCCGTGCAGGCATTGCTGGCATCGGTCTGTGTCCTCAATAGACACAGCATGGACTAGGTGGTGAGGGTCCCAGACCACATCTGTCATTCACCTGGTGGCAGAATCCTGCATCGGTGTTGGAGGGATTGGCTTGGCTGCCGCATGCTTAAATGCGGAGGAGCAGGAGTGTTTGGCTGGTGTTCAGCAGGCCCTGTTGGGCAGCAGAAAGCCCCCCACGAGAGCAACCTACCTGGCCAAAGGAAAACTGTTTGCTGCTTGGATCTCGGATAAAAGGCATTCAGCCTGAGTGGACCTCTCTGCAGTTAATCCTGGACTACCTTCTGCATCTCAAGCTCCAAGGCCTGTCCCTTTCATCTATCAAGGTCCACTTGGCCACTATCTTGGCTTTCCATCAGCTGCTCGAAGGTAGGTTGGTTTTCGCCCAGGACATGACTGCCAGGTTCCTCAGGGGCCTCGAGCGCCTCTACCCATACGTCAGGAAACCCATTCCTCCATGGGATCTGAATCGTGGCTTACTGGGCTCCCCTTCAAGCCTCTGGCTTCCTGCTCTCTCTTTCGCCTTTCCTGGAAGGTTGTGTTGTTTGGTTGCAATAATATCTGCCTGCCGGGTTTCTGAGATTAAGGTGCTTATCTTGGAATTGTCCTATACGGTCTTTTACAAAGACAAGATCCAGCTGTGGCCTTACCCAGCTTTCCTGCCCAGGGAGGTCTCACAGTTTCATATGGGCCAGGACATTTACTTACCTGTTTTTTTTTTTTCCAAAGCCAAATAAGTCGGGGGAGTGTAGGTTGCATTCCCTAGATTTCAGAAGGGCACTAGCCTTCTACATTGAAAGGACCAAGCCATTCCGCAACGCAATTTTTTGTCGTGGTGGCCAACAGGATAAAAGGTCATGCAGTGTCCACTCAAAGAATTTCTTCTTGGATCACTGCCTGCATTCGCCGCTGCTATGGTCAGGCACAGGTGTCACCTCCAGCAATTGTCACCACCCACTCAACCAGAGTGCAAACCTCTTCAGCAGCTTTCCTAGCTCAAGTGCCTATCCAGGACATCTGTAGGGTGGCCATCTGGTCGTCCATCCATACGTTCGTGTCCCATTATTCACTTACCTAGCAGGCCTGGGACGATTCTGGCTTTGGTAGAGCAGTACTGCAAGCCGCTAAACTGTGAACTCTGAGCCCACCTCTACTGATGATACTTGTGAGTCACTTAGAATGGAATCGACATGAGCAAGCACTCAGAAGAAAAAACACTTACCTACCTTTCGTAACTGTTGTTCTTTGAGATCTGTTGCTCATGTCCATTCCATTACCAGCTCTCCTTCCCCTGTCGGAGTTGCCGGCAAGAAGGAACTGAGAGGACATAGGGTCAGCGGTACCTATATACCGGTGTATGGGTGCTGCACTCAAGGGGGCACCACTGCCTACCCTACAGATACTGCTAAGGCAAAAATCTCAGACTGTGCATGTGTGCACGCACACGTCTAGAATGGAATGACCAACACATCTCTAAGAGCAACAGTTACGAAGGTAGGTAACGATTTTTTATATGGTGCTACTTCCCACCCCCATTTTCCTTTTATTTGGAACTCTCCAGTTTAGACCAACGTCACTTTAGTTGTAAGAAGAACAAAAGGACTGGGAGGGCCCTAGGAGACCCACTGTAGCATACTGTAAGAGTGGGAGGTGTTGTGGCTGATCACCAATTTAACATTTCTCTGAGCCATTGCTTCAGTCTTTGTGTATTGCTGTGTTTTGTATTGGTATGTCATAAATCTGCTTGTTGTGCAGATTTTATTTTAAAGAGTCTCAAAGATACTATAAAGTTGAAAGGATAATTTTATGGAACTTTTCACTATACCTATTGAGCAATTAGGAAAATTTCATCTTGATATGATCTGCTGCATAGTAAAACCAGATTTCAAAGACTTGATTATTGGCATTCTTCATCTAGAAATTTCTAGAAGATTTTACAATATACATTGATATATTAGTGCTCCCAGTGTATTTCAATAGAATTTTTAAGAACAGAATTATTGTCTTCAAACCTCATGCAGATACTACTGTTAAAAATCTTACACCAAAGGCAAATTGACTACATTCAGTAGTATTTGAAAAGTAATTACAGCATACATAATCTTTGTTTAGTGTGTTAAAAGCAGAATGATTTATTTGGGAAAGTCCTTTTACATGCTTTTTAAAATATGTAAAATGTAAATCTAATCCTAGTTAATTCCAAACATGGTGAGTCTGAAAGCAACACCAGATATTCTCAGAAACTCTTCTCCTTTCTATCTGTGCACACACCTGTCTATGGCCTCTTTGGGTATGTCTACATTGTGATAAGACCTATGGCACAGCCATGACTGCCCCAGGTCAGCTGACTCAAGCTTGGATTGCAAGCCTTTAGAATTGCAGTGTAGATGTTCAGGTTTGGGATAGTGTCCGGGCTCTGGCACCCTCCCCCTCGTGACTCCAGCCTGAGACTGAATCTGCAATTTTGTAGCCTTGTAGCCTGAGCCCCATGAGCCCAAGTCTGCTGACCCATGCCACCCCGCAGGCCTTTTATGGTAATATGGACATACTCTTAGGTTTGTTTCAGCTTTGTGGCTCTTCCTGGTATACAAACACTTGCAGGGGGAAGAAAGTGCACATGAACACCCCCACACATTGAACAGTGCTGGGAAACAATATCGTCATGCGGTGCATCAGTCTGGAAATAGAGGTGACCATCAACAAAACTGTGAAACTGCTTATTCACACAGTGCTACCAGAGGCACAAAATAAAGTGCGGGGGGAAAAAGGTGTTTCTCCAATCTTGGAGTCATTTCTAACAAGTATGCCATTTTCCATTAGTAAGGAGACTTCAACTTGAGAATGTCTTTCTAACGGTCCTCTCAAATTGAAATAGAAGCAGTCAGATCAGAGTTTGAAACACTATTTAAATTATATCTACGGTAGTTTTCTTCCTCTGAAATGCTAAGTACATTTTAAAAAAAAAAAATCCCAAGCTCCCAGAAAAGACAGATGTGGCTGTACAATTGGAGGGTTAGGTCATTAAAAATTGTTGCTTGTGCACATACAGAAGACACTATATTAAAGCATTACCATGTAATATTTTATTGGAATCACATAAAACATGTTATGTCTGATTATCAGATGAAGTATCAAGTAAAGTTGTGTGTGGTCTGTGTACACATTGTTGTAACCAGAGTTTCTGTTAATACTATTAGAGCTATTGCCCCCTTGACTGAAATTTTCTCCTTTTTAAAGAATACCTGATGTGTTTTGAGTCTGACTTTTTCACATGCTTGGGGTCTAGCTGATCACCATATTCAGGGTTGGGAAGAAATTTCCCCCCAGGTCAAATTGATAGGAACCTAGGGCTTTTTAGCCTTCTGTGGCATGGGTCAGGGGTCACTTGCTAGGATCATCTGGGTATATCTCACAAAATCAGTTCATTTCAGGGGCCTTGGGGATTGGTGCACCTCAGTCCCTCCTGTTCTCTATCTGTGGCGCACAATAGTCTCCTGAGGGCTGTAATACTTTGGTCTAATTCTGGTTGTTTGACTTGTGGTGGGGGTGGCATTTAGTGGCCTGTGATATAGAGGGGGTCAGACTAGATGTTCTGGTGGGCCCACCCTGGCCTTAAACTCTGATTGTGACTCTGAAGTCTGCTAAATTAATCAGTTTACTCAATAATGTACAATTGTTGCTTTTTTTATTACAATATCCTTTTTGAAACATCCTTCTCCTTTCTATTGTAGGTCCAGTTGTTTACGTCTTGGACCTTGCAGATCGGCTGATCTCAAAGGCATGTCCATTTGCTGCAGCAGGAATAATGGTGGGCTCTATCTACTGGACAGCTGTCACCTACGGAGCTGTGACAGTTATGCAGGTTCAAATTCACTTTTTTCTTACGTGTTACTACTTTTGAAATTTTCTTAAAATTCTCTTAGCTGAGTTTTTTCCTTTTGTATTTTAAAACTGGTGATAGTTTAGAGCTGAAACAGCCACAGCTTTAGAAACATATATCCAGCTGAGTGTGACACAGAGTAACTAGTGTCATCTATTCTTTAGTTCAGAAGCAATGATTTCTTGACATATGAAAGGACTGTAAAAGCACTGTTGGTAGAAGATTCTAAAACAGTAGCCTGATACTGATGTGTACAACAGGGATTCCGACTATCTCCTATTTTAACTTGCATGAAGAGAACTTTTTGACCATTTCCATTATCATGACAAGACCACAGGGATGCGGTCTCCTTGCAGATTCAGTACTACCCACATCAGTCTCTGGCTAGGTCCTTAAGATGGTCTAGCCATGTATTCTATTTATGTCCAGACTTGGCCATTTTGGTTTTTTCAAACTTTTCTAATGGTGATGGAACTTACAATGTGAATCTTTTATTTTTAATTGTTGGGTTTGGGTCCAAAGTAATTTAAAAAAAAAAATCAGAGCACTGAAAAACTGAAGTATTGGATCGCTTATAGGGTTAGTAACAGAATATTGAGCCTTTCGAGCTGCCTGCTCATATCCAGTGCATGGTTAATAGTGACTGAAAGCTGTTATTGCTGATGACTGTTTTCCCATTGTGAAATAAGTTGTCCTTGACCTCAGTCTATTTCCTAGAGAAAAAGTGTCACCTACAAAATTTAGCAATAATTGGAAGTCTATAAAGGGGCCATTGATCGAACAGACATGAAAACAAAACTTCATATTTACTTATGGAATCCTTCCTCTTTACGATTGAGGCCTGGCGGTAAGACAAGGTGGAAAATCCTGCTTTACCATTGCCTTTGTTGTACAAAGTGAACTTAAATCCACTTTCAGAATAGAATTGCACTTTATGTAAAACAACAAACAAAAAACTCCTAGCATATTGAGGGGTTCCATGTTTATTTTCTCCCAGTGACTCCACCTCAAGCGTACTCAGTTAAAAGTGAAAATCTATTTCTTTTCTAACTGCCATTCCTGCAAACCTGCACTTTAACCATAGCAAAAACGCTGGAGGCTGCTAATCTTGCCTATGTGAGTTTTCCCACATGATCTACCTCAATCAACTGAATTGGTGGAAAGCTTTTCTAAAAATGATCTGCATTAGACAAGACCAAAATGAGCTCTTCCATGGAATTTACAGCCAGAAGAGCGATTAGGATCACCTCGTTTGATGACTTAATACAAGCCAAATAATTTTACCCAGTAACTCCTACATCAAGCCCACAATTTGTGATTGAGCTAGATCATTTGTTTTGATTTACTTCAATCTTTATTTACTAGGAGAGGATTCAGAAATTTATTTATGGTAGCTGCTACCGAATATATTGCACAGCATAAACATATAATTTTAAAATGAAGTTGGCAAGCTAGAAGGGTCTAAGTGAGTCTTAAGTATTTAACTAGCCACATTAACTATTATAGTTTTTTCCTGGCCTGAACTGTTTTTTATAGAGTTGCTGAGTACTTTTAAAACCTTTACTGTGCTCCACCTCAGGAGGATGAACAATTTTGTTGTCATTCCTGTGTATGCTTGTAAGGCCCTTTGAGGATGGAAGATACTATTTGTATACAGTAAATGGAAGATTCAGGCCCTAATTTCGGGTTATGTGTGATCCCTTTGATAGCTCTACCAGTGTAAAGGGGCTGCATAAACCCAGCAGAAAAAGCTACAGCATAGTGGTAGTCGTTCAGATTTAGGACTAATGAGTCTAATCCTTAAAACATTGGCTAAATCCCAGGTGTTTAATCTGAACTGGCTAATTTCTTAAGATATATTGTGGTCCTTGAGTGGGAGAATGGCAGGATGGGGGCACTGTGCTGGGGGAGCAATGAGGTTTTTGTTCGCTATAAGGTGAGGCAGTTTAGAATTGTATGAAGAGTGAATTCACACTCGCTCCCTTTTCCTCTTCCTAGGCGCCACTTGGTTATGGGTAGTGTAACCTCTCTCCTGTTAAGTGTCAGTCCCTCTCCCTCTGTCTGAGGGCCAGAGGAGAGAAGCACTAAGAGTAAGTCTACACTTAAAACGCTGCAGCGCTTCAGTGTAGACACAACCTATATCAATGGGAGGGCTGCTTCTGTCAGTGTAGGTACTCCACCTCCCCAAGAGGCAGTAGTTAGGTCGACAGAATTCTTCTGTGGACCTAGTGCTGTCTACACCAGGAGTTAGGTCTGTATAGCTATGTGTCTCAGAAGTGTGGATTTTTTGAACCCTTGAGAGACATAGCTGTACTGATCCAAATTCGTAGTGTAGACCAGGCCTAAGTTAGGGCTTGTCTACACTACCATGCAATGTCGATCTACGATACGCAACTTCAGCCACGTGAATAGCGTAGCTGAAGTCGACGTACTTACATCTACTTTCTGCGATATCTTCACTGAGGTAAGTAGACAGCTGATGCTCTCCTGTCTGCGCTGCTTGCGCTCCTTGTTCCGGTGGGGTACTGGAGTTGACGGGAGTGCGCTCAGTGGTCAATTTATCGCATCTGTACTAAATGCGATAAATCGACCCCTGCTGTATTGATGGCTGCCCGCCGATCCGGGCAGATAGTATAGACAAGGCCTGAGTTGCAGATATTCAACTACATCTGGGTTGGAATCGATATGGAGCAAATAGTGCTACTTCACTGGATTGCTGGGCCAGTAAGAAATAAAGCAGGTAGGCACTTCTGAAACTATTATAGCCCCATAGGGAAGGGACATAGTGAACTAGAAGAGAGAGAATAAGAGGCTTGGATCCTTGAGGTGGGAGAGGAAGTTGAGAAGCAGGATACGAGTCTTCTAGTTAACTCTCAGTTGGGAGGAGGTTGGTGACAAAGCTGAAGACAAATTCTGCATGCATTGTCTTAGAGCATCAAAGAATTAATTTACTCATTTAGAATTTTTTGGGCTGCAGTAACTTCAGCTAATATCAGTATTACAGGCTGTGGTGACTGATGCACCTTTCAAAAATTTTGGAAGAATAAAGTAGACTTTCATACTTAACTGAAAAAAATCTTCTAGAAGTGCTGTTGAGAGTTACACTGTGGCTAGTTATCTTCACAATATTTTTCTACCTGCCATCACACCCATTCTACTGAAGCTCTATTTGTTTTGTTTTTTTAAGTGATCTTAAACAGTCTATTCTCTGTGTTGTACCAAATAAAGCCTATGCTGCTTATTGGTTTTGATACAAACATATTAGGACATCCAGTGTCTAAGACAACCAGTGCTTGTTACGTTTCTCACTTGCGCTCTGCTTGGACTGTCATTTGAAGGTCATGCAAAAGTTAATTCTTTCTAGAGGTGCATCAGTGATGGTAGCAGCCTTGATCAGTTTTGCCACACAGGACCTAGAGGACAGGTACAGTTTTCAAAATTTAATGTCTGAGTTCTCAACCTATCAAAAGTCTACCCTCAAGACTGTCTACAAAATTGTGTGTTTTTGAACAGGTGCCTGCATCTTAACAAGTATTTAAATCTGAGTAGAGATTTGAGCCTTTGAATGAATAGAGCATTTCAAGTCTTTTTCTTGTTGAAACAAGATAAGAGCACTTAGTCTGACAGTTGGCTTGGCTGGTGTTGACCCACACCAGATAAAATGCAGGACATTTAAATACTCTTAAATAGGGACAGTTGGCTTGTGACATTTTGCTAAAAATATACTAGTAGTCACTTTTTACCATGAGGCTTAAGTGTGACCTTAATTGTAGTTTTGACACTGCAAAAAATCAGATTTTATTGTTGCTAAGAAATTATTTTAAACCTTCAGTAATAAAATTACCAAATCCAAATAAAGATCAATCTTTTATTTTGGATTAGTATGTAGCATTCAGAATTAGAATTATAATTGCTGTTTTTGTTGCATGATATCAGATGTTGACCTTAGTTTTAAAAAATGCTCATTTACATGAGAAGCTGTATGTGCAACTGGTGTTGTCATAATGGGAAAATAGATTTTTTTTTTTTTTTTTATGATGCAAAGAGAAGGAATACACATCACTAGTGTGCCCTCTCTTACGCTAATACGATAATAGAATCTCAGGTCATTAATCAGAAAATTCAGCTATTGATTTGTATTCTTAAATCATAGCGGCTGAGCAATTTTAAATCCCAGAATTAAAATTAATCTTTCCAAAGTTGTGTGGCCTTCTGGGGATTTTAGAAAACATGCTATTATAGTATAAGGTAGCTTTAAAATATCTGAGACTTCACGTTATTTCTATATAAACTAGGAGTAAGTATATAGAGAAGCACATCTGCCCCTTTCTGGGTAAGAAGGAGTTAATTATGTAATGACTCACTAATGCAAGATGAGTCAAGCAAGAACTGGAACTGGTAACTCACCAACAGCAAATCTGATAAGCAGTGAAGGGCGCCACATGAGAGATTTAAGCTTCAGGTAACATTTTTAATAGGATTATTTTAAAATTTAGATGCCTAGATAGTTCGATACAAACCAGTAAAATCTTTCAGAACTAGACACTTAAAGTATGTCCACTGCACAATAATCATCTGACACTAAAAGTTTTTGAACATTTCACAGGTTGTAGGTCATAAAGAAGGTCTTGATGTCATGGAGAGAGCTGATCCTTTATTTCTTTTGATTGGACTTCCTACCATCCCAGTCATGCTGATACTGGGCAAGATGATTCGCTGGGAAGACTATGTGCTCAGACTGTGGCGCAAATATTCTAACAAACTGCAAATTCTGAATAGTATATTTCCAGGTAATGCAATTAAATCTAAATGAAATGTGAAGTCTGTGCTCTGCCCAGGCGAGGTGGGGTGTTGAGGGCAGTTTCCCTATCTGTAATGGGGATAATAATGCTCCTTTCCCTCTGACCCTTTGTCTAGTTTATTTTGATTATTTGATCTTAAGGGCAGGGACTGTCTCTTACTGTGTGATTGTACAGTGCCTAGCCCAATAAGGCCCCGAACTCTGTTGAGGCCTCGGTGCTCTATTGTAGTGAAAATATTAAAATAAAAACTATAAATGAAATTTTAGTGTGAGAAGCTAAAAGTTGATGCCTAAAAATAATTTCCTCATTTAATAGAAATAGAATACTTACTGGAGAGAGGGATGCTATATAATAAAATTGTTAGATTGTAGAAAACTAATTAGATTTGAAAGGCTAGATTCATAATGAAAACAAAGTTTGTCGTCTTTATTTTGTTAGTTGGCAATATGATTTTTCTCTAGGAATTGGATGTCCTGTTCCTCGTATTCCAGCTGAGGCCAACCCTCTAGCAGATCACGTCTCTGCTACTCGTATTCTGTGTGGAGCTCTTGTCTTTCCAACCATTGCCACCATAGTTGGCAAGCTGATGTTCAGCAGTGTTAATTCTAATTTACAAAGGACAATCCTGGTAAGATGATTTAAGAAGATTGTTTTTCAGAAATAGCAATAATAATGGTATATGGAGTTGTAGTAAATATTATGGGGTTTTATGGGGTCGCCAGAGCTGGTGTTAGACTTGATAGGGCTGAAGTTGAAGTCTGAGCTCCACTGCTGTGGGCTGGAGCCGAAGCTGAAGGGCTTCAGCCCTGGGTGGCGGGGCTCAGGTTACAGGCCTCCCACTTGGGGTTGAAGTCCTTGGGCTTCAGCTTTGCTTCCTCCCCCCCCCCCCCCCCCAGGGAGCAGTGGGGATTTGGCTTTGGGCCCTCCTGTGCTGGGTGGTGGGGTTCAGGCTTTGTCCCTCCATCTCCCCGCACCCGGGGCAGCGGGGCTTAGGCTTCGGGTCCCCCAACCTGGGGTCATGTAGTAGTTTTTGTTGACAGAAGGGGATCATGGTGCAATGAAGTTTGAGAACCCCTGGTCTAGACAGTGGGCTGGAATCACCAATGTAATTTAATCTAAAATGGTAAATTAATCTTGACCCAGAATCCTAGACAGGACTTAAAAACAGACAAACAAAAAAAAAACCTACAAGTCAAAGGTCTAAATAAAGTGGACAGAGGATGATGTGGAAGATGATGGGGAGGGGACCTACCAGTGACTTCCAGGGGAAAAGCCCTGGTGAAAGGCCCATTGTGTAGGGTCTGGTCACAGGAATGTGCCTCTTTGTTTCTGAATAGTAAGTGTATAAATTGGACTCCCTTACTGCTTTGGTGTCTGAACAAGAGAGAAAATAATCTCTTCCCCCACCCAAAGCTTGCTGACTGCTGCTGCAGGAGGGAGAGCAGGGAAGCTGAGGGATCCTCCCTTATGAATAACTCAAGTGCCTGCTGCTTCTGCTCATGACCTCCCCAAAAGCAGCTGTTAATGAGACTGATATGTTTGTCTGTTTCACTGGTTTCTCTGTACACCAGCCACTATACTTCTCAATACCAACAGTAAAGTCACTTCAAAGACTTCTCAATTTTTGTGCTGCTACTTTGGTTTGGGAAAGCTATGACCAACAGCAGCAGAGCCACTAGAACAGACTAAGACTTTGTCTTCACTGGGGGGGTTTAGCTCACACCGAGTTGACATGCGCTATTTGGTGTACTATATATAAGCCATACTAATTATGTGCACATGGCTGTGCCCTCTTTCAATTTGCATCATTGTGCACCCATGGCAGTTAACTGCTGTGTAGGAAGTGTGTGGCATGGGAGAGTATGCCGTGGTCCTGTGTCTTTGCTGCTGAGCAGTGTTCATTCTGGGATTTGTCTCACTGCACATTGGGGGATGCATAGCAGAAGTCGGGTGGAAGCCAGTAAAATTCTGTGGCTTGAGGTCAGATTAAAAAACCAATCCCATGATTCCACTCTCTCCATCCTATGCTTTCTCTTTCTGGGGGGGGGCTAGTGCCATTTTCAAATTGCTGTTTGCTATCATGGACCTAGCAATGCTCTGTGCCACTATGCTGACAACCACAAATACACAGAAGCTGCTTAGGCTTTATTTTGAGCTCTTGAAGCCAAGTGGATTCAATTTTGGACTGCACCTACCACACCACTGAGCAGATGATGGGACAACTGTATCTTCAGCAATAGCAGAGGAAGAAGACGACGACACTGAACAACTACTACTACATGAGCTGTTCCTGGAGCAGCTTTAGACAGTGTAGCACCATTGCTGGGCTTAGGAACCTAGCATCAATCCTTGGGAAAGGGTTGTTCTGCAGATCTGGGATGACCAGGAGTAGGGAGAGAATTTCAGGATAGTGAAGGTTTTTTTTTTTTTTTTAAATCTGTGCTGAACTAGCCCCAGAGCTGCAGCAACACTGTACCAACTGTGGCAGAGCTCTGACCTTGTCCCCGTGGGTCCCGTGCTTCCAGGTGGTTTATGTCAGCCTCAGAGGCTTACTGTGACCCTCCCCATAGCCCTTCTCTCTCTGGGGCCAGTTTACTGAGCCCTTTTCATCATAAGCCAGAAGAAGGTTGGTGAGAGAACTCTCACAGTCTCTGTTGTCCCTATGGGCTTATTCCAGAACAGTTTAGCCTCCTGTCTTGACAGGGACCTGTCTTCCCCTCCCAGGAGGTGTTTCTGTAGTGGCTGGTTGGGGGGAACCTGGGCCCGCCCTCTACTCCGGATTCCAGCCCAGGGATCCTAATGGCAGCAGCTATTAGCAGCCAACCTTTCACTGCCAGAGTTGCTACATTTCCTTGGGCCACTTCCCCAAAGCTCCCCCACTTCTGTCTCTTAATGTGTTCTTCACCCTTACCTTTGGGCTCCCTTTCAAGTGGCTTGAGGGTGTCTTCATTATCTGCCCTTCAGCTGCACTTCCTCTCCTCGGCCTTACTGGAGTGAGCCCTTTTAAGCCAGAGGGGCCTTATTTGGAGTCAGGTGTTCTCATTTGCCTAATGGGTTCAACTGACTCTTTGCAGGCTAATTGGAGTCATGTGTCCACCCTAGCCTGGAGCAGCCCCTGCTCTGGTCAGTCAGGGAACAGAAAACTGCTTATCCAAGGGCCAGTATATCTGCTGTCTACTACTCTGCTGTTCCCAACTGGCCTGGGTCTATCACACAACATAGAGTGCCCTGTACCCATGGAGAAGCTGGTCGCTATTGCCATCTGTAAGTTGGTCACCTCTAAAGGTTGCTTGTTCATAGCCACCCCAATTTTGGTGTAGGGAGATTGACTGTTGGAGCTGTTGTCATGCAAGTATGTGGTGCCATGCATAAGGTACTGGTTGCACCAGGTTATAAAGGTTGGTGGTAATGCTCAGGAGATCGATGGCTTTTCACACATGGGGTTCCTAAACTGTATTGGGGCAAGGGTATTGCTCCATGGTGCACCAAGGGCTGGTTGACCACCGTATCAGGTTTACAGTAATAAATGCAGGATAGTCTGGAAAGATCCGTGATGCTAGGATCTTTCAGAACTCAGCTTTGTTTACCTTAAGGAATAAAGGACATTTGCCCCCACTATGGACATTATCCTGGGAGACCTGGCTTATCTGCTTCCCTGGTTAATGAAGGCATTCACTGGCTACAGAAGGAAGGAACTGTTTAACTATCTCCTCAAGTTGCAGAATGACAGTGGAGCATGCATCTGAAAGGAAGATGGTGCAGTTTAAGGACTAGGTTGGAAGTTGTAAGAAAAACCTTGCCCAAGAAGATAGCTGCATGTTGTGTTTTGCACAATATTTCTGAGAGTAAGGGAGAAAGCCTTAATGGCTGGTGGGAGGCTGAGGTGCAGAGACTTGCTCAACTTTTTGAACAGCCAGCATTTAGAACAGAGGTGGCCAACATGTGGCTCTGGACCTACATGCGGCTCTTCAGAGGTTAATATGCGGCTCCTTGCATAGGGGCCAACTCCGGGGCTGGAGCTACAGGTGCCAACTTTCCAATGTGCTACAGCGCGCTCACTGCTCAACCCCTGGCTATACCCCAGACCCACTCCACTCCTTCCCACCCAAGCCGCACCCTTGCTCCTCCTCCCCCACCCCAAGCCTCCTGCACACGACAAAACTGCTGATCACAGCCATCATGAGGCACACGGATGGAGAGTTAGGTGCTGATCAACGGTGCTGCTGGCGGGTGGGAGACACTAGGGGTTAGGGGAGGAGCTGACGGGGGGCTGCTGATGTATTACTGTGGCTCTTTAGCAATGCACATTGGTAAATTCTGGCTCCTTCTCAGGCTCAGGTTGGTCACCCCGTTCTAGAATATGGAAATGGTGAGGCAGTACTGTCAGGGTGGCATGCTGTTCTTACTTTGAGTCTCAGGCCTGACAAAGTGCAGCTGTACATCTAGCTGTTATCCTGGGCAGGAGTGAGCAGAATGGAGTGAGAATTGCAGGCTTTTTGATGGGTGGTAGAAGTGGCACGTTGTGGAACTCCTTACTGTATCTTGTGTGTGCGCCTTTATACTTATGACATGCAAATTTTACTTTTTTTGTATGTACCATGTATTGTGGACTCTCTGTGAATGAATTTTTAAATGGACTATATTATTAAACAGTTGTTACATAACACCCATAAATAAAGCTTTAATTAAAACAACAATGAAACTGATCTTTAAAGCGGTGATCTCCAAACTTTTGAGGGTCATGCCCCCCTTACTCTTGTCCCCGCCCCTCTCCCGGGCCAGGAATGAGGCTACGGCTGCAGGGGGGAACGCACAGGAGTTAAGGGAGTGGAGGCTGGGGATGGGGCTGGAGCCCGGAGGAGGGCCTGGGATGGAGCCATGGCCAGAAAGTGGAGGCAGCTGAGCCCGCAGTTGGATGTAGCTCTGCTCCCTGCCTGGCCCTTGGCCTTGGTCCTGGCCTCATGTCAGTTTTTAAAGGTTGGAGGGGGCATCCAGTCAATTTGACCCTAGAGCAGTGGAGAGCACTCAGATAAAGAGAGAGAGACCTGTTTTTTTTCCACTCCATGCATCTAATGAAGTGGGTTTTAGCCCACAAAAGCTTATGCCCAAATAAATGTGTTAGTCTCTAAGTGCTAGAAGTACTCCTTGTTGTTTTTCTGATGCAGACTAACATGGCTACCACGCTGAAACCTATCTCCACAAAAGATATCTACAAAGGAGTGGGGAAGAGCAGTTTGAGGACTGTCAAAGCAGTGCATGGCCCTAACTCAATTCACATTGAACTCAGTATAATTTGAAAGAGGACTCCAAGGCTTGCATTAAATGCAAAGTTAGTGCACTCTAATTGCATCTTGTGTATGCAGGCATTTTCACACCAGACTAACTCGAGTTAGTGTGTACTAAACCCCCTGTGTGGAAAAGACCTAGAGAAGATCACTTGATATCTGTTCATGTGCTTGAAGGGTTTTTACAAACATGAGGACTAAAGCTATATCTTTAATGAAAACTTAAGTTTTACAGAAATTGATTGTTTTTGATCCCTTCTGTATTTGCCAGCAGAAGTTCCCTAAATGCCCCCAAGAAGTGGATTTTTCAAGTTCTGATTAGTTTTTAGTGGGACTGTTAATTAGTGTGTTTATTATATATTCTGGGAAAATATCTTTTGTTGTTTAATATGATGATTTTTCATTTTTTGTCAAAACTCAAAGTGAATAAAAGTTTCCAAAATGATTTATAAACCCAGCATGTAATCCTTTTATGTAACATGAACATCTGTAGTAGTATTGTGGCAGAAAATTTGCCTCATTCATTTGTAATTGCCCTAATTAGCTTAACTTCAAAGGAAGTATTTCTTGATTATTTTTGACTTTTTTACAACTAAGAAAACTATGATATGATATGATATAATACTGAACTTGTTCTGTAAGTCTTAAAAATTTCTCTTTATTTCAGGGTGGAATTGCTTTTGTTGCTATAAAAGGAGCTTTTAAAGTTTACTTCAAACAGCAGCAATATTTACGTCAAGCTCACCGCAAAATTTTAAATTACCCTGAGCAAGAAGGAGCATAAGGCTGTGATCTCTAGCTGTCATACAATCTCATCTACCAGATTCTCTTGATGTATAGATTCCATCGTTATTGCACAGTAGTGGAGAATTGTGATAAGTGGCTGCTCCTATTTTTTCTTCAAATATAATAAAGCACTTTCTTGTGGCAGGGTAAATCCGCTCAGTAATCACTGAACCTAAGAATGTGATTTGTTTTCATTTTTGTGTATTTTTCCTTTGAGAGACCGGCACCTGAATCATACCACATATGCTGAATTTAAAAAAAAATTTTTTTGCTATTACTCATCAATGCACAGACTGTATCCAAATCCATTTTTTGTTCACTTAATAAAGTATCTGCACAATATTTGCATACACAGACCATCCAATTCAACATAAAGGATACCATAGAGGGATTTTTTTAAGAAATTTTGTTTGAGTAGGTTATTGCCAAGGAGAATTTTTCTTGGATTTTAGCCTATAAGGATTCCCTTGTTCGCAGCTGAAGCTCTGCAATAGATGTAAAACAAGAGGTCTAAAATGTATACAAAACATTGGATAGACAAGCAGAAGACTGATCCTTTTCTAAAGGGTCCACATAAGCCAACTTTGACCACCTAGAGTGTGAGCTAGTACATGGCTTCCAGCTAATTTTGCTACTATCTAATTGTATTGTCTGCAGTGTCTGGTATTGCTATGTCATGGCTCCATTGCTGTCTTGTAACTATTATTACATCCACCTCTAGAGAAATTTGGGAAAGTGAATTTCAATCACTTATTTTTGTAATTAAAACAGCTGTTTAGTAATAGTAGATTGTATTTTGAGAGTTCCTTTGTGATTATGCAATTAACTACTCAAATAAATAATAGTAGAGACTAGAGAGCATTGGACAATGAGAAGGTAACTTGATTCTTGTCTGTCAGTACACAGACTAGAGGATAAAACTTAATTCTCTAATAAATTAAGATAATTGATTGCAACAGTAAAAGCCTGTTGTAAAAATGCAGTTTTTAATGGCATGTCAAAAAGGGAGACACTAGCACTTAAATCAGTAATTTTACTTGTTCATAAATTCACATTTAATTGAAATTAGCAATTACTAATTACAATGTTAGTGTTAATTCTGAGTCCTGTTTGACAAACAATGTGGCCATTTCATATTAATGCAAGACAGCCTGGATTTACAGTAATTGCAGTTCAGCACATAGCAGTTGAATGATTTTTTTTTAAAGTTCTGATTCTGAAAGTTGTTTCCTATTTTTTTTAATTCATAATAGTATATCAAATGCATGGAGAAGGGTAAGCATTCCCCATAGTGAAGTATTGGTAAGTAAATGTTGCTTTTCACCACAAGTGAAGCAACTATAGAGTGGACTTCATGTCTGATTGCAATAATGTATGTTAGTGACACTTAAAAATATGGTACTTTTTTATGTGTTACCTTAAATATTGAGAATGTAACATTTTAGAAATGTATAAAGTATATACAATGGCCAACAAGTACTCAGAAACTATAGTTGAAAATTATACATGCATAGCTGATTTGAGATTCTTGCTAAAATTGATAAATTACTATAATCTTGTAAGTCTGCTGATTGTTGGTCTCAGATTGGTCTGACTTTTTTTTAATATATTTATGTACACAGCAGCAGCCTCTGATTTTTCTGTAATACAAGTTTTCAAACAATGTAATACATAGTTCTTGCAGAATTCCTGAGTGCAAGGAGAGGCTTTTCAGTGGTTTCACTGTATAGATTTCCAACCACTTTATAACGTTTTTTAAAGTCTCATGCAGAATTTAATAGTGCAAATTTGTTTTGACATTTTGTTCTGTAGGAAAGCTGTCGTCTTTGAAAACTGAACCTGTTGTACATCAGATTATAAAAGGAGTATAAAATGATTTAAACTTAGTGGCAGAGAGTTACTACTTTTGTTGCTGTATTGTAAAATCTTGTTTTTAGTATTAATTATAAGCACATTGGATTAGGTTGAATAAATATTTTTACATTATTTAGGTGTATTTTGTCCATTGAACAAATAGTGCCAAAGCCTATGACAGAAGTAGGTTTTAAAATTGATAACTATTCAATCAAAAAGTAGTATACCATTTCTTTTAAGTAGATACCCCATGGTTAACCTTATGGAATTTTTTAAGAAATACTCTTTTGGGGGGCAGGGGAGAATGGAGACCTAACTTTGAAGATTCCATTTAGTTTGTGATTAAACTTTAATCATTTCTCTCTCTCTCTCATTAATCAGTTATCAATAAATGATGAAGAGTGCATCATCTGAAATCTGCCTATTTTTATAAAATCAAAGCCATTACTCTGATTTGAAGGACTTAGAACAATACTGATTTGGGATTGGGTGGGACTGGCTGGCTCTGGATTGGTAGTGCAGTACAAAATACACCTGGGAAATACACTGCTCAATGAGGGAGGAGGATAGTGTGGGAAGACCTGAAACCCATACTAGCTAGTGACAGTGTGCATCTCACTACCTTCAGAGCAAGGAGCACTGACCTACAGCATTCCAGCACATATTCGGCACCTTGGTTTGTCTTTGCCCTCCATTACATAAATATTTAGGTGCTGCTTTTTCCTGGAGACCAATTCAGTGATTTACAAGCAGAATGTGTGTCTCTCTTCTACATCTTAAGCCTCATAGTTATTGAGATGAGGGCCCCTTCTGTCCTCTTCATTCCTATTTTTGATTTGAAGTGGTTTGTGCCAACACTCCCTGAGCTAACTTGTTTTTCTAGGAGTTTCAGAATTAGGATTGACCTTCAGCTGCTTTTTGAGATAAGCAGACTCCCTATGTCATTGTTGCCTCTGCTGATTTTTCACCTTTTCAGTTCTGATAATCATAGCACTTTGGAGCCACATACCTAGCACGGAAATGATGGTTATGTCTGCACTGCTGTTTGGAGGTGGGATGCCCAGCGCAGTTAGACTCAGGTTTGCTCAGCTCAGGCTAGTGTGCATATTGTGGCACTGGCAGCAGCTTGGGCTAGCCACCTGAGCGTGGACCCAGAGGGTCAGGTAGGTTTGGACTCTGGTAGTTAGCCCAAGCCAAAGCTAGTTGTGCAGTGTTCACACTGCTATTTTTAGTGCATTGGCTCGAGCTGCACTAACATGAGTCTATCTCCCTGCTTCAGTGTAGATATATCTCAATTCAGGAAAGAACTTTATGCTTAACTTAAACATCCATAGGTGCTGTATAGGGATGCTTTTCTGAATTGAGGCCCTGGTAGGAAAGGACAACAGCAGAAACTTTGAGGAGCCCTTCCCCTCTGTACAAAATATTTCAAAAGGTGCTATAATGACCTTAACACTCAGAAAATCTTTCTGAAGCTCAAGATTCTTATGGTTTGGTTTAATTTGAAAATATTCCTATTAGGGCATTTTATCCTCAAAGCTGAAAATGCACCTTGAGCATTGGTTCTCTGCTTGCAGAACTATTAAATTGATGTAGAGAACATATAAATATCAGCTGGGTCATGGTCTGTCAATGACAAAGTCAATATACCTTTCTGATCCCTATATTGGAGCTCTTTCAGATATGACAAACAAGGAGCACTTATTTTCTTCTAGCAGGTCACTGAGGGTGGTTGTGCTTGCCTCTTGTCACTTCCAGAACTTCAAAGAACCATGCAGGTTCCAAAACTGCTAATTTGACTGCTTTAAGTCCCCTAATGCCCCTACTCTACTTGTGCTACATTGATGACATCTTCATCATCTGGACCCATGGAAAAGAAGCCCTTGAGGAATTCCACCATGATTTCAACAATTTCCATCCCACCATCAACCTCAGCCTGGACCAGTCCACACAAGAGATCCACTTCCTGGACACTACGGCGCTAAAAAGCGATGGTCACAAACACCACCCTATATCGGAAACCTACTGACCGCTATTCCTACCTACATGCCTCTAGCTTTCATCCAGATCATACCACTTGATCCATTGTCTACAGCCAAGCTCTACGATATAACCGCATTTGCTCCAACCCCTCAGACAGAGACAAATACCAACAAGATCTCTATTATGCATTCCTACAACTACAATACCCACCTGCTGAAGTGAAGAAACAGATTGACAGAGCCAGAAGAGTACCCAGAAGTCACCTACTACAGGACAGGCCCAACAAAGAAAATAACAGAACGCCACTAGCCATCACCTTCAGCCCCCAACTAAAACCTCTCCAACGCATCATCAAGGATCTACAACCTATCCTGAAGGACGAGCCATCACTCTCACAGATCTTGGGAGACAGGCCAGTCCTTGCTTACAGGCAGCCCCCCAATTTGAAGCAAATACTCACCAGCAACCACACACCACATAACAGAACCACTAACCCCAGGAACCTATCCTTGCAACAAAGCCCGTTGCCAACTCTGTCCACATATCTATTCAGGGGATACCATCATAGGGCCTAATCACATCAGCCATACCATCAGAGGCTCGTTCACCTGCGCATCTACCAATGTGATATATGCCATCATGTGCCAGCAATGCCCCTCTGCCATGTACCTTGGCCAAACTGGACAGTCTCTACGTAAAAGAATGAATGGACACAAATCAGACGTCAAGAATTATAACATTCAAAAACCAGTTGGAGAACACTTCAATCTCTCTGGTCACTCGCTTACAGACCTAAGAGTGGCTATCCTTCAACAAAAAAGCTTCAAAAACAGACTCCAACGAGAGACTGCTGAATTGGAATTAATTTGCAAACTGGATACCATTAATTTAGGCTTGAAGAGAGACTGGGAATGGATGAGTCATTACACAAAGTAAAACTATTTCCCCTGGTTATTTCTCCCCCCACCCCACCCCCCACTGTTCCTCAGATATTCTTGTTAACTGCTGGAATTAGCATACCTTGCTTGTCACCATGAAAGGTTTTCCTCCTTTCCCCCCCCTGCTGCTGGTTTATCTTAAGTGATCACTCTCCTTATAGCGTGTATGATAAACCCATTGTTTCGTGTTCTCTGTGTGTGTATATAAATCTCCCCTCTGTTTTTTTCCACCAAATGCATCCGCTGAAGTGAGCTGTAGCTCATGAAAGCTTATGCTCTAATAAATTTGTTAGTCTCTAAGGTGCCACAAGTACTCCTTTTCTTTTTGCGAATACAGACTAACACGGCTGCTACTCTGAAACCTGTCTAAGTTACACTGTTGAGTAGTAACTTAACTTATAGCCTGTTTTATGGGAGCTCCCATCCTGGATTGTACTCTTTTTAGGATACATTTCTAGAATGACTACTCCTTGTCTCTTTAGCTTAGTGGATACTTTAATATGGGCAACTTATGGAGAAAGGATTTACTGAAGCCAGAGAGTTGCTGACGTTTCTACTATTAGAGGTACTTTGGATTAGCTATAACGCTAAAGCTTCCAATTATTATTTGCAGATCAATATATACATTTATACTTAGTGATCTTTTGGTTCTAAAGCTCATGGCAAAGAGCAGAAGGCATTCACTTTCTACAATCCTAGATTATTAGAAATTCTGAATCACTTAAAGGTGGATTTTTTCCTCCCCAAGGAGCATGATGCCAGAAAATAATGCAGGAGAAAGTTGAAGTTGCATAACTATTTGTGGAAACTAAGCAGTTAATCTCTGCTTGCTTTGTAGAAGTACATAGCTCAGGGGTGTTTGTTTTTTTAAACAATTTTCAATAGAACTGAAACCCATTTTTTGTAGTGCTATCTTCAATAAGTTTCTCTTATTACAAAACATCTTGAATATTGGTATTAACAGAATGACTAATAGGGACAATATTGAAAAACTATACCTAGGAAACCACTAACATGAATTGCTTTTGCTTTCCCATTTATTGATGTGCAATAGCTTACATAATGTTTCCTCAGAGGATGTTCATTTTAGTACGTTTGTAAAATCTATTGCAGTGCAGGCTGTCCTAGGGCACATCTGATGTGGCAGCACAGGTGAGCCCTATCTTGATTTCCCCTCTACCTGGATAAAAACAATCCAAGCAGGCCTTTTTGAGCACCCATTTCAGAAGGTTTTGTTTACTAACCAAAAAGGCCAAAACAAGTATCAGAGTCTTAGCTGGCATCACATGGTGCTGGCTTTACCACCTCATTTCCAACTGATAAGACAGCTAAAATTACACATTTCCCCTCATTACTTCTACAAGGAAACGGGAGGTGAGTCAGTTGGACAATTTCTATTAAAAATATGGTCCTCCCCTTCAGAGAGTTTAAGAATCTGTAGCGTATCAATCTCCATTGGTCAGTTAAAAGGTGTTTGTGCACTCTGAACATGTAATTGCTTCTGCCCCTGTTCAGTACCATTAGCTGAAAGGAATTATTTCTGTTCATGCTGTACCAACTAAAAACAGTAGAAAAATTCAATTTTAGAAGCACAAAAATATCGGAAATTGCTTGAGTGCCCCAGCACAGCAGCCCCTGTCATACACTTCCCATAGGCATGTCATTTAATGCTGGTTGACTAAACCAGGAAAGCATTATGCTTAGACAAAGCATTATGCTTACAATTTTTTTTAAAATCAAACCTCATTACTGGTCTTACAATTTCCCAGTGACGTTTTATATAGCATGGAATCCATACAAAGACCAAAGCCCCTATATTTTCTCTTTTTTAGATGCCATTCCATCTCAGTACAGTTACGATCCTTGAGTCTACCTAAGTGGAATGCACAGGGGAACAAAGGAGCAAGGAGGTGAAAAGGCAGCTTTAGACCTAGGGCCATCTGCTCTGGGCCTTTACTGTAAGTTAGAGACAAGGGCTATTATGTGTCAATGTCCCCCCAACAAGACAGTATTACAGTAGCCAAGATTCACTAGCATGTAGTGAGGCCCTGCTCATGCTCCCCATTCTAGAAATGGGGAAGTGGACTGCTGTGGGAGCTAGTACTCCATTTCCATCCCACTGGAAAAAACTCCCATGGCCAACCATGCCAGCATTAGTCACTTTGCACTGTGATCCCATCCCCAGCACAACTGAAAAACAGCATTAATATGTCTTCCACAAAAATGAAATGAAATATTATTAATCAGGGTACCAACTGTCCTCAACAATATTAGAGAGAAAGAGAGAGACACACACCTCCATAGACTCACTTTCCATTAGTGATGCTGGGTTATATATTGGTAGTGACCTATGTCCACCTTGCAGCATGCAGGTTTTTGGATGAATTTCATATTCATACTTGGCCCCACTTTAACATGCAAGGTTATTACATTTTCTTCCATTTCAATTTACATACCTTAGTCCTTCTTCTGAACAAATTAAGGGTGAAAGGTTCCTTCCACTTCAGTTGTTGCCTCAGTCATCTATGGTGTATGTCTGATGTGTTCAGACCAAAATAAAGCAAATAGTTATTTGTCAACCAGAAGTGGAATGGAGCTGTTCCACCACCAATTGGGCTGTTTTCAATACTAAAACTAAGGTTACACTAATATAGCTGACTTAAATAGCATTTGGTTACCTCACATCCACAAACAGACAGCATTTGCTGTCATGATTCACAACACAGATTCTGGGTAAAGTTTTCAAGAGTGTGTGCAAAAAGAAAAGGAGTACTTGTGGCACCGTAGAGACTAACAAATTTATTTGAGCATAAGCTTTCGTGAGCTACAGCTCCCTTCATTGGATGTAGCTCACGAAAGCTTATGGTCAAATCAATTTGTTAGTCTCTAAGGTGCCACAAGTACTCCTTTTCTTTTTGCGAATACAGACTACACGGCTGCTACTCTGAAGAGTGTGTGGTAACCCAAGATCTTGAGTCTTATTGCCTATTAATGAGTTAGACTCCTGAGTGCCTCTGTCTCTTTTGAAAATGGGACTTAACCACTTCTGAAAATTACACTTTATGCTGAATTCACAAATGCCTATTTAGGAACATGCTGATTTCATGAAACATGGTTAAAAGTTCCCACTTGCTTTTGATCTGATTTTTTCTTTTTCTTATGAGTTGACTTCTCTTAAAGCAGCACACTTCCTCAAGCAAAGAGAAGCCACCCTTCTCGTAGGCTGGGCAAGCACAAATGCAGATGATGCTCCACGATGACCTTTATTGTCCAATCAGAACAAAAAGGTGGTGGTGCAGGAAGGGAGTCTAAACTCTCCCCTGTGCTTACACTTCTTCTGTAACTCGAATTTTGGAGACAGTATCTGGTTTGGTACATGCATACACATTACTATGCAGCAGATACTTCCTTATACATCTCTCCAGATGAGAAGAAAGTTTCTGGTGCAGTTGCGTCCTGGAAAGGAAGTTACAGGATAACAGCTTTTTGCTGAACATGAGGAAATAATTTTTCAGGATCATATCAGACTTTCACTGATAGGACAATGCACCATCATGTAGGGAAGATGAGTCTAAGGCTCAGAGTTGGACCCTCAACTTTCTGGCCAGCAAGAGCTGACAGTACTACACCCAAGTCGTATTCAGCATGACATGGCTTATTTGGAGGTGGAAGTGCTGAGAGGAAAGGCAAGTGCTAAGATAAATTTAATTCAAATTTGCTTCGTCCTTAGAATGAGCAGAACTTTTTTTGCTTAAACATTTTCTTTTAAAGAATGGAGGACATGGTTTTGTTTTCTATTTTGTCAGGGTTGGAATTGAGTCAAGAAAAGAATCTTAATTGTAGGGTTCCTAGCCACAGAATCTACTTAAACTTTTATATAAAAGAAAAATACAAGATTCTTCTTAACAAATAAATTGGACAAAAGCAAATCCTAAGTGTATTTATCAGCTGTGGTACATTCATAAGGAATTTAAGCGCACTTGCACTTGGTACATTAAAACTGTTGTTTGGCTCTTCTTTCCCAAATTGGCTCAGAGCTGAGAACGCTGGCTTTTGATAGATGGTGAAACACTTGAAACAATATTTTCTAAATTAATTTGATGTCGTGTATGTAACAATATTTAAATTCAGCTCCTTTCATGCTGAAGGATAAAGTACTTTACAGACTTAGATTTTAAGGCAAAAAGGTGACGTGATAATCAAATCTGACTTCCTGCGTAACACAGGCCACAGACTTTCACACAGTAATTCCTGTATCAAGTCCATAACAACTGGCTGAGCTAGAGTGTGTGTCTCCTATATTGGAGTTATTTTACCTAGCAACATAGGAGCCATTAACAGCAGAAACACTACAGAACAATTAGGCCAGAAGTTCAGCATACCCTATCTAATAGAAACGGCAGAGGAATTTGAGGTAAATAAAATCAATTATGAAAACTGGAATTCGGTCCAGTGCTGGAGTTAATTTTTTTTTTAAAGTGTGCCATGGAGGAGGTATGAATCTCAGAATTACATCAAATTCAAAAGTCAGCAACACAGTGCAACCAGTGCCACATCAGGATAGTGTCCTCCTACTGATTTAGAAGTCGTCCTCCTATACCACCAACACTCCTTCATTTAGCACCTATTTGTCCCCAAGAGGCTTCTCACCGATGTACTGAACTAGTCTGACCAAGTTTAACTGGGAAAAAAACTGACAAGATCACAGCTGTAGGTGCAGTTAGTTGGGCTCTTGACTTTACAGGTTCCTTATTTTCATAAAAAGAAAAGGAGTACTTGTGGCACCTTAGTACTCCTTTTTGCGAATACAGACTGACACGGCTGCTACTCTGAAACCTTATTTTCATATTGAGTGCTAAGATTCTTATTTACCTGCTAGCACTCAAAACTTTTTCACCTATACTCAAAATTAAACCGCCATCTTCCATTTTGGTAGCACTAGTTCTCATTACTAAAATAACTATTATATAATTCTCCTGTCTTAACAGCGTCTGCTTTCCCATCCTGTCTTTGATGCATACAAAGATTTGTGGCATCCACATCTTAGCTGTATGAAGAACGTCAAAACAAATTATGACTACTAATAAACTGGACACCTTCAAAAGTCTGTACTGCAGTCAGCTTCAGGAGCCTCATTACAGGCTAAATTAGCTCTGCCTGATGACCCCCCAGGTAACAAACTAACACTGCATTCTAAAATGCTCTGCACAACATCTGAATTTATCCCTTTTGACAGCTGCATGAACAGCACATGTAAGGGAAGGAAAAACACACCAATTCCTTTTCTTATACCTACCATATATACCTATGAGAGCCAATCAATGAGCATGTATGTAATAGCGTGTTGTGCATGAGTCTGCATATCCATAAGTCATGAAATATAGTATTGTTCAGTTTGAAGGATACAGTTTCCCCCTCTCCATGTTGTCTGTGTATTGTGAGTCTATCTGATACAGAGCAATCCAAAAGCAACTATGTTTCAATATGGTCAGATGTAAAGTCATACATCTAGGAACAAAGAATGTAGCCATATTGACAGGATGGGGGAACTGTGTCTTGGAAAGCAGTGGTTCTGAGAAGGACTTGGGGATCATGGTGGATAATCAGCTGAACATGAGCTCCCAGAGCATGGTGTGGCCAAAAGGGCTAGTGTGATGCTTGGATGTGTAAACCTGGGAATACTAAGCAGGAGCAGAGAGATTATATTACCTCTGTATTTGGCACTGGTGCAAACCACTATTGGAATACTTTGTTTCATTCTGGGGTTCACAATTCAAGAAAGATGTTGAACAATTGGAGCAGGTTCAGAGATGAGCCATGAAAGTGATTAACGGATTGGAAAACATTCCTTTATTAAAAAACTCAAGGAGCTCAAACTATTCAGCTTAAGGAAGAAAAGGTTAATTTGATCATAGTCCATAAGTACCTGGATGGAGAACAGAAAACTGATAATAGAGGGCTCTTCCATCTAGAAGACAAAGATAACAAGATAACAAGATCCAATGACTGGAAATTGAAGCTAGACAAATTCCCACTAGAAATAAGATGCACATTTTTAACAATGAGGGTAGTTAACCATTGGAAAACTTACTAAAGATTGTGGTGGATTCTCCATCACTGGCAATTTTTAAAATCAAGACTGGATGTTTTTCTAAAAAGATATGCTCTAGTTCAAAAGGAATTAATTCAAGTAAGTCTTAGGACCAGTGTTATACAGGAGGTCAAACTAAATGATTATAGTTATCCCTTCTGGCCCTTCATTTATCAGGTTCTTTCCACCAGCTGCAGTTCCTAAACAAAATTTACAGTAGTTGTGTCCTACCTCTAATTAGTTCAGCTTTCAAGTTGCAGGCAAACAAAACCTTCCTAAGCTGAATCTTAATCAGTGGTTCAAATTGAACCTAAAGGGAAAATGTCTAGTTATAATTGTCAAATTAGCAAGAAGAGTTGAGTCTAGAAATTATCTAGTTTGGTACTTCTGCTTGGTTCATGAGGACCAAATCCTGAGTTAAGCCTTGAGATTCTTATCTATTGCTTGGATGAGGAACCTGAATGAAATGTTGTTTTAGGGATGGCTTTAAGGACAGTTTTTATTTAGTCTAGGGACAAGAATCCTGGAGGAAAGTTGAATTTCTCCTTTGTAGATGCACTATAGTTGATGTCTAAGGAGGCTTTCTGAATCTGGATGTCTGCAAACATCAGATCTGGGCCATGACACACTCTCTCAGGGCTTTTACTCTTTATTCTTTTCTCCTTTCTTGACCTATGCCGTTTTCTGAGTTAAGAGTTCAATTCATTTCTGGTTTAAAGCTTTTTAATTATAAGTTCCTTATTAAAGATCTTTATACTATATAAATATTAAGCATTACTTATCTGCAGGTTGCAAGTCATAAAAACAACATTCTATATATGAAGTGGCTACCACCAACCATTTGGTGATAATTTGACAACATTTTATTCAGTGACCCCTTGTGTGATTTGTAAGAGAAACTTACTATTTAACCTACTGATTTGACATCTCAGTGAATAATATTTTGAGCTTAACGAATAGCTTATAAAGAGTAAAAGATGCAAGAACTACGGCTCTGATCCATAAGAAATGTAAACCTTGTTCTTTGATGGTAGGCTACATACAGGTTTGGTGTAATAAAGTGAGCGTCTGTTTTATTAAATCAAAAGTGAATGTCTCACTGTGATTGCAATAAATTTCTCAATCTAGAACTAGTAACGACAAACAATATTAAGAGTGGAACATTTTTAAGCATATAAGGAACCCAAGTTAAATGTCACTGTGATAATCCATAAAACATACTGTATGATAGATGAGAGAGGTACATCTGTTTATACCCTAGTATACCTAGTATATTGATGAGGTTATGGTACAGAACACACAGAACAGCATGGAAGCATAGAACCCTGAAGTCAAATTTGAGCTATTCATTTTGAAAACAAGGGGCTTCAAAGGACCCTTGGGCTTCTCTTGCTCTAACTCTAAATGACCCCTAGTTCAACAAGAAATCAAACTGCATCAGGAAATTATGTCTGTTCCTTTGGTTATCCACCGGTGGTTGGGTCTTCAAAAGCTTAGTGCCCTGCTCTCTTATTGCCATGCTGTAATATCAGGACAACTAAAAGAGGCAGAGAGCAAACATGTTCTGGTTTAGCCATTGAATGCCAAGGAACCTGGAAAAGGTGTGAATCTTTCTCCTTGTACACAGATGCTTCTATCCATACTGAAATTGTGGTCTTTCCCCCTAGACAATGTATATGGCAGGAACCTTTTCCCAAACCAACAGCCCTTCCAGTCCTCATACTTAGGTTATTCTGAATTATGCCAGAGACAAATAAAAGTTAGAGAGAGAACAGCACAGAGAGGAATTACAAGAAACCAGCAAGGGACAAAGATATGTTTTCAGCTGAGATTTGGAATGTGATGGAGAGACATCCAGTATCCTAAAAAGATCTTCATAGGTATTACTAATGCTTAGGCAGTCTTTAGATTTCACAAAGCAAAATTCAAAAGTGGATCTGAATCAAGAGGGGAGCTGGAGCAACACTTTTTTTGTGGCCCTCTCAAAAAAACGTATGATACACCAAATTTAGATTCCCTGTAAACTCCCTTAGACTTGCACCCACTTACCAACATGCAATTTACATGTCCCAATGTACATAACTTCTGAATTTGTCCATTGATTATAAACTAGTGTAAGGGAGTCCTAACCCATTCTCAAGGAAAGCTGGTGCAATTCACACACCAAGTGGCCAGAAGAGAGAAATTTAGCAAGGAAAATAAGGTGCAATTTAGAATAGACCTTTAACTTGCACCTTTTTCTGGCTCCATATGCTAGTTACCCCACTTTAGACTCTCTTGAACAATGGTAAACTCAGAACATAGAAAGCTCTAACATCACTTCTGTATTGGGGTCACATACTTTTTACTTTAGCAGATTCCTTTAAAATAAAACCGACATGAGAAAAGACAAAAGTGAATTTAATAAAATGTCATAATTAATTCAACATGTTAAATCACTGACCACAATGTTATTCAATTACAGCAAATGAGAATTTAAATAATTCAAAATGTTTCAAATCATACAGAGCAACTTTTCAGTTGAGAGCTCCAGCAAGAGTTCAAATCAGTCTTCAAAAGAGTATGTTTATAAAGCACAACAATTTCTCTCAAGGCAAGAACTCTGCCATGTTCTTTTTCCACCTTCCAGTTCTGAAAAGTTCTATTTATTCCTCTACAATATTTTTATACTCTTGCCAGAATATCAAATTGGGTCCAATTTCCCAAAACCAGGAAAAAAAAAATCTTTGCATTTTCATAGAGAGAGTGAGCTAAATTAAAGTTCTCAAATATGATGAGTCCTACCAGGAAGGAGCCTTTTAGTACTTTGATCTACAAAGTCAACATTGAAACTCCACCTGAAAAACAAATAGGCAGCCAGGTCTGATCACTGTGAGACAGTCCACATAACCAGCCAGCTGACACATTCTGCATCAGCTTCAGTTTCTGAATGGATGAAGGTGTAGCCTCTGTAAAGCTCAACTCAGCAGTAAATTATATATCTGCTCTACGTGGAGAGAAAAATACCACAGTGCCTTCCAGAAGATAAGTTTCCCCTGGTGTCCTTAAGCAAAATTTCCCAATGTTTTGTGTGTCTGGCTCCTGATCCCCACTAATGGAGAGCTCTTTAAGATGAAAAGCAGTATAGTTACCTTAAAAAAAAACAAACCCCTAACACCTTTGCCATTTAGGTTAAAATGTATTAAACATGTACAGTATCTTCACATACAAAGTCAAAGCACTGTGCAGGCACATTAATGAAGAACCCTTTAGATCAGTGGTTCTCAAACTTTTTTTTTTTATTTTTTGCAGACTACTTGAAAATTGCTGAAAAAGCACTTTTTTTTCTACAAATAAAAGCACACAAAACTCATTTTAATATCAGTAGTCTTACCTTTCTAATGCGATGGATGTGCCCTCTCTCCCCCACCGCAGCAGTCTCTGAGCTGGGAAGGACGGGGGTCTCCCACTTTCTCCTGCACTGCGGAAGCCCCTGAGCTGGGGCTGGGAAGGAGGGGGGTCTCTCCCCGGCAGCCGCAGCCCTGGAGCTGGGGAAAGTTGCCTCTTTCTCTGGCCGCTGCAGCCCTGCACATCCCAAATTCCTCCCACCCCCTCTTCTCATCCCACTGCCCCCTCTGACCTATTCCTTATTCCCCACAAGGCCACCACCTCACCTTACATTTGCATCTTCTCCAGGGTCCAGGCACCTAATTAGTAGAGACACATCTGCCTTCATTCTCTTGTGTGTGGCCACCCAAGTGCGTACCTTAGAGGGAACTATCCGCAGACCACCTGAATGGAGCTCAGTCTATGGACCAGTTTGAGAACCTCTGCTTTGTATTATTTACCTTCCCGTTCTTTTCTTATTCTGGCTCACCTCAGCTTTTCCCTGACACACAATCTTTTGTTCTCTCAATTTCTTTACACTTTTTTGGATTTTTCTTTCATTAAAACACCTTCCTTCTCTATAACATCTCTTGCTCCATTTCCACCTCCTGACTCTTTTTCTACACAGACACAGGGAGGCTAAGGTAAGATGAAGCTCACTCTGCAGCAGGTTTAGTAAAAAAAATTATTCAGCTCATTAGCTCTTTGGAACAGGGACATTGTCTCCCAGGTATAAGCACCAGGCACACTTAAAATAGCATAGAAAACTACATATACGAAGCTGGGGTTCAAAGTAAACCTGGAATTTCAGTTTTGCACTTTTAGAAAACACACTCTTCTCTGATCCTCTTCTTGCCCTGCGTCTGACTGAAGTCTAACTTCTGCACTTGCAGTTTCCTTTTAAATGTGCCCCAGCTACCCCAGAACGCCCTGCTTTGAAGGAGAAGAAAAAAAAGTCAATCTTGATTCAGCCTGCGCCCATGCAGTGCACAGGTGCCACAGCTCTGCAGCATTCAGATCAGGCAGTGCCAAACTGTGCCTCTTGCAGAATCCATGTTCACAGAGGGAAAGAAAAGAACTCTATGCTCTGGAGAAGGCTGTGTTCATCCATGCTTCCAACCTGGCACAGCAGCACAGTGAGCAGAGCCAGCGCATACACACGAAAGGACAGTATGGCCTGGAGCAAATTAGTTATACTCAACCATCACAACTCCTGGGCTATAGCAAGGCTGGGAGGGGAATGTCTGCAATTTAAAATCTTTTTTCAAAATTTTCTACTCCCAGCTCTCATGACTGCTATGGTCAGATTGTATTTAAGTGGATGGTATTTGGGGGTTTATTGCATTGCAAGTTTCTACTTCCTAGAAGGCTGAAAACATTTTGTGCTGGGGTTATAAACCCCATCCTGTGCATGAGAGGGGAACGGGGTTTAGGGCTGTTGCACGGCAACAGCTGGAATAGCAGGTACAAACCAGAGACAGCAGGCCTTTGGCAGTGGGAGCAGCAGGCACTGGGTTTCCTCTATACTCAGCTCTGACCCAGCTTCAGGTGCAGAAGCGCAGTATTGAGTGGGGGGCAGGCAGCTGCTGCTGTGGTGAAGGTATCTCCTGCAGAGCTACTTCTAACTGGAAGTGGGCATTTCTCACACTCCAGGCCCCTGTGACTTAGCAATCACTGAGATTAGGCGTGGATAAAGGTAGAGAATCTCACCCCAGTTCCTGTGGAGTCCTCCTGTCTCTCCAGGAGATGGTAGCTAAAAATCAGGAGTCTCCCAGGAAAAACAGAAGAATACAGTGCCACAGAATCATGTCCTGCCTGTGTTTAGCTTTATGTAGTGGTGCTGCAGACCAGACCACTGTCCTCTGCAAAAGTAATTTCCGTGAGGATTGCCATTAGTACTATAAGGTCGTTTTCATTTCACTTTGGTAGAACTGGTTAAATGACTTCAGTCAACTGCATAAAAGGAAAAGGTTTTCAGCAGCCACAGGCTTACAACCCTGTGTCTCAGTTAAGTCACAAACTGGAAACATGGACCCAAAATGAAGGACACAAAAATAATAGCACAAGATGTTTTAAATGAGGTTGGAATTTAATTTTATTTACCGCCAATGCTTATGCTAACATCAGCTTCACGATTCAACATTTCCGGTGCCAGTAATTTATATGCTACAGACAATGAGATAGGCCAAGCTTCACAGAGTTGCCACTATTCAGCAGGGAGAAACTAAGCTACGCTTACAAGTTCTGTAAACAAATACAACCCCTCAAACTCAGCAGAGGTGCAGAAATGAAAGTAAACTCAACTACATTTCCATGGATATGTTCAACCTCTATTTTGTACTAACCATTATATTGATCTATGGCATCAAGACAAACAGAAATTATATAAAGGAACAGGATAAAAACATTAACGGAATTTATAGTAGTATGTGGTAGACTGTCCGGACAAAGGAGACAAGAACACAGAATGAACAACAGACTTGAGAGAGAAAGATCAATTTGAGACATACAAATGACGGACATCATAACAGTAAAGTTGTGAAGAGACAGAACTTCAATGGCTATACTACTTATAAAATAACAACACATTCCTCACAAGTGCAGCACATTGTGATTGTGAACCAATTCATTACCTCAAACAATTTTAAAATTTTCTTCCTAAGGTTACCATTTATTTTTGAAAACCATACACACACACACCCCCCTCTTAAGATTTTCCTCATGAAAACATGAAGAAACTCAGTTCATGCACAAAGAGGGTGAGATGCACAACTCCTTCAAGGACGTGGAACTCAAGAACAAAAAACAAACAAAAAAAATATTTTAGGACATTTTTATACAGAATTATTACATTCTTTTCCAACCAATTAAATTAACTTTTTGTTTAAAAAAAATTAACTATTCAAAAAAGATACTACTTCTATAAAAGAAAATATGTTTTAAACTATAATCTACAACTTTAAATTTTTTTTTTGCATAGCAAATTTTCTTTAAACTTTGATACATCAAAAAAAGCTATAAATGAAACCCTCCATAATTATGTTAATAGACTCATAGAAATGACTCATAGGGCTGGAAGGGACCTTGAGAAGTCATCCAGTCCAGCCTCCTGCATGGAGGATGGCCCAAGTATACTTAAACCATCCCTGACAGGTGTTTATTTAATCTGTTCTTAAAAACCTCAGTGATGGGGATTCCAAAACCTCCCTGGGAAACCTAGTCCAGAGTTTAACTACCCTTATGGAAAGCTTTTCCTAATTTCTAACCTAACTCTCCTTTGGTGCAGATTAAGCCCATTACTTCTTGTCCTACCTTCAGTAGACATGGAGAACAATTGATCACCATGCTTTTTATAACAGCCCTTAAATGCCAAAAATATGATATCCCAACAGAACCTCTCACAATTTTAAGTGTGACCAGCACAGAAAACATAATTTTCATTTTATGTTATGCTCAGAAAAGTGTTAAAAAATCCATTAACCAGGCTCTAAGTGGCACATAATACATAAATGGTTAGGAGAGGGGGATGTTTGTTGTTCGTTTTTTAACAGTTTGAAACTGTAAGGCGAGTGTGACATCACAGCTGGCTCAGGGAACAAAGAACCAAACGTACTACTGCTAGACCAGTTATTCCCAAACTTTTTATTAAAGGAACCCACCAACTGCACGACGTGCACCCTCCACAACACTAATCTGGCCCAGGGCGGAGGGAGGGCCAGAGGGAAGGGGGTTGTAAAGCAAACCCACCCATACTCACCCTATAGTTGTGGCTTGGGTAGTAAATGGTCATTAATTGTCTAAGCCACAAATCTGAACATGCCTCCTCAAGTGATAATTTAAAGTGTAATTCTATTCTAAAAAAAAAAAAAAAAAAAAAAAGACTATAAAATGGAACTGTTGGGTCCAATATTTATTGTCTCAGAGATTTCAATATTAAAATGTGCTCAGTTTATAGGTGAACAGATAGTTTTCTAAATACCAGTTCAGCAAACTCAGCATCGGTTTTGAAAATCAAACTGTGGCCTTTTATTGTCCTTCATTGTCACCAGTACAAGATTCTGCAGGTCAAATTCTGCTCTTTTAGACCTGTGAAACAGAAGTGCCTGCAGGATCAAGGCCTACATTTGGCACAGGATTAAGTAAACTCAGAAATTGCTAGGTTTGCATCCAGTGATTTTGTAACCTGATTATCTGTGCAACTGGAAAATTTAACAAGCACTCCTATTAACGGGGCAAAAGAAGAAATAGAATCAAAATCCCTCTCTTTTAGTAACAGGGCTAACAGGATTAAAATGTAGTAAAAACTTGTACTAAAATAAAAACTGATATTACTCTAAATTTGCATAGGGAACAGAATAGTTGACTAAGAGGATCTTGTTTAATGCAGTTATTTTTCAGAGTAGGACTACACTTTAATTATACTGTGTTAAGGAATGACCTCAAAACTTCACTTACTGGGCATTAAAAAAAAAAACCCAAGTTGCAAAATTTTGTTACACAAACATTAACTCTCCCAAGCCATCAAAAGCCATAATTCTTTAGAGTACCTTAGAAACACTGAGAATGGCAGGGAGCCAATGAGACTGGGGGAAGGTCTCTTCTGCTCCTCCTCCCTCTCACTCATTAACCAATCCCAGAACTAGGAATAAGCACTGGGAATTCATCAGTGGCAGCTCTTTAAAACAGGAGGGGTACCACTGGCCAGCAGATCCTGTGGTGCCACCCATTGGGGCTAGCCCCTTTAGGTTCTGCAGCAACAATTAAATAATACTCTTTTGAGAACGGTGCATGTTTCTGCTAACATTGGTATTTGACATATGGTATCTCTAATATCACTCAATGATTCATCCTAGGATCTTCAATGAACCAGAAATTTCCAATGGTGTGGGGGAAATTATTTTCAGTTTATTTAAAATGCATCTCTCTACTGAGTATCTCCGACATTCTTGTTTAGTGGGGTACTCATCACATAAACCAAGACCCAATTCAATTTTAATTTTTGCTTTGCCGTCACTTTCTAAACAAGTTACATCATCCTGAATTGCTAGAGGGTCAGACACTTAAATAGCTCGCTACACAATTTTGAAAAGATACACTATTTATATAATTTAGAAGGGTTTTTTAAAAAAGTACATTTTACAAATGTAGACCAATTTTTTTTCTTGATTTTTAGGTCTTTCTTTTGCCCTAACAACATAGAATGACTCCTGTGGAACAGTGAGTGAGCTTGGTTGACATCTTGCAACATACTATATCACACAGGTCTACAGAGCCATTACAAAGTTAGGGCCCAATCCTGCAAAGTGGGAAACCAGTGGGAATCTTTGTAGGCATAAGGGTCTGTCTGCACAGAGTACTTTCCAATGGGCTGGGTCCTAATCTGGTCATTTGAAGAAAAAAACAAAACAAAAAACAACACAAAAACTGTTGCATATATTATAATGCCAGAGCTATGACACTATTCAAATATTAGCAAAAAGAAAAGGAGTACCTGTGGCACCCTAGAGACTAACAAATCTACCAGAGCACAAGCTTTCGTGAGCTACAGCTCACTTCATCGGATGCATCCCGGATGAAGTGAGCTGTAGCTCACGAAAGCTTGTGCTCTGGTAGATTTGTTAGTCTCTAGGGTGCCACAGGTACTCCTTTTCTTTTTGCGAATACAGACTAACACGGCTGCTACTCTGAAACCTATTCAAATATTAGTAACTCTGCAATTTTAAACTGCTCTTTAAAAGGTTTTTAGGACAAAATTAAGTTTACAATCTACATGTTTTGGAAACTACAGGAGCAGAAGAGGAATGCCATTATTTTGAATTATCTTTAGATACTATGCAACAAATTAATCTACTCCATATATTAGGCAGCTTAATTACACAATATAGGGAGGATTTAGTTCCCAAACTGAATGGTTTTCTTGATTCCTCTTTATTCTCTTGGCTTATTCCAGAGGAAATGACAAAGTTAAAAAGTGGTAAGAGATCCTACTATATATCACTCTGATACTTTCAAAGCTCGAAGTATCCTATTAGCATTAGTTTCTAAGGGTTGCAATAAAGACAGGTCTTCTATTCACTCTTAATTACTGGATCCAACATTTAAACGGTCGAGTAAAGATTATTCTTTATGCAGTGCCATAAAGTGCATGACAATTTATAAACATCACACATGGTCTCTTCCCCCAAAAGTTTAATATAGGTTAAACTAGATATTACATGATAGAGTGTTATCAGAGAAAGGGGTGCAATATATCATGCAATTACCTACTTTCAACTTATACGCACAGTATTATGTTACAGTAATTCAACTTTTAAGTTTTTTAACTGCATTTTTATTTGTAATAGGTTGGTGCAGGGTGTGGGCAAACACCATAATACAGTGTACATTTTGTATACATTTAGTTAGATATGATTATCTATATTTTAAATTTCATAACAGGCCTAAGCTAGTAATTAGGTTTAATTCCAAAGCAGAAATTCCAAAATACAAAGCCTTATCTTACACATACTACTCCACCCTTAAGTACATTATAGCCTGGACCCCCATAAAGGATGCTTAATGTACATTCTTATTAGGTTTCACATTACAAGTCATGGGCTATATATTTCAGCTGATCTGTTCAGACTCCTGTTCTGGTTGGGGAGCTCCTGTTTTCAGCTGCTTTCTGAACCGTTCCTGCCTCGTTGCTTATGTTTCCTGACTTGGAGCGCTGAGGAAACACTCTAGGCTGGATATTCTTTGTTAGGATCACTTACTCTAGGAGTGATATTTATGATTAGCTTTCACCAGGACCCAGCCAGGCGAACGCTAAACACAGAAACATATCCTAAAGCATAGGCACCCAATCCAGCATGGCCATAAACTAGTAGGTATAGCTAGAATGACAGGCCAGAGCCCTCTAAGCTAATAAGCAAGGGGGAAGAAGCAGCCAGAGCCAAGCACCCAATTTTGGGGAGATGCTGAAGCCAGCTACGAATACAACAATTCCTATGTGCCTAAAGCTCATTCGATGCTGCAGTCCTGTCAGAGTTAACTTTTTCTCCAATTTATGTAAGGAAATTCATATCAATCAAATATGCAAGATATGGCATTGTCATTTGCATAGAATTTTCAGATTTCTGAACCTTGAGCTTTAACAGATATACATCAGTGAATAATAATGGAAAGAGTGTGATGTGAAGGTCACAGTGACCACATTTAAGTACCTCACAATTGAGTCTTCCCGGAACTCAATGTTCATTGTGAGAAACAATTTCCTTCAACGATGCTGAAGGCTCAGAATATTCGTGTTAGCAGGCCAGATTTTCGTAAAGGAACTGCAGAACTGGTTGACATCTCTCAGTTCCTCCAGCTTTGGAGTCACTAATACATTATGGCCCCTTCTAGCTTCACCAAAAGATATCCATTTGGGTTGAAATTTCTCATACTAAATTTCATTCATATCCAAGGCAAGTTGGAAAACTCAACAGCATCCAATGAGCCATTTTTGAGTTATGCAGCTGTAAAATGTTTCCAACTTCCTGTTTTAAACTGCCTCCCACATTTCCTTGTCAAATGAATTCCTTTAATAGCTTTAAACATAAATCTTGCTGTGCAGTTAGTCCTCACTAAGGACATGGGCTTTGAACAGGTTTGAAAATTTTTTTTTTGAATTTAAAAATTCATAAATACTTTAAATACTAATCTCATTTAGAAGCCTGAGTTTAGATAAATTGGATCTGGACATAATCTCACAGTTTAAGATGGTCCAATATGATTTTACCATGCTTAACATTGACATTTCTTGACTCTCCTGGAACCCTTGACTTCCTACTCAGGCTAATTGTTTTTCTTTAACTTTTAATTCAAATGTTACACACTTTGTGCTTTATGTCCCCAGAGTGCACACCTGTTACCTATCAATTTCAAACTGTGTATTCTGGAGCACTGCAGATAGACTCATATGCTTGGCCTCTTCTGAAATCATATCAAAGATAGGAGAGATAGTTAAGATTCATATTTCTTCTACCTTTAAAACAACATAGGAATAGGCCTGTAGATCTGAAGTCCTCTCTGTTGAGCTTCCCTGAATCATACATTTAAAATATCTCGTATGTATAGAAGCACTGTGTTTTCTGGGGCATGCAGCCACAGAATGTGCAAAACTTGATTTAAATCTGAATAATAAATCTGAAACTGATTTGAATAATAAATGAACTGTGTTGACTCAAAAAAGGGACCTGTTCATTTTTGTAGACAGCTCAATGACAGGCCTCTGCTCACTGCACTGCGGTCAAAGAAACTCATGGAAAATTCTCATATGAAGCGATTCAAGAAAGGAGATGAATAAGAGGGGCCATATTTAAAAAATGGTTTAGAGAGGGTAGATTGAGACAGGGAGAACAGAAGTTTCCCAAAAAGAAAAGGAGTACTTGTGGCATCTTAGAGACTAACAAATTTATTTGAGCATAAGCTTTCGTGAGCTACAGCTCACTTCATTGGATGCATTTGGTGGAAAGCTTATGCTCAAATTAATTTGTTAGTCTCTAAGGTGCCACAAGTACTCCTTTTCTTTTTGCGAATACAGACTAACACGGCTGCTACTCTGAAACCAGAAGTTTCCCATAACACAAGAGCGACAGGACAGTCAATGAAATTGAGAGGTAGGAAATTCCAAAACAGATAAAGGGAAATACTTTTTCACACGTGTTTAAACTGTGGAAGTCGTTGCCACAGGAAGCCTTTTCAGGCCAAGAATTTAACAAGATTCAGAAAAGGACTGGACATTTATGTGGATATCAAGAATATCCAGACTTACAATTAATACATTTTGCGAAGAGAAATTTAAACCTCATGTTTCAGGAATTAAGACACAGGATAAGACTTAATGTTGGGGGGCAGATTATTTCACCTCTGCCTTCTGGCAGTTTTTCCACCTCCTCAGACATCTGGTGATGGCCATTGTCAGAGACAGGATACTAGACTAGGTGGATCTTGGGTGAATGAGTGGTCTTCAGAGTTCATTTCTCAAAAGTCAAATCCTTTTGGCATCCTCCTCCACACTAATGACAAGCCTGTAACCCCACTTTAAGCTGTAAAGTCCTTTCAATCCCTCTTCCCAATACCAACTGTCACCCTTCAGGACTGTTTCTCCTGGCAACCTAAAAGAAGCTTTTCTCTAGGAGCCCCCCACCAGCAGGGGCAGCAAAAAAGGAGGTTTTGGGACTCAGAACTCGCATCATGTATTAGTTCCCAGCAGTAAACCTCACTAATCTCTAACCCTAGTAACAGGCATTTTACTTTATACATATATTTTAAAAAAAAAATAAAAAATAAAATAAAATGAACGCAATAGCTACCAAAGTTAAGCTACCGAAGTATAACACTATCAAGCTGCAGTGATGGTCTAATAGGCTGCTCCGAGATTGCCAGTTCAAGATTTAGTAATTTTAAAAAACCTCCTTTATGATTACTTTTTTTTTTAAATAGAGAGACATCTGCCTATATATAAAATCTATATATTAAAATAATCTTCTTATCTTCATGTAGGGAAGCCATCAGGATATTTATGCAACATGCACCACTGCCCTCTGGCACTTCCCTAGCAGAAATTAACTGGAAGCACAATAAAGCAATCCCAGCCAGTCAAGGCAGTTCAGTCAGCAGCACTTTATGATCAATGCTATAGAAAAACCAACACTTCAGCTGATAGATGTAACATTACCAGAACAGAACAGAATAAAAAGAAAACAAATGAACTCCAAAGATTGAATCAGATTGTTTATTGTAAACAGGGTAACTCTAGCACTCTGTCATACTGGCTGCGTCACATGCACCCAATTACACATCAACTGCTCAAAATAGCACTTGCAAAAATTACTGCAATCTAATAATTTATGGTTTGTTACATAAACTTAATTTAACAAGCACTGAAACGGAATTACAGTGTATTCTAGGTAGTCTGTTATTGCTTGTAGACACTGCAGCTTTGGATCCATTCAAATGAATCCATTAATATGCCTGAGTTAACAAACTGTACTGCTGTATCAAACTCAGAAACTGTAAAATGCTGGAGAACACTTAAAAGCAATTAAAAGTTGCTGTCAGGCTACATGAGTTCCCACTTTCACTCCAGAACTTAAAAAATACTAAATGTTCTTTTCTGGAAAAAATGATTTGTGGTACTGTGTTAAATATAACATCACTCCAGTTTTTATGTATAGATATATGTGTGTGCGCATGCACATATATAAATTGTTAAAATTTGAGTTCACATCACTAATTATAATTTTTTTTTTTTTATACAAAATAGAGGCCATTTCATTTTTTTCCCCCACCATAAGAGTGCTATGTTTAAATACTAAATCCCAAAAATATATAATTTGTATCGTGTGCAGTCAACATTTATTTTTTAATACCTATAATACAAATAATCTTAACCAAAAGGAAATTATAAACAAAAAAATGCATTATGGGCAAAGCAAGCCATAACGTATGAAACATTCATGAAGAATATGGTAAAGAGTAAAAAGTAGCAGCATTTCATTTTTTTCCTATAGTGTGTTTATATTTTTTCCTTCACGCTAGAGAGAAATGCTATTGGCCTCCATTGACAACAGGCAAACATCACATGGAAACAGCACTTTTCAAAATTATTCTTTGTAAACAGTTTATGCTGTAAACTTTTTAACAGCATTTAAGTTGATATTTATTCAATTAAAGCAGCATTTCTTGGATAAATATAAACTCGGGCCCTGATTCTGTAAACACTAAGAGCATGTAATGTTACTCGTGTGAGTAATCCCACTGAAGTAAATGTTTTGCTTTATTCATGTGAGTAGTCCCATTAACCTCAATGGGCTAATGGCACTACTCATGTTAGTAAAGCAACACATGTATTTAACTATATGCAAGATTAGGGCCAACGGTTCAGGTTCTGTTAATAGTGGGCAAAGTCTCAAAGATGTTAATGGTATTTATGGTATTAAGTGCTATGCCTGATAAGTGTTCACATGATTAGGCCCTTAAGTTTTCAGTGTTTAGCACATCCTGCCCTGCCAAACGTGTACAGTAAATTATACACATCAAAAGGCAAGATAGTCTTAAAATATTTTGTTACATTACTAAACTAAAAACTCTTTTTAAAATCCTTTTTGTACTTTATGGCCTAATCCTGCCTTCTTTACTGAGGCAGAACCACCACTGAAGTCACTAAGCTCAGTAAAGGCTGAAGAATTGAATTCATTATATATTATTCTGGTATTTTCTTTATGAATTAAAATTATGAATTATACATGTGCCAACTGTGTTTCTGTGCTGATCTTGTGATATAACCTGAATTAACTAGTGTGTTGTGCTGCTGTTTTGTTTTGAATGTCTGAATGACAGAAAAAGGAGTGTGAAGACTGATCATCTAAGCCATGTAGCCCTATACAGGAAACTCAATTGATGCATTCATGGGACCAAACTTGACTTTAGCTGTGCTTATGTCAAAAACTAAGGCTCTGATCTAGTAAAGCACTTATGCACATGCTTATAGTTATGTGCATTTTTAAGTGTTTTGCTGGATCGAAGCCTAATATAACAATATACTGAGCAAAAAAAAAAAATTGGCGACCTCGTCCAGTTTATGAACAACTGGAAACAAAGATTATGTCAATTAAAAAAAACCAATTTTTATTATTCAACCAGAAGGAAACAACTCAGAGCAACCCTGAGAAATTGAATGAGGTATTAACAATCAAGAGACAAGCATAACACTCACAAAAATAAGATGGACTACCCAAGTGTTTCCAGCATTTTACTAGTTTGAATATAAAATGTCCCCAAATTTGTATATAAAGATTAAAACCATGCCAATATATTTTATTACTCTTCTTCTGTTAAAGACAACTCCATTGTTTATTATTTTGTTGCAAAATTTCCTCTTTTTCACTGATCTACTTAAATCTTAAATAAAAAACAAGTTCGTTGCACTGAAGATCAATTAAAAAAAGGCATCATTCAACACTTTATCCTTCAAAAAATGTCAAAGCCTCCTTTTTATGAAAAGTTTTGCTCTGCCCTCCCCCCCCAAAAGGCTTAATACTTTTTTTCTTGAAAAAATTATTTAGAGCTATTTTCAATGGCCTTTTGCAAGAACAACATGGATATTTTAAGCAAGATCAGTTTAGTCTGGAGGCTTCTTCAAATTCTGTTATCAAAATGAAAATTTTAAGGGATATACTATTTTAAAAATATATTGCATCTACAAGAGCCTTTAATATTCTGGTTGATTTTGGTTTTCAACAGTTGTTTTGTAATATAAATGACACATGACTACAACTAATTTTCTAATTCTCTGTATCCCTATCACACCAATAATGCTGAATGAACCAAGAGTGAATCAGGGACTCTCAGAAGGGACAGGATTGTTTATCTTAATAATCTTTAAGATGTTTGTTCATGATAAAACCTCTTGAAATTAATTCCTTTGCATTTCTTTATCCATTGGGATTCTTCACAGTTTTGAAGCCATGGCATTGATATGTGGTTTCACCAGTGGAAAGAGTGGTAGACTGCGTTTGAACTCGGTCATATTTTGAATCACATCAGGCTGCAGAGAAGTTTATTTGAAAAAACAAAAATAAAAAACCTTTGCTCAATATCAAATAAAAAACATGAGAAATGCTCATTTTCAGATGTTATCACTTAATTGTTCTATCCACATACATACAAATCCTATTTGTTCTCTTTTGCCCTGAAATATCAGATCATCAGTTCCTCAAAAACAGCATTACTCTTACACTCACAACATTATAAAATGGCTTTTAAGCTTTGAACCCAATCAGAACTTTTAGATTTAGTCTAAATTATTTCAGACTATATTTAGAATACATTTATTCCATAGCGTAGGTGCTCAGCATATAATTACCTACTTCCATCTACTGCTTCTACAACGGATTCAGAGGGACAAAGGCAACTGGAAAGCCCAGCATAAAGCAGAAGTTTCCTCTTCTGTTTCGAAACAGGGTAACATCCACACGTACAAAAGCAGGCAATGTGTTTGTAAAAAAAGTAGAAGCTCTGAGACAGTTGTGAGCCGGAACCTCAATTTGTAATTATAATGTCACAGTCAGGATTTCAAAAAGTCTGTAGCCTCACTCAATGCCCATTTTTCTATACTATCAACTAATTTTTTTTTTTTTTTTTACCTGAGGCAAGGGGGGTGCAGGTGCCAGATTTACGTCATTTTGGCTTGGAAATTCTCCAACAACAGGACCTATTAAACAAAATTAACTTAGAAAGACTGCAGCTTCTAAAATATCTTCTCAAAGGAACTACTTCTTAAGTTAGACAAGTAGCTAAAAGTACAGTTTATGAATTTTAAGATCCCTTCCTGTAGCTTTTGCTTAGCAGAACCCACCACCTAATTTATACTCCTAAATATCCCCGATCAATAAATAGTTAAGAGGGTTTGAAATAAAAAGACTTAGTGAACTAGTCAATACCACTTTGAATCACCTTCTAGAAGAATCAGCGTTTAACTGATAGATACATATACTATTGACTGAATTTATGTGGAGCAAGGATAACATCTCGTCGCCAGTTACAACAATCATACATCTGTGTTCCCTATATATTTTCCAGGGGCTACCCAACATCCTACAACTATTGCTCCCTTGTGGCAGACAGACCACTCTAATTTCATTTTTACATTTTAAAAGCACATTTATGTTCTTGCTACTCATGCATTTTATTAACAGCTAAAAGAACTTAATAAAGGTCAGTCAGTCATGGAAGTTAGAGATGGGAAAGTTACCTTAGACCCTCAGTGTCACAACACACACACAACCTGACGCAAATTGACAAATGATTTTGCACAAAATGTCATGGAAAATTTTTCACCAATCTTGCAGATAATTAGTGAAACCATGTTTTATTTTTTTACATTTTAACTCTAGAGAGGAACAGGATAGTTGATAATAAATGACAACTGAGTCTATTTTCCAACTGATTAGTTAATTAATTGGAAATAAAATCTAAATAAAAATTAGTATGTTTCATATTACCAATTGTAGGATTTACATATTTCTTTCCTCAGAAATGCCCCAACAACAGACTGACATTTCACTGATGATCAGAACAGTTTATTCCATTTCTACACAGACATACTAAATATTTTATTTTCCAGAGCAAGATGTTTGCAGGTTTTTCTTAGTGTCTTGTTATTAAAAATAGAAGAAGAAGTTGTACATTTTAGGACATACCATTTTAACAGACACTTCAGAATGGGTGAAGGAATGGCAGGCTCATCATCTTTATTGTGTCTGGAAACCCACAACTATCTGAACATCCCTCAAATGAACTATTTTTAAATATCCTTCTGGAAAATACCTGGGTGAAAATACCTTCCTCCAAGAAGCCATAAACCTCCTTTCCGAAATTTCATTTCATAGTGCATTGTACTTGTACTGCACAACATACTGCTGTATTTGTCTGACTTGAACAGGAATAAATTTAAAAATCTATCAGCGTTTATCTATGCAAATCTATGCAATACAATACTTACAGGAATCCATTTCCCTTGAAAGGACGTGTACGGATACCTTGTGTCTCCTAGGAGCATCTACTGCCAACATCTCCTACAGAAAGCAGCAAGGTCAGTTATTCCACAACAGAATCTAAGTGACAGCTAGCTTCTATCAGGAAGGGGAGCCCTATATGTTGTCTATATATTAGAAGTGATGACACCCATTTAACATGCAACTTTAGTGGTAATTAATGTTAGAGTCAAATTTTGATTCTTTAAACCCTTGTTGGGCATGTCCCTGGAATTTTAACCGAAGTTCCAGTCCTTCACAGCTCTTAATGATTTCAGAACTGAGCTGCATGAGAGATCCAGTCTCGTGAAGTTCAGAAGCTCCAAGGAACTAGCGGTGAAATGCTGGCTCTGTGGAAATCAATGAGAATTTTGCCATTGATTTCAATGGAATCAGGATTACACACTAGATCTTTCGTCCTACAGAGTTTCTACAGAGCTGTAACAGCAGAGCCCAGTAGCCTTGGGGAAGCACATCAACCGTGAGCACAGATGTCAAAGTCAGTTGGGCCAGCTCACCTAACTATGTAAACGTTTCTAGTGTCCCTTCCTGCATCCTGGGACAACTGGATAATGATACACTGTGTATTAGCACAAACATTAAAATGGACTGAAAGAAATCTATTCCAACTAGATGGAGTACTGGTACCTTGAACCACCATATAGGTTATCACTTATTAACCATCTATTAAAGAAATCTCTTTTAGTAATTTTTAATTTGCGGTCTTTGATTTTTAATAGGTCTCTGTGGGTTTAACTAATTGATACATGCAGCGTAGTTGTAGCTGTGTTGGTCCCAGTATATTAGCAAGACAAGGTGGGTGAGGGAATCTCTTTTATTGGACAAACTTCTGTTGATGAGAGAGACAAGCTTTCAAGCCGTACAGAGCTCTTTGCCAGGTCTGGAAAAGAAACTTCCAGTCTCACAGCAAAATGTGAGGCGAATAGATTGTTTAGCATAACTAGTTAAACATTCTCAGGGACCATTCTCCCACCATCTGCCCATTAAACTCTCTCGGGAACACTCCCACACTAGCATCAACTTCCTGGACATCACAATCGGGTTGAACAATGGAACTCTACATACAACCATATACAAGAAACTCATGGATCACCACATCTACCTTCACAGATCCACTAACCATGCCAAACACACTAAGGCTTTGCCTACACTAGCACTTTTGTCAGTCAGGGTGTGAAAAAAACCACACCCCTGACCAACATAAGTTTCACCAACAAAAGCACCGATGTGGACAGTGCTATGTTGGCGGGAGATACACTTCCGCTGACATAGCTACCACCACTTGTTGGGGATAGTTAATTATGCCAGCAGGAGAGCTCTCTCCTGCCAGCATAAAGTAGCTACACAAGAGACCTTGGAGTGGCACAGCTGCAGCGGTACAGCTGTGCTGCTGTAAGGTCTGTACTGTAGTCATAGCCTAAGAAATGTGTTATCTATAGCCAGGCACTCATACCACAGAATATGCACCTTAACAGACTTAAAACCACCTTCCCCAAACAAGGACACTCCTCCTGAGAAATACATCACATCCTGGAATGGGCACCCAAATACCCAGAGAGAACTTGCTTCAATAAAGAAACAAAACCCTCTCTGACCGCACAACTCTAGTTGTCACCTACCCCCACACGCACTGGAACCCATATGAAGGATCAAATAACTACAGCACATACTCGATGGGGACCATCTTAAAAAAAAAAAATCAATCTTTCTTGAAGCCCCTCTTCTGGCCTTCAAACAACCCCCCAACCTCTCCAAGCTCAGCATCAGAAGCAAGCTCCCCACAGACCAGGACACAGAAACTCAAAGCAGCACCATACCCTGCCAGAACAATAGATGCAAAACTTGAACACATATCTCCACTGCTTACAATAACCAACACCTCCCACAATACACCTTTCAAGATCCATGAATCCTACATATGCCTATCACAATATGTAGTGTACCTCAACCAGTGCATTAAACGCTCCAACAACAATTGTGTGGGTGTAACCGGACAATTACTATTCTCTCAAATAAACTCACACAGGAAAATGATAAAACCCAAAACACTATATCACCTGTGCGTGAAACCTTTTTCACAAAGTTATCTGACCTATCAGTCCTCAACCTCAAAGGAAAACTCAACAACACTTACAAAAGATGAGCCTGGGAGCTTAAATTCATCACTGTGCTAGACAGCAAAAATCATGGACTGAGACACCGGATTTATGGCTTATTACAACAATCTGTAACCCACTAACTCCTCTTTTTGTCCTATGACTGCAGAGGTATTGATGGGCCACTTACAGTATGTGTTAGCTACTTACGCTAAACAATCTGTTCCACATTTCATTTTGCTGCGAGGCTGGGAGTTCCTTTCCCAGATCTGACAAAGAGCTCTGTGTGGCTTGAAAGCTTGTCTCTCTCACCAACAGAAGTTGGTCCAATAAAAGATACCCCCCTCACCCACCTTCGCTCTCCAACTAATGTATGTAATGACTATATAGGCAAGGTAAATCATTAAAGAAAAATAACTTGATAAATAATTTGTTGTTTGAATCAGCCTATCAGCAAAAGACTAACACCATTAGTCAAATTATAATGGGAAATTCTGCCAATACATGGGTCTTACAATTTGTCTAGTTCTCATAAGAGTCCATAGCAAAATTAAAATAAAAAGCACAAAAAGGGCAAATCTTTGCAAGCACACTCAGAACAATTTACTACTCTATAAGAAAACAAATTCAGCTCATTTAAAAAAAAATGTATTTTCTGCATGAACTGATAACATTTACGCTGCAGATGGGGATGAAAGCATATATACTTCAAACACACTAACATGTGTCATTGCAGTCTCATATCATTCTTAAAGATATGAATAAGTCTCTTCACTATTTTCTACTTTCATGAGTTCTCAATAATCAACCTCTACATATCTACTGAAGAAGCATACCTCTGCCTGGTTAAAGGAAAAGTAACTTTTTCCATCTGTCCTGGATGTGTTAGATTTTGAGTTTGTTTTGTGTGCACATCTCACCAGTCATTTAAGATCCATAACAGTTTCCAGAGAGATATTTAGCATATTCTGCTGAAACCTGACTTTAATCTCTCTGGAAAGTTTACTATATTTTTGTCCTATGACTGCAGAGGTATTGATGGGCTACTTACAGTATGTGTGAGCTACTTATGCTAAACAATCTGTTCCACATTTCATTTTGCTGCGAGGCGGGGAGTTCCTTTCCCAGATCTGACAAAGAGCTGGGAAATCTGACAAATATACAGTCATTCTGGAACATGGGGTAAATGGTCCATAGTGAGGGAAGATATGCTTGCACAGTGCTGGTTAGTAAACTGATCATGCTGCTACCAGTTCCACAGAATATCTGGGAAACTGCAGAGTGAATCCTGCCGCAGCTCATTCTCTAGGACATCAAGTAGTTTGGGGATGGGGTGAATTGGTCTTTATACCACTTCCTTCATATCCACTGACCCTGGTAGAGGAATAGGCCCATGGCTCTGTTGCTTAGAAATCTATTTGTGCCATGGGTCAGGGAAGTCTGGTCAGAATTCTTACATGATTTCTCAAAAAGAAAACGAAAGCTTATGCTCTAATAAATTTGTTAGTCTCCAAGGTGCCACAAGTACTCCTTTTCTTTTTGCGAATACAGACTAACACGGCTGCTACTCTGAAATACATGATTTCTGTATCCTTTCAAGAATATGATTTTGAAGAAAAAATGGCAAAACCGCATTTCCCAGTGGAGAACGGCAACATTTATAGGATATTGAAGATTTTCTACAGCACGAATTTCCAGGTAGGGGGAAAAAAAAAAAAAAAAAAAAAAAAAAAAAAGGAACAAATGAACTCCCTAAGACTATTATTAGTGATAATGAAGGTAAGAGAATCTCAGATATATGAACAGATTTATTGGTATCTATAATATTTTTCAAAATACTCCTTTCGCTGTCAGCTGCTTTGCAAGTAATAAAACTACATGAATATTTTGAAATATTGTGAAAAAGATGTGCAACCCATCTTTTGCAGCATAGAAAAAACGATTATTCACCCTCTTGTAACTGTTGTTCTTCGAGATGTGTTGTTCATGTCCATTCCAATCAGGTGTGCATGCACCACGTGCACAGTTGCCGGAAATTTTTCCCCCCAGCAGCTCCCATTGGGTCGGCTATGGAGCCCTGTGGAGTGGTGCCTTCATGGCGCTCAATATACGACCCTGCCAACCCGGCCCCTCCTCAGTTCCTTCTTGCCGGCTTCTCCGACAGAGGGGTTGGAGGGTGGGTATTGGAATGGATGTGAATAACACATCTCAAAGAACAAGAGTTATAAGAAAGTGAGTAACTGTTTTTTCTTCAAGTGCTTGTTCATATCGATTTCAATCAGGCGACTCCCAAGCTCTACCCTGGAGATGGGGTCGGCATTAAGGAATCACCTATTGGAGCACTGCTCAGCTGAAAGCTGCATCATCTCTAGCATGTTGTGTGATGGTATAGTGAGAGGTGAATGTATTCACCAAGGACCATGTACCTGGCCTGCAGCTTTCCTGTATCTGGACCTGGGCCAGAAATGCAGCTGACGAGGCCTGTGCTCTCGTGGAATGAGCCTTAAGAGGCAAGGCTGGGACGTTGGCCAGCTCATAACATGTGCAGATATAGGCCGTGATCCAGAAAATTAATCTTTGAGATGAGACTGGAAATCCTTTCATGTGGGCTGCCACTGCCATGAACAGCTGGTTCGACCTCCTGAATGGCTTTGTAGGCTCAATGGAGAATGCTAATGCCCGCCAAACATCCAGTGAGTGCAGCCTTTGCTCTTGGGTACTGTTGCATGGCTTGGAATAGAAGACAGGTAGAAAAATGTCTTGGTTAGTATGGAATTGTGACACTACCTTAGGGAGAAAGGCCGGGTGAGGTCCGAGTTGCACCTTGTCCTTGTGGAAGACCATGTAGGGTGGATCGGAGGTAAGGGCCTTTAACTCTGACACCCTCCTGGCTGATGTGATGGCGATCAGGAAGGCTACTTTCCATGATAGGTAGCGAAGGGAGCAAATAGCCAGTGGTTCGAATGGGGGTCCCATAATCTGGAGAAGATCAGGTTAAGGTCCCATGACGGAAGAGGCTGTCTAACCCAAGGATATAGCCATTCCAGGCTCTTAAGGAAATGTCCTACCATAGGGTTAGTGAATATGGAGCGTCCAGATGTGCCCGGATGGAAGGCCGAGATAGCAGCAAGGTGTACCTTGATGGATGACGCTGCCAGGCCTTGTTGGTTGAGATGCAGAAGGTACTACAGGATGAGTGATATAGATGCCCGAGTGGAGGAGTGTAATGTTGGGCACTCCAGCAAATGAACCTCTTCCACTTGGCCAGATAAATGGTCCTGGTAGATGGCGTTCTGCTGCTGAGCAAGACCTTTCTTACTGGTTCTGAGCACAGGCGCTCCATTGGGTTTAGCCATGAAGCTTCCAAGCCATGAGATGGAAGGACTGGAAGTCCGGGTGGTGCAGGCGATCGTGATCCTATGTGATCAGATCAGGGTAGAGTGGTAACACGATAGGAGTGTCCACTGACAGCTCCAGAAGCGTGGCGTACCAATGTTGGCAGGGCCATGCCGGGGCCAAAAAAATTACTTTTGCTCTGTCTCTACGGATTTTCAGCAGTACTCTGTGCATAAATGGGAATGGTAGAAAGGAATATATGAGACTGTCTCCCCAGGGAAGCAGGAAGGCATCCGAGATCGAACCCGGGCTGCGTTTCTGAAAGGAGCAGAACACTGGGCACCTCCTGTTGCTCTAGGTGGCAAACAGATCGACTTGGGGAAACCCGCACTTTTGGAAGATGGAATATATGATATCCAGACAGATGGCCCACTTGTGATTGCGAAACAATTTGCTGAGGCGATCCACTAGTTCGCTCTGCACATTTGGGAAATAGAACGCTTCCAGGTGAATGGAGTGGGCTATGCAGAACTCCCATAGCTGAAGAGCCTCCCAACATGGGGGGGAAGAGGCGAAGAGTGGGCTCCACTTTGCTTGTTGATGTAAAACATGGCCGTAGCGTTGGTGGTCATTACCCACACACGCTGACCTTGGAGCCGGGATAGGAAGGTTTGGCATGCTAGCTGTACTGCTCTGAGCTCTCTGACATTGATATGCAGGGACAGCTTGTCCTGCGACCATAATCCTTGTGTCTGGAGCTCTCCCAGATGTGCCCCCAACCCAGAGCTGACGCATCGGTTATGAGGGACAAGGAGGGCTGGGGCTGTTGAAGGGAACTCCCTTGCAGATTGTGTGAGGGTCGAGCCACCATTGGAGGCACTTGAGTACTTAGTCTGTCACGCCCTGGGTGGTATACAGATGCGAACCATGCTTGAAGTGGTCTGAGCCTCAGTATGGCATGCCGGACCACCTAAGTGCAGGCTGCCATATGGCCGAGGAGACTCAGGCATCCCCTCATGGTAGAGGTCAGGTACCAACTGAGGCTTTGGATAATGTCTGTCATGGTCTGAAATTGGGTGTCTGGCAGGAGCGCCCTTGCCTGCACCAAGTCCAGAACCACACTGATGAATTCTATTCTTTGAGCCGGTGAGTAGGTTGACTTGTTCACGTTGAGCAGGAGTCCCAGCCTCTCAAAAGTAGCTCTGACTACTCGGACTTGAGACTCCACCTGCTCCCTGGTGTGCCTCCTGAGTAGCTAGTAGTTGAGGTAGGGATATCCTGCACCCGCCTCCCGTGGAGGAAGGCTGCTATGACCAACATACACTTGGTGAACACTCAGGGGCCTGTCGACAGACCGAAGGGGAGGACTGTGAACTGACAGTATTTGTGGCTGGCTACAAACTTCAGAAATCGTCTGTGCGTGGACCAAATAGCTATGTGAAAGTACGTGTCTTTCATGTCGAGGGCGGCATACCAGTCTCCTGGATCCAGGGAAGGAATAATAGTACTCAGGAAGAACATGCGGAACTTCAACTTCATCACGAACCTGGTCCAGAGTGGGTCTAAGACCCGCTTTGCCTTGAGGATTAGGAAATAGTCGGTGTAGAACCCCTTGCTCCTTAGCTCCTGAGGAACGTCAACCATTGCTCCTATGGCGAGGAGTGATTGCACCTCCTGGATAAGGAGTTGCTTGTGAGAAGAGTCCCTGAAGAAAGATGGGGAAGGGAGGGAGGGGAGGAGCAGAATTTGAGACAATATCCCACTTCTATCATGCGGAGAACCCAGCGGTTCGATGTTATTTGGGACCATGCATGGTAGAAGTGGGACAGACGCTTCCAAAAGCGGGGCTGAGGATCTGGTATACAGTCTGACACGTCATCCCCAGGCGCACCTTCAAAAGGCCTGCTTGGAGGCTGAGGAAGTGCGCGATTGGCCTTGTGATGACGAGGGCTGGGACGGCTTACGCCTGCTGTTCCTATCTCATATTCTAGAAAAGTCTTGCCTAGGGTGAGGTTGATGAGGACGTTGAGGGGATTCAGGCTTAAAGTGTTTTTGCTGAGTAGCTGGGGTATGCAACCCCAGCGATTTCATCGTCACCCTCAAATCTTTTAGGCTGTGTAGCCTGGAGTCTGTTTGCTCTGCGAATAATCCTGTCCCATCAAAGGACAGGTCCTTCAAGTCTGTTGAACCTCTGGGGTTAGACTTGAAACTTGAAGCCATGAGGTCCTCCTCCGCCAAGTCACCAGCATCTAGTGCCTGCAAAGAGGTCCGTGCCACTGTCTTGCCCTCCTCCACAATGGCCCCAAACTCATTCCTGGACTCCAATGGTATTAGCTCCTTAAATTTGAGCATGCAGTTCCATGAGTTAAAATTATATCTGCTCAGGACTGCCTGCTGATTAGCAATCCTGAGCTGTAGGCCTCCCGTGGAGTAGACTTTTCTACCAAAAACGTTTAAAAAAAAAAAAAAAAAAAAAAAAAAAGAGTCCTTGGACTTAGGCGTGAGTCCCTGCTGCCCCTGCCTTTCACATTCATTGACTGCAGACACCACCAAGGAGGAGGGCTGTAGGTGGGAGCATAGATACTCTTAACCCTTGAAGGGAATGAAGTAATTGCATTCTACTCCCTTGGCTGTCACGGTGGGGATAGAGGCCGGGATCTGCCACACAGTTTTGGTGTTGTTTTGAATGGTCCTAATGAGTGGCAGCGCCACTCAGGATGCACCTTTTAGGGACAAAATGTCCACCATTGGATCCTCCTATTCCATCACCTCCTCGGACTGTAAGCTCATGTTGCACGCCACCCTGCAGAGTAGGTTCTGGTGGGCGCGACTATTTATGGGTGGTGGTCCTGAGACCAAAGTTCCCGCTACCATCATGTCTGGGGAAGAGGATGAGGGTGCAGATGGGGAACTGGGTCATCCTGGGCCTGTTGGTCCACGGGGACCTCCTGTTCCAGGTCGGTGACCACCTGTTCCACGTAAGGGTTGGGGGGGGGGTCTCTACCGGTGAAAGTGCGGTAGACGGAATCCCTTAAGCACCTGTGGGCACAGGGCAGCTGACCGAGGCTGTCGGCAGCCTGGGCTCGGATGCCACTGACCAGAACCCTTGGACAAGGTGCCATGGGACTGGTGATATTCCCAGACGGTCCAAAAAAGCCATTGTGCTGGTCCTTGCCATTGGGACAGCCATGTTATTGTACCCGCATCAGGCTGTTGATGCGTCGACTGGTGCCGGTTCTGGTGTGAGTATCTAGACCCCATGTCTGATTCTGAGGATGGGGACCAGGATCTAGAGGGCTATTGCAGTGCTGATTGGAGCTGGCCAGGTGAGTGGTGCCATGAGGAAGGGGAGCAGTGCCGAGGCCTCGATCTCTACTGAGGTGATTAGTGACGTGATGATGATCGCCACCGGAAGCTGGTCCTCCGATGATCCAGGGCCGAGACAACCGGTGCCGCGAGCGAGTGCGGCACTGGGACTCCAAGCGGCGCTGGGAATCATAGAATATCAGGGTTGGAAGGGACCTCCGGAGGTCATCTAGTCCAACCCCCTGCTCAAAGCAGGACCAATCCCTAACTAAATCATCCCAACCAGGGCTTTGTCAAGCCTGATCTTAAAAACTTCTAAGGAAGGAGATTCCACCACCTCCCTAGCTAACATATTTCACTTGTCCTTGTTGAATCTCATCAGATTTCTTTTGGCCCAATCCTCTAATTTGTCTAGGTCCTTCTGTATCCTATCCCTACCCTCCAACGTATCTACCTCTCCTCCCAGTTTAGCATCATCTGCAAACTTGCCGAGGGTGCAATCCACACCATCCTCCAGATCATTAATGAAGATACTGAACAAAACCGGTCCCAGGACCCCACCCTTGGGGCACTCCACTTGATACCGGCTGCCAACTAGACATGGAGACATTGGTCACTACCTGTTGAGCCCGACAATCTAGCCAACTTTCTATCCACCTTATAGTCCATTCATCCAGCCCATACTACTTTAACTTGCTGGCAAGAATATTGTGGGAAACTGTGTCAAAAGCTTTGCTAAAGTCAAGGAACAACATGTCCACTGCTTCCCCTCATCCACAGCGCCAGTTATCTTGTCATAGAAGACAATTAGATTAGTCATGCATGACTTGCCCTTGGTGAATCCATGCTGACTGTTGCTGATCCCTTTCCTCTCCTCTAAGTGCTTCAGAATTGATTCCTTGAGAACCTGCTCCATTATTTTTCCAGGGACTGAGGTGAGGCTGACTGGCCTGTAGTTCCCAGGATCCTCCTTCTTCCCTTTTTCAAAGATGGGCACTACATTAGCCTTTTTCCAGTTGTCCGGGACCTCCCCCGATTGCCATGAGTTTTCAAAGATAATGGCCAATAGCTCTGCAATCACATCCGCCAACTCCTTTAGCACTCTCAGATGCAGCGCATCTGGCCCCATGGACTTGTGCTAGTCCAGCTTTTCTAAATAGTCCCAAACCACTTCTTTCTTCACAGAGGGCTGGTCACCTCCTCTCCATGCTGTGCTGCCTAGTGCAATAGTCTGGGAGCTGACCTTGTTCATGAAGACAGAGGCAAAAAAAGCATTGAGTACATTAGCTTTTTCCATGTCCTCTGTCACTAGGTTGCCTCCCTCATTCAGTAAGGAGCCCACACTTTCCTTGACTTTCTTCTTGTTGCTAACATACCTGAAGAAACCCTTCTTGTTACTCTTAACATCTCTTGCTAGCTGCAACTCTGGATCAATCATGTTACCTTTATAAGACAGGTATAAATGTACTAACTTGCAATTCACACAAGCATATTTTCCTTTTAGTGCCTATGTTTCTTAGTGATAAAGTTCTAAATATATGACTAACTTACCTTATAGAACTGTATGATATCATCCTTGGTCAGGGTCTTTAGAAACGCCACTTCAATGTTATCTGAACAACAAAGTTTTAATTAAAACAAGTCTGCAAATAATAGCTAGTTATTATCATGGTATTTTTTCAAAGTACTTTTATTTCAAATTTAGACCGTGCAATTGACTGCAAATGATATGCTTTTCATTCTTAACTTACAAGCTACTATTTGAGTCTATGAAAAATAAATAGCAGTGCAAGCTTAAAATATTACGAAAATGAGCCCATTTGATTAAATGTGCTATACGGGACCAGAAAACAGCATGCACTTAAATGTGAATAAAAAGCCATCTATAAAATCAGTATCTGTTATAAATCTGTTTCACTTTTTTTTTTTTTTTTTTTTTTTTTTTATACTTAGGGAACCTTTTATTTAGGAAACAGCAAGATGGCATGGAGTTTTAAAATATACAATAGCGGAAATAAAATGTGTGTGGTCTTTAGTGTGCAGTGTGGTCTAAAGTGAAAAGGAAGGCCTTAAAAATTAGTTTGCAGAGGAAGTGACTCAGTAGCAATAGTATTTTATTAAATATAGATACATTTAAATGTATCTAAGTCCATTATATAATGCCATTATAAAAACGTGTAATTATTACAGAAACAGAGCCTACCATAATGGGCAGCGTAAAAGAAAGAGCAAATAAGGAGACTTGTGGGACAAGAGGATCCAGTTTAAGAATTAAAACATGCAGGGGGATAAAAATGTGACTAGGAAATCAGAGGTGGATTGGCATAGTGAGTTTTGAAAAACAGAATGAAATTTTTAATTGAATTCAGAGATGAAGGGAAGTCGGTGAAAATGACTGAACAGATGTTGCCCGGATAGGGATGGTGATAAGTAAACATGGGTGGGGAAAAAAGTTTCGTAACAAAGATTATTCAGACTTCTAGCCTTTAGAGGAAAGTTAAGTTTGAATCACCTGTAGTGAAAGAGTAAGAAACATGGACAAAGAGGACTTTTTTCCCCTTTGTATGAGTTGACTAATTTCTGTTTTTGTCAATTCTAGTTGCACAAAAACCTTCTACTACATTCTTCTAAATCAATGTAGGTAGATGGGAACTAAAAGGATCAGGGAACAAGTCAAGAAAAAAAGAATTGGGTATCATCTGTATTGAAGAGATGATCACAGATCAGGTTACAGATAGCAATTAGTCATCCTGGAGAGAGAAGATATATGAACAAGGTGGCTAAGGATGGAGACATCTGGGGCACGGGAAAGCAGGACAGAGAAGGTGTAAAGCTTCTGCCTGAGATGAAAAAGTAGCAGAGAGTAGGAATTTTCATGCTGCTCCCTACACCTGGAATGACATCTCATTGTCAGTATACCAAGTGCCCTCACTCCTTTCAAAAATGTTTTCTGAAAGCTGTATTGAGGCCAATGTATAGGACACTACAGGAGGATACACAGTTAAAGTAGTGCCCAATAGGACACTGACCCCAACAGAACTTGGTACTGGGACAGGACAAATGTTGAATGGAAAGCAGTGGAGAAGGTGGCCACAAAATGTACAGACCGTGTTTCCTAGAATCTTATTAAACCAAGGAAGGTTGGAGACTGTACTTCTGAGCAGTAACGTTCAGACACACACCAAATATAAGGCAGAGTAGATCTGACCCTAAAACCTAAAATGGGACAACTTTTATTTGAGAAGATAATACATGTTTTAACTGTCAAACTGATTTATCTTTCTTGTATAAACTGTATTTTAAAATGTTTACCAAGTAAATAGCGAACAAAGCCAAAATCTAAACTAGAATATTCCATCCCTTTTCTTTTGCTCATTACTTTTTGGGAGGAGTGGGAGAGAAACATGTTTTTTTATGGCAAAACCAATTTAGCTATCTCCGTTTCAAGATGTACTAACTAATAATACAAAAAAAAAAAAAAAAAAAAGAGAGAAAACGAGTACTTGTGGCACCTGAGAGACTAACAAATTTATTTGAGCATAAGCTTTCGTGAGCTACAGCTCTGTAACTCATGAAAGCTTATGCTCAAATAAATGTTAGTCTCTAAGGTGCCACAAGTACTCCTTTTCTTTTTGTGAATACAGACTAACACGGCTACTCTGAAACCCAATACAAAATGATACTCCTATCTAGCTCAGAATATTTCAGATAAAGATTAAGGACTTGCTGGTGAAAAGAAAAAAAAAGTTTAAAAGGATGAGCTAGACGATAAATGTTTCAATATTGATATACCATTATTTTTAATTTATTTTCAGTGAATTCATATTCTCATCCTAAACACCTCTCCTGTAATGTTTGTAATCTTTAGAATACAAGATTAAATCTTAGAGTGACATCTAGACCTGCTCAGAACAGAGACCGACAACATCGTGGTTCAGACACAAGCTGTGGCCTACACTAGTGCTCCCACTGTTGCTAGCACTAGTGGAGCTGCACTGGTAGCAGAAACAGTGGGAAATTTTAGCGGGGAAAAAGCCTATTATAAAGGCTAAGAATGTATGCATTGTCATAAGGACTATGCAAGGTAAATATGACTGCACTTAACACAGGCACTAGGTGCACATGTAGTACAATCTTTAAAAATACATACAAAAGAATTCAGGCTGACACAATGTTAATAAATAAAGCCTCTTATCATATATCCAACCCTTTACCACCCTTGGCCTACTGTAGTAGTTCATGGAACTCTGCAAAGAGTTGAAGATCAGGAAATGTGGGCTCTGTCCAGCCAAGGAGGAGAGTAAATTTCAGAGCATAGGGTCTTTCACTGTGAATGTTCCCTGACAAATACTGCGAACTCAGGTATCCTAGTGGATATCTCCCAGGGTAGAAAGAAAAGACTAAAAGCACTCACCACAAAGAAATGCATAAAATTATGTGCACAGAAGGCAAAAGATTAGGTCCCTAATAAATTCACTCCTATTCAGTGCAGCTGTAGTTGTAACCAATTTGCAATCAAATGTTACTTTTAGAAACAAAAAGAAAAGGAGTACTTGTGGCACCTTAGAGACTAACAAATTTATCATCCGATGAAGTGAGCTGTAGCTCACGAAAGCTTATGCTCTAATAAATTTGTTAGTCTCTAAGGTGCCACAAGTACTCCTTTTCTTTTTGCAAATACAGACTAACACGGCTGCTACTCTGAAACCTGTGATTTTAGAAACAAGTGATGCTGAACTTTAAAGATACTTGCTTATCTGGGCCTACAGTGTTAATATCAGTGCAGAACCTGTAAGTTTTCCAGTTGTAACAGAAGCGTTACCTGCTCTCAGCTCTCTCGTTTATATAGTTTCATTCATTAATAGCCTGAACTGTCCTAATTAAATTGTTAAACATTTTAAGTGGGGTCCCCTGTGTTGTTTATAATATATTGGGTGAAATAGTGCCCCTGTTAAAGTCAATAGGAGTTTTGCCATTGACTTCAGTGAGGCCAGAATTTCACCCATTAACTTTACTGAAAATGCAAAGTATATTTGACTCCTTTTTTTTTTCCTTGCCTTTCAAGTTATCTACTGTGTCCCTGAGAGATTCCTGCAGAATATTTCTGTGTAAATTTCTGTGACAAGTGGATAAGAGAAATGCAAGAATTTTCAGTTATTAAATTGTTATATATTTAAATACAAGTGGAACTAACAGTATGTTTCAGCACTTCAGTCCTCAATTTCACATTTTCACCTGATAAACAATTTTCTGTTTTTCTTACCTCTGTCAAAGTTATACTGCTGGGAAATTATTTCTCCCCAGTATTTAGCACACTCTGCAGACAACTTCTTTGGTTTGTCTAGACGACGAATTGCTAAAGCTTGGATATGTTTCTGGAAGGCCTCTTCTGACATGTCTTCAATGCACTTCTCCATAGTTTTTAGGAAAGCTTCAACCCTGCTTTCTAAGTAATGCGGTTGTTTTTCTGACTGAATAATAAATCGCAGTCCTTGTATGCCATTAGCCCGTCGCGGACCACTGAACACAATGTAACCTTGACAAAAAGAGAAAAAATTGCAACTGGTTAACTACATCTATACCTTTGTCCAGTAAAAATGTTTCAATTTGCCTTCTCTTCAGTGAATTCTGGCTATTAACAATGTAGGATACAGTGACCATCTGTTCCTTATTTGTCAACAGGCGATACACCCTACCCCATATTTTAGCATGTTATTCAAAGTGTCACACACTAGAAATGAATGCATGATTTTACATTGTGTGTGATTCCATGAATAAAACATTGCAGTGTTCAAAAATATAAGCTACATCTTGAATTTTTCAGAGTTTTCTTTTATCTCCCGAAATAGATGTGGTTGCCCTAGAGAGAGGGGAAAAAAAAAAAGAATGAAGAAAGGTTGTTTGTCCTCATTAGTTTCTGATACCCAGATAAGAAGTGTTATTAGGATGAGCATTCATAATAATTACTTACATCTACTATTTATATCTAGTATCAGAGGGGTAGCTGTGTTAGTCTGGATCTGTAAAGGCGGCAAAGAGTCCTGTGGCACCTTATAGACTATAACAGACATATTGGAGCATAAGCTTTTGTGGATGAATACCCAGCATACGATGAAGTGGGTATTCATCCACGAAAGCTTATGCTCCAATATGTCTGTTAGTCTATAAAGGTGCCACAGGACTCTCTGCCTATTTATATCTAGTTACTATTTCTCGGTTTTATAAAAAAAACTTTCATTACACACACACAGCAGTGGAACAGTCTCATTTTGAAGTAATTTTTTCCATGTTAAACTTTCACCACTGTGGTTTGGTACAACTGTGTGCAATTTACACATAGCAACACACTGAAATGATTTTGGAATTCATTCTACCAACTATAAAAAGGAATTTTACTAAGTGGTCCTATTCATTATCCATTACTAGAGCCGTGTTCTGGTTAACATTCCAGCAGTTGTTTCCTCTATAAAGCTGTACTGCTCTTTCAGTGCATTATATACTGAAAAATATCAGTATGATTTAAAACTTAAGATTCTCAGGACAGGAGGAGGACAGTGATCCTTGTTGAAATCCATCGGAATAGGGAAATTCTTAGTAAAATGATCAAACCTCCAATACTTGGTTAATACCTCTATTACACACAATGGGCCCCACTGGTAACATTATGCAGCTGTACAGAGCTGTGCCTAGATACTAGAAATGTGATCCCTTAACTGTTCATGTGCATGTTTACATAGGTTTAAGTTAGAACCCTATTGGTCTTTTACTACCTTTTTTATATCTCCAAATTAATATTCATTTTGAAAGTTCTCTTTTCCAAGTTGATAACTTACATCATAATACTGGATGGATGCGGGATTTACTCAAATTCTTTATTCAGCCTAGCATGGCATTTTGTGCTTGGTATTCTCCATTTTCATGCAAACCACCCCCCCCCCCCCCACACACACTCCATACTACTTACATTGTGGGTCACTTGTACTTCAAATATAGCATTAGTTTACCTAAGAATAGGATCCTTCATAATGAAAAAGTTCTATCAACATAATAGTTTTTATTGTTATTACAGTAGCACCCAATATGTGCTGTACTAAGGAGGATATCGATATAGTTCATGCTCCAAAGAATTATATGTAGGCTTTAAGCTAAAAGTGATTCTTTAAGGTATGATTTGTGGCCTGGCATGCCATCTAAAAAAGACCATTACATGCGTACTGTGTGTTGTGAAAGAAAGGGCAATGACAGCTTTGTGAAAGGAAGAGTGGTTTTACTATTGTAAACACCAGGCCTAAGAGAGAGGCAAGTTTAATGAATTTAAGGAACTCAGCTAGAAGCCTGTGAGGCTTCATTTTTTTCATTTTGTTGTGATTTGATCATTTAAACTTTCTTGTCTGGTAGTCTCTCTGCCTAATCTAATAGCAGCCACTGGATAAAGCACAGGCAAACAGTAGCTCTGTCTCTGACGTGGGGAGAGGAATCCGAGAGTGAATGAAATGAAATGAAAAATTTCATTTGAATTAGCTCTGATACATGTGCAGTAACACCCTTACTAACCATGAGTCATACCTAGGGCTTTGTAAGCATTATGGCTTACCACTTCTCATAAAGTCTTTTTAGTCCTTAGAGTCACTGATTCTCAGTACTGCTCAGTTTTCTTCTGGCAGTCATCTTGCTTTGGGAAGCTGATCTAATAATTCCATCCTCTCCTGTCATTCACAGCTTTAGATGACGTGGCTTCTATATAACCATTAGAGGCCATTTTTTTCTGGAGTGAGGCAGTCTTCAAATATTTCAGTCTAGATCTTAAAAATCTATGCTTGCTTCATCTCAGTTTACCTTTGTGAACTGTATATTCTTTGGGGTCTCCATTAGTTAAAATAACATTTATTTACCAAATGTCCTTTAAATAGCATTCAGGGAGTAGGGCAGAAGCAGAGCTATAAAAAGTCTATCATCATACTTATCCTTATTTATTACTGAGATATGGAGGATAACTCTGGGAAAACTCACCTAACTGTTCCTTGGTACGCAGAGTGTTGAAGCAAGGCTCTGATATAATTTGACAGAAGAGCTCCAAAAACATATTCTCAGAGGTACTCTGCATATCTGTTTGGTAATATATTTCTATGCCACAGTTGTTATGAACTTCATTCCTCTGTTGATAGACAAACCAACCTCCTAAAAGATAAAGTTAAAGTAATTAGGTTCTCTCTCTCTCTCACACACACACACACACACACATTGCTTCCCAAATAGGGTCCAAGGAGAAAAAAAAAAAAAAAACAGCCTACCTGCAGATAGACTCTGATTACAAGAAAAAGACAGACTCAAAGCAGATCTATTAATAATCAGGCAACCTGTTCACTAACCTGTGGGAGAAAGATTTTTACAGTATGTTCACAAGGTTAACAAATCCTAGCCTGGCGAGTCAAATGGGTAAGTGAATTCCAAAAGCCAAGGGTCGTCGCAGAGAACGCCATGCCGATGCCTCCTCTCTTATAATAATATCAAATGACTCTGCTGATTTTCCACTGATTAGACTTGGAGACTGCTGCACTCATCTTATCCCTACCTAGAGGTGGTCTCTATGGATCAGGGTTGTGGTACATTTGTGTGGTTGGACGGGAAGCTTGCACTGCCTCTCCCATGCTTTATTTGTTCTGTAAACAGAGGACTTCAATTTCTATGACAGTCAATCCAACAGATTTATAAGCATTAAAATTAATTCAACAATACCAATAGCTTCTTTGGTACATGGCATTTCCTCCAGGCTAATGATCAGCTAGAGATTATGGCCTTTGGCTGTACATTAGCTATCTATTTGTACTTATTCTCGGGAATAGTCTTCAATCTCTGTAGTAATTATTGCTTAAATCTTGACTCTTTGGCAGTGCAAAAAAAATTTGGGTACTACAAATAAATTTTGTAAAATCACCCTAGGTTAAAAAATAATCAGCTGTTAGACATGGCAAGCAGTTATTTGGATAGAAATTACACTTTACTCAATGAAGCAAAGGCAGCACATCACCGAGTATACAAACGCAAAAAACAAAAGTTGCCCTCCAGGAGCTCTGGTCATTCAATGTGTACACTAATACCTCACACAGAATGAGGCAGGACTCTCACTTTGACTGTGCAGAATGAGAGGGCTCAGATTATATTTCACATGCACCTACACACTAAACATACAATTTGAGTCAACTAACATATGCATGCATGTGCAAAGCCAGAAGAAAGTTGGCACATCTTTGACATGGGTACTTTGTCCCTGCCAAATTTCAAAGTTCCACACCAAGATGCTAGAGCTATTGAGAGAAAGAAAGAAAAAGAAAGAAAACTGCACAGCAGTGTTGGTCCCAATGTGAATAACGGCACCAGAGCACCCCACTGTTCTGCCGCCACGGGTGGTGAAAGCTGCCAGGGAAGCATATGCGGCTCCGACTGCAGCAGTGCAGAGGAGGTACCTGGTATTAGGGTCCCCCATACCAATTCTGATACCAGCTCTATCCCTCCTACTGGAAGGGGAGCGCTGAGATGTGGTGCCAACAGGCATGAGGTTCAGTGGCTCGCTCCATTGGACAGGCTATAGATGGCACAGCCTCGGAAAAATCCTAGACCAGTGGCGAGGTCGGGATAAACACAGTCTGTACTGGCATTTCTCTCATCGGTAACAGACTCAAAGGATGCCCGGTGGTGGTTTCTGACCTTCCCACTCAGTACAGGGGAAGGGTCACAAGCACCCATGCCTGCATTCCTGCCCACCGCCACTGGCTCCATGTCAATCTGCGCTCTTCCTGAAGGAGGCAGAAGAGTTACCCCAAGAACTAGAGTGGTCATGGCTGGTCTTATGAGACATTTCTTTGGCACAGTTGACAGGTAACAGCTTCTCCACCTCTTCAGAGAGGCACCTGCTCCCGCACGGGAAGTGGTTGCAGTCTCGGAGCCTGATGAAGGCCTCTGTATTGGATCAGGCTGCATGGCCTGCTTGAGGTGAAAGTCCCAGGCCCGAGTCCTTTCATTGAACAATCTGCAGATCAAACAATGCTCTTTAAGATGGTCCTTGCCAAGACAGAGCAGGCACCATGTGTGGGGATCATTGTTAGAGATCACTCCCCCACACGAAGGACAGTGTTTAAACCCTGGTGAGGGTATCAACAGGAAAAAAAACCTACTAAAAAGTTAAATACTAACTACCACTAAATACTCACTATATATAATAAAAATCTACACTAAATCTGATTGCGAGGATATAAGGTTATACCACACAGAGCTCCCACTCCAGCCATGGGTAGTAAGAAGGAACTGAGGGGGAAGGGGTCAGGGTGGCGCCACTGCCATGAGTGCTGCCCCTTTACGGGTATGGCTAGGGAAAATCTCTGGCTTCAGCGCACTAAGCATGCACACCCCTAATGGAATACAGGTCTGCGTCCACTTGAAGAACAGTTTTTACTTTAATGTTATTTTGCTTCAAACTGCTGTGCAAGCCACATGTCTGTATTCATCCTTCACATCAACACTAATTTACTAAGCAGCTAAATACTATTTTATATAGTTCTACAAAACAGTTACTGAGCATAACAGAAAGATTAATGTCACAGACCTACCTATACGACTTTTCATATAATGACATTTCCCATTTAATTCTGCAAGATTTACAGTGTAAAATCATTTGAAGTTAATTTTTAGACAAACTACAGGTAATATTCACTTCAAAGGTCATTAGAAGACACCAGGAAACAGCTTTAAATTACTTCCTTTATTACATATAAAAAAAATGATTTAACTTACTGTCAGGCAGCTGCACTTCTCTGTATCTTACTAGCTGACTGGGAAGGAGGGGCTTTGTATGCGCATGCTCAATGAGAGTGTCCTCAACCATTTGCATAATTCCCAATGCAGCCTGGAGAAGACGACATTAGTTACAGGTTTTTTATTTATTCCTTGACAATCCTGAATCTGGCAGCACACTGAAAGACCACAGTTATTGTTGGTGAGATGCAAAATCAGGAATGGAAGGATGGAATGGTTAATTTAAAACTAAGTATAAGAAAGTGAAAAATAAGGTGGAAATAAGGGAGATCATTTTCCCTACATTAGATTTATTTATTTATTTATTTAGTTTTATAATAACCCAGGTAAGCACCTTCAGTTACATTAATCTTTACACATTTAGCTAAACATTTTGGACCTATTCTTAATATGCTCTGACTTTCTTACCCTTGAAGTATTTTTCTATGCAAACTTGAAAACTGCATACAAACTACACAATTTATATATACAAATGACATTTTGTTAGCTGTTAATTTGGTTTCTCCAAGCCTTTCTATACCAACAAAGCTATTCACACCATTTTGTTGCATTGGAGGAGTTGGGACTGTTGGGATCAAGGCAGTCCCTTTTATATGGGGATAAAAATCACAAGATTTTTTTTTCCTGTCTCCATTTGCTGATAAGGACACTAGGAAAAATCATTTTGTCCAACAGCCAGTGACAACTGATAACTCAGTCTCTGCAAGTGAAATTTACTTACTGTCTGATTAACAAGTTGCAGGCCTGCACTTTAGGGCTGGAATTTTCAAAAAAGAGTCAAATGGAATCAGGCTCCAACTTCTAGTAAAAATAAATGGGAACTGAGTCCCTAACTCCCTTAGATGAATCCCTTCCTAAAATCCTAAATATTTCCTTTAGGGAGGGACAACACAAGTTTCAAAAGTAAACTAGAGCAACTTGAATAAAAAAATATTAGGACAACCATATTTTCTTATTCTTCAAATCTGAGATCTAGGTTTCCCAGGGAAAAGTCAACTAAAATTTTCTTCTCCTAGCCTGGCAGGCCATGCTGGCATACAGAGATGCTACAGGAAGCAGTTTTTAGACCCCAATTCAACAAAGAATTTAAACAGGAGAGTAATCCTGCCTCTATTTGTCAAAGCACTTAAGCACAAGCTTCAGTCCCACTGAAGTCAATGGAATTTAAAGCACATAGTGTACTGTATAGGGATGGGATAACTGACATGCTTAAAGTCCTTGCTGAGTTAATGCCTTGGTGCCCACAAACACATCACACATAATTAAGAAGTCAAAAAAGAAGAGAAAAGACCTTGTATGTACAGGCATGTGACAGGGTTGCAGACCAGCTCAGTTACCATTTTTAATTGCTAACTATAAACTTCATTTGTTCTTTCAGAAACTTCATCAGATTTCTTTTTAAAATACACTACAATATACAACAAACATCCATCAATCCATGGCAATTAACATGGCAGGAAATGCTGAAGTAACAGTTTGGATGCAATGTTGGTCATAGTTCTAAAGACAGGGAGTAAAATTTATAGAAGTGCCTAATCGACTTTCCATGAGACTTAGACTCCTAAGTGTCTAAGCCAGTTTTGAAAAAATCTTAGAATCTTAAGTCACTTGGGCACTTTTGAAAATTTTACCCAGAAAATTATTCCAATATGTGAATATACCCACAGATGTAGACTACAATGCTGTGCTTTAGTTATTCAATGTGGATGTTAATTAATATTTTAATTGAATAGGAGATCTTAAAATGATAAATTCAGATTTTCCTTTACTGCCTTAAATATAATTAATTAGCTTTTTATAAATACACAATACAGTGTTTATTCCTAAGCCATTCTAAAGTTATAGCCATTTTCAGTAATCTACAGTTTCAACCTAAACAGCATCAAATACATAGGATATTTGAAGTTAAGGTGGTTTTATGAAAAGGTGGTCTTTAAAAAAAAAAAGGGGGGGGGGCACGGGAGGGATTTCAGTAAATTACATTAAAAACTACACTTCAATGAAAAAAGTCTTTAAAACCTGACTGTGATGCTGAGCTGGGGGTGGGGGGTGCCTGAACAACATTTTTTAGAAGTCTGGCCTCACTCAGATGTGTAACTTCAAATGGCTTGATTGTTAAGTGCCATGGCTTACATGTTGAAAACTATAGCAACTGATTACAAAATCTGCTTCAAAATTCTATGCGGAAGCCCAAACCTCTTACTCTGTTTCTGTTATGTAAACTCATAACACAAAAATGGTCTCTTGCAGAAAACCTGCAAAAGATCTGTAAATTTATGAAGGGAAAAAAAACGGGGAAAAAAGGGATGAGGGAAATGTAGGAAATTTCAAGGCAAAGCCAAAATAATATAATATATATTCTACTCTAGAAGAACAACAAATTACCATAGAATATGTAAAAAGAAAAGGAGTACTTGTGGCACCTTAAAGACTAACAAATTTATTAGAGCATAAGCTTTCGTGAGCTACAGCTCATGTGAGCTGTAGCTCACGAAAGCTTATGCTCTAATAAATTTGTTAGTCTTTAAGGTGCCACAAGTACTCCTTTTCTTTTTGCGAATACAGACTAACACGGCTGCTACTCTGAAACCATAGAATATGTATAACACATTGGTGTCATTGTGAGCACTATTTGCCTACTATTAGCAGAAATCAACACCCTACTGTGGCAAACTACAAACATCAGAATAGAAGTCTAAGCATACAGGTAGATTGCAAGGAGCTCAGAAGAAGCTTGCCGTTCATTTCTGATCACCATGGTCTCCAAATACATAGATGCACCATATGTATATGCAGTGATATATATTTTTCTCTCTCCAATAGCCACCCACATGACTGCTTACAGAAAACATCTTTTTCTCATGATTGGGTCGCATAATACATGTCAGCAAAATACAGGGCTCAGTCCTGAGTAATTCTGTGGTGCTTTATAGAGGAATTTAATCACATCTTGTTCAGATATAGAGTGGGTTAGAGGGAAGATGGGATTAGTCTTTAATTTACATTTCCACACAAAAAATGTAAAAAAACAAAAAACAAAAAAAAACTTTCCTGGAGCTCTTATTATCGTGGAGCTCCAACTTGCTATATCCTATCCTTCTGGCTCTTTCCCTCTTTCACTCACTGCTGCTGGCCACTTCCCTCTCTGTGCACTCACTGCTGACCTGAAGAGTTTTAAAATAATCTGGTACTAGTGTGCTTTCACTAGACTAGCATAGAAGCACTTCTGTCATGATACTATTGGGAATGCTGCTATATCAGTCCCATGGGAACAGATGCAGCCATTTTAATATTTTAACTCTCTCACAAAGGTATTGTCACATCCAGAATTTGTACATGAACTCAGATCTTTGGATAAATGTGATACAGACGTGCAACTCATTACAGTTTTAATGAAGGACACATTAAACAGTTTGTGCCTCTTACTAGCAGTGCCCTCTTACTCGCACAAGGAAAAGGAACTAGAAGTCTGATTTATGGACCCACACACCTTAGCCTTGTGCTAGATGCTTCACTTTGAAGGATTCTGATTTTTTTTTTAACCTTTGCTAGTCAGCTCAGTCACATGTCTGAAGCTTGTAAATGGAAAACCAGGATCTGTAGCACAGTTACTTTTGCAGTCTAATTACTTACTGTAATGACATGCAATGCAGACTTTAAAATATTTAGATCATAAGCTGTTTTCTATTACAGTAAATCTCAAACACCAACGTTCAAAGGGACATTGAGCCTGACAGAGTAGAAAAAACATCATCATGATATACTTGCTGTAAAACAGCTAAAAATTAAGTGAAGACTATGAAATCATATTTGGCAAAAATTGTTTTAAAATTTGGGAAGATTAAATAAAGCACTGGTTTTAAAACCTGTTTTTAATACACACTGTTTCTATTAAAGAAAATATCAGACCTGTTTTGTTATATTGCCATGGAGAAGAGCCTCGATGTGTAACCGTGACAACAGTTGAGATATAAAGGCCTTGAGGCGGGGAAGAGTGACATCTAGAATAGATAAATAGATAGTTAAATCAATCACATGATTTTTTTTTTTTTACATTCGAGGGAACTGACATCAGCAGCAGATATGATGCGTTTCTTGGAGAAAAGGGAAAATCACAATCATCAAAAGCATTGGATTTTTCCTTAAAAATTTCTTGTTGGAAAATTTCCAGGTTTAAATATCAGCACTCATTGCATAGTTTGCTTTGCTTAGAATTCACATAGCATCTGACCCAGATTCCACTAAGAAAAACAACATCCCTGCTCTCCAATCATGCTGAACACACATTCATTCTCCAGAGAAAATAGTTACCATCATTTAGGTCAGGCTGAGAGATAAAGCTGTAGCCATTAACTACATAAAGAACATGTGGCTTATTCTGGAAGTTACAGTACATTACTATCTAGACTAAAATAATTTCTGAACTCAAATTTCATAGTTTGATAGTAATTAGCAATAAACCATGCACAAAAAATAATTCTTAATTTACAATATATATACACACATCTGTACGTACGTACGTACACACACACACACCTGATTTTCATATTTTAAACACTTTTACAATCAGTATTACTCTTGTCCATAAAGCAAAATACAATTTACATATTAGAATCAATAGGCAGAATCAGCAGACTAAGAGAGACTAAGACAGTCCCTTGGTAACAGCACTGACTTTGGAGTCAGGAGACCTGGGGTCCAATCACTGGCTCTGCCACAGCCTCCCTGTGTGACCTAGAAATGTCCCTTATTCTCTCTGTGCCTCATTTTCTTATCTGTAAAATGGGAATAATAGCACTTCCCTATCTCAAAGGAGTGTTCTGAGGATAAATACATTAAAGACTGTGAGGCTCTCAGTTACTATTGTAATGGAGGGCATACAAGTACCTAAGATAGATAGATATTTTTATCCAAAAAATATCTACCTCTTTTTCCAATAATTTTTTCCTCTTACTTCAACCCCAACAAATGCCCTCCGAAAAACACACATCATTTCCACTTCTTTCCTCACCCCAAATCAACTATTAGTTGCTCTCACTTCTTTAGTCATATCTTATATTTAAACTGTCTCCTGAAAAAGGCCAGAGGTCTCTTATTGTTTGCGTAATTAGTCTCTTAATTCTGACTTAAGATTTGTCAGCAGTACATAGGGCTCGGGTCATCTGGTAGTGGTGGTGAAGATGATGGTAGTAAAAAAATCAAACCAAAAAAATCATTGTCCCTCAAGCAGAACTTTTATGTTGCAAGACAATTAGACTTTAACCTCTTTGAACAGCAATTCAGTGTTAAATTGCCATGTTAAGTACACTCAGTATTAAACTTTAAATGGATTACATTAAAGGGACAAAAGTTAGTAAATAAAAAAGGATCTGCAATTCCTAGGAAGAGGAAGGGAGTATTCTTTATCGGGCTTTTATCTTTATCTGCTCTCGCTGAAATTAATGCTAGTTTTGCCACTGACTTCGGTAGGGCCCATTGATAGTCATCTTGCTTAACACTATACAGACACAACAGAACAAAACATTTAGGGCCCAGTCCCAAAACTACTCTGTACAGTCAGCCTGTGCACTAGTATAAAGCCTATGGCTGCCAACCTCCAGGATTGGCCTGGAGTCTCCACGAATTAAAGATTATGTCATGTGATGACACCTCCAGGAATAAATCCAACCAAAACTGGCAACCCTAAAGCCCCCTATAGCGTGTACAGAGGACTCCCTGCATGGAGCAGCTTCAGGATCAGAGCCTTAATAGTGGAATGCAACAATATACAGTATAGTCCGTTTCTGACCATACTGGATTTTTTCTTTGCCTCTAAAAACATTATTTTTCATTGGCATCTTTTAGAGTCAAATACATCAACCAAGAATGATGAAATAACTATCCTGCAGCACTACGCAGAAGCCAATCAGAATCAGGGCCTCACTGTGCACTGTACAAACACAGAGGTATTCCCAAGAGTTCCTGTTGGAAAAGATTTATATAATTTTTTAAAAAAATTTTGTTGCTGATATTTTTCTGGTAAAAGCTTTTTCTTGCAATAATTAAAGGGTATACAGTGCCCAATATATTTTAAGCCTGCCTCAGTAGCAAGTGTACAAGATGTGCACACTCACCTCTATAAATATCTCACTGAGCGAAACATGGTGAGGGAAGGGTAAGTTCACATCTTTGCTCATGATGGCATTCAGCTGAACGCAGTATTTGGCAAGGCTGGTTTAATAGGGTGATAAGATGTCTGAAAATTAGAAGATGGGAAGCAGCTACAAAAAGATAGAAATATAGGAGCAAATCCGGCCCATTTCATTAATATAAGCCGTCCCAAAAAAGTCAAAACTTTTGCATGAGAAAGGCAAGCTAGATTTGGCCCTAATTTACATCTTTTGGAAGATTTGCTGGGGGGTGGTCTAAGGAGATATTCACCATCTTCTTTCTGCAGATTGCTCCAACAGCAGCCCATTCTCATGTCAGGCAAGAGTGGGGTACAACAACACTAGTAAAGTTCACTAGCCTCTACTAAAATTATAGATACATCCTCAAATTATTTTGAAGTTGTTGGTAACTTGTATTTTAAAATTACCCTCCCCAGTGAATATAGCAAGGGATCTGTTCTTCATTAAGGACTATTTGCATGAAAAGTTTGTAGGTTTTTTTCCAAATATTTTTGAGACAGTGTCATCAAAAAGTAAATATATAATTAAAAAAAAAATATCTTAATTCCCAAACTGGGTTTTCCTTACATTAGCTAATAACTAAAAAAATTCAAGTTTCTCAAACTTTAAAAACACTATGAGGCAATTGTTGTACAAATATTGCAAAATATGGTTCAGAGTTCAAAATATGTAGCTCCATTAATGTTGATTAAGTAATTACTTGTGAGGACAACAGACTATGTCCCCATTCAAAAACAGAAACTCCTAACTTTACTGAAACAATACAAAACTCAGAATTCTGAACACGTTCTAAGTCAAAACAGGCTAAAATAGTCAATACGGTAAAAGAAACAGTTACAAAATTGGCAGGAACTCACCATCTAGAGCTTCTTTTAATTCATCTTTGGTCCAAGCAACTTCTGTCATCAACAGTCGGAGGTAATACATAGCATGCTGATGAGGCTGTTCAGCTCGAAAGTTGTTAAGTGATCGCATGTACTAACAAGGTTGAAATAGGACATTCAATAATTACTAAACTCAGTTTCTAAATATAACAGCAACATCACCCCTGAACTACTTGGCTTTGTATACAACCCAAAACCCCACATTCCCAGATGCCAGCAACATTCTTAGTATTCTACACTTGTGCTTTCTTGAGTAGCGTAATAATTGGATTGAACTATGCTCATGATGATGTAGCTTTGCTTACATGATGATGAAGCTAGGAACTAAACTAAACTAGTTTCAATTTTGACAAACATTTATTCTCAGAGTGCAATTTTCCATTAATTCATTATGACAGATAACTCCAAACCAATATTTTCAGTCATTCTAGTCAAGGCCTATATATTCTGTGGCAACTATTACCAAATTCATTGCTAGCTGCAAACTATAACTAATTGTCCAGTGCCCTAGTCTCACACTGTCAGACAGAGGCAGGAACAGCTATATACAAAAGGAACAAGAAAAGGGTCTATTTTTGTGAGTAAGGAGCAGGGCTGTGACAACTGTTATTTTGCTCAGTTTGCATCCGGGCAAAATAAACACAGCCATCTCCTCAAACTGAAAGAATGGAAAGAACAAGCTAATAGTCTTGGCAATGTGGGATCTACTGAGTCCATACAGCCACAGGTAAGCATACCCTCCATTTCACAAGAGAAAGTCAGCTGTTTTTCAGAGGCCAGTGGGTAGATTGGAAATGCAACCCCTGCGACCATAAGGTGAGAGGGCTTTGTCTGGACTGACAGGAAAAAAGGGGGAGTCTCCCCTTTAAGAGTCCCCTCCCACGTGGGAATTGGGAAGGGGTGGCAGGCATCACCTAAGCCTGCAGGCAGGTGAGTAGGACTTAGGTAAACCACCGTCCCCCTGCACATCTGGAGAGAGTATATAAACCCTACTCCCTCAGGCTGAGCCCCGTCCTAACCCAGGATTAGTTTAGGACTGGATTTTTTTTCTCTGGTATGGGCATTATACTAAATCGCCTCATTTGTAACTGGGAATGACTTACACCCCACCATGGATAATCTGGCAATAAGGGGGAGCGTGCGTGTGTGATTTTTTTCCCTTCCCCATAGCAGCTCAGGGACCTGGTAGGGTAGATCAGGAGGTAAGGTTCAAGATGTCACAATTTATCAAGTGTCAGGTGTCCAGTGCAGCTACTCATTCCATATGGGTCCAGTTCTGTGTAAAACTGGAAATGGATTTAGGGGAAGGAATCCCCTAAAGAAAAGGAGGAACAAGGTTAGGGCTCCAAGTGTCTGCTGCAGCAAGGAGACAACCCCCTTTCCCCAGCCCCTTAACCTTCATATAAGGGAAGGTGGGGGTTCCCAGCAGTAGACTGGAACCAGCTTTGGAGGGCTGATGGCACCACATCCCTTGCGTTTTGTCTTTCTTTCTGTGTTTCTGGGACACAGAGGAAAAAGTTGGTGAAGAATGCATTCCCCCTTTCACCTGCTTTATAAGAAAAAAAGGAGCTGACCTTTTCTTAAAATGGATGAGCTTGTGGGAGAAGAAAATGCAACTTTTCCTCTTTAGATTTTGATGTTTTTTGGTTTTTCCTTTATGTTGTTACACACATGGATATACAGACAATAAAAATTGTACATAATCACAAAATATGCAAAATAATGAAAAGTAAATTCTGAGATAAAACTCCCGAGTTCTAGAGACATAAATGAGAAAATATCTCATAATACATAAAAGGAAAATCCCCAAGAAGTATGCATTATAGAGAATGTATAGATAGAAATATTTAGAAGTTTCTTTGGGGTTTTCCTTAGTTTTAAATTTAATTTTTATCTGTTTTATGCTGCCATGTGTGTCAGTTTACCACAGTAATGAGATTCAATGTGCCATAGATACTGACCCTGATACTGGACTATATCTTCCTTATATTTGATGTTCACCTATTTGAATATTAAAATTAAAAGTTTCCTGTTACATGATATTATGCCTTCTTCTCATGTAGACAACTCCAAATGTAAATAATTACATTTCTAGATTGGACTAACAGAAGTAACAAAAGTTGTAACCTATTTCAAAAGTTTAAAAAAAAAATTTGTAAAATGCAGTATATAAATATGGATCACCGAATTTTGTGCCAGTTTTCACTTCTGGAATTCTGCATATTCATGTACTGCATATCCTACACCATGAAATGAGTTATGATCCCCTGGGTCCAGAGGGGTCACAACCATCCCTCCTATCTATCCCATTTTTTTATGGCTAGATCAGATTGAAATCCTAAAATTTTTCTTGTTGTAAATGGGATCGGAGTATGGAAAAGTTTGAGAGGCACCGTTCTACTCCTTTTATAAATGAAAGGCATAATCCAGCAGTTAGAAAACGTTAACCACATATTTTGCCTGAATAAAGACTGTAGGGCCAATACTTTTGAAGACGTACAACCTTCATTTAAATATTATGGGTGAACTTCTGGCCAAACTGAAGCCAATAGCAAAACTCCCATCAACTTCAGTGGCCTAGGATTTCACCCTATACTTTTGGGCAGATTTAGCTCTCAACTGCCATTAAAATGTTCACATTTCACTCATAGTCAATGTATTCTGTTTTAAATTATCCCAATCACATTATACTTCCATAGAGCTTACCGCTTCCTTGATAATTTCAAATCTTTTCTCATCAATCTCAAAGGTGGTCATTTTTTCAATGATCTTCTTTAACAAGATATGCTGCTTGTCATTATAACCTTTTACAGAAAGCTATGGAAAGAGTGCATAAGTTCCTTTAAACTTGAAAAGTCAAAGAGCAATTTCTATAAAAAAAAATTGTGTTTATGATGGCCTAAAACTCATATACCACGATTAGAAACCCCCCCCCACAGATATTTGACTAGATTTTAATTTAAAATCAATTTCTCTCACAAGGTGGTGTAATATCGATGAAGACAATACTGTATGTCCTAGTGGTTTTACATGTAAAGGACAAATATTCATTCACTTTAGCTTAATAAAGCAGCAATGTGTAGGAGCATAGACTGTTTATTAGTACGGGCTCTAGTCAGTAAAGTATGTTTGAAGTACTCAAAAATGTTTTTCACTATGGACTTCTCATTATAGTAATAAAAACTAGCTTCCTACTCTCCTCAAATGTTAGCCCAAAAACCTATTTTCAACTCTATATTTAATTTTCCCTCATGAACCATAAATATATTTTACTGGGATGGTAGTAAATAATATCAGGAGACTAGGGTCAGTGTGGACACCTGTGGTCATAAAATTCAGTATGATACTAGCTTACAAAACCCAGAGTGTTAGTCTCAAATGTTTTGAGATATGGGTACTTCTACACACAAAGTCTTGATAAGGCTGCATATGGGGTAATATGCACACGGTATTAATCACCTAAATTACAAAATGAGTATCTATAAAATACAAAGAAAGCATGAAATAATTATGTAGTCTATGAAGAATCTGATGAGAAAAGGTTCCAAAACAAAGGAAAATACAAGATTTAAGTCCGGTTTGCAGGAACCAAAGGAGGTGACACACATTATGATCACAGAATCATAGAAATATACGCCTGGAAGGGTCCTTGACGGGTCATCTAGTCTAGTCCCCTGCATTGACGCAGGACTAAGTATTTTCTAGACCATCCCTGATAGGTGTTTGTCTAATCCATTCTTAAAATATCTCCAAGAATGAAGATTCCACAAACTCCCTAGTTCAGTGATTTTCAAATTTTTTTTTTCTGGGGACCCAGTTGAAGAAAATTGTTGATACCCATGACCCAACGGAGCTGGGGATGAGGGACTCGGGGTGTGGGAGGGGCTCAGGGCTGGAGCAGAGGGTTGGGATACAGGGGTGAGGGCTGTGGGGTGGGGCTGGGACTGGGACTGAGGGGTTCAGGGAGTGGGGGGGGGGTCTGGGCTGGGGCTCCACGCGGCTCTCGCCCGCAGGCACCCCCCACCTCTCCAGCAGAGTGCGGAGCTAGTGTTCGGGGCAGGGGCACCGCATGGAGCCCTGTGGCCCCCTGCCTAGAAGTGGGACCCACTGCTGGCCACTTCCAGGGCGCAGCGCAGTGTCTGAACAGGTAGTCGCTAGCCTGCCTTAGCTGGGCAGCACCGCTGATGGGACTTTTAACGTCCAGGTCGGCGGTGCTGATCAGAGCCACAAGGGTCCCTGGGTGCTACGCTCGGCGACCCAGTGCCTTACATGCTGCGACCCAATACCTGAACTTTGAAAAACACTGCCCTAGGTAATTTGTTCCAATCCTTAACCACCTTATTGTGAGGCAGTTTTTCCAAATGTCTAACCTAAATGTCTCTTACTGCAAGGTAATGGGAGACGGTATCAAAAGCCTTACTAAAGTCAAGATATATCACATCTCCTGCTTCCCCCCCATCCACAAGGCTTGTTACCCTGTCAAAGAAGGATATTATGTTGGTTTAACAGGATTTGTTGACAAATTCATGTTGACTATTACTTATCACTTTATTATTTTCTAGGTGCTTACAAACTGATTGTTTATTTGCTCCATTATGCGTCTGGGTACTGAAGTTAAGCTGACTGGTCTATAATTCCCTGGGTTGTCCTTATTCCCCTTTTTATAGATAAGTACTATATTTTCCTTTTTCCAGTCCTCTGAGACTCTCCCATCCGCCACAAATTCTGAAAGATAATTACTGTTGGCTCAGAGATCTCTTTGGCCATTTCCTTAAGTGTTCTAGGATGTATTTAGCCAGATCCTGCCAACTTAAAGACCTCTAAATTGTCAAAGTGATTCTTAATTTTTTTTCCCCTCTCCTATTTTAGACTGTGATGTTATTCACCCAATCACTGCTAACCCTTTTTGTGAAAATTGAAGAAAAAAAAAAAAAAAAGGAATTTAATACTTCAGCCTTCACTGTGTTTTCTCTTATTGCCTTTCCACCCCCATTAAGTAAGGGGACAACCCTGTCCTTGGTCTTTGTCTTGCTTCTAATGTATTTGTAAAATGTTGTTTTGTTACCCTTTATGTCGAATAGCTAGTTAAATCTTGTTTTGTTTCTAATTTTGTCCCTACAAGTTTCTGTTGGGTTTATATATATATTTAATATTTATCTTTCCTAATTTGACTTATTTTCCACTTTTGGTATGACTTTTTGAGTTTCAGGTCATTGAAGATCTTCTGGCTACGCCAGGTTGCTCTCTTATCATACTTCCTATCTTTCCTACGCATTGGAATAATTTGCTCTTGTGCCCTTAACAGTGTCTCTTTAAAAAATGCCAACTCTCCTTAACTCTTTTTGCCCCTTAGACTTGCTTTCCATGGGATCTTACCTACCAAGTCTCTGGGTTGCAAAAGTCTGCCTTCTTGAAGTCCACCATCTTTATTGCGCTTTCTTCTTTCCTATCATGAACTCCATCATTTCATGATCACTTTCACCCAACTGCCTTTCACCTTCAAATTCTCAACCAGTTCCTCCCTATCTATCAAAATCAAATCTAAAATAGCCTCTCCCCTAGTTGCTTTCTCTATTGTCTGTTGCTTTCTCTATCGTCTGTAATAAAAAGTTGTCTCCAATGCAATTCCAAGAACTTGTTGTATAATCTGCTCCCTGCTGTATTATTTTCCAAACAGATATCTGGGTAGTTGAAGTCCCCTAACACCATCAAGTCCTGTGCATTGAATGATTTTTGTTAGTTTAAAAAAAATTCATCTACGTCTTTTTCCTGGTTAAGTGGTCAATTGTAGGCCCCTACCATGACATCACTTTTGTTTTTTACCCTTTTTATCTTTACTCAGAGACTTTCAACAGGTCTGCCTCCCACTTTTATCTCAATCTCAGTGCCAGTGTATATATTGTTGATATACAAGACAATACCTTCTCCCTTTTTTCCCCCCTGCCTGTCCCTCCTGAACAAGCTGTATCCCTCTATACCAATATTCCAGTCATGTGAATTATCCCACCAAGTTTCTGTGATTCAATTATGTCATAACTGTGATTATTCACAATATTTCTAGTCTTCCTGTTTTCCATACTTCTTACATTAATATACAGACATCTAAGATGTCCATTAGTTTTTGCCTCTATATTCCCTTATCTCTCATTTGTGCCTCCTATGAATCTTCCAGGATGCAATGACAATCTTTCCAAGGAAGGAATAAAATATTGTAGTTATGATTGGAAGCTCCAGACAGAAGATTTCATCCTCTATAGTAGACAGGTTTTTTCTCCACTACTATTAAAATATTGAATAATCTACCATACGATTTTGAAGTAGATCTCAAAAATGCATTTTATGACAAAGGTTTATAGTGTGTGTGTGTGTGTGTGTGTGTGTGTGTGTGTGTGTGTGTGTGTGTGTGTGTGTGTGTGTCTATATAGTCATCATAAAATATACTTGAGTTGATCATAAACAATTTGAGCACTCAGATACTACAATAATGTGTTTTAGAAATGTACATGTATCACATGTAACACTCAAGTTTTAGTAGAACATTCATCCTTCTTTAGACATACTTTTATAGTGTTGACATCTTAATGTACAGTATGTACTACAGAATTGCAGAATACCTATCACAGATCATCTTCTGCACTGTAAAAAAATACATTGATATATAGACTAAGGGTACCAGATACCAATTCAGAGCAATATCACTTTACAGCATGAAACTGGAATCTTCACATATTTTGGAAACTTGTTTTAAAATTATGAACTAATTTAGCTGCTAATAAATAAAAATCTGACAGTAAATGAGCATAATTTCATTTAGAATTAATTCTGACCACTGAACTTGAAAATGTCAGCAAGCTTTCAGAATAAAAATATGTATACGTTTTCAGCCATTACGTAGAACCACTAGAAACAGGATTTTGTGGAGTTAAAAAAAAAAAGTCACTACGACAAAGATGTTGTAAGCCTGAGCACATAAAATTCAAAGGCAATATAAGCACAACCTGTCCACTTAGCTCTTCTTTGAAGTAGCACTGTGTTTTTATAGGAATGTGATGGTGTTGGTGTGTTACATAAAGACAAGCCTTTAATACAAGCTACGTTTTGATAACTTATTAGAAATATCTTAGAAAAGCCTAAAGAAGTGACAATACATCATAAGATCAATATTTATTAAACAAAAATTGCCATAGTTTTGGATTTTAAAATAGTTGACAAAAATCAACTCCAAAGAAAATTCACAAAGATGTATTAGTCTGATATAAAAATGCACAAATGGATTCATAACTCACTGCTGAAGAATTAGAGGAACTAAGTATATAGGAAATCTAGAGGGTTAATATTCATACAACACAAAATGCTTTTTATTTTGAAAGTTCAGAATTAATCCATTTTATATACAAACACACCATCACACTTTCAGGGTTACCGTGTAAGCGGGTAAAAAATGTGAATTAGAATGCACACAGTTGTGGCGTGCACACATTCACTAATTAACCAAATCATTCACTGATGATTAAAAAAAAATTTTTTTTCCCAGTCATGGAGATAGATGCAAGGAAAAATCATTAACCATCTTGTTTAGAAATGCAGAAGTCAATGTTTTCCCCAAGCTCAACTTAACTCTCAAACTGTCTTCACTTCTTCCTGTGTTTTTTTCTTACTTACAAGAATTGCATTCATTCCTGATGCAATGCCATAGATCAAACCTGAGAGGCGTGCTGCATATGTATACTCTTTTAAATCATCCTTCAATAACCTGATAAACAGGTATGTCATGTTGCAATGAAGAGGATCAGCATAAATGTAGCGACTAACAAAAAGAAAAACAAAAGAAATGCTTTGATACCTCAAGCAATGACACAGTAATGGATGAAGAAACATGACTAGAGAGTATGTATATGCAGCCTCATTATTAGTATCTCTTAGAAAAGAAAGTTGAAGTGAACCACTTATTTAGCAGCAATGTGAAGATTTTTTTTCTTTGTCAGAAAGTCTTACAATAGTTATCTGACATAGAATGAAACTAAATCGAAACTCAGAATTAGGAGCAGGATCACTTTCTTTTTTGGAAGAGGAGCAAATCTTACAGCTAGCTAATCTGATGAATGGTGTAAAAGAAAGGAGTAAATTTGCTGAGTATAAATGGAAATATTGTTGAAGACTTAGAACAAGATTCAATTTAACATTCAATTTATAAGAAAGTATGATTAGCTATCAAGATTTAAAAAGGAGTTAAAAAAACCCACACCATAGACCATCAATGGAAAAAAAGCCACTTTTTAAATAAAAATGCTTCCATCAAATCAATATAAAAATCTTGATGAGTGGAAGTAGATTTAAGGCTCTAAGATTTTCCTTGATTTGGGTACTTACATACATCCCATAGATGGTATTTTGGAGGTCATAGTTCAAGCCAGCTAGTTCTGCTGCATATGCATACTCGTTGAGGGAGTCTTTGAGTAGTTCAAGGTACAAATAGGCCATGTTACAATGCAAGGGATCCACGTAAGCAAATGGGCTGGAAGAAAACGTTGAAAGTAAAATATCCAGTTTAATTATTTCCCAGTTCTTTTGGGCCATTTAAATTTGAGTTCAAGAAAATGCAATATTTAAATACTGTGCTGTTGGGTCCCCTTCTGAAGCATTACTATTTCAAAATAAAAAACACACAGATAACCAAAAATAACAGTTGATTTTTCTTATGGTTTCAGTGTTGCCCCATTATAAATATACAATCAGGACTTTAATTTAAATTCCTGTTCTTTTTAAACTGGTAAATCATGCCATGCAATATTAACTCTGCTTCTGAAGTCAGAGCTCATCAAGTGCATAATTAACTTAAATGATCCCCAAGTATTAAACGAATAACTAAGATTAATCCAATTTCTAAATGTTAAGCAGATTAATGCTTTCATGCCTTCAGAAAATACAATAGTTGCTATTTAAAAAGAGTGAACAGTTACCAAACCATTGTATGCAAGGCACTGCAGGATTTCCTATACTCAGAGCAGGAAATAACTGCAGCATCTCCCATTCCATGGTATAGTAACTGTGAGATAAACGGTGTCTTTTTAATGAAAACAACCGTACAAGTTCCAGTGTTATGTTACTATTATCCAACCTTATACAGTAGCTACATACATCTCTTAAAAGAGAAAGGCAACTCAAAGACTCAAGCCATGTTTCAACAATATTGAATCTGTTAAATATTGGTATTTATTAGAGTATCACAAGCTAAGTCAATACTGGTAATAATGTATTCCTACTTTGGTCAGATATTTAGTTTAAATAGCATTATATGCATGTGTATGTACATAAATTTATAATAAAAATGTCACAGACATAATAAGCAGTACATGAAGTACAGTAATTGTTGAAGTATTGATTACCAAATACATATTAGTGTTCACCATATACATGAAGACAAGTCCAAGTCCATTTCCAACACACATTTGTGGCAAAGCTTAAAGATGAACTGCAAAATGTTTTTTAAAATAAATAAAGTTCCTGAATTTTTTTTTGGCAAAACCTGGATCTCTGTCTCTCTCCCAACTCCCTAAAATTAGGGAATGGGATCACAAGAGGAACTAAAAGGATATTTTCTGTTACAGAAATTGAATGGCCTTTCAGAGTCTGATTTCCAACTCAGTGAAAGTTGCCAACTCACTACAATGCTACAGGCTCTGTTTTGGCTGGCCCTTTTCTGAATACTTACCATGAGCCTAGAATGAGTCAAGGTAGGATGGGGCTGTTATTTGCATTTCCCTCTATCTATATAAGGAACATCCCAACAACTGATTAATTTGAATATGTCCACTTATGCATCTTCCAGGATAAAATATTGAAATCAAGATAATATACCAGCCAACCATTTAGACACATACATTACCCCCCCCACATTGACTGAATTCTTCTCACGTGTGAACCAAGACTTGTTATTATGGGCTATTTTCAGTATCTATAGCAACTATAACTCTTGCTATTCATTTGGCTGGTGAAGACCAACAGGGACATTTGGAACTAAATTTGGAAATTTTCCCTTTGTGAAAGCAGAAGGTAAGCCATCCTTAAATGGTGATAATAAGGGCATTGCTTAAGAAGCTTTTTTTAAGAGGCTACCAATCTCACCAGCTAGTGCTAATTTCTAATATAGCATTTTTAAACAAGATTGTTGAGAAAGTGTTGCTGGAGCAACTCAGTCACATCTTGATCACACGGACGACGTCCTGCTCTTACCAGCCTGGTTTCAGACATGAGTTTAGTACCAGTCCAATATTTTTGTGCATGGTTGTTGACTTCCTCCTAGCAATGACACAGATAGCGTCCTTGCTGATTTTTTAAGCTCTATCAGCAGTCATTCGGTAGCATTAACCACAAGGCTTCTGACTTGCCTATGGAGCCTTATTGGCAGAAATGGAAAGGCTTTTCTTATAAGGTTTGTTTCTCCTCTTAGATCCCAAAATGTGAATGAATATTTGTTGTTCTTCTCTTGTGCATTAAGCAGGACCTCAACCTCTTATACATACTGTGACAGACCCAGACCAGTGGGGTACAGGAGTCTGGTAGAATGCAAATATACTGGCAACTGGATGAATAGTTTTCTGTTCCCTAGTGACCAAAGCAGGGGCTGCCCTAGAGCAATCAGGAACCTGTTAGAACCAAATAAGAGGCAAGCTAATCAAGACACCTGGAGCCAATTAAGAACTTTTGAGAATCAATTACGGCAGGCAGACTAATCAGGACACCTGGTTTAAAAAGGACCTCCCATCAGTTAGTAGGGGTAATGAGAAGGCATGCTGCAGGAGGACTGAAGAGTTCAAGTGTGATCAGGCTTCAGGAGGAAGATTCTGCAGTGAGGATAAAGAAGGTTCTGGGGGAAGGCCTGGGGAAATAGCCCAGGGAGTTGTAGCTGTCACGCAGCTGATACAGGGAACATTGTAGACAGCTGCTATCCACATGGCCCTGGGCTGGAACCCGGTGTAGAGGGTGGGCCCGGGTTCCCCACATCGTCCCAACTCCTGATCAGATAAAGGAGGAGTTGACCTGATCTGTGAGAAACACCAGAAGGAAAGGTCTAAATTGGAAGGGATCTGGCCTGTTCCCGACCCAATAGGTAGGACACAGAGACTGCAGGGATTGTTCTCTGTTTCCCCCATGCTGGCCAGTGATGAGGTTAGCTGAATGGACAGCAGGTTTGAGCCACTAGCAAAAGTGGCCAAAACTGAGAGCTGCCAGGAATCTCTGAGGTGAGCAAATCCGCCAATAAGCGCAGGACCCACCAAGGCAGAGGAGGAACTTTGTCACAGTACATATCGGACAGACAGTCTAACTGCTAGGGGCAGTAGTGAGCCATTCTGGCCTGTACTTTCATAGATACATTATACCACAGAGAGCTACATTTTTTTTTAATGGAGGGGGGGTGTCAAACTAAGGTAAAACTGTTTCTTTTCTAGTACCTGATAGAGAAAGAAGTAGATGGGAGAGAAGTGGTTTATGCTTAATCCAGATAAATTAGAAGGGATGGTAGCAACTGTCTGCTCCATTTGACTGGAGGGAGGGGTTTGAGGAGGTAACTAGGCTGGGACTTTCAAAGAAGCTTAAGGGTGTTAGGTGACTAGTTCCTGTTGACTAGTAGACAGGAAGAAGTGGCTTTGGGAAATGGCAAAAATGGGGTATACACCTTCTTTTGGGGGTGTATGTCCAATCTTTGCCAGTACATTTCACAATCTAGGGGTTCCTATTGAAGCCACTGCTGCTCCTCAAGTGACAGCTTTTGCAAATAGTGCCTTATTTCCATGTATGGTTAGTTCCTTTGTGATGCTGACCTAGCCACAGCGATTCACATTTTTATAACCTGCAGACTGGATTATTTTAAAAACACATTATTAAGGCCTATGCTTACAAAATACCCAGAAACTTCAGCTAGTGCACAATAGAATGAGGCAAGGCCTTCTAAACACAAACACCAGTACTCTATACATGAAATTCAAGGTGCTGGCAATGATATATAAAGTGTTAATGGTGTGAGATCAAAGAGAACTCCCCTTCCTGCTTCTGTCTTTCCATTGATGGCAGTGAATTCTCAGTGAAGGACCCAGGCCTTTTGAACCTGCTCTCTCCAGTGGTCTGCCAGTGCTAAGCGTTACCACACATTAGGCCACCAGTATAAGACTTGTCTGTTCAGGCCTTTGAAAGCTTTTGGGCTGAGTTTAATAAGAGGACTGGGGATCAGCACTGGGATTTTCAAAGAAGCCTAAGTGAGTCAGACACTCAACTTCTGCTGAAAGTCAACAACAACTAGTCACCTAACACCCTTAAGCTTCTTTGAAAGTCCCAGCCTAGTTTCCTCCTTAAACCCCTCCCTCCAGTCAAATGGAGCAGACAGTTGCTACCATGTTAGTTTCAAGGCCAGTGATGCATTTGGCTATTTTACAATTTATTATTTTTATAAATGCAAAGCACTCTATTGCTCAGTGATGCATGCCAAAATAAGTTTTCAAATAAACAAAATTCCAAAATAGGAATGCAGACTCCGCCCATTTGGAGAAAAAAAAAAAAAAAGAAGCAGCGCCAAATTTTAAATAGCCATCTGCCTAAACCTTGGGACATCTAAAATGTAGGCCTCCTGGTTTCCCTGCCACTGTGGATGACTCTACAACCACCTTAAACAAAAGGTTGGAAAACTTCCTTACTAAACCATTGTTTTACTTTTTTTAAAAAAAGACAGATTATCCAAATTCCTGAATCATAGTCTAGACAACACCCAAGGCTATTTAACACCCTATGGAGTGTCTGACAAGGCCTGTATCCAGAAGCCTTTAATACAAATTTAACATGATGCCTGCGTCCCAGGGTTTCCAGAGTCTTCCACCCATAGAAGCTTCATAGAGTTCCATATCCTTGGTCTACGCTGAAAATTTTGGGGATGAGAAGGAATGATTGACTATCCTCATTTTTTTAGTTTTAATTTCATCAACACAACAGGTGCTGTTAGCATCATTCAGCCAGAAAGCGCTCCAGGGATCCTGGCTGCTCAGAGCTGCAGGCAGTAGAAATCCTCCTAAAGGATCAAAGGCTATACTCCAGACAACTTTTTTGGGGCACAGCCCTCTGACGTAATGAGAGAGATTGTATTTTTCAGTAGGTTCCACTGAACTGCGCTGATTCAAAGTAAACTCATTCTGGAACAGGTCATGGTGGTTCAAATCTTTTGCAAGGAAGGCAGACCTCTGAGGTAAGCCTCTTCACCATACCTCTGATCACAAAAATGTCAGTATTCTGCTCAAGAGAAAGAACAAAGACCAGAAAACCCCTGGATGCTTTCATCTTCTCATGGAGAATGATTATGTCCCACATTATTTCTTGTTTCAGAGTAGCAGCCGTGTTAGTCTGTATTCGCAAAAAGAAAAGGAGTACTTGTGGCACCTTAGAGACTAACAAATTTATTAGAGCATAAGCTTTCGTGAGCTACAGCTCACTGTAATGCATCCGATGAAGTGAGCTGTAGCTCACGAAAGCTTATGCTCTAATAAATTTGTTAGTCTCTAAGGTGCCACAAGTACTCCTTTTATTATTTCTTGTGACAGCAGTCCTGGCCAAGCTCAAGAGACACAAATGTTCAATGTAACCTCACTGTCAAATATTAACAGAGACAAAACCGGTTTCCACTTCTGTTGGAGATGATGGTTGTCAATCTCACCAAGCCACGTCTCCCAGAATTGATCATATAAAATCAGGACACCTTCTTGATCCCATCTTTGGCTCCTCGCCTCTGATCACTGCTCCTCAAGGAGGATGGTGGATCATTCTAGCATTTTAAATAGGGTATTTCAAGTCCTTCTAGTTGTTCAGAAAGAACATACCAGGAGAGTCTATGAATTCAACTGGCAAAAGTTTCACAGTTTTTTGTGAATATGTCCAAGTGAATCCCTTCACTTGCTCTACATTAGAACTGTTTTATTACTTTTTTCATTTGTCATACACTGGGTTGCAAATGGCATCCCTCACAGTTCATTTGGAAGCTATTTCACGGCCTTTCATAAACCTGTAGAAGATAAAACCTTCCTCTGTGCATCCCAAAGTGCCCCGTTTTGGATGTGCATATTGCAGTGGGAATCTATTTCAGCAGGTAGAAATGGAGAAAGAGGAGAAGGAAAGTTACTTACCTTTAATTCTTGTTTTTATAAGAAGATAAGCTAGCCCAACAGATCATCATTTTATCCTCCCACCATTTTCTTAGACATACATATGAATTAGTTTGCTCTGTTTTTTACTTTCAGTGCTTGTCCTGTAGCTTCAAAAAGGAGTGGAGAGAAAGGCTGTGTCTGGCCAGGCTAATGGCCCCCATACTAACAAGCATTCTAATGGCTTAGAACTTAGTAAGTGAAACCTGACCTTGTCAGACAGCCAAGTATGATACAGACTGGTAATCTATTGCACCTAAATGTTTAGAAAAGGAAGTAAGTTTCCTCAGACAGGGTGGTTGATAACTGTTGACATTCAAAGTATCTTCAGAAGGTAAGAATTACAGGCAAGTACTACAGTTTTTTCAGCCTTCACTTCCATGCGCTTATACAATATGCCTGAACTTGGGAGGTAACTATCACAAGGCCCTCTACACATATTATTTGCTATTTTCTGATGACAGGAGCATGACCTCTCTTACTGTCTTTCACTGTTGTGTGTGCGCAACAGACTATTTCTTAGAATTTCTCTATATGGTGATCTACTGATTTTGATTATATGGATGGCAATTTTTTTATGCTGGATGTTTGCTAGGAAGAAACTCCAAACTGAAGAAACTCCAAAAGGTCTGCCTTCACCACACTCCTAATGGCGATTCAAGACAAACATTCAGTGTACCCATGAGCGACCACAACACCTCATACTCTAATCTTTTAAAAATCATCACCCTGATCCATCAGGAAAAACAAAGAAAGGTTCTGAAATAATTTAGGTTTCAGAGTAGCAGCCATGTTAGTCTGTATCCACAAAAAGAAAAGGAGTATGTATGGCACCTTAGAGACTAACAAAACAAATTTGTTAGTCTCCAAGGTGCCACACGTACTCCTTTCCTTTTTGTGAAATAATTTAGACGTTCTCTGGCCCCAGCACAGGAATCAATGTCACATGACATTCAACAGTCAATACCGCTTCAAAACCAAGAGCTGAAAATGACTGCTCCAAAAGAAAGATCCACAGCACTAAGAAGATTGACAGGTTTCCTCATTCCCAGAACTATCTTCAGAGAATTCAAACTGGAAGTAAATATCTTGCCTTGGCCAATTTTTTTAAATGGTACAATTTCCCATGAAGGAAATACAAGACCTGATTTAACTTTACTGTTGTTTATACTGCCAATGTGATGTCATGTATCTTCATTTGGGATCCCCACATCTGTTGATATCAAAGATGTTTCCCCCAAAATCAAAAAGTGACTTGATAACAGTCATAAAAATAAAACTTTGAATAATGTTTAAATCTTACCTATGTATGCATTACAGAAACTAAACAAAACCTACTCTGATTTGTGATTATATAAAAAGTGTATAAAACCACATCAGCATAATATTTAATATGTAAAGCATTAACAAATACTGAACTTGTAATTTATTCAGAATTTAAAATACAACATCTTTGAAACAGCAAATTGAATAATAAGTAGTAGCTGTTGTCAGATGTATTTCAGATATAGTAAATAAGGGATTAAAATATATTGTTTTGAGACTGGATTAAGTATTTAATGCCATTACCAGCTACTCATAAATATTTATCTGAACACCCCCAACTGCTTCTTTCTTCAATTATTGAATAATATGAGGTTTCCTGATGTGTTTTATCATCTAATATTACCAAAGCAGAATAAACCAGTAACCTAGATCATTTTGAAGAGTTTTTGCAACTTAAACGCAGATTTCCTGTAAAGAATAAGAAACTTTTGGGAGTTCAAATTAGTGTGATATACTTAATATACTGCATACCTGAAAAACTCAAAGTTGAGACAAGCTTTTGGCAAGAAGAATTTGTCATCTTGCTTGAACCATAGTTTGCTCATAGCAGTGTCCTGTGTCAAGAAAACAACACCACGTTTTTAACATGAGATTTTATATTATGCTGTTTTACAAACTGCATTTTAGCACTTCTACACTTAGTTTACATTTTTTCCTTAAATATACATATACATACACAACCATCCGCCCTTGGAGTGAGATTCTCACCTCACTGTGGCTTGTTTACAAACCAGATAAAAAGGGCCAGAGTGGTGTAAAGGAGCCCTGAAAATTCACGTCCAGCTAGGGGAGAATTCCTCTGGAGCAGAAACTGTGGAAGTCAGCCAAAAAGCTGCCATATGAGAAACTGCAAGCTCTAGCATAGGGATGTGCCAGGGCAGGGCTGATTCATGGAAAACTGTGGAGATTATAGGTAGTATGTGGCTAATAGGTCAGCCTAGGGATGCTGCTGTAACTCACTCCAGAGAGCAGCTGAGGATCAGGATGACACAAAGATGACAAAGTCACCATAGCTGTCCCGTTCCCTCCACCCTCAGCACTGGGGCTTTATTTTAAAATTCTCAGTGGAAGAAAAAAAATCCAAAAGAACTGCAAACAAACTGACATAAAACAGACAATCATTTCTCTCCCCACTTTTTTTTTTTTTTTTAAATTTCCATATATGGTGAAAGAGGTAACGTTATGACAAGGTGATTTTTTGGGGATGGGGCATTCTTTAAACATCTGTTTGTCGCTGCTCATAGGTTTGGAATGCCAGTTGTCCAAGAACGAGATGGACTAGTGAGCAGAGTGCAAATGGGGCCATCAAAGACACACAATAAATATATTTTATTGCATGGCTCTTTAATTTATAAACGTAGAAAATCATCTTCACCGCTACCACAAATGCTAAATGTGTATACAATTTAATACATAAAATACATTTACTTTTCACATGCTTTTTCATATAAAAACTAACTCTTCTCCTTCACAATGTTTCATGTTCTCTGTGTGCATGTATATAAATCTCCCCACTGTATTTTCCACTGAATGCATCCGATGAAGTGAGCTGTAGCTCACGAAAGCTTATGCTCAAATAAATTTGTTTGTCTCTAAGGTGCCAGAAGTACTCCTTTTCTTTACTGCTCTTTATGTAGCCTGTTGTAAAACTAGGCAAATATCTAGATGAGTTGATGTACCCCCTGGAAGACCTCTACTTACCCCCAGAGGTACACGTATCTCTTGTGAGAACTCCCAGGCGTGCTAGATAAGCTACGTTCATACTATGATCAAGCAGCAACAGGACGGAGTTGCAGAAGGTTCATCCTACATCCAACTCAGCAAAGTTCATCACTCTTGAAAGAGAAACTATTTCTTGAATCTGAATAGCTGAGAAATTAATTTTCTGGTATTAAAAAATGTTGAACTTTGCTGAAAGTGCGATGGGGAGGGGGGCGGGTCCTTGCTTGCTGCTACCAGAAAGGTAGGGAGCAGATAGGCGTCTTTGCTTGCAATCGCAAGCTCTTTTCATGTACAGCTTCAACAGAATGACCTTTCCAACTTACCAACAAATGCTCAAAAAAAATCTGTGTGGCAGTCACTCTTCTGATCAAGAAGTTTGTCAGTGGTTCACACACTTTCAAAAGGATTAAGAAAGGGTTCAAGCTATTGGCAGACCCATTTTCAGGGGAACCCGAAGAAACAGAGTACACAGTTCAGCTCAAATTGACTAATTTTAGTGCTTTTTTGTTGCCGGTTAAGAGGTTTTTAAGAAAGCAATTTACAAACTTTTGTACTTATGAATAAACTATATATGACAAGTTAATCTATTTTATTTTAAAGCTTTTATCAGGGAACAATGGTTAACCTTCCAGCAAGCTAGCTAGCTGACAGAACTTCCATTTGATGCAAGCAATACATATCCTTACCTTGATAAGAGCAGGGTACTGTGGTGCATCCTTTTCTAGTGGCAAAATTTCAAAGTTAGTAGGAATAAACTCATTCTTCATTGGAAGCTTGAATTTTCCATTTAGGTCAGCATTTTGCCATTTCTGGATAAATAAGAGTATGATTATTAGTTAAATTTCTGACTAGCAGATGGATATATACTTAAATCCTGTAGCTCTGTAACAGAAAACATAATTTTGCTACTATCCTATACATATGCACTAGTGAGAGATGGGAGATGATAGACCAGCAGAAAAATGTCTGAACTGGGGAAGGAGGTGGGAGAAGGCCAGCAAATGGGAAAGATATATCTGACCGAGGGAAATGGGAAAGTAAAAGATAATTAGAAAAAGGTATATGGGGGTGGGGAATCTTTCTTCATTCCACCATTTCAGCCTTGTGCATCCTCTTGTTTTTGGCTCAATAAAAGTACCACATTAAATATATATACAGAAATTCTTTCAGCTTGGGTTCTACTTGTTCAATAAATATATTGAATATGGTGAGGAGTTTCTCTACTATTTCTGTTAAGAGCAGATTAGGATGTGTGGTCTGACAGACCCTGAGTATGCCTTTCGGGGCATACTGCAAGGCCAACTCATTTTTGAGTGAGAAGATAATTTTATCTGAGGAGGGATGTTTCCCACTTCCCTCCTTTTTCTGAGGTTTTCGTTTACAGAAGTCCACTAAATTTTGCACAATATATTCATTCTATAAACTTGAAAAGACATGCATATTTTGAATCAGCCTTAGAACCATAGTTAAAGCTGTGTTGGTATTTCCATTATAAAATTCCTTTTTCAGGACAAGTATAGTTCATAAAAAAATTACTTTTGGCTTAAAAATTCACTCCTTTGTGGAAAAACAAAATTGTCATTTTATGTTGGATCATCTGTTTTTACAGAAGAAAGAAAATGAGTTTATAGCCAGTTCAGAAATCCTTCTCTCATCTTCTAACTAAAACTATCTTTGCAAACAAAATGCAGTTAATCAATAGTTTTTGGCATTGAAAATAATTAAAAATTGCCCAGGTTGTTAAAAATAAGGGGTGAAATATCCAGGTCCTATTGAAGTCAATTGCAAAACTGCTATGGTCTTCAACAGGGCTAGGATTTCAGACAAAAATTCATACAGAGGGCCAGTTAAAAGTCAGTAGGAGTTTTACCATTGACTTCAAGGGTCCAGAATCAGATGAATAAGCCACAAGTTTTTTGTAACTTAATTTTTTAAGTATGTATTGTATATTATGGAGGTCTTACAAAGAAAATCTGCAAAGACCCATTGATTTCAATGGATTTGATGTATAGCTATCTTAAAGTACCTCACCGTACTATTTTGTAGCATGCAATGAAAAGTCTTGAAACACTTTTAAATGAGGGTCTAAACTCCATTGCTGCAGAACAGACTGAAATATCATTACTAATGGCAGTTGTAAGTGCAAATTCTCCTTTCCACAAATAGGAAAATTACATCTACATGCAAAAATTTTATTTCAGAAATGGAAATCTAGTAATTGTTTTAACATGCCTTGATGACTTCATCAGAAATTGCTTCTTGCTTGTACTGTGTTCCATACCATTCTTCCGTTCGATCAGTTTTTCCTTCAAAAGATTTAGAAACTATTGCAACCCTAAAAAACAGACAAAAATCAAAACACACACTTAGGTACCAAAGTACTTTACCAACAAATATACAAAGTAACACGAGAGATCATTTCATTCGCCACTAAAATGCAGCCATCTCCAGCATGGAATTTAGAAGCTGTTTAAGATGCATAGTGCCTGTAACTGAAGAATACCATCTCCAAATGCAACTGTAGAAATATTTAGGTCAACAGTAGGCAGTATCCAAATTTAACACACAATCATAAGCCCTTAATCATAACTTTCGATTTGTACTTGTTCAGCCACAATAATTTTACTGTTCCCAGTAAATGACGCTCTACAGGTTGGGGTTGTGTGCAAACTTGCATGCAATTTCTGATTTCTTGGATTCTCCATCCTTGATTTCCGATTTGTATTGAGCAGTTTTAAAACGATGATTCATAGATATTAAGGTCAGAAGGGACAATTATGATCATCTAGTCTGACCTTCTGCATAACACAGGCTACAGAATCTCACCCACCCACTCCTGTGAAAAATCTCTCACCTATGTCTGAGCTACTGAAGTCCTCAAATCGTGGCCTAAAGACTTTAAGGAGCAGAGAATCCTCCAGAAAGTGATCCATGCCCCATTCTACAGAGGAAGTCAAAAAACCTCCAGGGCCTCTTCCAATCTGCCCTGGAGGAAAATTCCTTCCTGACCCCAAATATGGCCATCAGCTGAACCCTGAGCATGTGCACAAGATTCACCAGCCAGATACCCAGTAAAGGATTTTCTGTAGGAACTCCGATTGCACCCCATCTCACATCCCATCACAGGCCATTGGGCCCGTTTACCATGAATATTTAAAGATCAATTGATTGCCAAAATCATATTATCCCATCATACCATCTCCTCCATAAACTTATCAAGCTTAATCTTAAAGCCAGATAGGTCTTTTCCCCCACTGCTTCCCTTGGACGGCTATTCCAAAACTTCCCTCCTCTGATGGTTAGAAACCTTCATCTAATTTCAAGTCTAAACTCCCCAATGGCCAGTTTATATGCATTTGTTCTTGTGTCCACATTGGTTCTGAACTTAAATAATTCTTCTCCCCCTCTGGTATTTATCCCTCTGATATATTTATAGAGAGCAATCATATCTCCCCTCAACCTTCTTTTGGTTAGGTTAAACAAGCCAAGCTCTTTGAGTCTCCTTTCATAAAACAGGTTTTCCATTCCTCGGATCATCCTAGTAGCCCTTCTCTGTACCTGTTCCAGTTTGAATTCATCTTTAACATGGGAGACCAGAACTGCACACAGTATTCCAGATGAGGTCTCACCAGTGTCTTGTATAATGGTATTAAAACCTCCTTATCTCTACTGCAAATACTTCGCCTGATGCATCCCAAGACCGCATTAGCTTTTTTCACAGCCATATCACATTGGCGGCTCATAGTCATCCTATGATCAACCAATACTCCAAGTACTCCAATACTTCTTTCATTACTTCTAATTGATGCGTCCCCAGCTTATAACTAAAATTCTTGTTATTAATCCCTAAATGCATAACCTTACACTTCTCACTATTAAATTTCATCCTATTGCTATTACTCCAGTTTACAAGGTCATCCAAATCTTCCTGTATGATATCCCGGTCTCTCTCTAAATTGGCAATACCTCCTAGCTTTGTATCATCCGCAAACTTTATTAGTACACACCCACTTTTTGTGCCAAGGTCAGTAATAAAAAGATTGGTCCCCAAACTGATCCTTGAGGAACTCCACTGGTAAACTCCCTCCAGCCTGACAATTCACCTTTCAGTAGGACCCACTGTAGTCTCCCTGTTAACCAATTCCTTATCCACCTTTCAATTTTCATATTGATCCCCATCTTTTTCAATTTAAATAATAATTCCCCATGTGGCACGGTATCAAACACCTTACTGAAATCTAGGTAAATTAGATCCATTGCATTTTCTTTGTCTAAAAAAAACTGTTACTTTCTCAAAGAAGGAGATCAGGTTGGTTTGGCAAGATCTACCTTTTGTAAAAAAACATGTTGTATTTTGTCCGATTTACCATTGACCTCAACGTCCTTAACTACTTTCTCCTTCAAATTTTCCAATTTTGCATACTACAGATGTCAAACAGGCCTGTAGTGACCCGGATCACTTTTTTTTCCCTTTCTTAAAAATAGGAACTACGTTAGCAATTCTCCAATCATACGGTACAACCCCTGAGTTTACAGATTCATTAAAAATTCTTGCTCATGGGCTTGCAATTTCATATGCCAATTTGTTTAATATTCTTGGTTGAAGATTATCTGTGCCTCCTGATTTAGTCCCATTAAGCTGTTCAAGTTTCACAAGCAGGAGTTGTAGACCAAGCTGGATGAGCAAGCATCCTGTACAAAATCTGCAATATGACTACTGAATTTTTCTCAACACCTACATCAGAGACCAAATAATTAAAGTAGTAACTGCACAAAGACTTTCGATATACAAATTTTATGTATGACCTAGTTTATATAAAACAGATTTAAGTTCTATTCCTGCATGCTGAACCCTGTGTGCAGACTTCCACATGAATTGCTGTTTATTGGTTAGCAATGGACCTCTTTACTGTGGTAGCAGTTTATTTTATACTTTTTAATCAATACACATTGTCAATCAGAAGCCTACAAGAGACCTGGCGAAGAAGGGGAAATCCAAAATAGAAGATGAGAAACAGTGCAAGTAACTAATTACAAACCAAGATGTTTTCAGCAGTCTTCACAAAAACACAAAACCTTGAATTCTTTAACAGTTTTTACTGCAAAATGATATATTCAACAAAGAAACTCAACAGGAATTACAAACTAGATTAAAAGGCATATAAAATTTATGAGAATTCTGATAACAGTTATTGCATATCCAGAAAGGTCATATCATTATCTTCTTCATAAATTCAACATTTCATAGAGATGTTTCATAGCAAAATAACAAAATGTCAAACTTCGTGCAGATGGGTTAAAATACACACTAAACATGTGCTGTGGACATTCTATTAGATTATGAGGAGCTTTTGAAGCTAGGGACAGTCTCTTATGGGATTGTACCACACAATTGGGTCCTGATCCCATAGGAGGCATTTGGACATTACCAGTATCAAACTTAAATAATAATGAGTACGTTTCTTGCAAAGTATTTATGGAATTTCTTTTATAAAATGAAGAAGAAAAGTTTAAATATATGGAATGTTAGTGTTCTTAACGTCCATTATCTACATCTCACTATTCTACTAACTACTGATTCTGTGACCACATTTTTAGTGGGGCATGGAGGGGTGCCACTCAAGCAGTTTGGGGAAATTTGGATTCTATTATACATAACTTCAGATACAATGTTTCACGAATTCTAGAAGTAAAAATTCAGAAATGCTTGTGAAATTAGTCTGTGCCTTGTAATAAAGGCACATTGGGGTTGAGGGTGTCACCTGATTTAGTAAATGGTAGGCATTTTTTTAATTTATTTTTTTTAAATTAAAGGAAATATTCTCCTACTCCCAACATCTATAGTCACTACCACAGAATATCACAAGAGCTTCAAATTCTGAAGCAGGATTTGTACAGAAAGCTAGATAATTTTGAGACCAATATTTCTAGTCAGGCATGCCGAGGACAGACGATCAAATCTCATGCTTCAGGGATGCAGATAATTACTGCAGGGGTCAGAAAGAAAATTTTTACTTTCCACCTCAAAGACCCCTGGTCAACTGGCATTTAAAACAAACAAACAAACAAACAAACGTTATTCAGAAACAGTAGCTTAAGGCTACTACCAGAGACAGAATACTGATCTGATCTGCCATAGCAAATGCAATGGTCCTATAAACTTTTTGTTCTCCAAGGCAAAACAATGGCTAGGAGATTTTTCATAAGAAGCGTTAAAGACCTAGTCAGGCTGGTTTATACTGCCCTGCTACAAGTGGAGCATCTATAGGTCTGTCTAGTTTGGCTAGTTCCATTTTATGCTCCTGAAAAAGGTCTGTTACAATCAAGAGGAAAACATATCTGCACTGCAATTAAACACCCACGACTGTCCTGATTTTAGCAGACTGAGGCTCACAGGGCTCAGGCTATGGGACTGTAAAATTGTGGTGTAGACGTTCGGGCTTGGGCTGCAGCCCAAGCTCTGGGACCCCAGGAGTGGGATGGTCCCAAACATCTACACTGCAATTTTGAAGCCTCGCAGCCCATGCCCTGCAAACCCAAGTCAGCTGACATGATTCCGCTGCAGGTGTTTAAATTGCAGCGTAGACATATGGTTAAGAGGAAAACATGTAGGGTATAACAGCCATTGCTCCTGAAAAGGTAACTAGCCAAAAGGGAAATTCTGGAAGTAAGAGGGAGAGCTAAAAAACTCATGCTATTCAGTCCATACATTCACAAGAGCAAAACCAGGAAAAGCCACAGTGCAAAACTGTTGATAATATCTGCTAAACGGAAGCCCACCACTAGAATTATTTATTGTTTCTTGAGCACTCAAAATGTTTGCTAGGCATTACATAAGAAAATAAGAAGGAAATTTGCCTGTCTAGGGAGCTTATGATTTTAATAAACAACAAGATGCAACATCTGAGAGCAAAAAATAGCATAGCAGAAGAGTTGCATATACTTAAATAATTGCATAACCTTGTATGTCCCAGGTGCATCTTAAAAATTAGCAAGATATGTTAAATTACTTTTCTTTCACAAAAGGTGTCATGAGATCTGTAACTTTCATCTAGTCACCCAAAGTCAAGAAAGGACCTTTTACCATTTTAACTGAAGTTTGTACTCCTGTCCTCTCCTCACTTCTGTAAGCTCTACACTTCACTGTAAACCAAGGGCAAGAGCCAAGTCTTAATATGGGACATGATCCTTTGGCCCAACTGCTATCAACGGAACCAAATCAACCCAGAGATTTATGCCAGATTTACAGAAATGTAGACATGGATTCACCAGCAAGTTTAAAAGGCAAAAACAAACAAAACAAACAACTAATGGGTAACCCTAATCAAATGCTAAAATATAAAAATGCAAAATCCCTTAACACATGCTGGAACAAGTAGCCACATGATTAGTGACCCTGGCATGAGACAACTGTCTAATTTTTTTTTTTTTTTTAAACTGTGACATGGCACATGTCCAAGTGGGGACAAGAAATAAGGACTAGTTTGTCTTACCAGAATTCCGGTGTGCTGTGCCTTTACCACCCTATGACCATTTTTAGCACAAATGGGTCAAATAAAGTCATCCAAATACTTGGTCTCATTGTTTACTTTTATTTCCCCATCTGTCTGTATTAAAAGTAATAGGCATCACAATGTTTTTGATTCCAGTTGCATTCATTTGTTTTCATCACAGAATACATGGTTTCAAAATATAAAAAAGTTATTGCAGAGTAGCTTACCGGACATTTTCTGGCCTCAATTTATCCAGCACCATCTCTATTAAATCAGGCCTAAATTCTTCAAGTAAATATTCAGCAGCAAGCACTTCTTCTATGGGATAATACTAAAATAAAAAAAAATAAAACATTTTGACTAGAAAACATTTTAAATAAAAAAAGCCTTATTGCATTAAGCTAAAATGATAGAATTTAATAGTAATTATTATGAATAGAGAGCTTTTATATTAGGTTCTGAATACATTATTATTATATGGTAATCTAAAAAGCCATCCACCTTAACTACAGTAGTTATTAATATAAAACTAAGTAAAAATAATATGTAAAATAGTGACCCCTGGAGGATATTTTTAAAGTTAAAAGCAGCAAATAGTAAGCGTACACAGACTCTCAAGAATTCAAGTTTCAGAACTCTAAAATGATCCTTATAACCGTAATTTAGCCAATTTTTCAAAGGAAAGAACATCTCCAGTATCTAAGAACACAATATATATTGTTTCAGTAATTTGGGGTTTTCAAATATTTCTTTAGAACTCCAAGTTATATGATCATTTTCCTTAAAATACTACAGTGTAAGTTGGATTTATAGAAAAATATATTTTTGGACTGTGTGTTCAATGGGCACAAAGGCAGGTACAAATTGCAACCTCTGCAGGCAGCGATGGTGGAGTTAGGATTCAAACTGGGGAATGCAAACAAGCTATTGCAAGGATTCCACCAGGTAACAGCGTGACCTACTCGTATGCATGTGTTACTGGTCTGCCTCTGTGCCTATTCACAGGGCATATGAGTTGCTACTCTCCCCACATACAGAGACTTAGCTCTTTAGCTTAAGCTGTAGTAGCACATGTGTTTAGGTCTGAGATCCCCCATTCAGTCCCTGGTGTATATGCCAAAGGAGTGACAATGGCACCTGTACTTTCTTGCTGGGGTCTCTATCATTGCCTAATGATGGAAACTGCCTGGGGGAGCTACTGAAATCAGTGCATCTCCTAGACAGCTTGGCTATGGCTGTGCTGTCTGCCTAGCTGAACCTTCCTAGTGAAAGTATAAAATAGCACATCAGATTTCAGTCTCAGATATACAGTATACATTGCTCTTCCATCTATACAGGTATTTTTATAGTTCTAATTACCATAATATCCGACTGCTACATTTGAAATTATAATTTGAATCTCTGTCCTCCTTCTGTACCTGCAGGACAACTAGCTTGATTGACTGTATATTTGGGGGATTATATGTATATTGGTGTGTGAGAGCAAAAGACTGCTTATCTGGAAAAATCATATATTGATTTTTTGATACGCTACAAATTGAATCTGGCTCAGCATAGCAAGAGCAGTCACGCACCACTCCCTAGCTACACAGGTACTTGTTTCAGGCACCCGGAGCAGCCAGCTGAGAGGTAAATCACCGCAAGGCTGGGGACACCCAAGACAGTGGGCTCCTACTCCGAGCCGGGATCAGCTGCTAATCACAGCTGGGCTGGAGGCAGGAGAGGACAGGACTTCCTCTTCCCCTGCAAGGAGTGGCAGGGGCTGTGTCAGACCAACCCCCAGAAACCTCCTCCAGCTGCACGATGCTTAGCATCATCCCCTGCTTCCTGCCCTCATCACTCCTCAAAGCTGTGGAAGGAGGGATCACTGTATAGGGAGCTGCTCCCCCATCTGCCCAACCCCCATGCATCTGGACCTCCCATATCCGGACAACCCGACCAAACCTCACCCCGTACACCCAGACTCCCCTAGTCCTCCAAACCTGAACCCCACCCCATGGAACCTCAATCCCTGCATCTGGAGCCCCCTGAACCCAGACCCTGTCTCTGGATCCCCACCCCTGCACCCATACCACCCCCCAGAGTCCCTGCACTCAAACCTCAGCTCTGATGAGCTCCACACCCCTGCACCACCCTGAGTCCCCACATCCAGACCCCCAACTAGCTACATCCAGACCCTCACCTCACCAAGCCCCACTCCCCCAGCACCCAGACCCCTCCGCTGAGGCCCAGCCACTTTCCCCTGGAAGCCCCTGCAGGGTCCCATTGCCCTGCACCTGGAGCCCCCCACCCCCCAAATGAGCCTCTGTTCATCCAGATCCCCACCACACTTAGACCTCTCACTTAACTGCCTGCACCCAGATTGTCCCACACAGAATCCTCTCACCCCACACCTGGATCTCCCCACAATGAGCCCCTCTACACATAGGCCCTGCCTGGTTGAGCCTGCCTGCCTCTAACCTAGTGCACCTGGCATAGAGGGGCAGGGCCCCAAGATGTTTCTGGGGCAGGCCCAGGTCTTGTGCTATGTCAGGGACTCAGTGGTGAGGCTGCACCTGCCCATGTCCCTGGGATGGGGGGGCGGGGAGGCTGCAGGGTGATCTCCCACCTTTGTGCACTGCCATGCTGGAGCCTCTGCATTTAATTTATTGACAAAACTTGCAGAATTTTACAATATTGTGCACATAATTTTTAATTTTTTGGTGCATAATTTTTATTTTTTTTTGGCACAGAATGCCCTCAAAAATAACTAGAGTTAGTCTTGTGAAGGAACATAAAGCGCTCTAGGTACCCACTTTACAAACATCTAGTAGGGATAAATGACATCCTACATCTAGTACGGGTTCGTCCTTCAGGGATGCAGCTGAAATTGCTTGCCCTCTGGTGGAATGGGCCTTCGCCGCCTCCGGAAGGAAGGACCCAGGCCCACCCACTACTCTGGGTCCCAGCTCAGGGACGCTAAGAATACCACCTACATTGCCTTCTCCATCAGATATTTTCTAAGTCTCTGTTCCCAACCCCCAAGTTCAACTGGGGGGGGCAGGAAGTGAAAGGGGAGGGAAAAGAGTGGCAGATGCAGCACCTGGCAGAGATGTGAACCTTGCCTAAGCAGCAGAGGCAGTGTTGTTTGTTGCTCACAGAAGAAGGGAAAAAAAAAAAAAAAAAAAAAAAAAAAAAAGAGTGAGGGCAGGAAAACACGTTTTTTGGACTCTGGGCATAACCCCAGACCTTTTTTTTTTTGGTATGCGGGTGGAGAGGTTGAATTCCCCAGGTGTGGAAGAAATGGGGTAAAAATACTAAGTATACTATGCTACACTATATCATAAAAATTACTAAACTTCTAAAAACTAACTATGCACAATATATTTAAAGCTATGATGCGGCAGAAAGGAGCTGAGGACACCAAAGATTCGAAGTCAGACCTTGTGGCGGAAAGAAGAAAGTGGAGAGGCATCTTCCCACACCACCTTTTATGCCCTTGATTTGGAGCACAAAGAGAACTACAGTGCATGTGAGGGGCAACTGACACCGCTTGTAAAAAGATTCCAAACTCAGGTGCATGGCGCACATGCATACCCATGTGTGGAATACACATAGAGACCATCACTTGAAGAATAACATTTATTTCCATTCAGATATTGCCCAATACACAAATGCTTTACTTACATGCAAAATCCCTCCAAGCTTTGATGTATAACCTCGTGGTCGTTCTTTATCTTTAAATCTGAAAGCCACAGCATTTAGATCCTAAAAGAAAAAATTAAATCAAACTATGCATGGAAAAACCATTTTCTACTTTGTAAAAATAAAAAAGCTTACTTAATACATTTTACACTCAAGGTCAAACTAGGCATTTGGTGAAATAAAGAAAGGACTGGGCATTTGATCAAATGCCCGTCAGTTGCTTACCAATTTAAATAACCAGACGAATCAGTATTACCCTTTCTTGTACACTATCATATACAAAAAAACAGCTATCATCCAATAAGTTAAAATCCCCTGTGATTTTATATCACTAGGTGACTACTTCTTTAGATAGTAATCCAGGGATATTACATTCAAATGCTTCAAAAAGCAGCTCAGCTTGAGAAGGACAAAGGGCAGAAAGGTAGCAAGATCAAAGGCTTGTAGCTGCCACGTAAAGCTGACTAGGAAGGATCTGCTCCCAAGCCAGCTCTGGGACTTCTCTCCTTAAATCCTCCCCAATTTACACATGGGGGTTTTGCAGCTCTTAGGTCCTAAGCAATAACATTTAATAAATCCATGACCACCAGAAGAAGATTCTTGTTGCACTACTTCTCTTACAGACAATGCCTGATAAGGATTTACATCAATTTCTTACTACTAAGGGCACTTGTTAAACACTCAAAACTGGCTATAACAAATATTCCCTCCGTTCTTCTTAGAATACCTAGAGTACAACATATTGTTGACTTTTGTATATGTCTGAAACACTCTCCTCTCAGTTACACAAGTGTTGTAGTATCTATATAGCTAAGTGATATCCTTCATTACCAGAAAACCATTTTGATTTAACTTAACTTATCAATTTTTTAAATTATTCTCCCCCCCAAAAATCTGATTAGATATTCTTTTTTTGTAAGATGGTACATCTCCTGCAGCTGTTTCCAGTTAATTCTTACACAAAAAGTGTTATATTGTTTATGGAAACTGAGCCTAATACAGCTTTACAAGCCTTAAAAACATTCATGCTCTTTTCTCCTCTTTTCATATATCCAAATTGAAGGAAACTTCATAGGGAAGGGGGGAAAAAAACCAAGCCGTTGATATTTCATGAGCTCTGGCAGCTGTGGGAAAGCTATGTAGGAGAAAGTAAAATTTACACAGCAGGATCTTCAGAAAGGAGAAGCAGCATCGTGGAACTGAAGAAAAATTCTAGAGTAGGGATCAAGACCAGAGGCTGAGTGGGGACAAACTGGACAGGTTGATGGGGAGAAGTAGAAGAAGGAAGCTGCCCAATTAGCATATGTGAGCAAAGGGTTGGAATGCAACAGGAGCACTACAGACATTTCTTTATCTAAAATAGCACTTAAAACTTCCATTGGCGAAGTTTTTGAATGAAATATTCAGAGTGTTACACTGAACAAGAATAAAGAAACTAATACTTGCACTTTGCCCTTTTTTCTCCTATTCAGTCAGCCAATGGTAGAAAGAGAGAGGCAGAAGCCTTTCAAAGCCCCTGCACAAGGCATAACAAGGAACTAGGAGGGTGAGAAAAGGTTTTACTGGCGCTCTCTTTAGCCACATGAACCGGAGAAATCTCCCCTGGGAACCGTACTACAAAGAGTGTAAAGAGTCATCTCTTTGCAAACACATGGCATGAAGATGGAAGGAATAAAGATGAAAACTGTTGCATTGCTGGTCCCTCTACAACAGGATGAGGAGACACAATAGCAGGGGCTGCTGAAAGCCATGCAGTCGAAAAGCAGGGGTCTGATGTGAAGTGGCAATTGAAAGGGAAGAACTTAAAAAATGAATACACTGAAGTGGAAGTACTAGTTAGTGTAAAACAACATGTAAGATATACTTATACTTTAGTCTGTATTTTGGTACAACAGGCAATCAGTGTTTCAAATCATGATAATACAAACGGTCAATAGTATCATGATCAAGTGGCTAGTTTGACAGAACATGCATTTTGCTTGTAATGGCTAATTCACAGAGTAATTATATACACACACACACATATATTATATATATATATATATATATACATATACACACACACACACACACACACACACACACACACATATATATACATATACACACACACACACACACACACACACAAACTTCACACCTAAATAGGAAAAGAGAGAGAGCAAGAAAGAAAAAGAGAAAGGCCTTTCTCAACACTGTAACGGGAGCAAGGTAACTTATTTCTTCTGCTGTTTGAGACTGTCAACAAGGAAAGATTTTTAAGGGACCTTATGGCCATAAACAACAGAACTCCCTAAATAATTTTAGGCAGTACATGCAGCAAAATTATTCAAACAGAAAATTGATTTTTTTCAGTTGATACAGTCTCTAAATTCCTGCAGACTCTGTGAATCCAACACTGATGAAAGGAAGAAACTGCAGCTAGGGAGTAGCACAATATGGGAGGACTAAAGCTGATTACATTATATTTCCTTCCCAAAATGTAATCCCACGAGTCCTTGAAGACAGATCAATTTTTTTTTTTATTTAGTAAGTACCTGGTGAAGCAAATTAACTTTTCTGCAGTGTACATCTATCTATTATGGAGTTATAGTCTATGGCATTCTGCATCTTGTAAAACTTTGAAATCTAGAGATGCACATGACTGGATAAGACCCTTAATTAATCAATCATTCTATATCTGATATCATAATTTACATAACAGACTGGAAAGGAAATACCAACAAGCAATTACTGCTTTCCTGTATTTAGAAGTCATATAATAAAATCTATATTGACATGGGTTTAGCCAAATGAGACAAGTGCTTGAAAATGTTAACATATTTGACATTTTAACCAAAAATTCTTTTATATCTTGTCAAGTAGATAAAGATTTTCTGATTATTCTAAGTGGAAACTATTACTAGTTACCAAGTTTAACAGGATATAACTAAGGCCCTGATCCTGCAACATTTACTTGCACGAGTAACCCTTACATGAGTAGTTCCAGTGAACCAATGGAGCCACTCTTATGAGTAATGGGTTGTATTACATTTCACATCACCACTGAGAAGTGAAACTTTATTACTGAGTATTAATAAAGCACTTTCAAAATTTGCTATGTATGCGCATACAATCACACAGAACTGGAGTGCACTTTAACAATTAGTTCTGTAGAAGGCACAGGGATACAGCGATACTGCCCAGGAGGAGTCCAATGAAGTAATCTCCTGAGCTCTTGTTCAGCAAGGTAACAGAGAATACTAACCCCCTACATGCCTGCGTCAACAGAATTGTGCCAGTTGATACATGGGGAAGAAGAAGGTCCTGTCTATTCCCCACCCACTACCCAACTGTACCAGGTGTGCTGTTCCTGTTTTCCTCCCGCACCTGTAATAGAGATGGAAGAAGGCCAGGCAAGTGCATTGAGGGGGAGTGTAAAACTTCTCCCGACACCTCTACGCAGCCACAGAAGGTAGGACCACGATCTAGACTGCTCATCTGGCTCAGAAATAGCATTTTGTATTTATATTAAAAATACTAGTGTATCAAAGCATAAAGCTCCGCTTTAAATTTTTTAATAAATGTTATAGAGTCATACAAACGGCTTCTGAAGAATTGTAAAAAATTCCAATAGGGATTGGACAGCTATGGAATTTGGTTCTCTAACATCCAAATTCTATCTATAAAAACAGATTAAGAGAGAATTGCTACTATAATGTAAAACTACTATACCTTGCACTCTTGGAAAACCCATTCCTGAGGTCCTTCCGTACGTAGTTTTTGAATATACTGAAACATGTGCAAAATTATATCTTCAACGTGCACTGAAAAACAAAGATTACACACTTAAAAAGAATTCCTTGCATTCTGCATCTTGAAAAAAAATTCACCACCTAAAAATAGACTTAAAAAAAAAAAGAAGAAGTCTTCAACCTAGGTTAATTAGGACTTGATTCAACAAGGTATTTAAGTATGTGCATGGTCCCAGTGCAGAAGTCAACCTGTCTATTTACATGCTTGAAATGAGGCATGTGTTTAAGTACCTTATTGAACCAAAGCTTTATTTTTTATATAATGCTTTGAACCTGTTAATTTTTCTGTGTGTAAGCATTATTATTTCAATACAGATTTATATGGTATGAACCATCCAGCATGTACAGTAACAGTATGATATTTGGGGAGAAATTAATTTATCAAACATTTCTTTTATCAAATGGTCTTATTCAATACACTCATTTACAGTTGATTTCAGTCTCCTTGATAAACAAAATACCTGTCAACTTATTAAGAGGATCAGTGTCCAACACACTTTCACAGGGCACAGTCATGTACCAGAACAGCAGTGTATTCAGCTTGCAAGTTATTAAATATAAAATTAGACTCTTTGGATAAGAGAATAAAAGCCAGAGTGCATCTTGCTTTCTAATAGAGGAGATTGAAAAACTGTTTTTCACTTACAAAGCCCTTCCTCTGTCAGGTCCACATTAATGATGAAGAACATGAAACCTCTAGCACCTTCTTTCTGTCCTCCAACCAGAGTATTTACCCAGCCTAAGAAATTAAGAAGAAAATATATTGCAAAAAAAGTGTGTTCATTTATGCCGTTTCTCTAAATGTTCTTGGGGATAGTAATTTATATACACACACAATACGCACTCTGAAAAAACATTTGTGTCAAACAACTTATATGCGGAGTACCTATTACATAGACAAGTTAAAAGAAGGATTAAATAGACACAATATTATGGGCTGCTGAAGAGGATATGTGCATGTAAACTGTAGTCCCCTTGCCAGTTTGGGGGCTTCAGAGAAGCAGCTCACAGGAGCTACCACAGACACTAGCCCATTCAGGGAAAAGATCCAGGCAGTTTGCCCCAGCTGACGTGGAAGATGTCCAGTGATAATGGCTGCTGGCGTTACCATCAAGTCAAGAAGATAGTATGCTTCTCCCATTGTATTCACCAGGAAGAAAACCAGTACTGTCTGCATGCAAATCAACTACTGGACACTCAACAAGAGGACTATTCTGTCCAAAACATGATGTCATGAGTGGATGATTTTGGATTGTCTGGGTACAAATGGTTCTCAGTTCTGCATTTGCACTGTGTCTATTACTAGATTCCAATGGGGGAAAAGAGTTCAAGGAGAAAATTGCTTTCATTTGTCCACTAGATTCTACCAGTTTAAACACATGCCCCAAGACATCCCAGGTGCCCCAGCCACATTCCAGGGACTGATGGAGAAGGCAGGGTGAGACTGATGGCAGTCTTGGTATAGCTTGATGACTTGGCTGTATTTAAGAGCACCCAGAGAAGCATGAAATTTGGCTCATAAAAGGCCATGATCCACTAAAAGCAAGTGGGTTGAAATTATAAATAGTAGGGCTGTCGATTAATGGCAGTTAACTCATGTGATTAACTCAAAAAAATTAATCACGATTAATCGCAGTTTTAATCAAACTATTAGAATACCAATTGAAATGTATTAAATATTTTGGATGTTTTTCTACATTTTCATATATATTGTATTTTGTGTTGTAATTGAAATCCAAGTGTATATTATTTTTATTACAAATATTTGCACTGTAAAGATGATAAACTAAAGAAATAGTATTTTTCAATTCATCTCATACAAGTACTGTAGTGCAAACTCTGTCATGAAAGTGAAACTTACAAATGTAGATTTTTTTTTGGTTACATAACTGCACTCAAAAACAAAACAAATGTAAACCTTCAGAGCCTACAAGTCCACTCAGTCCTACTTCTTGTTCAGCCAACTGCTAAGACAAACAAGTTTGTTTACATTTATAGGAGCTAATACTGCATGGAAGCATGTCTTCTGGAATGGTTAGCTTAGCTGGCACATACATACCTGAGTGGACTTGCAGGCTCTAAAATTTTACATTGTTTTATTTTTGAATGCAGGGTGGTTGTTTTTTTTTAAATAAATTCCACATTTGTAAGTTCAGCTTTCATGATAAAGAGGTTGCACTACAGTACTTGTATTGAATATACTATTTCTTTTGTTGTTGTTCTTACAGTGCAAATACTTGTAATCAAAAATAAAGTGAGCACTGTACGCTTTGCATTCTGTTTTGTAATTGAAATCAATATATTTGAAAATGTAGAAAATGTCCAAAAATATTTTAAAATGGTATCCTATTATTGTTTAACTGTGCAATTAATCGCATGATTAATTTTTTTAATCACTGACAGCCCTAATAGATAGATAAGTGCCAATTTTACCAACTCATGGTGAAGTACATGGGACACATTGTATTGGACAAAGGATTTGCAACAGCTACAGCAAATATGGAAGCCCTTACCATATGGCCTCAGCAAAAGGACCTGAAGGGTCTGCAAATATTCCCAGGGTTCTTTGGGTACTACAGGAGATTTCTGAAGAGCTACTCCATTGTGGTAAAGCCACTTAGTTGTATGACGTAGGGTTACCCACCCACTCAAAGAAAAGGGAAGACTATCAAGAAATCTGTCAGGGTGCATTACTGTGCGTCTGAACCCTTTGGTGATCAGTGGGATGCATACTAAACAAGCCTTTAAAAGAGAGCATCTACTGACTAATGCACCAGTATTAGCCTATGCTGATAGCACTATAAGCCTTACATCCTACATACAAATGCCAGTCTAAGTGGGCATGAAGCTGTGCTTTACCAGGAGCATCCAGAAGGGTAACATTGCATAGCCATTTGCTAGCCAAAGACCGTTGGACTCTAAGCAATGGTATCCTGCTCACAAGTTGGAGATCCTTATGCTCAAGTGAGCAATGGTAGAAAAGTTTCAAGACTAGTTCTACGGGGTGAAATTTCAAGTCAAAATAGATAACCCGCTGACCTACGCACTCTACCACAAAACTGGGTACAACAGGATAAAGTTGCGTGTCTGAGTTAACAATATATGACTTAAGCCTGAAGTACTTTTTTGGGAGTATAAACATTGGTGCGGACACTCTGTCATGTAGACCACAAGAGAACATAGACCGGTAACAGAACTGCCTGAGAAAGGTGACTGGACTGAGGCATGACTGAGTGTCTAGTTGTTGTATAGACATATCCAAGAGGACAGACCCTCATTACTATTACTAGTGTAGGAGGAATAGAGCTAGTCTGTATGGACTCTCTCTCTCTCTCTCTCTCTTTGGAAAAACAGACTAGGAATATTGGGAATACTTTGGTCATCACTGACTACTTTACAAGGTATGCACAAGCTTACCCCACAAAGGATCAACTTGCATCCACTGTTGCCAATGTATTGTGCATTATGGGTTACCTACCACAATCCACACAGACCAAAGATGAACTTTTGAAAGTTACCTCAGCAAGAGCTGCTACCTGTCGTAAAGATAAAAAAAAAAAACCCACCCCAAAACCAGGAACTACCCCTTATCACCCATAGGGAGACCTTCAGAAGAGGTTCAACAGCATGCTGTTAAAACATGTTGGGTACACAGGACTCTCAACAGAAACACAATCAGAGTCAACGTGTCTCATCTTGTATATACCTACAATTATACGCATAAAGACGACACTGGACACTCAGCTTATTGACCAAACATTAGAAGCTATCTACCTGTAAAACTCTGTTTTGGCATTTCTGCTAGTGGACTTCTACTCTGAGTAGTAAAGTAATGTCAGGATACATGGACTTCAGTGTAGAGGCCTAAAAGAGTGTCCTTTTATCACTGCTAACAAAACATCCTTCAATCCTAGATCTGTCCTCTGAGCACCTGAATGTTGGATTTAGTCACTTGTGGTAAGGAAGCAATGTACAGGCTGGTGAAGTAAACATATGCAAGAGGAATAGCTTCTGGTTGTATCCCCAACTGGCCAATGTTATGCCCTGTGTTAGCAGGTGTGGGGTATCCCCTAAAGATTATTATCTGGCCCATGGCCCTCACTTCAGATGGAGACACATCAGTTCAGTATACTACCTTCAGCAGACTACCCGTCTAAAAGAACAACTTCAAGAGAATACCACCAGGCCACTTCTGCTGCATAACAGAACAATCATAGTAACAAAGGACTCTATGACCCCCAGGCCAGAGACCAAGAATTGCATACAAAAAACAGAGTCCTCACCAGGAATCTGCACATTTCTGGGACACACATAACTGCAGAAAGGTGGAAGGCTGAGCCATACGTAGTCAAAGAGAAAATGCCTGGCCTGCCAGTCTATCAACTCAAGCTATAGAAAGGAATGGGTCCCTCTAATATCCTGCACAGAAGTCATATCCCAACAATAGGACACTTGGTGAAGATACCAGTCAGGACCTAGTCACATTCATCTATTGCCACACAACAGATAAAAGATCAACAATGCCCTCATATCATCACTCCTTGCAACCTCCATCTTTTCCTGAGAGGTCAACAGAAGACCAGTAGTCACCCTATGCTGTTGCTCCTTCTGATTAAGGAAAGGAAGACATTGGCCACACAAACCTGCAATTTACTTTGTTGCTCTTAGACAGGTTAATTACCCATTCATTTGGCATTCTTGATTCTTTTGCCTGTTCCCTTCCCCTCCTTTTAATTTATCCCTATCTTTTCCAGGAACAGAATATTATTTATCTTTATTTATTTGTCCTTGAGTCCCTGCTACTATAAACTGTAATATCCTAGATAGAGGCCATAGGGGTGATTAGTAAATGCACCTGGCCACTAGGTGGAGACATTGCACACAATGAACCAAGGACCCCATTGGTCCTAAGATGGGTCACAGAGCCCCTTGAAGAGAAGGAATAAGAGGCTATACACCACCCTTGAAGATCAAGGGTACCCCAGAAGAGGAACCATTAATGTACAGAAAAAAAAATACTCCTTCTGAGAAAGCAACACATATAATTACCATTAGGGAAATATGAATGTCTATATTTCTTTGCATTTGTTTTGGGCATTAACTCATTCTGGCAGTAATGGATCTCTCAGTGGTATACATTGTATGCATGGATGGTATTCAGTAAAATGATTTTGCCGTTAATAATCTGGCTAAACTTCAATAAAAATATGTACAGAAAGTTACCAATCACAGTAAAATGAACAACAGAGGCCAAAGACATACCTTTTTGGTCACTGAGCAGTGTTGCCCTTAGCCCCAACATCAGTGACACATTTAAGCTTTCAATTCTCAGAGGTCAACCTGAAGTGAAATATTGCTTCAAGGCTTCATGGCATATTTAATGCACTACTTTTAACAGTTCACTTACCTTTAGCTTTGAGTTCTGATAAAAGACTTCCTGGACCTTCATGCCCAATGAGATGACCAAGGTAATGACCAGGGTTTGATCTATAGTATTTCTGAAGGTCCGGTATTGGAAATGTGACATAAAGATTTCTAATGTCCTTAATAGGTACCACTTTGTAAAGTTGCTAGAAGTAAAAATAAAACATTCCATTGATTCTAGTATTTCACCTTTTCAGGAGCATACCCTCCCACACACACACACACACACACACACACCCCCCATACCATACAAAACACACACAAAAAACAACCACAAACAACCCCATTTACTTAGAGTTAATTGTGTTGATAAGAAATGCACATAAGTAACCTTGTTAAAAATTCAGGAAACAACAAATATACCCAACATTCACAATCATAGTAATCTCAGCTCACAAGCTTTAGCACCCAAACACACACACTTGGAATCCTCATTTCTCAATTTCTCTCAATCACATTGAAATGCACAGTTTTAACTATGACCTTAGCTAGATTAAGCTGTATTGTCTATAGACACCTGTAGTAGTAGTAGTAGTAGTAGTAGTAGTAGTAGTAGTAGTAAAGTATAAGATGGTGTTATTTCTAAATGGAAAAAGTAGGAGAACAGAGTTACAGTCTGTACCCTTCAGTGAATGTATACCAGAAAGTCTCAACTTACCTGAAGATGTTCTTCTTGGAAAGGATGTTCAGGAAATTCTGGTAATGGGACATTTTTGTTCTCCACTTCTGAAAACAGCTTCACTACCAAACTGGTCAGCTCATCCAAGGATTCTAAAAAGAGAATCATTAGAAATAGCACAATCATTGTCAGAGGATTACAGCAATCTGGGACTTACATATTTCTTTTAGAAAAATAATAATTATAAGGTTGGACTTAATGGTTCCCCCATCACCAACAAGTGAACTATGATTATTTGGAGAGAGGGAATATATTCTGAGATTTATTTTTATTACTTATAGATAAGGTTTTGTGCTTTATAAACCTAAAGGAAACAAGAAAGAGCACCTTAAAAAACAAACAAACACACCTACACCCACACACCAACAGTTTGCAGGTCAAATTAAGGTTGCGGAAAAACAAACAAAGATGTTCACAGTTCTCTAATCAAACATATAATGTTACAAACCACATGTGCTGCCATACTAAAGCAGGATAGCAATAGTTAGACACGTGAGGCCTGATCCAGCAGTCCATGCTTGCACAAAACTCCCATTAAGTAATAAATAATAATAATACCACCTAGCTCTTATATAGAGCTTTTCATCAGAAAATTTTAAAGTGCTTTGAATGGAGGTAATCACCATTTTAGAGATGGGGAAACTGAGGCACAGGAAGGTGAGGTGACTTGCCCCAGGTCATCCAGCAGAACAGTGGAGGGGAGTAATAGAACACAGGCAGTTCACGGGCCTACGGTTATAATTCCACAAGCATAGTTTGTCAATTAATTTCATATTAAAAAGATAGAAAAAGGCGAGGTACCACTGAAGTTGATGATAAAAAAAAGCAGATGATAGAAAAAAGACGACTAAGTGGGGGGATATGACAGAGGTCTATAAAATCATGACTGGTGTGGAGAAAGTAAATAAGGAAGTGTTATTCACTCCTTCTCAGACCACAAGAACTAGGGGTCACCAAATGAAATTAATAGGCAGCAGGTTTAAAAATCAAACAAAAGGAAGTATTTCTTCATACAACGCATAGTCAACCTGTGGAACTGTTTGCCAGAGGATGTTGTAAAGACCAAGACTATAACAGGGTTCAAAAAAGAACTAGGTAAGTTCAGGGAGGATGGGTTCAACACTGGCTATTAGCCAGAATGGAAATCATGTTCTGAAGTGTTCCTTGCCTCTGTTTGCCAGAAGCTGGGAATGGGCAATAGGGGATGGAACATTGATGATTACTTGTTCTGTTCATTCCCTCTGAAGCATCTGGCATTGGCCACTGTCAGAAGACAGGATACTGGGCTAGATGGACAATTGGTCTGACCCAATATGGCCGTTCTTATGATAGCATATACGCTTTGTAGCCCTGATTTAGGAATGTACTTAAACATGCAAGTAGTCCCATTTAAGTTAGTGGGACTACTCATATGTTTAAGATAAGGAAGGTACTCAAGCACATGCATTAACTGGGATGTACAAGTCCACATATGGTATGTTTATGTTCCATACAATGTTCAATGTTATTGCCGTAGCAATTTATTTTTTCTCAAAAGCAGTATTTTCTAAAAGTAGACAGTTCATCCTATTGTTACCAAAGGATGTGAGGTGTTCTTATTTAAGCATGAGTATTTCCACATGATGTTACTTTAGAGGCAGACAATTTAATTAATAATAAAAATCAAAGTACTTTCCATGATTTTAAAAATTAATAATTTATTTCACATATTTTGTCTGATCATGTATTGACCCCCCGTTATATTATTATAGTCTGGCTCATGAGTACTGGTCTGCTAGCATATTTAAAAGTTTTTCAACACATTGTTATTAAGCTTCTTAAAACCCTCACAAAAAATATGGTCCTGATTCTAGGAGGTGTTGAACATCTGCAACATTAAACTGACTTAATTTAGAATCTTGAGTGCGCAGCACCTCTGAAATAAAGTCTTCTAAATCTAATCTAGAAATTTCTATAAAAAACAAATATCCAGATTAAATTTGGGCCCTTCAGGTCATTGTGGAATTACACAAACATGCATCAGAGAAAAATCACAAATTATGCAAAGTATTTTCAGACTAGATCTGCTAAACTGATTGTGGTAAATTTCTAAAAATATATTCATATAAATTTTAAAAACCTCTGTTATCTGAGGCACAAGTACTCCTTTATCATGTAGCATTCCATAGCAAGTTTTAGGATTGGAAAAAAAAAAAAAATCAAAAAAATTCTGCAAATATGTACACATGCTGAATGTGCGGGCAATGAATATCCTCACTGACTTCAAATCAGACTGTTCACAGTGCATAAAATTAAGAACATCTTTACGGGATTGGGACCCTAGCCTCCTTTGTTTAAAAGCCTGGAGAAGAGTCTTAGCTGATTTAAGTAGGTCTTATTTTCTTCCATAAGAATTCAAATAATAAATGTAAAAATCACACTCAGCTAAGGAAACTACCATTAAATGTTTGGCACTCACCTCGTCCTAGGACACAAATAGCCATTAAATTTGATGAATAATAAGTGGAATGGAACTTCAACAGCTCCTGTCTTACATCTATTCCTTCTTTAGTTGGTCTAGTTTCCAAAGTGAATTTGTTCCCTGCAATACAAAAGAAAAATCATGAAGATACTTATTGCTGGACATACATATACGTTATATGAATTTAAAAACTGAAAAAACCCTGTCTTCTAGGTATATGTACAAAGATTTTTTTTTTTTTAAATAAAAAGTACATACCAAAAACATCAGATTGGACAAATATCAACTAATCTCCTCAGGACCAATCAACTCTGCCATCCTCAACCCATTCCTTTCCTAAAACGCTGGGAAAACAGATCTGTAAGCTTTACTGCAAACTTGTCAGACTCTTTCAGATAAAGGAAAATTCCCATTTAAGTAGTCACGGCTATTGATTTTTGAAGGTGTCACATTAATACACCGATGGCAACTTTTACTGTAAGAAAGTATTTAGGTTTGTAGTTAAAGCAACAGTCTTTTCTGGTGCAAGAGTAATGAGGTGACACTAGAAAAAAAGTCAGAATTTGTGAAAAACAAGATGATCAGAGTTGAATTCTAGTCCATTCCATTTCACTTGGAAATCTTTTGTTGTGTTCACATGGATGTAAAAGTAACATACTAGAACTCTGATAGGTTACCAACTCTAAGACTAATTTTACATTACAGCCAAACAACAAAGAAACCAGAAAAAAGGAGCACTCAATAATAAGGTAGGAGGATAGAAGCAAGACAATAGCGTGGAGGGAGATAATAACACAGGATATGCAACAGCAAGAAGTATAAACATGCTATTAAACAAATCTCCAACACAGGTAGCAATTAACATACATCATCAAGGCAATAAGTAAACACCAGGCATAGTATAAGCTTGTACCAGAGGTTGCAGGTACATTTAGTTTCAGGTCTTCAACCAACCAAAAACCACAGGTATCCAGCATACAAAGTCTTCATGAAATGATTTATTACTTTTATTTAAAAAGATATTTGAAATTGAAGTAAAAAGACACACAAATATAGTTCTTTAAAGTTATTTGTTTTTAAAATGTTTGGCTGTTTTTTTCCCCGGTCTTCCTCTACCTCTGCTAAGCAGACCACAGATGTCAGGAACTTATCGGACTTTATAGAGCTCAGCCTGAAGCCAGAATGTAAAAGAACATGTTCCAAAGACTCACCTAAATGCTTAAGTCTATCATTTCCATTCCCACAGAAATAGGCAATGGATTGGCAAAATACAGGGCAAAGTATATGCAAACTGTCCTCTAAAATATTTGATTACAGAATTGGGATGTAAAATAGTACTATAGATATTGAGAATTATCATCATAGTATTATTAGTACTACTGAATTTGAATACATTTCAGGCACTCTGTCTAGAAAAGACCTGTAATCCTGACCAGCCACAAATCCCCACAGCTATCTATGGATATGACAGTTGCATAAAGAGGAAATATTTAAACAGGAACTTTTCTAACCTGCAGAAAATGTTTTCTGAAACTTTCTGGACACCTCCTGGGATTGGCACAGGGATTTAAAATGATTCCCCGCCCCCCATCAGCACAGAACTGATTCATAAGCACAAAACCCTGGCTCGCTGAGATTACAGAAACTGGTTTTTCCTGATTAGTAATTAATCCACAGACACTGGATTTTCTCCCATGGATCATCAGATAGGTAACTTGCAACACTTTCCTTAGATTTTTCTCTGTACATTTTTAAAATGGATTTCCCACTTCAGAGAGTTCCTCCTTATTAGGAGAAAGTCAACATGTCCTCATCCAAATAATCTTACCACTTTAGGATGCTAGAGCTGATTAGTCAGACACTGCACCTATTAATCAGCCTGAGAACCCTTCTGAAAGCCTTACATCCAAATGTTAAATATTAATTGAGAATCCAAGGACATCATCATCAATTGTAATAATGGTCTCTTTTGCTCTCTAGGGGTCACCTCAGGCAACCCCACACTTGTAGTCCCACTATCCTCAAGACATCAGATTTCTGTGGCCATGAAGGGGTTGATAAAGCCCTGAAAAAGCACCTGATAGCCAAGAATTAAACAACTTAAATCTCTATTGTACTACCACAATTTGCTAACTAGTGTGCTTATTCATTTGAAAATTATCAAAAAAAAAAAAAAAAAAAAAAACTCTTTAGTAAAAAGTGTAGAAAAGTAACTTCTGTGAAGTGAACCTAATCAAGGCTCTGTCCATTTTAAAGCTTTTCTGTTTTACATATATGGAAACAGATAAATGGTATCTAAACTCAAATATGTTTTTATAAATATTAATTTGAATTTTTCTTCAGCTGTTAAAGGGCACCTAAAGAGCAACAAACCCTGTAAAAGCCATTTAGCCACCTATTTAACCAAGCCCTCACTTTTCTTAGCCATCTATCGCTGTTGCCCACTGTGATTTATGCTCTAGATTTTGTCTTGATGTACACTTCCATTAATTGTACCACGGCTTTGCTGAGCTTTCCTCATTTACTTAACCTGCTCAGTTTGTCCTCCCAATACAACAGTTTTTAGCAAAATGCTATTTGTCTGCTGGCAATTTAAATACTCTTCATCCACTTTCTCTCTCTCACAATGATTTACAGTCCCAACTTCTGAGACTCACTTCCAATCATTACAAAAGAATTGTATACTGCTGAAAATCATTATAAAGGCTGTGTCATCACCAAACTCCTAGTCTTGTCTCAGTTTGTTCCATTTGTTTTGTCCAGCTCTTTTTTTAAAATCTATTGTGTGGAAAATGTAATGAATCACCACAAACAAACATGTATGGAGGAAAAAAGAAAATTGCTTTTAGTCCTATCTTCATCAATTTTACATAAACAGTCTCAGCAGGCATTTTATCCAGAACTTTAACTGGGCATTTTTGTGTCCGGGGCAAGCAAGCGTATTTGAACCCTCTACCGTTTTTTTCCATCTTTTTCGCACCATTCTTCCAGCCCAGTGGCTGCCACACTTGCCCCACCCTGGTTACAGCCCTGATCTTAGGTCAACTCTAATAGATGGGCAAGTCTATTCTAACAAACCTGTTCCAAATTTACTGAAGGGATGATTGGGATTTCCAGTAGCTTTCTCCAACTGAAACAATCGCCAGGCATCATTCATTAAATTCTTTTCATGCTCTGAATCAACAGCATTCACCTCCCTTTCCTTGCAGCTCTCATCAAACAGAGGGCATAGGAAAAATTGGGCAAACCTAAAAGAAAAATTTTACAAAAAATTTACACAACTAAAATGTAAACGTTTTCCAAGTCAGGATTATTGCGCGCACACACACACACACACACACACACACACACACAAAACAAACAAAAAACACATCAACAAAAACCAACCCTCAAGCTACAAAGTCTAAAAACTCATGTAATATTTTAATTTATTGTTAATTAACAGTCTAAGACTAGAACTTCAGAACTCCTGAAACAAGTCCTGACTTTCCCAGAGACTCGCTGTGTGGTTCTAGTTAAATCACTTAATCATCTTCTTCTTAATTTCTCCATCTGTAAAATATCAATAATGACTTACTTACCATAGAAGAGGAATGTTGTGAAAATCCAACACTCTTGTTAATATAGTGCAGTGCATCCATGGAGAATGTAATATTGTATTATTGTAATTATTGTAATATTGTATTGTATTGTATATCAAATGGATATTTTTTAATATTTATCAAAAGTTATATAAATGGTACATAGAGACTTATACAAACTTAAGTAAAACCAAACAAAACATAAACCTTGATCTGTAAAAAATGCCATAAATACTATCACATCACTCACTATAAATGCATTTCCTATAACTGATGCAACTCAGCCCATAAAATAATTTCAATCTTTCATTTTATCATTCATTTAATAACCAAGATGTTCATACCATGCAACTTTTGTCATTTCTATCTAAAAATCTAACTATTCACCACCATGTGATCTTTATTATTATAGCCCTCGAGGCCCCAACAGAGATCAGAGCCTCATTGTATTAGGCATCGTTCAAAACACATAATAAATAAGGCTCTGTTTGTGTCACGGAAGTCACCCTTCCGCGACTTTCCATGACCTCCGTGACTTCTGCAGCAGCTAGTGTGCCTGGCCTGGGGGCCGCCTGCATAACTCAGGCAGCCCCTGGGCCAGTTGCACTAACAGCTGCTGGGGCAGTCTCGGGTCCCCCCTACCCTCCAGCAGCAAGAGTTTTTTTTGTGGTTTTTTTTTTGTGGGGGGGGGGGGGCGCAAGAGGGGGGAATTCAGGACTGGGAGTTGGGGTGTGGGACAGTGCTTACCTGGTGGGGGAAGCTCCCCGGAAGGGCGACAGCAACTCCCCCTCCTGCAACTCCTAGCTCCACATGCCGCTTCCGCAGCTGCTATTGGCTGCGGTTCCCAGCCAATGGGAGCTGCAGAACCGGGGCTTGGGGTAGAGCGGAGGCAGCACATGGAGCTACGAGCTGGGGTCCCTGCTTTCCAGGAGCTGGGTAGGGAACCTGTCCCAGCCCCACCAACCTCCCCACCCCCAGCAGCCGGGCTGCACTCCCGAGCCCTCTGCCCCAAGTTTTAGTCAGGGGTATTTAGTAAAAAAGTCATGGACAGCTCACAGGCCGTGCATTTTTGTTTACTGCCCATGACTGGTCCATCACTTTTACTAAAAATACCCATGACTAAAACGTAGCCTCAAGAATAAGAGTCCCTGCCCCCAAAAGCTTACAGTCTAAACAGACAAAAAGGTAGAAGAAAGGAAAATTGAGGCAAAGAAGGCCTGACTCAAAACCTGTTAAAGGTAATGGAAAGACTCCCACTGAATTCAATGGTTTCAGAGTAGCAGCCGTGTTAGTCTGTATTCGCAAAAAGAAAAGGAGTACTTGTGGCACCTTAGAGACTAACAAATTTATTTGAGCATAAGCTTTCGTGAGCTACAGCTCACTTCATCGGATGCATTTGCATTCAATAGAATTCAATAGAGCTTTGGATCACATCTTAAAATGATTTGCCCAAGATCACATGGAAAATCCATGTCTTAAACAGTCAGTGCTACCAACCCCACCTATAATAATACAAGATGTAATGCTGTCAGCAAGAGTTCAACATATAATTATGGTTTCGTTTCAGAGATTACAAAATGTCAACCAAAAAAAACCCCTCAGAAAACTAGAAGTAACAAATCTGTTTACCTGTCCAGTGCACCTTCTAGATGTTCATGTGACACATCAAAGTAATAATTGGTGTGTTCTCCACTGGTGAAAGCATTTGAACTTCCTGCATGCTCACTAAGAAACTGACTATACTCATTCTCTTTTGGGTACTTCTTGGTTCCCAAGAACAGCATATGTTCACAAAAATGGCTAAGCCCAGCAATGTTTGGGGGGTCTGATAATGAACCTGTGGAGAAAAATACACATTAAAGAAGTCATATTAGAACAGGTATAGTTTTTTAAAAAGCATTTATATTATACTAGCGTGCAATCAATTATGTGAATTCTGTAGTTATGAAACTCCACTTAACTCCAGCCCCACAGCCATAGGAAAACAAACCCAATGTTCAAAACAAGTATTTCAAAATGAGCAACTTGGTCATCTTGAGAGGGCTCAAACTTGGTTTCTTCCTTCTGGGCCAGGCTAGGATCACTGTACACCTGTGATTCCTAAACTGAAGCCCATGGACCATTTTTAGTCTGTAGAGAACTGACTGATCATATGGTTCTGGTTTCTCCTCTTTGTTTCCAGCAGCTACACTGCATTAAAAGGCAGCTAATGATACACTAAATCAGGGGTGGCCAACCTGAGCCTGAGAAGAGGCCAGAATTTACCAGAGTACATTACCAAAGAGCCTCAGAAATAGGTCAGCAGTCCCACATCAGCTCCCGCACTTTGTTCCCAGCGCCTCCCGCCCACTGACAGCCCCGCCAATCAACATCTCCCTCTCCTTCCCCGCACCTCCCAATCAGCTGTTTCATGGCATGCAGGAGGCTCTAGGGTGGAGAAGCAAGGGCATGGCAAGCTGAGGGAAGGGGGCGGGAAGGGGTGGAGTGGGGGCAGGGCCTGAAGCAAAAAGCCAGTGGTTGAGCAGTGGGCACCCCCTGGCACACTGAAAAGTTGGTGCCTGTAGCTCCAGCTCCGGAGTTGGTGCCTATACAGGAGCCGTATATGGCTCCGGAGCCACAGGTTAGCCACCCCTACACTTAATGCTTTGCTGATATTACATTTCTATGCAAGCCATTGCTGCGATTTCCACAAGGTTGCTATGCAATTGTGAATAGAAGGGAGAGGCGTCACTTCAAAAAGAGAGGGGAGGTAGTCCATGAGAAAAAAAAATTATATATATATGTCTATTAAGATATGATGCACACTATAAAAAAATAATAACCTCTGCTATAAACTGAAATTCATAGTATAAGATTTCAACATTGGCGAGGCTAGCTAGCTATTCTCTGAAGTGTGTAGATATGAAAAAGTCTAGACACTAAATTTGTAACACACATCTTTCCTGAAAGCTATATCTGAATAGAGAAATATCTTAGACTTCTCAGATCTAGGAAAAGATTGCTTTTCTGTTACTGTCAGAGTCAGAAGCAGATTAATTGCCTTTGTTTTTCCACCCCAGGCACTTTATGTCCATACTCTAAGGGCTTTTCTACATGGGAACACGCTCAGAAAAGTTATGATGAATTAACTAAAGGTGTAAAGTTAAATGTGCATAAATTTAAGACTATTTAAAACCGTGTGTGGATGCTCTCATTCAGAAGAAAAAGTGATTTAATTATCTGTATTCCTCCAGATTAAGATAGAGTGAACTAAAGCCACTTTACTTCTGGATGGGAACATCCACATGATGGTTAAAGGAACTTTAATTTGTGCAAGTTAACTTCACACTTTCAGTTAATTCACCTTAATTCTCCTGAGTGTTCCAGTGTAGACAAAGATTAAGGTTTTCCTCTTGGATGCTGTTTTTCTTGCCCATCATCATTACAATAAACATGCATAAAACAAAAATCTAGAATGGTAGATAAAGCAAGACAGAATGATTTCTCCATCCCCCTCCCCCCCCCCTTTTTTTTTTTTTTTAAAATGGCTCCCTCAGAATGTATAATCATATGGTTAAAATTACAAGTCTGATTACTGACTGAGCATGTTTTACATCAGGAAAATTTAACTGGATCTAATAATTTCTAACAGGATATATGGAGAAATAAAACTGGAACTCCCAGTAATAGAAGGCTGTGCAACCTGCTGAAAACAACTTCTGTAAATGCTACCATATTTTGTGCTATGTACCATTGGTTTATTTGCAACTAAAACACTGAAATTAGTGGCAAACTGAAAGTAGGTCGGATTCCTTCTCCTCACAGAAACGTACTGCAGTAATTATTTGCAATGCAAAGCCAGTGGAACAGAATACAAAATAAATTCATTAAATACCTATGTGTACATCAAGTGCTGCTGAAGACTTATCTGTGGTGGGGTCGCAGATGAGCATTGCTTTGATGCCATTTTCCAGTTCTAATCCACGATATTCTCGCTTATCTTCAGGTGATTTGATAATTTCCTTTGCTATTCTCTTAATAGCTGGATTGCTCATTTTGTTATGGGTATTCTTCTGAAGCCTAAAAGAAAATAGTAGAAATTAAAATTCTTAATTTATATTTAGCTAACTATCTCAGAGGATAAATTGTGAGGAAAACTTAATTCCCTGTGCAGAACCTTTAAAACCTATCCTATATGCCGAATTATTGTCCAGATTCAGAGAGATGTTGAATATCTGCAACTCCCATTAAAATCAGGAGACTTCATATGGGACTGGATCACATCTACTGTAACTTCCACTCTCAGTAATTAAAAAATTAATATCTTACCAAAGATACACGTCAGCCACCCTATTCAACTATAATAAAAAAAATTAAAGGCTACAATACAATCTTGCCAAATCCATCTTCAACCTAATTTTAAATATCTTTGTATTTATATTGAAATTTTTACAAAAATCTATACTTAAAAATCAAAAGAAAAAACATGAAGTAATAATAGGTATGTTTACTATCATGAAGGAGATTACTATGCTGTCATAGACTGCCTTTCATCCTAGGATCTCAAAGCACTTTTCCAAAACTCAATTTTATAGATGGGAAAACACAGCCAGGGAAGGGTTAAATAATTTGCCCAAGGTTTCACAGTAAATCACTGGCAAACTGAAGAACAAATCCAACCTTTCCCGTTCCCCAGGTTCCTGTTCTAATTCAACTGCCTCAATTCTTAAAAACTGCTTTTAGAGTTTACTAGTTCTAGAGATACAGTAAGCAAGTCTCTTGGCATGGCAGCAATATTTTGAAATGTTCAACACCAAGTTAGATTTTGGAATATTCTCGTTGTTTTAAATTTTAGATAACCTGCCAAAATAAAGAGATGAGACATCCCAATCATGAATCTTGATTTTTAAAAAGTGTTCAATTTTATTTGAAAACTACATACTTTTTAAATAAAGCAATCAGAGAAATGGGAAATGAGAGAGTAACGTTTGAAGCCAGCACAGTGCAGTCGGGTACTAAATTTCCACATGTAACTCTGCCAATGAATCTTAATGCTGCTTTGCAAGATTAATGTTTCAGTGAAGGGCTTGTTTGTAAGAGGAAATGTCAAACAAACAACATTTTTGTCTGTGGAACAACATATTGTTAAGTGACCAGAGACTGGTTAATAGCTAGCGAACTAAACTCGCTTGGGAGCTAAACCAGATTTGAGCCTAAGCCTCCAGATATGATGAGCTTGTGTAATAAATCTTTGTTTAATGATAAAAACTGCTGTAAGTACAGTTCCATCAGAAGCACAATATATGCAATTTAAATGGTTTGACAGTATTGCTGCTCCTGTCTTCAACTCACATTGGGCATCACTAAAACAAAAGCCAAATTCATTTATTTTCAGAAGCTTTAACACTGTATACTATAAGGCACTAAAATGACTCTACTTAATATATTTTATATATAGAATATTATTATGTAACTCCCCACACATTTACTGTGCCATGTCTTCAATCATGACATTTATTAGGTGAAATACCATTCGGCTTATAAAAGCATATAATATTTTAACTAGCTCTCTTGTGATCTGTGCTTACCAACTGATTTTTTTAGAATGTTAAAAGACTTCAGAAGTGAAGTTCTGGAGGTGAAAATTAGAGTGCTTATTTAAATAAAATACTGCTAAATGGCGGACAACTTAAAAGTTCCCCTTTCTACAGCCATATTGGTATGGAAAAGGAAAAAAGTGGTATAGGTCATCATTCATCTAGATTACCACCCTTTGACAAAACAGTGATGGCCACCTTGGGACCATCTACGTATGTAATTTACACCACAGGTGTAATAAATATTGTGGGTAGCTGAAGATGATACTATGAGCATCACCATGAGGTGAATGTTAACACCTCCAGAATTGGAATGATTCAAATGCTCCAAGACCTTCTAGAGCAAGGCCTTTACTGTATGTTTCTAACAACAAGGAGTCCTTGTGGCACCTTAGAGACTAAAATTTATTTGGGCATAAGCTTGCGTGGGATATAACTACTTCATCAGATGCGTGGAGTGGAAAATACAGTAAGCAGGTATAAATATACAGCACATGAAAAGATAGGAGTTGCCTTACTAAGTGGGGGGGGGGTCAGTGCTAGGGAGGCCAATTCAATTGGCAATGGACCACATCCACCCTAACAGTTGACAAGAAGGGGTGAATATCAACAGAAGGAAAATTACTTTTTGTAGTGCTAACGAGGCCAAATCAAAGTGGATGTGGGCCCATCCCTCTGTTGATACTCACCCCTTCTTGTCAACTGCCAGAAATGGGTCACATCCTCTTTGACCCCCACTTGGTAAGGCAATTCCCATCTTTTCGTGTGCTCTCTCTCTCTCTCTCTCTATATATATACATACATACACACACACACACACACACACACATACTTACTGTATTTTATACTCCATGCATCTGATGAAGTGGGTTATATCTCACGCAAGCTCATGCCCAAATAAATTTGTTAGTCTCTAAGGTGCCACAAGGACTCCTCGTTTTTACTGATACAGACTAACACAGCTACACCTCTGAAACCTGTATGTTTCTAGTTAAACAAGAAGAAAAAGAGACAGTCATCATTAGTACTTCAGGGTTCATAGGTTCCTCAAAATGAAAAACTTAATTCTGTATGAGGCACTATGTCTCCAGGTCAAAAGTCTAGAAATATAGACCCATTTCTATCCTGGCTGAGATTGTTAGAGCATTTTTAAATTCAATAGCCCTTATAAGTTGACATATAACTTAAAACAACACAGCACCTCTGCAGAAAGGAAAACAGAACTGAACAACTGAGCCTTTCAAAGACATTATACAAGAGGTTTTAAGACAACATATAATGCAGTCTATATTTTGTATGATTTTAAGTTACTTTATTTACTAAACTCAGCGAGCCAAGAGTAGTCAAAATTATATTTAATATATTCTGTGAGGAAAAAAGTAAACTAATTACACTATTAGATGGTTAACAAGTAGTAAATTACATTCCTCATCTCTTGATCAGTTCAATAGGAAAAGTGTTTTTAAATGTGCAACAGACAGCACAATAAGATATACTTTATAGCCTCCTCTTTTCCAAACTCCAGACTCTAACCAGCGTTCCCAAATTATGGTTCATAGAGGACTTACTGGTAGACCACAAAGTTGGCTTTTCATATGGTGCTGTCTATCCCGCTTGTTTCCAGACACTAAAAATTGCATTAAAATACAGCTAAATATATATTTTTCTAATATTACTTTTCACTATAAGCAATTGTTGCTGTCACATAAATGTTACATGATTACATATGAAGGGAAGGTGGTCCACATGACTGAAAACAAGAGGGGAGATTGTCTATCAGACTCTCTACTACAGTATGGCTTGCAATATGAAAAAGTTTGATAACACCTGGAAACTCCTAAGGACTTTCATAGTTAATTTAGTGGTGGGTTTTTAAAACCATTTTAGAACATCAGTGGAAAATCCATAATCCTCAAATTATTCAGTGTCCAAGTCATCATCTTGTGGTGGATATTTTGTTTCAGTCATTAGAATTCTAATGTAGTAAAAGAGCTAAAAGTATTACAGGCGAAGTATATGTTATGATCAGAAAAAAATAAAAATTCAAGAGCCAAATTTCTGCAAGTTTAGACCATTTAATACCACTGAATTCACTATAAATTGGTCATAGAGACTGCCCAAGAAGAACTGTAAAAATTCCAGGGAACCTATCCTAGAAATACTGCCTTTGTAAATGTGTTTAATTAAAAAACAGGATCTTGTTGTCACTAGCAAACTTAGAATCAGTTAATTTTTTCCTTCTCTCTACTATACTTTGTAAAAATAATAAATTTTGAATAATAAAAATCAAAAGTTTACTTTGAATAAAATAAAAAAAAGGATCAGAACCAAGCCATTCTTATACAAGGTAAAATTTGATAGATGGTCAGTGTAGTTTTTGACTAGAACAAAAAGATTAGGATTCCCTCACTGGAGCTATTAATGATTAGATTTGATTTTACTACTGTGACATATCAAGGGTACAATCCAGACTAATGACTGGCTGTGTCATCCCTGCTCTCCAACCTGGGATGCTTTGCTTTGCTGCTGTAGCCTCCAGTCTGGACTGCTCACAACCTCCAGCATACAAGTCACTCCCAACTATGTCTTTGGATGTGCTGCAGCCAGCAAGCCTCACCTTGGCTCTTACCAGCCTGGGTTATACTGCAGGGTGACCCCAACACCTCCCACACAACAGGGTCCCAGAGCTCAGGCTCCAGCCAGAGCCCAGGAGTCTACATAGCAGTGAAATAGCCCCACAGCCTGAGCCCCACGAGCCCGAGTTGGCTGGCATGGGCCTGCCAAGGGTTTTTTCCTTGCTGTGTAGACATACGCTCAGTCAAGTAAGGCAACAATGTGAGCATCAAATGTTGAAACACCTGAAACTTTTGAAAACATAACCTTCTTTACTCCACTCCCTTTGAAAGCTTTATAAAATAAGTAATGAGGTATCCTTAAATAAGGGCAAAACTTTACTACTCTATTTTTAGATAGAGATACTGAATACAGAAAGCATCAGAAGAGAACAATTAGAATCAGTATACCTCTAAACAGTGAGGAACATGAACTCTTGCAAGCATGTAGGAGATTGCTTTCTAAAAATGTAGACATTTCTACTAGCAAAAAGGGCACTATCACATTACAAATTATAAAACAGTTTCATTCTAATATCAATGTTACAATCAAATATAAGTATTGACACACACAACAATAGCAATCCCAGTGTCTAAATTCTAGTTTAAAACTAGACTATCTACCAAATTTTATCCTGTACAGTGGCTGAGCTGGTTGTTCTCAGGGTTCACAAGTTATCCCATAATTGCTTACTGCACGAGGTCATCCTCTGAAATGAAGCAGCTACTATTGGCCACTTGTCAACGACTGGATATGGGACTATATGGACCACTGGTCTGATCCATTATAGTAATTCCTATGTTCCTTGTTATGCCTCAGTATTATTAATGCTACGCTATAATGCATACAGACTGCTACAAAAAACCTGACTTCTAGTTCACAGAATTAGAGAACTAATTAGAAATGCTCCACAGTAACTGGGTTCCTCTTAAACAAAAGCAATACTGCTCTATTTGTTAAATATTTGAAAATTTAAACAGTACTTAACATCAGTTCAATCTGGTATGCCAGACAACAGAGAATATAGAAAAACAAAGGAGGCTCCTGAAACCCTTGATTTCACCTTAACTATTCAATTAACAAACATTTTGCATTCTACCCTTTTTAGTTAAATGTATGTCTAATTCGGTTTCAGATTTCAACATACTGGTAGCTTACTGGTGCATTAATCTTGGAAGTGTGTTCCACACACTTTATACCCTGTGTTTGATGATGATACACCTGTTTTTTTTTGGCACCTGCTACTTCCTTATTATTTTGAACCCACACCCTCAAGTCATGAAGTTTTATCATTAGCTTTAATGATTCATCTACATTGAGTCGAGGAGTACTTGTGGCACCTTAGAGACTAAAATTTATTTGGGCATGGGTTTAGCCCACGAAAACTTATGCCCTAATAAATTAGACTCTAAGGTGCCACAAGTACTCCTCGACTCTTATTGCTGATACAGACTAACATGGCTTCCACTCCGAAACGTGTCATCTACAATGGTGACTCACGAAATGCTATGCCCACTGTGAAATCCCATACATTTCAACTGATACCTTGTGAAGGACCACAGAGGATACTGTCATAATACCAATTCTCTGTTTCTATCTCCTTCACAACTTACCTCTAGTTTAGCATGCAAAATTGGGTACAGTTAGGCTTACTTCTCCCACCCCCCTCATTCCAAAACAAAGGATTGATCTTGCATGCCCTTCCTCGTCATATCAATAAGCCTATTAGGAAGAGCAAGTTGTACTTATACTGGGGTTCACAGGATTGGGCCCTAACAGTTAAGCAGGATAGGAAATAAATCCATTTAAAAAAAAAAAAAAAAAAGCAAAGCCACATGCACACACCCAAAACATAGCCGGCTGCACCAAATGCAACTCGGGGGGAAAAAAACCAGAATAAATAGATAGTTTCTCCTCCCTCCCCCACAATGCCTGGAAGGTCAACAGACTTGGGCTTATGAAAGAGACAAAATGAAATATATGATGAGGCAAGTGCCATCCACCAAGAATACTAAGCCTTCTGGGTGCTGAATTATTAAAATATAACTTTTGGTGAGAAGAAAACATATATGGCATATCAAAGGCAATGGAAATATGTTTGAACATTTTTACAATGAAATCAGTCTAAATAAAAAAGGATTGAATAAAATTACAAGGCGTGAAATGGCATTTCCTTACTTATGAATGCTTTATTGTGCAACCTTAATGTTCTCTTAAGATTGTTTCTGGGTATACTACTACCAGGTAATTCTCCAGTGCTTTTCACCCAAAGATCCCAAAGCATTTTACAAGCTAAACTTTCAGATCAAACCTATGCTTCCTTCTAGAAGACAGGTTTTCTGTCTGCCCTTCTAAAACTTACTTGCCTCTTTCCCCTCATTTGTACTTTCGGGTAAGTTGCCCAATTCCAAAAAGTGCTGGCTCCCCTCCTAAAATGCTAGTACTAAGCTAATATCTCTGTTGCTGGTATGACCACCACTAAGTTGAGCAGCAACGATGATGACCCACAAAATGTCTTAGCTATTTGGAGAAGACTCATTATTCTAAACAATTTAAAATAATATTTTTTAAATTAAGATACTTTCATAGTATTGCCACAAAACTATACCAACATCAAATGGCCCAACAAAATACACGCAGCAGCAAGAAAATTTTCCTTTGTACAGCATTTTGCCAATTGTGCTGCTTGCTCAAAACGTGCAAGTGAGGAGAAGACCTAAACAGAGGGCAGGATAACATGTGAATGCAAAGAATAGGCTGAGCAGAAAGCAGGCTCACATTCAATGATGGGGGATACATAAAGTACTCATGTCCCCCTCTCACCAAAATGCCCTCTTCAGTATAATAGATCAGGTACTGAGGAAAAATGCCTGTTGATTTCTATTTTACAAGTAAGTAAAAGCATGTTTTTTCTGCAATGAGATTCATGCAGGTGGACCTCTGCATCCCCACAGAGCCTCACTGATTTCAATGGGGCTCTGAGAGACTGCTGAGGTCCACCTGTGAAAAACTTATTCCAGGACTGGGGTTTTAATTTTTAAACTGAATGTGATACCTATGTCAATCTATAGTTATTTTAGATGAAAATACAGTTGGCACATTAGCCAATATAGTTAAACCTAATTTACAGTATTTGAAACCCAGTTACCATTTGACAACAAAGCAAAAATTTTGGTGCATAGCCAAAAGAAATGGCTTGCTGAGCACTGGCTTCAAAATTTTCTTCAAGATCTGCTGGATCAACAGGATGTATATGTTTAAGCCATATTAGTAAGGCCCTACCAAATTCACGGCTCTGAAAAACACGCCACGGACTGGGAAATCTGGTCTTTTGTGTACTTTTACCCTATACTATACAGAGTTCATTGGGGAGACCAGTGTTTCCCAAACTTACATCTGCACTCACGTTCAGAGGTGGGCCATTGGCCAGAAACCTCACTCTCCGGCAGACCAGGTCTGAAGGCAGCAGCGCAGAAGTAAGGGTGGCAATACCGCAACCCTCCTATAATAACCTTGTGACTCTCCCACAACGGTCTTTTGGGTCAGGACCTCTACAGTTACAACACTGTGAAATTTCAGATTTAAATATCTGAAACCATGAAATTTACTATTTTTAAAATCCTATGACTGTGAAATTGATCAAAATTGACCAAAATGGACCGTGAATTTGGTAGGGGCCTACACATTATCCACAAGTCTTGCTAAGGCAGATGAACATCTATAAACAACAATCAGCTCTAGAGAATCAAGCTGAATGGCTAGAGTGGGGATGCCAGCTCTGCAGATTTTGAAGACTGTGCTTGGTGAGCTCCTCCAGTTATCTGAAGGTTTTGGGTTTCCCCTGAGACCTTCAGATAATCATAGTTTTACTATGAATGCATATCTCTGGTGTGCTGAGCCATACTCAAACCATGTCTATATCAACTGATGAACAAACAGCACAATTTTTGTTACTCCTTTTTCAGCTCATGTTTCATATCCCTTTTTGAGTACACCACCATTATACTACACTGAATACACTACAATTATTATTTGAACTCCAAAAGTGTCCTTGGCATTATATAAAGATCACGATTGTGATCTACTATCATTTCCAAATTTTTCATCTGTTCCAAATTCTGCAAACTGTGTTTGTATTCCTTATATATACACACACCCACACATTATGTTTTTATTCCAGATCTCATTACCCAGTAGTTGCCATGGATTGAAGTTTATGATGAGCCAATACCTGCCTATGTTCTCAATTTATCTAGATCTCCATCATTAGTCTATACTCGCTGCATTTTCACTAATCCACCTACGTTTACATTTTTTGCCAGCAGTGCCTGGCGTGAAACTCTCAGGAGCTGGGTGTTTTCAGTAGAAGGCTCTGAGCTGCAGGTCTCCCAGCTAGCAGGGATCATGGTGAATTTGTTTCTCACCTCTTTTACAGAGAAGATAGTGCTGAATTGAGTGCTCTGGAGAATTTGTTGAAAAACTCATTATATTCTGGTGGAGCTGCGATATTAGAATAGATCCCCATTCTCTTGTTTGTCTTTTCTCCTGCCCCTTTATCTCACACATCCACTAGTGCTCTTGGAACAGTTCATCACCAGATGGAAGGATTGTGACATCCTTACCAATGTAATAGTGACACTAGAGGTATGTCATCCAATAATCAGCCTCCTCTCTTCACCTTCCCTCAATTCATTTGCATGCTATAACTGCATTGGTTAAAATGAGTTAATAATTAAGTATTTTCTTAAACTAACAATCAAATGTTTTATCAAAATTCTGACATCACAGAAAAATAAAATTCTAACAATAAATTGGAATAAAATTGGAGTACTTTTCTACAAATAAAAGCAAGCTAACATAACAAAACATTATTATAAAGGATGCTGCAGAATATTTTACTCTTATTTCTTATATCACTAGTTCAAATGTACACCAAAGCTATTATGCTCCCCTTATTCCTGGTTAACATATGATTTTCTACTTCTTGCAAATTTGGGAATTAGGATTCTTTAAAAATATTACACTTCCATAGCTTCAATAGCTATCTTACCTAAATTCAGAGGTCAAAGAATTTGCCTAACTCCCCAATATCACGCTAAGCTGAAGTTAAATAACTAATATTGTCCGTTATCAAAATGTATGCAAACTGTTCAAAATTTTGAACATATATTAGATTCTTCTGCCCACAAGGAATTAGCAGGAATTAATCATAAAATTTGATATCATTTGGCAAATACCCCTCACAAAAAGTTCTGCAATTAGTAAGTATAATTCATCAACTCCACTAAAAAAAAAAATTTTATATATATATATATAAACACATACTGAAAACTCTGGTCTTACAAAATCAGAATGTTTATCCTAATTTTATTCTTGAGAATATGGCTAACCCAGAAGTCAACTTACTCTACTGTTTCAAAAAGCTAAATTTGGGGATGATCATTACTTTGAAAATTAGTGCTTATCTGGTGCATTTTGAGCAAGTTCCCATCTTGCCACAATTCAAAATTTACTTCTATTTTCCTCCCGTTGACTCCACATAATTTTCCAGAGAAGTAAAGGGCAATGTCTACACCAGGGAATTTAACCAAAAAATTTTCTCATCACTTTTACCATCAGTCCCTAAAGAGTTTACAAAAAATTTAATTTCAGATTTGACAAACACAGGAGGCAACAAAACAAATTACTGTACCACCCTAATCTAGTTTTCCCATCTGTTTTTAAAACTGCACCAAACTGAGTATCTTAAGCACACACTCAAAATGTAAGTAAATAAACTTTATCCAAGTTCACCTTAAAATTACAGGCTTTCAAAAGTAGCAAACGTGAAACCAGTCTTTTCCCAATATTTTTAATGTAATCTCCAAATACATCTCATTGCACCTTTTACAACAGTGCTTGAAATTAAATGGAATAAATTATGAAGAGGCACTTGAAAGTGGGACACCAATGACCATTTTCAAGGTTGTCTAAAAATTAAAAAAAAACAAACAGTTATTTATTTTCTTGTTTACCATCCAAAGCATCTTTACAGACAGAGAGAGTAGTACAGTTTCGCCATTCATTCCTGTCCCTGGGTTATTCCTCCATTAAATCCATCCCAGTCATGTAAACATACATGATTCACTATCTAGTCTGTGGTCAGCTTCTAGGTCTGACTGACCTTGATTATGTATGCATTATTTTCTTTAGCATTCTATCATCTGTTTGTCTTCTCCAGGGTCCCCACCATTATAATCTTTTCTATTACAGCCAATCCCATACCCGGACTTCACATCACTTCTAACTTGATTTCTCTTAAAATCATTCCACTTTACACCTACCATTTTCTGAAGAGCTCTCATCTCTACTACTTCCAGCCTTCTGATGTTTGTTTCATGTAATGCAGCAATACAGCACAGAAGGTTATTGGAAGGCATAAGAAAACAAGGAAAAGCTGGACAAGCAACAAAACAAGAATATTACAGGAAAAATGTAAACAAATCAAGAATGCTGGGATAATGGAAGTAATAAAAGCATCGTGCAAAGTGGTATAGAAATCACAGACTAGACAAGTAAGAGACTCAACAACTAGAGGAGTCAGCAAGAAAACAAGATATGAAAACAATATACAAAGGATTAAGTTGAATGGAAATGCATTGTTGGCCTGATTGTAACAGTAATAAAGGCTACCAGTGAACTGACAATAAATGCCCAAGACATGCTGAATGTACAGAACGAGCATTATAGCAGTGGGACCATAAATACTGACCACCTGTCCAGGATGGTCACAGTGATTGAGAAATGCTCAGGGAGATAAGAGAAGCTACAAAAATTAAAAAAAACAAAGCATAGTAATAATGAGGGACTTCAACTATCCCCGTATTGACTAGACACATGTCACCTCAGGACAGGATTCAGAGATAAAATTTCTAGACATCATTAATGACTGTTTCTTGGAGCAACTAATCCTGGAACCCTCAAGGGGAGAGGCAATTCTTGATTTAGTCCTAAATGACACACAGGATCTGGTCCAAGACATGAATATAGCTGCAGGGAAACACCATAAATAGAGGCTCAAACTAAATACAGACCCAAAATTTAAAAAAATAAAATGAAACAAAACAAAAACAGTAAGAGGAGCAAAAAATGCCACCATGGCTTAACAGATTAAAAGAGAGACAGAGGTAAAAAGACTTCCTTTAAAAATTGAAGTCAAATCCTACTGAGGAAAATAGAAAGGAGCATCAACTCTGGCAAGTCAATTGTAAAAGTATAATTAGGGAGTCAAAAAAGAATTTGAAAAGCAACTAGCAAAAGACACAAAAAACTTTTAAGTACATCAGAAGCAGGAAGTCTGCCAAACAATCAGTGGCGCCAATGGACAATTAAGGTGCTAAAGGATCACTCAAGGAAGACAAGGCTGTTGCAGAGAAGCTAAATGAATTCTTTGCATCAGTCTTCACCACAGATGATGTGAAGGAGATTCCCACACATGAGCCATTCTTCTAAGGTGACAAATCTGAGGAACTGTCCCAGATTGAGGTGTCTATAGAGGAGATTTTGGGGGAAAATGGTAAACAGTAATAAATCACCAGGACCAGATTGTATTCAATCAAGAATTCTGAAGGAACTCAAATATGAAATCACAGAATTACTAGCAACTGTGGTATGTAACCTACTGCTTAAATCAGCCTCTATACCAGATGACTGAAGGATAGCCAATATAACATTTTTAAAAGGCTCCAGAAGAGATCTTGACAATCACAGGCCAGTAAGACTAATTTCAGTACCAAGCAAATTGGTTGAAATTATACCAATGAAAAGAATAATCAGACACATAGATGAACATGAAATCGTAGGGAAGACTCAACATGTAAAGGTAAAACCATGCTTCACCAATCCCTCAAAGAATTTTAATAGAGTCAACAGGAATGTGGACACAGGTGATCAAATTGATAGTGTACCTGAACTTTCAAAAAGCCTTTGAGAAGATCCCACATCAAAAGGTTCTTTATCAAAGTAAGCTATCACGGGATAAGAGGGAAGGTCCCCTCATGGATTAGTAACCGTTTCCTATCTTTTAACCAAAGGATAGGAATAAGTGCTCAGATTTCACAATGGAAAGAGGTAAATAGCAAGGTCCCCCAAGGATCTGTGCTGTTCAACATATTCATAAATGATCTGGAAAAAAGGGAGTGAACTGTGAGGTGGCAAAATTTGCAGATGATACAAAATTAGTCAAGGTAGTTAAGTCCAAAGCTGACTCCGAAAAGTTACAAAGGGATCTCACAAAACTGGGTGACTGGTTAAAAAAAAAAAAAAAAGTTTATAAAATCAAGTATTGTGTGGAGAAAGTGAAGGGAGTTTTATTTACCCCTTCACATAACCCAAGAACCAGGGGGTCACCTAATGAAACTAATAAGCAGCATGTTTAAAAACAAACACAAGGAAGTACTTCTTCATGCAACGTATATTCCACCAGTGGAACTCATTGCCAGGAGATGTTGTGAAGGCCAAAACTATAACTGGGTTCAAAGAAGAATTAGATAAGCTCATGGAGAATAGGTCCATCAATGGCTAGTAGTCAAGATGATCATGGACACAACCCCATGCTGTGTGCGTCCCCAACTCTTAGACTGCTGGAAGTTGGGACTGTACAATGGGATGAATCACTTGATAAATGCCCTATTCTGTTCATTCCCTCTGAAGCATCTGGCACTGGCCACTGTTGGAAGACAGGACACCGGGCTAGATAAACCATTGGTCTGACCCAGTATGGCCATTTTTATGTTGTTAGCATCTTGACAAATTGTTGAACCCTGTAATTCATCCAAATGCAAACATTCTAGACATGCTAAATGAACAGGACACCTTGCAAGGCAGAACAGATGTCAGCACTTGAACCACTAACAGAAAAAACAAACAAAAAGAGTAGTGAAGCAGTTGAAAATGGGAAAGCAGTTGAAAGTGGGCAGAAAGAGACAACAAAACATTTGAGATGCTAACGTTGACTGGACAAGTGTTAACAAAACACTAGGAAAATATATATAAAAAGGTATGGGAGCAAGAGGAGGTTCCAGATGACTGGCTAAAAGGCAACAGTTACACCAATCTTGAACAAAGGAGAATAATTACAGAGGTATAAAGTCATCATTAGTCCCAGGGGGGGGGGGAAAAAAAAAATCACAATGAAACTGTCAAAAGATTATGGCCAGTTTTAGAGGAAGCAGTAGGTGAGGAACAGTGTGGCTTCTAACCAGGCCTAAGTTACGTTGATTAGATGGTTATTTATAGAAGCTCTTAAATGTGCAAATTGCTACAGACTGACTTCACAAAACAGATACAGTATATTCAGTATGAACTATTTGCTATCAACAAACATCTTGGTTAAAATGTAAAAAAGCAATTCAAGTACAAAAAAGGCTGAGAATTGGTGAGAGAATCTGACCCAAGTATACCAAGATGAAGAATTTGAGAGTATTCAGAAGGGAAAGGGGGTAATGAAAAGAATTGTCCAGAATTTTTCTTTAGTTAGATTCTAAAGGAGAACTCTATTATTCAGCATAATCCTCCTAAAACAACTGCCTATAACATTAGATCTTTGACAAACCCAACATATATACAAGACTCAGCACTTTACAAAAGTTAGCCACGCATAAAAAAAAGAAAAAGAAAAAAGAAAAAAAGAAATGCTCATGAGCTCCAGCAAAAATTACATAAAATATAATTTACTTATGATGTGCTATCTTGCAGAATTCCAAACATACTTTATTATTAGTAAAACCAACATTGTAAGTAAAGAATTTTCAGTATTAAAGCTACAGGTTTTTTGGCTTTGCTAATGTAGGTAATTATAATCATGATTCAATATAAAACTCAGAAACAAGTTGTGTTAATTTTATTTTAAATTTGAAGCCATCTGAATCAACTTTTAAACAAGTTGAACACAAAATATATCGTATTACGAATACAAAGTGTTGTCATATTAGCATACAGCAGCCCACAGCCTATGGCAGACTCTAGATGGAATAGAGGGCGAGAGGACAAACCTGTCTATTAGCAGCAGCATGCCACGCACTTGTAGATACAGTAACCATTAAACCAAATCTCTGTCTAGCCCCAGTTAAATGGAAATATTTTTCACGAAACTTTCTAATTTAATAAAACATTAACACCTCAAAATAAAAATACACACATTCATTATATCTAATGCAATGCTATCAAAAAGAAATTAGAAACAAATATCATCCCAGAATGTGATAACCCAAGTGTTCTGAAAGTATTTATAGTAGCTGTAGCTCACAAAAGCTTATGCTCAAATACATTTGTTAGTCTCTAAGGTGCCACAAGTACTCCTTTTCTATTTATAGTAGGTGACTTAGACAATAACCTGAAATGACCCTGATTTATTTCCTGCTCAGTGCAACAGGAGTTACATTGCTGGTAACGAAGAGTGAACAACCTTTCTTTTGCACTTTCCCCTCCTGGACCCCGCACAGACCCGGGGGCTACTTATGGCACCAGGCCCAAAGTGACACCCCACCTCATGTACTGTTGAGTCCTACCCAGGATGAAGCCCCTATAAGCCAGAGAGACATGACAAACAGAGAAAAGGATCCCATTCCTGCAGATGCCATGATATCAGTACCGCTAAGTGACCTTTTGTTTGCCCTAAGAGAGGATTTCAGTGCTGGGAACAAGGTAAGAAGGAGGTGGTTAGGAGGTCTAATGAAAGGATTAATGGGATAGGGAATAACTATATATAAAAGGGTTAGGTTTAGGATTAGAGGACAATTGGGAAAGAGAGATGGAAAGTTAGTGAGAATCTGGGCAAGGCTTGGAGGTGAGAATGTGGGATGCATAAGAAGGAGATGGTTTGTTTTTTTTTAAAATAGAAGATGAGTGGAGAAAAGATTTAATGTGAAAGTGTTATTCATGCTCTCATTTTGGTCTATTATCCATATAGGTCCTGATTCTATAACTGACACTACACAGACAGATCTCTGTCCTGCCGGGAGCCCTTCTGAAGTCAGCAGCATTACTCACATACATAAAGTTGAACACATGCATGCAAGATTGGAACCTAAAAGATTAGTAATTTGCTACAGCTAGTTTCTTGCACTTACATACTTTCTCTTCCTGTAATAGATCATAATATACCTTTTCTTCTGTTTCACTGTCATGTTGTCTCTTTCCCTCCATTTTTTTGTCCTACCCTCTCTTTATCTCCTCCCCCATATTTTCTCTCGAATTTCTCAAATCTCTGATCAACTTCTCCTTTTCTGTCACATCCATCAGCAAACCCACACCCATTCATCCACCCCATTCCAAATTCCCTTAGCCTTTCCACCGAATTGTTCATACACAAAGCTTGAAAAACAAGTAGTAAACAGTAGCAGCCGTGTTAGTCTGTATTCACAAAAAGAAAAGGAGGACTTGTGGCACCTTAGAGACTAACAAATTTATTTGAGCATAAGCTTTCGTGAGCTACAGCTCACTTCATCGGATGCATCTGATGGAAAACGTAAGAGCTAAGGGGTCTAAAGTGAGAAGTCAAGTCTCCTTCCTAATCCCCTTCCTTGATACTGGGAAAGGGAAAGGTGCTGGGATTTTTTTCTAGGGCATTGTCCCTGCGTCCTATCTGTGAGCTCCATCTTTTGTAGTCTCCAGCTAGTAGGTGTCTGAAATTTGAAGCACCTTCTGGCTGCTGGAGAGCACTCTCTCTGTTCTCCCCCATCCTACCATCTCCTGCTGTAAGGCTGGTAGCATAGAGAAGAGTCACTGCTGATCTACCCTCCATTCTGTTTTGGATCCCTCTCCTCTAGTGAAAGGCTCTGGTGACTGTTTTCAGCTTTCAAAAGAAGAAACTGACACGGTTCTTGTCCCTTTCATTGCTGCCCACTGGCTCCCAATAGAAGGAATGAAAAGTGACTAGTTCTGGTAAGTTTTAACTCTAGGGTAGGTTAGCAAATGAATCAGTAACAGGAGAAACACTGGAGATATCGGTCTCAAAAATACTCAGAAAAGCACTGAAATAGCTTATATTTGGTAGGTTATCTTTGTAATTATGATGAATAGAATTTTTTTCCACCCCAAGTGAAACCTTACATTCTGTAAAAGTTGATGATACTTGCCCAGAAGCGTTTCCTACGCACTGTGGGCAAGTGGATTTTTAAATATCTGCCAACCATTTCACATGTATATAAATCTCTCCTCTGTTTTTTCCACCAAATGCATCCGATGAAGTGAGCTGTAGCTCACGAAAGCTTATGCTCTAATAAATTTGTTAGTCTCTAAGGTGCCACAAGTACTCCTTTTCTTTTTGCGAATACAGACTAACACGGCTGCTACTCTGAAACCATTTCACATGCTGAACTCTCTCTAGATATTCTTTGGCTTCCTGTTTTCTACCATATCAACTTCAAGCTCCTCGCTTTCACTTGCACAATCTTGCTCCAGACTGCATCTGTTCTCATTTCCCCCTACTCCTCCCACTCTTGGGTCTCCACCATCTCTTGAAACAATCTTCCACTTCTCATTAGCCAAATGCCCTCTCTCCCTTCCTTTAAATCCCTCTTTAAGACTCACTTCCTCTATGAATCTTTTGTACATTGCACTTGAACAGTTGCTCCATGTTTTCTCATTTGTGTACAAATGTAAGTTCTTCTGTGGAAAGAGAACATCCTTTTCTGTGCTTTATAAAGTACTCTATGCACTTATGGTGCTTTATAAGTAACTATGAATGATAATGTCACACCTAAAATTTGACACATTGACAGCAGTCACTAAACATCGTTTAAAGGGAAACAGCTGCTTTAGACAAAGTCTACTTTCCAGTTAGCCCAGTTACCAATCTTTTCTCTCAATAAAGGTGTTTGAAGTTTGCTATCTAAACTACAGAACTCACACAGAAGTATTAAAATTAATTCCATGCCATGCTAGCCAGCAATTATCTTGTTATGTAGTGAAGAAGCCCTTCCCATCAACAGTCCCATAAATACTAACATTGACAACTGAACAACTAGTTTCTGTTGAAACATACATCCTGTTTATTCTGTAGATAGATGTAACAAGTTATGCAACATTAAATATTACAATTTGGCAAAACACAATTCATATGGGGAAAATAACGTTATACCACAATAGTTCACAGTGTGCCCTGAACCTTGATTTTTAAAATAAGAGCACAGTTCTCAGAAATAAAACTCCAGCTCTACTGAATGTCATTTTTTCTAAATGTTGACCTATTTGGAATAAAATAATCAGAGGCAATAAATGCTTTTACATATGTTTTACAACATGGTGTGGTGCAGTATTAAGGCCTTAGTGACGAGTTCAACAACACAAGGTATTTTCCACCAAATGCATCCGATGAAGTGAGCTGTAGCTCACGAAAGCTTATGCTCAAATAAATTTGTGAGTCTCTAAGGTGCCACAAGTACTCCTTTTCCTTTTGCAAAGACAAACTAACACGGCTGCTACCCTGAAACAATATAAGGTATGTTACCAGCTTCCTTAAAGCACAGAGTCTACCCCAGGACAATATACACACGACGAGAGCAGAGAGGTGATCGGGTCCCACATTTAGCTAGTTGGCTACCCTTTCCCAGCACTCCCCAAACTACCCTTTTCGCCGCGGGTACAGCGTGGCCTCAGGACCTTGCAACTCTCCTCTTCCCTCGCAGCATGATAAATCCCACCCGGTCTGCAGACAGGTTTCGGGAAGGATGTTACCACCCTCATCTCCTCCCTCTAGGGGACTCTATTCCCCCTGGGCCTCCATCCGTTTTAGTAGCAGGCGGACACATTAATGCTGATTCACGAGTTCCCACATCACACGCAGCCTGTTACACATACACAACAACGGGGGGCAACAACACATCTCCTGCAACCCAGTAGCCTCTTACACAACAGAAGAGGGCCCACATCCCCACCCCCGAACGGGACGAGGGGTCCCCACCACAGCCCCACACACGACAGCCATACCCGGGCAGGCGGAGCCACTGCTGCCGAAGAGGCGGCCGGGAGGCACCGGGGCTCACCAAGGAGGTCAGAGTCCTACTGAGAAGAGGGAGCAGCCGCTGCCGCATATCCCGGCCCTACTGCCAGAGACCAGCCTCTGCTCGCTTCCTTCCCTCCGCCCGCCCCTTTCAGGGGAAGCTGCCCCTCAGCCCTTGGCCGGCGGAGGCGCCATCTTCCCGCCTGCTCCCCACTCGCCGGCCAATCCCTCCCCAGCGCCTCGCAGCTGAGCCGCCGCTGCTGCGCTGGCTCCGGCCGGGCCTACCACCAAGGCCGCGCTCCGGGACTCTACCTGACACGGCTGGGAGTATCGCTGCTGCGAAGCGGGGCGGCGAGGGGAAGAGAAGGAGGAGCTGGCTCCGCAGCCGGGCGCCGAGCCGGGGAAGCACTTATCGCCGCGGGGAGGCCGGGAAGCGCTGCTGCGGCGCGGAGCCGAGCACGGCCACTCGCGCTGCGGGTGTGTAACGCTCGCGCTGTGTGGCGGAGCCGCAGTCCCGCTCTCGCACGCGCCAGGCATGTGACTGTCGCTGTGTGTGTGTGTGTGTGTGTGTGTGCGCGCGCGCGCGCCAGACGCTGGGTGTGTAACGGCAACGCGCTGTGCGGGCGACGGATTCTCACGTTCACTGTTTGTAGGTAACTGTGGCGCCTTCACTGTATGTGCGACACTCGCCGTCCATGCAGCGCGTGTGCTCACTTCTGCTGTGTCCCACACTCACTGCATGTGTCACTGGTACTGTGTGCGCGACCCTCCTTCTCCGACCCGTTCAGTGTGTTCAACTCGCCTTCTCTGTGCCTGCCAGTTCACAGATTTCACAACATTTTCTGGTGATGTCTTTGTTTTCTTGCTGGTAAAAGTCAGTGCAAACGATGATTATTTATAATTTTATTTCATCAGCTGCCGTGACATTTTGTATAACGGATTTCAAAGGTTAATGAAACAGATGGCAACATCTCCCCTCGTCCTCCGCCCTCGCCTCAGGGAGAGACGTTAAACACAACGAGCTCCCATTAAGGAGTCTGCTTTTTCCAGTCCTCTTATGTGCGAGTTTTGGAGCAGCCCGTCTGTGCGTTTTCAGATTCATGGTCTTTTTATAAGCTCTAGTATAGTTTTTGGAGTACAAGAGGGATTTCATTATAACCCGTCCTTTTCACTGGCTCATAACTTCCTGGAGGAAAAAAATCTCTTAAAATGTAACTTTACTTGCTTGCTCTCCTTTGTTGGAAAAATTAGAAAATCAAGACCCAATTTGAAAGATGCTAAGCATCCTCAGTTCCTGTTAAAGGCAGCTGATCCAGTGTTAGTGTTAGAGAAACTTACCAAATAATTCCTAAGTGTACACAAGGCTTCTAATGTTCAATGTTAATATGTTTTGAATCAAAAATGTGTCTTTATGGAGTTCTATAAGTTTGGTTTCTTTTGAGTATCATATGTCCCTGTCTCTCTTACTTCTCTAAACCTCAAAGAAAATATGAAAACAAAAAAACTACATAAGTATAAAATCTCAACATATATTTATGTAGTACCAAATTGTGGTCTAGCAAAACACCCCCTCATGCCCCTGCACTATCTACCTCACAGGTAGCAGTACAGGAATAGAAGTGGACTCCATAGAGCCACTCCTCCTTCCCAGTGCAGGACTGTGTTTTCTCTAGGAAAAAAGTTGCCTAACTCAAGTTAACACCAGGTGAAATTTTAGCAAAGACAAGGCAGTTTGTGGTTTCACACACTTTAGTCTTTAACTTCATCTGTTAGGGTAGGGAAGGATGAACCACAACACTAAGTTCCCTGTTCCTAGTGCTAGTCCCAAGCCCAGATAAAATGTGAGGGTGGGGTGATGGCCTGGCAAGCCATCCCCATAAAACCTTCCCACATTTGACACACAAGAAAAGGACATAAAAGTTTGGCAGTTTCATCTGCTACTCACAATAGAGTCAAGCATCAGGTTTCATCTAAATCTTCTACTACATGCAGAGGATTCGGACCATATGTTGGTGGGTTTTCCATAAATCAGAAATTGGGGAAATAAAGAGGGTATGTCCTGTTCTGCACGGAGGACAGGATTATGGAATGTTTGATCATTAAGAGTCGGCAGAAAAACAACTCCCCTGGCTTAACAATTGGAAGGTTTAATGTTGATATACGTCATACAGGAAACATTATGGAATTTGAACACCGAGAGCACAGCTCTGACTCATAATGGTCAGATCGTCCAGTTGTTGCATGCCTGGGATGCATCTAATAAGCATACCAGTGTTGCTCTGATTCTGGCCACACAAGGGTGCAACCTACACTACTGGTTTGGCAAGTTTGTTCTCCATATTTGATTGCTGCCATTTTCTGTCTGAAGATAGGATGTGCAGTAGTTATTAGTGCATATGCGCCACATGATGCAAGGTCTGATGTTGACAAAGAGGCTTTTTATGGCATGTTAGATGACATTGTATCTAGTACGTCACCCCAACTTCATATTGTCATTTTAGGAGATATGAACACAAGAATTGGCCATAATAGAACTGGACTTGAACTGATATTGGGATTACACAGTTTAACAGAGGAGAGATCAGGTAATGGTGTGTCTATTAGAATTTGCTGCCACACATGAACTATTTCTTAATGGCTACCTCATTTCAGCACAAGTATTGACATAAGTGTACATTTTGATATACTTGGGACAACAGTGCAACCTTGGATCACAGTCTAGTTCCAAAACCTGTGATTAAACTTATCCAGGATGTATGTGTATTTTAGGAATGCGGATCTTGCTCTGGAGTCTGATTGTCAACTTTAATAGCAACAGTGATATTGCAGACGTCGGTATCTATTGCATCGAGATGCTTCAGTGTTGATAAGCTTTGTGATGAAGCAACTGCTAAGCGTTACAAGGTATTAATTTCCAATAAATACACTATATTGGATGACCATCTGTCTACCATGAAGGAAGAGTGGACTTTATTTTGGATTCTACCACAGAGATTGCTGGAGAACAACTTGGACTAAGGAGAATGCAAAAGTGACATTGGATACAGATGATACCATCAAATTGTGAGTCAGAAAAGAAGAGGCGCAGTGCAGACTGGTTGCACTGAGTCAGAGTCGTTGAGGAGTGGAGGAAATGGGCAATAGAGGAAAATGAATAAGCAGTGTGGCAAATTGCCGGCACTACTATGATGGGTCTCGCACTCTCTCTTCTTGGGCGGCGGGTTTCAGGGCACCGTTTCTTGCCCTGAACTCATAGACTCAGATATTAAGGTCAAAAGGGACCATTATGATCATCTAGTCTGACCTCCTACACAATGCAGGCCACAGAATCTCACCCACCCACTCCTGCAATAAACCTTTCACCTATGTCTGAGCTATTGAAGTCCTCAAATCATGGTGTAAACACTTCAAGGTACAGAGAATCCTCCAGCAAGTGACCAGTGCCCCATGCTACAGAGGAAGGCAAAAAACCCCCAGGGCCCCTTCCAATCTGCCCGGGAGGAAAATTTCTTCCCGACCCCAAATATGGCGATCAGCTGAACCCTGAGTATGTGAGCAAGATTCACCAGCCAGATACCCAGGAAAGAATTCTCTGTAGTAACTCAGATCCCACCCTATCTAACATCCGTGGGATATTAACTGGGGTATTAACTACCCCACTAGTGTCCGAGAGGAGGGAAGTGGAGAGGGAGGGACCAGGGCCTGCGTCTACTCCGGGTCCCAGCCTAGGGGCCCTAGGGATAGCGGTAAACCACTTGAACTAGCAGTTCCTTCCCCTGGGCTACTTCCCTCTCCTGCCCATCAGCTCCCTCTGTACAAACCAGGTGTTCCTTTACCTAGGGGCTTGGTCTTCTTAGCCCACCACAGCACTTCTCCAAACTCTCCTCTGCTTTCCTCCAAATTGCTCTCTGCTCCAACACCAGTCCACTCTGCTTCAACTCCTCCAAACTGCTCTCTGCTCCAACAACAAACCACTCTGCTTCAACTCCTCCTCCTATCTGATTGAAGCAGGCAGGGATTATCAGGTGTGACAGGATCGGTCCAGATGGCTATAGGAGAGAAACAGAAGGCAGATATATTAGCCCCAGGCTAAGTAGGTCCCTTTTCCTGGGTAAGGTAACAGGGAAGGTTCCAGAACAATCAGGAACCTTCTGGAGACAATTAAGACAGATTGATTAGAACACGTGCAGCCAATCAAGAAGCTACTAGAATCAATTAAGGCAGACCAATCAGGGCACCTGGGTTTTAAAAAGGAGCTCACTTCAATTTGTGGTGTGTGTGTGAGGAGCTGGGAGCAAGAGGCACTAGGAGCTGAGAGTGAGAACGCGGACTGTTGGAGGACTGAGGTGTACAAGCATTATCAGACACCAGGAGGAAGGTCCCATGGTGAGAATAAAGAAGCTTTGGGAGGAGACCATGGGGAGGTAGCCCAGGGAATTGTAGCTGTCGCACAGCTGTTCCAGGAGGCACTCTAGACAGCTGCATTCCACAGGGGCCTGGGCTGGAACCTGGAGTAGAGGGTGGGCCTGGGTTCCCCCCAGTTCCTCCCAACTCCTGGTCAGACACAGGAGGAGTCGACCTGGACTGTGAATTCAGAAAAACAGCCAAGCTGAGGGATGCCGTTAAGCTCCAAGGTTTTTCGCCAATAAGCGCAAAACCCACCAAGGTAGAGCAGAAACTTTGTCACAACTGGTGTCAGAAGTGGGATCTGGTGTCCACAGCGCGGCAAAAGAAAGAGGGTGCTTGGAAGAAGAAAAAAAAAAGGGAAGAGGGTCTATTTTTATTTTTTTCACCACAATGGAGGAGGTAGTGCGGGAACTGGTAGACTAGGTAAAGGCCCTTACAGAACTGAACCGCGGCCATGATGGGACGCAGATCATGAGGGCCAGCAATTGGCTGCAGAAAATGATGCGGGAGGATGATGTAGAAGCATACCTCCTGGCCTTTGAGAGGACAGCACTGCGGGAGGCTTGGCCCCGAGAACAGTGGTCTGGCATCCTCACTCCATTCCTGTGTGGGAGGTCCAGAAGGCCTACTATGATTTGCCTGAAGAGGTTGCGGCAGACTACCCGCAGCTGAAAACAGAGATCCTAGCCAGATCTGGGGTAACAACCACAGTGCGGGCCCAGAGATATCATGAGTGGAGGTACCAGGAAAACAAAACCTCACAGTCCCAATTATATGACCTCATCCATCTTGCACGAAAGTGGTTATGAACTGAGTTCCGGAGTCCGGAAGAGATACTAGAGGGGGTTCTGGTCATCGACCAGTACATGAGAGAATTACTGCCAGACCTTCGCGCCTGGGTAAGCCAGAACAAACCCTCCACCTACGGCGAGGTTGTCACGCTGGTAGAAAGGCGAAGGACAGCGAGGGAGCTGACCCGACCAGTTAAGGAAGAAGCACCCCGGGTTAAACTAGCAGTACTAAGCCCTAGAGCTCGGGTGACTGGGCCACCAGGAGAGCACAGGTGGAAAAAGAGAGAGGCTGAAGGCCCACCAGCAGCCACAAAGAGTCAGAGCACTGAGGGGGAAGAGGATTGTGACGTTAGACTACCCAAACCAAGAGACCAGGGAATGCTTAGGGCTCCATACAGATGTTACGCCTGCGGGGAGTGGGAACACATAGCTGCACAGTGTCCCAATGCTGAGGAGGCTACGCAGTGTAACCTGGGGAACTGGGCAGACCCATGCTCCCTAATCCACCTTGTGGGGGGTCTCACTAACCCCACATATGTACTCCAGACCAGTGAAGCTAAATGGGGTAGAGACCACAGCACTGGTTGATTCGGGGAGTGCTATCACGCTTGTCTCGGGGAGGCATCCACAGTAGACAGTCAACTCCCAACCTTCTCTGAAATATCCCCAGATTTGTTCTCCACTTCCAGACAGCGTAGAAAGACAAAAAGGGAAAGAAGAGCAGCTAAGGCCTTGGGAACCTGAATACTAGCCCAAAGCCAGAGGGTCGCTCTCATAGGTAGGCGGACCTGAGCAGCTGAAAAGGAGGCCACCCAGGAGGGAGAAGCACCCGAGTCTGATCCACACGCTAACGCCTCTGAACCAGTAGAGGCAACAGAGACTGGCCCCCTAGATCTCGGGCAGATTAGTCCCGGGAGAGGAAATTTTGGACGGGACCAGGCTGAAGAACCAAGGTACGAGAACGTTAGGAAGGAGGTGACCGAAATAGATGGGGTCCCCGTGGAAGGGAAAACCCAGGGACCAGGACCCTACTTCATAATAAAGAAGAATCTCTTATACTGGGTTGCACCAGTACAGGGGCAGAAGATGCAACAGATCCTAGTACCTCAAAAACACCAGAATGCTGTATTAAGTCTGGCCCACAGTCATCTTTTTGGGCGGCCTTTGGGGGTAGAGAAGACCCTGGCACGGGTCCTGCGATGATTCTTCTGGCCCGGAGTATATGAAGAAGGGCGGAGGTACTGTGCATCCTGCCCAGAGTGTCAGCTGCACAGTCCTCGTCCCCACTTGAGGGTACCTTTAGTACCCCTTCCCATCATAGAGATCCCCTTCGAGTGAATAGTCATGGACCTAGTGGGATCCCTAGAAGAAGCCAGCCCAGGGCCACCAATATATGCTTGTCATTCTGGATTATGCTACTCACTACCCAGAAGCCGTTCCCCTGCGGAACATGGCCTCTAAAACGATAGCTAAAGAGTTGGTGGGGATCTTTTCCCTAGTGGGGCTACCAAAGGAGATATTAACAGACCAAGGTACACCATTTATGTCAAAGCTAATGAAGGGCCTCTGTATGCTGCTCCATATACATACCCGGAGAACATCAGTCGATCATCCGCAGACCGATGGGCTGATAGAAAGGTTTAACTGAACCCTCAAGGCAATGATAAGGAAAGTGGTAAATCGAGACAAGAAGGACTGGGAAACCCTACTGCCCTGCCTTATGTTTACAATCTGGGAGGTACCTCAGGCCTCAACTGGGCATACTAGATATTGCAAAAGAAATCTGGGAAGAGGAACCCAATGAGGGGAGAAATATAATTGACCATGTGTTGCAGATGCGAGAATGGATAGCCCGGGTCACCACTATTGTACAGAAACATTTGAAAAAAGAGCAGGAGGCCCAGCGAACCCATTACAATCGCCAGGCAAAAGTCCGACAGTTCCAGCCAGTGGATCGGGTGATGGTGTTGGTACCCATGGCAGAAAGCAAGCTTTTGGCCCAATGGCAGGGGCCCTATGAGGTGGTTGAACCCGTGGGGGAAGCAACCTACAAGGTGCGGCAGCCAGGATGCCGGAAACAAGAACAAATTTATCACATTAACCTCTTAAAGCCTTGGCACCAACGAGAGGCGTGTGTAGTCACCCAAGAGACCTTGATCCAGGGAAATAATATGCAGGAGCAGATCAGGATATCCACTGATCTGACACCAAACCAGAAGAAGGAGGTAACTGAGATGATCAACCAATACCAGGACGTGTTTTCAACCAAACCAGGCCGGACCACGGAAGCATATCATCACATTATCACAGACCCTGGGGCAAAGGTAACTTTAAGGCCCTATTGGGTCCCAGCAGCAAAAAGGGAGGTGATCAAGGCAGAGGTAAAAAGGATGTTGGAGCTGGGAGTCATCGAAGAGTCCCACAGTCAGTGGTCAAGCCCGATTATGTTGGTGCCCAAACCCGATGGCACCACTAGGTTTTGTCATGACTTTCGCCAGCTGAATGAGATATCCAAATTTGATGCATACCCTGTATCGATGAGTTAGTTGACCGCCTGGGCAATGCCCGATTTTTGACCACCCTTGATTTACAAAGGGATACTGCAGATTCCCTTTGCCAAAGATGCGAAAAAAAAGACAGCATTCTCTACATGAGAGGGTCTGTTTCAATATACTGTTCTTCCTTTTGGACTGCAGGGGGCACCTGCCACCTTCCAGTGTCTTATGGACAAGCTCCTACAGCCCCATACCAGTTATGCAGTGGCATACCTGGATGATGTGATTATTTACACCCTGACTGGGAAACCCACTTAGGAAAGGTGGAAGCTGTTCTGGACATGCTAAGACAGGCTGGCCTCACAGCCAACCCAGCCAAGTGTGCTATAGGGCTAGCCAAGGCTAAATACCTTGGCTACATTGTAGGAAAGGGCATGGTCAAACCCCAACTAAACAAACTAGAGGCTATCCAAAATTGGCCCTGGCAAAATCGGAAAAAGCAGGTCCGGGTATTCCTGGGTGTGGTGGGGTACTACCGACGATTTATTCACCATTTTGCTACCAGAGCGAGTCCCCTGACAGACCTGATAAAAGCCCGGGATCCAGACATGGTGAAGTGGACAGATGCTTTAGAGAAAGCATTCATGGCTCTACGGACAGCCCTCTACAGTAACCCCGTGCTTATAGCCCCAGACTTCAACAAAGAATTCATTTTACAAACAAATGCATCTGAAGTAGGATTGGGAGCTGTCCTATCGCAGATGGTCGGAGATGAAGAACACCCAATCCTCTACCTTAGCAGGAAACTCTTCCTGAGAAAGCAGAAGTATGCCGTGGTTGAAAGAAGTGCCTAGCTGTGAAATGGGCCATGGAAACACTACGTTATTACCTTCTGGGACGACAGTTTACCCTTGTGACTGACCATGCACCAGTGGATGCAGCGAAATAAAGAGAAGAATGCAAGGGTGATCAGATGGTTTCCATCCCTACAGCCTTTCCAATTCACCATACAACACTGGGCTGGAAGCCACCATGGCAATGCAGATGGCTTGTCACGAGTACACTGCCTGACATCCCAAGTTGCCCAACCCCGTAGTGTTGAGCAGAGGGGGGGGATATGTGACAGGATCGGACCAAATGGCTATAGGAGAGAAATAGAAGGCAGATATATTAGCCCCAGGCTAAGTAGGTCCCTTTTCCCTGGGTAAGGTAACAGGGAAGGTTCCAGAACAATCAGGAACCTTCTGGAGACAATTAAGACAGATTGATTAGAACACGTGCAGCCAATCAAGAAGCTGCTAGAATCAATTAAGGCAGGCTAATCAGGGCACCTGGGTTTTAAATAGGAGCTCATTTCAGTTTGTGGTGTGTGTGTGTGAGGAGCTGGGAGCAAGAGGCACTAGGAGCTGAGAGTGAGAACGTGGACTGTGGGAGGACTGAGGTGTACAAGCATTGTCAGACACCAGGAGGAAGGTCCTATCGTGAGGATAAAGAGGCTGTTGGGAGGAGACCATGGGGAAGTAGCCCAGGGAATTGTAGCTGTCGCACAGCTGTTCCAGGAGGCTCTCTAGACAGCTGTGTTCCTCAGGGCCCTGGGCTGGAACCTGGAGTAGAGGGCAGGACTGGGTTCCCCTCAAATCTTCCCAACTCCCGGTCAGACACAGGAGGAGTCGACCTGGACTGTGAATTCAGAAAAATGGCCAAGCTGAGTGCTGCCGTGAAGCTCCAAGGCGAGCAAATCCACCAATAAGCGCAAAACCCATCAAGGTAGAGCAGGAACTTTGTCACGCAGGTAACTGGCTTCAGGTGCTCTAATTGGCTTCAAGTGCTTTAATTAATCTATAGCAAACTTTCTTCCCTCTACTGGGAATAAGGCTCCCTTCTAACACTCTCCTGCTGCCCTCTGGCCATGCTGTTTTGCAGCAGTCAAAAGGGCCTGTCAGAATGATCATAACCAATGGTGGAATAATATGGTGCAGTGCATCGAGTAAGCCACTGAAAGACAAGACCAAAAATGGGTATTTGAGATTTTGAAGGACATAATTGGATGTCCATTCTTGTGGCATCTGCCAGTTAAGGACAAACGTGGAAAATAGTGCCAGGAATTAATGAACAACTTAACAATTGGCATGGGTGTTTTTGTGAATTAATTAACAGATCCCCACCAAGATGTGAACTACAACTTCTCCAAAAATGAACCCAGCAAAAAACAGGCTGGTGACATTAAAGGAAGTGATGCTTGCAGTCAAACAGTTATGAAATGATAAAGCAGCTGGTCTTGCCAATATTTCATCAGAACTCCTAAAGAAGTCTGGATTAGTTCATGGTTTCATAGAGTTGTCTTAAAAGTAGGGCTGTCAAGCAACTAAAAAATTAATCGTGATTACTCATGTGATTAATCGCACTGTTAAACAATAATAGAATACCATTTATTTAAATATTTTTGGGTAATTTCTATATTTTCAAATATATTGATTTCAGCTATAACACAGAATACAAAGTGTACAGTGCTCACTTTATATTTATTTTTATTACAAATATTTGCACTGTAAAAAACAAAAGAAAAAGTATTTTTCAATTCACCTAATACAAGCACTGTAGTGCAATCTCTTTATCATGAAAGTTGAACTTACAAATGTAGAATTATGTACAAAAAAAACCTGCATTAACAAATAAAACAATATAAAACTTCAGAGCCTACAAGTCCACTCAGTCCTATTTCTTGTTCAGCCAGTCACTCAGACAAACAAGTTTGCTTACATTTGCAGGAGATAATGCTGCCCGCTTCTTGTTCACAATGTCACCTGAAAGTGAGAACAGGTGTTTGTATGGCACTGTTGTAGCTGGTGTCACAAGATATTTACATGCCAGATGCGCTAAAGATTCATATGTCCCTTCATGCTTCAATCGCCATTCCAGAGGACTGACATCCATGCTAACAATGTGTTCTGTTCGATAACAATCCAAAGCAGTGCGGACCAATGCATGTGCATTTTCATCATCTAAATCAGATGCCACCAGCAGAAGGTTGATTTTTGGTGGTTTGGGTTCTGTAGTTTCTTCATCAGAGTGTTGCTCTTTTAAGACTTCTGAATGCATGCTCCACACCTCATTCCTCTCAGATTTTGGAAGGCACTTCAGATTCTTAAACCTTGGGTCGAGTGCTGTAGCTATTTTTAGAAATCTCCCATTGGTACTTCCTTTGTGTTTTGTCAAATCTGCTGTGAAAGTGTTCTTAAAATGAACATGTGCTGAGTCATCATCCAAGACTACTATAACATGAAATATATGGCCAGAGACATACAATTCTCCCCTAAGGAGTTTAGTCACAAATTTAATTAACACATTATTTTTTTAACGAGCATCATCAGTATGGAAGCATGTCCTCTGGAATGGTGGCTGAAGCATGAAAGGGCATACAAATGTTTAACATATCTTGCACGTAAATACCTTACAATGCAGGATACAAAAGTCCCTTGCGAACCCCTGCTCTCACTTCCTGGTGACATTGTAAATAAGAAGTGGGCAACATGATCTCCTGTAAATGTAAACAAACTTGTTTGTCTTAGCGATTGCCTGAATGAGAAGTAGGACTGAGTGGACTTGTAGGCTCTAAAGTTTTGCATTGTTTTGTTTTTGAGTGCAGTTATGTTAAAAAAAACCAAACAACTACATTTGTAAGGTGCACTTTCACAATAAAGAGATTGCACTACAGTACTTGTATGAGGTGAATTGAAAAATACTGTTTCTTTTGTTTATCATTTTACAGTGCAAATATTTGTAATAAAAATAATATAAAGTGAGCAGTGTACACTTTGTATTCTGTGTTGTAATTGAAATCCATATATATAGAAATACATCCAAAAATATTTAATTCATTTCAATCAGTATTCTACTGTTTAACAGTGCAATGAAAACTGTCATTAATCTCAATTAATTTTTTTTAGTTAATCACATGAATTAACTGAAATTAATCGATGGCCATAATTAAAGTTTGTGACACCTGTCACGTTCTAGAAGGTTGGAAAGTGGGCTATATCATTCCTTTTTTCAAACAAGGAAAGTGATCAGTTTGTTCAAATTATAGGGGAATAACACTGCTGTCACTCCCAGGGAAGGTATTTACGATCACACTAGTAAACCAACAGGAATATTGTCTCAATCCCAAAATGAGAGACAATCAGTGTAGTTTCCATACAGGTGAATCTATAATCCATGCTATATATGCTTTTCAGACTGTTACTGAAAAATGACTAGAATGACAAAAGGAAGTTAATATGTTTATAGACTTTGTAGCAGCTTTTAACTCACTGCATTGATCAGCGCTGGTAATATTCCTATGCCAGTATGGAGTGCCAGAGGACTTTATGTGCCTACCTGAGGAACTGTATTGTGATACATTTAGCTGTGTGAAGGTCAACGGTTGCATTATAGACAGGTTTTCAGTAGAGTGAGGAGTATGCTAGGGATGCATTCTCTCACCTATGTTATTTAATGTTTCAACAGACAAAGTGAGAGAGACCAAAGTAGGAGGTGCGAAATTTAAAGATTTGTCTTTAGAAGATCTTGAATATGGGGATGATATTGCCTTACTTGGAGAGACTACTAATCTACTGCAGCTAATGCTGGAAGAGCTGCAAAAACTGCAGAATTTATGGGACTTAAGATCAATAGTGATAAAACCAAAACTATTCATGCCTCCTACAAAATGGAAACAAATGATTGCTAATGCTGCATGATATTGAATGGATGAATAGTTTTATCTATCTAGGTAGTTGATTGACAGCAGGAGGTTCTGTTACTGAAGAAGTCATGTGTTGGTTCAGTCTTGTATCAGTGGCATTCAGCATCTTCAAAGACCAACGAAGATATGAATGTTCAACGTGGTAGCGATGACAACTAAACTATATAGAGCAGAAACATAGCTGTTAAAAAGTTGAAGAGAGGAAATTAAACCCTATTAGTGTTAAAAGTTAAGGCATATTCTTAACATCCATTGTATGATTTTTCTCATAAACAAGGAGATACTTAGACAATCCTGGCAAGTTGCAGTCTTGCACTAGTTGAAAGCAAGATGGCTGCAATGGTGGGGTCATGTGCAATGTGCAGAAGAAAGGTAAACTATACAAAAAGTTTACAGAGCTGAGGTTGAAGGAAGTAGAGCACGAGGCCAACAACAAAGGAGGCTAGAAGATGCATTTTTGAGGGATTTAGGAAAGCTAAATCCTCTCATGCTGACTTTGGCTGAAAGAAGATGACTTGCAAGGGAATTTTCAAAATGGAAGTCCTTTCTGTGCGCCACCACAGTTACATCATAGGCATGTGAATCTGCTGTGCTGCTCCTGTGGGGAAGCTTAGACTTCAAATTGACCTGCTTCTAACTCATGTAAAACTACAAACTGCCTTGTCTTGGGGACTTTACTTTGAGTTAACTTCCTTGAGTTAAGAACACACCTTATTTTTCCTAGTGTAGACAAGACCCAGGTGGTTGGGAGGGGTCAAGACAGAAGGTGGAATGTAGAGTCTCAGCTCAATCCCTGCTCTCAGTGCTTGAAGCAGCATAGTGGTGGATATAGATCTGGTGCAATTTTTATCCCTCCTTGAAGCAGCAGGAGAACAAGAAGTGAGATTGTGACCCAGAGCTTATCTACACTGCAGTGGCTAAAGCGGCAGTGCTGCAGTTATACCACTGTAACCCTATAGCATAGGTGCATCCTACGGTGACAGAAAGCATAGGTGCCAACTTCTTCTGGCACCAGTGAGTGCTCAATCACCCTCTGCCCCTGGCCTCACCCCGACTCCACCTCTGCCCCGCCCCCATTCCAACCCCTTCCCCAAAGTCTGCCCCCTCCCTGCCCCTATTCAACTCATTCCCCAAATCCCCGCCTTCTCCCTTAAGTGCGCCACATTCCCGCTCCCTCCCAGAGCTTGCTACAGCTGTTTGGCAGCAGCAAGCACTGGGAGGAGCGGAGACACGGTGGGCTGGGAGGAGGCAGGGAGGCGATGTGGGGGGGTATGGGGCGGGGAGCTTGGCTGCCGGTGGGTGCAGAGCACCCGCTAATTCCCCCACTGTGAGTGCTCCAGCCCGGAGCACCTACGGAGTCAGCGCCTATGACAGAGAGAGATTTTCTAGTGCTGTATGAACTCCACTTCCCCGAGCAGTGGTAGCTAGGTCAACAGAAGCATTCTTCCATCAACCTAGCTGTGTCTCTAACCAGAAGTTAGATTGGCATAGCTGTGGTGCTCAGGGGCAAGAATTTTTCACATCCCTGAGCACTGTAGTTATATCCATCTGAATTTTTAATGTACACCAGGCCCTAGAGTCACGCTCTTGTCTTATACCATGTCTACACTTGGAGCATTCTGACGATATAGGTATACTGGTATATTATATTATACTGTCAAAGCACTCCTATTGTAGACACAGCATATACTCATAGGCACCGACTCATAGCCCCCCTATAATGCCTCTCCCTCCCCACAATACCTCCTGCCACCCCAGTGGACCCCGCCCATCAGCGCCTCACCCTCCCTCCCAGCGCCTACGAACTGCTGCAAACAGATGTTTCGCGGCCTCAGGAGGTGCTGGGGGGAGGTGGGAAGGAGCGAGGGTGAAGCGCGCTCAAGGGAAGGGGCATAACTGGGTGGGGAAGAGGCAGGGTGGCGGAGGAGTGGGGATGGGAAGAAGCAGGGCATGGTTGGGGCATTAGGGGAAGGGGTGGAGTGAGGGCGTGGCCGGGGGGAGCAGATTAGAAACTCAGCATCAATGCATATATGAGCAAAACTGTCCTTTTGCTGGTAATTTATTCCGTACACACACACGCTGAGCATAAATAAGCTGTACTGGCAAAAGTATAACTGCATCTATGCTAGGGCCTTTGGCCAGCACGGCTGTGTCAGTCAGGGATCCCACCTCTTCACATCCATGACCAACATTGTCATGCCAGCAGAATTCTGTAGTGTTGATGTGAACTAAGTCAGTGGTTCTCAACCGGTGGTCTGGGGCCCCCTGGGGGGCCATGAGCAGGTTTCAGGGGGTTCTCCAAGCAGGGCCAGCATTACACTCACTGGGGCCCAGGGAAGAAAGCTGAAGCCAACCGTATGGGGCTGAAGTCCAGGGGCCCTGAGCCCCACCACCTGGGGCTGAAGCCAAAACCTGAGCAATGTAGATTTGTGGGGGCCTCTTTGGCATGGGGCCCCAGACAACTGCCCTGCTTGCTACCCCCTCACGCCAACGCTGGCTTTTATATGCAGAAAACCAGTAATTGTGACACTGGTGAGCCGTGGAGTTTTTATAGCACTGGGGGCGAGGAAGGTCAGAAAGAAAAAGGTTGAGAAACCCGGAACTAAGTCACAATCTCCATTCCAGGCTTCTGCTTGTGCAGTGCAACAAGGCATTGGCACTTATTCAGGGTAGATCATTATCTCACAATGTAGATCTTATTTATTTTAATTTATAATGATATAAAACAGCTCTCATCTACTATTCTAGGCACCTTTGACACTATTAAAAATGCAATCAATATAAAATCAGGAGCAAAGTTTGAGGGGAAATTCCAGCAAAAATCCTCTCCTAATATAGCTTAGCAGGCAGGACTTTTCCTACTAAAACTCTCATCCCTCATAAAAAATGGCCCTACCATCTTCTTCAAATCCCTGGGTAAAAAGATCGGCTTTGCAGTATGCCCTAAACATCGAGAATTCTGAATTATTTCAGACCAACTGTGGAATCTTATTCAAAAATTAGTGCTCTTTATAGAGAACGGTGTACCACCAGCTGTCTGTTAACTGAGGGAGACTCCCACTGTATCACCTTTGCTGACCATAACTGCAGCAGTATGGCACTGGAGAAGTGATCCCTTAAGAAGGCAGGTTTCAAGTCATTTAGGATTTTACAGGCTAAAACCAATACTTTAAATTCCACTTGAAAAACCAATAAACAGCCAGTGTAGAACACAGTGGTCACATGATCCCAGTAACATGACACTTTCTAATACCTTCTACATCAACTCAAGTTTCAGGGTTAAAGTGTGGTGCAATATAAAGCACATTACAGTAATTCAGTGTTAAGGTGACAAAGGCATGAATCAAATCCTTATCAGGTTCATAGCCAAGAGAAATGGTAGCAATGTCTTGGGCAGGAGCAGGTGAAGAAAAGCATTCCTAGTCATTACTATAATATGATTCTCTAACTGCAGCTAGAGATCAAGTAGTACCTTAGTACTTACCCCTGAGTGCTGTCACTATGTCAATCCAAATTTTAGGCGTAGACTAGCTTCTAGACTAGACGGCCATATAGAAAACAGAAAGTGTTAAACAATAGTCTTAGTACAAATTAGATTCGCTGAACAGTTGTATACTATCAAAAAGTAGGCTAAAGGTAGGGAAAATATTTTACTTCTGTTCTTGCTACAGAAACATCTTTGCTTTTCTCTTTCTCTAAAGCCTGGTCTAAACACACAAGTTGTACCACGTTAATTGTTATGGTGTAGTTAAAGTGATATGATCTCTTCTAGTGTGGACATACAAGTGTAAAGATTTCATATGGTGGTATAGATGTTCCCATACAGGAAGGGGAATAAACTATATAAGGCACCTTTATACCAGCATAACTGCATCCACATTAGGAGTTTTATCGATTATAGCATTACTGGTAAAAAAACACACCCCCAACTGAGCTAATTATACCAGTATATAATCTGTGTGTAGGTATAACATTGTGCTTTACACGCTTCATGGGGGATGCTAATTCTGCTTACAGAGAACCTAACCAGTTTCAGTCTTGAAGATTTGAATCAAACTCTTTTTTCATGCTATAATATGCTTGCTTACACTTCATTAAAGAGCACCCTTTCTTGATAAAATAGTTTTCATCGCCCGTCAGCATAGAGCATCTTCACCAGATGCACTACAGTGGCACAGCTGCTTCAGTGCAGTTCTGCCAATGTAGCACTTCCAGTGTAGACCTGCCCTCTGTATTACTTTTTCAGCTAGGTCAACAATACTTATAGTTTGGAACAATGCTGCCCAATTGGATTGGCTCCTCAGAAGCTAGAAATAGTTTCCCATGACTACAAGTTGCAGTCAGCTACGTTGTATTGTCAGATCTTGTGTACAGATTGTTTTGTTTGAGATCATTAATACTTTTTTTTTTTTGGATTTGTAGATTCAACCCCATTACAATGTTAATTGAAAAATAAACAATTACTTTTATTCCCATTCATAGCTTATAGGGCCAGAAGCACCCACTGTGATGCTCTGGTGTGACCCACTGTATAACACAGGCCCTAGAACAGAGGTGGGCAAACTACGGCCCGTAGGACCATCCTCCCTGGCCCCTGAGCTCCTGGCCTGGGAGGCTCGCCCCCGGCCCCTTCCCACTGTTGCCCCTCTCTCGCAGCTTCAGCTCACTGCACCGCCAGTGCAATGCTCTGGACTACGAGCTCCTGGGGCAGCACAGCTTCAGAGCCGCGGCCTGACCCGGTGCTCTGTGCTGCGCAGCGTGGCTGCCTGTCCTGGTGCAGCTGCGCCGCCAGCCACCAGTGCTCTAGGCAGCACGGTAAAGGGGCAGGGGGGAGGTTGGCTAGAGGGTAGGGGAGTTTGGGGCGTGGTCAGGGGCCGGGGGTATGGATAGGGTTCGGGGTGGTCAGAGAGCGGTGAACAGGGGGGTTGAATGGGAGCAGGGGTCCCAGGAGGGCAGTCAGGAAGGAGAGGCAGGGTTGGATGGGGCATTGGGGGGCAGTCAGGGGCAGGGGTTCCGGGGGTGGTCAGGGGACAGGGAGCGGGGGGGTGTGGATGAGGCAGGGGTCCCGGGGCAGTCAGGAAGGAGAGGGGGGTTGGATGGGGCAGGGAGTCCGGGGGCAGGCAGGGGACAGAGAGCGGTGGGGTGAATGGGGCAGAGGTCGCCGGGGGGGCCATCAGGGGGCAAGAAGCGGGGGGAGGACAGATAGGGTGGGGGCACAGCCTCCCCTAACCAGCCCTCAAGACAATTTCAGAAATCAAATGTGGTTCTCAGGCCAAAAAGTTTGCCCGCCCCTGCTCTCGGACTTCCCTGAATTAATTCCTGTTTGAATTAGAGTGGGTTTCTTAGAAAAACATCCACTCTTGATTTAAAAATTTCCAGTGATGGAGAATCCACCATAGGCCTTGGTAAGTTGTTTCAGTGGTTAATTAACCACTGTTATGCCTTCTTTCTAGTCTGAATTTGTCTAGCTTCAATTTCCAGCCATTGGATCGTGTTATGCCTTTGTCTGCTAGATTAAATAGCCTTCTATTATCAAATTTTTCTCTAGGTAGGTACTTGTATACTGTGAACAAATCACCCCTTAACCCTTTTGGTGAGCTAAATAGATTGAGCTCCTTTTTTTTCCCAATTCTTTAATCATTCTCATGGCTCTTCTCTAAACCATCTCGAATTTTTCAACATCCTTCTTAAATTTTGGATTCCAGTCTGGACAAGGTATTGCAGTAGTGGTTGCACAAGTGCCAAATACAGAGGTAATGTAATATAATCTTTCTACTCCTACTCTTGATATTTCCTGTTTATACATCCAAGTATTGCATTAGCCCTTTTGGCTGGAGCGTAATAGTATTGTAATCATATTCAGCTGATTATCCATAATAACTCACAAATCTTCTTCCGAGTCACTGTTTCCCAGGAGAGTGAGTCCCCCTTTTTGTAAGTATGGCCTACATTCTTTTTTCCTAGATGTATAAGTTTACATTTGGCTTTATTGAAACACATATTTTTAGCCTGCACCCAGCTTGCCAAGTGACCCAGATTGCTCTATCAGTGAACTTCATTATTTGTCATGCCTCCAGTCTTTGGGTCATCTACAAATTTTATCGGTAATTATTTTGTGTTTTCTTCAAGCTCAATGTTAAATAGCATATGGCCAGAATTTGCTTTGTTTGGGACTCCACTAGAAACACACTCACTTGATGACAGTTCCCTATTTACAATTACATTTTGAGACCTATTGGTTAAGTAGTTTTAATCAATTTAATGTGTATCATGTTGATTTTATATCATTTTAGTTTGTTAATCAAATTGTTATGTAGTACCAAGTCAAATACCTGACAGAAGTCTAAGTATATTACATCAACCTGGTAGCAGTGCTGCCTATGCCATCTGGCTTCTCATTTAGGTGAAGTTCTACTGATGAAGGCATCTCTTCAAGATAATTAAGTCCAAAGCAGACTGCAAAGAATTACAAAGGGATCTCACAAAACTGGGAGACTGGGCAACAAAATGGCAGATGAAATTCAGTGTTGATAAATGCAGAGTAATGCACATTGGAAAGCATAATCCCAATTAGACATACAAAATTATGTGGTTTAAATTAGCTGTTACCATTCAAAAAAGAGATTGCGGAGTCATTGTGGCTAGTTCTCTGAAAACATCCGCTCAGTGTGTAGCAGCAGTCAAAAAAGCCAACAGAATGTTAGGAACCATTAGGAAAGCCATAGATAATAAGACAATAAATAGCATAATGCCACTGTATAAATCCATGGTATGCCCACACCTTGAATACTGCATGCAGTTCTGGTAGCCCCACCTCAGAAAAGATACATTAGAAATGGAAAAGATACAGAAGAACTACAAAAATGAATTAGGGGTATGGAACAGCTTCCATATGAGAGGAGATTAAAAAGACTGGGACTGTTCATCTTTGAAAAAACAAAGGGGGATTATGACATAGATCTGTAAAATCATGAATGATGTAGAGAAAGTGAATAAGGAAGTGTTATTTACCTTTTCATATAACACAAGAACCAGGGGTCACATGATGAAATTAATAGGCAGCAGGTTTAAATCAACACAAGGAAGCACTTCTTCACAGAATGCACAGTCAGTCTGTGGAACTCATTGCCATGGGATGTTGTGAAGGCCAAAAGTATAACTCGGTTCAAAAAATTAGATAAGTTAATGGAGAATAGGTCCATTAGTGGCTGTTAGCCAAAATGGTCAAGGATGCAACCCCATACTCTGGATGCTCCTAAACCTCTGACTGCCAAATGCTGAAGCTGGATAATAGGGGATGGAAAACTAAGTAATTGCCCTGTTCTGTTCATTCATTCCGAGGCATCAGGCCTGTCCACTGTCAGAAGACTGGGTAATGGGCTAGCTGGACCATTGATCTGACTAATATGGCTTATCTGATGTTCAGTCAGTATTTATCTGTTTGTTCACCAAATGTTTATGTTCATCACCACAGAAATCAATACATTATTTAAATTGGTCTAAATAATTTTATTTTGATATTTTTGTATTTTTTATCTTTTAATTTTTTTATGTCACTATTTTTTTAATAAATGAAACATGTTTGCTATAATTGACATACAGTTTTTAGGGTTAGCTTCCTAAAAAACTATTTAACTACTTTTGAACCTTTTTCCCAATTTTAAAAGTATCTTATTTATTTGCAGTATGCCATTTCCTTGTTCATTTTGTGTCTTCTGTCTTGTCTAGACTAGGAAAAAAGGTTCTGCTTATGTTATTAACTGACCTATTAAATAGAGCTAAAGGTGTTAAACTGGGACTACACTTGTGTTAAATTGGGTTTTTTAATCATGTTGAGTTAGCTTGATTGACTAAAGTATCATTTTTCCTAGCAGAGACAAGGCCTGATCCAATTCCCATTAAAATAGATTCCTGTGGTTTAAATGGGAGTTTGAATGGTCTCTAACCTGTTTACAGAACATGTATTTTTCTAGTAATTGTCTTATTTTATATTATGAACCAAATTCTGACATTCCATCACAGCTGTACATACTTACATACCAAAAAAGAAACTGCAGCAAGAAGTTGGAGCAGAAGGTAGAAGTTAATTTTCCTCCACAGTGAATATTGCAAAGGGGTAGTTATAAAGTGTAGGTGATGGCATATAATCTACATGTTTATTTACATATACTGGTTGTTACTTCGATCAGGCCATAGCCCTGACACACTTCCCTATGCAAATTATTTTTACTCTTAGCAGGTACAGAATGCATAAGGGGGCTATGAATAAGGATGAACTCAATCAGAATATAGTTGCAATTGGTGTTGCTTTTGTATCTATTAGTTTTCCCATGCCTCTTTCCATAAACCAGCCAGAATTTGTTTCTGTGATTTTAGTTTTCCTTAAAAAATTAAACAAAATACACCATGCCTAGGAAATTACATACCAAAAACCTACATTAAAAGAAAGTTATTTTGATTGCAAAGTTTGGTTTGCAAAGTAGGAAGTTAGGAAATACCAGAAGAGAATCTCCTGTACAGCCTAATTTGACACCCTTTTGCATATACCCTTTATGATACAGTTTTTAATTACATGATTACATGCTTTTTCTACATGATCCATACCTCATTCAGTACAGAGGTTTGATGGACAAAGGGGAAGAATTAAGATTGCAAGGGTAAGTGAATCTGGCATTACTAACTTTTGACTTGCACGCTAAGTAATTTTCTTTTAATGTAGTATTTTTAATATGTAATGTATAAGCAGATTGTATCTCATTTTCGTGACCCCCTTACACTCAAGTGTTATGTGGAAGCCAATAGGTAATGCTGCCTCAGAAATGCTGCAAATTAAACTTGTATTAATTAGTGTAAAGACTCTATTGGTCTTTGTGGTCCTCAGCCTATTTTTAGAATGAGCCAGGACCTTTTGTTTAGGATTGGACTAGCAGCTCAACAGTAATGGCCTTTTATATATGAAGATATCATATATGCATGATTCCTATGCTTTATTCTTAGTGCCTTTGCATGAGACTGCAATATCTTTGGTTCTTGCAGACATTGTTTTAACTCTTAAGAGGAGTGGGAGCAGGTAGCAATGAAGCTGTTTCATAAGAACGGCCATACTGGGTCAGACCAAAGGTCCATGAAGCCAAGTATACAGGTGTCCTCTGACAGTGGCCAATGGCAGGTGCCCCAAAGGGAATGAACAGATAGGTTATCATCAAGTGAGCTATGCCCTGTCACACAATCCCAACTTCTGGCAAATATAGGCTAGGGACACCATTCCTGCCCATCCTGGCTAATAGCCATTGATGGACCTATTTTCCTATCTAGCTCCCTTTTGAACCCCATTATAGTATTGGCCTTCACAACACCGTCTAGCAAGGAGTTCCAGAGGTTGACAGTGCATTGCATGAAAAAATACTTTCTTGTGTTTTAAACCTACTACCTATTTATTTCATTTGGTGGCCCCTTGTTCTTGTTTTATGAGGAGTAAATAACACTTCCTTATTTACTTTGTCATGTCACCATTTGCCAAATAAAAATGCACCCTTGCAAAATTCCAATCCGTTCTCTCTTGTCTGTGTGGTTCGTGAAGGACCTCTGATCCAGGGCCTGCACCTCGTTGCACATCGCATGTGCAGTTCTAGTTTATTCAGGCTCTTATGCTATACCTATTCCTTTTAGTAACGAAATTGCTGTCTGAAAGCAAGTCAGTGAGAGGCAACTGCTCCCACTATATTGTGTGGAAAGTAGACCCTTATACTGCAATAGATCTGAAAACATTGTTTGTTAAAAGGTAGAAAAGCCTCCTTGTTCCGCTTCCTGCAGTACAACAAGGAGTAGGGAGAGAGTGGACACTGAACGCAGGAGCGTCTGTTCATTGCTCTTGCCGTAAGGAAAGAAACATTGCATGGGCTTCCTGTGACTCAAGTACCTTTACAGCCCCCGAATACAGGTGTAGTAATGTCCACAAACCCTCCCCCAAGAGCAGTTATACAATTGCCGCGAGGCGACAGTCCAGAGCACGCAGTGTCCGATCCGACTGCGAGGGATAGATTCGCCGTAGCACGCAGCGCAACACGTCCCTTCTCGGACCGAAGTGACCACTTGCAGGCAGACACTACCGCTCCCAGCATGCAGTGCTTCGGGGAGGGGGGGGGCACCGTTCCCAGCACCCATTGCTTCGTGGGACGTAAACGACCTGGTGTTCGACTCCGCGCGCTCACGGCCGAGGAGTGCGCCGTCTGCGCGCCTATGTGACGTCAATTAAAGTACGCCCCGAGTTCCCGAAATTTAAAATAAGTCCCATGCTGCACCACGAGCCGCGCGAGCTTCCCGTTGATTGGCTGCGGAGGCGCTGGCGCGCGGTTCAAAGTTGTCGAGGGAAAGGGGCGCCCTTGGCTAGGCGCGTAGTGACGGGAAGCGGCTGGAGCAGCTTGGCGGGTGGCGACGGTGGGCCAGGGTGAGTCCGGGGCTGGGGAGAGAGTCTGCGCGCCAATCGCGGCGGGCTCCGGGCCGGCCGTTCCCCCTTTCCCGGGAACCCCTCCTGAGCTCGGGGCTCCTTTGCTGAGCGATGCTCCCTCTCAGGGGCCTGCTGCCGCCGTGCTCGGCGCCGGGTTCCCTGTGTGAGCGGGACTCGGTGCCCCGCGGGGAGGGGGCGGAGGGAATGATGCTCCCCCCGCCCGGGCTGTCGGGGCAGGGCTGTAGAGCGCTCGGGGGGCGGGCTGGGGCGCCGTCTGTTGTCCCTTCAGCTCTGCCCGCGCGCCGGGGAGCAGCCAGTCTGCACTCACCGCTTCCGTCCCCTCCGCAGGCTCCCCGCGCCGAGACAATGGCGACGGCGGCCGTGAGCTCCCAGGGCGGCGCTAAGAAAGAGGAGAAAGGCAAGAATATCCAGGTGGTTCTGAGATGCAGGTAAGCGGGTCCGGTGCGCCCCGGGACCGCTCCTCCTGGGCGATGGGTGCTTCTCTGTTACAGTCACGGGCAAATAGCTAGTGCTGGACGGCATCCAGATGGGCCTGGTGAGGAGGCTGCCAAAGACTCCTGGGGTCAGAACTGTGTAAAGCATTAGAAGGGACGATTTAATGGAGAGGTAGTTATAGCTACGGGGGCATTTTAACTAAAGCCCCTATATTTAAGTAAAAAGAAAAGGAGGACTTGTGGCACCTTAGAGGATAACAAATTTATTTGAGCATAAGCTTTCGTGTAGCTCAGGAAAGCTTATGCGCAAATAAATTTGTTAGTCTCTAAGGTGCCACAAGTCCTCCTTTTCTTTTTGCGAATACAGACTAACAGGGCTGCTACTCTGAAGCTTACCAAATTAAGACAGGTTTCAGAGTAGCAGCTGTGTTAGTCTGTATTCGCAAAAAGAAAAGGAGTACTTGTGGCACCTTAGAGACTAACAAATTTATTTGAGCATAAGCTTTTGTGTAGCTCACGAAAGCTTCTGCTCTAATAAATTTGTTAGTCTCTAAGGTGCCACAAGTATTCCTTTTCTTTTTACCAAATTATGTTTCTCCCTTCAAAGAAAATAAATGCCTGAACTATGTTAAAGTAAGACTAATTGGACAACTTAACATTAGCCTAACAGTTAATTCCCTTACATGACAGCATTATAGTACAGTTTTTTTTTAAACTCTTTTCTTGTAGTTTTCCTCTCTTCTTTGAGAGCCCTCTCCAGGTGGGGTTCAGGAGACAGAAAGTCTTTGTGGATGGGAACCACACCCTGTTTCATTGTCAAGATGTAGATTTTTCTGCCCTTAACCTCTTTCCTGCCAAAGAATGGCCACTTAACTAGGTGATGGCCCATTTGCTAGCCTTTTGTCTCTGGAGAACCAGTTTGTGACTGCTTTCCAGATTTGGAATACGTTTTAGGCCTTGTCTACACTACACGGTTTTGTCAACAAATGTCAGCTTTTGTCAACAAGACAGTGGAGGTGTGCACACTGAAATGCTTCTCCACGCGATGTAACTACCTTGCTATGCCGACATAATAAAACCACCTCAGCAAGAGGTGTAAGGTTTATGTCAGTGTAGTTAGGCCAACGCAATGTCTGTAGACTCTGTGTTCCTTACATTGGTTGTTAGCTGTCAGTTCCCCTGGAGGGGCCACTGGGAGCCAGGTCCAGAAGCCCGGGTGTCTGCTACCAGTGCTCTGGGCTGGGAATGGTGGGTGTCTTGTCAATTTCCCAGCTCTGGAGCTGTGAAATTGACATGGCTGCCTGGCTCCCAGCAAGGAGCAGGCAGGGAGTGCCCAGGAAGTCGGGACAGCTGGACCCCACTCCCTGGGTGTAATTTTTTTTTAACCCATTTACTCTTTTGGCCTTCATGACATCACCTGGCAACAAGTTCCACAGGTTGTGCATTGTGTGAAGAAGTATTTCCTTAGGTTTGTTTTACACCTGCTGCCTATTAATTTCATTGGGTGACCTTGGTTCTTGCATTATGTGAAGAGGTAAATAACACTTCACTTTCTCCACACCATTCATGATTTTATAGATCTCTATTGTCATCTCCCTCGATCATATCTTTTCCAAGCTGAACAGTCATTTTCTTTAACCTCTTCTCATACGGAAGCTGTTCCATACCCTTATTAATTTTTGTTGCCCTTTTCTGTACCTTTTCCAGTTCTAGTATATCTTTTTTGAGATTGGGCCACCAGAAGTGCATGCAGTATTCAAGGTTTGGGCATACCATGGATTTATGTAGTGGCATTGATGTATTTTTTTATTATTATGATTATCATCATCTATCCCTTTCCTAATGGTTCCTAATTTTGTTAGCTTTTTTGACTGCTGCTGCACACTGAGTGGATGTCTTCACAGAACTATCCAAAATGGCTCCAAGATCTCTTTCTTGAGTAGTGTCACTGTGCCTCGGTGGGTCACAGCTAAGAATACCAGATTCAGGACAAAGCGCTAAAAAATAGCGCAGGCTCACCCCAAACTTGTGGTTATTCTACCATTAGCTATACCAAGCCAGTAACAAAAGTTAACTTCTGTCCTAAGTTCTTTCAAAGCTGTGCAACCACTCGGCAGCCTATTAAGCACCATGAAAGCGCTCAGGGCTGTGGCGGAAGAGATGCCTCTCCCCCAGCCCCAGACCTGTTGTGAGAGAGCTTGAGGGGAGTCCTCTCTCCCCGCCATAGCCCCAGGGCAGCCTGTCCAAACCCCTTATCCCCGGCCCCACCTCAGAGCCTGCATCCCCATCCGGATTCCCCACCCTCCCCCGTGGTACCCTAACTCTCTGCCTCAGCCCTGAGCTCCTCATCCCCAGCCCCATTCCAGAGCCTGCACCCCAACCCTCTCCCCTGTCCTTAGCTCCATCCCACAGTGCAAACCCCTCGGTCCCACCGCCTCCACGTGAATTTTGTTATGTGCACCAATATGGAGGTAATGTGAGACAAAATTCATTCTGCACATCTCACTACACTGGTTCACATGAAGTCAAAGATGCAGTCTCCTTAGGCATTCCAGCACTTATTTCCTCACGCGGACACTAGCCTTTATGATGAGTGGTTATTGAAAACCAATTTAATCAAATAAAGGGTCCTTCTGATCTCAAGAGATTAGCCAGGTCAGTATATAACTCAGATCTTATCCAATAATCGCTCTGTTGTCAATAGTCTAGTAACTTTTGGGGGAATTCTGCATGTGCGCAGAATTCATGTCCCCTGCAGATTTCTTTCCTCCCCCCCCCCCCCCTCAGAAAAATGACTTTCTGACAGGGAAGCAAAGGAAAGCTGCAAAAGCAGTCACACACCACTCCCTAGCAGCACGGGTACATAGTTTTAGGCACCCCGGAGCAGCTGATGGGAGAGGTAAATCTCTGTGGGGCTGGGGACACCCCAGCCAATGGCTCCTACCCTGAGCCGGGATCAGCTGCTAGTCCTGGCTGGATTGGAGGCAGGAGAGGTTGGGACTTCCTCTTCCCCTGCAAGGATTGGCTGGGGCTGTGTCAGACCCACCTTCAGAAACCTCCCCCAGCTACAGGAAGCTCAGCATCCTCCCCTGCTTCCTGCCCCCATCACTTCTCAGCTGCGGGGGAGGGGTCATTGTATGGGGAGCATCTGGACCTCGCATACCCAGACATCCTGGCCAAGCCTCACTCCATACACCCAGAACCCCCAAGTGCTCCATACTTGAACCGCAACCCACTGAACCTCAACCAAATGCTTTCAGACCCCCTGCCTCCAGCCCTGCCCCGAGACCACCCCCCACTGAGCTCCTTACACTCAACCCCCCAACCTGATGAGCCCCACCTCTCTGCACCACTCTGAGCCCCCACATCCACTGACCTCCCCAACTAGTTGCAATCAAACCCTCTACCCCACCAAGCCCTACTCCCCCAACACCAGACTCTCCCACTGACCCCTTCAAACCCAGACCCATTTGCTGAGTCCCAACCACCTTCACCTGGAAGCCTCTGCAGAGTCCCATTGCCCCTGCACCTGGAACCCCCCAACAAGCCTCCGTGCATTCAGATCCTCCACACACCTAGACACCCCCCTCACACGCTGAGCTGCCTGCACCCAGATTGTCCCACACAGAACCCTCTCACCCCACACCTGGATGCCGCCACACAGCCCTTTCACATTTGGATCCTGCCTAGTTGAGCCTGCCTGCCCGCCCCACACCTGGGTGGGGAGGCTGCAGGGTGATCTCCCACCTTTGTGCAGCCAGTGGCCTGTGCTCCCCACTGCCAAGCTGAAGCATCTGCATTTATTTATTGACAAATAAAACTTGCAGAATTTTGGAGAATTTTAAAATATTGTGCACATAATTTTTAATTTTTTGGTGCAGGATGCCCTCAGGAATAAATAATTAAAATCTAAAGCTTTATTTATAAAGAAGGGGAGGGTTACAGTCATTGCAAAGTTGGTGTGTCAGGTTTGAAGCAGTGATGGACTAAGTTCCCTCGGAGCTGCTGCGGCGAGAGAGGACTGGGGGAAGTTCTCTCTCCCAACTGCAGCCCCAGGCAGTCTGCACCCCAAACCCCTCATCCCTGGCCCCACCCCAGAGCTCGCACCCTCCAACTCTCGGTTTGCAAAAACTTTTTGAAAGTTATCCAAACAGCACTTTAACGTTAATAGTGAAGATACATGAAAGCGCTGCCGTGGCAGCGCTTCAACATGGCTATGTAGTTGCGGCACCAGCTCTGGGACCCCCCTGAGCAAGGAAGTTGCAGCCTGTAAAGTGGCAGCGTAGATAAGGCCTAAGACGTCCACAGGAAGACTTGCGGTTGGGACAAGTTTCTTCTGTGGCGCAGTATGAGAGTCCATTGCCCTTGATGGGCCATTATCACAAAGCTGTCTGGCTTCACCTGGTGGGTGTTACCCCAGGAACAAACACATCTGGGATATAGATCTATATAGTCAATATTCATTACTTCAGATACAGTGATGATACATGGATATAAACAGGATAAACATACTTAGCAAATCATAATTTTTCCATTGACATCTTACATGATACACTTTGTACAAGATTTATTGCAATTGTATAACAATGGTAGCAACAATGATATATAATGGTCATATGTCAATCAAGTAGTAACAACTAATTTAGACCCCATCATTTTGTATGAATAGCTGGGATTATGTTTTCCAATATGCATTACTTTGCACATCAACACTGAATTTCATCTTCCATTTTGTTGCCAATCACCTAGTTTAGTGAGATCCTTTTGTAACTCTTTGGAGTCAACTTTGGACTTAACTATTTTGAGTAATTTTGTACCATCTGTAAATTTTGCCACCTCACAGTTCACCCCTTTTTCCAGATCACTTATGAATATGTTGAACAGGACAGTATAGATTTTTGGGGGACTTTGCAATTTACCTCTCTCCATTGTGAAAACTGACAGTTTATTCTTACCGTTTTGTTTGCTGTTTTTTAACCAATTACTGATCCATGAGAGATACTTCCCTCTTATCCCATGACTACTTATTTTGCTTAAGAGCCTTTGATGTGGGACCTTATTGATGGCTTTCTGAAAGTCAAAGGACGCTATATCCACTGGATCACCATTGTCTACGTCAGGGGTTCTCAAACTTCATTGCACATGACCCCCTTCTGACAACAAAAATTACTATACAACCCTAAAGCCTGAGCCTGGGAGGGCCAAAGCCCAAGGGCTTCAGCCCCCTGCAGGGAGCCTTTATCTTGAGCTCTGCCATCCAGTAGTGAAGCCCTCAGGCTTCAGCTTCGACCCCAGGCGGCAGGGCTTGGGCATCGGCCCCGGGCCCCAGCAAGTCTAACACCAGCCCTGGCAACCCCATTAAAAAGGAGTTGTGACCCACTTTGGGGTCCCGACCCACAGTTTGAGAATCACTGGTCTACGTGTTTGTTTGACTCCCTCAAATAATTCAAATAGATTGGTGAAGCAAGATTTCCCTTTACAAAAGCAGTGTTGGCTCTTCCTCGACATGTTTTCTTCATCTGTTTGTCTGATAATTCTTTACTACAGTTTCAGCCAATTTACCTGATACTGAAATTAGGCTTATCCAGCCTCTATTTGTCAGGATCGTCTTTGGAGCGTTTTTTAAAAAATTGATGTTACATTAGCTGTCTTCTGGTACAGAGATTGATTTTTAAGTAGCAGTTTACATACCACGGTTAGTAGTCTGCAATTTCATATTTGAATTTTCTCAGAACCCTTGGGTGAATACAATCTGGTCATGGTGACAGATTGCTGCTTAATTTACCAATTTGTTCCAAAAACTCTTCCACTGACAGCTCAATCTGGGATAGTTCCTCAGATTTTTCACCTAAAAAGAATGTCTCAGGTGTGGGAATCTCCCTCATGTCCTCTGCAGTGAAGATTAATGCAAAGAATTCATTTAACTTCTCCACAAAGGCCAGGTCTTCTGTGAGTCCTCCTTTAGCAACTTGAGTGTCCGGTGGCCCCACTGATTGTTTGGTAGGCTTCCCTTTTTTAATAAATAATTTAAAAAATAAAATTGTTAGTTTCTGTGTCCTGCTACTTACTCTTCAAATTCTTTTTTGGCCTTTGTAATTATACGTTTACATGTGATTTGCCAGTTTATGCTCATTTCTGTTTCCAATAGGATTTAATTTCCAATTTTTAAAGGATGTCTTTTTGCTATTGCTTCTGTTTAACCATGGTGGCATTTTCTGATAGTCTTATTGTTTGTTTTTATCAGGGGTATGCATTTAGTTTGATCCTGTATTTATGGTATTTTTAAGTAATGTCCATGCAGCTTGCAGGCATTTCACTCTCGTGACTGTTTCTTTTAATTTCTATTTAACTAGCTTCCTAATTTTTGTGTAGTTCCCCTTTTTGTAGTTAAATGCTTCAGTGGTGGGATTCTTTGGTATTCCCCCCCCAACTCCCACACAAGAATTTTAAATTTTAATTATATTATGATCACTAATATTTAGCAGTTCAGCTATATTCACCTCTTGGATCAGATCCTGTGTGTCACTGCGGACTAAATCAAGAATTGCCTCTCCCCTTGTGGGTTCCAGGACTAGCTACTCCAAGAAGCAGTCATTAATGGTGTCTAGAAACTTTATCTCTGCATCCAGTTCTGAGGTGACATGTGTCCAGTCAATATGAGGATAGTTGAAATCCCTCATTATTACTATGTTTTCAGATTTCAGTCACTGTCAAAATCCTGATCATGTGGTCGGTAGTATGTTCCTGCTCCCATACTCTTATTATTCAAGTATGGGATTTCTTTCTATGTAGATTCTATGTTACAGTTTGATTCATTTGGGTTTTTACTATATTTGACTCTGTTTTCTTTTACATATAGTGCCACGCTTCCACCTCCATGCTTTCCCTAGCCTCTGTTTGTCAGAGGGTGGAGATGGATGGCAGGAGAGAGATCACTTGATCATTACTTGTTAGGTTCACTCCCTATGGGGCACCTGGCATTGGCCACTGTTGGCAGACAGGATACTGGGCTGGGTGGACCTTTGACCTGAACCAGTATGGCCATTCTTGCGTTCTTATGCAGGGATCAGCAACCTGCGGCACACGAGCTGATTTTTAGTGGCATCCTGCTGCCAGTCAGGATCCTGGCTGCCAGCTCGGGGTTCCGTCCATCCAGGCCGCAGCGGGATGAGCGGGGCTGGCAGCCGGGACCGCTCAGCCTACTGCCAGTCTGGGGTTCCATTGGAGGCGGGGGCAAGGGGCTTGTAAATGTAAAATTTATTACTGGCACATGAAACTTTAAATTAATAAAGATTTGGCACATCACTTCTCAAAGGTTGCCGACCCCTGTTCTTGTGTATTCTTATGTTCTTAGTACAGCCTACTCTGTTATTTCTATGTCTTTCGTTCCCTGGTATTACTGTGTCCCATTGATTATTGTTATTCCACCAAGTTTCTGTGATGCCTATTATATCTATATCCTCATTTAATACCAGGCACTCCAGGGTTGCCCATCTTAACATTTAGATTTCTAGAATTTGTGTACGAATGCTTGTAAAAATTCTCAATATTTAGTTGTCTTTCTTTGTGATGACTGAATGGGACCCTTTTGTTTGACTGTTTCTTTTTCAGTTCCCAGTGGCATTTTATCACCTTCTATCCTCTTCTCTTAGGAAATAGAGTATCCCTTTTAATAAATCCTCCACTAAGGGATGTCTTGGTCTGAACCTCTGCACCTCTCTGCTTTCCCCATCCCTCAATTTAAAAATTGCTCTGATCTCTTTATTTTTACATGCCAACAGTCTGGTCCATTTTGGTTTAGATGGAGCTCCTCCTTTCCCAAAAAGTTCTCTAGTTCCTAATCACCTATATCCCTCCTCCCAAACCATTATCTCTTCCATGTGTTGAGACCCTGCAGTTTTGCCTGTCTTAACTGGCCCTGCATATAGAAGTGGAAGCATTTCAGAGAATGTTACCATGGAGGCCATGGACCTCAACCTTTTAACTAGCATCTTAAATTTGGCCACTCGACCTCTCTCCTACCATTTGCTATGTCTCTGGTACCTACATGTATCATTACCACTGGCTCCTCCCCAGCATTGCACATACATCTATCTAGATGTCTTGAGAGGTTTCCAACCTTTGCACCTGACTAGCAATTCACCATGTGGTTTTTCTGGTCTTCACAAACCCAGCTATCTATATTTCTAACAGTTTAATCCTCCATTACTATTGTCGGTCTCTTCTTAATAAATGGGGTTCCCTCTTGTCACTGCAAGAGGATACCATGGCATCTGGAAGGAAGATCCCAACTATGGGATTATTTCCCTTTGCTCCAGCTTGATGTTTGACTTCCCTGAGATGTTCATTCTCTTCAACAGCACAGAGGCTTTCACACCCCGGGTGGGACTGCTCTACTGTGTCCCTGAAAGTCTCATCTATGTACCTCTAGCTCCCTTAGCTCCTCAGTTCAGCCATTCTGGTCTCAAGAGCCCATACTCTGTCTCTGAGGGACATAAGTTTCTTGCTCCAAAGGAATACATATGCCACCTGCCCACAAGACAGCTAATCTTACATGCTGCATTCAGTGCAAAAACTGGATAGCCCCCACTTTGCTGCTGGACTTCTGCCTGCATTATTATTACTCTTGCAGGGGTTTGGTTTTGTTAATTGTTTTGGGGGGGCATTATTGGCCTAAAGTCAGTCTGTCTGTTAGGTGTACATGGCTCTCATGCTCTCTGTCATGCTCCCTCTCAAAACTACCATGTTTGCTGCTGCTGTTCGTTAGCTTCTCTGGTTGCTTAGGAGCTAGTTTTTAAACTCCTGTTCTCCCTGAATTAGCCATGCCCCCTTGTCAAGGGACTAGGGATCCAAGGATAGAACCTCATTAGTAAACTCTCAGCCTAGCTAGCAGGCTGCTTGGCTCAGCACTCAGCCCCCAAAAGAGACCACACTGTAAACTTCAATCAAGCAGGCACACAGCAAGCACGCACACAACGAACAGACAAAAATTCTGTTCTGCCTCCTTCTCACTAAACATCAGTATATAGTTTAGTTGCAAATATGTATCACCTGGGCTCCATAAGTATAGTATCAGGGTTATTCCCACAGTTCTGGACATCCCTATAACAACCTGGAGGGATAGCTCAGTGGTTTGGGCATTGGTCTGCTAAACCCAGGGTTGTGAGTTCAATCTTTGACAGGGCCATTTGGGGATCTGGGGTAAAAATTGGGGGTTGGTCCTGCTTTGAGCAGGGGGTTGGACTAGATGACCTCCTGAGGTCCCTTCCAACCCTGATATTCTATGAAAGAACCTAGTCCCTTGGACTGAACTCCATTCCAGGACTCTATAGTAGCTTCTGTCCTTTGAAGACAGCAACTCATTAAATGACAAATCATATTTCTATCAAGCTTCCCCAAATCCCTTAAACTTCTTCTCTCCACCCTGCCCTTTAGTATCTGGAAAGCTCTTTTGCTTTAAACACACACACACACACACACACACACACACAGTTAAGTGCTTGTGAATAGGTCTTCATAATGGAAATAATGTATCAGCATTAAAATGGTTCTGATGATAACTACTGCTCTATTTTATAAGCATTGTAAATTTACATGGTGCCTTAAAAATTGGGTAAGAGATTCTTTGCCCCAAAGGCCATCAACGTGGGATGAAGTTGAGTCCCTCTTTTCTCAATTGTATGCAAGCAATCAGTCCAATGAGAAACATAGTCCATCCCCCATATTAAACCAACTTTAGTAGAAGTTTAGCTACTGTATAACCATGTTGGACAGCTTCTTCCATTGCCTTTTTAGCTAACCTAATTGTTTCCTGGTCTTCGCTCTCGGTGAAAGGCTATTCACAAGATTAATAAAAATGTGTACTTTAGGGTATAACCTACTAAAGAAGAAATCCTTTCCCTCACAGCTCCATGTCAGAACACTATACATTTGGGCACGTGCTTTGTAGGAGGTTGGGCTTTTTCTTCAAACTCTGGATGATGGCCAGTTGAGAAGTCATAATAACTGACTTGATGTATTGCTAGGGATCCACGGTGGATCACGCTACATTCAAGATTTTCTTATAAAGATGTTTACAATAAGAATTATGCAGTATATTTAACCATTAGTGAAATATAATTTGGCATATTGTTAGATAAACTGACAAGTCTAAATAAAACTGCACTTTTTAGTTCATTAGTTATTGTATGTGTGTCTCCTGTGTTCTAGAGGCAATAATCTTGTTGAAAATGCATGCACAAACAGCAGAATAGCTGCAAACATGCCAAATATCCATCAAATACACTCTTTAGTGGTTTGAAGATAAATGGAGGAAACTTCCCCTAGATTAAGCAAATACATTTTGTGGTTTATACTGCATAAGCACTATGCTGCTTTTGGATTTTTAAACCAAAATACAAGCACCACTTAGCCAAACCTGATTCATATGCTTGCTGATGAGAGAAATGTATTCTTAAATCTTGTCTTTTAGGCCCTTTAATGTGTCGGAGCGCAAAGCAAACGCCCATGCTGTTGTAGATTGTGACCATGCAAGAAAGGAAGTTAGCGTTCGTACTGGAGGAGTAACTGATAAAACAGCAAGGAAGACTTACACGTTTGATATGGTAACTGTTCTTTGAGTCACTGACTTCTAGATGTCTAAATAATCAGTCATGGAATTGAAATATGTGCTAACCTCAACTGGTGAAACACATCAGAGTGTAGCTAAATGTGATCTACTGACTGTGCCTCAACAGGTCTTCGGAGCTCAAGCAAAACAAATTGAGGTGTACCGGAATGTTGTCTGTCCTATTTTGGATGAAGTTATTATGGGATACAACTGTACCGTGTTTGCGTAAGTGCCCCAAACTACTTTCTTAACATGTAACTTCAGTTTCAAGTATTTACTTTTAATCTTCAAATTCTGCCACACAGTTATGGCCAAACTGGTACAGGAAAAACCTTCACAATGGAAGGGGAGAGATCACCTAATGAAGAATATACATGGGAAGAGGTAAATCTGACCTCCTATTAAAACCTCGTTAGCTGAATTGTAATTCAATGCGAGTATATTGTACAAGACTTAGCTGTAGATAATGAAAATGTGGTTGGAATTGGTCTTTTGCAAGTACTCTAAAGCTCTCATTTCAAACTCACCTACTCTAACATTAAGAGTTTACCATTAAACATCTTTTTTAAAATTATAAATATTCTCTTAGATAAACCTGACTTTATTTCAAATCTATCTGCATGTTCTGAAAATTATCCTATGAAAAATGGTCTATTTGTGTCAAACTCTAATCTTTAAAACAAGTTAAGTTGATTTCCCTAAACTTAATTCTCCTCTTTATTCCCACCGTCCCTTTGGTCTTTTCTTGGCACTGGTATTTAATAAACTCATCTGTGCTTTAATTATAGGATCCACTAGCTGGTATAATCCCCCGTACACTGCATCAAATATTTGAAAAACTTTCAGACAATGGTACGGAATTTTCTGTGAAAGTCTCCCTGTTGGAAATCTACAATGAGGAGCTTTTTGATCTTTTGAATCCTTCTCCTGATGTAGGGGAGAGACTGCAAATGTTTGATGACCCACGTAACAAGGTACAAATCTGAATTCTAAAACTTAAGTGGGGCTCTTGGAATGACTAAATAAAATGTGTAACATAAAATCCTGTCTTGACAGAGGGGTGTAATTATCAAAGGATTGGAAGAAATAACTGTGCACAACAAGGATGAAGTGTATCAGATTTTAGAAAGAGGAGCAGCGAAAAGAACAACTGCAGCTACTTACATGAATGCATACTCTAGGTACAAAACTTTCCTCTTATAAGATGTATTTATTTATTTATTTTTAATGTAACAAACCTGGTGTGACTTTTGAAATTACACTGAACCCTGCTTGAGCTTGTGGTCCCCATATTAGTTTAGGCTCTCAAGATTAGGGCTCTACTGTGGCTTTGTAAGTCACGCCTCTATCATCCTGCAAAATGTGGAGAGTACAGCACAACACAGGCACACCTGAAAGCATTCTGCTTTTGGAAGACACAGGCAGGCAAAATGCCTGCGGGGTCATATACCTGGAAGCAGCTCTTACAGCTCTTTTTGAGGGGCTGTTTCTAGACCAGGCCTCCTCACTCACTTATGATGTCCAGTCAACACAAGCATCAGAATGCTACTAGACCTCTGCCAAGATGCACAAGGGGGAAAAGAACATTCCTCGGTATGGTGCCTAGAATAACAACACTTAATAGTAACTCAAGTATTCAGTTTAGCTTTTGAAGCTTTGTGATAAATGCCTGGCTAGGCAAAAGACAAACAAAAAGCCCGATTGCCAGGAGTATGTGAGTGAAAAGTGTTTTGGGGGTATGTTCTAATATGAACTGAAACAAATTCCCTCTGCAACATAGGCCTGGTTGATATAGCTATGTTGGTCAGGGACATGAAAAATCCATATCCCTGACCGACCTTAGCTATTCTGACCTAACTCTCAGTGTAGACATAGCTGTGCGACTGTGATGTAACTACCATCGTTCGGAGAGGTAGAGTTCCTACATAGATTGGGGGAAATCCCTTCCACCAGTGTAGAATATGTCTATGCTGCAGGGTTATTCTCACATTGTAGCTATGCAAATATACTGTTTGTTGTGTAAATTACCTACAGAGATCACATACTTGTGTGCTGTAGTCACTTAGCTGATAGGCCTTTCTTGGAAAGATAGTTTCCTTCTCTCTTGCTACCCTTCTGTCAGCAAGGGAGGATGATATAAGGCACCCTCTCGTTAGCAACTGTAAGTAGCGCTGCTTAGTTAGCCAATGATGGTCTAGGATTTGTTACTAAGCAGTCAGATGGAAAAACCCTATTGGGTGATCCAGTTCATATCCAGTGCAAACACAGGACCCTCTATTTTCCCACTCCAACACTTGAAAATTTGCTATTTGGCTGGGAAATGGGAATGTGATAGAATTTGAGTTTTGCTGCATGCCAGTGCAGAATAAATACATATATGTGTGTAATATATGTGTGTAGCCATACCACTTTGTGTTTCAGAGTAGCAGCCGTGTTAGTTTGTATTCGCAAAAAGAAAAGGAGTACTTGTGGCACCTTAGAGACTAACAAATTTATTAGAGCATAAGCTTTCGTGAGCTACAGCTCACTTCATCGGATCACGAAAGCTTATGCTCTAATAAATTTGTTAGTCTCTAAGGTGCCACAAGTACTCCTCTTCTTTTTGCAAATACAGACTAACACGGCTGCTACTCTGAAACCTGTCAAGCTAAAGTGAGCTATAGCTCACGAAAGCTTATGCTCAAATAAATTTGTTAGTCTTTAAGGTGCCACAAGTACTCCTTTTTTTTTTTTGTCAAGCTAAAAATAAGTCCTAAGCTCTACTAATGTCTTAGATAAAAACATGACTTTTAAATTTTTATTCCTGAATACTGCTTGCTTGTATTTACATAGCTTGGATAATAGGAGAATCTGAAAAGTATTTTTATACTGTACCTGTGTGTACCTAGTGCATTGGTTACAAACACAACAGGGCACATTCGTTTTCTTTTTTTAAAGTTTCCATAAGTTGTGTATAAAAATATTTGTAGAGTTTGTTGCTTTTATTTCTTCATAAATTTTTTTCCTGAAACCTAAACATTAGGCTGAATTTTCTGATACTGCCCCTTCTATGTTTTAGTATGAGTGCTTTTCAGAGGATCTCATTTGTAAAGTGCCTATTTAGAAGCGTGCTTAGTAAAATAAGATGATCTATTAGGAAAGTGCCCATCTATTTTTAAAAAAAAAAAAATCAATGGGCCAAACTTATCCCTGGTACAAGTCCAATGACATCAGTAGCACTTGTGAGCTGTAGCTCACGAAAGCTTATGCTCTAATAAATTTGTTAGTCTCTAAGGTGCCACAAGTACTCCTCTTCTTTTTGCAAATACAGACTAACACGGCTGCTACTCTGAAACCTGTCAAGCTAAAGTGAGCTATAGCTCACGAAAGCTTATGCTCAAATAAATTTGTTAGTCTTTAAGGTGCCACAAGTACTCCTTTTTTTTTTTTTGTCAAGCTAAAAATAAGTCCTAAGCTCTACTAATGTCTTAGATAAAAACATGACTTTTAAATTTTTATTCCTGAATACTGCTTGCTTGTATTTACATAGCTTGGATAATAGGAGAATCTGAAAAGTATTTTTATACTGTACCTGTGTGTACCTAGTGCATTGGTTACAAACACAACAGGGCACATTCGTTTTCTTTTTTTAAAGTTTCCATAAGTTGTGTATAAAAATATTTGTAGAGTTTGTTGCTTTTATTTCTTCATAAATTTTTTTCCTGAAACCTAAACATTAGGCTGAATTTTCTGATACTGCCCCTTCTATGTTTTAGTATGAGTGCTTTTCAGAGGATCTCATTTGTAAAGTGCCTATTTAGAAGCGTGCTTAGTAAAATAAGATGATCTATTAGGAAAGTGCCCATCTATTTTTAAAAAAAAAAATCAATGGGCCAAACTTATCCCTGGTACAAGTCCAATGACATCAGTAGCACTTGTGAGCTGTAGCTCACGAAAGCTTATGCTCTAATAAATTTGTTAGTCTCTAAGGTGCCACTAGTACTCCTTTTCTTTTCACTTTATCAGTGATTGTCTTGCAAAAAGAACAACAGTTGGTTTTATTGGGATGTCTGTTTTAAACTGACTGACTTATTTTGCAGTCGTTCACACTCTGTGTTTTCAGTCACCATACACATGAAAGAAACTACAATAGATGGAGAAGAGCTTGTTAAAATTGGGAAACTAAACTTGGTAAGTATCTGCATTAAACTCCAGAGTTCTATGAAGGTGACAATCCTAGAATAACAAACTAGAAGAAGAAAATGTTTTGCCTCGTTGTCTCATTGAACAGCTGACATTAATTCACAGGAGAGGCGCTTAGGCTATGTCTACGCTGCATTTTTGTTGTTAATACTTTTGTCAGTCAGAGGTGGGGGGGAAGCGCGAAACAACCCCTGACCGACAAAAGTTTTAATGACAAAAAGCGCCAATGTGGATAGTGCTTTCAGTGGGAGATGGTCTACTGCCCCTTGTTGAGAGTGGCTTTATTTTGCTGGTAGGATAGCTCTCTCCTGCCTGCAAAGAGCAGCTACACTGCATACCTTATAGCAGCATTGCTGTAGTAGCACAGCTGTTCTATTGCAAGGTATGCAGTCTAGACATCGCCTTAAATGCTTTTGAAAATCCTACTAGGTGTGTCTGTACCTTCTTAAAAATCTGGCCCTATATTGTTAGACCATTCATTTTTGTGTCCTGCATAAATAAGTAGTGGGTGTGACTGAGTAGTATACGTCTGTATGTAGCGATACCAAATTCAGTTTGTTTCGTGAATGCTATTTTGACTGTAAATATCTGTGCCTTCATCTTGGACTGGTATTCCAGGATGTGTCAGGAGAAATACTTGCACCCAGCAGAGGACTAACAATAGAGAGCAATCTGGAGTCATTAATCTAGATGGTCTTCTATTCAAATGGAAGCACTATAGAATAACTCTGCTGTCTGTAGCCTAGGGGAACCAGCTTTACCAGATTGGATTGCATGGGCCTGTAATCAAGCAACAGATTGAGGTGTTTCAGAGTAGCAGCCCTGTTAGTCTGTATTCGCAAAAAGAAAAGGAGGACTTGTGGCACCTTAGAGACTACCAAATTTATTAGAGCATAAGCTTTCGTGAGCTACAGCTCACTTCATCGGATGAAGTGAGCTGTAGCTCACGAAAGCTTATGCTCTAATAAATTTGTTAGTCTCTAAGATTGAGGTGTATTTCACAGAATTAAAAAAACAGGTTACGTGATGAAATTTATAGGCAAAATTTATAATATACATTTACGATACAAACGAGGACTTTTTTGTTTTGGGGTTTTTTTTAATACAATGCACAATTAACCTGTAAAACTTACTGCTGTGGGATATTGTGGTTGCCAAAAGTGTAACTCGGTTTATGAATTATCCAGTTCTTTTTTGGAGGATGGGTCCAACAAGGGCTATTAGCTAAGATGGTCAGGGGCACAACCCCATACTTGGGGTGATCCTGAACCTGTGATTATCAGAAGCCAGGAGTGGAAAATGGGGTGGATCACTCCATAAATTCCCTATTCATAACTGCCACCCTAAAGGCCTGATACAGGCCACTGTTGGAGAAAGATGGACCCTTGATCTGACCCAGTATGCAGTTCTTATGTTTTTATGAAGCCATTGAGCAGAATATACAATAAACACTCCTAAGTCTTAGGAAAGCTAGGTTGTATGCATGGTGGCATATTACTATTTTGCAAAAAAGAAAAGGAGTACTTGTGGCACCTTAGAGACTAAGAAATTTATTTGAGCATAAGCTTTCGTGAACTATAGCTCACTTCATTGGATGCACTCCTTTTCTTTTTTGCGAGTACAGACTAACACGGCTGCTATTCTGAAACCTGTTAATATTTTGGTAATCATTCTTTATCTTCAACTTTATAAGATAGGAGTTGTCTGCCTTTTGCACTCTCATGGCAGTAAGTTACAGATTTCATTTTTTTCTCCTTTCAGGTTGATCTTGCAGGAAGTGAAAACATTGGTCGTTCTGGAGCAGTTGACAAAAGAGCTCGTGAAGCTGGAAATATCAATCAGTCTCTGCTTACTCTGGGGAGAGTTATTACTGCTCTTGTAGAAAGAGCCCCACATATTCCATACAGGGAATCTAAACTCACTAGAATCCTGCAGGATTCTCTTGGAGGACGTACAAAAACATCTATAATTGCCACAGTTTCTCCTGCATCTGTAAATCTTGAGGTAAAGACTGGCAAGCTGATCCATCCGACATTGTCGTTAGTGGGACACTTATTCCAGCAGTCTGTAAATTATACAAAAGTTCAAATGAAGTACTAAAATCTTAAACCTTCATCTTGAGGTCATGTGTCTGTCTTTGTACTTTTATACAGGAAACTTTGAGCACTCTAGAATATGCACATAGAGCAAAGAATATCATGAATAAGCCTGAAGTTAACCAGAAGCTGACAAAAAGAGCTCTCATTAAGGTAATTGTCTAGTATGCTTTCACAAATTGAAGGCTAGTTAAATTTATTTCTGTCAGGTCAGCCAAATTGCCGAGAATTAGCATGGTTATCATTTCATCCTGTCCTGTAGGCACCATTTTAGTGATGAGTGGGGTGTTCAGTCTTAAGGATTTAATCTCCCTACTGATTCAGCTTTTGCCCCTTTTGCTGAAATTGCCAATCAGAGTACTGGTTACAGCTTTTGTTGTGGACGCCTGTTCACAAGGAGGTTTAGACAGCTGACTATCAGATGGTAGCAACTAAAATCTGGCAAAATATTAACACAATAGGTGCCTCAACTTGGACACAAGCATCCCAGTGTCTCATATGGTAGATAAGTCAGTAAGGTTTGACAAATAACACAGCATGTCAGATAAAACTGACCCTTAGTAAGGGAACTTTTATAGGTGATTATTTTAAGATATTAGACACTGCCTAATTAAATTTTACTGTTGAGCACTGTCGCTTTACACCTAATCAAATGTATTTAATGAGAGGTTCTGCAATGCTGTAACTGCTTTCAAGATGTGAAACTAAAAGTACTAACACTTAAAACATTATTTTACCTTTCTTATAAAATTTTTCTTAAGGGCATGTGTAACATCTTACAGCGTTACAGCCACCTGCTAACTCGAAATCAAAGTAGAGATGTAATTTATCAAACTGGAATCTTCAGTCTTTTACAGATCATTTTTGTTACAGGAATATACAGAGGAGATTGAACGCCTGAAACGAGATCTTGCTGTTGCACGAGAGAAAAATGGAATCTACATTTCTGCTGAAAACTATGAGTGAGTCCTTGACTATTGCAAAACCCGGTGTGTCAAGCATGGCAACCACATCCTCAAATGTAACATAATTTATAGGAGCATTTGTACCTGTAAGAACTGCGGCTAGTACAAAGTCAGTCTCTCTAAACCAGTAGTCTCCCAAACTTTTCAGGGTTGTGACCCCACTCCCGCTTACCCCTGTCTGTGCCCATCGGGGCCAGGAGCAAGGGCTGGGGGGGGGGGGGCTGGGAGCACAGCTGGGGCTGGGGCCAGGAGCAGAGCAGAGCCACAGCTGGGCCACAGTGGAGACTAGCAGCCGGGCCCATGGCTGGATGTGGCTCTGCTCCCAGCCTCAGCTTCAGGAATGGAGCTGCGGCTGAGGGCAGATGTGGAGATGGGGGTGGGGCCAGGAGCCAGGATGCAGGTGGGGCTGGGTGGTGCTCCCTCCTCACCCCTCCTGGAGGCTGGCCCAGGCCCTCAAACGTTTTTCTGCGCCAACCTAGTGGGGGCATGCCTTACAGTTTGGGGACTTCGCTCTAAACTCTTATCTGCCTCAGAATACCTGTGAGTGCGTTGGTCAATAAATAATGCATCTGAAGGAAGAAACACAAGGTTCTTCATGTACACTATACTGTCTAAATCAAACTGCCATCAATCTTTGTTGCATTTGAATGAATAATACTTATTATGGATGTATTAGCAGGAGTGTTGTAAGCAAGACATGAGAAGTAATTCTTCCACACTACTCCACACTGATTTAGGTCTCAGCTGGAGTATTGTGTCCAGTTCTGCGTGCCACATTTGAGGAAAGATGTGGATAAATTGGAGGAAGTCCAGAGAAGAACAAAAATGATTAAAGGTCTAGAAAAATATGACCTATCAGGAAAGATTGAAAAAATTGGGTTTGTTTAGTCTGGAGAAGAGAAGACTCAGAGGGGACAAAACAGTTTTCAAGTACATAAAAGGTTGATACAAGGAGGAGGGTGAAAAATTATTCTCCTTAACATTTAAGGAGAGGACAAGAAGCAATGGGCTTAAACTGCAGCAAGGGCAGTTTAGGTCGGACATTAGGAAAAACTTTCTATCAGGGTGGTTAAGCACTGGAATAAATCCCCTAGCAACATTGTGTAATCTCTATTATTGGAGATTTTTAAAAGCAGATTAGACAAACAGCTGTCATGGATGGTCTTAATACTTAGCCCTGCCATGAGTGCAGGGGACTGGACTAGATGCCCTTTCGAGGTCCCTTCCAATGGTATATGGAAACTAGGATAAAAATACCATTAAGATAACCATGCAGCATGAGAAGCATTAGGTAACTATTAAACCAATCATGTTACACTTATTGTTTTAGAGCTCTTAATGGAAAAGTGACAGTTCAAGAGGAACAAATTGCAGAGTATATTGATAAAATTAGTGCCATGGAGGAAGAAGTGAAAAGAGTAAGTGAAGTCTTTTAACAATACTCATCTGCAAACAAGAAGTTGGGGGGGACAACTAGATCAAAGGGAGGAGCTTGATGTTGTGATATTTTTAGAAACTCCAAACCTATCACTGTGAGTTTACATCTTGTAAATCTAAATTTTTCTGATGATGATTGTAGTTCTTGCATAACTGAATATGTTCAATCAGAAAAGAACAAAGGTAGAGCTGTCTGAAACTCAGGATTTCTTGTTTGCAAGAAATTGAGATCAACTTGGTTTCCAATTTGGACTTAAACCAGTTTTTTTCCATAATTTTGACAAACCAAAAATCCTGGGGGGAAAATTATTTCAAAAGCAAATGCATGGTGTTTCTGAAACAGGATAGCCTAGCAGCTGCTGAATGAAACTGACATTCTTGTCAGTTTTGCCATTGCCAAGGAGCTCCCAGGGCTGCCCTGGAGCACATATCCTGGCAGCCTATCCCAGGACCTCCAGGCTCCTGACTGAATGTTTTGGAGCCTGGAAGTTCTGAGAACCCCAGTCAAGTCAGATTTCTTATGGCTCCCTGGTGTGTAGCTGGGATCTTATATTCTGGAAGCCTGGCAAGGTGGGGTTGCCCTATAGTTGTGGTCCCTTGAAGCCCAGGTAAGTTGGAAGGGAACCAGACAAGTTTCCTAAAGAAAACCTGCCTGGCCAACAGGGTTCTGATGGAGCACTGTCTGAGATTCAACAAAAGTTCATCTAACCAGTCTCAATTTTGCAATACACTTTGGTTCCAGCAAACTGGCATTTTGTGACCAGCTCTAAACAAAGGCTGTTTGTATACCAGTGGTACTTTAGGGAGCTTAGTCAATATGCTTAGTCAGTTTGTGAAGCTGAAGCTAAACTTCAAACCTCCTAATCAAAAATAATAATTATTTGGAAGGGAAACCCAATGCCTAACTCCCTAATAAGTGTGGCTTTTCACTTTGGTAACTTATAACAGCGTAATGCAATATTACACTTGGTTCTTAAGCTTGCCTTAGCTTAAAATTGCTCTGATGGACTTTCAACAAAAAATCGGACTCTTAAAATGTTCTTTTCTGGATGGATTAGCGATTACTTTTCAGCGTTTGTGTGAGAAAAGGTGACTTTTCATTGCACATGTACATTAGGCTAAATCTGAGAATAAGAAACCTTATTTTCCAAGATTTGGAACTACAAAGCTATCAAATGTTGATGTTACAAGTCTTGCCTTTAGCTAAATTAAGTAATATTAATTGAATCTTTTTCCTCCAGGTATTTGGTTAGGCTGATTTTAATGGGAGAACCTTGAGTGGATGTAATTATTATAATGCAGAACTTTTCCTTGTGATTAATCATATTTTCTTGCTTTGGAGAAAAGTGTCATTGGTACTTGTTTTGAGACATACTCAAGTTTAGTGTAAAAGGTCTCAAATATCAAACATACTGCTTAACTGAGACTGCATTTGTAATTGACCAGTAATCTGATAATTTGGCATAAGTCACATTGTTGGGGAAGAAGATATTCTTCCTAATGAATATATGATTTGGAAGTATGACTAAATTGCTTTTCAGATTTCTGAAAAGCAGTATCTCCTCATTAACTTCTTTATTTCAATTGCACTTTAGGTCACTGAGCTGTTCATGGCTAATAAAAATGAACTTGAACAATGCAAAACGGATCTGCAGATCAGGGCAAGAGAACTGGAAGACACTCGGAAAAACTTGCAAGAAACCAAGATTCATCTTGAGGAGGAGGAATATGTGGCTTCAGCTTTGGAGAACACTGAAGAAAAGCTGCATGGCGCTGCTAGCAAGGTTATTGCATTTCTGATAACTAATTGCATATGTAACTTCCCATACTCTCTAAGCAATTCTATCGATAATGTGCTTAATTTTTAAGGGAATGATTTGTGAAAACTGTACTGGTACAGTATCTTGCAAGCTGATCTTAAAACTGAAGACTGGAACAGACTTATGAACTGACCCACTCCACAGTGATGGGGAGGGGACATCACTTGAGATGGCAAGTTTGTTTGTGACAGTTTGATGGTTGACTATTCACTAACCAGTATGCTGCCTTCCTCAACATCATCCTGCCCTAAAAGCTCTGAGCTCCAGTGTCATCCAGTCTGCATCACCCCAGAGTGCAGTGAACCAGCAAATGCTTATTTTATATGGCAACTCGAGAGATGACCTCCAGCCCTAAATGGGATAAACTCTCCCATAAAACTATGGGGGAGAAGTAGGGTGCAAACACTTACTTCATAGAGGAGGTCTGCAGTAAAGTCCTATAACCTGTTGTACTAACTGAGTGAACTGCTCGCCAAACAGTGTTACATGCCACTGTTACGCTTTGGGGCATATTGATAACTTTATGCTTAGTACTGCTCTTAATTCTTACTTACAAGTCACTTACAGCAGTGACTTGCTGTAGAAAACTTTGCTTTTTCTTCAAAGTGATAATTCCTGTATCTATATTTACCCAGCATAACTCTTCTTTACCAATATTCCTGTTGAGTTCTTTCTTGTAACAAATGGAGATGGTTTATTTGCATTGGCTACTCCTGTGGGAATTCTGCGCCACTGCACATGCACAGAATTTGTCCCACGCAAATTTCTTTGCTTCCCTGCAGAAAAATGACTTTCTGACGGGGAAGCAAAGGGAACTCACAAGAGTCGTCATGCAACCCTCCCAGCAGTATGTTTCGGGTGCCCAGGGCAGCTGGCAAAGAGGTAAATGACTGTGGGACAGGGGGTGGGACTGGGGAAGACCCGGCTGGTGGCTCCTACCCTGCGCCAGACTCAGCTGCTAGTCCTGACATCCGGAGATGAGTCAAACCCACCCCCAGATTTCTCCCCCAGCTTCAGGAAGCTCTGCAAACTCGCCTGTTCTGCTTTCTGCACCCATCGCACCTCAGCTTCAGGGGGAGGGATCCCTGTACATGGAGCTGCTCCCCCATCAGCCCAGCCCCCATGCATCCAGACGCCCACATACTCGGAACCTCCTGCTGAGCCTCACCCCCCCACACACACACACACCCTCAGAAACTCCACCCCCCGATGAGCCCCACTCCACCTGCATTTGGATCCCCACCCCACCAAGCCCCAACCAGCTGCACCTGTATCCCCACTGAGCCCCACTCCCACAGCATCTACACCCCACCCTGATGATCCCCAACCACCTTCACTTGGACCCCCTGCTGAGTCTCATTACCGTTACACCCAGAACCCCCCAACAAGCCCCTGTGCATCCAGATCCCTCAATGGTTGCCCGCATCCAGATTGCCACACACAGAGCCCTCTCAACCCACACCTGGATCCCGCCACACTATGCCCCTCCACACTTGGATCCTGCCTTGCTGAGCCTGCCCGCCCACACTTGCTGTACCTAGCACAGAGAGGCAGGGCGCTGGGGTGTTTCTGGGGCAGGTCTGGTCCTTGCTCTGTGTCAGGATTGGGTGCAGCCTCACCACTGAGTTCATGTCCAGGAGGGGGAAGCTGCATAGTGATCTCCCACCTCTGTGCAGCCAGTGGCCTGTGCTCCCCGATGCCATGGTGGAGCCTCCATATTTATTTAACTAATATTATTTGCAGAATTTTAAAATATTGTGCACAGAACTTTTGGGGTTTTTTGGTGCCGAATTTTTACGTTTTTGGCACAGAATGCCCTTAGGAGTAATTGGCAGGCAAAATACATTGTCAAATTCTATATTATTCACTACAAAAGTAGTGGGAAACCACCTAAATGACAGAGTCCTACACCTATTTACACTTCAGAGAGGTGATGCCACCATGCTCCTTCACTTCCTATTGTCCTATTTTGGGGACATTGGTTGCTGGGATGTTAACGCCTTGGTGTGTCTCTTCTCAAAGTTGGTAAGAGTAAACAACGTCTTGTGTGCAATTTTCTGAATGCCTGAGCACTTGATCGTAATTTATATAAGGATTAAGAAATTAAATGTAGTGATATACTAAGCATGTTGATGTAAACTCTTGGCTTCCCTTCTCTAGGGATGCAACTCCTGCTTTAAACAATATGTTTAAGTTTTCATCATCTAAGTAAACAAAGACTATAGTACACCCTTCGATTATGTTTTGAGGCTGAAGGTGGTTCATCTGAAGATTGACAATGTAACTTTTTTTTTTTTTTAGTTGCTCAGTACGGTTGAAGAAACAACAAAAGATGTGTCTGGTCTCCATGCAAAACTAGATCGTAAAAAAGTAGTTGATCAACACAATGCAGAAGTCCAGCAGAGATTTGCAGGACAAATGAATGTTCTGTTTAGCAAAATACAAGATTCTGTTAATGAGAACAGTTTGAAACAGCAACAAATGATAGAATCTTACACTAATTTAGTTGGTAAGTGTAACAAATTTATATCAGTCTATCTTCTGACTGCTAACATGAACTCTATGCAGCAGAAATACCAAAGATTTTCCTAAAATTGATATGGCATGACATAAGGACCAAGCTTTACCTAAAATACTAGAGCTGAATTTTGTCACACCAATGGTAGTCCAAGTTGAGCAAGCATATCCATATAGTAAAGGTTATGTCCAAATGTCCACTTCAGTTTGCTGTGTTGTGGGCAACACTTGTGATTGATGAGAGGCACTGTTTCTGGCCAGAGCAAACTGTTCTTATCCTACGTTTCAGAATAGCAGCCGTGTTTAGTCTGTATTCGCAAAAAGAAAAGGAGTACTTGTGGCACCTTAGAGACTAACAAATTTATTTGAGCATAAGCTTTTGTGAGCTACAGCTCACTTCATCGGATGCATGCAGTGGAAAATACAGTGGGGAGATTTTATATACACAGAGAACATGAAACAATGGATGTTACCATACACACTGTAATGAGAGTGATCAGGTAGGGTGAGCTCTTACCAGCAGGAGAGGAAAAAAAACCTTTTGTAGTGAAAATCAAGGTGGGCCATTTCCAGCAGTTGACAAGAACGTGTGAGGAACAGTAGTGGGGGGAATAAACACGGGGAAATAGTTTTACTTTGTGTAATGACATATCGACTCCCAGTCTTTATTCAAGCCTAATGTAATGGTGTCCAGTTTGCAAATTAATTCCAATTCAGCAGTCTCTCGTTGGAGTCTGTTTTTGAAGTTTTTTTGTTGAAGAATTGCCACTTTTAGGTCTGTAATCAAGTGACCGGAGAGATTGAAGTTTTCTCCAACTTGTTTTTGAATGTTATAATTCTTGACGTCTGATTTGTGTCCATTTATTCTTTTACGTAGAGACTGTCCAGTTTGGCCAATGTACATGGCAGAGGGGCATTGCTGGCACATATCACGTTGGTAGATGTGCAGGTGAACGAGCCTCTGATAGTGTGGCTGATGTGATTAGGCCCTATGATGGTGTCCCCTGAATAGATATGTGGACATAGTTGGCAACGAGCTTTATTGCAAGGATAGGTTCCTGTGTTAGTGTGTTTGTTGTTTCAGAGTAGCAGCCGTGTTAGTCTGTATCCGCAAAAAGAAAAGGATTACTTGTGGCACCTTAGAGACTAACAAATTTATTATGCGACCCCCAAGCATGCACAAATAAATTTGTTAGTCTCTAAGGTACCAAAAGTACTCCTTTTCTTTTTGTTTTTGTTGTGTGGTGTGTGGTTGCTGGTGAGTATTTGCTTCAGGTTGGGGGCTGTCTGTAAGCAAGGACTGGCCTGTCTCCCAAGATCTGTGAGATTATTGGGTCATCCTAGTACCACATTATTAGCGTATCCTAACATGAACCCTTATTCTCTTATGGTGTAGGACTCTTGGGGAAACTCTTTACAAAGTTTGTAATGTTCTGTTTACCTTTGTAGGTGACCTTCTGTCTGCCAGCTCTTCAACCACTAATATTATTGCATCAGCCGTATCTTCATCTTTTGCCTCTGTTGTGGAAATGCTGTCTGCTGAAACTTCTTGGGTTTCTGAAAAAATACTAGAACAGGAGACTCTATCAGTAAAAAATAAAGCTGAGTTGAAGAGATTGATGGTTAGTTAATTTAGATGCTCTTGAGTTATTTTGGGAATATGGATCTTTCTTACTCTTAAAGGGCCTCCATGAACTTGGTCTAGTCAATTTAATAAAAATAACTTTCAATTCAGTAGCTGTCTCAGAGCCCTCAATTGCATGGTTATTGAATCTATAGGGCTTGAAGTAAGATAATGGGGGCAGTCACACCTGGGTCATTGTTGCAGGCTTTTTAGAAGTAGGTTGGTATTGTCTTATACTCTGTTCACATGTTCAAGACCATCTTCCCAAACAGAAGGTCTGGAAACTTTTTTTTTTCCCTAATTGTTGAGATTCTGGAGCACAATTCTACAGCAAGGGAGATTCTGGAGCAAATTTTGCAATTGCAGAACACATAGGGCCCTGAATATATTCAAATGAGTCTGAATAATCTCTTGCAGTCTTGAATTGAGGAGCTGTCTGGTATTTAATTTTTTTTTTTCCCCACCATCCTTTCTAGGAAGAGCATAAATCTGGAATGGAAAGAGCATTAAGTAGTCTGGTACCTGTGGTAGAATTTGTATTGGGAGTAAATGGCCAGTTTCAGAATAACATCAAGACCTGCTCAGCTGTGGCAGAAAAGGTAAATGCATGAATATTTTGCTTTCACACAGACTTCTTCCTGGACTTTCCTTGCTGTGCTCTTCTAGTTCACTTAGCTTACTGACCGCTCTCTCAGTAACTCTTCCCAGGGTTCTCATCTCAGTCTCCATCTTTGATCTAGCCTTGCCCATCTGCATACTCTGCCCCATGGGTTCATCTGTTACCTCTCTAACTTCCAAATCTGCTTTTCCATTAGCGACCTCTTTGTTTGTGTGCTTATGTATTCCCCTCAGCAGTACAATCTCAATTGTCCGAATGTCAAAGTTTGGCTCCTCAAGGTTTTAGATAAAAGAAAGGACCACTGCTTAAACTTCCCCCTCTCATTTATTTTGCCTGCAGTTTATCCAAAATGCTCTTCTTCATTTGTTCTGACCACATCTCCCCTGTCTAGAGCATCTATACTGGCTTGCTATCTTCCTCAGTGTGTAGTTTATGTTCTAACTTTTGAAGCATTCTAGTGCATTTTGCTGTTGTCCTACCCAAGCATCTCCTCTTTTGTCGTCATTTAACTGTGCTCTGTTTCACGCCATTCCGTATGTTTAGAACAGCCTCTTGCCTAATATACCAACCTCCCTTCTTTAATTTCAAACTTCTGCAAAGCCTACCTGCAACAACTGCCATATGGTTGTCCATCATACTTTATTCAGTAGTGCCTTTAAACTGCCAGCTCTTCAGAGAGCTTCTGTATAGTATAACCAGTGTATGGTCATAGCACTAGGTTTATGAAAACTTCCACTTTAACTATCATAATTCATGGCTTCCTTATCTAATCTTCTTGTAATTTATTTCCCTCTAAAGATGGAAGGACATAAAGAGGAAACAAACACCTTCTTTACAAAACACTGTCTCGCTCTGAATAAATTACAGGAAGATATAACCAGTGTTCTGGCTCAACTTCAGAATGACTGTGAGAGTTTAAAGGAAGAAGCAGAGCTCGCAAAGCTGGCACTTACAGAGGTATCACCCTTTTCTTAGAGCAAGAAGATGGAATTAAGCATTTTGTACCTAGTGTTTTTCACCTGACTTGACTTAAAATCACCTGTAGTAGATCTTCATACTTGGTTCATCAGTCAGTACTAGGACCATTGTTTCCCATTAATTTAATTTGCTTGTCCTATTTCTGTTAATCAGCCTCAATTGTGATGCTTTCTCTAGCTTTGTGGGGGAGATGGAATATCACGTCTGCTCCTGGAGTGACCTATAGCTGTTGCTAAACCGTTGCTTACAACACACTCCAAAATCTAAGTGAATGCATTGCTTACATCTTTCCTGAGCACAACTGGTGGTTATGGCTTTAAAATATATTCTACTTTGGTGTGCTATATAATACCTTCCATAAGGAGTCTATTACATTTAATTTATTCATGTTGAAAGTGCTAATGGCTTTGAGGCAGGTAACACCCCCTCCGGTGTATAACTCTGCATTTTTCTTAATAGGGCACGAGCCAACTCATGGCTTCTCTTCAAAGCCAGCTGAATTTGTTGGTTCAGGAAACCCAGCAGAATTTAAGTGGTGTATCTAAAAAGGGTGGAAACTTGAAGACCACTATTGCTGTTGCCCAGGAAAATGTCCATCTGTAAGAAATATATTATTTTTCATATACTTACAACATTCTCTTACATAGATTACCACGAATGTAGATTACCGTGCAGTACATTCTTTTGGACAATTCCCAGCTGTTAGAGGTGGGTCCTGCCACAAAACTCAGATCCTGATTCAGATTTCCCCAACATATGAGGATATTTGGACCTAACTTCTGCTCAAAGTTGAGACTTCTATGCATCTTGCAATCAAGAGGTTCCATTTTTTTTCAGGAACTATACATCTGTCATCAGATATGGCTGGGCATGGCTCCCTGATTGCTGCATGCTTACACTCAGTTCTGCAGGCAAATTAGTTTATATGAGTAGTAAATTAATCTATCACTTGAAAAATGAGCTCACCGAATGAACTAGTGGCTAGTGACTTGTAGGGGCCCAACTTGAGACCCTTGGAAGAGATCTGATTTTTCTGGGGAGAGTGCTTGGTACCTTCTGAAAACCGAGGTCCTTATAAGACTTGTCAAGTGGACACCCACAGTCATTAGTCACTTTTGAAAATCTTGGCCAAAATGAATGTGTAATCCCGCAGTAATACTAGATCAGTGGTCTCCAACCTTTTTACGCCCAGGATCTACCTCGCCCTTTCCCCAAGGCCCTGTCCCGCTCACTCCATTCCCCCCCAACCCCATCGCTCACTCTCCTACACCCTCACTTACTTTCACCGGGTTGGGTGCAGGCTCTGGGCTGAGGCCGAGGGGAGCATAGTGTGGGAGAGGGCTCTGGGCTGAGCCTGGGGCAGGGGGTTGCGGTGTAGGAGGGGGTGAGGGGTGCAAGCTCTGGGAGGGGGCTCGGGCAGAGTGTTGGGGTGCAGGGGGTTCAGGGCTGGGGCTTGGGGTGCACAAGGGGGTATAGAGTGCTGGCTCTGGGAGGGGGCTCAGGGCTGGGGCTTGGCATGCAGGAGAGGATATGGGGTGCGGCCTCCCACCAGGCAGCTCTGACCTCAAGCGGCTACCAGTCGGCGGCACAGTGTGGCTGCCACTAAGGCAGGCTCCCTGCCTACCCCGGCCCCACGCTGCTCCCAGAAGGGGCCAATGAGCTCCTTGGCAGGGGCGGGGGCACGTGGCTCTGTGCACTGCCCTTCTCTGTAAGCGCTGCCCCCGCAGCTCCCTTTGGCCACAGCTCCCTGTTCCTGGCCAATGAGAGCTGCGGGGGGCAGTGATTGCAGGCAGGAGCAGCGGATGGAGGGAGACCATAGGGCTGCACCGGCCACTTCTAGGAGTGGCATGGGGCCAGGGCAGGCAGGGAGCCTGCCTTAGTGGCAGCCCCACTGCACCACCGGAGATCACAATTGACTGGAGATCCTCTAGGATTGACCAGTTGGTGACCACTGCACTAATTGTGGTTAGGGAAAACTTTACTGCATAAATAGCTTAAATAGAAAGCATTCCAATGTCATCTTATTATAATAGCATTGGATCTGGTTTACTTTGAAATTAGACTGTCTCTGCTACTGTTGTCAAATCCATATTAAATACATGATGTTTTTAAATCCACATTTCCAAATCTTCTGATCTATATTATGAATCTTTTGTTCATGCAGGCAAACTACAGACTTAGTCAGTTGTACAACTTCCCACCACAACAAATACATTGCATCTTTGGATAACTTCTCACGAGAGATCAGGAAGCTAAACAGGGAAGACAAAAAGTTGCTGAAGGAGTCCACTGAATGCTGTGAAAAGCTTCGCAGAACTCTCACCTCAGTGTGTCAGGAGACAGATGAATGGGTTGAATCTGCAAATACTAAGATTGACTGCCTTACTGATCAACAGATATCCTCCTTCAGCAGTGAGCTGGAACAACTTCAGTGTTTACAGAGGGTAACTGATAACTTCATAGTGTAATGAAAAGTTCTCAGTGGAGAGGACCAGAAAGTAGAATATGTGTAGATGCAAATCCAAAGTCATCTGTATATCATTCTACAGTACTGTTATGCTACAGGCCTCCTGATCAGGATAGAGGTTGGCTTGCCTTTCGTTTCCTGTAATGTCATGCACCCAATCTTTTGATATGTGATATTAACCACCTAAGTTCCATCTAAGCTGCGCAGTCATGCAGCTGCCTATTAAGCAGTGCTCAGGGCAGTGACAGGGAGAGATGCTTCTCCCCAAACCCTGGACTGCTAGTGGGTGGGTTTGCATAGTGATCAAGTATAGAATATGGCTTTCAAGTGGTAGCTAATCTTTTAATTATCATAGTTAGATTTGGCATCAGTCAGTGGTGAAAATGTTCCCCTTCAGAGTTACTGCTATTTCTGGTCCTTTATTTTTCTTCCTTCCCCATTCTTCTTTTCCCCATCTGTTTTTTCCTTCCCTGTAACAACTCTCTCATCCATGGATTTCACTCCCAATCCTTTCCCACGTCTCTGCTAAAATAAATAGTGAGCTAGTTTAATACTGACTTTTACAGTGTCACTAGACTTCAGAATTAACACCCCAATGAGTAAATTCACAGCTAAATGTTTCAGACTGTCTGAAGACTCAGGAAGGAAACACTGTCTCTGCATACTAGGGGTCTTCATGTCTGGAAGACTTTCTTTACAACCTTAAGGGCTAAAAATGCTTTCTAAAATGTAAACTTTCTTCCTAGCCCCTTGCAGGTATTTTATCCTACAATTGTCCAATATGCAATTATTTGCATCTTACTTTGAAGCATTTAGTACAATTTACTGTTTGAGCTTGATCCTGAATCTGAAAAACCAGTGGTCTGATCCAGCATGGCAATGTCTGAGTTCCTATGACTAGCTATTGGCATCTGTTCCCAAAGGACAGCATGTATATGCCAAGCAATGGACTATTCTAAATACTGCTCTCAAAATGAATATAAATCAGCATGGCCAAACTCTTCAATTTGAGGTCACATTTAAGTTTAGTGTCACAACCTGAAATGTAACTGATTTTGCTCCACCCGTTAGGCAAGAAACCTTAGCCTTAATTTTATTGTTAATTTGGTATTCTGTCTTTCAGAATGCAAATGAAAGCTGTAATGCATCGGTTGCTGAAGTCACAGACCAGATTAACAGACAGAAAACTGCTGAAGACAGGTTACTGAATAGCCTTCTTGACCAGATTCAAAATGATAAGGAGATGTTCCTGGAACAGAAACTGATACTCCATGAGGAAGCACAGTATGGATTGACTCAGTTTAATGCCTTCCTGCAGGAGGAATTTAAAGTGGATATCCCAACAGGTATTCACAGTGGGGCATGGGAAGGGGAATGATCTCACAGCAAGCTACTTGAGTACAGAATTCATAAGCTAAAACTAATGAGAGCATGAAGTGATTGATGGTCTTGGATTTTTTTAATATGGACAAGAATGTCTACAAAGAATGCTTCTTATATTTCATTTAATATGAAATCTGAGATGTAACTGAAATGGAAGATGGAAGTGTTTTAATAATTCCATTCATTTTTACATCAACTTCATTAAAGGGACAACTCCACAGAGAAAAGACTACTTGTATCCAGTGAATCTTGTGAGAACAGAACCTCGTGACCTGCTGCTTGAGCAATTGAGACGACAGCAACTAGAACTCATGGCTACATTAAATAGTGCAGCAAAAGTGGTAGAGCATGTGGATCAGGTAAATGTGAGATGGTATAAATACAAGGCTCCATTTTGTAACCACTCATCCAGAAGATATGGGATTGAACAGTTAGTGCAAGACTTTAAAGGTGTTTCAGTTCAACTCTGTAAACACGGAGTTCTGGAAGCTTTTACCTTCTGCACTGCAATCGTCTGTTACAATATGAGAATGCACAGGATGGGATAAAACAAATTCTTATGTTTAAATGGTCTTTTTTGCTTGATAGTTGTGCATGTAAAGATCTATAAATATCTCAAAAGATTGTGCCACGTATTTTAGGGACTTAATCAAATGATTGTAAATCCCTTATGAATTTAGCCATTCATGTAAACTGGCAATTTCTGTTTTTAGGACTCATTGGAGGAAGAAGATGTGGTGCAGGAATTTAACGAAAGTATCTTCAGTGATAAATCTTCCCTGGACACAAGTGTGTGCTGTCAAAAAAATAGTGGTATTCCCTTTTTTCAGGTAATTTCCACAAATGTTGCAGACAGGTTTGGATTTGACCAGGAAGCTTGGTGCCCCTCCTATAATAGGGTCAGAAGTAGTTAAATGGCATGCCTTTTAATAGCACTTGTGTAACATTGTCAGTGTAGGTTTGTGACTAGACTTAGTCCTTCAGAATATCAATTTGAGACTTCATATATCTTAATTTAAAGAAGCATCCAATAAATTCCCCCCTTAAATTGAGTTTTTTTCATCAAACTCAGCTGAAAGTAAGTTTTTCTTAAAACTGAAGCTGGCACAGGGAACATCAACTCATGTATTTTAACATGAGACTGCGCAGCATTAGATTAGATGTAGAACATCTACCATAATGGCTTTGCAACAGATTAGTACGCCCAACTCCACTGGGAAAGGAACGGGTAAACTGTTTTGGTTTTTTATTTTTATTTATTGACTAGGTGTTAGCCCATGGGCTCTTCTTGGTAAAGTGTTCAGAACTGCTCTAATTTCACTCATAATCCCTTTTATCAGGGCTTTGGAGCTGTGCTCCGGCTCCGCTCCAAAGCCCTGTTTTGGATAGCTAAAGGGTGGACTGCTTTCAAAGGCTTTGTACTGTCTAGTTATAGGATCTCTTTTAAGATGCTAAGGTCCTTGGAGGAGGGTGAGGGTGAGAGTTGCAAAAACCTCTTAACTGACTCTAGCAAAAGAAGTATCTGGTCATGAATCACTGCAGCACTCCAGGGATTAAATGCTTGCTTGCCCTGCTGAACATAACCTCTCCAATGTGACTTGGAAACTAAACAGGCAATCTTCTAGGCTGTCTATGTGGACTACTATATCAATATTTGTTTCAGTGAGGGAGATCAAATGTTCTGAGGATTTGTTTGGTGTATCCTTAAACACCTAATAGTACATGTTTGCTTCACCTTGTTTGGGCCTATATGAAACACAAAGGGTTAAACTGATTATTCCTGGGGGAATTCTGCACCAAAAATTTAAAAATTCTGCACACAATATTTTAAATTCTACATATTTTATTTGTCAAAATAACACAAATTAATCACACTACTTTCAATTATTTTGGTAACTTATTTCAAAATACTTGTCAGCAAGTATGTCTGTAACAATCCAGACAACAAAAAAGATTCAGGAAATGTTTTTTGACAAATAGATCCTTACTGGGCATATTAATACAGAACTTTCGAATAATTCATTTAAACTATATTAAACTGTATTAAACTATAATACAGAAATGTATTTCCCGCATCCTTCAGAAGCCATGCAAAAGCTTAGGGGAGGAGCTGAGGGGGAGGGAAGTAATTGGTGGAAAGGAGTCTGGGAATGAACCTAGTGTTGTTGGGTATGGATGAAAGAAGTGTGTTTTCTGGGGAGGAATCAGGAAGTTGGGGAGCCTTCCCAATGCAGATCCAGACTGACTCCTAGTCTCTCCCATTCAGGCAGGCATATCTGCTTCTGTCCCCATGTGTCTCTGCACCCCCCCCATCCCCAGGAGACCTTGCACCCCCACTCAGTCCCCCCATCCCCATGTGGCATTGCACCCTCACTCCCATTCAGCCCAACCCCAGTCTGTCTCCCCAACTAGTCCTTTTGAACCCCAGTCTGTGACCCCCAGCAGCCCTGTGTGCCCCGCTCTGTCTGTGCTGCTTCACTCCCCCACATATCCCATATCTCCTCACCTGGCCCCACAGGGAGGGCGCTGTGAGGAATGCAGCTTCTCCTTCTCCCTATCTGCAGCTGGATGCTATGGCCTGCTGCTCTCTGTTCTGGCGCCACAGCAGCCCCTGGTGGACAAACAGCATAACTTCAGTGCCTCTGCAGCAGAACATATTTTTTGCAGGGGACATGAATTCTGTGCCTACACAGTGACACACAATTCCCTCGGGAATAACTGGTAACTTATCAGAAGCCTAAAGGGTACACTTAAACTGGCATACAAGAATCAGATTTAAATCCAACTGCACAACCTTCTAGATTTTTTCTTTTTGATGGAATAGTAATTGTTGGTTTGCTTTCATTAGCAATAAGTGTGCTGTTTATAAACTTGTCTCACTATAGCTAAGGGTGCCCTCTCATTAATTAATTATGGTAAGAACTATCTTTAAAGAAATTACTTCCAGCAAATCAGTTCTTAGACACATACAGGAATTCCTGTATGTGTCATCTTCTTTTTGGTCTTAAGGAGAAAACCTTAATGCCTTAGGCTCATAAGACTCTCTTGTGTCCTAAAGAATAAATCTTAACAAATGTCTTCAGAAAATTGTCCTGTATAATTTTTTACGCTTTGAGTATTCTGTGCAGAATTATGTGGCAACCAGAAAATGGAGAGTAATGTTGCATTCTTTAGCATTGTATGTAAAGGTGTAATACTAACTGGGAACTTTTTTAAACCCTGCAGCACAAAAAGAGTGTAAAAAAGGATAAAGAGAACAAATCTACAAGCATCTTGGAGAGGTCCAAGATGGAGGAGACAACAGAACAATCTCTTCCCAAGTCTAAGCTTCCTTTAAAAGCACTGAACTAAGATATTTAATGCAGACCTTTGCATTTGTAAAACTTACCTCTGATCTTCTGTTCAGTCTGTGTGTCAGGTGCTGTATATAGTGATATATTGTTGCAAAATCAAATTTTCTAGGAAGTTGTCCTGCCTTTTTGTCTGAATTGTTTTTATACACTGTAACTTAGTTACATAGCATATGCTATAATTTAGTTGCATGGCATTTACAGACTTTTAAAACTTCAAATTATGGCTCTGTATGTTAAATAAAGACTTTTAAAATCTAAAGTTTATAATGCTAATTAGCCTTTCTGTAGCCATTTTCCCTGGATGTCACAGCTTTGAAAATCAGGAATAATTTTCAAGTCCATGTTAATCTCGGAATTAAGAATGAGTCAGTACCTCAAAGCTATTGCTTTAAGCTATCCACAGACTTGGGAAGATGCTGCCCTGACTTGCACTTGGGCCATATTTCCAAGGTTTCCTCAGCTATGAGGGCTGGAAGTATAGAATGGATCTTACAATAAATTCCATGGCCATGGACTAGTGGGCCCTGGCTATTTTGATCTTTATGTAATTGTATCTCCTTCCACTAGGTGTCTTCCATTACTTATCTAGTGGAAAGGAGGGGATGGAGCTGCTGTTTCCATTAACTACAGCAAAGCTATTAGACTGGAGCACCAGTCTTAGCATTGATCATGTATGTCAATATAACTTCTGGATTGGGACTCCGTTCTAGCTGCTTTCAGTGATTGCATAAAGAGAAACTCAGTTTTGGGGACTAAATTTGATCATCAGTCATGTGGAACTTGAACCTAGAGATTCTCTTAAATAGCCACACTTAATTTTGTGGGGGTTTACACACACATACACTGCTTTCTCATGCCTGTGCTGCACCACAAATATTCATTCACATGCTTGTGATTGCTACTTCTGCCTTTACTGAGGTTGCTGCTGGTACACAAACAAGGACTTAAATCAGAGGGGGGCAAACTACAGCCCGCAGGCCACATCTGGCCCGGGGAACCATCCTGCCCGGCCCCTGAGCTCCCAGCCGGAGAGGCTAGCCCCTGGCCCCTTCCCCACTGTTCCCCCTCCCCTGCAGCCTCAGCACGCTGCACTGCCAGTGCTCTGGCCTGCCCCTCCGGTTGGGCAGCGCAGCGGCTGGCTCCAGCATAGTAAGAGGGTGGGAAGCAGAGGATCCTGGGGGGCAGTCAGGGGACATGGAGCAGGGGGAGTTTGGATGGGGCAGAGGTTCTGGGGAGGGGGTGGCAATCAGGACAGGGATGGGGGGGTTGGATAGGCGTGGGAGTCCCAGGGTGTCTGTTAGGGGGTGGGGGTGTGGATAGGGAACAAGGTAGTAGGGACAGGGAGAAGGGGCGGTTGGATAGGGGGTGGGATCCTGGCAGGGAGTGGTTAGTGGTGGGGGGTACCTGGAGGGGGCAGTCAGGGAGCAAGGAGCAGGGGGGTTGGGTGTGGTGGAGGTTCTGAGGGGGGTGGAAAGTGGGAGGGAGTGGATAGGGATGGGACAGGCTGTTTGAGGAGCCACAGCCTTCCCTACCTGGCCTTCCATATAGTTTTGCAACCCTGATGTGGCCCTCGGGCCAAAAAGTTTGCCCAACCCTGACTTGAATGATGGTAATGCTTGTTTATGTTGACATCGGCATAAAAACATTTTACAGAGGTCGAACGTAGAAGAGAGAAAACAATACTTAAAAAACAGGCATTATAGCTTTTCACTAGCAATAGCTGAAATAGTTTTAAAAAGCTTTAGTATCAAAACAATACTTCAGTGAGGCTATTTCCATATTCAAACTAGTGCAAGGGGCAGAAGTGGTTTAAAAGAGCCCACCACTCAAGAAAACAACACTGATTATGTAAGGCCTAGGTCGTCTTTGGCTCTGCTGAAGTGGCACTAGAAAACTTTATTTAAAAAAACAAATAAAAAAATCCTGACCTCTTTCCCTTACCTTATGTACATTCCCAACAATAAAAATGAACACTGCTATTCTCTGTACATGATGCAAGGTAATAACATATCAATAAAAGGAAAGACTACTCTTGCTCTAATGGGGAATATGTCAAGATGGGAAGCAAAATAAAGGCAACAGCCGTTGGGTTCATGATGGGACTAACAAGAAGGGGAGTATAGTCTTTTCCAATAAAATAACGGCAAGCTAATAGCCCTGTCTGAAGGAGTCCTATTGGGCGTGATAGAGAATATCAGTGGAGCTGGGGATGTTTTAAAAAGATGTGCTCTGGTTGACCAATTTGGCCTCTAATGATGTTACATCCATATACTAACAGCTGGGATCTTATCTATGATTAAAATGAATTCCTACACCCACTGGTGGCTGGTAATGAGCGGATAAGGAGGGCCATGCTCCACCAATTAAATCTGCTATCCTGTTTTCTTCTTTAAACAAAAACCCTTTGTGGTAGATGACTTCCCCACTTCTCTCCAGCAATGCACTAGAGAATGCTGCAAGGGGCTGGTTGTATCTAGTACAGCATCATCATCATAAAGTGCACTCAGGATGGTGGGGCTAGAAGCTTCTAACTCCGTTCTTTGTTGAAAATATAGAGCAATGTGGTGTCAGCATGTGTTTGTAGACTCTTTCCAGTCCTCTGAATCAAAGTAGCCTCAGATTCCCATTGCCAGTGAAAGCTCAACCACCCTACTACAAGAGCAACGTGAAGGTACCCAAATTGGAAGGTCGGAGGAACAGGCCAGTTTACGATTTCAAGGAGGCGACAGATAGGTCTCTGGGACCTGCTGAGGTGAAACAGGAGCTGCAGGTTTTGTGAGTTGTTTGTGTAAATTGGTGGCTAACCCAGGAGGAGATAGGGAGCAGAGCAGCTGGAGTCTGGTTTTTCTTTCCGGGTGGGAGAGGCTTTTTGCTCATGTTTTGAAGTGGTGGGAGTTGCAGCAGAGCAGCTATTGAAGCAAGGTTTATTCACTGGGGGGAAAGGAAAGAGTCTTAAATTGGTTGTTTGATTTTATCTGACAGATCAGAAATTATGATTGGGGTGGGGGATGACAACTATCTGCCAAACACAGCTTTCCCAATTATGCTGGGTGCCATCCAATGCTTTTATGTTAAATGGGTAGGGGGAAATGAGAGGAAGCCTATAACGACGGGGGCAGGTGAAGAGCAGAAGATGGAGGAAAAGTGGCAATTTAAAACATTAAAATGCTTTTTCCCTCAAAAAGACATGGGGAAAAGGAGTACAAATGGTCCAGGGCACTTTAAAAATAAAGACACAAGGTAGGAAAAGATTAACAAAAAATATACTTGGAGCAGCTGGACAAAGGTGCATACAACCTTTTTCCAACTATTTTTTTTCTTCTCTTATTAGAAACTGTTTTTCATGGTAAAAGGGTCTGTTGTATAAACTGTCTACCCCCATAGTTATTTTATAGCTGTGCATTAGTCAATTACACGTTACAGTATTATAAATGAGATGTGGATCAGCCAGCAGAGTAGTACGATGTGCTTGTTGGTTAAACTCAAGCTCAAACTCCACATACACTAAATCCTACAAGGCTCAAAAGGCCTCTGGTCAGCATGCACCCAGCTGCAGCTGAGGTCAATGTTTAAATCTCTAGCAATTCTGGAATGCACCTCATTCCAGTGTGTCTTGATAAAGAGGTTGGCCACAAAAAATAGGGCACAATATAATTTAAAAATTCCCTGTCAAGCAATTGAAGTCCATAATTTCATTTTAAGGTGACCAGGTGTCTAGTTTTCTACCAGAACACCCTGTCAAAAAGGGATCCTGGCGGCTCTGGTCAGCACCACGCAGCTCCTGGGAAGCAGCTGGCATGGCCAGCTCCTAGGCTTAGGGGCAGCCAGGGCAGCTGCAGCTCCCATTGGCCGGGTCAGGGCAGGGGACAAACTAGCATGACTCGCAAACGCTCAGCAGGCAGCTGTTGGGGGTCATGGCACGCACCTCTCCTGCTGCTGCTGGCCTTCTTCTCTTCCTCAGGCTCCTCCTGTGGCTGGGCTTGAGCTGTGGTGTGTGCTCTTGCAGTGACCCCATGGTCTGTCGCCCTGTCACCAGCACCCAGGAGTTCGAGGTATGTATCCCCGTCTCAGAGTGCTGGGAATGGGGCAGCTGGAGGAGAGGGGAGGAGAACGAGATGAACCCAGCGCCCAGCACTGCCCGGCCACCTCGGGGAGTCAGGGGCGGGCCTGGCAACCCCGCCCCGGCAACACCGCCCCAGCACCACCTCTGCCCCGGCAGCACCCCCCACCCAGCTAGGATAGTCCTCCTGAGTCCACCACTGGCCCCAGGAGCACTGGACTCTGGGCAACCCCTCCCCCACTCCAGCCCTGCACCCCCATCACTGAACCCCTCCCCATCCCCTCTCACTGCATCTCGCTGTCCCAACCCCCCATCTCGCCCTGCCCCCCACACCTACCCAATCCAGCCCTGTACCCCTTACAGCACTCTCTCATACATCCTCTCCACCTAACAGAGCCACCACCCCCATGTCCCTCGCCCCCGACAGCCCTACACCCCATTCACCTCCATACACTGCTGCCCTCCCATTATGTCCCTATACACCCCTGTGCCCCCCCACATCCTCATGCACCTGTAGCCTTCTGCCTCCCCCTGCATCCCTATCCACCCCCACATACCTCCTCCTCTCTCCTTCACTGCCTCCTCTCAACTCCACCCTGCTCTCATCCTTGGCCTCTTTCCCTCCCCATCCTCTCTCCTCACCCCCTCTGCATCTTTTCCTCTCCAGCCCACCCTCCTCTCTTCCCAGCTGGGTGATTTAGGCAGCCCCTGGAAGAGTGGAGATCTCCTGGACACCATCATAATCAGAGAGAGAAAATAAAATGGCAATAAAACCAGACAATAAAACTCAGCCAGCAGCCCAGGGCCCAGGCAAAGCAGAGCCCCCTCAGTAGGGGGCCAGCCTCCGGCCCCTTCCCTCTGGGGCCCAACCTTCACGCTGGGCACGACAGCACTGCAGCCCCCTGGGCAAGGGGCCTACAGGCATGAGAAGTATCTTGCAGCTAGAGGGGATGGAGTGAATAGGGGCAGGGCCTCAGGGAAGGGGCAGAGCAGTGTGTGGGCAAGGGTGTTCGGTTTTCTCGAATTAGAAGGTTGGCAACCCTACTTAGGATGGAACCCTACTTAGGATGGTTACAATGGAGAAAATCTTTAATACACAAACTACCCTGCCATAGCAGATTAAGTTAGAAATAAATTGCCTTTGTTGGTGGGGTCTACAAAAATGTCTTGTGCTTTCTGTGCTGGCTCTGCAGCAGATGATAACAAGGAAACATGATTTCCGAAGCTCTTTAACAGGAGACCATCAGCGTAATTTGTAAAATTAAGTTTTTGTTTCCTTGTTTTCTTTAATTTCAAAGAAAACATTTTTTAAGCAGCTAAGAATTCTCCTATCCTGTTTACAACCCAAACATTGCAAAATTGTGTTAGTTCATGAGAACCTGAAAGAGAAATTGACTAGAAACAAATCGAAATTGTCTAGTCTCTTTTCACTGATTCATAGATTCTGAGGCCAGAAGGGACCATTGTTATCATCTAGTCTGACCTGTATAACACAGACCATAGAAATTCCCCAAAATAATTCTTAGAGCATATATTTGAAATACATCCAATCTTGATTTTAAAATTGTCAGTGATGGAGAATCCACCAAGACCCTTGATAAATAATTCCAATGGTTAATTCATTGTCCAAACCAAGAGAACTGTGTAAATTAAATATCATACATGGTAAAAAAATAAATTAGATTTTTAAAATCCTTACAGATTTAATCACTTAAGATGTTTCAGTAACACATGCAAGTAGTTATTTAATTTTAACCTGGCTATGTCCCTGTAGCATAGGTGATACTGGTATATTAAAAAAACCCATATTTATATGGTCAGAATTGTACTTTTAGTTACAGTAGTTTAATTTAAAACAAAAAAATCGGTTCTTCAGCTCAATTCTACAGAAGAAAAAAATCTGCAATTTTGCAAATGGAAAATAAAATTAGGAAAGGAAATATTCTGTTCAGATTTCTAGGAGTTTATCACAAATAATAATAAAAATAAAAGCTTATACTATAGAAATTACTATGACACCTCAGTTTCCACTCATCATCATAATAAGTAGCACTTCATAGGGCTGACTTCCCCACTGTGTTATTTCTCTCGTTTTATGCTGGAATGATTCTACTGAAGTCAATTGACTCATACCAAGGTAATAGATTGGAAGATTAGGCCACATTTCTTCAAAGTGTTTTACAAATGTAACACTTATGTTTTATTCCACTGTAAGGAACCTAAAGAAACTAGGATCCTGTCTGTTCTATATGGACACTAAAGATCCTATGGCACTTAGGAGGACTTGGCTTAGTGTTCTTGGCTGATATTTCCTCTTTTTCCCCCCCACTGCTCTGTAATGTACTCTTTTGCTGCCACCCTTCACCCCAGAGGCGACTGCTTTTCAGTGGTATTCCTGTCCTGTAGTGTGTAAAGGGCCTTTGGGATCCTTCAAGATAAATATCTTTATTTTATTGTACTTTTGTTAAAGGCCCATTGAAATAATTTCAAAGACTCTCATTGACTTCAATGGACCTTTAATAAAAATACAATTAAATACGTGTCTTTTAGAGTAATCAGCATGGATCCTTTTTTGCATCAAAGAAAGAATAAACTCCCAAGTCTACAATAAGATCACACAGTAATTCATGCACTAGACAAACTAACTTCAGGAACATAACTTCAAGTATCTCAAATATCATAGCTTTCATTGTGATAAATGGAAACCCCTTGACATCTTTATCATAAGGGGAATCTCATTCTGTGTAATGAGTGAAATAACCACTGTTCTGTGTAAAAATTATGTTGGGAAAATGATTGCTCAACTTTCATATAACTTCTGCTACTACTGACAGAACCTTACATAGCTGCATGGCTATAGCTTTATCAGTGTGCTCTGGAAATAAAGGAAAAATGGATCATTTATCATTTGTTATATCCATGTCTTGTATGACTTAATTAAAGCAATACACACTACCTTCATTTCAAAACCAATCTGTCATATAGATATACATATTCAAATGGTCACAATATAATAACGATTGGCGCCAAACTTTTGCTCATATGCTCTGGCAGTTTGTTTTAGGTTCATCATGTCAGATTGAATTTCCTTGCATAGATGGATTCAATGCCAGAAACGAAATTTTATGATGTCTGTTAGTTAATGCAGAAACCAGTCTTATTAATCATAGATTTACAAAGGGCAGTTTTATTAGATGTTATCCATAGCTTATGTTGACAATTGATTTTCATTGTAGGGCAACTAAATTTATTATTTGTAATAAGATAAAGATAATTAAATTGACTTTGTAAAGGTTGCTATCATAAATGTGAGTAGTACCTGTGAATAGCAGGCATAAAACTGCTTTAACTGTGGAAATTCAGTAACTGGTAGCTGCTTTCTTTCCACTACATTTAATAGTTTCTGAGCATTTCTACGCTGAACCCTGTTTTGCAGAGTTTATGTCTAGGCTATTAAAACTTATTTTAGGATGAAGCCTAGTTTCTGGATTTTTTTCTCTCTAATAAAACAAAATCAGATGGGCATTTTTCTAAATTATAGGACTAAAATAAAAAAATCATTTAAAAAAATGCACTATCCAACAGAGATTTCTCTGTGATCTCAGTATTGTAACTAAGTTTTTCAAAATACTATATTTTTTGCAGACACTTTGTCTACAAAATGCACTAGGCCTTGGAGTGGTGGTTGGTTTGTTTTAAAGTAAGTGAGTTTAATGCTTGTGAAAATGAGGGACTGATTACTTTGAGGGAGAAACATGTTTTAGATTTTTTGGAAGTTGTACTGGTCCTATTTTACATCTCTCTCTACCTGTAAAGCTTTAATACTGTGAGTACAACTGTAGAGGCTCTTTGGAAAGAATGGAAAATTACAGCTAATAAATGTTAGTAAATAAAATTATAAAATATAATATTTGCAGATGCTACCAAGCTGGGAGATGTTGCAAGGAGAGGATTAGAATTCCAAATAACCTTGACAAATTGAAGAATTAATCTGAAATAAACAGAATAAAATTCAGTGAAGATGAGTGCAAAGTATTACACCTAGTAAGGAAAAATCAAATGCACGAATACAAAATGGGGAATAACTAGCTAGGCACTGTACTGCTGAAATGATCTATGGATTATCATGTATCATGAATTGAGTGAACAATGAGATGCAGGTGCAAGAGAGGCTGATATCATTCTGGAGTGTATTAAAGGACTGTTGTGTGTAAGACACAGGTGGTAACTGATCCACTCCACTCAGCACTGGTGTGTCCAGTTCTGGGCATCACACTTTAAGAAAGACATGGACAACTGAAAACAGTCCAGAGGAGAGCAACAAAAATTATAAAAGGTTTAGAAAATTTGACCTATGAGGAAAGGTTTTAAAAACTGGTCATATTTAGTCTTGAAAAAAGAAGACAGTTTATCATGGAGTTCATATTACCAGTTGTCAGACTGTGACACAAATAAGAGTCTAATGTTGGTGTTTGGTATTTAGGCATGGTAATTCCCATTGAAATCAATAAGAGTCAGGCACTTAAATACCTTTTGAGGATCTGGGCCTCACAGACTACAGCGATGTAAATAAATACATGCCAAAGGATTTTTTTCAGGATTTGTAACGTAACAGTCATGAAAATCTATCATAAAACAGCCCATAGTCTGAGTTACAGCGAGAAGAGTAAGGCAATCTGGAGCCAAGAGGATCAATCTATTCTTAACAAATCTCCTTGTGCCTAGGTGTTGGTCTATGAGTGGAGCTTGTGTTGCCCTCCTGTTAGTACAACTCATGATGGAGAACAAACCCTTACTTTGAATCTCCTGGACTTTGCAATTCAGTCATGTAAAAAAGCACATATAACAAATATTCCCTGAGGTGTGAGATTTCTTGGCTGTGTTTTGTCTCTTTTAACAGTAACACCGTGCTGCATTTTTAGAATGTTTAGACCATTACAAATGATCACTTTCTGATTCTCCCTGGGGTGTATGTGGACTAGAGGTGCAGCACCTACTGCAACAATCTTATATTGTCTGATGGCTTTAATGGCTTACTTAATCTGTGCAGGACCAACCCAGGCCAGACTCCTTCTTCAGATATTATTATTCCATTTTTATTTGGTATTTACTTTAAATGAAAGGCCATGATCCTGTTCAAAGACATCATTTCCCTCTCTCCCACTTCTGTCATTAGAACCAGATAACAGGAAGAGACAGTCAGATAACTGGCCACTTATTCAGATTTCACAGAAGCTTTTAGGCAGAAATAAGGACGCCAGCCTGAGTTGAATCAATTCATTTCAATGATTTGCTGATTATCTATGTTAGTTATTCTTTCATTATCTTGCCCAGTGTCCAGGACTAGTCTTGCAGCCTCTGGGTCTCGGCTGGATGTTTTGTTTCAGCTGATTATTTTTAGGGAAAGCTTTGCACAGTGAACTGTATTCTAAAGACCCAAAGGCATTAGTGGCATTGGAAAAATTGCGAGCCAATCTGATGATAACTGAGCTTCAAGAGAAAGACTAATCAGCTATTAATGGGGCTTCCTAAAATCACTTCCCTTCCTAATTAGCTCAAGAAAATAATCAACATAGCCTTAGATATCCCCACTTGGAACTATGACTTGAAAGCTTGGGTAACAGCTTCTACATCATCATCATCATCATTATTTATATTATGGTAGCACCTAGAGGCCTCAACTAACCAAAGCAGGGACTATCTGTAAGTGACCTGCACAATGAAGAGTTTATAATCTGAATAGGCAAGACAGACAAAGGTGCAAGGGGAAACTGAGGCACAGAGCAAAGAAGTGGCTTGTCTTACCTCACACAACAGGTCAGTGGCAAAGCTTGGAACAGAACTCCTAGTTCAGTGCCATCGGATAATACTGCCTCTCCAAGACATCATCGCTCCTTCCTTTGTCTGACAATAAAACTGTGCTGTGTTAACTGTCTGGATTTTTCTCTTTGGATAGATATTCTCTCTTCTAGCAGTGTGTGTCCATGTAGGTGTGCAAATGGGAGAATAGGGAAGAGACAGGACCCTCTCATGCACCCCTGCATCCCTAGCTACTGGTTGCTTTTGGTTTTTATGGAGGTTCTCTTCTAAGAGCCAGTTTCCAGTGTACTGCGTGATGGGGCTAGTATGCTAAGCACATCGTATGAGACAGCTAGCTGATACAGCCATCCTGTGCAAAGGCAATGCGGGCCTGGTCTTTCCAGCAGCTAGATGATCTTAACAGTCATTGGATTTCTGGGAAATACCCTTTTCTCTGGGTTTTTTGGCCACCCAGGAACGTTTAATCAGTATTTTTTTTTTTTAGTCAGTTCTTTTCATTCCTTTCTTCTGAGAAGTTGAGTTTTCAGCCTCTTATCACATTTCTTAACTTTCCAGTGAGGTGGGCCCTTTGCCAACATACAGATTGTTCACCAGCATTTAACCCTGTGTATTGCAATACAGGGTAGATAAAATCACACAATATTCTTTGCACACTAAAAATGCAGCACCTGCCATTCTCATTTGTTATGACTTTCTGAATGAATTCACCTACATTAAATAAAGCATTTAGCACATGGTCCATGATAATGTTGGAATAATAAGAGCAAACAAAACAGTGAAAAATTCTGTTGTTCTAGATGATTTCAAAAGAAACTCAAACATAACTGGAAATGCAAATAAGATCATTCAATGCATTTTCTTATAATCACAGACAAACTGACAGAGTAAGTGGATAAAAGGAATAAGAAAGATGCCAAAATTAAGGGCCCTATTTTCCTTCCCTATGCAGGCTGAGCAGTACAATGTAGGGCATAAGGTGCTCAACCTGAATAAAGGTGGAACAAATAGGACCTGCGCTCAGACCAAGCAATGGGTTCTATTGCCTCATCTCATCGTCCTGTGATCTTTTTATTTCTGAATGTGTTTGTGCACATGCACATTTTGTTTTGTTTTTTATTTAAGGCAGATTGAGATGTTTAGGAGAGAGGCTGATAAACCAGCAAATAAAGAACAAAGTCAACAAGATGAGATGGCACCACGCAGTCATATGGGTGCGTTTGTTCAATAGCAGGGAGGGGGAAGAGATCCCCGGAGCAGATATACCATTCACAGCACAGATAAGGATGTCCTTTTGACATCAGCCCCCACCCAAGCTGATCCAACCTACTCTATTAGAGAAGGCAAACTGACAGCTTGACCAAAAGCTGGCAAACCTGCAGCCTTGAAATAACTGCATACAGGAATAGATTTTGCTGTAAACCATCTTCTGGCCACCAGCTGGATCAGATATGATAAATGTGTCCAATGACTAATTCAGAGAGACTGGAGTCAATGTTCATTTTAAAAATTTGAACTGCACAACAGCCATTGACTTTGGTATATCCATCTTAAGCTGCAAAAAAAATAACTAAATAGATCAATAATGTAGCGAGACAATGGAAAACCAGCCTCCCTGTGGGTAACTAGAAATCTGGTTTGTTTTTATTCTGACTACGAGTATAGTAGTACTCCCTACAGCACTCTTCCATGCCATAATTTAACTTCTTAGTGAGAAGATCTGGAATAGGTCTAAATTAGCTAGGAGAACAGTAATGTTTCAAGAAAAGCAGCTTCAGGAATTGTGTAGTACTGTTGGGGAAGAGGAAAGGACGTGCCTAATACTGCACCAACCCAGACAGAAAATAACATTTTCAGCTATCTTGGGCCTGGTCTGTACTGGGTGGGGTTTTTTTTTTGTTTTTTGCTTTGGTGTAACTGCACCAGCACTATAGCTGTAAGTCATGAAGCAGATCAGACCCCCTGTTGCACCAGTGTAAACTGTGACTTGCACCTGTGTGGCTCACTGTGCTCAAAGTCATAATTTACACCAGTGCAGTGTGTCTACACTAAGGGTCTAGCACTGGTGTAGCTGTACTAGTGCAAAAACCCCATCATAGATGAGATCTTTCTTAGCTTCAGGTTATCTCACACTGAATGAACCTGTCCACTGATTACAGATTTGGCACCATTCCCGGGAAAGGGGTCTGATGTCTATTCCATGTCAGCTTGATGGCTCACACAATAGTGCAACCACCATCATTATCTTAAGTAAAGTAACAAGTAATCTGACAAACTCTTAATTATAAATTAATTCAGATTGGCCTGGGTATGAGCAATGTTGCCTATCTATAAAATGGACTGGAAAAGCAAAATTAGGTAATAATACATAGATACCGCTCCAGCAGGAGAGATGTATAACAGGTGCTACAAGCAGACATTCGGATCTTATTGAACATCTTCATTAATGACCTAGCAAGGAGTAAATAGCACATTAATTAAATTCTGTAATGGTATTACACTGGAAAGCATTACAGATACCCGGGAGGACAGAACAGTAATAAAAGGGACATAGAGAGGATAGAAGTATGGATGTGAAACAACAAAAATAGATTTAACTTGGAAAAATATAAGCTCTGGAATTTGGAGTGAAATGTTTAGAAATATACATTGAATGGGAGGGGAAAACCCGAAGCACGATAATCCTGAAAGAGACCTTGAGGAGACAGGTAACAGAAAATTACCAAGAAGTTTGCTAGGTGATGTGGTAGTGGAAAAGGCCAATGCAAGTTTGGGCTGCATGTGTAGCCACATCACATCATTGAGTGAGGAAGGAGCAGCCTGTTTTCTTACAACTCTAGTGAGACTTTCTGAATATTACAATCTGGGCTGGGTACCCCATTACCAAAAAGACAAACTGGAGGGGAGCAAAAAATGTGATTAAAGAGGTTGGAGGGACTGACTGTCAGGGAAAGATTTAAAGAAATAAATGTGTGTAGGTTGTCTAAACAATGCTTAGGAAGTAACAGGCCATAACTGTCAACTGTTGTGTGTAAACACTAAAAAGTAAGAGGAATTGTTTAGCATCGTACATGAGGGCAAAATAAAAAGCAATAATGACAGCTTCACAGAGTTCCCTGCTGATTTACATACTTGACACATAATGAACCAATTAAGCCCTCACGAGTGAACAGGTATCTATCTGTCTTTCATACATTGTGCATCATATGGATGACAACACCAAGGCGCAAATCCTACCCCCCAACTCAGGGCCAGGGAGAGCCCTAGATCCTACTGAACTATGTGGGTCTTCTGAAGGAGGTGGAGATGAGGGAACAGGATTTCGGAGTCTAGTACAAACCCCACCTTGTACTACAGAACTCAGTTCTGCAGTGCCTCTCTGCGTGTACGGCCCCAGCTAAGATTGGGCTGGAGAACGCACGGACTGAGCTGAGGAATCTGTCTCTTTGTGAATCCACTGTCCATTGCCCTCATGTGACCTCTCTTCTCTCTCTCTTCCCACTCCCCAATAGCAAAAAAAAAAAAAAAAAAATTAAAATTAAAAAGTGTTCAAAGGTCCATGTTGAATCATTTGCAACAGAAGCATCTGACAAGATGCCATTTTCTCTTTAATGGTAGCATCTCTGTCAGACTGTCTTTTCCTTGAACATATCCATTTGAAAGGAATTCTGTTGTCTTCATAAAGGAAAAAATCTCTTCCTGTGATTGGTCTTTAATAGCACTGTTTCTAAGGTATTTCTTTGTTGTTTATTACATGTAAACACAAAAATATCAAATACAAAAATGACCTTCACTCTATTATTTGGTATTTTCCTGTTGTGTGCTATTAATAATGTTAATGTGATTCATACAGTAGGCCCTGAAAGGCAGTTCTCATCTATCAGGGGGATTGTGATTGTGGGCAGGAGAAAGAGATAGAGGTAGTATCAGCCTTAAGGAAAACTGATACTTTCTTTACTTCAGCCATCTAAAATTTTACTTACAAGATATTTCAAAACATACACTCAAGGCCCAACCTGCAGTTCTGACACAAGCAAAACTCCCTTTCCCCTAGGAAACCATTGACATCACTGGAACTGCAGCCTTTTACTCAATTTCTGAATTTGTCTCTAAGCATCCATTCCTGAAGCCTTAATTAGTCTTTTAGGCCCACGTCTACAACGGTATTTAGGTTCCTAAATTAATGGAAGTTAGGAGCCTAAACACCTTTGTGTATCTGGGCCTTATATCTAACCCTATATTTTTCACACAATGACTAATATCTAATTCCCCTTGTGACTCCATTGTTGAACACCTTTGGTACTTGGCTTGATTGTTATTTTAATCTTCTGTATTTGACGATTAACAGCTACTGTATGTTCATATCGACCCAAAATAAAAATGAGCACACCTAGGAATTGATTTTCTGATACCAAAATGATCATTTTAAAATACGTAAGGGGAACATTCAAGGTTCTGGAAAACATTAACAAAATATAACTGAGTTACATTTTCAATTCATGCCTGATGTGAAATTTCTATTGACATCAAATTAGATCTGTGTACTTTGGAACCAACTGAACTGTTAACAATGAAACTCTTGCTGTGCAAGTCCATTTTGAAATTCATAGTATTTTGAATTTTGACTACACTACATATAAAGAAGTATTTTGTCATTGCTGTAGTTTGGGGGACAGATTCTCTATTGCTTTGTGCAAGGTACAGAGCAAAGAAGAATCTGGTTGTGGGGATTTATAAGCATTTTTGGGGTGTAACTTTTATGAATGTAGCCTTTACATAAAGATAGAGAGAAGTTTGAACATGTTGCAGTCAATCTCTCATAGTTAATAAAAATTAGCCAAGGAGTTGTCAGTTCCCCATATACCAAGGATCTGTGTTAGCCTACCTTACGTGGTAGGAGACAGAGAGGAAATATCAAACAGGAAGTAATAACATAAATAGATTTTTCTGAAAATCTAAATTAGTTTTGTTTTTTTAACATTGTTCACCATATTCTCATAAATGTAGAGGTCAGATAAGAAACAATTTAAGACATGGGAGGAATAGAAAAGAATAAATATTCTAAAACACATTAAATCACAAAATAATCTAGGAGATGCCCCCTTTAGGTTCAGAGAGAAACTCCAATGAATTATGTGAATCTTTAGATAAATCAATTTAAGAATCTTAGGGAGAGAAGCTAGTACTGTAATAACCATTTGGACTCTGTGCACTTTTCAGCATCATGACAATCTAGAATAAAAGGCTGGATCAAGCTTTAGTTCTAATATTGGGACCTATGTTTCCTTTCCTTTATCAAGAAGAGCAAAAATGGACAGAAATGCTCCCATCCCACTCCCTGGGACTTCAGGGACGAACTTTGCAGGTAGTCCACAGGGTCAAGATGTCCCAGAATGGGAGTTAATGATGAAAATGTTGGGAGTTAGAAGAGGTGGAGGCAGGAAGCAGCCAAACTCCAGCAGTGTTTTCTTCTGGGAAGCTAATAAATATCTGCTATGATAGTTCTAAAATCAGTTCAAAAAGCAGCATTAACTCCCCTCTGCAGCTTCTATTTTATCAGAGCTGAAGACAGTACACAACTAATGGGCATTCAGCCAATAGCAGCCTGGTTCCTACAGCGTGGTAACCTAGTGCCATAGAAGAAGGTGCTTTCTAATAATAATGGAGCGTCAGGCCAACCCTAAGGATGGCCCAGGATTTGTGCTCTATTCTCCCTGCAGATCTTTGGATTTGTGGAGTTTACAGGCTAGGCCTCTATTCTGTCTGGCTGCAGAGCACTCCCCCAGAAGGAGAGAATACAAAGGAAAATGCAAGAAGAGAACTTTGCCGATTTTTCAGTGATCTCTGTTTCCCTCCCACAAGTTTTCTCATTTAAGGAGCACTAGAGCTTCTCAATACAATGATTGAAAGATGAGTACAAGGTTGGCAGAACAATGTATTTCCCCTAACCTTCTTGGAAACTGCTGAACCATTTTTGTTTAAACTTTCCAAAAATATTTAGCCTGAGGCAGACCTCTAGCATGCAAAATTTCAGCCTGAATAGTTTAAGTCGAGAAAAACTAAAAGCAGTTGAATGTAAAATCTTGTTTTGGAAAATAATAAGCAACCTTATGGGTCACTGCCAGCTCTGCCTGGAACAACAACTAATTAATTAATTAATTAATTAATTAATTTCAGTTCTTTTTTAAACAAAGATTCACCATGTTCTGTGTTATATTACATGTACCAATTTAGAATTGTATGGAAATGAGAGTTTTCCATGTATTCTGTTTGTAGTTCATTTAAATTGCATCAAAGTGGTGGGGAGGATGATTTTTAGAGGAAAGTGTCTAACAGCCAAGATATCTGGAACACCACAGTGTTGTGTGACATCACTTTCTGTAATACATAATGCCACTGATTGCAGCACAGTTTGGTTTCTGGGGTGTTAGGAAAATTAAATGTTCCATCCTGTACTGTTTCCTCCTTGGAGAATTTTCAGGGCTTGCAGGGTCACCTCTTTTGGAAGAGTTTGCAGATCTTTCTGGCAGTCGGAAGAAGTGAAATGGCTGTAGACATTATAGAGCATCTTGGAAAGCTATACACACTTCAGGAATCAATTAAGAGGTAATTTTTGCTGCTAACCTATTCCTGGTGTTACAAGATGGAAGTTCACTCCCCACCTCCTGTAAATCTCCTAGGGCCAAGTTCACCACTGATGTAACTCCATTGATTTCACCTAGGAGCTGCTCATCTCTGGTGTAGCTCTTCTGAAGTTAATAGAGTTACACTAGGTATTAATATTAACTATTGGTACTGTGATCCATGTGTACTCAAAACTCCCATACCTGTATGTGCTAGTCCACAACTGTTAGTTCAGGAAGATCAGAGGCTAGAATACCTCACAGACAGAAGAAATACATGGACAGTATCAACTTTTTAAATATAGGCCTTCACATGTCTCCAGCCTTATGATTGTTGTGCCCTCAAAACTCGCATTGACTTCAATGTATATGTACGAGCTAGCACATCAGGTACATAGTGTTGGTTAGTAGCAGATAGCTGTTTCTGAAAAATTGTTTTATGGGAGAGTCTTTTCAAAAGTGTAATTAAAACTGAAATATGTATGTACCTGTTCAAACATGACTCTCTTGTTCTTTTTACATATCATAGTGTTCAGAGAATTGGTTTGGATCTTGGAGTTACATGTTTGAAGTTTCAGCCAATAATAAATATGAGTATTTTGTGAAACTGCCATATTATTTATTCATTATTTTTCAGTCCAGCAAATCAGTCACTCTGTCCTAATCAAAATAGTCAAAGATGAAACATAACTATATTGTCATTGGGTTCTGTCATATAGTGCCTTTGATCTGCTTCTATAACTCCCATTTACATCAATGGGAGGGCATAGATGCTAGCATGACTGGCACCTTAGAAATACCTTCAATAGATTTATCAGTGGGAGTTTCATGTGTATGTCCCACACCGCTTCCACAAATTCACTAATAAATTGGAGAGCCTGATATAACTCATCCACACTCCACAATATCTACCCCACACGTTAGCACCCTTCTTATATGACTCATTTATCACACGGTTAATAAGGGTATGTGTGGTGGGAATACTGAATCAGGGATAAGGTTGTTATTGGAAGTTTAACTATAAACTTTCTGATTTTTAATTTTAACATTAATACAACTTTAAGTTTTCAACCATTTTATAACAAAGATATTTTAATTTAATTTATAACTGTTATACTCCTCTGGTGACTCTGATATGCTGTTGAACAGTTCTCTTTCAAGTTCTCTTATAATAGAATCATAGAAATGTAGGGCTGGAAGAGACCTTGAGAAGTCACATACTCCACCCCACTGTACTGAGGCAGGACATGTATACCTAGACCATCCCAGACAGATGTTTGTCTAATCTGTTCTTAAAAACCTCCAATGATGGGGATTCTACTTCCACAACTTTCTTGGAAGACTATCCTTATAGTTTGGCATCTTTTCCTAATATCAAATCTAAATCTCCCTTGCTGCAGATTAAGCCCATTACTTCTTGTCCTACCTTCCATAGACATGAAGAATAATTGATCACTGTCCTTTTGTAATAGCCCTTGATATATTTGAAGCCTGCCATCAGGTCCCCTCTCAGTCTTTTCTTCTCCAGACTAAACATACTTATTTTTTTAACCTTTCCTTATAGTACAGGTTTTCTAAGCCTTTTATCATTTTTGTTTCTGTCCTCTGGACTCTCCAATTTGTTCTTCTTAAAGTGTGATGCCCAGAACTGGACAAAGTACTCTAGCTGAGGCCTCACCAGAGCTTAGTAGAGTAGGACAATTACCTGCCATATCTTAGATAGGACACACCTGTTAGTACACCCCAGGGTATTGGTCTTTTTCACAACCTGCATCACATTACAGGCTCATATTTAATTTGTAATCCACTGTAAATCTCAGATCCCTTTTTGCGGTACTACCACCTCGTCAGTTATTCCCCATTTTGTATTTGTGGGTTTGATTTTTCCTTCCGATGTGAAGTACTTTGCGCTCGTCTTAATTGAATTTCATCTAGTTGATTTCAGACCAATTCTCCAATTTGTCAAAGTATTTTTTTTAATCCTAATCCTGTTCTCCAAAGTGCTCACGACCCCCTCCCTTCTTGGTGTCATCTTCAAATTGTATAAGCACGCTCTTTACCCCAATATCAATGTAATTAATGAAAATATTGAATAGTCGTGGACCCAGGACAGACCCCTGTGGGAACCTACTCAATACGCCCTCAAACTACTCTTTGAATTAAGTCTTTCACCCAGTTGTGCACCTACTTTACAGTAATGAATTGGATGTTTATCAAAGGCTAGTGTAGCAGTTATTGTTGAAGATCTGGAAGCATAGTCACAATGTGTACCTCTCATCATCACTAGGTGGCGATAGAGAGCAATCTTGCTTTAATTTAGAATGTATGGTTTCAGAGTAGCAGCCGTGTTAGTCTGTATTCACAAAAAGAACAGGAGGACTTGTGGCACCTTAGAGACTAACAAATTTATTTGAGCATAAGCTCAATATTTGATGCATCCGATGAAGTGAGCTGTAGCTAACAAAAGCTTATGCTCAAATAAATTTGTTAGTCTCTAAGGTGCCACAATGTATGGTTAGATATGCTGTTTTTATATGGTTTTGTTAACCTACCACGGCTTGAATTTCAGTACTCCTATTGGTGTAAAAGTTATATAACTTACTCATAAGTGCACCAGATATAAGAGAAACAGCATAAACATGAAAGCTGAATTTTAAAGATATCAAATCTGGATTTGGAAGAAACTTGACAATTCCACACTTGTTAGTTTGAAAGGTGAAATTTGTGTCACTTAGCTGCGTAAGCTGCATTACAGTCTCCATTAGAAAAGTAAATATATCCTAGCCAAGAAATCCATGCTGGTGGGATTCACCTTAGAGAAAAGATAGAGGAATGAAAAATATCATGCAATCTTATTACAAATGAATTTCTGACCCTTTTTTCCTTTCTGGCAAAGATCCTTTCCTCCTGGGTAAAGCCGGAAAATATAGCCCTCTCCCTATTCACGTGCTCTCCTCTTCTCCCAGCCACTGGTAGGGTCCATGACTAATGCAAAATGGGCTATGAGCAGGGGAAATATGCATCTTCTTTGTTCTCTGAAGACTCCCCACTGCCCTATATTGCCCCTTCCTTCCCCAGGTCCTTACTTGTAGATCGGATTTTATCTATCCAGTCCCAGGTGCAGGGTCATGTCTTCAACTGGGATCTTTGCCCCCTGCACATGGTAGTAAGCCCCAACATTTCAGACAAATGCAGGATGGAGCCCCCTAGGTGAGCGGACACATCAGAATGACAACAGAGACTATCGCGATAAATGTAGGGCAGGTGCGGTGTGTTTAGTTTGGGCTCCTAACAGGTAAGGTATGGGGTGAAATAGGTTAGCTTGCTCATAAAATAATGCTACCCACAAACGGTTTGTCCAGCGCCTAGCACAGTGAGGACCATTCTCGGTAGAGACCTCTAGGTGCCACTGTAATCATAAAACTGTGGCCAGGATTATTGCCAAAATCACAGAAAGTGCATTCGGTTTTAAAAGCCAGAATGAGGCACGTTACAAATATGCAAGTAAAGAGCCGCATAAAGACAGAAGTTTCGTCGAAAACATGAAAAAGTGTCTTTAAGGTGTATGATGCTCATTGCTAGATCGATCAGAGGGAGTGTCTGTAGAAGCCAGGCCATTACAGTGTATCTAATAAACTGCCCTCCCTTGTGCCATCCTAACACCCACAAACACTTAACAGTTACACGGATAGATCCTCTAACGGGCAGCATGTGAGCGCCAGAGCTGTTCAATCCCCTTCTGGGTGCATCAGTGGCCTTCTCCTCCATTGCGCCATTTTTGTGCTGGTACATCTACATTATTTCGACACCCAGTTCAGCTGAAAAGCCACAACCGCTTTTCAAGACGCACCCCAGGTATGCAACCTCTGCGTTGCATCTTTCATCGAAAACCAGCTCTCAGTATCTTACACCCCAAAGCACTGCGCGGATACTTGTCTTCTCTGCATTCTATGCCTCTTGCCCACCTCCAATTATCTTCTGAATGGTGCCAATATGAGGAGGCAGGTGTCATTAGAGGAGGTTTGGGAACAAATTGATAGACCAGGATCAGATGGTATTCACCCAAGAGTTCTAAAGGAACTCAAATGTGAAATTGCAGAACTAACTGTAGTGTGGAACCTATCATTTAAATCAGCTTCTGTACCAAATTGCTGGAGGATAGCTAATGTGACACCAATTTTTAAAAAGGGCTCCAGAGATGATCCTGGCAATTACAGGTTGGTAAACCTGACTTCAATCGTGGGCAAACTGTTTGAAACTATAGTAAAGAACAAAATTGTCAGATACATAAACATAATTTGTTGAAAGAAAAGGAGTACTTGTGGCACCTTAGAGACTAACAAATTAATTAGAGCATAAGCTTTCGTGAGCTACAGTGAAGAGTGAGCTGTAGCTCACGAAAGTTTATGCTCTAATTAATTTGTTAGTCTCTAATGTGCCACAAGTACTCCTTTTCTTTTTGCGAATACAGACTAACACGGCTGCTACTCTGAAACCTGTCATAATTTGTTGAGAAACAGTTAACATGGTTTTTGTAAAGGGAAATCATGCCTCACCAATCTACTTGAATTCCTTGAGGGGATCAACAAGCATGTGGACAAGGGGGATCCAGTGGATATAGTGTACTTAGATTTTCAGAATGCTTTTGACAAGGTCCCTCACCAAAGGCTTGTAAGCTGTCATGGGATAAGAAGGAAGGTCCTCTCATGGATTCGTAACTAGCTAAAAGATAGGAAACAAAGGGTAGGTATAAATGGTCAGTTTTCAGAATGGAGAGAGGTAAATAGTGATGTCCCCCAGGGGTCTGTTCTGGGACCATGATCTGGAAAAAGGGATAAACAGTGAAGTGGCAAAATTTGCAGGTGATACAAAACTACTCAAGATAGTTAAGTCCAAAGCAGACTGTGAAAAGCTACAAAAGGATCTCACAAAACTGGGTGACGGCAACAAAATGGCAGATGAAATTCAGTGTTGATTAATGCATTGGAAAACATAATCCCAACTATACATATAAAATAATGGGGTCTCAATTAGCTGTTACCATTCAAGAAAGAGCTCTTTGAGTCATTGTGGATAGTTCCCTGAAAACATCCACTCAATGTGCAGCGGTTGTCAAAAAAGTGAACAGAATGTTGGGAATCATTAAGAAAGGGATTGACAAAAAGACAGAAAATATCATATTGCCTCTACATAAATCCATAGTATGCCCATATCTTGAATACTGTGTGCAGAGGTGGTTGCCCCATTTCAAAAAAAGATATATTGGAATTGGAAAAGGTTCAGAAAAGGGCAACAAAAATAATTAGGGTATGGAACAGCTTCTATATGAGGAGAGATTAATAAGATTGGGACTTTTCATCTTGGAAAAGAGATGACTAAGGGGGGATATGATAGAGGTCTATAAAAACATAACTGGTGTGGAGAAAGTAAATAAGGAAGTATTATTTACTTCTTCTCATAATAGAAGAACTATGGGTCCCCAAATGAAATTAATAGGCAGCAGGTTTAAAACAAACAAAAGGAAGTATTTTTTCACACAGCGCATAGCCAACCTGTGGAACTCCTTGCCAGAGGATGGTGTGAAGGCCAAGACTACAACAGGGTTCAAAAAAGAACTAAATAAGTTCATGGAGGATAGGTCCATCAATGGCTATTAGCCAGGATGGGCAGGGATGGTGTTCCTAGCCTCTGTTTGCCAGAAGCTGGGAATGGGCGACAGGATGGATCACTTGATGATTATCTGTTCTGTTCATTCCCTCTGGGGCACCTGGCATCGGCCACTGTCAGAAGACAGAATGCTGAGCTAGATGGATTTTTGGTCTGACCCAGTATGGCCTTCTTATGAGTAACAGCTGATTTCACCCAGGCACTGTGGAGCTGGATGAGAACTGGGTCCTCCTATGCTCTATCATACAGTCAGTACCTAAATTACTGATATCCTTAAAGTAAGGAGCACATAATCCCCATTTTTTATGCAGAACTCCTCAAAGATAAGGGCAATTTTAGAAAAATTAGGTGGGAGGATATGGCCTTAAAATTATTTAACAAAATAATGAGTTTCACAGTCGATCATGTGCCCTTTGGGGTGACTTTATACTGGTGCACGTGAGAGACACATAACTAAGAACAAATAAGAACCTTTAGATCAGCAAGTAAACTTGGTGGGGTTTAAAATATATTGTATATATTTCAAAGCTCTCTAGTCAAACCAGTTATGAGCTAATAAGAAAGGTTAACTATGAACTAACTTTGCTTGGACTGACACATAGAACATTATTTCCCCCAGTGCTCTTTCAGATAAAATAAGGTGAATTGTAGTAAGAATATAGAACAATGCTAGAAGCTTCCAAGAGGTATTTTGCTTGTCTTGATCTTGTAGCGTCTAGAATACCGTTACATTCACTTATTTTAAATGCTTTTTGGTCTGTAAATTCGAGCCAGAATGTATGTTCATAGCAATAGTATTAGTAATAACATTTTATACCCTTAATTTTTAAAAATCTCATGCTGCATTAGAAACGTGTAGGTTAAGAAGTACCTCTTTCACAGAAACGACAAACAAAATATATGCTCCAAAAGAAAAAAAGAGAAGGGGGGAAAGTCTTATTTAATCCAGAAAATAAATTAAAATCTCATGTATTTTTATTGGTTTTAGTATCCAGCAGAGTGAAAATATTGAAACTCTGAGACCTCTTGCATTAAAAAGTCACAACTGTTCTATTTTATTAGTTCTGACTGTGTGAAAAATATTATAAGGATAACATTGAAAAAACCTGGGGTTTAGAGCCCCGAATGGCTATAAAAACAATAAAATCGGCTATAAAACCTACACTAGTGATATTAAAAAATTATGTAGTTCAATAAATGTGACATTTCATGAATGTGGATTTAATAGTTTTCAACCGACAGAAAAGAGAAGGCAAAGGTCTAACAATTGGATTTGAAAGGAGCGATGTTGTAGAAGTGCAACATTAAGTGCTTCATTTTTCTTGTTAGGGATTATGCAGTGGTAGTGGAATGTAATAACTGTGTCATTAAAACTTCCTTTTAACAAGGCCTATTGCTTGTATAAAAGTCAGAAAAGAGTAATCTCTTCCTCTATTTGTTTTCCAATAATACAGCAAAACATGGAGGTTTCTCCGCTTAAACTTGTTCTCAGGGTTTTGAATCGACAGCTTGTAAAATATTGTGGGGCCCTATATACTGTTGCTTCATATCGTGCACATCGTTATTCTAAAGGTCATCAGTTTATTGTACATTTATTAAATAAATCAAGCTGCAAATCCAACACTTCCACATGAAAATATTAGCTAAATCCCATGGAAAAAGCAATGCCTGGGAGACGTAATACAGAGAAAAAATAATCAAAATTGTCAGTTTATTTTAGGGGTACCTGAAATTTACGAGACACAGGGATACACTTTAAAGGTGAGTTTTGGCATTTGCTAACAATGTAAAAACCCTGTATTATTAAAAAATATATTTCCATTTCACCAACACCCTTTCCTCCTGTTCTGAGCCTTAGTTATTAAGATCTTTGTGGGGTTCAACCAGAGACCATTTTTTCTTTAACAGCACCTGTTATTCCTTAAGCATTTTAGTCATCTGTGTTCGGTGTCACCATTTGCGAATTGTGTGTGTGTGTGTAGAGCGAGGAAAATCGATCAATCGAAAATTCTCCCAGATAGACATGCATTAATCAATCTATTTTCCAAGTTTCAGAGTAGCAGCCGTGTTAGTCTGTATTCGCAAAAAGAAAAGGAGGACTTGTGGCACCTTAGAGACTATCAAATTTATCTGAGCATAAGCTTTCGTGAGCTACAGCTCACTTCATCGGATGCATTCAGTCAAGTGTTGTTCAGATAGAAAAAAACTCCCCACTGTCTCGTCAGGAATAAGTTCACTTTCAAAGAAAGGCATTTCATTGGAGAACATTTTGTGAACAGTTTTCTGTAGGGGAGGCGGGCTTGGAGGAGTATTCCTTCTAGCACATAACTACTTAACTAGAGAGGGAGTAGCGGGCCTGCTTCAGTAAGGAAGGCGAGCGTAGTCCCTGGATTCGAGCATTTGCTTTCCTCCACGTCCTGAATACACAAAACTGGGGACGGATCAGCAAACTATACACCCAGTTTTAAATATGAAATCGATGGGATCCAGGTGGCGCTATTAAAGAGGAAACCCATCGGAGGCTGCGGTCCTGCTAGGCAGGCAGCTGTGCTTGCTCTCTGCTGATAGTGTGGAGGAAGTTGGATCCCAGCGCCTGAAATCCCCTTCTGATCCGGTGCGTCTGGCGCCTGGCCTTCGGCGGCTCAGCCCAGCTGCAGGACACCAACCATCCTCTTTGTTTACTGTCGGGTCGCCGCTAGCTGGAAGCTTGGTGCCTGAGGATTCCGTGTCTGACGAGGTGACGAGAAGTGCAGCAGGAAATAATGCCTGCATACCTAATTCCCTGTCCGGGACCCAGCCCGGTCCTGGGGGTGCCCAGGGCCTGTCAACAGCTCAGTTAGGGCCCGGGGAGCTGTCCTGATAAACTGAGCGGCTGGAGATACGGAAGATTAAGGAGTCTCCGTAGCCGCTCTTTAAATACATCAGCAGCTCCTTCGGATACACTGTGGGCTCGCGGGTTGGGCGATTCAATCAATACGTGTCAAACAAGCCACGCTGGAGCTGTGTTCTCACTACTCCCGGGAGAGCCAGACCGGCGCAGCGCGGCCCTGCCCTACAGCAAGCCACGGGGGCGTGTCAGGCCTGGGCGCTCACCTCCCGCTACAGGCGGCCCCAGTCACCTGTCCTAGCCAAGCGGCCAGTGACGCCCCCACTGAGGTGGCGAGTCCGGACCCCTTCAGGGCGAAGGACACAACAGTGGCAGGAGTGGCGTGGCTCCTGGAAAATCCTGCAGGGAGGGGTTGGGGTGGCTCCTGCCGTACAGCTCTGCTACCAGGGACGGTTGCCCAGCGGAAACCCCACCTCTGATCACGGCGAGCGGGCTGGAGAGCTAGCAGCCGACACCCCCTCCCAGCTGTGGCTGGAGCTGTGCTCGGCCAGGGCTGTGTCCTGTCCAGGTATAGCTCGCAGCTGCTCGGCTCAGCCAGGATGGTCAGTGCATCAGTCAGAGACAAAAGCGCCATCCACGTCCAAAGAAAGGAGCAGGAGCCTGTCGGTCACCGGGACCCGGGGAACGTGTGTGCAATAAATGCCCCCCGACAGTACCATGAGGGAGGGCCAGAGCAGCGATCCTGGGTCAGAGCAATGACCCATTTAGCTCAGCATCCTGCCCACAGAACCAGTGGCAGATGCTTCCAAGGAAATGGACAGACCAGGGCAATTATTGAGTGATCCAGCCCTGTTGCCCCAGTCCCAGCTTCTGGCAGCCAGACGTTTAGAGACACCCAGAGCCCGGGGTTGCCTCCCAGCCCATCTTGGCTAATAGCCACTGAAGGACCTACCCTCCCTGATGTTAGCTAATTCTTTTTTTAACGCCGGTTAGCCTTTGGGAGGGATTCCGCTCCGCTTTCTGCTCCCACTTGCTCCAGCGAACATTGGGGCTCCAGCGCTTGTTGATTGGCGCCGTGGGGAGTTTGCTCAGGGGGAGTGTTTGCCGATGGGGGGGGCTGGCTTTCCCCTGCCTGGACAGGCTCATTGGCTAGACACAGCACCGGCAGGAAGGGGACAGAGACCGGGCGGCCCCGCCCAGCGCCAATAGAAACCTATTGCAGGGTAATCTGAGCCCGGAGAAATTCGCTGCTGCGGTGCAGGCATCAACCCCGAGGCTGGGGCTGCCGTCGGGCGGGGTGCTGGGGGGCGCGTGTCTCTGTGGCGGGCCAGGCAGCGCGGCCTGAGGGGGAAGGGAGGGGAGCGCCCAGCGCGGCGGAGCCATGCAGTACCAGCACCCGGCCTCGTCCCCGGCCGCCGCGGCCCTGGGGGTGAGCGTGCCGCTCTACGCGCCCACCCCGCTGCTGCAGCCCGTGCACCCCACGCCCTTCTACATCGAGGACATCCTGGGCAGAGGGGCCGGCGCGCCCCCCGCGCCGCACCCCCTGCCCTCGCCGGCGCCGCCGACTCTGCCGTCTCCCAACTCCTCCTTCACCAGCCTGGTGTCCACCTACAGGACCCCCATCTACGAGCCGACCCCGATCCACCCGGCCTTCTCCCACCATCCTGCCCTGGCTGCTACCTACGGCGGCAGCACCTACGCCGGCCCCCTGTATCCTTTCCCCCGGACCGTGAACGACTACACGCACGCTCTGATCAGGCATGACCCCCTGGGTAAGCAACGCCTCTCCTCTCTCCCTCCTCCTCGGGCTTCTCTCGCCTCCTGTCCCCTCGCCGCGCCCTGCACCGGGTCCCCGCGCGGTTGGGTCCCAGCAGGGCCGTCGGCGCTTCTGCATTTCTGCTGCTGGGGGCTGCAATTGAAAGTCATTGAAACTCTCCCTGGCCTCAGTCTGATTTACAGTAAACTGAGAAGCGCTGAGCTCTCGCGTTTGGAGCCAGACCGCAGCGCCCGCCCGCTGGTGACTCAGATTTGTTTTCCTTCAACCAAGTGACTCTGAGTGTCCTTAGTAATGTCGTGTGTGGTTTTAGTGGAGAGTTTTAATTGTAGTGAAAAATCGTATTTCAGATCTGAGACTTTGCCTGCAGATGACTTAAAACGTTTGGCGGCTGATTCTGATCTCACTGGGACCCGAGTAACTCAGGCGCACTAGTGCATCCCCTCAATAAGTCTGGTCAGAATCAGGCCTCCGGGCACTCTTCTTTTGCAACCCCTAGGACGGTCCCTTCTCTACTCCGCTTAGCAAGGCTGAGATCTTCAATCCCTTGGGGGCTGAGCCCAGCCTCAGCCGGCTCAGCGCACTGATAGCTGCAGCACTTGTTCTTAGTGATTGCAAAACTGGACCTGACTCACCAAATTTGTGCAGTGAAAGAGGCTGACCCTTTCCGTTCATACAGGAAATCTTGAGCTCTCGATAGGAGTAAATCTGGTTTCAGAAGCTGTTAAGTGTTTTCCTGGCTGCCTGAAGCAGGCTCTTCCCCGGGAGTCGTGCACACTGCTGATTATTTTATCGACATCCTCAATACAGACAAATTCAGGAAACACTCGACTTCTGATAGCCGGGATCCGTTTTTCTGATATTGTTCATTTCCTCTGTGTGGGATGTGACTTTATGACAGCTAAAATAACCAGTTGCTTCCTATTTTTTGAGTCTGTTTTGCAGCAGAATTACTAAAGCCTGACGCAAGCAAAATCTCGAAAAACAATGCTGCATTTCAAAGGGTACAGACAGAAAGGCAAACAGTGACTCAAAGGCTCTAACTGGAGAGTTACTGGACCAGGGGGCACTGCAACTTGTTTTATTTGGTTTGATGTAATTAAGTGTGGATTGCTGCACCTCCTTGCATATACATTGCATACGACCATCAGACCCAAGAGCTACATTTCGATTGCTAATGTTAAGTAATTAACCCCCAATTGCCTATGCCCCTTGGGGGGTCTCCAACAACTAGCGTTTGGTATTTAGCTACGGCATCGTTTGTGTGATTAATAAGGATATACAAAATACAGATAAAAGGATAGAGTCCACGTTAGGCATCTCCAAAGAAATGCTGCCAACCCGTGTGGAAGGTGAAGTACACAGATAATGACAGTACTTTCTAGCACAAACCATTGACAGACTCGAGATAGTGAGGACTTCAGTGAGGCATGCACTCAGCATGCGGGCAAACATTTGCACAGAGAAGGCAAGGTAGTTTCTTTGGGTTATTACAGTGAAAGAGCAGAAGGAAGCAAAGTTTTTTTTCTCTCTCTCTCTCTTTTCTTTGCGAGATAGACCAACAGGAAACACATTGACGGAAATGTTGCCATGGCCCTTTGGGTGGCTTTAACTGGTCTCCTCTGCTCGACTGATGTAAAAATCAGAGGCGAAAGATCAAACTAAGGCTGAAGAGTCCGCGTCCACTGAAAGCGAAGCGCCTCAGAGCCACGCTGCGCCCAGCGCTTGTAGCCCTCCTGGCGGCAGCGGGCCGGGGGGTACACACAGGGCAAAGCCGGGCTGCTGTGCAGTAAGCTCTGACCAGTGGGGAAACGCACCGACTTCCCATTAGGGAAGCGAGTGTTTCTATTACAGTAAAGGGCCCGGGGTATCAGAAACAGACGCAGCAATGTGTGTGCGGCCCCCACGGCGAACGCCTCCCCCTCTGTTACCCTAGGACCCTCCGAGGGCCACGTTTCTCTGCAGGGCGGGCGTAAGCCCCGGGACTGGAGCCCAGCCCCAAGCCGCGTGAGAGACAAGCCCCAGCTACTGCCTGCCACTAACGTGCAGGGATTGTGTCTCTTCTGAAGGGAAGCCCTTGCTCTGGAGTCCCTTCATCCAGCGCCCGCTGCATAAGAGAAAAGGGGGGCAAGTTCGCTTCTCCAATGACCAGACCATCGAGCTGGAGAAGAAGTTTGAGACCCAAAAGTATCTCTCGCCGCCGGAAAGAAAACGGCTGGCCAAGATGCTCCAGCTCAGCGAGAGGCAGGTGAGGCCAAGCAAATCCCCCCGGGCACGTGGGAGCCTCCCATAGGCCCCCAGGATGCACATGGGGGGCCCTGCGCCTTTGGGAGCCCAGGCCATAACTCCCCAGTGAGCGCTCCTCTTTACCGCTCTTTCAACCAGACAGGGCCGTGTAAATCCCTGCATGTTCCGCAGGTTTGAGTTACTTCTCCTGGGGCTAAATTCGGCTCGCAGTGGCAAGGGTTGAAATCAGGAGTGACTCAGACGTTTTCTGCATTTACACTGAGGTCGCTGAGCAGCCCGCTTTGCTGCTTGGTTTTTCTTTTTCCTCTTTTGTCGCCCCGACCCGAGCAAATGGACTTTGTTTTAAGCTGAGCCTGGGATATACCGAATGTGGGACAACGTTGTGCCTTTTTCTGTTGTTTTTAGGTCAAAACTTGGTTTCAGAATCGCAGAGCTAAATGGAGGCGCCTAAAGCAGGTACTGGGATGTTTCTGTTTCTATAGAAATAAGTATTTTAATAATCTTATCTTAGAACATGATCGCCTATTCCAGCTTGTATGCAAAAGTCATTTGAAAGGCTGTTTAACCTCTTCACCTTGATTAAAAAGGCAAATAGTCATGCTGGAATCCAGGATGGCTCGTTCAGGCAGCACTAATGTTAAAAGCTCCTAATGTAGTTCCTATATCAATTATGCCTTGGTTTTCACACACTGCTATTAAAACTCCACAGTAATTGTTTTGTAAACCCATATGTTGTTTATCTAATTAACGCAGAGAAGATAAGTAAATTGCTTAGACAGTTGTCTATGGGAGAATATTTACTAGTCCTTTTAATTACACATTTATAGCAAGTACAGGCAGATTTATTATACAAAGGCTGGAAAATAAATATACAAAAGCCTGTTTATTGTTTTGAGCCCTAGGAAAAAATAATTAGCTTTTGAGTTCATTTAGTTTAGTCACTTACAGCCTATTAGACTGGAAATTATACTTTTCCTCCCATCAAATAAAGTATATTCATATCAGTAAATCATTATTTACCTGATCCTGCAGTTTTTTATAGGGGTAAGCTTCCATCGAGGTATCTGATAAAGGGCTTTAAAAATTATGTAAAAATGAAAAAGTTGAAAAATTACAACATCGTGTTCAGTTTAATCCTCCAATAAACACAAAGTGAAGATTTGTTTTAAATCTTACTGTTTTTCATCAGTAATTGGGCGGGGGGGGGGGTTATATGTTAATGAAAAACAAAGATTAACTGCAGTGTGAAGTTGTTGGCTATGTTTACTATATGAATATTTTTGGGTTTCACCTGTTCCTCAATCTACTTTTATTAATAACTCTAGGTTTATGTAGAGCTGTACTTATTGCTAGAGAAATAATGACTTTCAAGGAAGTCATTTTCCCTGAGAAACATGCAATGGGCTGACTCCTGCTCTAAAATATCCTGAGACATCTGGATATCTGGGACATTTTAAGTCACTGCCTCCTTTTTAGTCAGTCAGATCCCTATCCGAGATACATTTCCACCTATTCTTTCTCTTTGTTGTAGAAAGCTTCATGCCTCCTGAATCATTTTGAAATTAGCATTTTTAACGTCTGGTTTTAGGTTTAGGATTATTATGGTTGGTAATTTTCTCATTTCTTTCCTATGACATGAAGGGCCTTGGTTCCGCCTCCCATTGAAGCCAAAGGCAGTTTTGCCATTGCTTTCAATGAAAGGATGATCCGGTCCAGAAAGAAGCAGCTGGCCAGTTTTAAGAAACGTTTTATTTTTTGAGAACAAAATCAGTTTAAAAATGCTCTTGGATCAAGGTTCTTGCTGGGAGGTATTTGAGATGATGATGATGATATGATATTGCCTGGGAGCCTGGTGTTACTGAGCCCATGACAAAACTGCCAGTGACTTCAGTTGGAGCAGGAACAAGGCCATATGGATCCCTTATGTTTGTGACACCTCTTAGCTGTCCTGTCCCATCTCATTTTGGTGCCAGCACAGTTCCTCCTTCCTTTATGAACCTTTAATCCCATCTGCTCAGTGGGACACTTTTATAAGGAAGAAGTGCTCACAGCTGTACTCATGCATTTCCACATGCATTTAACAGGCAGACCAGCGCATTGAATCGAAACAGCCCAGACCGCCAGAAAATGCCCCAGAATGGTAGGCTTAGAAGGAACCCCCTCAAACAATTCACTTTGCCTCACAACATTGCCTTGACTCACGGGTGTTCTGATTGTTTTGGCTATATTTCGGTGTCAAGCTGGTTGTTTACTGATTAATTTTAGGAGAACCCTCAAGGCAGCAAAAAAGAAGAAACTGAAAGTGTGGACAGCCACTGTGATAAAAGGCAAGAGACCTGTCTGACCCCTGAGCAGAAGAATAAAGAAGTCTCTCTCGATGGGTCTCAGTACACCCCCTCACCAGTCTCTCAAGAGGACCTTGAGTCAGAAATCTCAGATGATTCTGATCAAGAAGTGGACATTGAAGGTGATAAAGGCTATTATAATTCTACCCATTAGTGGCTCCACTTTTAAGAATGGACCCTAATTCAGCTTGCACTTTAATAGGAGCTGGCTTGTAAAGAATGTTTGCTACAGAAGAAAACTTTCACCATTTCTCAGAGACAACCACTTAGTTTTGTAAATCTAAAACCAAACTATTTTGTGCAGACAGTTGATTCATGGTCAGATCTTTATTTTGGATAAAGGAACAGGTTCATGTTTTGTATTTAATTTGTAAGATATGCTTGTACATTGATTCATGTTCTAACTGAAATATAATAATACTATGTCCTGTCTTTACTGACTTGGGTCTGATCCAGCTGTCTTTATGCAGTCAGGCAGAACTCCCATTTATTTCAACTTCAGCTGGGAAGTGAGTCTGAACTGCAGGGCTAAGGACCTTTGTATGTATATACAAAATGTAGCTTAAAAGAATAGACAGTCTTTTAAAAGTCTCCTTTCCTATCAGAGGAATATATTTAATGAAATGGAGAGGGATTTGATAATTCTCATCAAGTGCCTTATACCTTCCCTCTCATGACACATATGGTGCTTTTCTTCAAGACATTATTCTATTTATGCTACAGGTCATTTGTAAAAGCTGATTTTTACTTTTATATTACACACAATACATATATACAGTGTCCTTTTGAATCTGGGGTCCCTGGAGATGTTGCCTTGAAATCTGGCTGATTCTATTTGTAGGAGAAATATTTTTGATTAAAATCTATCAAACTGGTTTTGCCTGATTTATAGTTTACTTCCTCTGTTTCACAAGAAAATGTGACAAATGATAGGGCCCCACTGCAGGAGAAAAACTGACATCAGCTGCTGGATAGTAAGGTAGGCATACTTTAGCAGTGGGAAGTTAATGCCTATTGTACACATATCTATCTCTGTATATATTCCTTTGCTTTACAAGTCTTGCGGTTTTATACCTCACATTGTTCATATTTTGTACATATTTGTTTATTGTTTTAAAAAAGCCCCAAACTGGTATTTAAATTTTTGTTTAAGAACTTGTCTGTGAAATAAAACTGAACTCTGGACCACCCCAGATATTGGACAGTCACTTCTTTGAAATACGCATGTTTGCAATAGAATTTGTTACTTTTCCAAAAAGCCTTTAATCAACTCCATTTCCAGCCTATCATACAACTGAAGGCGGGGGGAAGCGAGTTTCCTTCCGAGTTTATTGGTGGGATGGGTCGGGAAACTGACTTCCCGGCTTTAGAGGATTCTGAGCAGCTCCATGCCCAGAACTTCTCCGTTGAATTTGGGATTACTTTTCTATTACAGCCTGCAGCTCCGCCCTCGTGTTTTATACAGACAGTAAAAAATACCATGCCCCCTGCCCACCGGAATACAGAGCGAGGTGGAACATTAGCCACCGAGAGAAGGGGGAGGTTTTGAAGTGTGTCAGTCTTGTTGTAAAGGTTTACAGGGAGCACTTAAGTGATCAAAGTATTTGGAAAGAGGAAGAAAAAGGGAAACTTAAATAAAAGTGAACGTGGGGTGGATTAAAAATGAAAACCTTTGTGGCTCCCTGGGGAGGGGGATATTGATTTCCCTGGCGCGGCCCAGCTCTGGCTGCCATTGACCTACCTGAGTCAATAATGGTTATTTATCTTAGCCGCCATTCTCCGAAATCAGGCGAGTCTTCTGGGAACAGGAGCCCCAGGGAATAAAGGAGAGCGAAGAGAGTAAACTGCTGGGAGGAAACGGAGATGGGAGAGGGTTAGGCTCAAGGACAATAATGATAAACCTCAATATAATATGATAACGCCTGCCACATTTGAGAGCGCCCCGCATTCCCCAGCCGTTGTCTCTCTTACACCAGACCCTACAGCTTTGTGCCTCCTCTATATTAAGTGGTGTGTTATTGCTCCTATTATTATCTCCATTCTATTCCGAAAAAAGAAAAGGAGGACTTGTGGCACCTTAGAGACTAACACATTTATTTGAGCATAAGCTTTCCTGAGCTACAGCCCACTTCATCGGATGCATCAAATATTGAGTTTATGCTCAAATAAACGTGTTAGTCTCTAAGGTGCCACAAGTCTTCCTTTTCTTTTTGCGAATACGGACTAACACGGCTGCTACTCTGAAACCTGTCATTCTATTCCGAGGATCTGGAGTAGGATCGATCTCTACCCCTGCCCTACAGACCAAAGTCTGCGGTAAGCCCCTGGGTCAGGCCTCGGGGGTTTCTCCTTAGCAACCCTTAGCAGGAGGAGCAAAAAGAACTCGTGGAAACGGAGCACTGAGACACAGCTCCTCAAACAGCTCTGTGAAGAAGGGTTACTAGCGACTGAGCATCCTGCTGGCTCCTCAAGCCGACGGAGCCCTAGTTAGCACGCATGGGTGGCTGGCGGACACAGCCAAACTGGCTGCTAATGAGGGTCACTGCAGGGGTTCATGGGTTTGCGGTGGGAGGTGTTGGGGGGGTGTGAAATGTTGCAGGGAGCCCAACCTGAAGGTGTTTTCTCTAGACAGGATTCAGAATGCATTGACAGGTTTCAGAGTAGCAGCCGTGTTAGTCTGTATTCGCAAAAAGAAAAGGAGGACTTGTGGCACCTTAGAGACTAACAAATTTAAATGCATCCGATGAAGTGAGCTGTAGCTTATGCTCAAATAAATGCATTGACAGTGACACAGGGCTGCTGCCAGAGGCAAAGGCAGAGAGCTGAGGAAGAAATGGCAGCTGTGAAGGTCTTTTCGGGCTCACTTAAGACTCTTACTATGCAAACAACTGTGTGCTCCAGGGAGTCTCGCAGTTGTCGGACTACAGACAGCAGAATCTGGCCCTTTGCACTAGTTACCTTCTTGTGGTGAGAAGGGAAATTTCCGAAAGGGCCACCATTGGGGAGACCTCCTTCTCCGGTATAAGAAAGTGGAAAGTGCCGTGTGCCCTGAGAAAGATGGAAACAGGATAAAGCTCTGGCTGTGCTTTCTGACTGCCCTGGGTTTCTTAGTTCCCTAAAGGCTCATCAGAAAGGGGCCCGTTCCTGCTTTATTTACTTCAGTGGGAGTCTGGGTGTGCGGGTGCAATACTTTGCAGTGAATATAAACACGCTCCAGTGCGGCATCTCGCCTGTTTTCAGAGAGCCTGCTATGTACATCTCCGCTTCAGCCCTGTTTATATGTGTGTTGAGACATGTCCTGGGCAGTTTTCCTCCCTTCTGCAATTACGTGGAGGCTGCCTAGTAAACATTCTTCTACCTTGGCAGCCCCACAGTACAATTAGGGGCGAGGGTTGGAATCAGACATTTTCCGTGCGGGGTGCATGCGTGTGAGAGTGTACGTGGGAGGGATTGTTTTCTCTACAGCTGTGCAACACCAGAAAGGAAATTACCTCTGAAAACAAAAGCCTTTCTCAGAAGTAATTTGGATTAAGAGAATACAGGGTTGTTGTATGCTGCAGATTTGTCCTTTTCTTCCGTTAGCGCAAGGCAGTGATAGGGCAGGGGCTGCGGCTGGGAGAAAGGACTTTTCTCTCTGTGTGTCCCCTGCAGACTCCAGCGGCTGGATCTGTCTAGCCTTACACAGGCAAGTAGCCCACAGAAGTCAATGGGACTTTCCCTGAGTAAAGTACTGAGGGACTAGAATGCCCAGGAGCTAATTCCAGATGCTGTTAGTCTTCACCGTGGGCAGACTGTGCCTCTAGACATAAAGCCAAGGCAGTCCTACCTTATATAAGGTTTTTCTCTCGTGACCATCACCGTAGCATCTAAGCAAGGGTGTCAAATATTTCTCTCTTCAGTAACAGCTGCTGTGTGGGATGCCACTTATGCTGGTGTAAATCCGGTGTAACTCCATATTGATTTACACCAGGGTAACAGACAACGGAGTGTGGCTTGATTCCAGTACAGCTGCATGTAGCACCGGGACAACCAGAGAATCTATTCTTGTAAAACAGAAAGAATGGGACAGAATAGATTATTATAGGCGCCTGCTCTACTTTGCTAGGGTTCAGGGGAATTCATCCAAGAGGTAGGTCTTGAACGCGGCACTTTGATTTATTTTAGTATTGAAATGCACTGTTCCTTTACAGCTTTTACTACATTCTTTAGGTGTCCTCAGTGGGCCAGATTCTGCTCTGCACCAAAAAACCTTCACACCATCCCCACTGAATTCATTAGGGCTGCACATAACTGAGAGCAGACTTTTAGTAGGCAAACTTCAGGCCCGGTGTTAGTGGGTGGAAATCTATGGACATCCCTGGGTGCAATTCAGTGGTTTGCTACACTCGCCTCTGCTTGTAGGCTGCTCCTGTTTTGCTCACCTACTGAATGCTAGGGTATGCTGCGTAAGTTATGCCACCTTTCGAAAGCCCCCACTGAATGAATGTCATCGTTGTAACCTGTTTCCACCAAATGCATCCGATGAAGTGAGCTGTAGCTCACGAAAGCTTATGCTCAAATAAATTTGTTAGTCTCCAAGGTGCTACAAGTACTCCTTTTCTTTTTTCGTTGTAACCTGATGATACCAAGAGTCTAAAACACCCACATACACACCTTTCGCCCTTTTTATTCCCGGTGCGTGTGCACAGCATACATCACCAAATAGCGCTAAGTTTAGTAACAGAGCTTTGCTAAGAAAATAGTGGATTGGCTATGGAGACAGAGGTTTCCATTTATTTCGTTTGTGTAATCCTCCTGTAAGCCTTCACACACGGCTAAGCTATGATGTGACACGCGTGGGGGATTACATTTCTACAAGATCCTTTGGGGGGTGAGATCTGTATCCATAATACAAATTGCTCAGCCGAATCCAGTGTATTTCCTCCGTACAGAAACCAAATCCGTTAACACCAAGACATCAGCTACTTACCCCAGGAGCTTGGCAGCGAGGGAGCAAGGTTGCTAAAGGCTACAAAATACAAGCCAGAAGGGAAAGCAGCCGATGCAGCGGCTTATCCCAAACGCATCAAGATTTTGGGCACGTTCCAGCCTTTGGGCCGATTACAGCGGAGCCCACATTTTCTCTCTACAATAAGCCACCCTATTAGCGCCACACTCCTTCCTGTTCAGTTAGGAGCTCTCTGGCATAGAGGCTCTTAATGCGAGGCAAAGACTGTTCCAGAGGTAGGTTGTTGTTTTACTGGAGATAGCATGAATCCGTGCAGCGGATTTATCAGACACCGATCTGCACATGACGTCTAAACAGATTAATCCTTTGAGCAAAACGGATTCATCTGTCTGCTTAAATTTCGGTTTCAGAGTAGCAGCCGTGTTAGTCTGTATTCGCAAAAAGAAAAGGAGTACTTGTGGCACCTTAGAGACTAACAAATTTATTAGAGCATAAGCTTTCGTGAGCTACAGCTCACTTCATCGGATGCATTTGGTGGAAAAAACAGAGGGGAGATTGATATACACACACATGTTTCATGTTCTCTGTGTGTGTATATCAATCTCCCCTCTGTTTTTTCCACCAAATGCATCCGATGAAGTGAGCTGTAGCTCACGAAAGCTTATGCTCTAATAAATTTGTTAGTCTCTAAGGTGCCACAAGTACTCCTTTTCTTTTTGCTTAAATTTACTTGCCCTTGTTTTTGATTTTTTAAAGTTGTTCATCCAATGGAATCCGAATAAGGAGGTTTTAGTGTCAATCGTTAAAGAAATATACAAGTTCCTATAGCACCTATTTCTACATCCTCGGAAACTACAACAGGAATTTTAAAACATAAATATTTTTCTATTTATCTAAAAAGCTAGCTAGTTCTTTCTTTCTTTCTTTCTTTCTTTCTTTCTTTCTTTCTTTCTTTCTTTCTTTCTTTCTTTCTTTCTTTCTTTCTTTCTTTCTTTCCTTCCTTCCTTCCTTCCTTCCTTCCTTCCAGCAATGAGCTAAATGTACCTATATTTGCACTTGGTTTCTGCTGGTTTTTAAGAACATAACAGGATAAAATACAACAGAGCGACAGTGCTGCCAGGTAGAGGTGAATATTAAAATCCCGGAATACACTTTGCAACGGAAAAGTTGCGCACTTTTCCGATAGATTAATGCAGCAAAGAAAACAGGGTACTGAGATGTGAAATCCTCCGGTGGCATAGGTGATCGCCTTTTAGTGAAAAATGTCCCTGACTCTACCTTTAGCCATCTAAAGCGTGTCTCGGAGACATACTCATAGTACACTGTAAGCAGAAGCTCCACATTATCCGTATAGCAGAGAGCGAATACATAATATGCAGGTTTTTGTTATATAGTCGGAATTCATCCAAGCAGGGGAAAATAGTGCCTTCACGTTCCCCTTCTTGCCTCTGCATCATATTTAAATACAGTCCCCATTTTGACCGCTAGAGAAATGGAAACAAACGAGAGGCCGATCAATTTGTAATGCTAGAGCTGAAGTAGTGGCCAGGCTATTCGGACATAAGGACATTGTGCAAGACTTATTTTGGATGGCTTGTCTCAGTCGAGAACACATCACAGAGAAGCACGAAGTCTGGCTTCCTGTATTAAGCACATTAATTATGTTAGTGTGTTTTCCCGGGGTGTCCAAGGGGCCCGATCTTGCAGCCCATAAAGACAGAATCTCGATGCCAGTAAGGGTTGCAGGGTCCGGCCCAGAAGCAGGGGTGCGGGCTTTTCAAACGACCTGTCTCACGAAAAAGCAGCAAGCACTGAGTGAGTTACACCAACCTGGAGCGGGCTTGGTGCTTGAAAACCCTGCACAGATTTACACTGCTAGATGCTGGCACGCAGCCCGCCCGTGTGTGTGAATGCATACGGCTGGGGATCTCCGGGCTGTAATGTAACAGTGCTTTGCACAAGGCTGTGTCTCATTGTTCTCAACAGACACGGTACGTTTTTATAACAAAAAACTGGACTCGGTAAATATCAGCCTTGAGGGAGATGAGGAGATACATTGCGTTAAAGACATTTTCTAAGTGTTAATCGTGAAATCTGATGCCACATAGATCTGCTGTTTCATACAATCTATTGAGCGAAAGCAGTGCTGCTAGTTATAACCCGAAGTTGGTCAGTCATGTACGGATAGGTCAGACATTTCTGAGCAAGTGGCAATACAGTTATTACCCGAACTTAGATTTAAATATGCCCTGCTTAGACCCCCGTGTGCCATTCAATATTTTTGGAAGGGTGGGAGTTAAAATAACGTTACAAATAGATGGTTTACAAATGCCAGGAGATAAGAACATTCCGCTAAAATGTCAAGGGCAATTAAAATGAGTTAAAATGTTTCTCACTCGGGCAACAGTTTCTACAAGCAGACCTGTGTAGCTCGAAAGCGTGTCGCTTTCAGAGCAACAGAAGTTGATCCAATAAAAGATATTTCCTCACCCACCTGCCTCCCTACATTTAAAAGACAGTTTCCTAAGTTTATATCCAGACAATTCACGACAGATTTGTCTAACGTAACCCTCTAAACTGGAGATTAGCAACAGGAATCGCATTTGTTAATAAACTGCGTTATTTGAGCAATCTGATCTGTATTCAATCATTTCTTTTTGGGTAAAAACGCCTTACATCTTTTGTGAACGTCTGAGTCCCTTACTGTCCACACTATTTTTTTTATTTGTTTGCATGTTGGCTATTTCATGTTGAATCAGCACGTATGACCTTTACAACACAACTCTCGTCTTGTTTTCGACTCTTTTATCAGGAGATTCAACTTGAAAACGGTTATCATTTAGCAGGAAAACAAACAAAAGCACATTTTTGTAAGCAAAACGTTAATGATTGGAAGAATTGCACCAATTTCACCATGACAGTGTGTGATTAATCCTCTCGGTCAGGTACTTATATTTTTAGTCATTAGGTTCGTTGTCCTTTGATATTCAGAACACTTTCTAGCCTAATAGAGTATTGATCTTGCTGGATAGTGTACTTTGACTCCTTAAACAACACTCATTTTTAAACCTTGCAAACGCTGTATAGTATTCCCAGCCAGTCCAACCCAACTACAGTACCTGACAAGGAAGTTTTGGGGATTTTTCATTATTTCACTTGGCAAGAAGGTGGTATTATGGAGACAGCATGATCTCCCAGCAACAGGCGTCCCTCGTGGTGAAAATACAATCATGCACTTTCAAAGGAGTGACAAATCTGTCCAGCTTTCAGCACAAGGACACCAGATTCTGTTTAGACACCGCGCACCCCCTCTTAATCTATGGAAGGGAAAACACTTTACAGCTCTGGGAGTGCAGAACTCTACCGGGGTCCTCCTGGCCGGCTGCTTTACATGCTCCCAGGCCTGTTATTCTGGACACTCGGTTTTATTTTCTTGAACCACAGTTTTACTCTGTTTTTGGAACGTGCACATTCCCTGACAGCCAACAGGTTTGTTCTGTGCCTGTGTGCATTGATTTTATGAGTTGGCAAGCCAGCAAATGCAGGAACAATTAATCACTTCTAATAACAGGTTTATAACAAAACTGAACAAGGAAGCAAAGTACAGCTCATAGGTCCGGTTCTCCCATCCTCACCAGGAGTAACGAGGTACCACTTCACCTAAGCCTCTTTTTAGTCCAGGTACGCAGAACCTGTTTTTGAATTACTACAATATCTAAGGAAGAGTTCGTGTCTGGCAATAGCAGCTGCTCTTGGGAAGTCTATGGATGTCTTCAAGCTTTGGGCAGGAGGTCAGGAATTGCCCCTGGTATGTGTTTCCTGGATGTACATTAGCTAGTGATTCTGGTCTCACTCACACCAGTTTTACTCTGGTGTAATCCACTGATTTGGACGGAGTTACTCCCGATTTACAAACTGGTGTAGAGTCAAGCCCTTAATGAATAAACACCAGCTGTATAAATAATGGCAAGTGGGGCATCTTTATTTTTCAGCTGATGTAGTAAGCTATGTTTTATATTAGAAATGCCTTTGTCCTGCATCTGTCTGGGCAGATTTTCCCCCTAAATGCACATAATTAAGGTCTCTCTTAAACATTCATTACATCCCCTCTTAATCTAGAGATGGCTGAGGAGACCTTCATGGTTCCTCCTTCTCTTATGGAACACCTTTGTAAAAAGGACCTTTCCCCCTAGTCTAGACTGGACTGTAGAGGTTTTCCCTGCAGGTCTGGCATTAAGAACATTGATAGGCCAATGGGGCGAAGCTCCTACCGCTGTTTGTATTTTATAATTGTCTCGGGATGTCACTTCAGCACCTTCCATGAGCGCTAATTTAAAAGGTTAGGCGTTAGGGTTTGTCTAGACTAGGATAACTGGATTTTTCAGGGAGTTAGCTGTTATCTGTTAGCTAAGATTTTTTAGAATGCAACTTGTCCTAGTTACACAGGATTTTAAAATGTCCTAGTGAAACCAGGTTAGCTAACACCTTTCTAAAACCCACCCTTTAGCCCATTCTAGACGTTCTGTTCGAGTTCTCCTCCGGAGGAACATCCACACTTGATTACAAGCGCTTTAGAACAGATCAGGATTTTGCCCTACACCATATGACAGTATTCCAAACGATCAGAAAAACTTTGTGTAGTTACTCGGCTGAGGACAACAGGTTAAAAAAACACCACGACCCACCTCTTCCCCTTTGCCTAGGCCAGTCTGCCACTATATGCAAGAGGTGCAAGGCTTCTAGCGCAACCAACAGGGCTCCGAAATTTAGCACAGGTCTCCTCAGACCAGAAGCAGTTGAGACAGGTGTGATTAGCAATAGTCTTTATTACCAGGTCTCTTAGGGAAAAATTAATAAGGTCAGACAAAGCACTGGCAAGTCCCATCTTTCTCCTGGATATTGAAAGTCTGACAGGCAACAGAGAAGCGCTACTGTCCTGTGCAGAGGGCTTGAGGCATGATGCAGGGAGGTTAGGTAGGGGGTCTCCACAAGCCTTGCTTGCTGTAGGGCGGAAGTGACCTGGGCTTCATACAAAGCACCGTTAGAACGATTTGGAGGAAGAACCGTGAACTTGTTACTCTACTGGCCACAGCCACACCCGGCAGGTAGACGGAATCGGTTGCAAGGAAGCTGAAATTGAAGCCGCAACAGTGAGCGGCCGCTGTGCGGGCTCCTTGTACTGCGGGGAGGAGAAGTACTGGGGGCACAGAGCACTTCTGAGCCCAGCTCGGTTATTCGGCATTGGCCAAGTCGCGCACCGCAGCAAATAATAGGTATGGGAAGGACTCCTCTGTCCGGACAAACATCAATAGAAAGAAACCTTATAAATGTTCTAACAGGAGTGAAAGACACTTTATAATATTACCCTGGAGCAACGGGACAGATGCTCTCTTTGGGCCTGATCTGACCACCCTTACTGGGTAGCACCTTTCGCTAGCCTGTGAGCCATCCCACTGAAGACAAGATTACTCACCGAGAGAAAGGGTGGCAGACTCCGGCGCTTTGAAATGAGACCGAAGCCGTTTTCCGCCCTAAGAAGTTATGAAGTCAGACTTCATCGAAGTCTTTAAGAAGGATTCAGCCTGCATTCACCCTAGATTGGTGCTTACATTTTAGGCCGCGCAGGTCCGGACATCTTATTGAAGTCTGTTTAATAGGGGGTGGGTGGTTGGACAGCACTTTCTGAAAATCAGTCTCATGATGGTTAATCTAGCTGGGCATCAAAGAATTGAGGCACCTCAGATCACTAGTCACTTGGGTCAAATGCTTTATCAAGGTCACAATTCCTACAAATACCCAAAAAGTACAGGAGTACTTGTGGCACCTTAGAGACTAACACATTTATTTGAGCATAAGCTTTCCTGAGCTACAGCTCACTTCATCGGATGCATGCAGTGGAAAATACAGTAGGGGGATTTTATTATATACACAGAGAAAATGAAATAAATGTGTTAGTCTCTAAGGTGCCACAAGTCCTCCTTTTCTTTTTGCGGATACAGACTAACACGGCTGCTACTCTGAAACCTACAAATACCCAGTACATTGTTCACAGCTCCCTCCCTCCCATACCTTAAAAGACAACACACAGGCACAACCCAAACATCGCAACAGCTAAAGGAAAGACACAGTGTCAGGTTCTGCCACTCTTACCAACACTGGTACCTTCCTTTACCAATGGCCCCACTGAAACCAATGGGACTATCTGCGAGGTAAGGGATTGCTGGCTGTCAGTAAAGATGGTGGCAAAATCTAGTCCGGGGAATGTAAAACTGCCCCAGCAGCAAGGCCTATGCTCTCATATCAGGAATCACAGCAGCTCTGCCAACTCTTCTCAATGGACCTTATCTTGCTAGTCAAATCGTTCTCTCTCAAACCCTGTCTGCAGAGCTAAGGGAACCCTAGATTTTAGCCAGTTTTGCAAATGATGTATAACATGGAGCACAAGGAAACAATCAAAATACTGGTCAGCCTGATAGGCAGTGCTCTTAGCACTCATGTATGATTATGTAGGAGATACTTAGATTTCTATTATTCTTTACACCTGTTTCCCCTGCACAGGCAACAGATCTATGGGTGAGGGAATTGGATTCTATTCTTACTTTTATTGTGTAGGCAGCAGAATTGTTAATCACATTCCAGTGGCAGGACCACATTATGCATTTCATAAATTGGGCCCTGTGCAGCACCAATTTCTTCACATTCTTCCCTAGGTTACACCTGTTTGGGCCTGAGACTGATGTCATTTGTACACTGAAGTGCCGAGTTTACTATAATTGCATTGCCTTTACTCTTGATTCTCACCTGTATGAGATAAAAATCAGGCCCAAGAGAGAAGCAAAGGGTAACTAAAGGAATACAGTGGGACAGTACAAAAGGGACAGACTTCAGTTTAACTTTCAGATTCCAACTTTACTTTGCAATTTGCAATGTTCTTTTAGCCACAAACTGGCTAATTTGCTAAAAAATAAAAAAGCCACCAATTTTCTTCATCTACAGACTTTGGAAACAATTTTGCTTGATACACAGGGGATTCATGCACCTAACACCTCCTTCTGCAGTGAGATTAGAACTCTTTTGAATTTAGTATATATCAATATAGAAATGTTTAGATACAAGTTTGTTTATTTAGAAATAGTAATGGCTCCCTTTGCTTCAACAAATGGATGCTTTAGGTCACTACTGCACCCTCCAAAGTGAGATTACTACATAATAATGTAGCCTAATTTAAATTGGTTGTTGACTAACTACACTGTTTTTCTGCAATTTATTTGAATAGTATTTTGTCTTCCGCTGTACAGACCCTTTATAAATTGCATGATTCATTAGCACAGTCTTGACTGATCTTATTTCCTATACATGTAATCAATATTTCTACAACCGCAAACCCAACTATATTTTAAAATGTAAAGTATTAAAATTATATGTCAATTGCGCCAAGACAAATGCAATTATAGGATAAATAGTGATGTTAAACGTAGTGAAGCAAGGTTTTATTTTTCCTTAGTTGCTTATGGCATCTGCATTACTGCATACTTTCCATTATTTGCAAATTACACCAGACTAATTGAATAAATGCTTTAAAATGGATCCTGAGTGCTGGTTTAGAAGCACAGTGGAAGTGGTTTCTTAGACAACAGCTGCCCACATATTGATCTGATAGTAGGTAGGTGGAGGGGGTAAAACGATTATGTTGATGTACGGAGCTGTTGATTGTTTAATTGAAGGTAAAAATTTTAGCTTCACTAGTCAATTACTTGATCTCATTAAGTCCTTAAAAATCACTAACATACCATTCTGATTGAAACAACTGCACCTTGTTACTATATTGCCTAAGGCATTAGGAAAATCATCTTGCTAATGGTGATGAACAAGTGTAAACAATGATATTTTTAGCATCCGAATTAGCTTTCTCTATGTGAGAGATATCAGGTATTTAAAGACAAAAGTGCTATAAAATTTCAACTATTGAGTTTATGTATCTTTTAATTTTAGGACTTGATTATATATGCACAATTAGTGTATAGAGTAGTAAAAGCTGGGTAGGGGAAAAGTTACTATTTTCTGTATTTTTTCCCTTGCAATAAATGTAAGCAGAAAATATGGTGGAGTTGTTTCAAATATATAGCTAAACAACAACTGCCAACGATACAGTACAGAATATATCTGTTGCTTTGGAAGAATAAAAATCAATTCATGCAGCTTTGGTACCCAAAATGGAGGAGACAATAAACAGCCCGAGACCTATTATAACAATATGTGACAGGTTATGAAGACAATATGAAGGTGCAGGGCAGTAGTGATCCCCAGGGTAACAGAAATCTCTAATGGCAAGGAAGCCTAATACAACATGTGGTTTTATTAATTCGGGAGTAATTGTGCAAGACCATATATAACACCTACCTCAGATTTTGATTTACTTAACTTAACAGGTTAATATCAGAGCCTCGTTTAGAACTCAGGAGTTCCTGGCTCCTACCCTGATTCAAAATCCACCGAGCACCCAGCCTATTTTCTTTTAATGTTTCCTGTAAAAAGCATTCAGTTATTAGAGAGAGTGCAGAGACTGGGTACCCGGTTTATGTGTGGAAATGAGTTTCCCCCCTTCTCCAGTGATGGAATTTTAGCTGAATTTGCTTATCTTTAGAGAAGCAATCGCCATGTGATCTGAACGTGGTTTGATGTCCTCGTAAACGGATCTACCTAAAGACTTGTTCGCTGCTTAGTGTAAAGACACATCACGAGATCATGAATTCAATGAAAGGATAGATAGATTGGGAAGTATTTTTTTTTCTCATGATGGGCTAGCAGTGGAAAGAACAGGCTGCCAAACAAGGTAGTTAAGGCGAGTAGCGTTAAAGAAACGTAAGGCTGCAAAAGATAATTTTTTTGGAAACATGCAAAGTAATTATATGTGCTGACAGAGGCAGCTGCTTCAAAGCAGGAGAAAATGGACCTTTTCTTCCACCAGTGTTATATGTTTCTCCCCGCTTCCTGCGGTTACAGTCATGTTCAATGCTGACAGAAAATCAACACCTTGGTTAGCTTCAGAGAGCCATTTTTGGGTAAATAGTTGGAGCCAGCATCTAAACGGTATGTTTTCAGAGTTCGGCAGGCTGGGTTACCAGATTAGCCAGGAGTATTTTGAGAACTCAAAGATATCAGGGACCTGATTCTGCTCTCACTTACACGAATGTAAATCAGGAGTAGCTCCATTCACTTCCATGGAGTTACACTAGCATAAAATTGGTGTGAGCAGAATCGGGCTCCAAGTGTTTTGGTTGGGATTTTCAAAGTAATCTGAGTCCCCAGATCCAACTTGAAATTCAATTGGAATTGGTCACCTAACTCCTTTGAACATCTCACCTTTTGAGTTCAGCTGGTCTTTAACAGATAACAAGGCACACCATTTTAGAAAACTTTCTAAAAATGTCAGATCTGTAAATTAATTTTGCATAGGGACATGCAGTGATGTCAGCTTGCAATTTTATGTGAAGATGACATAGAGCTCAGTATCAAAAGTTTCCCTTGACATAAAGATGAACAGTTTTTGAAAAATCTCTCCAAAGTATGAGGGAAATTCAGGTTTCCCTTCCGTAACAGGTGTGAGGGCTTTCTTGTTCCAAGAGTATGGTGTTCTTCAGTCACTAGAAAATGCTCTCTCTACCTATATTGGATTTTCCCTATCTCCTTCTTTCATAGGGTAAATTATTTTCCAAACTCAGATTGTTTTTAAATCCTCCCTTATGATTTTATTACCACAAAGCTAGTTATCTGCGACCTTATCCATAGTTTCTTTCTTTGGATATTAAATAATTCCCTCCTCTTAGAATGTAGAGATTCTGAACGATGAAACTGATCCTTTGTTTGGTAAGTGGTGATTCCAACAGAAGAAACCACAGCCTTTCAGGCTGCAGAAGTGAAAGAACCTGAGCCATATTTTGTAAACATGGAGGTCACAACACCAGGAGATCAATAGCAAATCCAGACCATTCCCCCTTTCTTTATGGTTAGCTGGTGGAGGTTGGGAGGGTACCCAAACTTTTTTCTGTTGTTACATCGGGTCATGATCTGGTAAAAGTTGAGAATCACTTCCGTGAGCAACCAGACAATAGTGATTTAATATTTCCCCCACAGTTGATTAGAAAAGCAACATTTTTCTTTCTATTTGGACAGAGCATTCCCATTTTTGGGGTGAGGAAGGGAATGTCTCAATCCTGCAACACCTTGTTTCTACTTCTGCAAGTGGGCAGAAATTGTAAGAGCTGTACAGATATGTAGAGTTACTCTCCTGACTCACTTTGGCTGATCTCATTCTGATGGCAATCATACTGTCACCAACCTGTCCTGCCAATTTGGTGTTGAAAACAGTTTAGCTGCTAATATAAATGGGACACAACATTTGCAGCACTGGTACAGAAAGCATGATCGAGCCTTCCATCATATTCTGGAATGATGCAGAAATTGTTTGTGTCTTTTTAAATAGTTAATCCCTTTTCATCATTGATTCAGGGGGACCTATTGCTGATAGCTATTGTCAACAAAGGATACTTTCCTAGTATAACAAGGAGGCTGTAAATCCATTTCAGCGGCAGAGATAAGAGGGCTGATAGTTCTACTGTGAAGGGAGAGCTAGGCTGTAAGAAAATAAGTCTTACAAGGAGATGTTCTGGGAAAAGTCAGCTCAGGAGAGAGTCTATGGCCAAGTATATGTTGAACTGTTTTGAAGTATGGCCCTGCTTAAGGTTTCTGGGGTTTTGTGAGACGATATTGAGGAAACTGAATAAAAACAACTACCAGGCAAGGGAGTGAGTGGTAGAAGAGCTTACCTTGTTGCATTTGTTATCATAGGGTGCAGCACCCTCCCACTTACAGCACTGCACATTAGAGGCACTGAGACCGCTTTCTCTCTGCTGTTGGTAAATACCTTTTAAAGTATCTGGCTGTCATCAAAGCTCATACAACTATGTTAAGTGTCAAATATCTCTAGATCTCTGAAGGACATATGCTGTTACATGGTTATGTACTTAGGAGAGTCACTTGCTGAAAACAATATAAAAAAATCAGCGTAGTTCTTCTGAATATACAAAATATTAAATTTTAAATGGTAAAGAGGTCCATATTTTCCACTCTCTAGTTTTGTTTCCCTTTTGTGTGTGTGTGTGTTTTTCCATATTTCCATATGGTACAACTGTGACAATTCAAATCTTTATTCGGAGAGTTCTAAAACTGCATCCATTCTATATTCTGAGTGTGTGCAAAATATAGATCTACAGGATAACAAACTTAACATGCTGACATCTGTCAACCTAGACACTTTCCTTCCCTAAACAGTAACCCTTTATATTTCTTAATATTCCGTGGCCTGGGAGTTAGCAAATATGGGCTCTGTTAGATTAACTAAGAACATAAGAATGGCCATACTAGGTCAGACCAATGGTCCATCTAGCCCAGTATCCTGTCTTCTTACAGTGGCTGGTGCCAGATGCTTCAGAGGGAGTGAACAGAACAGGACAATTTATCCAGTGATCCATCCCCTGTGGTCCAGTCCCACTGTAGCAGTCAGAGGTTTAGGGACACACAGACATTAGGGTTGCGTCCCTGACCATCTTGGCTAATAGCCATTTGGGAGTTGAATTCCAGAGTCATGGGGACAGGAGTTCAGATTTTAGAACTATTAGACGAATTTCTCAGCCACCATGGTAACACATAGGAGGGAAATGGTCACTTTCGGCCAAAGAGGGAAGAAAGGGCACATAGGACCTTGCAGGATAGGGCCCTTAGATAGACACAATCCAAATGAGCTGCACCTTGTATTGTACTTAAAAACAAATAAAAAGATAGTATATTCTTCAGAGACAGCTATAATATGCTATGTATGTCTGGCTTTGCTCAGTAACTGGCAGTTGCATTCTGGGCTTGATGGAGCTTCAGAAGTAGTTCCTAGGGAGCACATTGCAGCAGTGCAATTTGGAGTGCCCAAAGGCATGCAAAATTGTGGTGACACGATTGGAAATTGCACTTGGGATCAGGCTTGTACCTATTGCCAATCATGCCCCATTGGTAGCTGGGAAAACTCAGATCAGTGGGTCTGATTCTTTTCTCACTTACATTTATGTAATTCAGGAATAACTCAATTGAAGTCAGCGTCACACCAGTTTTAGTGAGAAGGCTCAATGTCCTTTAAGACTGATGCACGTACACTAGTCACAATGATTTTCATACTGGGCTAGCAATGTGAAAAAACAGCAGTTATAGAAATAGCCATTATCCTCCTCTTTCCTCCAGCTCAGTGAAAAAAGAAGGGGAGGGGATGGAGAGCGAGAGCTAGAGCTAGAGAAGGTTGAGAACTCAAGGACCAAAAATCCTGGGATCTCTGCTTTTCCCAGCATTAAATAAAGATATGCATTTTTCTGTATCTTTTAAGAAAAGGATTCTTTGGTGATATTTCCAGAGATTTATCTCGCACTCTGTTTCTAAATGAATAATCTGAATCAGAATCAGAAACAACCTACTCCACAATTCTGTTAATGCTAAAAGTGCAATTTCCTCACACTTATGAAAATCAATATATAGCGCTGGGAACACCTAGAAAAGTATGTTGTAATATTGCAGCATAACCGCCTCACTTATTAGGTAAATATCTTATTCCATAATGGATAACTTTAAAAATGAATCTTTTTCATATGATTACTTACAATTATTAAGCTATTTAACAACCATGTTGGATGATGCTTCTGCCAATATCAGCTGTGATTCTATTAGTATATCACCTTTTAACTCTTACTGATAAATTAAATTGCTGATGTGCTTTCTTATGATGCCTAACTGTAGCTCTAGAAGACTATTTATCTAAGCAATCAGGGAAGTTAACTGTTCACTGGCAGGGTAAGTGTCTGCAAATAGTCTCTGCAATAACATATTAGCAGCCACTGCAAATGGAGAAATATGAATTAAGCATATAGATCTTGCTCCTGTCCCCTCCCCCTTATTTTTGCATGTTTGCTGATGCATTTGTAATGTCAGAAATGGCTCTGAATGTTGAGCATTAGATGTGGGAACTGGAGCATAAAATAATGTCTACATTTTAGCCTTTTTAATCAAGAGGAAATGTTCTAATGTTGGATATAGATTTAATGCAAAACTAAATATTTGACCTTATGTTTTTTATGTCAGTAAATTAGCCAGTATTTATCAGAGTTTTCAAAACGAGGGGGTTTAATGCCTCATTTGACATGATTTTGTCACTCCCAGACAGAAAGCTGATTAGCCATCCATTTATGCCATTATTGCTGCTGCTTGTAGCACTATATGAAGCTAATGAAGGGTCAGTTGCCATTTCCTTATAAATCTTGGTTTTCATCATTTATAACTCATCAATTTTAATGCCCTGTTGGTTGTAACATGGTAGACAAGTTTCAGACCAAAAATAAGATTTTGTTGGTCCAAAAATAGCTTAAATTGACCAAGTTACTTTTAATTGAGTGGCCAAAAAAATGTTAATACTGTATTATGGCTTACAAAGTAGCCAAAGCTGTGTTTAAAGTTACAGCTCAATGTCAGCACTAAACCCCTGTTTTCAAAATCTCATAACTTTCTCCAAAAACCTCATTGTGAACTGACTTTTCTGTGCATTTGGAAACAGGGAGGAATCTCTTGTGGTAAGTTTTCATTAGGGAAGCAGAAAAAAAATATACACTTTCCTTCAAAACTGCATAGTTGAATAAAGCCTTGAAAAGGTTAGATTTTTATTGGTAAATGTCAGTAAAGTCAATTCCACAAGGCATGCATTCACACACCCCCAATGAAAAAATATCTTCATTGATAAATAATCAAAATGTATAGATAGACAAAGTAAGAAAAATGCTGTTGAAGAATTTACTAGAGTTTGATTTAAGGATATTTACTTTGTATATTTTTACTTGTGATGTCGACAATTTGATTTAAGTGTTACAAAACTTTAGATTTTTGAACCTCAATGCCTACTGTTGTTCAATAATTACTGTCTGTCCCCCTCATAATTTCCCACAACTGTGAAAATGTAAATGGACAAAAACAAAAAAAGCTTAAAAAATTGATATCTGTCAAAATTATATAAAACATTAAATTCTGCCAAGCCTAGTTATAGAGGGGAATTTTGTGGCTAGTGTTATGCAAGAGGTCAGCTCTTCTGGCTTTAAAATATATTAATCTATGAATATATGGTCTACTGTGTGAGATGGATCTTTTTCTACGCTGTGAGAGAAGGAGAAATGTTCTACTGATACCGTGTTGTGTTGGACAATGTGATAGATTGATGCTGATGATGCTGGACCCAAATCTGCTAGTATTACTCATACCAATAGTTCTGATTTCTATTATTTCTCCCGGTGTTTCCCATAGGAAGATGCTTCATGTTCACAAGGATATCAGTGGAGCTGTTTAAAAAATCCATTTTTAAATTGTATCAAACACTTGACTCAGTACTGGGATGTGAAAAAGCTAGACTCAGTCAGACCCAGTGGAATATTTTTCAAGATTTGACATACACTATGATGGCAGTGCAAGTACAAATGGAATGTGGAGGGAAAACTATTTTGAAAAACCTTTGATGTTGTTTAACAGAGGTTTAATTTTTAAAGGATGCAACATTTTAAATCCATTTTTAAACACCTTTATAAAGCTTCTAGCATGCTAGCAAGCCATCTTTTCCCTGAGTACCTCCCCTCCCCCAACACACACACCTTTCAGATAACACTACAAAGCGTCCAGCAGGTCTGGGAGCCCTTTGTCTTGGGATCCTGGGCTGTAGATTTACATTTCATACTTCAGATTGCATGGCATATTACAAGGCATGGGAAACTTGAAAGCACAAGCCTCCTGGCCTTGCAGAAATGTTGCTGGGACTATTGTGCCCCCTGGATGCCATCTTAAGAGCAGGAGATATTCTTTTTGGCATTTCCTCTGCCCCCAATCACTGGGCCAAATTTTCTGCTGTCAGGAAATTCTACATTATATTTCCTTCATCAACAGTAATAACCATATTAAAAGACAAGAGCCCAGACCCTTTGAGGTTCTGAGCACACTTAACTCTTATTCACTTTAATGCAAGTTGAGGTCACTCTCAACTTCATAGGGTATAGCCGGGCAAAACTTCCACTGCAATTGATAGGAACCTACTCTGGACTGAGGGTCCAATCCTGAGTCCATTTAAGTTAAAGTGTTTTCACTGACTTCAATTGGAGAAGGATCTACAGCAGGGATTCTTAAACCTTTTTATAGCATGAGTTAACTTGTAATAAAGAGAGCATCTCATGAACCATCTCCCCTCCCAACTGCACTCCAATTCATGATCATCACGTACATCATTGCTCTAGCAGTCATAGTAATTTCTTGCATGGGAGGAACTGAATTGTATGTGTGTGTGTGTAATTGTAATTGTAATTGTGTGGGAATTCCTCATGGGTGGGGCAGAGGAAATTGCCATACACAAAAGCAATCTTGCAACATATAACCCATTCCCCCAGTTCATATCCTTGAGTCCCTTGGGACCACTGCCAGCTAGTATAAGTTGAACTACTACCTTTGCCATATCTCAGGTCCTAACCTCAGTACAACGCAGCCAAACTCAGTGATTTTGGGCTCATCATTTTGAATATTCTTGGCTTTGTGCATGTAAAATCTTACCCATAATGTTGCATTAATATAGTGATTTGGATTTTTAAAAGTACTGAATTTGGTCACTAAGCTACCATAGTAGTCATTCCGGGCAAGATTTTTAAAGGTATTTAGGCACCTAAAGTTGCAGATGGGTGCCTAGTGGGATTTTCAAAACTGCTTATGTGCTAAACTGCTACTGCAATCATGACTCACCCTGATGCTTTGAAAATTCTATTAGGCACCTATCTGCAGTTTTAGTACCTTTAAAAATCTGGCTCATGGAGCTCAGGTTCCTCCTGTAGAAGCCCATAAGAGGACTTGCAGAGACACAGTAAACTTTCTCTTTTACTGTCTTATCAATTTAACCAATATAGTTGTGTATGGTTACCCAAAATCAACAATTGGTAGTTACGTTTCTTGGTTATGTGACTGTTAAAACACATTAACAAGTGACCATCAAAACTCTTTTGATTAATTTGTTCAGTATGTTTTTAGTCTAAAGCATGTTACACAAAATTGTTCTAATGTAATCAACTTATTTGCAATAGGTTCCAACTAAATGTCTTGAGTTAGCTAAAGAAAAATTAATCCTAAACTAGTGTAGCTAGGTACATGTACATAAGATTGTAACTGTGGTACATCTGTATTTTGATTTTTTTTTCTTGCAGAATTTTTGGATTAATACATTTTTACTACACTTATTCCTATTTGAACATCAAAAAAATCACCAGTCTCTTCACTGCCTAGATTGAAAGTACTTTAATGCATTAATTATGGATACATTGAACGCTTCTTTTGTTCATTTTGTGTGGTTAATGAAAGACAAATAAACTTGTACCTAAAAATGTCACTCCAGAATTAAATAAGTAATATTGCATCAGAATGACATTTAAAAAATAAGTCTTGTGAAACTTTAGGAAAAAGTGACCAATTCCTAATGCTTTGTTATTTAAATCTACTATATAATCAACACAAAGACAATGTGTATGCATGTTTTTCAGCTATGCAAGACTGAAACCATGATCATAATCAGGAAAACAACACAAACCTGCTCAGACACAATTACTAGGGTTAATAAATGACTAATACAGAAAATATGAACATTTCAGTCTGTTTTTCTTTGGATTTATTGCAAAACTGACTCAAATAAGTAGCTCAAACGGTTGTTGCAGTGCATTAGAAGCATAGTGTATGAAGTCTACTGGGTGGAGGAATGTGCTCCAGCCCATTAATCTTTAAAGGAAGCAGTAGACTGGTATTTTATGGTTTCACAGCTCTAGCTGGGTCTGTCATTTTTTTTATCAGATTCTCTATGCTTTGTGGAGGTTTTAATGTTGCAAAGGAACGAAGGAAGGAAACTAGTTGCTAGACTGAAAGCACGGTGGGACAAGGACTGTCTTTTTATGCATTTGTACAATGGCTTATATCAGTGATTCTCAAACTTTTGTAGTGGTGACCCTTTCACACAGCAAGCCTCTAAGTGCGACCCCCCCACCCCTTATCAATTACAAATACTTTTTAATATATTTAACACTCTTATAAATGCTGGAGGTGAAGTGGGGTTTGAGGTGGAGGCTGACAGCTCGTGACCCTTCCAGGTCACAACCTCGTGACCTCCTGAGGAGTCCTGACCCCCAGTTTGAGAACCCCTGGCTTAGATGGAGGGGCTCTGATAAATTAGTGGTGCTCCCATAATACAAATAACACTAATATAATATTACTACATAACACTGGAAATCCATATGCATTGTTGAAACCAATCCGAATGTAGAGAACCAGTGCTCATCCCTGTAGCAAGGCAGTCTGCCCCTTTAAGGGCCTATGGAGCCAGGGAGCAGCAAGCCCTGGCCTATGAAGCCCAGTAGGGAGGCATAGGAATCAGTAGATCCAGCTAGGCAGAAGCTAATGATTAGTTCTGAGTCCCAGCTAGAAGATATAAGTGTGGACCCAGCTCTTTAAGAGAAGGAGGGTCAGGGGAGATAAATGCTTTCCTGGCTGGTGAGCCTGCCCAACCTGAAGCTAAGGGAGGACTGTAAACTTGAGCTACTGTGGAACTGAGGGCCCTGCACTACCAGTCCACAAACACACACCAGGATTATCACTTTTGTTTCTTTCCCATATTTTTTTGTTTAGGTAATAGAAAAACCTGCCTTGAAGGCTAAAACAGAGTTGGCAGAACTGACTGTTCTATACCCAAGCAGTGGATAGATCCATCAGGTTACAATCCCCATTTCTTTAACTGATGAGCCCTACTACAAAAAGTCCGGTGGAAACAGACTAACATGGCTACCCACAGATACTTGACTACAAAGAGTGTTTGCTGTGGTATAAGGTGGTTTTCTCTCTCCTGCTGTCTGAATGGGTTAAAGAGCTCAGAGCAGAGCTCCAAAGTAAAAAACCAGTTACTCTAAGAAATTATAGTTCTTTTACAGTGTTGGAGAAATTATTAGTCACAAGTTGCCTACCAAAGTTTTTCTCAGGCTTTGCAGACTAAGGATGGAACAAGGCTGGTTTCAACTTAGGCAGGCGAACACATAGGTTGTTGCAGATGTTTTGAAAGACTCCAGTGGAATGAAGTTCTCCCTTCAGAAGAATGTGAATCAACAGTCTAGCTAAATTAAACAGTTAAAAACTCATTGAAAAGTTTTTTTCAGCTTTGCGGTTCTCTTTTTTCTTCTTCTCCAGTTTCCTACAAAATTAACCAAGCGGCAGGGACCATGAATTTATATATACGCATAGGGGCCTATAACAGGGTGACTGTAATAGTTAATGTTCATCTGTAGCATGGAACTAAGAAATTCATAATAGAGAAAAGATTACTCAAATGGGAGCTGATCCTGCAGCAGTCATTGAAAGCAGACCACTTTGCTCTATAAAAACATGAAAAAGTAAGCAAGACTTTTAGCTGGGACTGATCCTGATTCCATCCCACTCACATTAACAGGACTGCTTGCTTGAGAAAGTTGATCAAGCTGTAGCCCTATGTAGAATTTTCCTTACTAGATTCTGACACACTAGGGAATTCTTTGAAATGTTTCTATAAACATACATAGAGGAACATTTATCCTCTGCTCAAAGATGCTAATGAGGGTCAAATAATTAATAGATTCACCTGCATTAGCTTGGAAACCCAAATGATCTCCCCCTTTCTCCTTCAATTTACCAAAGCCCCCCATAGCAGAGAAATGGGGGTGTGGATAAGTGTCAGAACTCCAGGACATTTCCTTTTATTTTCCCTAGTCTCCTGTCTGGTGGAAGAGGGTTGAACCCATCTTTCCCCATAACAGAACTAGGAGGTTCAGCCACCAAGCCCCACAGATTCCCTCCAGATCCATGTGGCTCTAAGGGGTTCATGGAGGCACATAACCATCCACGGTGAGATGCTGTGTGTGTGTGTGTGTGTGTGTGTGTGTGCGTATGTGTCCACACTGGCTCTGGGGCATCCTGTGGCTTTCTATGGTGAAACAGCTGCATTGTTGGGCTTCCCCGACTTGTGGCACCCCTACATGTTTCCCTGCCTATTATACACTATGGATTCGCCGATGAAACCGGGGTCTAAAGGGATGATGTGCTCACAAAGGTACATTCCCTGTCTTTAAAATAAGGACACTAAGTTTTGATGCAATATGATGTAAGAATCTGATTACATTGGGCTACTTTAGTCAAATTTTGTTGGTTAACAGGATGGGTTCTGAAGAGGTACAATGCAAACATTGCACTGGGCTTCAGTAATAAATAAATAAAATGTCAGCAATGTCAGAATAATTCTAAGGCTTTGACATAAATCCAGCAAAGGACAGACATTTAAAGCTAAAGCTTCTCTATCCTTAATTTACCCCATTCTCTATAGTTATTTTAAAGAATGGGATGTTATATGAATATTACAACAGCTGCAGCACAGCCAGGTGATTTTAGGATAGTGAAAAAAGAAGCCTCAGGGTAAAAAAAGACAGCTGTGATTTCAGATCTCTCTCTCTGCCGTGATGATGTTCTTGATTACATCAGATTCTGTTTATAGAATAAAGCTGTGTCATCTTGATCAAGATAGATACAAATAACAATCAGAATAGGCAAACCTAGTACAGAAAATACTAATGCAACACAGGACCAATGTTACCCTGACATCCAGTGCTCAGTCACTAACCTTTACCAGAGGATGAATGATTTACTGTGGAACTTTGTTGAAACTGGCAGTTTTGCTATGTCCTGGATAATCAATGGGTTGGTTGAGAAAACAGGCCAGTGTAGAAACTGCACTAGAAATACCAAATGTGTGTACACTTAGAAACTCTAGGACATTTTTACAGTTATCTAATCAGAATGAATTGCAATCATTCAAGCCAAACCTGAACTTTGGCCTGTCTTCAGAAGTGCAAGGACAGTTAGTCCCCTGCGTTAGCAAGCACACTAGGTATCTGGCCCAGTCCTTCTCTCTTCTTTTACACAATCAGTCCCATTGAAGTCAATAGGACTGAGTAAGTGAGCAATTTGGCCCATGCTGACATTTTCATAAAAGAGTATAGACGATCAGCTGCTCAGGGCACTGAAAGAAATCATTTTGAGATTTGGTATAGTGGATATACACCATTTTTTTTTAACTTTTTTTTTTTTTTAAATTTTCCAAGACCAAATGAAAGGTTTCAACCTAATCACAGCTTATTCACAATTAAATATATAAAACACATCAGTACTACCCATTTACTGTCACATGCTGCCAACCGCAGAGAGGGCAAAGTGGAAAAGATAATGCATACTTTTCCCAGGTAAGATCCACAGGGTAGTGATGGTGGTGGGAGAATAATGTACCTCTCAACATGTCCCTGATCCACCCATTCCCTCCTTCTTTCAGCCCACCCAGCCGTCCTCTTCTGCAGCATTGGCCCTTGATGCCCAGAAAGGGCTCTGACGAGTCTGGTGTTGGGCAGTGGTATGGTATGTAACCTATCGCTTAAATCAGCCTCTGTACCAGATGACTGGAGGATAGCTAATGTAAGGCTGATTTTTAAAAAAGGCTCCAGAGGTGATCCTGGCAATTATAGACAAGCAAGTCTAACTTGATTACCAGGAAAATTCATTGAAACTATAGCAAAGACCACAATTATCAGACACAGATGAACACAATGTATTGGGGAACAGTCAACATGGCATTTGTAAAGGGAAATCATGCCTCATCAATTTATTAGAATTCTTTGTGGGGGAGAGGGGGTCAAGCAACATGTGGATAAGGGGGATACAGTGGATACAGTGCACTTGGACTTTCAGATAGACTTTGACAAGGTTCCAAAGGCTCTTAACTAAAGGAGGAAGTTATGGGATAAGAGGGAAGGTCCTCTCATGGATTGGTTACTGGTGAAAAGATAGGAAACAAAGGCTAGGAATAAGTGGTCAGTTTTACCAGTGGAGAGAGGTTTATAGCAGGAACCCCCAAGGGTCTGGGCTGTTCAACATATTCATAAATGATCTGGAAAAAGGGGTAAACAGTGAGATGGCAAAATTTGCAGATAATACAAAACTACTCAACATAGTTAAGTTCAAAGCAGACTGTGAAGAGTTACAAAGGGATCTCACAAAACTGGGTGTCTGGGCAAGAAAATGGCAGATTAAATTCAATGTTGATAAGTGCAAAGTAATGCACATTGGGAAACATAATCCCAACTTTACATACAAAATGATGGGGTCTAAATTAGCTGTCAACACTCAAGAAAGAGATCTTGGGGTCATCATGGATAGTTCTCTGTAAACATCTGCTCAGTGTGCAGTGGCAGTCAAAAAAACTAACAATGTTAGGACCATTAGAAAAGGGATAGGAAATAAGACAGAAAATACCATAATACCACTATATAAATCCATGGTATGCCCACATCTGGAATATTGCATGGAGTTTGGTGGTCCCATAAAAAAAAAAGATATACTTTAATTGGAAAAAGTACAGAGAAGGGCAACAGAAAAGATTAGGAGTCTGGAACAGCTTCCATATAAGGAGAGTTTAAAAAGACTGGGACTGTTCTGCTTAGAAAGGAGACAGATCGGGGGATATGGTTGAGGTCTATAAAATTATGACAGGTGTTGGGAAAATGATTAAGGATAGATTCATCAATGGCTATTAGCCAATATGCTCTGAGTGTCTCTAAACTGGCTGCCAGAACCTGGGACTGGATGGATCGCTGGTTAAATTGCTCTGTTCTATTCATTTCCTCTGAAGCACCTGGCTTTGGCCACTGTTGGAAGACAGGATACTGGGCTAGATGGACCATTGGTCTGACCCAGTATGGCAGTTCTTATGTTCTTATGTTAAGTTCTAATAGTGTTGTGGAGGTGACTGAATCACCTTTCTCCAGGGAAAAGGCAAATCCTTTTCATCCTGGAGGGTGAAAATTCATTTAACCAGTCAGTGCAGACACCAGGAGAGGCACACTGCCCCCAGAGGGGAGCTAAGGTTCCCCAGTCTCATAAGAGGGGGAACCTCTCTCTGCTTTTAGCAGTGAGGTGGGAGTTTCACTCTGAGTCTTTTCCTTATTTTAATAGCAACTTGGCAACTCTAGGCTGGGCAGATCCCATTTTGAAGGCCTCAGTGCGGTTACTAGCTTATCACCTCTATTTTGCTGGGCTGTTATCAAGGGAAAGGTGTCTCAGCTCTTCTAGCCTGCTGGGCTGAAGCCAATGCAGTGGTCTTGGTGAAGATTAATGGCTCAGCAGCTGCTGTTTGTTGGGCTGACATCAAGGCTCAGACCTCTGTCATGTTACTGGCTCAGTACCTCTAGTTTGAAGGCCTCTGAGGTCACTGGATCAGCATGTCTCACTTGCTGAGTTTATGTAAAGGTGTTGACTACTGTGAGATCTTTCACTCAGCACCTCTTGCAAGGTACCTAGGTAAAGATCTTTGTGAGCTCATTGGCTCAGCAGTGGTAGCTTGCCAGGCTGCTATGAAAGCACAGGTCTCAGTGAGGCTAGTGGCTCAGCTGAGAGGGGAACAAGAGGCACAGGGATGTTAAGTGACTTATCGAGATCATGAAGTAGCATTGTTGCCTCCTCTTGCAATGGTAACATGCCTTGTAATATTTGATGTTTTCTTCACAGCCCCAGCTCTGCAGGCATTTGAATATGGCAGGATCTCATCTTTAATTAAAGGGGAAAAAATCTAGCTTTCATGGTTGCAGAGAAAAGCTTGAAATTGTGACCCAAGTGCACCCTAAATGCTTAGTGACCAGATAAAAACTTTAGCTAAAAAGTCATGTGATTTTTTAAAAATTATCTTATAGTTTGTGGGGGGGTCTGACTCCCGATTTTTGAATGTTTGGGGCTTGCAATACTGCAGCACCTCAATAGAAGAGGCAAGACTAGAACCAGTGGTTGTACTTCCTTCTCTTCCTTGTTAAAGAGGCTCCTTCCCATTCATTACAGCTCTTATGTTTGCCCTCACCAGCACTGTGAGGGGGAAACAGTGATGGTGGCAGTTGCATCCAGTTCTCCAGAAATTCTGTTGACTTAAAAAGGATTCTACATGTGAGAATGGAGCATTGTTGAGTACAGTACACCTTGTGGGTCACTTGAAAAGGTGCAACGTATTCCTCCGCAAGCACATATTGCTGCTCAAAGCATGCATGTTAACTAGCTGTGGAGCTGGAGAGCAGACCACATCCTCTTGTGGTATGTGGGCTGACATCTTAGTTACTCCATCTCCTTAGTGAGAAGTGGAAGGGCACAGAGAATATAGAGACCCTCTTTTCTAACCACCTCAGCACACCAAGATAGCAGATGACAGAATCAGGCCATTAGGGTGGGATTTTCAGAAGTACTCAATGCTGGCCTAGATGGTAAAACTCCCATCAAAAGCAGAGAGAGGCTAGCGCTGTGTGCTTTTGGGAATCCCACCCTTAGTATATGTATCAGTAAGATTCAATGTTGTCACACAGACAGTCCATCTAACATGAGCTCCCCAGTTTGTCACAACTCAAAGCAGTCTCCCAACCAGAAAATTAAAGCAAGAGTCGTAGAGTTGTCTTCGAAAATTAAAATCAGTTTTGCTATTCTAAAGCATCTTGGAAGCAGGATGGACTAAACAGCGTTAGGATCATTTTATTTATTTAAACAAGACTGTTTAGTCTTATTTTGAGGTAAATCTAATAATCCAGAAGAGGTTAACTTTTCCACTTTAGTTGCTAAGACCTTCTGAATTTTTCTTTTCTCTCTGCTGTTTTTATTGAAGATTGCCACATACTGCCCTTCCAGAGTCCTTTCTGCTGCATGCATCCAGTGCTCACTCATAAAATACAGACTATGTGGTCCCAGGCTTGTCTTGGAATAAAAGACAACTTGCTTTATACTCTGAGGCCAAAATAGGCTCAGAGCAGCACCTTTGCTAATGCATAAAATACCTCCAAATCGGTGTGTCAAATTGTCTGTTGACCTGTAGCTTGTGTAATCATTTAAAGCAAGTGAGTGTAAAATACTACTAAATACAACTCTAATGATTTATATTCACATTGCATTGGTGTACATTGCCACACAAGGTGCAGGGCAATGGAAAGGCTGGCACTTGAAATTTGCCATGCTGTCAAACACAGACCCACTTCTCCACCCGGTGCTGAAAACAGTTGTCCTGATGATGTGGACAGGGTCAACTGAGTTCAACAGCTATACGTGTAGCAAAGTGTGCTAGGAACCTAGGAAAGTGAAGTATCTAGCTTGCTACCATTGAGTTTTGAATTCAGTTGACTCTGTTTGTGTGAGCAGCACAATTACATCTAGCATTGGCTTGGGAAGAGAAGCTGCTGTGGTTGTTGCCCAATATCAAGAACATCAGTGTTACTAGTTTTACGTGGCTATATCCTTAAATATGAAGTCAAAGGGAACTATAATTATAGCATTTCACACTGTGCTCAAGGACAGAACCAGACACCATAGGAAACATGCAATACAAATGTAGTGCACAGAAAGCACATTTCTTAAAATGATTTATGTTAGTGCATAGAGAAAGGACAAGATACGCTTAATAAAGTTACAACCCCCCATGATTTCTTAGAAATCATGGGCTGAATTCTATCTCAGGAAATGACAAGCCTACTCAGCCAGCATGAGTGAGAATAAGAGGAACCACCTGGCCTTTCTTTGTTCTAGCTAATTTACTTCCTCTGGCCCAATCCACTCCCCCGCCTTTCTTCTGGAGGACTGAGGTGAACGCTGGTTGCATCCTTGCAAATATATATACGATTAAAGGAGGAGGTAAGTTTATGTGATTATCACCAACTGACTTCACCATGTGCTTAGGGTATTGCTTTCTTACAGCTGGGTCTTCTAAAGTCCAAGCACTTTAATGGAATTTATGCCATTTGCGTGCAGTTTTCAGTCAATGCTCCATAACAAATGCACTCTTCAGCTATTCAAGACTTCATCATATCATTGGAGCCAAAAGGACCATGAAGAAATCTTTGTAACTTTGGGACAAGAAAGTTAAAGACTTACATTGTCACTCTTAGATGATTTTCAGTTGGTTTAATTCTTCCAGGAAAAAAAAAATTACAGGTAAAAGTCATATCAGAGTTTATGAAATAAAAAGGAAGAAAAACAAAACAAACAAACCAACAAAAACCCTACCAACCACTAACTGGAACTTCAGAAAAATCATACAACATGAAATTTAATATGAGTAACACTTCCTGTTTTGGTACAAATGGTTCAAGAAAGATGGAGCTAGCAAATAATTTGTAGTGTAGATAGTTTGTCCTTTCTACTCAAAAAATTAATCTGACTCTTTATTTTTTAAACAGAGCAAATTCACACTGTTTAGCGCTGTTCTCTTAGGTCAATTGAAAGCTACCATAAGTGTGGAAGACTATATGTCCTCTATGCAACAAGAGCAAAAGCTTTCATAAGCCCTAAATATTGTTTCATTCAGGAAGTTATTCTTATGTGTATGTTTCCACAAGTATTATCAGTAGAATTAGAGGTAGCAGCAATATCCACAAGTTGTTTGGTTTCCTTCCCACACTATCAGACACTGAAACAACAAAGATGAAATGTTGTGGGAAACGCCTTTAACTGCAACACAAGTGGCTTTCCAGAAAAGATTTAAGGAAATTGTCTTTAATGCAGAATTGTTGAAGCGATGTAAGAGGGATTTTTGCATGAAATGTTTTATTTGTGTAGTGCATTTTAAGGACACCTTGGGCCAAATTCTTTCCTGGTGTTATGATACTGAAGATGTGTTCGGGCCAGTGGGCCATATTCTGATCTTAGTTATATTAGTGTAACTTTCAAAGGAAATTTTTCTAGATTTATGCTGATGTAATTGAATTAAAGCCAACCAAAAATCTTTGCAGATTATGGGTCATCTCTGAAAAAGTATTCTTGTGAGTGGTTTCATTAAGGCGAAATTGATGCTTATGATCTCTTTTGGGTCAGAGGTTATTGGCTATGGTGTATAAGCAGAAAAGAACCAAACTTGCTTTACAGATCTCAGATTGTTTTTTCAGGACTCACAGTTACAAAAACCCATACTTTTACCTGTAGGTTAAATGAATTTGCTAATCGTGTAATTAAGAAACAATAAACACGGAATGCCTCAGGCCCATTTTACCGAATAAAACAGCATTTTAAGCTGTTACTCTAATGAGACATATTGATTTTATAAAATTAGTTATAAAAGACAGACTTAATAATGACTTTTCCTGTGCATGTTAAGCTCATACATGCATATGTAGCCTTATTGCTTGCTACACCTGGTATAGTCCTTATCTTAGCTTTCTGAACACTATGGGTCCTGGCTGTGGTGTAGGGACAGAGGAAATGAAGCTTGGATGTGCCTTATTTAGGGGTTACATGGGCCAGAGTGGCTCCCAGAGTAGGCTAGGCACCTCAGAGGCTATCATAAAGTGTGTCTCTCTTTTACTGGTCCTTAGGGGTCTTTATGGGGTGCAGAATTGCTGGGGTGCAGATCTGTCCTGGCCTTGCTGCCTCATGCCCCACCTCCAACTCATCCCCCACCCAGGGTTGCTGCAGAGGCCTGCTGAAGGGTACTTATATCTGCCTTGCAGCCACTTTACACAAGCCAAGGTGGCATAAAGAGGTGGCAATGATTAATTAGACTCAATAGATCTATCACCTGACTATTTGCTCCAAGCTGCGTCTCCCCCTGTAACTTCAAACACTGATATACAGCCATACCTCCTCGTACAAGACATTTTTATTTCTGCCTGAGTGTCTTTCAACTTCCTGGCCACTAAACCATTGGAATAACTCCTCTATTAGTAGCTATGGATGCTGTTGGTAACAGAAGCATTTTAACTCAAGGCTGTCTTCAGGAATGCAATGACACGGTAAGGAAAAATGAGTGTCTTTGAAATCATAAAGATGCTACTGTCTTGCTTCAAAAAAAAAAGTATGGAGAAACCAGTTTAAATATGGCAGAAGTAACGATGACTCTCTTCAAGTGTTCTACTTGGGGGAGTCAGGCTCTTGAGGCAGGAAGAAGCAGCTTCGTTGAGGAGGGGGGTTGACTCCTCCTGAGCGGCCGGGGCTCCAGCTGGATAAGGAGGTTGCACCTCTCCTCTTGAGATTCAGTGATTCTCTCACTTGTCTACATCTTTTAGGGGGAAAAGATGTGGTTCGCTACTGATTCTCCTAATCTGGTCTAGTTACTGGGGCAGCGAGAACAACAAATCCTTAACCTTCTCGCGGTGCCCATCGAACGCCACCTATATGGTGGTGACCAAGAGGATCTGCTGCCCTGCCCCACAGGGTGACTGGGCTGCAAAAAACCCCATGGGAGAAGCCAACACTTCTGTGTTTGAAAAACAAAATGAAAGCCGAGCCTCTGGGTTCACAGCGAACCGCCCTCCATTGCGTTGAGAATTGCGGGGTTCTCTTGAACTGCCACCTACGCCGACATATGTCTCTCCAGAACTGGAGGTGACAGTCGCTGTTTTTGAACACATGATTGGGTATGTTTTGGTTGAAAATATTATGAAGTTATTTATTTTAGATAAGCAAGTTGGATGACCAATTTTTATTGCCAATAAGTGTTTCTAGTGTCAAAGTTATTTAATGCCATTCTTAGCAAATCTTTTAAATATGTGTTTTTCCTCTATCATTTCAAGCTATAATGCTATTGTTTACTCTCCTGGCTTGATATCATTAATGACCTATCAGTTTCTCAGTTTTGAGTGTAATTTGTTTAGATGCACAAAGCAGTATATCTAATAAAGCACAGAATGCCATCAGTCAACAAGAAAACAGACAAGGCATGAAGTGAACAGTAGATGCTGGGCCAAACTCTATTACTCCAGATTTACTTTGGGCTCATTCAGAGAAAACCTCTGTCCTTTTTAAAATTAAATTTATACCATAAATTGTTATAGTTGCATCAATCCAGTTAGAAAATGAGGGTGGGGGAGTGAGGAGGGAAGTAAATAGGACTTAATGAAAAACAAACTCTTGGTTAAAATTACCTTTCCTAAAACCAGATGGCTGTACACCCATAAATAGAATTATTAATACTAGAGCTGGCTGAAAACCAATTTGGACATATGTACACATTATAATGTTGACCAGGTTTACTTGGGTTAATCAGCCCTTCCTTGCCACCTCTGTGGTGCCACCTCAAAGACTCAGGTTAACATTTCAACCTTTATGGTTTTCAAGAAGGAGGTTGCTCAGTTACTGTACTGAAGGCTCTAAAACCACAAGATAAAAATACCCAAGCATGCAACATACAAGGACATGCGGCGCAAAAGGTGAATTCTTTACTTCTAACCATCTCCACACTGTGACACTGATTTTTATCTCCTCTTCTGAGATCTGATTCTCCATTGCCCTGCATCTTGTGTAATTATTTAAACCAATGCAGAGTGAGTGCAAAGTGGGTGCAGAATGCTGCCAATTTTATTTGGTAGCATTTTTACACCCACTTTGCACTCACTTTACATAGGTTTAAATGATTACACAAGGTGCAGGGCAATGGAGAATCACGGCACTGGTGTACATCACTGGCCCACTTTATGGCCCAATTCTGCAGCCCTCCTGCTTAGATAACTCCTTTTAAAGTCAATGGGATGCACGCTTAAGACCTGCAGAAGCAGGCTTGCATGGCTACACTTCCAGATTCAAACTAGTCTTGTTAAATTGTTCCTGAGGGCTCGTCTACATTTACAGCGCTGCAGCAGCACAGCTGCTGTAGCACTTCGTGAAGATTCGACCTACATCAACTGGAGAGCTTCTCCCATTGGCATAGGTACTCCACCTCCCTGAGGGGTGGTAGCTATGTCGACAGAAGAAGTCCTCTGTTCAACACAGCGCTGTCTACTCCAGGGGTTAGGTTGGTATAACTACATCATGTAGGGGTGTGGATTTTCCATACTCTTGAGTGATATAGATATACTGACATTTGTTGGTAGTGTAGACCAAGCCTTACTTTCTTAAAATGGGAATGTTTAAGAAACATAAAAGGATAGAAACTTCAAGTCAGAAAAGACCTTCAAATTAGTCATGAGTCTACTTTTCCTTCTAGATGTGGGCAAGGATTTACATATTTGACCCTCTATGTAAAGAAAAGCATTGTTTTCTCCTACATATTTGAGGGAGTGCAATATTTTTTATGTTGCTTCAGGCAAGCACTGAAGTAATGTCACAGCATCAGCCAATCAGGATAATTTCATGCCATAAAGTCACTCCAGGAAGTAAATGCCCTTTCAGGTTGTTACTTTCTGCAGTGTCAGTAGGTCAGGTAGTCTGAATCTTTGAACCACTTGCAGATGCTCAGATCCACTGTGATTGAAGGTACCCATATTACAGCAGACTAGCACCAGACCATGTTAATAGAAATAGGAATTTGAGGCCTATTTCCCAGTGAATCACAATTACAGGGCTATATTTATTTCGTACTTTTATGTTGATCCCTTGAAGATGTATTTGCTTCTATATTACATGAAACACGTTTTAAATGGGGGAAAAAGGTTTTTTTAACAATTCTATAATGTATTAAGAGAGCCATTTTAAAAAAAAGGCCATGGGCTAGTAGTTAAAACACAGTACTGGGAGCCAAGAATCAGTGTTCTATTCCTGCACCTTCACATGATTGCTTACATGAGGTCACAAAGCAAAACCAATTAATCTGATATCTCAGTTTCTCCATCTATAACAAGGGATAATAATACCAATCACAAGGCTTGTTGTGAGCTATGTAAAGCACTCTAACATCCTCAATAGGAATTGTCATAGTAGTGCATTGTATAATTTCAAAACAGTCCAGTTTTAAGTTCTCTTAAGTACTCCTAATAGTCCATTGTAGTATCAAACGTTAGCAATACTCTAGGGAAATTAAATATTTGATAGTTCTCTGATTGGCTTGCTCGGGCTGGTGGATGAAAAGCATGTATTTGCCACTGCCAACCTGTGCCCCTGTGAAATTTATCCTGATGACACCATCAGTCTTCACTGGCTGCAGAACTGGGATCTTGTATCTGCTCCTGAACATTGACCTTATAGTGGGTGGGGAAACTACTATGCTAGCTCAATTACTGCGTGGTACGACACAATTAAAAACTATGCTACTGTTATTTTCAGCAGACTTCTTTTGTAATCCCTTGAAGTGAGTAATCCCCTGATGAGTTAAGAGGTACATTACCATGTAACATTTTGAAAGCCAAGGTTTGAAAACCTTTCAGACATCACTTAACACCTCAGATACAGTTTTCTGTTATACAAGGTTAAAAAGAACATGAATAATGCCTACATTTGCAGATATCCCCACTGTTGTGGGCTTTTGTCCAAGATAACTGAGATAATGTAAATTATGCATTCTGAGCCAACATTAGGGGCACAGAATGCTGCCAAGGTCAGCTACCTTGTGACCGTTACAAAGGAAATCATTTCTCAAAAAACACATGACAATTAAATGGCCATTGTTTGTTACTAAAAATTTCTTATGCTATTATTAAAAACACTAGCAATATTTTTGTGCTCTTAAAATATTTTTTAAAAAGTGTATCCCCATAGTAATGGGCAACCTGTGTCACGGAGTAATGGGCAGTTAAATACATACATATGTAGATGTGAATTTTTAACATATGCTAAAACTTTGCTGAAAATGAAATGGGATTGATAGATTCTGTAAATAAGTGTTCTAATCTGTAAGAGATATTAGCAAACATTCCCAAATAAATTAAGATACATTGCCAAGGCTCATTTTATGCCTATAATTCAGCTCTGTCAATATAGTCTCCTGGAAAGAATTTTTCGGAAGATCACAGTATTTTTTAGGCTCCAACTTATAAATGCAATGCACTCTAACCTTTTGTTTACAATGAATCTCTGTATATAATTATCTATAGCAATGAGAGCTAGAAGGGGAAGTTCCATGTTTGATTAAAAACTGCTGCAGATGCTGGTTCTGCAAAAACAACTCTTAGGCAGTGATAACATTTTTTTACCTCAAAGAAAGCCCATTAGTATGTATAAGAAACAGCTAATGGCGTTCAATTGCACTGTTGATGGACTAACCTACTGTGACAGAACTAATGCAGTGCTCAAGCAGAGCAACTGATTCAAGTTTCAAGGAAAAGAAGTAAAAATAATAAAAGACAAATCCTATAAAGTCCTTACAAAGGCATTTGGAAACTATCTCATTGAGCTTTAAAGAAATGGCACTTGAGTATTTAATGTGAAGAAAGCTCCAGGACTTCTTTATGAAACAGAAATATAAATTACAATCTGAATTCTGCTCAGAGTTAAACCAGAACACACCAGCAGTAATTCCATTGATGTCTGTGTATTTGAGAACAGAATGTGTCCCTATTTATAAAAGTCTATTAAACAAATTCTAGGTTTCAGAGTAGCAGCCGCGTTAGTCTGTATTCGCAAAAAGAAAAGGCGAATTTTGTGGCACCTTAGAGACTAACAAATTTATTTGAGCATAAGCTTTCGTGAGCTACAGCTCACTTCACCGGAACAAATTCTGATGAACTTTCAAGCGGCCCTATCATTTTATCAGTTTTGGAGCAGAATTAATTCTCCATTGATTGCATTGGGAGGTCCTTAAAAATTGAAGGCATGATATGACCCTAGTTACTGAGTTAATTTAAAACTAAAAATGTAAAAGCTAAGCATTTGACCAAACCATTTCTGTTATTATCCTACCATATCCCAAAGATCATAAAGATATGTGGCTCTTTGCTCAATAGCAGTATTGTGCAAAATGTTGTTGCTTTTTTATTTATGCTTAGGATGGGGAGAGTATACATGTAATGCCTTTTAAAGCAACCTTCAGAAAGATTATTTGGTGCTGGGGTAGGTTTTAATCTTCCATGAAGGTATTAGAGAGCTGGTTTATATCACAGCTGTTTGCATTATTCTTTTAACCTTCTTGATGGTTTGGACGGAATTTGTACCATGAGAGCTCCAGTCAGAAAGTGCTGTGACAGAGCTAATTAAACTGAACTGCGTGGGTGATTGCTATTTGCACAGGTAAAACGTGTGAGGAAATGAACACTACTTGTAGATGAGCTTGCTCTTTAGAAGATGTGTACGAGTAACTGCTACTTAAAATTCAGCTTGCTCTCTGTTGTCAAGATTTAGTTTAGAAATGTATATTTGCACAACCACTATTTCATATATTTGAAAAATTAGGAAGTTTAATATGCTCTTATTTTTAGATGAACTACATTATTAACCATGTCATCTGTTTTTCTCTCATTGCACTGAAAATTTGGGGTAATTTCTTACATTGACAAAGACCACAACATGATTTTACCCAATTGATTACAATGACTTTTCCCATCTTTTGGTATGCTGTGATCTTAAAACTGGAAATTCTTACAGGTGGAAGATCAGGATCTCCAAGACATAGTGACACTAGTACTTTGTCTGAACTTGGCAATGGCAAGAAATAGGAAACTGTTCTTTAGCTTGGGAGGCGGAGGGAGAGGAAATTAAAAGCAAAACAGACTTGACTTATCCTACATATAACTAATATTACCTACAATGGGTACCTCCTAAACTGTAGTCAGCTCTGATTGACACTAACCAAATTTGTTATATCACACCTAGAACACAAAATTAATAAAATAATTATACGGCGCTTTGAAAGTTCAGATATATCTCTTTCAGTACCTGGCAATCTATGTAGCTTTGTAATAACATATTAATAGTGCTCTTTGTGCACTTCCCAAAGGCTCCTGAACTCTATGATTAAAGTTAATGGGACAAATCCTCTGTTCCAATCAAGCTGAGCTCAGAGCAGGATGGGACCAAAAGTAGATTTAAGCCACCTTTATATACCCTAAAGCTGGCCATGTTTAAGCCACTTTATGCCCAGTTGTCAATGGCACCGAGGAGCTGTGCCAGCATCCAAGAATCACTGGGATATAGCCATGGTTCAGTCATGCTTCTTTCCTCTCAGACATGCCTCCTGTTGCACAGCCAGCTGGAGTGGAGTAGGAGCTGCTATGGTGGCTCTGCAGGAATCCCCTATGCAGGACCCAGTTCAGTTGGATTTATGGCTGCTTTGAGTGCTAGAGCTGGGCCCTGGAATTTGGAGCCAGAATTGTAAAATCCTTGGACCAAATCCTCCTTGGCTTATTCAAGTGGCTAGTCCCATTTAAGTTAATATGTGTCATGTGAGTACAGAGAACAGTTCATTCTATTGATTTGCATTTGCTTTAGTTTTACAAGCTGCAACATTTTGCAATATAATATTAAAATAGATTCAAAGGAGGGAATTTTTTTATTGTTGATATTCATGAAAAGCTTCTTTCATGACAACAGCTTCTCACATTAAAATGACTAAATGGTTGTCACAATTCAAACTAAATATGAGGCCTGGATAGAAATACAGTATAAACTTTCCCAGGAGAGATTCTCAGGGCTTGTCATGTAGAACTAAGATCTACTTCACCACACTCTAAGACTGTTGGTGAAGTGTCCCATTTGCAACACTAATATTCAAAAGTTTTCTTAGCATTTTTTAAGTGACATTTTATTTGCTTTCTTAAGCATAAGTTACTGACGCACAAGATACTTCTCTGTGTACTGATTCACATCAGATGAGTTTTCTCTCTGTAGTCACTGGTGTCTACTTTTCAGAGTTTGTTTTGCAACTGAAAAAGCAATAATTCATTCATAGTCTAGATAAAGGGCTCAAACCCATTACAAGATTACCATCGCAGCTAAGATTCTCAATTGTATTCATGTTCAGACAGAGAGGGGGTAGAGACTGAAAGCATTTGCTACTATAGTTCTGTTTATCTATTGTAGTTTTTTTTAAGTTGTCCATCACTACGCAATGTAAGTGTGATGTTATGGTCATTCAAATGTTGTAATAATTTGTTTTTCAGTTATACTACAGTTTGCTTTTGTAATAATCTACTTTAATGAAACGAAACCTGTTTTGAAGATGATAAAATGTTTAATTTATTTAAAATATTATTTTTTCTTGTAATTCATTTAATCTGAAACCAAGAGATCAAGCACTTCTGGACTCAGTTGGAAAAACCTGTGAACTCATTGCAATTTATCATCATCCTGTGCTTGAAGTCTACTAATCATTATCCAGCTGATTGCATTGTTTTATCTGCAAGTGAGATCACTCAAAGGGAGGACATGTACATGAGCTCAGAATAAAAATAGCAAATATACCAGAGTAAAGGGGAAGCAATCACTTTTAAATTAGATTACAAATGATCAAGTCTCCATTTTTACAAGGTACTGCCCAAAGCATGGAAATAATATGTAAATCCTTGCTAGTTTTGTCCTTTTCTATCCATCAAATACCAATTTCACCCAATTCTCTTGGGACCATAGTATTTACTAGTACAGTAGAAGTCACATGTCTATATGATTTAGTTCTATGCTTGAACACTAATGCCATCCATGATGTAATCAGGAAGATTCCCAGCTCCCCAGGGAGTAGTGTTTGTTAAATCTGCTTTGGTGAAGTCAGCAGGGGAATGAAAGGGGAATGTCCTACAACATTTAACCATATCTGAACTCACTGGCTAACAGCTATGTTGATCTGGGGCTGAGCACAGGTCAGTGTGGATTTAATTACAGCTAGCTGACATGATTACTCATATTAAGTTGTAGGTCAGCTCACATGATTTTTTACATCTGTATTCAGACATGGTAAAACTTTGTGTTGTGGACTAGCATTTGTAGGAGTTCCCTAAAATAGAAGCTAGAGAGAATCTGTTGTTTACTGGCTAGCGGTGTCGGAAGCAGGACTTCTGGGATCTATTCCTGGCTCCAACAACTTGCTATCTGATTTAGAGCAAGTAGTTTCACCCCTTTGAATTTGTTTCCCCAATCTAGAAATATATATATATATATACATACACACCCATATTGCTGAGTGTACAATTAATAACAAAATTTAGCTGTAGAATTTAGCCTCTTTTTCTGTCCACATAATAGTTTTAGCTGCTCAAATTATTTATGCATTTTTGGTATTTTTCTGATCTGAATACCTTGTAATACCAGGTCATTGTGTACTGTTGATGTTTGAAATTCAAAATTTGCATTGTGTCGCTTAGTTATGTATCATGTAGCAATCTTTCTGCTCCCTGATCAGTTGACTTATATAACTAAGCAGCACCATACCATTTTAAATTTCAAATATTATCACCTAATATGCAATAAAAAATTCACTTATGTTGCATATTTAAGCATTCATGCTTAAAACTCACTTTTTCACAAGTATCTGTACTTGGAAATCTTGTCTGCCCAAATGTTCACAGCAAATTAACTCAAAAGGATCACAAATGTGGCTGAATTAAAATTTGTTTTAGATTTCAAATGGCAATTAAACAATGCAAAGAAACTCCTTGAGGAGGAAGTAGGGGAGTTTCCTGTTGCCTATGTGGGTTTTTCCCACCGAGGGGACAATTTGGCCTTACATTTTTTGGTTTTCTTATCACTTTATTTAACAAACTGTGCTCTCCTTAAATGGAAAGGAAAATCTTCAGTTCCAAAAGATACCTGAGATTTAGAGTTTGAACTGCATCATATTATACCTCACTAGAATACATATTTAAACAACTAAATATTTAATATAGTTCCTCAAAGAATTATTTCAGAAATGCATGAGTGCAACTGTTCTGTAGTGAGTGGATCTGCTTGGTAGTTTGTTGAAACTTAGTCACTTGTGCTTAGGCTTTTGCAATAGCCACGTGAAAAAATAAAGGGTTATTTATTAAGAGCAGAACAGTTCCCTTTTAGTTCTGTAGCAATCATGTCTCTTTTTTTCCAGTCCATGGAAAGTGTTATCTCAGGCAGCTTTGTGCAGGAAGTTCTGTTTATCACTTCCTCACAGTTGCAGTTTGTCTAGGACTTAAATATATGATATCAGATTGCATCAAAATGTGGGCCTTTGTGTGCTTAACTCATCAAAGGAGTGGACCCTCAGGACTTGATATCACTTCACTGCATATGCAGTCATGTAGCAAAACAAAAGTCTATCTAAACAGGACAGAACTATTTCTGTTGGTGGTGCAGCAAAGCTAGCTGTAGAATTGGTATAGTTTCAGGTATCTGCACTGTTTCACTTCTTGTTTTTATATTTATCACTTTTTAAGAAGCGATATATGGTTTGACTGCTTTTACTATGTAAACTAAGATGAAAACCAAAAGATTACTTGCACATAAAAAAAACAATTGTTTTGCATTTTATAACTCACTGCGGTGTCTGCTTATATTACAGAAATATGCACCAAAACTTTTATTCTACTTCTATTTTACTGGTAATTGTGTGAATAAATCTAAAACCGTTAATGGTCATCTACACAGGTATGTGTTAAATAAAGGTAGCATGTGGTGTCCAACAGCACAGTAAATAGCAGCAGCAACCCTGAGAAGTTTGGCTATAGTTTATAAAGCTCCTCTTCCACCTTTGTGGTTATGCTTCTATTTTCTATCACCCTGATAAAGGAGTTCCTTCTTCTGTATAGCAGGCTGCATTGCCAGATGCTAGCCTATATGGGCAGCCACAGGAAGCCTATTCAACTGTGTAGCAATACTTCTGCTCTAATCAGCAGCTTCTCTCTGCTGACTCTAGTTTTTAGTGCCAGCGCCTCCCCCATAGCCCTTTCAATGTCTTACCTAAAAGGTCCAGCACAATTGCCTAGTAGGGATGATAAGTGTCTATCAGCTTCAGATCCTAATGTCTTCTTGGCAATCTAAAAAGAGAGATGCTGTCTGACTGGGTTCCATTTCTATCCCCTCTTCCATGCTTGTGGCTGTGTGTGTTAATTATGTGATACATGCAAAAGCCCATTAATCACAGAATGTGAATTCTACCTGACAGCAGCCACCTTCATATCCATGATGTAACATACCCTCTTTATTTGCCAACACCAGCTAGCACTATAAAAAGGAACAGTCTTATGTCTACTGAAATTACTCAGCAGTAGAAGACAATCCAGTAGAGGTAAGTCTGTCATCTTTAAGTCTCTTTTCTTACATGGAATAAACTATATTATTAGTAAACTTGGAAGAATTTTGTTTTTATTTTAATTACAGTGGATATTATGATTTAAAACTACAATTAACTCGATACAAGAGAGATTTAAGAGAGTGCCCCAAATCAGCATACCCTTCTGCCAATGCTATTGACCAACTGCAAGGGGATCCAGTGAATGGCAATGCAACTCCAGCAGGAGCCATATTGCCGTGGAGAGAGGAGCAAGTAGACTTATACATGCAGCATGGCGGAGGTCCCTTCCTTGTGAATCCTACAGATCTGCAAGGTTGGGAGGAGTGAAGCGTCCCAGTTCCACAGCTCTCTAATCCCTTCTCTTGTGCCACGGAAACCGTGACGGGGGTCTTGTTGAGTTTCCCTCCTCTCTCTTGCTGCCTTCCACAATTTTTTCCACTGGAGGGGTTGATCTATCCCTTAGCTATCATCAGTGTCAGCCAATTGTGTGGAAGCAAATTCAGAAGTGGCCAATGGCATTTTCACTGTGCAGTACCGTTGACCTTTCTTACAGATTTGTGAAAAAAATCTCCCTGCAGCCGGAAAACAAGCAAACCCTCAGAATCAAGATGTTTTTTTCAAGCAAGTCAAATGTTTTTCTCTTCTTCCCCCCACCCAACTTGAATGTTCAGCAAAAGTGAAATTCAGTTGCCTGTCATTCTGCTCCAGAATAGTTTTGCTTTGAAAATAGCCATTCTCCACATGGTAGGATATTTTTGTTCCATGACAGAATATTTCCATTTTTATTATGGAAAAATGGTATTTGTTGGTAAATATGGAAAATCAATGCTTTGGATCAAATTTATAGATAGCAATCAGCACTATATCACATTTCATATGCATCCACTTGCAAAATGGAAGTTTTTGCATAGTTCTGCTTTGTGGAACCTCACACCACTGGAGACCTGCGGCTCTATGGTCCAACCACTCATTTTTGGTGCTTACTGTGAGTATAGTACTACCTTTTCCTGTTCTCTGTAACTCCTAGATCATACTGTCAGATACACAGAGTAATCAACCTTCTAAAGCATGAGAAGGCTTGGATGAGCAATGATCTGTATTGTGCAATAGGAACAGCTTGGAAAAACACTGTTGGCATGTAAAAGGAGGGGAGAAACAAAGAGAGGCCATGATCGTGTAAGCAGTCCAGAAGATAGAGGCTATTTATTTATACTTCTGACCAGATTTTCCTCCCACTGTCTGGCCATGTAACTTCACAGTCCCTAGCTTACTTTCTCTTATTGTGGTGTTTTGGGTGCAGCTGCTTGAAAAGGAAGAAGTTTGGACCCCAACTTATTAGGCTTTACAATTAGTGATGGGTGGAGTGGTTCAGATTAAATAAAAAGGGTCCCGAACTTTCACCCTGACATTTGAACCAAAAGTCTCTTCTTTTTTGAGGTTGAAAAAGTTTGGTTAACTTTCTATTTGTTTCATTTTCACATGCTTCTCCACTTCCTTCTTTTGGCTGAAATACTTCCAACCCAGATAGAACCAGGAAGAATCAGAAATATAGCAGAGAGATTGCATTAATAAAGGAAGGATGATCTTGTATGTAAGGCGCTGGACTAGGACTCAGGAAATCTATGTTAAATTCACACCTCTGCCATAGAGTTCCTGTGTGATATTGGGTAAGTCACTTAATAAGATCTCTCTGTGCCTCAGCTCCTCATGTGTAACATGGAGATAATACTTCTCTACTTCGAAGGAGCATGGTGAAGATAAATTCATTAATGTCTGAAGAAAAGGAGTACTTGTGGCACTTTAGAGACTAACATCTTTTTGCAGATACAGACTAACACGGCTGCTTCTCTGAAACCTATCATTAATGTTTGAGGTGCTCAGAAACTCCAGTGATAAGGGCTAGTGAAGTATGTAGAGAAAGATTTCCAGAACTAAAACGTTTCAGATATGCTTCTGACCAGCTCCATGTCAGCAATGGTCTCAAGTTGCAGAGGGAGAGGTCTAGGTTGGATATTAGGAAACACTATTTCACTAGGAGGATGGTGAAGCACTACAATGGGTTACCTAGAGAGATGGTGGAATCTCCATCCTTAGAGGTTTTTAAGGTCTGTCTTGACAAAGCCCTGGCTGGGATGATTTAGTTGGGGTTGGTCCTGCTTTGAGCAGGGGGTTGGACTAGATGACCTCCTGAGGTCTCTTCCAACCCCAATCTTCTATGATTCTATATGTATCTGATCATGTGTTGTCATTTTTTTTTAAGGTTCACCAATCATTACTTTTTTTTTTTAATTTAACCTGGTAGAGAATAACTAATATAATCTAATTTTGTATATTTCTTTAACAAGAAATAAATATCTTATATTAAAAATTATATTTTGTTGCTCTTTGCTCTTTCCATGAGCAGTGTTTCCTTCCCCTAGTCTTGTTCCTTCCAACCAACATACATAGGCCCTCTCTAAGCCAGGAAAATGAGGTATGTTTAACAAATATATGAGCTAATATGTCTGAGTAGACAGCAGGTTTTTAAACACCACCTTTTCTATGGGGAGCCTACTGCCAACCCCAGTCAGCTAACCTGAGTTTTAAGTTGTTAAACACTAATTGAATCTATGCTATGTCCTAAATGGTGTTTCAAATAGGGCTAGCTAATGTACTGTTTTCCCAAGTCTAGACAAGGCCTATAGGTTAGCAGATCTCGAACCAGCCACTGTCGCCACATGTTTCATATGACAGTGTAATCCAATGGTGAGAGTCAGTGTGTGTTATATGTCATACTCTCCGCCCAATTCACAAAGGATGAAGTCCATTACAGCCTCCACCTATGGATCCTGACTGTTTAGCTCAAGCCACAGTGTCTCATGTTTTCAGTTCTGGAGGCCCCTGTTCAGTCCCTGGTGTACTAACCAAGATGCCAGCCATCACAGTAGCTCATTGTATCACACTACTACATCAAACCCAGGTGTGATTTGGATGAACACTGAACTTCCTTAATGGATAACAATAATTCAGCCCAGAAAGGATTCATGTCAGTTCCAGGTCACTGGCCTTGTCTGTGCTAGAGAAGTTAGAAGTGTTAATTCCTGGCCCACTATTAGGCTTATGGGGGCCAAAGGAGATTGTGAGATGAGAGGTTCTGAGAAGCGCTGCTCCTCCTGCTTCTGACTGCTTCTACTTTCACTCTGATAACCCACAAAAGGTTAGTCAGAGAGGGACTTGCTGTAGGTAATCCACAGATGGCTCACAGTCTGTGTGGTTGCAGAACTGGAACTGGGGGTATTATTTGAGGGGGTTGGAGGAGTGATAGAATTGTCTGAAGGAGCAGAGAGTACATTCCCCACCAGTAATCCATGGATGGGGAGGATCTGTGGTGTTAGAATGGGGGCACTTCTGGAGGCTGGGCAAATGAAGGAGGTTGCCAGCTGAGGGAGCCATTGTCATCCATTTACCCTGCACGGTTTTCAGTGACTGATCGCCTTCTACACTTATCAAAAACTAATCACTCCTTATACTGGACCTGGCTCTGAAGCAAGAATCAGAGAAAGGCAGTTATTAAGGGCTGGGTAGCTGCCAAGTTTGCTGAAAGGGAGAATGTGCCAAACTGGAGTTCTTGTAACAGTTGCCATCTGCAGCAATGAAGAAACAGGCACATGTGGCACCACTTCCTGGTGCAGGAGAAAGAGCAGGAGAGAGGTGAGATGGTGCCTGTGCGCTCGAGCTTCTTTTCACCAATTCTTAGCTGCTGTGTCTGAACTGGCTGGGGTGGGAGAGTGAGTAGTTACCTTGCTTATAGTTAGTGCTGGGTGGTCAGCCAGCAGGCTGTGGATATAAATAACAACTTTTCCATCCACAGGGTCCCTATGCAGGACCGTCTCATCATGTGCACTATCTGTACCATCTGAAAATGAGACTCTTGCTCCAAGGAGCAGACTCTTATAATACCCAACTGGGTAGAGACTATGGGATTATGATATGGTTGCAGAGTACCTGCTGCACTGTCTCCCTATTTTGTGGTATTGCTGCACTGTTATTTACTGCTTGTTAATGCTAATAATAATCACCCCTCTTCCTCTTTTTGGTTTATAACATTTATTCAAATCAGCATCATTTTATTAATTGCAAACTCCATTGGACTCAGCATCCATCACTTGATGAAGTGAGAAGCATCAGTCTGGTAAGTCAGATCCATTTATTGCATTTTCTTAGTGCTTCTGTCTCTGGGGGGGGGTTTCAGCCAAATTTTTAGTAGAGAAATATCTCTGAAGTGTAACTAACAGTGGGATCTGCCCCTTATTACTGACTGAAGCACCTGGCAGAAGGGTCATACTGAATGCATTTGCAGTAGTTTATTGGAACTAAAAGAGTTCTAAATTCAAACTTACTTCCCCATCGAAGATGGTTTGTTTGTTTATTTTGCACTTCCTTTCTTGGACAATAAAACTAAACTGATCTGGTTTGGTGATATGACACTGATCTGTGGATTAGATCTCAGATACACCCCCATTTCTTGGGGCAGTGGTAGATACAATTTAAATGAAAACCTCTTAGATTTTGATAAAAAGCCTTCAGACTTTCTGTATTAAACCTTTCCTGGCAGGTGAGGATTGGGCAGACCCCATGCTCAGAGGAAGCATTGCTAGATATCAGAGCACACCTGATAGTTTGTTGGCACATGATCCAGCATGTCTGGGTGCTTCCATCTTCCTGCTCAACCATACAGTTCAGAGGATGATGGCCGAGGGAGAGGGGTGAGTATCAGTTGGAATTATTGCACAGCTGGTGCAGGTAGTACATGCTGCTGTCTGCTTAAGAGTTAGGAGGTGACTTTTTTGTAGGGCATTCACCACTCTTTGTGGATGTCTTACAGAACACCAGCTCTGGCTCATCATCTAAAGAGAGCAGAATGTGATTGAGCTATTGAGTATAGTTCATACTAGCAAAGCCTTTCACTACTTTCACTCCATTTACCGCTACAGTACATATAGGGCTAGATCCCAATCTCTGATGCACCTGGGGGAGATGACCATACATGTCTTTCCTTGAAGGGCTGCCAGGTGCTGAATTGGCCTTGGTTCAGGTTGAATATTCTGCAAGTCACCCCATAACACAAATTGTGGTTTAAACAAGTGTAAATAGAACACCTAATCCCACTTCTTGGCACCCTGGCCAGTCTCTGTGTAGCTCAAAAGCTTGTACTTTCCATCAATAGAAGCTGGTCCAGTAAAAGATATTATTAACTCACCTACCTTGTCTCTCTCATGAATTAAAAATACAATCCATAATCAGTAAAGCCATTACAAAACAGCAGCACCTACCTTCTCCCCAGCACTCAACAAAAGATATTATAAAACAAACTCTTCCCAGTCCTCAAATTCCCCAAAGAAATCTCACAACTGCATCAGCACTCCTCAAATGCTTTTTCAATAAAGATGGGTGTTAAAATGACTGTAAGTGTTACTAAGCATCTAGAACAGTTATCTATTTCAAAGATACCTGGTTTACATATTTGCTTCCTCTACGTGTTGAACACGAACTCCAGTTCCTTTTGAAAACTATTTTTAAATCAAGTAAACACATCAACTATTTTCTTATGTATCTGCAGTTTTTTATACACCCATTAAAAGAATCATTTTACTTCACCATTACACAGTGCATTATTTGTCAGTTATTCATGTCAGTATAACTACATAATTATAAAATGAAACAATACTAAATTGACAATAAAAGTAAGTACTTATCTTTACAATTAAATTCTTGGTTTTTCATAACAATGTGTCTATCAAACTCTCTTTGAAAAGGACCCACACGAAGAGAGATCAACTGTAACTACACATAGGTTTAGAAGGGAAGATTAATGTGGAATTGTTAGATCTGACTGGACTCTGTTCTAAAGATGAATGAAAGGTCATACGTGAAAAAAGTAAATTGCATGACATAATATAGTTTTCTTTAAGGTAGAGTCTACTGGCCACAGACATAATAAATTATGATAAATGCAAACTGGAAATTAGAATTTTTGGTATTTGCTTTGGGAGTGTTGAGAAGCCCAAATGTTGAAGGGGCAGGTGTTTAGGGTGGGAAGGCCTATAGCTAAATATTTTGAAGGTTCATTGGGTTTAAAGATTTTTTTTTTTCAACTACAAATGTGCTTATCACAGGGGTGGGCAAACTTTTTAGCCTGAGGGCCACATCTGGGTATGGAAATTATATGGGGGGCCATGAATGCTCACAAAATTGAGGATTGGAGTGCGGGAGGTAGTGAGGGCTCTGGCTGGGGATGCAGGCTCTGGGATGGGGCCAGAAATCAGGAGTTCAGGGTGAAGGAGGGGGCTCCAGGCTGGGGCAGGGAGTTGGGGTGTGGGTTCCTACTGGGGGTGCTGGCTCTGGGGTGGGTCACGGGATGAGGGATGGGGGTGCAGGAGGGTGCTCCGGGCTGGGACTGAGGGGTTCGGCGGGTAGGAGGGGTATCAGGGCTGGGGCAGGGGGTTAGGGCATGGGAGGAGGCAGGGGTGCAGGCTCCAGGCAGCGCATACCTCAAGCAGCTCCCAGAAGCAGCGGCATGTTCCCCTTCAGGCTCCTACGCGGCAGTGTGGCCAGGTGGCTCTGTATGCTGCCCTGTCTGAAGGTGCCACTCCTGCAACTCCCATTGGCCGCGTTTCCCGGCCATGGCATGCACGGAGTGGGGCAAGCCCCAGACCCCATTCTTCACTGTTACTTTAACAGGAGTTAGCTAAGGTGTGTTAACTAATGCTAGTTAGGGAGGTGCCTTTTTTTTTTCTCTTCAGTGTAGACATACTGTTTGGTGAACTAAGGTTCCAGCAGAGGGAACTTGTGAGCACATGAGGAAGTGTGGTCTGCTTTGCTATCAGCAGAAGGCAGTAGCTCATATGAACACCTGCCAGCATCCCTCCTTGTAAATCAGTGTAATGGGTAATGAGGTAGGCTTTAGCTGTGCTGCACCGTGAATTGGTGTATAGGTGTAATATCATAAATATCCACCTGGCCAATTGGAATGTGGCTTTAGGAAACCAGCATCCACAGTAAGACACTGCTAACTATTAGCTGTGTGGGGCATCAGACACAAAGTCAAACAGTTCTGATTTAATCTAGCAAAAGGCAGTGGTACACATACCCTCTAGCTTGTTCATTACTATATATAATCCATCTGTATTTTAGCCTGTAGACCACAGTACTATTGTATTTATTTTTATTGATATCTGCAATAATAAAAGTACATACCTGCTGTGTCTTATTATTACTTTTAGAGTCCATTCCTGGTGGTCTATAAAGAGGTTACTATTTATTGAATTCCATGTGCAGAAGCAAAGATTTAATGAACTATGGAAAATCATAAATCACCTGCATTATTAAATGAAGAATTGTTTATTGGAACATCACTGATTCAATTTTTACAAAACTAGATACAAAAGACTCCGCCCCCTCCCCCGAAAATCACTATGCAATAAAGCTGCTAAGGTGAGTAATAAGTCAGTGCCATACCATTATATTCTACTGATAATGTGTATGATTTCTGTTAAAACTGTACATTATATTTTTATACTTGTGAAATGCTCTGGACATATTTTAATTTGTTTATTTTCAAAAATGTCACTACATGATTCCTGCAGGGAGAATGACACCTACAGCTGTATATTTTTCCCATCAGACAGTAGTGGGGGAGCCTGGGAGAAGCCACGGAAATGTGACACTTTCATCCTGTAAATAAGGATTTCTGTAGCCAGCCAGCTGTCCCAAGAGCACTCTAAAAAGAAGCATAATCTGGCCAAAATAGGCCATTTTTAAGATCGTTTCTCTACAAATGTGACTTTTACTGTCTTAGTACTTGTAATGAAGATCAAATTAGACCCAGATGAGATCCTACTCCAGATGCAGAGACACTGCAGAGGGATGGATACCTATATTCATGCATAGCCCTACTAATATTGGTGGTCTTTTACATTACCATTGTAGAGCCTCAAGTTTCAAAACACCAAAAATACATTTGGCAGCTTATTGACTGTCATCCAAACACCAGGTTAATTACACTAATATTCCTCATACTTAGCCATCAGAAGTGATGAAAGTCTCACTTTTCAGCATGAATAAACTAAGAAACAAGGATGGATGACTTACCATCATCATTTATGAATGAAGACCTCTGGGAAGAGTTATATCAGGACAGGATTTGTTAATAATCATTGTTGAACACCATGTGTTAGCGAAAACCACACAAATTCTAAGTTCTGTCCCCAAAATGTTTCCTTTCACAGTTTGGTAAATGCACAGTGTAACTGGGTGGTCTGTCTCTTTAGGGGCCAGACGCATGGAGTAAGCCATCCCTCTGCAATTAGCCCTGCCCATCACTCCTGTGATGGAGTGTGGGGTTTAATTAGTAGAACCAGGTGGGTATGGAGGAACTGATTCCTCTATAAAGAGCAGCAGAATCTACAGCAGGGGGAGAGAGATGTAACCAGTGTGAAGTTGGAGTCTGAGGCTTCAGTGGAGGCCTCTGGACTAGGACTGCAGTAGAGGCAGGGAATGGCTACTAGATGTAAGTAGATGCTAACAGAGATCCCTTCAGTATTAGGTGGGAATTGAGAGAAACTGCTGGAGCAAGGAAGTTCTAAGAAGGAACGTTGAGTCTTCAGAAGGAAGGCTGGTTGGAAAGACTAAGCATATGGACTTGATGGAGATCTGAGAACTTTATTTGGGGAATTATTTAGTTATTTTACTAATCTAGCTCCTTGGAGAGGTGTTGCTGAACCAGAGAAGAGCTTGTGTTGGTAGTTTGAGAGAGTCCTGAAAAGTGGGGAAACTGAGGTTCTGCTGGTGACTTCAGGTGACAAGGGGGCATACAGCAGGTGGGGGGCCCATTCACACATGAAAGCAATGGTGCACCTCATCTGTGGTTATCCCATCCAACTTACTGTTATCTCTGTCATACCACAGGTAACTTTTTTGGTATCACTTCTGTATTGTGGGATTATGAAGTCTCACCCTGATTGCCGCTGTGTTGGAAGTTTCCCTTCCTGTCCCCAACCGTTAGAACTCTGAGGGGTGTCTCTCTGTCTATCAATTGCAGTATGTGTAGTTTTTGTTTTTATTTTATTTTATTTTATTTTATTTTATTTAAAGTTTTAATTTCTTCAGTCTGCCTATTTCTTTCCTTCTTCCCAATGGTGGATGTCTGAAATACTTTTGAATTGTCACCCAGGAGAGCAGTCTCTTTGAAAATTCTTCTTCTTCTTCTTCTGATTGGCCTAACTTCATATTAGAAGTCAAGGTTGTGAGCATGCTCAGTGAATCTTCCAATGTCATTCTCAAGCACATACTATATGCTTTGGGAAGTGAATGGCCAGAGAGAGCTTCATTTAGTTCTCTGCTCCCTTAAAAGCTGTGGAAATTCTAAAGGGACCAGCCATCCCCCAAGATCTGTTGGGCCCTGAGTGCTAATCCCAGTTACTCTGCTGGTTTATGGTCAGTCTCATAGAGAAATGACTCAGAAATCCATTCTGAGATGGGAACTCAAAGTGAGGTAAATGGGAGACCCACAACCACCCAAGCAGAATTCCATAGTTCAGGATCTACAGTGGTATGGGTTACACAGACCACACAGGACTGTTCCAGCTCACATAGCAGTCTGAACAACCCTAAAAAAAAATCAAAGGGCTAAGTAGTACAAGTGCCACTGCCGAGGCCAACCAAAATTGAAAGTACAAGTTTTGAAAATGGTAGAATTTGACCCTGGGGTTCCTTTCTTCCAAATGTATGCATCTTTTAATAACAGATTGATGGTGGAAGTACACATGATACAGTGCAAGTCATCCTCTGATAGGAAGGAGTCTCTTAAATTGCTCTGCAATGACCCCTGTATCTGAGCAAGAAGAAGTGATGGGCTCAGTAGGGAATTCTATCCTGTCCTTCTCAACCAGGATTAGCCACTGTGAACTGGGACCTTGGAGGATCCACAAACTAGAAGCAATTCTGTGCCATTTTCCCCTCTTTAAATGTCTTTTTTAAAACGGTTTGCCTGAACATAAATCCAGTAAAAGCGGTGAACTGGCAGCTCTGGAACCCAAAAGCATTCATGTCTTCACAGAACAGAGGCAAGCTGCCCATACGGCACAACCAACATTTTTTCAACCCTGACACGGGGGACCACCTCTAAGCCTGAAAGAGTAAATCCGTCTTGAGCTCTCTCCTGAAACTAGCTGCGGGGGTACCAGTAGTGTTGTGGCCATCAGTCCATTGGGAATTGAAGGAAGGTCACCTTCACATTTAACATATGCCATTAAATAATAACTTTCAATTGCTACTTAACTGGGCTAGGTTTGAACCAGCAACTTAGGTCCTAGAAGACAAAGGCTTTTTCTGTTTCTATTCCCAATCCTGCTGATACTTAAATATTTTAAGCAGTAGTGGTTAATGACTTCTATCTTACTACACCAATAAATAGTGACCCTCCCCTCCTCCAGTCATGCATCATAGCACTCTACTGGCTAAGAAGAACAGGTAAGCAGACAAGGCTGGCATCGAACCAAAAAGGTTTTTTAGCTAGTGATTCATTAGTGTGTGTAAAAATAGCTAACCTTGTTTAAAGGCACTTCTTACACAAAAAGAAAAGGGTTCAATTACCATAACTCATTTAAAGTGAAGATTAAACATTTTAACCAAGACAGTACCCTAATCCTGTGAATCTTATTTATGTCCAAATGTAGTGCTATTGGCAATAAACAGCTATTTGAGAAGTCATAACCCAAGAAAATCATTGTCAAGTGACTTTAGAGCTCCCTACAAATTTCCTCTTGTTTGACCTGAGCCCGGTGTACAACTGAACAGTTAAATATTTGTATTAGGTGTTCCTGCCTTTAACTGACTAATTAAAAAGATAGAATCAAAGAATGCCATCTCAAATCATTTTAGTTCTAATCTCTCTCAAGCAAAGTCTACTCTATAAATTGAACTAAAAGTATTTTTTTTTCTGAATAGGGACTTTACAGTGTTGCAGTAAATTCAAGCACTGGGAAAGTAAATGTAACTGAAGTACTCTTAATGATGCTATTGTGTAGCTGTTATGGTTATAATCCTATTACGCAGACATTCACCTTGAAGGTTATAAATTCTTTGAGAAATTATTATAATGGGGAAGGGCATTACTTAAGGAAAGCATTGTGTTTAAATATAGGCAAAAAGGGGTTAGTTTAAGACTAGGAATAGAATAGAATAGAAATACACAGAATAGAAAGTTGCACAGGTAACTGGGGAGAAATTGACTTTCTGTCCATCCTATAGTCTGTCCAAATTTACATTCCCTCAGAAATGTTTAATGGGAGTAGAGAGGTCACTGAGAAAAATCTGTATCAGATTAATTAGTAAAGCACAGTTCCAGATAAATGAATGCTTGAGGATACAGATTTGCCTACAGTCTCAAGGGATGCAATTTCTTCTTATTATTTGCACTGCAGTGGCTCCAGTCATGGATCAGGGGCTCATTGTGTCCTGAACTACACACAAACACAACAAAAAGATAGCCCCTGCCTCAAAAAGTTTACAGTCTAAAGGCCTGATCCAAAGCCAATTGAAGTCAATGGGAGACTTTCAACTGATTTCAACAGGCTTTGCTTCAGGCCCTCAAGTAAGTATTTCTGAGACATTAATCAATACTGTCTCATAGTGGTAACATTTTCATGTGCTTCTATTGATTCCTTTGTCATTGATTACAAGACACTTTGCTACTGTCAACATCTGAGTTTTTAACAAACTGATTTGACTTATTAACATGGTTTGATTTAGGTCTACAACAGCAGGCACTGACAAAATGTCACCAAATGTCAGTTCAGCATTAGATTCAGTACTGAAAATGGTTTAATTGTCACCCACAATGGATTGAAAAAAATAGAAGCAGAGCATCATTCTAACCCAGTTTAGTTATCTTTACTTATAAAGATAGACTTCTCTTTATGTAAAATGAGGTATATTGATTTCATTCCATGTATAGTAATGTTTGTTTTTTTCCATGTATAAAAAAGCGAACACACAAAGGTCCAGAAACAAAACAAACATTTGCTTCTGAGAAAAAGCACTTTAGTTTGCATTGCTTTAGCATGATTTGGTCCAATGGCTATCTGTAGAAGTGATAGTAGAAGATTTAAGAAAGTTCTTCTTGACTGCTGTTGTCAGTTGCAGAGTCAGAGCTTTCATTAGAGCATCAACAGCTGTTCTGAGGGATGAGAAATAAGGAGAGAGGGGGAAATGGTGACACAGAGCAAAGGGAAAGGTAAAAATCCTACACACACCCCTTGGACAAGCTTATTCCATCATGTTTCTGGTGCCTGATCAACGAATAGTGTTTGAGACAAAAGAGCAGAAAGGAGTTGCTGCCCTTTACCCATATTGGTTTCAGAATACTATAACATATGTTAAATATAGTTTAGCAAACTGTACTAGGGGCTTGTCCACATGGGTCACTTAGTCCGCACTAGCTCAATTTAGTGTGGATTGAAAATGCCAGGATGTACAGGACACAGACACTTATTTGCTGCAAATTCTGTACTCCGCTTTCAAAGTGGACAGAGTTCGATGCAAATTGAATTAGTGTGGACTGTTAATGTGCATGCAATGCTTCTGCACATTACTTTGGCAGTCCTCCAATTGGTGCATCACACTGCTTTGCAGGTGTCCTGGACAAACTTGACTGTTTATCTGTGTGGCCTCCACTGCTCTGGAGTGCAGTTGACTGGATGTCCTCTTTTCCATTTAAAAATTGATTTGGGGCCAGGATTGGCCCATTACACCAATATTATTCCAGCAGCCATGGTGAGATCTTTAGTCTCCTCACCATCTAGGGAGGAGCGACAGTACAGCAAGCGCTTGTGACCAACCACTACAATAAGAAACTTTTTGAGACCGTTCCTAAGCAGATGGCTGAGAAGGGTCAACTGGCTGAGCTATATAAAATACCAGTTCATCAGTATTGCAGTCAAATCATGGAGGTGGCATAATGGCTTTTCACAGGCATACATATTTCATGAAGAATGGGAGCAGTTAAGCTTTCAATCAGTGCAGAACCCAATCTGTTTTTATCTGTACTTTCTGCATGTTTGCAGGGGAGGTAAAGTAGAATCTAAAACTGAGAAATGGCTTGAATTTTAGTACAGTCATTCAGCAGAATGGCTGCATGATCATTGGCCCCAGCATAGCTTGCAGCCCCTTTCCATTCCTGCAGCACTTCTGGGGGACCATCTTGGTGAGTAACATCACAGTGTATCTCACTGGTCTGCCCTTTGTCTTTTGACTTAAGGTCACTGTCTACTTCTTGGTCACCTGCCACAGTGTAACATCCTCAAGAATCAGGGGATACAGAGGGCATCACTGTCCAGTTCCCCCATCAGGAAATTCCTGCACCAACATAAGTCTCTCCAAGGCATAGTATGAACTATAAACCCCAAAGTGGGGACCGCACATCTTGACTTAATATCACCCTGCAACATCCAAGGCACAGCATACGCTGCAAACTGAAACCAGGAATATAAGTCCCAACATCCCAATCTGGACCCAGTGCAGATGCAGCTTACCATCTCCTGGGTGTCCCGAGACTGGGATGGACCTCAGGGGACGGACTTCAGAAATTGAAGATAAAAAATGCAATCAGTGCTTCTATGGAAACAGCAGTAATATGAACAATAACTTATTTCTCTACCCCCCCAGCTGCGGCACCTGCAACAGCAAGACTCTCAAGGACCAGGCCTTTAACCATGGTCAACCTGAGGGAGAAGAAATGGAGTGTAAGAATGAGATGTTTGGAGCCCTCCTTACAGACATGCAAAAACCCCACAAATCTACCGAGAACTAGAGGGTGTTTTGATGTCTGAGAGGGAGAAAGACTGGCAGTTATGCGGAGAGAGTACTAAAGTAGTCTGGGACAGCATTGCCATGACCAGGGACAGAGTGGACAAAGATGGGGATATGCAGAAGAGATTCTTAGAGGCAATGAAAAGGCAGAGTGCTTGACTGGAGTGCACACTGTTATTAGGGCAACTTATTGTTTGAGGGCCTCACCCAGGACCCAGCCACATTCTGCAGCTCTGGATAATATAGAGTACCTTGCTCCCAGAGGCAATTCCCCTCCCTGGCCCCAGCACAGGGCAGCGAGAATAACAGCATACAGGAGCCCAGCATATTTGAGCCATTCAATACAGCCGGCAACTTTAAGCCCCGACACTCAACCAAGGAGTAGAAGAAGCAAAGACAGGATGTTCACCCAGTTGTGAAGAGAAGCCCCCCCGCCCAATTATGTGATGCCCACTCCAGCGCACTATATTGGAATTTGACTTTGTCAGCTTTACAGCTGTTTCATGTTGCTTTAATCACTATGAACAAAGTTTATAATATATTTTAAGTTTTTTTTATTTTGGTAGTGGTTTCTTGGCATAATTTGTGCAATTAAAAACTGTTTAAAGAGTCATAGAATCTGCAAGTCTTGGTATACACAACACACATTCATACTTTTTATTTTTATTACAAAAGCATAAAAGTGTGCACAGATGAGATAAAGTAAAGGGTGAAACCCATAAAATCAATTCTGATGCTCAAACTCTTATCTAATCTCCACTCCTTTGGAAACGATAGTTCATACCATTTAAAAATATTCAGCTAGTTGACTTCCAATGCAATAACTGTCCCTCTAATATGCATAATTTTCCCTTTCAAAACAAACATAGCTTTTTGTTCCTTAATCTGGTGTTTCCCCTAAATTCACTATCCTTTTGGCAAGAAAAAAATAAAAACATGAAACATTCAAAAATATAATCTCCTCTTTTTTCCTGGAAGCAAATTTTAAGACTTTCTGCAAGTATTATCTTTCATACGCTAACATTGTTTACATGTGTTCATACCTGCCAAATCAATGTAAAACGCTAGGTTGTTTGTTCAATCTATATAATCATTCATCATACTGTCCTCTACTGTACTAATATCTTTAACTGCTCAATCAATCATAACAAAAATGCAAATCCCATGTAAATCTTATCAGCACCACTAAAATAATGGGATTTTTGTTTACAACGTGTCGATTGGGTTTAGAAGCTTTGATAATGACTCCAGACAGTCAATAAATACAGAGACTTTTACATTGCCAGTAGGAGCCTAACTAAACTATCTAATCTCTAAAATGACAGACAACACAATGAACTCTGAACTTAATCCCCTCCAAACACTAAGGAGACAGCTTAGTGCTTAAAGTACTATTCAACCCGAAAACCTACCTTGGAAAAAAAAATCATTAAAGGGTCTGATTTAAACACAAAAGACAAGGGAAATTCAGAGTTAAGGCTGCAGCACCAAGATGACTATCCTTCCCATTGTGCCTAGATATTGTAGAAGTCTGGCATTAGTCCCTGATGATGGCATGGGCTGAAAAATCAGCCAGCTAAGTTCCATCTTATACACTTTCAAGTCTTTTTAAAGCAAGTTTTGAATTTTAAGGGGGAACACAAAGCATGTTGAACAACTTAGCTATTTTGTGTCCCTACAGTATAAAACAGGACAATGGCTTTTTCTTCAAATTTGGTAAGGGTTGGGGGGTAGAGACCTATGCGGAAATCTTATGTGCCAAGCTTCAGCTAACTGTGAATTTATACTGATCTCTTCAAAACTCCTGTGGCTTTAAGAGGAAACTAGCATCATAAATGACAATGCTATAATGACAAGCCAATTTATTTTGTCTTCACATTCTAAAAGGACATTGGTTTGATTTAGAAAAAAACCCCTCATCTCCTTTCAATTTGTCTATAACAGAATGATTTGCTTATTGGGTCAATTTGAAGCATGTTTTTGTTTGGAAAAAGAATGGTGCTAAAGGTGATCTATGAAATTATTAGAAAAATTGGGATTATTTCAGAAAATCAGAATGAGGCCTCATGTATGATATGAGACTGGATGGCTCAGGGGCTTGGTAACAGGATACTGAGTCTTTCATTTCTGTGTTACTGGTTCAAATCAGGGCAAGTCAGTGTGTTTGAGGATATTACTATACCAACATAGCTATGCTGGCATAACCCAGTAATGTAGACAGTCTACACTGACAGAAGGGGTTTTTTCTGTCAGAGTAGCATCTCTGAATGCCATTAGCTATCTCTCCCAAAGCCTTCTTCCATTGATGTAGCTGTATCTACACTGGGGGATTTGTTGGCACAGGTACATCAGTTAGGGGTGTGGTTATTTTACACCTCTGACCAGTGGAGCTATGCTGATATTATTTTTCAGTGTAGACCAGAAAGAAGTTGCTAAGTCTACACTACAAAATCAAGTTGACCTAAATTATGTTGACATACAGTCACTGCAGTAATTAACCACTTTTGCGAGTCCACACTGTGCTCCTTGTGTCGGTGGTGCACGTCCTCACCAGGAGCAGTTGCATTGATTTAAGTGTCAGTGTGTGGCACTGTGGGATGGCTTTTGAAAGGTAGCATTGATGTAAGCAATGCAGTGTCTACATTGACTCTACGTCATGCTAACTACATTAACCTAAGTGCTATGCCATCAACCTAAGTGCTATACCAGTTCTATGCTAACTATCCTTAAACTACTGATATGGATACTAAGCCTTAATTTCAGTTTAGCAAAGTTTTTTTTTTGTTTTTTAAAATACAAATAACAAGAGCTTCATTCTCTTGCGCTGTCACCTTCCTCTAGCAATAAACTAATTTGAAGGTATAAAACAAAACTGCTATATCATCACCAACTCTCTTGACTCATAGATGTTTAATGATTGATTTTTGGATATTTGTATGAAATTCAGTAAATTCTGAATCCTTCCCATGCCATCAAATGTCTCTTAAGACACAAATGAGCTCTGCCATCCCTATGTATCCTGGATTGTTATTTGCATGTTCTCTATGTCAAGTCTTGTAAGTTTTCCCTCTCTCAGTACTGTTTGATGGAGGGATTCTTTTGGTTGGCTCTTTTATATGTTTCTCCAGCTGTCTAATGACAGACACTCTGGCTTCATTCTTAACACAGGTTCCAGATATTTCCATTTTCTTTTCTGGATAACTCTGTAGATAAGTTTGGGAACTTTCTGAGGAACCTCAACATTTATTATCAATTTATTCCATTTAATATCCAGCATTTTCCGGAGGTATTTGTCTTCAAAGTTCTTTTGATACCTGTCTGTAGCTTTGGTGTATTTCTAACTTTCACATCCGTATGTTAAAGTGAAAATAACTTCTGAGTTGAAGATTTGTAGTTTGGTCTGTAAATTGTAGATTTTTTTGATAACCAAATATTGTTTAAGATGATGAATGCAGCTACCATCAATTCCTAAATATTATTTCCTTCTGGATATCCCCATTGATTTGCATTATATTGCCAAAGTATGTGAATTGACTCCTTTCTTGTATTTCTTTGCCTTCTAACATAATACTTAAATTGGGAGTTGCTGGGTTTGTCAGATTTTTTTTCTCCATATCTGATTATTAATCCCATCTTTTTTGTGATGCTGGACAGTCTTTTGGTCTTTATTTGCGTAGACTTTTCACTTGGCTATGAGCTAGAGATGATACTGCAGAGAGCAACTAGTCTCTGACCTCAACATACATATGTATGCATTTTATATATATAATACACATACACATGCTCACAGGGTTGGGGGAATGTCTCTGAGGTCTCAAGGATGGGTGGGAGTACAAATGGTGCCATGGTTCCTCCACCTTCCATGTTCTGGAAAAGATATCAAATGGCATTTAGTCCCTGCTGCTCATCAAAGTAAAGGGTATAACCTTCAATTATTTGCTGTTCCAAAGAGATGACCTTGTAAGGTGCCAACTTGAGTCTTGAACAAGAATGTGAATCTTATCCCCCACCTTCCTCCACATTTTGTAGTCATGACTTTGGCTCTGAGGATCCGTAGCTCCCATGACTCTTGTGTATGTTCACAAGGGACATTGGCTAGCAGATTCACAAAATAGTACTACCCCAGCCCTACTCTTATTCTACTTCCAGGGCAGCTCACCCTTGATCTCTCGTCCCTTCATCACAGCATGTTGGGCTAGCCTAGAAAGTGGCACTCTGATGCATGTATGGGAGTCCAGACTACACTAGTGGGTACCCCAATCCTGCTCCTTTGGAAAGCAATTAATACCAGTGCATCTGTTGACCTACATGCCCTCAACGGGGAAATGGGTGATGAAACAGATTTTCCCCTAATAAGAATAATGGCCATCTCACCACTTAATTACCAACTCCACAGTAATTTTGCAAAGAATATTTGCTAGTATTCTACTTCTTTAATTGATAAAAATCCTTATTTTACCAGAATTTATACATATTTTATAACCATGAACTGGCTTTGTTTTTGTAATGCATGTGTTTTCATAAGAGGAAAGAATTCATTATCAAATGTTGTGAGAACAATACAGTAACGGAAGGTTATTTTATATGAAAATACTGTTGATTGTTCCTTCCCTAGAAATCTTGCTTGGCAGTTTGCTTCCTGCCAGATGAATCAGCAAATGCTCATAATGAAAGTTGTGAATGTATAATACAATATCCAGTGCCGCACTTGTTCCTTATGAAGTCCTTTTGTGATCAATGATTCACATCACCTTTTCATTACAGTCTCTGAGTACAAACAATTTCTTAATCTAAATTAATGGCCTTCGTATTCTGAAGTAAACATTCCCTTTTGTTTAGCACCATTTCCTATTTTGTTAACAAAACAGAATTTTTTCGTAATTGGTCAGTCTAAATGATGGAAAAAATAGTCATGTATACAATGATTAAAAACAAGTGATTAATTTCAACCTGAGAAAAAGTGCCAATGTACAAAATCTCACTTATCATATGAATATGATACGTATGATACGTATACGAACAGGGATATTAGATATGTTACCAAAAAGTAGCAAGCATCATGTGATTTTTACCCAATTAGGAATGGTTTGAGCTAAACTGTTTATTTATTCTTACTGTTAAAAATCTGTGCTTTCTTTCCAGTTTGAATTTGGCTAGGTTCATCTTACAGGCACTGGATCCTGTTATGCTTTTGTCAGTTCAGTTTTGTCAAATTTTAAAAAGTCTCTCTTCAACTGTAACTTTCACAAGAAATTCAAAGCCCTAGTTATGAGTGAAGAGAGACTTTTTCATGTTGAGCCTAGAAAAAGAATCAGTTAGCAAAACATATTGAGAAATAGGATCTCACACTACAGAGATTGGCGGGAGTCTCTGTGTCTTTCTGTCAAGCCCCTCTACGTTATGGAACACCAACAGAACTTGAGTTAGAAAGGAATGCAATGACCTCTCAAGCTGCTATATCTAGTGTCACTAGGAAAATATATTGCAACAAAACACTTCTTATAAAACATTGTATCATAGCGCTGAAGGTCAGAAAACACAATGCTCTGAAACACCCAAAGACCCATTCCTTGTCTAGCACAACTTCTGTACGGAAGAAACTCTGGAAAACTGAGAGCCAGCAGAAATAAAAAATAATACTTACATGTTGTTATAACCTGTTTGTGAAATTCCCATCTAAATATTTTCAGCCATTGTGAAGAAGAAAGAAAAATAATTTGATAGAAACTCAGTCATTGGTGGAAAAAGAAAGCAATGAGTGTCTCAACCAACTTGGTACCCTGTTGACATATGTCACACATCTCACAAAGTGGAACTCATGTAGCTATAAGATTGATGCTGTATGTAGTCACCTTTCATTCATGTCAATAGAAATTGTGTAGTCCAAATGCATGTTATATGCATCACTCAGTAGGTTAGGAAAGAAAATTTATTTCCACTGGAATGATGATGAGGAAAGGAGAAAGGAGCATAAACACTGGCAAATGAAGTGTAAAAATACAATTAGGAAGGCCAAAAAAGAATTTGAGAAACAGTTAGCCAAAGACTCAAAAAGTAATAGCAATTTTTTTAAAAAGTACATCAGCAGCCGGAAACCTGCTAAACAACCAGTGGGGCCACTGGATGATTGAGGTGCTAAAGGAGCACTTAAGGATGATAAGGCCATTGCGGAGAAACTAAATGAATTATTTGCATTGGTCTTCATGGCTGAGGATGTGAGGGAGATTCCCAAACCTAAGCCATTCTTTTTAGGTGACAGATCTGAGGAATTGTCCCAGATTGAGGAATCATTAGAGGAAGTTTTAGAACAAATTGGTAAATTAAACAGCAATAAGTCACCAGGACCAGATGGTATTCACCCAAGAGTTCTGAAGGAACTCAAATGTGAAATTGCAGAACTACTAACTGTAGTCTGTAAAGTTTCAGAGTAGCAGCCGTGTTAGTCTGTATCCGCAAAAAGAAAAGGAGGACTTGTGGCACCTTAGAGACTAACAAATTTATTTGAGCATAAGCTTTCGTGAGCTACAGCTCACTTCATTGGATGCATTCAGTGGAAAATACAGTGGGGAGATTTATAGACACAGAGAACATGAAACAATGGGTGTTACCTTACACACTGTAACAAGAGTGATTAGAGTCTGTAAACTATCATTTAAATCAGCTTCTGTACCAGAATACTGGAGGATAGCTAATGTGATGCCATTTTTAAAAAAGGGTCCGGAGGTGATCCTGGTAATTACAGACCTGTAAGCCTGACTTCAGTACTGGGCAAACTAGTTGAAACTATAATAAAGAACAATATTGTCAGACAGATAATTAACATAATTTGTTGAGAAAGAGTCAACATGATTTTAGTAAAGGGAAATCATGCGTCACCAATTTACTAGAATTCTTTGAGGGGGTCAGCAAGCATGTGGACAAGGGGGATCCAGTGGATATAGTGTACTTAGGTTTTCAGAAAGCCTTTGACAAGGTCCCTCACCAAAGGCTCTTTCGCAAAGTAAGCTGCCATGGGATAAAAGGGAAGGTGCGCTCATGGATTGGTAACTGGTTAAAAGATAGGAAATAAAGGGTAGGTATAAATGGTCAGTTTTCAGAATGGAGAGAGGTAAATAGTGTTGTCCCCTCGGGGTCTGTTCTGGGACCAGTCCTATTCAACATATTCATAAATGATCTGGAGAAAGGGGCAAACAGTGAGGTGGCAAAATTTGCAGGGATGCATAATATAGTTAAGACCCAGGCAGACTGTAAAGAGCTACAAAAGGATCTCTCAAAACTGGGTGACTGGGCAACAAAATGGGAGATGAAATTTAATAATGATAAATGCAAAGTAATGCACATTGGAAAGCTTAATCCCAACTATACATATAAAATGATGGGGTCTAAATTAGTTGTTACCACTCAAGAAAGAGATATTGAAGTCATTGTGTATAGTTCCCTAAAAACATCCACTCAATATGCAGCAGCAGGCAAAAAAGCAAACAGACTACTGGGAATAATTAAGAAAGGAATAGATAATAGGACAGAAAATATCATGTTGCCTCTATATAAATCCATGGTACGCCAATATCTTGAATATTGTGTGCAGATGTGATCACCCCATCTCAAAAAAGGTATATTGGAATTGGAAAAGTTTCAGAAAACGGCAACAAAAATGATTAGGGGTATGGAACGGCTTCTGTATGAGGAAAAATTAATAAGACTGGGACTTTTCAGCTTGGAAAAGAGACAGCTAAGGGGAGATATGATTCAGGTCTATAAAATCATGACAGGAATAGAGAAAGTAGATAAGGAAGTGTTGTTTACTACTTCTCATAACACAAGAACTAGGGGTCACCAAATGAAATTAGTAGGCAGCAGGTTTAAAACAAATAAAAGGAAGTATTTCTTCACACAATGCACAGTCAACCTGTGGAACTCCTTGCCAGAGGATTTCTGTGAAGGCCAAGACCATAAGAAGGTTCAAAAAAGAACTAGATAAATTCATGGAGGATAGGTCCATCAATGGCAATTAGCCAGGATGGGCAGGGATGGTGTCCCTAGCCTCTGTTTGCTAGAAGCTGGGAATGAGTGACAGGGGATGGATCAGTTGATGATTACCTGTTCTTTTCATTCCCTCTGGGGCACCTGGCACTGGCCACTGCCAGAAGACAGGATACTGGGCTAGATGGACCTTTGGTCTGACCCAGTAGGGCCATTCTTATGTTCTTATGATAGTCCCTGGACAAGAACAAATTTCCCCCAAAAATCTGGGTGTTTCCCTAAAAGATTTTGTATTTGTCAAATACAAATATTTTTTTGCAAGACATGCACTGCTGATCTAGCCATACAACATACCAGTTTATCTACCTCTTTATATAGCTACTTAAATTGCCCTTATCACCATAATATCGCCTACTTTAATAAAATAATGTGAAAAAAAATACATTTTCACTCCTCCACCTGTAGGAATAGTTTGAAACATTTGCACAGAAAGAGAATGCATTTTGGCTAGGATGATGCTTGCCTGGCCAACCTCCACTGATCCTGGCAGAACCAGGATTCCTTTGACTACCTAATTTTTTTTTGGACGGGGAGAGCAGAAGAGACAGCATAGATCTAAACATGAAATGTTAATAAATGTATTGATCCAAAATTCCAAGCATAAAATAAAAAGTCTCTGCATAATGTTTGCGTCATACAATTTTTAGCTTCCTCCACGGTTTATTTTTTATTCTCAGAACTAGTTCCTTGAACTAATTGTAGTCTGACAAGCAGTGTGGGTTGCATAAGTAGAAATAATAATTTCACATATGACAAGCTATAGTACAGTATCTTCTGCAATCCCTTATCACAATCACGGCAAGGTGCTGGTGTAAATAAAAGTTATGACTCATCTCCAACAAACTGTGGTGAATGATACACCCCTCTCACATTCCAGGGGACTCCTAGCCAATATGTAAAAGGTTATCTGTATAGTTTCCTACAGGTTTAATATTAAACTTATTAGTTTGCCCAAAATCTGTTAATCTCAAAAGCATTGGATTGCAGAGATCAAAGTGTTACAAATACGTAACCAACACACATATCATGGAAGTGTTTACTTTATAATTAAATCTTATTCTTTATACAATTTCAGGTTTTGTTTTTCAAAATGATATATTATCGTTGCAAACCCCAATAACACATAGAACACTGACAACTATGAAAAAGATATGTGGCTAAAGTAGCTTGTCATTAACAATTAGCTATTGATTGGTCCCTCTGTTTAAAATCTTGTAATCACTCCCATTTACGTCAATAGAAGTTTTCTGTGCAAAATGGCTGTACAACTGCTCCCTGTCTTGGAGGTTGCTAGCTTGAGTTAGTACACTTGAGGTACTCCACTTGATTTAACCTGGCTTGAGTGAGACTGACCACACTGGAAAGGCTCACTCAAGCATCTTTGAGTTGCTTTCTAGGGATACTTTCCACTATTCTTAGTGCTGAAGTATTCTGAGCTGCTCCTTCCAAACGTCCGTGGTGTATTTAATCTGTTCTAGTCATGTGGGCAGAAATGGTGTTGACTGGCTTCTTATTACAGTACACAACTTGACTCATGTTCATTGTTTGTATTCCGCTGGAAAGCCATGGCTGCCGCTCCGAATGCTTAATGGGATCCCAGCCCAGCTCCTGGTCCCCCTGCCAGGCTTACGGGGCAGAGGTGGCCTTTGTGAGGCCACAGGTACCAGCTCCAGGAGGCCTGATTCTTTTTACTCCACCAGCTCCTGGTGCCCCTGCCTAATATGGAGTGGCAGGGATGGTTGGTTTGTTCTGTATAAACGTTCCTGCTCAGGAAGCTTTGACTGACAGTGCATTTATTGTGATAGTGATACTGAAATAAAATGAGTACTTGTGGCACCTTTTCTTTTTGCGAATACAGACTAACACGGCTGCTACTCTGAAACCTGAAATAAAATGGTGGAGTTGTTAAATATGCCCCCCTCACAGTGCAATCAAAACACTCACAAAAACAAAGGGATTAAACAAAGAAATATTTTATTCAAAGTCAATAACGCTGTCAGTGCAGCTGTTTTGAGCATTTAACAGTGGAACAGTGAACCACGCTAGCAATCCTGCTGCTTTAAACAGTTAACATTGAAACAGTGCACAGCTGTAGCAGTCCTGCTGCCTATAGCATGTGTGATGTGCACAAGGGGCAAAGTGCCATGTCATATATATAGGAAGTGTACATGGTCAGGGTACCTGTCATCACTCCACCCTCCCTCCACACGGATGGAGTGTTGACGGTAAACCTGACCCTGGGCTAGCAAACCCCCCTTCCTAAAGATTCCTAGCTGCAGCTCATTATATAGTGCAGGAGAGTTCCAAACTCCAGGATGAGTCTGGATCTGAACTAGGAGTGGGTTATTCTGGCACCTGCTGGCCATAATGCCTAGAGGGTATTCAAACCTGGCCATTTACTGCTGGCTCTCCTCATGCTGCTGTTGGGAGTCTTGCTCGGTCATGGGTGAAGTACTTGGCTACCCTGCACTCCTCCCTCTCCCGTATTTTCTCAGCTGCCTTTCAACCCTACTTCCCTCCACAGCAGTTGAAGCCCAGCTCTGAATTTCTGAGAGGCTTGTGAAGTTCCATAGACTTCACTCCAAAAAAGACTTTGCACTGGACACAGCTCCTGGGATAGTAGTATCTTTAAAAGTGTGGCTTGCCCTGTCTCTTTAAATACTGAAATGCTAGTGCCAGAGTGAAGGAAAACACACTGCTACATCTACACCCCATAATTGCTTATACCTAAACCTGATCCTGCATTCCCAGGCATTTGTAATGTGTATGAATGCCTACTTTGTGTGCATGCAGCCAGTGGTGCTGGAACTAGATGTGCTGGGAGTGCTGCTGCACCCCCTAGCTTGAATTAGTAATAACAAACACCAAAAACGTGGTTTCAATGGTTTCCATCATTAGCACCCCCACTATAAAAACTGTACCAGCACACTTGCATGCAGCAGTGTGCTTTACAGTAACGCTCAGTTGAAATATTTAATTTTTCCCCAGGTCTTGAAATCTAACTTGCACCGCACATGTATTCTGTGGAGTGGGGGTAGTGGATTCTGGGGGAGGATGCAGGAATGGCAATTGTCACACCCAGCAGGGAATATAGAGCATCACCATTGGATGCCAAAGGGTGGGGATGGAGGGATGCTGGGGTGTATGGAAATGGTGGTTCCATTAGACACAGCAGCAGCTGAAGCCTGCCCTGTGCGTTCTGGGGAGAGGGGATGATGGTTTCCAGGATCAGCAGAGACCATAGATGCAGTAGTATTTGAAGTCCACTCTCTGGATGCCAGGGTGGGATTGAGAGAGATGCAGGCTGTTGGGGAGGTGGGTGGAAATGGCAGTTTCTGTGCCCAGTAGGGATGCTACAACCAGCATTTGCCCGCCCTCCATCACCCAACATCATCCAGTACTGATTAGTTCTCTACAGATAGTGGTGGGTCTTTTATGGCATTTCCCACTGAACCATTACAGTAATAGTGAATTGAGTCCTCACCTAGCTGAGGCAATGCTAGTTTCTCTTTTGCTTCCTCCCTGGCCTTTTCTTCCCTGACCTGTTTCCCCATCACCTCCCCAGAGTTGTGGGTGAGGGCAGAATGGCTTTGGCACCCGTGATGAGTGTCAGCACTGAAGCCATTGTGGCTGATGACAGCTGTGGCTCGGCGTCATCCACAGGTGCATGGTGCTGGAACTAAGGGTGTGGTGGGCGCTGGCTTGAAGTGGTTCCATTATGTACAGGGTTTACATTTTGGTTCAATGGCTCTCAGCAGCCCCACTATAAAAATTGTTCTAGCACCCCTGCACAGTTGGTTACCCACAGACTTCCCCAGGGGCCCTTGAGTTGTCCAGGATGTAATCATAAGTCCTGCTGGTATCACACCACAGCTGAACAGCTTGGTGTCAGCCTCAGACCAGCTAGACCCACTCTGGGAAGAAGGTTTTTCCCCCCCCGACTCACCACCAGACTGAACCAAGTGCAATAGCAAAGCTAGAACAAATGCTATAGGTGCACAGAGCTTCATACAAGGCAAGATCTGACTGCTGAAGTGGGGTATGTATCCTGGGAGGAGTTAACTTCTGGTCAGAAGGCAAAGGTGCAACAAATAACCGCTGGTGGGAATTTTGCAAGAGGCATTGAGGGACTCTCAGCACTTGAGTGGATCATAAGTTGCATTCTCACTACATTACTAGCTCAAGCTTCAACCCACTCCACCCCATTGGGTTAACTACATTGAACTGAAAGCACCATTTCACTTGAGAGGCTAGAGCTTTTTGTGTGTAGATGTGAGTCAGGTTAGGGGTAAAGTTTGAGTAATACCTTGAACTAACAATGAAGTGACGACAAGTCATATAACTTTACCATCAAAATGTCTGTGACGATTAGATATTTTCCACTGGTTTATATATATAGCTATGAACATTATCTCAAAACAAAAGTAGAAGAAAAAGCTGCAAAAATAATCAGAGCACCAACTCTGCTTGTTTCTTCATGCATACCCTAATACACAGTGGGCTAGAACTGGCAATGTACATAGTGCTCTCAATTCACATTTCAGTCAATGGGATTGGAGGGACACAATACTTTCTAGGATTAGGCCCCATAGCCACTATGTCTGTTAAAAATAAACTTATGGCCCCAATTTTTGAGTAGTACCTTAATCTGTAAATAGGCCCATTAATTTCATGTACTTAATACAGCCCAGATAGCTGTCTAACAAGCAGAAGGTTAATTTGTTCATTACATGGTAAGAATGAACCAAATCCAGCGAATCCATTCATCAACAGTAGGTGCGCTTATCTTCCAAAGATGACCAGTAACATAGCTGTGAGGATGGCTGCAGAGACCCTCATAAAAATTAACCACATTGATTTCTAGATACAGTCCTACAAGAGAAGTAGCTGGATCTAATGGAAGTTAGAGTCCTGTGGTTTCATTTATTACATCTTCTGACCTTGAATCAGAAAGGTAGTAAGTGGACAAAACCAGGAAATGTAGCTGTGACTCAGGCCACTAACTAATCATTTTAATAACTTTTGTAATTATTAAACTAACTTTTTAATGTCCTCAATTATTTTAAAAGTTAATACCTAATCTCCCTTCTTATAGTGCAAGATTAGAACTGTTACTCAAGCCATCCTTTCATCTGCATTTGTGTGACATCCAGTGGCTGGATGGGTCAATCACAAGTGTGTATTATCTGTTAATGATACAAAAGATGAATCCCAAATACTAGCTGTTACACAATAGTGAGCACCTGAAATATTTATTACGGAGCAATTAACTTTTATTTACAGAATAAAGACAAGAAGTAGAGAAGAAGCTTGTGCAAGAGATAGTTGTCTGAAAACAGCACAGGATTTATAATAAAGAGATTGCTGCTAAATTTTTGGGGTCTCTGCTGCACATAACAACTTTGCTAAAAGATCCTAGCAATCAGGGCTCAGTCTTGCTCTTATTGACGTAATGGTAACACTCACATTCATTTCAGCAAGAGCAGGATTGGGATCTAAATCAAGTTTTTATTTAAGTCTCTGAGTGAGATACCAAAATAGATAAGCTATAAAAAGACTGCCCTTTCCACACAACACTGCTTGTCAGCATTAGGCTTCCAGTCGTTTGTTTCTCAATGAATTTGGCACTCTATTCTCAAGTTTGACAAAACTGGATGAGATTGAGATTCATTTGAGGAAGTTGTACCAGATATTTTCCCTGCTGTAGATTAATGGTCAGACAATGACTTGAAATCAGTGGAGCTCAGAGCAGAGTCAGGAGTCTGCCCACTAGGTTCTCAATGCAAGATTGGGGCCTGCATAATGAATGGTGTGAATTTTGTTTATAGCATGAATGGACACCATCAACTTAAAAACCTCATTTCTATTTGAACAGTGTACCTGTTACTGTACAAATGACACATAAAATTACTAAACTGAAAGAGATTAAAGCATAAACATTTTCTTTGCTTTTTTAGTGTACTTTTGCATTTCACAGCCCTTTTTCCTAACAGTTTTCTGTTTGTGTGAATCTTTCACAAAGCAACAGGGAAAAGACAAACATTTGGAAAATAGGAAAATGTGATTTCAAATGCACAAAAATTGACTGAGGGACTCAAAGGTAGGTTTCCTGTCTGAAACTACTTGTGTATCATGTTTTGAAGATAACTGAATTTTAGGTTTTTTAGGTGTCCCCTTTCATTTGCAATATTTATCATCAGTGAAATGTTTTAAATGTGTTAATGAACTATTCAATGCTTTTGATAACAAAGTTTCCCTGAAAATAATAAGTCCATCTTCAAGAAAAGACATTAATGAAGTGGGTCCGGTGTAATCTGCACATTACTAGAGGAGACAGGAAAAGAGCAGCTGTGCAGAGTTCTTGGACACAAAGTCCTCAGGAATCACGAGGTCAGCCCAGGGTCTGATTTTTCACTGCTGGTTTTGCTGACTACAGATTCATTCTGGTAATGATAGTAAACAGAATAAAAGTCCTGTCCTGAAGTTAGAACTGTTTCATGCTCCGCAATGGCTAGAAAAAGCAAACTAAACTTGTTGGAGCTTTATTCAGAAGAAAACAAAGATCAAATATATAAAAACGTCTTTGCTGAGATTGAGTCATTTGAACTGCCTCTTGGAACCAGTTTAAGGTAGGCATCAGTTATATCATATTATATTGTATAAAATGGATTTGTTTTATTCTTAGGCTGTTGTTTCCCTCACCCCCAGGTACTAGAGGCCTAATCCTGCACACACTGAAATCCATAAGAAAACTTCCTTTGAATTCAATGGGAGTAGGATTGGGCCCTAAAGGAACAAGCATAGACTAAAAGCCTATACTGAATCCCTTCTCACCAGAACAAGGGGTTTTTTACAGACTTACCACTAGTGCTCCATGAAGCAAGAAATTACTTTTATAAATGAAAACAAGAACCAATCACTGGTTTTCCATAATGGAATGCTTTTAATTTGTTATCAGCCAATGCCATCAGCTACATGCTTGAAAAAATAGGTGAATGACTTTTAATTCACATATTTTAGACAGACACTACCCTTCTTTATTATCAAAGTGTATCTATATGCACTCAAGTTTTATTTAGTGAAATTCCTAAATGTCTTTGAAAAATTAGAATAATGCATTTACAGTTTATTGCATTTTCATGGACATGAAGCTTATACATTAAAGATTGTATGTTAGCTCTACTGTTGGTGTCTGCAGCAGAGTGTTAAAATAGCTTGTCTGGTATTGTATATGTCCGTTTGTAGTAAGGATCAGACTAAAGAAAGAAACCATATATCTTCATTTAGAAATAAATTTAATTTTTCCTGAAACTTGCATCTGTCATCCTGTTCTGTAAATAACTTGAGTGATGGAAAAAACGAATGTAGGAAGAATTTTACTATATAGCAATGATTTCTACAGGGAAATCTATCTATAGGAAAGGTACCTAAAACCTGAAAATAGTTTCCCCCTCTGAGTCATCTCCCTCCTGCATCACTGTCCGAACTGTACTTTGTAGGAGCTTGTCCACACTTAGAAAAACTACCTGTTGCTGACTATGGCTGTCACCAATAGGTTCAGCTGAACCAAAGCTGAACATGATGTAGCTGCACGTGTAGATAACATCCAAACCGTGTTGAGTGCTGTTTCATTAACTGTGGCCCAGCGCTTGATGGTGGTTTAATTATAAAAACAAAAGGAGTACTTGTGGCACCTTAGAGACTAACAAATTTATTTGAGCATAAGCTTTTGTGTAGCTCACGAAAGCTTATGCTCAAATAAATTTGTTAGTCTCTAAGGTGCCACAAGTACTCCTTTTGTTTTTGCGAATACAGACTAACACGGCTGCTACTCTGAAACCTGGTTTAATTACAGTTACTGAAATGGTGCTGAACACAATTGCAGCTAATGCACATTCTGGGCTGGTTCAGTTACACACGGTGCTAATAAATGCTGTTAGCAAAGGTTAGCTTTTCTAGTCTAGGAAAAGCCAAAAATGAAAAAGCCACTTTTAAGGACCAAATTTTCAAAAGTTGGCTTCCATTTGTGAAGAGATAACTTTGCATTGTAAAAAAGCCAGGTCTGGCCCATGGACCTTGGCTATTTTTTCCCCAAAACTCAGATGTACAATCAAAATAGAAATCAAGTGTAGCAGCTCCTACTTCTCTGCTAAAATAAGGACCCTGATGTATCTGAGCCCAAAAGCAGTGGAAAAACACATATCTGGTACATAGATCCAACTGAATCTTGCAAATTTTTATCCCCAATCTGCCAGGTTCTCTAAACTAAAACAGAGAAAATTAAGCAGTTCCCAGTGAAATAAATAAAAATAATAGTGCACCAAAGAAATCTAGAACTAGAAAACTGATCTGGCTAGCACAAAAAACCCACCAAAAAGACTCTACCTGGATCTTGGTGGATCCCAGCTTGTAATATTTTTATCCCAAATACAAAATTTCTACTAGCTAAAGAGAGAATACTGCTAGCTGCTCTAATTCCACTGCAAAATGAACGCGCTGGTGCTGCATTAGTGGTCAGAGCACACAAGACACATAACCAGCATCTGGAGCTGCTGGATCCTATCATTTTGGTTGTGACCCCCAACTTGTATTGTCAAAATTAGACAACATATGTTTTTATTTCTGCTTTCAACACAAAAATCCAAGTGCCAAGCAATCCCTGCTGCAAAGCAACACAAAACCACATATCTGGCACCTAGGTCTTGTTGGATCTAGCAAATTTTGGCTGCAGGTCTCTAAGTCTATTTGACACTAGCATATAGGTCTGGATCGAAAAGGTCTAGCTCATTCTTTCACACATTTCCAAAGTTTTCATGGCTCTCTGAAACACAAGTAAACTGGATACAGATTTATTTGATTTAAAAAGATAGCTACACTTGCTGTCTGTTTAGAATGTAAAAAGGCCTGGGGATCTAGATGAAAAATGGACCTTGCTGGATTTCTGGTCCATATTTTTGATTTTTAAGTGACCCGGTTCCAGAGTGTAAAAGGGGACCAGATTTTAAAGGGCCTGGGAGAGCAGCTATAAGTGATCTCTTTATGTTGTAGAATTTAGAGATGAATAGCAAAAACAAACAAAACAAAAACACAAAACCAAACTGTTGGATTGGGCAACACCTGGGTGTTTGAAGCACCTATGCACAAGGATGCATCAGGGTCCAGAATTTTTGGTGCGGTAGGAGTGGCCCTGGAATTTATGAGCAGGGGATAGGGTGACCAGACAGCAAATGTGAAAAATCGGGACGGGGGTGGAGGGTAATAGGAGCCCATAAAAGAAAAAGACCCAAATATCGGGACTGTCCCTATAAAATCGGGACATCTGGTCACCCTAGCAGGGGATGTAACAGATTCAGCAGAATCCACATGCTTGGAGGGTGTTTTTGTAGCGTGTGTGTGCTGGGATGTGTAAAGGTCCAAAATCGTTGGTGAAGTAAGAGCCGTTAGACCGGTTCTCAGTGTGGGCGTTAGAATTTGGAGCTGTGGGCCAAAATCTGGAAAGGTGCAGGTGCCAGGGCCTAGTTGTTTTCACGAACTCATCAGACTCCAACATGTGCCAAGACTGGATGTTATACGATCCTGTGCTATTATTATCTGGCGTGGGCGGGAAGAGTGGCTAGACTTGTTTTCTAGCTTGCAGCGGCATTTGGGAGCGGAGGGCCACACAGATCAGCAGAGTCCTCTCTCTCTGTGCGATCTAACCAGCCACTCTCTTTGTCTTTTCCCGCCGCACTCTTAACCCTGGGCTCCTCTCTCCAGTCTTCCCTGGCCCAATCCTCCCGAGTCCCAGCAGCCCCGCTTCCTTCTCGCTGCATCCCTGCTCCCCCCTCCAGCAGCTGCCCGCTCAGCAAGCCCGGCCCCGCTCTCAGCTCAGAGTGCGCACGTCTCCCCGCCCGCCCCCCCCGGCAGCCCGCTGCGGAGCGGGTGGGCTCGGCGCCGGCGGCTGCGGCTCTCGGGGTGTGGGCGTGGAGCGCGGGAGCCCGAGCCCCGGCCGGCAGCGCCGCCTCCCCAGCGCGTCCCGCCGCGGCCTGGTTCCCTCCCACCCAAGATGGCGGAGAGCCTCCCCGAGCATGAGCGGATCCTGCAGGAGATCGAGAGCACGGACACGGCCTGCGTGGGGCCCACCCTGCGGTGAGGGGCCGGCACCAGCGAGGCGGGGGGGGGTCTGCAGGCGGTGAGGGGCTTCCCGCCCGGCGAGACCCAGGGGCTGGGCCGGGCCCTCGCGCTGACAGCTCCGCCCCAGGGACACCGAGTCTGCGGCCAATGCTGTGCGGGGCGCAGCCCTTTGGGGGTCCGCCCCCGCTGAGCCTGGGGGCTCCCTCGGCCCCCTCGGGCCAAGCCGCCCCTCTGTTCACAAAGCCCCTTCCGGCGGGGCCCTGCTCGCGGCGCTGCACCCCGGCCAGCCTGAACCGCCTCCGGCCTTGGAGGGAAGGGGCGCGCCCCAGCGTGGAGCATCCCCTGCTGCCCCGCGTTTTCGGAGCCGCGGGGAAGGCGCTGGCGGAGGCCGGTAGAGCACGGGGGCCCCAGCCCGTTCAGGACTCGCTGGTTATTGTACCAGCACGGGGCAGCGGGCCTGGGCACTGGCCCCTCGTAGACCACACTGCAGGTCCGTGCCACCCTGCGCTTCCCGTCACCGACAGCATCAGCCTGACTCCGATTGTCCCCTGTGGGGAGAGGGGACCAGCTTGTCGCCTGCCTCCCCCTCTGGCCGGGGCAGCGTTGGTTCTGGTGCAGAAAGCGGTCCGATTGTCTAAAGTTAACGTGCTCTGCATGGGAGGAAGGGCACCAAACGAGGCTTCCCTTGTTGGGCGTTTGTATTTGGGAGCTGTCAAAGGCGTGGGTGTGGTTGGCTGCTGGTTTCCTCATGGCTTTGGGATCGGGATGCTCCCTTTTGAAGTGGTGTCAGCTTCCCCATCCATTTCCGATCTCAACTTTTCTTATTATCTTTGAGTCTGTGGTTGACAAGTGGTCACAGGGTAAAATCCTAAACATGCTGTGAAACCTTATCCTGGGTGCTGATGTAGTAAGGAGCAGCAATACTCCACTCAACTTTAAGACTGAAGTAGTTTTCCCACTATGAAACGAGTTGTTAATCTCCTCTAACTTCACCCAAGTAAAACTGATTCCCCTGAAATGTTGCCTCATCTCCTTACTTGGTAGATTTTTTTTCTGGTAGTTTGATAACATTCAGAAAATTTTCGACTCACCATAACTTCAAAATTATTTTTTCAGCTGTCACAGCTCTCAAATGGTTCTGCCTGCAAACTTCAAACAGGTCTTGTTTTCTTGGCCTTGTTGAGGAGAAATGTCTTTAGTACTTTTGTGGAGGGGGAACAGTCTAGGCCAGTGCCACTCAAAGTAGTGGTCCGCGGACTGGTGCCAGTCTGTGAACCATTGGCTGCCGGTCTGCGTGCATATTGGGGAAAAATTTTGCTGGTCCCTCACATCAGATAGCTTGAGAAGCACTGGTCTAGGCTTTGTTGCAACTGCTGGTCTGATGGGGTAGTAGAAAGGGTGTCAGACAGACAGACAGGCAGGTATTCAGGATATGGAGAGAATGTGGGGGACCAGGAGGTACATGGCCTGCCTGGAGCTTTACTTCCTGATCTCTGAATGAGGGAATCCAAGATTGCTGGGGGGAAAGGGAGCCTGGAATGGGACAAGAGACTTGTCAAAGCATCATCATAATAATAATAATAATAATAATAATGCCTAACTCTTATATAGCATTTTTCGTTAGTAGATCTGACAGTACTTTACAAAGGAGGTAAGTTTTACAGAGGGAGAAATATTTCAAAGGCATTCAGTCAACACTCAAAGGTATTACACTCCCTTTGCAAAAATGGACACCTTTAAAAAACAAAACTACATTTAAAGTTCTGGAAATGAATAGTTAAGGGATCCAGCTGGTTCCCAACTGCTGTTTTATAATGTATCATTCATTATTCAATGCATCCAATGAAGTGAGCTGTAGCTCACAAAAGCTTATGCTCAAATAAATTTGTTAGTTTCTAAGGTGCCACAAGTACTCCTTTTCTTTTTGCGAATACAGACTAACACGGCTGCTACTCTGAAACCATTCATTATTATCCGCACAACTTACATTGGACCAACCTTACCCCTCTCCCACCAAATGATTTGGCCTCTATTTCAAACCAGATAGACAATTGGTAATATTTAGGTATTAGAATTTTTACTTGAATTTAAATAAATGATTAAATAGCCTCAGTTTTACCTCAAGCCCATGGTTGTCAGAGTCTAGAGGCAGCGGCATTCCGCTCCTTTGAATTTAGAGGCAGAGGCATTCCTCTCATGGATTAGTAACTGATTGAAAGACAGGAAACAAAGGGTAGGAATAAATAGTCAGTTTTCACAGTGGAGAGAAGTGAACAGTGCAGTACCCCAAGGATTTCTACTGGGACCTGTGTTGTTCAGCATTATTCATTAATAATCTGGAAAAAGAGGGCTAACAGTGAAGTAGTAAAGTTTGCATATGACAAAAAGCTATTCAAGATAGTTAAGTCAAAAGCAGGCTGCAAAGATGTACAGAGGGATCGCACAAAACTGGGTGACTGGGTGACAAAATGGCAGACAAAATTCAGCATTGGTAAGTGCAAACTAAGGCACACTGGAAAAAATAATCTCAACTATAAATATGCAATGGTGGGTTCTAAATTAGCTGTTACCACTCAGGAAAGATCTTGGAGTCACCATGGATACCTCTTTGAAAAGTTCTGCTCAGTGCTTAGCAGCAGTTAAAAAGGCTAACAGTATGTTAGGAACTATTAGGAAAGGGATAGAAAATAAGATAGAAAATATTATAACAACACTATATAAATCCATGGTGCACCCACTCCTTAAATAGTGTGTCCAGTTCTGGTTGTCCCATCTCAAAAAGAATATAGTGGAACTGGGAAAGGTTCAGAGAAGGCAACAAAGAGATCAGAGATATTAAATTACTTCTGTGCAAGGAGAGACTAAAAAGATTAGGGCTGTTCATCTTAGAAAAGAGACAACTAAAAGAGGGTATGATAGAAATCTATAAAATCATGAATTGTGTGGAAAAAAACAATAGAGAAGTGTTTTTCACACAATTAAAAAAACAGAGGTCACTCTATGAAATTAATAGGCAGCAGATTTGATAAAAACAAGAGGAAGTTGCTCAACTAAACTATGGAACCCATTGCCATGGGATGTTGTGATGGCCAAAAATATAACTGGTTTCAAAAAAGAACTGGATAAGTTCATGGAGGATAGGTCCATCAACAGCTATTAGCCAAGATGGCCAAAGATGCAGCCCCATACTCGGGGCGATCCAAAACCTCTAAATACCAGAAGCAAGGTATGTAAGCCAGAGATGGATCTCGCCATAATCGCCTTGTTCTGTTCACTCCTCCTTAAGTTGTGGTATGGACCACTGTTGGAGACAGCATACTGGGCAAGATCCACCATGGCATGACCCAGTATGGCTATTCTTATGTTCTCTTTTATTAAAGCAAGAACAAAGCTAAATGTAAAATCAAGTGATAGACAATAAAAATAAGAGAATACAAATGAGAACAGCTCTGTCTCAATAGCCCAAAATAGAACAAGCTGAACATAGAACAATGCCTTTAGACAATCATACCAGTAACAATATTTCATTTTAATTTTCCTGCAACAATGAGTCCACAGGCCAGATATTAGGGCAACCACATTTTGTCATTGGATAACCACATCTGACATCTTATCTGCTCAGAGATGTGATCAGAAAAAAAAAATCCCGAGCCTGATTGTTTGTATACCATCCAATGCTGTCATCCCAAGTCTAGTGACAGACAACTCCAATGCCTATGCTGCTGCTCACTAGACATTCTGTTAAGGCTACAGATATGTGTAGCTAGCTAATTTGTATAAGTAATAAACCTTACTTTGAAGGAATTTTAAATCTGCATAATCTGTGAGCATCCGACTCATTCTAAAGACATTTTAACCAGGTTATGTACTTTCCTTTGAGCAAGCCTCTTGAAAGGGCACAGGAATATCTGTGTCTGTTAATATATTATCACTTGGAGCCCAAGCTGGAAATCTTTTTTCAGGCAAAATCCCCATTGACTACAATAGGCATTCTGGCTCAGTAAAATCAGGTCCTCACTGTCCATGTCTGCTCTCTACTGCTGGATAGAATATCTATTCTTTGAAACCTCAATTGCTGAATGAAGGAGACTGGATTCCCTGCCAGTGCCACTGCTACTCCTGCTTCTTATATCTTGTATGTTAATGATGTTTTTCTGATGTGGGTGCGACTTGTTCCCTCAGTGGATATCAGTTTTCTTACAGAACATACATATTGCTAAAAGGTCCTTAGCTATGTGTCTCTAGTCCTATTATTTCTGGAATGTCACCCATTTTGATTTTTAAGGTATACAGCAGTGCTATGCTCTATTTCCAAAGATTTGTTCAAGAAATGGCAAGAAAAACTGGTATTGTGCACGTTTGATTCTTACAGCAGGACAGCTTTGATCTGTTTTACTAGTGCAAAGAAGCCTTAAAGTCTGCTTAGTGAGTTTTAGGAGGATCACCACAGTGTAGTGGGATCCTCAAATAGCATAGAACCTGTCTAATGGCTCCTACACCATCTCTGCTCCTCAGAGTCAGTACAAGTAATATGATTAGAAGGAAGGGGGCACGGCAGTGGTGTCCCTGCATCTAGTGATCTCCAGCTGCTGTAATAACCTCTTTGGGTTTTTAGCACAAATTGGAGCAGCCTAGAAGCTACCAGAATATATTTTAACTTGCACAAAGGAACCAAATTGGTGCAGATTAGTCTCAAGATCAAGGGATCAAAGGTTGCTTAAAACCATCTTTGCACTGTCTTTCCTAACGTGATGAATGCTCCTTAGCTGCAGCTGAGGATCAGCAACCATAGTGTACGTCATATTCACTGAACAGCCAATTCTACTGTACAGAACACTATCCAAACCCTATAGATTTGACAAAGTACATAGCATCTCCTTGTCAAAACATCATCATCTCTATAGAATGTCCATGACCAGTCCCTCTTTCATGTCATGTTATGAAACTGAAAGTACAATGTGTTGACAAAAGGCAGGACAATTTATGGACTTCAGTAAGATAGTTTGCAAATACAGTAATATTGTAGAATTCATGTGTACCTCTATTGATTAAGATTAAGAAGAAATCCATCCACAGTGACAGTTGTACATGCATCTGTATTAAACTATTGCCTCTTCGAATCAGGGACTGGCTGCTCCCTTCCTTACAATAGCTGGTATTAGGAAGGCTCTGAGATTGGAGAGGGGAAGAAAAGAAGCTTTGTCTTCCTTCTTCTAGCAGACAGAGGCTGCAGATTTCAGAGAGCAGTTAGCAAGAGGCTGATACCAAAGATCCTAGTCCAAAGAGGGTCCAAGGATAGCACTGTGGAAAGGACTCAGAACCCTCCATTTTCCCAGGGTAGCGAGGGGAGTAGGACTACACTTCTCACCAGGACACTGTCCCAAACCTCAGTGGAATTGCTATCCTCATTTTTTGTATTGACTACTAAGTTTTGTCTTCTGATTAGTTCGTATGGTAATTTTTTCAAGTTCTATACATAATGGATTGTGGAATATAGCACACATAGTGGATGTATCCTCAAGGAGAGAGGGTATGTAGGAAAAGGTTGTCTATACTGCATGATTACATTAGACATCTTAAAGTTTATAGACAGTTATTTATTTAAAAAAAATTCAAAATGTTACAAACATTACAAGAACAAAAAACTCACTAAAACCTGCAAAAACAGAAGCGTAACACAAGATATTGTCAAGACAGCCTTCTTTCATTCTGCTGTGCTTCACTGGGTTTTCTGTTTATTTTGACCAACATCTCTCTAGTCAGCGGATTCACTCTCCTCAGAAGCCCACAACCTGAAAACTGTACATCCTTTCTGAACTGGCCTTGTATACCTTCTCCCCAAAGAGGTTGTCTTAAAGATGACTTGTAAAGGAGTTTTTAAAAATTGTGCTTTTGTCCTTTTAAAAAAAAAATTCTGTAAAGAGGGCCTGAAAGTTTTTTTTAAAAGAAAATGTTTAAAGTATTTTTTCTGAGGATGATGGAATTTTAACAAAGATTTCTATTAGTCAAAATTTTAATTGGTCATTTAAGTTAAATAGGTGTTAACAAAACAAAGTTTTTTATATACCTTTACAAACCTTTTCCTGCTTGATCTACACACAAAGTGGCGGCTGTTTAAATAAAGGTGTGTTTTTAAATCAAGTTACCTTGGTTTAACTTGCATCGATAAATTTACAGATGCTTGCTAAACCAATTAAGTGTGCCCACATAGGGTTTTTAAAAAAGATTTCAGTTAAACAGGTGCAGCATCTGTGTTTACACAGAGGCCTTACATAGGCCTTAGTAGTTCAGTGTTCATTCTTTTGTAATAACCACTGTCACTAGCTCCCTGCTCATCCAACCTAGACAGGACCTAATGCCTATCTATCAGAAGACTGCTGTGCCTATGCAAAGTCACGTGCAGGATCTGGGCCTTATATTGTTTGTCTTTTACACACAGTATATATCAAAACATTTTACTTCAGTTCCGTTTGATATTATCTGTTGCCATTACAAATAGTACAACTTATTGCCACTCTGTGGCAAAGCCAAAAAACTTGACCTTCATACAACAAATTAAACAAGTGTTAGTAATGAGAAAGTTTAAAGTATGGTTCAATTCAGTCCAGTTGATACCCCCCAAAATTTTGTAAAAAATAGTAATAAAACATTAAAAACTGTGTAAAGTCTTGCATTGAAGTTAGAAATCTTGCCAGTTCCCATAGGCCATATAGTCTTCCTCATTCACAGCCATCCTACTTTATTTGCATTACCCACTCAACCTTTTTCTTTTGCTTGGTAATCGAAAGACATTATTGGATGTTACTTTTATAGATATACATTAACAAGATTGCAGAAAGAATACAGTCCAATGTGCTCTAAATCATGTCAGAGTTCTAAAAGTTTTCCAACAGTGTAATGGTGGTGGATGGAAAGGATAGTTTTATTAACATGGAATGATTGTTTGTTGTTATGAAATCTGGTGATTAATGGTGGTGTAGGATTATGAAAGTATGTATATATAGGACTTGCAGTTTGTATTTTTATCTATATTGTGTAGCAATTTGCAAATGTAGATTTTTTTTTTGTAGAGGATAATGTTGCATATATGTTAGTATTATAGTTTACTGAAATGGTCCCCTGATTGGGTATGGGATTTTATAATTTCCTTGTAATGTGACATTTTTAAACTTCGCATACCAATTTGCAAATCTAATCCTTTACTAGTGCTTCCCTTCTGTTGCTCTGAGTGCTCACTGTGATTGTGTCCATAAATCTGTTTTGTTCCTAGTTTCCCATTCAAGCTGGAAGGAGCTGGAAAAGGTCTTATACCTGGGCTCTAATTGTGTTTGGATCAAATCCTGGAGTGTGCTTGCTGCAGATACAGGCATCAACTTGTTTGATTAAATTATTTGTTGTAAGCTCATGTTTTGCCATTGCAGTGCTGCAGGATGATGAGAATAGTATTTCCATTGAGAATAATATATCTGAAAGACAGGTGGCTGGTCATTAGTGATGTATATGTGTAACAATGCTTTTGTTATTTGTTGTAACTTTTGATGGTATTTAAATGAGAGGTAGCCACTCAGGTAACGCATCTCCTATCTGTATAAAGTGGTCTTGCAGACTCAATTTGCACATCGCATAATAGGTCAATAATTTTTTTTTTATCACTAGGCCACTTAGTAGAGTCAAAGCACATGAGAATAGTGTCCATAGTGGCCTGGTGAATGTGGAATTAATATGTTCAATGATAGCTTCAAGCATGCAAGTCCAATTTTTCTGCACTTTGTCTCTAAAGAACCAGAAATGTTTGCCTCTTCAAATTTGCCATCTGTAGTGATAAATTTTCAGATGTATGGGCCAGGATTGACTTTCATTGCTGTGAGTTCCAGGATAACACTTTTCTAGCTTTTTCGAAGCCTCAAATGTTTCATGGTTAATTGCATTTTTATTTCATTTCTTGTTGCAAGAGAGACTTCACTCACAATGCTGATTAAGTCTATCATGAAATACATGTCCACTGATTAGACTGTGTTGATCACCTTAAAAACACCCCTAACTTGGGCTACATCAACCTCTAACTCGGTCCTTTCACTATTTTCCAAATGAGTGACAGCCAAATTACAGTTTTTGATCACTGCCTTCAGAACTCTGACCTGACTAACAATCCAGGAACTTGTGGATGCTTCTGAAATATCTCATTGTAACTTCAGAGGCATCAGCAACAGCTCGGAGTGTGTTGCCATGCTTTGGGACCTTAAATATTAAAATCTGAAAGTGTCTTTCAAAACACATTCAGACTTTTAAGGAAATAGGATAAACTTTTTATAGATCCAGAATAACAAGCTCAGTTTATGGTAGATGCAGTGCACAACATCACTGAGGAATATCTCATCTAAACTTGGCCTGCACATCGTCTTGAACAACTCATTCACTGCTTGCGTCATCTACATTTAGACAAACTAGTTTGATTTGAACTCTTCTTTGCTATTTTGTTCCTAATGCTGATTTTATTTCCTATATGATACCATCCCAACTTATGGGTCTTCTATCACCAAAGAGAATACACAGTTTCCCATCCTGCATAAATCTGATGTGCTCTGACACTTGCCTAGCTACAGACCTGTCAGTGAATGCACTAACCAGCAAAGTAGTAAGTGTAGCTTTCTATATGTGTTTCTGAGACATTTCTTTAAGAGACTTTGCAGTTATCTCTATACTTTCATTGCATGAATGTCAATGTAATTTGGTCCAAGATAAGGCTGTTTTTGACCTGAAAATTAGAGTATTTCACAATCTCTAAAACAGAAATCATGTCCACTGACTGTAAGTGCTGCTAAAAAAGGTCGCACACAGTTGAATCTCTTCACGTTACATTTTATGGAACAGTATACTAATAAGAAAACACATTTTCTTCTTCCATGCTTTTCACATAAGCAGCAGAGCATTCTGTATAAATAGGGAATCACTTCTGAAGGACTTATACCCATTTGTAAAAAGGCTGTTCATATAAAAAAATTGTGATTTCTGCAAACAGAATATTTCATCTCCGTGACACAAACCCCATGGACATTTAGCTTTTCATGGATTCTGCGAGGTGCTTTATGTCACATTATTTCCCATAGTCCTTCGTTGGCTAGTGGATAGGAGCAGTGATCTGGGAGTTAGGAGACCTAGATTCTAGCCTTGGTTCCGCCATAGATGTGCTGTATGAACTCAGGCAAGTCACTTAACCTCTCTGTGCTCTGTTTTTCCCCTCTGCCTTTGTCTGTCTTGGCTATTTAGAGTACACTCTTATTGGGCAGGGACCCTATATCTTCGTATAGAGCAGAGCACAATGGGCCCCAGTCTTGGCTGGACCCTCTACCCATTGCTATATATATAAATAAATATCAGCCTTCTCTTCTTTTCCATGTGTTTATGCTTGCTTGGTCCAGGGCATTCAGCATCACCACCAACTGATTAACCCCCACCCGGTCTAAAAAGAAACCTTACCACAGCAACAATGTAGTGGTGTGACGTGTCCCATGTTTCTGAAATTCTTTAAATCCAACCGTGTCCATGCATGTTCACAGTTACTTGTACCGATGTGTTTAAATAGCATAAAGGATTTATTGCAAATGAACTGCGTGATGGCAGTAGAAGCTAAGTTTGTAATTGCAAGGCTGTACATAGTATTAGAGGGCTAACTTCTTCCAAAAATCAATCAAACTGCTGCAGCATGTAATCAAATTATATTGCATTGTAATACAGGGCCTGGTTCTGGCTCAGTAGCTTGCCTTTATGGATACTACCTGACTATATCTGAAAAACCTAACCCTAATTCTTGTCACCGCAGACCTCAGATAAGCGTGCTTGACAACACATTCACACTGAGGCTCTGCTCATGCATTTCTCTTTGGTCTTGCTTCCTTCTCCCAAGGAGTTTTTTTTGTGGCTGGCATCAATTATGTCCTGTCCAAGAAGGAGTTAATAGTCTATCTTGGAGGCAGCTAATAGTCTATCTTGAAATCCTTACTGCACCTCAGCCTTTGCCAGTAAAATAAAGTCTGGAGGAAACAAGATACTCCAGCTTGAGGAATAATAAGGAAGCAAATACGTTTTAGAATTCAGCTGCCCTGATGGAAAAGTCTGGAATTTGAGGTAGAGGACTAAGGAGGTAGGTTGAATTGCTCTAAGAACCTGCAGAGAAGGTATTTATACAGAGAACATATTATTGTTCATTTGTTTGTCAAAATAAAGGCAAACTTCAAGAAGGGTGTTGAGTTTTCAACACTACACAGGACATTTGGGTTGTATTTTAGGACAGGTGGGAAAGTTATCTGCTCACAAATCCCACTGATTGCAAATATTGCAGTCCTCACCGACAACAGAGATATCTAAATACATGTGTTCTAGTAACTAGATATAATGGGCATGTCATATGAGACATTTCAACCTTATAAGGAGAACCCTGTGTTTTAAATGAAGTGTTTATAGATAAATATTTTAAAAAACAAATATATTAGAGACCTGTGGAAACTTCAGCATTGTTATGGCAATAGATGGCTATGAGCTTACATATTGGGATGCAAACTTTCCTACGAATAGATTGACTGTGAGGAAGAGAGTGTATTTGTAGCTGTGTTGGTCTCAGGGTATTAGAGAGACAGGGTGGGTGAAGTAATATCTTTTATTGGACCAACTTCTGTTTGGGGGAGAGCCAAGCTTTCGAGTCACGCAGAGCTCTTCTTCTCTGGGAAAGGTAATCCTAGCATCACAGCAAAATGCAAGGTGGAACAGATTGTTTAGCATAAGTAGTTAGCTTATATTGTAAGGGACCATTCAAGTTAACACCTCTGCAGTCATAAGACAAAAAGATGGGAATAGTGGGTTGCAGATTGTTGTAATTAAGCCATAAATCCACTGTCTCTGATCAGTCCATGGTGGTTGTTGTCTAGCAGAGTGAGGAATTTAAGCTCTTAGGCTTATTTTTTGAAAGTGTTGTGCAGGTTTCTTTTGACGATGAGGACTGAAGGTCAGATATAGAGTGATCGCTTTATGAAAAGTGTTCAGCCATAGGTGATAGGGTGTTTTTGTTTTTTATCATTTTCCTGTGTGAGTTCATTTGAGAGAGTAGTGATTGTCTGGTTTTACCCACATAGTTGTTATTGGGGGAATTTAGTACACTGAATGAGGTATACCACATGTTGTGATAGGCATGCGTAGAATCCATGGCTCTTGAAAGCTGTGTAATGGGGGGTGTTGATCATTGTAGCAGTGGAGATATGTCTGGAGGTTTTGCATCTATTGTTCTGCAGGGTCTGGCGCTGCTTTGAGTTGTTGTGTCCTGGTCTTTGGGAGCTTTCTTCTGATTATGAGCTTGGCGAGGTCGGGGGATTGTTTGAAGGCCAGAAGTGGGGCTTCAGGAAAGATTTCTTTCAGGTTGGGGTCCCCATTGACTGTGGGTTGTACTTGCTTGATGATACCCCATATGGGTTCTAGTGTGGGGCACCAGGTGACAATCAGGGGTGTGTGGTTGGAGGGGGTTTATTTTTGTATTGAACCAGGTTCTCTCTGCTTCAATCCATGAAGCAATCTACTTCTCTGGTGGAAAGAAAAGGAGGACTTGTGGCACCTTAGAGACTAACAAATTATTTGAGCATAAGCTTTCTTGAGCTACAGCTCACTTCATCGGATGCATTCAGTGGAAAATACAGTGGGGAGATTCTCTGTGTATATAAATCTCCCCACTGTATTTTCCTCTGAATGCATCCGATGAAGTGAACTGTAGCTCACGAAAGCTTATGCTCAAATAAATTTGTTAGTCTCTAAGGTGCCACAAGTCCTCCTTTTCTTTTTGTGGATACAGACTAACACGGCTGCTACTCTGAAACCTGTCATTATGCAATTCTCTGGTGGAGTGTCCTCGTTCAGTGGAAGTTGTTTTACGTGTGTTAAGGTGCATATCCTGGACTTTATCCTCAGAGCATATTTTGTGGTATCTGAGTGCCTGGATGTAGGTGTGTTTGGGGTAGTTATAGGGTCTATGAAGGTAGGTGTGATGATATGTGGGTTTCTTATATATGATTTTCTGTAGGGTTCCATTGTTGAAAAGCTGATCGTGGTTTCCAGGAAGCTGATGCTAGTGTGAGAGTGTTCCAGAGAGAGTATAATGGATAGGTTGTATTGTGATGAAAATCTATGAAGGAGTTTAAACTGTCTGTCCAAAGGATGAAAATATCATCAATGTATTTCAGGTATATCATTGGTACTGTGTTGCATCACTACTGTGTGTGTTTGTGTATGAGTGTGTAACTAAAAATATATGGATTAACCCTTTAAAGCCACCTAGAAGTGCAAACTTTTATTTGTATACAAATTCATTACTTCTGATATTGAATGTGGTTTGGGGTGTAGTCTATGGAACTAACTGGTGAATATGTTGCCTTACACACTTTGCTTTCTAGTATCTATGATTACAGGATCTTCCCAGCTACTTCCATTTTGTGAACATATGTATTCCAAACAAGGGGAGAACTTAGTTCTTGTTTACATGCATGTAGCTACTGTTGAAATTAGGGGGAGTTCCAAAAGAGCAGAATTTTTTCTAGTGTCTTTTATTGTGCATCAGTACAGCAGGAAATTAAAAAAGTAGTGCAGTGCTTGTTTTTCAATCTCTCATTTCATACATCACTAAGTAGCACAAAAGCTTAGCAGGAAGAGACATCTCCTTGGTCAGCAATGTAAAACAGGAAGGAGGAAGTCTATTGCAAATCTGGGTTTACTGATTATCAGTTCATGTTCTCTACAGAGGATGTCCATTAACAGCCATCAGCGTGATACATTGCTTATCCAGAGTGAACAATGTCTGCTGGAGTGTCACTACTACAGAATATTGACCCTGGTTATAGGAAGTAATGTTAACTAACAAACTGTACTCAGCCCTTTCCTGCTCATAGAAACAGGATACTATTAGTGAGAACAATTCACAGAAATTGTACATACAGGAAAACAAGGCAAGTAAAGCATAACGGCTAAGCTAAAATTAATAAAAACGTTTTTGTGATTTGGCCTTAGCTTGAGTTCTGCATTGTTCTGGTGTATAATATGATCTTTTAAATAAAATAGTGACATGTATTTATAAATAAGGATGGCAGAATTGGGCCCTTAGGTAGTGTGTGGCAGTAGAAAGTCTGATTAGGTATTAAGAAATGTGCTTATTAGAATAACTTTTGTTGAATTACAGGAAACAGGTGGTCATTATTTTATAAAGCATTTTAAGGGTGTATGCAGCAAACTACATAAAATTACTCCATGGAAAAAAATAACACAAAGTTTGCAGTTTCTGTAAACACAGAATATCTTTGTATATTATAGGACAAAGGAAATTGCAGTTTTTCCTGTGAAATTGGCGTTTACATTTAATGTGTGATATAATATCACATTAGTGACACTACAGTTGTGTTTGAGATGGCATTTCCATTCTAAGGCCCTAATCCTGCATTGTAATTGCAATGGGGCTCTGTTAGGGTGTGCCTGCACTGAGCCCCGCTTCAATCACAGTACAAGATTGGGGTCTAAATGGCTTTATTTTATAGCTTACTCAAAATAAAACTTCAGCTTTTTCTCTAATGAGAAGCTGTGTATATGTGTCTGTAGTTTATACAAATCCATTTGGCCATTTTTGTGTTGTGCATACAGGGCCGTCCTTAGATTTATGGGGCCCTACACAGTATTATTAAACTGGTGCCCATATGCCCAAGTTGGGACACAGCCACTACCTCCCATGGACCTCCAGAAGAACCCCGCCCTAATGCTGACACACACTGAGCTTCGTATGCAGCAGGCTCTGCGGCAACCCGGGCTCACAGCCCATGGGGAGGAGGGGAGAAGCACTAAAGGATACTGAGCCACCCAGCCTGCCTCACAGTGGCGGAGAGTCACAGTTCCCTGCAGAGACGCCCGTACCCTCTCCCTCACGCAGAATGCGCCGTGCCAGCACATTCGGCTCTGTGAATAAGGCCCTTGCCTAAGGACAAAGCAGGGTGTGCGGGCTGTGTGGGAGCTGACCTGCTCTTATTTGTTCTCCCAGTGGTGCCCCAAATTTTCAGGTGCCCTACACAGCTGTGTATGCTGCGTATGCCTAAGGATGGCCCTGTGTGCATATAGAGGTGTAGAGAGTCATGAAGAGCCTCTGTAGCTTTCATGCAAAATAGCTTCACACGAGAAGTTACTGACATAAGAAAATACCAGATTGAACATGCACAGTGTGTTAAATAAGTGTTTTCTTTTTAAAACTTCACTTTGAAAATGACTGTCAAAATGTCATTGTGGAGTTCCTTGTTTGTTTGTTTGGGACATCTATGTCAAAACTGATCAGTTTGAGTTTTTAAAAAGTGTTTTTTTTCCTAACTTTCAGCGCTGGAACTCTATTTGAGGAGTTGCAAGCAGTTTGGAGGACGGAATTAGAATTCAAAATGACCTTGACAAATGGGTGAATTGGTATGAATTCAACAATATGAAATTCAATAACGTGCAAAGTATAGGTTTGCCAACTCTGACTGAAGCTATTCCAGGAGATTTTTTTCCCCCCAACATTACATAATGTCATTTTCTTAACATATCCTATTAAAATCGCCTGGATTACTTTGAGTAGTCACCGGGAGATTGATGCTGATTCCGGAAGACTCCAGGCCAAATCTGAAGGGTTGCCAACCCTAGCAAAATACTTCACTTAGAAGGAAAAATCAAATGCACAGCTACAAAATGGGAAATAACTGGCTATGCAGTAGTACTGCTGAGAAGGATGTGGGTTCTAGTGGATCGCAAATATAAGTCTACAATGTGATGCAGCTGAAAAAAAGGCTAATATTATTCTAGTGTGTATTAACAGAAATGTTGTGTGTAAGACATGGGAGGTAATTGTTCCTCTCGGCACTGAGAAGGTCTCAGCTGTAGTACTGTGTCCAGTTCTGGGCACCACCCTTTGGAAAGATGTGGACACTTTGGAGAGACTCCAGAGGAGAGCAACAAAAATGTTAAAAGGTTTGAAACCCTGACATTTGGGGAAAGGTTTAAAACACTTTTAAGACACTGTTTTGTCTTGAGAAAAGAAGCCTGGGGGGACCTGATAAGTCTTCACATATGTAAGGGCTGTTATAAAGAAGACTGTGATCACTTGATTTCCATGTAGAACAAAAAGTAACATACTCAGTCTGCAGCAAGGGAGATTTAGGTTAGATATTTGGAGAAACTTCCTAACTGTAGGGATAGTTAATCACTGGTATAGGCTTTCAAGGGTGGTTGTAGAATTCCCATCACTGGAGGCTTTTAAAAACAGGTTGAACAAACACCTGTTGGGGATGATCTAGGTTTAATTGGTCCTGCCACAGTGCAGGGGGCTGGAGTCTTGGACATGATGACTTCTTAAGGTCCCTTCCAGCCCTACATGTCTATGATTCTGTGAAAGTCACGTCATACATCCCCTACAGTAATAAAAGTTCTAGAGTCCAACTTATCCTTTCTGTTACATATGCACAATCCCCTCATCTTCATAGTGTTCAGATGTGTGTGATCCCCATTATCTTCACTGTGTTTACATAGATGTAACTGATTGGCACTAATGACAGGTTTCAGAGTAGCAGCCGTGTTAGTCTGTATTCGCAAAAAGAAAAGGAGGACTTGTGGCACCTTAGAGACTAACAAATGTATTTGAGCATAAGCTTTCGTGAGCTACAGCATCCGATGAAATGCATCTGAAGAAGTGAGCTGTAGCTCACGAAAGCTTATGCTCAAATAAATTTGTTAGTCTCTAAAGTGCCACAAGTACTTCTTTTCTGATTGGCACTAAGTAAATGATTGTCAGTGCACTAGAAGGAATATGTGTATGCAAGTTTTTGAGTTGCTTCATAGATCTGGTGTAATCAGGAAACGAAAGTCCTCTATGTCAGTGCAACTAGCGGGTTTGAAATTTTCAGCCCCTCCAGGGGACGGAGGGAAAGGTGGTGGAAGGTAGGGCATTACTAATGTAAAGGTACCCCCCTGTTAGCTCCCCTTGCTGCTCTGCTAAAGTTGTAACTGACCCCACTGGTAGTTCATAGATTCTAAGTCATTGTGACCATCTAGTTTGACCTCCTATATCACACAGGAAATAGAACTTCCCTAAAATAATTTCTAGGGCAGATCTTTTACAAAGACATCCAATCCTTATTTAAAAATTGTCAGTGATGGAATATTCACCGTGACCCTTTGTAAATTGTTCTAATGATTAATTACTCTCACCATTCAGAACTTATGCCATATTTACAGTCTGAATTTGTCTAGCTTCCACTTCCAGCCATCGTGTTATACCTTTCTCCGCTAGACTGAATAGCCCATTATTAAATATTTGCTTCCCATATAGGTACTTACTGACTATAATCAAATCACCCCTTAACCTTCTCTTTGTTAACATAAATAGATCGAGCTCCTTGAGTCTATTGCTATAAGGTATGTTTTCAACACAAGAATGGCCATATTGGGTCAGACCAAAGGTCCATCTAACTCAGTATCCTGTCTTCCGACAGTGGCCAATGCCAAGTGCCCCCGAGGAAATGAACAGAACAGGTAATCATCAAGTGATTCATTCCCTGTTGCCCATTCCCAGCTTCTGGCAAACAGAGGCTAGGGACACCATCCTTGTCCATCCTGGCTAATAGCTATTGATGGACCTATCCTCCATGAACTTATCTATTCTTCTTTTGAACCCTGTTATAGTCTTGACCTTCACAACATCCTCTGGCAAGGAGTTCCATAGGTTGATTGTGTGTTGTGTGGAAAAATACTTCCTTTTGTTTGTTTTAAATTTGCTGCCTATTAATTTCATTTAGTGACCCCTAGTTCTTGTGTTATGAGAAGTATAAATAACACTTCCTTATATACTTTCTCCACACCAGTCATGATTTTATAGATGTCAATCATATCCCCCCTTAGTCGTCTGTTTTCCAAGCTGAAAAGTCCCAGTCTTATTAATCTCTCCTCAAACGGCAGCTGTTTCATATCCCTAATAATTTTTGTTGCCCTTTTCTGAACATTTTTCTGTTCCAGTATATCTTTTTTGAGATGGGGGTGACCATGTCTGCATGCAGTATTCAAGATGTGGGTGTACCATGGATTTATATAGTGGCAACATGATATTTTCCGTTTTATTATCTATCCCTTTCTAATCCTTTAATTATTCTTGTGGCTCTTCTCTCTTCTCTGAACCCTCTCCAATTTATCAACATCCTCCTTGAATTGTGGACACCAGAAATGAACGCAGTATTCCAGCAGCATTTGCATTAGTGCTATATATAGAGATAAAATAACCTCTCTAACAGTATTCAAGATTCCCCTTTTCATGTGTTCCAAGATACATTAGCTCTTTTGACCACAGAGTCACACTAGGAGCTCACGTTCAGCTGGTTATCCACCCTTGACTCCCAAATCTTTTTCAGAGTCACAGCTTCTCAGGATTGAGTCCCCCATTTCCTGTAAGCATGGCCTACATTCTGTGTTCCCAGATGTATACATTTACATTTAGCCATATTAAAACTATATTGTTTGCTTGTGGCCAGTTTACCAAGTGATCTAGATTGCTCTGAATCAGTAGCCTGTCCTTGTCATTATGATTTTGTTTTCTTCCAGGTCACTGATAAAGATATTTAATAGTTTAGGGCCAAGAACTGCAGCACCCCACTGGAAACAGACTCACTAAAAGATGATTCCACATATAAAGTTACATTTTGAGACCTATCAGTTAATTTTCAATCCATTTAATGTGTGCCATGTTACTTTTGTATTGATCTAGTTTTTTAAACAAAATGTCATGCAGTACCAAATCAAATGCCTTACTGAAGTCTAAATATATTACATCCACTCTATTATCTTTATCAACCAAACGTGTAATCTCATAAAAAAAGATATCAAGTTAGTTTAACAGGATCTATTTCCCTTAGACCCGTGCTGATTTTCAATAATTACATTACCCTCCTTTAATTCCTCTTCTGCCTTAGCCAAGCCTCTTGCACATTCCCCCCCCCCCCCCGTATTCTAGGTTCTTTTTCAAGGTCCTCAATACCAGCATCGCAGAGTTCTTCCCCCTAAAATTGTCATCTTAGGGCAGGTATTGGGCATATCAATCTTGTTGCTTGTACAGGGAGAGTCCTAGCAGTTGTGAGTTTCTCTTTCCTCCCTGTTGCTGCTGCTCTGTTCATGATATCCTCACAGCAGCGCCAACACTCTGTCTCAAACTGGGTAGTAGTGGAAGGGTCTGGAAATCAAGGAATTCCACCTAAAATGAATAAATGTTAAAAAAACAAAGTCGTAAACAAAAATCAGCCATCGTTGGTCATAGTTATACATTACTAGCACATCCCATTAGACTTCTGATGTATTCAGGTCTCAGATTTACCTCTCAGTACTGTTCCAATGAGTACTATTACAATTCTGTCCATGGGCACAACCATGTGCATTTCTTTCTTTCTTTCTTTCTTTCTTTCTTTCTTTCTTTCTTTCTTTCTTTCTTTCTTTCTTTCTTTCTTTCTTTCTTTCTTTCTTTCTTTCTTTCTTTCTTTCTTTCTTTCTTTCTTTCTTTCTTTCTTTCTTTCTTTCTTCACACTATCCTAACTCGTATAAAAGTTAAAATATCATGCATCTTCCAGATTTTTAAACAGTTCACCAATTCTTAAAGTATACCTTTGCTTCTCCTATTCTGCTGCTGTTAGAACATATAAATACTAATGCTTAGATCCCTAGGAAGGAAGCAGTTCTGTCCAAAACCTTAACATTCCACAGACTCCTAAAGGTGTTTCTTTTTGTGAATATGAGGTATTGTTAAAAATTAGACCAATTACCCATTATAAATCTTAAGAGGAATAGTAAATTGCAACACTTTTTAAAACCCTGTAAAGATTTATTATAAATTATACTTTTTGGAGAATTATTAATTTTGTTTATACTTTTTCTAATAGGTTTGTCTTGGCAATTATTTTCCACTGGCTCTTGATCATTTAATTTCAGTCCTCTGAATGTTCCTGTTCTGCTGAAAGACTGGAGTTTCTTCCTTTGTTGTTTTTATCTTTTTTAAATCAACATCTTTTTGTATGCAGTCTTTCTTCTAGATTGTGAGAATGATTAAACACCCGAGTCTCTCCACTCCTGCTACAGGCTTCTTAGTAAGACTTTCCAACACCCTAAGGTGAATTTACCAGAGACAGAAATAAAGTTGTCCTGTGAATGGCTATAATCTCAACTAAGAGATGTGTTTCTGTTCCTCCTTTAAAAAGAAAAGGAGGACTTGTGACACCTTAGAGACTAACAAATTTATTTGAGCATACAGACTAACAGGGCTGCTACTCTGAAACCTGTTCCTCCTTTATTTCACAATAGTGGGCAGTACATAGTGTTTCACTCACTGTTCTTTCCTCTGTATGTCTAAAACTTCTAATCTTTTCTTTCTTTAATAAAATCCTAATCCTTTTGCTTCCCACTTTTCATTGTATCTGAAATTTAGTAATTTTAAGAATTGTGTACCCACCAGATCCACAGATACTGCCTGTTTGATATATTGTAACTCAAATATATTACATGTAGTTACAGTATAAGCAGCTGTAAAGTGATCTGTGATAATGTGTATGAGTGATACTATGCATGAAGGAAGTATATGACAGTTGTCTTGTAATAGCTCAGATGAGCTGAGAAGTGAGTTTTAATCTGCATAGCTTCATTTGGAGTATCTGGAGAAGTGTTGGTAGTTCTGTTTGATTAGGTGGGATATTTAACTCAATGTTAACTCTGTAGTGATTAGCCTCTCATAGCTTTCTTATTATTAGCAAGAAGGTACTTTTTGTGTGGAATGATGCCCTCTAGTGTTCCTATAGTGTGTATCAAGCCATAAAAGATTATGAAAAGTTAAGTAAAAGCTTTTATTGAATATATGTACTCTTCACAGCTTGCTGTGCAACAGTTTTCAAAATGAACAACTTTGTCTGCTTTAACAACGTTTTTGAATATAGATAAGGAAACTTGAGTTTAAAAATAACATGCAGCTTCCTTTTTAAAACTACAAATATTTATTTTAAAGGTGGCTCCTCCTTCATTTACTTGCTGAGAGCTGACTTTGAGGTTCTGCATTTGCCTCTCTTTCTCTCTCAGCCCAAGTGGTGAGAAGAGATAAGGGCACAAAGGTCTTTTCTGCAGTATCAGTGTGATGTCAATGATGAAGAAACTTATCTACCTTTTTGCAGTCCCTTCAAATAAGCTGTCTGTAAAGTGCGTGGCTTTCACAGCTTGCTCCCTGCTCTGCACATGCCCTCTGGAGGTCCAAAATGACCCCATTCTTGCTGCCAAAGTGATAAGGCTGTGAAAAAAGCTAATGCGATTTTGGGATGCATCAGGAGAGGCATTTCCAGTAGGGATAAGGAGGTTTTAGTACCATTGTACAAGGCACTGGTGAGACCTCACCTAGAATACTGTGTGCAGTTCTGGTCTCCCATGTTTAAAAAGGATGAATTCAAACTGGAGCAGGTACAGAGCAGGGATACTAGGATGATCCAAGGAATGGAAAACTTGTCTTATGAAAGGAGACTTAAGGAGCTTAGCTTGTTTAGCCTAACTAAAAGACGGTTGAGGGGAGATATGATTGCTCTCTATAAATATATCAGAGGGATAAATACAGGAGAGGGAGAGGAATTATTTAAGCTCAGCACCAATGTGGACACAAGAACAAATGGGTATAAACTGGCCACCAGGAAGTTTAGACTTGAAATTAGACGAAGGTTTCTAACCATCAGAGGAGTGAAGTTTTGGAATAGCCTTCCAAGGGACGCAGTGGGGGCAAAAGATCTATCTGGCTTTAAGATTCTACTCGATAAGTTTATGGAGGAGATGCTATGATGGGATAATGTGATTTTGGTAAGTAATTGATGTTTAAATATTCAAGGTAAATAGGACTAATCCCCTGAGATGGGATATTAGATGGATGGGATCTGAGTTACCCAGGAAAGAATTTTCTGTAGTATCTGGCTGGTGAATCTTGCCCCTATGCTCAGGGTTTAGCTGATCGCCATATTTGGGGTCGGGAAGGAATTTTCCTCCAGGGCAGATTGGAGAGGCCCTGGAGGTTTTTCGCCTTCCTCTGTAGCATGGGGCACGGGTCACTTGAGGGAGGCTTCTCTGCTCCTTGAAGTCTTTAAACCACGATTTGAGGACTTCAATAGCTCAGACATAGGTGAGGTTTTTCGTAGGAGTGGGTGGGTGAGATTCTGTGGCCTGCGCTGTGCAGGAGGTCGGACTAGATGATCAGAATGGTCCCTTCTGACCTTAGTATCTATGAATCTATAAGTTGGCTTTCAGCCTTAATTTAAGCAACAAGGAAAGCAGGGCTTAAAGTGTGCGGGAGTAGGGGATGAGACCTAGGAGCAAAACACTGAAAGCTCAAAGAGTCACTGAGGAGCACAGAACACTACCTGAGTCGCTGCCTCCTACAGCGCCAAGGGCTCTGCTCCCCCATGGGCAGGCGCTGGCCATGTATTGGCCCGTCTGCCATCACAAGTGGGTTTGATGTCCCTGGGGAAGGGGGCCAATCAAGCCTGGGGGCTGGGAGCTGCAGGAATCTAAGGAGTGGCAGACCCCAGCTCTGGAGCACTCCAGCCAGGGAGGGGCAAGTACCCTGCCCTGGCTGCCCAGTACTTTGTTAGGGATAGGCTCGGAGCTGGGCCAACAGGGAGGGAGAGGGTGGGAAGGGATGGGAGGTCAGAGGCTGCACCCTGACACAGGCCCTAGAACTCACTGAGATGCCCCAATCCCTACAGAATATCACTGCACCCCCTCCGCCAGACATCCCCACCCTCACTGTCATGGCACCCCCACACCTAGAGAGAGACCCCTACTGTACCTCCATCCCCAGAGAAAGATCAACCTCACTGTCAAGGCACTGCCACCATTACTGCACTCCCATCCCCAGAGAGGGACCCCTCAACCCCACTGTTACTACATCCCATCCATACAGAGAGATCCCCAACCCTGCTCACTGCAGCCCTATTCCCATTACACCCCACCCCTGAGAGAGACCCCCCATCCCCACAAACTGTCACTGTACCCGCAGTCCTCTATCTCCAGAGTCCCATAGAGACTCCAAATCCCAGAGACACAGCCAACCCCTCTGATTGTCACTGCACCTCAGACCCCTATCCTCATGGACCCCCAATCCCACTGTCTCTGCACCCCAACCTCAGAGAGATGCGCCCAAACCCTCTGACTGTCTCTGCAGGCCAACTGCTGAGACCCTTAATCCCATTGCACTAAATCCCCAACCTCATTGTCACTTCACTGCCATCACCAAGAGAGATCCCCAGCCGCACTGACTGGTCACTGTACCCCAACTACCTATCGCCAGATACCCCGCAACACCACAGAATCTCGCTGCATCCCCAATGCTACTGAATCTCACTGCACTCCTCAGCCTCCTATCTCTAGGGACCCACAGTCCCACTGAATTTCACTGCTCACTCAGCCATCTATACCCAGAGAGACCCCAGCCTCCCTGAACCACCCATCTCCCCCAAACTCATGGGACATATTTTGTTTTACTAATTCGTCTGAGGCCTGTTGCCTCAGTTAAAAACAATAATATATGAGTATAAATAAAACAGCATGTGATTTTATACATATATATATATATATATATATATATATATATATATATATATAAAAAAACAATAAAATTGTGAATTGTCTGTATCAAGTACATGAAAATTTACTTTGGCTGGGGTTATGATCTACCTCCCATATTTTTCAGACCAATTTTAGCACTGAAGAAATTTAAAACTAAAATTAAGCTTTCCCCTGAGTTTGGTTGTTCTTAGTGTTTTCCCCTTCAGGACAGTTCTATCCCTGTCTCTAATTCCTTCTGGATTAGAGAGGTATTCTTCTATACATCTGGACTGGTGACGTACCTAGTCTATTTGCTAGCATGAGTCTGAAGCATCTCTTTTCATCTCTTCTCATATTGCTAGCACCTGACAACCTGTTACATTTCCAACCCAGAAAAGATTCCTTGATTTCAACTTGCATTCTTCATGAACGGACTGTTTATCACATTAAATGAAAATGTAAACAGTACCTGCCTCTGTCACTGATTTGGAGCACTACTCATAATTAGCTCAACACTCCACTTAATCAGTTCCAGATTTGAAACTGAGGAGATGATGTTGTGTTTTCCTCTTGCCAAAATCAAGTACAAGCCCCTGTTTCATAGCTGCAAAAGCGATAGTTTATCTGAATCCTGTCACATTTGTGGAAAACTGTGATGTTTATCGCTGACATCCTGTTCAAGGGCCTATAAAGCTAGAGAGCTCTTTACAGCTTCTTCATCGAGAAGTGTATAAATCTATTTAATATGTTAGAGGAGTGCAGTCTCCTAGCAGCACCCTCTTGCAGCATGGCATTTCACTGGACTCCCTTGCCTCAGTTTCCCATTGTGTTCCTGGAAATAATCCACTCACAAGAGACTTAAAAAAAATTACTACCCTTCTCTTGGATTATAATTTATTAAACATAGTCTAGCTTCCTTTAGCCTGTCTCTAGGTTCAGAGCCCCACAGTCTTCCTTCCTGGGGCCGTGTGGTTCCGATCCTGGCCTCCCTGGCCTGAGAACTCTCCCCTTTTACAAAGTCCTCCTTCTGGGACTTTGTGCTGGCAAAATCCTCCTCTCATCCAGCTCCCCCGATTGGGCTTGGAGCCTCCTTTTGAGTCAACCTCCCCTCCTCCCCTGCTTTGACCAATCCATTGACCCTTTTCAGGTGGGTCTTACTACCTCAAATACCAATCTGAGCCAGCTGGGGGGGAGGGGAGCCTTAACCCCATTCACTTTACAAGGCTTCTGGTCCCAGACCCCTTAATGTGGGCTTGGTTTTCCTGTACCGTCTGTCTCCCAGACACAATTCTCTAGAACAGGGGTGGGCAAACTTTTTTGGCCCGAGGACCACATCAGGGTGGCAAAACTATATGGAGGGCCGGGTCGGGAAGGCTATGCCTCCCCAAACAGCCTGCCCCCACCCCCTGTCTGCCCCCTCCCACTTCCTGCCTCCTGACTGCCCCCCTCAGAACCCCTGACCCATCCAACCCCTCCTGCTCCTTGTCCCCTAAGCACCCCCCATCCAACCACCCCTTCTCCCTGTTCCCTGACAGGCCCCCTGGGACTACCACGCCTATCCAAACCTCCCTGTTCCCTGTCCCTCGACTGCCCTGCCCCCTATCCACACCCCTGCTCCCTAACAGGCCCCCAGGACTCCCACGCCTATCCAGCCCCCCATTCCCTGACCGCTCCCCCAAACCTCTGCCCCATCCAACTGCCCTTGATCCCCTGCTCCCCTGACTGCCCCCCGGGACCTCCTGCTCCCCGCCCCCTTACCATGCCGGATCCAGCCATGTCTCCGTGCTGCCCAGCAGGAGCAGCGGGCCAGAGCACTGGTGGCATGGTGAGGTGAGGTTGCGGGACGGGGGACAGCAGGGGAGGGGCCGGGGGCTAGCCTCCCAGGCCGGGAGCTCAGGGGATGGGCAGGATAGTCCCGCGGGCTGTAGTTTGCCCATCTCTGTTCTAGAACCATCTGCCTCTCACCCAACATCTGTTTTGGTCATTTCTTCAGCTGCCTGCTGCCTTCTGCCTTCCCTTGACACCTGGAATGGGGTAGTTGGCTTCTCAAATTACCTCCTGGGGACTTCAAGCGCCAAAACCGCTTTATAGTATACATAAAAAATATAAACTATATTTAAATTGCTCTTACTAGTTCAGGCAGTTTGCCATGTTTCTCTGCCTGCAATCTATTATATTTTTCTATTAAAAACATGAAGCTTGTTGGAGTGAGAAATCCTCTGAGATGTATATCTTTAGAGAAGAGGTAATTAGGTGTAATTTTTATTGTCTGAAGACCTGCATGTTCATGGAATACCATTCATTCACCCTCCTCCATGGAAAACTGAGGATCTGTAACTTTCCTAATTTATATAAATTTTTAATTAGTTTTTAAGAGAGTATTTTTGCCTCATAATTGAAAACAACTAACTATTGGAACACTAGGGACTGCCCAAGTACTTCGGCACACAGTACCAAAGAACTGTGTGATGATGTCTTTGCATGCAATAGCTCAGATCTATCTGGGAGGGTTTCTGCCAGAACTGTGTGCAGTCCCACAGAACCCTAGAATGATAATCCATTGGCATGTATATCTTCAGAGAACTATAACAGGTAAGTAAGTAATTCTTTATTTTCTTAGATTAGTCCAAATAATATTTCAGACACAAGTGTGGAAGATAACTTTCAGTATGTCAGATGTGTATAATACAGTACTGTATTTGCAAGAATGTGTAAAGCATGTATTCATTGCCTAAATTGTTTACAGTTTTGAGATTAAAGCAGTGAGTTTTACTGTGGTTGTCACAATAATTACTACTATAGCTGTGTAACCAAGTGGATAGGTAGGTAGTTGCTTAAAAGAGCAGAAGAAATAACATGAGTAGTTATGTTTCAGATATAACAGAATGTTAGCTGAAGTACTTCTGATGAGTGAGAAACCAAACTTTTCATTTCAGTTGAGTAGATACAAACCCACTATAGAAAATTATTTACTTATTGATGTTATTATGGATAAATTTAAGTTTTCCTGACACACTGCAAAAATATATTTTAAATTTTGAAACAGTTCAGTTAAACTGCTTAAATCTTAATGCTTTTTTTGCCTACCATATAAAATATTATACATCAGGTAAGTAGTATTTAAAACTAATGAAAATTAGCTAAAACTTTTTCAGCGTAATCTATCTTTGTCTTTGTTACACTTGTCAGTAAAATAGTACAAAGGGACAGTTTCCATTTAACTTACATTTCTGGAATAATTAAAGTTCTGTGATCCTGCATTAACATTTATTTTGTGATTCCATGATTTGTAAAGTAGACTATAGTTTGATGGGAGAGCTAAGGGAAGTACCCATGTTCTATAGAAAATGGTGTTGGTGCTACTTTGGGTAAGACTTTTTTCTCATTGAGAAGACTAAATGTCATAGCATGGTTTGAAGGGATACTGCTACTGGAGCTATCATCTTTTGGGTGATTTTTAAAGCGAAGGTCCTGTGCACTTGTGGTCATCGAAGACTCAGCATTTTTTACAGCAATAGGGATGTTGACCCATTTTTTTAAAGATATTTAGTCATTGGTGTGCTCAGCATTGCGATGCCTAACTGATTTAGGAGTCTAAATCTAGTGTTCGAAAGGAAGTTAGGCAGTTAGGAGCGTAAATCCTGTTGATTGTCTCTCAAATGCCTAAATCTCTTTTGAAAATGAGACAGGCTCCTAAATCAGGTAGGAGTTGCAGTGCTGGGTGCAGCAGTATGGAAATACCTTTACAAATCTAGGCCATTAACTCTTGGTAAATGAAATGTATCCGAGGAAGCTTTGTTCTTTTAGTTTACGCATTCCCTTTCTTTGTTTTCATTGCTAATCTTTCCTGTTGAATTCAGCTGTCTTACATCAGGCTACCTGTCTGTCAGATTGTTTTGTCTTCACAGCTAACTTTAGATATTGAAAACTTCTGGGACAGAAAATTTCTCAATCTTTTTGACTGTAAAATGCCTTTTACTTGTGGGGTTATGGAAATATTATTAGGATGCTATTGCAGAGTTCCGCCTAGACATAGTAGTTCAGCCTAGACACATAACAAGCCAATTGTAATTTGCTATGTTTAGGCTGTCATTTACTATGTCTGTACCAACTGAATTTGCAACCTTTCAATTCTGACCTAATAAATTAAGGTAAGAGTGATGAGAACCTACATTTTGAATGTCTGTAACTTAATGGTCTCACCTGAAATTGTTGGAGAGAGTCTACATCTGAGCAATAATTTGTATTGAGGACTTAGAGTACAGAAGTATAGAACGGATATATATCCTGGTTTATTATGCTAATGGATGGGGTATAAATGGAGCACACTTGAAAATCTTTGGGTATCTGGGTGGTCCATATACTGACAGGAAAAATATTGTAGTAATGAGAAGTGTGTTGAGACAGACAAAATATATTTTTCTGTGTAGAATATATTTATTTTATATAACATTTCTATGTATGTAGAAGTTATGGCAGGGTTACTAAATTAAAATCCTTTTTTGATTTTAAAGTATACTTTTAAAACAAAAGATCAGAAGTATTATGGAAATAATGGAGTCTCTTATAGGATAGGGGAAGAATAAGTGAAGATAACTCTGCTTTTAATTGCATACATAATCAACTGTAATGAAGTATTAATTGCAAAGGAAAGTGCTTTTCTTCATTGCACTGTTTAAACAGACCATTAATGTTGATTTTCAATAAGTCTTGGAACATGGAGAGGTTCCAGAAGACTGGAAGAAAGCTAATGTTGTGCCAGTATTTTAAAAGGCTAAACAAGTTGACCTGAGTAATTATAAACCTATCAGTCTGACATTGATCCTGGGCAAGATAATGGAACAGCTGATACTGGACTCAATTAATAAAGAATTAAAGGAGGGTAATATAATTAATGCCAATCAACATTAGTTTGTGGGAAATAGATTCTATCAAACTACCTTTACCTTTTTTTGACGATATTACAAGTTTGGTTGATAAAGGTAATAGTGTTGATATAATATACTTGGACTTTTGTAAGGCATTTGACTTGGTAATGCATGACATTTTGATTAAAAAACTTGAAAGATATAAAATTAACAAGAATCATATTATATGGATTAAAAGCTGGCTAGCTGATAAGTCTCAAAATATAATTGTAAATGGGGAATCATCATTGAATGGGTGTGTTTCTAATGGGATCCCGCAGAGATTGGTTCTTGGTCCTATGTTATTTAACATTTTTATTAATAACCTGGAAGAAAACATAAAATCATAACTGATAAATTTTGCAGCTGACACAAAAAATTGTGGGAGTGGTAAATAATTAATAAGACAGGTCATTGGTAGCATTATCTGGACCACTTGGTAAGCTGGGTGTAAGCAAACAATATGTGTTTTAATGTGACTAAATGCAAATGTATACATCTAGGAATGAAGAATGTAGGCCATGCTGTCCTGGGAAGTTGTGGCTTTAAATAAGCTCAGGGGGCGGGTGGGGGGTTTGAGTTGGATAAACAGTTGAACATGAGCTCCCAGTGTGATGCTGTGGCTCATGCAATTGTTGGATGCATAAAGAGGGGACCCTTGAGTTGGAAGGTTATTTTACCTCTGTATTTGGCACTGGTGCAACTGCTGCTGGAATACTGTGTCCAATTCTGGTTTCCACAATTCAAGAAGGGTATTGATAAATTGAAGAGGGTTCAGAGAAGAGCCATGAGAATGACTCAAGGATTGGAAAACATGCCTTATAGTCTTAGACTCAAGGAACTCAATCTATTTATCTTAACAGAGAGAAGATTAAGGGGTTACTTGATTACAGTCTGTAAGTATCTAAGTGGGGAGCAAATATTTAATAATGGGCTCTTCAGTCTAGCAGAGAAAGGTATAACATGATCCAGTGGCTGGAAGTGGAAGCTAGACAAATGCAGACCAGATATAAGGTGTAAATTTTAACAGTGAGAATAATTAACTGTTAGAACAACTTACCAAGACCTGTGGTGGATTCTCCATCACTGACAATTTAAAATCAAGATTGGATGTTTTACTAAAAGAAATTCTCTAGGAATTATTTTGGAGAAGTTCTATAGCCTGTGTTATACAGGAGATCAGACTAAATGATAATGATGGTCCCTTCTGGCCTTAGAATTGATTAATTTATTAAATGAACTTTTCACTTTAGTATGACTGCTTATGTGTCTAGAGATTTTACTGGTTTTAAAATATTTGCTAGACTGATCTTTATTTTGGTGCAAAATTTGTTATTTTTCTTGCTAAATATAGAATTTTAATATTTCTAGCTTTTCTGTTTTTGCCTGTGAATGATTTACAAACTAGGGTGCTATATAGCAGCATAAAACTTTCACGCCCAGTAAATATCCATGGGCATGAGATAGAAATCAGTTTGCCTTTTGCTATAATGATTTATGAAACATTTTCAAAGGTAGTGTTAAAAATGAAGTCTGAATCTATAAACTGAGAAACTTTTCTTTGCAAATATCCTTGCTCTGTTCACTTATTACTTTAAAAAATTCCTTATATTAATGTTCTCACTTTTAAGTATAGTTTCTAGTCTCCTAACCCCCTTCATGTAATCCTTAATATTTTAAATAAAAATAAATTCCTTGTGCTATTATAGCTGTTTTCAGGATTTTTATATTGAATAAACAAGACCAAAAGTCTCTGAAATGTAAGGTAACTCCCTTCTCTTCATTTATAATAATGCCTGCATCTGTAGTTTTCACTCCATGCATTTGAAGAAGTGGGTTTTTTACCCACGAAAGCTTATGCCCAAATAAATCTTTAGTCTTTAAGGTGCCACTGGACTCCTTGTTGTTTTTGTGGATGCAGACTAACACGGCTGCCCCCTGGTATCTGAAATGTGATAATGATACCATACCTTGACATTCAGGGCTCAGTTGTGGCATTACAGCAGAACTTACATTGTGAGGAGGAGGGTGAAGAGGTACATCTCTGCGGTGGGAGCTCCTGGGAGCATAGTGCCTTTGGGAGCATCATTTGAGGGCAGCAGCTTCAACAACCTTAAGTAATGTTCAGTGTAAAGTCTTCCTTTCACACCACTGTTGGCCAGTGCAGGATATGGCTTCTCCTGGCCTCCTCTGCCTCTTTTGAAGAGGCTCATCACTGCGCTTATGGTCACTACCTGGGAAGAGTCCATATACTCCTTAAGCACAAAATCTACAGTTGTGCACAACCCACATAATACAATAAATCAAGTTCCTACCTAATCTCTTTTGAAGTCTCTGTAATAACACTTTGCATGTCTATAACACCTCTCATCTGAGGATATTAAAGCATTTTTATAAAAGTCTGAGTAAATCCTATATTCCCACATTACAGATGAGGAGACTGAGGCACAAAGAAGTTGTTAGTTGCCCAGTCACACAGCATATCTGACCTGTGTCTCCTGATGCCCCGTCCTCTGCATTTTCCAGCAGAATGAGATTTATAATAGAAGTCCATGAGGATCATATAATATTAAATGCTAAAAAGGCCTTCTAAAATAATGTTGTTTGCTCCTTGAGACGTTAGAGGCTGGAAATTCAGTGGAGTTTGTGCACTGAGTGCATGGGGAGGGAATCCTTGAATTGTAGATCAAATGGCCCTCTCTATATAATTAAGGCAATATACTCTTATGTGGGGGAATAAAGATTAGAAAACGGTAGTGGGATCTTCAAGGCTCTAATGTAGGTGTGTAGGGCCGTCCAAGGAAAAAGAGTGTCTCTCTCAAGAGGGTTTGACAGTTGAATTACCAAGAAATTGATGTTTTTCTACAAGTCCTTGAAGCTTTTCTCCCTGTTGAGTTCATGTGTGAAACTGAACAGAACTATTAGGCTTCTGTTCTCAAGGTCAAAGCTAAAGATAAAAAGAAAGTAGCTGGTAGAAAAGTGAGAGTTGGCACATAGTTGTGCTCCAGAACCGAAGCTATCATTTACAAATTAAGCAGTTAGCCCTTGTATTTGCAAAAGATATCTGAGATTAGAGTGAATAAGTCTGCACGAGCTTGTAGACAGCTTTGAAACAATAGTTCTCACGGAGGTGAGCTGCCCACATTAATCTCAAAAGGGTATTGACACTGAAACATACCAAGGATGTTTTAAATGTCAGCATTGTTAACTATGTCACAGCTGATTATTTTGGTAGAAAAATTATGCTAATGTACCTCTCTAGTGTTCACTGAACTGGCAGATTTTGGTGCTGGAGGTTGCTGTCAAGGTTGCCATGGAGCATGAGGAATTCAAATTTCCCATCTTCTTCTTCTCCCTCTCCTATCTCTTTCCCCTCCCCCCCCCGACAAGTGAAGTCATTTTTTCCTCTCCCAAATGCATACATCTTTTCCCCGGTACCAAAAGCCTCAACTGCTCCCAGGCTCCCAAGCAACTCCAATACCTTCTGCATATGCAAAGCTCCAGGTGTGAAAACCTCAACAACATCAACAGTACACATTTTCAGCACAAATGTGTGGCACAATTAGAGTTGAAAATTTGGGGGCAGTGTAAAATGTGAGGAAAAGAGAGTAAGAGCGATTGAGGGAGACAAAGGGGGGAAGCAGTATCACAGAATCATAGACTTTAAGGTCAGAAGGGGCCATTATGATCGTCTAATCTGACCTCTTGCACAACGCAGGCCACAGAATCTCACCCAGCCACTACTGTAACAAACCCCTAACCTATGTCTGAGCTATTGAAGTCCTCAAGTCATGGTTTAAAGACTTCAAGGTGCAGAGAATCCTCCAGCAAGTGACTCGTGCCCCACGCTGCAGAGGAAGGCGAGAAACCCCCAGGGCTCTGCCAATCTGCCCTGGAGGAAAAGTCCTTCCAGACCCCAAAATTGGCGATCAGCAAGACCCTGAGCATGGGCAATACTCACCAGCCAGACACCGAGGAAAGAATTCTCTGTAGTAACTCAGATCCTACCCCATCTAACATAATTCAGGAGTCCCTGACAAATCATAGGTCCAATAATGTGCTGTATAGGAAATGGAGCCTGGGAAATAATACAGATAATAATGAAGTGGGAGTAATGAGTCTCCCACTAAATAGAAGAGACTTGATTGATTTAAAAAAAAAGAGAGAGAAAAGAAAAGCTGTTATAAATTTAACATCCAGTTAAAAATTTAAGTATTTAGTGATATTCTTAAAGTAGTGCATACCCAGTTAGTCAGTAAAGAAAAAATAGATGTAGATCTGATCTCTGTTTATACAATCTTATTTATTAATGGTACCTAGTAAGGATTTTGTTTAATGTCTCCCACCTTTTCATTTATTTAGGTTATAAAAATATACATTTCTTTGAAACACATTGATATAATTATAACTTGCTTGATTTTAGAAGTTCCCTTTCATGTTTTCTATTACAACTTGGAGAAAAGGTTTAATTTGTCCTCACTCCCACAAGATGGAGCTCTTTACATATGCAAGACATAAAACCTGTGCTGTGATGGTTATGTTAGGATCATTTTATAATGTAACTTTTTGTGTTATTTGCTGAACCTTAAAGATAGTCTATCAGATAATGTTTTAGATAATATATACACCAACATTTTGTTAATCTGCTTCTATGGAAAGACACGATGCAGTATAGAAAACAGTAAATATTAGGTTTCAGAGTAGCAGCCGTGTTAGTCTGTATTCGCAAAAAGAAAAGGAGTACTTGTGGCACCTTAGAGACTAACAAATTTATTAGAGCATAAGCTTCCGTGAGCTCACTTCATCGGATGCATTTGGTGGAAAATACAGAGGGGAGATTGATATACACACACAGAGAACATGGAACAATGGGTTTTATCATACACACTGTAAGGAGAGTGATCACTTAAGATAAGCCATCACCAGCAGCGGGGGGGGGGGGGGAGGAGGAAAACCTTTCATGGTGACAAGCAAGGTAGGCTATTTCCAGCAGTTAACAAGAATATCTGAAAAAAGAAAAGGAGTACTTGTGGCACCTTAGAGACTAACAAATTTATTAGAGCATAAGCTTTCGTGAGCTACAGCTGTATTTGCGAATACAGACTAACACGGCTGCTACTCTGAAAAGAATATCTGAGGAACAGTGGGGGGTGGGGTGGGGTGGGGGAGAGAAATAACATGGTGAAATAGTTTTACTTTGTGTAATGACTCATCCATTCCCAGTCTCTATTCAAGCCTAAGTTAATTGTATCCAATTTGCAAATTAATTCCAATTCAGCAGTCTCTCGTTGGAGTCTGTTTTTGAAGCTTTTTTGTTGAAGGATAGCCACTCTTAGGTCTGTAATCGAGTGACCAGAGAGATTGAAGTGTTCTCCAACTGGTTTTTGAATTTATAATTCTTGACGTCTGATTTGTGTCCATTCATTCTTTTACGTAGAGACTGTCCAGTTTGGCCAATGTACATGGCAGAGGGGCATTGCTGGCACATGATGGCATATATCACATTGGTAGATGCACAGGTGAACGAGCCTCTGATAGTGTGGCTGATGTGATTAGGGCCTATGATGGTGTCCCCTGAATAGATATGTGGACAGAGTTGGCAACGGGCTTTGTTGCAAGGATAGGTTCTATCTATCTATTTCCCCATGTTATTTCTCCCCCCCACCCCACCCCCCACTGTTCCTCAGATATTCTTGTTAACTGCTGGAAGTAGCCTACCTCGCTTTTCACCATGAAAGGTTTTCCTCCTTCCCCCCCCTGCTGCTGGTGATGGCTTATCTTAAGTGATCACTCTCCTTACAGTGTGTATGATAAAACCCATTGTTTCATGTTCTCTGTGTGTGTATATCAATCTCCCCTCTGTATTTTCCACCAAATGCATCCGATGAAGTGAGCTGTAGCTCACGAAAGCTTATGCTCTAATAAATTTGTTAGTCTCTAAGGTGCCACAAGTACTCCTTTTGTTTTTAGTAAATATTAGATGTCCCTATAGACGAGTAGAATTGTCTTGTGGTTAAAAGACTGAACTGGGACACGTGAGATTTGGGTTTTCTTCCTGACTCTGCCACTGACTCTCTGTGTGACTTTTGGCGAGTCACTTAATCTTTTTATGTCTTAGTTTTCCTTCTGCAGTATGGGAATAACAATACTTTGCAACCTCCCCTGGGTGTTGTGAGATTATCCTTCCCTACCCTCTGTGAATTAGGGAATTATGTGAATTATGAAGCTGGTGAGCCCCATACAAAAACACGAAATAAAAATAAATACTGTTTTTTTCATTATGTACTGGACACTGCATCATCTTGCACCTGGATATGCACTTCCAAGAATTTCCTGGTTGATCATTATTTTGTCAGGAATTGTTTGTTTGATGACTTCTTTGATATATTGCCAATCTTTTAGTGCCCAATTATTTCCCCATTTATGTATCTGAATAGTAAAAATTCAGTGTATGGAGTTTGTTTTGTCGCATCATGTTTCAAAGTCCTTTTCTGTATCTAGGTCTCATCTATTTTTTTTAGCCCTCCTTTTTTATTGGTATTAAATTGTGATAAATTCACTTAATAAAACCACCTATTCATGAACAGTGTAGATAGATAATCTTGGAAAAGAAAGCCCTTTCTTTATCCACATGCTATGTGTAGAACTGGCAGTACAAGGTTCCTGCCACTGTCCTTCCAACATGGCATAGATAATCTTCTTCCAGCAATACTACAATTGACTGGGTAGTATATATTATAGGAAAACCTACACATTTGTTCTGCTTCATTGAACAATCGGGCCCAATAAGTTTCTCTCTGCTGGTTGAACTTGCTAAGCAGAGTGACCAATTGCTTGCTTCTGAGATTTCCCTTTCCTCCCCGCCCCCTCTCCAGCCAACTGCACTGCCTCTACATGAAACCTTTAATTCATCTTTTGTTTTAGCTCCAAGCAGATGGCCTCAGCTTCTCATAGAGTAATCCAGCTTGCCACATGGGCAGAAAATACTACAAGTGTGACCAAGTCCAAATTCCTTTAAAAACATGCTCATAGTTGGCAATAGTGATGTCCAGGTGTAGGTGATGTGTCCACAATATCTTCCAAGGATTAGTTAGTTAGTTCTTTCCCTTATGTTTCTGCTCTCCAGGTTCGAGCACGTTAGCGCCTTCCTCTTCTTGTAGACACAGAATAGTGCTCAGATGATTGTCCCATACTAGGACCCTGGAGTAACACAGCATTTGCTGCTCCAGGTCAAGCAGCTTACAGGATTTGCCCATGATGTGGTAGGGGACTAGAGAGTACAGTTTTCAGCAACCTGCATTACTTTCTTGCATGTATTAGTGGATCAGACTATCTGGGAGTCCAGGGATCTGCTTGCTCTTGAAAATAACTTCCTTTTTTATGCAGGGCTATTCAATACCTCTTTTACTCCTCTGACTTCAACTGCTTTCCCCAGCTGGAAACTCTAAGTGTAAGTCAGGATCAAAATGGGAAAAACTCTCAATAGTTCAAGGCTCTCCCTATAAGAGGAAGGGGAAGCTGTCGTCTCTTCTGTGTCCCTTTTCTCCTCAGAAGAGCCAGGCCTTGTCAGACATTTCAATTCTAGCTTTGTTAAGCAAGTAAGTTTCTATGCCTCTAGTAAACCCCTAAGCTTCCCAGAGAGTATAGTCGGAAGAAGGAAGTCATACTTCCCTGGTAGAGACTTAGAAGGATAGCACTCTTCCCCTCCCCAAGAACTTGGCTAAGATGGTAACAAAAACTTAGAGGGCCCCAATTCTTGAACCTCAGACTAACTCTACAGCCTTCTTCCAGACACAGTGGAAAACTGTAGGTCTTCTTCAAAGATTAATCCAGCAGTAGTAGGTCTCGGGGGTTGAGATGTGTGGGGGGGAAGAAATCCTCTACTTTGCTAGAGGCTAACATTTACCCCTTGTACTCTGGGGACAAATAAATGGACTCTACCTTAAAAAGCAATATGAATCTCCACTTAAATGTCTCAGTAGGTCCCTCAGTATTTTCTGTGTTTCCCAGTTTTCCCTCTGTGGACTCAAGATTTCAGCAATTTTTTTAAAAAAAGAATAAAGTTAAATCTCTTTGCCAAAAAATGAGAGGGGGAAAAAAGGACATTTTTATGACTGAAATTCACTCCAGTGCAGAGAGCCCATCCAAGAGACTCTGCATCACATTCTTTGTTAAGGGTTTAAGTGGTATGGAAGGCCTTGAGCAAAGCTTGCCTTGGGGTGGAATTCACTCATAGCAAATACCCTTTTTTGAAAATTTTAAAGCTAAGTTTTTATAGTAAGTTCCAGAAATAAGAAATCATATGCTATCATATAGGAAGACTCTCTTAAGGGGATGTCTGTATTGAAAGTTCATTTTTTAAGAGAGAACAAAAGCTTGTTTGTAAAAATATATGCAGAAAAGTAAAACTAAAGTATTAAGAATGTTTTCACACTGGTGTCCTGTACTATTATGACATTCTGGGGTGCAGTCCAGACCAGGGAGGGGTTATGTGACCCCAGCTCTGTGCACTTGGGTGCCTCACAGTGCTTTGCTGCTGTAACTCCACCCCGCTAACAAACAGCCTTCCAGCATGCAGGTAGCACACTTAATGTCTGTGTATAGCTGCATCCTGCCAGCCACACATCAGTCACACTCTGGCTTCCACCAGCCTTGATTACCACTTGCAGAGTGATCCCAACACACTCCTAATCCTGGATCACTCCCCCTCCCCCCCAAAAAAATGTGTGTCCTGCATTGTCCATCCCTCTTCTGGAGAGTCTAGATATATTAGGTCCATTGCCCCTTTAAGGGGATCAATATACAACAGTCTGTTACCTAAAAATGAAGCTACGCAAACAATTCACAATGTTGGATTAGTTTTAATTAAAGAATAAAACAAGTATATTTAACTACAAGAAGACAGGTTTTAAATGAGTACAAGTATAAGGCATTAAAGTTGGAAATGGTTATAAAAGATATAAAGACTAAACTTAACAAACTAGACTTCATTCAAGGTGTAGTCCCTTACCACATGTTTCCAGAAATATTGCTGACCAAACACTCAGCCAGGACCTGCTGCCAAAATCCAATGGCTGTTTTCTTTTGTTGTCTTAGGTGAGAAGGAGCGAGAGAAATATAGGAAGAGATCTCTTAGGGGTGTTTCTGCCCCTCAGTTTTATAGTTCAGTCACCCTTTTATTGCATTTTCCTGAGGGTTACCCCTAGATGAAATTCATTCCCACCATGAGGTTGGAGTTATGGAATTTTGTGTTGAAAAGAGGTTCCATGCTGTTGTTTGCTAAGATGCATATCTGTTTGTTCTTGCTCCTCTTCCTTGCTAAAGAATGTCCTCTTGATAGGTGATGGCCCATCAGCTTTGATGACATGTGGCTAGAGGCATCAGTTTGTCCTTTGTCTTTGAGAAACAGATTTGCCCACTCCCCAGACTTGTCTGATAAACACACCTCAGTTATAATTTCAGCTCACATTTATAAATTTAAATATTATGTTACTACACATGTTTCATCATGATATTATTGACCAGTGAGTTATTAGTTTTTCAAAAGATACCTCACAAGGCATATTTTGTACAAAGATTATTACAGGAGTTTGTAGGGTGTGAATGCAGGGGTGATTTCCATCACAACTATATCTTTGCTTATTTTAAATTTTTCCAATATTTTGGTTTTATTTTATTTTTCCTAATATTTGAGGAACAGTGCAATAAACAACTACAATGGGGGAAGTGAAAGTTGAGACTTCCATGGAAGATGACCTGTCCAAGGCTCTCTTTTGTGCCATGACTGTTCACCTATAGGTGTCAGCAAAATGGAAAATATTTTTAGTTTTGTGACTAAAGTACTCAAAATTCAGATGTATGATCTGTCTCTATACACGGCCAAAAACGCTGTCCACGTTACAGTATCTTGGTGTTTTTCTTTAAGCCCAGGTCAGGTGATTACATGCAGTGGTACTGGAACAATTTTTATAGTGGGTGTGCTGAGAGCCACTGAACCAAACTGCAAACCTTGTATATAATGGAAACCCCTTCAAGCTAGGTGGTGCTGCAGCACCCCCAATATCCCTAGTTCCAGCCCCTATGATTACATGAGAATCTCAGCTTTCTTTTTGGGAGGGAAGTAGTGAGTTTCTAGTCCTCCTGGTTGTGAAGAAAAGTTTGAAAACGTGAAAAGGCTCAAAAACTACAAGGCAAATTAAAATAATTCAGTTTTTAAAAAATCTCATTATTTTATGCTAAAACTTTCTTACTGGCTTACTTGATTCTTGCATTGTCTGTGTTGCCATTCCAACAGTCATCTGTCTTGTCTGCCACTATGACCATGTCAAGTCTCTGTTCTAATCCTTTGATTGCCTTTCCCTCACTGATCAGATTTAAGGACTCTGTCCTTTTCTCTGCTGTTTAGCTGCCCATACCTTGCACTTCTCTTTGCATGCCCCTTCTGTTGAAGCTTAAAGATTAACCACCCGCTATATCCTTTCCTTGCCCATTCTGATGTCTCTGCTTTCATGTGACTACTGTTCCTCTGAGCAAGTTCAACAAGCTCCATGTTCAATTCTTCCATGAGGCCTATAAATCCTAGTCCTACCTTCAAAGAATTAACAAACCAACCCATCAACCTCAAGCCTTGTAAAAAAAATCCCCCAAAACCAAATATTATTAAAACAGGTGGAACTAACAAACCACATTTTCAGCTTTGCTTTTTATTGTGTCTGCTTGCTAGTTCTCAGTTGTGTGTCATCTGTAGGATTATAAGCGGCTCAGGAAGAAGAACCCAGACTCCTTACTTGTCTGTGAAGTCCCAAGGCCAAAGTTTTCAAACTGGATGCCTAAAATTAGGTAACTAAATCCATAGTTAGGATCCTAAATAAAAACAGCCTGATTATCAGAAGGGCTGACGTCAATAGGAGTGATGATGGCTCACCACTTCTGAAAATCAGACCATTTTTGTGTGCCTAAATATAGATTTAGGTGGAAACTTTAGGCATCTGTGTTTTAAAATATTGGCCCTATTGCACTCTTGGAACTGTATATAAATCTTTTTATGAGAAAAAAGATTGCATTTTATTAGTTACTGTTGATTGTAGTTCATTAGGGGGCTGAATACTTCAGGATATTTCTTAACTGTGTTTGGCTAGAGTCATGCAAAATGTATTTAATTGGGCAAATCTTTTGTTACATATTTATTTTTCTAGAATGTCTATGTTTGAACTTCTTTATATTTAACAAACAGTGGAATTGGATGAAAAAGTGATCCATGCTATTTGAAGTAGTTGGAGAAGCTGAGTCTTTTGTACTCATATTTGATCATAAGGGCATAAGTAACCGACCAGTGAGGCGGAGGTCAGCCATGATGTAACTGGTTAAGCACCAGGATTAATGCCAAAAGGGTCAGGTTCAGAGCTCTGTTTTGGATTATGTCTTTTGTTTAATAATATCAGCGGTGTTGGTCACAAATTATGTCATTGTGATATCAAGTTTGAATTTAAAAGATAAAAACCTTAAGATTTCAGTAATGATCCCTACTTGTTATACTATTCAGAAAAAAGAAAGTTCTGTTTTATAATTTGTATTTAACAGGTCTGTATATGATGACCAGCCAAATGCACACCAAAGATTTATGGAAAAACTAGATGCTTGCATACGTAACCATGACAGAGAGATAGAAAAGATGTGTAATTTTCACCATCAGGGCTTTGTGGATGCTATTACAGAACTTCTTAAAGTAAGGGCTGATGCAGAAAAATTAAAGGTAAGAAACTACTTATTTAAAATTGTGTCTATTGCTATCATTGATTAATACTGGATGGAATGTTTCTTTTTTAAGAGAGAAGACTTTCATGATATATATACACATCCTGATGTTTACAATTAAATTTTCAGATATTGTATAGCTGTTTAGGAATGTCTTGTCTACTAGAATAATACATTTGCCATGTTCATACTTTTTTTTTTAGGTCTCATTTTCTGATTTCTTCATTTATAATTTTTTATAAAACATTCCCAAAAATCAGTTTACCATTTTATTAAGTAATTCTGGAAGACTTTTAAATGGCAAAGCATTGGTAAAAGTAATATTTCTTATAATAGGTCTTGTGTTTTTCTTAGTTTGATTACCAAATTATGTATCAGACTTCTCAATTTCAGATTCAGAAAAAATATTGTTAGAAATCTTGATTCTTTTGGAAAGCCTCCACTTGCAGTTGCATATCTTTTAAAAAGTGTTTTTGTGCTACCCAAAAGAGGAGGTGGTGTTGGTAATATTCATTAGAAGTGAGGACTAAGGTTTACTCAGAAGTCAGAATGTAGAATAGTGAATTGTGAGACCTGTCCCTTTTAGCTCTCTTTACACTTTGGAGAGCAAAATATGCACACCAGACAGAATGAGCATAGTTCACCAGAGGTTATGATTAGAAGAGCATTATATAAAGGATATTCAGATAACAAGAGACCAAATACAGCGTCAATGAGGTCATTGAGCATCTTTGTTTGGAAAGTAATGAGATTTTTAATAAACTAGAATGTGCTTCCTTATTATGATGACCTAATGAGTCACTTAATATGTGGGAAAATCTGAGGTCGAGCTTTGCCTGCACCTGCAGCATTAAAATGTTGCTGTGGTTTGGAGATTTCCACGTTTGATGTTAATCAACCACCCAGTGTTTTGCATTCAGCAAAGTATGAATGTTTAATTACCATAAAATGCAATCACCATTTCTTACAGACAATGAATGGCACATAGAGCTTATTGAGGTTATCAAAAAGGGACCAGTGGTCAATTGGGTCAATGATTTGAATTGTTTGACAGACCTACAGAAACAAGTAAAGTTCAAAAATCCCAAGTAAATTTGAGAAGTTTGCCACAGAATCTGTTAGAAAGAACTGTCATAAGTAATTGAAGTTAACAAAAGCCCTTTGCAATCAAAAGTTCAAGTTCAAGCTGTAGAGTTAATTTGAATTTGCATTTCTTTGTTCTAAATTTCTCATGAAGCATGATCTAATTACAAGGGTGAGCAGTTACATCAGGGCAATATATGCATATTTGTCTAACAAAGGTGAAATTATTTTTAAGGTCCAAGTTACTGATACCAACCGAAGGCTTCAAGATGCTGGGAAAGAGGTGAGAAAATGGTTTTTAATTGAATATTTGCAGCAAAATAATTTGTTTGCATAATTTAATTGTTATTTTTTACAAAATATCTAAGGTGATAGCCCAAACAGAGGAAATCATCCGATGTAGAATTCAGCAGAGGAATATTACAACAGTAGTGGAAAAACTGCAGTTGTGTCTTCCAGGTGAGTTACAAATATGTGCAATAGTGACATTTGGCTAAATACAATAGCCAATGAGAAGTCATTATACCCAAAACGCAGCAGAAGTTTTATTTTTTTTCTCATATTTCAGTGTTCTGTAACATGAATTTAGCAGAGGAGTTACTAGGATCTTACAAATGTGTCCAAATTTAGATCTCATGATGGTATATTTATTCTATAATAATTGTAATAGGGTAAACATAAAGCTTTGTTTGTTAGCAAACTAACAACGAGAGGACATAGATTGTACAAAAAATTAAGCATGTGTATTTTTATCATAATCATAATATCATAATATGTTTGCGTTTAAACCTTTGAAGTTATTATTTAACATTTATTTTCCTGTGGTTAAAAATTTAAGGGAAAACATTAAAAAGTTTGTGAACGTTATTTGTAGTAGCATCTTTCAACATTGTGCAGTATTACAATAGTATGGTTTTGAACATCACCATCTTGAGACATTGTTTCGTAAATAGTTAGAGAACATTGCATTTCTTAGTGTACATCTATAAAGATTGACTTATGTTTATGATGTTGGCAGATAGGTTTGAACCTTTTTCTTTGTACTACGTAATCTTTCTGTTGTGACTTGGGATAATGACAGTAGATGGTACTGTTGCCTTTCTATGAACTGTTCCCATTAACTGATAATACATTTGAAATTCCCCACGTTTTTTATGATGTGCTATGAACTTAATTGGTTGACAGATATTTAAACAAAAGTTGGTGTGTTTACATTGAGAAAAGTTTGAAACTACTGTTTCACTTTTAAATTCTTTACTACTTAACTTCTCTTTCATAGTTCACTTTTTTTCTCTTAATCTTCAATCTAGAACCTTATTTTTCACTACTTCGAGTTGGTCTTCCTATCGTAATATGTTATTGAGAAAAGTGTGTAAATGAAACGAAGACTAAAATAATATACAGTATATATTTTTCATTTTAAAGTATATATTCTTTTTCTTATTAACGTATTTAGTTTGCAATAAGATCTAAATGGGTTAATATTTTTATTTTATATAGTACTGGAAATGTACAGCAAACTAAAAGAGCAGATGAAAGTAAAAAGGTGAGTGAATTTATTTCTGTAACTGAAGTATAACTTTTTTAGTGAATGGGTTCATCTACTTGTCTCCTACAATTATTAACAGACTGATAAAGACTAGTAAGGTCAAGAAATAGTGAATCCTATAGTCAGGTCTTTTCATCATTCCTTTCCTTTGTTTCAAGTATGCCATTACAAATTAACAGATGTTACATGAAAAATAACATAATTTTAGGATCTTAATTAAGAAACTTCAGAAAACAGTTTTTACTTAAACAAGCATGAATGCAATGGAAATATATTTTAGGACATGAAATATAAACTTTTATTAATACTATAAAACAATTTAAGGACCAAGAATAAAAGTGATCCTTAGGGAGTTCAGTAGAAATGGTAAAATAATGGTCCCTTTTTTGTTCATTAATACCTCAGTAATCTATCATAGTACATGAAATTGTATAATTCAGTTTCCCATATATCTTCCTTCAGTGATGACAGAAATTTTGTTAGTCTCCTATTTATTTGAAACAATTAGTGTAATGTTTAAAAATTTTCTTTTTACTATATGCACAAAAATGTGAACTCTAAAAGACATTCTCTAGATGTCAGAATTGGATTAGTGTTTGCTGTTTACTATCTATGGGCTAGATCACTGGTTTGAAATCTTCTCAGAGTGAGGGCAGCATGTTGTTGCAATGTCTTTGGAGCAGCCCAGCAGGGAGACTGACTCCTTGAGTCACAGTCTCCTATTCAGTGTTCCCACTGTTCTGGGAAGAGGAAATAAACTCCTTGGGCCTATTCTCATTGTAGTGTATGTTTCGTAATGTACAGGTACCACTTTCTGCTTGGTAGAATAGCTGTTCTTCAGAGCCTGCTGCTTCCTGCATGCTGCAAGTGTTGATATAGCACACTAGTTAAAGTGGTCATGTCCTCTCACTTCTTGCACTGTTGCACAGGACAGGACAGTCTGGCTTTATAATTGGCAGGGGTGTTAAATTATTGAGTGGAATCATGGAGGGATCACATGAGTGAGCTACAATGGCAGTTAGTTTTTTAGCAGCATTTTGATTTCAGGTAATCTATTATTTTTGTAGTTTGACTCCCATTGGTTCTTTGGGGTTGATTGTTTTTTTTACTATTATTGAGAAGTCATCTGTACTCTTCAAAACTAAAAATAACCTTCAGTTCTCTAAAGATTTAGGGCTATATCAGATCCTGTAGAAAAAATGCTACATGGGAAACTGCAAGTCAAGAACTGTGGCATTACAGAGGTATCAGCCCACTAGAGTAGGTGTTAGGATATGTCATCATCATCCCACTAGAAGAAAGGCCGATGGAGGAAGTCCTCTAATAGCATCAATATCCTCAGAGCTGTATTGAAATCCCATGGAGATCTAGAGTACTGGCTCTCAACCTTTCCAGACTACCTCTTTCAGGAGTCTGATTTGTCTTGCGTACCCCAAGTTTCACCTGACTTAAAATTGACTTGCTTACAAAATCAGACATAAAAATACAAAAGTGTCACAGCATTCTATTACTGAAAAATTGCTTACTTTCGCATTTTTACCATATAAAATAAATTGATTGGAATATAAATATTTTACTTATATTTCATTAAAAAAAGAAAAGGAGTACTTGTGGCACCTTAGAGACTATCAAATTTATTAGATGCATCCGATGAAGTGAGCTGTAGCTCACGAAAGCTTATGCTCTAATAAATTCGTTAGTCTCTAAGGTGCCACAAGTACTCCTTTTCTTTTTGCGAATACAGACTAACACGGCTGCTACTCTGAAACCTGTCATTATATTTCATTGTGATACTTACCATATAATAGTATATAGAGCAGTATAAACAAGTCATTGTCTGTATGAAATTTTACTTTGTACTGATGTCGCTAGTGCTTTTATGTAGCCTGTTGTAAAACTAGGCAAATATCTAGATGAGATGACATACCCCCTGGAAGACCTATGTGTACCTCCGGTGGTACACGTTCCCTTGGTTGAGAACCATTGCCTCAGAGCAATCAAGCTGAGAGACAGTATCTTCATGCTACTGCTCAGGCTCCTTTCTCCTTTATAGTATGGCTCTGTCATTAACTGTGTGACGATCGTTTCCTTATGACTTAGTCTTCTCCATGGGGGAGCATAGAGAGCATGGAGTGGTATCCTGTGGAAGTTGACATTAATTCTGGTGGTAATTTCCCATGGCTTGACAGGCAACAAAGCCATAGAGAGTCTGTACACTAGCCACGTTCCCCTTAATACTGCGATGGTACCACTGGAGGGACTTCCACAGGGTCAGTGTGATGCTGCTGTTGTGGTTCCTCTTCCTTCTCTCCAATAATTCTTGTCCCATTGTAATGAGACTTCAATGACTTTATCTTATATCTGCCAAGCAGACATGATGTGTTCTTTAAGTTTTGCTACAGTAGCTGAGTAACAGGGATTATGTCTGCATAGGCTTCTTAAATCACAGACTCATGGCATGTACTAGTAATCCAATATACTTACTAATAATTCAGTATATATCACTGCTGAAAGGTTGTACATAGTCCAAGCTAATGCTTATAATTGAATATTAGAATTTAAAACTAACTAAAAAGCTGAACAGTATAAACAGATGGGCACTCAAAAATGACACATTAATAGAAATTCTTGGAAGCCATGAGGCACAATTTTTTCCCACAGTGGAGTGTTAAGGTGTATGGGATAGTTTATTTTGAATTCAATTTGCTATTTTTCCATTTATAGGCATCTTTTATAATACACAAAGACATTTCACTGACTTAAAGGCAACATGCAATGGATTTTTTAAAATTAGATTTGTCCTCTTTTTTTTTGCCTTTATGATGTGTAAAGGAGGTATGCAGCTTTTACCCCTGCTTTTTTTTTAAATCATACAAATATCATGAATGGCAAGTCTGGTCATGCTTGTTTTTGCAGGAAGAACTTGAGAGTGTCAGAGGTGTGTAATGTGAATGTTCATTGAACTGAACTTTAATTGAAAAGATAAGGGTTTTGACTCTTTAACAAAGACTTTTTTTCTCACAAGAGTTTATTGGATATTAACATTAAATTAATGATAACAAAAACAAAAAATTAATAAAATACTTTTCCTTTTCAATTTCTCAGATTTCCATCTTTTAAAACGCTGTAATTTCATCAGTACCTCCGTTTCCATAAAATCGCAGACAAGACCAGAATTGTTAATGTAAAAAAACCAAGCAGAGAAAAAGGTGTGGCATTTTTTGGTTTTAGGACATAATCCTTTCAAGACTTCTTTACACATCGTAAAGAAGCCAAAAGAGCAGAAGCTCATTTACTTCCTCCTATAGACATCACCTTTTAAGATAATGCAAAGTATGGGTCTGGAATATGTGTTGCTTTACTTTGCCAAAATGAAGGTTCGCAGTGGATTCCAAACAGTTGGTAACAATTTTTGGTCACTACCAACCTGGACTGGATTTGAACTGGTGACCCAAGGGTGAAAGGCTCTGTATCCCATTTAACTATCTTCTGAGCCATGTATAATGCAGGTTGACAAGAATTATAGTTGTGAGGAAAAATAAATGAGGAATCTGCTCTAAACAGACAAGACTGGTTGGAGAATTTTATGAAGGGGTTAAATCTTGGGAGAAAGGGGCTTAAGGGAATGGGTGTTGGTGCTCCCAGTGTTTTATTAATCACTGTGGATTTATAGATTTATAATGAACCTTCCAATTTTTTTTTCCTTTTAAAGACTGTTTTAAAGTGACTTAATCATATCATGCTTTTGATTTAATCGTATTATATCTTATAGCCTTATAGTATGTGTCTTTGAATAAGATTACAGATTTTGCTTTAGAAAATGATGGATATACAACTCCAACAGGATTTGTTAGAGAAAGAGATACGCTGACTTTGTTAGTGTACTGTGGGAAGCACTCAATACTACGAGTGCAATAGAAATGCCTGTACAAAATAAATTGATTGCTAAGACTGTTGTTGGACTTATTTAAGCTACTGTAGGAAAGATGGATGGGACTGTGATCCTGTGGGTAAAGTTTAGTGCTGAGAGATCTTGGTTTTTTTCCTGGCTTTGTCATCGACTTTCTGTGTAACTGTGGGAAAGTCACTTAGCCCTTCTGTGCCTCAGTTACCCATACATTACAATGGGAGACAATGATTCCTTATCTCAAACAGAGTTGAGATTCATATGTTTTACCAAAAGTTTGAGGAAAGGTGCTGTATGAGTGCAGTATATAACCACAGCACAACGGGACCAAATTCCACAGCAGCAACCCTAAATTCTGTGGCAATATAAATTTATTCTAATCCCCATTCAGCCCATCCCCATGCAAACAAACGCTCACAGTTGAACTCTATGAAGTGACGTTAAATCCACTGTTGATTATTTTCAGCTCTGACTATTTTTGAGAATGGGTTCTTTTCATTGTGCTTTCTAGATGGTTCAGCTCCAAGGCTCTGTTCCCATGTCATTCTCCAGGTAGCTCAGCTAAGAATTTCCTTTCCTGGTGTACCCCAGAGAAGGGGAAAGCTGATAGCTGACTATAGTGGCTAATGTCTCTAATTGGGCAGGTCTCAACTGCTGTGTTGTTTTCTAAACCCCCCCAGCTCACCAGCCTGTGCTTGTGGTTCCCCTGGTTGCAAGCTGGACTCCAGCTCGCCTCTCAGATCCACTTTTGCCTAGCTTCCTGGAGCAATGCAGCAAGCATGCACTGTAATTCAAATAACTTCTGTAGGGAAAGCTGGAGAGCGGGAGTCGGTTATAGGCATGTCCTGCCAGTGCAAGGAGAGAAGGGGAAAAAGTATTGGGATTCCTGGTTGCAGGAAAATGGTGAAGTGCTTGGCAAAAATGTTGAGTTTTATGGGATATTGGGAAAATGCTCGAATTGTGAAGAGCATGAGTCTCTATTTAGGATGAATGGGGTGGTTCACAAATCTCAAAGTTTTAGTTTTAGGTACTTTGCAGACGCAGGCAAGCATCCCTACAATGGTTTATGCTTGGTTCTTGTTTTTTACGTTATCTCTGCAAGAACCAGAAACAACATTTTCAAAATGAAAACTGAGAAGCCGGGACACAATTCTATGGCAATGAGTGAATTCCACAGCAAATTATGTGGTTGCAGTATCACAGAATCCTCATAGTATGGTATAGATCATTGTACTACAAGGCCAGTGCTGCTTTAGAAAGGCAAAACATAGGACAAGCAAAGTAATAGCAGATATCAATAATTTAACTTCCAAGGAAAAGGCGGTAGCTCAGTCTTGTTGTAAAAAAAGATACTTTGTGAAGTTTTCAAAATTGATAGCTTGATAGTTTCTTAAGATAAATTATTCACAATGGTAAAAGGTTCAAAAAGTAGGTGGCCTTTCATAAAAAAGATGATAGTGGGAGTGAGCAGGGAATGAACGCAGAATTTCCCCCCCCCCCCACAAATGGTAAAAAAACTTATGGAGTATATTACACTGGAAAGTTGGTCAACATAGAATACAAATGAGTTTGAGACACCTGTTCCTATAAAAGGGAAGGGATTTAAGGGTCTGGTTAAATAACAAGTGGGAAGCATTGAGATGGACCAAAAATAGGCAGGTGTGTTAAGGCAGGTGGTGCTTTCCTATTCTTTCATATTGTGTTTTTTTGGTGGGGTTTTTTTGTATTTGAGGTGACTCAAGTTCAGTCCATATGAAGAAAATAGGTGGAATCGGTTGCTGTCCTAGGAAAACTACAGAAGTTGCATAGTCCCTATTGCAATCACCCTCATGGGTTGCTTGAATGGCAATTTTTAAAGGAAGTGCTTTAAATCTAAACGTTTTTAAGCTGTGTAGTTGGCTGCAGCATTTCTCAATGATTGGTCTGTGGGCCGGCGCCAGTCCCCGAGATCTCCCTGAAACAGTTTAGGAAGGAAGCAAGCCATTGTCTGGTATCAAAAAGGTTGAGAAACACGGGGCTGCAGGGATTCCCTTCCTTCACAAAAGTAATGTTGCAGTCAAGATGGTGACTGTTTGACATGATTTTTTTTTTTACTTTTGTAGCTATATCCAGGTCATATGGCTTTCTTTTTCTGTTAGCACTGATCATTTTTTAAACCAGTTTGTATGACCACATTGAATATGAAATTCCACTTATGTGAGGCGGTTCTTTTAATTAGCATGTGTAATTTATATAACACCAACAGCAAATTAGGTGTTTTTCAGACTAGTATGAGGACAGGACATACAAAGAGCTTACAATATAAATAGGCAATACACTGAGTCAGGAAAAGGAAAGGAGAGTAGTGCCAAGTAAGTTTCTTTGTGAGATATTGTTTCAAAATTTGAATCAAACGTTCTGGAGTTGTGTTAAAAAAAATCCCCAAAACACCAAACAAAAACGTGTGATATGTATCTTCAGAGGTAATGTTTAAAGCAGTTTAAATATCATATGCTGATAACATTATATTTTCTCACTGCCATTGTTTATGGTATGTTTAACTTAACTCAACCAGAAGTCTTGATAGTCTAATTGTTTTTTTTAATGATGCAATTTTGGCACTTAGACAATAAAAGAGGCTTAGGTGATTTCAAGCCAATGGTAACCGAGAATATGTGTTGTAGATATGTTAAAGTACCAACTTTCCAGATGACGCCCCCCCCCCCAAACTTTTATAAGTCTGGTTTTCCATATTGCTTGCTTCTGTTTGTGTATTCTCATAGCTGCTTTACATGCCTCCTAACCCTTTGTCAGATTTATTCTGGAGGTTTCAGAAAATTACTTGGTTTTAGGAAATTAAGGATAAAGTACCAAATCTCCATAGTTTATACGATTTTACTCTGATTCTACTCCAGCCACCTCTCCTTATATATTGAGCGATCTCTATATATGAGAGAAAAAATTGCTCAAAAAACAAAGTTTAAAAAAATGTTTTTGTTTGAAGGATGAATTAAATTGTACCATAAGTGCATGTCTTTGCCAACCCACACTGTGCCTTGGCCATAATAACCTGTACTTCTGTATCAGTGCTCTTCTGCCCAAAGTTCTAGCATGCTTCATGGTTAAGGATTGTTCACCTTCCTTTTTGTAACCAATCAGGTTTCTAAAGAGTTTGTTATGGTTATGTTCTGATTTGTGAGTCCCTTTAGAGGAAACCACAGAATTTGTATTTCCTTAAAGAAAATCTTTTTTCGACATGTTGAAGCAAAGGGTTACTCCCAGGACCGGTGCAACCATTAGGCAAACTAGGCAATCGCCTAGTGTGCCAAGATTTGGGTGTGCCAAAAAGTGGTGCCCCCCAATTTTTTTTTACATTTTAACTTGTCTTCTCTCCAACGAGCACAGGCGCTGCCTGGCCACCGTGCAGCGCACAGAGCCGGGGGATGGACTGGCAGGGTGGGGCCCAGCCTGGGCGCAGCTTTCACTGCGGCGGGCAGGGCAGCACTGCGTGCAGTAGCAGATTTACCATGGCGCCAGCTATGGCGTCAGGCCCATGTTCCGAAGGGGCCCCGGCAGCTGCTCTTCTCCATCCCCTGCTCTCCCTTGTGGGAGCAGAAGCTTGGTGCTGGAGCTGCCGGGGCTCTGTCCTGCTTTAACAGGTCAGGCTGTTCCGGCAGCCAAGCTCCCCCCTTCCCCACCTCTTCCCCCAGCGTGCTGGATTCCTGCCTCCCCCTCTCACACCCTCTCCCTCCCTGCCACGGATCAGCTGTTGCCGGGAGAGGGAGAGGGAGGAAGCGGAGAAGAGGCAGGAGCGGGACCTTGGGGAAAGGGGTGGAATCGGGGCATATCCCCTCCAGCCCCCTGCCGTGAGCCGCTTCATCCCCATGACCCTAGCCCACACCCCCAGCCCTCTGCCCTGATTCTTGCACCCCCGCACCCCCCAGCCCCGACCCCTGCACCCCCCCACACCCCCATGACCCCAGCCCTGACTCCTGCACCCCCTCACACACCCCCAGCCCTCTGCTCTTACTCCAGCACCCCCACATCTCCGAGCCCCGACCTCTGCACCCCTCCACACCCCCAGCCCTGACTCCTGCACCCCCTTACACACACCCAGCCTCCAGTCCTGACTCCTGCACCTCCACATATACCCAGCCCCCCACCTCATGCCCTGACTCCTGCATATCCCCACCCCCATCCCTCGCACCAAATGGGAGCTCCTGCACCCCCTCCCACTCACCTGCACCCCTCGCACCGAATGGGAGCTGCCCCAAGTAAGCGCTCCACACCCAAACCTCCTGCCCAAATCCTGAGCCCCCTCTCTCATTCTAGCTCCTGGCCAGACCCTGCACTCCAGCCTGCTCCTGCACTCTAACTCCCTCCCAGACCCTGTACCCCCACCCTCAGCCCGGTGCAGAGAGAGACTAAGAGAATGGGCTAGAACCAGGGAGAAGGTAGGTACCCGCTCTATGTGGGCAGGGGTGGGGGGGGCGCGATACTGTTTACCCCCTCCTCAGCCCTGCTGCACTTGCAGTTTATTCCCGCCCCTCCCTTGCTCCAAGGACCAACCATAGCTCCACCCCGCTGTGCTTTTGCCCCCAGCCCCTGCCTTGCTCCAGTCAGCAAGGACTAATCCTCCTGCCATGACCCACTGTGCTCATCTTGCCCCTGGCCCCTGCCTTGCTCCAGCTGGGGACCAATCCTTCCCCCTCACCATGCCCAGCTGTCAGGGTGGATAAAAATCAATGACTTAAAAAAAATAACCAAAAAATTGGATTTTTTAAATTTAAATTGGATTTTTGAGGGAAAAACTCTCTAAAGATGGTTTTAATTAAGATACATTATATCATGGAATAGGGATTCTAATTCTATAGTATGAGACAATATACTCATGTAATGTTTAAGAAAAGTTTTGTAAATGAGTTCTAATAGTTCATGGATTAGGGACCCAATCTTATGGGGTTCCACAGGCTTCTGTATAGATTATTTAGGTTAATTTTTCTATCTACCCAATGGGACTCAGTGCTCAGCCTAGAAGATACCATCAGAGATGCTTAGTTTTGCAATTCTCAAACTGTGGATTTGTGTCTCCAGAGGTAACATGCCTGTTAACAGCAAAAATGTTTTAAATAAATAAATAATGTATAGAGGTGAGAAATAGCAGACCTCAACTCTATTGTCCCTCTGCAAATTTGTGTACACAGGGTCAACCCCTTACCTCTCTTTAAAAGTGAAAAGTTTCAGAAAGTTCAATGAATAGAAGATTGTTGGGGGCAGAATAGATCTGGACAAGGAGAAGTCGTCTGGAGATAAATGTGAGAAGTGAGGGACATATGCTTTTTTGTTAAAATATTATGTTTGCTGTTGAAGAAAAAAATCCAGAATACTTAACGTTGTTGTTTTAGTTAAGTAAAATAATTTAAATGTCTGTCTGGTTGTGTTCTCCTCATAATACAGCCTGTCAAGAAAATCCTCCAAATATTAATGATTAACCTCTTGAATTGGAGATGGTTCACCACTTCATAAATATCTGCTTCAATTATCTTGGATACATAAAAAAATTCATTTTCGGATATAGCTGTAAAACTCATCTGAAAAGTTTTCAAAATAAATCACTGTTTAAAAATGTATAGTGTGTACCTTCTAAAAATGAAACCTACATCTATCTCTGAGTTGTGAAGAATATGTATTAAGGTTATAACAACCAACAAGAATGCACTTTCATGTAGAAACCCATGATTAAATCAAGTCTTCCTAACTACTGATTTAAGTCATGATTTAAACCAAATCCACCCTGCCTGCTGTGCTCTTGTTCCTGGCCTCTTCATTCCCCAGGAGGGCCCACAAATACGTTTGGTGCTGGGCCCACAAAAAGTTAATCTGGCCCTGGGGGGAGCCGGGCCAGCCCCCTCTGGGGTAGGGATCGCGGGGCCTGGCCTGCTCTGGGGCGGAGCACAGCCCCTGTGGGTCCGCGAGGTGGGCTAGGCTTGTCCCCCTAAGCCGGGACCCTTCATGGAGCAGGACCGTGGCGAGACCAGATAGGAGCTGCAGGCGGGTGGTAGGGGGATGGAGCAGGACTCCTTGCCCAAAGCCTGAGGGTACCTGGGTACCTGCTGCTGCCTCCCTGTGTGCCCCCGCAGCCTTCCCGCTAGTGCCCCAGCCCCCCATAGCGAGCAGCCTTAGAGACCCCTGCCTGCCTCCCTTATTTTACATTTGGCCCAGGACATATTTAAATTTCTTGGGGCAGTTTACCCATCTCAGGATTTCTATGGGAAGTGCTCACCTGGAGCCACAGCTGGTCAATGCAGAGACAAGCAGGCACCATGAGGCATTATAGTTACCAAACATGGAAACCTCCCCCTCTGGGTACTCAGAATATATATATATATATATATGTATGTGTGTGTGTGTGTTACTTCATTTTTCTCTTTGCGCGCAGCCGTTACCCATTCTGACAGGCTGTTTATAATGCTAAATTGACTAGTTTTCGGAGGTTGTCGACTGAGGCTAACTATTTTTGTTGACAGGTTTCAGAGTAGCAGCCGTGTTAGTCTGTATCCGCAAAAAGAACAGGAGTACTTGTGACACCTTAGAGACTAACAAATTTATTAGAGCATAAGCTTTCGTGAGCTACAGCTCACTTCATCGGATGCATTTCACTTCATCGGATGAAGTGAGCTGTAGCTCACGAAAGCTTATGCTCTAATAAATTTGTTAGTCTCTAAGGTGCCACAAGTACTCCTTTTCTTTTTGCGAATATAGACTAACACGGCTGCTACTCTGAAACCTGTCATTTATTTGAGCATAAGCTTTCGTGAGCTACATCCAATGACGTGACCTGTAGCTCACGAAAGCTTATGCTCAAATAAATTTGTTAGTTTCTAAGGTGCCACAAATACTCCTTTTCTATTTTTGTTGAGTTGTTTCAGATCTAAGACTCTGGCAAGTGCTGCTGCATCATTTCACTAATACTTTGTGTCAATTGTGTGTGTATGTTAAGTATTTGAGTGTATATGTTTATGTGCGAATATGTGTGTGTAGGTTGTTGAAATTTGTCATATTGATATTGTCATTGCCACTTTGTACTGTAGTGAAGCAGTATGAGGGGAGGGGAAAGGAAGAGTAGGGGGAGGGAGGCACAAGGTGGAAGTTTTGCCTAGGGCGCAAAATATCCTTGCACCGGCCCTGGTTATTCCCCTTTAACAGGACACTGTCAACTTGAACTTTTTTGAAGCTGATTAAATGTTTAAAAAATTTCAACCAGATTTTTTGAGTATTTAGGGCCTTTTCCTAATGCAGGGCATGGCTTTTTACCACTCTGTTAGCTTTTTGGGGGCCATTCAGAAGTGAGCATATCTTCCAGGAGAAAAGCTTTGGTAAGAGGTGAAGGAAATCCTAGAGGTTTGGGTTCCCCTAGACTGATGTGGTGTATGCTTCTTTGCCTTAAGTATCTCATGCAGTACTCCAGTGTTTGTACCCTGCATTGCCTCCTTTATGATCACAATAATTTCTTTGGGTTACTTCCCCCCAAGGAACTAAATAGAGATTACTAGCCTATAGATGGCTCTGAATACCCACCATTACTATGTAGCTTTTTTGACTTGGTTGAGAGACCAATCTCTCCTTCCCGAGGAAGATGGCTTAAGCTTCCGAGTTCTCTCAAAAGACCTACACCCCTCATCTGTTCCCCTCTTCCTCATCTGCACCCTGCAAGTCTGAGGGCACTGATACCTATGGTCTTGAGTCCTACAGATCTCAATGAGTAGCTCATCATTTTCGTTCCTAGAAAAGCCTAGGGTCTCAGCTCTTTTACATGTCTGGGCTAGCCAACGCTCTCAGAAAAAAGGGGAAAGTTTCTGAGAACGAAAGTTCAAATCACTTTTATCCACAAAGAAATGTTTGTCATTGCAAATATTCCCCTAATTTATTCGTGGAGGAAAGAGAACTCTCTTGATATGCTTTGGATCATTCTGAATCGAGTCATGTAGAATATAAACATCCTAACACTGTTCCCCTCACTAGCTCATCCTTCTCTTGAGGGGCCATCTGTGTCCAGGAAGAAAAGCATGATCTCCTGACTTATGCAGGCCACCTGCATGTTGGGTTGCTTCTCCCCCTAAAGTCTCCTTCCCCAGCTGCTTTCTCTCCTGAATGTGATGATTTGGGGAATTTGTACAACTTATGAATTCTGTGTGAGACTGAGCTTTTGCTTTGTATTTATCTGTACCAGAGCTCATAATATGTGACCTGCAAACTTTTTTCTGTAGCTGATGCAGCTTCTCCTGCTACAGTATAGATCAGGGGTCTCAAACTCAAATGACAACAAGGGCCACATGAGGACTAGTACATTGGCCTGAGGGCCGCACGACTGACCCCTCCCCCGGCTGCCCTGGCCCTGCCCCCACTCCACCCCTTCCATGAGGCCCCGCCCTGCCTCTTCCCACCCCTTCCCTGCCCCCATTCCAACCCTTTTCCTGAAATCCCCACCCCAACTCCACCCCCTCCCTGCCCCCAGGGGGAGCAGGAGGGGTGCAGGGTGCGTCAGGGGGCTCAGGGTAGGAGGTCGGGGTGCAGGGTGCAGCAGGCAGCTCAGGGCAGGGGGTTGGGGTGCAACGGGGGGCTCAGGGCAGGGGGTTGGGGTGCGGGGTGCAGCAGTGGGCTCAGGGCAGGGGATTGGGGTGCAGCAGGGGGCTTAGGGCAGGGAGTTGGGGTGCAGGGTGGGGGTCAGGGTGCAGGGTGGGGGTCAGGGCAGGGGTTGGAGTGCAGCAGGGGTCTGGGGTGCAGCAGGGGGCTCAGGGCAGGGGGTTGGGGTGCAGGAGGTATGCGGGGTGCAACAGGGGGCTCAGGGCAGGGGGTTGGGGTGTGGGATGAGGCAGGGGGCTCAGGGCATGGGGTTGGGGTGCAGGAGGGGTGTAGGGTGCAGCAGTGGGCTCAAGGCAGGGGGTGTGGCCGCAGGAGGGGTTTGGAGGGCGGGTCCGGCCCAGCGTGCACCAGGGACTCCAGAAAGCGGCTGGGACCTGGAGGAGAGGGGACATGGGTCTGTGTGTTGTCCTGGCTGTGCCTCCAGGCACCACCCCCGAAGCTTCTATTGGCTGTGGTTCCCCATTCCCGGTGAACGCCGGGCCGGAGCCGCTCTAGGTAAATGCTGGGGAGGCTGCGGGGAGCTGGTGGGCTGCAGAAAATAACCTCGTGGGCCGTGTGTTTGAGACCCCGGTATAGATGAACTCCAGGAAGTCCTGGCTTGGATCTGCTGAAGTCAGTGGTGATTGCCCTGATGCTATACTGGGGTTTTCTCCTCCCTACTCCCACGGAGGAAAAACACACCACCAGCATCTCTTTCTGAAGTGTAGTGGGAGAAAAAATTGGCTTTCCCCCAAACATTACACTATTTGTAGTCCTTTCAATTCCTGCTTGAAAATTGCATCCTCTGATCTAATTGTATTTTATGTTAGAAATGGCAGTTTTACTTTAAAAAAAAATACTGTTATCCTGCCCTGTTGCATAATGTGTGTATGCACTGGGGGGCGGTACACACAGAGTGATTTGATATAGATACAAAAATCTTCCAAGTGCCACTTTGGGCACATTACATACCAATAATGCTAGTATCCCCAGCCTATATAATTCTAATTTATACATTGAAAAATATACTTTTTATTTTTTGTAACTGTCTTTAGGTTTTATAGCTTAATGTTCAATGCTTGCTTTGTTTTTCCTCCTACAGTTTTATCAGTAGCCCGCACTAGGTAGTGGAATCAATAAATAATACTAGTGCCAGCTTTTACCTCCTACATAATTGTTTATGCTGTACAAAAATAACACCTATTCTAGAGATAAACATTTACTAATTAAATAAAAAGTATTGAGCTACACTCTTATTCTGCAAAAAGAATGCTGTCGGACCCTGCATGGTATGAATTTAATTAGAGAAGAGATTATTTATTATAATTTCCTTATAAAGTAAGGATATTGTATACTTGTAAATTTGAAACACATGTTAATACTGAAGCTGTCTCTTTCCCTGTCTATAGCATCTTTTACAACCCTTACTTTTTAAAGTTTCAAACAAGTAAAGAGTAAATGCACGAATGATCTTTTAAAAGTTCAGCTGTATTCCTCTTCTCTGGCTTATCTTTTCAGTGGCTCTCGGTTAGGTTCCCATGTTAGTTATTTAGATACATTTTGATTTTCCAATAAATCACTATACTGCTGGAGAATTTAATTTGATTTCTATAAAGTTCTCTGAGTTAGACAGGAGATAAAAGAACAAAGAATATTCTCTTCTCATTCAGTCTTTTTATAGTAGCATATATAGTATTCTTCTCTTAGTGGCACACACATGTCAGAGAAGAGCATTATTTTTTCCTTTTTGTAGATTAAGTCCTCTTCTCTGGCTAATTAAATCGTTTCTTTCTTTGCCATGGAATTTTAAGATTCTTTCTTTCTTTCTTTCTTTCTTTCTTTCTTTCTTTCTTTCTTTCTTTCTTTCTTTCTTTCTTTCTTTCTTTCTTTCTTTCTTATTAGCAGCAGCAGGTTTTGGGAGATGGCTGCAATTAACTCGGCCTTAAATCCATGGTCAGAAAGCTCTGTTGCAGAGTTTCTTGCTGAAGTACTCTATGAAAAAAGCAGATCTCCTTCAGTGAGATCCAGTAACCTCAGATTCAATTTTCTTGCTCTGTCCCCCATGTCTTCCAATTTTTTCCTGGATTCTCTAGCAATTTTAGTTGATTTTACTAGTTTGAGCTTGAGCCGGAGCACTGGAACAATTTCTATAGTGGGGGTACTGAGATCCATTGAACCAATCTGTAAACCTTGTGTATAATGGAAACAACTTCAAGCCAGGAGGTGCATCAGCAACCTCAGCACCTCTATTTCCAGCACCTATGGCTTGAGATGAAGATTCTGTGTCTTCAGTGCCCTCAGTTTGGCACTCCACCTATGAATTTCTTTCTTGGAACTTCTCCATGCCATTTTTAGTATCATTTATTGTTTTATGTGCAGAAATAATTTAGTCAGCAAGGAGATTTATGCCCTTCTGAACTTCCTTTAGAAAAGTGCAGCTTCTATGTTTCCCAAGTGGGCCTCCCTAATCTATGGACAGGGCTTGGACAACCTGTAAGAGGCCAATTCAGTATCAGAACAAGATAGTGAACTCAGATATAAATAATTTTTATCTTTTTGTTTTCCCACCAAATCTGCTTCCTTACATTATTAGAAGTTTTTGTATTTTGGAGGTGTCAGTGGGGATCAAATCAATCCTATTGATGGATTTCTGGTCCTGTTGGGAAGATTTATCAGCCCTCTTCTGTCTTATGTCAGATGACTTCTATTGCTACTTCACATTTTTATATCCTCATAGTTTCAAAAATTTGGGTATTAGTAAAGTTTTTCTTGCAAGACTTGCTCAGAGGAGGTAGTAACAATTCACTTCTATATCTTAAAGGAGGAATTTTTAAAATGTTTAAATTGTTGCTTAACTCATTTATATTAGCCCCTTCAGTTTGTACATTTCATTACATTTGCTGTGAGACCTAATAATATTTATGACAAAGTTCCTATGTCCCATTATACATAAATAATATTTTCTAGATAAAAAATTAAAATAAATCACACCATGAAATGATATGCAAAACTCTGTAGCTTAAATCCTAACCTGCTGGTGACCTTCAAATTATGTCTTCATTTCTTTATCAGAACAGATGTTAAAGGGGCAAGATCCTGTGTGTGTGTGTGTGTGTATGCATAGAGAGAGAGAGAGTGCGCACGCGCTCAGGACCTTGTATATATATAATTAGTAAGCAACTCTAGAATGGATTATGTTAATTTTGATCTTAGAGACAGGTCAAAACCTTCCAGATGAACTAACTGTGCTCTGATAAGCTGATTTGTATAATTTAAATAAAAACCTTTTATATGATTTTGATGCTATTATAGACTTATTCCTCCTTAGAAGTCTCACCATGTGGCCCTCTTGGACATTATTTTAAAAAACAAAAAATCACCCACCCACACATCCACCAAAAAACCCTTTGTATTGAAAACATTCTACTTGCTTTATATAAAATAAACAGAAGGCAAATATACAATAAAGCAAAGGCTCCTAATTTACACTTGAAACCACTTTGTTTGCAGTCTACTGAAAGCAGTTGTGTTCTTGGAGAAAGAACAATTTTTTTCCCCATCCTTTGACTATAATGAATTCAACCATCTTGAGTTGAGAGAATTTACAGCTGAAATGGTTTTTGCTCATGAATTTACCAAAGTTTTCGTACTATTATTTTGAAGTAACATTTAAAATTACCATAATTGAAAGAGATGTTTTTTTCGAGTTTTACTTTGTACATTTGAAATAACTGTGTGTATGTTAAATTTTCCATAATGTAGTCAGTCAGTCAGTTTCCTTGTTGATTGATTGTATGGGGCTTATAAGGAGAAAGACAAGCTAAAGCTACATCTCAAACAACTAAAATTGAACTAAAGGGGTTATCTTGCATATACGCTAAGAAAAAGATTGCATTTAGAAAACATGTATTAACTAAGCCTGACCTAAACTTGACCCCTTTTCCTTCTTGACTAGGAAGTTTCTGTGTCACTTACTCTTGAATTACAGAAGTCAGGAGTCAGGATTTAGCCCAAAATAAATGTTTTTTAAATGTATTTTTAAATAGCTTCCATGCTGAGTGGTTGGCAACATTTTTGTTGAGAGAACAATTTATTGTCATACCTGCTAATATAGTAGGCTGTCTCATATCGTATATTTTGTATGTTTCCTATGCCTCTCGATAACTTTAAAATCCTGCGTAGCCCTGGGTTTTAACAGTTCATGGTGTTTATAAGTCTTTCTGTTTCCTGCTTTTTCAAAGCTCTGCAGTCTTTGAGAGTTGTTCTGTTTTTGTTGTGATTAATTTTTTGTGGGGTAAAATCTTCAGAAGTGCCCAACTCCCATTTTGAAAAGTGACTTAGGCATTTAGGGGCCAGTCACTTTTTGAAATGAGACTTAGGTTGCCAAGTCACTTAGGCACTTCTGAAATTTTACCTAGAGCCAAACAATCCACAAGTGTGTTGAACAAGTAAGTCTTTGGCTCTCAAGAGCTTGCAGTCTGTGTGAGAGCTGAGAAGAAAGATTATTAAATGAAAAATGTTAAATTCCCCACAATATTAATATTTTTACAGTGATCTCCCGCTGAAGATGAAAAATGTTCATGGTATTTCTCCTCTATAAGAGCATGTTGCCATGTATAGTTGATATTTGAACATTTAACAACCCTCTGTATCAAACTTATTTGAATTTTGTTTTCTTGGATTTTGCACTATCCTACAAGGGTATTGAAGAGTTTAAATGTGGGAAGAGTTTTTGCATTTTTACCTGTGGGGCAAGAGATAAAGAATGCAGTTAAAAAAATGTATTAAACACTGGCCAACTGGAGACCTAGGGTTCAGTTCCTTGCGACGTTCAGTTCCTTGGAATGTTCTGTAGAGGAACATGGATTTGATGTGTTACACAGGTATCATACTCAACCCCACGAGGAGGGGAGCATTTTGTGGTGTTCAACAGGAACCTCTCTGTCCAAGTAAGGAGCAGGGCTGACAGTTTGCAAAGTGAACATGTTGGCTGTGGGGGTGAATGGAAAGTATGGGGCAACTTCTTGGGCTCTAATGAGAACAGATTGGAAACTTTTTGAAAAGAGAGAGAGGTTGTAATAATTAGCACTTAGCGCTTTATGTGTTCAGAATGTTGTACAAAATAAAATGAAAATGAACAAAGCCATCTATTTCTAATCTAAAAGGCGTACACTGCATGTTGCATCTGAGGGGTTTCTATTGTTTCCTTAATTTAGTACCACATTATGCAGGGGAATTTTTTTTGACTACTTGGCACTCTTTATTTTGCATCTCTGTCTCTGTATATTAGGTCTCCACAGATTATAGGCTCTTAATGTAATGAAGAATTTGGATAGATAGCATGGAATTGCTTGAGTTTTTGAAATATCAAGCTAATCGTAAAAAGAGGCATTTAATGACTTTTTCCCTATTATTTTAAGTCTGTGATTTCCTAATTAACATTATATTAAAATCCGTACATCATTTAAAAGTCCATTGTGAGTAATTTTTTGTTATTGTAACTTGTTGGCCTAGACTATAGCAAATTTAGATGAGTGCTTGTCCTTATTTAAAAAAAAAATTGTATTCTTGTGGATAAGACTGCTCACTTGGAATACAAGTTTGGGAGTTCAAATTATCATGGTTGTACATCATTTTCAGAAACAAATAATCATTTTTCTTTTAATTTGATATATGACAAAAATTCTCAATTTATTTTTCTAAGCAAAAAAAAAAACTACATTAATAGTTGATGAAAAATAAGTGAGACATATAAAGATGCAATATTTTTAAAAGGAAGACTGTTGAAATGGGTTAGCTGTCTGAATATCCTTTAAAAAAATAGTTAAGGCTAACTTGCTCTCCCCTAAATCCTTTAAGGTCATAAATCCACTTACATGAAGTGAGAGGGGTAAAAATCCTAATTTTGTCTTTTAAAATTTGACCTGTTAAAGGAATACAGTTAGCATGAAATTCACATTACAGTACTTTCTGAACAATTTTTGCCTGCTATTATTACAAATCATATCTGAGGTCAGATCTTGCAAACATGCACACTTTATTCACAAGTAGTTTCTTTTTAAGTCAGTGTGGGGGACTATTCACATAAATAAGGGTAGTTATGTACAGATGTGTTTGCAAGGAGAGAAGCCTTAAGATAACTGTAACTGAAAGATTAGAGAAAAGTATATTTATCAGTTTATTTTGTGCACTGACTGTCACTTTGAGTATAATCCATTTCACTGCATTTCCCATAGACAATCCATTTTTCTTACTGTTTATGTGGGGACTTAGCGGCAACTGAAATTAGTATTAAATCCATTTTTAAAATTTATTACATTTCTGTTTGAGTTTTCCTTTAAACTCAGTTACCTTACATGAGATTTCACACTGTGTTTAACTATTAATATACTGTAAAACATCTTACATGATTCATGTAAAACATCTTCAACAGATTTTTCCTCTTAATGGCTAACATAAATTGTGAAGTGTTTTTTTCTTGTACAGCATACTTCTGCTGTTTCTGCCACAAATGTGCTGCAAGTCTCCATTAACAGAACTAGTTTTTTTAAATGTACAGCACTGTACATTGCCAAAGCATAAACAGATTCATGGCTTGCAGCAAAAAAGTGCATTGTTGAACAGAATATTCATGGAGGAAAAAGGTGGTGTACATATAAATGTATTTCTCCAAGGATGGTGAGGCAGATATGTTTAGGAGTAATCCTTTATTTGTGATTTTTTTTAATTTGTGGGGTAGGCACCCCAGCACTGGATGGGTACTCACCACTGTATTTTAGAAAAACAAAAAGAAATTAATAAAAATATGGTTATTAGCGATGAGACAATAAATTAAGCTAAATAAACAGAACTAACTAGATTTTATTATAATATTAAGATCCCAGTTCTTCAAGCTTTTGTGAGTAGTACAAGGGGTTAGTTTGAGCAGAACAGTTTCTACAGGTGGAGCCTAATTTTGTACTTAAGAGTACTTTTAACTGTTTTGAAAATGACTGGATTTCAAATTGACAGGGTCACTTTGGCTAACTTTTTATAACTCAAAAAATTAGAAAAGCTTGTCTCTTTCACCAAAATAAGTTGGTCCAATAAAAGATATTAACTCACCCACCTTGATTTTCTAACTAAACTAACATCTTTCTAAGACTGATCTTTTTTTAAACATAACTCCTTTGTAAGTATAAAATGCTTTAATCATATACTGTATATTGATATGTATGATTCTGATGGCTTACAGAAGCAAAAATAACAAAGCACGCTTCCTTAAAATTTAATAAGATGTCTTTATAACCTGTTTTTTAAACTCTTTACAGATATTATTCTGCTTTAAAAACAATGGAACAGTTAGAAAATATGTACCTTCCTAGAGTTAGCCAATATCGTTTTTGCCAAATAATGATAGAAAACCTTCCAAAACTGCGTGAAGAAATTAAAGAAATTTCCATGTCAGACCTCAAGGACTTTTTAGAGAGTATTCGAAAACATTCTGACAAAATAGGGGAAACAGCAATGAAACAGGTAAGTTACATAAAATAATTTCGTTCTTGTGAAAAATTATTGAATTATGTTAGACATAACATCAGTGTATTAATCTAATTTATTTATTATTTATTTTTAATCTCTATGTATTTATTGTACAAAGAAAAGGAGTACTTGTGGCACCTAAGAGACTAACAAATTTATTGTTAGTCTCTAAGGTGCCACAAGTACTCTTTTTCTTTTTGCGAATACAGACTAACACGGCTGCTACTCTGAAACCTACCATTTATTGTACAGATACTTAAAAATATGCCTTTTTTCCCTTGCGCTCCTCTTTCTGATTTTTTCTGTTTTTCTCTTTTTTTAAAAAAAATTGAGCACATGGGATAGCAATATTCATTTAAAGCAGCTCAAAAGTCAGAAAATGGTGTGTTTTGGAAAAATAATGATCAGCAGATTTATTCTTTTTTTTTAAACACAAAAAATATAATTTCAGAATTTCTAATTGCAGGATGAAGTGTGAATTTTGTAGATAGTGAATGTCTCCTTCCCCATATGTTATTTCAGCAGAATAGGAGACTATTACAGTTTAAGTCATAAACCTATTTAAAAGTAACTGAGGCCCCAATGCTGTGAACCCTTAAGCCTTGAATATCATTAGCAAAATGAGATGCTTTTTTCAGTTGAATTAGCTAACTTGATTTAGTTAGTGTGACTTGAAACACCCCTTAACACCTATGTCTACACTTCTAGATATACGTTCATCTAGGCATGAAGCCATCAGCCCATAGGAAACTCCTAGTGCAAAATGCTACAATGCATCTCCTCAGCAGCACAGATTACCGTGATCACTCAAGCCTGTCCTCTGCTCCATGTAGTGGCTTCCCATAGAACACTGAGTCAAATGTAAAGTCTCAGTTCTTATCTTCAAGGTTCTCAGTGGCCTGGGCCCAAGATATTTAAAAGATTGCATAAAGCTCAGGGATGAGGACTGTGGTCAACAGCTGTGTAATTTGGGCTCAGTAATGCTTTCTTCCACTGGTAAAGGTCATCTGTGTAGGAGAAAGCTTTCTTGCAGGCTCTTCTGAAACTGTGGAATGAACTCCCACTGGAACTGTGGACCTTCACAAACATTCTGCTCCAAGTGCAAGGCATACTTTTTTGACTTTGCCTTCTCTAACAAACACACAGCAGCTTGTACATTAAAAAAAAACCCAACCCAACAGCAACAATAAAAAAAAAAACCCCTACCAAAACAAAAAACTTTACTGCACACGTTTATTTTTTCCCCCGAAGAAAGGATGAGAGAGAAGGAATCATACTTGACTGATGTTAGTCATGTTATTTGATTACTAGAAGGTACTCGGATATTATGGTTATGAGGGCAGTATGTCTACACTGCATTGTAAACCTGGGTCTGTGGGGCATGTACTTGTGGATTCTGTTTCCAAGTCTGCACTTGAGTGTCTGTGCTGCATCATAAATCTGGATTTACAGTTGCTGGACCTGGGTCTCACAGCTGTGCTAACATGTCCATACTGCACTACACAGACCTTCTGATTTGGGTCTGTGGCTTGAGCTATGTCCACAATGGTGAATATCAAGTCTCAGTGAGACTCGGGCTCAGACCTGCCCTCCCGGGTGGGTCCAAGGACCCAGGTCCTGAATGATTGCCAATCAGAGTCCGACAGATTTGTGGGTGGATGATAGGCGGCTCTCGGCTCAAACCTGAGTGGGCCCGGGTTTAAAATGCAATGTAGAACAGAACAGATATTTTTGACTTGATGTTAATTGATTACCAGTTAACTTAAAAGAGTTAACGTGTTTGTAAAGCTAATATGGACACTTACCAAACATTTTTCCAGATTACCAGAATTTGTATTTTATGCAAGGCTGAGCCAGCAAATGTATTAAAACTACAATTGCCATTTCTTCACTACAATTTTAACATGTTTAAAATACACCTTCTTTCCTAGTGTAAACACAGTTTAGCATCTGTACAACTGTGTTGGCGAGTCGAACATAACCAGCAGATGCAATTGTAGAGGTATTAAACTGTGGCTACGCTAGGGCTTCGTCTTCACTTAGGGAAAAATAGGTGTATTCTTAACTTGAGTTAACCAACTCTAGGTAAAATCCTAGTGGCTACAAGGCATTTTTTAGTTTTTCACACAAGTTAGCAGATCAAGTTAAAGTCTAGGTTCCATAATGCTTTTGAAACTTTTCATATATATTTAAAAACTCTTAATCTGTGCTGAGTTACATACTGTACGTTATAGTTTTTTAAAGCCCCACACGTTAGTCTTTCCGTGTTCTGAAAGAGAGAATATTTGTTGAGCTATTTTATTTTTATGAAATAAATTAAAACATTTCTAAATCTCATTTGCAGTACAGATATAATAAGTGAGAAGTTCCTAGTTATGGTTCTAATGGGAAATTTTGTCACACAAACTTTTGTAAAAAATTGTCCTGTTTTTCAGCAAAATTTAGACCAGATTTAGTTTCCAGTTTACTGATTCTCTGTTGAAAGCCAGTTTTAGTTTTGTATTTAAGATAGTGATGAGCAAACAACAAAACGTGTGAAGGTCCAATTTAAACAAGCATCCAAAATTTCATATTCTTATTGGAAGCTTATCCATACAATATGAATCTTTGAGACTACAACTCCCAGAGCCTAAAACTCACTTTTCACATACACATGATTCACTTTACTTACTAAACACTCTGCCTGCATTGTCTTTTTGGGTGAAAAGGGAGATGGAAACTAAGGAACCTTTTCCCATCTCTGATGAGTATCCTGCCTCTTAAGAAGGAAACTTGAGGCTGCTACTCACCTCCAGCTGTGTAGACCTCAAAGGTTGCTGAGCCCACTGGTTGGTTAGCTTTCTTTTCAGAGGGAGGCCCAACGTTATATTATCCTTACCTGTCCCCATCATTGGGTCTTCCTCAGGATGTTGGCCAGGCAGTTTTCTTTCCTTTTATTGACCTCAAAATTCCACTCTTGGTTTCACTTATCAAGATGTGGCTGAACTTCCAACTCCGGTACTGTGGTGCTGCAGGTCCTAGTAACCCCTCCATTAACTTCCATTTATCTGGTCACTTTGAAATGTAAAAGGGACTTGTGAGGTTTGTAGCCCTCAGTGAGGTGCAAAATTATAATTTCCTAGAGTAGGTAAGATCCTTTCCTCCTTGCAATATTACTGTTTTTTGTGGGAATAGAAGGAGAATTGTTGCACATTGACATTCCTGGTTCCTTTGACATTTTAAAGCAATGAGCCTAGTGGAACCCAAGGAAAGGGATTACTGTGTCCTATTGCACCAGATCAGGGAGATCAGTTATCTGGTCTCTTATGATGATTAATAAGACATAAAGGTGGTTTTGAGATTGGGGAGGGAAGATGACAGCCCTAGCTCCTCTCTCAGGTACCACCAGTACTGGGAGGAAAGAGCAGATTGCTGGCATCTCCTGAAGGAGAGAGACTGCTAGAGGCAGGGAGTGGACTGTCCAGCAACTCTTCCCAACCTAAAATAATCTGCCACTTCAACAAAGAAGTAGCAGTGGTTTGGTGTGTGATGTGGTGATTGCAATAGGTAAGTTATTAACCAAACATTTATGATCCTTTAAGTTCAGTTTGGGCTGGTTATTTTTTTCAAGCTGGTTTGCCCTTCTGTAATTTAAGCTTCTTAATTCTGTTTTTAGTATACTGGGCATTCTCTTTTGTCTTACAAAAGCAACAATTCTGTGTAAAATGTAGCTATGGTGTTATGGATGAAATATAATTACAAGATTATACTGAGTCACATTTTCATATTTCTTGTACTAGTAGAAAGAAGAGACATAAAATAAGTTCTAGATTTCTACATATGATTCTTCTCAGTTAAACTAGGCCAAAATCTGTCTAGTTGGAGACAGCAAACTCTATAATAATTTTATTATATTTAAATATTTGTCTTTTATATGCAGTATCTGGTTAGTAACATAATCACATGATAATTTTATGATTATTTCTTTAAAATTACATTTTGAGACTTTAAAAAAAATTGGTGAGGTTAATCGTTGAACTCATTGTAATTGCAAGTTGATTAAAGACATAATCTTCAGTATTTGCATGACATGTATGCCTTGGAGTTATACTGATCCGTGCCCACTAAAATAAATACATGCCAACTGCATACAACACTACAGTCTGCCTTTACAGTCATAGCGTATATTCAGTTCTGTGATGATTAATGAAATTTGCAGTCTCTCTCTTTTGATATTAAATATATGTCTTGCTAAAACAGGCACAGCAACAGAAAACCTTTAATACAGCTCTTCAGAAACAGAATAATGTAAACTATGGGAGGAATATGTATGTAATTAATGGCAGAGTTCCAGAACCCAAGTATGAAATTACATCCAAGCGAACACTTGAGGAAGAGGATGAACACGAAGAAGAGGTAACTTAGTATTAAGTCAATAACATTTATTTAAAGTGAAGTCTATAGCATTAATTGAATATTTCTGTTGTACAAGTGTAGGCCTTTGGTCCTACAATAAGCTCAGCATGGATAGGGTTCCCCCACTGAAGTCCACAGGGCTCTGTGAAGGAAAAAAGGATCCCCCTCATGGAGAAGTTTGCTGGATCAAGGTCTTGAAAAGAAACAAATCAAGATGTTAATTATATTCATGCTACTTGTATAACAATTTTATGGACATTAATGTGAATATAACTTGTAATTCTATAGAGTTCAATCATAACTTATCACTTACTGTACCATATCTAGTCACTGTATATGATATGTAATCTGTTAGAATTGTCTGACATGTGAGAATGTTCTGCCACTGCTGTAGTCATTATGCTTCTGTGTTTTTAGTGAATATTAACCTGTTAAAAGAACAGTTCTTTGAGTACTGGTCCCTATCTGTATTCCATTGTGGGCATACATGCACACCATCATCTGAGGCTGGAGTGTCCCTCAATCCACTCCTGCACAGTTCTTCTGGTCCTGCTGTAGACCAAGAGTGTAAGTGGCCGTGTGGACTGACTACCTCTCCAGTTTCCTTCTACCACCCATGATGTAAGATGGAAAGCTGCAGTGTCCAAAAAACTTGCTTCCTTCACAGATTACCTGTAAATATTTATAAAATGTATAGATTAGTAGTTTTAATAGGTAACAGTTAGTATAGCTAGAATTGGAAGCTCCCCCCAATCCATACCCTCTGGGGCAATTATTATGCCCTGGATCCAGGGCTTCAAAAATCACGCCTCAAGCCCGCTTCAGAATGGTTACACTGACAGCCGTAGTCTCATCGCTGAGGGAAGGAGACTGGTTCACAGTACTTAACATGAAAGATGCCTATTTCCATATAGACAGCCATCTTTCACATAACATCTAATCACACAGCTTTGTTCAGTTCAAAAACATCAGCTCAGGCATGTCTCAGTCTCTTAGACCCCGTGGCTGCCTGCACATATGTAACACCATTTGCAAGGCTTTGACTTCATGCCTTATAAACCTGGCTCAAGAGAGTATACATCCCTTGCTGAGACAGCATGAAAAAATGAGTACCTGTCCCTCAGAGAGTACAGGGCTTGCTAAGCTGATGGGAAAACAGCTTCTATGTGCATATGGTAGTCTCTTTCACTCCATCTCCACCACAGAAGGTACTAAACACAGATGCCTCCCTGTTGGGCTAGAACACCACCTACCTGGATGAACATACATTACGGAGTACATGGACTGTTTGAGAGTCCAGGATACGTATAAACCTTTTTGAACTATGAGCAATCCACAGAGCTTGTGAACATTGTCGTCTATACATTTCAGCAAGACATGTGCAAGTACGATTCAACAGCATGTTGATGGTATTATATATCAACAGACAAGTGGTACAGGGTCCACCACACTATGCACAGAACCCTACAGGGCATCAAATGGCCAGATGATTGCGCCCAAATGGCCCAGACAATTCTGGTTCTACAGCATTTTCCACGTGTCAGCGGAACCATACAGAGCAATTAAATTCTTCCCAGACACACTAACCCAGAATGAGGACAAGGTACTGCACCCCAACTCAGTATCACTCAATCCCCACAGCATCATGCTTTGTGTTCTGTGCCCATCCAAACACCGAAATAACATATTCAGAGGTTATTCAAACCATCCTCAACAACAGTAGAAGGGAGTCCACAAGAAGGTGCTATGTGCCAAAGTGAAGAAGAATCACAATCTTGTGTTAGCAGCAACAATTAACCCAAAAAAATTTGGACATTCTCAGCCTTTTGAAATATGAACTTTCCCTTAAGATCCAGGGCTTCCTGTTAGTTCCATCTATGTTCATCTGGCGGTTGTTAACACCCCACCCCAGTCGACAACCATTCCATTTTCTTACATCCAGTTATATTTCCCTTCCGAAGTGGACTGATCAGAACCTTTCTCCCCTCCACATAACAAAATCTACACCAGCATTGGACCGTAGTTTAGTCCTGGCACCATTAACAAAGATTTGTTTGAATCAATGGCCTCATGCTCTTACTCATTTTTCTATGAAGGTTGCATTCTTCATCATGATAATCAGGGATCCTAGAAATCTGTTTTCTGTGGAAAAACACGGAATTTGCATTTTTACAGAGAATCTTTAGTTTTTCTATTTTGTAAAAACATACATTAACTATTAATTAAATTTTACTGAAAGTACCAGTGTTACTTATTCCACTGGTGCCCAACCTTATTACACAGGAGGGCCACATAAACCTGATCACAACCTTGTGTGGGCCAAACAGATTCTGCACATTTTAATAAGATTTCCACTGTCAGTGGGAGCCCTGCAGTCCGTGGTTGACAGTAGCAGCTTTATTCTTTGTGCATTTAAAAAAAAATTCTGAAAATATAGAATACAGGCATAGAAGTATTTGGCATATGTAAGAACAACAAATTGGAATTCTGTAAATTTTATTTTATTATAATGATTGATGGCACTGGTAGGCTTCGAATGTGCTTAAAAATTGTAAAAATATCAGTAAAACATTGTGTTCAACTGATTAACTATATATTGTGGCTAGGGAAACTAAAGTTCAGCATTTCATTGCAATCACAGAAAAACATGGATTTTAATGATTTTTTTTTATCAGAGAATTTTGGTTTTTTATCACGCAAAACTAGGATCCCTTGTGATAACATCAGAACAGAGAGCCCTGATGGCTGACCCTCCTTATACTATCTTTCATAAAGAGAAGATTTCACTGAGGTTAAGCCCCAAATTTATGATTAAGGTGATCTTAAAATTTAATTTAAACCAGACGATATCAGGATAGACAGGAGCTTCACACTTTAGATGTGCAAAGAGTAGCTAGAACAAAATATTTTAGAAGATTCCCCAGACTGTTTCCATCCCTTTTGGAATGCATGAAAGGTGAGGCAATTTCTGCTACGGAGAGGGTCCAAAGGGAACTCCAGTTGTATCCTGCTATGTTATGAACTGGCCAGCATCCCTCCTCTGCAAGGCGTCAGAATCTACTCCACTAAAGCACAGGCAGTGTCAGTGGCTTCTCTGAACTAGGTGCCTCTAACTGAGATATGTTACTTGGAGTTCAGTCCACATCCTCGCAAGACATTATGGTTTGGTACCGGCCTTGGTATCTGGTGCTGCAGTGGGCTCAGCAGTCTTCCAATCGATGAATTCTATGAGGTCCTTGCACCCTCCTCTATAAGGAACACTTCTTGTTCGTCACCCACAGTGGAATATAGATAGGGACCAGCTCTCGAAGAAGGATGAGAGGTCAGGTTCAGGTCTGTAACTTGAGTTCTTTGAGATGGATCTTGTTGGGTTTGTGGTAGAAAAGGAAATTGGAGAGGCAGTCGTTCTATACTGCCACTTATATCCTCTGTCTACTGCATGAGAAGAACAACTGCACAGGAGTGGCTTGAAGGACACTCCTAGCAAAAATGTTCTGGTCTCTGACGCATGATGCTCATGCTCGTGCTCAGCCATGGTGGAATGCAGATAGGGATCACGCATCTCAAGGAACTCAAGTTACAGAAAGTTGAGTAGCCTCTCCTTTCAGCTACTATGTACTCCTTTTTCATGAGTTTGGTCTTCTAATGAAGCATGAAGGATTACACCCTAAATATTATTTCCTGAAAATAGTGAATGAAGTGTCTGTTTTCTAATATGAAAAAAGGAAGTTCTAATCCTGTAATGGAAAAAGGGGAAAACTTGAACATTTAATCTATCCTTCTGTGAGAAAACCAACATTTTGATGAGACCTGAAGTTAGTAGTAAAAGAATGCTACAAGCCATTCAGGCATATTTTTTCTACCACTTGTCCATTAAAACAGTGGCTTTGAGTGCCTATAAAATCTACCAACAGAGCTGACTCTTACTGACTGACTGGCTTGAGTCTCTATTTACTGTGGTCCTGTGTTTCAACCCACAGTTTTTGCCTGAAGTGATGTCAGAATTCCATGTTCACCAGTCTACTAACCTCCCAGTATGCTTTCCTAACCTCAGGAATTATTGGAGGAAACTAGGATGCACAAATTGGATATTGAAAGGGCACTAAATAATAATAGTGATATAACAAAATCCTTTTATTAGTCTCCATAAATATATTTTGGTTGCATTTGGCTCCGCCTTGGACTTGGCTTGAATTTCTTTTCAAGATTGTCTAAATCAGTTTGACTGATAATCAAAATACTTATGAACTAGAAGGTACGACATACCCCAAGGTCTAAGAGCTCACTTGATCTTTGAAATATATAGGACTCTAATTGGAATTCCATTCATGCAGTTAGGCTACACTACTTTTAACTTAACTGCAAAGTATGGTGCCTATTTTGGGAGAGCAGAACTATAGTTTTAAATACTCTGCCCACCTTGTGGGATTTATGATTGCCAGTCATTCTCCAAAGAGTAAGGATCTAAAGAAGCAATTCTCAAAAGAAAAAGGAAAGTTACTCCATCATAACAAAAGTTCTCAAAGTATATTGGTTTTGTAGCTCCACTCTTTCTCCAACTTTTTCAAAGTCTAGTGTATGGAAATGAAGGTAATTGGAATTACAGCCTCTTTTATCATAGCCTTGCTCCACATGTTTGGATCCATGAGGAGGTGCTCATGTAGCTTCAGTGTTCACTGCTTTGAAGATAGGTCTCAGCTCAAGATGCTGAGGCCCATGGATCCCAAGAATGTTGAGCTGTAGTAGCAATGTACTTCAGACTGGTCACTGGTGATCAACCTTCCCATTTGGCCAACTAACTTTAAAATGAGGCCAGTTCCTTAGCTTTATCCTCACATTCATGTTAAGCAAAATAAGATGTCAAATTTACTGATCAGTTTGTGAGACCAGTTCTGTTCCTAATGCACCAAGTTATGAGACTGATTGATTTTTTTTCCTCCTGCAGGTTTTGACTGCTCATGATCTTGTAGATTTTTCTCCTGTTTACAGATGTTTGCATATCTATTCAGTTTTGGTATGTACTACTATGACTTAAAATAATCAAGAACGGTTATATTTTTAAAAGTCTAAATATCCTTTTTCTTACCTTTTGCACTTTGCCAATTTCCAAGTGAGCAAACGCATGTGAACATATTTCATCAGAGTCCAACTATGTTGAACCAGATGAAATAGATCTGACACTGGTACACTCAGGACATTTTTGTATGGTTTATTTTTATAGGCCTAACAGTGTAGCAGTTAGGTAATTACATAAACATTTTTAAAATCACACAAGTTATGTATGCCTCAATAGATAGTGACACTAAAAGTTCCAGTCCTTTAACTGTTCCCAATGTTCCTTAATACCTAACTGTTTAAAAAAATAGCAGAGTAAAACATAAAATAAAAATTTGTCCTAAAACTCTCGACACTCGGGTTCTGGTGGACCACCAAGCAAGTGCCGAAGACTGAGAGACGCTTGCTACCAAACTCATAAGCGTTTTACACAAGGAATCAACAGCACAGGCCTGACAACACATCCCAGCTGCTGTGGGAAAGTAAAAAATGATGGGCAGTACACAGGGTAACCAGGGCTAAAAAGAGTGATTGTTACTTTCCATGTTCACTATGTCTGAATAGCTTTTGTACTCAGTTTATGTGTAACATAATTTTTAAAAAGATTTTCTTTCAAATTCTCTTAATCCTGCAAACTCAACCTGGGCTCTGAGAGTCAAGATGGATTCGTTCCTTCTCACAAGTTTCCAGTAACAAAGATTCTGCAAGTCTAATTAAATCCTCATTTACACCTGTGAAATCTCATTGTCTTCAGGTTATGCTCCCCAAAGACACCTGCCTGTGCAGCTTTCCCTTCCTCCTTGCCATTAGTGGCTTTGCAGAAGTGTAGCTGACGGGAACTTAATAAAAGAAAAAATCCAGTGATATAAAAGAAGGAATAGAATCCAATTCGCTCTCTTAGCTGTGTTAGCTCTTCAGTGTTAACACAAATAAGTAACAGTAAAAGCTTGTTTTGTCACTGAAGTCAGCAAAGTTAAATGACTGTACCAAAGGAGGAAATCTCTAGTTAATTACTGTTTTTATGTAGTCACTTTTCATAGGAGAACTAAACATTAAAGAGTATTACAGTAGAACCGCAGAGTTACGAACACCTCAGGAATGGAGGTTGTTCGTAACTCTGAAATGTTCATTACTCTGAATGAAACACTATAGCTCTTCTTTCAAAAGTTTACAACTGAACAGTGACGTCATACAGCTTTAAAACTTTACTATGCCGAAGAAAAATGCTGATTTCCTGTGTGTGTGTGTGTGTGTGTGTGTGTGTGTGTGTATATATATATATATATATATATATATATATACACACAGATATACTGTATTTGCTTTTTTATTTTTTTTGTCTCTGCTGCTGTCTGATTGTGTACTTCCGGTTCCAAATGAGGTGTATGGTTGACAGGTCAGTTCATAACTCTGGTGTTCATAACTCTGAGGTTCTACTGTACCAGCACTTTGAATTGTGAGGAAGCCAGTAGGGAGCCAGTACAGAGATTAGTGAACTGCTCCATGCTCATAGCAGCCCACCCTACTTAGGGTATGCCTACACTGCAGCTGCAGCACTAGCCATCCTCCAGCTAGCTCACTAAAAATCTAAGTGAGGATGCCGCAGTGAAGACTTCAGTTCTGGCTGCATCAGCCTGCCTGACTCCCCAGATGCACACTCACCTGTGCAGGTAGTGCTGAAGCCCACATCATGGCACCTGTGCTTCTCTTTTAAATGAGCTAACTCGAGTATAGGTAGGGTGGGACATCTGCACAAGCTGCATATCACACTGACTGCTGCAGTGTAGATGTACTCTTGGGATACGGTTAGTTGCATTCTACATCAGCTGATACTTCTGGGCAATTGGTGAGGATTGCAATAAGCCTTGTGGATACAACATAAGGAGAGAGGGGGGATAGGGATGCAGGGGTGGTTGCTCAGTGGGTGGGGCAAAGCAGCCTGATTTATTGAATCTAGTCCACAGCTCTTCCCATCCCCTCTTGCAGTGTGGGCACGATACCATATCTCTTTCCCTGGCTCAGCCAACTTCAGGCTCCATAATCCTGAGGTAGATTTTCATATGAGAGTCAATGGCTAATACAGGACTTTGTATTTTGAAATAAGAATGTTTAAAGTTTATAATTGTAGGCATGAATCCCTAAATCTGATGTCCGCTGTGATGTGTCAGGTCCTGTGGGACACTGCACTTCATCCTATGGGTCTGCCTGCACACTTAATTTTGATGGTGGCACTGTCAGATTTTATTATATCAGTGACCACCCTGTCTCAATGGCGAGATGGCAGGAATAGAAGAGGCCAAAACATGGGTTGTAATCTGAAGAGAAATTAAAAAGACTGGGACTGTTTAGTTTAGAGAGGAGTTGGCTATTTTTATTTACCCTGTCTCATAATACTAGAAGGAAACAACCAATAAAATTGGAAGGCAGCAGACTAAAATTAATAAAGTGTAATTTAAACTGAAATGATCATAAAGGTAACAAATTATAACTGATTTGATACAACTTTTGAACTTTTGAAAACTAGTGGCCACTAGATATAACTGAAGCTTAATAAGATTTACAAAAAAGATTAGCCATGTATATTATCCAATAATATTGGATAAAACATTAGATTGGATGTGGATAAAAAATTGGTGAGATGTTAGACCCTCTTGCTTCAGGGCATAAAGCTAGTTAACAACTCTTAGGGTTGGGAAGAAACTTCCCACTTGAGGCAGGTTATTTCATAATGTCCATTATGAGAATATTGTGCCTTCCTCTGAAGTGTCTGGTCATAGCTACTGTTAGAGACAAAATACCAGACTAGCTAAATCACTGGTCTGACGTAGTATGGCAGTTTCTGTGTTTAAACGTGAGGCAGAACTCCACCGTAAGATGGCAATTTACACTTGTAGCTTGTAACTATGTATTGGTGAAGTTCAATCTCTGCTTTAGTCTTTTTCTGTCTTTTTTTGGTTCACATTTTTTAGTAGGCTAGCCTATATGCAGAGTGTGTTTAAGCACTGTAGAGCAGAGTATAACCAGGGCTCAATATGTTCTGTGGAATGCTGTATTTGAATTCTGTAGTAAGCTCCCTACCCCAATTTCTTTGGTATACAATACTAAATTTTGAGGCAAATAAAAATTAAATTTTGAGGCAAATAAAATGGAAAAAAATTCTGAAACAGGATTTCATGTGTGAGCTAATTTCCAATCATTTATCATCCAACATAAACTGATTTGTTATTTTATGTATGTGAATTTAGGAACTTTTCAAAGATGAACAAGCGGCATCCATTATATTGGGCATTTTCTCTTTTGACTCTCCTTTGCTACATCTGTAAATACATTGCACGTCACCAAAGCTATTGCTATAGTCTACTGATAAGGGTCAGAGCATCCATTAAAGTGGTTTCTATTAAAAACTATGATCTTAGCTGCCTTCAAGTAATCCTGTCTATTGCATGATATATGGTGGTGATTCAACACCCATCAAGTATTTTACATATCAAACTTTATTTTGTGCATTTGGAAAGAGCAGCTATTATTTTTCACAGTAGACTTCCACTAAACTCATGCACAAATATGATATTAGAAGTAGAATTCTACATTTCTCCCAATTACTTTATTATGTGTTTAAGAATTACATCATACTATTTGGCTGGAAAGTAATGATTTACATTATGATAATAAATGTAAGTGATAATGTCCTGAATAAAAGATTGTAATAAAAACTGCTCTAGTTAATATGTATCGCACAATATGAAGAACTTGCTTTTTTAAAAGCAAAGTCTCCCGCCACCCCTCCCCCTCTTTTTTTTCCCCCCCCCCCAAGCTTTGCTTCATTCTGTGGTAGGTTATCTGCATTTTGGGGAGAGAAACCAATATTCTTTGCACATCTGAAAATATTAATTTAGAGCTTTACTTGGATTATTTCTTACTGAAATAGTATTGATTTAAGAATATGCAGGATCTCTCATGTTTTGATTTGAAGCTTTTTGGAATCCTAAGTAATGGAATTCTAAATAGCTCTGACCTAGCAATAACCTCATGGAGTAAAAATGAAACTTAAAAATGCTAAGCTGCTTAATTCTGCTTGCATACAGATTATGTTGCGTTCAATAGGTAGATGAGTCAGTATTGTAATGGTTTCAAATGGACAGATGGTTTCCACTGAATGAATCATCTTAATGAGAATACCAGGATGTCGCTTGAGGTCTTAACAATATAATCAATAGGCATAGAAAATATTGTCTATGTATTAAATTTTGAGGACTGTTATAGGACCAAAATCCAAATCTTTAGTCATTATATTTACTAAGTACCAAGAAAGGGTAAGCAAATATTAAATTTTGTTTTACATTTTGCTTAAGGAATACTAATGCATTCAAGAGTCAGGACTATATTATGAATTTCTGTAAAGTTTAGTTATATGCTAAATGTTACATGTGACAAAAGTCAATATAAACTAAGTTTCCTGTATATCTTAAAGAAAGCAGTATTGTAGTTAAAGCAGCTGTATTTAAGTTACAGAATAGGAGTTAAGATTTTTTTAATTTTGATATTTAACTTGATATTGTTACCTTAGTCATTTTAAAAAGTTTGTGTTTGGTATCCTAGCAGCATGACATAAGTAAAAATGTGTGCTGAAGGGCACAATTCTCCTCTCTGATGTACACTGTGGATCTCTTTCATATGCTTTGCACTCATTTCAAATATGCAGAACTTCCACAGATGTCAGTAGGAGTTCCATATATGGAACAAATGCAAAATATTTGGTTGTGAGTTACAGTGGAGAACTCTGCCTTTAATTTCAGAAGTACTTTTTCATCATATGAAGAACATTCCTCTCTTAATTACATTTTGTTTATCTTGTCTTAGGGTGATGGAGAGACATTTGAAAACTATTACAGAAAGCAAAGAAGGAAACAAGCAAGATTAGTTCTGCAGCCGCAGTCAAGCATGGTAACCAATACTATTTTTATTAAGTTGCACTGACTTGGAATTTTACTTAAATATTTAGTGGTATTTTTATTTCTCAACATTTTTGTTTTTTACTTAAAGCATGAAACAGTAGAAGGCTACAGAAGATATTTCAGTCAAATTGTAGGGTAAGTTTTCTAAACGGAAATCTGTTGCCCTTATTCTTATCCCCCACAATCCTCTCTTCTGTGTAAGACCCATGCAATCTGTATCCACTTGCCACATGGATAATGGCTGCTGCTTCTCTAGACTGGAGGATTCATCTGTCCTGCACACACATCCTTCCAGGATAGTGACAGATATAGACTCTCCATTGAGCTGGGCTGTGGGTGTGCTTCGCGCATCCTGTCCAGAACAGCACCAAGGGCCTGATGCAAAGTCCATTCAAGTCCCAATTGTTCTGTGGACACGGCCTTCCCATGCTTCTGTGCAAAAGGGTAGGATTTGCTCCATATTGTAATAAATATTTGAAAATAACTGATGGTTATTTAACTTAATTCTTATAAATTTTTGTTTTAGTTTCTTTGTAGTGGAAGATCACATTTTACATGTAACCCAAGGATTGGTAACTAGAGCATACACTGATGAACTCTGGAACATGGCACTGTCAAAGATCATTGCTGTTCTTAGAACCCATTCAGTAAGTGAGAAGACTTTGTAGTAATGCAGTGTAAATCCATTAAAGAGTGTCTGTGTGTTTAAAAGTAGGATAATGTCAAAGTGAAAAATTTACACCTACATCATTGTGAGGTTTTTTGTGGTTAAAAATGGCTCACAGTTGGGAGAGAGCCTGCCAAGCTTTTGTTTTTCACAGCAGTATCAGGCTGTGAGCCACAGCCATGGGCTATTTGCATAATCCTCCACTGATTTACAACTCTCTGGGTCTTCCAAAAGTGCTCTTAGTCCAGCAGTTTAGAATATGCAGAGTTAATCTGCTGTTATTATTGCAGTCTGTCCTCATTAGTTTCAACTGACCTCTTCATTAGATCAGATTGAATAGTTCATCACTGAAAGCACCACCAGGAAATAATTCCTAATTATCATTCCAAATACCCTGTTTCCAAAATAAACTCTACCAGCAAAACCCTTAGAGCTACCCCTTCAATGCCCATCAAGTAGTATGTTTACATTTTAGTAGAGGCATTACTAAAATCTTGAAAATGCTAAAGTGTTATTAACTTAATACTATATTTAACTGAATATTTCATTATTTTTAAAATGTAGCTCAAATAATGAAAGTCACCTCTCTATTATCCACCCACAAGAAAACTGGCTATCAGCATGCTGTTTCTGATCCCCCTTGAAAAACAAGGGAATACAGTCATTGATTGCGATCGACTGCATTTTATCCTGGTAAATTACTTCAAAACGTGCCAAAAGGTTCATAGACAGCATGTTCAGGAAGAAAAATAGAAGATTTGTAACATATACAAAGTGCTGTTATTTCATGTCTCGACTTGCCCTTTTCAGTGTTCGCTAATCTCCATTAATTCATGCAAAATTATGTGCTTAAATCATGGAGTTTGGCTTTTGTTACCATTTCACTATTATTGCAGATTGTTTTAGGTTTGAAGAATATTTTATACTTTGTAAATATTTTAGGAAAGGCTAAAAACAATTTGTTTTTTCCAATTGCAACAACTGTATTTTCATTAGGAGCATTTCTGGTGAATGCCAGTTAAGTTTTGTTTCCAATCCCCAGCTCATTTTAGAAGGCACTACTAGCAAGTTCAAATTGTTTAGAGATTTCTAAACCACATATTTTGCAAGGCAGATGAATGTTTAATCTATTGATGGTCACTTTTTTATAAATGGGTGTCAATGTAAAGCATTCAAATATACTTAAATCTTGTTTCTTATAGAAATAGGACTCTTCATTAAAGGTTTTCTGATATAATTGAAATTGATGTCATTATTTGTTCCCAGGATGTGTAACTCTCATCACAATCAATTATATCATGCTAGTCTGTATTGAGGTGAAGTGGGTGACTAGTGCTCTTCTTCTTTGAAGAGTACTTGCAAGAAGCAAAATCATTAGCTTATTTATATAATGACTTGGAGAGTAAAGACACAAATAGTACTGTAAGGCAGACATGTGGGCTGCATTTCAATCTTGTATTTTCATCCTGCATTACATTGTATGGCCATAAATATTATTTGTATTTTTTTTAATTAAAAAAAGATGATGATGGAGACCAAAATATTCAGAATTGGGGACATAAAGATAGAAACATAATTGCAGGATAAATGTAGCCTAATTTTTCAGAGGTGCATCAACAACTCCTCTTTGACTTCAGTAAAAGCTGCAGATGCTCAACACCTCTGAAAATGAAATCATATAGCTGTAGCTGCCAAATTTAATACACCAAAGTTTGCAGATATTAACATAATATGTAAACATTTTGCTTAAAACTTTTCCCTCTGAAATGAATCTTGAAAGTGCCATAGTGTTAACATTGATTAGATTGAGACTTAATGTTTGAAAGTACTATTAAGGTTCCTGATTTAGCAAAACACTTACGCATGTGCTTAGGTCCCATTGACTTCAATGAATGGAGCTTCAATGCATCTCATTCACGGTGTGCATAGGTACTGACTCCGTGGGTGCATCAGGGCTGGAACACCATGGAAAAAAAATAGTGGGTGCTCAGCACCCACTAGCAACTTGCGAATCAGCACCTATCCCTCCCGCTTCTCTCCTCCCCCCAGGACCTCATGCTCACTGATGGCCCTGCCGATCAGCTCTTCTGCCTTCTGCCTGCTGCATTCAGCTGTTCTGCAGCATGCAGGAGGTGCTGAGGGGGAGCGGGTGGAGCAGGGGCAGGAAGAGGTAGGGGGGGAGAGGGATGGGTGGGAGCTTGGAGAAAGGGGTGGAGTGGGGGCGGGGCCTGGACGGAGTGGGGGTCAAGCACCCCCCAGGATCTGAGTAAGTTGGCGCCTATGATGTTGTGCATCACTTTGCATATTCCAGCTGGTTTTGTCTGAGCTCTTCCTGTTAGGACAAACTTTGTAATAGCTTTGTGATATGAATAAATACTGTACATAATTGGATAAATTAAGAAAAGATGGGTCAGGTAATATATTTTATTGGGCCAACTTCTGTTAGTGCAAGAGACAAGCTTTTCCAGAAGCTGGGAATGGGCGACGGGATGGATCACTTGATGATTATTTGTTCTGTTCATTCCCTCTGGGGCAACTGGCATTGGTTACTGTCAGAAGACATGATACTGGGCTAGATGGACCTTTGGTCTGACCCAGTATGGCCGTTCTTATGAAGAGCTCTGTGTGAGCTTGGAAGCTTGTCTCTCTCATTAGCAGAAGTTGGTGCAATAAAAGATATTACCTCATCCACCTTGTTTCTCTAATATCCTGGGGCCAGCAAGGCTACAAGAATACTGCATACATAAATTAAGACATGTAACTTTAAATTGCTTTTATCAACACAAGAACTTAATTAATGTTATAAAGGTAGTGAGTTTAACCTACTGTACCACTGTAAGTTGAAAATATATTTACTGTTTGATTTAAATAACTTTTACAAAATCAGTATTTTTTATTTCCAGTCATATTGCACTGATCCTGATCTTGTTTTGGAGCTGAAGAATCTCATTGTTGTGTTTGCTGATACTTTGCAGGTTGGTGTTATTTTGATAATTGAAAATTAAAATACCTGGAGTCAAATTCTGCCTTTTGGATATGCATGTGCAACCCCCATTGGTTTTAATGGAATCACATGCATGTACCATGAATTAGGTAAGATGTTTTAAAAAATGAAACGATCTTACCTAGCTTTCTTCTTCTGGCTCCCCCTTAACACAACCTTCTTAATTTGTGCCCACCACAGACCACCTAGGTGTCCAGTTGTGCACTGAAAAAAATCTTGATAAGTTTTTGTAATCTGTTCAAAAGGGTATTCGATAGCTTTAAAATAAATGTAAATATTATATTTTTGTAAACATTTCACTTCTGATTTATAGCAAGTAGTATTTCAGTTCAGTCATTGAATTTGCTGCTTGGAAAACCAGTTATGTTTTATTGCTGATCTGCTCTTGAATAATTGATAAAACAGATAAAACACATTATTTGATTAAATACCAAGTTAAAAACATATAAAAGAAATTTGTCACATTTTGCCACTAAAACTAGTATTTCTAAAGTAAATAGAATATCAGGTTTACAAATTAGTAGATCACGTTTAATAATACCTCTACATGTTGAGTCCTGTAACTTGTACTATAGTGGTACAAAATTCCATGATAAAATAACCCTTCTTATTAACATGTTGAAGCACTGTATGATAAGTGATGATAGTAATTCTTGAATTATTTGTCCTTTTTATTTTTGTACTTTAGGGTTATGGGTTTCCTGTGAATCGACTGTTTGATCTTTTATTTGAAATAAGAGATCAGTACAATGAAACACTGCTTAAAAAATGGGCTGGGTTGTTCAGGTTAGTATTGCGAAATGAAAAAAAAGTCTCAAAATACTCTGTCAATTGGGGTTGGTTTAGCTACTCAGTGATTGTGTCCTTGAATCAAATCTACTTTTTTCTGTCAAATTACAAATGTATTTAATTAGATACTAATTTTCTAAATTTTAGTTAACTGAGTACAGCATACTATAGCCTGACCCAATAGGACTAAAGGTCTTTTGGCATTTCTATTATGAATTGACCTGAATGGATATAGAACTTGCAAATTGTAAAATTTAATTTCCTCCAGCATGAAAGTTTGCATTCATTTTATACAAAAATTAATATCAGGTTGGGTTATTTTGCTAGAGAAAGGTGGTAAAATTAATAATCTCTTTCCTGTTTCAATAATGCTGTGACTTTTTCTAATTTAAAAGCAACATTGAAAACGAAATATTACAGATTCTCATAGATTCAGTTGGGTTGATGTCATTGTACAATAATTCTAGGCAATATGAGATGGGAAGGCTAACCTTGAGTTCTTATATATTATGTTATTATAGGACTATCACAAAAGTGATGCCTTTAACTTGGGTGGGAACAAGGTACAGAAAAGGTTATTGTTTTGTTGTTAGTGAGCATTCCTTTGTATCTCTCTTGGCAGAAACTGGTTGCTTTTGATGCAGCTCCTCTGCTTCTATATATGCCTTAAAAATAATTTGAGAGGGAAAATGGTAAACCTAGTATTAAGGTGGTTTTGGAGCTTTAATCTGAAGTTCCTGTTTCAGATTGAGAATGACCCCTAATGTGCCCTGGGTGCATTTACAGTGGAAAAAAATACATTTGTGTTGAACACCTGTTAACTAACACAGTGTTAAACAGTTAGTTGTTCATAGTTAATCATAGGGTAGGCCAGCTAATATGAAGTCCCTGTCTATACTGATTTATATGATCTGAAGAGAAATTAGAAAGTGCTAAACTGTGTTTTGCATTGTGTTAATTAAGACATGTTCCAAAATGTTGTAATATTCCAGTATGGACAAACCCTCTAGGGTCAGGTAGTTTGTGAAAAAGTCATTGCATGAATAAATGCGATCCCAGTGCTGCAGTAAGTATTACTCAGTCTCCCAAAATGGAATTCTGGAGCAATGTTGAATTCAATTCTCCACTTTTGGAATTGTACATCCAATTTGATGTCAGTGAAAAGCTTTGTATTCATTTACGTATTTACTTATTTATGATATTTTAAGTATTAATACATCTCCTGAGTGTGCTGATTTTTTGCTAACTCTGAACAGGGATATTTTTGAAGCAGATAATTACAGCCCTATCCCTGTAGCAAATGAAGAGGAATACAAAATAGTGATTAGCAAATTTCCTTTTCAAGATCCAGAACTTGATAAGGTAAGAACAAGTTTTATATTTCAAAAGTTTACTTTAGACCATTAAACAGAGTTAGGACCGTAATGAATTTTATAATTAAAAAGTAATTAAAGTTTGAATAACAAGATAGATTAAGAGGCTAAATCACCTTTTCATGGGTAATTATCTAGTTATAAATAAACATGAAAATTCAAGCTGCAGTCGTTTAATCTGAAATTTTAGTGAGTAATGAAGCCTATAGTTTTGTAAACAAATTAATAATCAACTTTTAATAATTAATACAATTTTTGTTTAATGACAGTTAACTTTTAAGTTTTGCTGCAGCATATCAGATTTCATAAACCACAGTCTATGATGTACTGTAGCATTACAAAATGTAACAAATGACTACAAGGTCTATTAAAAATATTTTTTTTGTAGATTAATTGTTTGGGTGCTGCTGAGCTTATTTGTTATGTGGGGCAAAACATACCTGAGGTTCTTCCCTATATGAACAGTGTGTGTTCCTGTGAGGCCTTAGCATTCCAGTAGAGGGTTCTTGTGGATTTCTCTATGTACAGCTACAAAGTTCTTAAAGAAAATTTGCTTCCTCAAAAAAAAAGATGAGAATAGTATGTTGTACAAGCCAAATGTGTTGTGTAGGTAGTAGCAGGCTGGAAGTAGAAGACCCAAGTTTGTGGTATTATTTATATCTCACTAGAAACTAGAAGCCCCAAACAAAACTAAGACCCAAATAGACAGCTGTTCCCACAATTTACCATTAAACAGTTTTTTGTAGCATCCACCACTGTTGGTATCTTCTTAGTCTTGCAGATATTTTGAATCTGCCATTCACCTGTCATTTATCTTTACAAATGTAACAGCTGAATACCATATGTATGTTACTGTAGTGAAGTGAAAGAAGATTAAAGAGGGTTTTTTGATGTTTAATGAGCATAAGCTTTATTTATAGATGAACATATATGATGGACTATAACAATCTTTTAAAAATGTTCATGTGGTCATGACTTTGATAGTACTTTTACTCACTGTCATACTATGTTTTCAAATTATTATTTTTTATTACTAATCTTCTGTCAGTTTTCTTAGCTGTGTAATAATAAAGCAATACCAAAATCGGAAACAAACAAATAAAACATGATATCAGTAATATATAGCACACCACATAGGTCTTACATTCAGTCTTATGAATAGTATTTGTCATGACAGACTTAGCCAATAGGGTGCCTTAATTTTATATTGTATTAAACCACTATAACTATTATTCTATGACTTATACAAATACACAATCTTAGATCATCCGCTGTGCACATAATTGAGCCATGAGAATTCAAAAATGAGTACTTTGGTAATGAGGGTAGCTTGTCATTTACTAAAAAGGGAATGCATTCTATGAACCATTAGTTTTCAATTTGATTTATAACTCAGAAAGGCACTGTCATTTTAAGCTGAACAACACACGGTTTATAGATTTTTCTGTGGACCAAATTTCAGTCTGATATTTAGCTGCAGTCTTGTGTGCTTGAGAATACAGCTGGGAATTGGGAGTTGCAGTTTCTGTTCCCAACTCTGCTATTGACCTGCTTTGAGGCATTTGGCAAGTCACTTTCACATCTGCATGCTTCTGCTTATTCATCTGTAAAATGGGGGATAAAGATCTTTGAGAGCTATAGATCTAAAGCACTGCATAATGCAGGGCATTATTAAAAATAACATGCTCTAGATTGTGTTATCTCTTGTATATCCATTACTTCTTCCCCAGATAGAGCTAATGCTCTTGTGTGTCCTTAAATTGAACTATGCTTATATTCATATAGCATAGTGCTTACATTCATGGCCCTTGCACAAAAGTATCTTAGTTTTTTGGTGACCATTGTTTGAAGCATCCTTATGTAAGGTACTGGGTTTTGCAGGACATTCTGCAATTTGGCTGAATCAGGCTGTCTGTTTTACTTGACCACAAAGGCAGGTAGTGTTCTGCAGACATGCAAGAAACTTCTTCACAGAATACCCTGTGGTTACCCTAGGGGAAAGTGCACTGAGCTGAGAGCCAGGAGACCATGAGTTAAGATTCTGTCTTTGTTGATTACTGTTTATATTCCCATATACTTCACAGCCCTATGCCGCCTAAGGCCTAGAAGGCAGTCAAATATTAGCCTGCATCATTTTACAAATAAGTTAACAGAGTGGTTGCATAAGACCACTTCAGGCAGAGTTGGGAATAGGGACCAGATCTGTAATATGGCAAGCCCAAGTCTTATGCATCTAGTTGTATTGACTTTTAGATTGGGTGTGCTAAACCTGTAATGTTTTGTTTATACAATCTCTAAACACTGTGTTACACTCCCCTCTCACATTCAGGGATACAACCCATGATTTCTGATCACTGTTATTCTCCTGCTATCTAGCAAATACTTGTGTAACCCACTGGGAAAGTGGGTAGTGTGGCCTCCTGTAGTGGCTGGTCCTCACAGAGGATAAACAACTACTCCTGTCTCTCCAGTGGTAGAGGATCTGAAGTTTCTAGATTTAAACCCTGCTGACATAACCCATGTGGAGAATCTGCTTAATGGCATGATAGAACTTGTTTTTTTCCATTTTCTTTTTTTTTTTAATGGTCTGTTCAATTTTCACACAGTGAGAAACAGGTTTTGTAGTTAAAATAGTACATGATCATCAGTCAGTGATAGTGTGATGAACAGCACAGTACGGATGTCCCACATGTTGGTAGGTTTGATGTCTGAGAGGTATGGTTTGAAGAGTGTTAAGTTAAGTAATCCATCTATTTTAACGTCATAACTATTACGTGGTGACACTGATATGTTGTTACCTCAGTTTTCTTCTGTGAAGAGACCTGATAACTGTATTCTGGTAATGCCAGTTATGAATTATCATTGTCCTTGTAGATGGGTTAAATTCTTCAGTCAACAGAAGTCAATGGTCATTGAGAATTCAATTATAATGAATTCCATACAGAAAAGGCTGTTGTTTGGGGTTTAACAGAATTTTTGTTTTCTTTTTATAGTACCAAATAAATGTAAAAGGTATCAATGTGATATGTTATTTCTAATAATTACTATGGTTTACAAAGTATGTTTATCATTAATTTGAAATTGTATTATGATATTTAAATGAAATAATATATAAGTATTGGTTGAGATTTGCAAAGCAGCCTAGGGCATGTATGCACAGTAAAATTAATGGAATATTTGTGTTTAAATCCCCTAGGCTGCTTTGCAAATCTCAACCATTGTATATCATTTGAACCTTTTTTTTTAAACTTCCTTGAAGAACTGCACAATTCTTCTTTAAGTGCTTGTTTATATAAATGTTCCACTCTTGGTGCGTACCTGTCTCATGCACATGAGATTGAAGTCTTTGGCCAACAGTGTTTTTTGGAGCCCCATTTGTGCTCTGAGTGTCCTTGTGCTCCTATACCAAGGGCATAAAGGGCAGAGCAGCCCAACTTCTGCTCACTTCCTTTTCACCACCTGTGGTTCCAAGATGGAGTTACCCAGTATCCATATGTAGACACATCCCTTAGCTGTTTACTCCAATTTTTTGTAAAATATTTGTGTCAGTTTAGGAATAGTTAATTAGAATTAGATGTACACTGGAAAATTTTTGATAAATTTTAGTTTGAAGACGTTTTTATTTTCTTCCCTTACTGGGATCTTCTTCCCAACCCTGGGGCTTCAGGGATAATTCAAGTGGTTAACCCACGTCTCTTGATTTTAAGTAATATCCTTACTGCAAGGCAGCAGTACCTATACATGATGGTCTCACCAGGTGCCTTTTTGTTGTTGGAAATCTCATATCTCCAGCATGTGTTCCATCTGTAAAGCCTTTTCTAAAAGGATTTTGAAAGCTAGGGAGCCTCATGTATAGCTGTTTTCATTGGATTGCTCTATGCGACCAACTTAAGATCTGGGTACAGCTGACTCCACTGGACAAATTCCATCTCAGTACAGGAGTGCCCCTATGAGTGTGGGTTCTTGAAGCTCTTGAGCTCCATCCTCTAATGCCCCAACTTTGGACTCAGTAGGACAGTTAAATCTAAGTCCTCACAAGGAAAGGAGCATCACTCCTTGGGTAAAGTAAAAGGCAGGTTTCCTATTAAAACCTTCAGTGAAAAGAAGTCCGAGTCACCTCACAGATCCTATTCCCAAGAGATTCCTCAGCCCAAATTGACTACTAGCTGGTACTAGACTGCTGGTACCTTATTGGCATGGTACTGGACTGCTGGTACTGTATTGGCATGCTAAATCAGTGGCTACCTTGACACCAAGTAATCCAGCTTTAGCAGTCCCTCTCTTAGACTTGGAATATTAATTTTCTCATCTTCTGAGTCTCAGCATAGTGGACAGGAATCCCTTACTTTTTTTCTCTAGGGCAACTTCCTACAAATTTTATAGGTTGGAAAAGGAAATGAGGGATTCATTTAGATCCAGATCCCATCGGGAGTATAAGGGCAGATCTCCCCTGGTATCCTACTCTGTGGCCCTTGGTTCTCTAACCATATAACATCCTAAAATGGCCCTATTGGAATCCTTGGGGTTCTTATCACCCAATACATCATACCTTATATACCACCACCTACAGGGATATCCTACTCTTATACTTGTCAGAAACTGCAGTCTCTCCATTAACAACACATGAATCTAGATGCACAGGGGAAATTTCTGGGAGAAGCTGCCTCAGACTGGAGATTTAGCTATGTTTGTGGCCATGTCATCATCATTCTTAGGTGAAGCAGAGCTCCCCTGTACACTGTCTCAGCTGGATTTATTTCAAATATTTCAAACATCTACTTAAAAGATAGTGGAAGGGTAGCAGATTGACTACAAATTCCTCTAACAGCGGTATGAAAGTCTTCATGGAAATTGGTGGATTTTCTCCATACAGCTACTCTAGGGCTTGTGGAATTCATCATTAATGAAGCCTTAATTGACCCTCTCAAAATTATATGGCAGACACCTGCTATTGTCACTATTACATTAAAAAAGACAGACAAGTTATCAGGTGCCACATCTAATGGAGAAGAATATTTCTGTATACAAGCAGTACCAGGCTTGGTGGTGGTGGTTGCTGCTAATAAAAAGACCAGAAAACAGCAAAGAATGAGCCAAAAGAGAGAGAACCAAAACATCTAGATTTATTTTGACATAAACCTATTCCTCAGAGAGCCTTCTGTTCAGAATTTCAAATTACTAGGTGTTATTGGCTCATTAAGATTTCCAGAATTATAAAAAATTCCTGACTGTTTGGAAGAATTGCCACAAGAAAAAAAAAGTCTAGAGCTATAATTTCAGAGGGTCAGTTAATTAAAAGAATGTATCTCTAAGGTTTTTCTGGTTGATGTTGACATCTCATTGCATTCTGCCACCACTTTGGTGGTAAGGAGGAACATCTTGGCTCCAAAGATGAGGTTTTTGTCTTGAGGTTCAGGTGACCATGAAAGATCTACCGTTTGAGGGTCTGGATCTTTTCAGTTCCAAGAACGATTATGACCTTCATTCCTGTCATCATTTACTCTCTTGGGTACACCCTTCTGCCCCAAATTAAAAACAAAGAACACCTTGTTCTTATTCAATACAGAGACCTTCTCTGGCACTTTTTCCATCAAAGAGCTTCAGAGCCCCCTAATAAGGGTCAGTGTCATCAGAAAAAGAGACCTTCTACCGTAGCTATGTTCTCATCTCAGTCTATATCTGCACCCAAGCAATCATTTTGATGAGTTGGTCAGGAGTCAGTTTTCAGGATCTTGACGCCTCCTGTCCCCTATTTGGGAATTCTCTCTACTTCTTTGAGGATGCACAGAGCATAACAACAACAGATCATTGGGTCCTAGAAATAGTCTGTCAGATACTCCATCCAGTTCCATACTGCTCCTACCACTACCTTCCTCCTAATCTTTCTTCAGGGATTCATCTCACAAGTGGCTGTTGCATCATTAGATGCTGTCAGTTCTGTCTCTTGGAGCATTAGAAGATGTTCTGCCTCAATACTATGGGAAAAAGTTTTATTCCATCTAGTTCCTGATACCAAAGTAAGGGAAATAATATTCCATTCTGGATTTGAGGATCCTAAACGCCTTCATTTACTGCATCAAATTCAGAATGGTAACCCTAGCATCCATAATTCTGACGCTTGCGAGATGCTTACTTCGATATCACAATACATCTGGTGCACAGGAATATATAAGATTCCAAAATAATTATTAATACACGGTCCTCTCCTTTGGCCTCTCTGCAGTGCTGAGGATGTCGACCAAGGTCCTAACAGTTGTCACTGCTTACCTAAGAAGGAAAACTATAATAGTCTATCTGTACGTGAATGACTGGCTCATTTGGGGAAAGTTGCTGCACAGGCTGGAAACCACCATATAGCAGTTTCTTCATCTCTTCCTTACTCTTGGCCTGAGAATCAACAAAGAAAAGTCCAGATCAACATTACCACAACTAATAGAAATCATAGATGCAATAATAGACGCTCTATGTCAGCCAGAGCCAATCTTTTTTGACAAATTTAACACCAGGGCCAATCTTATTACTCCGATATAGTTTAATCCTCACACTACAGTAGGGACTTGAAACATGGCCTCCTGGATGTTCTTCACACAGCATGCCAGACTGCATCTACACTGCATGCAGGGTTGTCTGAGATCAGTATATGTTCTGCACAGGCATCATTTGGTCATGTCTGTCTCTTCTAGATGCACAAGATATCCTGTTGTCAGTGAAAGGACTCCAAAGAGGTGTGCAAGGGAGTACTCTTCTCATTATCCATTCCGAACAAGATCACAGTGATGGTTGCTTCTCTTCTGGGATGGAGAGTGCATGTGAATGATCACCAGGCACAAGGCGTGTGGACTCACGAAGAGATGTGATTGGCTGTAAATGAGTTAAGAACTCAGAGCAATTTACAATGCCTGTGCTGTGTTCCTACTCTTCATTAAGAGCAGGTTAATTCACATTATGACAGACAACATGACAGCCATGTCACTAGGAAGCAGGGAGGAGCATGATGAATCCCTGTATGTCAGGAAGAAGTTTGACTATGAACTTGGTGTATCCATCACCAGATATCTCTCATGGTGCTTTATCCCTTGGGTCTATAAAATGCTCTAACACACTTGTTTTTGGTCAGAAAGTCAAGGACTCTGTGATTTATATAATCTGGGAATGGGGTCACGCAGCAATAGGTCTGTTTGTGGTGCATAAGAACAGGAAATGTCTTATTTTCTGCTCCAAGGACGTCAATGTCCAGGATCCCTTTCAGATATATTTCTCGTTCCTTAGTTTGTAAATCTCATGTATCTTTTTCTTCCAAACCATCCCCCTGCCCCTCCCCAATCCCCAAAGTATTTGGGGAGATCAGATCAGAGAGGCTGTTGCCAGATTCATCATGATTGCTCCCACTTGACCAAGATATTTTTGATACCCGGAGTTCGTGCAGTTGTCTATTTATGTTCCAGAGATTCTTCCACTTCTGCCAGACTTGATAGCTCAAAACCAGGGAAATGTCCTGCACTCAAACCCAGTCTCCCTACATCTTTTGGCCTGGCTGCTGGCTGAATATCAGGCATAGAGAGATCATGTTCCTTGGATGTACAGAACATTTTAATCCATGGTAGAAAAGACTCCACCAGACAGACCTAAACTGCGAAATGGAAAAGATTTTCAATCAGATGTGAGCACAGGCAGCTGCACCCTATTGTCATTCAGCTCCCTATCATTATTAGACTACTTACTCTTGCTAATAGACTCTGGTTCGGCCATTAGCTTTATTATACTGCATTTAGCAGTAACTTCTGCATATCACTCACCTGTCAAAAATTTCACAGTGTTTTCCTATCCTAGTTGTAAAATTTTGACAATTTTTACAAGGTCTTAATAGGGTTTTTCCACCAGAAAGAAACCTTCTCCCCAACTTGGGATCTTACCAGGGATTAAGGTGGCCCCAATTTGAATACAGGACATCCTATTCCCTATTGCATTTATCTATGAAGACCTCTTTTTTGATTTCAATTACATCAGCCAGATGGATTAGGGAGATACAGGCCCTCATGGTGGATGGACCTCATACTATATTTCACCCAGATAAAGTGTCATTTAAAACTCATCCCAAATTCCTGCCTAAGTAGTTACAGACTTGAATATAAATCAAATAATCCACTTTCTGTCATTTTTTCCTAAATCATACCCTAATAGGGGAAAAGATAGGCTGCATATTCTAGAGCCCTAGCCTTTTGTTTACAAAGGATGAAATCTTTCAGGGCTTCTCCGTGATTATTCATGGCATCTGCTGAAAGAACAAAGGGTCAGCCAGTATCAGCTAAAGGTTACCTGGATGGGTTTAGGGTTGCATTAAGGCTTGTTATGACATAACTTGTCTAGATCCTATAGATCAAACTAGTTTGCATTCTACTAGAGTTTGCTTCCTCACAAAGTGTACCCATTTTAGACAGCTGCAAGACGGCCACTTGGAGTCTGATTCATAGTTTTACAAAACACTCTTCCACTGGAAAGGCATCAAGGTCCAATGCTTCTTTTGCAGGCCTGTATTGCAACCCCTCTTTAACTATACTAAGAGAACCTACCTCCTTAGATCAGGTGAATAGCTTGTGAGTCACCAAGAGTGGGATGGACATAAATATATGGACAAGCTCTAAAGAAGAAAGAAAAGTTGCTTACCCTACAATAACTGAAGTTCTTTGAGATGTGTTGTCCAAATATGTATTTTCCACAGTCCTCCCTTCTTCCCTGCTACTAGAGAGTCCTATAATATCTGGATTTTGTGGTGGCGAAGGAACTGAATGGTGGTTGGGCCACTCCACCCCTTATGCTGTCGATACAGGAGCAAGGACAGTTGGCTCATGACAGCTCCAACGGATGCGCTGACCAAAGGACTCCTGAGTCAAGTGCCCGAGGCACATGTGCACCAAGAGTCAAATATATAGAGAGAACACATTTTGAACAACTCCAGTTACTGTAGGATAAGAAACATTTCAGTTTTCTGTGCCTCTTTCCCTTCCTAGTCATTTTCTGGCCTATTTAAACTGAAAGCTCTTTGTGGCAGGTATTATTTTTAGTGTGTGTTTGTCCAGTGGGGTCTCAGTCTTGGCTGGAATTGTTTGGCTTTATTGTAATACAAATAAATAATTTTCTGTTATATTATAAATTATTTTCATAAGTGTGATGGTCAGTCTAATACATGCCCATGTTTATATTTGAAAAAGCAGAAAGAAAAATAAATTGGATTAAAATATTTAAATTATAGTATTTGGCATTTTTTAGATTGCCTTATGTAATGTGAATATCTAGTTATAATCAAAGTGTGAAATATAATGTAGAATTAATGTTTTGTTTCCATAGCAGTCCTTCCCAAAGAAACTCCCAATGTCTCAATCAGTGCCTCAGATTTATATCCAGGTTAAGGAGTTTATCTATGCAAGCCTTAAATTTTCAGAGTCACTTCACCGCAGGTAAGCATTGATAAAGCGGTATATATATTATCTTCGCACATGCATATTATTTTTGTTTCATAATTGGAAGATAATGAGCCAGACACATAATGTGATCAAATGTAGCATGTGTATATCATATGTGTATGATAGTTTTGCACAGAAAACCATCTAAAATTTTAGTATCATGTGAGACAATATTTACTAGTTTGAATTGTATGGAGGTTTTCTTCATTTAAAAAATCATGCAGTAGTTAAAAAAGTAACCCGGAACTGGATAGTTCAGCAAAAGCTCTTTGGTTTGCTAATGCAGATTGGTTTTGCTGGCATATACAATATAGCTGTAGAAATTTTACTATGAGAGGGTCAGTGAGAATAAAGAAAACTTAAACAGAGTGCAAGGAGAAAAGGGAAAATGACAAACAGATGAATAATTATTATTTGTAAAAGTTTTGTTCTAGTTAATTCATGGAAGTCCTATGGCCTGTGTTATACAGGAGGTCAGACTAGATGACAATAGTTGTCCTTCTGGTTTTATAATCGAGTTAAATGCCAGCCAATGGGTGGGGGAACTTGATGGGGCCAGCGGTGAAAGGGGGACAGCTAATCGCCTGTTTAGAGGGTCAGGAACAGTTTTTTTTTTTTTTTCTTCCATGAGCAGAGGACACAGTAAGTTGAGCAGGAACATACTTAGTGCCTTACTGAGATACTGGGGTAGAGTTGTTTGTTTGTCACAACTTGCGGCCTGTTTTCAGTGCAGTTAAGAGAATAAAATGAACGTTCCCAGCGGTAACAGACCTGGGATTTTGGTGCTGGGCCTTGAGCTTATGTGATAGGGTGAAACCTTTGACCTTTGCGGACCAAGGTCTCCTCCCAGCTGCACCCTCTGTCCCCTTCATGCGGGAGGTGGTGAGGTAGGACTCAGACAGAGATGACTCCTGTGTGGGGTAGGCTGAGGAAAGGTTATAGGTTATTATAGGTTATCTGGTAAGGATTGAAGCCCTGTAACCCTGGCACCAGTTACGGGTTATATGGTAAGGAGCCGTGTAACGCAAGAACTAGAGGTCACCAAATGAAATTAATAGGCAGCAGGTTTAAAATAAACAAAAGGAAGTATTTCTTCACATAATGTACAGTCAAACTTTGCCAGAGGGTGTTGTGAAGGCCAAGACTATAACAGGGTTCAAAAAAGAACTAGATAATTTCATGGAGGATAGGTCCATTAATGGCTATTGGAGAGGATGGGCAGGGATGGTGTCCCTTGCCTCTGTTTGCCAGAAGCTGGGAACAGGTGACGGGATGGATCACTTGATGATTACCTGTTCTGTTCTTTCTCTCTGAAGCACCTGGCATTGACCATTATTGGAAGACAGGATACTGGGCTAGATGCACCTTTGGTCTGACCCAGTAGTGTCATTCCTATGTTCTTAACTCAGGCTCTGGAACCAATTAAGTGCCTGGTCTAGGAGAATATAAGTGATGGGTGGGTAGTGCCCCTCCCCTGTGTTAAAGTTTAATAAAAGTTGCATCCTGCCACTTAATTTCATGCATGTGTCTGTCCTCATTTTGTCTCTGTGTCCACATTAACATGATGCATTCTGTAAAACCTCAGAATACTCGTATACTTATTTATATACTTTCTTCTTCCACCTTGCCTGATGTTTATTTTCCCCAGTCATTCTGCCTTTGTCGTAGTTTACTTAGACTGTGAGTGCTTTGGGGCAAGAAACATACCTTTACTTCCTATACAAAGCACTGTACACACTAATGGTGCAATATGCAATTATAAAATAATAATGTGGTCTCCCATCCCTACATTGGACCAGAATTCTTGAATGTTGTCAAATTGTACTTACTTTGAAGATTCTCTTTGAAGTCACTTAGAGAGGGAGAGATTCTGATAAAACCAAACTAAATATAAACTAAAAAGAAACCTCTACAAAATGACTTCCTTTCATGGAAAATATTTCAACACTTCCATTCTCCCGCCTGCTACCCTCCCAGAAAAGCCCAGCTTGGTTTTAATTACATAAAATAACATTTGTAGATTAGTCTTGAAGGCTCAAATTTGCTAGTCACAGCTGGTCATCCACTTTGCACTGTTAACAAATGTAAATGACTCTCCTTTCACACATTCTTAATTGATACTGTTTATAATTTACACGTACTAATGAGTGCCTGTTGACCCCCATATCTAAACAGTGACTCATTAAACACACAAATTACTCTTTCCTAATCACTATGTTAACAAACCTCCAAGAGCTAAAAATAACAGATTCGTGCATCAGTGTTGAAATTCAGTTAGTGGTACTGGGTAATTGGGTGGGTGAATGGGGTGTTTTGTGAGACAGATCATGGAACACTCATTTTTTTGTAAATTCAAATCAGAACTGTTTTCTTGTCATGCCAATCTTTATAAGCATTGTCAAATTGTAAACAGATACACAGCCTGGATATCTGTCAGATAAATACTGTTTGCAGTATTGTAGCCTTGTTGGTCCCAGATATGAGAGAGACAACGTAGGTGAGGTAATAATAATATATTTATACTATAAGTACTGTGTATGCTTTTTGTGAAATAGCAGGATTTTATTTTTTCCCAGGTTGATTTCTAAATCCATTGTATTGTTGCAGCGTGTTTGTAGTAAATGTGAATTCTTTTGGGAACTGTACTGAGTGGGTGACAGTGCAGCCAGGTCATCAGCCTGTAAGCCGGCATTTTATCTGTGTCTCATTTATTTGGAGCACTGGTTTGGGGACTTTGTTCCTCTACTATTGCTAGCTGATTAATGAGTATGTTAAAAAAGTTTGGGCTCAGGTTAAGTTACAGGTCTCTATGAGTGGAATTGGGACTTTGAGTCTTTCTTGAATTACCATTCCTCAACTCTGGTTGTTAGCCTTCCAAGACTAAGGAAAAATTGGCTTAATTTCAAGGTATAATTATAGGTATAATGTCTCATAGAATCACTGTTGTTATATCAACACCTCTTTATACCATATAAAAATGTGGATTTCAAGGATTTTGTTATGTGAGACAAATGTGTTCAGATGGGTGATTCATTTATTAAAAACTCAGTTTTGCTTTTAAGTGTTTTTCATGATGTATTTCTTAAGAATAGTGTCAGTGTGTTGTACAAATTTAATCAGAAAATGGAAACTGTAATTTTCTGGAGATATAACCACTGTTAATTTTGTTCCCATTCACGTTTGATATGTTGAAAAATAAGTATTTAAAGCTATCTTGAAAGCCAGCCACAGGTTATTGCCAATTGGAAGAATTTGCTTGAAATCAAAGATGCAAAGTCTGTGTGGCTGATTAGAGATGAAATACTCAGATTTGGGGAGAGGATGCTGCTAACATTCATTTGTAGTTTTTGAACTTGAATTCTAGAAATTCTTCATACTTAATTTTACCAATTTTGGTGTAATAAAGAGGTATTGAAATTCTATTTGTATCTTTCAGACAAATGTAAAGTTTTGCAATTGTTTGTTTTTATTCTCTTTTATGATAACTCTTACAGTGTATGGCTAGAAAAGGATGAAATGGATCACCTTCAAATTATTATTTGCATTTTGAAATTATATATTCTATTAAGAATTCCTAGATCTAATATAAAGAAGAAAAGGAGTACTTGTGGCACCTTAGAGACTAACTAACAAATTTATTTGAGCATAAGTTTTCATGAGCTTCAGCTCACGAAAGCTTATGCTCAAATAAATTTGTTAGTCTATAAGGTGCCACAAGTACTCCTTTTCTTTTTTGCGAATACAGACTAACACGGCTGCTACTCTGAATCCTGTAGATCTAATATATGAGACTTGCATATTTCTAAAAAAACTCATGAGGGAAGAGAGAATTTTTAATCTGCAGTGCAATCCTGAGCAACATGAGTTAGTTAATAGAAAATGGAAAAAAATCTACAACTTGGAAAAATCCATTGGATCTGTGAGAGGTTAAAAAAAAATGAAGGAAAGTGATTAACATTTAAAATGTGCAGTGATTGGCCTGTAAATCAGGGATGTCCAAAATATGGCTGTGGCTTGAATCCAAACCTTGAAGGTTTTAAATCCAGTTTGTCTGCTAAATACTTCAGTTTGTAGCTGCTCCCTGATAAATTGCAAATAATAATTCCTAGAAGAGCTGGAACAAATTGATTATTTAAAAAGCAACAAGTCACTAGGCCCAAATGGTGTAAATCTAGGAGTGCTGAGGAGCTCAAGTATGAAGTGGCTGAACTGCTGGCAAAAATATGCAATCCCTTATTAAAAACAGCTACTATGCTACCCTCCAATCTCCAGTACATGTAGTGGCCTTGATTATCTTTTTGTGTGTGTGTGTGTGTGTGTGTGTGTGTGTTGTTGTTAAATGTTGGAATTAGAGGGAATGTTTTATTTATTGCAGCAGTGATATTGGGGAGGAGGCACCCCTCTGAAGCCAAAAAAAGAAAGAAAGATAGAAAGAAAGAGGTCTTCCTTGTGATTGGCTGGTTACAGAACTTCCAACCAGTCACTTCATATTGGAAGCAGGCTAATGTACTAAATCTGATTCTATTGAAAAGGGTGTGAAAGGCATACTTTTGTCCTTGCTGTGTATCAGAAGGGGACAGATTAGTCACTTTAATTAATTATACTGAAGATGATTAAATTTTTTTAACTACTTAACCAAGTCAGTAGACAGATATTATTTCTGCAACATGTATAGATGTTTCCTGACTCCCACTTGCCTTCTGATCGCCACACATTACCTTTATGTGACAATGAGGAGCCACTAGACTTCTTCACTTCCACCAATGGCATTTTAATGGTGAGACTGACAGGTTACTAGTTAATGTGATTACATGGCCTGAATATCTGATACCACAAAATACTAGAGTAACCCAGTCAATGCCTTTCCCTAAGTAGTTGTGAAGCACTGTTGGTGCAAGCTCAGAAATTCATATAGCATAAGTGCAGTGAGTGTTTGAATAATTTTGATTCTGGAATTTGTGTGTAGGGATTTTAAATCCATCTAATTAAAAGGATATCATTCTGGGATATCGCAAAAAGAAAAGGAGTACTTGTGGCACCTTAGAGACTAACAAATTTATTAGAGCATAAGCTTTCGTGAGCTACAGCTCACTCACGAAAGCTTATGCTCTAATAAATTTGTTAGTCTCTAAGGTGCCATTTCTTTTTGCGAATACAGACTAACACAGCTGCTACTCTGAAACCTGTCATTCTGGGATATGTTGAATATTAAACTGGCACAGACATGAGTTGGTAAAGGAGAAAATAACTAGGGCAGGAGGAAAATAATGGAGAATGGAAGAAAGGCCTGAAACAATGAAAGGGCAGTAGATGATGGTGCCATATAAATAGACTAAGTGTCCAAACATGAGAAAGAAGTTGACAGGCAGAGATGAGGAAGTCAAAGACAACCTGGGAGCCACCATAGCAGAGAGGGTTAGTTAATGTTTGTAAGCCACGCTGAAGATGCTAAGCATGTGAAGATGTAAAGGTGCTATGTATTTCAATTAAAATATTGTAATGTTAGTATAGGTTTAACGGTCTTCAAAACTTTGTTTTTCAGTTCAACAGAAATAGATGATATGCTTAGAAAATCTACAAATTTGCTGCTAACAAGAACTTTAAGTAGTTGTTTACAAAATCTCATCAAAAAGCCACACATAGGTTTAACAGAGGTAAGTTATGAAATACATAGGGCAAGGATTTTTTTTTTATATAAAGGACAATTACTGCTAAACATGTTTTCATAAATCCAGCTATATTGTAGTACTAAGCTTTATATCAGGTTAACAAATGTATTAGTTTCTTTGGTTTTAAACCACACGAAACACTTTTATATATAAATTCAAGAAATAGAAAAGGAGGAGGATGTATAGATGTATATTGCCATATGAAAATGACAAAACTGTAGAAATATGAAATATATGTTTATATGTGGATGCGTATTTAAGGAAGGGTTGCACTGGAGGAGTCCTGTTCAATAAGACATAGGTGTGCAAGGAATGAGTTAAGGGCTCCTGCCTCATTGATTGCACGTTATTCAGTGCAGTGTATTCTTCTGCTGTGTTCAAATAGAAGAACATGGTGGAATTTCTTTCTTCATATTTTTAAAAAGAGGAAATTACACACGTGCGCACACGCACACACTCACACAGCTGCAAAGTGAAGCAATCAGTTGAAGAAACAACAAAGTTAAGAGTCCCTACACCACCTGTCCTCCTTTTGTGTGTGCATGGCAATAAAATATTGTATTACATGATCACATACTGTTTTTTCCACAGGACCCCAGCTTCATTCAGTGTGTGTATTGGACTGAAAACAAGACAGGTTTGGAAAGTGAATTAGTGCTTGTGTATGTGGCAAGTTAGCGCACAGCAAGCAAGGGGGTGAATATACAGTTCTTTGGCTAACTATGTGCTAATATCCCATGTGGGGTGTACTCTAGGATTTTCATTCTGCTGTGTCAGTGACCACATGGGAATTTAGTGCACAGAAAGCTGGTGTGCTGTAGGTCACATCCTGACTTGTGGAGCACTAACTCACTGTGCAGATGAGCTCTTAGTCTGGTGTCTCATTCCCTGCAGTTATATGCTGTGCTATGGTGGCAGCACGGGTCCACTGAAAGCTGATGAATGACATGGCAGTTAAAGGAACTGGGCTGAGGCCATAAGATCTGGGTTCTAGTCTATAATTTCTCTGCCTTAGTTGTACATCTGTAAAATAGGGTACTTCCTGAACACTCAGGGATGATGTGAAGATAAAATCTTTATTGTATTAGAGGTGCTTAGTTACTAAAATGATTAAGGGCCATAGAAAAGGCGATAAAGAGAGAGAAGAATTCTTTATGTTGGGTAGGGTTTGGCTGCCATCCAGTAATGAGGCATTGGGCCACACACTGTACAATTATGGTTTAAGAAATGTTGAAATGTTGTTTCATCCACTAAGCCCTGTCTGTTTTGGGTATTGAACAAGGACATGGGTCCAGCAGAAAAAGAGTATGTAATTATAATACTGGGTCATAGTTTCTATACAAGGGTGCAATCTTAATTTTGAAATTTTCTAACTTTTGACTTTGTGACATTAACATTTAATGTAATGCAGAGATTTTTCTGGTATGGAATTATTAATTTGGCTATGGTGATCTTTTTTTAATGGTAACTGTCTTACAATATAAAATGGAATTTCTTTTTAATGAATTGATGGTTATAATTTTTGTTTTTAAATTTTTGACCATATGTACACTGTAGTCTGACTTGTAAGCAGTATTTGCATTCTGTCTTTAAAATTGGCAGTTATTCAGTTATATCCTGTAATACTATAATTATCTACTAGCAATGCAGTGGCTGAAAGCAATAACTCTTAAAAAAAATCAGGTGATATTTGTTGATGCAAGGGCATTTTACTGGATTTTTGGTATTTTGTAGCTGGTGCAAATCATCATAAACACAACACACCTGGAACAAGCCTGTAAATACCTTGAGGACTTCATAACTAACATTACAAATATTTCCCAAGAGACTGTTCACACTGCAAGACTGTATGGTCTTTCCACTTTTAAGGTATGTAATATGTCACCATTTAAATTATGAAGTCTAAAAATCTTTGCATTAAAATCACCATACATTAACTGTAAAAAAGAAAAATAAATGAGGGCCCAGAGGGTTCTTGCATGTTTTTACATTAACAGTTTCCTAAATGTTGAGAATTAAAGATAAATTATCAGCATTAACAATGAACAGGTAAATGTAGTTTTTCTTTTATGGCATTTTAAATATTAAGAGGGCATGAAAATGTGTTTGTATGTACATCGAAAGAGCAAATTCTTGCAGATACCCCAAGACTAAGGCATAAACTAACTTATGGTTTTATTATTTACTGTATCATAAACTTTAATAGATTGTACTTCATATACTGTAAAACGTTTAGTTTCAGAACAATATCAAACGAACAACAGGTTTGCTCAAAAGGTATATGTGTACATATGTTTGCCTTTTTCTGCTATAGTAGTAGTACTTCATTATATATTTTCAAGCATTTTTACTTAGTAATGTCAAAGAAACAGAATTTAAAAAGTGAAACTGTTGTTATATAATTACATTTAAATCTGAGAATGAAAACATGATTCTGATATTGCACTGCTAGAAAACAGATTGTTTTGAAGGTTCTTAGGCAACAGCAAGACAGAATGCAGAACTTCACTTACAAGTTTAGAAATGATTTATAAAGCAATAATAGTTATATATTTATGTTTTTAGAATCAGGTTTTACTGAATTTTAATTTAAAATAAGAAATAATATTCATTCACAATAATATACGTAAAAATGTAATTATATCTGTCTCTATACCACTCTATTTTATTTATACTGATGTCTGTTGGCTAGAATTAAAAGGTTTGAGTCAATTTAATTTAATGATTAGTACTATTCTAAGTGGTGGGGGGAGGGTGGAAAAACTGTGTTGGGGGAAGCTGTGGGCGGGAAAGAATTGTTGATTCCTAAATTCTAATTTTAGCTGATCATATGCATCTGTCTGGCCTAATGGTTAATAAGATTATAATCCTAGAAATTGTTTATTTATAGTGTAAATTGAGGAATGGCTACCATATAGATGTCAGTCTTCTAGCACCAAAAAGAGCTATATATAGAAGGTTAATGAACCACAAATCTAGGCCCAGCACAGATTTTCATTGCAGTTCATCAAGCTAAGGGTCTGTCTACACAGCAGCTGTGAGGGTGCTTCCCAGAATGGGTAGGCAGACACGTTAGCGCTAGTTGAGCTGGCACACTAAAAATAGCCATGTGCCTGTGGAGGGACAGGTGGTGGCAGAAGCTAGCCACCCAGGGGATTGGCAGGATTGTACTTGAGTAGTTAACCTGAGCTGCTGTCCATGCCACAATAATCACATGGCTATTTTTAATATGCTACCTGGAGAAGAGCTAGTGCACGCCTGTCTAACCACACTGGGAAGCACGCTCCCAGCTGCTGTGTAGTTATACCCTTAGCCTGTTGTGTGGCATCATGGTTCTGAGCTGTTGCTTCTTTCATTGATTTTGGCAAGGTAATAGTTCAGGAAGGACAACGAGGAGTTCTTGTGGCACCTTAGAGATTAACAAATTTATTTGGGCATAAGCTTTTGTGGACTAGAACACACTTCATCAGATGCATGGAGGACTCTTCGTTGTTTTTGCTGATACAGACTAACATGGCTACCACTCTGAAACCTGTTCAGGAAGGGTATTATGTAAGGGAATATTATGTTCTTCTGAGTGCTGGTTTCTAGTATCAGGTAAGTACAGTATTCTAATCTAGACTATAGTTGCTATGGAGCAATCCTGAAACATATGTAAAATTGTTGTTTTGTTGTTGTTTGTATCATGTTAATGCCTAGAGGCCACCAGTCAAGGATCATGGGCCTATTATGTGAGGTGCTGTACAATCATCTTAAAAAAATAGTCCCCATTCAAAAGAATCTAGCCATATCCAAGCTACTCTGACAACTTTTATTCTCTATTAGAATACTCATTTTATATGTGGGAGCCCAGTATATTCTGTAACTCTATCCATTATAGCTTCATGTGTTCATATCTCTTTATTTTTAGTACTTTTACACTCATAAATACGTTTTTGCCACAGTTTGATCTCTAAAATGTGCAACTAGACAAGAATTGCAAAGCCAGATTAGACTAGCCTTGCCTCTGGCTATGGCTACTACCTGACAAATACTTTCTGGAATGTAGGCGGTGGTCAGTTTATTGCACATGTTACTACAAAGTACATATATCAGCACATGAAAAACACCTTTCCACCTGCATTAAAATACTACTTCACTTCCACTTGCATAACCTTAATTTAAAATTTCTACCTATACAAAGGATGCAATGGGTAAACCAAAATTTCAGGAATGTTGAAAGAGAACAGTCACATCCGAGTCTACAGAATGTCACTGTTGTTATCTTATCATCTAATAATGAAATATGCTGTGACTTTGATATCACAATTGTTGCGTACCGCATTACAATTTTGTATGTTCCAAGATAGACGTCTGTGTTTCCAAATGTAAACTATTCCTAAATTTACACCAAATATGTGATTTCTGGGATCTATCTCTCTATTTATTGCGTACAAAAAATTAAATTATTCAGAATAAATATGTATGTGATCATGTAATTAAATCATGTATCATAATGCACACACACACACAAGGGAGTTGAATTAAGGTTTCATGGGCAACCTTAATTATGGCATTTCGTAACTTTTGACCTTGCAACCGTATTAAGGTTCTTTTAATGTAATCTTGTGTTCAGTTTCCTAGGTTTCTAAAAAAGCAAACTAAGAAAATAGAAATTCCATCATGTGAAACATATTGACACCCATGTTTCATTTGAGAACTTTTAGATCCTCTGCACAGATCACTGCTACCTGAGTTTATGGAGGAAGTAGACTGTTATTCTCAGCTCCTAGAGGGTTTCACAGCTATTTGTTGTTGGCCAAGAAGTAATGTTGAGACTCAGAAATCCTGGGTTCAATTCCAGGTTAAGAGGAATGTTCCCTAGTAGTTATAAGTCCTTCTGCCTTGGTCCATCCCCATCCTGTCTCTATTCCCCTCTGCTTCAATCACTTCCACACCACCTCCTATGTCTGTCTCCCTCTGCTCCTGTCCTCTTCTGCCTCTCTGCTTCTATCCCCACCTTGTCTCTGCTCCTCACTGCTCTGCCTTCAAGTCAGGCTGCTTCCTCCCCCTCTTCACTGCCTGGGTGCAAGCAATGGATACATTGAAAGCACAGGAGACACTGTTTCTGATCTCATTTCTGGTGCTCTGCAGTATAGTAGCTCTCAGCTGCCAGGAAGAACAATTGCAGGGAAAGTCCTGCTCAGCCCCTATAGCCTTGGGATGGAGCATACATGTGCAGTCTGTTTTGCACATAGCAGCTGTGCAGGGATGGGAGCATGCTCAGTGCTGATGGACTCCTCAGAGAATTTAGCTGCCAAAGTCTCAACAAGCCTCTGTTGATCATGTGTAACCTGAAACATTTTCAGAGGTTATAACTTGACCAGATTTGAGCTGATTTTTATCAGCACTGCAGAAGGCAGATCTCTGACACTAGAATAATTTTCCTTCTTGCCATCCTGGCAGTTGTCAAGTCCAAGCTCCACAGCACAGAGCTTCTCAATGAAACAGTTGTAAAAATGAGTAAGATGGGCAAAACAGCCAATTTTCCCCTTATCTGTTTCTAAGAAATGGCTGGACCATTTTAGCTGAAATGCTCTGATAAAGTTCCACCTGAGGCATACACTCAGCATGGAAAATTTCATCTTCTACTGTTACTTTGACAAAGTTATAAACAACTAGAAAAAAGATCATTTAATGGAAACGTGTTACATTTTCTACCTCTCTTTTGGTACTGAAATAGCCCTCATCAGCATAGTAGCAGACCACCTCACAGTTAATGAATTTATTTTCACCCCAGAGAGGTAGGAAAGTACTGTTATATCCATTTGCCAGGTTGCAGACTGAGGCACAGACACTAAGTGACCTGCCCATTGTCACACAGGATGTCTGTGATAGAGTGGAAATTAAACCCAGGTCTCTGGATTCCAAATCCACAACCTTAATCACAAAGCCATCCTTCCTCCTCAGTCGTAAATCAGATAGGTGCATGTGGTTAACTCCAAACCTAGCCACAAAAATTAAATCTTTAAAGACAATTTATGTGAGGAAGCTCCATTCTAGCCAAGTAATTCAAAATGTCCCTGGCTAAGAAAAATTATACCAGATTCTGGTCCTTGCTTGGACTGTATTGCACCACAGTGACACAAATAAGCCAGAAGATAGCTCAACCAGCCACCTGGAGATTCCTCTTGGGTAAAGGGAATTTCCATATGACATAGAGCCAGTGTAGTGGCTCTATGTTGTAAACTTTTCTGGCCTTGACATGGGAGCATTTTCAGAGGAAAGGGGACATGGCAGGAGTATTTTTGTGCTCCAGTGGTCTCTGGCTGCCAAAAGAGTCCCTTGGAATGTGGGCAGTTATACATAAAATAGAGCAGATTTTGGACTGGAAATAAGCTGAAATTACTTGATTTACCTACAGTGGTCAGGATCCTTACAAGGTTCAGGGGAAAGCTGACCCATAGGAATACAGCTGTTGGTTCTTCTCATAACAATACTGAAAAACAAAAATATATTCATGCATTTCTCACATAATCTGTATGGGGTCCTTGGAAACAGCTTGAAGGTGTCAAATACATAGGAGCCATATGTTTGTTGATACTTGGGGGGGACAAATCAGGTTATCACAATAATTTGAATAAGAAGTTGAATGAACACAACATAAACTTAGAGATGCTATTTCAATATAATCAGTTGCCTTGTGGTTTACACTTTTAATTTACAGGTAAAATAACATGCCTTCCTGGATTTTAAAATTAAACAATTTCTGTAGAATATGTAGAAGTTATTAAATGGATTTATATTAATAATGAGCTTAGCCTTACAATGGAAACATGTCAGGATATGAAAATCATGTCTTCCTTGAGAATTACATGATGCTATAAATTAAAATGTCATGCTTTGGGTGTATGAATATAATTCCATTATAGATCATCCCCAACGAACTGCATCTTTGTAGGTATTGATGGGCTCATATTTGAAGAGAGACAAATTGGAAGATTGTTTATGCCAAATATCTTTGAGGTTTCAGCTACCCATTTCTCTGACTTGATCACGCATGTTGGCTGTTGTTTTATATTTGTTTTTAATTTTTATTTATAGTTCATTTCAAAAGAGGAGATAAAGTACAGTAATCACATTTAATGTATTTGAATGTATATTAAAATTTACAAATGTCTGTTTGTTGACCAATCTTCCAAATTATAAAAGGTCTTTTCTCTCTAGACCTTTAAAAAAAATGAAGAATATAAATTCATCATAACACTGTGGAAGAAGCAGAGATCTCACCTACATTCAGAGTTACAATTCAGAATAATGGAATGGAAAATCTTCATAGCTACTAATAGCCATCTAGTTAACTAGTTGTCAGTTAAAGTTAAAATTACAATTATCCATGCTTTAAACATGGGATCATTTATCTTCTAATATCTTGATACACTTGTATGGAAACTGTGATCTAATAGTTCAGAAGGCATGCATCTAAAACTGCCCACGGGAAATCATTGAAGAATTCCCAAAACACTAGAAATTCTCCTTTGAGAAATGCCTATATGCCTATATTCCCACTCTTGAGGATAAGTGCACCTTTTTTGGATCAGCTCCTGGTGAAAGAAAAAGGAAGCAAAGTCTATAGTAGCTGAGGTTCAGATGGAGTCAATACATTTTCTGCAAGCACCATAGTGTGCCTGCTGTACTGCTGCCAGCTTAATGACCATGGCAGTTATGTACTGATCCTTTTGGATTTTTATGGCAGTTTTCTATGTCTATGAAGAGAAATGGAAAAGGTGGAGAGAGGTCCACAAGAGAGATTTCTTTTCTCTGATTCTCTTTTGATAGCTTGTGTGATGGTAGAAAGAGCTGTGAAGTGAGAACTGTATCTGCGCTATTCCTATCATGTTTTGATTCTTTGGCAACAGGTATAGTTCTGAAATCCAATACTTAATAATACTTGCCTAATAAATTATTGACTATTGAAGTAAGAGACTTTATTGGGTATAATTTTGAAAGTCATAAAGACTGGATGTTTCTCACATTATGTTTAGCTCTATAATTTGTAGAGTTTTTTTCTCGATAGTCATAGTGTGGTGATGAATTTCCTTGTTATGATATATATTTTTAATAAATATCTCTTTATTGTTTTGTACATCTGAGGGACTGTCTGCCAAAGCACAATAGGTTAACTTTATCAAAGAATTCAAGGATGTTTTAAATTTTATGTATGAACAAATGTACTTCCAAACACATCCTAGCCTAGAAAGTGTGTATGGTGAGTTCACATTCTCTCCATCAAAGGCTGGGTTTGTTTAACTTTAATTTTTGGTAATTACTGGTAATTATTAGGTAACTTAAGCAGTTGCAACTTGAATTTTAGGTATTTAACTAGTTATTTATTTATATTTTGGTACACCCAAACAGAGGAACAGAATTTCTTAAATGAATGGACTATAAAGGATTAATCTTGTTGAGTAGTTCTGTTTTGTACCTAGATGCAAGACTAAACCTATCCGATTGTAATATCACTTCTGGCACAGATGTTAAAGGATGGGTGAGGTCCAATGAGATATCATCATTGTAGAACAGTGCATTTATGTTCTTTCCACCTGGAGGCCTGCAATTTTCCCATTAGCTCACATTTGTTCTGCTTGGGATTTTGTAAGTACAGTAAAGAGCAAAGGTGAAGAGGGCTCCTGTGCAGTATGGCCATACCAATTTTGTCTCCCATGTGAGTATGCACATATATGTGTCTATAGATATATTTTATATTGGATATGGATATAGATTCCTCCTTCCAAGTATTTAAATTACCCACTCAATCCAACCAAGGGCTTTCCATGAATCAAGAGAGAAAAAAAATATCAGGGTGCTTTAATCTGGCCAGGTGAATACAGTTTAATGTTCACCTCAAATTGTGGGCTGATTTCATTCTTGCAGTAAACCCTGTTTAACTTTTCTGTGAATCTCTCAAGCTTTATTAGAACCTATCACAGAATTTTTGTGTCTGTGTTTAGTAAGGATATTGGATAAGCATGCTAATCCATTACATTTTGTCCTTTAGTTTTGTTAGTTTATTCCACACTGCATGTTAATTCCTCTGTTTTTCTTATTTCTTCGTAGCTTCTTCCTATATTTCAACAGTTCTTCTCTGTGAATACCTTATAAAAAGATATGCCACTTGGCCATGGGCATATTCTAGTTTGTATTGACATATTCATTCATCAAATTTTTATTTGTTTTTGCTGCAGTTAATTTGGGCACAAAACGTTTATCCAAATAATTCTGTATCAAAGCAGTTCATTTTGTATATTGTGTGTTTCCTCCCATACATTAATAAGGTGCAAGTCAACTAAGTTTTTAGGAACTCCTATTTTGTTACACATCTCCCTCTCCCTCATCCTATCTGTATAGGATAGTCCTTACTTTAAGAATTGTGGCTGGACGTTTTAGAAAGAATGGAAGTAAAACACTGTTATTCAAAGTCAGTGTAAAGGTACCATGCCACCTATTTCTATCTCAGTTTTCTCTGCCTCTTTGCCTGGAAGAATTGAGTGCAACCTTAGAGCACAGTACTTTGCTCTAATTCTTTTTCTAAGCTCTTCTTACAACTTTTGTATAGAAGAGAGACAAGAAGACAAGACATTCAGAAAGAAGAAAATAGGAAGTATGGATACTGGAAAAGGCGGGAGTGAAATCTTTTGCTGCAGAGGTCCTCAAGTCATACAAGAAAATATTCTTCAAGGAACTAGTTGAAAAATCCACTATCTTCATAAGTTCCCTCAGAGTTCTCTGACCTGGCATGTGCCCAGAATAAAGCAGTCTCCTTGAAGTAATAAGTGTTGTTCTTAAGGCTCAGTTTAGTCTCCCTGAAACACTGCTTGGCTTTTCTTTCTGCTCATCTAGCTTTCCATACAATTTGAGAGCTGTTCATCCATTTGTGTCCCTCTTGAGTCCTGGCTGCCATCACAGCTGCCATGGTCCCATTTTTGTTTTCTAGACTCTCTGGGCCTCTGCACTTACAGTGTGATCTTTCCTGCATTTCTGCTGTTACAGGCTGGTTTCCTCCTAACACGAACACTTGTTGCACTGCCTCTTGTGCTGTACTGCCAAAGAAAAGAACTTCATGCTGGTTAGTTCCACCTGTGAATCACACTCAGACAGAGTCCTTTCCTCTTCTTCCAGATTCATCGCACAGTCCTTTCCTCCTTACCTCACATATCCCAGCTGAGAGACCATCTGGGTTCACTTCTGACTTGATGTTGCAACTAACACTTTCTGTATGACTGTCTTCATGACTAATTTTGCCTACAAGGACTCTCACTGGCTGGTGAGTGCTCTCGTTGCCATATTGTCCAGTGGTTCATTTTTTCTCTCCCTCCCTCCCTCCCTTTGTAGTTTGCAGAGTGGGAACTTCTCCTCCTCCCCAAACCCAAAGCAGTGTGGATGCTGTTTCCTGCCTAAAGGAACTTTCTCTTCTTCCTTTTGATGGCTGTAGATTAGACCTTCGGTCACTAAAGAAAATTCTGTCCCACTGCTGCTGCTAAGAAAACAGTCTGCCTTAGCAGCTCCAATATGCCCTAGCCTACTGCTTTCTCTTTTCACTGGAAATGCTATGCCTGTAGCGACAGTGTATTTTAGGAGCTCTTCTTCCCTAGGAGACTGAAGGCTGGCATACAGCTGCCCTATTCTTGCCCCTGCTAAGCATCCTTTCTCCTATTTGGTGAGGGCTAGGCAGGCATCTCTTCCCCTATTCGGTGATAAGAGACTATTCTAAACTAACTCTTAATCTCCGATCATTTATAACCACCTATTTAGGGCTCCCAAGTATGTTAGGAATGACTGGACTTAAATTATCAAGGAATTATTTTGTGGCAAAAATTGGGGTTTTCTGTCCACAGTCTCTGGTAAGAGATGACCATGGACAGCCTCGAAGGTGGTTCCTCTTCCATGGTGTAGATTTTCTTCTTTCATTTGTTTGGTCCAGTTCTCACAGTGGTGTTAGCAGATACATTTCTGAGAAATAATCACAGGTTTCAGAGTAGCAGCCGTGTTAGTCTGTATTCGCAAAAAGAAAAGGAGTACTTGTGGCACCTTAGAGACTAACAAATTTATTAGAGCATAAGCTTTCGTGAGCTACAGCTCACATCGGAATGCATCCGATGAAGTGAGCTGTAGCTCACGAAAGCTTATGCTCTAATAAATTTGTTAGTCTCTAAGGTGCCACAAGTACTCCTTTTATTTCTGAGAAAATCAGTCTTCTCTTTAGCCACAGTAGTTAACTATAGTGCCTAGTTTAGTCTTGCTTTAGTAAGGATTTCTATAGAAATGTTACTTAACTTAAATATGTACGTGTTAGGTTCCTTCAGTTCTGCACTTTGGAATTTCTTGATGCTTGAGGTCTGTGTGATTTCCCTCACTGTTCTATTTTTGGGCTCACAATCTTCAGAACTTGAACATATTAACTCTTCCTCGCTCAGTTCAGAATTATTAACTGTTAAGATGCTCTCCTTGGGACGTTTCCCCTTCCAAAATTTATTAGGCTGAGCTGATCATGTTAAACTTCATCACACCAGCCATTTTTTCTATTCTGTTTCTCATTCAAAATTAATTAGCTCAGCCAAACCCTCTTCACGGTGTCGAGCAGACAAGAGAAGGCTTTTAACCTTCAGGAACATATTAATCTAGTGCATATGGGATGATGCCTCTTTTCTCTGTGTCTGAGGTCTGGCTAGCTCTTCAACAGAGAAGGCTGATTACAGTGCCCTGTTATTACTTGGCCCAAACTCTCAATTTTTAAAATTTGGTCTCTCTAATTACTCGTTCACTAAGTCACGTTTGAGCAAAACAGGGATGGAATATATGCTTTGGGCAGCTCCACAAGAGAATCCTTCCTCAGTCTTAATGTTTGCTGAATTTGCATAGCATAAAGATGTCATCTTAATGTTTGTTGTAGGATGGGGAAGAGAAAATCTAAAAAAAGGGGAAATTGTTTATGAAAAATTCTGTTAGTCTTAGCCTTCCTCTGTCCGTCCTAGATCTCTCTCACCTCTAGTCAGGGATTGCTTCTCAAGTTGTGGTATCTCTTTCAATATTATATTTCTCTGTTTTCCTGCTCTGGAAGTCTTTTGACTGAACTTAGAATTAGGATGGTTGTGTTAGTAACAGATGTGATTGACAGTTTTCTGGTGGGAAAAGCCTTTACATTTAATGTAAGGACTTTGTCATAGTCTCTCACTTGCCCTATCTTACAATAAACAGAACTTCAGTAATGCAGCGTTGTTGTAGCCATGTTGGTCCCAGGATATTAAAGAGACAAGCTGGGTGAGGTAACATATTTTATTGGACCAACTTTTCTTAGTGAGAGAGACAAGCTTTCAAGCTCAAGAGCTCTGTGTAAGCTCGGAAGCTTGTCTCTCTCACCCACAAAAGTTGATCAAATAAAAGACAGTATCTCACCCATCTTGTTTCTAGAACTTCAATCATTAATTTTCCTTATTTTTCTTCACTTTAGTTTTTATCAGTTATCTTTGTTCTTGTGCATATTATGGTCAGGTACCAGTTTACTAAGTACTCTCACTTATACTGTTTCTGAAGTGTGCACAGTAACTTCAAGGAACACTTATTTATGTGTTTCAGAGTAGCAGCCGTGTTAGTCTGTATTCGCAAAAAGAAAAGGAGTACTTGTGGCACCTTAGAGACTAACAAATTTATTTGAGCATAAGCTTTCGTGAGCTACAGCTCACTTCATTGGATGCATTTGGTGGAAAATACAGAGGGGAGATTGATATACACACACAGAGAACATGAAACAATGGGTTTTATCATACACACTGTAAGGAGAGTGATCACTTAAGATGAGCCATCACCAGCAGCGGGGGGGAGGGGGAAAAGGAGGAAAACCTTTTATGGTGACAAGCAGGTAGGCTATTTCCAGCAGTTAACAGGAACGTCTGAGGAACGGTGGGGTGGGGGGAGAAATAACATGGGGAAATAGTTTTACTTTGTGTAATGACTCATCCATTTCCAGTCTCTATTCAAGCCTAAGTTAATTGTGTCCAGTTTGCAAATTAATTCCAATTCAGCAGTCTCTCGTTGGAGTCTGCTTTTGAAGTTTTTTTTGTTGAAGGATAGCCACCCTCAGGTCTGTAATCGAGTGACCGGAGAGATTGAAGTGTTCTCCAACTGGTTTTTGAATGTTATAATTCTTGACGTCTGATTTGTGTCCATTCATTCTTTTACGTAGAGACTGTCCAGTTTGACCAATGTACATGGCAGAGGGGCATTGCTGGCACATGATGGCATATATCACATTGGTAGATGCGCAGGTGAACGAGCCTCTGATAGTGTGGCTGATGTGATTAGGGCCTATGATGGTGTCCCCTGAATAGATATGTGGACAGAGTTGGCAACGGGCTTTGTTGCAAGGATAGGTTCCCCCAACTAAAACCTCTCCAACGCATCATCAAGGATCTACAACCTATCCTGAAGGACGACCCATCACACTCACAGATCTTGGGAGACAGGCCAGTCCTTGCTTACAGACAGCCCCCCAATCTGAAGCAAGTACTCACCAGCAATCACACACCACACAACAGAACCACTAACCCAGGAACCTATCCTTGCAACAAAGCCCGTTCTCTGTGTGTGTATATCAATCTCCCCTCTGTATTTTCCACCAAATGCATCCAATGAAGTGAGCTGTAGCTCACGAAAGCTTATGCTCAAATAAATTTGTTAGTCTCTAAGGTGCCACAAGTACTCCTTTTCTTTTTATTTGTGTGCCATCATAATTTTTTCATTTGGGATTTAGACAATGACAATGTGTATGGAGCTAGATGTACTTCAGTTAATTATCTAGGTGCTCATACTGTGCCTATCACAGCTGTGGTAGCTAAACACCAGAAAAAAGATCATAGAATTAACTAGAAGCACAGACAACAAGGTTATGAGATACCCTGTATGGTTTCTCTTCTCCTCGGCATGACATAAAAGTATTATTTTTTCCCCAGGGGGAACCACACTTTAATATAACTTGCTTCATTTGTACTGGAAAATCCTTTTTTGATTAATCCCTTTTTCTTTTTATGAAAAACTGCATACACCTCACTAACTCGGCCATTCTGCAATTTGGTATGTACCATTATTATTAAGTACATCTCTTGGAGGCAAATTATATCAGATCCCATACATTTTAAGTGATGAAGAATATCCTTTTCTTTGTTAGTCTTATTGATCCCACTTACATTCAATAAGATCAGTTTATAAGTGCCTCTACGCTATGCGTTAAATTTTTAAAAATAGAAATCTCTTCACTGCAGAGGATGTGAGGGAGATTCCCATACCTGACTCATCCTTTTTAGGCAAAAAATCTGAGGAACTGTCCCAGATGGAGACGTTGGGAAGGAGTTTTGAAACAAATTGATAAATTAAACTGTAAAAGTCACAAAGACCAAATGGAATTCATCCAAGAGTTCTGAAGGAACTCAAATATGAAATTGCAGAGCTACTAACTGTGGGATGTAACCTAGCGCTCCAGAGGCGATCGTGGCAATTACAGGCCAGTAAACCTGACTTTAGTATCAGGCAAATTGGTTTAAACTGTAGTAAAGAACAGAATTCTCAGACACATAGATGAACATAATTTGTTGGGGAAGAGTCAACATAGGTTTTGTAAACGGAAATCATGTCTCACCAATCTATTAGAATTCTTTGAGGTGCACAACAAACATGTGGACAAGGGTGATCCAGTGGATATAGTGTAGTTGGACTTTCAGAAAGCCTTTGACATGGTCCCACACTAAAGACTCTTAAGCAAAATAAGGACTCATAGAATAAGAGGGAAGATCCTCTCGTGGATCAGTAACTGGTTAAAAGATAGTAAACAAAGGGTAAGAATAAATGGCCAGTTTTCACAGTGGAGAGAGGTAAATATTGAGGTCCCTCAAGGATCTATACTGGGACCTGTGCTGTTCAACATGTTCATAAATGATCTAGAAAATGGGGTAAACAGTGAGGTGGCAAAGTCGGACAACAATACAAAATTACTCAAGATAGTTAAGCCCAAAGCAGACTGCAAAGAATTATAGAGATCTCACAAAGCTGGGTGACTGGGCAAGAAAATGGCAGATTAAATTCAATGTTGATAAGTGCAAAGTAATGCACATTGGAAAACATAATCCCAACTATACATTCAAAAAGATGGGGTCTAAATTAGCTGTTACCATTCAGAAAAGAGATCTTGGACTCATTGTGGATAGTTCTTTGGAAATGTCCGCTCAATGTACAGCGGCAGTAAAAAAAAAAAAAACCAAAAAACAAAAAACACTAACAGAATGTTAGAAACAGTTAGGAAAGGAACAGATAATAAAGCAGAAAATATCATAATTCCACTATATATGCCCATATCTTGAATACTGCATGCAGTTCTGGTGGCCCCATCTCAGAAAAGATAAATTTGAATTGGAAAAAGTACAGTGAAGGGCAACAAAAATGATTAGGGATATGGAACAGCTTCCAGATGAGGAGACTGGAACTGTTCAGCTTGGAAAAGAGATGACTGGCGGGGGGTATATGATAGAGCTCTATAAAATCGTGAATGGTCTGGAGAAAGTGTTTAAGGAAGTATTATTTACTCCTTCACATAACACAAGAACCAGGGGTCATCCAATGAAATTAATAGGCAGTAAGTTTAAAACAAACATAGGAAAGTACTTTTTCACACAGCATACAGTCAATCTGTGGAATTCATTTCCAGGGGATGTTGTGAAGGCCAAAAGTATGATAGGGTTCAAAAATGAATTATATAAGTTTATGGAGGATAGGTCAATCTATGGCTATTAGCCAAGATGGTCAGGGACACGACCCGATGCTCTGGGTGTCCCTAAACCTCTGACTGCCAGGGAATGGATCAGTTGATAAATTACCCTGTTCTCTTCACTCCTCTGAAGCATCTGTAACTGGCCACTGTTGGAAGATGGACTGAGCCAGATGGACCATTGGTCTGACTCAGAATGGCCATTCTTATGTTCTTAAAATTTATTCCATTTTTAACCTTTTAGAGATTTGCCTATTTTCCCCCATGATATCACTTTAATGTATATCTTATTTAATTTTTTTACATGGTGTTTCATTCAGACACTAGGTGAGAGGTTCAGTCCGGTTTTGACAAGATAGAGATATAAAACTGGGTGTCATCAACATATTGAAACCTATGTCCCCCAATTAATGTGTTGTCTAAACTGAGAAGTTACAGGTTTCAGAGTAGCAGTCGTGTTAGTCTGTATCCGCAAAAAGAAAAGGAGGACTTGTGGCATCTTAGAGACTAACAAATTTATTTGAAAGCATAAACTTTCATGAGCTGCTTTATTTCAGATTATTATAATCCAGTAAATTAAAGTAATTCAGAATAAGGTACTCTTATTCCAGAATGCAGCATCCACACAGGGAGTTAATCAGGAGCTATTTCAGAATAATTCCCCATGTAGGTAGGCCCTAAACTTCCTAATGGCCTCATTCAGATGTTGAAGGGCATGGTGATAAAATGGACTCCTGCAGTATACATGTGGTACTACGGAAGAGTTGGCCCCTGGGGCCTCTCTCAAAGAAAGGAGCACAGTCATTGAAGAAATCAGTCCTTCCCATCGAACTCACTGTTCTGATGGTGGGTAGGAGTTTTGGGAGCTCCCAGAAGTCCCTTATTAAAATTCTGTTACCAAATGAAAGGGAAAGTTGAGGTGATTTTGCCCCATTACTAAACAGTGGTAAGCCATGTCTTTTTGATTTATCCCTTGGGATCACAGTACTACTTCTGAAAACTAAACTTTTGCTTTTGGAGTGGGCTGGATTACCCCAAAAGGCTGGTGTGTTCAATATTTTTCCTGGGAGAGAATGTGGAGCCCTTTGTTATTAAAATATTAGCAGCACACGATTGCTATTGTAACTTTATAACCAAAGCAAAATAGGTGGATGTAACCAAAATCTGGCTACAGGACAAAAAGGGGGACTGGTGCTGTCACTGTTTAAATAGACCTGTGCCAGCTGTTAAGATCCAGTTAGCAGGTGGTAGGGTACAACCAATCCCTCAGTGTCTGCTTTTTTTTCAAACAATCACACTAGGCTCAGGAAGCTCACTCCTGCAGGAGTTAATGTACAGTTTTTGTTGTTACAGATTGTTATGAATTAAATAAAAAGATCAAGTAAAGGTTTATCATTAACTGATGATTTTACAGTCCTAGCAATCTACAAAATAGTAAATGCCAGTATAATACTTTGACATTTTAACAAGTTGCTAGACTCTTAAATGTCAAATTAGGAGATCTGTTTGATGCTTTTACAGGTTGCTTTGTTCATAAAATGCCATTTTAGGATCATCTTTCATTTGACATTTTTACACATTCAGTAAATGCTTTTCCTCCATTAAAAGTTCCCCAAGGAAACTCTAGGCAAAGAACTGTAAATGAAAGAGAAATTAAGATTCTCAATTCATATACTTTATATTCTAATGATTAAGAATAAGGGAATTATGCAGGGAACGAGATAGTAAATTTAGTTGCATGTCAATTGATTGATATAATCTGACAATTTAATACCTATGTAAATACGTGTGTACATTTACCTGTGTTGCTTGTTTTTGTTAGGGTTTTTTTTTCTCTACACCTGAATAGCCCATATAAGTTTTGGGCAAAATAGTACATCACATTGTTCAATGTCATGTGATGATACAACAAAAGACCATATTGGCATGTCCTAAAATAGGCCTAATCCTGTTTCTTTTTAAATCAGTGGGAGTTTTGCTGCCAACTTGAATATTGGTTTGTCTGACTTGACCAGTCTGGGCCTGAATGGAGGAAGAGTAAATACTGTATGACTACAAGCAAGAGGGTAGAATTAAGAGTGCCATAGAATATTTAGTTACGAATTTCCTGATATGTTAAAGAGTTAACCCATAAATCAAATTATTTTTTTCATGGAAACAGTGAGATTCTATCAGTGTTCAGAGAAAATTTTTGTTGTAATGAAAATCTACATATGTACAAGTTAGAGCTTCTTTCTCTTTCATCCTTGAGCATCTTTGCAGACCTAGAAACAGTACAGAGTCATCATTCATTCCTGTCCATGGCTTGTTCTTCCATTAACCCCAGCCTGGGCCCTGCATATGATGTCCCACCATCTAGTCAGTGGTTGGCCTCTTAGTTGAACTGACCTTGGCTGTGCTTGTATTATTTATTTTGGCATCCTGTTATCTGCTTATGTTCTGCAGTGTCCCCACCACTGTAATCTTTTCGATTGTAATCAACCCTGTACCCTGATTTCACATCCTACTCTCCTTCTAACTTTTCATTTGTATTAAAATCATTCCACTTTATATCCACCATCTTTCAAAGAACTCTTCATCTCCTCTACCTCCAGCCTTCTGATGTCTGTTTCATTTAATGCAGCTGGTTCCAGACCACGGAGTAATACTGTTAATATGCTGGTTTGATACATTTTCACTTTAGTATATATAATGTTTGTATCAGTCCATAATTTCACCCATTTCTGTGCAGCACTTGTAGCTAAAGCACATTTCTTTCTAACCTCATCCTTGATGGAACTGTCCTCACTGATCAAGTGTCCTAAGTAGTCACAAGAATCTACTTGTTCTATGACTTAGTTGCTGCGCTTTATCTATTGTCCCTTTCCCAAGATGCAACCACTTAGTCATTTTGGCATTTATAGTAAGCTAAAGTTGACTACATCAATTTTTCAACAGTGTGAAGAGTATCATCATCAATGAAAACATGTCTGCCAGTTCTGCAATGTCATCTGCACAAGCTAAGGAGCTTAACTCTAGATCAGCAGTGGGCATGCGGCCTATCAGGGTAATCCACTGGCAGGCCGCGAGACCGTTTGTTTACATTGACTGTCCGCAGGCATGGCCGCCCGCAGCTTCCAGTGGCCGCAGTGCACTGTTTCCGGCCAATGGGAACTGCAGGAAGCAGCGTGGGCTGCAGGGATGTGCTGGCCGCCGCTTCCCACAGCTCTCTTTGGCCGGGAACGGCAAACCGCGGCCACTGGGAGCTGGGGGCGGCCGTGCTAGCAGACGGTCAATGTAAACAAACTGTCTCATGGCCTGCCAGTGGATTACCCTGGCGGGCCACCATTTGCCCACCACTGCTCTAGATCATCCAGTGTCACACTCTCCAACTTGTCTAATGCTCTTAATGTCCAGTTTAATAACATGATGAAAAGTGACTGATTCTGTGCCCTCTTGTCTTACACCAAATTTTGACTTTAACCAGTTGCTTTAATTCCCACCAATTCTTATGGCACTGCAGGAATCTTTGTACCTAGCTTTTATAACTGCAATTCTTTTATCTGGAACTCCATATGATTGTGCTGTTTTCCATAATGCTTTCTTTCAAACTGAATCAAATGCCTTTGTAAAGTCAATGAAAACAGCAAACATCTTTAATTTCCATTTTTGCTTTTTTTCATCAACTAAGGCCAAGTCTGAAACCGGACTGTTTCTCACTTACTTCTTCCTCTAAAATTGTCCTTAATCTGTTGACAATTACTTTCATCATGATTTTTCCGGATTCCAACCATAAGCTTATACCTCTATTGTTGTTGTATCAGTAGGAACTCCTTTCTTCACAATTGGTACAATTATTAATTTTAGACAGTGATCTGGTACCTCCTGTTACTCCCGAACCTCCTTTATGGTTTTCTAGTACTTTGATATCATTGTCCTGCCAGTTTTTAGCAGCTCAGCTATTTTATTATCTGTTCCTGAAGTAGCGAGTTAGAACAGCCTTAGTAAATTCTACTTGCCCATTCATCTGGCACAAATACACACACGCACACGCACACACACACACACACACACACACACACACACACACCCCTCAAATGTAGAGGCAAGTAAATGTAATTCCAATGTTGCCTAATTTCAGAATAACACATTTTTGGCTCCTGCTGGAGCTAGTCTCACAATTATGTGAGAAGCTCCAGCATTAATTCAGTTTTCAGATTACTCAGGAAGAAAAACTCTCAGGCTGTCTTCCCCACTTCCTCGCCTTTTGGGAAAGAGCAGCCAATCACAGTTACAGCAGTAGACAGACAGAGTTCTCTTCCCATCCCCTGAGGAGGGGGAAGAAGCAGCAGCAGACCCCATTCTGCAAGAAGGGAAAGAGGAGGTGAGAGCAGAAAGAACCCAGTAACCCAAAGCAGCTCTCTACGCCTCCCTTCCTGTGAAAAAATATATCAGTTCCCCTGTATCCTCCCTCTTCTTCTCTCTAATATTATAACCCCAGCCTCCCCTAAGGCTCACACCTCTAAACCTGAGAGGTCATCCACGGGATTTCCATTTTGGTGTAGAGAGACCTTTCTGAGGGATCGGCGTAGGACTCGCTTGTCATCGAGAGGCTATAGGATGTTATTTTCAAACCACCCTTCAGTGCTGATTGCAAGACCAGGCAGGGCATGCCTGACAGAACTGCCCAACTATTGGAAGATGTGTATTCATTTTCCTCTTCCTCAGAAGAACATAGCAAAATTTCCTTCCCTGGGCATAGCCCCTAATCGCCATGGTGGCACAATGTGAATTTTGCAGAAAGTAGTGGGAAGAATCCTTGAGGATTACCAGGGCCATTTGTTGTGTTTGAACTGATGAAGGGACAACTCATATCCTCTTACACATCTCCAAGCAAATAGGCAACTGCTTGTTAGTCACAAATAGTGGAATCTGTGTGAACAGTAAGTCAAAGAAGAAAGAACAGTTTCGTACCCTGCAGTAACTATGGGTTTTTGAGATGTGCATGCAAATTCCACAACCTGCCTTCCATCCCTACTAATCAGAGACTACTCTTTTATGGGATTTTAATTGGCAAAGGAACTGAGGCACTTGAGGCCACTCCACTCTATGCCCTCGGCTTTGTGGGGTGAGAGGTAATTCAGGGCACAGACATGGCCCTATGGACACTGCTATTTGAAAAGAAAGTGGTCTTGCCTACATGAGGTGCATGTGCACCAAGAGTAGAATCTGTGTGGACAACATATCTCAAAGAGCCACTGGTTCCTCACCCATACACTTGAGATGTATGAGAGATTCAGGAGCTATGTGGGACATGACCTGCTCTGGGATTTATCTTGTATATTTAACTGACTCCTATTAGCATAGTATCTGAGCACCTCATAATCTTTAATATATTCATCATTACAATGTCCCTGTGAAGTAAGAAATTGCTGTTATCCCACAATTGCTGTTATCCCCAAAAATTGATATTGCTGAGGACGGATTGATAATGAGTGGTGTGTTCTGAAACCTGGTGTGTTATACTGTCATTTATGAAGAGGAAATGCATATTCATAAAATGTGCATTTTTTATTATTTAGGATGTATATTGTTAATGTAAAATCTTGTGATTCCTGGATGTTCAGCCATAACAGATATGATAATTAGCTTTTTTATTATCAGTTTTCTTTGTAAAGGTAGGCAAATAAATTTGTTCCTGGTCTGGTAAATTTTCATTGTACGTTTCCAAAACTGAGTTAAAGATTTTCACTGACTGATTTTTGATTCTGACTTCAAGTCTCGTGGATGAATCTGAAGAATACTGATGTTGCTCTACAGCGAGATTCATTTATCAACACCTTTGTAGTACACATAACCATAGTATTTGAAAAACCATATTCAGGATTGTACTATGTTGATATTTAAAAAAAAATTATAAAACCAAGGATTTAATTAAGTTGCCACTGACAATGTTGTGCTTTCAAGCCACAAGTTACAGCATGGATTTAAAAACTAGTCAATGTTTTACTTCATTCCCAAAAAGTCATATGCTCTGTTAAATGACACCTCTATGAGTGGAGTTGTATCAATTTTAATAAAGTTTTGAGTGGTGATTATGCAGTATTGGGGTTTGTTTTTTTTCAGGATGCAAGACATGCAGCAGAAGGCGAAATATACACCAAATTGAACCAAAAAATTGATGAATTTATTCAGCTTGCTGACTACGATTGGACAATGTCTGAGTCTGCTGGAAGAGCTAGTGGATATTTAATGGACCTTATTAATTTCTTAAGAAGCACATTCCAAGTTTTTACTCACTTGCCTGTAAGTATATAAAATAGGCTTTGTTTTCAGATTATTGGAGTCCTATTTTCTATAAATTTAAACTTTCTGATTTTGGAAAGAAATAGCTTTTAAGTAAATATTTTAGATTTGATAGATATGATTTCAGATTGCTAACATGCTAACTGATGCATTATATATCATGATGAACGCAATTATAAATTTGTGAAAAATTTTACTTTCAAAGAAGAAAATAAAATGCAACATCTCAAAGCATTTTTTTAACTAAACTACTAGTAGTAAACATTCATACTGCTCACTTAGATCTCATAAAACTTAAATCACTTAGTGCCAGATTTTCAAATGGTCATTTTAATTGTGCCTGCAAATTCAGTGGACAAGTCCACTGATCTACAGAATGCAAACCTGATTCAACCCAGGTGCATTGTGCATGATTTTGAACAGCATCTAAAAATTTAAACCCAAAGCTCTGTTTGAACTAAAATATTTTTTGTCCATAAAAATTCCATAGGCTTCTACCTGTCTGAGTTCCCACTGAAACATCTTCATTCATGAGTCAGATAAATTCCTTATTTTCCTTCGCTCTGAGTAAAGAGGGTATTGTCCATCTGATTTATGTATCAATTATTATATTTCATTGTCTGACTGGTCACTTTTCAAGACAAGTGCACAACTACTAGGGTGGATTCTGCTCTCAGTTTATACCATTTGTGACAAAGCTCTGTCCTTGCCTCTGTGGGTCCCACGTTTCCTGGTGGATTTCACTAGCCTCAGAGGCTCACTGTGACCCTCCACGTAACCCTTCTTTCTCTAGAGACAAGGGTCACAGTCTGTTGAGCCATTTTCATCATAAGCCAGCGAGGGAGGTGAGAAGTTATCCTTCCTTGCACAGTCTCTGTTGTCTCCCAGTCTCAGTGATTAATCAGGGGGCAAAGGGATGGAGGGGGGAGCCTGGGTCCACTCTCTACTCCAGGCTCCAGCCCAGGGACCCTAATAGTATCAGCTATGGTAGCTGACCTCTTAGAAACATGACATGTACAATTCCTTGGGCTACTTTCCCCACAGCAGCCCTCACTTCCTCAAGCTCCACTTCACCCTTACCTCAGGGTCTCCTTCCTTGTGCCTGATATGGTGTGTACTACTCAGCCTCTCCAACTGCACAACTTCTTCCCACAGCTCCTGACATGCACTCCCACCTGACTAACTGGGAGGCTTTTAACTAGTTTCAGCCAGCCCCTGATTGGCTTCAGGTGTCCCAATGAACCTAGCCTACTCCCTGCCTTCTGGAAAGTTCTTAATTGGCCCCAGGTGTCTTAATTGACCTGGAGCAGCTGCCATTTCACTTATCCTGGTACCAGGGATTTGTTTAGCCTGGAGCTAATATATCTATCTCCCACTACTCTTCCATAGCCATCTGGCCTTGCCCAGTCACATATTGTAGATCTGGAGTTACTCCAATGAAATTAGTGGAATTACTTCCAGTTTATATCAGTGCCACAGCAGAATTTGGACCAAAACATCTAGTCTTTATGGATTCATTACATTGTGCTTCAGCTTGTTCGTTATTGCTATTGTTTGATGTGTGATTGTTTTACCCACATTCAGTGCCTCTGGATGGGAGTATAATCTTATTAATAAATATAACATATTCCTATTAGTCTGGAGTTTCCACATCTATGTTGGAAGTTGAATCAAGAAAAGAATTTCACCTATGAACACTATAGCATAATTACACTAGGTAAGGGAATTTGAGATTTTTTTGCTTTCCTCTGAAGCATCATATATTTGGCCATTTGTAGAGGAGACAAGATATTAAAGTTGGTGGACAAAGGGACAGATCTTGTATTCCAAATCTAATATTAAAGTGGCTTTGATTTTTTCCCCACTCTTAAAGTATTCCTTTTTCACACAAGGTTAATAGCTGTGTGAAATATGAGGGAGATGGAACATTTCTAATCCTCTTTTAGGGACAATGACTCATTAGTCATAACTGATGTACTTATATGGCTTATGGCCATTTGGACTCAGGGTGGGATTCCACATTTCAGTTTGGTGACACTGTTTTACATGTTAAGAAACCCTGGGTTTAGTGTGCTAACATAAGTGCCATTTCCTTGCAAGAAGTTGCCTATCTGTGCCAACATTGTAGCACCTAATGGGAAAGAATGGAAAGAAGCAGTTATATCAGTTAACAATTGAATAAAAAGAATGGAAGGGATATAAATTCATATTTTAGAGCATAACCTAACCTCTAGCTGAGAAGGTGAGGAAGAAACTTCCCCTGATGAACAGGTTATTCTATAATTCTCTACTTTTGGTTTCTTGCATTTGGTATTGGCCACTGTAACAGACAGGATACTGAACTAGATGGACTACCAGTTTGATCCAGTATTACAGTTCCAATAAAATGTAGGATGGTATCTTTTTGTCTTATTATGGGCATCTCTAATAGAATAACCTAGGACACATTTGCTTGACCTGGTTGACTGATTTGTGAATAAGTCAACAAAATGTGGAAACCTGTTCCACAGACCTCTGTATATAAATATTAGTGAGAGAGTTGTAGAAATGATATGTAAATTAGTTTAGTATTTAATTATTTTCCTTACCATTAGTTTCAAAGTTTGATTTGTAATAGGAAATATTTGTCCTAAAAAGGATGTTTATAATAAAGGTATTTTCTATAGAAAAGTCCACAAAACTGCCTTGTTTTCATAATTAAATAAGTTAATAAAACATAAATAAGCCTAACCTTAGAGATTTTGATATCTTTAGCAAAGCTAGATTGTAATGTGCCATATATAGGATTTTGGATGGGATAGTTTTTAGAAGGACTTTTAATTAACAAAATCAGAGCTTCATAATTTTATTTCAAGAGAATGTTGGTGCCTTATTGCATTGGTGGTAGAAATATCATGGATATTCAAACATATATTAATAGTTCAGAACTCTTTATATCCAAAAACTATAGAACCAAGTCCTGCTCATTTGGTTGTGGGTATGGTGAGGAAAGAAGAAGCTACAGGGAGCCTCTTCTCCCTCCACTCCTTGTGTATCCACATAGCAGAAAGGCAGAATATAATTCAGGTGTTTGCTAGTCTGGAGACATGGCCACCTTGCTCCCATGAACTCTCCATAGCCTGATTCAGACAAGGTGTGCTGCCTATTGGAGGATGGTTAGACTCCAGTCTGCTTGTGCATATGCTTTGATATGCATATGGCACAGCAGAATGTTACACATTATGATTCCTGGGCATCTGACATTAGAACCTACTTCATTTTTGGAATATGTATAACTACTTCTAAATGTATAGAGACAGTCACGTGTGTGTGTGTGTGTGTATGTGCGCGCGCGCGCACGCCATGCTTGCATATGGGCATATACTTAGATGTGTTTGCATTGATGGGGACATAACTTTAAAAAAACTGAATATCAAATGTAAAAACTTGTTTTATACAAATTATACTATTTTATGTTTGAACCTAAAGAACACAAAACAGGCCACTATGATCTAAGTTACTGCATCTAGGTACTGCATGGTAAAGATGACAACCCAAACTGTTCAGGTTTTGCTCTCATAGCAACTGTGGCATCACTGGGATGTCTCTCTAACATTTTTTCTCTTTAAAGTTCTCATATACTCCAGGGGTATAGGTGTACTGTACATTAGCAACAGTGTTAGCATAAAAGTCTTGAAAAAGGAAAACATTTTCTTTTCACATTTGTTAGTTCATCCAATTACCATTAATAGTAAAATTTGTGAAAAAATAAATTACTTACGGAACAGAGACTTTATTTAGCCTTGCATTGTCCTAGAGCATTCCTAAGTATTGCTTGAATTAAATAGATTAATAAATTACTAATAACCATGTGCTTTGTAGTTTGGATGTTAAATATACATGATGGAAATATTTTAAAGGAACCATTTAATTTTTATTTTAAATATTTTAATAAATATATCATTAATATTATTACAATTAAAACTTTCTAGAAGATCAACTCAGAAAATGTTACTTGTGGAATGTATTACTTTGGATTTTTTATTTTGACATACAGCTCATTCCCACTGAAAAAGACAATCTTTATATTAAGTACCCCTATTTCAATTGAATTTTTTGTGTCTCTGCAAAATAATTTTTAATTTGTTTATACCTTTTTTTCTTACATTTTCCAAGGAATTTTGACTTTCTTTGAATTTCAGAAAATTTATCAGTTTGATATAGCAAAATATTTTTGTCTTCTTTGAGTGTTAAGAATATCAAAAATTTATATAGCAAATTAAGCCTTCCTAGAGCTAGGTATTTTTCATTCATGCAGACTATGACAAAATAAGTTTAGTACTTAATAATTAAGTACCAAGACTCATAAGATAAAAGTTTTCTGAAGAATTTTCTTCCCTTTTACTGATGCCAACATTTCTTTTGATGTTGACAGTATATTTTAATTTTTTGTTTTGATTGCCTTACTGGTTTTCTTCTCAGAATAACAACAATGACCATGCAGCTATGTCGGTAAGTAGATGCAAGATGAAGAAAAAGCATGTAAATTGAAAAACTATGAACTGCCTGCAGGCTTATTGCTTCAATATTTAATCACTTAATAAATTTCCCCCACCCTGCCAAAACCCTTCCATTTGTTTGATGACTCACTGGGTACCTCGTTGTGTGGTTGCATGCAAAAGACAGGTTAATTACTAACATTGGTCTTTCGTATTTTGGGACAGAAGGAGCCCTAAAAGCCTTACAGAAACATGATAGGGTGTGCATTGCATCACAAATTAGATAATTCAGAGGAGACTTTAAGACCTTTTGGAAGTGAGGTCAGGGGTGAAAATGCAACTGTGGGATGTGCATATGGAATAAGGTTAAAATGGAGAAACAGTGGCACAGAATAAAGGTTTGGTGAAAGTTTTATATCCCTTTTGGTGCACATACCGGCTGGAGTTGAAGGAATGGCTGCACTCAAATTTTTTTGTGTAAAAAGATGATGGATTGCATTTAGGGATTCATCCATGCCCTGTTTATTTTCAGGTCGTCACGTTTTTGTAAAAAGCAGTTTACTTTGATCAACCACAGATTATTTCCATGATAATAAATAATGAAAATTGAGAAATTAATATTGGGTTTGTTAGCAATTGTTTCGGAACATGGAGTGGCAGAATTGCCTTTTTTTTTTTTGGTAATTTTCATGCATGTAGAATTTTGATGTATCATATCCAATTTGGTTTTATTTGATTGCATTAGGCTCATATTTTTAAAAAATGAAAAATTTTGTAAGGCATTTATTACATATGATTTTAAAGTAAATGTTAGAAACATTTATTTTTTAAAGTTAGTACATATTTTATATCTTTATTTTTGGGGGAAAATATATTTGAAGTAGATTGAGATGTTGTTTTGTTTTTGCTGTATCTAGCAAGCTACTAAATATCCAAAGAATTTCCAGAGTCCAGCTACTATAGGGTGTGTTTTTTATTGAACATAAACATAAAAAGATGTGTAGAAAATGCACTACTAGAATTATAAAAATGATCTGCTTTTAGTAAAATAGAAACAAAAACACATATATTAAGTGTAAAGAAATATGTCAAAGTTTTGTGGGCTCAAAATTATTCCCTTTAAATGTTTTTTTCCTGTAGTTTTTGAAGGCCTGGATTTCTCAGTGTCTCCTTCAACAGCAGTCCTTTCAGTGGTGAGATACTAAAAACTCCATCATAGTGTGTATGTGTATATTTTCGTTCACAGCTTTGTATCTGGAGCAGCCAAACAGTTGGATTATTTTTAATAACACATCACTCCTAGGACTGGCTGTCAAAAGCAAGTTGGAGGAGTCCTGATCTCCAAATTTGAGTTGGGGGGTGTGTGAGGAACTAAACTTTCAAAGTAATTTGGAGGGCAGGGGGGTGCATAAACCTGAATAGTGTCCCTTAAATTGTTGCTTCTTTTAACAAATGGAAAGGAATTTTTGTTGTACATATATGAAATTATATAATTTTCCTCCACTCTCCCTTACATTTTTGACTCACATCTATTTAGGATTATTTTCATTTTATTAATTCCAATTTTTAGCATCCATCCGAAGTTTGCTGTGGGTATTTTATCCAATTAAAACTAAAATGTAATGGACTGCCATTACTCACCAAACCCCTTTAATGAGAGTAATCCATCAAACAACCCACCATATTCCGTCAACCTGCCTTCCCCACCCTCCAATGACTGAAAGAAAAAAAAGTGGGGGCTGAAGAATGTTCAGAAAATAGACTGAAAGACCAAAGAGGGTTAGGATCAATTTCTGAAGCCAAGATCCCTCATGAAAAATGCCCTACGAACAGCATTCTCTCTTCTGTATTGAGACAGCTGAAGTTTGAGTACCTCTATTCAAAGCCATCATCTTGAACTCTACCCAAAAATATATTGGAACTCTGGTATCCATGTTCTGCACTACCTTCAGTTTTCAAATGAGCTCAGTCTGTAGCCCCATTTGCAGTGCATTATAGTAATTTAATCTGCCATTGACAAAGGCATGCGTAACTGTAGTAAGATCTGCTTCCAGAGGGCACTTCTTGCAAGTCACATCTGGAAAAATGCACTTTTGACCAAAACTGCTACCTCAATATCCAAGCTTAGCCCAGAATCTTAAAAGGACAAATACCTGCCTTTAATCAGGGGTGCTTATATTAATTGATGATGCTTCCCCCACAGCACTCATGTTATTTCTGTCTTGTCCAGGTTGAGCCTTATTCAACCCATAGTTCATATAGACAGTGGTTCATTGTACAGGGCATCATCAGCATGTTGAATGCACCATTGCCTTTGTCCCCTCACTCAACTTCTTAACCATCTCATAACACACACACATTTAATTTAATTCACTCCTGTTAATGGATTGGTAATGGTTTCTTTCAAAGAGGCCATAGAACAGCTTCCTTAAGGATAGCCAGCATGTTGCCTTCCATCCCTAGGGAAACATTAACAGTCTTCACCAACAAAGATGTTCTAGCACTTCCATGCATCACAGCTGAGAAAGGACATGGATCTGATTTGGTGACTGCTGGCTAAAACTTACAAAGAAAACTTGGTATATGTTCCCTTAAGATAATTTCCTGAGCCACAGTGGTAAAGAGCTCACTCCACGTTTGAGGAATTTGTTTTCTTCAAAGTAACTTGAAAATTCTTCACAGCAAGAAAGACTACTGTTTTCTTAAGTGGCAGCAGTCCAAATTAACCAGACTGCCAACCACTTGGAAGAGTTTCCCTGGGCAAGACTTTGGATGCTGTTTTGAAAGTGAAAACTACTTTCTTTGCTTTCTGCACAACCATTGTTTTTATTTATTATTTGCGTTATGATAGCATCTCCAAGCCCCCGTCATGAATCAGGGTCTCATTTTCCTAGGCATTGTTCAAACACATAACAAAGAGACAGTCCCTGTCCTGAAAGAGATTACAGTGGCATAAGACTTCAAAAAAGTCTTTTTGGCAATTGGTCACTCAGCAAGAGACTTTTTCTTGGTTTCTCAAGTAGTCTCCCCTGTTATTTCACCTGTTGCAGATGATCTCTAAACCAAGATGACCCAAGAGGAGGAAGACAGCAGAGAGGCGATTTAGATATCATTATGCAGATATCAGAAGACGAAAGTTAGTTAAACCATCACTAGCTCAGTCAATTGGTTGCGGAGTATTTTCTGAAGATCTTCTGGAAACTCCTCAGTTCGATCAATTTTTGAGGGTAGACCATTATGACAGGTCTCTTGCCCCAACAAAAGAAAGTGTCTAACTTCAAATGAAGACTATAATGGTGTATTCACAACAAAAATGTAATGGCCAACTCCATTCAATTGAATCCCAGCCCAGATACTAGATCCAGTATGCTCATTTCCATGCATGGAGCCAACAGCCAGGATTGTGGCTGTCAGCCATGGAATTCCAAGTTGATTCAGAAGAATCATTATCTATTTGAACATTTGAAGTCCCCATGACTGATCAGTCTCAGCAACTCCAGCACCTTTCTATGTGAAATATATGAGAATATGTGCATCGAGCCAGTCTGTATGCTAATACTAGCCCCATCTTAGCCCCATCCTGGGATTCACAGACAAGACTATCAGATCTAATTTGGGGGTTGAAAATTTCCCATATGTGAGGTCAGAGTTTGTAGCCTCATGCTGAACCATCAAATTGTCTGGAGATAACTGCACCAGCAACATTAATAGAAAATATTTCTATATAAAACGTTCAACATATTGGCCATGCAGGAGGCATATAAGAGTGCAGGGAGGGTCATGCTCAATCATGTCTAGATTGTGAAAGCCTGGGAATACTTCAGAGGCTTCAGAATTTAGAGGGAGAGGGCACCTCACATGATACTCAAGCACCCCTTCTAGCTGATGCTCAGACAAGAATTGAGGATGAGGAAGTAAAGAAGGAAATAGGAATACCCAGAATTACCCTTGCTCTTGAAGTGAAGAAATAAAATGAATCTTAAAAACCACAGATTATGATTAATTTGAATTAAATTAGTGCTAGAAATCCCAAATAACAGGCCTTGTGGTAGGCTTTGGATGCACACATAGTAAAAGAGAGCCCCTGCCCTGAAAAGCTTGCAGTCTAAATAGAGAAGAGCAGATAAAGCACAAGAATAAGGAGTTATAATTATCCTGGATGAAGGTGTATTCTGGTTCCATAAAATACTAGCTTGTTTAGCAGAAAGTTGCCCTACATTAGAAGAATCCCATTTCCTTTTCCTGCACAGAAAAACACAGACAGACTTGTAGCTGATGTTGCATGGTGCGGAAAAGGAGGATTGTGTAGTCCACAGTGCTAGACTCTTGCTTCCTCTTTAATCTACATGCTAACACCTACCCTCTCTTTTAATGGCAAAAAAATCAAACAATATTCAATCAGCTCCAATTAACGTAAAAGTCAATGGCCACATTTAAATGTTCAATTCTTTGTAATGGAAAGAATCTCTTTCTCTCTTTCTTTGGTGAAATCATCTAGCATACATTTAGGTGCTATAAATTTACTAAATCATTATACCTGTTATGTGTCAGTAACGGAGTATGAGCCTCAACAGGTCACACAAACCAGCTGTGCCCTGGGCTGACTGATCCAGAGTCGCAGAAGTGGTGTGATATGTGCAGCTGAAGATGCCCTTATGAGAGGTGTAGAGCAGGTACATAGTTCGGGTAAATGAGCTTCCCTTTCTGTTGAAGGAGCCAGCACATCTCCCAACACCGAAACTCCTTGCTGCTGGAGTTGGAGTAATCCTATGTGATTTGTAATGGATCAGGATCAGGTCTCTTAACCAATGGTATGGAGATGCACTGTCTTTTGGAGCTGTGCAGCCCTTGTGTGTCATGAAGCTCCTGCTGCCTCTGCTTTGCAGAAGCTACTAGGATTTGGCCGTATGAGTTTATTTTAATCTTCGGGGGGTTCTCACATAAATATCCTATATAAGCTTCACGTTTTTGGTTTATAATGTCACTATACCTATAAAAATGTAGGTCCTCATCCTACAAATCCATATATATGTAGCATCAAGTCAATGGGATGGCTTCTGTGAATAAAAGATACAGTCTTGGACCCTTATTTGGAAAATTCAGGATATATTATAGCTTAAGTTCTGAGGTAAATTAATTTTAAAACAATAGTGGATAATACCTGTTTCACAAGGATAAATGGGAATTTTTTAGTCTAATAAGTGGACTACCAGATAGTTGAGGAGTTCTTTCAACAGTGATGCATGTATTTTGTTAGTACAAAGTTAAAGACTCTTTGCTGCTTTAGAGGAAATTGTGACTACTGAAAAAAAAAATTACAAATTATTTCTCAACATGAATCTTTAGTTTATTTTGATCAACCCCTTGGGGAGGAGGAATTACATAAATATTAGTGAAATTATGTATTTTAAAATTCTCCTACTATTTTAAGAAATACATTTTTCATCAGTTTATCAAAAGTTGGATTTTGTTACTGCAATTGTTAAACAAAACCATTAATTAATGTGACTACTGAAGCGTATGTATTTTAGTTTTCTTGCAGTGTTAGTAAGTTTAAAAATTGCTTAATATCTTTTAATAAAGTTAAATTAATTTTGAAGCTTAACTTTTTATATTTAACAGACAAGTTTTCTTATTTTCTTTTCCATTGGGGATGGTAGTTTGTGTTGGTTTATTGTTCTTGTGATTGGCAGTGAAAGCCTTATTTCACAGCTTGCAGTGAGAAACTATTGGGTAAAGGGTGGTGGTGCTCCACAAGCTATAGTCAAAAGCTGTCAATCAGAAGCCCACATAGGCTACTTAGAGAATGGGTTTTCTTACTGACTTCTCCAAATGTGGCCTCATGCTGTCTTTGATTGGCACTGCCTGGCAGGGAGGATGGATGAATCTGTCACCGGCTGGTTAATTGTGTTGCCGGTCTTAGCCTGACATCAGGTCTAAGTGGCTCAATACAAAACAAATTAGCAGATTGTAGTCATATTTCTCATTCTATATGCTTTGACTTTGTTGAATGCAGTCCATAAATCATATTGACTGACACCCTAGTGAATGATGAAAGCTGCTTTTGAGACAGCTAGCATGGAGGGAGAAAGCAGTACCGTGAAGGTGCCATGGAAGGATGCATATGGCTGACCCTTTGGGAATTTCCTAGGAGCCAAATGTCTCTTTACTACAATTGTTCTTAAGAGAAAAGCTTTTGGGTACTACAGAAAGGATTTAATATGTCAGCAGATTCTTTTTTACAAGCTCCTTTGAAATATAAGAAGTTTGTCTAAGGGTTTTCTCTTTTTACAAACTTGTATTTCAGCAAAATGTAAAGGGTTGGTAAAAGTAGTTGCCTTTAAAAAAAAATTTAGCAGGTGTTTTTGCTAATAGAATAGGGTCCTTGTTTCCTGAAATTTGCATTGGTGGAGTAAAAGAATATGCTTAGTAGATACCGGCAATTATAACTCGTGTGACGATGGGATGGTAGTAGTTTCTTCATAGAGGTCTGCAATAGTAGAATGCAATAAAACTGCTGAATTTATGCATGACCTCAGATATATTTATTTAATGTACTTGCTTGACAGAGTAACTTCAAAAAACCCCAAACTTACAAATGCTAAATATTAAGAATGTTTTAAAATTAACTGAACTAGTTTTATTCTGAAGTAGTAATACATTACGATAATATTCATGGACCCTTAAGTTTCCTTTTAAAAACATCCATTTTGAAAAATATTGAAAATAAGGATGACAAATTGTTACATGTTATAAATTGGAATATAAATATAGTCAGACCTCATTTATCAGATATGAATTTGAAATAATGTTTCACATTTTCTAAAAAAAAATACTTGAATTTTTATTTTATCCTCCTATGAATAAGTGTTATAACCCTGTGCATTTTGAATTTGGAAATACTGAACATTGCAAAGTAAATCTATAAAGGAGTTTAAATTAGTTTAGTAGACTAATAACTCAGATTCTTGTGGTTTACAGATAAGTTTAATAGATTTAGCCTTACTTTTTTAAACCTAGATTTACAAAAACCTAGTGATCTCACTGAATAGTTGTAAATTATGTGCAGTAAACTCCCTCCTTATCGCTCCTTGACTGCACCATGAGAACAATAAGCCTGTAGTTCAAGTGCATAGTTGGAAGTAATTTAAATGTTAGGATGTTTGCACTTTGTCATTTAAAATAAGCATTAAATGCACATATATTGATACTTATTTTAAAAAGTCCAACAGAATTATTTCATATCATGTATTTCTGTATTGTAACCGATATCTTGTGCTCCAGTGCTATTGATACATGCCAGTTTACAAAAATTAAGTTCAGAAGTTTGGTCAGAAAGGTAAAATAGAATCTTTTGTTTATAAGAATACACACTACTTTTGCATATAAAATACATTGAATGTTAAATTTTTTCTTGACAACCTATTAATCTGCTTTTACTGTTATTACATTATGGTGGCAGCATAAATAGGACATGGAGCTGATTTGATGGAGCAGTACATTAAACTGAAATGCACTAGTTGTTCCATTAAATCAAAATGACATTTCCATTAAGAATCTCAAACCTACTACATTGTAATTAAATGAATTGTGGCCCATTGGTTATCCTCCTCCCCTTCCCCCCCCCCATTCATATTGATGTTGTTTTGCTTGGGGAATAGAGCTGCATGTCTCCCAATGTAATTACCATTGGGTTTGGGAGACTTTTTAGCATGCTGTTCTTGCATTGTTTCTTACATTCCTTGCTGGCAGTTCATCTCTTTCAGTCAAATATGTTGTTTGCTCCTGCTTTACTTTTTTAAGGCTTTCAACTAAGAAATTGACATCTCATTTTAGATATAAAGCTCCTTACAGTTCAAGATGTCCTAATGCTAAAGATATACTGGTAAAAGTTGTTGGAAGTTCCCGTATGACATCAGAACAGAGTGCATAATATAATATCCATGAACAAAAGCAGGAAAAGTTCAAGGAAATTCCAAAGTGTTACAATGTATTATTTATATATTCTTTTGATAAATTCAATTATAACAGTAAATTGATGAAAGCAACGCAAAATATTTAGGGATAGATTTTGCTCTCTAATACTCATAAACATACAACTCTCATTGAAATGAATGAGTTGTACTTGCATAACTAAGGGCAAAATCTGTTTCTTTATCCTTTAGAAAATAGTCTTAATTATTTTTTGGCCTGTAACTAAAATTATAGTAATAATTTAAAAGGTAAAGTTATTGGTATTGCACAAGGTATACTAAATCATTTCTTCCCTATAAAAATATAGTATATTAATACTTGAGCTGTGTTACAAAATAAATTATATCATTAACTGAGATCATTACATTAAAACATGTTTATTTAAAGGTACATTAAACCACAAGTTCAGTAAAGCATAACATTACAATTCAACACAAAGATTTCTATGTTTTTAAAAGATTGCAACATTATGGGTAAAAGATAGCTCTAGTGAGGTAGTCATAATGAATAATTGTTTTGAAATTTCTTCTTAATTGGTTATCCATCTGCAGTGCAACTTTCATATTATTTGGTTTTAAATTAATATATTTGATTAAATCCTTTAGCATGTTCATAGCTAAATTGTGCTTTGTTTTATTAGTCTCTTGTAACAGGAAATAATTTCTTTTGAAGGATTCTGTAAAAATTGTAATGAAAATGTAAATAACTGGATTGTGATTAGAAAATTATTTCTGTTTTGTACAGCAGAGGGCCACTATTCATTTTGTAAGTAGTTGATTTCCATGGACCATTATTTGACCTGTCAAATACTTTAAAAGAGTACGGACAGGTTTGAAATTTGAAAGCAGCTGATTTTTGGGCTAGAAATCAACAGTTTAATTTTTCTGTAATAATGAGCTATTATGGTAAAATACCCAGGTAAAAGGAAATGTTTTGATTCTATAAAGGTATTTGTCTGTTTTATGGTGTTACACATATGCTATGTGTCAATTTCCATTTCAGTTTTCATTGTGTTCAAAAATGTCATCATAAGGTTAACAACATATTTCAGCAACGAATATTTTTTCATGACATTCTTCCAGTCAGTACTCTTGAAAAATATTTGGATTTGTCTATGAGACCAGAAAAATTACCAACTCTTGCTTAATACATATTTGGTTGTGTTTAATACTCCTAAAGATTTAATTATATTCAAAACTGATAAACTTGAATCAAATACATTTTCATTAATCGTTCAGTGTCTATTCTAAGTGTAGTTGTTATTAAGAATTTGTGTATGTATATATAAAATAAAGTAATACAGGACATTATCTGGTGATATACAATTTGCTTGCTATCTTACAACTTGTTACCCTTTTTATCAGGGAAAAGTGGCCCAGACAGCTTGCATGTCAGCCTGCCAACATCTTTCAACATCTCTGATGCAGATGCTATTGGACAGTGAGTTAAAACAGATAAGCATGGGAGCTGTTCAGCAGTTTAACTTAGATGTCATACAATGTGAATGTAAGTAGAGAATTCTGAATGTTACAGTATTTGTATGTTTCATTATAGCTGGCATGACATTAAAAAAAATTTCTTTATCTAAACCAGGTAGTGATCCTCTTCTATAGCATACAAAAATTTTGTCTTTTGCATATGCTTTTATTTCACTTATATTTTAAAGTACCATTTTTGGTTATGTAGATAACTGAGAATAATTTTCCAAATGAAGTTAAATTACTTAAATGAAAATATTAATTTATGACATCTTAATTTTTTAAAGGGTATTAAATATCAGGACCCCACAATGCTGACAGTTAGATGGTTTTAAATAAAGACCCTGAATATTAAGGCACTTGGAAAGTTTTTTAATGAAACTAAGCATTGCTTAGATTGAATTGTCCTTCTATTGTGTCTTCTAGTAGCATAATAATCACTATGTAATACAAAGCTATTGTCTACCATAAAATTACACACAAAACACTATGTTAAAAGACCATTAAGGTTTCATAGTTAGCCACTGAAAACTTAGGAAATGCCAGAATAGAGGTTGCCTGTGCAACCTTAATTCAATCCCCTTGTGCATCTGCATTATGATACAGTCTTTAATTATATGATCACATACTATTTTTTCCACAGACCCTACCTCATTCAATGCACAGGATGGATGGTGCTCAATTAATGAGCAGCTGTTAAATATTTTGTCTCATTGTTCAATGTGTGACCCCAGACCTTATTTATTATTGAAATATTGCTGTAAATACAGAATAATAATTACCTCATACACTTTCTATGTCACTCATTACTATACTTAGCTGAGTGCTTCACAAACATTTATTAATTAATCTTCACAACATCCCTATGTGATGAGTGGATATTATTCCCATTTTACAGATGGGCAGTTGAGGCATAGAAAGATTAAGGTCAAAAGTCCCCACAAACTTGGGTGCCACCTTAGGTGTCCTTGAGACTCCATGGGTCTGATCTTTCAGAGTACTTAGCTTTATACAGCACTTTATATATTTAAGCAAGTCTCATACTGACTTCATTTGCAGCTGTGAGCACTCAACAGTTCTGGAAATCAGACCACAGTGTCTCAAGTTGGACTCTTAGAAAATGAGAAGCAGTCAATTAATTACCACCTGTGAAAAGTTTGATTTAAGTGACTTGCCCAGCATCACATAGGAACTCCATGTCAGAGGCAGGGATAGAATCCAATTCTCCAGATCAGCATTCAACTGCCTTAACCATGAGACCATCCTTTCTCTTCCTGCAGTCCCCCTGCCACATTTACTACACACCTTTCAATTTCTGAAGTGAGGCAGGTGTCATACAGACAACGGCATAGATCCATCCTGTGTGCTAAATGAGGTAGGGAGCCTGTGGAAATCATGTAGTCAAAGACTATACCATAATGTATACATACAAGGGGACTAAATTAAGGCTTCACAGACAATCTTAATTCTGGCATATCCTAAGTTTTGAGTGCTTGATTTTGCAACCTTAATAAGTTATTTTAATGTAGTTTTTGTGTGTAATTTCTGAAGTTTGTAAAAAAAAAAAAAAAAAAAGCAAACTGAAAAAACAAATTCAAATATGTAGCATCGTGTTAACATCCACATGGGTCATAAACAGGATTAGAACCTTCATCTCCTCAGCTGAGCCCTCTGCCTTGTGTGCTAATGGAGTAACTGATAGCAATAGTAGGTTGTCTTTCTCTGTGGACCAGCTCTAGAGGAGGATAAAAAACACACTTTGCCAGTGGGTTTCATAGATTTTTGCTGACAGATGAAGAATGGTGAGGCTCATGAAACTTGGATTCCATTCCAAATTCTGGAGGAGAATGTGCTCTAGTGGGCACATACTCTTCTGCCTGTTCTCCCCAAACTCAGCCCCTTCTGCCCTGTCTTCACCAATCTGTCCTTGTCCCAGACCTGGTTCTCTTCCCATCCAGGGCTCATCTTGGTTCATTTTTCCTTGCCTACCCAGTGCCAATCTCCATTCCTTAGGCTTCTCATTCCAATCCCAGTATCCTTACCCAGCCAGTCCCAGTCTCCCCATCCAAATTTTCTACCCCCAATCCTGTTTCTCTCATGGGCTCCCAGTCTCCTTGCCTAATCAGTTCCAACCTGCCCACCTTCCCCACAAGTGTCTCCTTCCTCAATGTGTCCGAGTCCCCTACTTCTTCTTTCTCCTTCTCTCCTCCCCCTCTCAGTTCCAATGTTCACCAGGCTCCGTGTTCCAGTCTAGTCTTTTTCCTCTCTCACCAACTGGCTCTTGTCTCTTCTGTGTTCAAGTCAGGCAGCTTCATCCTCCAGGGTGCCTGGGGGAGGAAGCACAGGAGAAACAGTCTCCCTGCTCTCAGTTCTGGTGTCAGCCTACACCCCAACCCAGGGCAGTTGAGAGCAGCAGTTGCAGGGTTAGAGCAATGTCCAGTTGCTATCTAGGGATGTTGCATGCTAGTCTGCTCAACACTAGGAGCGCTGAAGCAACCAAGGAAGGAATCTTTAGATATTTTGGATGCTAATCTCTTAAGAAGTCTTTGCAGAGAACATGCAAACTGAGGTTTTTTTTCCCAAAGGCTTATTACTTAGCTAAATTTGGGCAGACTTTCACCGGAATATCAAAATGCACATCTTGACACACATGCTGCTATGCCAAATTTTAAATATCTACCCCAAAGCATGGGGTTACTAGAGCTTTACAAAGGAAAGGTCCCAACTTTTTTAAATGTCAAACCTATTTTCCCTAGCCCTGTTCTCAAAAATGGCAGAACCATTTTGGCTAAAACTTCAAAAAAAAAAATCAACTTGAGGTATTTTTCAACTTGAAAAATTCTATCCCAAACAGTAAAAACTTGTCAAAGTTATAAGCTGAAAACAAGGTCTATAATAGGTATATTAATAACAGGCGGTGCTACCAACCCTGTCAATAATAAAATGTAATATGTATGGCTTTATGATTCAGAAGTTGAAGTTTTCTATTTTATGATGTCTAGAGTGATATTTATTATGGCTGAAAGTGTTGCCCAAGGAACCATTACATATAGTAGACTGGAAGTTCCAACCATTCAAGAGAATATGTTAGATTAAACAGAACTGTATTGTGGTACATTTCATATTACTGAAAGGAAAGACCTAGCTAGAAAGTGTTTTGTTATGTTCATTATTAGAGTCCTGTGATTGTAAAAAACAAAAACAAAAACATTTATGATTATTTGTTTGATTTATGGGGAAGTTTATTTCATTTTATCATGGGAGGTCCTGAGAGGATGGGAGGGTGGGAAGGCTCTCTGGGGCGGATGGATACTGACCCTGGGACTGGAAGGCCTTGAATGTTGTGTGGGGGGAGAGGTGCAGAGCAAGGCTGCCTTTCATTCACCCCACAGCGGTGGCTCCTGTCCCATGGGACTGGACCCAGCTCCCCTTTCTGGGCGTTGCAATGATGGACCCCTAGCACCTGGGGTCACAATGCTGCTCAGGATTGGCCTGGCCACCTTGCGACCTGGCACACAAGATTGTAGCACCACTCAGGTTTGGCCTGTCCACCCTCTGTCATGATGGAGGGGCTGGGGGGCCAAGTCTGAGTGGTGCTGCAACCTGGAATGGCAGGTTGCAATGCCCAGAGCAGGAAGTCATGCCCAGTCTTGTGTTGGGGCACGTATTTCTCTTTGCAGGCTGTTTTTTCTTTTATTGCATATTATTTTGCATTTGTTAAAAACACACAGGGTGCTGCTGTTCATAATCTCAATCATCCCCTGCTTACCCAAAAACTGGCTGTAACAAATGAAGTGTAGCAATTTACTTTTTTCTTAGAGGGGAAAAAATTAAACATAGATTATGCTACCAACAAATTAACTCTTATGATAGTTGAATGTAGTAACAAAGGCTAAGGGCTATCCCTCAAGTATGGGTTAACTAAAGCCCACCACAGGGTATCTTATCTAGCACTTTTGTGACATTTTTCAATTCTTTCACTTTTTTCTCTCAAGCAGTGAGATAACTAAAGCTTCTGCATAATCTACCTCCAAGTCAAAATAGTCTTGCTTCTTTCATTATTATTATTATTTATTATTTATGTAGCTTTAAAGATGTACGTGGCACTTTGCTCAGGGAATCTGTTATTATTTGTTCTACGAAGAGCCTCCAATGTTGGGATTCTCCTGCAAATCCTTCCTCATGAATAGCTCTTACCCATGCAAGTAATCGCATTAAATTAATGGCAAAAGAGTTTACAGGATCAGGCCCAAATTAAGACAAGAACAAGAGGAGTAGATGCCAATATATTTGGGGAAGGTGATAGAAGTTTAAAGGGTGGACAAAAAGAAGACAAGTTCATGGAGTTGCTTGAGTGAGTAATGCATGATCTTAAAGATTGCAGTCTCATTCGTCATGTTGCTGAAACTACAATTTACTTTGCCTTCTTAAAGAAATGTGTTTGAGAAGTAGTTTAAGGGCAGGGTGGTTGGATTTAAGAAGCTGAGAGGCCGGTCATGCCTCCAAAACACTGACAGTGCCTCCATGGTATCTTGCTGACACCCTAGCATTCCAGGGCTCTAGGTCTATGTTTTGCTTAGTGCTCCTTCACTTCCCTGCACTGACTGACAAGTATCCAGGGCTGCAGGGGATGGCAACCTCCACTGGGTTTCTAATCCCCACCCTGCAAAGGCAGGCAGGGAATAGGTGGGCAAGGACAGAAGGTGGGCAGAGCCTTTGTCAACCCCCAAACCCCACCAGCCTGCACAGATGTGCTGGTGCAGAGGAGGTAATCTGGTCCAACTATAGGGCTGGCACAGATTACTCCCATTTGCCCCTCTTCTCCTTCCCTCCCCCAAGCAAGGGGGAGCCAGGGTATCCCTTGGTATTCTACTGTTAATTGAATTGTCTCGTTAGCACTGACACCCCCCACACTTGTTAAGGCAACTCCTATCTTTTCATGTACTGTATATACCTGCTACTGTATTTTCCTCTCCATGCATCTATTGAAGTGGGTTCTAGCCCAAGAAAGCTTATGCCCAAATAGATTTGTTCGTCTCTAAGATGCCACAAGGACTCCTCGTTGTGACCAACAGGCGACCGCTCTGAAACCAGGGACCAGATTGTGACTCTGGCACAATAATGAATAATGAAAAGTGTTGGGCAACCTTAACTACAAGCATTGCTAACAGCTCTACCTATAATTCCTATACAATTAATACATATGTTTGCTATGTATAAATATGTTAGAGTTTTATTTAATTCTCTGAAAAAATTCTTCCTCTCCAGCCCTTCCTGAGATAATTATTAATTTTCTGGCAGATTCTTTGAGGATATGCTGTTTACAGCCAGATTGTTATGTGGTTTATGACTATAAGACTCAGCGTGTATGTGTAAAAGTCATAATTGACTTTGTATACCACATTAACTTCCTACTCCCTTTCTTTCTAAAAAGTTGTACCTGAATATAAAGACATATTTAATAGGAACTCCAGAGCCACTACTGTATTGCTCATTGCTCAAATGCCATGGGGTTGGCTGAAACAGTGATGTAATGTTACTTTTACTTGCACAACATAATAACCTGTTCATTGCTTGAGACCCAACAATCTACTCCTGAATGTGGGTTTTCTGCCCTCTATTAGGTTGAGAGGGAATGCTTTTCCTTTTCCAACTTTTACTCAGCTAGGATAATTAACTTACATTTTCTATATTTCTAGAAATGAAATTAAATAAACTGTAATAATCTTCCAAGCCCATGGTTTTATTGGCTTTTCTTTTAGATTTCATTATATGTTTCAAAGATACTTTTATAGTCTGCCTCCTGAATATTCTCCCAGCAGCAGCCCCTCCCTCCTCAGGCCATACAGGGAAAGTGTGCCATGTCGTCACAGAGAAGTCAGAGTTCCAGTAAGCTGTGCTATAATCTTAGCAGCTCTCTAGTGAGAATGCTCTAAGTGACTTCTCAGTGACTTCTTTTTACTTTTTCCTAAACCAATTGAAGGATTTTGTTTTTAATCAGGACTGTGTATCTACAAGTTCTAGCTTTTTTGCTATCGTCCTACTCAAAAATGTGAGGTTAGAATGTTTTTACAGTGAGAAGTCTGATTTTTAATTTTCCCATAACTTAAAATTAGCCAAAAGGATAATGTTCAAAGTTTCCCCAAAAAATTAATTTAGCATATAGCAGAGACTAAGCATGGAAAATTTCAAACCAAAATGTGAATGTTTCTGAAGGTTGTGTGTGTGTGAGGGACAAGGTGAGGGACTGGGGGAGTAATAATTTTATTGAAACTGTTTTCATGCTTAGCTATAATGGATAACCCCAGGTGCCTTGTAGCATTTATTTTTATATACAACTGTCAGTAAAATTTTAACTCTTTCTGCAATGTTTTTAATGTAAAGTATGACAATTTCTCTGCAAATCGATTTGATCAAATATATTTCCTTTGAAGTGTTTAGCTACAGCTAAATAAGCATTTATGTAATGTTTGTTGCATAAGTATGTTACAAAAAATATCATCTTATAATGTGCAAAATAAGGGGGTAGGCACCATAGTCTGCCTAGAGCTTGCTTTGTTGTTGGAGATTCATTCATAAGGTCTGTAACAGATGCATTCCAGGCATTGCTGTGCTGGCTGTGATTTATGTTCTTGCTCATCGCCCTCATCCAGCTTTATTCTTTGACATTTTTGGATTAATGGCTATGACAGTGATATTTCCATTAGCACTCGGGATGTGCAAATAATTCACAAATGGCAGGTAGCTTCCTACTGTATTTGATAAATGGATTTGATGTTTTATTGACCCAGGGAAGTAGATGCATTTTGAATTCGAAAGTTTTCAGGTATAATGCAGAAAGTTCAGTGCTTCTAAGAAGCCATTTTAATTCTTAGCAACATTCTAATCTAGACATTTGTTCTGATTTTAATGATACTTTTTTTTATTCTTTCAGGTTTACAAGTAGTATATTATACAAACGGGAGATGGAGATAACAGTGGCAAAAATTTGATTTCCTGTAAAATTTGTTTTCTTAAAAAAATTGTTAGTGAATTTAGTGTTTGAAAAAGATTCTGTATTAACCTCCCTCAAGACTGAAATTTTGTTACTCATAAAACGAGTACAAGGACTAGTGATTCTTGTGGGAATAGAGGAAGAACTCTTGTGGCATGCTCTGAGATTTCACAATCCTGCATTGCATTTTGAGGATCCATACCGGTTTACATTTTAAAGAGGCAAATCAGCATGGTTCAGCAGTGAGGTTACTTGCTCCTGATGCTAGAGAACAGAAGGAGCAGATTACCTGGCTGCCTCAGGATGAAGTTCCTCTGATGCTAAAAGAGGAAATTATGTTGTCAGGCCTTCCCATTTCCAAGGAGACAAGCATGTGAGAAGAAAGAGAAATGTTAACGAAGGCATGTTGTGACTGGTCTGTCTCCAGGAGAAATTTTTTGGGGGGAGGTTGGGGAACTTAATCAACTTTTCCCAAAATTTTAAAAGTTTTGGATTTGATTCACGGGATGGGTGGAGGTTTTGCAGGTGTTCTTACTGGAACTGAAGTAGTTGTTTTATTCCCTATATATTATACAATGTGAAGAGTATTTTGCAGTCTTTTATATCTGTGGTAATCTGTAGCTAGTATGAATGAGATAAGTTTAGGGTTTCCCAAGTTTTTTTCTGATTATCATTTAAGAGGCCATATCACTGAGGCCTGTTGCAGAAAAGCTACAGAGAAATCCTCCTGCTTGCGCCAGAATACGGGGAAATGGGGTCAGCTCCCAAAGATAAAACTCTTAAACTGTAGCAGGCTGTTTGGGTCTCTCCCTGCAATGCAGTGGGTAAGAGTAGCAGGAGTTTGTTTGGGGAAGGGAGATTGCTAGGAGAGACTGAGCACTGGTTCTGCTGGAGAGCCACAGGTACACAGAAAAAGCTTCAGGAAAGCATCCAAACTTTTGGATTTTCTGACTTACAAACACATTATATGTGTGCCCACCACTAATAATATATAATCGGATATATATATGTAATGTTATCTATATATATATATATGTAATGTATATATGTAATGTTCTAAAACTACGGTTATTGCTCAGATTATTTGGTAATTTGTAGTATTAAATATAAGTAGAAATGTTTCCTATCTAAGGTGACCGGAACTAAAATTGCTTTTTGAAAATAAAAAGTATACCTGAAAGTATGTTTAGATCCACAGTATTTGAAACCATTTAAATATATTTATTAAAATAGAATAAGACCTGCAGCAAAAGACCTGTTTGTGGGAAAACTTGACTTGCCATGGACACTGTCAAAATATATATTTAAATTTGGACTTACGCTTGGCATAATTGTAGAACTCGGGGTCTGTGGTTTAAGGGGATATAAAGTTTTAATTTATAACATCATGCCATTCTGGATATATTGACATCAGCATTTTTAATGAAATTGTAACTGATTTAGAAATATTAATAGTGAGAAAGTTACCAAAGAATTTTGCTATATCATTACTTTTAAAAAATAAAGAGCTACATCCTGATGAAGGATTAAATGTCACTAAGAGGCACACAGGGCTTAGCAGGCCTCATAACCCACTTGTGCATCAGCCTGGCTGACTCTTAGGACAGTTGGGCTTGTATATAAGAGAGATGGAAGGGATTTGCACCCAGTCCATAAAAGGACATAAAATTTCAGAAACTTCTTGAGAGATAAGAGGATTAATGCAAATCAGCTCCTGCAGCCATTCCCGTCCAACCACTCTCTCATAGATCTTCCCTTTTTTTGCCATATTGTGCCTGGATAGAGTTGCAGCAGCCTTAGGGGGAAGAGGTAATTTGGACCTTATTTCACTTTATTTAGCCCATTTGCAGGTGGCCTCACATACAGACAAGTAAGAGGTTGAGGAGCCAAAGCCCTGTTGTTTCTTTGCAGGAGACCGTCTCCTGCTCCATAGCCTACTCAGTCTGCTGGCTGCACTCCCCTCTCCTGGGAAGTCATGTTGGCGCTAACTCATCTGAGGTCATCCTTCATGGCAGTTTGGGGGAAGAGAGGGATGTCATGCGTTCAGTGGGCAGTGGGTGATGACTTTTAAGTGCTAGTTGACAGCCTCAGGGAAGGTCTCCTCAGGGTATGTTGAGTAGCTGGTAAGTCCAACAGTGGTGCAAAGCTGCTAAAGGCTCTGTGATGCTGAAATGATTTTTGGGTCAGGATTTGGCCTTAAATCTTCATGTTCTGGGGGTTAAAAATTAATTTACTGCTTTGCTGTCTTGAGTTAGAATCCAAGAAGCAGTGCTATGAAGGTGAAGAAACAGCTGTGCTCAGTTAACTTATGACCTTAAGCATGTACCGAAATTTAAGTTTCTATCACTTAGGTGCAAACCATTCATTTATGCTCTGAAAGTAAATGTTGAATTTCAAGGCCTGTACATGAGCAAGTCACAGACATGAAGTGATGGTTGCATATGCTTAGGGATTGTTAATAGGTAAGGATTTTTTGTCATAAAATAAATAGTAGACCCTGGCATTTTGTTAAATATAGAATTTCAGAGAGGCTCAGTATTATCACTGTTTACTGTTACAGATAACCTAAATTTCAGCATAGCGGAGATGTTCTTTGTCTTAGGATATAAATTAAAATGACTGTGTACTTATTGGCAGAGTTTGTGAGGCCTTACAGCTTAACTCTATGGCATTTCTGTGTTTGGATGCAACACGATAATATTTGAACACCACGTCCAATCAATTCCAAAATTTCAGGAAACATTCCAGACATCAATGAGCAGAACCCTATTGATTTGGGGGGAAAACTGGAAAACCAGAGGGGAGGAATGGGGGGGACACATCTGTTGCCATCTGTTTAGCACAGCCACAGCTTAAAGCACCTCTGCAATTGTCTGTAGATCAAAGAACTGGTTAATGACACCAATTAATACTTTCCAGCATAACAATACCTCTATTTCATCTCTGCCCATTCTCTCAATGGGGGATGGGGAAACCTGGCATGCGGGATGGGGGGAATTGGGACATACACACAGCCCCTGGCATGAGGAGAGAATGGGGGACCCTGGTAAGAGATGGAATGGGGGATTAAGGAGAAGAGAGGTGTGGGGGCAAAAGGAGGGAAGGAGGCAATAAGTATGGGAGGAAAGCAGAGTACACAGAATTCCTGGCAGGGGGAGATTCAGGAGCCCTAGTATGGAGGGAAAGTGGGGGGGGGGAATCATAGGGAAGAGGGAAATAGGATGCAACCAGAGTCCCCTGACATGGAGACACGCAGACCCCCTGACAGCAGGGAGAATGGGGGACCCTGGTATGAGTGGAAAGAGAAGGGCAAAGGGGGCACACACAGCTCTTCTCACGTGTGTGTGGGGGGGAGAATAGGGGATGGTGTCAGGGGAAGAGGAATGGAAGAGACAGAGCCCAGGCATGAGGTAGGGGAACAGGGGGAGTGTTGCAGGGAGTCCCTGAAATAGAGGGGGATGGGACAGTGGCACAGAGAAAATTTGTTGGGAGGAATGAAGGAATTCAAAGAGTCCCGGATTGTACACTGAACTTGGCCTATAAAATCTAAAAGGTTTGCGACTCCCTAGGGTTTATTATTTAAATGCACATCCTTATTTTATATACAAAAGTTAGTTAAAAGAACAAAACATTCACACCAAGAAATACCAGAGTTGAAGCTGTCTGCACAGTCTTAAAACTTGCCTCCCTTTTGCATACATTTTACCATCCATATTTTAATTACATAATTGCAAATTATTTCTTCTTTGCTCCCAAGCTTCATAAAGTGCATGGGCTGGATGTTGAATGATGCAGGGTTGTTTAGTGAATGCATATTTGTGTTAAACAGTGCTATTAGTATGCTGGGAGACCTGTGAACAAAAACAGGGTGCGTGAACTAAATACTGTACATTTTCTTATGACTTGGCCAAACCAAAGATTTTTTTACCAGGCCATCATAATGCATATATGCAACTTAATTCCCTGCCAGATTTCAAGTTTCTTTCCCAAACCCCTGAGGATTTTTTTAATGGCAAATCTTTGCAATTTTCTCTCTATCTATCCTATACAAAATGTCTCAATCATTTTTGGTCAAATTAAAAAAAAATCACTCTTAGGTTGAGAACAAATATGGAGGATTTTTTTTCTGAAAGATAAAAGTATGGCAACATTTTATCAGTATCTAGACAGGATCCTTTAGAATGGATACACTGACAATCTTAACTCTAGATGTTACTTTTGGTCCACTTTAAAACATTCTGCAATATAAAATATCTAATTAGCGTCATAAAATGGTCATGGAAATGTGGTAACCCAGACAAAAATCTACTTGTCTGACCTTTGCCATAACTAGGGTCCCTTCTGCTTCAAAATTATATATCTATAACCAGAGGCAATGCTAGCCCATTGGGAGCCCTAAACAGGAATATTTTGGGGGCCCCACCCCACACATAACACATAATAAAAAAAACTGTCCATAAATTACATAACACATTTTTGAGCAATTTTCAAGACCCACCTGTACCTTGTAACACTGAAACAGACACAAAAAATTGAGGACCTTTCCTCCTGCCCCATCCTCCATTGCATTATGTAATTTACGGACTGCCCCGAAAGAGCAGATATCGTTAGGCTACGGCTCATTTAGTTCTCTTCCTTATGTGTTCTCTATGGCAAGTTGCTGAAGAAATACCCAATGTAAGAAACCATTGGGCTTCAGGAACACATCAAATGTAATTCCCATGAGCTTGGCACTGTATTTGACAACTGGGCTTGACAGAATTACAGTCCCTGTCCTTGGAAAAAATGGCAGTCCCAGGCAGTCACGGAATGCCTACAGAAGATAATAGTAGGATATGTTGTCATTTAGAGTTGGAAGTAGTGAAGAAGTGTGGTTTCACAGTCTAGGAAAATATGAGGAGATTTCCATATGCTAGTAGGTGTGCCGGCAATATTTTCTTGATATGGTTTGTTTAACAAAAAAAGCTAATACTTTTTCTTTAAAATTTAATTTTTGGCAGCTCTCTTCCCACCAATGCTTCAAACTTTATTTTTTACAAAAATACTTCTACAATGAATCTTTCCCCACCCTCTGCGTAGAATGTTAGCTATATCACTGATATAGTATGTTTCCTAATACAGGAAACACAAGCAACTCAGAAATCAGATTTAAATACGTTGGTCACTGTTAACCAGTCAGCACTAACCAACAGTTAATGAACAATGTAACAGTTAATTACCACATATTTCTATTGGTCTTGGATCTGGTCTAAAATGTAGATTTTTTTTAATGAAAACTTTGGTTAGTGAAAATTAAACTAATTTTTATTGTAAATTAATATATTTGTCCAAATTAATGAATTCTGAGATTGCTTTATTGTCTAAAATTTTTATTTAAATTTTTTTCAAATGCTTTGGCAATCACCTTTAGAAGCCCTCAAGAAGGGCCTTGATTCTTGACTGGGGCCAGAGCACTACTATTATGCAAATAATAAACTATGCCTCTAATAGTCTTACTCTACACTTATAATTGACAGTTGCCCATTAGGATATTCTTTAGTCTCTATTTTGCCCATTTGTACAAAACACTTTATTGGTATGGTATATACTACTGCAAGCACTTTCACACATGCTTAACTTTATGCATGGGACTGATCTCATTGAACTCAATGGGACTGCTCCATGCTGAAGTTAATTGTATGCATAGCTGTTTGGTTGATTGGGGCCATTTATTATTTTTTCTTTCCATTAGTTGAACCAGTATCTTCTTTCTGTATGTCAGCTTTCATTTGACTTTCAACATTTTCTAGCTAACCTCTTTGCAAACTACATTCTACCCTTCCAGGGAGGCAATGTGGTATGGTGGATAGGACACTGGACTCGGGAGTCGGGAGACCTAGGTTCTGTTTTCAGTTCTTCCACTGACCTACTGTACACTTCAGTTTCCCCTCTGTAAAATTAAGACAGTGGTACCTACCTTCTTTTGTAAAATGCTTTGACATCTGCAGATGAAAAATGCTATATTAAAAAAGTTGCAGATTTGTTGTATAGCAAGGCAAATATATTATAATCATTCTCTTAATTCTTAAAAACAGCTAAACCATTTGTATTCAAATGTCCTTTTTAAAAAATCACTCCCATTCTTTGAACAAACCTGCTAAATTTCAGCCTGGAAGGTAAAAAATAGAAAGTGACCCATTAGAATTGAAACACTTCTGCAGCCTTAAATAGAATTGTTGCTATATGCACCACTAATAGTTAAATAACAACAACCTAGTGTTCCATATGAGCACTACCTACTATTTAAGACAACAAAGACCAATTTTTATCAATGTTAGAACCTACCCTACAGTGAGAAGAATAGACTTGCACAAAGCTAACAGATTTTAAAAAGCATGCCTGTATATGGTTTATTATTATTATTAGCAATATGCTTCTTTGTTTAACCATCTCTAGTACAGCTGTGGTACATAGCAAAAGGTTGAGATTTGGTGGGAAGATAATCTCCAGGTTGTAAATGTGCCTTTGGTAACGTGATAGAAACTGGGTGTGAATGTCAAAGTTATATGGCTTTCTAAAATATACTTTGTGCATACACACTGGATTTGTAATGTGACTTTTTATTTGCCTGCCATCATTCTATGGATTCAGTGCATATATAAATAGCTAGGAAAGTTCAGAGACAGTGCTGGGAAGGTGTGTGGGGAAGACTTCTGCTGTCTTCTGCTATACAATAAGTGCGGGTGTAAATGTCTGGAGACAAGACTCTTCTAAAGAGTCCTGTCTTTTTCCATACAGGGTAGAAAGGTGGGTAAGGAATGAGGCAAGGGCTTTTGCCTCTGATGACTGGTCATATTGAGCAGTACAGAGCATTCCGTTGACATCTAGCAAATAGCTGAATATGGTGAAAGAAATTCTTCATTTTTCTATTTTTAAAACGTATGAATTTCCATATGTAAAAACTGAATTACAAGAATGTTAAGATAAAAAGGCACTTAGATGTCAGGAAATGGCAATGTTAAGGTGCATGCAGAAACATGTACATAGACAGTGTTGAGGCAGTCCTTGCCCCAAAGAGCTTAAATAAAGACATGATGCAGCAAGTGAATGTAACAAGAAATAGAAGAAGGATGAAGAAGAAGAAGAAGATCTTGTGGTCCAATAGCCTTACAATGTGCACAACTTTTTGGCTCTGAATCATTTAAGCTTTGAAAAATGTGCCAAACCCATAGCCTATGCTCTCCCTTAACATTCCTGCTCCCCAAAAGTGTCCGCCTGTTATTTGCTTGGCTGGTTTTCACCCCTGTATACAATAGACTATTCCCAACTTTCAATCTACTTAGTATCATTAGTCCCTTTTTTTTTTTTAAAGAGAGGGTCCCCTCCTCTTTGGGCACTTATCCTAACTGGGACTGGAAGGACACCATGCACCAATGGTTTTCCTGCTCTGTTGCTGTCCAAAGGGGCTAGGTTGGGTCCCTGCAGCTGTCAGGTGCAAGATGGTAGAAATTCTACTGATCGTATATGAAGTGTATGCTCTGATGTCCCTTTGGTCTAGGTTTGGGATAATGCCACCAGGGTCTAAGCATTCAGTTATTCCCCTTTCCCATACCTCCTGCATCCAAAAGTCAATCTCACCACCCCACAAAGAGCACAGAGTGTCTGGAACTGATGATTCATTAGGGCACCTGGGCTTTTCCCCCTCCTCCAGTGTTGTTGGGTGGGTGAGGTGCGCTGCTGGGGTCATGTGCCCCCAAAGTCCTAGCTCCATAAAGGGGCAAAGAGGGATCAACTTGCCCCTGGTGGCAGTGGGTGCAGCTGCTGCGTCCAGGAGCCACCTTAAAATGGCCATTCCTGCTGGAAATTCTGTGGAGGGCTTCAACCCATGTGGTGCTCTTGAGAGGAAGGGAAGGAACTGCTGGGGCATTGTGCCCAAAAAGCTCCACAAGGGGGTACAAAGGGAGAAGCAGAAGTGGATCTGGCTAGCACCTTGATGCACTACTGGTAGTGGCTGTTGCTTTCTCCTTCCTGAAGGATTCATCACCTTCCACTGGACAATTTTAATTAGATTAGATCATCCACTCTGCCTTTTTCCTAATTGTGGGTTCATTTGTGTTGCATCTTACTGTGGAATTTTTTAAATTAATTTTCAAGTTCCTTGTAACTTTTATTTATTTTTCCTGCTTTCTTTCCTAATTCACTAGCTTTTTTTTAAAATGCCATAAAAATAAGTTGTTAAAAATAAATCTGATTTTTAAAACACTTTAACAGCAAATATCAATACATATGACATACAAAAAGTCATACATCTTACTGAAATAATGTAGCTAGTTTTTTAATATATGTCCCCTCCCCTTTTTGCTTTTGAACATACTTCAGCCTTCCAATTCTGACAACCTACTTTGGGCTTTTTAAAGAGCAAAATTCCATTATCAAAAAACTTGTTAAAAGGCATGAGCAGACATTCCACCTCTGTTCTGATTATGGTGCTTAGAACTTTCCACCTGTTGTCTGCACATTAAGCTAACTCCCACCTAAGTGTCTGCCTTTTATTGCTGTTTGACTAGAGGTGAGATTTTTATAGAGCAGATGCTATGACAAAAGCAGATGTTTAAAAATACGTTGACAGCCATGGAATTGGTATCGTTTCAAAATGCTTTTGTAATCAGTCACCTCAGGACAAAAGTATAAAATGTGCTGCTGACATGATTGGAGTATTATTACTGGTTTTGAACTTTATGTAGGATAAATGTATCATAATTAAGGATTATAAGAATTTTAAATGATGGAGAATGTGAATTAATGTTATAATCTTTGATTTCTATCAAAATAGTTAATGTTTACTCCTTTGTAGTATCCCACATTTTTAATGAATAGAAGTTGCTGTTAGTTTGTTTTTCTTTAATTCTGCCTCCTTAATATTTCTAAACTTTGCTTACAGTGTTCGCTAGTTCTGAGCCTGTGCCAGGATTCCATGGGGACACGCTGCAGTTAGCTTTCATCGACCTCAGACAAGTAAGACATCAGTTGTTTTTTTTATCCTGTTGAGTTCCCCCTTTTGATTAGTGCCGAAGTTGGTACAATTCAATGATCTCTCATTGTTTTTAGACTTCTCAGTGTAACCACTGTTGAAAAACAGCAGTTATTTTAGGTGGTATTAGTGGGACTCTTCCCTATGAGTTAGTATTAAACTGTTTCCCCAGCATGATGTTAGGGGGCACTGTGCTACCAGAGGTGCCATCTTGTGGATAAAATGTTAAATTGTGGTTCTCATTACTAATTTTCCACTGAATGCATCTGAAGAAGTGAGCTGTAGCTCAGGAAAGCTTATGCTCAAATAAATTTGTTAGTCTCTAAGATGCCACAAGTAATCCTTTTCTTTTTGAGAATACAGACTAACACGGCTGCTACTCTGAAACCTGTCTAGATACCGTGTCACTTTTTATGCAAGAGTATACATGTCGGTTTGCTGGCCTGATTCCATTTCAGGCAATTACCTTCTGCCTACTGAATTACATCCTGCATTTTCAATTTGACATAGTATTGTTCCCTACTGCCTGTCCTAAACTGTTATGTAGAATTGTTTTACCCTGTTAAACTGCTGCCATATTCCACCCTAGTGATGACTGATTTCTAATGCTATGTCCATTTTAATTTTAAATGTCTTTAGTGATGGGCTCCAAACTCCTCCCTTGGGAAGACTGTTCCACAGATCTCACCATAAAGAAAATTTTCCAGACTGAATCTTACTTATCTTTGTTTCATCCCATTACTTCTATTTCCTGTTCTCGTTAGATTCTTATGCTATGTCCATCGCTAACAATTCATCTTCCTCAGTTTTTTTTAACCTGACATCTTTTTTTAAAAAAAGGATTTATCATACTTTTTGTTTTCTTTTGTTTCACAAATATAGTAAAAGTGTTACCTGAACTGTGAAATGAATAGTTAACCAAATAAAGATGGGATTGACTTAAGCACTCCAAGACCTTTGACAACATTATTCAGCAGTGTTGCCACTTGACAAAAATCATCTAGAAAAAAGGGATAATCTAAGAAGGGTTCCATGCCAGATTATCTGTATATTCACACTGTTTTTGCTTCTGCATAGCTTTCTCACGGCAATCCAAATCTTCTCAAAAAATGAAAATCCTGTTGTAAAATCATTTTGCAGATAGTCTTCCCCTCGCTCATGCTAATGAGCAAAAAACGGGGGGGAGGGGGAGCAGCTTTTTCAGTGATAAAGTTAAAAGGTATAGGGTCAGATTCTAAGATCACTTACACAGGTTTAATGATACTTTTGCAATCAATGAAGTGTAAATCTGGAATAAGTGAGCAGAGGATCAGGCCCATAGCCTGTGTTAAAGCTATACAATGGAAATGTGATGTCTGTAGATAAGAGAAGTGGAAGAAGAATTTCAGAAACTGCAATTCGATGTGTGGAAATATAGTTCTCCTTTTGGTATTCTACATCAGAGGTCCTGGGTTGATAAGTAGACTTCATCCTTTGGATTTTTATATCCTTCCTTATTACTAGTGTTGTAGGCGATTAAATGTCTTCCACTTTGTACTACAGTAAGTAGTTTAGTTGAAGGGAAGAGAAGTTTAAAGATTGATTTCATTGTGGCACAACTTCTTTGCAACTTTCATTATCATAAATCCTATAAATCTTAGAAGAGACTACATTTATTGCAGGAAAAAAGTAATTTCCAGCTGTGCAGGAGCATGGGGCGAATATGTGTGCATTTACTATAGGAAATAAATAATATTTTTGTATGTTTAAGTACCAGTTGTTGAATATGCTAGATAAATACTTATGGTACTGCTAATATATGATTATTTAAATTGTGCTTGGATTAGCAGTATATGTCTAGAATTCTTTTTATGCTGTATAATACTTCACAGAGTGTCTTTTGTACATACTGGGAATCTACAAAATTTCAGATATTTTATAAACTTCAAAAACTTAGGCAATTAGCTTGTTACTGAGCCTCTAGCTGTAGAATAGTTATGTAGCATATTTTGTTTATTTTTTCTTTTATATTTCTTGTGTGTCTCATGAGAAACTCATAGGGATTCAGGTATTCATAAAGAGCAACTGTTACCTTTTAGTAAGGATTTAACACTGTTTTCCCTCTCTTCCTTTTTTGTCATCCATTTCTCTCTTAATAGGGTAGATGACAGTTCTTTTCAAGAAAACTTAGAAAGGCAACATAGCCTTTTTCAGAAACTTCTTATAAAAGGTCATGCTTCTGTTTTTTAGTTTGAATTTGATACTTCTTCATGAATTGTGGGATATGAAAGATAAGGAAGTAGGTCCATTGGTCAGGTTTTACCTGCCCACCCGGACTGTGCCCTGAGGTCAAACTCCTGATATTTGCTGTTCAGTACAGAGGAGTTGATGACAGGTAGGGGCTGATACAAGGGGGAAAGCTTGAACCATATCAAAGCTAAAAGGCAGGAGAATTGGGACTCAGTGAGAGACTGTAGCTAAAAGATGGATCAGCAGGATTGCCCTCTTTTTAAAAAGTAGCTGACCTGTGATGGAAAAGACTTTATCATCCTGCCAATCACATGCTTGCTAATGGAAGCCAGTTATTTCAACAACAGCTTACTCCCTCTGTGTCGTATCAGGACAATGTATAAGATTAACAAGGATAGGGCAATGTAGTATTGGAACACTCAGCCACAAGAAATAAATCTAACTTATAAGGAACCAGCTTTGGAAGAACCAGGAGGATAACTAAGCTTTCATGGTTACTGTGGGGTGCAAGGAGCAGACTGGGCAGGTCGCTGCTTCTAAAGAGCACACTGAAAGTGCTTTCCTCTTAGCAACTCCTGAGCCGCTATCTCTCTCTGCCAGTAATAGTTCTGAACAGTCAGGTCCCAGTTCTCATATTGCAAGCCCAGTTCCCCCACATCCTCTCCACAGCTCTAGGAGAAAAGCTATCAAGAAGAGCTGCACCTAGCAGCAGCAGCTTTCTGCAATCAGGCCCCATTCCTCTTCCTGATTGTGGTGCTCTCATTGTCTTACCATGACCTCATACACCCCCACCAAAAAAATAACAACTTTGTTATTTAAGGACCATGTTTTTTCCACTAGCACACTTACAGAAACTCAACTCTGCTTAGATTCTCATACCATTTCTATCACAATGGTATCTGAGCAACTTCCAGCAGTGCATTAAGTGACCAGCGTGTGTTGAACATGGTTCTGTCATTCTCCCTTTCTGCCTTCCTCTCTCAAGGGAAAACGTTTTGTGTGTGGATTTTCTTCTAATTTTTATATATTTTTTACTTTTGTATGCTGTACTATGTGTGTTTATTAGTGAAGGTATGGCAAAGAAACATGCCTTGAACTTGGAACACTAAGTGATGAGGTTTGTAGTGGTTCTTAGGGGATTTTTAATTTTTTTATTTAATACCATTGCAAAATATTTGTATAGTCATTCTTTTAAGAAAAGAAGGCAGAGGACAGGATGTAAAAAAAAAAAGTGGGTAATGAGAATGGAGCAGGAAGGAAATGCGGACTATGGGTTGCATACTCTTCTTGCTAAAAGAAATTATGAAAATATCTACATTCATTGTTGTTGTTTATATAACTAGTAATGTGTGCTTAGCATTTTACAAAACCAAAAAGAGACAGTCTTTGTCCAAAGGAGCTTATGTACTAAGACTAGATATTACGCTACGATGATAACAGCTAAGGGAAGGACAGGGGTAAGTGAAAGTAAGTGTTATGTGAAGATCATGGAATTGTTTATCTTTGTAGGCAACTTGTTGGCAAAAGACAAGGAATCACCCCTACATGGAGTGGGGGTGCAAATCAAACGAGATCAGTAAAAGTCAGCAAGAGCTAATGGGGTGATCAACATGGAGGCTGAAGTCCCAAGGGTGGGAGAATGGAAGAAGAGGAGAAAAAAGGAAACCAACACTGGTGAATGAGGATTTAGGAGACTTGTATAGAACAGCAGCACTGATGCCAAATGCAGATGAGCTGGATCATGTGTAATTTGAAGAAAGAAAGGGTGTGGTAGAAATGAAGGGAAACAGGTTGAAAGGACAAGAATAGGAAATAATAATTATTAAACCTTTCTCCTTTACCTGTTAGGTGGGGATTTTCAGGCTCATGGACTCTCCCCGACCCTGCAGCATGTCTGGTTATTCAGAGAAACCTATCGCTCCTGTGGAGCCCTACTGCAGGCTGTTACATAAAATGGAATTGTGCTTGTCTGGCTTTCAGGTCAAGGATCATTGCTCTGCCAGGGAAAGGGGCTCAGAGTCTGGTGGGTGGCAAGGTTTCTCTGTCTCTCTGCCTTTCCCTCTCTCCATAGGCTGGTGTCACTGAAGTACAAGGAGCACTTCAGGCAGTCCCTGCCTAGAATAGAAGCACATAAGGGCTTCATTCCCCACACAGCCACACCACTTTGGGATTATAGGGAGACAGGTGAAAAATCTCTTCCGATGTTCAAAAGGACTCGGGTGTGACTACATGGAATGTTACTCTGTAGCAAGCCCAGGTGTGAATCTACAGCGCACTAACTTAACTAGCCGCACAGTAATGTCCTGTGTGGACACTGCTACAGAATACTAAAAGTTCCATAATATGCTTTTACATCCTGATCTTTGAAACAGTAGTACATCAGGCACCCTGGGACACTGTGCTGTAGCACTGTCCACACAGGATATTACTGCATGGCAAGCTGGGGCACTGTAGACTCTCATCCTCGTTTTCCATGCAGTAACATCCTGAGTGGTACTAGGTCTCTCCTGAACTTCTGACATGGGTGCTAGGCATCCTGAGGGAGAAGGCAGGCATCCTTTCAGGTTCTTAGGGCCATCTAGCGGGCTATTACCACAATCAAGGTATTTGTACCAGTGCCCCTTTTCAGCTGAAAAGAACCTCCTGATCTTCTGAATCAAGGATGCCATCTTGGTCTCAACGGTCTGGTTATAGTTAATAGCCTGGACATCGGAAGAGAAGTTTAGTTCAGTAGGGTTTTTCCATTAATCTCACTAATACTTTTTGGTATCCAGACAGAATTCAACCAGGAGAGATTTTGTTCTTTGATTTGATCAAATTATATATTTGGTGTGAAACAGAAAGCTCTCTGGGGTAGGGACTGTGTCTTTATTTGTACAATCCCCAATGCAAAGGAGTCGTGGCCTCTAGATGCTACCATAACACAAATAATTACCACAAAGTTCTGGTAATTTCACCTAAACTAGAGTTTTTCCAGGATGGTTTACTGGAGTCTGACAACCAATTACCATAGGAAATTGGCTAGCAGACCTAGTTGTGTTCTTTATGCAGGTGCATCAGGCTCCCCTCTGCATATCATCATGTGTCAATATTAATCAGAATGACAGATTAGACACACTGGACCTGGTCTAGTTGCCATTACCTTCACAATGCTGAGTGTTGAATTAGTTCTTCTATCCATGCAAGAACCACACTAGTGTTGTTGTGTGAAAAAGGTTATTCTTATAACTCCAGAAACCTTACTGTTCTAGGTATGTTCTTTCCACAATTACAGGGAAATAGTTTTCCTCCCATCATTTTGTTTCAATCCTTGGCACCCCTTTGGAAGACTGTGACATAAATGGGTGTTCCTAGCTCTCTAAAGCTATATCTCAAGCATATGGGGTGTGTGTGTGTGTCATCTCATTCTAGCCAAAATGTAAAAGCCTTAGAACCTCGAAGTTGCAGCAGGCAAGATGTTAAAATCCTGCATGAGGTGGCTCACTAGACATCTGGGAAACTGTTTACAAAGAAATAGTGAAGACTGCCTTTACCAGGTCTGTAGAGGCATTGTAGGCAAAGTATGTGAGCTTCATCTGAGGAAAATTTGCAAAATAAGTTTCCATTCCTCTGCAGAGGCATCCATTGGTAGGAAAGTTCTGCTGGGTTGGTTCCCAAATAATTCTTTAAACTATAAAGCTCTTGCTTTATATGGGGGTGAATTTCCATTTCTGCCTATTATTGTACTTTAATAATAATTAAAACTCTGTTCATCCTTCCCCTCCCTTCTTCTGTGAATCACTGCTCACTATTTGCCATTGATTGAGGAGTGAAGCTCTGCAGCCAAATGAGAAATTTCTTATCTGATCATTATCTTTCTATTAGCAGCTTCTCTTCTCACCCAGCCCATCCTGGTAGTCTGGTAAATGATCAGAATACAATTTGTAAATGCTGAAAAATTTGTCTAAAGGGAGACTTGGACACATAACTATCTTTAGGTTATTTATATATTATATCAAGTTGTTTTCTTAATGCTGCTAATCGGTTGCTGGAGGGTTTCTAAACTTTGGAAGAACACTTCTAAAGGCCTGAGGTGAAGGGTGGGGCATACACCTGGAGCCTCCAGAAATATTGGACTATCTATGAATTCCACAGGTAGAAAGAATTGATGAATGAGGGGAGAAACTGCTAACAGAAAATTATCCGGTAAGAAATTTCTCATTCATCAAGTGTTTGTTCTGATGGGTGCTCCACCATAGGATGTACACTCGCCTGTGCATTCTCAATTGAAGACTGCAAAGTAGTGTCTGCGGGCCTGTGCCTGTACAGAGCAATGTCCCGGACTCTGACGGTGAGCATATAAGGGAGGTTTAAGCCTGCCTCCCCTCAGTTCCTTTTCAACGACCAGCTTGAGATGCAGAGTTCTACTGTCTGCTGTATTCAGCTTCATAAACTGCTCCAAGATTGAGATAATTCCAGTACTATCAATATATTTTCCCTAAGCCTCTGGAGCCCTTCAGAAGAAAGGCCAGACCACAGAAACAGAGGTCTCCACCTAATCAGTCCCTCCCTCTAAGAGGCATTTTTGACATCTTGGTCAAGCAGTCCTCTCCACCAGATCACATATTTTGTCACTACCCCCCATTTGGAAACCGACTATCACATTACCTACCTGTCTGGGGAATACCTTATTTCAGATAAGTGGATACTGGAGGTCTTCAAAGTGGGTTACTCTATCCACTTCCATTCTGTTTCTCCTTCCCATTCATCCCCATATTCCCGTTCCTCTTTAGGGCCCCTTCTCATGAGGAACACCTAAAACAAAAAGTTAATTCTGTCCTCATTCTGGGAGCAATAGAACTGATCCCACCAGAGTTCATTGGAAGAGGATTCTATTTCAAATACTAATTTGTTCCCAAGAAAGACAGAGGCTGGAGACCAATCCTCGACCTCAGGAATTTGAACGGCTATGTTCTAGGACAATACTTCAGAATGGTGACATTAGTTACCATAATTCCGTCCGTAGATCCAGGAGACTGGTTCATTGCCCTCGACCTACAGGACACCTAATTTCATGTAGCCATCCCCCACTCCCACAAATGTTTCCTAAGATTCATGATAAGGGCAGATCATTATCAAGTTCTCTGCTTTAGACTCTCCACATCTCTGGGGTACTCACAGGTTTCTCTCACTGTTCCCATATATGGACCACTGGCTTCTCAGAAGCTGGTCTCCCCAAGAGGTCCAATCGGCAACATCCAGAGCATTAGCACTATTCCATTGTCTGGGCCTCAGCATCAGCTACAGAAAAATTCATACTAACTCCAGGTCAGAGAATAAACTTTATAGGAGCAACTCTAGATTCCACAACAGGAACAACGGGTGAGAATAATATGTATTTAAGAAGCACTAAAATCTAGCACAGATTACTTGCTCAGAACAGATAATATTTCAAAGTGGCAGGAAAACAGAGGAAGAAGGACAGAGGCAGAAGTCCCATTTTTAATACCTTGGTGCTCAGGTAATGAGAGCCAGGCTAATTCTTGCAAAGTTACATATTACATGTCCTTTCCAATCACCCAATGTAACTAAACAATTTTCAAGAATTGAGACAAAATATTGTTTTATCAAGATATGTCATCTAAGTGATGTGAAGAAGGCTTTTCCAAATAAAAGAACTAAGATTTTGCTGTGGGCCCCAGAGTTTGCTGAAATGTTTGTTAATATAGTTTAATAGCTATGGACTATAGAAGTAAATTTGAAATGGTAGGTGAGGAGAGGATTGAGAAATCATTAAGGGTATGTCTACACTACAAAATTAGGTCGAATTTATAGAAGTCGGTTTTGTAGAAAGTGTTTTTATCCAGTCGAGTGTGTGTTTCCCCACACAAATGCTCTAAGTTCATGTAGTCGGCGGACTGTGTCCACAGTACCGAGGCAACCATCGACTTCTGGAGCTTTGCACTGTGGGTAGCTATCCCACAGTTCCTGCAGTCTCCACCGCCCATTTGAATTCTGGGTACAAATCCCAGTGCCTGATGGGGCTAAAACATTGTTGCGGGTGGTTCTGGGCACATATCGTCAGGCCCCTGTTCTCTCCCTCCCTCCCTCTGTAAAAGCAAGGGCAGACAATCGTTTTGCACCTTTTTCTTGAGTTACCTGTGCAGACGCCATACCACGGCAAGCATGGAGCCCGCTCAGCTAACCGTCACCGTATGTGTCTTGGGTCCTGGCAGATGTTGTACTGCATTGCTACACAGCAGCAGTTTATTGCCTTTTGGCAGCAGACAGTGCAGTATGACTGGTAGCCATCGTCGACGTAGTCCGGGTGCTCTTTTAACTGGGCGCCTGGGCAAACATGGGAATGACTCAGCCAGGTCATTTCCCTTGTTTCGTCTCATGGCGATTGAGTCCTACTGGCAGTGCACTGTCTTTTAATCTGCAGCCAGCAGAAGATGATGGACAGCAGACATGCTGCACTGTCTTCTGCCGAGCCCCCAGGAGGTCATGATGGCTAGCGGTAGTATTGCACAGTCTGCTGCCAGCAAGATGTATAAAGATAGATGAAGTGGCTCAAAACAAGAAATAGACCAGATTTGTTTTGTATTAATTTTCTCCTCCCTCTCTCCCTTGATTGTGAAATCAAGGCCTGCTAAACCCAGTTTTGAGTTCTATTCTTGAGGCGGCCATTCAGTTTCTCGCAAAGCCTCCCCCTTTGTTGATTTTAATTCACTGTAAGCCAAGTCGTCAGTCGCCCCTCCCTCCGTCGGGCAACAGCAGACAATCGTTCCGTGCCTTTTTTCTGTGCAGACGCCATACCACGTCAAGCATGGAGCCTGCTCAGATCACTTTGGCAATTAGGAGCACATTAAACACCACACACATTATCCAGCTGTATATGCAGCACCAGAACCTGGCAAAGCAAAACCGGGCAAGTAGGTGACGTCAGCGCGGTTACAAGAGTGTTGAGGACATGGACGCAGACTTCTCTCAAAGCACATGCCCTGGCAATGTGGGCATCCTAGTGCTAATGGGGCAGGCTCATGCGGTGGAACGCCAATTCTGGGCCTGGGAAACAAGCACAGACTGGTGGGACCGCATAGTGTTGCAGGTCTGGGACGATTCCCAGTGGCTGCGAAACTTTCGCATGCATAAGGGCACTTTCATGGAACTTTGTGACTTGCTTTCCCCTGCCCTGAGGCGCAAGGATAGCAAGATGAGAGCAGCCCTCACAGTTGAGAAGTGAATGGCAATAGCCCTGTGGAAGCTTGCAACGCCAGACAGCTACAGGTCAGTCGGGAATCAATTTGGAGTGGGCAAATCTACTGTGGGGGCTGCTGTGATGCAAGTAGCCAACGCAATCAAAGATCTGCTGATATCAAGGGTAGTGACCCTGGGAAATGTGCAGGTCATAGTGGATGGCTTTGCTGCAATGGGATTCCCTAACTGTGGTGGGGCCATAGACGGAACCCATATCCCTATCTTGGCACCGGAGCACCAAGCCAGCGAGTACATAAACTGCAAGGGGTACTTTTCAATAGTGCTGCAAGCACTGGTGGATCACAAGGGACATTTCACCAACATCAATGTGAGATGGCCGGAAAAGGTACATGACGCTCGCATCTTCAGAAACTCTGGTCTGTTTCAAAAGCTGCAGGAAGGGACTTTCTTCCCAGACCAGAAAATAACCATTGGGGATGTTGAAATGCCCATGGTTATCCAGCCTACCCCTTAATGCCATGGCTCGTGAAGCCATACATAGGCAGCCTGGACAGTAGTCAGGAGCTGTTCAACTACAGGCTGAGCAAGTGCAGAATGGTGGTAGAATGTACATTTGGGTGTTTAAAAGCACGCTGACGCAGTTTACTGACTCAGTTAGACCTCAGCAAAACCAATATTTCCACTTATTACTGCTTGCTTTGCGCTCCACAATATCTGTGAGAGTAATGGGGAGACGTTTATGGCGGGGTGGGAGGTTGAGGCAAATCGCCTGCCTGCTGGTTATGCACAGCCAGACACCAGGGCAGTTAGAAGAGCAGAGGAGGGTGTGGTGCGCATCAGAGAAGCTTTGAAAACCAGTTTCATGACTGGCCAGGCTACGGTGTGAAAGTTCTGTTTGTTTCTCCTTGATGAACCCCCCCCGTCCCTTGGTTCACTCTACTTCCCTGTAAGCTAACCACCCTCCCCACCTCCCTTCGATCACCACTTGCAGAGGCAATAAAGTCATTGTTGCTTCACATTCATGCATTCTTTATTAATTCATCACACAAATAGGGGGATAATTACCAAGGTAGCCCAGGAGGGGTGGTGGAGGAGGGAAGGACAAGGCCATACAGCACTTTAAAAGTTTAAAACTTTAAAACTTATTGAATGCCATCCTTCTGTTACTTGGCCAATCCTCTGGGGTGGAGTGGCTGGGTGGCCAGAGGCCCCCCCACTGCATTCTTGGGCGTCTGGGTGAGGAGGCTATGGAACTTGGGGAGGAGGGCGGTTGGTTACACGGGGGCTGAAGCAGTGGTCTGTGTTCCTGCTGCCTTTCCTGCAGCTGAACCATACGCTGGAGCATATTAGTTTGATCCTCCAGCAGCCTCAGCATTGAATCCTGCCTCCTCTCATCACGTTGCCGCCACCTTTCAGCTTCAGCCCTCTCTTCAGCCCGCCACCTCTCCTCCCAGTCATTTTGTGCTTTCCTGCACTCTGACGTTATCTGCCTCCACGCATTCGTCTGTGCTCTGTCAGTGTGGGAGGACAGCATGAGCTCAGAGAACATTTCATCGCGAGTGCGTTTTTTTTCACTTTCTAATCTTCACTAGCCTCTGGGAAGGAGAAGATCCTGTGATCCTTGAAACACATTCAGCTGGTGGAGAAAAAAAAAGGACAGTGGTATTTAAAAAGACACATTTTATAGAACAATGGGTACACTCTTTCACGATAAACCTTGCTGTTAACATTACATACATAGCACATGTGCTTTCGTTACAAGGTCGCATTTTGCCTCCCCCCACCACGTGGCTAACAGTGGGGAACATTTCTGTTCAACCATAGGCAAACAGCCCAGCAGGAATGGGCACCTCTGAATGTCCCCTTAAGAAAAGCACCCTATTTCAACCAGGTGACCATGAATGATATCACTGTCCTGAGGATAACACAGAGAGATAAAGAACGGATGTTGTTTGAATGCCAGCAAACATACACTGCAATGCTTTGTTCTACAATGATTCCCGAGTACGTGCTACTGGCCTGGAGCAGTAAAGTGTCCTACCATGGTGGATGGAATAAGGCTGCCCTCTTCAGAAACCTTTTGCAAAGGCTTTAGGAGTATATCCAGGAGAGCCACGAATGCCAGGGCAAATTAATCATTAAACATGCTGGCTCTTAAACCTTGTATAGTATTTTAAAAGGTACACTCACCAGAGGTCCCTTCTCTGCCTGGCGGGTCCGGGAGGCAGCCTTGGGTGGGTTCAGGGGGTACTGGCTCCAGGTCCAGGGTGAGAAACAGTTCCTGGCTGTTGGGAAAACCGGTTTCTCCGCTTGTTTGCTGTGAGCTATCTACAACCTCCTCCTCGTCGTCTTCCTCGTCCCTAAAACCTGCTTCCATGTTGCCTCCATCTCCATTGAAGGAGTCAAACAACACAGCTGAGGTAGTGATGGCTGAACCCTCTAAAATGGCATGCAGCTTATCATAGAAGTGGCATGTTTGGGGCTCTGCCCAGAGCAGCCATTCGCCTCTCTGGTTTTCTGGTAGGCTTGCCTCAGCTCCTTAAGTTTCACGTGGCACTGCTTCCGGTCCCCGTTATGGCCTCTGTCCTTCCTGCCCTGGGAGATTTTCACAAATGTTTTGGCATTTTGAAAACTGGAATGTAGTTCTGATAGCATGGATTCCTCTCTCCATACAGCGATCAGATCCCGTACCTCCCGTTCGGTCTATGCTGGAGATCTTTTGCGATTCTGGGACTCCCTCATGGTCACCTCTGCTGATGAGCTCTGCATGGTCACCTGCAGCTTGCCACACTGGCCAAACAGGAAATTGAAATTCAAAAGTTCGCGGGCCTTTTCCTGTCTACCTGGTCAGTGCATCTGAGTTGAGAGTGCTGTCCAGAGTGGTCACAATGGAGCACTCTGGGATAGCTCCCGGAGGCCAATACCGTCTAATTGCATCCACAGTACCCCACATTCGACCCTGCAAAACCAATTTCGCACTAATCCCCTTGTCAGGGGTGGAGTAAGGAAATCAATTTTAAGAGCCCTTTAAGTCAAAAAAAAGGGCTTCGTCATGTGGACGGGTGCAGGGTTAAATCGATTTAATGCTGCTAAATTCGAACTCAATGCCTAGTGTAGACCAGGACTGAAGATAATTAACCAACAGCTACATTATCATACCTGGACTAGTGGTTTTGGCTTCACTTACAGTTTGGCTATAATCAATTCCTAAAGCAGTGATTTTGGCTATACTTGCATTCCTGGTCCAGCGGTTCCCTGGTCTAGTATAGTTTTGCCTAATGGATGCAACTTCTTCAGCCAGAAAGTAAGTGGTACAGGCAAACCCTGGATTACTGTAATGTGCTTCTCATGAGGCAGCCCTTGAAGAAACTTCAGCTAGTACAGAATGTTAATGAATTGATCACACTGTGCTTCACTGATGTTACTGACTTCTGCTTGGTTTGTGGTTTAAGGTGTTGATTTCTGACCTATAAAGTCCTTTAAGTTTTTGGATATGGTGTGTGTTCCTAATGGTCTAACTCAGATGTTGAGATCAGCTGGCACTTCATCTAATAGTTGACATGGATTTATTGGCTTTAGTTTACCTACAAAGGGGTCTCAGTGAAAAGCCTCCAATTTTGGAACTTGCTCTTGGATTGACAGAGCCTATGTTTGTTGCTTTAGGACATATTTCAAGGCTTAGACATTTACCCCAGTTTTCTCCAAAGGTTGGGTTGAGCTGGTAGGATTTCAGTGGTCTAGTTGGTGGAGTCTTTAGTTAGTATTATTGACATTTGGTCAATCTATTGCATGTTTTTAAATTTGTATGGATGTGCTTAGAGGCACTACTGTACCATAGATGTGCCGTATAAATTGAAAAATAAATACCAAGTTGTTGTAGACAATACTGCTCTGGAGCAGAGCTTCAGGGAACAGATTAAAGAGACAGTCAGAGTGAAGAGGCAGAATCTGACCTCAGTGATGTATTGTACTAATTTTGATGCCAGATGTTGGAGGTTTTGATGGTCATCTAACACAGGAATCCACAACACTGGACCATGTTACTTACCTCAGTGTTAGTCTTTACATTATTTCTTGTATTTAGATTTACAGTTTTCTGAGTGCTCAAGTGAAACAAAGGCACTTACTTTATAGAGCCAAACAAAAAAAATAAGAAAGACTCACCACCAAAACAAACTACTTGCCTTCACCGACTGCAGAGCCCCAATTAACCTCTGCAGAAACAGATAAACTCTCTAGCATATCCAGAAGGTCAATGAACTCTGTGGGGGTGGGAGGGCAGGACATTCCAGAGTCAAGAGCCCCCTCAAAGAAAATGCCTTAAAGGATCTGGGTAGACACCTCATCAGCATCCAGTGCTAGGGCAGTATCATCATGAACCACCATAGCTAGCGCAATCTCAGTATTCTTCCTAGAAACAACTCCATTTTATAGCTTGCTCTGGTTTATGTGACTTATAGTTTGGACTGAATCTGAAAAATCTTATTGCATAATAATTGGAAAATTCCCCACAGAAAGAGATTCTCAACTCTGTCATGAGATATGAACAATCCATACTAACCAGACTGTTTACTTCTTGGAACAGTTCTGCTGATTGGGACTTCACAAATTGAAGTGAAGAAATCCTTTTTTGCCTCCTACACAGTTTAATATTTTTAAAGCTTCTTATGTCACAGTTGGTCACATCAGAACTGGACTTCCACAAACAATGCTTAAACTGTCTTCCCTTTTATGTCATTTTACCTAGCCACATTCTCAGATCATAGCTATGTCTTCAAAACACCAAACTTTCAATCCCTAGAAATAACCTGACTAGAGTTTCAAGCTTCACACTAGGATTATTGCACTCTTGGGCAGAACACTTCAGTGTTTAGTTCTATAGTATAATAGATTCACTTTGTAGATTTGATGTTCATGTATACAAAGACAAATTGGATTAGCTTGTTCAAAATGGTATTTTTCCAGACAGTTTGACTTTTTGTTGGTTAAGAATCTGTGTAAACTAAGGTTGTAGATACCTAGAGAGACCTACATTGATAATGCTGAAGTTAAGGCAAAATATATGCCCAAAGACAATAGTTCTTTGTTTAAGGGGAGAGTCACATAGAACCCATTCACTGGATATGCTAGCAGTTCCCAGTGGCTAGTAGTAAGATATCCAAATGGCATGCTGACAGTGTACCCCCCTTTGAAAATAATGGATTATACAGTGAACATGACTTGAAATAGCATATTCCAGTTACACCAAAGTTTAGACAGCGTTTAGAGGAAAACAAAGTGGTTCTGATTAAAATGATGGATTTTATTATTCCTCGGTAGCAGCAGCCGTAAATGCACATTATCTAAAAGGTTGAGGCACATGACACAGTTTTAGTACAGATACAACAAATGTTATTAAAAGAAACTTCTGTGCCATATGTATAATATGGCACTTTTCAATCTTCATTTTTCAAAACAAGCAAAGTATTTATGATTAAGCCAGTTTTAAACCTGATGTAGTTAAAAAATCAACTTATAGTAAAATATAGCTTCTTATAGAAGAATATAGCTATATAAACCCAATGTGGGTAAAAATTCACTCTCCAGATCAGATATTACATGCTATATTTCAACCCAAAATAGAGTTTATAAACCTCTATAAAAAAAAAGACAACATAAAAGTTACAGCTTTAAATTCAGCTATAATATTGTAAATGTTTCCTCATAATTATAGCATACAAGTTAGATTTTGAAAACACTGTGCAGTACAGAGGTATAAATTCTGTTTTGGGGGGCTGTGCACATAATTCCCTACATGATCTTTCACAGCGCATGCCTTTGCGTCATAAACTCAGAAATTGGTGAATGACCCTGAAATGTGCATAATCCACAATTTTTCATCCACCCAAATTTTATCAGTGACATAGTTTTAGGCTTTGTTTGAAGGGACTTGGTATACAGGCTAACCGACTACGCAGGAACAATTTGGCCAGAACCCCTGCCCTCTGGAGACTGACTGTCTGCCAGACTGCTGCTTTTGAAACTCTTGTCTGTTTCTAAACTCAAAAGACAGTGGGGTTTTTTTGGTTTTTTTTGTTTTGCTACTAGTCCATTATTCTTTAATGATGAGGAAGAAGGCACTTTATAATAAAGATTATTTGCACTGTAATTACACAAATCTTTGTATTGTATTGCTATATTATATATTGTACTGGCCCGCCTACTTATATTTGCTTCAATTACTACTTCACAGCAACTTTTTTCAGGAGACCTTGTCTTCTTAAAGTATTAATGGGATTTGCAAAAGTTGTAGGAGCTGAATTTTTTTCTGGTTATGCTAACAGAGCAGCAAGCTTGTTCACATAACTCCAACAGCATGCATTTTTTTTCTGCAGACAGTCCTAAATTCATTTGAAGTATGAGGTGTATTTGGGTTTACTCATGAATGTAACAAGACCAGGCATCTCACGAATATACCTCAAGGTCCAGATTTTAGGAAAGTATTCTGCCCTTTGGGAGAATTTAGGTTATAAAGGATTAGTTTGAACTTTTGGCTTTTTTCTAAGCAAAACAACAGTTCCCTCTGGTTCAGATGTCATAACCTCTGAGTTTACATATTATACACTTACAAATGTGTGAGAGATTATACCCTAACATTCAAGATAGTGACAGCTACTATCTTCACTTACGGACATAAATTTGAAACAGATGTAAGTATTTAAATGTAAAAGTAAGATTTCATTTTTTGGTAAATGTTTAAGTGTTCTCTTAAAGTACAATTTCTAAATGTAATATTTAAGTTTTTTGAAAACCATGAAACTTAAGTGCAGTGCTCTAAAAACTGGATACTCAAGACATTGCCTTGCTAATACACAAACTGCCCTGCTTTTGAAAATCTAGAGGTCAGTTTTCAAAGCATGCCCAGGAATTTACCCTGCGACTCCCATTGACACTAATGGGAATTGCATAGCTAACTCCTGGCACATCACTTTGAAAGCATATTCGTTAGATGGTGAGCGATCCAGAAAAAGGGTAGCATAAACTATAGAGAGACATTCACTGATTGAAAGATCAATTTACACTTTGAAATATTATACTAGTGTGTGTTATTCCTGTTATGTGATCAGTGAGAGGATTTTAAAATTCACTACATTCACAAAATAAGTCACCAGGAATAAATAAAAAATACTTTGGCAAGTGGCAGGCAGACTTGCTAACAAGGCTAAAGTGATATTTGTCAGCATTGAAGAGATGAAGTGATAATTAGAGCTGTTTGTGCTGGTATTATTCTACTGTTAGTGAACTTTTTCTTGTTCTTAGCAGGTTTAAGTTGCATATCTGTATTTTTAAACATTTTTGCTGTTTATTTGGTGTAAAAAAAAATATTCAGTTCTGCTTCCTTTTGCTCCCATGCTTTTCAGATCTCTTGTAGAAGGTAATTTCATGGGTGTTTATGCTTCAGTAAATATGTAAAGGATACATTTTGTGAACTGACATTATTTGTCTGAAGCTTTTTTCATATAAAACCTGAAAATATTGTAACTGGAGTTTATTAATTATTATGATTTTATTATGAATAATGATATATATATTGTACACAAAAGCATTGTGCTTGTTTATATTTTATACCCACTGACTAAAGAAGACATTATTATTTTTATTATTATTTTATTACTTGTATTGTGAATATGCCTATAAGCCACAGCTGTGGAGCCAGAGCCCCATTGTGTAGACACTGTACAAACAAAACAAAAAGACTGTCCCTTCTTCAGATTTCACAATCTAATGGGGCTATAGTAACAGTTCCACTGAGATGTTTCCGTGATATCATAAACCATTAAAGTTGTGCTCAAGTAGTGTGCATAATTATCTAGAACTAAGGAACTAATATAGAAGATGGATACTGTCCCTTACTCTCCTGCTTCCTTCAAATACTACTGATGTGGCTAGGTCTTTGAAGCTCCTCCAAATCAGCTATGCTTTGAAAATACTGCTTGAGCTGAGTTGAGTAAGAATAGTAGATGGTGCACATATTACTGGAGTGAATCTCTGTAATTCAGGGAAGTGACGTAAATACCAAAGAATGTAGTTGGAATCTCATAATTCATAGATTTGATATCATACCTACTGAGAAGATTTTTTTTACACAGTTCACAGAATAACACTAGTAATCAAATCCTTACACAAGTAGTCCCATTCACTTCAGCAAGCTCTTTTAATAAGTAAAAGAAAAGATTTTGCCTGATATGTTTAAAATGTTTAGATTGCAAACATATTCATGTGCACATTCACAATGGAAGGGATTTTGTTTGTTCTAGAACAATTTTTCCTTACACTTTTATGCAATGATTATCAACATAGTATCATACAGTGTTGTTGGTGTAGAACGGCTAGTGTCATCCACTCCTGTAAGGTCTTCGTTTTGTTGATGGTTGAAATATTTCCTATATAGTCTGCAGAGTTTTGGATCCTTCTGAATGAAGGACAGTGTTTTTATGTAGACTGTAAGCTCTTTCAGGCAGGGACTTTGTTAGAGGTGGGTGATGTGTGTACATTGCCTGGCATGATCGGACCCAATCCCTCATTGAAGCCTCTAGGCACTATCACAATTAAAATAATAATAAATGTGGTGTTAATATACTTGCAATACTTATCTTATCTATTTAAAATAGATATATAATTTACAACAATTACAAGCAAATATTTAGAAGAAAAGCTATAGATCCATATTTAAAACGCACATATATAGTTAATCTGTATTCTCTGTTCAAAAGTGTCTTAGGCTAGCTCATAATTGTATAGGCTCAACAGAATTATTTTCCTGGAAGAGTTCACCCAGCCTTTTAGGTTCTGGGGTTTTTTAATTAAAAAGGTCACAAACCATTATATCTAAATTTCAAAGAATTTACCAATTAGTTGTAGTCTGCAATGCCCAGCAGGTGGCTTTTATACTATTAAAAGGAGATTGTTTCCATCTCTGATCAAAGCAAAAACAAAAGTAAGGAAAATGTTAAGTATTTTGTTATGTAGTGCAAACCGTATGGGGTGTAAATTATAAGTAAATTGTGGTGAGGGGGATTAAATTGTAGCATTGCAGGAAATATTTTCTTTTGTACAATTTTAACGCTATTCTCCATGAGGATTTTAATGGTAATAATTAAATATCTGTTTAGATTTCTGATTGGCTAAGAAGATTAAATAGCTTGCTGTTTCTTAAGATGAAGATGTGAGAGTTTTCAATATTTAAAAGTAAATATAGATGCATTGCCGTAGTTTAAAGCATGTATACCAGTATTAATGTCAAATTAGAGTAAACTGGCTAAGAATTGATTTTTTTCTCAAGATACTGAAAAAGTTCTAATTTGCACTTTTCAATTAATTTAACCTTTCCAGATTTGTACCTACTTAGAAGAATGTTTGTGGCCTTTTGACCCTTTTGTTATCCCTAACTCAGAAAGGCTTTTATTCTGTAGGGCTTAGGTATAAAAAAATAAAAAGGAACGTTAATGGCATAACAGTCCTTTCTGATCACCCTGTGTAAGATGTTTATGCAAAGTGTCAATAGAAGCAATTGGCCTAACAGTGCGACAACCTACTTTGCTTGGAAATGGGCTAATCTCCTGTTTGGGTTATCCAGAGGTCAGGTAGGGATTTCTTTTTGCACTCCCCATAGTGCATGGGTACACAACTCATAAACACTCTTGTGAAGAAATTAGAGTCTACTGAGCCCTGATGAGTCACAGTTAAAATCCCAAGAATATAAGTTTCACAACTTTTTTTAATTAATTGAATCCCCCCCATCTCCTTTTTAGGTTTTTTCTTTTTTTTTTTCTTTTAGCACCATACCAAACACCGTACGTAAACATATACATATGATACTGATCCTCACGGAAGTTCTACCAGTATCATTATCTGGTGCTTCACTTTCATTTTTTTCAAGTAGATATCATGGCCACTCCATTCTGAAGTTCATGTGGAAACTTACGTTAAATCACAGTTTTTCAGTGTTACAACTGTTGCCCTGTCACAGCAGGTTGGAACTCAATAAGCGCTCAGGCAAGCATGGCAGGCCATGAAATAGGCCTTGGCGGGCTGCATGCTGTGAACTCCTGCCTTAGTGAATCAGCTTCTGTGTGTTTTTATAACTGCCTTTTTTCTCTGTTAATTATGCCCCAAGGCTGTGGAAAGACAGCATTTATCTGTTGAAACAGACTAAGCAGCAAGTGTTCTGACATGTTTATCAGGCAAATTGTACCTGACAAAAGGTAATTACACATGCAATCAAGTCTAGAAGTAACTGGGTAATTAGGGGTTAATAAACTGTTTAGCATAAGAGATATCCTTCTTGTGTTCAAAGAAAGTGGATAGAAACGGTATAACTAAAACCAAAGCAGTAAAAAATAATTATACTTTCAGTATGTGACTTTAAGTTCACAAAAATCAAAACAGGCTTCTAAAGTAGCAAATATATGCAACTCGTCTTTCTCACAAACTCTCACATAGTTTGTACCTACCTAGGCAAGCCAAAGCTATTTGTTGGTTCAGTTGATAGCAAAACACAGAGAATGGCACCATTCAATCTGTACCCTGCTATTTAGATCATTTAAAATTATTCTAGAATTACTTCAAGAGAAATTATCTGGGTTTGTTCTCTAATTGGCGCAGCAGCACACATTCCCTTCTTTGCTGGCCAGCACTGCACTAGCCCTAGCTGCCGTAGGGGACCTCCCAAGCAGGATTGTGCCCAAAAACAAAAGGGGAAAACAACTATTATGCACCTGAAAAGAACCAGCCACAGTGGAGACATAAAATTTTGTTGCTTACAGTATAAATATGTAGCTATTTGCAATATATTAATAAAAATGAATATTTGAATGTAGGAAGACTCTGGTTCTCAAGGATAGTTCAAAGGAGGATTCAGGTCTCACTAAGACAATCACTGCAAATATATCTGCTAATTAAGGTTCCAATAATATATGCAGATCCCTCCAAACTGAATTTAAGAGCCTACAGGTAGAAAGGAAAATCCTAAAGTATATTCAGAGCAGGTGATAAACAACTTAACTACCTCGAAGAAAAAGTGCATGACTGTGGTGTATTTGAGACGTGAATTAGGTTCACAGAGTGATGCAGCTTCAAGAATTCCACATACAAAAACTCCTTCCCACACATTTTCTATACTTATAAGATGGCCTATCTGAAGGACTCAGACTGAGCTGCTTAAGGCTCTGAATAGCAGCAGTTAATGCATTACTGAGCATCGATTACAATAAATCAATTCCCAGGGAGTCATATATCACCTGTTATTGGAAGACAGCAAGAGCTTAGAAACCGTAACATATTCACAGCTACCTTACTTGGAGCCTGAACCTTATCCCTAAAGCCCTTATAGAACTTTTTTTTGACCTATGGGATCAGTCTTACTACAACATTTCATGTTGATCAAAACACCATTCTTGATAGTCATCAATTGAGTTGGGAGCTCTTTTAATTGAGAAACAGTTCACTATCTTCTACAAGTGGTACTTAAGATATCAGAAACCTTTCAGTTAAAAGGAGCTGTATCAGTCCACATGATGCAAGAGATGGCATAGCTTTTCTGTTGTCCAAATCCAGCTCACCTGAAAGAGTGTAGGTGTAGGGCATGTATTAGTTGTGTGAAGAGCATTTAGAAAATACATTGACAGGACCAAGACTCTCAGAAAATCACAGCATCTTTTCATAGGTATCATTCAAGATACAGGGGCAGAAAAGTAGCAAAAGACTGCTAGTAGGAGTATATAAACCTGGGAACATGATACCCCCAGAGGGTAACATAGCACAGGCAACAGCTACCTTGTATGCAGGAAGAGCATGTGCCTCAGCAGAGAAAATCATCAGTCCTGATGTTCACCAAAAGTTGGACCCAGAAGGTCTCCTCCTCAGACTCATCTTTTCCATAAGCAAATCCTCCAAGAAGTGGCAAAAGTCGTTAGTGACATTTTATAGTATTTTTTCGTTAGCTTCTCTATCTGGGGAGTGCTTGGAACTTTCCCCTTGCTCCTCCTCCTTTCTCACGCACTTGTATGTGGAGTTGTTTCTATGCTCTCCCCTTTCCGTATTCCTTGTTATCTATGTCACAGTGTGAGGGGCTGACAGATATGCTCTAGCTTGATAATAGCTTGATATTTCTCTTAACAGGGATATTTGTTCTGCTTATCTGTAAATTTCTCTTCTCAGATGTAACTTGCCTCACTGTCTCGGCCCACTCTTGTTTTCCATCAAGGTTACAGGAGAAAATCTTGGGATAAAGTGTTTACAGCAAAATCTTTCTCATGTCACATTATGAATATAGTTATCTTTGTATATATGACAGTATTTGTCAGCCTTGTGCTAAATCTGTTCTGATAAGAGGTAGACAGGTGGATCCGTGTGTGTGTGATGGGGAGTGGAGGGGAGCTGCAAGTTACAGCTCTGCACTACCTCCAAGCTGGAGAGGGGAAGGACCCATCCAGTCTGAAGGATTGCTATACATGTTATCTTTGAGAAGATAAATTTACAGCTAACATGAAAAAATTTCCCATTACACTTTTAAAAGGAAATCAGCTGTTTCTTCTCAAGAACCAGTGTGGGTGTCAATATTCGACACTAGAAATCTGACTTTATAGAACTGTATATTTTTTAAGTATTTGTTAACTGTATTTAGCTAGTACTTCATAAACAGATGGAAAAATAACACTTCATTTCCTACTGACATCTCTAATTACATGCATTTATTTCTCTTATTACCATGCCTATCACTGTGATCCATTCTCCATTAGATAGACCACCGCTCTTCCAGTCATAATCACATAATGTTCCTGTAGCAACTACAGCAGCTACTTTAGTGGGAAAAGTAGCATTAGGAAAATAGTGAATGTAATTTTAGTTGTCTTAAATGTGTTGTGGCAGCTGGAAGCAAGGAAAGCCAGAACCAGTGACCAGCAAATTCTCCAGAGACTTATGGCCCATAATTCAGAAAGCACTGGGTGGGATCACGTAAACCTGTAAGGCAATCAACAATTTATATTTTTAGTTGATTTCCATTTTTGGCAGAATTAGCCTTTTTTGTGATTAGACCTGCCCTCAATACATTTTGTCCTGTTCCGTGTTAATATTAATTACAGGATTTAAATCCCCAAGAATTACAAGCCTCCTTTATTTCAGTGCAATTTACCATATTTAACATATTACATCTGCTGTATTATGACTCATGTCAATGTCTTAAGTCAAATCCAAAAACAGTATTACCATTACATCTACCTTGGTGAGGAATCTTGGTTATTGCGTAACTTCACCACATGTTGAATCTTTATTCTTATTGTGGTTTTGCATGCACCTAATCCCTGACGCACAAAAAGATAATTTTAATAGGTGTCCTATGGTGAACAAAAAATAGCTAATGTAGGAAAAGTCTTGTTCTTTTTCATCTTGCTTTTCTGTTGAAGAAGCAAGCAAATGTCAGATTTTCGTGACATCTTATCTATATATACGTGTTTTTATGAATTGAGCAAAAGATCTCTTTAATCCTGTCGTTCTTCTGTTTTTTAAAAAACAGTATAGGTGTGATTCTCAATATGTTTCCATTCTATTAATAAAAGGGGAACCTTCCTGTAGTCATCACATAAATTCCCATGCTCTTTCGTGAAAGACTGCATAGGCTAGTGGATAACTGTTAGCTTCATGTTTCAAAGAGTAAGTTAAAATACCATGAAGAATGCAATACTCATAAAATTGCTATTACTGTTTTCATCTATGAGAATATAGATTATGCTCCAGGCCATCTCCCATGTAAAAATTCCCTGCTTATTTGCAAGAGAATTCATGATTGTCATGCACAGTGGAAAACCTGCACAAGGAAGTAAAAGTTGTGCAGGAATCTATGTCTGGTACCTCTGCAGAGTCCCCATATACACCTGGTCATATGATTGAAGGAGACTTAAGAGCTGGGTAAGGGTTGATATGAAGATACTTCCCTTGCATCTGATGCTCCTGGAATCAGCTATCTGTCCCTGCTAGTGTGTTGGCTGCTTGCCAGCCCTACTCCCTAGCAAATTGCCTGCATTGACAGTACATTTGCCAAGCACCAAATCAGATGCAGGTGACATGAATGGCCAGGACATGGATCCAAAGAATAGCACACCAGGCAGCTCTTGCCCACCCACACTGTACAGTACATGCTGTCAAAGCCCATTACATATAGCAGTATGTCACAGCAATACATGCAGCTGTGAGTGGGAAAAATGCACAAGTATAGAATTGTACACAACAGCAGTCCATCCTTCAGCAACTTCTGTCTTTATGTCCCATTTACTCCAGCAGCAGTGCATAATTGTCGCACTGGATCCCCTGAACCTGTGTACAGAAACAGCAGGGGAGTTATGATTGGATGGCATGTGTCATTTGATTGCAGGTCCTTCATGGTTCTCTGCAACAATATAGCAGCAGCTGCTTTAGCTCAGTAAACTTATCAGGATGAGTCTGGCTGCTGTGTAGCCATTTGACCATGTAGGGGCTGTGGGGGAACTGTACTAGCACCTGACACTCCCTTTGCTGATACTCCAGTTTCTATCTTTCTTAGGCACTTACCTGGCACTCATATAAGTACCATGCTCTCTGAGCATCTCACAATCTGTAATGTATTTATCCTCATAAAGAGGGACTAAGTGACTTGCCCAAGGTCACAGAGGAAGTCAGTGCTGGAGCAGGGACTTGAAGCCATGCCTCCCAAATCCTACACTTGCACCCTAACGACTGGACCATCCCAGTTGTTTCCTCTCTGTACCTTGAAACAGGTTTGGAGTGCACAGGATGTTCCTAAGGCACTGAAGAAGATAGTACATTGCTCCACATTGAAAGTAAGACCTTTGTGTGGGAAAAATATTGTGTATAAGCCTGTTTTTAGGAATACGAGCAAGTATCCCTGCTTAACAGGGCCCTAATCTTCCAACAGGGCCTTCGCTATCACTAAGACATGAGTGCCTGGAAGCAATCAGCAGCTAGACCAAGAGAAGTTGGGTCTAGAAAAGACTGAGATGATGGTAGCAGGAAAGGGGAAACACTTTTAACTTTCAGAGTAGCATCCGTGTTAGTCTGTATTCGCAAAAAGAAAAGGAGTACTTGTGGCACCTTAGAGACTAACAAATCTACAGCTCACTAGCTCACGAAAGCTTATGCTCTAATAAATTTGTTAGTCTCTAAGGTGCCACAAGTAGTCCTTTACTTTTAACTTTAACACTTTAACCTCATCAGTGGCCAAGGGCTTTAGACCACAGATTAGATTATAGTATAACCACTCAGAGAAGGCTGAAGTTGGTCTCTTAAAAACCACCTCTAATGTGGTGCCTATGGTAAACTTCCTAGTGGTAAAGGTAGGCAGGTGAGATAGTGTTATCTCTAATATCCATACTAAGATATTAGTATATCTTGTTTGCTTATTTTATTAAGAAAGCAAAGCCTCCAGACTCTACTGTTGGTTAATATTTGTTACTATCCTTGTCCTTCCACTCTCCTTGGTTCTCCATCCACTTGTGACATCTTGTCCCCCTTTGGACTGTAAACTCTTTGGTGTACACACTGTCTTTTATTGTATGCTTTTACAGCATTCATCACAGTAGGGTTCCAATACAAATTAGGGCCTCTGGGCACTACTGTAATAAAAATAAGTAAAAAATAAACATGCAGCAGCAAGCCTAGCATGCATCAAAGGCTGGTCTGAACATAATCTGTGCTTCATAAACTCCACTGATTGACTTCTGTTCTGAGGCAAATTGGTAAAGTCCTAGTTCTAATCTACCAAACCCATAAAGTTCTGGGATCTAGCTACTTCAGAAACTCACCCTATCTGACTTTCCAAAGCAGCTAGGGTGAGATCCACAAAGGTACTTCTGTACCTAAACCCCAGATTTAGGCACTTCAATATGGTTTAGGTGTGTAACTCCCAGTTTTGGCTGTGCTGCAATCCACAAAAGTCTCACTGCAGGCACTTAAACTCACTCAACACTAAGTTTTCAGAGTACAGGTTCCCTAGCCACCTAGGTTTCTGCCTCTAGGCATGTACGCTGCTGTCCCCTCTAGGCATCTAGACACCAGTCTTCTGCCTAAACCCCAGAACAATTCACAAACCAGGGAAAGACAGGTGTTCGGCCACATAATTCAGGTGTGGGGCCTAATCTGGTAAACAGCCTCTGAGCATGCCTACTGAATCAGGTCCCATTCAAAACTGGAGGAGGGTGGAGAGGCACCATCATGACTATTTTGTGTGACATACCTACAAGATCTTCACCAAGCATTCTCAAAACTATGATACCCATATGAGAAAATAAGGAAACAGATCAACAGAGCCAGACATGTACCCAGAAGCCTCCTACTGCAAGACAAGCCCAAGAAAGAAACCAACAGAACTCCACTGGCCATCACATACAGTCCTCAGCTAAAATCTCTCCAATGCATCATCAGTGATCTACAACCCATCCTGGGCAACGATCCCTCACTTTCACAGGCTTTGGGAGGCAGGCCAGTCCTCGCCCACAGACAGCCCGCCAACCTGAAGCATATTCTCACCAGCAACTACACACCGTACCATAGTAACTCTAACTCAGGAACCAATCCATGCAACAAATCTCGATGCCAACTCTGCCCACATATCTACACCAGCGACACCATCACAGGACCTAACCAGATCAGCCACACCATCACCGGTTCATTCACCTGCACGTCCACCAATGTAATATACGCCATCATGTGCCAGCAATGCCCTTTGCTATGTACATAGGCCAAATTGGACAGTCCCTACGTAAAAGGATAAATGGACACAAATCAGGTATTAGGAATGGCAAAATACAAAAACCTGTAGGAGAACACTTCAACCTCCCTGGACACACAATAGCAGATTTAAAGAAAGCCATCCTGCAGCAAAATCACTTCAGGACCAGACTTCAAAGAGAAACTACTGAGCTTCAGTTTATTTGCAAATTTGACACCATCAGCTCAGAATTAAACAAAGACTGTGAATGGCTAGCCAACTACAAAAGCAGTTTCTCCTCCCTTGTTCACACCTCAACTGTTAGAAGAGGGCCTCATCCTCCCTGATTGAACTAACCTTATTATCCCTAGCCTGATTCTTGCTTGCATATTTATACCTGCCTCTAGAAATTTCCACTACATGCATCCAACAAAGTGGGTATTCACCCAGGAAATCTTTTTGCTCCAGTAGGTCTGTTAGTCTATAAGGTGCCACAGGACTCTTTGCCGCTTTTACAGATCCAGACTAACACGGCTACTCCTCTGATACATGCTTAATTTGGTTCCACAAGAAACTCTATAGGTGTGTAAGCACTTGACTCCAGGCAGCTGGTTCTTGTTCATGGATCACTAAGTAGAAGTAGGTTTCAGAGTAGCAGCCATGTTAGTCTGTATTCGCAAAAAGAAAAGGAGTACTTGTGGCACCTTAGAGACTAACAAATGTATTAGAGCATAAGCTTTCGTGAGCATCCGATGAAGTGAGCTGTAGCTCACGAAAGCTTATGCTCTAATAAATTTGTTAGTCTCTAAGGTGCCACAAGTACTCCTTTTCTTTTTAAGTAGAAGTAGGCACTTCCCTGCAACCTGAACTTAGGCACATAGCTCCATGAGAGGGTTGGGGCTTAGCACACACTCCTCTCCTCATCATCATCCTTTGGCTAGTTTAGGTAGCTCCCCACCTAGTGTGCTGACTATGTGGATCTCATTTGCAGGCACCTGTCTCTTCCCATGCATTGCACAAAGAGCTGAGTTGTTCAATGTGCACAGATATTCCACTGCCTTTCAAAAAGACCTGCATCTTCTGTGTTTATGATGGAGGATCCCCAAAAGAATGCATTGTTTGACTAAAGAATAATGTTACAGTGCCAACTTAAATAATCAACTTTTGAGCTAAACTGAGTGAGTATTTGCTCAAATTGGCATTTGACCCTGAGCAGGAGTAACATGTTCTTTAGCTATATCCAGATATGTAACCAATAGGAAATGATATAGTATCCTTAATTTTTTACTCATCTTTCACTTAAATGAGATATTCAGACATAAAATCTAACACTCATGGACATCATTGTGGCTTGTAATGCTCCCTGGAGAAGTGTGAGACAACAGTAAATATATTGGCTAGTTTAGGTAACTCCCCACTGAGTGTGCTGACTATGTGGATCTCACCAATCCATTATACATCTATGGGGAAGTATAACAAATGTTAATATTATAATATTAATTCAAGCATAATGAGTAGATATTATTAATTTAAGTAATGTGTTCCTTATTTTAACTGAATATAATATAATAAAATTTAACAGAGTTTAAAAAAAATTAAAATGTAAAAGCCATTAGTTCACCTTTTGTATTTAAGGCTTAATGGTTATTAATGTATTAGTTATTAATTGATTAATATATCAAGACTTTAAAAGAGGACTTGGGTTCCCAAATTTAAACTTCTATCATGTTACTCTTCAAGTCAGGGCCTGCCTTTTACTGTGTTTGCAGAGAACCCACTCTAATGATCCCTGATGGTGACTGGGGGCTTTGGGCATTTTTATAATACAAATAGATAATAATATTGCTAGTGGCTTGCCATAGTTACATAGTCTCCTTAAACCAGCTTGGCCACACCCCATCTGCCTACCTTTTAGAAAAATCTAAAAATAACCATGATTTTGTCTTGTCCAGTCTAGTTATTTTAAGGAAACCTGGTAATTTAAATATGATTGAATGATCTGGAGTGAATTTCTGAGTTAACAGCTGCCAGAATTGTCACAGCAGTCCTTTATTTGGATAATGTTACAGTCAATGTTACAGTCAAAATAGATCTGGAAGCCCTTTGTTGGGGGGAATTGGAGCCCAGATGGTGTCTTTTAGAGAGTTATCGAGGAAATTTTAGTCTGGAGTATGCTAAATTAAGGTATAGCAAATGAGTGAGAGACTTATTATTCAGCATTTTCTTGCCTCTCCTATAGTCTTCCCTTGCGCCTTCATTATTTGATTTTCAGAACTCGACATCATGTCAAAAATACAGTCTGATGGAGTTTAATTATCCCATTACTTTACTTCAGTCATCTGACTTTGATTGGTAGGTATTTCTTGCTGGAAATAGTATGAGAAATCGTTTATGGTGAATTATTTTTCTTTTTGAGGGATATGTTTTAATACTGTAACACTCCCAACCAGTGATTGGGGCTTTTTTGCTATAGATGGAAAGTTGATTGTAAAAGAAGGGTAGAATGAGAAAAGAGAATTGGAAGTTTGTTCCCCAGTAGTTGTCCAGAAAAGATTTTAAACTTTTGTTAAAAGAAAAGGAGTACTTGTGGCACCTTAGAGACTAGCAAATTTATTTGAGCATAAGCTACAGCTCACTTCATCGGATGCATTCCGTGGAAAATACAGTGTTGTTGTTTATTTATTATTAACCAAACCTACTTTCAGGAGTTGGTTTGAGGCGTTGCCTAAGTGAGGATTTGAGCCATGGTGTGCTGGACTGGTTCAGAGCCTGGCTTTGCATCAGTGTAGCTGACCCCGGCTTGAAACCAGGAATTTTTCTCAAAATTATTCTCAAGGAAAGATTGGATAACAGAACGGCTTAAAACAAGCGGCCTAAGTGGACTGGTGGATACTGTAGATGTGGAAGGTGGAAATTGGATTTGTATTCGCTGACCCTTTCCTAGAACTAGTGAGCACTGGACTAGGCTAATAGAAAACATTGGGGGGAAGGGGAGGGAATATAGTATTTTAAAATAGCACACAAGCTGCAGTTGTTGATTCTACTTGATAAGCCTCTCTTCAGAGACTTTTCGAAAGTGTTTAATTTCCTATGCATACCTGCTGCCAGGGAACTTTTGTCAAGGCATTGTTGGGACCAGTACTTAGTCATTGTTCTGCAGGTATGTGGGATGTTGTCACAAATGAACTTTGTCTTGAAGCTGCGGGGTAACGTCTCCAAGCCTAGTGCCATTTGAGAGACATTTTACTGGGGAAAATAGCCAAGAATGGTGTGGTACCTGTGGGGATCAGGGAAGCACAGACTCATGTTTATCACGAGTTTTGTAATTATGGTTTGAATCTTGGTTTTCACTTTAATTTGAGAGGATTGCATTCTACTTACTAATGGATTTTTCACGTGTCAGTAACTGGCAAAGGAGCTGCCCATTTCCTTCAGACTCTGTGTTTTGCATTGTAGATTTAGTGGCATTTTACTGTTCCATTTAAAAGAATAAAGTATTCGATAGAGGCCTTGCATGTGGGACTCGGGTGTGCTAGCAGGAGCAGCTCAGTTCTGTGGCACCGCCTTTCTGCTACTCAGAGAATGAATTGCAGAGCCGCAGCTTCAATTCCGGCAGCTCTTTATTCAATAAAGTAAGAGGAACTGCTGGTTCCTGTGCGGCCTCGTTAGCCCCCGGAGAAGCGTGAACCGCTCCGCCTGGTTTTAGTCGGTGCTCCATGGCAAAGAGGGGACACGATTGCTCCGAAAAGACGACAGTCTGACCCAGCCCGCCCGTTGAAAAACCGTGGTCTTTACCTCGGCAGATGCTCAGCAGAATTCAAATTGCAGGGGCTCGCCCCGTCTTATGGGGGCGCCCAAAGCTCCCACTGAGACACTAGCAATGCAAGATTGGGACCATACATGAAAGCAGATGCACGTCTCTAGGCTGATCCTTTCCTCAGGGTATCAGTGTGTCCTGGTAACCAGAAAGTTCAGTGGCTACCCACTGATGAATGCATCACTGGGCAGATCTAACTATGGACTTTCCAGCGGCCCCTTCACTTCAGTGGGCGTTTTCAGTTCGCTCTGCTTGCAGCGCTCCGTTTGTTAAGATGCTTTTTTTTTTCTCCTCTGGAGCAAAGTATATGGTGCCTGCCCTGCCTTTGCGAAGATACTACGTGTGTATTGAGTAAGCCAGCTTGCTGGCTCCTGAGCCTGCAGTCTCTACTCAGGCAAGACTCCCACTGACGTCAATGGGAGGTTTGCCTAAGAGGCCTGTAAAATCGTCCTCCCGGGCGGTTTTTTCTTTTGTTTCCGAGTTGGACTCTTCAGGTAGCGATGGGGGAAAGTTTAGCGGGCATCGAAAATCAGCGTTTGCTCCATTTGCAGCTTACGCAAGCAGGGCAATAACCAGTGACTGTGACTGCTAGCAAAATCAGGGGCGTGCTTGTAGTAACTGCCCCAACCGGGGCAATGCCTCCTTTGGTTTGGGGGGAGTCCAGGGGAGCTTTTCGTTGAACATCACAGAGTAGCGGGCACTACTGCAGGATTTTCCCATTCCCCATCGTTACAGCCAAATAGGCAATCACACTAATAAATAGTGGAAATGCTCTTTTGCCCTCTGTAGTGTTTAAAGAAGCAAAAACAAAACAAAAAAGCAACAACAGCTCCTCGCTTACAAAGTAAATTAAAACGACAAGGTGCAGAAATAGGAAGCCGAACTGAAGGTAGTAAAGTATTTAGCTGTTTGAAACAATTAAAACGTGGAAAGGAAGTAGGTTTTAACTGGCTTAGAGGGGATTATGGTTTTAAAGTTGGATAAAGGGGTTGCTGCTTTAGTTTAGATATCACATTAGCTTTTAAAAGATTACTTTTATATTTGACAACAGTTCTGACGGGAGATTATAAAGCAAATATTCGATTTTAAAATGCCACCAAACACAGGGCCTGTTTTTTTTCAATTTGTTTTATATTTGTTTGGACTAAAAGAGCTCCCAAGGCTAACAAGCAGAATCGTGAACCCGCCCTTTTCCAATCCCGGGGAGGATCAGTCACCATGGAGAATCCAGCGGGGGTTGTTTAATGCACTTAATTAAGATTATCTGAACCTCTGGTTTAAATTACTGTAGAAAAAAGTAGAGTTGCGAACTCTCTTTCAAAGGTAAAATGTTCTGGTGGGCTAGCAAACTGGGAAGCTTAAAGTATTAACATTCTCCTGCTAGGTTAGTTTACATGCAGCAGCCCATCAAAATATAAAGTAGACCCAAGCACGGGAATGAAATGAAAAATGCGTTCGGAAGAGAAGGGAGATGGTTAAACAATTAAGGTGTTTGCTGCCTAACCCTTCGCTTTTAATTATTTATTTCTGGTGAAGAATGTTAAGTGACTTGTGCAGAACGATTCCGTGTAAAGCCCCAACGCTGTGAGAACCGCTTTGCAAACACCACTGGAGTGATCATATTGTTTCCTGGTGGGGATGTAGGACTGTTTTAAAATCCATTTTAGGGCGCCACTTTTCTGAGAAATCGCTAGTACTTCGGGGATGTTAATACGTATCATTCTCCCCTCTACACCAAAGGAAGAGAGACAAACGTAGGTCTGAATCTTAACAGCGGATCTACATCTTGTCTTTGTCTTCTTCATGTAGCTTCTGGACCTTTTTATGGTGTGGGACTGGTCAACCTACCTAGCTGATTATGGTCAACCTACTTCTAAGTACTTACGAGTAAATCCAAGCACAGCCCTTACCCTCCTGGAGAAGTGAGTATGTAGCACAAACACCTTGGGGGGGGGGGTGTTTCTCTTGAAAATATTACTGGTAATGTGAATAGGAGAAATAGCCGAATGCAGGGTGATTCCGGCAGCCGACGTCCCTGTTGCTGATCTTTTCCCAGCAGCTCTTGCTACCTCTGTTTTAAAGAGAAGTAGAACTTAAATGTTTCTGCCCTTTCTCCTTTCCTTTAAGATTAGTCTGTACCATAAAGTTACTGATCACGTTAACATGAACAGCAAAACGCTAGCCTCTCTTACATTGTCAGGCTCATTGTATAAAACTGAATCTAGAAATGTGCGTTTCAATTTGTTCTTTGTCCCAGTTTTAAAGAGATGTAAATGCCAACTGTTACTGTGCTTTATAAATCAGTACTATATTACATTGACTGTATCGCGATCTTCCCACAGCTTTGCTGTGCCCAGGGAAAAATAAGGTATCACGGTTAGGAAATTAAACCAAAAACACCACTGAACAATAGTTACGTCCCAAAATGTGTTCAAAGCTCACAGTCTCATTCAAAGTTGTTCGGTGCCTTTTAGCTCAGTATAGTTACATCAGGGGACGGACCGAGTTGCCACTTTGTAAAATAAAGCATTTAAAACTCTCGGTGTTAAATCTGTGTTCTGCACATTCTCATATTTGAATCTACAGTAGCTAATTAGATTTGAGAAACAGACCGAAAGGGGAGCATATATATATGTTTTGGCTAAAAACAACTTGTCAATCTCCTGTGTATAACTGAATCATAAATATATTATGATTTAAATGTTTTATCTGATTTTCTTTCCTTTTCCCGCAATGAATGTATGTTTTGCAGAGTGCATAGAGGGTATGTATTTCCCTATCATGTTATACATATACCATTGTTTTTTATTTAGACAATAGTTTCCTGTATTGCATTTTTAAATCACCACTATATTTCATCTTCAAGTTTCAGTAGTAGTAATACAGACTTCGGATAATTTATCAATGAATGGAACACCATTTCATTGAGAATGAACTAAAAAATGGAACCAGATGGAGAAGGATCTAAACAGCCTTCAATTCTGTTCATTTGCGAATGTAATTTTTAGTGTTATGTTTCCTGTTTATGTACTGTTTCCATTAATAATTTTAAACCATTTTTAAGTAGTATTTGTTAAGACTGGGTCTCTATGCCTGGGATTTAATTTAAAAACACAGCTAGCTGAGTGAGAGAGACGCCAAAAGCGATTTTTGTAACCTTTAACTCTTGTTAACACAAAGTGAACATATCTAAAAGAGAAAAAGTAGCGCTGAATTTGTTTTAGCCAGTCCGATTGTCTCTCATTTTAGTGACATTTCTAACATGCCTAAGTCATCTACTTTTTTTTCTGGCAGAATGAAAGACACTAGCAAAAAGAACAATATTTTTGCTCAGTTCAGGAAGAACGATCGTGACAAGCAGAAGCTAATAGAGACCGTAGTAAAGCAACTTCGAAGTTTAGTGAACGGTATGTCCCAGCACACATAGACCTGTTAGATCGATTGTATCCCATCTTGCCGAGATCTGTTTCTTGGCCACCATTTCTACATAGCAGGCAGGGATGGTGATTAGGACTGTTGTTTGGTTGAATAAAAGAAAAATGCGATCTAGGTGGCTTATATACGGAAACAGCAGTAAATAATACTTTGTATGTATTTTTAATGAATTGAAAACTATTTTATATATTGTAAACAAATGGTGGAAAATGGTACTGTAAAATAAAAAGCAGGTCACTCACACTGTACATGAAACAGCTGAACTGTAAATACATTATTTAGACGTGGGTAGTCCTTACATACAGATTTTTGCTCCAGTTAGAAATTACTGGGAAAAAGTTTTGCTATAATTCTTTAATTGCCGTTTTCCGAATAAATCCTAATTTAATATTTTTAAAAGTTGAAATACTTGTATTTCAGATGTTGCCTGGTTGTTTTCTTTTTATTAATTATATATTAGCCTTAAATACATAATTTTGTATACCAAATTTTGTAGTCTGGAGGTACGAAAAAAATCTTCTGATTTTTTTGTACACTTTAAAACTACCTGAAAACCAGACTTGATATATATTCAGTGTTAGGGCGTATAGCTTTGTTCTTCAGAAGTGGTTTCATCTTGAGTTTATGAATGTAAATAACCATTTGAATTCTCTGCAATGTGCTTTGGTTTCTGTTCCTCAGGGGTAACCTTTATAACTGTACTTTTGTAGCTGATTCCCGATCCCCTGTTTCCCCCCTCCAGATTAAAGTAAGGGATCAAAGATTTACGATATCTGATCTCATGCCAAGTCCCTGTGTGTCGATATGTATGTTTATACAAATAGAGCCATGCCCATAATTAGAATTCCCTCCAACGACCAATATCTCTGCCCTGTAGCATCCTGGCTATTTTAAACCTAACGAGAATGTATAATAAATACAAACCAAACCATCTGTGGAACATGTAAAAAGAATGTACATTTCCCACTGTATTTTTAAGTTATTGACGGTCTAAATACAGTAATATAAATCTTACCCTTATTTTTGAATTTTATGTATTAAAATGCATCTCAGACTTAAATTTCATGTCGGACTGTACAGCAGAGTTCATTTCCCCTGTTTTCTATCGTTCAATGATTTACTCTTTTTCCTTTGTAAGCTAAGACTGGAAAGGTTCCTGTGTACCCGCCTTCATCTCCGTGATGGAAATATTAAACATGTTCAGCAAACTCTCCATACGGTGTCATTGTCCACATCCGTGTTTGTTTGTGTGTCCCAGGGAGCTTGGTGCCCGAGTGTCCGCCCCAGGACAGCTTCAGCAAAGCAGCAGCGAGAATTTCTATTAGACCTTGGGATTTCACTTAGTGTGAAACTGGAGCTGAAATTCCCAGTCGGGCTCAGCATGGCCTAGAGATCTCACTCCCATCTGAGCAGCAGAGTGAGGGAAGTCCAGAGGCTCTCGTCCTGTTGGGTCAGTTCTCCTCCTACAACTAGGCTTAAGCTTCCTTGTTAGGTGTTTTCCAAGGAAGAATGGCGCAGTAATGACCAAAGGACGGGGCAGCACGAAGGGATTCGCTTTGGGAAGCGGAACGGTGCGCTGTCGCTTCGGCTTTGCAGTGAAGCCTCTCCAGCGTCTTCCTTCCTTTCTGGTGTCCTCTCCAGGCGCGAGGGGCTGCCATGAAAGGGGTTTGAGCCCAGGTCCCCCTTGAGAAGCGAGCACGGGTCGGAGACTCCCTCGCTCTTCCTGCGCTCCCTACTTGGACTGAGGGCCTCTACAGAAGGGCAGCTTTCCCCAGCAGATCCGCAAATGATTAACTCGAAAGGAACCTGCTCAGCCCTTATAAAAATCCATGTGAAGGGCGTGAGTGGAATTTCACCCGGAAAATGCCCGCGAGGAAAGGGAGCGGCTCAGGGGACTTGCTTGCAGGCGGGGTGCGAAGAGCGGGGGGATTTTATACTTTCGGGATCATTCAAATATCTCACATTAAAGGGAAATAGAGACGTTTGAAACCAGAGTTAAACAGGCTGTGGGGAGTTGCTGACCCAGCTCGGGCTCTGCCCTGTTTGTCTGGGGGATGCGCATTGCTTTGAAAATAGAGGGTGTGAGTGCGAATTAAGAAATGTCCGGCTACCAGAATTGCCCTTTAAACAGTCCCCAGAACGGGTTTGTGTTGCGCCCTCCTGTAGCACGCATTAGACACCGGCCCATGTAGCTCTTTCGGCCCCTTTGTAAATGCAAACCTGCCCTGTAAGAGTTGCGGACCTAGACTGACCGGCGTCATTTTCCCTCAGAACTCTTTGTCGTACATAGTAAGGCTCTGCTAACCACCCATTGCCTCTTTACTCCTGGGTCACAGGGGCAATATACATGGAGTGAGCTGGACTTGCTAGCTGTACCTCCAGCAAACAGGATTAATCAGGCCTGGAGGAAAGGAAAGCGGAGACAATTCTCCAGAGGGGCCTCTAGATTTCAGGGAAGGGAGCGCCACTGAACCTTGGCATCTAAACAAACAACAGGTGTCTCCTGTATGCCGCCGCGGCGAAGGATGCAACTGGAGCTGTGTTAGCAAGCGGAGATGGGGTGCAGGGCTACTGCGAGAAAAGGCTGCATCCAGCTCCCAGAGGCCAGTGCCTTGGGAAGTACATGTGCTGTGCATACGTTGGGTGAAGATGTCCTGACCAAGGGAGGGAGAGTTTTCCCTTGGACCAGCAGGGTAAGAATAACTAGAACCCAGAGACATTTGCTCCCATTGACGCCAATAGGACAACTCCGATTGACTTGGGCGGGGAGCAGGCGCCGACCCCGCATTGAGCCACCAGGCTTTCCAGAGGAGACCGTTCCGGGAAAGCCCAAGCTTTCGCGCTGCGCAGCGATCTGCTTTGCGGTAATACCGCTCCTGAGAAGGATTTAGCGGAGAAACTGGCTCCGATCCGAGGCACTGGCCCGTATTAGCCTGATCCCATACTTCTCACGCAAGCAAAACTCCCAATGACATCAGGGAGACGTTTGCCTACGTGCGGAATATGGTCATACCCGGAGGGCGTCATACCCGGCTCAACGTTAAAATGCCTGCAGCAGCTTTTAGTGCGGGAACGTGTTGGTTCGCATTTAGACGGTTACCCTGCACGGTGTTTTCTGCACAAGGCATTAGGCAATCTTAGTGTTCCTTTCATGGCAGTGTAGCTGCACTGTAATGACTTGCTGAGCCGTGAGTCAGATAGGAAGCTACAGGTAATGTCAGCCGCGAGAGCGGAACCCAAGCGGCTGTCTGCCTGCAGCCCACTGGGAACCCTTTCCCTGGCTTGCGCCAACCTACACCGGGACCCAGCTCTCAGCGGTCCATTGGCAGATCCCCGTGTGTCTGCATCTTCTTCCCCGCGTGGTCGTGCCCTGCTCGGGCTGAGCGGGAGCGGGGCTGGCAGGCGCCCGTTGGGGTGGGGAAACGAAGTGTGCAAGTCTCAAACATCCGTTTGCGAGCGCTGCTTTCTAGTAAAACACTTTCCGCCTTGCACACGGGGGTCCTGAATGAACTGCAAATGAGCAAGGGGCGGGTGGGGGGGACGGGGCTCAGGGAGAGCCCTGGAGAGGAAAGGAGAGCTGGAGAGCAGCGTTCCCCCTGAAACACTATTAAAATAACGGATCACTTCACGTCGATCGGGCTGAGATCTTTGTCCCATCTCCAGTAGCATCAACATCAACGAATGACACGGATCCTGGGGGGGGGGGGTTTCGGTGGAGTAAGTGGTAGACAAGGGGCTCTGGGGGCCAGGGCTGGCTCTAGGCACCCGCAAACCAAGCACGTGCTTGGGGCGGCACTTTTCAAGGGGCGACATTCTGGCCACCCTTTTTTTTTCCCCCCTTGGGCAGTTGCGCTCTCGGACCTTGGGGCGGCAATAAGCCTAGAGCCGGCCCTGTCTGGGGGAAAGGCGAGGGGCTTTACAGGCTGCGGCGCTGTGCCCCGCTGGACTCGGAGGGGCACGCAGGCTTGCGGTGGTGAGGATGAGAAAGTGAGTGACACTATGGATTGGCTGTCATTGGTTACCTGGGTCCCAGCCCTCCAGCTGCAGGGATCTGTCACAGCAGCTCTCTCCCCTCTTCAGCTCCCCACACTCTTTCAATCAATACCCTCACTTCTCACGGGCTCCAATCATTGCCCTGTGTCAAGCTCTTTAAGTACGCAGCAAAGACGTCATCTCTGAAGGTGGATCGGCGAGTAGGCACCCAATATCTATATAAAACTGGTAAAGGCCGAGAATAGTTAAAAAGGACAGAGACGGCGAGAGGAAGGAGGCAGCGGGACTGGGCTGCAGACTTTTCCGGCGGACCATTCGCCTTTGCGATCGCCACGAAAGTTATGGGAAGCCGTGAGTACCCAGCCTCTTTCTCTTTCGCCCCGCAGGGGCTTTGGCAGATGTCGCTTTGCTGGTGCCGTTCTGGCAGAGGCGTAGCTCTCCCTTTGGGGATGAAGTGAGAAAGTCAGCCGGATGCTGGCTGCCGCACCTGGAAGTGCGGGCTGCTCCACGCTAGGGGAGTCGCCACCAACCACCTATTAAGCCGGGAAGTTTCTCCAGCGGAGCCCTGGGTTGCTGCTCTCAGCATCCTGAAGCTCTGGTTTCTAGCAAACCTGGGACCCGCGGGGCAGTGGAGTGAGGCGGACACGTTAGCTTAGAGGAGACTCGCTTGCTGTATAGGGTCTCTGTTGGAGTAGCGGATCCGGCTTTGCTCGGAGAAAAGGAACTGTCTGCCCGCCAGCTGCCGCGCGTTGAAGTGCGGTTCGTTTTGGGGCAGCGCCGCGCTTCGCCCCGGGCAGTAAATCTATCGCACCCCAGCGGCTGATCTTTTTTTAACTCGGAATCACTCGTCTCTGCCAAGGGGCCCGTGTCCGTCCACTCACCCGCTCGAGGGCACGTAGCCCAGGCGGCAGCCGAGACGGGCAGGGACGGAGCCTGGGCACCTTTCTCCAAAGCCCGAACAGCTCCCAAGCCACGCGCGCGATCGTGGGGCTTTTCCAGGCACCGTGAAATCGAGGGCTCGCCTGTCTTGCTCCTTCCCTCCCGGCAGCCTAGTCCGCTGCTCCCCCAGCCCGCTGCAGAGGTGCTTTGCCCGGGGACAAGCGACAAAGGGCATCCGGCTGCGGCAGCCGCGGCCGGGAGCCGAGGATGTTGCCGGCGGGGATCAGCGCGTTGTCCTGGCTCGAAGCTGCGCTCACCGCCGTGCTGGCCCTGGGGCTCCTCCTCACCGTGGCCCGGCACTTGTGGACTCTCAGGTGGACTCTGAGCAGGGACCGGGGCAGCGCTCTGCCCCTCCCGCAAGGCTCCATGGGGTGGCCGTTCTTCGGGGAGACCCTGCACTGGCTGGTCCAGGTAAAGTATGAACGAGAGCACGTGTCCCCCTGCGGCGGGGGCTGCGGGCAGTCAGGCAGGTGGCTGCTGGGGGCGGGCGGGAGGTGGCTCCCCACCCCCTCCCTTCCGACCCCAGCCCCCTAGGATCGGGCTGCTCCTGGGACGCCCAGAACTAACTGAAACCTGAGGGAGGGATTGAAATGCTTTTCATTCCTGAGCCACGTGGGCCCCGGAGCTGGCCCCCCCCCCCGCCCTGCCGACTTCGCGGCGGAGGGCGCCAGGCTCCGCGCAGCGAGCTCCCCTCCCGCTCCCGAGGAGCCGCGGGCCTGGATGGGGCCAGGGGGCTCCGCAGCCAGCCACGCTGAGTCTGTCCCCGGGGTCGGGCTGGCGGGATCCGAGCCTGACCCAGCGGCCCCGGTGGTGGGCTCTCCGCTTGACTTGCCGGCTGGTTGCAGGGCTCCAGCTTCCACAGCTCCCGCCGGGAGAAGTACGGCCCCGTGTTCAAGACCCACCTGCTGGGCAAGCCTGTCATCCGAGTGACCGGGGCGGAGAACGTCCGCAAGATCCTGCTGGGGGAGCACAGCCTGGTCAGCACCCAGTGGCCCCAGAGCACCCAGATCATCCTGGGCTCCAACACCCTGCTCAACTCCACCGGCGAGCTGCACCGGCAGAGGAGAAAGGTGCGCTCCGCGGCGGCCCTGCGCTCGGGGAGGGCAGGCGGCCAGGGCAAGGCCCGGCACAGCGCTGCGCAGGATTCTGACCCGGGAGGGCGGCGCTTGGAGCCGTGTGTAAAACTCCTCTGGAGTTGCGGGGGGGTGGGGGGGGGCAGGCAGCGAGGGGCTGCGTGAGCGGGGCGGAGGCCTAGGGTCCCGGGAAGGCGGTTGTAATTCACCCCTGTGCAGCCTGCGAAGCCCACACCGCTTCGTGGCCAGGCGCTCGTCGCTGAGCCGGCAGCTCGGTCCAGCAGGAAGCCAATTGGCGGCGGCTGCCAAGTGGGTAGCCCCAGTTCCCCTGGCTGTGCAGCTGCAGGTCGGAGACAGCGCCAGCAGCACCACCAGCCTTAACTCTCTTCCCTCCCCTCTCCCTAGATCCTGGCTCGAGTCTTCAGCCGCGCTGCCCTGGAGAGCTACCTCCCTGGGATCCAGAAGGTCGTGAGCTGGGAGCTGCGGGGCTGGTGCAGGGAGCCTGGCTCCATCGCGGTTTATTCCTCTGCTAAAACTTTGACTTTCCGCGTTGCAGCTCGGGTTCTGCTGGGCCTCAGCCTGGAAGAAAAGCAGTTTAAGGACCTGGCCAAAACTTTTGAGCAGCTGGTGGAGAACCTGTTCTCCTTGCCCCTGAACATACCGTTCAGTGGGCTGCGCAAGGTACTGGTGCCGGGTTACATGCCCGACTCGCTCCGCTTTGCTTCCCTCTGCTCTGTCTTTTTGCAACCTACCGAATATAGGCTGCATTGCTTTTAAAAAAAAAAAAGTCCAGCTCCAAAGTAGCCAACAAAGCCAAGGTTTCTCTCCAGGAAGTTAAAGAGAACTGTAAATAACACAGAGCCATGAAAGCCCACCACGCACTCTTACCCTGCCCCATAAGGGTCCATACATGTGTTCTAACTTTCGTAATGAAAGGTGGATCGCCATTGCCGTTTTAAAATAGAGTGAATCGCCTTCTCCCCGTCCTCCCGTCCCCTCAGGAATTCCCTCTTTGGATATCTTACCCCTGACATGTCCCTGAGTGGGTAACGAGTCACGTTTTAAACAGGTTTCATTGCTGTATTAGTTGCAGTGATCAGTTAGATTTTGCCCCATTTCTTTTGCACTGTTTTTTTATAAAGTGTTGGATTGTTCTCTTATTACAGACTATTCTCTAATTACTCCTCCTCCTAGCTATTTCTTTTTGTTTATTTGTTTTCTATATATTTACTTCCAGCACCTCTCTGTGTTGTTGGCTTCAATTTATTCTTATATAATGTTTGATTGCTAAGCATGTTACATCTAGAGTTTTCCGTTGAGTAAATTTCAGTTCTGTGATGCAATATTCTCAGCAGGATAGTGATCTGTCCAATTCTTTTCCATTGGCTTTGCTATTATCATGGTACATCGGGAGCACACAAGTTCTCGGCACCTGTGTGCTGGTTCAGAGAATGCCACTTCCTTCGATTGAGATAGTCCTTGCTAACATCTATTTATTACCTGAATAGTATATAGTCTGTTGACTTGTTTGTGCTATAGTTCTGTGGGTTATGAGGTGGGAGAGGGCTAGAAAGGGATTCATAGATTCTAATGACAGAAGGGACCATTGTGACCTTCTACTCTGACCTCTTGTATAGCACAGGACATAGAACTTCCCCCCAAATAATACCCTGAGCAGATCTTTTAGAAAAACATCCTATCTTGATTTAAAAGTGTTCAGTGACAGACAATCCACCAGGACCTTTGGTAAATTGTTTCAAGAGCTAATCACTTTCACCATTAAAAATATAGGTCTTATTTCCTGTCTGAAGGCGTCTAGCTTCAGCTTCCATTGGATTGTGTTCTATACCTTTCTCTGAAGAGCCCATTATTAAATATTTGTTCCCCATGTATGAGCTTACAAGCAGTAATCAATTCACCCCTTCACCTTCTCTTTGTTAAGCTAAATAGATGGAGTTTCTTGAGTCTATCACTATAGGGAGCTTCATCTGCAGATTTAATTACATTGGATGATTTCTTGGGTGTGTGCATTACACACAATTTTTTGTGTGTAATTTCCTAGGAGTTTGAAAAAAAAGGAAAAAACAGAACTTCTGTCATGTGGCATCATATTGCCATTCACATGGGTCATCAACAGGGTGGGAACCTTTAGATCTACCCAATAGACTTCTGCCACATGAGCTAACAGAATAACTGATCATTTTCTATGTAGACTAGCACTAGAGAAGCAGGACACACTCACTTTGCCAGAGGGTTTCAGAGATATTTGCTGACAGCAAAGGAATGGTGAGATTCATGAATCTTGGGTTCAATTTTAGGTACTGGAGGGGAGTGTGTCTAGTGGGCACAGATTCCTCTGCCTCTTCCCTCCTCCCCCACCCCACAAGCTTTCTCCTTTCTACCCTGTCCCCTTCTACTCCCAATATCCCCTCCATTCCCAATCTCCTTGCCCAGCCAGGCCCAGTTCAGCCAGGCCCTGTGTCCTTGTCCAATGCCCAGCCAGTCCCAGTTCCCCTGGCTCCTGGTCCAGTCTTCTCTCTCTCCCCAGGCTCTTTGTCCCAGTCTGTTTGTTCAGCCAATCCCAGTTTTCCCCCAGATTCCTTCTCAGATCTGTCTTTCCTTTCTTCATGTCCTTCCCCACATTCCATTGGTTCCCATTTTCCTTGTCCAGCTAGTCACAGTCTCCTCTGAGGTCACATTAGATTTAATGGTTCCTTCTGGCCTTAAAACCTATGAACCATCCACCCCGCATCCCATCCAGCTCCCAGTCCATCTTACCCCTCCCAGCTGCCAGTCCTAGTCTCTTTGTCCAATTAGTCCCAGTCTCCCACATCTCAATACCTAGTCTCAGTTTATCCTCTCCTTTCTTCCCCCGGGGACAGCCTTCAGTCTCAGTCCTGTGTCTTCTCTTCAAAGCCTCCTTCTAATCTACGCCCCCATCTGGCTTTTGTCCCCTCTGCATTCAAATCAGGCTGCTTCCCCTTATATGCTATCTTGATGCCTGCAGGGGGGACAGAGCATGAAGAGCATAGGAGAGAAAGTTCTCATGCTTTCAGTTCCAGTGCCTGACTCTGGCATGGCCTGCAGCAGCCCAGAGTTACAATTTCAGTTGAAGTCATCTCAGCTCCCTGCAGCCCCAAGCTGGAGCATGCCCAGGGCAGATGGAATTTCCAGAGTTTTTAACTGTCAAGATCTAGCAAGAGTCAAAGGCTTATAACTTGTCCAAATGTGGGTGAATTTTCACAGGGATGGCTCATCCCTGACATAAGGAGCACACCCTGACAAATTTCTCATCCCTGCACCAAATCCCTGTTGGAGCTAGAGACTCTTCAAGATTGCCAAAATCTTTTAACACGGGTAAAACAACATATTTTTCACTAGTTCATGGAAAAGGCTGAACCATTTGGGCCAAAAATTGCTAAAATACTTCAGCCTGATGCAGACATGATATGGAAAAAATTTCATCCCAAACAGTTTTAAGTTTGGCAAAGCTATATGCATCTAAACAGGGTCTTGTAATGGTAAGAATAGAGCAACCTTGGCTATAATACTTTGGTCTAATTTTGGTTGTTCTGTTTACTGTGCAAGTGTTGGTGGTCTGTGACAATATTATTATGGAGTCATAGTGTTTAATGCCAGAAGGGACCACCAGTCATCCAGTCTGACCTCCTGTATATGACTCTATTATAATATAATTCTAGCAAAATCTGTGCATAGGTTTCTTTCAGGTTAGATTATCCTGCCTCTGGGCTTCTGCGGTAGAGTGATCTCTAGATGGATGAGGCCCACACGAGACAGGCTTCTTGTTACAGAACCACACACCTTGCATTCTGAATGCAATTCCATTTCACATAGTGACAGCTTTGGAGTTGACTCCTCCATATCCTGTTAGATGTTTGGTTGCATGGAGGGTTACTTTAATGGAAATGCAGCCTTCTGACAGATACATTTTCACACAACCAATTGGGTGTGATTATTACATATTTAGCTAGTATACTTATCTGAAATAGCGAATCCCTTTGTCACTGCCTTTGAAAAGCCCCTGAAAGTTTCTGGAGGCCAACATTAGACTGGGTTAGGCTTGTCAAGTCATCCTCTCTTATCCAGGTACCAGAGGGCCTCCTTTGGACATAGCAGAAGTTGAGTTTGTTCATGGGAGTCATCAAGAGGTCACTGTGGCATCAGCCCTCTAGTTTCACTGCATCCCTCTCCCCCCCACCCCCAAGTGTTCCTTGGGCAGTATTTCCCTTTACAGGGTGTGTTGGAATAGCACAGGGAGAAATTACCCAATTCCCAACAGTCTATCTGCCCAGTGCCAAGTAGTGTCAACAAAGACAAACCCAGACCTGAAGAAAAGCTCTGTGTGGCTCTGAAGCTTGACTATCTCACCAACAAAAACTGGTCCAATAAAAGATATTATCTCACCCACCTTGTGTCTCTAGCATAGACAAATGAATTTGTCCTTCCTAGTCTTTTAGTTGCGAGGTGTCAGATTGAAGCACACTCAGAGCACAAAAGGAGAGTGGATTTGAGCTATTGGTATTAGAATAAGAGGGATAGGATTCTTGGGGTCCTTGAGTGCTATTCATCCTGGGTAGGGTCTTTTTCTGGGTTTTTTCTTACAGTGCTTCACTATGGGTGGGTTTGGACAGTCTCTGAACAACCATGTCTGACTCTTCGCAGGGGATCAAAGCCCGGAATATGTTACATGAGTACATGGAGAAAGCCATAATGGAAAAACTACAAAGAAAGAACTTGGAAGGTCATGGTGATGCTCTGGATTTCTTAATAAACAGTGCCAAGGAGCATGGCAAAGAATTCACCATGCAGGAGCTGAAGGTAAAGAGAATCTCCTTTGCTGTTTTGTTTCTGTCTTTAAAGCAGTTTGCTTGGGGGGCACCTGATATCTGCTGGTCTCTGCCTTTGTTTTACCCACTCTGGGAGAATCCATCACAAACAATAACAAAGCTTGTAGTTAACTGTCTTCCTCACCTTAAGTGCCCCTGGGCACTAAACATCGCTTATCCATCATGATGAAATAAGAGTCTGGAAAAAAAAAAACCAAACCCCATAGAAATGCAAGGATGTTGAAAGAGAGATTGGACACCCAACACTTAAGGTAGATGTTGAGCAGAAAAGGGTGAGCTTTGTAGCATCCCACCAGTTCCCAAGCCTCAGCAGACAGCTGGTGAGGTGGACACTTAGGAAGAGTGTGCCAGCCCTACAGACATCCTTTTCATGGTTAAATTGCTTTGCATTTGAACTAAGTTAATATTTTAAAAGTAAATAAATGCCTCTTTTGCCCTCCTACCTTATCCTCTTGGCTTTTCTTCCAGGTATCTGCCTGGTTTTACTAGAATACCGCTAGGTTTGTGCAGCTCCGATGGGGCTCCTTGTGTATCCATGTATTCTCAATACACTTCAAAATATTATCTTTGATATGATAGACCCGATTGTGCAGTCCTCACATACTTTCATGCCTATTGCAGCGAGGCCTATGGATCATGCCACTGTGTTCTGGTGGCAGTAAACACAGAAATCTTTGAAACAATATATCAAAATGACTCCTGAGATGGAATGATGGACTCTGGGTCATTCCCTAGGACCAGCTGGTTAATTATATTACTCAGAATGTGGATCTGCTCTGTGGAATAGTGAACATGAGACAGCACCATGATTTAAGTCAAATCCTATTGTTCTTACTCAGGCAAAGCTCCCAGTTGAAAGCAATGGGAATTTTGCCTAAGAATTGAGAAAATATTTGTCTTTAGTATTGAGTCAGTGCCTACCACCAGGCTATTCTGGGTGTCACTGTTGGTGTCATATATAAAAATTGGAACTAGTGTTTATGAAGTTCTGGGATAATTTTGAGCGTGTGCAGTAGCTGATTTAAGTACATTTATAATTTTGAGTTTTAGGATATCATATGGAGATATCAATCCAGAATCAGGACTTACTGTGAAACCTATTTTTCTCTTCTCTGGCTGAGAATCAGCTTCTATCCTTAGTACCCTGGGCTTCCAAAAAACAGGCATGTTTGGCTGCCATATTGGCAGAACTGCCAAAATATTGACGGCCTTCCAAGTCACCTTCTTTTCCAAGCATATGTAAAGCCAGTTTCAGGGTATAAGATACTATTAACTTGTATGGTAAAAACGACGCTGCTTAGCTTCCTCCGGGATGAAATCCTGGCTCAGCTGACTCCAAACTCCTATGAACTCCCACGGGGTCAGGATTTCACCCCGGATCTTTATCTCCTAGGAGCAGGTGACCTGTTTTCGTAAAGTTTCTGAATCTTTGCTTCTGAAAATCTAGAATTGTGTGGACAGAATTGCATTGTCTCCACATGGAAACTCATCACTGTTTGTTGGCATCCCTCCTAATAGCAGTAAAAGTCATTATGCATTTCCTGAGATTCTTAGGTGTTTAGTGTAGGCAGCAAAATGGCCAGCGACAGAACACCCAGCTCCATCAGTTTAGCTTATGCTACAAAGCAACAACATCATAGCAAATTAAGTAACAGAGACCTTATACCACAGGGCCATTCCAACAATCCTGCGTTGGCAGGAGAAGGACCCATTAGAGGGTCTTTTCCTCTCCAATTTTCCCCATTCCCGGCATCTTCTCACTTGAGTGTGTCACAAAAAGAGCACCGTTTGGCTTGAGCCAGGGGGCAGGATTCTTTGTGGGGAGGCAACGTGGCTGAGTAGATAAAACACTGGACTGGTAGCCAGGAGATGTGGGTTCTGTCCCTTCCCATTCACTTCTCTGTGGTTCACTTTCCCGGTATTTAAAATGGGACAATGCTGTCCTGATGAAGAGGTTTCGTTGGTTTATTTGTTTGTGTTCAAATCCTATCCTATGTGGAACTCCATGAAGGGGAATCCAATCTGCAAATAGGGAACTATAAACTACTTTTCTCCTGAGTAAAAGAGGGTGTTTGCCACGGGTTGTGTAGCGCAGCAGTTGTACATTGAATAACTAGTTTACAAGGAGAATAGTCTATTTTAGAGATTAATTAAAATGACCAAATAAATTCAATCTCGATGTTTAAGAAAATCTAAACTATTGGACAAAAAGAATGCGCTAATTTGTAATTAATGCTCAACAATATTCTCCAGGAGCAGCTAGATGTGATTAGAAGAGGTATATGTGACATTAGTCAAAAGAGATGAATATAACTATATTTGTGAAATTAAACACGGGTATCTGTAATGTAATATTTGCCAGATTATACCCAGGTATCCCTAATGCACGTTATTCAAAAATAATTATATGAGCAATTGGAGAGCCCCCACGGATAAAGCCAAAGCTAAGAGGCTGGTGTGGTTCATCCCAGTCGAGATAACAGGGATGGGCAGGGAGTCAGCGTGGGTTAGTATACTGATATGCACTTCTGTATGCGGTGCAGTTAGAAACTTCCTACATCAGATGCATTTAAAGAAACTTTCCTGCGGATTATAAAATAATTTATGGTTACTGTCTAATGTGGCAGCGCCTTTTACTAAAATAAAATGACGGTGGAATGTGAATATAGTGGAATGATCTGACTAGGTAGAAAATCGTAGTTGCTTTATAGCACTGGCTACACATCTCTGAGAGTGTACATTAATTTCCTGACTGGCTTTGTGTTTAAATACTTTTCAAAGAGCACTTTCCACCCCCGAGAGATGCTGGGAATTGTACTCGGGGAATGAATGCAGCATGTGCTTTACAAAATCAGGACTTGTAACAACCCAGGTTAAAAAGCCCACCGTTTTATCGACACCACCAGAAAAAGCCGGAAGCCACAGAAAGGGAAAAGAGCACATCCCTTATCATAGCAGCGTAGGGTACAGCACGGTGGCAGGGATTGGGCCTTTTGCTTTCTGAGAATGCACTAAAATAAATTAAACTATAACCCCTTGCATTAAAGTCACAACAAAGGTGAGATTAACGTTTGAAGGAAAACAGGATAATCCTGAGGCTGTTTCCATAATGAACCAGACTGAATAAGAGGCTAGGTGAGGTCTACAAAACACCCAATTGTGTTGGCTCTAAAAGAATAAATAAAATGCTTTGTCGGTGAATAAAATATCTTCGCGCCAGGACGTTCTTTCCCGCCGCATTCATTCGCTGCGAACTGCTTGAATTTTCATCCTTTGTGCGGTGACACAATGTTCAGTTCAATATTAGCATTGTAAAGACTGACACAGGGAGGAGCTCAGCCTCCCCCCGATGCAGCCGTGACAGCCGTTGCTTTGAGGCGGCTGCAGAAGGTGTTACGCTTTACGGAGCGGAGCTTGGCGTGGGAGAGCCCGGACACTGCGGGCAGAGCACAAACGCCGTAGCACGGCGGAGGTTTTGTTATCGGGGATGCCCAGTTCCTGCTAGTGTCTACGGGAGCCACGTGCACACATGGGGGGGGGGGGGAGCAGCCCCCGATCTGTTGCATGTTATACATCCTGGAGAGCCAGCACACCGACAAATCCCCCTGCCCCGCCAAACCGGCCCTAGCTAAGCTGCGGTGCCCCGGTCTGGTAGCAAAGGAAAACCCTTGCTATGGGACCCCTGCAATGCCCCGGCCTAGCGGGATCGGCTCCGGGGACTTGCGGGCTTTAAGCGGAATGGCCGTGTGTGTGTGTGTGTGTGTGTGTGTGGGTCTTCCCCTCCCCTTCATAGGAAATCGGACCTTTCGGCGCTGCGAGGTATTCCCGGGCCAGATGTATATTCGTAAAAGGAAACAAGCTCCGCGGAAAGCCTGTCCCTCGTCCCCGCCGCTGGGCCGGTTCGTAGGGAGACGAAACCTGCGCAGGAGTCACATTGTGTCCAATCGGCTCCTCCACCATGGCTTTCCCCATGTCCCCCATTCAGTCCGGGATCATTCTGCCCATCCTTTGCAAGGCTCTGTCCCGGCCAGAGCGCCGCCAGCTGGCCGATGTTTATGCGGGGCAGGGCGATAGAGGAGAAGCCTTGGGGTGGAGTCCTTGCCTCATTGAAGTCCGTGCGAGTTTTGCCATAGACTTCAATGGGGCCAGGATTTCACAGCTGTGTTTGGGATTCACCCCTTCCCTTCTTATAGGCTTTCACCTGGAGGGGGGCTGTTGGTCCTGGAGACATTCCCACCCTTAGGTCACGCCCTACAGCCCTCTTTTTGCCTCCAGATCATCACCGGCAGTCTCTGGAAATCCCAAGTTCCTTATACACGGTATGCAGGTGTGTTGTAACTGCAAAGCTTGTCTCTCTCCTGGGCAGAAGTTGGTCCAATAAAAGATATTACCTCACCCAACTCGTCTCTCTTCCCTTTACCTTAGCAGCTATTAGGGAGGCTTAACTGGGTGTATATTCTGTGCATAACTGTGTGTATTCTACACAACATCTGGGAGGTGTGATGCTCAGCCTTGTGAATACACAGCAACTGCAGTCCCTTGAGTGTGCATTAGAGAGGCAGAACTAGGATAGACATAGTTACAGAAAGGCAAAATAGTTACTGTGAAATATTTCGGTCATAGTTTCGAATGCTGGCTTCATAGTCATAGTTCACATCCTAAACCTGCACTTTTTCCTTTGATTTCTGTATGGGTGAGAAAGAGAAAGGGGAGCTAAGAAACTTCCAGTATTTAACCTTCCATGACTTAGCTCGGGCCTGGCTGGTTTCCTGTAATATTTTAAGGGAGGCCTTAGAAGGCCCTGATTGTACGGTTGTGAGGATCTATGCCTGATGGATCTTTTGCCTACTGTCGGTGCAGATACTCCGCTTTGATTGTCTGGGATCATTCTGTAGCTTGGCTTTGTGCAGAGTTACCAGAGCCACACTGTGACAAACGTGTCTGTAAAGAATCGTATGGACAATTGGGTCAGTTGTTTTCCTTTGCAACACACCTCAGTTTTTGCTTCTAGGAAGCAATTGGATCCTTAGGCTTGTTTTTCACACAACATTAAATAGCATAGGAAGGAGGCATGCGGAGTGTCTGGAGTTCTTCCGTGGTTGTCCCATTACTTGTTATACAGGGCTTGGTTCTGCCAGATGCTGAACACTGTCAGGCAATCCAGCAAAGCCCTTAACTTGACACACATGAGTAGGAGAATTCCCTTAATGTTTAGCTCAGCACCTGGCAGAATCCAGCCCAGGCGATTTAGTTCAAGTGGCGGCACATCTATGCACAGTGTGGCTGTATGGGAGAAAGGTTGATAGCCTCAGGGAATTTTGAACCATCGAAGATCATTGACAGGATTTTAGATGTTCCACTATTGTCATCGAGCAATAAGAAAGTTTGTTAATCTACAGACTCTGACATGCCCTTGCCTCTGGGGCAAGCGAAGAATCCGGGATTTGCCAAACATCTGTATCTAGGTAACTCTCTATTTGCTACAGATCTGCAGAGGTTCACATACATACATTATGATGACACAGCAAGTTTCTTATTACTTTAACCTCACTGTTGGCCTGAGTCCAGTTCTATTCATGTACATGATGTCTTCACATTGACTTCAGGGGACATTTGAACAAACATTACCTGTTTTAGATGATAGCATAGGAACCTAGGACTCCCGGACCAATATCCACCATTACCAATGTAGAAGACATGCCATTCTGGAGATTATTTTTCTAAGAAAGTGGAAGAATCGGTACATATCAAATGTAGAGTCTGGCAGACGGAGACCCCTGGTGTGCGTCTGAGGACAAATCTCTACGGCGAAGTGTGAGGATAACCTTTGCTCACAAAATTCTCAGCCAGGTTCTTTCTCCTCTTCTTTCTCTTTTTACTGATAATGTTTGCAGGTTCGTAAGGAATAGTGAAATAAACAATCCATTACATAAGTGGTAGACGTGCAGTATAATGCTCAGTTAGCAAAAGAACGCAAGTCCTGTAAAGTTAAAGAGATTTTAGTTTCTAAACACTCAAATGATGGAAATGAAGACAGGCCACGTGGGGTTAGACAGCTGTGCTCATAGGGAACAGGTGGGAGTATGATTTGAAGATTAAAACACAAATGCATTTAAAACTGTCACTTTTGATTATCTCTCAGGAGTCAGCGATTGAGCTGATATTTGCTGCTTTCTTCACCACTGCTAGTGCCAGCACGTCTCTGATCCTTTTGCTACTGAAACACCCCTCGGCGATAGAAAAAATAAGACAAGAACTGGTGTCCCATGAATTGCATAGGCAGGGCCATTGCCTTTCACCTACAGTCTCCCAAAAGAACCGCCCATGTATTGAACCCTGTCAAGGTACACCAATGGTCCAGGAGAAAGAAAGGAAGGACAGTGACTTTCAGCAGCGTCTCCGCTCCACGCCAGAAGGGACGCCGAAGAATCAAAGTCAGCAACTTGATCTAAAGGCAGGAGGAGAGGCCGGGGGTAGTTTTATCCGGCGGCCTCCTCTCCTTAAGGAGCCCACGTTAACCAGAATGACACCAGAAGCAATTAGTTTGAATACAAAAGATCATTATTCAAACCCCAGGCAAGAAGAAGCCGGCCAGCCGACCAGCAGGTTCGAGGTGCCCACAGGGCCAGTGATTCCAGGGGCAGAGTGTCATTGTCAGCCAGAGATGAACTTGGATAAGTTGAGCCGTCTGCGCTACTTGGACGGTGTGATTAAGGAGGTCCTTCGTGTGCTGCCGCCCGTTTCTGGAGGCTACAGAACTGCCCTGCAGACCTTTGAGCTGGATGTAAGTTATCTGTGTTCTGCAATTGTTTAAAGACTAGGGTGTGGCTTTGAGCCAAGCAGCTTTAGTTAATTTATTATGTGTATCTGCGTGTCTTATCAGACAGTTTTACACCATTTTCTTCTTCCTCTCTAGTGACCTCTAGGTATTTCAAAGGGCTGATTTCCTAATAATGGCAGCGGTGCGACTATTAACACTTGTCTGTAGAACGAGTTTATCTTTAGTGTGAAACACTTGTTAAGATGTAAGATATGACATTTTGCCAACTGGAGGTACACCTGAGTTAGTGCAAAATAAATTTACACCGAATCTGTTTTTTGCATTTTAACGTTATAGAAAGCAGCACAGAATACAGGGGAATGTTGCACACAGCTAACTGGCCACTTAAAACGGAAAACGTAAAAGCATCTAGAGATCAAATAATTGGTTATTTATTTGTAATTTATTTATATAGTGCCCCAAAATGTGTTGGGCTTCCCTGAAAATCAAATGATACTGAGTTTCCTAAATCAGCGACTACCGAAATGTGACAATACCACAGCGTGAATACAAGAAATGACAACGAAACAGAGCAGTATAGAACCGCAAAATCGCACGGCAGGCCCAGTTCTACAAGTAATAGGACAGCAAGTCTTGCTCAGGCACCGTAGCCCCAATGAACACAACAGGAGTGGGACTGCTTGTCTGAGTAAGAGCTGAAGGAACAGGCCCTGGATCCAGCTGGCGTCATCACACGAGTCCTGTTTGTGTCCTTGGGACTAGTGGCCCGAGCTAGGCGAGCAGGATTCTGGTCTCCCAGTTCCCTGCCTGCTCCTGCAGGGTTTTGCACGGAGGAAGAGCAATGAGTTATTTCCATTAACCCCGGTGTCCTGCAGGGGAGTTTATCTGAAGCTGCCGCATTAGAAAGAGTGGTTAGTTTAGCATCCAGGGCCCCCAGAGGGAGGCACCCCGGTCCCGATTGAATTAAACATCCCACCCAACACCCCAGCATCTTCGTCCTTCCTGGAGAAAGCCAGGGCCGGTTTCTAGCGGAGGTCCGTGGGAGCTGGGTCTGGGGCTCTAGGCAGGGCGGCGTGTCGCCCTCTGGCGGCCGAAGGGAACGGATCGGGCAGGTTTCTCAGTGAGACAGGTCCCAGGGCCCCAATCCTTAGCAGCAAGAGCACAGCCTCGGGGCTCCCTCTAGCAGCTCAGCAAGGCCAGGGGCCCCCAGCGCCAGTGCCAGCTGCCCCTTAGCTGATGGTCCTCTCCCGCCTCCCCTGCAGGGCTACCAGATCCCCAAGGGCTGGAGCGTGATGTACAGCATCCGAGACACCCACGAGACCGCGGCCGTGTACCAGAGCCCCCCCGAGAGCTTCGACCCGGACCGGTTTGGCTCGGCCCGGCAGGAGGACGGCAAGGGGGCAGGACGCTTCCATTACATCCCCTTTGGTGGTGGGGTCAGGAGCTGCATCGGCCAGGAGCTGGCCAAGGCCATCCTCAAGGTGCTGGCCATCGAGCTGGTCCGCACGGCCCGCTGGGAGCTGGCCACCCCCAGCTTCCCCGAGATGCAGACTGTGCCCATTGTGCATCCCGTGGACGGGCTGCAGCTCTTCTTCCACCCCCTGCAGCCCGGCGGCGCCAGCACCCGCCGCCAGGGGTCCCGGGAAGCTTGAGCCGCCGCCGAGGCCTCTGGCGCTGGGGCGGGCTGCGGGCAGGGCGAAGAGGGGAAGCCGCCGCAGCGGGGGACAAGCACCAGGATTTGTACCGACCGGACACAGAAAGCGCCACATGAGCCCCGGGCCCGTTTCCTTTTCGCAGCGGGGCTGGGATCCAGCTGCTGAGAGGGGGCCTAGACCACCCGTCCCTTCCTTCTCGGTGCCCTGCTGCTGCCCACCACGGCAACAGGAGAGGGGCTCCGGATGCTCCAGCCAATCCGGTGAGATCTCCCTTTCGTCCGCTTGCACACTAGAAAGGCTTGGTTTGTGCCATGCTCACTGCACCCCCCGGTGGGGAAAATCAGGGCCCAGCTGCACTCTGAGGAGTCAAAACCACAGGGAAAGAGTCCACGATCCAAGTATGCAGTTTCCTTAAACTTCAAAGGTGTTGGCTGGGGGAAAGAAACCAACTGTTCTAGATTTTAAAACAGAATCCCCCGGGACATAGATTCATCTGCTACCTCTCACCTGACTCTTGAAAGTTTAGGGGAACGCCCTATCCACTGAACATCCTTCCAAGCCACACAGTTGTCCTGGTCAGCCCTCCTGCCCCCTTCCTTCTGACCGGATAGAGAAAAATGCAGAAGAGAGAGAAAAATAACTGTCTCTAGCACATTTTCATTACAGAGCATGACTAGAGATGGCCTGGAATTTCCTGTTCCACATGCAGAAGAATTATGCCCTATGGGATACATGTATTTGTAAGAGGGGAGTGGGGTTCTTCACATTGGGCCATAGCTTTTTAGAAATTTCCATGGATATGTAAAAAGAGAAAAATCTAAGGAGTCGCTGCAATCTGACAGGTCCAAACTTGTCAGATACATCCCAATTATCTGTAACTTTCTGATAACTCTCTAACTTCCGATAGATTAATGTAAAGAGTTTGTATTTCATCTCACTCCTGCACTTTCCGTTAGAGTCTATATGATAAACATGCATTCTGGTCCATCAGATAGTACCGTATATTAATATTGTACATTAATACTGTACTATAGTAAGGTCTGTGCTGCTGTTCTGAAGGATCCATCATTAAAACCCATTGTCAAAGTAGACTAGAGTTTAGTTGCAGGTTGAAACCTGCATGAGAGAATCAGATTTCAACAGGGAAGTGATCTTTTTAAAATAAACATTTAAAGAGTCGGGACATTTAAATGTTTGCCTCTGACTGAAAAGTTCCTGATTTTAAAGATCGAAAACCATTTCTTGCGCATACACTCTGGTACCTCTTCCAGAATAATGATTTCAATATTTATAGTGAGAGTCACATTATAATAACTATCAGAGCAGCATTGAGCAACAAGACCATTTGTCATGCATCATATGGTATACAATGGCTTAAATATGGATTCAGGTGGAGTTAAGGTTGGGAGCTGACTGGCCTATTAGAGGGTCTCTGAATACTGTCTGCCTTGCCATTTCCTACTCTTCAATTCCAGGATTTTTCTTTTTCTCCTTGTAAAAGAATTTCTCACAAATATTTTATAATGTGATGCCTACCTTTCATGTCCATGAATGGAAATGGCAATTCCATTAGAGCATGGAGAGGAGAGTTCAGGATAATACTAAGTATGACTTGTATAGATGAGTGAATACATGATTTCATTTTCACTTAGGGCATGATGGCAGCGCACTGTCCATGGACAGCCTTTGCTGGGCTTTGACTTAGGCACATAGTACATACTGTCTGTCTAAAAGGTGAGGGGAAGCAAGGAAGTAGAAACATCTGATAATTAATTTTCGTACATTTTAATGGAAAATATGGCTACTCCTTCTCTAGGTCAAGCTCTTGTGTAATATTAAAATGTATCCGATATCTGAGAGGTCGAACTGAACACCTACATCCCCAAACCTGTTATCCGTAGGATGAAGTTGCCCTTTGTGAAGGCTGACACACTGGTTCCTAGGATACTTTCTCGAATGACACTTCTGCCCTAAACAAACTTTCTCGTCCTTCTGCAATCTCCCAAAATGAGAAAAGTCAAAATATTTGAGCCCCCTTGCTTTAAATGGTGACCCACTGCCTGAAAGCAACCGACATGATTTATTATTCTGTAAACCAGAGTGTCAGCAGCCACCGCCCAGATAATTCACCTGGATCAGTATTTCTAATTAAATATCAGAAAGTCGGGTAACATAATTTCACTCCTTGCAACATCTCAGCTACCTAGAGCAGAAACATGGCTACCAAATGTGACAGGTCAAATCTGGAAAAGGTTGTACTGAAAGTCGGAGTTAAGTGCTGTTGGCAGGTTGACCCTTTAGTGAACCAGAAGCCTCTGCCCTCCTGACCTTGTCTTTAAGGTGAATCTTTGTGGTGAACGGAGGGGAAATCAGTAGGCGGTGGATACAAGTGTCAATGACTAACTTTAATTAGCACAACCATTGAACTGATCCATCCAAACGCTACTGACGCTATTGTGATCCTCGAAAAAAAAAAATAGGCGAACCTTGGATCCACCTCCAGTTCCGTTTTATTTCGGTGGGACCTGGCCGCTCACCTAGGCACTAATCGGCTGGGGAGCCGACTGGCAAATGCAGCTCTGCAGCCTCCTCCTCCAGCTTGGATGAGAAGTAATCGTCGATTCTTCAGGACCACGCTAAATAATTACCCTGAGCACTAACACTGTAACCGGGTGGTTGAATAACGTAATGTGAACCTAGTAAAAAAAAGACTTGAAACTGATGTTGTTTTTCAAATAAACATGAGCATTTGCAAGTGAAGTGTAGCAATTATTACTTGTAATCAAAGTTTGTTCCTATGAGGCTGTTAATTTCTTGACCCCCTTCCAAGATGTCTTTAATTATCCCTTTCACTCTTTACCATTTGATTCTTTTCGGACTGACGACTGTAGAATAGATGGCTGTGGCGATAATAAAGGTTTCCTGTGGTAATTATCGGTGCTCAGGCCACCGTATCTCGTTATTTGATGGACAGTGAACTTGGCGAAGTTGCTCGCAGAGTTCATTCAGATGTCACGGTCCGTGTTGTAGGTCACAAGCAGGTCAGCGTATGGGAATGGGAAAGAACCCCGAGGTCATGCCACTGCTCCCAGGGCAATTCACTGAGGATACGAAGACACCAGAAAATGATCATCCCTATTAGGCAGAGAACTGTCCTGCCAGCTTTGGAGGGCTCAGAAGCCGCCAACTTAACCAACCACTGGTTGGTTTATATAGGTCAGAGGAGGGGTGGGAGGAATCGGAATAAAGTGAGCATTTTAAACACAAAATAGGGAAATTAAATTTAGGCTGAAATCATATAATATACAAATATATATCACATCTGGGCAGAGCAAACAACCCGCATACACATATTTACATGATATGCAGGCATGTGTATAATATTCACCCTATGTTTCAACCCTTTACCGATAAATGATTTTTAAGCATACATATGTAGGAATTAGGACTTCACCTACCTTTCAATTAATCTCTAAACTTTAAAAGCCCTTAGCCCTCCCGGGCTGACGCTGCACCATTTAGAAATAACCTATGCTTAAAACCGCAAATTTAAGTGTCGTGTCCCGGAACTAGAAAACAGTCAAAAGAATGTGGATGCGGCACAGAAATATTGTCGTTCAACAACAGGTACTGTCAAAGCAACCAGGCTACTAAATGCTAAGCAGAAATACTCCCCGAGTCATGCCTTCCAGCAAACATAAAAGGGGATTCATTAGACATTAGGGGATAACATTTAGATTCCGTTAAAAAAATCGCTCTCGAATGTTTATTGTGGTTGGGCTGGGAATCAGAAAGTGAAATTGACTAGACAAAAATGAAACTGAATAGTTTACTTGTACCGTCCAAGTTGAGTGAAATAGGGTAAATAAATAAATAAACAGTGACAGCTCTTTTGATTTTGAAACTTCTTTCTCTTTTAATATACTACAGTGCTATGGATATTAGATGCAAGGACATTTTCTAGATACAAATGTTACTTTGAACCTCGGAGTGCCCCTTTAAACATTTCCCAGCATAGTCACTCATTTACAAAAGAAATTGTGAGAGTCATTTCAGCCAAGTAGTGAGCAATAAACACGGGGAGAAAAAGTGCTGTAATTTGAAGGTTATCGAGGATCTTAACCAATTGTATTCATTTGCCGTATTTCTATGAAACGGTGCCTAAGCTAGGTACAAATGTAAGACTTTATGATAAGTGCTTGTCATACTTCTACTACTTACTCCGGCATTTATTGTTATAACGGTAACCGCGAGTCAGTGATTTCTGGACAGGTGTTATATAAAGGGTCCCCGGAGCTACCTTGTTTCCGAGCACCAATACCTACTGATTGTAAGGCTACCGATTGCAGTCAGACGGGTGTAAGCATACATTTCAGAGATGATACTCATGACAGAGCAGGAAGAGCGATCGGTGTTTTGGGAAACTTTTAGCAGCTGGCTGCTCTTTTGGCTAACAACCAGAAAGTACCTGCGTCCTACGTCTCTGGCTGCACAGAAGGGAAATTCAGCTTTGCTCCAAAATATTTTTGTAAGGTTTCGCCAAGGTATAACGCCAGGATCTCCAAACGAACCGGAGAGTCACTCCAGCCCTGATCATATTTACCTTTCCAGCGACCTCTTATAAATCTACCGCCGTGAGTGGGAGGAGCAAAGGGTCTGTGGCAGCCGCCGCCCGTGAACCTCCTTTTCCAGCAAGCAGTCGGCTCTGCCCTTCCGAATTGCAGAGCGGTGATAAAAAGTGGCTCCGCATCAGAACATTCCCCAGCATTTGTGAAGCACTCCTGCCTCCTGGATGCTCTATTGGTGAACGTCAGACCCTGGGCAATTCCCTGCACGGTTTTTGGGAGCACACAGCCAGGGCGAAGTCCTGCTTTCCCGGCACGAGTAGCTCTCTCCCAGCCTCTGTGCCGGGAGATTTAGCCCCCCTCTAAATTAAACCGCTGCTGGGGAGTGTGCCGAACTCCTCTGCCTTCTCCCCATAACGCTATGCCGGCCTGCCGGTTATCTGCCTCCCACCTATGTTCAGACAGATGCTGGCTACTGCTCCGCTTGTTAAACAGGCAAACCCGTCACCCCAGGTGGAAAAAGATCCACACATGGATCACCCCCCGCGGTAAGGACTAGCTCGGCCCCAGGGCCCAGGATGAGCCGCCCCAGAAACCTCACGCCTAGGTGCCGGTCTGCGGGTGCTGTGATCTATGATTTAAGCGCCTATAAAAGTCTGTGGGTGGCAATAGGCAGGGTGTTTACTTTTCGATATAACCGTGCCTTCCCTCGCTGACCTGCGTTTGAACCTGCCATTAGCGCTGCATCACAAGTTTCAGAATTTACTCCTGCCTGATGCGGATTCCTCTCAGGACCCTGACCATAAATACAAGCGGGGCCTTTGAGGTGAACTTCAGGCCACACGCGGATTTGAGAGGGCCAGGTGAAGCGGCGGCTGTTCGTGGTCCACTGACATAATTAGGCTTTTATCCCGTAACCCCAAAGCTGGGATCCGACCGACTCAGCGCTGTGCAGCCGGAGTCCTGGGAACTCAATCCGACCCAGGTATACCCTGGAGGAGATGTTCAAAGCGCTCAGCGCCCGGCTCAGCCCGCCCCGGTAGTGCTGTCCAGGGTCTGCGCCACTTGCTCCGTGGGCAGCAGCCCGCTATGCTAACGAGCAAGAGCCCCAACCCGGAACCAGGCGAAGTCCAATGAACTGCGCACAGTGTGCAACTGCTCGGCTCTTTGGCATTTAGCCTGGGGCTCAGGTCTTTAAAAAAAACAACCCACCGCTGATCTGCAAAGTGCAGTAGGAGAGATTTAAAAAAAAGATCGGTGGTGTGTATGGTTGTGACCAACCCATGCCTAGAGGCGAAACATAAACACGGTAGGTGCTTTCCCGTGTAACTGGGCATAAGGGCAAAGTGAGGCATTTCTATAATCTGCGTCAATACATTCTTACTCCGTTTAATCAGTGATAAATAAAGGTAAAAGGGGCTGCCGTTAATTAGCGGGTCTTTCCTTGAGCCTGAGTCGAACTGGCAGCTGTTTGCAATTCGGCCCCCATCCCATCCTTTAATGATTATTCAATGAGCTACAGAGTAGCGCCCTCAAGGAGCTGAGCTCCGAGGCCCCCCTCCCGCGAGCCCTATTGTCCGGGTGAAATTAGCACCTTTTCAAAGTCAGCTCTGTGGCTTGTCTGTAGCTCCTGGAGGAGGGAGACCTGCAGAAGCCACTGCGCAAAACAAACAGTTAAAAGATTTCGGGGGGGGAGGAGCCAGGCCACAATCCGTAATTAAAGATGAACTTTGGGTGAACTAATTTATCTGACCAAGGTAGAGTGGGCAGCAACCTGGGGAGGGCTATAAAAAGGGGCCCACGGCGGGGCTCGGCCTGTACGCAGCTGTGCTCTGCGGAGGCAGGTAGGGGCTTCAGGCGCCGCTCGCGAGCCATGGGCTTCTCCACCTTGCTGGCCAGCACGCTGTGCACCTTCCTGCTGCCCCTGCTGCTCTTCCTGGCCGCGGTGAAGCTGTGGGCTCTGTACTGCGTGAGCGGCCGGGAGCCCGGCTGCAGCCTGCCGCTACCCCCGGGCACCATGGGGCTCCCCTTCTTCGGGGAGACGCTGCAACTAGTGCTGCAGGTAAGGCCCACGAGCTCTCCCTGCCCTTGCCCGGCTTCGGGAAGGGGCAGCCCCTCGGGGGATAGCCAGGGGCGACTCGAGGACCCGGCTCCTCCTTCTGCGCTGAGCTCCAGGTAGCCGGGGCGGGGCAGGGCAGCGCTAGCAGGGAGGCGGGCGGGCGGGCGGCTGGCCGGGAGCCCCGCTGTCATGGCCCTTCTCTCCCTCCAGCGGCGGAAGTTTCTCCAGATGAAGCGTCGGAAATACGGATTTATCTACAAGACCCACCTGTTCGGGCGCCCCACCGTGCGGGTGATGGGGGCCGAGAACGTGCGGCACATCCTGCTCGGGGAGCATCGGCTGGTGTCGGTGCAGTGGCCGGCCTCGGTGCGCACCATCCTGGGGTCGGGCTGCCTCTCCAACCTGCACGACGGGCAGCACAAGCAGCGCAAAAAGGTACCGCGAGCCAGCCCCGGGCCAGGCTGCAGTTCCCCGGCTCGCATCTGGCCGGGGCCGCCTCCCGTGCGCCCTCAAAGCTCCGGGAGTGGCGCCCTCCTTGGTGCGGCTGAGGCGGGTGTGCGCTCCCCTGGCCCGCCGGGCTGGGCTCCGGCCCCGGCCCCGGCGCGCTCTCCCCCTGGGGCGGGGCCGCGGTGGCCTGAGCCTTCCCCTTCTCCCCCAGGTGATCATGAAGGCTTTCTCCCGGGAGGCCCTGCAGCACTACGTCCCCGGCCTCCAGGAGGAGGTGAGCGCCTGCCTGGCGCGCTGGCTGCGCAGCGGCGGCTCCTGCCTTCTGGTTTACCCCGAAGTGAAGCGCCTCATGTTCCGCATCGCCATGAGGATCCTGCTGGGCTTCGAGCCGCGTCACGCCGACCAGGACAGCGAGCAGCAGCTGGTGGAGGCCTTCGAGGAGATGATCCGCAACCTCTTCTCCCTGCCCATCGATGTGCCCTTCAGCGGGCTCTACCGGGTAAAGCTGCTGCCCGCGATCGGGGCTAGCCCTGGGGTGGGGAGTGCCGCACGGGGCAGCTCTGGCTCGGGGTGCCCGGCGATGGCAGCTAGAATGGGGGGGGCAGGGTTGGGAGCGTGCGCCCAGGGTTTGGCACTGCGTGGGTGAGGGGCGTGTGGGAACGGCCTGGCAGCAGGATGACCCGCAGCCCTTCGGCTTTCCTTCTCTGCCCCCAGGGCCTGCGGGCGCGGAACTTCATCCACGCCAAGATCGAGGAGAACATCCGGGCGAAGATGGCCCGTAAGCAGCCCGCGGGCGGCTGTAAGGACGCGCTGCAGCTGCTGATGGAGCACACGCAGGAGAACGGGGAGCCGCTGAACATGCAGGTGAGACGCCCGCCCTCGGGGACCGCTGCATAGCCCCAGCCAAGGGCCAGATTTTTGCTTCCTTTAAACTCCGTGTCATCCCTTTTGTTGACGTAATGGGAGCAGGATCGGGCCCTAAGTGTACACCCCCGGCAGTGCGGTCTCCGGGGGAAGGAAGATCAGGGTGGCAAGTCCTCGTCTCAGCAAGGGGAACAGCTTCAGGGCCAGGATTTCTGACGATGGCGACCCATGACTGGGGTCCCCATTTTCTCCCCGCCTTCCCCCGAGTTGAGGGAGATGCTCCAGTCCCCAACCGCCTCGGATCCTGGGCTCCCAGGGCACATCCCGCTCGCACAGCGATCGAAACTCCCTCTGGCCGTTTGAACGGCACAACACCACGTGTGCCAAGCCAGGGCAAGCTCAAGAAAGCTTATGCTCAAATAAATTTGTTAGCCTCTAAGGTGCCACAAGTCCTCCTTTCCTTTCTGTAAGCCATCCGTTCTCCAAAATCCCTTCCCGGACAAGGAGTCTCTGCTCATCTCTTCTCTTCTCTCTCTCTCTCCCCCCCCCCTTTTCTGTGGCTTTATATTCAAACGCAGCCTGTCGATGTGGAGCCTAGGAATATCACTAATCACTGGGGACGTTTAAATAGGGAATTTCCTCTCTGCTTTACTGGAGATGCAGTTTTAGAAGGGCATTTGTGAAGGGGAGAAGGCGATGAGTTTGGCGCTGCAGTGTGGTCTCAAGTACTTAAAACAATAGCGTGCGTGTCTGTGATTTTTTTATTATTTTCTTTAAAAAAAAAATAACCCAAACATCCTGCACTTTGTCTCAGGAGCTAAAAGAATCGGCAACAGAACTTCTGTTTGGAGGGCATGAAACCACGGCCAGTGCTGCCACATCTCTAATCACCTTCTTAGGGCTTCACCGGGCTGTTCTGCAAAAAGTGAGAAAGGAGCTACAAATGAAGGTGGGTGTCTCCTCTGTAGAAGTTAAAATTCCTCTGTATTCAGCTTACTGTTACACTGAAGGAGGAACAATTAACTCTAACAGACTACAGCCTGAGACTACAGAATAAATCTTTTAATTAAGCAAAGTTAATGCTCCTTAAAACAACTTAACTAGGGAGAGCTCAAATATTCCATTTGAAAAAATGAGATTTGCAATGATTCAAGTTTGTTTGTGGAGCCCTTTCTCTTGTACTAACTGGGAGCTTGATGACTAGTTTATACCCCATTACTGATGGCAATGCAGTGTCCAGCTACCACAAACTGTAGCCTGACTTTTATGTACATAGTTTTGTTAACCATGTTCTTTTCCTAGGGTTTATTGTGCAGCATGAACCAAGACAAACAGCTGGATATAGAAGTCTTGGAGCAGCTGAAGTACACAGGCTGTGTCATCAAAGAGACCCTCAGGCTGAGTCCACCAGTTCCTGGAGGATTTCGAGTTGCACTCAAGACTTTTGAATTAAATGTAAGCTGGGCTACTTGGACTCTGCTTCTATTAAATCCCTTTTGAAGGCTGTAATATTTTTTTTTCTCCATAGTAATTATTTGAAAGTAAGTCAAACTGACAATTTATAGGGGGATTTTTATTTTTCTCTAAAATCTTGGCATCCATCTGCCTCTGAGCTGAAGTCTTCACATATTGCAATTTCCTAACTTTTTTTTTTTAAACAGGGTTACCAGATTCCTAAAGGCTGGAACATTATCTACAGTATCTGTGATACACATGATGTTGCAGAGCTCTTCACCAACAAGGATGAATTTGACCCTGATCGCTTCATGTCTCCCTCTCCGGAAGATTCCTCCAGGTTCAGTTTCATCCCTTTTGGAGGAGGCTTGAGAAGCTGTGTGGGCAAAGAGTTCGCAAAAATCCTTCTCAAAATATTTACTGTGGAGTTGGCTCGGAGTTGTGACTGGCAGCTGTTAAATGGACCCCCTACAATGAAAACTGGCCCCATAGTCTATCCAGTGGACAACCTGCCTACCAAATTCATAGGTTTCAATGGTCAAATCTGAGGTCAAAGGTTACTTCTGGATGAAATTCTATAGATTTAAAGTACATAGCTTTTTATAGAAATCTAAACCCAATATTAAATATTTAACTTGTACATGTATAATTTATGTCTTTTTTTTTTAATATTTTAAAAATCTACTAAATATTCTAAGTTTGGTTGATATGTTCAAGCACTACAATTATGGGTCAGTGGGGTCCATAATTGGATAACTTATTTCTAGGGAAACAAAATGTTTCCCTCTTATTTAAGAATCTTGTTGAAAGCTTGTCAATTTTTTTAGCATTTTGAAGGAATTTGACAGTGTATGCATTCAGAGACACTTAAACTTTTAACAAGCATATGAAACCATGGGACCAACTGCACATCCTGTGACCAAAATACACACGTGGCTTATATTTAAGCAAGGAGAATGTCTTCAGATTACTTTTTGATACTAGATTTTGTGTTTAAAATTTATGGATTATTATGATTTAAAATAAAAGTTTATTTTTTGAAGATGCTTTGCTCCAAATATCTCTAGCGTGGTGGTGGTGGTTCCTCCCCCCCATACTAACTTAGCTGCTCAAGGTGTCATAAACAAGAATTTGAATTCTTGTTTAGGTTTCTCTTTTTTTTTTCTTAAACTTATAAATTGGAGGGGTTCTCTTGCATTTTAGTCTCCTTTTTTCTGCACTCGCAACTCTAATGAGAAGATTCCAACTGGAGTCAAAACAGTTCACTTGTTAAAGATACTGAGGCTTAACCAAGCCAACTTAATAAATGCAACTAAGACTCTCCTAAACAGGTTGACTAATTCTATAACCTCTCAAATTCAAACTCTTGGTGACTTCTGTCATCCGCTTAGAAAACCCACCCTCTATATAGCTGACTGAAAGGAAATAATGCAGGCCATTTCCCTATGCTGTCCAATGTATAATAGCCTATAAATCTAACTTTTGATTTATGATAAACTAAGGCTAAATAAACCATGTTGCCTAAACTACACCCACTCTCAGCCTGCTAGAATAAACTCCTAACTGTGTAAGCAGAGACAAGAACAAAAGTCTAGAATAAAACCTCTTTAGCTTCTCTTCTCCCATGGTATTCTTACCCTGCACCAACAGCCCCCTGACCATTGTCATGGACAATAATATATCTGTCTAAATCTCTCTTCCCTGTTGAAAGTCTCCTTTCTCAATGCTTATTGCAAAGAAGCTAGCTACCTGGTAGCTGTTTTTCTGTATGTATTTTTAATGGTTTAGATTACAACTGTAAATGCTGTAATGAAGTGCCCTTAGAGGAAGGATGGGGTTTGCCATTAACAATTCTGGAATTTCATAGAACAAATAAAAGGCAAAATACAAAAGCAGTTAGCAGTGATTCAGGCCCAAGTGTACTAGTAGAGTTGGGGAGCAGGAGAGATGCAATGCGCTTGGTCTGACTATCCCTCAACCTTGGCTAATTTTAAAAATTAAGATTTGGAACAGAGGCAGGGCAGAAATGTGACCAAAAAACCCTGAGCTGGAGAGGCTGGCTGCACAAATATCGGATAAGGTGAACTGTCACACCAGTGTCACATACACTGCTAGAACCAGACACATAAAGCAAACTTCATTGGCAGTTGGGTTACTCCTTATATTGAACAATTCTTAGGTGATCTTATTCCTGATCTTGAGGAGGATTTTAGGGGTTGTGGAGAAAATTCTAAATAACCAACACCTGCAAGTGTTCCACTTAACAAATAATGGCAACTAAAAGTCTTGTGAATGTTTCTATTCAGCATGAAAGCATTTGTCATCTACTAATGCTAAAAATCAAAATGCTAATTTCTAGGGCAAGATGTTAACCACAATCAACATCTGTTATAAATAGCTTTTTGAATTATTCCAGATCAAGATTAAAAGTGATTTAGTTGTAGATATAAATATTGCCTATATTGTCTCATTACAAGGCTCTGCTTTATATAAAAATCACTCTTTGCCAAGACTTTTCAGAGGTAGTTTGCTGAATATTAAGATCATTGTTATTATGTGAACTCTCTGGGTCTGATTGTCATTTAGATCACTTGAAAATTTATATTTACTTTAGGCCCTTTCACACTGCCAGAGTGGTATAAAGTGGCCTTAGTATGAAAGAGAATCAGCCTTTTTATTGCAAACACTTTACACATCATCTGCAGCCTTATGTAATGTAAAGGCTAGTCATATACTTTTAAATAGCACTATTAGAGTCCTCCTAATCTTTACAATAGTCTGCAAATAGAAAAAGGATATTTAGAGAATAAATATTCTGGAAATGTGGGTTTTTTTAAATCTAAACTGTTGTCATATTCTTACATGGGGTTTAAACAATAAGTGTACCTGCTACCACTATCTTTAACAAAGTGTCAGCCATACTGACTGCTCTAATATATAACAACTTCAGTGCTTATTGTTGCTATGTTTGGAGAATAAATGGCTATATCGTACTGTAAACCTAAGATTGTAGTTGCAGCATAGTAACATTTTTTCTGTCTCACTGTTGGCCAGGTTTGAGCCATACTGCAGCAATTTGCGTTTGGAGATAAAATGCCATTGCTGTCTTACTATGTCAGGATCTGTCAAGATATCTTGGGGCAGATTCTCAGCTGAGGTAAACTGTGACAATATACAGTAGCTGAGGATCTTCTCCCAACAATTTTAGCATTGTAACTAAACAGTAGGGCCGAAGGGTAAATTTCCCCCCCCCCCCCCGAAAAAATCTAAATCCCATTTTCAAAATCATAAGATACTTTTGAAATTTTTATCCAAGATTTTCTAAAGTGTTAGTGCTTCTGAATGCCTAATTTAAGACCCATTTTAAGGGACCTGATTCAGAGAGCAGGTGCTCAGCCTTTTTAAAGGGGTCTGATTTTTATAAGTGTCTCAAGTTAGGCACCTACATTCATTAGTCATTTTTGAACATTTTGGCCCATGGACACCTTTTAAAAATGCAGATGATCAGACATGGGCTGCACTCTGATCTTTAAATGGAAGGCTGTGCTTGCTTTTTTTGTGGCCCCATGCTGTTTTTCTAGCTGTAACGTGGACTACTGGGAACACCTGTCTTTAACCTATTTGAAGTAAAACTTTCTCAGTTTCACAGCATGTCAAATGCATCGTATTTTTGAAATTTGCTGTGTTATGTTATACAAAGGTTAATTCCTGATTAAATATGGCATTAAGGAACATATTGAACTGATTTCTGGTTGAAATGCAGAACCCTTTTTAACCTAAGGTCATAAATGGGTAATTAGAGAGACAAGGTGGGTGAAGTAATATCAACAGAAATTGGTTCAATAAAAGATGTATTACCTCATCCTGCTTGTCTCTCCAATATTGTGGGACCAACACGGCTACAACAACACTGCTTATATAGATGGATAATGCTGAATTTAAAAGTAATGACTCCGTGAATAAGCAACAACTGCACAAACCTAATGTAATGAATTCTGAAAACTGAACTGGGGGAAAAAAGGATTATTGTTTGTTTGATTGAAAGAACATTTCAAGCTATTGATTGCCATGTGTCTTAGTGAAATTATACAAGGGTCAGAATATTTTTATCAGCTGAACAGTAGAAAGAAGTTTTACCTGCTAATTTGTTTAAAAGAAATACAAAAAACTGAACAGCCCAGAACATTTAAAACGTTCTTTTACATTCAACATCCTGTACTTTGTTTAGACTTTTCTAGGAATTTCATTCTAGCCTTTGAGAGATCACATTTTGATAGAAGGTTGTTCTGCTTTGCATGTTAGTTTCTATCTGCATCACGTTTTCTTCCGTTATTCCCTTTGATGACTTGGAGTGTTTTTGGAGAAGTACTGAAAAAAATACTTAGCAATTTAGAGAAAAAATGTACTCAAGTACCTAAGTCACTTGTGAAAATGGGATTTATGTACTTTTTGACTATTTTACTCATGGGCAACATTCCTCAGGAGAGATATCATTTGAGGATTCCATCACAGTGGATTTAGGTAAACATTTGCAAACCTCGATGCCTAAATTAGCCCCCTAAATCTGTATTTCAGCTTCTAAATAATGCGCAATTTTCAGAAGTGCTAAGACTTTGCAGTTACTATTGATTTCAGTGGGAACTACGGTGCTCAATACCTCTATAAAATCAGGCCATTTTTACTTCCTAAATATAGCTTTAGGAGCCTAACTGCAGAGAACCAGATTTGAAAATTTTTGCCTTAATACACCCCTGATATGAATTAGCATTGTCAGATGAGGCTAATATAGTGTTATGTTTAGCTTGTGTGCAGCCCCTAAATGCAAGTTAGGGAAAAAGTTTGAAAGCACAAAAAAGAATTAAGTGTCAAAGAGGTTCAAACTCCACTTTAATCCATGCATATTCTGGCAGTGTTTCAGATATGAAAAGATGATCACAAATATTGGTTTTGGTGTATTGTGGTGTGCACTGTTTAAAAGATTGTGTTCCACCTCAGAAGTGGTTACAGTTATTCCTGGCTGCAAAACACTTTAGGATAGAAAGCTCTTTAAGGGTCTTTCCTTATCTCCCCCTGCCCCCGAATAAAGAGGGGGTGGGTAGCTTTGGATAGCATTTGTTAGTATTAAGAGGTTTGTTTGCCAGGTGGTCTCTATTGTAAATTCTCTATGTCAAGCTATACATCCAGAATGCACTGCAAAACATATACAGATTAGTGGCAAAGATTCTTAAAGTTTATTAGTTGCAACCATTAGAGTGATAGATTAGGAGTAAGGGAACATAACTGGCAGAAAGTTTAGAGAAGGTTCATTACTATACTGGCTTGCCTAGCTTGTTTAATAATGTCATATGAAAAATGTTATAAGAGATGTTTGATGAATAATGCAGCCTTCATTAAGCTATGTAAATGAATGTAACTTCGTGGGTGGGTTAAAGATAAAATATTTCACAAATCTGTCTCCAACCAAAGAATAAGAGCAGCATAGACAGTTTCAGATTAAAATAATGAGTTTCAGATTAAAATATTTAAAAGCTGGCAGATGCTTTTGTAGGATGACACAGTACTAGGGTGACCACATTTCCCAAAGAGAAAATGGGACACCACACAGGGCTGGCCTGAGCCGTTGACCCGAGCCCCCACCCCCATGCAGGGGACAGGCATGGCTTGGGCAAGCAGTGATGCACATACTAGATAGGGTGACCATATTTCCCAAGGGCTGGAGCTGGCATTGCTGCTCGCCCAAGTCCTGCTTGCCCCCCGCTGGAGCCCAGCCTCCCCCCACACAGGGCTGGCATCGCTGCTCCCCGCTCATGTCCCTCCACACCCCACTTTTTTTTTTTTTTACTAAAGTGGGGCATTTGTCTCATTTGTTTTTGCCAAAACAGTCGGGATGGCTGGAAAAGGGCTTAAAAAAGGGAGGGTCCTGGCCAAAACAGGATGTGTGGTCACCCTACACCATGGGTTGTCAGCCTGTGGCTCCGGAGCCACATACATCTCTTCAGAAGTTAATATGCGGCTCCTTGTATAGGCACCAACTCCGGGGCAGGAGCTACAGGCGCCAACTTTCCAATGTGCTGGGGGAGCTCACTCCCCAACCCCTGGCTCTGCCACAGGCCCTGCCCCCACTCCCCCCTTCCCGCCCCCTCCCCTAAGCCTGCCGTGCCCTCACTCCACCCCCTCTCCACCCCCAAGCCTCCTGCACACCATGAAACAGCTGATGGGGAGGTGCGGGGAGGGAGCAGGAGGCGCTGATTGGTGGGGCTGCCAGTAGGCAGTCGGCACTGGGAGTGGGGAGGGGGGAAAGACCTGATGGGGGGCTGCTCACGTATTACTGTGGCTCTTTGGCAATGTACATTGGTAAATTCTGGTTCCTTCTCAGGCTCAGGTTGGCCACCCCTGTCCTACGCAGTGTAGCAGAACCTCAGAGTTATGAACACCAGAGCTACAAACTGACCGGTTAACCACACATTGCATTTGGAACCGGAAGTACAGAATCAGGCAGCAGCAGAGACAAAAAATAAAACAAAACCCCAAAAGCGAATACGGTACTGTGTTAAACGTAAACCACTGAAAAAAAGGGTGGGGGAAGTTTTAAAAAAAAGATTTGACAAGGTAAGGAAACTGTTTCTGTGCATGTTTCATTTAAATGAAGATGGTTAAGTGCAGCATTTTCCTTCTGCATAGTAAAGTTTCCAAGCTGTATTAAGTCAACGTTTAGTTGTAAACATTTGAAAGAACAAACATAGCATTTTGTTCAGAGTTACGAACATTTCAGTGTTACAAAAAACCTCCATTCCTGAGGTGTTCGTAACTCTGAGGTTTTACTGTAGTACAATTTTAATGAAATTTTATAACTGCCCTTTTAATTGCAGTATAAGCAGCTAATATATTAAGTATATTAAGCTAATAAGGAGTATTGTGAGCTCCTTTTATTAGGATGCACGCTATTATTCTGTGTCTTTTTGTGCAACTTTAGTACCTTAAACCAATGTGAGGAGTTTGTGAAGTCTGCAGTACTAACAAGTTAGGGTGATCATTTTAGCAAGGGTGACTTGTCGTATATTCATATTTGTTTGCAAACTCATTGCAGTCATTAATACATTATAGGCCCTAGAGATTATCTGATTTTATTTATGTTAATTTATAACCAATTTAAAAACGAAAGTGTCTCTCTTATGTTCTAACCACCTTTGACGCACTTAAAATTACAATGACATAAAAGATAACACGGGCAGCTTCCTCTTGCCCCAGCATTAGAAAACAATTAACCAGAGATGAAATCAAGTCTAGACAATGTGCTATCCCACCTGACCCACAAATATCATTCCTTATTGTACTCCTCCCACCACAGATTCTTGCTAAAGGATCAAATATTTTGGATCTTATTTTGGATCACAGGGGGGAATAAAATTCCAAAACTGAGGGTCCCTCGAGAGAGAACAACAAAGCCATCTAAAGGCAGCCCCCTTTGCACCCATTAGGGTAGCAGGCAAGTCAACAATCTCATGATCAATGGAAGCAGATGGATAACAAGATCAGTATCTGTTCTTGAGCCCAGATCATAAACTATGTCCTAGGACAGCTTCATGCTCTTTAGGAAAGGGGAAGGGTGTGTATATGTGCAAAGATATTTTTAAGACACCTTTGTGCTCTCTGATTCTGAAGCTTGCTCTGGCCTGCGGTCTTTAAAGTAGTCTGCACAGCGAATCACAATCAGCAGAAAGAACAGGAGTACTTGTGGCACCTTAGAGACTAAAAAATTTATTTGAGCAGAATTTTTTAGTACCAAGCTATTTCTTCTATACTGCAAAGAGGGTTATAGTCTATTTTGATGTGTTTCAATAGATATGTATCTCAGAAGTACACTGTATTTCTTATTATCCATAAATTATCAGCAGAGCAAAAATCCTTTTGTGGACTTGTGGTTTCATTGGTTTTAAAATATTTCCCCCATTTACTTGGTTTGCTGACTCTGTTGGGTGACAGAAAGCTGAAGGATAAGGTATGTTTTTCATACTAATGTTTGTGTTTATACAGTGCACAATCTGGACTGTATTGTATCAGAAAGGAGGAGGTGGTTTAATGCATTATAGGCTAGATTCTACAATGGGCTGGAGATATTAATGCAAGTTTTTTTCTCTTATGTAAAAATACTGTATCCAGTTTTAAAACATGATTTTATGAGAGGCATAGCCGGCAGGGCCTACCCTCCACATAATAATGGGCATACATACCTGATCTGGCAATAGCCACTTTGTACCCTACTTGCTCTCTTCTGTGGATTATTCCTATATCTGATAAGAATAGATTTCAAGGCATTGGGAGGAAAGTGGGGAGAAGTATGTATGTGCTTAGACCTGATTCCAGCTAGAATTCAGATGTTTTAGTCCTTTATGTTACCCCAGGTCCCAGGCACTTGCCAGAATTGGCCATATACTGTATAGATTGTTTAACTGATTTCTCTCACTACCCAATGTCATCAGATTAAATATATGTTACTGATGATAATGATGCTGCCTCCAGCACAGTAGACAAAATAGTGCATGCTTTATAAATCTAGTAGTTAAAGGAAAAAGTTTATTAGTCTATCACCAAATAGTTTGAATTAATAACATCTCATGACCTTTTTGCTCATTGTATGAAATTAAATGGATCAGATTTGTGATATTTCTGTGGGAACCTTTACTGTGGTTGGAGCTGGGATGGTATTGATCATTCAAATTAACTCATTAGACATCTATTTCTGAAAAGATTTCAAACGTCAGCCATGTAGAAACACAGGGAAATGAATTTTTTACAGCATGAAACTACAATCTCCTAAAAAATTACATTCTAAGGTAATGTTTTATTTTGTTGTCCTATTGTTTTTGCTTAGTGATGTATATGTTTCTCTTTTTTAGCCATGGCTGGCATGTGTTTATTATCAGTACACTTAAAGGGAGAAAGAAAAAAGTGGAGCATGTAGATGGGGAGACAAGAAACTCCTTGCAAAGTAAAATGCAGATTACGAGGTACCATCAATTTATTTTGGTGATCCCTAGGCCATTGCTCTTTTCACCTTTTATTAACCTGCTAAGAGATTAGTCCTTGCAAACTAAAAAAGGAAAGACCAATGCACAACATGCTTCCCCAGGAATGAGGTCACAAAAAGGGGACATGTCCTGAGTACAACCCCAAAAAAGAACTAGAACTCTGAAGGCAGTTACACTAGGTTGCCATTACACTTTACTAGTGCTACTGTGATTTACTGTATCAGCTCTACTGCTGACACCTTTATGTCCCTCCCTCCTATCCCAGCAGGCCACAGAGACACAGTTCATGATAGATGCTGGTGAACTTTTCCTCTGATCACCTTCTGAAGAACTTTCCCATAATCTATTGTTTTCCATCACAGTGGAAAACAAAACAAGGTTTTTCTTTACTTTCACTTACCAGCTATTTTGCCCTAACTTTAAAGCAATGTACTGAATTTATTACAGCAGTGTGAAAGAAGTTTTAAACTCTTGTGTCTTTATCCCACTCCCTGAACTTAACATGGTCCAGAGTAAATCAACATAATTGCTGTTAGTCTTACATTGTTGCAGGAATGCTTTATATTCCATGTTGTCAGTTATTTAGAACAGTTAATTGAAATTGCAAAGATAAAAAGGGTAAAGCTACAGTTAAGATGGTATAAAAACCTAACATTAACATAAGCCTTAACAAGGATGAAATACCTAAAAGAAAAAAAATACAGCTGTGGAAGCAAGAGGAGTATTTCCTCTTATTGATAATGTGCAAATACAAGATCCTATTCTTGATTGAGGGGAGCAGGTATTAAAGAGCTGACATGGTGTTTCCACCAATATCTCCAAAATACCCAGCTGATTCCTGAAAAATACAGGGTTTGGTACCAAAATAATAACTGCCATGGAGTCCACCTGTTTTTCTCTCATCAGCATTCATCACCATTACCATAGCATGAAGGGGAAAAGAAAGTCATCAAAACATTAGGAGAGAACATAATAAAGAGAATGTACTTGGAAGGAAAAAAAAAAGGATCTCTCTCTCAAAGTTGCTTCCTCTTAGCTTACCCTGCATCAATTAATTGCTATACTGTTGCAGTCTGTGGATGGGATCAGCAGTGATAAACATACAGACAACCATAGCTGGCACACAGATACATCAGCTTGTACATGGTGGTGAATTAGCTAGCAGTCAGTTTGGGGAGGGCTGCATAAAGATGGGTGATCACCCCTATGAAGAAATGAATGTGCTCTTCACTGCTGCTCTAACCAGCTTCATCCTCTGAGCTGCAAGATAGATTAGAGGAAATCTACACTCTGTAAAGTTTTCCAAATTTATCTTTATAAAAAGGGAGACACACAACCTGGCTTGCCTTTAGCAGAAGGAGTATATACTCCGAGTATATGCAGGGTAATGGACAGTTTTTGCCAAGACTGACTTCTCAGTTTATTGTGTCTTGAATGACATTAGTAATATTTTACTACTAGAATATCTTCCTCTTATATGGATTCCACTTTGTGTCATCATTCTCTGAGTAGGTTTATTTTGAATAGGCAGTCATGACAGTGGGGACCTGTGGAAAGGACCAAGAAGGCAAGCTCTGGTTGAGAAGAATTGGGGCAGGACATAGCAGTGATGCTCCTAACTGCAAAGCAAGACTGAGTACCAACCTCAGGGCAGACTGTTAAAAACCACAGCACAACCCAAACGGGCTGTGCATTTAGATTTCACCAACTATCTGCACCAAGTGCAAACTCCTCTGGCACATTAACAGCTTTAACACAGAATATCAGACAGTCACCTTAGGTACTCTGGTCTGTTTTGCCACCCAGGTGAGCATATGGCCCCTTACACCAAGAATCACAGCAATATTCAGGTTAGTTCAAACCCACTTACCCCAGGTCAATTGTGCTTTAAGCTCACACCAAAGACAATGCCTGTAGCCAATCCTATAGTAAAGTGTATGAAGATTTATTGAATAGGAAAAGGAAATTAGAGAGTTATTTACAACGTTAATGCAAGAAAACATATGCACACAAATGATTTACGGTCTTAGGTTTCAAAAGGTAATATAGGCTTCTATAATCAGCAGCTCTATTTGTCCTTTAGGACTAACCCAGGCTAAGCTCCTGGGGTTTGCTTGCTTATGCCTAGAAATGCCTTGTCCCCCTCCAGAATCCAAGCAGCTTAGAGACACAAAGTTCCTTTGATTTGGGGTTTTTAACCCCCTCCTGCCTTGTGCACCGAGTTGCATACTCAGCTGTTGGGAGAAATCTACTTGCATGACTCATCTTCATGAGGAGGAGAGCAGAACAACAATAAGGCTCTCAATCTAGTCCTTTTGTTGACTGTTTCTCAAGCCAAATGTGGGGAGTTTCCAGCTGTAAGATCTAACCATAGCCTGTCTGGGATGGATGGGTCTCCTTTTTTGGGATGAGTAACAATTTCTGTAGAAGAGCAGCTCTTGTCATAAATTAACATCCTTCTCCTACATTTATCCACAGACCCATAGAGGCTCACAATACAACTGTTCAAATATTACAGTACAATAAGGAACAGAGATATTGCAAGCAATATTAACGTATGCCACAATTTACAAGCATTCATCAGAGTTTAAACACTTTCTTATCATTCTAATACCTATTTTATCAATATTAAACCCCAGGTGAGCCAGACACATTCCAGCTGTGTGTTGGTGTCCAGCTGGGATACAGGGACCTTGGTATGAGTGGTTGAGTAGAATTGGGCAAGACATAGCTTTATATCCCTTGTTCCACAAAGTCAGGGAGGCTCGCAGCAGTGGGCTTCACTGGGTACAAAGAACAGCACTAGTCATCCCAGCCTGACATTAAGTGGCACAGCTTGTTATATGTGGCCTCATTACTGCAGTGTTCTCTTTGAAAACACACATCTACTTTCCAATACCCACTTCCTGCTTTTAAGAGTATTTCCTTGGCAGTATCCTCTATTAGATTTAACACTAATAAGGCTAGCTTGGTAGAGAAGGCAGGTGTGCACTGAAGGTTTTTTATCCTTACTTCCTGCCACCATGAAAGCAGTTGCTGGCTGCTAGGGTCAGTTACACTTGTTCCAAGAGGAGTGCAACCTCACACCTGGCAGGAAGGTAAATACTTATTTCTTATCCCAACGGGGGATTTTTAAGCAAAAGTTTTACAGAAACAAACAGTGGGCGAGATTCACTGGTGCGTTCTTGCTGCTTTGGTGAAACAACATGGCTTAACAGGCTGCAGCAGCATGAATCAGTGAGAGCACACCAGTAAATATAACCCCTCATAAACCATCATACTTGGGAAAGGTGAAAGGCCAGATTCTGCTCTTGCTTACTGTGTTGCAAATCCAGAGTAGCTGACTTTTTGGAAAAAGAAAAGGAGTACTTGTGGCACCTTAGAGACTAACAAATTTATTTGAGCATAAGCTTTTGTGAGCTCATGAAAGTTCATGCTCAAATAAATGTGTTAGTCTCTAAGGTGCCACAAGTATTCCTTTTCTTTTTGCGGATACAGACTAACACGGCTGCTACTCTGAAACCTGACTTTTTGGAGGGGCTCTGAATTTATATCCTTGTAACTGAGAGAGATTTGGCTCACACTACAGTCTCTTGATAAAATTCAGAAATCTTAACTCAGGCTCTCATCTTGCAAATTCATCTGCTCTTGCTTAGCTTCATACACATGGATAGTCCCACCTTGGTACCCTGCTCTCAAAGGTATTTAGGCTCCTAACTGCCAATGATTTCAGTGGAAGTTAGGAGTCTAAATACCTTCAGGATCTGGGACTCAGTGTTTAGCTGCAGTTAGGGGTTTTTTGGGGGGGGTAACCTACACATAGTTTTAGCAGATGGAAAATATTTAAAATGACACATGGTGCACAAATGACCAAAACATAAGAATGCTATCGAGGGCCTGACTTGTATTTCTGGAACCTATAGAAGTAAGGTCTCTTTTTGCCTAATTCTAAGAACATATCTGAAAATTCTGATCATAGTAGACAAATTGTTTAGTAAGAAAGTTTACTGACACTATGTAAATGTATATGCTGATAGAAGACTCATGCTCTTAGCCCTGCATTACTTACATTGGACAAGTAGATGCTGTTCCACTCTGGAATCTTACCATGGTAACACATTCAGAATGATACACTGTATTGGCCATCTAAGCTCACAGTTGACCAGTAGAGAGAGAAAATATATGAGAGTGAAATTTTTATTAATGAGTAAAGGCCCCCCCTTTGGTTATAACAAAATGTTGATTCTTTTATATAGTTAAAGAAAACCATTTTTTCCATCCATTTCTTGAATGCCATCTAGATAAAGTGCACCAGGGTTAAGGAAGAGGTTCTGGACTCTTGAGCTGGAAACATCCTGCCCCTGCAACCAAAGCAGCTGGAGAAAAGGGCTCAGACCACCAGGCAGGCAGTTGCAGCTGCTTTCCTCCATTCTCAGTTTGTCTGAGTTGAGGAGAAGCAGCTGTGCCCTTGAACCAGTAAGTGGGAACAGGCAATGCTCAGTCCTGTAACCAGGGTATCTAACAGGTGGGGTTTTTGCTCTGCAGAGAGGGCTAGGAAGGGCTGAAGGGGAAACTGTGTGTGCTCAGGAGGTGCTGACTTGCATCTCTATTGAATTGGTTCATTGTTTTGTCCAAGTCTGTTGTGTACTTGTTGGTCATTCAGGAAGAAGCATGATTCAGTGACTTGGGTCACTAATTCTTTTTTGAGTGGCTAAAGACTCAATAAATGAAAATCCTGGGGAAATATTTTTTTCCAAAGAAAAACTGGTTGAGAGTTGCTTCTATGCTGTCAAATGCTTGGCCCTTTAGCAGATGCACTAGTAGTCAGTAGCCATACACAGTAAGTGCATTTACTTGATTAATGTAGTCTTCCTTCCTATCACTGGACTGTTTTGGACAAGCTCATGATCTAAATCTGGATTTGAACTGGGCCTGCGTAGCCAAGAGGCAGAAGCTCCATGAAGTCAGCTAAAGCTGTGCTTCTCAAGCTATCTGATGTGGGGGACTGGCAATTTTTTTTCCAATGTGGGCAGACCGGCAGCCAATGGCTCGCGGACCGGCACCGATCTGCGGACCGCCACTTTGAGTAGCACTGAGCTAAAGGACAATCTAGTAAGCACTTAACTAAGCCTTTCTCACCTACAACATATATATACATTTTCACCTTATGGGGTTACATATAGAAAGCTATCCGAATTCTTAGACTGTAACAGGGTTCAAAAAAGAACTAGGTAAGTTATTGGAGGATAGGTCCATCAAAGGCTATTAGCCAGGATGGATAGGGATGGTGTTCCTAGCCTCTGTTTGCCAGAAGCTGAGAATGGGTGACAGGGAATGGATCACTTGATGATTACCTGTTCTGTTCATTCCCTCTGGGGCACCTGGCATTGGCCACTGTCCACTAGATGGACCTTTGTTCTGACCCAGTATGGCTGTTCCTATGGCTGTTCTAATTGTGCAGAACTAATGGCCAGAAACTCCTAGCTGACCCAAAAGTCTATTATTTAGCTTATCTTGTCTCACTGCCCCCCCGCCTCCACCAATGTGTGGGTCATATGTATCCACTGAACTTAATTAAGACTCTGATATTTTGAGTTCCCCAAGTATCTCCATCAGATAGGTTAAAGGTTTTCTCCTTCTGACCACCCCTATAGAAGGTGTGCTAAACTTTTCATATGGAGGAGTTGAACATTACTGATTCATGAAAATAAACTCAACTATACGATGGGATGTCTTAAACTTGCTTGTATTGAACTGATAGGCTGCTTTTCATGCACGATTCACTATGTGCATATTCTGTAACCCGAATGTCATTGCAGTATGTCTGTCCACATATTCCCAGAAGGTGCAGAGAAGATAAAGAGGGAGACGTATTTTACTTAAGAGACTGGCACATGGCCTCTTTCATTCACTGGTCCCTGTTTCATATCCAGCCCAGCTGAGCAGTGGCTGAAAGTTGTTACCATTTGATGGGTTTTAAGTGGTCTATGGAAAACAAGTTACTGGTCTCAGTCGAGTCCACATTAAACAGGTGACACCCCCCCACCCCTTATCCAGAAACTAAATTGGATAGAAAATGAACTTCTGTCTGCCCTTTAGAGAGTCAATTCCTGGTCAGATTTGAAGAATCTGGGGAGAAAGGATGAGAGAAACTTGTATTGTTATTGCTAATATATTTCACAAACATTAAATATGCTAAAAAAAACCCCCTTCATTCCAATTGGTACAATGTAGATCAGAAATTGTCATGTCACTAGGCCCAAACCTAGTGTTGTTTTTAAAGCAAAATACCATACAAGAAAACTATCTTCTCTAGTACTCTTCCCTTTCCCTAAATCCTTCTGATTCCCAGCTGTTCTCTCTACTCTAGAGCAAGTCTCTGGCACTTGGAAACATCTGGACATTTTCTATAAACATAGTTTATCTCTCCAGTTGAGGAGATACACTGCAATTTACCCTTCAGAATTTGGAATAGCACTGGCATCCGCCTTCATGTAGGTGAGATAAATAGTGGCATTGCAACAGACAAAGAATTTCAAAGCTGATCATGGTTATAGCCTTTTTATAACCCAACTCTGTCATTTGACAGGGTAAAGACCCTTCCTACCATATCCCCTATGCTACAAGGGAGAATATTGTGAGAACAGAATGTTCTGCATCTTCTACTCTGTCTTTTGCAGATTGTGTGATTTAAGATGAGTGGTACTGAAGAAGTAACTTCATCTAGCACATGAGCAAACATTGGAATTATCGATCAGATATCGAATGATAAAGTTAACATGTTTCTATCACTATCAGAATGCAAATCAGAGTCCTTTCCATTCCAATGTTAAAATCAAACAGGACTATAAGACAATATCAAAATGTGTTCTGCACAAGAGATACCACAGGCCATTTTTAATTTTACCTCATTAAATTTTTCTCTTATAAAACTTCTTTAACTACCATACCATCAATCACCTTAAGCTGTCCTTTTAACTGATAACAACCTTCTTAACTAAGCCCAAGTAACTAGTTTAAAGTTAAGAACTGCCTTATACCATAGGACTGGGTAACTTTGGGCTGGGAGGGGAGGGGAGGGAGAGTTGGCCTTTCATCTTTCAGCTTTATGAGCTGATCCAAACTCCTGGACAATAACTGAGCAACATGCTTCTCCCCTCCCCCTCCTCCAGAGATGGTTGGAAACAAAGGTCTTTAGGGAGGCTCCCCAGACTCCAGAAGGTCTCCAAGTAGTTACTTGATTGGAGATCAAAGGTTTCTTCTTAAACAGTTTATCACTCACATAAACACTCCACAGCAGTTAGCATTTCAAACTGGGGTTTACAAGTAAAATAGTTCAGCAGTTTCTTCTAACCAGGCTATCTCATGCAGAGACTGCTGGGCATCCAGCATGTGAAATTATGGCATAACTTGGAGATGGAATTAATCAATACACATGAGGAACACATGTATGTCTTTTTTTTTTTTTTTTTTTTTACCATTCTTTGCTCCATGAAAGAGATGGAGCACCATTCTGGACAGGGCACAGCCTGGGAATTAGGGGACCTGGGTTCCCTCCCTGATACTCCTGGTGACTTGATGTGTCCTACCCTTGCCTTGCTCTTCTGTAAAACAGGGATACTACTGCTGCTTTCCCTAGGAAAGCATGGTTGTAGATCTAGAGGGAAGAGCAGGCTGAAGGCATACTGACTCTCCCCAGTTACATTTTGGGGAGTGGGGGCTGAAGGAATCATAGAATCATAGAATCATAGAATCATAGAATATCAGGGTTGGAAGGGACCCCAGAAGGTCATCTAGTCCAACCCCCTGCTCAAAGCAGGACCAAGTCCCAGTTAAATCATCCCAGCTAGGGCTTTGTCAAGCCTGACCTTAAAAACCTCTAAGGAAGGAGATTCTACCACCTCCCTAGGTAACGCATTCCAGTGTTTCACCACCCTCTTAGTGAAAAAGTTTTTCCTAATATCCAATCTAAACCTCCCCCATTGCAACTTGAGACCATTACTCCTCGTTCTGTCATCTGCTACCATTGAGAACAGTCTAGAGCCATCCTCTTTGAAACCCCCTTTCAGGTAGTTGAAAGCAGCTATCAAATCCCCCCTCATTCTTCTCTTCTGCAGACTAAACAATCCCAGCTCCCTCAGCCTCTCCTCATAAGTCATGTGCTCTAGACCCCTAATCATTTTCGTTGCCCTTCGTTGTACTCTTTCCAATTTATCCACATCCTTCCTGTAGTGTGGGGCCCAAAACTGGACACAGTACTCCAGATGAGGCCTCACCAGTGTCGAATAGAGGGGAACGATCACGTCCCTCGATCTGCTCGCTATGCCCCTACTTATACAACCCAAAATGCCATTGGCCTTCTTGGCAACAAGGGCACACTGCTGACTCATATCCAGCTTCTCGTCCACTGTCACCCCTAGGTCCTTTTCCGCAGAACTGCTGCCGAGCCATTCGGTCCCTAGTCTGTAGCGGTGCATTGGATTCTTCCATCCTAAGTGCAGGACCCTGCATTTATCCTTATTGAACCTCATTAGATTTCTTTTGGCCCAATCCTCCAATTTGTCTAGGTCCTTCTGTATCCTATCCCTCCCCTCCAGCGTATCTACCACTCCTCCCAGTTTGGTATCATCCGCAAATTTGCTGAGAGTGCAATCCACACCATCCTCCAGATCATTTATGAAGATATTGAACAAAACGGGCCCCAGGACCGACCCCTGGGGCACTCCACTTGACACCGGCTGCCAACTAGACATGGAGCCATTGATCACTACCCGTTGAGCCCGACAATCTAGCCAGCTTTCTACCCACCTTATAGTGCATTCATCCAGCCCATACTTCCTTAACTTGCTGACAAGAATGCTGTGGGAGACCGTGTCAAAAGCTTTGCTAAAGTCAAGAAACAATACATCCACTGCTTTCCCTTCATCCACAGAACCAGTAATCTCATCATAAAAGGCGATTAGATTAGTCAGGCATGACCTTCCCTTGGTGAATCCATGCTGACTGTTCCTGATCACTTTCCTCTCCTCTAAGTGCTTCAGGATTGATTCTTTGAGGACCTGCTCCATGATTTTTCCAGGGACTGAGGTGAGGCTGACCGGCCTGTAGTTCCCAGGATCCTCCTTCTTCCCTTTTTTAAAGATGGGCACTACATTAGCCTTTTTCCAGTCATCCGGGACTTCCCCCGTTCGCCACGAGTTTTCAAAGATAATGGCCAAGGGCTCTGCAATCACAGCCGCCAATTCCTTCAGCACTCTCGGATGCAATTCGTCCGGCCCCATGGACTTGTGCACGTCCAGCTTTTCTAAATAGTCCCTAACCACCTCTATCTCTACAGAGGGCTGGCCATCTCTTCCCCATTTTGTGTTGCCCAGCACAGCAGTCTGGGAGCTGACCTTGTTAGTGAAAACAGAGGCAAAAAAAGCATTGAGTACATTAGCTTTTTCCACATCCTCTGTCACTAGCTTGCCTCCCTCATTCAGTAAGGGGCCCACACTTTCCTTGGCTTTCTTCTTGTTGCCAACATACCTGAAGAAACCCTTCTTGTTACTCTTGACATCTCTTGCTAGCTGCAGCTCCAGGTGCGATTTGGCCCTCCTGATATCTTTCCTACATGCCCGAGCAATATTTTTATACTCTTCCCTGGTCATATGTCCAACCTTCCACTTCTTGTAAGCTTCTTTTTTATGTTTAAGATCCGCTAGGATTTCACCATTAAGCCAAGCTGGTCGCCTGCCATATTTACTATTCTTTCGACTCATCGGGATGGTTTGTCCCTGTAACCTCAACAGGGATTCCTTGAAATACAGCCAGCTCTCCTGGACTCCCTTCCCTTTCATGTTAGTCCCCCAGGGGATCCTGGCCATCTGTTCCCTGAGGGAGTCAAAGTCTGCTTTCCTGAAGTCCAGGGTCCGTATCCTGCTGCTTACCTTTCTTCCCTGCGTCAGGATCCTGAACTCAACCAACTCATGGTCACTGCCTCCCAGATTCCCATCCACTTTTGCTTCCCCCACTAATTCTACCCGGTTTGTGAGCAGCAGGTCAAGAAAAGCGCTCCCCCTAGTTGGCTCCCCTAGCACTTGCACCAGGAAATTGTCCCCTACGCTTTCCAAAAACTTCCTGGATTGTCTATGCACCGCTGTATTGCTCTCCCAGCAGATATCAGGAAAATTAAAGTCACCCATGAGAATCAGGGCATGCGATCTAGTAGCTTCCGTGAGTTGCCGGAAGAAAGCCTCATCCACCTCATCCCCCTGGTCCAGTGGTCTATAGCAGACTCCCACCATGACATCACTCTTGTTGCACACACTGGAAGTATTACCAAATTCTGATTTACTCAGGATAAGACCAAAAGCCTGTTGAGTATTGCTGAAAAAACCTGCCCCCTCTTGTGTCATTGACAGATCCTTAAGGCTATCTGGCATTTTGGTGTTACACAAGTGTAACTTGTGTGTGTAACTTCCACAACAGACTGACAAGCTGCTTAATGTCATGGATCTCACCCACGAAATCATCTCATTCTGTGCCATATGAAAATGATGCCAAAATAGGACCAATAAACAGGGGAAAATGGATGTTTATATATTCTGCTAGAATTAGCAAACCCAACGCAGCTATTGAGCATATCTGTACATTCCGTGTTGTAGAAGAGGGATTTTTTTTTTCCTGACAGGAAGCAATTTTAGGAGGATAATTGGAAGAGAATCCTAGCTGTGCTCTTGTCACTATTGTTAGTCTGCTGCACCATTTTTGCCGTACCAAATCTTTTAAAACCCCATCCAGATTGCGTATTTTATTCTATGTGCTTGCAGTGATTTAGAATTGACTTTAACATAGGCGCCGACTCCATGGGTGCTCCAGGGCTGGAGAACCCACCTTCAAAAATTAGTGGGTGCTCTGCACCCACCAGCAGCCAAGCTCCCCTCACCCCCTGCCCCACCTCCTCCTTCCCTGAGCGCACCGTGTCCCTGCTCCTCTGCCTACCTCCCAGTGCTTCCCACCTGGCCACCACCAAACAGCTGTTTGGTAGCATTAGCACGTTCCAGGAGAGACGGGGAGGAGCGGGAACACGGCTTGCTCAGGGGAAGAGGTGGGGCTGGGGCGGGGATTTGGGGAAGGGGTTGGAATAGGGCAGGGAGGGGGTGGAGTTGGGGTGTGGACTTCTGGGAAGGGGTTGGAATGGGGGCGGGGTAGGGGCAGGGCCTTGTGGAAGGGGTGGAGTGGGGGCGGGACTGGAGGCAGAGGTGGGGTTGAGCACCCATGGGAAAGAGGGAAAGTCAGCACCTATGGACTTTAAATTTCCAAAAATTTGCTAAGACAGTCAAATCAAGTTCACCGATAACAAAAATAGACGTTGTCAAGGTGGCATTGTTTACGCCCATTGATGTAAGAGATTGCTTTATGTATTACCTGTAAGGCAAACTATGACATATAAGGGGCAAAATTCCAGCCCTGTTTAAGCCAGTGGCAAAAAAACCCAACTGAGTTCAATAGGGTTAGGATCTCACACAGACTCATCTGTGAACCCACTACGTACCCATTGCTCACTGTCAGTTAGAATGGCCATCTTTATTTACATATAGTAGTATTGTTTGTATTGTGGTAGCATCTGACAGCTCCTGTCATGGACCAGTACCCCACTATGCTTGGTGCTGTACAAACACAAAACAAATAACAGGTTCTCTGACCCAAAGAACCTACCAAGTAGATTAATTCAGCCAAGATGATTTTCCCGGAGATCTTCTTTCCCATCTTATTTGGAAAATAAAGAATGAAGGCAGCTCCTTCCCCTTTTGAATTTGTTGCTGTTTCCATATTTAATGCCAGTATATCTTTTGTTTTTCATCATTAAATTTGTGTTATAGTTACTTTTTTAGATGAAATGATACCTATGGCGAATATGTGTTATATGCTTTACAGGCCTACGTATTTCAGGTAAGTAGAAACATATGTCACGAGTCTCAACACATTAGAGAGGGAAATATTAAGTCTATAGAAAACAATTTGTAGATATTAAGTAACTTTAATAAATGGATTGAAAATAAAAGATTTCTTCCTAGGGTAAAACCAGCCATGTTAGGCATAAGTATCTTTATCTATAAATAATAACTCAAACTAACATATTTATGTTTGCAAGATGACTATCACTGACTGAACTGCTCTTGAGCTACTGGGAACTGAGACCTATCAGCTACCTTCAATTCCTTTGATCACAAGATGTTATTGACTTGTCTATGGACTGTGACAGGTGTCGAGAGGCTGTTCTTAGGCAACTGAATTCCTTCACTGATGAGTGCATGGTGTTTGGCAGTACTCATAATCTCTTATGGTGCTCACAGATGGGGTTGCACATGGTTCCATCTCCTCTTCCCTTCTGTAAAATGCATGTATGGGGTGTTGGAAATGCATGTAGATGAGACTCATGTGTTACACTGTGTTCAGCAGACTTCTAATGCCAAGATCGATATTTCTATCTCACCCAGACAGTGTTACTGAGAACTCCTCCTAATGTTTGGATATAGATAAGAGTGAGTTGCCTTGAAGCTCAGGTTGCATAAGACTAGTGAGCTGCTAGTATTAGAGCTAGGCTCAAACATATCGTCTCCGTTCCAACCAGAAATTGGTACAAAAGCTACGGTGTCTGGGTTGTAGCCAATTTTCTTAATGTAAGTGCTGACTTCTTTGACAATTTCGTCATATCTCTTCTGGCTGTTCGGTGCCTCAGTAGAATCCATCTTGTTCACACCAACGATCAGCTGTTTTATACCCAGTGTGTAGGCCAGAAGGGCATGTTCACGAGTCTGCCCATTCTTTGAGATACCAGCTTCAAACTCACCAACACCGGCAGCAACAATAAGGACAGCACAGTCAGCTTGGGAGGTGCCAGTAATCATGTTTTTGATGAAATCTCTGTGTCCAGGAGCATCAGTGATGGTGACATAGTATTTGCTTGTTTCAAATTTCCACAAAGAAATGTCAATTGTGATACCACGCTCACGCTTAGCCTTCAACTTGTCCAAAACCCAGGCATATTTGAAGGAACCTCTGCCCATCTCTGCAGCTTCCTTCTTGAACTTCTCGATGGTCCTCTTGTCGATGCCCCCGCACTTGTAGATGAGGTGCCCGGTGGTGGTGGACTTGCCGGAGTCGACATGGCCGATGACAACGATGTTGATGTGGGTTTTCTCCTTGCCCATGATGGGTGAGCTGCTAGCAAGTTGTGAGAAGCATTTATAACATGGAGAGGATCAGGTTTATCTATCTACGGGTGTTCTACTACAACAACCAAAGTATCTGCCATCTGAGCTTTCTGAGAGTGGCCAAGATCAGGCTGAGATGAGTTTCTGACAGGAGCACGTTCCAAAGGGTGAATGCCTAGCACCAGGAAGAGCTTGATTTGAAAACCCTCAAGTCTTACCCTTGAAGGCATTTAGCTTAAATGTTCCAGATGATGACTTTCAAGAAATGGGAGGGATGTTTGAGCACCAAGGTATTGATGATCATGAGGAACACTAAAAGGGAGGCAAGGGAGCAGTAATGGGGGGCTGGCTCATGGCGGAGATGCCCTGAAATTTGCCCTGAAGGAACCAGATTTCCCTATAAATCATCAGGCTTTACATGCCTAAATATGCCCCTAACCTCATTCATCCCTGTGAAAATTCACTTGAAAAGGTGACTACAGTAGCAATTCCAGGTGTCCATAGACCTGGGGTTTTCACAATAGTTTCCCATGGGATAGGAGGACTTGGTCAATAAATTTTAAATCTGGAAAAATTATTGCCTTATTGTTAATCAGATCTGTGGAAAATATAAGTTCTCAATTCTCTCAGGTTCGTATGAGCTTAATATGCTCATTTCATTTCTATATCATAAATAAGAGTCCAATCTTGCAGTACTGACTCACATGGCTGATGTAACTGAAACTACTTGCATGAGTAAGGAGCATTCATGGGTTGAGTAAAGGCTGCAGGACTAGGCTCTAAATCACCAAAGATTAATAACTGGCATATTCTTGTTATATGCCACAGAAAACAGGAACTAAAGTATTCACGATGACTAAAAAAAAAAAGACTTTCCACATACTATGGTATGTTTTCCTTTGGATGTACCTGCTTAATACATTCAAAATGTCAAGATTTTTGTATAATGTATTTCTCTTTTTAGTATTGCTTTCTGAAATGTATTAGATTGCCAAGTTTATTATCTTCAGTATCAAGTGGGGGATAGGACCAGTTGTTTCTAGGTATAATTGTGAGAGGCACAATATTGCCAGCTTACTAACTCAGCCTTGTTACTTTACAACTATGTTTATTTTGGAAGTGATGTCCTTATTTTAGTATTAGTGCAATTAGCCAAGCAATATCATTTACCTTTGATTAAGGCATTAAGTCTATTTCCAGATATTTAACACTCTTATCTTCTAAAGAGGTAAACAATTGCTTTAATAGAAAATAGAAATGCTAGGGAAGCATGAGCCACAAATCAAATATTCACTCTTCCATACAAAACAAACCTTAGTTTGCCCAGGAAATAGTAGGTGATCTGACTAGTGATCAGTGAACAGCATAGCTCATTTCAGTCCAGTAATGAGATGGAGCTCTGCTCACGTTATTAAAAAAAAAATCCATGGATATTCCACTATCTCATTATTTTCAAATAGAAGTCCTGCAGTCCTTGTCTGGGAAAAGCTACCGTTTAAATCAATACAATGAGACATACGTGTACATTTCAAATATTAATCGTGGGACTGTTTAAGGGCATAGATTGATTATTCTAGATTTTACTAATGCTCCACAAATTGACCATTCTCCCTTCAAATCTGGATAAAATGCAATAATAGGAGAAACTATTGGAAACAACAATCTGACCTGCTTAGTTGGGAATTGGAATTAAACACTACGTTCTTCACTAAGGGTGAAATTCTGGCCCCACAGAAATCAAGGGACAATCTCCCATTGAGTTCAGGGGATTCAGGATTTTACCCTAAGTTTCTGTGTTTATATTTTTTCCCTAATGGCAGTCTGGATTAACAAAGTGGATAGTTGGTGCAATTCATTTGTCCCTGCTATAGATAACTAATCAACAAAGGTCGAAATTGTACTGAGCATGAAGAAATTAACCATTTTTTCTATGTATTTTTTTATCTCTGATTTAATCTATCTAAATATATTTAACCCCCATCACCATAGTATTTTTTATGATATGCATGTCTCTGAGTTACATATATGAGACAGACACATTCTGAGATCAGAATTTCAAATAAACTGTGCAGGGTGAAGAGAGGAATTTTAGGAATCTTTTAAGTCTACTATGGACAATCTCCATGCATATCTAATTTACCTTTTCAGTGCTACTTGTGTGCTACATTAATAAAAAATCACAAATGCTTACACATTTAGACTCCTTTATAGAATATGTTCAATGTATTAACCATTTTCCATTAATGGTGGAGAATTCTCGCTTCCTCAGGTACAGCCTCATTATAGTTGTATGTATAAATTTACTTTCCACTTCAAACAATGACTTCAGACATGGTGCAATACGATCAAAATATCTTTAATTATTTTTGGATGACTACATGAACTCCAGTCATGTTTTTCAACATTTATAGAGAAGCAGCAAATTTTACCCATTAGCAGTGAAAAGATGCCATAAACAATAGTTTGCACTCCAAAAAGGAATTTTATTTGTAGTACTAGGGAATCTGAATTCCAAACTAAAAATAATAATAAGGTGAATATTTCAGCAAATGAATTTAGCCACAGACACCTGGTTTTGAAGCACAGAACCACCTGTGCTGTGTTAAACATGAGAGGAAGGAAGTACAGTATATAAGGTAAAAAGTACAGGGTGAGGTAATGTGATGTGTCCCTTAGGTCAAACAAGAGGCTGTTTGTAAATGACCCTTTCCGAGGCAGACATATGACTTCCCAAGATTGTAGCATTCTACAAAGGGATGCATAAATAGCAGTTGTTCACAGCAAGGGTTATACTATATGGCTATTAGAGTGAATAGAAGCAACTCAATTCTTGCCAATGACAGGAAATAAGGTCAAGTAAAGATAACAGGTCTTTGAATTAGAGGTTTTCAAAATATTAGTCTTAGGCCTTCACTGTGGAATTGAATGAGTGGTTCTCTTCAAAATATCAAAATATCCTGAAATGCACTTCTTACTAGAGAAACAAACAATATGAAGTAGAACAACCATCGTATTTTATACCAACTAGTAACTCGCTTTGCTAACTCCAGAAGGCAATGCCCATATAAATAGCAGTGTTGCCAGTCGGAATGTAAATAACTTTAATAGTGCAGCTGAGGTTACACATGCAAACCATAAATGGTTGGGTTTTGGACACTGTCATTTACTGTATCTTCATATCTCTTCATATTTTAAGGGCCTTCTTTATTTCCATTCTAGGTGTTTCAACTGAATATTACATTTGGACTATCTCTATAGAAATAAGAAAAGGAGTACTTGTGGCACCTTAGAGACTAACAAATTTATTTGAGCATAAGCTTTCGTGAGCTACAGCCAATGAAGTTGTAACTTGTTAGTCTCTAAGGTGCCACAAGTACTCCTTTTCTTTTTGCAAATACAGACTAACACGGCTGCTACTCTGAAACCTGTCTATAGAAATAGAGGCAAGAAATCATGAAGAATACCAATGTCTTATTATACATTAGGATTATTATTGGACATAATTAAATGTCTGAGAAAATAGTATATTTGTATAACAAAAGGTTGTTGAACACCAAACTTTAATGTAGACTGTATCCCCTTGGGGTTTTTTAAGTTTAATGCACCCCCCGGATTACTGGAAGCTCCTTAGGGCACGGTAGATTGCGCCTTCCTATTTGGAGTCTGATAATGTAAAGGCTATATTCACAGTTGTAAACTGGTTCAGAGCACATTATGTATCAGATTTGCCTACCCACTTTCAGATGTCACTAGCTTCAACTGGCTATGATGATAATGCTTGAAAATATAAGAATTTAAATGAGCCATCATGATTTGTTAGTTAGATAATTAGAGATTTTAAAAAATGATCTCCTCTTGAGCGGTTACAATTTTTTGTCATCTCTCAAATCCTTTAAAGATTTATTTTCCTGTCAGTCATTTTTTTGAAAATGCTAATATAAACAAGCATATGTAAAAAGAAAAGGAGTTCTTGTGGCACCTTAGAGACTAACAAATTTATTTGAGCATAAGCCTTCGTGAGCTACAGCTCAGCTCACTTCATCGGATGAAGTGAGCTGAGCTGTAGCTCACGAAAGCTTATGCTCAAATAAATTTGTTAGTCTCTAAGGTGCCATAAGTACTCCTTTTCTTTTTGCGAATACAGACTAACACGGCTGCTACTCTGAAACCAAGCATATGTAAGTAAACAACAAGAATGAAATTTTGATACTAGTAAGTGCTCATGCTTGGGCACTGCAAAAAGTACCAGTAGGTGACCCTACATATCACCTGCTGCATAAGGGGGTGAATTAAACATGATATGGTATGCTCTCTTTTGTTATCTATTTTAACTCTATGTTCTTACTTTAATTGGTTTCAATGTCTGTTTAATTCTTTTTTTTTTGATTTAATATAGTTGTTAGTTGACAATGAGGATACTTGCAAAACTAAGAAAAAATGCAACATACTGTATTTTCTTATTGTCTTCTAATAGACAAAAGGCTTCCATGAATTTTTTGTTGACTTATAAAATGAAACGTAATCAAAACTAAGTTAAATTTTAAATTATTTGTTACATATGGCATACAGATATATTAAATGAGTAACTTTGGTATATTGTGCTATATATAAAATTTAATCTTGCACAATAAAATTATTTTTTCAGCAAAATTATTATATACTTAAATAATTTAGCCACATGATCCTTCATGCTCAGTTAATAAGTCCGTGGGGTATAAGATATACACTGTATGTTTTGTTCTATTGTGTGTATATATTTGTAGTTTTTGTGAAATATGTAATATAAGGAATAATACATTATTTTTTAAAAAAGAAGAGAATGTAAGTTCTTGTGTCTCATTTAGCAAGAGAGGGTCAAAGTGTTGGCATCTACTTGATGGCCATTAACATGTGTTAGGTGCCCCAGAAAAGAGATTTAAACATCCTTTCATATTATCACTTAATCATAGGCAATTTCCTTGATGCAGGAGTTTCATACCTTTCAAGGGGATGTCAAAATGACCCATCTAAATAGATCAGCTGCAAGACAAGAGGAAAAAAGTTCACACACATGTGTTTTCTTTGCGACACTCTAGCATCTTCTTTTAAAAGGATGAAAAGTACATTCCCACTTGAAGTTTTGCATTTCAGTGAAAATGTCTTGCCCTTTACTTTTTATGTCTTATTCACCACTACAATACAATTTATGTTATCATGGTCATACAAGAGCAAAATATTTGTTAACAGTGGAAGTATTGTGTCTGGGCATCAGAAGTCTGGGATATCAATTTATGATTGTTAAAAATAGAAAAGCGATATTGATATTATAACTATATGGAATATTGCAGTTTATAGAATTTATCTGTAATATGGAAGAGATGTAATATGAAATGAACTCTGTTTTAAAGGTAGCTGCCATAGAAGCATGATATATAAGAAACCCTGTATCTGATTTTTTTTAAATCCACACATAACTTTTTAATTAATGGGAACTGACTTTCTGCAGAAATAATCACATTTTAAAAACCCATCTAATTCAGACCTGATCTGGAGAAATGAAAACTATTCCTTTTTTTTAGACTGATTAGCAAGTAAAAAAAAAAGAAAAAAAAAAAGAAAGAAAAAGGAAAGACCCTTCCAAAGCTGCAGACCTGATCACTTTATAAAACTGGAGAGATTTCTTCCAGCTGTCAGTCTCTTCCAGTTATTTTTACATGTTCCAGTCTGTGGCCTTGTGGAGGTAGAATTAAAAAAAGATATATTATGCTTTGGAGGCTGCCAGAGCTCACCAGATCACAGTGTAAAGGTTCACTCTCCATCCTTCTCCTCTCCTCCATCTATGACATCCATGGAGTTTGTAGGAGACTCAGTAATGTCCATAGAAATGGAATTTTTTGTGCTGAATTTGGGCATCTGAGAAGTACAATATGTATTGGGAAATTTCATATTTGTTCACTGTTTAAGGGAATAAACAGTACAATCATGTGTGAAAAGTACCTACCAGAGATTCCCGCCAACTTATGGGCAAGGTCACCATTTTCCTAGCCACAATACATTTGTATACACCAGCTTTTTCCCAAACCAAAAAAGAGTGAGCTTGCCAACAATAATACCTTAGTTATCTCTATCTCAAACTATCCCAAAGTACTTTATAAAGAATATACATACAAATTCAGATGAGCTGCAAAGTTTGGAACCCACTCTAGATCTTCCCTCCGCCCACACCCAAAATCAGGGGTATTGGTTCTCCTCACTGCAGAAATAGTAGCCCACTGTCAAGTTCAGATATAAATAGTGCTCACAAATTCCTCAAAGGCCACGGGAGGGGAGCAGTAGATCTAGCATTCAAGTTCAGCCTTATTTGGCCTAAAATCTCTTGCCCCAAATTAAAATGTCCTCTCTCACAGTCTGGTTCCTTTAGTTTTGTGGTGTGGACCAAAATTTTCCCCAGGATTCTACTTTTGAATTAATTTTTTTAAAAATTAGGATTTTTGTTCTATAGTTTACATAGAATAACAAGTTAGAAATCATGGTATCAATTGTTCAGTTAGAATCTACTTGTACTGATTTTGGATAATGGATTTCTTCAAGTTCATTGCAAATGATGTACAGCTTAATGTTGGGTGTCGAATTATGTTCTAATGGTCCTGTATTTTACCATGTGTGAAAGATTATCTGCCCTTGGTTGGTCTTTTCCTCCACTCTTCATTAATTTTAATAAGTTTAATATTTGGGTCTTTCTACTGTGTGTCAAGTGAGGTCTCTGAGCTACATTTCTCAAGTGGTGTCTTTTTGTTTTTCTTTTTTTCTTGGCTCCTTAATTTTTATTAATAAAATCTAACTGGTGCCATGTTTTCCTATGTAAGGTATCTTTGAGTTATTTTTTATCCTTAAAATATTTTTTCTTAGAGTTGGATATTTCCATTAACTCCTATATCCACTTCATTTTAGTCCAAGGGATGGCATCTTTCCAAGGTCTAAATAATTTTTTTGTAACTCTTAGCACTAAAGTTAAATATTGGTATAGGCTTCTGAGATGTTTTGAAGTTCTCGGTAATTCACTGTACCCAGAGATGGATATATTACAGCAAGACAGGCTGAACTATGTCTCCAGCATGAGTACACATAAATCAGTCATTCTTTGTGCACTGTTCACCACCCAGCTCCTCCCAAGCAGCAGCTTCTGAGATCCCTCTACATCAGGCACATTGAAGGTGTTCCCAGGTTGTGACTCCCATCACCTAGCATCAGAGCACTTTTCAACCTTTAATGTATTTACCCTCGGAAGGCCCCTGTGAGGTATGGAATTGTTGTTATAAAGTATAACTGAGTATGAAAAAACCTAGATAGTTCATGGATGATAGGTCTATCAATGGCTATTAGCCCAGATGGTCAGGGATGCAACCTCTTGTTTGGGGACACTGACATTTGTGATTCTCAGAAGGTGGGAGTGGAAGACAAGGGTGGATCATTCCAGAATTGCCCTGTTCTATACACTCTCCCAGAAGCTCTGGTACTGGCTGCTGTCAGAGACAGGATACTGGGCTAGATGGACCCATGGTCCAACCCAGTACGGCAGTTCTTATGTTATCCAAATTTTATAGATGGAGAAATGAGGCACACAGAGGCTAAGTGACTTGTCCAAGGTCACCCAGAAGTGTGTGATGAAGCAGGTACTTCCTAGGGTACTACGCAAATTACTGGACCATCCTTCTTTGTATAATTAAAAACTGTACAAAGGCATACCATATATAACTTTCAAAAGCAGCATATGAACACCTAGAGTTCTGCACATGCAATTTTGGTTGTCCAGGTTTTTGGGTACCCAAAAATCGTGCTCACAGAAAGTCTTGCAACTTTAGTGCACAGATTTGAGGACCTTTAATTTGTCTAATTTTCACTCTGCACAAGTGCAGTTCCTGCTCTTGTTTTAACCTCATGCTCTTCCTCTACCTACTACAGCAATATTCAAACACAATGGAAAACTCTTTTAGAAAATCTTGGATCTGAACAACAGGAATGATATCTCCCACCTGCCACTGTAAATAAATCATGATCCTGGTTTAGAAAATGGAACCAGATTCCTCATCCCCTCTAGCCTGAGTGATATGAAAGGTGCTCTTCTTTTTCTTTCTCAGACGTTTCTGGTTTCCTATTTTAAGACTTCTCCTCAGTTTTGATTGCAAATACCTTCAACATTGTTCTGGAAATAACTCATACTAAATGCCATCTGCACTGGCAACTGCTGCACCTACTTCTTTGGCCTGTCATTTATTGTGTGAGTATCTCTCTGCCCATTCTCCGTAATCCTCAAACCTACTCCTCATTGTCAGTAGGGCCCAGATCCACAAAGGGTCTTGAGCATCACCAAAGGACATGGAGCATCACAACACCTAACTTTTAGGTGCCTAAAAAAATCACAGGAATAACACTGTGATCCACAAAGCCTGAGTTGAACACCTAGGTTCCCTGTGCAGTGAATGGGGAGAGATAGGTGCCATAGAACACAGTCTGCAAAGTCAGCATGCTAGGTGGGGAGCCAGCCAAGCAAGCCTATGGGAGACACAGAGGAGAGCAATGTGTTCTAAGCTCCGCTCCTCTCTCTTAGATAGTGCCCCAGTCTGGGATTGCAGGGAGGTGCCTATCTCTGCTAGCAATCCAAAAACCAGGGGAAGACAGGTGCTCCTCTAGCTAAACTGCGTTCAGGGCATAATCCAGTAAACCTGCTCAGAGACCGCCTAACTCCACACAAAACAGCAGGGGGATAGGGCCTCCAATATAACCTTTATCCCTGTTAGGGTTATGGCATTCCTCTGGGACATTGGAGATCACTGGTTCAAGTCCCCCCACTATCTGAGGAGAAGAATCTCTCAGGTGAGTGCTCTAACAACTGAGCTCTGAGATATTCTGATGTGGGTGTCCCTCAGTCTCTTCTTTTGAAATTTGTTCCCCTTTAAATTACATGAAAAATTAAATGTTAATTGGACTAGTGAGAATCACCCTGTAGCCTGGGCACTCACCTGAAATGTGTCAGATCCTTGTTCAACTCCTTGCTCATCAGGCAGAGGGGATATTTCAGCTGGTGGTCTCCCACATTCTAGGTGAGTACCCTAGCCACTGGGCTAAGTTTCTTACTTTCTTTCCCCCCCACAGCCCTCTGCTGTTTTGTGTGGATTTAGGTGGCCTCTGAGCCTGGCAACTGAATTGGGCCCTGCATGTGACTTAGATGAAGAAACACCTATCTTCTCTTGGTGTGCGGATTGCTCTGGGGCTTAAGCAGGAGATAAGCAGTCAGGGGCATACAGTGAGGCAGCAGGCAAGAACATAGGTGCTAAGGGAACTTCTACTTCAAAAACTAAGGCACCAATGAGTTTAGGTGCCTAGAGTATTAGGTAGCAGCCAAGTGGGAGTTTGTGGATCAGAGTAGAACCTAAAAATGAGACTTCGGTGCCTAAGCATCTTAATTAAATGCCTGTGAACTTGATATGATGTATTTCACTATTTCTATTCTTTCTGTAGGAAGGAAAAATTAGTATGATGGGCACACACTCATCTCCTACACTGAGATGTTGTTTTTTTAAGGCTAGATTTTCAAGAAGAAGCATGGGGAAAATGTATGCCCAGTTGTGGGACTGCAAACAAATTGCAGACAAATTGACTATAATTGTGCATGCAAAGGTAGACACTCAATTTTTTTGAGCATGAACCAGAAATCCACTGAAAACTTAGTCCTCGATGTCAATTTTGGTTTGGGGAGTGGATTGGGGGCTCCACTGACGTTATGACAAAATGCCAGTTGACATCAACAGGGCCAGGATTTCACCCAAGATGTTTAGATAATTCAGATAAGTTCCCAGACTTTTGTGTAAACTTGTCCAAACTAAAACCAAATGCTTACCATTTTGAAGTTCATCCATTAATTATCTCCTTCCTGTTCTATTACCAGTGGGCAGATTTCTGCTCTATACCTTACTGCAGGATCTAAGTGTTTGTGATTGTTCCCATTCCCCACAGCCCCTTTTGACTACAGATCTTTCATTTTGTTTTATGCAGATTTCAGAGTTACAAAAGCTATATGCAGAACTGAGAACTTGGTTTCATGGATGTCTTTCATAGAATCATAGAATATCAGGGTTGGAAGGGACTTCAGGAGGTCACCTAGTCCAACCCCTGCTCAAAGCAGGACCAATACCCAACTAAATTATCCCAGCCAGGGCTTTATGAAGCCTGACCTTAAAAACCTCAAAAGAAGAAGATTCCACCACCTCCCTAGGTAACACATTCCAGTGCTTCACCACCCTCCTAGTGAAAAAGTTTTTCCTAACATCCAACCTAAACATCCCCCACTGCAACTTGAGACCATTGCTCCTTGTTCTGTCATCTGCTACCACTGAGAACAGTCTAGATCCATCCTCTTTGGAACCCCCTTTCAGGTAGTTGAAAGCACCTATCAAATCCCCCCTCACTCTTCCCTTCTGCAGACTAAACAATCCCAGTTCCCTCAGCCTCTCCTCATAAGTCATGTGTTTTAGTCCCCTAATCATTTTTGTTGCCCTCCGCTGGACGCTTTCCAGTTTTTCCACATCCTTCTTGTAATGTGGGGCCCAAAACTGGACACAGCACTCCAGATGAGGCCTCACCAATGTCAAATAGAGGGGAATGATCACGTCCCTCGATCTGCTGGCAATGCCCCTACTTATACATCCTAAAATGCCGTTAGCCTTCTTGGCAACAAGGGCACACTGTTGACTCATTTCCAGCTTCTAGTCCACTGTAACCCACAGGTCCTTTTGTCCACTGTAACCCCAGAACTGCTGCCTAGCCATGCAGTCCCTAGTCTGTAGCAATGCATGGGATTCTTCCGTCCTAAGTGCAGGACTCTGCACTTGTCCTTGTTGAATCTCATCAGATTTCTTTTGGCCCAATCCTCTAATTTGTCTAGGTCCCTCTGTATCCTATCCCTACCCTCCAGTGTATCTACCACTCCTTCCAGGTTAGCGTCATCTGAAAACTTGCTGAGGGTGCAGTTCATGCCATCCTCCAGATCATTAATGAAGATATTGAACAAAACCAGCCCCAGGACCGATCCTTGGGGCACTCCGCTTGATTCCAGCTGCCAACTAGACATGGAGCCATTGATCACTACCCGTTGAGCCCGTCAATCTAGCCAGCTTTCTATCCACCTTATAGTCCATTCATCCAGCCCATACTACTTTAACTTCCTGGCAAGAATACTGTGGGAGACTATACCAAAAGCTTTGCTAAAGTCAAGGAATAACTGCTTTCCCCTCATCCACAGAGCCAGTTATCTCGTCGTAGAAGGCAATTAGATTAATCAGGCATGATTTGCCCTTGGTGAATCCATGCTGACTGTTCCTGATCCCTTTCCTCTCGTCTAAGTGCTTCAGAACTGATTCCTTGAGGACCTGCTCCATGACTGAGATGAGGCTGACTGGCCTGTAGTTCCCCGGATCCTCCTTCTTCCCTTTTTTAAAGATGGGTACTATATTAGCCTTTTTCCAGTCATCCGGGACCTCCCTGGATTGCCATGAGTTTTCAAAGATAATGGCCAATGGCTCTGCAATCACATCCGCCAACTCCTTTAGCACTCTCGAATGCAGCGCATCTGGCCTCATGGACTTGTGCTCGTCCAGATTTTCTAAATAGTCCTGAACCACTTCTTTCTCCATAGAGAGCTGATCTCCTCCTCCCCATGCTGTGCTGCCCAGTGCAGCAGTCTGGGAGCTGACCTTGTTCGTGAAGACAGAGGCAAAAAAGCATTGAGTACATTCGCTTTTTCCACATCCTCTGTCACTAGGTTGCCTCCCTCATTCAGTAAGAGGCCCACACTTTCCTTGACTTTCTTGTTGCTAACATACCTGAAGAAACCCTTCTTGTTACTCTTATCATCTCTTGCTAGCTGCAACTCCAGGTGTGATTTGACCTTCGTGATTTCACTTTGGTTCCTTAGAGAGCATTCTGATGTGGCTCCACTAAGTTCTTCATCCTCACGGGAAAATTTCTTGCCCTCTTAGCAATCCTCTTTCTTGTCTGTTTTGACTGTAGGAGTTTTGTGTGATCTTACCTGTGTACCAGTATGCATTTTTGTTGTACTCTACTTTTAACATGTGTTTTTACTCAGTCATTCCCACACTTCCTGGTCTGCACTGTCTTCTTGAACAGAGTTTTATATCATGACAGTAATGGTGGGTAGCTGAGGAAGTTCATCCATCACCAGTGAGTGATAGTATGAAGTCATCCCTATTAGTGGTATCTTCTGAATGTACAATATTTCTGAAAGGCAATAGATCTCTCTACAGGTAAGAGGGGCATCTGGGGAATACCAGCAAGCACCTTGCATGACACACATTCTATCATACACTCTATCATACACTTATCAACTTTAATTCAATAGAAAACATTGCCAGACCAGGGAGCAACGTATACATTTATGATGAACTTACTATTTTTATGCCTAACAGCATTGGAGACAGGGTTAAAGAGCTGTTTATGTAATTGGCACTGAAACACTGCCAAGGTTAGTGTTTGTATGGCTTATTGACATTTCAATGCCAGTAGTGCAAGAAAACTTGCCCGGGGCCTAGGTAGAGTGTTGTCTGATGGAATTGCTTAATGCAAATGAAGGATGTACTGTAAAACACTGGATGCTAGAAAGTATCTAATCATTTTGGATAAGAACCACTCCTTCCACATTTTGACTTCATTTAAGTACAGGCCATGGCAGGACAACAGCGATGGTTTCACTTTGTCCTGTGACTTTATACTTCAAGAAATTTTTCTTTGTAAATATTGTATAAGGTCTATCTATATTTTACAAGGATATTCTTCTAATTAACTTTTTTTTCTGGTAGAGTCCTCAAAAGCTGTCACTTCCATCATGAGCTCATTTAAAACCTATTAATGAGACTATACATATATTAATAGTCTAATATACAATGCATCTAGAGCTATTTAATGGGTAAACAGCAAAGAACATTAAAACTGCTCTGTGTAATAAATAAAAAAGGGGAGTAGAAACTGTTTTGTGAATTGTCACATACAAACTACTCTAAACATCTCATCTGCTTTCTGGCACTAACTCAGCTGAGACCTAGCTACCATGTAAAAAACAGATTAAATTAACATCCATCAAGGTGAAAGATAATTATTGCTTGTGTCAGACAACACCTGTTTTTGCTGCATTCCTCAACTCCGTTAAACTAGAGACATGCTGAAACTTTCCACTGAATTTTACATTTGACACTTGCCGTAGGCAGTTGTGTCTGTGGAACACCTTCACCTTTGGCTTTGTTTACATTTTTGGGGTAGCTTAAAAATATTCAAATGTTGAACATAACTTTGAAAATCAAAGAGACATTCCAACAGCAAAGTATGTAAATACAATAAATAAGCATTTGTTAGAAAAAGCATTTGCAGTGATTGAAAACTGTAGCAATTGAGAAGTCTTTTGTAGAAGGCTTTTATTTAGGGCTGAATCCTGCCCATCTTACTCATGTGAGTAGGCCTACTGTCTTTAGAGGGGCAGCTCACAAGAATAAAGCAAGTAAGATTTGCCCCTTTGGGCAAAATTCTATCCTCAATTATACCCCATCCAATCCTATTGTCTTTAATGAGACTGCATGAGTCATAAAGGAAGGCCGAATTGGACCTTAGTTTGTAAATTGAGCTGCATTTTGTGTACACAAAGCTTCTTGCTTTGGTTGGGTCAGACAGCTTAGACATAATGGATAAAAATGCATACTATTCCCTGAAAAGGAATGATGTATATGAATGCTATGGATTTCATACAGCAGCCGATGGAAACCTTTGATGGTTTCTTTACAGACATGAGATTAAATGATTAGTTCTGTGATTGTGGGGTCAAACAAGGTCCTTTTGATAAGAGATCAGGAAGTCTATGCTGTAAACAGAAAAAATGTTGAGAGCTTTTACTTAGTCAGTGTCTACTTTGCAAGATACAATTAAAATCTGTTAGGCTAGCACATTAAGGGCCTGATCCAAAGCCCGCTGAAAGCAAAAGCAGACTTTCTAATGACTTCAATGGATTTTAGATCCTGCCTCATAGAAAAGCATTGTGCAACCTTTGAGGTAGATTATGCAAAAGTCTCACCCATAAATGAGGTAGAACAAGGAAAATGTTTTTTACGAGGGGAAAGATAGACAACATGCTGCACACAGAGCTGAGGCAGACAGAGAATGGAGCTGGGAAGGATTGCAAATGGTGTGGCATGGAACATCCCATTAAAAGAAAAACAACCCACCACATGGTAAAATACGTTCAAAAGGTAAATGAAAATTTCCCTCTGCAGAAATGTGCTTCCCAGGAGAGGAACGCTGAGGTCACAGATGTGCTGTTTATTGGGGCAATAGATCCAGAGACAGCACAGCATGCTTCATTGCAAAAGGAGTCAGCAGTTAACAGTGATTGGTACTGTCTGTTTTTAAGGACATAGTACTTCTAACAAAGTGGATGCAGGACTGAAAACAAACACAATCAGATGGGGAGATGTGAAAGAGCTAAAATGGGTAAACCAAAGGTCTTAAAGAAACAGGAACTACTGCAAACTTGTTTAGGAAGCTGAGACACAGGTACTGTACTATGTAGACATGGCTCTTTGTGAAATCACTTCATGGGAAAGAATCTCTGTTGGTGCAATCCTGGTCTGTGAAATACTCAGGGCCGGCTCTACAGGTTTGGCCGCCCCGAGCAGTGAAAAAAACTGCTGCTGCGGACGGCAAAAGGAAGAAGCTGCCACAGATTTGCTGTATCATGCAAGAGTGACATGATCTGTAGGCAAATTATGCTGCAGAAGCAGCAGTGGTACTGGACTGGACACAGGTTTCCTTATAGGTTTGAAGAGAGTGAAATGTTACCCTTTACATATAGCGTTCACTTGAAAGACCCAATTTATTCAGTAATATATGCCCTGAAACAAAAAGAACAGGAGTACTTGTGGCACCTTAGAGACTAACAAATTTATTTGAGCATAAGCTTTTGTGAGCTACAGGTCACTTCATTGGATGCAAGTAGCAATACCGAGAGGGTTATTAAAGGAAGAGTAAACAAACTAAAACCAACGGAAGAGCTCAAAGACTAGGTAAACTCAATGGGGTGTGTAACCAAGAACTTCATGGGAAACTCAGAATGTGCATGGATCCCAAAATTCTCAATGAGATTCTAATGCAGGAGCGACATCAGATACTGATAATGGAAGAAACAACTGGTGAGAGGACCAGGATAAGTATTTTACAGAACTGTATGCATCACATGGATTGTAGCAGCTGCAATTAGATGACAAAACTGCTAAGATACATATATTTCACACATCCTTTGGCAACTTTCAACAGTGCTAAATTCATCTACAGATATTTTCCATCACTAGACTATATATTCAGAGGAGTGGGTAGGGCCCAAATCTACATTGATAATATGGTTAGTTGGGGCAAGGCCTCCAGAAAGCATGATTCCAGCGTGTAAATAAAGAGAATGCTTTGGAGACAAAGCATCAATATGGGCTGAAGTCAGAGGAGAAAGCTGCCAGTTTGCTGAGCAAAAACATACCTTCTTTGCAGCTATATTAACTATTGTATTATACTATATAAAAGCTGTACAGGAAATGCCAAAATGAGATGATTAAAAAAATATCCTTTGCTTTCAGTATGATAAAATACATGGACATGCTTGTATGTAAGTTGACTAGCTACTGAAGGTGGTGGTGGGCGTCTTTAATTTTTTTAAATTATTAATTCCTGTGCTTTTAAATATATATGTGCTTAAGGCATGAGCCAGATGCAACAAAATTTTAATTTTTTTAAAAAGGCATCTTTAATGACTACAGAAATACAGTAAGTTCCATTGGGGGTGAAGTCAAAGGGGAAGAAACAGAGAATGAATAGCCTCTCTGTAATGGGAAGAACTATTTATTGTTGAGAAACTATTATTCAATCATTGATAGACTATTCAAATACCTCTGAGTACAATTCTAACAACCATGCTATCAATTGCCAAATGGAAAAAACCCAATACTCTGGTCACGTACTAAAACAGCCTTTGTCGTTGAGTTTATAATCATCTTTTGAGTAGAATGGCATGTCTAAATTTCTGCATGTGTTGACCCTCAGTCCTACGTAATAATGTCAGAGTTTGGTAAGAACCCACAGAGGAATAGCATGCATCCTCTCAAAACCTAAGAGGCGCAACAGCCAATTGCAGGGGACTGTAGAAGATGGCATGGGTACAGCCAGGGTCTGATGGTAACCTAGATGGCCCTAAGGAACTGGAGGACATGAAACAGACACACCACTGAAATACTAGAGAACAAGAGTCACAGAATCAAAGAGGTCATGATGCACTATGGAAGTTTCAACTGACTGAATTCATGACATCATATGCTCATGTGGATGTTAACTTTGGACACTGGTACCCTAAACCTATGGATAATTTAATATAATCCTAAATGTTGTCTCCCAAAGGAAAAAAATACTTTGCCCTTACAACTACTCTTGAGGTTTCTATAATGTCGGAAGCTGCAGACAATAAAGGGAAGTGGTGTGTCTTCCATACTCAAAGGCAGAAAACAATAAGTATCCATGAGTGCCTGAGAGAGACAGAGCCCAGTGGGTTGTGTAGACCAGTTTCCCCATCTGGCAAACGTTTTCAAGGTTTTAACATTTTTTCCCCCTCCCGAATCAGGTTGAAAACTCAATCTCAAATTTGCATGAACCGAGACTCAAAAAAATGTTTTGAAGTGGATCTATCACAATGTTTGTTTTCAGAGTTTCAAAATGTTTTTTGTTTTGATTTTGACTTTTTAAAATCATTTTAAAAAATAAGCTAACTACAATTGTGAAATATTTCAAATGGGAAAAACAAAACATTTATTGTTTCATTTCCAGAACTTTTTTCAATTATTTTTCAAACTAGGGGGTTTGTTGAAACCAACCCTTCCCGATCAACCATTTATTTCGGTGAACCAGAATTTCCTTATAGTAAAAGGTGCAGTACATCAAACACATAATCATAACAGGTCAGGAACATTTACATAGCTACATATACCACAATCTGTGTTTGTTTCTTAGGCTTTATTGTTTGACTGCTGACACCTCATTACAGAATTAATCAGGTAAGTGGCAAACCACCCCTATTCCCCTATCAGTTTCTAAGTTTCCCCTCATACAACTCCTGTGTGAAAGATACATTGATCAACACAGAAAGCTAACCAACCATCTTAGGTCTTGATTTGATTGATACTTATGTAATAGGTTGCCAATACTAATCCTACAATACATTAGAGAGAGATGGGAGAGCAGGGCCTAAAAGTCAAGGATCAACATCCTAAACCTCACAAAGGATTCAGTGTTTCAATCTGGGAATGGCTTTGCTATACTGTTCTAAACCTCTGAGAGGAATTACAAGAAGATCTGGAGAATCAAACCCATCATGGTCATCCCTTATCTGTGAGTGACAAGGCATCAGCTGCCTTAGGGTTCCTGGCAACAAAATCCTTCCAAGCCACCATTCAAGCCCAGGTATCTCTCCCTGATCTTGAGATGGGGGCCAGAGGTTACTTTCTCTGTCTTCAGCTAGGACAAGACCTCCCAGCCCTCATCCCAAAGAAGCTGCCTAATTGCTCCGACTCTGTAGAAGGAAAAGGGAAGCCTCTCTCTTGCACTGCAGCAGTCTTGGTTTAAAAGTGAAAGTGAAGTTCATGAAGGACCCTCAAGGACTTCTTAGAAATCATACACTAGGAAGTTCGGTGCCTTACGGAAAGTGAGTCAGGTCACTTGCTGTAACTCCCAGATCACCCTTGGAATATGTGTGGGGAGCAGAACAGTGGCAGTGGTCTTGCTTAGCCATTTCTCAAAGACAGAAGTTGAAGGAGCAGCAAGAAAAATTCACCTTAGGGCCCAGAGAGAGAACACCAGTAACATGGCTGAGCTTATTGAGAGAAACAGGGAAGGGGGCCGGACGGGATAAAGGCTGGTTGCAGGGAGGATGCTCCACAGATTCGCAGATGTCCCCACTGTGCAAATGACCTTTTCCCTCAACTTTCAAAAACCTATTAAACCTCAAATCCTGGCTCTGTTGGAGTGGGTATGTGGTTCTACACAAATATTTCGTCCAGCTCTTTTTGTTTATTTCCATGTTCTGATGTCAGTCTCAAGTCCTGGGTGATTCACTCCCCCACCCCCCATGAAATAAATGAGCCCTCATCTTCACCTTCCTGGAGAAAAACAAAGACTGGAAAAAAAATGATATGCATCATACAAATGTAAATGGCCAGGAATGTCTAGCATTACATAAGGAGATGGAATGGATCTATCTGTTTTCCCCACTGAAGGTAAGGAGATTTATCATGCAGCTCCTGGGGCATGAATTCAACTATCTCATGAGGCTATAGGAGACTGCAATAAATTATCCAGATGTTTGCAGATCTCTGATAACAAAAATATAAATATCTGAGTATACAAAATGTATCTTGCTTTAGCATATGCCCCTAAAGGGAAATGTACAACAGGCCCTTGTCCTTCAGGTGATTGGGAAGTCATTCGCCACCACCTTTTTTCTAGTATTTTACCATATTATGGAGCAGCAGTAGTTACTGTACATTTAAGATGAAGCTAGGTTCCCCATCTTACGTTTGATTATTTTCAGGCCAACTTCTCTCAAAGAAAACCACCTTCCTGAAATTCCACCAGCCATATCTCATCCTAACAGATTTTTTCTTGGAGTTTGCCTAAAATTAGTGCAGTATGATGGGTGGAAGTGGGGAAAGAGGGATAGATTGGGGGGCAGAAGACACCTAATTAGGTGTAGCACCAGGGACTCAGGAATACATGCTAGTGGAAATCTGCTTGCACATAAACTTGAGCCCCAGCATGTAACACCGTACACACAGCATGTCAAATAAATACCTCTTTTCTGCAATTCAGCTTGTGTGCTGCATCACTAATTGCTAATGAAGTGACTCATAAAGAAGTCTTATAGTATTTCAATTTCTCTGTTAACTTGTTCAAAAATGCCCTGGGTTGTTGTTGTTTTTTGGGGGGGAGACAAAAGGGGGTTCTCATGACTCCTAAATGGCTTGACTTATAAGCTCCAACTTTGTTTTATTGATCTTGCTGAGATAGTCCATTTATTTACTTGTTTATTTAGGAGTGGGCGTAGAAGGGTTGTAGAAGCAAATTACGAAGATATTGTGTACTTACTAAAAGGTTTGTGAAGTGGTGTATGTATCCCAAACTAAGATGTGAGAAAGGTATTAATTGAGTGCTTGTTAGAGCAAAGATATAAATAGTTTGTATAGGAAGGTTAGAAGAGGACCCCTCAGGGGAAGAGGAAGCTGTTGCTCCACCTTCCACCTCCAGCCAAGTAAGGAAAGGGTCAGGAAACTCCTGTGCCCAAACAAAGAAACAAATGTAGTTAACCCCACTAGGAGGGGTCCCTGAGTGCTGTGGGACACCTACTCTCTCCTCAGGTATTTAGTAGCATGTCAAGTGTACCATGACTCAGAGGGAAGTGTTGAAGCTGCTTTAGTTGCTAGGCTCTATAGGCTGTAGCACCTAGTTGTCCCCAGTATGGATTCAGACACATGGCTCAAAGAAGATGATAGTTCACTATGGCTGGCAGTAAAGGTTGCAAATATCCTAGACTCAAGGCTTTATGTAGTTACATTTAACAATAGCAGGGGTATTATCTAGGTTGGCTTCTTAAGGGTATCTATAAGATGTTTAGAGCTCCTCAGGCCTAGTATCTGGAGGGTGATCCTTTTAGTTCGCTTCTCTGTTAGAGTTAGAGGTAATTAGGGATCCTGGCTGAAGCCAGAGTCCATTTCTGTGGTACATCTTACTGAGGGCCTCTCTACGCTATAATGTTGCACAAATACAGCAGCTCCCACCAGCAGGCTGCTGCCTGCCTGCTTCATTAAGTATCTAAATAAGAAGTCAGCTATCCAGTCCCTAAAGCACCATATTTTATAAACTAACTACCCTATCATTTTTCAGAGTAGCAGCCGTGTTAGTCTGTATTCGCAAAAAGAAAAGGAGTACTTGTGGCACCTTAGAGACTAACAAATTTATTAGAGCATAAGCGATGAAGTGAGCTGTAGCTCACGAAAGCTTATGCTCTAATAAATTTTAGTCTCTAAGGTGCCACAAGTACTCCTTTTCTTTTTACCCTATCATTTGAGTACCTTTTGTGAAGTATAGAGTGCCCTCAACTGCCACTGAAGACAATATTAGAAGACTTTAGGACTCTTAATTGCAGGTATAAAGCATTTAGTTGTCTGATTACTTGATTTGCACCTCACATTAGCTGGGTCTGCAACTGACTGTGGGTTCAAAATTAGAGTTCCTGCCTAAAAATCAAGGCTTGTAACTCTCTCTGCATCTGTAAAACCTGTTAATGCACATGATAAGGAATGGAGTGATAGTCTTTGGCAGCAGCCCCAGAAAGTGTAAAGCCTGGTTAATGTAGTGCGAGGAATTCCCTAGTGGGTCAGACCTGTTAACGCTTTGTCTGTGCACATCTGAGGGTCAAAGCGTGTTTCAGTAAATGCAGTGTAAAGCAGACAAACTGGATCAAACCCTTTCCTTTATAATTGATTATAAATGTCTGGTTAAGGATGTGCCATCTCCTCCTTCCCTACATCACCATAGAGGGAAATGGAATAGGGCCTAACAAGGCCTCTATACCATCCCATAATCCTCTTTTCTGCCTTTTTCGTTTGTTTTACATGTGGTTGCAGATCTTTGGTGGGGGAAAGGAGGAGGCCTGGAAGGATGATCATATTCCAAACTCAAGGTTTCTTTCCTGAGAACAACCATGTGAGCTCCTATACTTTCCATGTTTCAGAGTAGCAGCCATGTTAGTCTGTATTCGCAAAAAGAAAAGGAGTACTTGTGGCTACAGCTCACGAAAGCTTATGCTCTAATAAATTTGTTAGTCTCTAAAGTGCCACAAGTACTCCTTTTCTTTTTGCGTATACTTTCCATGCTTTGTCTATAAGTGGTGGCCTTGCAAACCCATTCTCCATACCCAAATTTACAGAGGACAACTGACTTGCTTTCTGTCTTTTTTTGTGTCTTTCAGGGCTGTCCAATGAGCCTGCTACTCTGACCCGCTGAGGGAGAATCTTCTCAGGATGAGTGGCTGGCTCCATCATTGTAGAGCAAACCATCTCATTAACATATCTCCAATGGGTCCTGTTACGCTAAAATTTAAGAGGCACCAGAGGGAGAAATTCCTTTCTCTAACTCTGCAACTGCAAGAAGTTCTAATCTCTTGGGAATGGATGAAGGGAGAGAGGATCTTAGAAACAAAACCTAGTAAAAAAAAATAAGTAGGTTTTAAAAAATGCAAACATAGAAATGCTCTTTGGTATTAGCAAGATGACAGCTTTACTAAGAAGGGGAAAATCCTGGCTTATGTCCTTAAACTGCTTAAGCATTTTCTGGAATCCACAAACTATCTTGACATCACACTCCAGCTAAATAAAAGCAAAAAATAACTTACAATCCTCATTAGTTTATGTAATAGTCTGGGGATGGTGCTACTATGCTATTTTACTAGTGACTATCACTGCTGAATGTGATTAATCTAATCCTAGCTCAAGTCCAGTTATTTTACTATCTAAGAATGATTATTAGATTATTTTTTAAACTTTTGTGTGTGTGGAGGGAAAATGAACTATTCCATTCTTAGTTGGGGTACTGATTTGTATACTATATGATTGACTTCTCAAATGATGCTTCTTTAGGAATAAAAACTATTTTAGTGCTTCAACAGCAATACTTTAAAGTCCACTTTTTTTTAGGAGCATTTGAATCACTGCATGTCAAGTGACAAATACTTCTTATCTCATCAAAGATTCTTATCGCCTATACTTGCTAGTGAGTTAAGAAACAGGTCATGAACTTGAATTGAAGTATATCTAATAAGGTCATAATAACAACGTAAAAAACCGTTGTAATGCTGCAGTAGTTTTACGGAGTTGAGCAGGAAGAGATACAATAAGGAAGAAGTGGAGATACTAACAAATGTGCCACTTTTGCTATTGAATCTTTAATCACCGTAGGGAGGAGAGCAGTGACCACAGTCCTGGTTTGTCATGCTGCGTGGCTATGGTGAACATTCACATACAAACAGGCTGAGCATTGGGGAAAGGAAAGAGACTGCAACAAGAATCTTAAACGTGGTGTTATTAAAGAAATCCCTTTCTAACATAGGTCAGGAAAGCAGATGACAATGCATTTTTTTGGACAATAAACAACCCAACCCTATGTAAAAATTTCCCTCCTCCTCACATGATAAGAAGAATCCCACAGCAACGTAAGAAAACAGAATTGCAATGAAGGGAGTTCAGTGAATTCTGTGTGCACTGGTAAAAAAGTCACTATCTGTGAACTCCCAGCCCTGAAGCATTTGAAATAAGATAGGAAGCTTCAGTCTTGTCACAAATCCTGCTACAACTTGTCCTGGGGAAGCCTTCATAATGGGGTCAGGTAAAGTTCAATGAACTACCATACCAGCACTATTTCAGAAATGCTAAGGTGCTCTTTCCACTGATTTCCCCACTCTCTCTGCCTGTTATTAAACTGGTAGTTTTTACAACATCAATAAAGAACTTTCCTACCCAATTGCCCCAGACAAAGGCCTGAAAGCTAGGTTTAAACTATGAAAACTTTGTGTTAGGTTCATTTAGATTGTTTTGCTGTGTCAAATGCTCACTTGAGTTCAAAAGTTCAGTTGAACCATGAACTTTGTCATTTCACAGCAGGCAGTTCTACAAATATAACCCCAAAGTGAAATAACATACAATATTTAAGGTGCACTTCTTGTTTTGTATAGAATATACTTGGAGCTCTGTTTTCATAAAGTTTTTATTTAATTTTCAAAAAAACTTTAACATATCAAAAGATTGGGGGGAGGGGAGAACAAACACAATTAAACCAAATAATTCCTTGATCCCTGACCTTTTTGGCTTTCAAACCAACACATATTCAGTGACTAATCATTAGTGCACAAGTTAAACCCAGCTAATCTTTTTAATAAATTGTGAAGTCTTCTGTCTCATGGTTTCAGTGATGGCTTTTCTCTCTGTCTGGAACAGTGCAGAATATCAAAACAAATGGCCCATGGCTTTATATATTTGTTTAAAGTTTGAATTAATGTGCTCTAATGATACAGTCTTGAGTTGAGTAGGTTATACAAGCGTATGTGGAGCATATGATGATTAGGAATGAAAATATATTGGGATGCAGTTTTCATCTACTAACTGGATAATAAGTAAATAATAAAAATGCGTGGACAAAGACCAGTTTGTGAAATGCTGTTTTTAAAATGTGGAAATTTACCAGCCTCAAAAGCAAACAGGCAAAATAGATTTTATTAGGTACAATGCAACTACTTTTTGCCATGCATAAACTCCTCCCAGCAGTATTGTCAATTCTTTGTATCAGGAATAAGTAGTATCTGCTCCCTCATTTAAATCTTGAATCTGAGAAAGCACATGTACATGACAGGATTGTCAACCCCAAGCATTCAAAATCTTGGGTTAGTCCTCAAAAAACATAAGATAGGCCTAAAAATCAGGATATATTTTTTTTAAATAATACATTTTAGGGGGGTTTATTTGCTTTATAGTTTTTGAGCCCTTAGGGTTCATGTTTTCAAACTTTTCTCCACAATCATGAAGGCTAGAAATTCATTTTTTGAGATTCTCACATAATCACAGGACTCCAGGAGCAGGGTCTTTAAGAAAAATACCAATAACATGAGACTTGTGATAAAATTGCAAGAATTAGCAATACTGTGTACAAAGTACATGTTGTTTATCACTTCTATAAACAGGTTTCAGAGTAGCAGCCATGTTAGTCTGTATTTGCAAAAAGAAAAGGAGTACTTGTGGCACCTTAGAGACTAACAAATTTATTAGAGCATAAGCTTTCGTGAGCTACAGCTCACTTCATCGGATGCATTTGGTGGAAAAAAAAACAAAAAAAAGCCTTTTTTTTTTCTACCAAATGCATCCGATGAAGTGAGCTGTAGCTCACGAAAGCTTATGCTCTAATAAATTTGTTAGTCTCTAAGGTGCCACAAGTACTTCTATAAACAATCCATTTTAGTGATGGAATTGCTCAAAGCCGTTTTGCTATATTAAGTGATAAGGGCCAGATGTAAATAAAATCCACAGATTAAATGAGAAGAGAGGAGTCCTGTTTTCCGTGGACACCAATGGAAAGGAAAGGAGGAAGTGCCAAGTATGGTGGAGGTCCTCAGTAGTTTTATAGGTTTAGTAATACCCAGAGGTAATTTTTTCAAGGAGAGTCTCTCAAAGGTTAAGCGAAGTACTTTAAGTGAAGAAATACTCATTACATGTAATAGTTTGTTGCATGGCTTGCCTGCTATTTAGCACCTCCACATAGTCATGCTGTGGGCTATTATGGTACCTCTGCCCACAGCACCATTTACAACCATTTAGTATTCCAGAACTCCTGAAAGAGACAACGCTTGGTACCCAGCTCTGTTACTCAAGCAGGAGCGTTTAGCTAACTTCTAAATGCAAAGCACTATACTGTGGGATTATGGATCTGGGAGGAGAAGTTGAACCTGTAGAGTACAACTCGTACATGGCAATGCTTGTGGCTTGCTGCTAGCACTGGGTAGAAAGCATTGTATATTGCACTGGTTCAGCCAGAAAGACTTGAGTGAAAGACCTGCTCCAAGATATGATGGTTCATTTACAGCCAATGCTTGTACATTGCTGGGATGTGGGGGCCAGAACAGCACAAAAAGGCTCTAAAAGCTCTGGCTAGGGGAGGCGGTCTTCTGAAGACCCCTGGCAAGTCCTTGAGCAGGGAGAATGCTTGGGATGGGATTGCAGTTGCAGTGCTGCAGAGATTCCAGGCTGCCTCCTGTAATTTAGACAGGTCCCGTTCTTGTAACTTTCCACTAGAAGGGAGGGGGGTCAAGTCTGGGAAACAAAGGATTCCCATCTTATGTAAATCCTATTTAAGGGTGGGGAGGAAGGCAAAAGGGACTCCTCCTCTCCATGGCCTGTCTGCCCAAGAAGAAAGACTGCTAAAGCCACCTGAAGTGAAGGCAAGGGGGGCTGTCCAGATTGATACAGGGGTCCAGTCCAAAAAGAAATATAACTGGAACTCTGAATCACAGAAACTTTGCAACCTGGCTAAAATAATATTTAGGATAAGAACTTACATTTTGTAAGGTGTTTCTTAAGTATATTGAGCTTAGCTTGTGTACTTTGTTTTATTTGCTCAGTAATCTGCTGTGTTCTGTCTGTTATCTCTTATATTCACTTAAAAATCACCTTTTGTAGTTAATAAACATATTACTTGTTTATATTATAACCCAGTTTATGTAATTTCTAACTGGGCGGGCGTAAAAAGTTGTGCATATCTTCCTCCACATTGAGGGAGGGAGAGCATTTCATAAGACGTTTGGGTTTGTACCCCTTAAAGGGAGTGGACACATGAGTGCTGGGGGGAGCCCTCTCACACAGAGCTGACTTCAGTCTGTGTCTGCAGTGGAATGAAGCCCTACCTGTTTGTGTATTGCAAGAGGCCAGAAAGCCTAATCCAGCAAAGCAGTAAAAGGCTGATTGAGCAGGGGAGGCTCAGTTAAACCCCAGCACATCAGGTGATACTCCAAAGGGCACAAACCAGTCACAATAGTGTTTCTTATATTTTATATGAATATTAGAATCACAAGAAAATTAGATCTTATCATTATATTATTGTTAGTATATGTATTTCCTAGTGCCGACAATGTATCAGGCACAAAAGCCCATTGCCTGCCCCATGGATTTTGTTCAGTTAGACACCTGAAAGGCTGAAAATGTACCCAAACCTCTTGAGTCTGCAAACTTTGCCTGGAAACCATGCAAGCAGAAGCTTCCTTAGGAGATTTCCGGTATTTTTTGTTACTGGTGCTCTTGGACATAGCCAGAGAATAGCCTTTCCAATGGTATTTTACCTTTTTTGGCTCTGCTCCCAAGGGATGTAAGAACAAAAAATAATGAGAACTATTTCTGATCTTTCAGAAAGGATCCTTTTAGATTTATAAAAAAATTAGGGCTGTCAAGCGATTAAAAACATTAATCGCATGATTAATCGCACTGTTAAACAATAATAGAATACCATTTATTTAAATATTTTTGGATGTTTTCTACATTTTCAAATATATTAATTTTAATTACAATACAGAATACAAAGTGTATAGTGCTCACTTTATATTTATTTTTTATTACAAATATTTCACTGTAAAAAAAAAGAAATAGTATATTTCAATTCACCTAATACAAGTACTGTAGTGCAATCTCTTTATAATGAATGTTGAACTTACAAATGTAGAATTATGTACAAAAAATAACTGCATCAAAAAATAAAACAGTGTAAAACTTCAGAGCCTACAAATCGATTCAGTTCTACTTCTTGTTCAGCCAATTGCTAAGACAAACAAGTTTGTTTACATTTACGGGAGATAATGCTGACTGCTTCTTATTTACAATGTCTCCTGAAAGTGAGAACAGGCGTTTGCATGGTACTTTTGTAGCCGGTGTTGCAAGGTATTTACTTGCCAGATATGCTAAACGTTCATACGTCCCTTCATGCTTTGGCCACCATTCCAGAGGACATGCTGATGATGCTTGTTAAAAAAATAATGCATTAATTAAATTTGTGACTGAACTCCTTGGGGGAGAACTGTATGTCTCCTGTTCTGTTTTACTCACATTCTGCCATATATTTCATGTTACAGCAGTCTCTGGTGATGACCCAGCAATGTTCATTTTAAAAACACTTTCACAGTAGATTTGACAAAACGCAAAGAAGGTACCAATGTAAGATTTCTAACGATAGACACAGCACTCGACCCAAGGTTTAAGAATCTGAAATGCCTTCCAAAATCTGAGAGGGATGAGGTGTGGAGAATGCTTTCAGATGTCTTAAAAAAGCAACACTCCGATGTGGAAACTACAGAACCTGAATCACCAAAAAATAAAATCAACCTTCTACTGGTGGCATCTGACTCAGATCATGTAAATGAACATGCGTTGGTCCGCTCTGCTTTGGATTAAGAAAAGGAGTACTTGTGGCACTTTAGAGACTAACAAATTTATTAGAGCATAAGCTTTCGTGAGCTACAGCTCACTTCATCGGATGCATTTGGTGGAAAAACTTTTTTCCACCACCAAATGCATCGGATGAAGTGAGCTGTAGCTCACGAAAGCTTATGCTCTAATAAATTTGTTAGTCTCTAAGGTGCCACAAGTACTCCTTTTCTTTTTGCAAATACAGACTAACACGGCTGCTACTCTGAAATCTGCTTTGGATTGTTATCGAGCAGAATCTTTCATCAGCATGGACGCATGTCTTCTGGAATGGTCTTCTTGAAACATGAAGGGACATATGAATCTTTAGTGCATCTGGCACGTAAATATCTTGCAATGCCGGCTACCACAGTGCCATGCACCTGTTCTCACTTTCAGGTGACATTGTAAACAAGACGTGGGCAGCATTATCTCCTGCAAATTGTAACCTAACTCGTTTGTCTGAGCAATTGGATGAACAAGAAGGACTGAGTGGGCTTGTAGGCTCTAAAGTTTTACATTGTTTTGTTTTTGAGTGCAGTTATGTAACAAAAAAAATCTACATTTGTAAGTTGCGCTTTCACGGTAAAGAGATTGCACTACAGTACTTGTAGGAGGTGAATGAAAAATATAATTTCTTTTGTTTATCGTTTTTAGAGTGCAAATATTAGTAATCAAAAATAATAATATAAAGTGAGCACTGTACACTTTGTATTCTGTGTTCTAATAGAAATCAATGTATTTGAAAATGTAGAAAAACATCCAAAAATATTTAATAAATGTCAATTGGTATTCTATTGTTTAACAGTGTGATTAATCACAGTTAATTTTTTTGAGTTAATCGCATAAGTTAACTGCGATTAATCAACAGCCCTAATAAAAGTGTTTAAAAACAATTTTATGGAAGGGGAAGGATGGAAAATTTGCACATTTTTTTCCAAACCGATTCACCTGTTACTAATTCATAGATAACATGAAACAATGTAACTCTGGTTACAGTGTGTATAGTAACACCCATTGTTTCATGTTCTCTATGTATGTAAATCTCCCCACTGTATTTTCCACTGAATGCATCCGATGAAGTGAGCTGTAGCTCACGAAAGCTTATGATCAAATACATTTGTTAGTCCCTAAGGTGTCACAAGTACTCCTTTTCTTTTAGCTATATGTAAATAGATAAGGAAGGATTAATTCCGTGCGAATATATATAGACAATAGACTAAACCTACATAATATATATATACATATTTGCAGTTACTTTGAACAATATAATACAGAGTATTGTTAGCAAATGGCTCCAGTGAAGGCATTTACATTAGGGATAAGGCCTGGCTTTCACATTCACATTTCTGAAGGCATTATAAAGCCTCTAAGACCTGACCTTCTTCCTATCCCACAGAAGTTGTTGACAATGGCTTCATCCAAATATGGCCAATGACCTTAATTTCCTTTCAGACAGAAGTATGAAACTGAATTGCCTCGTTGATGATTTTTGTGCCACACGGGGGCTGTAGCAAAGGAACAGGAGGTTGTAAACTTCAGTGCAGCAAGGGCAAGAAGGAAAAATCATGTTTTTAATTTAAAATTCCCTAGCAAGCTAAATAGAATTACCTTGAATAAATTCAAGTTGCAGGACATAAAGTAATGACTACCAAGGACCAAATTTTCTTCAGAAGGTCTAGCTTTGCCTGAGGAGTGCAAGCTTGGATAGAATCATGGACCCAACTACTGTATCTTGCTTAGGATCTGAGCTCCACCACTCTTTTCTTCAGCCAACTAGCTGCCTCCTCCTCCATTCCATGCTGGTTGTGCCCCATATTTTACCTATTTACTTTCTTAAATTTTTTTTGGTTTTAGCCATTAAAATAAGCTACCACTTTAGCTTCCTCTGGCCAGCAGCAGGAACTACCAACACCAGCCCCATATTAAAATGCAAAACTACAGGCAAATGATCGTGTGGGAAAGTAATTAATCAACAAAACAGTATTTTTGCAGTTTCCACAATCAGCTTCCTAGGAAATTGCAGTGCTGCATTTCTGCCACCAGGTGGAGATTTGTGAGGTTATAAATCCGCGACACTCCCAACCTCATTCACATGGTTCCAAGATGGCATCCTACAATTTTGCTGACTTCTCCTTGAGTCAAACAAAACCTAGAACCCTAGGAAGCTGAATCTCCTAAGGTAAAAACTCTGGAGGCTTTACCCCTGTAATGCAAGGGGCGCTGTCCAAGCACACACTAGGGTAGACTTTTGTCATATCCGGGATTGTTTAACAGTTGTTCTTGTCAAGAAATGTATTGCTAACGGTATGTGTTGCATTTGCATGTTTCACTTTGTCAGAGGGTGCTATCTGCTGTAGTTGACTAAGCTATATTCCATGGGAGACCACATTCCACTGGAAATGGTAACCTACACCATTATTAGAGGCGCTTCCCAATGTTTTCACTTGCCTGCAGGAATACTTTGTTTCAGTAAGCTACCTTAAGGATCTTATTGTAGAGGTTGGGAATATAAATTTTGTTGAAAATGCTTAGTATCAGGATGTTGATAATGAAGATCAAATGCCTTTTGGTGGATGATTTTTCTTCAGTGTTAACCTTCAAACACAGATCTCAGACTTACCTGGTTTTTTACTTGAATTTTCTTTCAAAGGTTGTACTTAAAGCCATATAAAAGGTGACTTATTGAGACAATGTTAAAAATGTCTTGTCTTTCTCTGATCGTAGGAAAAGCAGTGTAATGACACCTTATTAAGCTATCTTAAATAACCATCTCGTGACCATGAACATGTTTTATTATTGTTGGTCAGATGCATTGCTAAGGATATTAAAAAACAAAAGAGCTGCCATGTTGCCACTTAAGCACTGGGATTTGGGTACACGTTCTTTAAATTCAAGTTTTACTTGGGTTTGCTTTTCAATGTTTTGAATAAGCTCTGCTAGTCCTCCGACAGCTGCTCTTCTGGTCAATTGCATTAATGTTCTCCCTTTTTCAATGTTATGTTTCAGTCATAACCTGGATAGCTCTATTTGTGTAGTACTGTGTTCCTCAATTTATTTTTCAGAGTAGCAGCCGTGTTAGTCTGTATTCGCAAAAAGAAAAGGAGTACTTGTGGCACCTTAGAGACTAACAAATTTATTTTGGCTCTGTAATGTCTGTTGAGTCTCTTCCCCTCATTTAAATTACTTGCGGTGCAATCTGTGGATCGATGCCTCTCTCAGCCTCCCACATAGTTCACATTTTCCTTCTGTCACTGACTTCTTGTTCAGTCAATGTTTTGCCTCATTTGCTTCTGACTTTTTGCAGGGGTGTTTTTATCATGAACTATGGGTGGTGAATCTAAATGAAGCTCTTGCAGAACAAAAAACCACCAACAAAACCCCAGCATTACTAACTCCCCATTTCTTCCTAAATCACATAGAGAATACCTTGCTTTGTTTCTGTTGTTGTTACCATTTAGGGGCTATGTACTCACAGAAGGCATTGATTTTTCTCCAAGTTCAGATATTTTTGCTAGCTCCTCAGATTTGGTGCTGCTTTAGCATTACCTAAATACCATTTAAAAATCCCAGTGCTACTTCAGAAACACTGTAATATAGGGGCCATGTCTGTATTAAAGGCACCATATCTCTAGGGAATGACTTATTCTTTACTTAATGTGCCAGAGGTGCAGATGGCACAGCCCAGGTTGGGGGCCAGGGAGGGGGGGCGGAGAGTGGCTATATGTCACCTTTTGTACCTCCTTAACTTGTAGGTTGTGTGTAGTTGACAGAATTTGGAGCAGTCTTGCCTGGTTGCCTAAGTCATCTAGTTTGACTTCTTGTATATTACAGGCCATCATCACCACCTAGCCACCTGCACACCAAACCCATCAATGGAACTGAGACCACAGTATTACTCTGCCCACATGAGACCTAGCTATTGCATTCCACAGACAGAAAATAGGAGGAACGGCAGTGCACCAATGGCCGAGGCCCCTGCAATGTCAGGGAATTGACTAAGTGAGAGTTACCCAGATGATTGGCTTAAGAATGGATGCATTGGAGGATGGATGCATTCCAGCTGTTGGTGGGCTTTTCTAACCTAACCTAACCTAACCCAACCAACCCTTTTGAGGTTCTTTTATCTGTGATCTTTAATTGGAAAAATCTGCACTCCCTTCCACTGGAAGGCTTGTGTAAGTCACCTTCCCCAAGTTAGACCCACTCTCCCTTACTTCCCAACTTCACTTGTCACGTGTGCTACTCCCAGCTACCAACCGTGTTCCTTTTTCTCATTTCCTTGCTCATTTGAAATATTCTTCAACTCCTCTCTGTTTTCTGCCTGCTGGCTTATCATAGATCTTCCTTCTTTCCTGCACCACTTGCACCAGAACATTGCAAGTGACAGACTTTTACATTTTATTCTAGGTCAGACTACTTTTAGAAGGAAACTCCCATATGGAAAACACATTTATGTGTTATGTGCTTTATCAAGGAGCTCCTTTTAGATTTAAAAAAAAATCTAAATTTTCAGTGATGTTTCCTTATTTCTTACCCAGTTTTCCATCTAGACTGACTGAGGCACAAGGAGGTCAAGTGATTGGCCAAAATCAGACAGCGAGTCAATGCTATGAATTTGTATGAGAACGCAGGGTCTCAATAGCTCCCAGTTCTTTCCTCTAACTATGACTAGACCAAACAGCATCTTTCAAAGGTTTAGTTCTGTTCAAAAAGTGAACAACACCGAATTTGAGTTCTTAATTCCCAGAATGTAGTTATCCAACCTTGCTAAGATTACAGTGAAAACATGTTTTTCTGAGTAAATAAACTATGTAACAGCTTTTGGGATTTTGGCTGTCGTCCCTCTCTGCCTGCTCAGTCAATGGTGGTAGCACAATCTGTTTGCAAAGATTCTGATATGGGAGGGAAAACATGAGGTAATGGATGCAACAGAGCCAGTCACTCCGTGGATGTTTTGGGTTCCATGGAGAGGACAGACTTATATTGTTGTCACATTGTGTAGTTTTGGTGCCTCTTTTGTTTAATTTGGACATATTGCTTTTGGATTCTGAGATTCAAAGTCACCACTCCATCTTTGATTCATACTGTATGCATCACACAGTTCCTAAGTCTGGATCCTATCATAATGCATCTTTTGCATCTCTGGTTAAGTCTCTCTCCATCCTGAGAGCCTGGGTGACTGTAACCTCCTTAAATGAAATATAGATCACACTCCAAAAATAAAGTGAAAAGAACGTTAATGTTGCAAAATCAAGCATGCAAAAACTAGAAAAATCCTAGAAATAAGGTTGCCTGCAAAGCATTAATTCAGCCCCTTTGTGTGTATTCATTATGATACTGTCTAGAGTTATATAACACACGCTATTTTTCCCCCATAGGACCCCTGTCTTGTTCAGTGTACAAGATGGACAGTGCTCACTGAATGAGCAGCTGTTCCATATTTTGTTTGTCTTTGTTCAATATGTGGCTCTACTTTTATTGACGCACACTATTCAAATCCTGCTCTAAAGGCAGAAGTATTAATTTCCTATGGGCTTTTGTATGGCACTCATCACTAGAATATTTGTGTTTTACAAACATGAATTAATCTTCCCAACACCCAGGTGAGATGAGGGGGTATTATCTCCATTTCATAAATGCAGAACTGAGGCACAGAGTGATTAGGCTCAAAAGAACCCACTAATTTTGGGTACCCAGTCTGAGAAGGCTAGGCCCTGAGCTTTCAGAAAACTTAGCATTGTATAGCCCTTTATAGGATTTTTTGAATGTAATTTCCTAGATTTAAAAAAAAAAGCAAACTGAAAAAAATCCATTGTGAAATTCCATCAAATACAGTTATATTGACATGGATCGTCAACAGGGTTGGCAACTTTAGATCCATAGCATTGACCTCTGTCACTGAAATACCTGCCCCACCTCCTCCTGCCCCTGCACTGCCCTCACTGCACCCCCATTCCAGCCCTTCCCCAAAGTCCCCACCCCAGCCCAGCCCCCTTCCTGCCCCCACTCCATCCCTTTCCCCCAAGTCCCTGCCCCTGTCCTGCTTCTTCTCCACCTCCTCCCCTGAGCACACTGCATCCCTGCTCCTCCCCCTCCCTCACAGAAAGTTCTAAGCGCCGCCAAACAGCTGTTAGGCGGCGGGGGTGGGCAGGAAGCACTGGGAGGGAGGGGGAGGAGCGGAGCGCTATGTGCTTGGGGCAGGGAGAGAAGGAGGGGAGGATGGGGGAGCTTGGTTGCTGCTAATTTTTCCCCGTGGATGCTCCAGCCCCGGAGCACCCACAGAGTCAGTACCTATCTTTTCAGACTTCTGATTTGTCTTGTGTCCTCCCAAGTTTCACCTCACTTAATAACTACTTGCTTACAAAGTCAGACATAAAATACAAAAGTCTCACAGCACACTATTACTGAAAAATTGCTTACTTTCTCACTTTTACCATATGAGGAGGCATGGCAGAATGGCAGGGAAAGTCCTGTTTCACCCCTGAAACTCTCACCTTCGCTCTAACAAATCTCTATTGAGCATGTGCAAATTGAGATTTTTCAAAGGATTCTATGTTGGCCAAATCTGGGAAATTTTTTATGGGATCAGCAAAAGGCACCTCTCTGACACAAAGACAACCTTCCCTTCCAAACGTCAAGCCCTTTTTCCAAACATGGGAGCACCTGAGCTTCTCAACAAAGCTGTTACACTGATTTGGCAATGTTACAACATTATATTTCCCCCCTAAACTTGTTCTGGAAATTGGCTGCATCATTTCTGCTGAAACTTTCACAAAACGTAGCCTGAGGCAGACACCCGAGATGGAAAATGTCTGAACAGATAGTTTGGCAAAGTTACAAGCTGCTGAAAACCAGGTCTTATAATGGGAAATGCTGAACAACCTCAACTGTCTGTGTCACTATCAGCTCTGCCTAAAATGAACCTGATCACAGAATGTTTGCTTTTCAAAGAACAATGTCATCTTATCAGGATGGCTCTAAAGCTGAATTTAGATGGAAGAGACCAGCATTTGACCCATCGACTCTGTTTTCTCAAATTTTGCTAGATATTCAGGTTTCACTTTCTTTCTCATTTTCTCTTGCACAATATGCAAGTGCTTTGACAACAGCCTTTTTTTTGTCACCTCACACGTCATTAGAGTGAATTCATTTTTATGCCTACAACAATATTGACAAAATTCTCATCTGCACTTTTGCCTTTACATATTGCAATGCTAATAGGACTTCCTGATGGAACATTATCTGGTCCTTTGCAGTTATTTAAAATGCAGATACTCATCTAGTTTTGAAAGCACATAAGTGTGACCATGTCACACCACTTTTGGTCTGGTTAAACAGATTATCTGTGAAATACCATGTTCAAAGTAAAATTTTGTTGCTAACCTTTAAAGCATTGAACTGGCAGGCACCCTCTATTCAAGAGCGCTCTTGAAGATATATGTTCTACAGTGCTCTTTGTTCAACTTAAAAGAGTTAACCTTTGAGACTATACAATTTAGATTGTCCTTCCTAGGTGGCCATTGTTTTAACAGGTTGGAGGCTTTCCATTGAACATGGAAATTGAGCCAATTTTCAAGGGTTTAAATCTGAATAATGTATTTCTGAACTGTTGTTTAATAGGACTTGGCATCCTATTTATTATGGGTTTCAGAGTAGCAGCCGTGTTAGTCTGTATTCGCAAAAAGAAAAGGAGTACTTGTGGCACCTTAGAGACTAACAAATTTATTTGAGCATAAGCTTTCGTGAGCTATGTTAGTCTCTAAGGTGCCACACGTACTCATTTTCTATTTATTACGGTGGGTTTTAAATTTCATTATAGAGTTATGAGATGCTTTGCATATCAACACTATGTAAATGACATTTAAATAAGAACTTACATGAACATATTTCAACTGTTGAAAAAAGTTAGCAAATGCTAAATGTTGGTTTCAGAGTAGCAGCCGTGTTAGTCTGTATTCGCAAAAAGAAAAGGAGTACTTGTGGCACCTTAGAGACTAACAAATTTATTAGAGCATAAGCTTTCGTGAGCTACAGCTCACTTGTGCCATGACATGAGAGGAGTCAGCATTATGCTACATGTGGTGGTCTTGCCTACTGGTTATTTTTAGAACACAAGACTAGCCATACTGGGTCAGGCCAGTCGTCCATCTAGCCCAGTATTCTGTCCTCTGACAGTGGCCAGTGACCGATGCTTCACAGGGAATGAACAGAACAGGGCAATTTCAACTGATCAGTCCCCTTTGAACCAGTCCCAGCTTCTAGGAATTAGAGCGGTTTAGGGATACCCAGAGCATGTGGTTGTATCCCTGACCATCTTGGCTAATAGCCATTGATGGACTTATTCTCCATAAACTTTATCTAATTCTTTTTTAACCCAGTTATACTTTTGGCCTTCACAACATCCCCTGGAAATGACTTTCACTGGTTGACTGTGCATTGTGTGGAGAAGTGCTTTCTTATGTTTATTTTAAACCTGCTTCCTATTAATTTCATTGAGTGACCTCTGTTTCTTGTGTAATCTGAGGGGTAAATTAACACTTCCCTATTTACTTTCTAAACACCTTTCATGATGTTATGACCTCAGTCATATCCCTCTTTAGTCATCTCTTTTCTATGCTGAAGAGTCCAACTCTTTTTAATTTCTCCTCCTAAGGAAGCTGTTCCATACTCCTAATCATTTTTATTGCCTATCCTGTACCTTTTCCGGTTCTAATTCATCTCTTTGATATGGGGCAACCCAGAGCTTCATGCAGTATTGAAGGTGTGGGCATACCCTAGATATTTTTTTCTGGTAGCTGAGAAGAGAGAGATTGCACTCATTAAATATAGCACACTGCAATGATGGAGAGCTTTCCAGTTTTCATTCTAGGTGTGGCCTAATGTCTATGAACAAATATGGTGCACCTGGTTAGCTCCTGGAAATAGTATTTCATATATGTTCACTATGTTGTCTTGTGTTTTGCTTTTGTAAAAGTAGTTTATCACTTCGTAATGACACGTAATGGTAGTTGCTGCCCAAGTATATGTATTATTTTTGTCTGTACTATATGTTTGGCTTTTTGTTTAAATAAAAGCTTATCAGTTGCACAGTTAAGGACTGCTATTTCAGATTATCCAGTTACCTTTCATCTGGGTAAAGTATACATGTGAAATGCAATGTTAAGGTGTGAATTTATATCCCTGAAATGCAGAGTTAGCTGGAATTTACAGTAAATGACAATTTAACTTTATCCTTTTCCACTTTATTAAGATTTATTGTCTTCAAGTGTTGAAATCTGTTACTGGGTAATGTTATCAATAATTATTGGTTTTATATATTTGAAAGCATTTTTTAAAACTCAGAATAAGCCTACGGTCTAAGTAATACACTATATCAATTATTGCATTGCCATAGCAACATTTTGGTGACTGTAAGCTTCACTCTTTAACAAAATTGTAATCTTATTCTAACAAAATTAAGTGATGCTTTTCCATACAGGGCAGTCACAGACATTGATACAGTGAAGAAAGCAAAATTCTGTCAACTAGATAAAAGGTTCCATAGGCAATTTTCACCTCACTTACAAAATAGGTACAGCTCTCACAAAACAATTATGATTGTTTTAGCATAATTCTTAGTGGTCAAGTCCATACTACAAAAACTTCTGCCACATTTAGCACTAGTTGGCGCCCTTGCATAAGCCAAGAGGCAAAGGACTGAATAGGAACAAAGACTGATATACCATCTCCACTACAGAGGTGGTTTCTCTAGATGAGATGAGCCATCCCTTTGTTACTTCTGAGCCTGAGCCTGCTTAAGCCTGATAAGTCGTCCCTGAGCGAGAGGGTGTGATGAATCAGCAGAGGCACCATGACATTCAATCAGGGTTCAGCCAATCCACAGGCGAGGACCCATCCAGGTAATCCAAAGGCAGGTATCTAGGCTCTGTGGTGGAAAATTAACCATGCATTATTTGAAATCAGAAACACCTGAGGCTCCTATCTTTATTCTAGTATATGAATACATGGAGAGTCAGCCATAGCTGCTCTGCGTAAGCAGAAAATACAGGAGTTTATATAGCTGAAAATCACAACTTTTTAAGCACACTTCCTTTAACAGCATTTTTCCTTATTTGGCATATAGTACAGGGTCCAACAGTAGTTTTCCTTATTTGGGATATAGCAAAACAAGCTTTTCCTGTTATTGACAGGTTGTTCCTTGTGGTTAGGGTTACATTTCCTAAGCTGTTCTGTTGCAACTGCTCCACAGTGGAATTTTCCTCAGCCTCTACTTATGCTTTTACACACACAGTTAGCTTGAGCAAAATTTTAGGCCTACTTGGGAAGTTTAGGCCTACTGGATTTTTCCTGCCCCCACAGCTCCTAAGGGAAGTAGTGTTTCCAGTCTGCTCAAAGTCACTGCCTAGCTGGGAATCCTCCCATTTTGCCTAGTAATTCTGAGAGACTGCCCCTGCTCCTACCCATGCACCTGTATCCATGCTAGACAGTCCCTTTTCCAGCCTACATCTGCTCCTGCCTCAGCCAGCTCCCTGGTGCTTCTGACCCTGGGGCAGGACTGAGATGTGTTGGCCAAGGACTGCAGGCATGTTTCCATTGCTGCTACATGTGCAGTGGATGATGAGAAGACAAATATCTCCAGGGGTGTCAGGCTGGCCCCTTTCACAATCAATGTTTCACTTCCATAAAAATATATTTAAAACCTTTAATGGGTCTCTAGAGGCCTTAGGAATGAGTTAAAAGACCCAATAACTAGAGTTCCAGAGTTCTCTGAACTTCCTTGTAACCTTGTATCCGAGCCCAGACTTTCAGGAAAACAAGCAAGACAAAACCCTCTGTGACGTTGCTCCCTCCCATGCCCCACTCATTCCACCACAAGGCCCAAGATTGTAAACCCTCTGTGTCAGGGATTGTTTGATTTGCTACATATTTGTACAACACCTAGCGCAAAGAGACCTGATCCTTGACTGGGGGTTGCTAGGAACTACAGTAATCCACATAATTTTTATCAATACCCATCCAAACCCAGATCATCAGGGCCAGCACCTGCAAGCAGAATAAGCATTCACCTCAAGAAGAAAAATATGAAGGATAGTGAAATGTTTAGTGGCTGTTTTTGGTTGGGGAAGGGAGTGACTGATGTTGGGAAGGGCAGAAATTTCCTAAAGTTCTGTGGAATCAAAACTTCTAGAGCTTTGATTGCATGCCAGCCAATTACTGGATGCCCAAGATATAAGGTTTTTGTAGGCTGGACCTTGCATAGTTTTTCAGTTAATGGGAGGCATCTAATACACAATATTTATCAAAATCCAAACTGAATATGAATAGCAGCCTCTAGGCACCACCCCAGTGTCTTTAACGATGGGTGTTTTTAGCTAAGCAAGAGCTTTAAGATATGGGACAGTGGAAAGGGAGGGATGGGACACTTGTCCTAATCCTCCTCTTTTTTCTATATAGAGATGGACCAAGGAGGCAGTGTTTAGATCAAGGATATGTTTAGATAAGGTTCAGGTTCAAGGCTGAATTGGGGCTAAGATTCAGATTAGATGACACCTGTAGTTCATAAAATTTTTGCCTGAAATAGGGGAATCATCTCAAGATTAGCTGTTGCTGTAAGATTTCCACACTTTAAAGCTGAAGCAGTATGAAAACTCTAGTTCTCATGAAATTTTAAATGCATGTGAACTGGAACTGGGAAATAGACTCCTTCTGGTTTTGATTCTGACCTGATATCAAAGCTGTGGGTGGAGGTGGTAGCTGACTTCAGTGAGATAACTCTCATGCTTACCATTAAATAAGTCCTTAAGTGCTTTGCTGGATCAGGACTTTGGATTTGAGGTTCTGGTTTTGGTCCATCACTAATACGAACTTAACATTATCAATTTGAATGACTGGCTTAGAGAACATCAAATTGAATGTTGTAGTTTAACCTGTCTAGTCTGGAGAAGGATAATAGCTGTTGACCAGACTTTAAGGTAAAAAGAAAATATTTTGTTTTCCAATATTAATTTGAAACTGTTATTCACTTTCATTCTGAGAAAATGGAATAGTAATAACATGTATTTTGTAAATGGAGTGCATGTGTAATTTAAGCACTGAGTGTGAGCTGTGCTAGTTTTTAATCTAGAAATCTGTTTTAAAAATCTGTTTAATCTGTTCTAATGACTGAATTGTTACCATATGCTCATTTAATTGTGGTACTACAGTATGCAAATCAGTGTAAACAAATGCATTCAAATGATAAAAAGAAAAGGAGTACTTGTGGCACCTTAGAGACTAACAAATTTATTAGAGCATAAGCTTTCGTGAGCTTATGCTCTAATAAATTTGTTAGTCTCTAAGGTGCCACAAGTACTCCTTTTCTTTTTGCGAATACAGACTAACACGGCTGCTACTCTGAAACCATTCAAATGATAGGAGATGAGGGTCAATGAGACTCTTCTGATTTCACCAGCTGCAATGAACTTCTAATTTCACAGATTTTGTATGAAAGTCCACGGGAGTCTTTAAATTACAGAGTTATCAGTCTTTAATCAAATCATCTGAGACAACCAGTGCTTGGAATACTAGTTGCTCCCTTGGGTTTCATGACCTCGATTCTACTTTCACTCCTTCCCATTCTGCTTTTGCTTCTGGTTGGTAACTTTCTACTCTTTTTTTCAAAAAGAAAAGGAGTACTTGCGGCACCTGTAGCTCACGAAAGCTTATGCTCTAATAAATTTGTTAGTCTCTAAGGTGCCACAAGTACTCCTTTTCTTTTTGCAAATACAGACTAACATGGCTGCTACTCTGAAACCTACTCTTTTTTTAAACACTTAACAAGACCAACAGGCTCAGGCCTGTTTTGGCCAATGGGGAGAATGGAAATATTTACTTTTCTTTTTTTAGTGCTTCAGCAATGCTTTGTATACTGAGATCACTGTAAGATAGAATAGTAACACATGACACACCTTGCATCTGTCCTCCCAAAGCACTTTACAAACTATATAAGCTCCATAATTTCAGGTATAATTTTTCATGCAACCGAAATGAAGGCATAATACTAGATAATGAAACAAAAATATCTCCTTTAAACTTTCCTCTTATCTTTTTTATTTCTACTGTCATATATTTGTGTTCTAATATGTCTTTGATCTCAAGAATGATTTCTGAATATAACAATAGACACCTCTGAATCATAGTCAAAGGCTTATTATTGTATGAAATAGTAGGATGATAAAGAAAAGATACTAATAATGATTAAGCTTCTTTCTGCAAAAAACCATAATACCCTCAGAATGCTTAGGTGAAAGTAAACAATGTCCCATATTTATGTTCATAAATATCACTGATTTAAAATCACTAGAAAACCCTAGCAAATTCTTCCATCATTTTCTGATAAAAATGAGGTACCTGTATATATCAGATTCAATCTGAAAATATATTTGCCTGGCTTGGTGGATGGTGAAAAAACCTATGGAAAATCTCTTCTATCCTTATTGAATTTTCTTTTTATTTTGTTATGACATGGTGCACCAAGAATGGCTATTTTTTTCCTTTTTTTCCCTCACTGGCATGAATTCTCAAACAAGTAGCAAATTATTTAAGATAAATGTCTACTGCTGTAGACAGCTGCCAGAATAGAAGTGAAAATAAACTGGTGAAAGGAAACTGCCCAGTTCATGGAAAGGGCAGCAACGATATAGTGCAGCAAGTCCATGACACTTCTGGATACACATGCTGAAAGACTTACCCCGGCTGGCCTGCTACAAATCTCCCAGTAATTCATTAAGGGGAAACGCTCCTTGCAACATTTCACTCCTATTTTAACACCCTTTGTCTTTACCTTCCATACTCAGTGGGTTCATTCCTATGTCAAATGAGCTTCAGTCAGTCTCAGTGAACCAGTTTTTCATTCCTGATAGAGTGCACTGTTTTACTCTAGTAGCAAGATTAAATGGATGCTTTTACTGTAAGTATTTTAACAGTCTGGAATTTTCCAAGGTTTGGGGTCAAAAGGAGGATATGATCATTGTGGCCCAGTAAATAATGTACAATAAAATAGCATGACTGGTGGCTAAAGCAATAGTGAATGTTACCATGTCTTGTAATAAACCTGGAGAAAACCTCAAAGGAACAGTCATCTTCTATATAAAATCTAAGAGCATTGTGTTAAGATAAAAAGATGAGAAATGTAACCTGTTTTTTTTTAAAAGCTCTATTTCAAGTCTTTGAAATTAGGAATTCATATGTAGTAGCCATCTCAAAGTAGCCACTAGTCAAATTTTGCAGTTCTTACTCAGGCAAAAGTTCCATTGATGTCTTTAGGAATTTTGCCTAAGTATTGACTGCAGGATTTGACCTTAAATGTTTAAATGACAGAGCCAGCCATTCCAGGTGACTTTTCATTTCGTAGAATGGCTTTACTCTCCCGTGTCTAACTTTACTGCCTTAGAGAAAGTCAAAAATCATAGCTGAGTGTTTTGTTTTAGTAATTGTATATTTCCGAAATAGATTGGAGTTACATGGTGAAATTTTAATGTGTAAAGGAGCTATTGAAATATGCTGATAGGTTGTATTTGGATACAGAATGGTGGTAGTTATTTGTTTTGCAGTAGCACATATGGGCCCCATTGTGGTAGCACTGTACACACAATAAAAAGACAGCACCCAAGAACTTACAGTGTGATGTGAGAACATACAAATGTTGGAGAGTGGGAGGACAAGAGATCAGTGAAACTAATATGTTTGGTACCCGGTAGCAATTTAAAAAAAAAAGAAAACATTTATTTTATTGAAATGAATATACAAAACGTATTGGAAATTGCTGCTATATGTAGCAGGACTCTGATTTTTACAAATCCAGGCCTGCAGTGAGGTCTGAGCAGGCATAAAGGTCAACCCTTGCAAATCTGATTGCTCAATTGGGTCCATGGGGAGTACAATGAAAGGAACAGTTAATTTTACACTCATGTACCTTGCCAAGGATACCCATGTTTTTAAAAAGTATTGTTATTTCCCAGTCTACAAACTAGTTCTTCATTGGCAGAGTCCTGTGAGCCTTCTGAAATCCATTCACAAACCTTTGCAGGCTTTTCTGATTTCCATTATCTTGAGACACATGAAACTGCATGAGAAAAAAGAACACGCTGCACTCATCTCTGTTTGAGTGAGGGAGACTTGTCTCCGAGACAGAGACCCTGAATCACCCTCTGATTCAGTGGAGAATATTCATTTTAGTCCAACAGTTTAACTATTTGTGTTGGTCCCCATTTTAAAAAAGAAAGCTGATCACTAATAGCTCTTTGCCTCTCTCATGTGAAGCTGTATTCTACTCTTTTTTATTTCAGTGGTACTGCTCAGTATAATGACAGGTTTCAGAGTAGCAGCCGTGTTAGTCTGTATTCGCAAAAAGAAAAGGAGTACTTGTGGCACCTTAGAGACTAACAAATTTGTTAGTCTCTAAGGTGCCACAAGTACTCCTTTTCTTTTTGCTCAGTATAAGTAAGGGTGGCAGAATCTGGCCCACAGTGATTGATATTAAGTATCACGTGGATTTCGCTTGGAAATGCAATGTATTGTCCTGACCTTGGTTTAACGCATGTGCTTGCTGGATATATCTGCTATAACCCACTGTGGTATAAATGTATAGTGTTCATGCAGACACAGTCTGAGCTGGAGCACTGGGCCAGGGGCCCTTGCATTTCAGTGTTCCTCTATACAGTCTTGGAACCTTACATTTCCTTCTTCCATGCTGAGTAAATTCCACTGAATAATACAGACTTTCTATAAAAGAGACCATCCCTTCCTGTATAACAGGTGGAATTTTAAGGGTCCAGAATTGTAGGCAGAGATAATTTCCCCCTTAAAAATAAATAAATGAAGAACTCATTTATTTTTAACCAGGAACATGGGTATCCCTCTCTTCTAAATTTCACTCAGTGCTTTTGATGGCATGTAGTATTTTAACTACTCCAGGTTAGTCATTTGTGAAATGATGACATGGATCATAGATGCCACAGGTTTAATCCTTTCACCTTTACTGCTCATGCAATTACCCAATCTGAGCATCAGTCTTTATCCAGAATATCTTCTACACTGGTTTGACCTTCCCATGTGGTCTGTGCCTGTTGATTGTATTCTCCGTCGGGCACATTGTTTTTCATTTATGTTCCTCTGAGCACCCCCTCTTTTTCTAATGTTGCATTCTGTAGCAGTATGTAGTTCTCTCATTTGATTATTTCAGTGTTGCTCATTTTGTCCTCCCTGATGGTTCTCCACATTCTGCTTGTATACTGTGGCCTCAAAATATCCAGCATCAGCTTCTGGGCTGTCCCGTCAAAGACAAGTTGTCAAAGGGATGTCAAAACTATGAACTTTTAAAAAGAAAAGTAAACTGTAACAAAAACCGACGACCTAAAGAGTGCTCAGTAAAATCATAAACTTACCAGCTGACAGAGAAGAGAGAAATGAGTGATGAGTCAGTACACTGTCTTTGCTACATGTAATGGATATGGTTTGAACTAATGGCTTGTCTCCCTGAGATATTTGTAATGACAAACTAATGTTGCCTAGTAAAGCAATTGATTCACTGATACTATTCTAGAACTGTCTTATACAGTCAGTGTAATTAATATATGTAGAGGTGCATTCTTGGTTGTTTAGTAGCAGGAATTATCAGCAAATGTAAATAATAGCACTTAACCTAGCTCAGAAATGCAGGCTGTCAATCAAGTTACTGAGCTAGTCTATATGTTGCTCCTTGATTTTATATTTTAGAAGCAGTTTGCATCGTGAGGAATCATTTTTCTATTGTAGTGTACTATTCCTAGTTGACTTGGATGAAAGAATAGGGCAACTGAAAAATCAAACTAAAAATGTTATGTATACTGATTCTGTTAACCTTGACAAAACTTTATTTATTTGTATCAGATCTTTTTTTAGCATTATTGGGAGTTGACCTCTACACCGACTTTGACATTTTATATTACCTGGTCTTGGTTATCTTTCTGACTAGAAATACTGGGCTCCTATGGCACAGGCAGCATGTTAATAATGTAGAGTAAAAGAAAACCGTAAAATGGTAATTCCTGTCTTTTTAGATTACTTTACATCCCTGGAGGGACAAGGTCCCTGACACCCTTAAGCTTCACCTTTTAGCTTGAATCCATTTCCTGAGGGAGCATAGAAGTGGAAGGATATGCTCAAGGAGCCGTAAGGGAATTAAGAACCTATTTCCCATTGACTTTCAGTGGGATTTGGGCCTCTAACTGCCCTTTGCCTTTGAAATTTTCCCCTTGTGTGTTTTGTTTAGGAACATTTAAAAAGTTAGCTTTAATCTATCATGTACATACAAACAGGATTATCTTCAGGTCTGTTCCAAAGTAGAGTTGGTTGGATAATCATGAAACTTCATTCAATATATTACTTTCCCCTTATGTGGTGAATAATTCACTTTATAGATGGTGATTATAATATTCACCAAACAAATTAGTGGTGGTGGTGTTTTGTCAATCAGGAAATCGATTCAGTTTTTAATACTTTTGTTTCCTTTCCCACCCTTTTGTCTGTGCTATCTGTTTAGACTATAAGCTCTTCAGGGCAGGCTCTATGCAGTACCTTGTACAAAAGGGCCCTGATCTTAGTTGGGGCTTCGATAATGCACATAACGATGGATATGGGTATAATGCAATCTCAATTTTGTTCATTACTTGCCATTCCAGTTCATAATTTCCAGTTCTGTTCACGCTCTAAATGTTTCTGATGAACACTGAAGAGAGAAATATCCAAAGGTGACTGTTATAGCTCTGATAGTCTGCTAGTTTTCAAATACATAAATACCTTCTTTGATTAGCAGAAGCCACATTTTCCATCACCCCTGCGTGTCCTGGAAAAATCCAGGAATCTGGTCCTAGATATTTATCCAAATCAAATTGAACCCTTCTAAATGTGAACATCCAGACTAAAATCTGAACAAGAACATTTTCTTCTTCAGCTAATACTTATTTATTATCAATCTCTTAATAAGCCTCATGTTAAACAAAACTTAGTAAAATGGAAGAAATGTACTATCTGATCACATAAAACCCTAGCTTTTTTTTTTTATTAAAAATAAGCCATTTAGGATTACTAGTTTGCAAAAGCTATATTCATTTCTTGACAGCTCCAAAGAGTCCTAAAAACTTCATTTCAGTGAATGGACATAAAATAGTGTTTAAAACAGAGTGCAACATAGTGCAGCGTATAATAAAGAAAGAGCTATTAGTTCTTTCATCTGCGTTACAGGTTTATTAAGAAATGCTCTTTAGAAGGTCCCACCAACAGCTGGTCTCTGATGAGAATTATTAAATAACTGATTTGTAAATTCCCAAATGTCCAGACACAGGACTCGATTCTCCCCTCACTTATATCAGAGTAACCCCACGGATTGCAAGGGACATGGTAACAGACATGCTTCTCTTGTGCACCTGGGAATTGCAGGAGCTATTATCTGTCTGTTATCTGCTATTATCTTTTAAGGTCTGAACCTGCTCTACAATATGACTAGCTCCTGCCATTCCAGAGGCACAAAGCTGCACTAAAGCCACTTATCCAGCCTCAAGAGCATCCCGTAGTGGAAAAGGAAACCTGTGGTGGTATAGAGCTGCCATAGTGTCACCCTTGCCACACATCTGCCTTCATAGCCACCAGCAGAGAGAGGCCACAATGGGGGGACAGGCCTAGGCCAAGACATCCATAAGCTTAGGTCATCCCTGACTGCCAGAATAGTTGCCATATGGCCTCTGTAAATTAGAACAGACCTCCAGCTGCTCAGATTTATATGGCAAACCAGCCTGGTGGTACATATCTCCAGGATGTGGGATGGAAAAAGTGGTAAAGGGCATCATTACTCTCCCTTCCTCATCTGTGCCAAACGGCTTGGTATTGGTAGTGTGGTCAAGCATGTAAGGTACAATGAAGTCTTATCTGAATGAAACCAGGAGAAGTGAATAAAACTACTTCATCCCTGCAAACCTGATTCTGAACTAATAAAAGACCAGCACGCAAATATCTGTAGGGTGCGGGGGGGGGGCACAGCACTTGAAAAAGCTCTTTAAAAACACATGAGAATGAGGTTTCCTGAACAAACTCAAAGGGAACTTCCCACAGTGGCTGTATGGCACTTAAGTGCAATCCTCCCTGCACTGCTGGAAGGCAAGTCCATCTTCAGACATTTTTACCACCAGTGCAAACTTCTGGTTATATTCTAGATACACTTTCACCTGGAGCCCTGTAATGTTACATACACTCACACCCGGGCCAAATTAGCTGTCACTTATCACTTGTATCTTTGCAACAGGAAAAGGGGGCACAGCAGATCTACAAGTCCCCATGTCCCTTTTCTCCTCCCCTGAGGAATTGATCTGGGGCAGGTCCCACAGGTATTTCTCCGCCCCCAGCATCCTCTCAGGCAAGTTCCTGAAAGACTGAGGCTGCCAACTTCAAAAGACAAATACGAGGGGCATGGTAAAACTATACAGTACAATGAAAGGCATGGAAAAGTTAGATCAACAACTTCTTTTCACTCTTTCCCATAATACAAGAACATAAAATTGATTAAAAAGAAATACTTCTGAGCAGTTCTAACTCCTCTTTCAGATCTTGCTAATTGACTGTGTGGTCTGAGACAGGAAAAAATGTCTGAGACTTGGCAAACTACATAAGATAACCATAGTTAATGAACATGAAAATAGAGCTTATCGCTCATAAAAGGCCAGAGCAACCTCCTGGTGTTGTAATGTCTCTAGCAGGCCTGGCAAGCACTGAGGAGGCAGTGCGAGGGGTGAAAGGTACCTGAGCTTGGAAAGTTTATGCTGTCCCCACCCCATAGCAAGAGGCTGTACTTTCAGCCCCAGATTAGCACATGGGATGAAAACTCCTCCTGATATTCAAAATTAAAAGAAATCTGAAGCTGCATTTTATATAACAAGACAGAAATACAGTCCTGCAAGAAAGGGCATCTCATTTCCCAGAATATCCTGCATCATGATTCAAATCTTCTTTATACTGTGGGTAACTTACACTGGATTGACTTTGGTGAAGGAAGATCAGAATTAGGCCCCGGGACTCTAATTAGAATGGAAGGATATCATCTATTCTAGAGTCTAGTGTATCATAGCAGAGCAGGCAATTGTGAGCAGCAAACCCTGCCAATCCCACCCTCAGGGTTGCATCTCCTCCTAAAGTAGTGCCAGTTGTTTGAAGGATCAACAGTAGAAAAGCATGATGCCATGTGGAGGAATTGAATGAAACTGGCCTAGCCTGGACAAAGAACAAAATGAGATATATAAAACTACTGTTCCCTCAAGGCTTCTTCGGTGTGGAGGTAGAGACAGGTGCAAACAGAGAATTCACAATTACCCGTTGGCCAGGAGCGAATGTACTGTTTTGTAAGAACTGGGGCAGGGAGAACTGGAGAGGTTTTCTAATCCCCACATGTCCGCTTCCTCCTTCCCTAGCATTGATATGCTTGTCATCTATGCAGTAATGAAAAATGGGACTGAGATTGGAGTTTCCCCTCTCTAAATAATCCATTGGTTAGGATATACTAAACTTCAAGGGACTGTCCAGGTGGAATGAGAGAAGAGGTGGAATATATCTGTTGCTGTATTCATTGCTTGAAAGCATAACAGTAAAAGTGATAACAGGACAGTCCTACAACAGCATGACATGCAGCAAAAAATAAAAGAATGTGTGGCAATCTCAGAAATTAGTCATCCAACATTCCTAAAATCTTAGGCCTGATCTACACTACAGGGCTAGGTCGACGTAAGCTGCCTTGCGTTGACCTAGTGGTGGAAGTGTCTTCACCTAAATTTGGCTCCTGCTGACCTCAGTGCCTCTGTATGCCGATTTAGTAACACAATCTCTCAGAGCGGTATAGAGTTACGGTTGATGGAATTAGGTCAGCGCAGTTTCAGTGTAGACTGCTTATGTCAACTGTTACTTGCTTTCAGGAGCATTCCACAATGCCTCACACTGACAATGCAATCAATGCAAGCGCTTCTACTGGGGATGTGCACCACCGACTCACAAAGCCAGGTGTGCGCACACACAAGCAATTTAATTACCATGGTGGCTCTATGTAAATTGGGTCAATGTAATTTTGTAGTGTAGACAAGGCTTCAGTGATGAGTAGTGATGGACAAAATGAATAACTTAGCAAGACAGCACACAGAGTAGTGTTTTTGGTCAGCTGGCTTTTCCCTGGATCATGCAATAGGAAGGTGCTGATTGTTAGCCTCTCCTTACCCTTCTCACTTCAAACAGGATCCTGGCTTCTCTTACTGCATACCTTACAGTTTTGTACTCTATGTTCAGCAGCTGAGTCATGCCCCTCATCTGTGTTTAGGGGCCTGAAAATTATTTATTTCTCCATCTCAGTCCACTGAAAGATCTTAAGGGAGAAAGCTATTCATTCACAGTTCCTGTGAGAATTGGAGATAGTAAATGTCCTCAATGCTCCTTAAAGTCAGGGTTGACGGCTGTTGAGCCATCCCAGGATGAGACCTAAGATATTAGAATTAGGCCCAGATTTTTAACTCCTATGGGATTTTGTCTCCTATAGCCAAATCCTTACAGAAAATGAGACTGTCTGTTAAATCAGTTAGGCGTTCTGACGCTGAGTGCAGCAATGCCTAAAATACCTTTAAAAATCTGGGCCTTAGTCACCACAATCTTCCTTTAAGGTAGGTTTGCATTTGACCAGCAGACAAAGATGTGTCAAGATATAACAGTCTGGGAAGAGTATTTGCAGTTAGATTTGCCATCATATCACAGAACTAAAAATACATTACAGAGATTAATTCTGTTTCAGCCAAACAAAATAGTGCTTAATTCTGGTGAACCTTGATAGGCTGGTTTCAGAGTAGCAGCCGTGTTAGTCTGTATCCGCAAAAAGAACAGGAGGACTTGTGGCACCTTAGAGACTAACACATTTATTTGAGCATAAGCTTTTGTGAGCTCCAGCTCATTTCATCGGATGCATACAGTAGAAAATACAGTCGGGAGATTGATAGGCTGTGATGTTGCTAACAAAATTAGAACTAGAAAGTGGTTACTTAGAATATTTGCCAACGAGGAAGAGGAAATAAATGGAAATTAGAGTAAAGTGTAAAGAGAGTGAATGCGTTTAGATGAATGGTTGGAAGTGGTAGATGCTGCTGTGTGGGAGGGGTGCAGTTGATGGTGAGTGAAATCTTGTTTATAGTGGTCAGGGTAACTCAGGGCACTTGCTGTGTCAGTAACATAGCACTGCAAAGGATATATGGATGCGTGTGAATAATAAAAGGAATCCATAAAGACTATAGCGGAGCTGGATTCTCCTCTCCTTTTCATTGTTGTAAATGAGCAGTGACTCCACATAAGTCAATGGAGCTAAAATGGTGTAAAACTTGTGTTAGATAAGAGGAGAATCAGGTTCATAGTGAAAAGCGTGAAGGGGATAAAAGAATATCAGGTGGTGTTTAGAAGGGAGAATTATGAAATTATATTCAGAACAGATTTCTTTTAGTAATCTTGTGCAGATCCGGGGGAGAGCTCAGGGCCTTGATTCTCCCGTACCTTTCACCTGGAAACCTGTGCAATGCGGGTGTGAAGTGCTACCAGATCAAAACCGTAGAGAGGAGTTGCAAGATGCAGCGAACCCGGCCAACAGTGTTTTTGGAAGTCATAGTAGATTTAATTGTCCTTGCATGTTTCACTTGATCCTGTAAAATGTTGCAGTCTTGATTGTTGACTTCAGTTTTGTTTGCCGTCATGAATTTACTTGCCTCAGTGGTATATAATGCTAATGAAAGATGATGGCGGGGGCTGATCTCTCTGCCTTGTGCATCTGTGTGTTAGGGAAGAGCACAAGCTGCAGTGTTGAATGGTGCTCCACTCTGCCTGATGGCAAGTGTTTTTTCTATTCATTCATTGTCCTGGGGATATTTAGTATTAGATGAGCTTTAGTTTTGCTCAGGTGGGAGGCATGCTTCTTATTTTGTAAACTGAAGGCTCATTAGAGAGTATTTTTTATTTAAACTTCTAAAATGTATTCACAATCTGGGCTTCTGGGGTAACATAGCCATCAGTGATGAATGATGGTCTTGATCTTGCCTTAAAAGCGAAAATAATAATTGGGAAGGCTGCCAGCAGCCCCATTCCTATATTCAGCAACCTCTGAAGTGAAACTGCCTAATAGATATATTTCTTTTGAGAGCGATGCAGTTACTTGTTTGTGTCTTGCTGCTAGTTAACTACATTGAAACACTGGGATTCAGGTCCTGTGTTTCCTGAGAGATTTGTAATACATATATATGTGTGTATTAAGGCCACTAAACGAGACTGAGAGATATTTTGGAGTATGATGTTATCAGAATGATAATGGCATGCTGCTTGGTGTCTCATTTCTATTAAGTATAGATGGCTTGCTTTTCTGGTAGTTGGCTATCATTGGAAATTGGATGAGGGCAAACATACCTTGGTATGTTTCAAACCAAATGGAAGTGAGGTTAGAAGTTTGGGGTATGGGATCTTATTATTAGGTGGTGGTGGGTCCTACTTTACTGAAAAGATTTATCTTCCCTTTGTTCAAGGGGTTCACATTTTTGTGATGCTTTTGGGTTTCCATTTGCTCCTGAAATCATGTGTTGCATTAATGGCTAAAATACCTCTCTTCATCTGTTGGAACTGGTGATATTACAAGGGGCAATGAGTCAGTCTGGCATATGCCTGGTGCCTTATGCACAAGGGAGAAACTGTAGTACACTCACTTTTCTGCCTGAGCCCTGCAGGCAAACACAACTAAAATGGAATGATAGCAATTTAATCAGTTTTATGGTCCTAAACTAAGCAATCAATGGGCCTGAAGAGGAACGTGAAACTTAATAAGAACACTGACAGCTGTCTGAGGAAGTGGTTAAAAATGCTTCACACATTCCCTACAGAATCAAACAAATCGAGAGTAGAACCTTCTCACAATTTGATACTGTCACTTTTCTATTCTGGGTGCAGCGGGGAACATCAGGCACCATGATGTCTTCCTGATTACAGAGGGGCATGCACCAAGTAAGGCCCTACTTTCTTCAGTAACACAGAGCTCATTTATGTACCACCTAATGTGGTAATTTGCATCCTCAGCCAACTCTTTTAATAGTCTTGGACCTCTAAATCTGAAAGGGCTTTACAAAGGCGGATAGGTATCATCTCCATTTGACAGATGGTGAAAATGAGACACAGAGAGGTTCTGAGACAGACTGTGGAGCCCTTACTCACACTGGCAAGCAACAAATTGTGAGAATAGTCCCACCCAAACCTATGAAATTACTTGAGTAGGTGCTCACCAATGTGAGTAAAGGTTCTATAACCTGGGCCTAAATAAGTAGCCCACGATCACATGATAAATCGGTGGCAGTGCTGGGAACAGTCTGGGTCTCCTGGCTTCCAGTACAGTGACCTATCCACTGCCAAAAGCAAACAAGATAACTAAAAAACATCAAATGAATTTTAGCAAAATTAGGGGAATCCTAATATGTAGAGTTGACAAATGCCAAAAGGCTGTTAAATTCACCCTTTAAACCTACGCGACTTAAGAGGATGGTAACAAAATTGAATTGGACAAATGAACATCAGAAAATAAATGAAAAATTACTAGTTAATCTTCTTTCATTTAAGACTCATTTTTTATGAACTGTAGAACTATACGGTTAGAAAAATATATTTGCAAACTAAATTGGCCAGACTTTTAAACCTTTATCTTTCGAGAGACTTCTTATGATGAAAAGATTTTTTTTTTTGGATCCCATTGCTTTTAGTAACCTGTATTAAGTTTCTTGCTTGCATTTATCCAACCATTTAAAAATATTTTTGACCCCCATTTCAGAGAATATGCCTGATTTATTTGTGTCCCTTTTAGATCCAGCTACACATTTAAAAAAGTGTAATAATAGTTTTTCTCACTACAAAAAACGAAGCTCTCAATGAAAAAGGCTTTTATATGATGATTGATAGGTTTAGATGTACTGTATTTTTGTTTTAAAAATTCACTTTGTTCATTTCTTTTCTTTTCTTTTCTTTTTTTGCAAAGTAGAATAGTGTCAATATTACACTCCACTCAGACAAGTCCGCTGCAGGCACTTTGACATTTTCAAATGTCAAAACGTTTCAAAAAACATATAAAAAAATAAAGAAATGAATAGAAGCTTCCTTGTTCCTTAAATTATTACTGTGTTACCCTGAACTGTAAGTGAACCCTTTTTGCTTATAAAAGAAGCAGCTGTTCATGCGATTGAAACCATGGTTCATTACAAGCTGACCTCAAATTCAGGAGTAAAACTTCCTCTATTTTACTACAACTATTCAGACATGGACTGGAGATAAACAATAATCAAAATCAGGATGAAACTTGACTGGGAAACCCTCTATACTCTTTGGCAGAATTATAGCAGCTCTTGGATCACCAAGAGTGATATAATGTTAAATGACCCTAAAACATTCCCTTCTCAAATGCAGTAGGTCGGTACTGCCAACTCTGAAGCAAACAAAGGCTGATTGTAATGACTCCTTAAGCATATGAGTATAGAAACATTAATTATCACATTTTTTTCACATTAAACATTTACAGAGAGTCAAGATGAAACGGGCCTGTTTATGTTGATTTATGCTCCCTTTTGGGTAAATCAGGTGATTAAAACAGTTTTTCCTCATACCTCCCATTTCTATATACAGGATCTTTCCTGAGTGGTTTCTCTTGTTAGCCAACACTTTAATCAAACTAGATGTAAGACAAATAAAAATAAACAAATTTGCCTGAACTCTCTTTTAAGCAAGGACATATGTCTAATATAATACTGCACCATTTAAAAAAGTAATCTAAATTCATGCACTTTGCAGGCAAACTCTCTATATAAATAAATTAGGCCAGTTACATAGTGCCTTGTATGTACGTTTCCCTCTTTTGGTCCATTGTGTTTCCCTCCCTTCTATGCCTCACTTGTTTGTTGATGTCTAATTTTGAGGCACAGTGATCCTTTCTAATATTATTCATGACCCATATAATGAGACTTCTTTTAAAGATAAGGACTATTCCAACTTATTGGAGCTTTATGTATACTCTTTAAGACATCCTGATCTTATGCAAATACCAGTAGTAGATGAGATTTTTTCATTTATTTACAATTTATTTCACAGATTCTGGAGTAAACAAAGTGTCTGAGCTACACAAACATATGCATTGATAATTGTGAATTCAGATAACAGCAATGTTAATAATTCTTGGTCTAATGTCACAAAGGATTCTTGCTCTGATTATAGCTGCGCTAAAACAACTCTAGGTCCTGACCTAGATTTCTTGTGGGAGATGCCAAAACAGTTGTAGAAGTGTATAACCTATAGGCTTTCTAAACATCTGGGTGCTTTACCAAACAGTTTTTAAAAAGTCACAGAAAATTACAACAAAACCCATGTTTTTCCTAGACTGCCAGTGTCACTTTTCAGTAATCTCAAGTTTTCATTTTGGTCAAAAATTGGCTGGTTAGGATGGCTGGTTATGTGCTGAGATAGCCTAAGTATTTAAAACTGATATCTTCTTCCATTGATAGTTCAGCCCACATACCCTCTGCCATCAAAGAGCATCAAAGTGTTGTTTGATTCTATTTACAAATGAATATAGTCATAATAATATATAATAATTGTTAATGTGCTGTTCTGGGCATGTTATCTTGAGTTGTGTGGGTGAAAAGTGTTCTTCACAAAGATGCGGATCATTATATCATGCAAAATATTATTTAAGGAATTCATAGAAAGATATCAGCAAGATTAAATAACGAGTTCTGCTGCATATAGTATAATGAAAAAATAAACACAAGTAAAATAAAACTTCAGACCTCTAAACCATTGGTGAACAGAGCTGGGACTCCTTCAACTGCTGTTTCTCTGCAATGCATATACCACACATCCCTTCTCCCTACAAAATAGAATTTCTTTCTCATTTTTCACTTTCGCTCTTGTGCACACGCTGTCCCTCTTTGTCTCTCTTTCCCTTCCCACTCTTCAGTCTCCTCTAGGGTCTATCTACTTTCAGGACTTATCATCATTCTCATTGAGTCCAAGAGTCAATTTTATGCTTTCTCTCTGCTACTAGAGGCCCATTATACACCCACACTGCTTCTGGGTGGCAGGCCACATTGATGATACTCTTCTCTTCACCGCTCCCTGGGCCAAATTCAGAGGTGGTATGTGAAGTGTAATTTCAGATCCCTTACACTACTGCCCAGAGCCAACCACTTGCAGGAGTGCAAGGGAGTCTTGATGTTACTTACACATTGATAAGGTCAGAAGATAACTTAGACTCCTCCTAATCTCCCAGTATCTTTATGACCCATTACCCCTACTGCCCATGTCTCTCATGTTCTTCCCTTGTGGGGCTGATCTAGCTTGCCTTTTTCCTTCTGTACTTCAAGGTTTACCCTCAAGGCACACGTCTCTTCTGCTTTCAGCATCCTACATTCTACTTTCTCCTCTTAGCTAAATCTCTTTTTGCTGCTAGACTCACTCTTTCTCATTTGGCAGGCAGGCTTTCTCCTCTGAGCCTTTCACGTGTTTCTGTCTCCGTTCCTATGTGTCTTTCTCTCTGTGTTTTCTATTAATCTCTCTGCTTCTGGAATTCCGAGTTCTGTGTTTCTGAGACAGATCCTCTATTTTTGCATCCGGAGTCTTGTCTTTCACACTCTCAGTGCATTTAGGACATTTTTTTTTCAGTATGTGACTGTTTCTAGGATTCAGTCTCTTAGTTTTTCTGATGCTGTTTGTTAATGAACCTGCAACTGGTCACCATGGTCATCAACTAGACACATTTGCCCCCTCAGAGACATACCTTAGGACCTAGGCTGTTTGGCCCCAAATCCACAGCTGTAACTTGGGTTAAAGGAATGGCAGGAGGGATGAGTAAAGGAAAAGGATCCCCCTCCTCTGGGCCTCTCTCTCGGCTACATCTCCCCCTTTTCTTTCTTTTTACATCCCAGATCATGGGCCAATGGGTCACCTCTTTGTTGTTCTATTTTGTCACCTAAGAACACTTGTATGTTAGTGTCTCTCAGTTCTTTGTAAGCTCCTTGCCATCTCCTTCAGGTTGATAGTCACAGTTCCTCCCCAGCCAGTCTCAAGGAACCATTGCTAAATGGAATTTAAACATTTCGAGCCTGATTCCACTGTATGTCCCCTTTTATACCACTGGAGCAGTATAAAGCGTCGTTAGTGTAAATGAGACTCAGGTATCAAAAGTTCAAGCTGATTCTGACTGGAAATTTCAGAATGTATCTGTTCAAACAGGACTTAGATTAATTCCTCAGAATTTGCTCCTTCAGTCTGTTTTCAGCATTGCTTCAGATGGAACAATCTTGTTGAATACAGGGCCCATGTCTGAACACCAGATGAAATAATTATTTTCATATCCCCAGTACCACCATCCCCTGGTTCAACTTACTTGTGTCCTGTCCATCTGAGTTCTGCTCCACCATTATCGCGGGACTCAGAGTCAGACTTGAAAGTGGGGTCTCCGATGAGTGAGCATGTGCAGGATTAGGCCCAATATCTACTTAAAATCCGTAATTTACCAAGAACTTTTTGCATGTAATTGAATTTTAAAATGCAAATACATAACTACACCGAGTGAGTAAACTGCTTAAGAATTAAAAAATGGGTACAGAACAAGAGCTATTTATTTGCTTAAATTCTCTGTATTGATGTAATCTCAAAACCATACTGAACATCAACCCCTGCTGGCTTATTCATTTGAAGTTGAATCTTTCACACCTTTGAGATACAGATAAGAACTTAACTTTACATGGACAGAATGGTGGTGCATAATACAGTGTGTGAACTTGACATGCTCTGCTGTTTTCAGAAGATTAGTTTCCATTATATTCCTTATTTATAAAACAGAGAATTCTACTAGAAATGGTAGAATCTTTGAAAACAGTACCAATTTTTAAAGCACCTCCTATGCAATGGCAGCTTAAAGTTAGAACACAAGATGTTAGCATTAAACTGGTGAATGCATGCTGTTACGCTAGGTTTGTTTTATCTTTGTGTTCATCGATTCTACTCTAATCTAGCTTCTTTCAGTGGAGTTACTCCTGATTCATACCAGTGTTGCTAAGAAGAGGTTCAAGATGTGTTTTGAATTGGCCAATTTATTGTCAACATCATATTCCATGAATTTAAGTGGATAAACATTGCATTGTTACACTTAGCTAGCAGTTGATGCTTATGTATCCATTTTAAAAGGGGCACCATTCAACCATCATCTATGCATCCATTTGAAATATACTAGCTAATGATAGTGGTGTTATTTGTAAATTTGTAATTAATTCCTGTAAAATGTTTCCTTTATAAACCTTTAATCTAAATAGTGTATTAAAAATTCCCTCATGGCTGCAATTTTAGTATGTACAATCTCAGCATAAAATTAGTGGGCCAGATCCCCAGCTCATACAGCGATGTCTATTTACACTAGCCGAGGATCTGGCCCAGATTTTATTTTAAGATCATTTTTAGGCTTATGATTTTGATCAACAATGATACTGCAGCTGGCAACCCCTAGGCAGTAACTCCACAAAAATGCAGCCATTCCTGGGATGGAGGGTGGCAGTTGAACAGTGATCATCATCACTATGTATTTAGGAAAAGGAAATGAAAAGTACTCTCATTCCAAGTGAAACTGCAGGGACAGCGTAGACATGAGAAACATAACTGATTAGATGGGAATTTGCTAGGACACTGATACCAAAGTGTTTACTCTTACAATAATACCCAGAAATCTTTTATGGTCCCAAGTGGTCAGGAGCGTGGTTGTACATCTCTTCTGAGAGATGGCAGCCCTAATAGCACGAAGCTCCATAAAAGACCTACTCAAAGTCTGGTGAAATTAGTGAGAGTCTGTCCACTTACTTCAATGGGCCCTACCGCCATGCTGAGACATTGATTCAGTACTGACTCAGAGGGAAGAGTGCCACCTACTGAATCAGTAACACCACTATGGATTTTATGTGGAGGTCACCCATCCAAATTCCAATTCAGCCCCATCCTGTTTGGCTCATGAGATCTGATGAGGTCACAGTCTGAGGTAATACAGCTTGCAGACATTAACATGTTTCCCCTTTCTAAAACTCTCAAATAAATGTCATAGCTGAGGCAGTTTTATCTCATGCCTTTTCTTTCCCCAGCAGTTTGAGCTAAAGAGAAGTGTCAGCTGTAACTCTGAATTTCCTGCCCTTTTTCATTTTAAGCCAGGTCTTTCACATTATTTAATCACAGTGTGATATTGTAATGCGGCTATTGACAAGCAGCACTTGCTCAGGCATATTTTAAGCACACACAAGCAGCTGCAAGTTTAAAAAGTAAATGGTGCAAAACGGAAAGGTTGAAAGAGCAAAGTTTGTTTGATTTATCTCTCAGCTCTTTAAAATGATCGTGCTTATTGCAATCCAGCTGAGAATGAATTTTTAAAAATTACCCTGAACCTTTGTGATTGGAAGGGGATAGTTTAGTTGTCAGGCTTGGGATATCAGGACCTGATACAGATGGTTAGAGAACTGGTTCAAAATGTTAAGCATGGGAAATGGTTAATTTAAAGGGTTAAACTTTCTAATATTTTGAAACTTTAAAAATGATGAATGAAAATCCAAAGTTATTCGGTGTTGTTCATTATACTTAATAAAAGAACTGCTACCAAAATGTAACCTGGGGGTAAGGTCCAAATAGCATTTAAATAGCTACTTTCAAAGCAGTCTCGTAAAATATGCTGTTTGATGTCATTCATGGCTATGGTAGATTTCCCCACGGTCATATTGGATTGACCGAGGAAAACATATAGGGATCTAAACCTCTAAGAGGGAGGTCTGTGAATAACTAGCTGTTGGAGGTTGCTCAGGAGCAATGCAGCTTGTATTCTGCTCACTCCCCTTTCCAAAAGGGTCAGAACTGCCCCTCCATGGGAACAAACTCAAAATACTAAGGTACCTTAAATACATTATACTTTCACTGCCGTCTTTGTTCTAATCTGTGAACATCTGCCCCAAACATGCTGCAGTGTGATTCACTCTAAGTATGTATTTCCATCATGTCCAAAAGCTACAATGCAGTGTCTTTTCGAAATGTCTAAGAAGGCAACTCCTTTTCTGAAGAGATCAGAAGGTAAACAGACAATACAAAGGGGGAAGGAAGATTTTTTAATATATTTTCATTTTATCTTTGTCCATGATTTTGTTTTGCCAGCCTTGCCTATTCGGCTCATATTTTCTTTCTTTTGTTCCTGTTTACTTTAGTCTCTTTACTTGTCCGTATCTGTCTTCTGGTTGTAGCCCTTGTTGACTTTTGTTTAACCCTTTCATAATCTTAATATTAACCGTGTCATGTCTTCTGTGTTTTACTTTCTTTTAATCCTCTCCTATTTTTAGACTAGTTTAAAAATGTCATATTTTTTCAAATTATGAAATGCAACTGTTTCCTATTTTTACTGGTTTTATTTTAAACCATGACCTGTTTAATTACTTTATCTCTTAAGAACATTGAGCAAACTCCCATGCTTTTGATAAAAGTGCTAATTAGTCTGCTAGGCAATTCTGTAGTACCTGGGCCACTGGGTTCCTACATGATCATGAATGGTATGTGTAAAGAAACCATGAAAATTGCACTATCCTTCACCTGTCCTGGTCTTCTCTGTACTTAGGAGCCTGCAGGGCTTTGCAGTGTAGATTCCCCGCCTGCTCCTAAGAACAGAGCACACCGCCGAAGGAAACAGACAGTGTGGCCTGCACATGTGCTTCCCTGTCCAAAAACACAGCTGCTGGGTGTAATTGTAAGACTCCCAGCCTAGCAGTGGCCCCAAATGTGATTTACTTTTATGTCCAATATGGTTATTGAGGAGCTGAAGAGGAATACCCAATATTAACTTTAGCCACAAATGACATTTTAATCCCAATTCAACACTTTGAAAAATGATTTTACTGCCCTGCTAGTTTAATTAACGTGTTTAATAGGAAATTGTGTCTAATCTGATTTTTTTTTAAATGTGGCATATCAAGAAATGCTGATATCTGGATCCAAATTTCACACCTACTGCAGTTTTTTCTTACTATGTTATACACGATGCACTACACGATCCCACCAAATGGACTACCTTTGTCATCGCAAATAAACTTCATATATTTTTAAATGTCCCAACTTCAGAAAAATCACCCTATTCTGAAGAATTGCCAAACTGTTAATGAAGAGAATGTGTTAACACCCAGAACAATTACCAAGTGAACCAAAGGGCTGTACCAGCAAAGAGATATTTCAGCTCAAAGTTCAAGATCTGGGAGCTAGCTTAAGTCCAGAAGCTATAGCAGGTTTCTGCTACTGCACTTTTCTTTTGATCATTTATTGTCTGTATGAGAAAACAGACTATGCAGCAGAGCAGTTTGAGCAGGGATTGAATGGAGCAGGTGATTTAGAAACATGGAATTTCCACTCTTCTTTGTGGAACAAATATATAAGAAAAACACTGGGGAAGACCAGTTTGTCAGCTTTGTGTGGTGTGAATGGGCAGCTCACATTAACAGTGGTTTTGCAGAAACTGAGAAAAAAGTGCACATTGATTGTCCTCACATTGCAATGGGGAGGTAAATACGTTTGGATTATACAGGAACCCGAGACATTCCATAAACTAAGCTCCAATACATTTGTTAGTCTCTAAGGTGCCACAAGTACTCCTGTTCTTTTTAATAAACTCATTGGAACCTTTAGTGATTTGGCAATAACTACCACACACATTATCACTACTGATATTTGTGTTCCATTGCAGTAGTAAGAATAATATTTTGTATTTATAAAAAAACAAATCTTTCACCCAAGGATCCTAAATAAAACTGGTGGGGAATTTTTGATGAAACTTTTTTTTATCAAAACCAAAACTGTTTGTGAGAGAGTCAGTTTCAACAAATTTTTTTGCTCAAATTTTTTTTTTGAAAAACAGGTTCTGTGATTATCAACATTTGTCAAAATGACAAATGCCAGTTCAAAATGACTTTTTTAATTTTGAAACTTAAGCTAATTGTGGTTAAAATAAATGTTTTAAAAAATTCACAATGGTCATAATTGACACAAAAGGTTTTGATTGACTAAAAAAGATCAGATTTTTTTTATTTTTTTCATCGCAATTTAGGATAAGAAAATTTTTCAACTGCAAAAATTTTTCAAGGGACAAGAACACTGTTTTCTGCACAGCTGTAATCCTGCAGTGCTTTTCAGAGATGGTTCAGTATCTTTTTTAGAGGTGGGCAAAGTGAGGCACGGGAGATTAAATGATTTGCCTAAAGTCACACAGTAAGACAGAGTCACGAATAGAATTAAGTCAAACTTAGTCCTGTTATAAACAGGTCTGACTCCTCTGTCTTCATTGGTGTTATAACTACTTATGCAAGGATTGAATTTGGCGTCCATAGCTCTGTCTCTCAAGCCCTCTTTATTAATCATAAGAGACACTCACTGCCACGGTAGGTAATGAGATTCCTTTGCAGCTGAAAATCCCCAACGAGTAAAATTATTGAAACAATTTTAATTTTTCTCTGAGTACTTGACACTGTGAATAAAGGCAGCGTGCTGGAGAAAAGTGAATTGTATTTCATATTCATGAGAGGAAATCACACATGGAATGAGTGAGAATGTTAGCAAAACACTAGTACAGTAATTACAATTAACATCACCAGGGAAAGCATGCCAATATACATATAGATAATACCTTCATTCCAAAGCTTTGCAACCTTCCCCCACCAAAATGCAGCTACCTGATGGTGGAATCTCCATCCTTAGAGGTTTTTAGGGCCTGGCTTGACAAAGCCCTGGCTGGGATGATTTAGTTGGGGTTGATCCTGCTTTGAGCAGGGGATTGGACTAGATGACCTCCTGAGGTCTCTTCCAACCCTAATCTTCTATGATTCTATGATACCTTGTGGACAGAACATGGATCTGTTTAACAGAGCATGGTAACACTACACAATGGGTTTGTATAAGAAATGAAGAAGGGTTCAAAGGCCTAGTGCTTATTGCCAGCCTTTGTGTCACCGAGTGCACTGTTATGTGAATTCATTTTTATCAGGACCCAGGTCTTTGTGCCTCATTCAAGGTTGAGCACACGTACAGAATTAAAACTCTTACAAAAAGAACCATGGTATATTTAATGACCATGAGGGGCAGGGCCTCTGTTTTACATCTCATCCAGAAGAGAGCAGCTCCTGGACCCATGCTGAGGGATTGGTTCATTACTGACACAGCAGTCAGAGTACATTGGTGCTCCTCCAGTTGCAATCCTGTAATGTCATCTCCAGCTGGAATCACCACTAATAACGCGGTGTTAATGTTTGCTGCAGCATCATTTCTAGTCCAGCTAAATGCATGCTTCCAAACAGTTGAATGAACGGGAACTGTAGGTGCTTTCCTTCCAAGGCCTGGAAAATACACTTCATGCAATTAACGTGCAGGATGCCTTTATGTTGCTGAACATAAAGTTCCATAGTCTGGAACAAAAGTTTTTTGATTTCAAAGTGTGTCTTCCCTGTTGTCACCTGACCAAAACCATTTCCAATATTTAAGGCCCTTAGATGGTATAATCACAACCAGAAATTACACTGTGTTGGAAGGCAGTAGATAACATCAGGTCACTCAGCGAGCAGGAGTTCAGCAGGAGAAGCAGGGTAAATCATAGTTCATTGACATGTTTTTATTGCCTCAGCCTTGTATCCTATTTATCTGTTTTAGCAGCCACACTACTGGTGCTTGCTACCGTAATGTAAAACTGCTTTACTTGATCTTGTTGGCACTAGGAGCAGCAGTGATAAAGATCCCCTCTGTACCATTGTGCAAACAGATCTCAGAAGAGAGGACTTCTTATTTAAGTGTTACCTTATTCTTTTGCCTTAAAAATTATTTTAAAATGGGCTGGGAGAGAGGAGAAGCTGTAAGAGGCATGTTCAGAGTGCACCCCAGATTACTGTTCTGCCCTATTTTGATAAACAAAGATTCTGTAATTGGATTTCTGTTTCACTAAAGGTTGTGATCTTTTGTTTTCAGGAATCTGAACTCTTTATTCATGGTCTTCACACTTGAAATGTAAATGGTGAATCTATTCCATAGATCTCCTCTGCCTGCAGAGAGAGTATTTACCCCATCACATGTAAAATAGGATGCAATTTGTAGATGATTGTGCCCTTTATCTTCATTCCAATCTCTTGTGTATATTCAGGAGCACACAGCAGTATGTCTGGTATAGTATTCATTAAGGCCAGTCCTACACTGCAAACCTATGCCAGCCAGGGGTGAGCAGTGGTGGGATCCCTGACTGACACAGCTGTGCCTATAGACACAATTAGACTAGTAAAACTGCACTTTTGCCAATATAGCTAATTTCTCGTTGAGGCTGGAATAAACTATATCAGTAAAAGCTCAATTTTGCCTAAGGGAAGACAAGAGAGCCTAAGGGAAATGAGTATTTGAGGTCCTCTAGTCCAAAAGACAGTCTATTTGCCTTGGTTATAACACATTTAAAATTTGCTATGAACCGACCCTAGCGGTGCTGTAATCAGGCTACATAACTGAGCTGAAATTTTGGACAAGAGCAAGGATTTACCCTGATGAATGGAAGATCCCACCTACCTTACAAATTTAACCAGATTGCAGCCTGTTACTCTGATTCAGATGTTTCTGTAGTATACATGGACCCCAACAGCCCTGAAATACTTCTGATTATGAAATTGGTTAGTTTTATATTAAAAAAAAAAGTGATAGGCAAAGTAATGTAAAACTGTAGGGACAGTTTGGAGTTGGCCACAACTTCTGTGAAAAAGCACATGGCTTTTGATTTTTAAAAACCGTAGGTTGCTGGTTTTGACATCACCTTTGACAGGCGAACTGGCCTTGGCATGGGCAGTAGTCTGGGTCCTCTCACCTCTTTGGAACACGATGGTGATGTGCAGCTGGCGTGCTGCTGAGGCTGTCTGAACTCCAGGTTCCATCAGAAGACATGCAAAGTCAAGCCATTAGACTATCTATAAAGAACCATGCTGGGGCAGGAAGCCAAGTGAAAATAGAGAAAAATCATCACAGGTTTAGGTAAAAATCTGTCATTTAAATACAAATTTTCATTGATTTATCCATGAGTTGCCCCCTAAATTATCATGACAAACCCAGTCAGTAATTACACTCGACCCAATTACATGTCAGTTAGAGGTGGTTGAAATTTTTTAACTTGAAAATATTTTTTATTAAAAATGCTCATTTTTCTACAAGACAATGTTATGAATTTTGTTATTTTTATGAAAAATAAATTTGTGGCTTTAAAAATTGTTAAACTGAAAACTCTTTTTAAAATAAAAAACCTGAAACATTTTTAAAAAGCAAAATTTTCATTCCTTCTTCCTAAAAAAGACTTAACATATTCTTACCATCTATAATGACAAATAATATCTTACAGCCACAACTATTTCCTTGACAGAAGAAGAGGTGCATGTCTCTCTTTATTAAGTCCTTGACTAGTTCATATGTAAAAGGCAGGCACCTTCAATCTGCTGGGAAATTCATAAAACTAATCTCTTCACGGATACACCAGCTGAAGGAACTATTTTCCAGTAGAACAATAAAGATTGAAATTCAATGATGTCATGCCCAGTGTGAGCAGTAGACTGTCTGAGGGATATTCCTGTGGGAGCTGGGGTAGAAGTTGGGGAGGAGTAAAGAACCCTCCCACCAGGCAGCACTGTCCCCTAAATTCAGCCTCCACCTTGTACCCCAGAGTTCCATTGTTTTTTCTGCTAGGGGAATCTTCTTGGCTACTGCAGAGGATGCTGGAGACCTTACATTGATCTGTTTCGGTCACATGGACTGTTTCTCTTTGCAAAGAATAGCAAATACCAATGTAACTGTAGAGAGACAAGGTGGGCTAGGTGATATCTTTTATTGGAACATCTATTGGTGAGAGCCTGTGCCAGCTGACTCAGGCTTATTCCAACAAACTATAACCCACTAACCACCTCCCCCTCTAGCTTCTCCCCCCATTCTCCAATGACTGGAGAGCTGTTAACAGGCTGATTCACCTTGTATGGTCCCTTGAAATATGTGTTAACTCCTTATGCTAAATAATCTGTTCCACCTTGTGTTTAGCTCTGAGTACCTTTCCCAGACTGGAGAAGAGCTCTGTGTAGCTCAAAGCATGCCTCTCTCACCCACAGAAGTTGGTCCAATAAAAGATATTACCTCATACCCCTTGTATCTAGTGGGACCAACACAACACAACTGCATACAACAATGTAATGTACTCAGGCTTTTATTAGGAAATATTTCTTCGCCTGATGCACCTAAGAAATTAAATCATCAACCATTATTTGGTGCCACTCTCTTTCCTGGAGCAATTTCTCTCAGATCTAATTAATCTTCCTAACATTTAGGCTTTATCCTTGGGCCTGAGAATGAAATTTCAACTGAGAAATATGAAAGGGAAATAGCATGGTGATAAGATACTCAATCAATGGGGAGAGAAGGGGGTCAGTTTTCCTCAAGGCTCTTAGGACCCCCTCACCTCAAAATGGTGATTGCCAAATATTTGAGGCTTGCTAGAGAGGGAGATCAGAGTCCCGGGAATGTAGCTGCCTTCCTTTGTGGTTTCAGGTTGTTTCTTTATACTGGTAGATATATTCTGATCAACCATTGCATTAATGTAGCCTCAGATTGCTCCAGGGGATATAGAAATCCTCAACTGTGTTAACCTCACAAAAATGGGGATTTCCCCATCCCCTAGGTAGTATGATGAATGGAACTGGACAAAGAGGGCCTAATAGTTAGTCATTGCGACGCTCAGCATTTCAGCACCTGAATGCCCCTTGTGAATTGCATTCTGTGTGCCTCACTTCCCCAACTTTAAAATGGACATATTTCGCTGCTTCCCAGGGCTGTTGTGACAATAAATATATTACTGCATTAAGTGTGAGCCACTTAGATACTGTGGTGATGAAGGCCTTATAAGTACGGTCATAGATAAATTATTATGGACGCTGCATATTTAACTTTCAGTGCTGAATCGGACCTTGTCTTTCTGTGGTAGCACTTAAATAGACATATTAAAAATTCAATTAATAAGAAATAAGACATACCCACCAAACATGCGTGAAGAAATCTAGATAAACATAAGATCCAGTGCCAACATGTACCCAAAATTCAAACTGTACTTTAGCTGGGGTTTGAAATATATTGGTTAACTCTTTTGTGTGTGTGTGTGTCTTTTTTGTGCTACCCCAACCATTTCTAGGTTTGGCCAGTACTAACAGTGGAAGTATCAGATTTCCGGAGTGAGGTAGTGCTTGCCTCTGCTGATGCTAAGTTGCACTGGAAATCTCACAAGAAACCTTGCAAGCCTCCCAGCCTAATTTCTCGATCAAAAGGATTTGGAAAATTTAGAAAAGTCTTGGCTAAGCATCAGTACTCTTGAATGCTTTACCTCGCTGAATCTCTGTCCCTTCTTGTTTTCACCCAGCCTTAATACCAAGGAGCAGCGTGCAAGCCCATTGTCTCTCCCCACCTCTGGTACCATCAGCTCTGTGCCTGTTGCTGCTTCCCCCACACTCAGGAATATTCCCAGCATGTCCTAGTGGAGATTTCCTCTCTCCTTGTGCTGAGTGGCTCAAAGGGAGCAGATCAGGGCAGAGGATAAAAAATAACGTGTGTGTTACCCCTTAATCTCTCAAATTTAAAATTTACAGTAATAAATAATCTTGTGAAATGGTTTAGTTCAGCCACTGAAAGTGGAGAGTCAGTGTTGTCTAATGGGTAGAGCACTTAACTGGGGATCTGTTCCCAGCCCTAACACTGACCTGACTTGCTGGGTGACCTTGGACAAGTCACATCATTGCACCATGCCTCAGTTTCCCCATTTGTAAAATGGGGATAATGATATTGACCTCCTTTGTAAATTGCTTTGAGATCTAGGTGGTGTTGCTGCTGTTGTACATAGCGCCAGCAATTTAACTCCAGTAGAAAGAATGTTTCAGTAGAATATGTGATGGCTTAGTCTGATGTGGCATTTTTCTTTACTAATTAGGATTGCAGATACTGTTGAGTTACCGAGTCTTGTTCATGAAAATAAATGTCATCTATGGTGTCTCTGGCATCTTACTGCCTTCCAAAGCAACAGTGTGTACAACTTAAGACAGGATATAGTCCCATTCCATCAATAAACCTTTCTCATGAAGTTATCTCTGACAATTGTCTGACAGTGACTGTGGTGAGCAAATCTTTCCTACTCCCTCTTATTTCTCTGATACACAAAAGAGAGAGATGTTTAGTCTGAATAAATAAATGGGGGGAAAAAGGACAGAATTGGATGACACTGGGGGGGAGTGCTCAGTTCACAATGTTTTTTCTTTCACCTTCTTCTTAAATTCACTTTCTGCCCAGGAGGCTAAAGACATGTTATCTCCTCTAAAGGTAGTCATAGGGCAAGTACTGCCAATGAGGCCGGGGTAATATGAAAATATTTAGGCATTGTCAGTTCTGGAATTAATCTTCCTTAATTGAATTGGCACAAGCTCGTGTCTGCAGGTAATGTAAACTGTCAAACACTCTACCAGTGACAGTATGTTAGTCAGTGTAGGGAATTTAATAAGAAAGATCTAAATTGTGATCCAATATCCCAAATTGAAGTGCTGGGTTTGGGGCCTTGTGCTTTTAGATGTATTAGTAACATCATATTAACTACCGGCTAGAGCACTGAGTTTGTAGGGGATAGTTAGTTGCATCGAAGTTAGGCATTTGCCATTTCTGAAAGGAATCATTGGGAATAAAATTTGAGGCTAATGAATGTCTTACAAAGGTAAGAAGATAGTGTGAGGCTGAAACTGTGCTGCAGTGAGGTTGATTTTATTTGAAATGTGCGTAATGTGATTATTAACTTATTTCATTTGATAAACCAACAATAAATTCTCAGACAACCTGGAGCTTTCACATCCATTTAAGATTCACAATTCCAAAACATAACTGCAAATCTTATACCATAAGCCCAGATCTTCTCCAATAAGGCCTGATCTGTTGCCAATGTCGTGGCTCCCACTGTTTTCCGTGATAATGGAATCAAGCCCATAATCACCTGCCAACGGACCCAGTGGCACAGCCTCATAGCAATCCATATGTCCCTCACTCCTACTGAAAAATGCCCAGGAAATGTACTATATATAGGACTTCTGGTTTTCGGTTTGATAAAACACTCCCTATTAAAAAGAGAGAGAGAGAGAGAGAGAAATTGGTGTTTATCCATAACACTGGAAAAACACCAGAAATGGTTATTTGTCTTTCAGAGCTTGTCCACATGGAGCAGTAATGCAGACTACTGGATGTGATTTCTAAAATGCACTAACGTAATGTGCATTAATTGGTCCATGTTTGGTTCATGTAAACCCTGCTCGTGAGCACTAAATGTTTCCTAGTGCGCTTTAATGTAGTGCTGTTTGAAACATATTACCTTAAAGAGCACTAGGAAACATTACAAAGAGATTACTTCTTATAGTATATACTACTGTATATAATATACATTACTCATTTTAGTATATACAAAGATGAAGCCCTGAATCCTCCTGATTTTTGGACAGGTACATAAAACTAAAAATAGCTAAAAATAAACCCTGAAAAATGAAATTAATAAACCTTGGAAAATAGAAGCCCTAAGTGTATATTTCAAGAATGTTGTAACAACTCCAAGTAATAGCCCTGTTCAGTTTTCATAGAATCATAGAATCATAGAATATCAGGGTTGGAAGGGACCCCAGAAGGTCATCTAGTCCAACCCCCTGCTCAAAGCAGGACCAAGTCCCAGTTAAATCATCCTAGCCAGGGCTTTGTCAAGCCTGACCTTAAAAACCTCTAAGGAAGGAGATTCTACCACCTCCCTAGGTAACGCATTCCAGTGTTTCACCACCCTCTTAGTGAAAAAGTTTTTCCTAATATCCAATCTAAACCTCCCCCATTGCAACTTGAGACCATTACTCCTCGTTCTGTCATCTGCTACCATTGAGAACAGTCTAGAGCCATCCTCTTTGAAACCCCCTTTCAGGTAGTTGAAAGCAGCTATCAAATCCCCCCTCATTCTTCTCTTCTGCAGACTAAACAATCCCAGCTCCCTCAGCCTCTCCTCATAAGTCATGTGCTCTAGACCCCTAATCATTTTTGTTGCCCTTCGCTGTACTCTTTCCAATTTATCCACATCCTTCCTGTAGTGTGGGGCCCAAAACTGGACACAGTACTCCAGATGAGGCCTCACCAGTGTCGAATAGAGGGGAACGATCACGTCCCTCGATCTGCTCGCTATGCCCCTACTTATACATCCCAAAATGCCATTGGCCTTCTTGGCAACAAGGGCACACTGCTGACTCATATCCAGCTTCTCGTCCACTGTCACCCCTAGGTCCTTTTCCGCAGAACTGCTGCCGAGCCATTCGGTCCCTAGTCTGTAGCGGTGCATTGGATTCTTCCATCCTAAGTGCAGGACCCTGCACTTATCCTTATTGAACCTCATTAGATTTCTTTTGGCCCAATCCTCCAATTTGTCTAGGTCCTTCTGTATCCTATCCCTCCCCTCCAGCGTATCTACCACTCCTCCCAGTTTAGTATCATCCGCAAATTTGCTGAGAGTGCAATCCACACCATCCTCCAGATCATTTATGAAGATATTGAACAAAACGGGCCCCAGGACCGACCCCTGGGGCACTCCACTTGACACCGGCTGCCAACTAGACATGGAGCCATTGATCACTACCCGTTGAGCCCGACAATCTAGCCAGCTTTCTACCCACCTTATAGTGCATTCATCCGGCCCATACTTCCTTAACTTGCTGACAAGAATGCTGTGGGAGACCGTGTCAAAAGCTTTGCTAAAGTCAAGAAACAATACATCCACTGCTTTCCCTTCATCCACAGAACCAGTAATCTCATCATAAAAGGCGATTAGATTAGTCAGGCATGACCTTCCCTTGGTGAATCCATGCTGACTGTTCCTGATCACTTTCCTCTCCTCTAAGTGCTTCAGGATTGATTCTTTGAGGATCTGCTCCATGATTTTTCCAGGGACTGAGGTGAGGCTGACTGGCCTGTAGTTCCCAGGATCCTCCTTCTTCCCTTTTTTAAAGATGGGCACTACATTAGCCTTTTTCCAGTCATCCGGGACTTCCCCCGTTCGCCACGAGTTTTCAAAGATAATGGCCAAGGGCTCTGCAATCACAGCCGCCAATTCCTTCAGCACTCTCGGATGCAATTCGTCCGGCCCCATGGACTTGTGCACGTCCAGCTTTTCTAAATAGTCCCTAACCACCTCTATCTCTACAGAGGGCTGGCCATCTCTTCCCCATTTTGTGATGCCCAGCACAGCAGTCTGGGAGCTGACCTTGTTAGTGAAAACAGAGGCAAAAAAAGCATTGAGTACATTAGCTTTTTCCACATCCTCTGTCACTAGCTTGCCTCCCTCATTCAGTAAGGGGCCCACACTTTCCTTGGCTTTCTTCTTGTTGCCAACATACCTGAAGAAACCCTTCTTGTTACTCTTGACATCTCTTGCTAGCTGCAGCTCCAGGTGCGATTTGGCCCTCCTGATATCTTTCCTACATGCCCGAGCAATATTTTTATACTCTTCCCTGGTCATATGTCCAACCTTCCACTTCTTGTAAGCTTCTTTTTTATGTTTAAGATCCGCTAGGATTTCACCATTAAGCCAAGCTGGTCGCCTGCCATATTTACTATTCTTTCGACTCATCGGGATGGTTTGTCCCTGTAACCTCAACAGGGATTCCTTGAAATACAGCCAGCTCTCCTGGACTCCCTTCCCTTTCATGTTAGTCCCCCAGGGGATCCTGGCCATCTGTTCCCTGAGGGAGTCAAAGTCTGCTTTCCTGAAGTCCAGGGTCCGTATCCTGCTGCTTACCTTTCTTCCCTGCGTCAGGATCCTGAACTCAACCAACTCATGGTCACTGCCTCCCAGATTCCCATCCACTTTTGCTTCCCCCACTAATTCTACCCGGTTTGTGAGCAGCAGGTCAAGAAAAGCGCTCCCCCTAGTTGGCTCCCCTAGCACTTGCACCAGGAAATTGTCCCCTACGCTTTCCAAAAACTTCCTGGATTGTCTATGCACCGCTGTATTGCTCTCCCAGCAGATATCAGGAAAATTAAAGTCACCCATGAGAATCAGGGCATGCGATCTAGTAGCTTCCGTGAGTTGCCGGAAGAAAGCCTCATCCACCTCATCCCCCTGGTCCGGTGGTCTATAGCAGACTCCCACCATGACATCACTCTTGTTGCACACACTTCTAAACTTAATCCAGAGACACTCAGGTTTTTCCACAGTTTCGTACCGGAGCTCTGAGCAGTCATACTGCTCCCTTACATACAGTGCTACTCCCCCACCTTTTCTGCCCTGCCTGTCCTTCCTGAACAGTTTATAACCATCCATGACTGTACTCCAGTCATGTGAGTTATCCCACCAAGTCTCTGTTATTCCAATCACGTCATAATTCCTTGACATCACCAGGACCTCCAGTTCTCCCTGCTTGTTTCCAAGATTGCACATCTTACATAGGTAAATTTTTCACCGGTTTCAATGGAAATTTTGCCTGAGTAAAGCAAACAGGATCAGGATTTCTCTTTAAACAGCAATGGACTTGAATAGGGTTTTTATTTTCAGGGGTGTGATAACAAGCCATAACTACGTAAAATGGAAATGGGGCCCCACGACCCAATCTTCCAAACCAAAGAAAATGGGCAACGCTGCACCTTTCCCTGGACCATCAAAATAAAATAAAATAAAAAATGCCCACCTGACATGTAAAAAGGAAGCCAAAATATTTAAGATCAATTGATCAAAATAATAATGCCCTCCTCACACCTTACTTTTTCTAGTTTTTACATATAATTATCAACATCACTCTGCGAAATGTCAGGGAAACTCTTTGAAAATGAATGGTGCCTTTATGAAACGTACACATCACTCCATTTTTCTCATATTTCATAGAAGAACCACCATCATTTTCAAATGTTTTTCCTTTCAATTCACAGACTACTTCTGGTCATTATGTAAACTCTGTGTTCCTCCAAATCCCTCCCCAAACTCCACTGCCTTCCCCAATCCATCCATCAATAGATCTATGTCCCATACCAATTAATTGACTTCAATGGAGTTGCTCTGAATTTACACCAGCATAACCAAGATTAGAATCAGGTTTACAGAGATAAGATCAATTCTTCTCTGTAAAGGGGAAAAATACTAATCTTTCGCAAAGCTTAGACTTTCAGAGAAGCTTGTCCAATTCTGTGGGTTAAGTAAAACAATGCTGAACTTATTTAGTAGATTTTATAAATCTCATTTCTGTTATTTTTTCCTTTGTCTCCTGCAGCTAAGGTGATATCAGTAGTGATTATAGATGAGAGACTGTAAAAGTAAAGTTAGACAGGAGAGGGAAATATCCTCCATCTAAATGTGAGAAGGGACAAAGGGACAAATTCCTCCCTGGTGTAACGCCATTGAAATCAGCAGATTTATATTAGGGATGGAGTTGGTTCACAGTGATCTTCCTTGTCTTATGTCCGTTGTCAGATCTTTGCAATGAAGAGTAACATGATTCTTGGGAAAATAAAGTATTGGCAATGAATCCATGTTAATAACAATCTTTATTCAAAGCTGAAGAAGCTATTGCACCAACTGAAAAATGTTACTCTCCCCAGATGATTGCACACTGATATTTTGCCAGAGCCATAAACCAATAGCCCTATTTTCTCCCTGGCACAGTTTCTAACTGGCATCAGCTCCCAGTAGGTGAGAAAAGTCCCTAAATGCACCAAGTCCCTAGCAGACACTTGAGTTCCATTGCTCCCATGGCATAATTCAATATACTGTTCATTTGTGTCATCTCCTCTTTTGGTTCCTTCCCTATTATTCATTCTGTCACTCACTTGGTACATACAAAGACACAAGAAAATTGCAAGATCGTTTAGATTGAAAATGCTGACCTGATGAAACTACAAATGAACAAAGTCTCTGGGATCAGTGTGCCTTCATGTCAGCAATTGGCTTTCACATCAAACTCTCTTTATGGCTGTGTCTACTCTAGCAACTTTCTTAAGGTTTTTCACTATTGCCCTGTCCCTGGTGCAGCAAAGGGAGCATTAGTTAGACCATCCACTGGTATTTTAACTAGTATGTCATCTAACCCTCTTCAGAACTAGTCTAGATGAAATACTGGTTGAAATGCCTGAGGCTGGTCTCTAGTAACATTCCATCCATTGTTATCACCAGTGGAGCTGTAATGATGCTTGTGCAAAATTGCTAGTGTAAGGCAAGGTGGCCTATGTGACCATATTCCTCTGTGTTTAATTCTTCCCCTCCAGTAGCCCTTCCTTTTCCCCTTCGTGTTGAGACTCTTATAATCTTCTTGAATGGAATCTACAGGTGATAGCAGGCAGCGGTGCTACTGCAAATTCCCCCTCCATTAATAGCTGGTAATTTACATTTCATTTATTTAGACATCTGAAGAACTGAATTTGCCCTTTCACCCCAGGGACATAGATGCACATTAAAAAACAGTGACAGGTGTTACATATTACATCCATGGCAAATCATGAGCTCCCCTGGCCTATGCAACCTGTCAGAGACGACTGATTACCTATGTCTACCAAGGATACAATCTGCCACATATAAAAATTCACCTCACAGTGCATTCAGCTACCTTTATAGCAAGCAAAACAAAAATCCCCCAATCACTTGTACAGTAAGCTGGGTCAGAGCTGTGCAGGGCCTTGAAGTGAGGACTAAAGGTTTGCCATAGATGTAGGATCCCATGGAGTGTGTGTGTGATCTGATCACACTGGATGGGGAAGACCGTGACAAATGGTGAATACTTACCATATCTAGCTCTTTTGCTTTAGAAAGCACTTTATAATCATTAACCAATCCCAACAACCTGTGTGGGAAGTAAATCAGTATTGCTATCCCTGTTTCATATGTGGAGAACCTTGGAGACTGAGAAGTGGAGTGATTTGCCCAAGGTCACACTATGAATGGGTGTCAGAACCAGCACTGAACTCAGAATTTCCTGGCTCCCAAGATAGTGCCTAGGCTACATCTCTCCTCAGGATGGGGGCTTGGGGGAAAGGGTGGAGTGGGGGCAGGACCTGGGGCAGAGCGGGGTTCAAGCAACCCAGGAACTGGGGAAGTTGGTGCCTCTGCTCTGATGTATTTTCAGAGAGTGATCATATCTCCTCTCTTCCATTGTTTGATTAGGCTAAACAAGCCAAGCTCCTTGAGTCTACTCCCAAAAGATAGGTTTTCCATTCCTCTGCTAATCCTAGTAGCCCTTCTCTGCACCTGTTCCAGTGTGAATTCATCTTTCTTAAATATGGTAGATGAGAACTGTACACCGTATTCTAGATGAGGTCTCACCAATGCCTTTTACTATGGTACTAACACTTCCCTGTCTTCACTGGAAATACCTCGCCTGATGCATCCTAGGATTGCATTAGTCTTTTCCACAGCTGCATCACATTGGCGGCTCATAGCCATCCTGTGATCAACCAATACACCCAGTCTTTCTCACCTCTGTCGCTTCCAACTGATACGTCCCTCGCTTGTAGCAAACGTTCTTGTTGCTAGTCTCTCAGTGCATGACCTTGCACTTTGCACTATTAAATTTCATCCCATTTCTGTTACTCCAGATTTCAAGGTTGTCCAGATCTTCTTGTATGATATTCCAGTCCTCCTCTGTATTGGCAATACCTCCCAGCTTTGTGTCTTCCCAACTTGCAGAGGAGGAAGAAAGGGGAGATGATTCTGTTCTGCTCTTTTACATTGTTGGATGTTAGGGTTTGAAATATTAACATATTACATTATTTTGATTCTTCTTCTTCTTTAAGAGGACCTAGTGGCCTTAGTCATGGACTAGGACTCCATTGTGCTAGGTATTGTACAAACACAACAAAAAGACTGTCCGTGCCCCAAAGAGCTTACAATCTGAGGGCTTGTTTACATGGTGGGGTAATGTGCTGTATGAATGTGTGATTTCTAAACAGAACCAACATGTTGCACATTAATTTGTCCATGTAAACCACACTGATGCACTTTAATGTAATGCTGTTTGAAACAGGACTATGTTACAGTGCCCTACAGAGCCTTTAGTGCCCACCAACAGCATCTGCATTGACCAATTAATGTACAGATGAGTCCTAAGTAATTTTCACTGTGTTATGAGAGCTTTCAACTTAACTTTAAAGCCAATATTTACCAAAAAAAGCTGAAAGAAAAAAGAGCTGACTACTAGCAACTAGAAAAGGAGTACTTGTGGCACCTTAGAGACTAACAAATTTATTAGAGCATAAGCTTTCGTGAGCTACAGCTCACTTCATCAGATGCATGTGGCTTGTTTAGTTTTTGAAGTGCTCCTGTTTCCACTATATTACCTCCCATTTGGAAAAGTCTTGTATAATTCAGTAGCTCAATGGGTGTCTATCAACATTAAATAACGCTATATTAAAATTACTCTAAAATAGATTTGAATAGAAAATTATTTTCCGTGATAGCCGTCTATAGAAATGTTGGCATTCCCTTTTAATTTTTGCTGGACTTTTCCTTATGGGGTGTGAATGTCATGGTCATGCTAGCTGGTTTCATACTGGGAAGGGTTCACATCTGATGGCCGGGAACTGCAGTGCTGCAAGAAATAGCTAGGGAATTGATCCCTTGACTGAACATTTATTTGAAAAAAACCCCAAACAAACAGATTTTGGTGCAAATGAATGGTTAAATCAAGGAGCCCTGGTTTGTATACAGTACAGACACTGTGTTGCATGGTATTTATTTGTCAAATATCAAAGGAGAGATTTTTTGCACACTGAGTCATTTCTATATTGTTGAGACTGTTTTTCTAGTGCCCCGTCCCACAATTACGGTTCCTCTGTAGGCCCTCTCCATACTGTGTGCCCCTCAGGATCCTTTCCACTGTCTTCCACGAAATCCACCCACATGCTGGAACTCAAAATACTAGCTTTGCTTCACACAGAAGAAGGAAAGCCTCCCACTCCATGCAAACTCCCAGCATCCTAACTTACCCCAAATGCAAGAGAACCACACTAGTTTCACTGTGGCCAAGAAGAAGGGGGCAGGATTTTCCCTTCAAACAACAATAGCGATAATGGATTATGCCCATGTGCCACTTCACTGGTGGTTGTAGTGATGACCATTCCAACAGGATAAATGACTAATAGCCACCAGAATCTCATTAATTGCATTATATCCACTTAGCATAGTGTTTGTATTAGATGTTAAATGTGTTAAAAGTCTCCTGAATTAGTGACATTTCTATGCATAGTTTATAAGGGGATTCAAACCACCATAACCAGTTTGAGTCTCAATTAATTTGCACCAGACAATCCAGTATCACTGATTTGTACCTGGCTTCACTGGTGTACACATTAGTTTCTGGCACAGTTCTAATTAACACAGGGTAAGGATCTTCCATAGGGAATTACGATTACAGCTCTTCAACATTTACTTTTACTATGTATGTTCAAATGTCTCTTGCATTGGTAAATGTTTGAAATGATACAGATAGTAACTAGCTGTCTGAAACCGTATTGTATTCTGAGTCCAAAATGCACAGCGTACTACTGTCTACGAAAGCTGAACCACACCCAGTCTACACATTTCATTGTTCTCTAATGCCTTCCCCATGGAGTCCATTTTACAAGAGGAACAGTCCTACCCTTTGAGTTTCCCTGTATTGTTAAAGGATGTAGCTGGCTGGTGTCCCAGGGAATACATGACGGCTGTTGAGGACAGTTTTAATAGGAAGGATGCAAGTTTCTGAAAATAGTGTTAACAATATTGCCAATCCAGGCATCCCAAAATCATGACTCAGGCCCCCCAAAATTGTGAGATTGATTTTTAAAAAAAAGAGATTTAAAAATAATAAATTTTAGATTCTTTTAATTTGCCTCCTGATTTTTTTAGCTGTTGTGTTCAAATTTTTGAGCTTTTCTCTGTAAAAAAGAAGGCTAGAAACTTACTGCTATCTTAAAATGAAAGCTGAGATCCTCATGTGATCACCAGGCTGCAGGAGTTGGAGCTTTAAGACAAACACCAAATACTGCGAGACTTGTGACAAAATGTGAGAGTTGGCAAGGCGGCAGTAACGTATGGTTGCACATAATTCGTTGCTAATGAGTGGTCAAGCTGTAGAGATGAATAAAAGTGGTATAGTCCTAATTTTTTCACACACATTCATGAAGGGACAAAGAGCAGAGTGGTACAGTAGTTAGAGCCAATGCTAGCAGCATTAACTCCCACTGGTTCTGCAAACAATACAGTGTTTCTGTAAGGAGGATTCTGCCATCTAGAGAAGCTTCCAACCCCATCTCCCTGACCCTCTCCTTCCCAGAACCTTGACTGAACAGACTTACTTCTGGGAATCTTCTGCTGGCTCCCAGGAAGCAGCGAGCAAGGTGCACTGGCTCTGCTGATGTGTCTGCTTTGGGGACTTTCCATTTCCCTGTTACTTTTATTTGCTCCTCCTTGCCTGTCAAATCTGAGAGGAGCTGGGGGGAGAGGGGATTAAGTGAATAGATAATTCTCGGGCCATGCAAGTGGACCAGAGTAGCCAAATTTGCATGAAAACAGTAGTCTTCAGTTTAGCCCTTTACATTTGGAAATAAGCTATTTCAGGTCAATTTTCTCTCTATTGTAATGTGTTTTATTTAATGTGAATGGTGGATGTTTCAGGAGGAATGGAGGCTTGTTTGGCTATTCAAATGCACTGGCAGGGTTTGGAGGGTCAAGGTGGGTGAGGTAATATCTTTTATTGGAGGGGGAGCAATTTCTATTTAAGCAGGGTTTAAGCAGGTAACACTCAGGCATTGGATAGATCAGAGCAGGATGGGTAGAGCCCTCTTATTTCTAATTGTAAACACACACTTATGCAAGTGAAGTAATTGACATAGGCAGTTATCAAAGCTGATAACTTCTAACTGGAAATCACCTCACTTTTTTTTACTTTCATGAGACAATGAGGTCATCACCACCATTTTATTTTATGATTTTTGCGGCAAGAAATTACACCCAAAACTCTGGGCCGGGTCTTCAGCAGTTGTAAATTGGGATTGCTCCAAGGAGTTATGCAAATTTATACTAGCTGAAGGTCTGACCCACTGTTTTAAGTTATTTTCAATTAACTTTGTTTCATAGAAATCCCCTTTGATCTTCCTCCTCACCTTCACAAGGCTTTTCCCTTGTTAATAGATTGTGAAATTAAAATGAGCAAAGATGCCATCATGTGAGATGAGCAAAAGGCCTTCATGTAAGAGCATGACATTTATGTAGTGAATTTAAATATTTCCATCAACAGGAGTCTAATGTGGCTGTGGTGAGTTTTGATAGTTTGCTCCTGGTTCCCAAACAGGAACTTTTAGTTCTGACAAAAAAAAGCATTGAAACTGATCAAGTCTTCAAGAGTGGATGATCTCGAGCCATGGGGTGTCAGCAGGCCTGCTGACGTGATGTGTGTGGGTGCTTTAAAAAGGCCCAGGAGCCCCGGGCCCTTTTAAATCACCAGGGCGGGCCGCAGGGGGCTCCTAGGTGAACGTGGAGAGATACCGGCGGCAGATACGGCAGCCAGGCGGGCACGTGCAAGCCCTGGCCGTGCCAGAAGAGCATGCCAAGCAGCGCTGCCAGCAGCAGCTCACTGGGCACCAGCCAGCAAAGGCAGAACACCGCCCAAATGTCAGGCGGATGGCATCCGCACGGGCTGGGGGGCCCACTGACTGTTCTGCCCTGGGGCCTGGAATTGCTGTCGACGGGCCTGCGTGTCAGGAACACAGAGTAGGAGCTAAGGGCTAAATTTTCCAAAGGTGCAGAGTATCTGCAGTTCCCTTTGGACTCCCATGTATGCTCAGGAATTCTACAAATCAGGACATAAAACCTTAAATGAAGGAACTAATTAGCCTTGCTACCAATACTCAGTTATTGGGACCCAGGTATCTGAACATTTTCTAATTAAATTAATTGAAACAAATACTTTGTGTGTCCTGGGGTAAAGAAAGAGCCAAATGCAGGTGTAAAAGAATATCTAGCAACTCCCCTTGGCGTCACACAAAAGGGCAATGTAAAGTGTTGAATTCTGCCACAGCAGTTCGTTTCTGTTACTGAGGAATCATATGGAAACTGGGGGTCTTGCTAATAATTGTAACTTTAGTTATCTTGCCATGAATACATTTGTTTCTCACTTTTTTAGAATAAATTTTGAACCACTTAAAGAAGTTTTTACCTTTATTTCCATTTCATTCCCCCCATTGTAGTTAATCCTTCAAAGAGATACCTAAATAACAGTCAAAAAGAAGATGTCTTGATAGGAAATGTTTTTCTGATAAAAGTCTATCAAGGACCAGATAGCAATAGAATACTGTAAACCCTGTGCACTAGAACACACTGTTTCAATTACTGCTGGAGGTTGAAATCCACCCTGTGTAGATTGACCGCATCAGGCCCAACAACCCAAGGTCGTGATTCTAGCAAACACTTAGGGCAGGTCTACACTATAGCTGGGATCGATGCTCTGAAATTGATCCACCGGCAGTCAATTTAGTGGGTCTAGTAAAGACCCACCAAATTGACTGCAGAACGCTCTGCAGTTGACCCCTGTACTCTACCCCCGACGAGAGGAGTAAGATAAGTCGACGGGATATTTTCTCCTGTCGACCACCCGCGGTAACTCAACCTAAGGTACGTTGACTCCAGCTATGTTATTCATTTAGCTGGAGTTGCATACCATAGGTTGACTTACCACGGTAGTGTAGACATAGTCTTACACACGTGCTTATTGTTACAGACTCATCTGAGTGAAGTTAGGTACATGCGTGAGTGTTTGCAGCATCAGGACCCAAATAAACCTCAGTGAACCCCTTAAAGCAGGGTTTTATTAGTAGAGTCTTTGTGGTGTGTAGGATCTTGCAACAGCACTCTGTAATAGGAAATTATTTACTAGGATGATATATGAGAGGTATGTCAAACACCTGGCCACAGACAGATCTGGAGCATAGGATGTATTTATTTATGTGGCCCAGGTGGCAGCTGCAGAATCCAGCTTTTTTTAAAAAAAAAACAAACGTTTTAAAGTAAGTTACTAGCCTGCATGGTTGCAAAAAAATAATAACATTTTGAATGTGATCTGAGTGTAACTGATGCAATGTTGTCTTCCTGAATCTGCATGCAGCCTAAAACAGTGATTTGGGGTGAAAAGCCCCTACCTCAATTAAGCTCACTGGTGGTGTTGACAAAGACAGAGAAGGAGGAGAGAAACAGAAAGGAGATAGTGATGGTATTATTAATACTTGTATTACTGTCTTGCTTAGGAGCCATGACCATGTACCCATTATGCTAGGTGCTGTGCAAGCACAGAACAAGAAGATGAGCATATTTTCTGTAAGGAACAATGCTGAATGCAACTTAATTAAACTTTTCAGGATCATTATTTGCCATCCTGGATGTTGTGTTCCCATTGAAGTTTGTGGGAGAGCTGCTGTGTTTCCCTAAATGCATGTCCCTGCCCATGGACCATCATTAAAAAGGAAATTTGACCCTCGCAAAAATGAGTTTGATGACCTTGATTTGTAAAACAAAAGAGTACACCTATGGTCTATGTAGCCCAGTACCCGATAGTGAGCGTAGTCAATGCATGATCCCTCAAAGGAAGATGGAAAATACCAATACTCCTAGTTGTGCAATACTATGCATTGTGAAGGAAATGCCTTTTTGCTCGTAGAATATCTTCCTGCTGGGGATTCCTGCTGATAAACATCTTATTCCTTGAAGTCTAAGGACTGATGAGACTTGTAATATTTACCTAACTAGTGTAATTGCAGGTGCTGTTTTTAAAACTTTACTAAATAATTTGTCTCAATAATATCATGTGCAAGTGAGTTCCATAAGTTAACTAAACTTTGTAATAATGCATGTCTCCTTCAAGCTACTTTACATTTTTTCTTTTAGTTTGTGTTCCTTGTGGGTTTGTTTTTGTTTTGTATAATGGGAAAGAATAAAGAGGTATATTTTCTACCAGTCATTAGTTTAGATATGGCTATCTTTCTCCTCTTACACTATTACTTCCCAGGCTAAAAATAGTCATGGTCTCTTAATTTCTTCTTGTATTAAAGCTCTCCAATTCCCCCATGCCACTAATTGTTATTGTTGCCCTTCTTTGAATCCTTACTCCTTTTGTAATATTGCTTTTTTGAGATCTTGTGACAATACTGACTACGGTATTTGCAGTGAGGCTAAACTAATGATTGGTACAATAGAATTCTAATATCTCCTGTTTTTATCTGTCTTCCCTACTTAATGGAGTCTAATACCTTATTAACTTTTTCTTAAGCATGCTAAGCTGTGCTCAATGACACAAAGCCCTTTCCTGAGCTGCTACAACAAAATCAGAGTCCTTTAGTATTTTCAAGTGTTTATTCCCCCCCCAGAATATGTTTCACCTTGCATATGTCTCCAGTTAATTTAATCTGCTCTCATATTGTCCAGTTACATGGTTTTGCTAGGTCCTTCTGGATTTGGAAGCAGTCAGCATAGAAGACAGCACACTGCGCTGGGACTCTGGAGACTTGGGTTCTATTTCAAGCTCTGCTGCTGGCTTGTTGCATGACCTTGAGCATGTCCCTGGCCCTCTTTGGAGACAGTTTCCCTGTCAGTGATATTGGGATAATGATACTGAGCTCCTGTGTAAAGTGCCTTGGGATCGCCAGTTAAAAAGTAGTATATAGGAGCTAGGTGGTATTATCATGCCTCACTGTTAAGGAGTCACAAACATCCATAAATTCATCAATGAATGCGGCCATTTCATTATTCACCCTGCTTTCAGGTTGTTAATAAATATTTAGGCTTCTAATGACATTGGGGTTGAAATCCTGACTCCATTAATTTCAGTGGCAGAACTTCCACTGTCATCAATGGGGCCAGACTTTCATCCTAATCTTCTCTTTTCTGATCCTTATAACTGCCTCTTTACAACAAAAAGAAAAGGAGTACCTATGGCACCTTAGAGACTAACAGATTTATTAGAGCATAAGCTTTCGTGAGTTACAGCTCACTTCATCGGAATGCATTCAATGAAGTGAGCTGTAGCTCACGAAAGCTTATGCTCTAATAAATTTGTTAGTCTCTAAGGTGCCACAAGTACTCCTTTTCTTTTTGCGAATACAGACTAACACGGCTGCTACTCTGAAACCTTTACAACAAAAGATTCATTAAGCTGTCAGCTGCTTTGCTAGAAGTCTTAGAAAGCATGTGCCTTAAGCCAGAACTGATTTGCTTAAATTTTAAATGCACCTCATTCCACATCTCAGTAATTGGACTGCATTGCTGGGCATATATTTTGGGTTGGATTACAAGTAGATTTTTTTTTCTGAAGATGTGTGTGTGAAAACATGATACTAACAATGACATCTTGTGGATGACAGAAGAAATGCAAGTTCATCAGAGAGCTGGTGATCTCATTTTTTCTTTTAACTCACAGGTTAGGTGCCAGTTCTCCCCTTTGAGTCGCATTATGGTTCTCCTTGAGTGTTCTGTCTCACTGATCTAATTGTAATGTACATTGGCAGAGTATTGGAGAACAAAGAAGATTAGAAAGAATAAACAATCAGTCTGGGAGACTGTTTTTCTCCCTTTTGTCTCATGTCCTGCTGAGAAGTGTGGGGGGCAAAGTTGAACTTTTGGGTAGGTTTTATTTGACATCTTCAGGGAAGTTATTGTGTAAAAGCTGGTGTAGAGAGAGAGGCCTTGCATTTTGCTCTGAAAATGGTAAGAATAAAGATCATGTCAAGCTCTTGGAGAAGGGAGTTCCACTCTTATCAGCCAGCTGCCAAGAAGGCCCAATCAGGTAATTAATGTGGATCAGGAGCCACCACAGCGTGCAGAGAACATGGATGATGTGTTGTCAACTCCCTGTGTTGGATGAAAGACAGGTTGTAGTAGCTGGGGTTTCTTCATGGTAGTGACTGTTAACCTGGTAAAGCACGTTGCAGTATTCAGGCTTGAAGGTGACAAACACATGGATCCCCATGGCTAGGTTGGCAGCTGACAGGAAATCACACTGCCTGCTGGGCAGCAGAATCAGTTGAAGGCATTTCTGGCTGCTGCAGCCATTTGTGCCCACAAGATCAGTGAATAACCCAGAAGGGTCCTGAGACTATGCAATACCTTGATGCTTGTGGGGCAGATGTCTGTGATTGGTGAGGTTTTGTTTTGGCCATTGCTACAAAATATTACTCTCCACCTGCCAGCCTCACCTCTGCCTGGTTCTTGCCCAGACTGACTTTCAGCCAGCTATTCTTCTTCCAAATCCTAAGGTAGCCCCGGCCCTGGAAAACCTGGGTGATAACGCACTGGTTTCAATTCTTAAAATGCAGAGGCCAGCTTGGATCCACATAATTTTATCTGGGACGTAGGCCTTGCAGTGTGAGAGTTAGAAAATGGAAGAAAGGCTGTCAGTTCACAGTCCAGAATATTTCTGCAGGCAATCGCTGTGTAGCTGCTATAGGAGAAGAGAGATCCTTCACAATCCCTCATGGCTATAGTCTGTTGGGTTCTGTTCTCATTTTGTTCTCTAGTGTGCTAGTCTCGTCTTTTTGTTCATCTTTTGATGCAGGTGCTCTATGGTGTGAAGGGATGGAAGTGGCAGTTAGGGGGTTGTTTGTTGATTGTTGTGGATAGCAGGTCCAGCAATGGCTGGTGCTCTCCTCAGCTAGGCTACAGGTCTATTATTATGTTCTCAAAACTGGTTGGGTCCATGAGTGTTTAGGGAGTGTTTACTACAGGCCCTAAGTGGAAGAGCTCGGACACTGGTTTGGAAGAGGAAGTGGTCTGAGTAGAAGTGGGATTTTTGGCTCCTAAGCGTCAGCACCTTGACTGAGACTGAAGGTCAGCATTTGTCACACAGCCTCCTGGGCTGTGATTGGAGCCGGGAGGGAGGGAGGAAAACAATGACCCCTCCCCCTCCCTGGTGCTCCTGAATGCACCAGCAGGGGTTGATCTCTGCCCCCCCTGGAGATACCTGGGGCACAACACTGGAGGAGCAGGCACCTGGTGAGTTCCCCACCTTCCCAGGGGCAGTGGGGCTCAGGGGCTGGGATTCAGCATGGGGGTGGCAGGCTCTTGGCATGTGGCTTCGTGCCCCAGCCCTGGGCTCTGGCTGTGTGGCTTTGGCCCCCAGCCACAGGGCTTCAGGCTCCAGCCCTTGCTGCCTCATCCAGCCACCCACCCACCCCATCACGCCTGGTCCCTGCTGCCTCCCCAGACCCCCCATCCAGGGCTTTATTTGTCCAGGATTACCAGGGCTGAGTAAGTCTGCTGTGAAAAATGATACTTGTATGTTTGTTAGTATCACTTTTTACAACAGATTTACTAGCTAGCAATAAGTAAATTACAATGATTTGGACGTGTATATGTGCATATTTATTTGTTTTTCCTAAAGCTAATTAAGTATTTTAGGGAAAAATGTGAGCGCGCAACCAGAAAAGAGTTGGTGGCTGCACTCTGAGGCCAAATAAATTGTCCTGAGAACCAGGGTGGGTCTGGCTGTGTGTTAGGGCCTGTTAGAGAATCCCACAGTTGATAGAGTAGACAAGAGGTTGTGGGCCTTTGTGTTTGAGGTTGTTCTGTCAGTCTTAGAGCTGGTCAAGGGTAGTCCTTAGTCCAAAGTAGAACAATGTCAGCGTTGCTCTACGTCTTGCCCAGCTGCCTTTGGCTGCCACAGGATGATTCCAGCAGCTGGGAAGAGGGAGGAACCAGAGATGTCCTAATCACACTCCTCTTCTCCAACATACTCCCTACTGTTGGGGCAGAATGAGAGTGTCATGGAAACTGCTACATCACGGGGGGTTTTCCCCTACCTGGGAGGAATCCTCTGCTGAGTTTAAGGCTGCTTTGTGCTGCTGAAGCGATGCATGGCAGCCCTAGCAGGCCTCAAATATTGGTGTATATTTCTATTAAAAAATCTTCTCACTGCATTAATGACCGAATCTCCCAGTTGCAGACTACTCTACATGTTTTTTTAAGTGACGTAAGTAGGGAGACAGGACACTTTCTGAAGCTGTTTAGTTATGTTTTTAATTACATCTGCCTAATAGCAGTGAAACTGCCAGGTCTGTGCGTGCTTGGACAAAGCTTCTCTGGAGAAGGGTGAGCTGAGAAGGGCAATACCTGACACTCTTCAAATTCTAGGTGCACAGGGTTGTTCAGATCTCTTATCCTATTTCAGAATGGTTTCTGAGGAATGCTGTCCTTTAAATACCTCTTTAAAGTTAAATGCTTGTCTAATTACAACACTTACAAGCGACATATTTTCTAGCCTTATAATGAAAAACAAGCCTGCTGTGATTTTTATCCTGTCAGATTTCTGGCATTGATTGAGACATATTTTAATAACGAATGATCAAACATTAGCTGATGCAATTGCTGCTTATTTCTAAAGTGTTATTTTGTCTATAGTGAAGTGACAATCCATCTGGAGGGTGATTAGTTCCAGCTCTGAGCTATCATTTATAGGTCAAGACTCTCAAGAGGTTTCTTAACAACCAAAAATAAGGGGGCTATTATTTTTTGACAGGGTGACTGCTGGTTGTTTCACCCCAAACAGTATTGCTTCCCACTCTGGAAATTATTTCATGCTTACTCCGGTTTGTTCAATGGAATTAAGTCAATGTCATTTGCCCAGTTTTGCTGAAAACTGACAAAACATCTTTTACTGCAGTTGATGATATACTCAGTGGCAGACTTGCCATTTCTTATAATCATTGCAGAGGTTTTCAATACTGATGCATTAATTCCAGCCTCTGTGATAGTCATCTCTGCAATCACAACACAAGTCTTGATCCAGTTAGAAATGGGACTGCATTAGAAAACTTTGAAATAGGTTCAGAAACAGATGTCATATCCTCCCAGCATTTGAGCATGTTCAGATGTATGGTTCCAGTATGGCCTGCTATAAATATAGGTTTGAATCACAATCTGGATCTGGGTTCAGGTCTGAATAGTTTTATTTTTTGGTGTAGATAGAGCTAGGCTGGGATATTTAGAATTTCGTTTTCTAGTTCAACTCATAGATGCAATTACAAGATTCACACTTGGGTTTGGGTTTCAAACCATTCTGATGTGCCAGTTCAGGATCATCTCTAAAAATATTCATCAATAAGTTCATCAGGAAATGAATTGCAAGAGTGGAAATGGACATGAGTGAATTATACAGAAATGTTAAGTAGGAGAGTTTTCTATTTTATTTTTACCAGGGAGTATAAAGATATCAGTTACAGGAAGCATTATACCAGTTAACAAAGATAGCTAGATTGTAAGCTCCTTGTGACTTATGTCCTCCTGTGAGTTTGTACAGTGCCAAGCACCCTGGAATTCAATAAATAATAATGCTTGCCAGTTTTGAGATTTCTCTCTTTTGTTGGTAAGGTATTTAATCATTTTTATAATGAAATTACTCTGACAAAGTCAAAGTAAATAGTAATTTGGTATTGTTTTATTTCATTTCTATGCTCATACAGTTTAAAGTACAATGTTCTAACAATGATTTTAATATAGCAATATTGTGACCTTTTCAAAAAACAATGGCAGAATGTTATTGCACTTTTTATTTGTTTGGTATACAAAAATATAAGTAGTAATTGTTTTGTTTTTTTTACTAAGTCAAGAGACAGAGTAGAAAATAATTCTCAAAATAAAGTATTTAAAAAAATTTAAAAAAATAAGAGCAACTGGAGAATTTTTATGAAAAATCTGGTTTAAAAGCAAGGAAGACAGAATTTTACCACATACAGATGTTATCAAAGTCAAAACATAAACAGAACATGACTTTTTACACTAGTCATGACCCCATGAACCTTGGCTAACCTTGGTTAAATTCTTATCCCTTATCTATTTCCTAGTTGAACATATAAGAGAACAAGGTTAAAACCATGAAGAAGCAAGCCTTGCTGAATTTGATCCACAGCCTGAAGTAAAACTACCTTATTGCTATTCAAAATGTAAAAATAAATCCTCTTCTTTAGATTGGGTTCACAATCTTCATTGATATATAATTCTAGAAAAAAGGAAGAAAGAAAAAATCAGTAAGCAGAGGCAGAAAAAATAATCTGGACATTTAAATGTATACAATATTATACAAAGCAAATATAGTACTAAAACTAGATCAGAGTATGTTATAACTATTCTGGTGAAAAAACAGTTGTGGTAAGTTATTGCATAGTTGTTTGATCTAGTTTATAATGTATTGTATTTCAAATGAAAGTAGAACAAAATCCACAGTCTCCAAAATATGTACTACTATCTGCATTCCTACAACAATGCAATCTAGAAAGCACTTTTAAGGCACTTCTTAATTGCCTGAATCTTCTGATTAGAACCAATCAAAATCCTCTATCCATCAGTGCATACATTATAAATAATGGATCAATAGGTTGAAAAGTATATTAAATTTTAAGAAGTTGTAGATGTAAGGGTCCAATCCTGCACTCCCCACTAAAACAGAGTCAATAGTTATTCTTGACTGAATAAAGAGTGCAGGACTAGGTCCTCATTTTGACCTTAAAGCATTATGCCATAACTGAACAACAACATAGAAACATTTAAAAATGCCTACCGGCAGTGAATATAAGAGTATTGCCAGAAACAAGAGTACAATCAGTAGGATGATAATGCCTATGAAGATCCATTTAAATCTGCGCCACACAATAAATTTCATTGTCTTGCATGGATTTGTGAACCAAAGGAAGGAAGTTTCTGGTCGGCTGCATTTTGAAAGGAACAATATTCATCATGTTAACAAACAGGGAGAGTTAAATACTTCAGTACGAGAATAAAACACAGTTCAATTAATAATTAACTATATAGAGTTGAAAAAGATAGATAATTGATTTGTCTAAAAGACAGTTTCATTAAGTTTGCACAATTATACAGAAAATATGTTGCATTTTTATTCGGATGCATATGGAAAGAACTGTAAGAGAGAAACAAAATCGCCTTCTATATATAAAGTTTGGCAAATTACAGCTGACAGCTGAAGCATCATTTGTCAAATGTGGCATTCATAAACATTATTTTTTAGTTTGTATGTGGGTCTCACAGCAGCCTTCAAAGTAACTAAAGAAAAAAATATATCTCACTTTGGTAGGTCTAACTTGGGGTTCATGTTGGGTTCATCTCTTCCTTTACCAGCCGGCCTTTCATCAACCTCTTTTTCATTGAGGACTTCCAGAGTCATCTCAACTTTACCCTTCAGTAAATCAAGACATGTTAAACATATGACATCACATATAAACATTTTACTTAAACAGCATGTAAAGTGTTTGTTTGGCTTTAAATCTCCTTGTATAGTTTTGGATAAGCTCCCTCTTCATATTTTCCTCCAATTGCTACCTCAAAATGTGTTTCTGGATTATGACAATGTTACAACATCCCAATCTGGAATTAAAAATGTAGACACATTCAGCATGTGTTTGGTAATCCATCCCCAGGTCGGATTCCAAGCTATATGCTTGGTTCATATCCGCAAAATACATTGTTTATAAAGTGAAAGAAAAAATACAACTTTTCTTCCAATGACAAGCCCAGGTCTGTGTTTCTTCATAATTAATAAAAATCTCACCCTATATAAGGCTGTTGGAAACATTTAAAAAAAATCAGTTCAGTATTGGTGAATAGTTATATTTTCATCATCTACCTCATCCCAGTATTAGGGTTTATAGGCAAGTCATTAGAAAGAAATAATCGGATACATTTGAAAAAGTCTGATACTCTAATAGGTAGAGGGCAATGGTAAACATACATTCTTAAGGCCTGAGCCTGCAAACTCTTGCTCATATGAGTAATCTTGTGAATTCAGTTTTACTACTACTGTTTAGAGCTGCTCTTTTGCATAAGCATTTGAAGAATCACACCCTTAGCCACCTTTACGCAGTTAAAGGATAAAAATAGTTCCTCATGAACCAGGTATACTGATTCATACCAGTTACTGACCTTTACAATTTTATTCGCTTGATGCTCAAGCAAATAGTCTGGCTTCATTAACTACAAATTATATTTGCAATGTCATAAAAAGCTTTGGTTTCAAGCTTTTCCCCTTACTTGTACTCTACATGTACAAAGGAGCCAACTACTCCTAGTGAGACATAATGAGCTAAACTAATCCCTAGAATAACTTGAGTGGCTTTAATAGGGATATAACCAGAATGATTCTAGCTCAATATTTTTCTGAATTCTATGTGAGATTAAAAAGTACTTAATATTAAATACTAAAACCATTCAAAAGTACTTTTAAAGTACTTAACTTCCCCACCAAACAAATCTTCCAAACCTCTGTGTGCATTAATACCCCCAATGGTCCATCTGTCTATAAGCTTGAAAGCTTAATGACCACTAAAGCTATTCAGATCTTCAAAGGAGCTCAGCTGCAGGGGAGTCCAAGTATCATTGAAAGAAACAGGCAGTAAGCATAACAAGTGAGGTACTTTATACAAGGAAATAATCGTACAGCCAAAACACGTGAGCCGTCCTTTTCTTTATAACATGGCCACCACCCTTTCATGGATTTCTGTTCGAAGAGTGAGACAGTCTTGGGAGCCTTGAGAGGGTTGTTTGCCTTGTATTCTGGAATCATGTCTATATTGCATTTTTCAGGAACTTTTGCTGGAATAACTGTGTTGTGTAAATCAAGTTCAACAAAACCTACCCGAGAAAGTGAAAAAGAAAAGCATTTTGTATAAAATAGCTGGCCAAACAGCACAGTGGTTTCAGTCAAATCTTACTAGGGCCATACATGAAATGAGTTATCTGGTTTCAGTCTGACCCTTGTGGACATATGTTCTGTACATCTAAAACATTAAACATATGGTATATATGGTGATTTCTCCTTACAATAAGCCATGAAGTAGAATAGCAAGGATGCTGCTGGCCAGGACTAAAGTGCATTGATCCAGGTGTATGTCTTGGAAGTGAGAGTCTTGTGAGGACTCCTAAACACACTCTGTTAGTCTTAAACTGGTGCTGTCAGTAAAACTCACTTCAAAATTAAAGAAAACATCACACACATATCTCTCGTATTGAATGATATGATTTAGTACTTTAGCAGCATGAGAGAGCCAATTTTCAGTTGTGTTTTCAGCTCCTTGTAGCTGTTTGCAGCACAGCATAAACTCGGAGCATCCTGAAGGCTACTCTAACACAGGGCAGGGAGGTCAGCCCTGCGCAGTGTAGCTGCAATATTGGAGACTAAGCTTTACAATCCCTTTGCATGACACCTCCTGATCTGTATTCTGTGCAGTCCAGGATCTGGCCTCAAGATTCCACTTGGGTTCAAGCAGCAAAATTCAGATCAGAATTCAAATATGTCAAAGTGTTGGGGGGAGTGGTTCTGTAAGGAAGCCTGGTATGCTGTGCACTGCACAGAGTCTGATTTTTTCATCATGTTAAATAGTGAAGAAATGCTGACATTATTCAGCAGGAAATACTAACACTGAGATGGAGGATTCTGAAGAAGGTAGTCTTAATCAAATCACCTCTCCTTCTGAATGAACAATCTGAAGATATGTATAGGGCTAAATTTTCAAAGAGGGCCTCCACCCTGCCTCCATTTGTGTGCATGCAACTTTTCTTGCACAAATGATCTGCCCATCCAGATTTTGCATGCTACCATTTGTATACACAATACAACTTTAGATGAGTGAAAAACAACAGAGCTTGATTTGCTTGAAGAAATTTTGTGTCAAAGTACAAAAACTGTATGCACAAGGGGTATTAGGATACAAAAATATACATGCACAAATGGACGCTTGGTAGTGGTCCATTTGAAAATTTGATCCTTCTGCTGCAACTTGCAAATGTTCATTTGTGATCTCTCACTTTCCAATGATGATGATTCTTAGCTGTGAAAGTCATACCTAGGTAGTCATCCAAGGAGAACTTGTCATTATCCCATATCTGAATGATCACTTTGGGTGGGATTCTGAATTCTGTTTTGTCGAGACTCCAAAAATGCTCCTAAGAATAAAATAATTTCTGTTAAAAACATCTTTGCAAAGTAGCATTCTGATCTTACCAACAGATTTCATACATGTGGATTTTAGGACCCAATCCTGCCCTACTTGCAAACAGAAAATTCCCACTGGCTTCTCTGTAACTAAGGACTGATTTGTAGCCAGTGAGCTCAATGGCAGTTTGCTTGAGTAAGGCCCATTGGCCAGGTCCCTTACAGTGCAAAATCAACTTACAGGGCCCAATTGTGCCCTCAGCTATGCATATACAACTCTTTAATGGACAAATGTAACTGAGGGCAGAATTTAGCTCCAAATGCTTTATTACAGACTGAGTATATGAATTCTTTATATTGAACTCTAGAGAAACCGCACCTTTTTAGAAATCTTACAGAGTTGCTCAGCTGGAAGATATTCAAAAGGGAAAATAAATCTCCAGTTAAAATTCCCTTCACCATCCAGTGACCTATAGTGCACATCTGTTTTCTGCTTATTTTCTTCATTGCCAGGCATCCAGCTGAAAGTAAAATGCAACTGTATTTAACATTATGCAGCTAACTTATTAGTGCTTGTTTATATTGCAACAACATTTTGCAGTGATTACAAACATGAGGTATAGGATTTGTATTGTAAAATGCTGGAGACTGATACACAGATTTTTGGCCCTTTCAGTTTGGACCCATTTCAACAGTGTAAATAAGAACATAGGAATTGCCATCCTAAATTAAACCTTTGGTCCATCTCTCCAATATCCTGTTAGTACTTAGTGGTAGCTGTGGAGCATGAGTCTGTTTATCCCTAATATGTTTTTTCCTATCTAATGTGTTTTATTTTCATATCTAATAAATGCCTAATCCTTTGTGAATCCTATTTAGCCATACGCTATGTCTACACAGCAGCTGGAAGGTGTGATTCCCAGCTAGAGATAGCACCTAAGGTTAGCAATGTGACTGTGGCAACTTAGACTAGCTGCCCAAGTATGTCCCCAGGGGCTTGGGTGAGACTGTATTCCGGTAGCTAGCCTGAGTCGCTACCCATGTCGCCACAGCTACACTGCTAATTTTAGCAAACTAACTCGAGCAGAGCTAGTCCATGTATGTCCACATGATCTGGGAATCAGACCTCCCAGCTGCCGTATAGCCCCAGGTTAATTACTAGAGCTGCTCAGGAATTTGACTAAATTTTTTTTGTCGGAAAATGCAGATTTGTCTAAATCAAAACTTATCATGGAAATAGCAATTTTGATTAAACTTTCTCAAGTCCAGAATGGAATTTCAAGAGAGACACTCACCCACGTCAGCACCCTTTCCTCCATTAGCTGGCAGTCAAGGAAACACTCAATAACCAGGATTGCCAGGTGTTAAGATACAGGCACCAAGTTACAGTTTTAATCCTTTCCCATCTGTAGACATATTTCCAGCTAGAATCAACTTCCAGTTTATCACACTACTGGTTATTTAGTTAGGCTTTATCTCACAACCCGGAAGTTATACTTAGACCATGCCAGCGCTGGCTTTGCATATGATTATTTTATTCATGGTTTTATTACAGGTACTGGATGTAAGATTTAGACATTTTAAAGATCTCATTAAATACCCTCACATGAGCAGGTCAGAGGGAGGGCACCCTTACCCTTTCACATAGATGTCGCTCATTTCTTCCCCCGTGATACTTTTTTCATCCAGAATGACATCCTTTGTGTTCCAAATAATCACCCGCATGATGTACCTGACAGAGAAGATGATTGGGGAAAGAGAGTGAATTGGCCAAGACTGTGCACCAAGGTCTGTACAGTGCACAATCAATGCACGGCTACTCACTTCTTGGCTTTGCGGGGATTGATGTTGAAGGGAGGGCCAGGAGGTCCCAAGCTTTTGGGGAAAACATCCACCCACATCTGAAGCTTTCCCTGCATTGGTGAAGAAGTCAAGTAAGGGATTTTTGTTGGTTACATGTTTAAAAAACATGCAGGTGTGAAAATTCTGATTGAACCCCAGGGTACTAGGCTGTGCAGAGCCTGAGATGGTGCCCAGAAGTCTGTAAGTGCTTCTAGAACTAATTTTAGCAGCAGTCCTGGGGCCAAGACCGTCTCCTACTAACGCCAGTGCCAAAGTTCTCACTGTTCTTAATCAGAGCAAGGCTGGGCCCTCAGTTTGTACAAACTTTGAAACCATAGGAATCACAATTGCTATTTTGTTTTATGACATTATGTGGCCCCACAAATGTGCCTCGTGTTTTAGAGCAGATGGCCTATGTTGCATGGGTAACAGGTCCCTGTCCTTGAAGCACTTCTTAACTAGATGAGGTCATCTTCCTTATTAGTTTTAAAAGGCCAAAATGTGACCATAGTAGATTTCTGCTCTATTCCCACTGAAAGTCTATTTCATTATCAGTAACCCCTCAACCATAACAAGAAGCTATGCATTCTCTCCAATGCCTCTCATGAACACCTTTCTTGGTGGATGCTGAATACACTGTATAGAGCACCTGCTTGTAATTAGTGAATGCTGGAGAGTAAGGGCTCGATTCATCCCGCTGGCACAAGAAGGTGCAATTTAAACTTTGCTATGCCAACACGGGTCACTGTACCCTGAAGAGGATCCACTGTTAAATAAAGTCAGGTGGAATTTGCACCAATAATCCCCTTGAGGGTTCCCCTGAGGCAAGCCAGTTTTAATGTCCTCTGGGGACTCCATGAGAGGGCAGAGGCTGCAGCAGGGATGGGATCAACCAGTGCATTTCCCTGGCTGTCCTAGTGGACTTTATATCTGAGGACCCTCTAGCACAGTCTACCCTGAATGAAACTGGCATAGACACTTGGGAGAAAATCCTGGCTCCATTGAAGTCAATGGCAAAATTCCTATTGACTTGAATGGGGCCAGAATTTCACCCTTGATGAACTGAATGAATGTGTTGTTAGTCTTTATTAATACACTGTGATTCACATCTCTCTCAAGCTTTTTCTCAGACTAAATAGTTTGCTGTGAAAACAGAGGAAATTTTGCAAATGTTACTGGCACAAAAACTCCTCCCCTCCTTTTACTCCTACCCAATGAAATTCATACACAGAAACCTTGTGAAACAGCCTCTCTAGAGGCTTTGCAAACCATCCCCTTAGCTACTTTCTTGTGTTGTAATTAGTTTCTTGACTGGGTGGTGGATAATCTGGTTGTCACTGTCATGAGCTCTATTTGTGAGAGAAAAGATTTTCCAGTTGTAGGAACGCAGTCTGCTACTGGCAGTTCAAACTAAGAGCCTTTATGGTTGCAAATTTATCAGCCTGGTGGAACTTCACAATGGTAACATGTTTCGTATCAATGGAAAAGGATGACTTCCAAACACTGGATTAGACTTACTCTCTTGCTATTGGAGTGGCACTCAGTATGGTCCCTGCAAATAGATGTTCATTCCCTTCTCCCACTCCTTTGGCGTGTGATAAATCCATCTGGGGTGATCACAACAGAATAAAATTCCATTCTATGTAATCCCTCCCTAATGTGACCATGCCCTAGTATCTGGGCACAATAATACTTTTGCTACCCTTTTTCCCTCACCCACCCCCAATTATAGTAGCAACATGTGCTATAAATGTAGGCATGCTAGTGTTCTGCATTGCAGAAATCAAAGGTGAAACCAGTTTATCGTACTTGTGAGATGTTGGGCTGGAAGGTGCTGTATAAGGTCCTTGTCTCCACATGTTCAGGGACCAAGCCCTGGGTTCTAAGGATATGAAGGGCTAGACGCTCTTCACTCGGCCCAAGGTGCTGATGCAATATTTTGTTAGTCTCTGAAATAAAAAGAAAGATCTGAAATAGGGCTGAACTCATGACCCAGAATTGCATTTAGTAATTGACTGTATTCATACTTTTCCAAATCAAACAAACTGCAACCATTCTTGTATTTACCTGTCCATGCAGAGAGAGAATGCAAACTTTAGTACAAAATGTACTTGTTTTTTACTCTTATTTTTCACATTGTTATAATTTAAAGTTTTTTATTTCTATAAATCTGTGCATTCAAAAGAGATAAACATGCAATAAATAGCAATGAGCTCACCAAATTCCTCCAAGGTGTAGTCTCGTCCTCCATAGTTAATCCTGCTTCCATTTTCTGAGAGGATAGGAGTAGAGTAGCCTTTAAACCTGGCTATATTTTGCAAAATGTGTGTTGGTTTCAGTTGATCTCGCCAGGTATTTACACCTGAACTTTTAGGAAATAGAGCAGATCTTGGAATTAGTACACTATATACTGGTTTCCTCCCAAAAATATTAAAAAATGCGATAGCGAAATTTTGCCATTTGACTTTGCTGCATTAGTGAGGATTTTATAAAGATAATATTCCATTCAAGGTCAGTTAAAGTTACTCATATGTATTGTTTTAAGACTCATCTATGTATATTGGGAAAGGAGAAATCGTTACAGCAAATTCGTCTTAATGCAACTCATGTTTTTGTATTTAATGCCCTGTCTTTGTCAGATAATTGGATTACATGTTCTCTCTCTGTATCCACTAACAAAAGGCTACATCTAAAGAAAGAATCTGCCTCAGAATGTGTGGAGTAACAGTTTTTGTAAACTCTTCCTAAAAAATTGCAGTTTTTCTTTAGAATGTAAATGATTCTATAGGTACACAAAACAGGTAGCAAAGAGCCCTTAGCATTTTCTATTACACCAAATGATAGTGAAGAAAGCCTGGCTTTTTCAACGATTAGAGATCTTACTTTACTGGCACAATGTTTGAGGAGACAAAAGCGTGACTTACATGCAGTACTGCTGTGGTATGCCACAATGAGCTCCAAAGCGAGAAAGGAACCTGTTCTCAAGATCAATGATGGTTTCACCAACTTTTTCATCACGAGTCAGTACATCATAATCATAGACTGAAATTTTCAGATCCTTCTCTTGAGGCAAGAAGCAGCTGAGTTCATACATTCTAAATGTACAAGGTCCAGTTAAATATTAATGGTCATGAAAGTTCATTTCTGAGAAGTAGTAATTTTTTAAGAAATTTAAAGAAATACCATTGGTGCTGATAGACCTAAAATTAGAGTTACCATTGCTGTTTTGCAGTGTGCCTACACACATTAATAAATCTGTATGTGTTCATATGGGTACTGTGGCTTTAAGGATCCTACCTCTGCCGCCTGCAGATTTTTTAGAATCATTGTAATCACACGCAGCCAGAGTTGGAACGTAGACAACAGCTATCAACAGTTTAGAGAATGCCCTTTAAAGATCCTTGTCTGGGGCCTGATAGCTACTTTGCAGAATTCACTGTTTTTAATCCATGTTTTTTGTATGCGCAGAAACGTTAAGAGTTTCACCTTACCAATCCGTAATTGTGATGATTATTCTCAGTTTCCTCTTTGCAAAACTTCTTCATCTAATTTGTGGTTTTGGGTGGCATAAATATCAAAACATCTGAGACATGCACTCTCTTATACAAGTCACACTGTGTCCCCATCGCACATACATTCTAGCAGCTTTCAGATTGTTATAAAGTAAAGAAAACTCACAAGCAAGGTAGATGTCTATTAGCAATTCACAATATATATAGATCACTTCTTTATATGTACAGTGAAAACACATTTACAGTCTTAAAAACTGGGGCCAAACTGTTCAAACTCGGGTGCCTAAAGTTAAGCACCTAAATCCATAGAGGCGCTGAGCACATGCAGGTTCCACTGACTTCAAAAGAAGAGCAGGGGGATCAGCATATTTCTGGAGATGCTCAGAATTTTATACAAGGGGGCCCTAATAAATAGCCAGCATCCAATTGTGAATAAGGTGTCAGAGAGTTTTGAAAATACATAAAAATAAGATGAGTGCAGTGTAGAACTGAAGGTATGATGGTAATGTGATGATTTATTCATGGACAGAGATTATAAAAACACTCTAGAAAACACCAGATAAAAAACCATCAGAAAATGAGTTACCTGCCAAAATCTGGGTTGAGAGTATTGGGAACATAATGATCTCTGTCTTCAATTACTTTTTTACTTAAGGTTATTTTTATATAAGAATCACACTGTTTGGAAACAAGATGGGAAACAATACAGTTAGGTAATTACTTTTTTTTTCATGTGCCAATTTTTCTTGGTATCACTGAATTCTTAAGCGCAAAGTTAGCTCCTGAACCTCATAAAAGTAAAGAGTCTCACCAGCCCATTGTTATCCTGGGGTTGGAGAGCTAAGGCTCTAATGATATAAATTCGCACAATGCATTCCTGAGATCCGCTCTCTGGTAACTCACGGAATTGACGAGGAGGAACTGGTACAGCGGGATCATCTGATAATGGATAGATTCTAAAGGAGCCCTAAAAAGAATATGTACCAGAATCATACAAGTTAGAGACAGAGGAGACATTTTGCTAGGTTTATCTTGTCCATCTCCTGCTTTAGGGAAGGACTGCTTTGCATATGCACACAAAAATTAAATCCTGATCTTGCTTGTTGAAGTCAATTGGAGTCTTTCCATCGATGTCAGTGGGCTTTGGATCAAGCCCATAATGTATGTAAGGTTAGATCCTCAGCTAGTTTAAATCTGTGTAGCTCTTTTGATTTTAGTGGATCTATGCTGATTTACTCCAGTTGAGGATCTAGCCCAGTGTGTTTATGTGTATTTCACCATTTCAAAGATACCTCTGCTGGTTTCCTTCTGTGTATAAATCACATTGAAAATATTTTTACTAGGGCTGTCGATTAATCGCAGTTAACTCACATGATTAACTCAAAAAATGAATCGTGATTAATCACAGTTTTTATTGCACTGTTAAACAATAGAATACCAATTGACATTTATTAAATATGTTTGATGTTTTTCTATATTTTCATATATATTGTATTCTGTGTTGTAATTGAAATCAAAGTGTATATTATTTTTTGCACTGTAAAAATGATAAACAAAAGAAATAGTATTTTTCAATTCACCCCAGACAAGTACTGTAGGGCAATTTTTTTGTCGTGAAAGTACAACTTAAAAATGTAGATCTTTTTTGTTACATAACTGCACTCAAAAACAAAACAATGTAAAACTTTAGAGCCTACAAGTCCACTCAGTCCTATTTCTTGTTCAGCCAATTGCTAAGACAAACAAGTTTGTTTACAGTTACAGGAGATAATGCCACTCTCTTCTTATTTACAATGTCACCAGAAAGTGAGAACAGGCATTTGCATGGCATTTTTGTAGCTGGCATTGCAAGGTATTTACATGCCAGATATGCTAAACAATTGTATGGCCCTTCGTGCTTTGGCCATCATTCCAGAGGACATGCTTCCATGCTGATGACACTTGTTAAAAAAATTTGTTAATTACATTTGTGACTGAACTCCTTGGGGGAGAATTGTATGTTCCCTGCTCTGTTTTATCCACATTCTGCCATATATTTCCCATTATAGCAGTCCCCGATGATGACCCAACACATGCTGTTCATTTTAAGAACACTTTCGCTGTAGATTTCACAAAATGCAAAGAAGGAATCAATGTGCGATTTCTAACTGACCCAAGGTTTAAGAATCTGAAGTGCCTTCCAAAATCTGAGAGGGACACAATGTGGAGCATGCTTTCAGAAGTCTTAAAAGAGCAACACTCCAGTGCAGAAACTACAGAACCTAAACCATCAAAAAAGAAAATCAACCTTCTGCTGGTGGGATCTGATTCAGATGATGAAAATGAACATGCGTCAATCTGCACTGCTTTGGATTATTATTGAGCAGAACCTATCATCAGCATGGATGCATGTCCAATAGAATGGTGGTTGAAGTATAAAGGGACATGAATCTTTAGCGCATCTGGCACCTAAATATCTTGCGACACTGGCTATAGCAGTGTCATGCAAACACCTGTTCTCACTTTGAGGTGACATTGTAAACAAGAAGTGGGCAGCATTATCCCCTGCAACTGTAAACAAACTTGTTTGTTTCAGCAATTGTCTGAATAAGAAGTAGGACTGAGTGGACTTGCAGGCTCTAAAATTTTACATTGTTTTATTTTTAATGCAGTTTTTTGTATATAATTCTACATTTGTAAGTTCAACATTCATGATAAAGAGATTGCACTATAGTACTTGTATGAGGTGAATTGAAAAATACTATTTATTTTGTTTTTTTACCGTGCAAATATTAGTAATCAAAAATATAAAGTGAGCACTGTACACTTTGTATTCTGTGTTGTAATTGAAATCAATATATTTGAAAATGTAGAAAACATCCAAAAATATTTAAATAAATGGTATTTTATTATTGTTTAACAGTGCGATTAATCACTTGACAGCCCTAATGTTTATATTTATAATTTGTGAACAAAGCCACATAAAGAGTGTAGAATGGAGTACATAATCTGTCTCAGATTTGATTCCAAAAGTACACCTGACTGAGAAACGTTATGGGTAAAATCCTGGCCCCTCTGAAAGTCAATGGAAGTTTTGCTATCAACTTCAGCGAGGCCAGAATTTTACTTTATATGCCTTCATTATATTAAAATAGAGACTGCATACCATGTCCTCAGCTGATGTGAAATGGCCTTCCTCCATTGAACTCCAATTGAGCTAAACTTATTCACTCTAGTTGACAATCTGGCCTGTTATTTCCTTTAACTATATAATAATGTAAAATGTATTTTTAACAGATACAGCAGAATGGTTTTTGGCGGGGAGAGGGCTTAGTTGAACTTTTTCTTTTAAACCTATTATTTCAAAACCACAGTACTAGGGCAGCTTCCTGTCTAAGCAGTCACCATGGGAAAATAACATGCTTCTCAACATATGCCTGTGCAACATTGGTCCTCTGAATTAACATGCAAGTATCTCTGGAGGAGAGAGATATATGCTATGTTGTTCCCCCACTATGCCACTGAAAGGAAAGGGCCTGATCCTGAGAGGCTCTGAGCACCTGCATTTTCCACTCAGACAAACATCCCTATTTAGCAAGGCACTTATACACATGGTTACGTCCTAAGGAAGTCAATGGGACTTCAGCAAGCTCAAAGTGTTTTGCTGAATAGGAATGTATTCAAGCACATGCTTAAGTGGTTTGCTAAATCAGAGTTTGAGTAGGAGTGGTAGGTGCAATGTACCTCTCAGAATCAAACAGAATGTGTCTGGCACAGGAGTAATCTCAATGTATGTGTAAGTGATACATTCAAAGGGCTACATCCAGCATTTGGTTACTTTTTCATTTCGGGTACAACAATAGGATCCTTTTTTTTTTTTTACCTTAAATTCTCCAACCACTGAAGGGTCATCATTGTCCTCTGATTTGCCTCTGTGCAGCTTAAATGTATCACAGAAGTCTGTCAGGTGCTTAAATTCAGGTACATCCTCCAGTTCACAATCATATACCTAAAGTAAAATTGAAGTGACATTTAAAAATTTAACACATACACCAGGTCCATTAAAAAGCTTGCGTCATTTTGCTGTAGCAAAGCTGTACTCCACTTAGGAGATGTTAGGGCACAAAACCATTCAGTATTATTTGCGACCTTACCTCTTTACAGGGGGAGAAGAACAGAATCTATTTGGAAAATGTGTGTTGTTTCTGGTGCTGCCAGTCCCCACTTGTGTCTTAATCAAAACCTGAATCAACTGCATTCCAGAACCTCAAACTCACTTGTGCCCCCATAGGTGTATACATGAAAAAGTGGGAGTGGTCTTAGAAAGGATATTTCTGGTTCCAACTTACACCAATGCACCAAGAAAAATATTTATTAAACATACAGAACTGCAGACTCCATCATTGTGCTTCTGAGTGTTTCTCCGAAGAAATCAATGGTAAAACTCCTATTGAGATCAGTGGTGCAAGATCAAGCCCTTAATATCTGTGTCTTGTCAATGGAGGAAAAAACTGCAAGACTTTCACTCCCTTCCCCTCTCCTCCCCACATGCCCTTTGGCATAAATCGTGACAAATTTGATGTGGGAAGAGTCACAACTTTCCTTACTAATATTAAAATCAGAAGGATATTAAGGGTCTTATCTTTATCTTGGCTTCCCTATTTGCATGGCCAAAATAATTACAGGCAATTATGTGCTTGCATTTATTTGTGGTTGCATCTGGTATTGAGATACTTAACTATTTATGAACCAACATATCAGGTAGATAGACATCTATATGTCTCTTTTTTTGACCAGGTGAAAATGGGAAATTGACTCCAATCCATTTAGGGGCTGTGCAAAAACCACCAGTTTCACTGTTCAAGTTCTGTTATGCAAAACATGATATTTTGGAGAGAAGTCAGATGAAATTTACGATGAGGTTGGATTGCTTACAATTATGGCAATGTGAAAAGACAAGACATGTTTTGGAGACTAACAATCACATAAAAATAATTATATGTCAAAAAGAGAAAATATTTTGACCTACCAAAACACGTCCCTTTAATTTTTTTATATAGTACCTTTAAAGTATCATATCCTTTTTGAATATATTGTCCACATTTTTCATGCTCTTCTATTGAAGCGTAAAATTTGCTCCACCAATCAACAGTTTCTTCTTCCTTAAAAAAAGAAAAATCCATTTTAGTAGTAGACAAGAATGAACTTTACAGCATGCACTCCAGCCTCTTTCTATCATCTATAAGACAGATGCAATGATTAATTAAATGTATAACAAAAACTATTATTCAAATAATAATAAAGGTCTGAATCAAAAAGAGAGCAATGAAATTTAAAATTAGGGCTAAACTATCTTACTTAACTCATAGGAATTACAATACCGGATCTTACCAATGGTCTGTCTTGTCTAGCATCCTGCCTACAGCAGCACGTAATACTTGGTCCAGCACTTCTTCTTGAATATGCACCTAGCCACAGCAATCTATGCATTTTGGCTATTGCAATGAATTCTAGATATTGTCGTGACTGTCTCCTTCAAAATGCATACATTTAATTTATTCATAATACCTAGAGTAAACAGGTCATAAAATTCTTTTGTATGGGAGTTAAATACATCGGTCCAGAGACAGGTAAAACTCCCATTGATTTCAATTTTCAGAGTAGCAGCCGTGTTAGTCTGTATTCGCAAAAAGAAAAGGAGTACTTGTGGCACCTTAGAGACTAACAAATTTATTAGAGCATAAGCTTTCGGAAATGCATCCGATGAAGTGAGCTGTAGCTCACGAAAGCTTATGCTCTAATAAATTTGTTAGTCTCTAAGGTGCCACAAGTACTCCTTTTCTTTTTATTGATTTCAATAATACTGATACAGTTAGAATTATATTGGTCCAGATCCTCAGCTAGTGTAAATTGGTGTCACTCCACTAAAGTCAATATAGCTATGCTGCCTTTACACTTGCGGAGGATCTGGCCTATTGACTTCAAGGGGAGTTTTGTCACAGTAAAGTCTACAGGATATGTCCATTAGGAAGGAGAAGTGAAACCATCAGTGAATTCTGGAAACTATTACCTCACTTTTCTTTCCCCTTATACTTCACAACGGTGTGTAAAAAAAACAAATGTATACTGTCCTAGTGCTGCACCTTTATAGTGAGCAAGGAAATAATTTTAACAGTTCCTTTCAATTATTTTGTTAGCAGCTTATCATAGATATGTTGTGTATCTAACTCTATAGGGATTAGACAGTGAAAGTCACCTGTTATTTCTAAAAAATAATCACTCAAGAAAAAAATCTAGGTACTAATATGTTTACAATGAATAAAAACTATGAAAAATACTAAAGGATTGGCATTTATAGAAGTAATTGGTGTTACTCAAATCAACAAATCTGTTGTTTTGAATAACTTTTGGATTATGTGGAAGCTTACATTTCCATTTTGCATAATTTTTTTTAAATTTTTCATTCTGGTCAAAAAGTGCAGGCAGTATTTTATTTTGATGTTTTTCTTACAAATCCCTACTCCACCCCCTTAAAAGTACCAAAGCCAGAATACAAAGTTAACTTACCGATTTCTACCTGGAGCTTTGACCTACAAGAAAGCACTATGCTATTATAAATAAAGAACATTGTAATTACCTTTTCTGTAAGCTGCTCATAAGGATCCATTCATAAAAAAGAGCAAAACAAAAAAAGAGGGTAAATAAAAAACAGGGTTTATAATGTTTTACATTGGGGGCAGGTGATAAAGAAGGAAAATTCAGTTTCATATACAAGTTTTATATTTCACAACATGTTTAACTTACTTATTTAGGAATTATACAGAGATGATTTGTTGCTTTATTTGTTGAACTATAGTATTTATTACATACCCAATGAAACGTTGAAAGTTGTCAGAATTGGGGAATTTATGTTTTGGTTCTTGTAACAATGTTTAAAAAACTAAACAGAGAAAATGTGTGAGAGTGTATTTATACTCTTGTGGGACCCAACACAGCATTCCTCTCACACCCATTTTCACTGATTTGTTTTGGGTGTGCAAGGAGGAGTGCAGGATCTGGCCCATACTTTGCTTGGTTGGTTCACTTACAAGTGGGTCCAGGACTATCTCTAAATCAAATGTAATAATTTTTAATTTCACGGAGATTTTGTTCCAAAGGATCTTCATACACACACACACACAGTAATTTGGGTTGTTTTGCTCTTTTTGAAGACTCTCATATTTTACTCCATACATGCTTATAAAATAGTTGCTAATGCTCACAAGTCTTTTTATTGCCAATTTGCAGCTTTAAAAATTTTGGACAATCCGGAGTCTTAAAAAATGTGAAGAATTATAAATACTTGCAACAACTTTCAAAATTGCAAAATTAATTATATAATTTACATTATGAATAAGAATCTTCCATGAAGAGCAAATACTGTACCAAACTTATTTGGAAGCAATGATTACCGCTAGTGATTTTCTGTGTTTATATTACCCATTGTGTTCTAATTTAGAGGTATTATAATTAGATTGTTGTGCAAACCAAAAGAAATCCAGAAAATAGCAGGTCAGTATACACACCAAATGAACTACTCAAAATTCCTCATTTCTATCATGAAGGTAATTATCCTGTTTGGATATTAAAATGTACTGTATTTCAGTCATCATGGCTAACTTTAAGATAAAATCAGAAGTATCCCATGGCAACAAATAATTTCATACTTGTATGAGGATTTATGACAACTTCTAAAGGAGCAGTTTGCCCTCAGAAACTCTGATTACCTGTCTGTTCACCTACAGGTATGTAATAAATTTAAAAGACCTTGCATTTTCTAATCTACATTTTTTTCCACTAGTTCACAATGTTGAAGATAGATGAATGAGTTTTTCATGGAAACAACTTTGTTTGCATTAGTGCAACAAGCTTCATTCTTAACACTGAATTAGGGGGATTTACTGCAAAACATAATTATTTATGGTCTCTGAATCTTTCATCAGAACGTAGTGTTCAAGGTGCTGACTGGTTTAAGACTAATTTTTTTTCCTGATATACCTTCAAATGTCTTTTCACACAATATTTTTAATAGCTTTGAAAAATGTTTAAAATCCAAATCCCACAAATCCCCACCACAAACTGTAAATATGATCTATATTTTGGATGCTGTTAAAATTATTAAGCAATGCTCATTCATAAAATGCCAGTGATTTAGGCTAAAATCATTATAAGATAAATTGAGATTTTGGAGAGAAATAGTCACATGGTAAAGACCAGATAAAACAATTTACCAATTTCTTTAGCTATCCAATGACCTTATTATGTATTATTATAAATGTTCTTTCATAACAAGTATTGAACTGCTATTTATTTATCTGCTCCAATTTATGGAGACCCTGTACTATCAGCCACAGTTGAGTCTTAGCAAGGTAACAGAATTATGTTTTTATTTACTGTTGTTTAATCAGTACGTCTTCCCCTGGAAAATCTAATTTTAAACAAAATTCAAATATTGGTAGTAGGGCTAAACTAATCAAATTCTGAAGTGTAGATATATGACATGTAAAGGAACTGTTAGTCCCTAGTAATTGTAAATATGTTATTATATGTGATATAAAAGCATCCTTCACTCCAAAATCTCTCTACAGAATTATCAAAAGAGAAGTGAAAGCCACATGACCAAGGCACCTAAATCCCCACTTTGGTTATCTTCATGCATTAGCTTCATACATACATGCACTGCTGTTGGAGAAACCATTTTGCCGAGTGCGGTTGACATACTGCTTAAGCACTGGAAATTGGAATGTAATTGATGAAATTTCTACATCTGTACCATAGTGTGTTATCTGCACATCATCTATGCTTTCCAAAAATGTACTTTTAATTCTTCTAAAGAGTCCTTATATCATATGGATGCTATTAGTGTATGCAATGCAATATTACATTTACTAAATTGATGTCCAACTCTTAAAAAAAAAAAAAAAAGTTGTCGAGCACACTGTGTAATATTTATAAGTTTTCCCTTCTATGTGTGAAATCCTGACCCCATTGAAGTCAATGAGAGTTTTGCCATTGACTTCACTAGGAACAGGACTTTTACCCTAGGCATCTATTTTGTATATAAATATTAACTGACACAAAAAATATGGATTGGGAATTTGGAAAGCATTAACATGATTAGAACAGAAGGCCTGTTTTGTTTCTGCTATTTTATGTTAAACATCAAGTCCTTATGTGTGAGAAAATAGAATATAGGATAATGCATTATTATGAGGTCTCTAAATAAGTCCATCCTTTCTGACATTAAGATCCTGAATGAGTAGTGAAAAAAGAAGATAGATTTGTACAGTACATTCAATGAACACATTAGAAATATGGCAAAGCCACAAAATTTGGATCTGAGTTTGAACTTTTCCAAAGTTCTGGAGTGTTTTCATTGATGACCTTTGTAACATTAAAAAAAATCTTCACTTCTGTAAAGGAAAAGGTGGATTCACACAAACCAACAAAAACAAATTAAATCCCAAAGCTTGTTGACTTATGCTTAAATTTAATATGGATGTGCATAAGAAAAAACATGAAGAGAAAAATTTCCTGTATGTTTGAAACATCTGGTTTCCAAATATGAATTTTATCATTCTGCTTTTATTTTAAAAATTTATTTAAAAAAAACTGCTATCAAAATTCTGGATGAATTTGTACAAAAAAAACCGCAACACCCTTTAAAAATATTGTTTGGTTTGTAGGTTTTTAAAGAAATTTGTTAATTAAAAGCATCTGCAATCAGTAATTTTTGAAAAAACCTGCAAGCTAGGGGACAAATTTTGCAAACCTAAAATTAGGGGGATTTTAACAAAGACCAAACTTTTGTAATTGAATTATAAATACCTGTAAAATAAGGTTTTATGATGGGATTGATGAAAGAATCAGAACAGTACTTTGAAGAGATCCACAAGACAGAACAGAAAAAAAAATATACATGATGCCCTGGGCAGCAGAAATGTTTCACTTGATATGGATTTGGGATGGCCACAATACTCAGGGGATGGCAAAACTATGACTGAGATACACCTGTCATTCCAAAAAGCATCAATATATCCTTTATACCATGGTCTTGATTCTCTACTACTTCCAAAGGGGAAGAAGAGAGCCAGTTGGGGCTCCCTGATTCACGTGTGTCAAACCCCAATGGCAACTCAAATTTACACCAATGGAGGATTGGGCAATTCTTTACCATGCCCCCTCAAATCACCCCACTACCACTACCACCACACTGCACTCCCTTCCCCTAACACCCAAGCTGAGGGTGGAGGGGAGGGACAGTTAGTGCAGAAGGAGGCAGAGTTCTCTTGTGTAAGGGGAATGTGTCATTGGCTATCTCTGACTGGTTCAAGGTCCTTTTGCACTGCATAAAGTCCTTAGCTTACCAGAGAAATTCCTCCCCCTGCATTTTGTTTATTGCATTTATTTTTAAAATATTTGGAAAGCATTACAATTGTTAATTGGCACTATATTTTGCATTCCTCTCCCTGCTTCTTGTTTTGCCTTGCATCCACAAATCTGGCATCTCCTGAATGTCTCACCAAAAACTTTAAGCTTAGTGTGGCTAAAATTAAAAATTGTGTCACTTATTTCTACCTCCAAACCCTCGCCTTTTCCTGCTTTCTCTCTTACTGCTGATAACATCATAATCCTCTCTGTTGCTCAGAAAATAACCTGGGGACATCTTCGACTCCTCTCTCTTTCTGTTTCTCACATCCATAGTGCAATCTTCAAGCTAAATTAGGTAAAATATTTTAAAATGGAAACAACACAGAAAACTCAATATTTTGGTAGTTTGATTTACCTCGTTAGCCATATGCAAACTACAAATGCTTTCCAGAGGTGACTGTGTCAGTGAATGGGCTCAGCCTCACACTACTTCTAGCCAAATGGAAAGGTTGGACAATGGACTGAATGTATACTGTTAGCTGCTTGAACATATTGATACATATATAGTCTGGCAGCACTCCTGGTATGCCTGTGATAAATATCTGCTTTCACTGGCACTGTTTATATAGCATAATTACAGAGCAGCTATGCTACATGAAAGACAAAAGGGGATTGCATAGAGAGGGATCCTCAGTAAAGCAAGAAAAGAAGCATTTCAAAAAATATAATGCACATCATAACTGCCCCAATGACAAAAGAAAAAGGTAAATAAGCACAGAAGCATATGTTTAAGATTTAGTGTGTTAAGCATTAAATGTGGATGAATAGCTCAAAAAAGTTCAGCAGGTGCTTGCTCGAAAACTTCAATTAAACACCAGTAGTGTCTGTTGTTGAATTCACTTTGGCTTTTGTGGTTGCTTTCTACAAACAACCTAGAAAATGAGTTTACGGGCAGGAGTGGTCACAAAAATATTTTGAATTGTAAGCAAATATTCAAGAATATTCACAGAGCACACATTTAGAACTTGTAAATGCAAATATTCACAACAGAAACCTGATTTTAAGTACAACTCATCCAATCAGGAAACAGAAATGTGCCATATGGCCTAGGAGTCCAATAATCCAATCAACACTTCTAGAATTTCATATCTGAACACCTGTAACAAACTGCTCATGAATGATCTAAAGACCAAAAATTATTCACCAGAAGTATTTAGTGAATAATTTGGAATAGGAAATCATTTGAAAAGTTATAAACTGCTCACAGACAATTCTTGAACAGATAGGATAAATTGATTGAGAATACATTATTATTAATTATTTACTCAACTCTACTTTGCGTGAAATGCATCATTTCAATGTTACCCATTAGAAAAAGGGTAATAATAATAAAGATACTTTCTTTACTCCCCTGCCACAAAACAAATTTATTTTAAATGACACTCCAAAAGGCTCCACCAATTTTGTAGTTGCTTCTATGACTTGGGCAGAAAAGCTTACAGAAATCCAAAGTTGTATGCTAAGTAGTTGTTAAAAGAAAAGGAGTACTTGTGGCACCTTAGAGACTAACAAATTTATTAGAGCATAAGCTTTCGTGAGCTACAGCTCACTTCATCGGATGCATCCGATGAAGTGAGCTGTAGCTCACGAAAGCTTATGCTCTAATAAATTTGTTAGTCTCTAAGGTGCCACAAGTACTCCTTTTCTTTTTGCGAATACAGACTAACACGGCTGCTACTCTGAAAGTAGTTGTTAGTAAATCATATGTCCAAAATATGAAAGTCAAGCATCAAATTCCAAAGATTACCTGAGCTGCTAGTAGTGGCTTTGTTTCTTCCATTTCAATGACCACATTCTGATGAGGCACAGCAGACAGGAGGCTAACTGTAAATGAAACATTTTCTTAAGGTGAAATATGCTAGTCAATTTTGCTATCGGAATTTAAATTTAAATGTTATAGAAGATGTAAAAGAATTTATTTGGCGTGGGTTTGACTTTTTAAAGTAAGCAGTTATTTGCAATGTTTTGTTAACTGCTACTCAGGATTAACTCTTTAAAGAAATTAGCAAGCATTAGCTGTGTTACATATATACTTTTCTCTCTAACACACAAACGTGTATCAAATGCAATGGAGTTTGAAGAAAAAGCAACCATGGGACATTTTCAAAGCTGCAACTAGCAGGTCGGCACCTAATGCCTACTGAAAGTCAGTGGATGTTTGACTCTTACCTGCCGTTTATGGTTTTCAAAATCTTCCCATAATGGGTTGTAATTGAAAAAAATGGTGCCTATATGCATAATATGACAGTACAGTACAGTGAACTGATGTGGTCCATTAGGAGCCTGATCTTCAAGTTGATCCATGTGAGTGCTTATATGGTCCAAATGCATGGAGCAGCTCCTATGTTTCCATATTCCTTCCTTTTTTTAAAAAAAGCTACTGTGGTATTTCCATCCATTCTCTGGAATAATGATGATGGCTTTTTAAGGAGCACTGAAGATAAACTAAGTAAAAGATGGGAGGTTTAAATAAACCATGGCTTTCCAAATAAATTTACCCATAAAATGTAAAGCCATCTTTGTAATAACTCCCTCTTTGCTTTCAGTCTTTTATCTTTCTCCTTGAGTGTCGTTCTCTACATCAGTATTACCAATTACAACAGTCATTTAAAGGTAGTTATATTGCATGCAAGTGCTATAGAAGCCTTTCGGAGGTACCAGCTAATCCAACGGTTTGACACTGTCTGTTGTAACAATACAGACGTTGCCCTGTAGGTTGTTGTCTCTCTTCTGAGGCTCTATAGATTACCACATTGGTGATTAATACTGAGAGTTTGATTTTTCCACTCAAACCACACTGTCACTAACTTAATATACAACACTAGGTTGCTATAAATCTATTCTGTATATACAGTGAACATTCAAGGTGGCTTACTCAAATCTTCCTCAAGAGAGGAGGTGAATTGTTGTCATCTTCTAGCTGCCTACCTTTTAGTTGTGGTGCAATGTCTTCTTTAGTAGCGTAGGGGTCACAGCGAAAGTCTTCCAGGGACTCAATGGTACACTGTCCCACAACTGGTTTCCGTCCAAAATGTCTGTGGTCTATCACTTTAATAACTAGTGATGGAGTGTATAGCTCCTCTTTGGGCAAAAACTAGAAGTTAAAAAGAGTTGCCTGTGTTTAGAACCATGGTCGATAAGGAGAATAAAGAGTTTTTGCCTGAGCAAAGACTGCAGGATTGGGCCACAGTCTCAGTAATTTAATACTGAGACTGTTCGTGTAAATTTGCATATATCATGCAGCTCCATGCTGTACTAATTAAATAAATGTCAGTAGAAAAATCTTTTAAAAATACATGTATTGCCTCAAAGTAAGATTTCCCAAGTCTCACATATTACAGTGATGAGGGCTGTATAAATACCTATACAGATCTATAGATAGATCATCAACATAGTCATATTGATTGGTAGCATTTGGGAATATATTATTTTGCCAGTATTTGTGTAGAAATGTTTAATTATCATTATGAAAACTTTCAGACTCAAAGATGAATGTCTTACATTAAGTCAAAGAAGAATTGCTTGTTCCTTCTATTGATTTTTCTACTAAAAGGAAACCTAGAGTGTAGAATATTTAAATACTACTGAAGATCTTTGCACTGTAATTTTAATATCATACCACTTTCATGAAGAGAACAGAATATGGAAAATTTGGTGTCTTTTTGAGGTTTTTGATCACTTCAGACTGCACCATTTCACCACCACACTCTACAATGAGACTTGGAGAAGTAATAGAAGCCATTTGGTAGTTTTTCATGTTTCGTAACCCCCAGGCAAGAATCTGTAAATAAAATCCAATATAGGCATTACTAAGGGAAACCAGTGTGCTAAAAATGATACTGAAATAATAACTGAAAGGGGAAAACAATGTCTTTCCAATTATAAAGTATGGCTGACATATATTGCAAGGTGTTTTACCAAAAAATTTTAATGACACTACACTGGAAAATAAGCCATCTGTATTTATTTCATTACCAATTATTTATGGAAGCAAATATATAAAGACATTTTGTACCCTACAAGATGAGATTCTTCTCATTATATTCAGTTAATTTGAGCAGCATACACTACCTCAATAGCAGTGAGCTGAACAACAGGTCTAATTCCTTGAGGTACCATGTAAAGCTTTGGTGCTCTTTGTGATGGAAGAATTGGAAGGTTGGAACCATCCTATGAATAAAAGCACAGAAGCACAAGTTTCTTTCCTTTTTCTTAAACAGAATGCACCATATATAGTAAAACATTCACTACTGTAATTGTTTCAAAATGCCATACAGTTTGGAAGAATATATATAATATATATTTAAATTACCTTGTCCCTCAGAATAAGCTCAGCATCGAAAAGGATGTCCCCACAAGCTTTGCCTCCATTCATTACAGGGTACCAGAGAAGCTTAGGTGTGATATCCACTTCTGAGTTTACCTTTACCAAAGGAGAGCAAACACTTCTTCCTAGAAACTCATCTTTGCCCTGGACAAATTGGCCAATCAGAAATCATAAACTTTAATTAATCTGCTATTTCCAAGTAAACAACTAAAGGGGAATCAAGACAAAAAAATTCACATACCACTTGGTCATTGTCAAAAAGTTCAATAACCACATTAGGTGGATTTTGTGCTACTGTCTGTGGGTCTCCATAGATTTCAATTTCATTAAATATAAGCGTTTGGTCCCATGTAGGATTCAGAGTTGAATGGATGATCTCAGTTGTTTTGCTTTGATGGAGGAATGAAACATGAGCATATGGATCTGAAAGACCATACAAAGATTTAGAAAATCTAATTTTTTTTAAAAAAATGGCCAGATCCTCAGCTGGTGGAAATTGGTCAATGTACACCAAATGAAGATCTGGCCTACATTATTTTCCTTCCCTCGTTGTCTCCTCCCAGTTCAAGTCTCTATACCTCAGGCTATAACAAACACCTATGGGTGGTGATTGCAGGCAGCAGGCAACCCTATTACAAAGTATAACATCCCATTGTACTGATTAGAATCTTATCCTGCTAGTATTAAAAGCAGTGCATGTAACTCTAAAATGTAATATTCATAGAAACCACAGTGAAAGTGTGGTAGAATTACCTGGATACATAACTCCTCACCCACTGTAATGAATGTGTAACCCTCTGGAGTCGAAGGGTTTTATCTATGAACCTCTGCACGTGAGCTGTGAAAACTAATCTGACCTGAACCTTCACCTATTCCTCCATTAAACCTTTCTTGAGGCTTGAAAAGTTTACCATTTTTTCTTCACTTTCACATGCCCGTGTACTTCCTGTTTTAGCTTGAATCAGAAGTACAAGTGCCTTAACTCCATCACACGAAAATAAATAAAATAAATAATTTTAGCCTGATTATAAACAAGGAATGTCCAGAAATCTCAGGGGAGATTTCTAATCCAGTTTTAGGGACCAAAGATTGCTTAGTGGAGCTAACCCTGAGGGAAAAAGAAACAGGCACAATCCCATAGCCCTGGGTACTTGCCCACCATAGCTATTAAAAACTCATCTATGAATTCCCCATGACAGGTGTCCCTGTTTTTCCTTAAAAAAGTCTCTTCACTCTGTGTATGTTGCATCACAGCATTAAAACCTATCCTTTCTGTCGCAAGCACTCAAGAGCCATCAAGTCAGTGGAGGTCCACACAGGTGAATCCAGTGGCAGAAGCTAGGCTGTTACAAGATTGGTAGTATTTTTCATTATCAAGCATGCCTGGATTTGAAACTACAACTTGGAGGTGACAGTCTCCATATTTTGTTACCAGTTTCCTGAGCCACCTGGTTGCCTCTTCAAATCCTTTCATGTATTTGTATTTCATCATCAAACACAATGGAAAGGTTAACACAGAACTGATGATGAACCTTTAAATTCTCAGTTTGGTTATCGCAGAGTTTGCTCTGTGCACATCTTGAACACCACAATAATCTGTGTAAATGTCCTATGACTCAGAAAATTAGCCTGAAAACTAAAATGAAGTTTTGATATACTAGCCTCTTACAATTACTGACATATATCCTCTATCTAAGCTTTTCCTTGATGCCTCTGTTGATGTACAACTCCAGGGAATCCTAAATAATACAAAGAGATCATTCTAGTTCTGACTAGTTGTTGAACAATAAATTCTACTAGGCTATTGCACAGATCAAGCTCTGGCCTCAAACATGTTTATTTATGGCAGCCCCCTTCCTCTTGTGAAACAGAACTAAATGATTAAAGTGTTCTAGGCCTACTATTAGGTAGACCTCTAAATCATTGGGATCTCTGAAGAAGGTATCTGATGATGGATATTAACATTTCCTGTACAAATTGCCGTTACCAAGCACCAGAGGCTATTTTAAAGGTTATCTTTAGGTCAGCTTCAACAGCCTCTAGCTAAGTAACTAATCCAAGTTTTATGTATTTTTGTGTAAATCTTCAAGTGTTATTGCTGTTAAAGTACAAGTTTAGATGTTTAGGTTTATATGTGTCTGCATCTGAGATATCTGTCAAGTAGGGGGATTGTTGTAGTTTCTTTGTATTTCTTTTTAATTGCTGCGTATTCAAGTAAATCCAAAACAGTGACATATGCTATGTACATAGAATTTGAACTCAGACAACATATGAGAAAACAGCATCACTGCTACAATATACTTCATTCTATGTTTCTAACAAATTATTGAATGCACTAGATATTTTCAATTAATAATAAAAAGGAAAGAAGGGGAAGAGAGAAGATGGAAACGTAGAAAAACAAACAAACAAAAAAACCCTGAAAAACCCAGCCCCACATCCACAGTATATTCATTCTAACCCTACCCTGTTAGAAGTTCAAAGTCATGTTTATACAGTATCCCATTCTGTCCACCCAGTGGAATTTTTCATTGCAACTAACAAACATTAAATACTTGAGTACCTGATTACCCATTAGTTTACTCTAGCTTACAGAGATACAGACTGATACACATAGGTAGAAAAAAAAGGAGTACTTGTGGCACCTTAGAGACTAACAAATTTATTTGAGCATAAGCTTGATGAAGTGAGCTGTAGCTCACGAAAGCTTATGCTCAAATAAATTTGTTAGTCTCTAAGGTGCCGCAAGTACTCCTTTGCTTTCTGCGAATACAGACTAACACGGCTGCTACTCTGAAACCTGACATAGGTAGAAATATCTAAGACTTTCCTTATGGATGGAGCTATGATAAAGTCATACAAATAAATACCAGGAGTAAAAGTGATTTGTCTGAACATCATGCTACCATGGATAAATTACTACAGTTTATAAATCTTTACAATAGATCTTGTGGCACTATTGCCTATTGAGGGGTAAAAAATTTTTAGTTCCTGTACAATTAAGCACTAATGAATACCTTTGTACAAATAAACAAGACCCATGCTTAGCAGTAAGGTACATATAATCTGCAATTTCTGTACAAGTCAATATTAGTGCTAACATAATATAAAACTTTAGATAAGGCAAGAACTTGTTGATACAACAGCAGATATAGCTTGATTCATCTCTGTGAAGAGTGGACAGAGTTACACACTGCATAGTCTTGGGCCAAAAAGGAGAAGCTGGGGCCCAGGGGAAATTCGTCCATGGGGAAGTATAGGCAATGTTTGCACCACCACTCTCCCTACAGGTATCTGCTGGGGAGGGGAGCTGGCAGAACTGTCCTGGGGGTACTGCTAAATTGGTGCATTTCCCAGATGAACTAGCCACCCCTCCTTGTTGGTCAGTACTGTGCACTTTGGGGATGAGCTGGCCAGCTCTGGATCCCACTCAGTAAAGCGGTAATTACTGCCATCGGGGCTTACAGCAGGTGAATCAAGCTATCCTATAGCTGAAATAAGCTATTCATTAATTGTAGGGAATGGGTTTGTTGACTTTAATAGGATTTTTCCATACCTGAAAAGCTGTCTTTGTCTAAAGCAGTAAGGTTTCTTGCCTGATAGATGTAGCAGCGAAGGTGGTAACTGTACACTCCTACACAAAATGAGAGTCCAAATGTAGTGGTTAGAATTAAACAAGTGTGATTCCTTTAATTGGGCTATTTTGCATTTATAAAACAGGCATTCAATAGCTTCTCAACGAAAGCACGAGCAATTTTAGCACCATATATTAACTTGAATATTTGTGATCAGTGCACTGGTACTATCAGGCTAACGTATGGGTGCTGCTTCTACAGCCCAGCACAAAGTAGATGAAGATCCCTAGAATGGGATAAAATGGATGCCATACTGTTTTTTCACTTCTGACTCTGCCAGAGACTTTAAAAAGTCCTAACAAATTACTCTATTCAAAAGAGTCTGATAATCAGATGTAACTTCTCATGCACCTGTCTGCAATTATATGAAATTAGAGGTCAGGACCAACAGTTCTTTCTTCAAGACTGAAGGTAGAAGTAGCACTGAAAACTGCAGGATTCACCCCAAAGCAAGCTAGCCCTGAATATATTTTTGAACATCATTTAATTCCTTTCTGTCGCCCCCAAATCCAAAATGTTGGTCAGTACAGTTCACTGGCTTATTTTGGGCCAAAGTCTGATCCCACTGAATTCAGTACAAGTGTTGCCATTGACTTGAAAGGGAGCAGGAGCTTATTTAAGCATATTAGACATTTTATTTAAAATAATAAAATTCCATAAAATAGTTTTTTTAGCTCAACATCTGAAGATCAGAGGGTAAATAGAAACAAAAGTCCGAACGGGAAACTTTTTTTTTTTTTTGGCTTGGCTTTTTATTTTCAGAGTTAAATCCTATTTGAATCCTGAAAACCAGTTAAAGGGCTTGTAAACTAAAGCTCTGGTTCCTTCCTCTGACTGCCTCCAACCCCCCTCCCCCAAGTATATGTTATGCTCAGGACAGGTAGTTCTTCCTTTTCTACTATTGCTTGCTTACAGCAGAATTCAGCAAGGTGCTCCCAGACTTATTTGACTATGGTTAAACGGAGGGGAGAGTGGACAACTTGGCGGTACTAGTAGACTGTAATTAGAGCATTTGTACAAACAGAAAGAGATGAGCTGAGAGAGGACTGTTTGGATCTAGATCTGGATTATGTTTAGATTAGGGTTTGAGGCTGAAATACAGCTCAGTTTTCTATTGAGATTTGGCCAGAGCAAATCTGGTTGGCTGCTTTGATTGTGTAGCCAATGAAACATGCATTTGGCTCCAAAAGAGTAGAGTGAATGGAGGGTCAATAGCATAACTGTCTATATTGCACTATTACTAATAGGGTCCTATCTATCAATCTACTTTAGGTATCTGTAAGGCACCTATCAAAATGGGAACTAAGCATCCCTAAATTTTCATATAATTATGAGCTACTAGAGATTATTTGACCCATATTCTGTAATCCAATTTATTGGTTTTGATCCTGTTTACTCAAATATTTTTATTAACTTTTCTGTTGATAGGATTTATATTTAGATCTTCAAATGATGGAAACAGACGAAGTTGAACATTGTTAGTCGTACTATGCATTGTTTGTCTTCCAGTAGCCATTCTAGGCCCCATCAGGGATTGACCATCATTGTGCTAGGAGACGTACAAGCATATAGTTAAAATACAGACACTGTCCCAAACAATTTACAATCTTGGTTAGTAAGAAGATGCAACAAGTGGATGAGACACTGGTGGGGAGTGGGGGAAGTACACTGGTGGGGAGTGGGGGAAGGAGGATGGGGTAACAATATGGTTCACTATCTGGCTACTGATTATCAGTGATCAGTATGCATAATAACAGAAGTGAGTCATTAAGCAGGGATCTGGTAAAAACCTACTGTCAAAACTGCAGGAAACAATTGGAGTGTTGGCACCAAATACACGTGTGGCAGACTCCTTGTCTTTTTCTGAGCTCTTCCCCTCTCCATCATCAAGGCTCGTGTCTGCTCCCTAAAATCATATACAAAACCAAGTTCACTGACATTTACATACACAGAAATAACATGATCTTCATGTAAATGGCTTCTTATGTACACAATGGGCTTCATTCACTCCTGTTAGGGCAAGAAGAGATGCAAATTGTACCTCCCTGAACAAATGAAGCCTAGTGTACTGCGGAAGATGTTCACGCTTGGCTGCAGGCAAAGGTGTTTGCTCTGCCACTCTCCTTTGGGAAGGTTAATTTTTTAAGTTGCAGTCAGAGCGCTATAGAAATCAGTCTGGTGGTCATGTCCACTTCTTGGCCAATGCTGCCTGCTTTGTGGGATAAATTGGGCAGATAAGAAGAAGGGAAAGAGAGAACAATTGTATTGGGGGCCTGAGCTCGGGGCACCCCAAAATGTATAATGTCTGTATAAATAAAGTGAAATGGGAGGAGCTGGGGCACCAGTGAACATGATGTACCAGAGCCCCCCATTTCTCTCGATGGGCCTGCCTGCAAGCACCCTACTACAGGAGAGGCTGCAAGCACTCTACACTGGCCACCAACCTCCTCTAAAGAGCTATTATACTGCTGGGGGCGTTAGCCCCTCAATTACACTGGTACAAGCTGGCAGCAACCATGAGCTGTGTCTAGCCCAATATTTATAGAGTTAAAAGAAACAGACACTAAAAAGCGAATGTTCAAAACTCCATGGGAGTCAGGACCCAGGGAAGTTGAGGAAAGAAAATAGATATTATAAACTAGATGGCTGTTGTTTGTTGCTTATGATGCAAAACAAGAAAAAAATGTAGTGCCACTGCCACAAATTGAAATTTCCCTAGTACGATGCCACCGCCCTTTCTGTAACCAATATCCTAGTAAAATATATTACTTTCTCACACTATGTTCTTTATACTATTCCCTAGTTAATGCCTTTCGCATATACAATGAATCCTTTAACAAACCTATGGAATAATTAAATTGTGATGATCTATTAGTGACCATATAGATATCTTTCTATCTTCTTTCATACTGTGCCATCCCTTTAGTTGTTTAATTGCCTCTAGACACAAATATCCAGCAGAGGCAATACCTGTCCATACCCGTTACTGACACAATTATTCTTTATGCATTTGATTTATACCCTTGAGCAGCTTTACTATAGTTGGACCATCTCCTTTGCTTTTCCAGGCAGGTGGGTCTCCTAATGGTTCAGTTTCTGCTGCGAAGTCTCATAATATGCTAACAGAGAAATAATTCTAGGAGTCAAACAGTATACATATTATGCAGACAATATGATCATAATGGTCCCTTCTGGCCTTGAAGCCTGTGAATGCCTCAGTCACACAGCAATTTAATGGTTATAAAGCATCTCAAGCAGTAGCTTCCTGTATTTAATAACATGTTAATGTTTAACCACTAATTTTAAAACTTATTTTCCTGTTAATTAAACAATTACTGCTGTGATTTTACTACTTACAAGAGCACCTTCAAGTTTAAAGATAGCTGCTGCACCATGTGTTTCGGAAGGAGCCATTTTTCTCCTCCAGCGTCTACGGCGGAATGTATCAGAACTGCATTGTTTCCAGTGAAACTTCCAGCCAATCAAAGATGCATATTCCCATCCTTCTTTATCTTCATAGGATGCTATTACCTAGGAGACATCAGAAGAAAAACAAATCATCCACTCTGAACTTACATAAATGTCATAAAAAGTCTGCAATAGTTACAGCAAAAACAATCAACCGCTTTCAAAATAAACTCTAAGTGAAAGACAAAGACACTATTCTACAGTAGGAAAGGGAACCTGACTGCATGTCAAATAAAGTTGTTTTAAAATATTTTTCTTTAGATAGAAAGAGAATGTTGTTCTGCACTCAGACTTATCTGTGAGATTCATTTCCAACACATTTACCTCTAAAAACATGTATTGTGTGTAAGAAATAGAAACCCTTAACTACAGTTCTAATATGCTCCTTGTACCTTTACTCCTGTTGTTGCTTGGCTTGAATCCTTTTTGCGTTTTCGCATCAGTCTTCGCCGTCTGTGTGTATGATACATTTTTTCTGCAGCAACCCAGGACTTTGGTTTGTTGTCTGGAGGAATGGTAATTCCATATTCCCAGCCTAAAACAGGATTTGTTAGTTATGCTTCAGATAAACAGTTTAAGTTATAAACAAGAGGAGTTTGGGTTCAGTGTTAAAGCAGTTCTGCAGATGGTAAAGTTTTATTGGAAATAAAATAAATCCATAAGGGACTATTTTAGTATTGCCAGCCCTAAACATTTAAAAGTCATGGGTCGGGTCACAAAAAAAATTTACTTACTGGGTTTTGAGACTTTAGGGCGCATTGGGGTCATATTTGCATGCTTTACAACCAGGAGGGCTAGAAACTTACTTTTTATTTTAAATGAAAGCTGGAATTCAAACAATCACATGACCTCAGGTTTTAAGAAACACACCAATTATTGTGAGAAACATGACAAAAATCACAAGATTTGGCAACACTGCTTTTTATATTTCCACTGTACAAAATTGGAATTCAACAGCCAGAATCTGGGGTCCAGATTTTTATGTAGTCTAACTTTCTGCTGTGGAAGGTATTATGACCTCATGCACTGAGACTTAACCTGAGCACAGGTGGCAAAGCTACATAAGAGGAGTAAGAAAACTTAGATTCCAGTGATGCCAAACAGCCAGTTGTTTCACTGGACTTTAAAAAAAAAAGAAAACAGCTATCCGAGAGTCTTCAGGTTCTTTAGAATTCATCCAAATTCATGATAGTACTGCAGACTTCTGGGCTTCAGATACTCTTCTCTTAAAACTGTCCCTTCTTCTTTCCCAAGTCCCTTGTTTCTTGAAATAGTATAGAAATATTCCATAGATTTCTTGTTTACTGGCAGGCTTTGAAGTCAAATATTTCCCCCAAACATCCCTATAATATCGTAACAGTCATCTCATTACATGGGTTACACCACACCCTCTTGAACTACTTGCTGCTGGATCGATGGGTCCATTTTATATTTGGATTAATTATGAGCAGGTGGCAATAAGAGCAGTTCTAGTAACAAATAGTGTCTCTTTACTGTGCTTGCGAATTTCTAAAGTTCATCAGCCCAGTGGTCCATCTAATCTAGTAATCTGTCTCGGACAATGGCCAGTACCCGGCCCTTCTTAGAAGGGCACAGGAAACCCCATCATTGACAGCTTTATAACCAGCTCATGATGTAAGTTTCTTCCTAACCCTTTTCAGTCAGAGTTGGGTTATGCCCAGTAGATTGAGGTTTTATTTTCCTTTTAATGTAACTGTGGATGTTCTCATTGCCTATATAACTATCTCATTATCTATATCAGACCTTTTTAAAATCCTACTAAGCTTTTGGCCTCAATGGTATCTTGTGACAATGAGCACTTAACAACTTGAACAAGTATACCAAAAAAAGTATACCACCTTGGATTTTGCTTGATGAAATGTGCTTACATACACAGCAGGCAACCTATGAAACTTCGCATACTGTGCAAAATGGTGGTGCCTGTGATTCAAGGGAGGCCAGGTTCTTTTGTTACTAGTACTTTGCCTAATGTCATGCAAATTTATGTCCTACTATGGGATGTTGCATAATTTAGTGATTTTTTTTAGACTGATAATAGTCTGGTGAATAAAAGTAGGGTAAAAATGGGAATAGATATACGTAGTGGGCATTTTTAATTGTGGATTCCTTTCGTAACTGGTACCAGTTTGCTGGGTACATGGTCCCTCAAGTGTAAATATTGTCATTAAGATGAAATAGATAATAATGAAATACTTGAAGCATGTGGCTTTGTCTACATTAGATTCTTCATTAAAATTTCCCATATTGCTACCACCAATGCATCTTCACGGCTGGGAGCCCTAGACTAGATTGGCCATTGGCATTTTAATCACAGTGTCGTCTGACCCTCTTCAGAGAAATCCCACAATGGCTTGGGGTTGGTATGGGGTTGATGTAAGTCCTGCAGTGTAGATCCCTAGACCCACTATGCACCCTCTATGTGAATTCCAGGTGGAAAAGTAGAATATGACTGTTGTCCTACGGGCTTAAATAAGTATAACACACACTCAGTCTCTCATGCACCTGCAGCGTATTTAATTCAACACCAGCCTACATCATCATCATCATCATTATGGAAGTGTCCAGAGATCCCAAACAGGATGGGAACTCCATTGGGATAAGCACTGGACAAACATCCAGGAAGAGATGTTTCCTGCCCCAAAAAATTACAATCCAATATAAGACAATAAGTTGAGCGTAACAAACAACTGGAGTATGAGAGTAACAGTTTTATAACTGTGTGCTTACATGGCTATCCAAAACTTGATGGTCCTAAATCATAACATGTTTTTAAATTTATGAAACAACTGCTAGATTCTCCATAAGTTAAGGTTGCAGCCAAGTTTCTATTTAAAGCCACATTTTGCCTCTTCTTTAAGTTCTACATGCACAAAAACCAAATCAACCTTGAAATGTAAAAATTTCCCAGAAATCACTAATGTTCCTCTACTTAGTTACTAACATGCTCTTGGTTACTTATATTTCAAAATATTGTAGTGAAACATAACAACCTGTTGAAAGTTTTGGAATACATTCTTCTACCTGATGGACTGTGAAGAGTTTGTCCTAATAAGTATAGTATAAACAGTTAATCTTACCTTTCTCGTCCACCGCTCGATTTATATCATATATCCAAGCATCATCTTCCCAGATCCATCCAGGGGGACAGGTAATCTCACTAGGTGGTGCAGTTTTTTCTCCATTCTTTCAGGTAGAAAAAACCAAAGGGTTATTATACCTTAAAAGATGTAAAAAATGCACATGTAGCATAACCATATTGTAAGGCTGAATAGGAAGTTGGTTTGATGGGCTCAAATCAACCACTCTCAGCTGCAACTCAGGATGAAGCAAATATTTTTGTAATAAATAGCTGGTGAAACATCACTGTATTTTTCTGTACTAACTTGTTTTAGTACACATATTTTGCTCATGTCAAAATAGAATATTAGACATTTCAAAAGCCCATCATGCCATGAAAAATTAGGAAAAGGGGGAGCAAAATGGCTCACAGCTAAGCAGAACTCTTGTAACCAGAATTTTAAAAAACAAAAAGTATTGATTTGCAAGAATCTCACCACATCTGTGTAGGGCTCCTCAGCTGCTTTCCATTCTCCTCCAGGATAACGACTCTCATTTTGGTACACTTCATCTGTAAACTCACTATGACCTGCATCAGCTTCAGTCAGCAAACTGTGAAGTCAAAAGCAAATATATTAGCAAAGCAAATCATTAAACTACAATTACTGAATAGAACTACTGTAAAGTGTGTGCACATGTGCATGCTTACAAAAAATTATCACCATCCTCCAATGGACAGTTGAGTAAGTCTGAGTCTATGTGCCAAATGCTCTATTGCTATTAGCTAATGGAGATTTTTCTTCAGCCACAGTGGCAGAGGCCTGTGCTTTTGGAGCACAAAGATTTGAGTTTTATTGCACTGTCACTGTGAAGTTCCAACTATCCATAGTGTGCAGTACAGACCACATAAAGACTTCTTTTCCTAGAAGTTCCCGTGATTGCTATCTAGACCTGCTTTGAATGCTCTCAAAAAGTGTATGTATGTATGTAAATATATAAAATACTAATACATATCATATGAAAATGCACATATTTCATATGTACACATGTATGAAATATAAACAATTCTCATATCAGAGTTTTCTTTCACATTTTCTTCAAATCTTTGGATCACTTATTCCGTGTAAATCACGGGTATTTTTCAAGCCTATTTTGTCCACTTACACTGCACAATAGTGCTGGATCACTGTTCTAATTGAGTGATTGACAGTCATAACATGAAAAAAAAATCAACATTTCCCTGAAGACTACCTACGAACTACATATGACTACACATGGGCTAACTTAGGATAAGGAGGGGAAAGGCAATTAAATGGGCTGCCAGTTGATTCTTTTGTCACAGCTAGTTTATTTGTTCATTAAAATGTTGCTGAAATGCATCCAATATCAAACTTTTTCATCCATGTTACAGTACTCAAGTTTCCCAATTTTTCAAAAAACATTAGCTGTACTGTAAATTTGGAAAAATCACATGAGGCTGTAGCTCACGAAAGCTTATGCTCAAATAAATTTGTTAGTCTCTAAGGTGCGAGCTATAGCTCACATGAGGCTGTAGCTCACAAAAGCTTATGCTCAAATAAATTTGTTAGTCTCTAAGGCGCCACAAGTACTCCTTTTCTTTTTTGCGAATACAGACTAACACGGCTGCTACTCTGAAACCTGTGAATTTGGACTAACTTTGACTTTTCTCCACCTCTTAAGTGTGACTGAGTTTAAAAAGAAAATAAAATATTTTACTGATATATTTTTGAAGTGTAAACATGATCATTAAAAGATCACTAATTATTTCAGATAAAATAAATTTCTCCAGTTTTAATTCCCTGTCAGATCTGATTTCCAAAAGAGCTGAAATCTGTTTTGTAATGCCATCTACTGGTAAAATAATGTTGTGTGGGTTATTTTCTGTCTAGTGGAAGAGATCAGGCATAATTGTTTTTACTTCATGTTTTTACAAGAGGCTTTTCTCCTTTATCAGCTGAATTGTTCCCAAATGTATACTTATTGCTTCTCTTCATCAACTGAAAAAATTAATCTTGAAAATCAATCCATTCACATGAAGATTTAATTGCTAAATTTTAAGGTCCCAACAGCAGGTCTCTTCCTGTTGTACAGTGCCAGTCATCCTATGCTTGTTCACTGCCAGAACACAAGAAGAAAACACAGAGATGAAATTCTTGGCCCTACTGAAATCAATGGGAATTTTGGAGCCAGAATTTCACCACTAGTAGCTATTACAGTTTAATCCAGTCTCTCTCTGTGTATGTGAACATGCACTGTTATTGGGTTGCATCCCTTCAAAAAGCAAAATAAATAAATAAAAATTAAAAGCCCCATTGGATCATCTCACCATCTAGATGGTGATTTGTACACTGTGTGGATATGATGTGAACTGGAGGTTTGTAATGGACTCCACAGTAAGCTGAAATCTGAAGCAGCTTTTGTTAAACAGACGGACAGTCACCTGATCTATCTTAGGTACTTATATGGCCGCATCGCTGTAGCAATCTGAGCCCCTCACAGTCTGCAGTGTATCCTTAGTGTTCTCTTCTCAAGACCTCAGTTGTACCTCCATGTTACAGATGGAGAACTGAGGCACAGAGAGTTTAAGTGACTTGCCCATGATCACACAGCAAGTCTATTGCAGAGCAGGGAATTCAAAAATTGCACCAAGGTCTTCAGTGTCCCAGGCTAGTCCCCTAATCACTGGAAATCCTTTCTGCATGTTCACAGAAGAAGGCTCATCCTTCCTTCTAACAATGTAAATACAGATTGTACTGTTATTAAATAGCTTTGGCCGATTGGCTAACTTACTCTCCTACTAAAAAAATTCTGTTTAAAACCTGTCCAACCCCACTTAAACCCAAGAGATGAATTTATTCTGCACATTCTGAAAATAACTAGGAAACAACGCAAACCCCTTGATTGTGTAGGAATCAGAAATCTGACCTTCTTTCAGGATCAACCATCCATTCTCCTTCCCATTCCCAGCCCTTTGGGGGCAAAAAGAACTCTCTTTTCAATTTAATTTTTCCTGTGACATCAGAAAACTTGTGGCGACCAACCAGTCCTGAGGTGCCCCACTTTCCAAACAGAAGAGCCTGATTTTCATACTGTTTGAGAGAGAAGAATAAAAGAGCAGTTTAGGGTCCAAAGAAAAGCTCTTAGGAAAATATAAGTGTGTATTTATGTAATCATTACAATTCAAACATTCTACTATATGTGGCCCATATCTGAAATCAAAGGATCAACCTGTTAAATAGAAAATACTGTTCCATACTCCAAACAGAAACAAGTTGGGGTGCTGTCTCCTCTATATCTGCTGTCTCTGTCTCCTACCACATTTCCTCCTCATCCCTATTCTGCCACTGACAACTTCAGTGATTCCTTCATCTCTTCCTCCTACCCTCATCTCAGTGCCTCTTCAATGCTACCCTGTCTGCAGTGAATCCCCTCCCAACCTACATCCTCTCTTCATACAAACCTACTGCTTCCATGCTGCCTACAAGAGACAGCTTTAACTTTTTGGTAAATAAATTTCCATTATAATGAAAACATGTTGTACCATAAATTAATCACTACATGATCTCGTTAGTGTAAACTTTGTCCTTCTCCATGTCCCCTTCTTTTTGTTGAGTCACATGTAAAATTGGATTATAAATTGATCAGGGCAGGCACGATAGGACTGATTCCGATCTTACACTAGTTTCGCACTTCCATTGTTTTTAATGGTTTCAGAGTAGCAGCCGTGTTAGTCTGTATTCGCAAAAAGAAAAGGAGTACTTGTGGCACCTTAGAGACTAACAAATTTATTAGAGCATAAGCTTTCGTGAGCTACAGCTCACTTCATCGGATGCATCCGATGAAGTGAGCTGTAGCTCACGAAAGCTTATGCTCTAATAAATTTGTTAGTCTCTAAGGTGCCACAAGTACTCCTTTTCTTATTGTTTTTAATGGAATTATTCTAGATTTATACTGCTGTATGTTGATCAAAATTTGATCACAGATTGGTTCTGGGCTTTTTAACCCCTTCCTTCTGTAAAATTCCTAGAACATTTTTGGATTACTCTACCAATAGTAAAAAAAACTTTGTCCCATAATCATTTGTATTTTATACTTAAGAAATCATGGATTTTGACATTCACTTTCTATTTTAAATTACTTTCACTACAGGTGCCCAAGTACTGCCAACTCAACTAACTATAGGGGTAATGGCTACATAGGCTGCTGTCATATGAGCAGCAGTTCAGCAACTATATAGATAGAATAATAGAATATCAGGGTTGGAAGGGACCTCAGGAGGTCATCTAGTCCAACCCACTGCTCAAAGCAGGACCAATCCCCAGTTTTTGCCCCAGATCCCTAAATTGAACTCACAACCCTGGGTTTAGCGGGCCAAGGCTCAAACCACTGAGCTATCACAGATGTTGGTGCTTTACTGTAGCAATTAGTAGGTAGTGCACATAAAGGGTGCCTGAAACTTATCATTAACAGAAGAATAAAATTGTTTCTTGGATTAGTCTAGATTCTTCTGATATTTTGTTCTCTTCAATTACAGCATACCAAGAAGGCTATTTTAAATATTATCCACCTAATTTTCACCATCCCACTACCCATGGTAACTCCTAACACTGCCATGTTATAGTATATTCTCTTGTAATTGGAATTTGCTGGTTTGCCTCAATTTTTCTGTAGTGTTTGTTTCAGTGAATCTTTCTGCTCCTGTGGATTAACCATTACTAATCAATACAGTCTATGTTCATCTATTCTCTGATCAAATATGAACAAGCAATTAAAGTAAAAAGGTTCTTCATATAGCAACATGCTATGGGACAGATTTTAATCTTAATTATGCCAATATAAATCTAGAATCACTGTACTGAAGTCAGTGGAGTTGCTCCAGATTTACAGCTGTCTAACCAAGATCAGAATCTCGTTTTATGAGTTTGTCAGAGATATCATCTGGAAGAGATGTTGGGTCTGATTCTTCACTACCTTGAACCTAATCTAGTCATTTATATCTATACAAAATGAGTGTAAAATGACACCAGTAATTGATGTCAGAATGTCAGTACATTCCAGAGTAAGTGACAAAGTTTCATGTAAGAGTAATATATTTAACATTAGCAGGAATACCATTTCTGCAGAAACACTGAATGTTCCTTCTGCAAAGCTATTAAACTTCTTTTCAGCTGCAGTCAACCCAAGCCAAATGTTAACTCGCAACTGCACTGGAATTTTGGCACCTTTGTTCTTGTCCTGTGGGTACTGAAATATGTAAAAAGAATAGTTATCCTCTGTTATCATAGACAGTAAATGTAGGTTCTGAATAAAGGTACATAATAGCTCAGACATATAGAAAATAATACATGGGTTATCCAAATACTCCTGCACTGCACTGCAGTTTCCTGCTTCAGTGGTTACTTCAAAATGTCTTTATCAGCAAAACCCCTGTTGCTTGACAGATAGCACCAGAAAACATCCTAAAAGTAGAACCCCACCCTTGATTTACTGGCATGTAAGAGCTAAATATAGGAAGATTATTGCTTAACTCCTTTCCTGTGTTTCCTTTCCAAAGTCTCGCACACTAATAAGTTTGCCTCTGCCCAGTACTGAGAACAATTATAACTTCATAGTTCAGCGTTGGTTTCAGTCAACCTCTTTGTCACGAGAGGCTTGAAACGCAGAGTTCAGAAAGAATGTTTCACTCAAATAGGAGGCAAGGGCTATACACAGTACAGTTTTAAGGTAAGAGATTGTCTACACTGGGAAATTTCCTGGCATAAGTATACTGATATACCAGTATAACTATAACTCTCTGTGTGGATACTCTTATCCTGGAATAAGAGTGCCTTTTTCTGGTTTAACTGACTTTCAAAGAGACAGACTTAACCAGAAAAAGTCACTATAATTCTGGAATTAGGGTGTGCACCAGAGAGTTATACTAGTATAACTATAGCAGTCTAATTATACTGGTATAGCTGTGTGGGGAAATTTCCTCATGTAGACAAGCCTTAAGTATTAGGTTCAGACTGACATCCAAAAGTTTGAATATTTATCAGCAGCTTCTCTGAATGATCCAAATCCACCCAGTAAGAGTCTCTAGCCACAACAGATCCATCCACGTGCCTTCTAGCAGCACCAGCACCCACGGTGGCAGAATAACCAGATTATACTTCTGAGCTCTTGGATGAGGTTCTGAGCCACGGACCAGAAGCTGATTCTGATTCTTTGTTACAATGGGCTTTCCCATCATACGCTGTGTGCTGTTTTGGCGAAAGCGTCTGCAATTTGGCTCTTTGTGGCTGACACCTCGCACCCTGAGTCTTATCCATCCACCACTTCAGAATTCTTACACCTCTCCTGTGCCACTGTCAGACTGCGCCATACTGTATATCCTGCCAGCAGCTAGCTATTTAGGCTGCTGTCATCCACTCACAAGTTTTTCTGCCTTGTTTTGTAGCAAGTTGCACTAGAAATGTCTTTCCTCTATGCTATGGATCAGAGGGTACAATATGGCCTTAAGCCCCTTAATAGAGGTACATAAGCCTTTCATGGCTTTAACTTTTCATAAAAGTAGCTGAGGGAAAACTTCTGATGGTACCAAAAATAGCACGTTGTTTTTAAATTCAAGCGGTAGGGTTTGAAGTGGCACAATAAAATTATCTCAGTACCTTTAGAAAGATGGTCTGCGTCTTTCCACAGTATTTACCAGATGCTTCAGTACTTGTAGCAGAATATAAAACCTGGTGTGCGGGAATGCGGGCATAAGCTAGTCTCTTCTCTCCCCGGATCATCCAGATGATCACATCAGGTATACTGTTTTGTGGCTGTTTTTTTTTTAAAGAGAAAAAAAGAATCAAAACTATATTCTGCAATTAGCAGAATTTCAAACTAACCCAGTGTTTGGAGAGTAAAAGCAGAAATCAGGTCTCTTTCAGGGATTTATTTAAGACAAAACAGAAATACGGATCCATGATACTAATATATGGGAGGAAAATTTCTTTTGCAAATAATTAAATGTCATACTGTTCTGAGATGATGATTAGAAAAAAGCCAAATAAGTCTTATAAAAAGATTTGATAAAGAAGATGGAGGTATTCTATGAACATTTTCAGTCACAAATGGTTTATAATTAATATGCTAGGCTAGATACTTTGGCCCATTATGTCCCCTTTGTGCTGCTCCACTATTGAGGAATTCTTGGCCTGCATGGAGCCTAAAGTCAATGGGATTTAAGTACACATTTAAAGGCTTTCCTGAATAAGGATGGACTTATGCACATGCTTAGGTTCTTTCCTAAATCAGGGCCTGAAAGATGAAATCATTGTAACAAGAACTTTAGCAGAAGCTAAGTAAACATCCTGCCAGCTCTATGCTGCCTGCTATCACTGCTAATTGTGAGTCTCAAACTGGTTATCATGGTGTTTTACCAGTGATTTTTAAAATTAGCAATGGCAAAGAGAAGATGAATATCGCTATAGATGAGATGAAAACAAAATACTAGCTTATATGAAAACAGTCATTTATTATGTTCTAAAGTTACTCCAGGGATTAAAACAAATTAGAATAACTGGTCTAAGCCCAATTTAAATAGGTTTCTATAGCTGCTGACCCATGGAAATTCTGGATGCACAAACCCTAAGGAAATTTGCAATTTCCAGACAGACTCATTAGGCAGACAGGGCTCCCCTTTATCTAGATTAGAACCAAGTATCTGGGTCTTATCCTGCTACCCTAACCCAAAAAAAATTCTCAGTGAAGTCAACTGCAATTAAAAACTTTACATTAAAATACATTTTAAACATATTCCTGGAAAGAAGTATTTTTCACTTTCTGAATTTGAAAATTACTGGGTGGAGAAGAATGGATGAAAGTTTCTTTTAAGTACTGTGCAATACATCAGCTTGAATCTGCTGTATGTGCAGGCATTGTAGTTATTTTGTAGAAACTGTGTCTTTTTAAACCAACTAAATCGTATGTATTTTGAAGTACTGACCTCTTCGGTCAATTGCATTAATTTATCCAACCAGTTTTCAATTTCTGCCAAAGTGGTCTTCACATTGGTAGTGTCATTTCTCATCCTTGTTGCTGCCTCTAGAATGTGTTTGAGAGACTTGAGGCGCAGTTTCTGTATCTGTGTGTCAAGGACTGTGACATTGGATTTGCCTTCTAAGAGGGGCAATGGCTTACTGAAAAGAGAAACAAAAACTTTTAATAATATAAATCTTCCCTCTTAGCATCTAATTTCATTAAACAAATGTTGGAGGAGCATAGGTGTTCATACTTGAAGAAAAAAATTAACTAAGCTCTATAATATTATGTTTCATCACCAATATTTCCCCATGGCGACAAAAATAACAGAAATCCATCAGAATAATGCTATAGGGTCCAGTCCTGTAGACACTCCTATTGGGCCTAGTGCTTACTACAGAGTTTAAGCCCACTGAGCGCAGGCCTCGGTTTATAATAAGCACTACTGTAAAACAGCCTTAGATAGATGTAATTTCTTTTGCTACACTTTTCAATTTTTCTACATATCAAATTAATGTAGAAGATTCATGTCTAGAAATGGATTTCAAAGGTGAAATCAACATTTTTAGACTCTTTTCATTGACTGAAAGCTGTGAGTGCTCAATAGTTCTGACAAATAAATCACTTACTTAAGTATCTAGCTATGAAGTTATCTAACTTTCAGGCACTCAAGTTTGAAAATTTGCACCAAAGTCCGCTGCATAGAAATGAGTGAGACATCAGGGTGCACAGTTGCAATGAACATAACTAGGAAATTCCAGAGTACAGCAGCAGACCCCGGGGGAGAAAGTGATTGTACTGATTTGTTAAAGCGATAGTTTTTCTGAGGTCTTCAAAGGTATTCATTTTACAGAAGCTCCTTGCTACTCAGTTCACTAAGGTGCATTTAATATGGCATTAGAAGAAGCTCTTTTTCATAGCATTTTCCTGAGCTGTTGGTGAGATTGAAAAGACTTACTACTGAGTCTGAACCATATAATTAGAAACCAGGTGCACAAAAGCTCTGACCCTGCAAAGCCTTAATGCCAGCTGTATTGCATACTTGCATAAGTAGTCCCATTTCCTTGAATGTAAGTACTACACTTAGTAATGGGCGTTTGTGGGATTGGGCCTAAATATAATAGAACTCAGGCTACACCAGCTCCCTCCTGAAAGCTGCTGCAGATTTCAGGTTTATAAAGGGCCTTAAAGCTTGTGGAAGATTTCTAGTCACTTAAAATATAATGTGACAAGGAAACTTCTTTTACAAATACAATATATGGAATTATGTTTCTTAATGCAATTCAAAAGTTTATTGTAAACTCTTTAGTGACTGTCACTTACTATATGTTTGTACAGCGCCTAGCACAATGGGGCACTAATTTATTTGACGCCCCCGGGTGTTACCACAATCAAATCGTTTAATAATATGTTTAATAAAGCCATGGGAATTGTTTGAAAGAGAATGTGTGTGTACACGAGTGAGACAGAGAGATTTTATATATATAAAAAGCAGATGTACCCACACTTTTCATGTGGTTGTAATGACAGGAGACTAGGGTTGGTCCTAGATAATGTGCTGTCCTAAATGAATTTCAATATGCCAATCCCTTTCTGCCATCCATTCTGTCCTGCCCCTTATTAAACTTTTTACTAGGTCATTTAAATTTCATTTAGGAATTAAAATTTCTTACTAAATTAAAGAAATTAAGTGATTTCTTACTAAAATGTACTATAACTCCATTGTGTTGGTTCTTCTCTTTCCCTTCCCTTCCTTATTTTTTCACTTCACTTCTTGTATATCTTGCTGAATCTCTTCCTCCCTCTTTTTGTTTTCTCTCCAATTTTTCTTTTTCCTGTTTTTTTATGTTATTTTCTCATCAACTTTACCCATGATTTTTCAATCTCTCTCTCCTCCAGTTCAGTCTCTCTTCTCTCTCATACTGCCCATTAATATCTCTCTGCTTTCTTCTCCAATTCCTTCCCCCAAGTTTAGAAATTATTCTCCTCCAAACAACACAGCTCGGACACTTATTGCTCTGTCTAAATACACACAACATATTGACTCACTTTCATTCTCTCCTGGGAAAGTCATCCCATCACAGAAACTTTTGAACACATTTTTTTGTGCCCTGGTCTTTGAGAACAAACTGGGAGTTCTCCTCTCTCCCCTCCCCATGAGTCGGGCTGCTAGAGAAGATTCTTCTCCCTCCTGCCCAAGAAAGAGATCCCCTGTGGAAGACCTTTCTTCCTTCTCATGGTGGGAAGCATTCGTGCCTTAAACAGCTGGGCCTCTGGACTGAGTGCATTGATCAAGGCTCAGGTGGCTCTGCCTGACGTAGCATCTGACCAGGTTGAACTGAGTTCCAACCATCTGTTCAGCATCAGCTCTGCTGGGCCACTTCTCAGTAAACACTGATTTGTTGTGATGGCACCCCTAAAACTCAACCCTTTGGAGAGAAGACCAGGCGAGAATTTTCAAAGGAGTTTAACGGAGTTAGGTACCCTAATCCATCATCTTTCAATGAGATTTAAACACCTAATTTCTTCAGGCACTTCTGAAAATCTCAGTCTCTGAAGTTATGTCAAAACATGGGTAGCCACACAGCTAACTGATGAATTCCAGCAACCATGTACTAGACAGTATTACTCTGAGATTTGCACTTTGTCCTAATGATATGTACCAAAAAAAAAAATCTTTCAACTACATTTTTACAAACTGTCTGAGCCCATAAAGGAGATGCTGATATTCCATATCAACAAAACATCCCCAATAGACAACAGCTGAATATATAACACCACAGAAGCCAAATTACACTTTCAGAGTGTGAGTCTATGAGTGTGTGTGAATGTGTGGAGGGGACAAAGGACACTACATAGGCACAATTTCAAGAATGGCCCTGCTCAACAGATTCTTTTTTTCTTTTTAAGTGTTGTTTCATTATTGTCAATTATTAATATAAAATAGAATGATAGGGCAAAAGAAATGGGTTCTAAGGTGATTTTCACATTGTGTTCTTATCTTCCTGGGCTTTGAATGATGAGTTATGCAATAACTTTTACCTTGTATCTTCTACAAGTTCATTGATCAGCTTCAGCCATATCTCTGTCAACTGGTTTTCAGAAACTTTAGCCTGTATTCCTGATTTTAGGGTAGCTATGTTGGATTGCTGGAGGGTTTAAAGAAAAGGCACAGAATATATAACCGTACATTCTATTGTTAGTTTTAATGTGAGTTCCACTCCTACAGTCAACAAAACAACATTTATTTTGCTAGAAAAACCCAAAGACCAGCAGGACATGTTCAGACATTATTCATATTCAATAGGCCTGATCCTGCATTCTTTGCAAAACTGCTGAAAAAGGAGTGCAGGGTTAGACCCAATATGCTTAACAGTACATAATATTGCACCTACATACCAATTAAAGTGCAATCCTATGGTCTATGCATCCCCTCCTGTATAGTTTACTCCTCCTTCTGGCAGGAATACACTGCAGGAGGGATGATTGCCACTTCCCAGAACACAGACATACAATTAACTGTGCTTTTGCAGCATTAATGTATGTCTATTTTGGAGAGTAAAATGTGTGCCAGAATTCGGATCCCAAATTTGCTCTTAAAGTTCTCTTTCCACCCCATCCCTAAATCTTAAATTCATACAAATAATTTAGATGCAAAACATGAGAATAAAATAAGAAGTCCTGAGTCACTTACCAGTCTTTCAGCCATGGTTAGGATTAGGTTCACTGGGTCTAGTCTATGACTTATGTCCTCCCAATAGGAAGTCAGTGTCACTACTGGCTTTGTGTTCACCCATGGCAGGTAATAATAGTAGTTACCTAATGTGAAACATTAATGTGTTAAGAGCTGTTTTTGAGAGTCTAAATACATACCAAGGACTTGAAATTGTCATTCTTAGTTATGTTGAGTTGTATCTTATTCTGTGATTAGTTCCATTGATTTCAGTTGGCCTATTCAGGCAGGCAGCTATTATTCAGTGAGAATCTTGCCCTGAATTATCTAATCGATAATATTTTTCAGGTAAAGTAGTGTCCCTTGGAGAATAAACATTTGACATGAATAATTTAGAAAGCCAGCAAGGTGGTTTTTTTAATCATCTGATAACATTTTTACAATATTCTCTCTAGTAATTCCCGTGTGAAAGTAGCTTTATATATTTTTTTCTTTAGAATAAAAATGTTTTAAAATAATTTTATGAGGGCAAAATTATTTGCTTTGTCTAGTAAATAAAAAAAACATCAAAACAACCTAAAGTGTGCATAACTAAAGGAAAAATTAAAAGTATTGTATATGTTACTAATCAATCTAGTCCATTGGTTCCCAAACTTGTTCCGCTGCTTGTGCAGGGGAAACCCCTGGTGGGCCGGGCCGGTTTGTTTACCTGCCGCATCCGCAGGTTCGGCCGATCGCAGCTCCCAGTGGCCGCGGTTCACTGCTCCAGGCCAAAGGGAGCTGCTGGAAGTGGCGGCCAGTATATCCCTCGGCCTGCACTGCTTTCAGCAGCTTCCCTGCACAAGTGGCGGAACAAGTTTGGGAACCACTGGACTAGTCTATCTGCTTTTAGGTGCCAGTCACTTGTGTAAGCACTGAACAAGAGTTATGAAGAAAGCACAGAAAGTTCAAAACAGTATTTTCCTCTTTCCTCTTTTAGTTTTTCTGTGCTTGTGTTTATAACTTTTTTTATTGGTGCCCTGGGCCTATTGACTTCAGTGGGATGTATCAACCCCAAATTGGATAGGTTTTATGTGTAACTAATTACAAGATAGAAGATATCAAGAGCAAATATAAATTTACATATTACTTTCAGTCATATCTTCAATAGTTTTTCAACAAATCAAGGTTGTTGTTATCCTAAAATTTGATCAACAAACAGATTTGTTTTCCAAAAGAGAATTCTGTATCTTTATAGCCACACTTCTGTAGCATACTTACCATCAAATATAACACGGCTGTATTGAGTTGTTGATGCCAAAGGCTTACAGGTGGTGTCAAACTTGTTCCCATAATTACCAATGCTAACCTCAAACTGGATAGCCTCACCAATATCTTGCAGCATGGTAGCAGAATGAAACACAGCAGACAGACTGAATTTTCGTCTGCGCTGATATTTCTGTACAGTATTACAAGAGTTTTGGTTTTAATTAATTAATTGTATGTAATGGTAGAGAATTAGAAAAAAGTAGCAGTATCTACATGGAAACAACATTTACCTTAATACTTTTACACATTTCTCTGAAACGCACATATGTACATACACACACACACACTCCAAATAAGCAGAGGTAAAACTAGAAATGTGTAATAAAATAATACATTTGAAATAGTAAAGATTTCTTAAATCGCAATTTCTATGCTGGGAGGAAGGGAAAGTAATTTTTGCAGCCATATAATCAGTTATTTTTGTGTGGAGGTTTTCTGATTGTATATTAATGACCTGAATAAACAAAGGATTTAATTATTACAATTTTAGTATGTCATGTAATTCTCCAAAAAGAGTAAAACCAAGCATTTTGCATCTATACATATTGACGAGTGCACCAGGAATTACCTCAACAACCAGTGCGTCATCACTGGAGATCGCCTCTATCTTTTTATTCACAGATTTACTGTCAAGTATTGTAGATAGTTCAACCAAGATTCTGCCTCTATAAGCAACTCCTTCCTCCTGTAAGACAATCACACAAAATTCTATATCTAACTGCTAAAAAAAACATACTCCTTTGCTGGCCAACAAATTGGAGTTGAAAGCCTGGCTCCCTTGAAGTTAATTGCAATACTTTAATTTCTATTATAAATGAAGAGCAAATATATTTAAGAAATAAGCAACAGTAAATTATAGATGCAATGTTTTTGTATGCTTTATTCTGGACAGCACCAAAACCATTGGTATTAAGCAAATATATAATATATAGACTGGATTTGTAGAGTAATTGAAAACTACTGCCCCTTAGGTTGAAGAAATTGCTGACAATGGGACATATAGTCTACAAGCATCAAATGGATAGTTACTGCCCACTGGAGATCACATTGTAGCCCAAAATAGATAGGTTTTCCTATAAATTATATCCTTCAGCCTCCACACAATCATTAATTCTTTTGAAGTTGCATTTTACTCTTAAATGACCTGCAGAATCAGCTGCTTTCTGCTGAGGCTTTTCTATATTTGCTCTTAGGATAATGTGTCCCTCTGTTTTAGACAACTACAGAGCTTCAGCAGTAATATGGGCTGCTGTGCAGAGCAAGTAATGACCATGGTCCTCACCACCTGCAGATATTTTGAGATCTATAAGGAAATCCCATACCTCTTGGAGCATAAAAGATGTCTGGAGAATCTGCAAGGGATCCCATGCCCTTGGCAGGACGTCTATGCCAGCACCACTCCCTGAGAAACTATCCTACCAGGGCCTCCCATTGGACCTGGCCTCAAATCATTCTTGACAGTGTCTGATGGTGGGCCGTAGTGTCAGTATTTGTACTTATATGAGAAAACCTCATTGGTTTGCCAAGGGATAATGCCACACAGAGAGGCTATCCCTAGCCTTGCCTGGTCATAAACCCCTTTCCAGAATCCCACATGTCCAAATGTGCATAGCTTGTGTATACAGGCTGTGTGGATAGGAGGCAGGATGGGAGGATGAAACCAGGTTGGCTCAAACCTATCTCTGTGGCAGATTTTGGAGATATTTTCTGTTTCTTTCATCCCATCTGTGGGGGAAATCTAGTGGATGATATATGGCACTTGGAGCATTCTTACTTGGGAATAGGTAGGTGTATCAAGATCTATAGGAAAATCTCATTGATCTTGGGGCATCTGGGGACAGCAGGACCTTTTCATGGAGGTTCAGTGTCCCCTGCCCCTCTCCCCCAGCTGATCCCCATTTTGCTTTCCCATGACAGCATGGTTTCCTCACGGCAGTATGGCTAATCAGCCTGTCTCACTCATGCTCTTTAGCCAGTGTTCCACTCCCCTGTGTGTGTGTTAAAATATGCAGAAGGGGAGATAGTTCAAAATAATGTTGGTAGGTTCAACTTTCTCTTATTGCTGCAACATCCCTGTGGGATTGGATGGGACACTGCCATGGAGAACAGCCATATCAAAATACCTATGGAGGAGGGGTTTCTGCTGGACTGGGAGAAAAGGTTCAATATACAATGAAATTGCTGCTCTCCCCTTAAAATCCCTCATCTGAGATCTGTCCCATTTCATTCCTCTGTGCCAATGTGATTAGAATGGGAATCCAATGGCCTCAATCTATATGATCCCAAATGCTCATTCAAAAATGTATATAAAATTGAAACTTCCACAAACAGAAAATTTTCCTGTTCCATTTATTAAGTAGTGACATCACGCTAAATGTATGTTATTTTGAAAAAACAAAAATAAAAAGTTTTCTTTACATTTGCCTTAAACTTAATAATTAAAACCAATTCAGTTTACATTTGTTGATAATAAGTTATTTTGATCTGTTTGTATTATAAACGTGAAACTAACCTTTCCAGAGTTTAGTTCATCATAGGGGTCCAGGAATCCAGTGTATTCTCTTGGGCTTCCATAAAGGTTTAGGTAACAGGGCCCAAATGTTGGTAAGAAGCCCACCTCTCTTTCCCCTGTGTTTACTGATAGGCGAACATCATCATTAGAAATCAACTAACCATCTTTTAGAGCCACAAGGACATTAAAATTTAAATTCACATACAGTAAAATAAATGTTAGATATTAGTTGTTAGTAAAGGAAGAACACTTTATTCCATGGGTGTATCTCAGTAATATGAATTTAATGCATCTATTTGCATAGCTTATAGCTGTCCCTAGTAGTTTACATGGCTGTAAGATTTTTAAATTAGATAATATTTTATGCAATAAAAAACCCAAAGAATAAATTGACCTTATGCTACATCCCCATCATCAACATTTCATTTATGTGAAAGACCAATACAATTTTAAAACAATGTAAAAATTTTAATGTAAAAAATATTTTCAGAAATAGAATAAACTGAATACCAGATACCACTGGCTTTCACTTAAGGATTATGTTCTAGCTAACAATAAAGAGGTACACAGTTGCTGGAAGGTTAGTGTTCAGTATCACAGAATATGCCTAGTTAATCCTACTGTTTTTAGTGTGCTACTGAAGCGACTCAAGTATGTTAGTAGAAGGACTAGTAGAATGAAAATTATTTAAGTATACCACAGTATATAACACTGTTAAGTAACCTATTCACCATACCTGGAGGTAGAGTAGTATGAATATTTTGTGCAAAAAATAGGGGGCAAAAGAGGTTGGGGGGGCACTAATCTAAAAAAGATTTGCCATTATGCCAAAATAATTAAAAGAACTGCTGTATTCTTAGGTCTCAATCCTGATCCCAATGAAGTCAATGACGAAACTCCCATTGACTGAAATTGGAGCATAAATAGGCTTGGAAGTGTTAGATTTGTATTAGTAAATGTCAATAATGTTGATTTCACTGTACATATACAAACCGATGAAAACATATTTCCATGTATAATAGAAATGTACAGATAGGCAAAGTCAGAAAACAGTTGCTTGAGAACTCAGTAGTCAAAAATCCAATGATTTAGACTTTTGAATTAAGCTTGTTACAAATGGAGTAGTAAATGAACAGTAAAAACAGATATGATCTGTTGACTTAAGGATACTTACTTTGTATATTTTGACATGTGATGTTGGCAATTTGTGTTTTAACTGTTTCTACAGATTTATCTTTTTGAACAATGTGTCATTAAATAAATATCTGATCCCCTCCACATAATTTTTTATGATTGTGAAAATTTAACTGGATGAAAATAAAACAAAATGCTTAAAATAATCAATTTTATCCATCAAAATTATAAAAATAAAAAGCTGAATTCTGCCATGCTTAAACATAACAGAGAGCCTTAATTTCAATAATTTTGCCTGAGAAAGGAATGCAGGATAAGACTCAAAATTAGATGTATAGTCGCTCCCATTACTGCCTCTTTAGTGAAGGGATTGCCAGCCTGTGTATTATAAACTCCTTTTTGACTGGCCTAAAATTTCATTCAAAAGTGAAAGTCCACACATTCATTTATTTTTCATAGATGAATATTTGTCTGCTATAATTATTTTTGATAATTCTGAATACAGTTCAATAGAATTTACATATCAATTATACTCTAGAGCTAAAAACCAAAAATGAATCCATAAGCATTTATTTGTCATTTTTCTTAATTAAAATGGCCAAAATAATTTAAATCCTTTTTTTAAATGTCTAGGTTTAGAATGTGTGTGCCAAAAAAGCACTATTTCAAATCATCACTCTACAAAGACAAGAAAAGGTGTTTCTAATTTAATGCTTACAGTCCCTTACCTATATCAATACTACTGCTGTAACTTGAGTACTGCTCTAATTTTTATGTTTGGTATAAAAGTAATTTGTAGATAGAAGCATTACTCATATTATTGCTATTGCCATTTGGTTTTGTACATATGTACTGCAGCAAGTATTATAGTCAGGCTTGAGTTTATTGAACTGAACAGGATACTGATGAAACTGAAATGGCTGTAAGGGGAAGCAAGCTTTTGTTCTCTAGCTCTGGATTTAAGGGAGTTAATTTGAATATATCCCCTAAAAGTGCTTTTAGGTTATTGGTAGATGAACATATAATTAATACAAAAAATTAGAAAAAAATCAGCCATACATGCGGAGAAATACTCTACATTTGGAATGGTGCTTGAGATCAGGGGCATGATTCTGAGCTCTCTACAGCTTTACCCAGCTGTATCTCCATTGTCTTTAATGGAGGTATTTCTCATCTATACTGCAGTAAATGAGATCAGAGATAGGTTCCAGGTCTTTCATCAACACCTATCAGTTTTTTCAGAAACTACTTTGGGCAATCTGAAGCACAAAATGATGGCTTTACCATTAGGATAAAGACAGAAGAATGTGAAAATAAAGGGCTAAATCCTACAAGTCTTTCACTGATTGCTGACTACTCAGCAATATGTAAAGCTAGCTGGATAGTAAAAGGGAATATGAATGTTCCGATGTTTCTTACTGGCAAAACAAATGCAGTTGTGTCAACTTTGCAGAATGTAAAATGGTTCTGTGCCTTGTGCTTTGTCTGCTTCCACAATAGTAAACTTTGTCCATTTTGTCAAAATTTTGAGTGGTTCACACTCTTTCATGTCTAAACTACAGAAAGTAGATGGGGCCACAGGACTCCTAAATACTTTTTCATTTTAATATTCATCTGGACAGCTCATGTTACACTCAGATTATGTAGCTGTTTTTCTTTCTTAGTTGGGTTTGGACCACAGAGCGATTCAGTCATAGGTCTTTATATGAAATGAAACGATTTTACTATTGAAAAAAATATCTGGAACTGGCCTGAAGACCTTTTACTGTAGGTAATTATTAAGTGCCCCAGCTCTTCTTACATATAAAGTCCTCAGAGTTCATTGAGGTTGCACAGGTATATCTGAAGACAGAATTTGGCCCACATTTACATCTTTCCTGAAGATGGAATACTACTATAATCTAATTTGAGTATTGACTTTTCCCTGATCATTGCAGATGTACAGGGATAATGTTGTTGGGAAAGATTAATGGTAAATGCACGGTCCTGTAGAGATTTGTATATTACTTATATATAAGGCTCTACTTAGCCTACAGCATTGCAGATTCTGCAATATTAGGCTTTCACCACAGTTTTGACAGCGGGAGCTGACAGTGGGAGCCCCGAGCCCCTGCTCTCTGCCCTGGCCCCTGACAGTGGGAGCCCTTTCTCTCAGCCTCAGGAGGCCAACAGCCGGAGCCTCTGCTCTCAGCCCCAGTCCCTTGACAGCAAAAAATCAAGGAAAAGTAATAATGGACTTTATTACCAGAAATAATAAGGTCCATTTTTACCTTTCCGCAATTTTTCATGGCTTGCCGGCAACTCAGCTGCAATTTTTTGACAATCATCCTGCAATTCAAGTAGGGCCTTAGTTATATACATTCTATATCATGCTAAAATGAGTTTGCTTCAACAAACTAATCATCTAGATTTGGGAAAATGAAGCAACCTGGTTTTCTAAAGTGAATGACTCTACAACCATAATTTTGGTTAAAATTGTGGATGCGGTATATTTTAAAATTGAATGTAAGAAGCGTAAAACTTTAGTGTAGGTAAAATTCAGCTCTGTGCAAAGGACTAAGAATTGTCCAGACTTTTGGTGAGCAATTTCAACTGGAGTAGAAACTTTTCGTTCAACCCTAAATGTTTTAATTTTCCTCTGTTTCTTCTGCTTTACATCTTAATACCACTGAAGACATCTTCCACTGCTAAATGACCCAGAAACATTGCCTCTGATATTAGAAGCAAACATAGGGATAATACTAAAAAAAACCCCTTCTTTATAAAAAATAGATTTCTATGTTAAATTAATCCATCTGCTGTCTACTGTTGAAGCTAAATTCAAACAGAAGCGCATTTCTAAAGAAATCAGTGTTGTTTCATTTAAAGGTGATATGTTTAAAGAGCTGATTATCCGAAAGGCTTGAAAATGCTTCATAAAAATTATGTCAGCTTTTATTCAGTATTATTCTATTTTTCAGTAAGCCATGCTGCACTTTTGGATCTGAGATAAGAAAACAAAGCGTTTGGGTGGATAAACTTATTAACATTCAGTTACATTTCAACTGCATTGAAACTTAATCTGCATTTATTTCTATTAAATAAATGCAACTTTTAACTTAATGATTTCCAAAAACAACTCTAGGTTACAATGCAAAGACCAATTTGTTCATAGTTAGAGTAAATCAGGTTTCATTTTTCAGATCTATTTATCCACCCAGTTAAGCATAAGCAAAAGAGCTGTGAAATCTTTTAGGCAGTTCATTATTTACAGGGAGCTCTACAGCAGCATACACAGTTGAGCCTTTCTAACTGAAAAACTGCAAGCCATTTGTCAGAGTGCATAATAACTGAAACAACTACATGCTCAGCTCTAAAATGCAGCACCACACATCAGCGAAACAGGAATATTTTCAAACCAATTCCAGTGCCAAAACTGATTTAAATAGTACGTCATATTTAATAGTCTCCAAATGTAGCATTGTATCCTTTAGTTTTTTTTTAAATGTTTATAAAATAGTTTGGTTTTGCTTTGAGACAATATTACTCAGATTGGGCACTGGACAGCAAAATCAAATTAAAGACCAAGATATAAACCTTCATATGATGAAGCCCCAGTTCCCGAAGATGAAAATTCTATATTATGAAAAGACAACAGGTTACATGACAAGAAATTATAGAGCTTAAAAATGAAACATATCAAAGTGAAATCTGCTTTAAAACTAAATCAAAGCTGAAGTGACTCTGGAGTGGCCTGGAGTTTTGATGCTTGAAGAAAATAGAGTGTGGTATTTCCCTGGTTTTATGAATTCTAAACAGAGAAAGATATGCCCAGGGCTATCATCAAAATACAATTTTGGTATCTGTGAGTTCCAGCACCTCTGTCTGAGTGCCACATATAAGATTTTTTTATTTAAAATACTTTTAAATACTATCTTAAAAACTAAAATCATACAAATAGATTTTTTTTTGCATAAAGCTTTTCGCTTAAGGAAACAATCATGCTGCAGATTAGAACATGTTAGGATACTTTCATTTACTGGAATGATTAGACTAGTTCTAGTTGATTCTAGTTCTAATCAGTTGATCTCTTGGAACCCAATTCTGCACACCTTGAAATCAGTGCCATTGACCTCAAGGGGAGGAGAGTTGGAATCTTGTATTGAAGATCTGAAACTAGAATTGCAATTTTCAGAAGCGATGTTGAGCAAGACTTTTCCAGTAATTAAGCACCCAGATTTCAAATTAGAAACACAGAAGAAATGAAGTAACTTTGTCACAGAGGAGAAGGCAGAACAATCTTCATAGGCCCTGATCCTGCAAAGATTGGCACACATGTAAACTTTATGCACATGAATAGTTCTCAAACCAGTGTATTCACGTGTATAAAGTTAAATACATGCTCAAGTCTTTACAGGATTGAGGCCAATGTAGTTTTGTTTTTTAAACTACTTACCTGGTAGCTTACTCGTGGACAAGCAGGGCTTTTCTTAGACAACTATAAGGATGTTTCATTACATATATCAGAGAAAAATACTAATTCAGAATTCAAATGATGGAAATTATTTGGGGCCAGCATCCTTCAGGCTAACTCACCTTACTTGTTATATTAGGCAGCTATATAAATATCGAGCATGATTTACTGTGAACTCTTCTATGGGAACAGTTAATATGCTGTAAAACTTTTATGACAAAAATTAAACATGTATTTCTGGCAAAACAATGCCATGCTTGACAAGGAGTTGGCCCACCAATAAATGGGATCCTTCTATAAGAAGATGAAATTGTGTGTGTATGTATGTGTGTGTGTACATACACATACACACACATCCATCAATCATTAGGTTAGAAACATGTTATGAGTAGATAAAGAAACTATTAATAAAATAAATTACAACATAATTGTAACTAACGGGAATAACAAACTACACTGAAATAGTTATAAGCATAGCATAACAGAAACAGGAAGGAAATCTTAATTTTGTCTTTTCTTAACCACTCTATGGGAAGAAAAATGTTGCTGAAGTATATTTTTCTTGCAATATTTCAATAAGTTCACAGATCACACAAGCCCTAATAGAGAAAATATTTCAGGAGGATGGAAACCTTGCCTACCTAGAGTTTTCTTGCAGTCATCATCAGTTCAGCTTTTTAGTTTTCTCAATAAGTAGCAGAACCAATTGACTGAAAAACTTTGACACATGCTTGGTCCACTTAAATAAATAATTTAATTGAAAACTATTGAATGAATCCAGTGATTTGCAGTTTAGATAGGCTCAGGCAATGAGATATAGAACCTCTCTCTTCTAGATCACTGGTCTGAGTAGTAACCAAGAGTCATTGCCATTTGACTGCTGTTCAGTGGCATATGGGAAATGAGAGGTGATCTTGGACCAGTTCTTACCAGACTGGTGTTCACATCACAAATGGCATCTTATAGTTAGTCTCATCAGGAAGACTGGCTAATCGTCTCTTGACTTCAAGCTGTTTCTCCAAAAGCAAGGTTTGGGCAGGGTGGCAAAGAAGTGGCGGGCAAGGTCACATTTGCTATGGCTCCCATTTCTGTACTGGTTCTGAAACAGTGAACTTCAACTTGGCCCCTTTCATAAACACTGAATTCACTAAAAATATCTTATAGCACTCTGGATTATAGATCAACTGAAGAATTAACAGTTACATGGAGTTTGAAATATTCAATAAAGTTTTTTATATGTACCAGAAAACTGAGTTTTGAATTATCTAGTATATACAGAATATTTTCTTAAATTTTGTGAATTAATTATTAATACTTCAGTACCATACGATTTTTCAAAAAGTAAAGTTACTGTTCTAGAAAGTGGCCAATTTGAAAGCACTGAAAACAGAAGATCTTCTTTAAGTCACAGAACTGGTATAACACAGGAACTCCAGCAAAGCAAACTTCCCTACACTCTCCCATCATTTCTCCTAAATACACAGAAAATACTTGCTGAAATGTGTAAGCTGAATAACTCACCTTCTACTTCTCCACCAGAAGCAGCAATTTTGGAGAGACTTAAATACGTTGTTCCTACTACATCATTTTTTGTAAGACGATCCCTATATGAAATGTAAGATTGTAATTAAATGCAACAATGGTCATCCTCAATAGAGGCAAGCTACAAATGGCTAAATATATTTACAGGGTATATATGTTTAGACCACCTGGCATGTTTTAATAACAAACACCAGATGATGTCTGGCTTTTACATAGCTGTGTAGTAGGAGGGGAGAGCATAAGAAGCTGCTCACAGCATTGCAGAGTTCAAGGGTCAGGCAGAATTTCAGTCTCAGAACTGGCAGTCCAGCTAGAGGAAGTAAGTTGCAACCCATAAAGATGTGTAGTAACCAGAGATGTGCAATCTCTGTACACTTGGAACTCCAAGAGGTATTCTGCTCCTCTCCCTAGGGTTGGGTGGCTCCATCTCCAGCCTAGAACTATGCCTAGCAGGCACAATCAGGCCCACAATAAGAACAATAAAACTTATAACTTGAGCATATTAATGTTTGGCCCACTTGTCCAAAAATTGTACACAGGCTTGATACACCGAATACCAGCCAATATCATGGTAATCAATATAATATACATTGCGGACTAGAGTTAGGCAAATAATTACAAAAATAGTCATATAAATTTTGGAAACAAATATATGGAATCAATGTATGTTTGCAAATATTGGTGAATTATTTGCCTATCTCTACAAGTTGGTCAAATAATGGGGAAGAATTGTAAAATAATTTATTAGAAAGTTATTCTATAAGTATTATTAACCCATCTCATGTTGATTGTACAATGCACAGAAATCAATGGTGTGCCAATGCCATACTATTTATGGCCCCAGTTCAGGAAAGCATCATTGTTCAGGAAGGGTAATGAAGCATTTGCTTAAGTGCTTTACAGAATCAGGGCTTACGGTTCCAAAGCCCTGTGAATTATACAGAAACAGGATTTTTTCCATTCAGCGCAATTTTATTTTGTCTATTACTTTATACAAAAGAGTCAAAACTCACCAGTCAAAAACTGTTAATCTTATTTTTTCACACATTGAGGGAAACTGGAAAAAAAGTAGAGAAAATAAAATGATTCATAATTTATCTTTCACATTTTAAAAAAATGTTCTGAATAAAATAATAAAAACAGATGGTGGATATATAGAGAAGCAAGACGAAACCTTACCTTGATTTGAAGATTAACAACTTGATTCCATTCTGGATTAGCATTTTTCTCAATTATATTTGTGCAAACCTGCAAAAACAAAACAAAACAAAAAACGCCGCAAATGAAACAGATTTTATAGTAACTCAAGCTCAAAAATCAGACAAAAAAGCATGGAACCAGACACAATTTAGGATAAATTGTATTCAGGCTGGTCAAATGATATGCCATCACAGGGTCCTATAGTGGCTAATGGTGAATATTAAGTTTTCCATGATTTATTGAGTCATTAGCCTTAGGTTCAGGGCTGGCTCTAGATATTTTGCCCCCCCAAGTGCCGAGAGCGCAATTGCCCAAGCAGAAAAAAAAAAATGAAGGGCCGGAATGCCGCCCCTGGAATTGTGCCACCCCAAACACATGCTTGCTTTGCTGGTGCCTAGAGCCGGTCCTGCTTAGGTTGGTAATTATTGCTGATCTGATCTGCTTATGCAAGCTAAATGCAAGAGGCAAAACTATTCCACCGTTGTCCAAACCATGGTTCTTAGGAGCTTCTAACTGACAGAAAAAACTGCTTATCAACTCCTCCAGGCACAAAAAAGGTGCTACCACAGTGGCACCCAGATATGACTGAATGACAGCAGGAAAATAAACAAAAAGTGATGATCAGCCCTGGTGAATTCATGTTTGGTTTGTCTACATGTTGGACTGGATGAAAGATGTATTGTACTGGCAACCAGGTTCCCATTGTTGTTGATGCCTATTAGAGGCCTCATTGCTGTGGCATTGTATGCAACTGTCTATACCACCTGTGCCTAAAACCAGCAATGATCTAACTGCTAACAATAACATGGAATTGTTGTTTGGGTTGGTGTTTGGTTTTGTAATGAAAGCAAGTCATTATGACAAACTAGTGTATGTGCAACGTGCAACTATGCCCTTAGATTTAGTGTACAATCAGTTATATAAAGCAACCATGAACACCCGATAAACAGGTAATCTGAAGTGGTCAAGCCCCTACATCTTAATCATACATTCTTTTAGAGTCATTAGCACACTTTAAAAACCCTTTCTATGGTATGTTATGGTATGTCCTCAGTCTATTGAATATGCTTTGTGACCCAGTACTGTAAACCCTTATGCAGATGAATAATTTTCGTTTCTATCAACTGAAGTTCCCCATGACTTTATTTTTAATATTTCATGTGCGCTCCTAGATTTTAGCTCCACCTATTCCTTCCTGTTCTACAAAGTGTTGAACTAGATATGCTGAAAGGCATTTTCTCTTGTTGACAATGCACTGTGGACCTACAGTTCAATCATCTTCAGAAACACTTAGAGTTTGAATACAGTTTTCAAGTATATGATTAGTTTGCAAGATTTTAAATATTAACTTAGACAAATTACCTTTTTTCCAGCAAAACAAACTTCCACAAATGGATCTACTAGGTTTTTCTTGTCTGCATCACCTCCAAATATTTCCTTAACAGTCTGCGCAAAAGCATCATCCACTAAAGAGAAATTATAAGGCAAAAATTAACTTTAACCCTTTTCTTGAAGATTACGGGCCTAATTCGGTCTCAGTAACTTCTAAGCAATCTTACTTAAGTCAATGCAGTTGCATAGACATAATTAAGGTCAGAATCTTGCCCTATGTATTCAGTTTTCAAAAATAAATATTTGCTGCTAGAAATGAAAAAATAATTGAGATTTAGAAGCAACTTCTAAAATTTTGGTCCTGAGAAGATCACAGTGAATTTTAATGTTAGCCTAGAGCTGGGGAAACAGAAGTTTATGCAATCCTTTCATACCCTCCAGCAAGTAGCAGTGGATCAGCAGCCTTGAAGGTGGCCTGTTTGTCATCCCAGACATAGAAAGAGTGCCGTGAAGGAGAAAGAACTGAATATAAAAGCCAGACATGTTCTGTTACCAAAAATGTCTAAGGTATAATGAATTTTCAGGGACCCACAATACTTTGTTTATTGCACACTTCCCTTCTCCCGATGTTGAAGCCAGTATCTATTGATAGTATTCATTTTGTGTCATTTGCATTTAGAATAAGTTGGAAAAAAATGATGGGCTTTAATAACTTTGTTTAGGAACAATTTGTTTAACCTGTTGAGTTTTGAACTCTTCTCAACAAGCTTTGACTTGGGGTTTGGAGAAAGTGTAGAGCAATTAAATAGAGACAACTCAGAATCAAAGGATGGATGTCAAATACAGACTTCCTACTCAGTTGAATTATCATCTCGAATCTCTGTTTGAGGGATAAAGGGACACTAGTAGATCAAACAACACACCATCACTATTTATATTAAAATTTCACATAATCTGAGATGATAACATTGCATTACCTGTTACAGAAGTTGTATAGATTTGATTGAATATTGAAAAAAGAAATGGGCTGCTTAAACCATCACAGAATTATGGGCTCAAACTATGTGGTAATCTACATGGTTGCTTGTTTTATGTCTGGGAATTTTTTTTTAAAATCAGTTAACAGATATTTCTACAAGTTATCAATTGCAGTCTTGTAATAAGTAATACAGTAATAAGAAGCTATATATACTCTGGGGAATATCCTCGGCTCTGTAGATTTTAAGAAGGAAAGTGACCCATCGAAGTGCAATTCCAGCCGGCAGTAAAAGATTACTCTCCACATCATCATTTTCATTATCTTGCTCTCTTTTTTCCATCTGTTGGAGATATATTGGTATATATTATCCACCTATATATAAGAAAGGCATCATATGCTAAACAGTCATGTATAATAATAAATTTGTTAGAGTCTAAGGTGCCACAAGTACTCCTTTTCTTTTTGCGAATACAGACTAACACGGCTGCTACTCTGAAACGTATAATAATATGGTAATTGGTCATAGCAGCATCCTTTATTCCGCCCACAAGTTAAAATCTATCTGCATTTGCATTACAAACTAGGGTTTATAAAATTATAAAACCATCAAAATTTGTTCTGCTTAAAATGTGTTATTTTCAGTTTCAACCTCGTCAGTATTAAATTGGAGCAACCACTATTTTTTTTTCTAGGCAGTCCATATAGCTATTTTTAAAATAATAAGCATAAACCATGAAGATGTGATATTTATAGATTTCTGGTGCTTTTTTGCACTCATGTGCAGTGGTGACTGTATGGAATTTTCACACCCTTTAGTGGATTATAAAAGTATAATCCGCTAAAAGTCAAAGATCTCCTGACAAAGCATGTTACTGTGGCTGGAAACTGTGTACAACTCTGAAGTTATTTGGGAGAATTTACAACGTCCCCTTTGAAAACAAACAGGAAACTGTCAAATTCTGACAATCATCCTTGTGATTGCAAGAATCACCAGGATAGAGAAGGGGAAGGTAGTAGTGGGAGCCACTACTGGAGATACACCAGGTTACTGGGAGGGAAGGCAGCAATGGGAGCAAGAAAGCACCAGGGAGAGGCTTTAACAGCGGACTGTGAAAGCTGGTATGGCAGTATTCGGACTGAAGGCAGTAGTGGAGTGAGAGGCAAAGAAGCATATTGTAAGGAGGTTCTATACTTTTAGCTCTTTCTGGCTAGTACCATATAGTTAAAGTCAAGATTTTAAAAAAGTAACTAATATGTTGAGTGCTGAACCTGAGACACCTCAGAGGGGCCTGATTTTCAGGAAATCAGGCTCCTTTAAGATGCCTTGAGTTAGGCACTCAAAAATCCCTAGTTATTTTGAAAATCTTGGCCTTAGTTCCTGGCGATGCTCACAAAGTGAATTAAGCAGTACAAAGCATGTAGTGTATAAGAAAGAAGGTTCTGGGAACATGACTAGAAGATGAACACATTTGCAAATTAAACCTACTGGTGGCTCATCTCCTGCCCCCAGGACGAACATGCTGACTTTCAGATAGCCTTTAGTTCCTGAATTTGTGTCTTCAGGGTCACTCAAAAGAAGCCATTTTCTCATGACTGCATGGCCTGAAATAAAGCAAAATAAATAAATCAGCCTTCTCCTTTACAGAAGAAGTAGAAGTGTAAGCCGTACAATCAAGGCCAATTATCCAAAAGTAGAATCTACCCTAAACATAATTATTAAAAACACTTCCTTCTGATCTTAAAAAGTCCAGCCCCCAACAAGTTGTGCAACAATGTTAAAATGTTGAGTGGCATACTAACTCAGGGAAACCATTCTCTCATCATGTTTTTGCATGACTTTTGATACTTAATTCTTGTTTTTAAGTTAATGATACCAAAATTAAAATCTTCAGGGTGAAAAAAATGTAAGCTACTTATATTGCATTTGGGAGCCACTGAAGAGCTAAATGCATGTTTTGATAAAGATGCTGCAGGTCTGAAGCATCTGTCTCTGTCTCAACTAACTTTGCATCCATATGTGTTTAGACATATTTTTCTACTTCAGAAATACAGCTAAAAGTCACAGCCTGTTTAATTGGGCATCTCAAGCCAAAGGAAAAGCAGAAGAAACTCAGGCTTTGAGGAGATTGTTACTTACCAGGTTCATCATAAACATACCCAATGTCAATCTGAAATAAAGATTAAAGTATTATATCCTAAGTAGCAGAATACAGTCACAAATATGCGTGTTTGGCTTTAATCATAGAATCTTAGAAACGCAGGGCTGGAAGAGACCTCAAGAGACCATCTAGTTCATCCCCACTGAAGCAGGACCAAGTGTACCTAGACCATCCCTGACGGTTGTTTGTCTAACCTATTTAAAACCTCCAATGAAGGGGATTCCACAACCTTCCTTAGTAACCTATTCCAGTGCTTACCTACCCTTATAATTAGAAATTATGTAAGGGGTTAGGCCCTAATTCCCTTCAATTTTTCATACTGTTATTACATTGTTTCTGTGTTATGAAAAATAAAAGCCTTGTGTGGCATGCTCCTGTCAGAGCTAGAAAGGGAACAGAGGGAAGAGAAGGGGATTCATTTGTACAATATGCTGCTAAGTGATCCTCTGGAAAGGTGTTGGAGAATGTGCCGCTTCATGGGGAGGAGGATATGCAACCTCAGCAGGACTAGATGAAGGAGACATTCATTCATTTAGAAAAGCCTTCCTTTCTACCTAAATAAAATATTCCAGGAAGTTATCTACTTGGATATATATATATAGACATATAAATTAAACTGTTCTGCAGGCTGATTTAATTTACCCCACTAGCATTTACTGCATGCAACTGGCAAAGGTGAAATACCATACTTACCAATATTAACCTTGTGGAAGTTATAGGAGTGGATTTTCACCAGTACGAATTACAACTGTTTGACATTTTTTCTACATTGTTTTGGGTACAAACACCTGTGGTATGCATCCCCACTTCCCAGGGCAGATCCTCAGCAATTGTAAATTGTCATAGCTTCATTGATTTCAAGAGAGCTAAGACAATTTACACTAACTGAGGAGATTCCTCCTGCCTCTCTGTTACTACACAAGCCTATTTAAACAAAGGGTCACCTTTCTCTGTAATTTTGTATCTCATGATTCAATATATGATAATGTTGTGAACCAATGGCAATTTTTTTGAATTCCTCCTTCAAGACCCAGGTGATACAGAACAATTGACAGTGACCTTCCACAGCAGTTGTTTTACCCTTTGGAGACTGAAATTCATTTTTCTTTTCTTGGACTATACAGATTTTTACCAATAGCTTTGGGACAGATAGTCTTATTGCTTTAGGTAGAAAACAATTTTATAAATATTAATTGTACATGAAAGGTACATCTATTATACAGACCAGGTAACTTAACTTGCATTTTGCATTTAATTACAGGAGTGTCAATATGGAGTAACCCCCCTTGACCTTATTGAGTTAGTTCTCTTAACTGCCCTGGCTTTGCAGTGCTAGCAAGCACAGACAATGGTCAACAAACAAAACAATAGGACTGACTTTCCCAAAGCTACTGGTAAGAGTAAATGCTTCCCAGCATTAAAAGCAAAACATTATAAGGGTAAGTTTTTGTCCCTTTTCAAACACAGCATCTAGTAATACATTTAAAACTGATGCTTTAAATATTCCTCTAATCTTCCTTTGAGACCCTAAGTGTAGGTGTAATGCCGACAGACCACAGTCGTCAGTGGGCAGGATCGAACTGGGGACCTCAGTGCATGAGCTTCTACCACGGGAGGTAAAAGCCAACTCGCTGTTAGCTAAGGCTGTAGAGCAGACTCATTTTCTCTCTCTAAGTGGTCTTGGTACCACTAGATGGGACAGAACACCACACCCAGGAAGTATGTGGGTTACATACTTCCCCTAGCTGAGGAAGCGCGTCCCGAGCTTCAGAGACTTCCCAGTTGAAATCTTGGGTGAGTCCCCACTTGTAACGCCGACAGTCACCGGCGCGTGGGATCGAACCAGGGACCTCTGGAGCTTAGTGCTTTTAGCTAAGGCTGTAGAGCAGACTCATTTAACACTCTCTCTCTCTATCTAAGTGGTCTCGGTGCCAGTAGATGGGACAGAACACCACACCCAGAAAGTGTGCAGGTTACATAGGCAGAATGTGGAAGTCTACTTTATACGCACCTTAAATTCTCCCATCAGAGAGTCCGCTCGTAAAGAATAAGAATCATACACCTAAAAGGGGGGGAAAAAAAAGGAATGAAACCCTTTCCAATCTTTATACAGCACTAGTTGGACAGCGTCATGTGCATGCAGTGAGTTTTTCTAATGTACGCCTTTTTTCCTTACCCGAATGCTTATTGTTTCATCAAGCAGCTCTAAAGGGGTCATGTGAACATTGTAGAAGAATATCTGTTAAGATGAAACAAACTGATTTAGAACATTAACATCATGATTTGCAGCTATATACAGTATTTAAGTATCTTGCCAGACATATATCTGTTGATATATATTTAGTCTACTTCCTGTTTGGATGTTCTACATGTGAATTTAGCACTGCCCTGAAAAGTGAAATCCACTGTTTATCCACAGAATAGGTGTAGCACGGGCAGTTGCACTGCACATTTCCCTGGCATTGACCTGCTAAAGTGTCTTAACCTTGCCCTAGAGGAACCTCTTTGAGAGCTGATGGAGTGGTTCAGTCTGCATGTTCAATCAATCTTTAGCCTCTCTGCTACAATTATCAACAAGGATGCCAATTAGTGCCAACTAGGATGATTCATGCACTAAGAATTTCATGGTTATTTGCATGGAAATAAAACTGATTTTGGTAGCACAGATTTTGTGAAGTATTTGTATTTATTTATTTATTTATTTATTTATAAAATATGCTTAACCAAAAAACACCAGGCTTGACCTGCAGGCACAACCAAGCTCTGCTCAGCATATTACCCAAGTGGCAGGGGAGGATGTGAAGAAATGACTGTACTCCACCTGTAGCCTGCTTATTGATGCTGAGGCTGGCCATGGGTTGGTTCAAACCCCAGTGCTATTTGCATTGGCTGTTAATGGCTCACAAGTGGCCAATACATCAGGCAGGGAATGGAATTCACCAGTACTCCAGACACACTGTGTACACCGCTGAAGTATCACCTATGCTGGGGGCTGCAGTAGGGTAGGTGTGGTATAGAACAAGAAGCTGGGGATTCCACCATGCTGGAAGAATTTTCAGCTGGTTAGTTAATCCATCTACTTGGCTCCTTTGTGGCATCAGAGTAGTGCAAGAAGCCAGAGTTTAGCCCCTATTCTCTTATGATGTAGTAACAAAAATGAATGCCACTCATGTCATTAATACTAATGATGTGGATTCCATATGTTAAATACTTCCATATACTCAGCCCTACATTCAGCGTTTCCCCCTCAATATAAAGTCTGTGGGACAGATTCTCTCCTGCATCCATGGTTTGAATTACTTTCCAGATATTCTGAGCTACACCTCTCCCAACTCACTCTCATCCAAGCCCAGGCAAAGAGACCACATCACCTACGTTTGACTAAGAGACCTGCACCTTATCCCTATATGGTTGTATCACAGTCCAAACTATCTCACAGTCTCCTGCAAAACCTCACATACATATTGAGCAGGAAGGGTGACAGAATAGAACCAGTTTGAGCTCAAGAGATGAACAACTGCTCAGCACCAAACTCTGTCTTTTCTCCCTAAGAGAAAAGAACAGAACCATTCATGTGATTGGTCTACCCAAGTCATTGTTATGTCACATGATCTGGTGTATCAAAGGATGGCTTCTGTCCACTTTAATGGGAGGTTGATTGGGCCCCTGATTCTTGCCAGAAATGGTGTCAATTGTTTTATGTGAAGTTTTATGATGTGAAGAAATGTTTTTTTAATAAATTAACATTACACATTAACCAGAATTACCTTAAAAATGTTAGAAAACGCTTATTTGTTAAGCAGATTGGGGATGCTTCATTATGAACCGGATCCCTTTATCCCTTCTGAAATAACAGATTTTTGTTGATTTGACAGTGCCAGCTAACTGATTTTCAGATATAATTAAATGTGTATTTTCTAAATACTCACCTCATCAAAATATGGATTGTTTCCTCTTTTGATTCTTGTTCGGTGTGTCTGCCCACAAACATGAACTTTGACTACTGGTTTTATGTTATTTCCAGACAACTGACGACCTTCAATAACTCTAACACGAATCTGAAAAAATTAAATACACAAGGCATGCTATAGCTGATACCTTACAGTGCGTGTCTGTCTGTCTGTGATCATGCTGAAACCAACAGTATTTCTCTTTTCCATTATCCACCAAAATAAGCTAACACCAAAGCAGCTATCAGATTTAGACTGGCTAGCCATTTCAGATCATAATTACAACACTTGTTTTACATCCTTGCTAGTCCTGTACCTTAATTTTAAAAAATATTCTCCAGAGAACTCTGGGACACAACTTTCTCAGATAGCATCTTCAGTTTTGGACTTGCTCTTACCATAATTATGTTTGAAATCTTTATTCTAGTTTAAACTCAATGGGTTTACACAACAGGTAAATTTCTCCCTACATTTCAGCAAGAGCTGTGTAAAACTCCTAGATTTTATTTTGTGAATATTTGCACGTTAACAGATGTGATTGGGGAAAAAAAACCACACTTGAAAGATGGGCTTGCTATCAATTCTGTTATAATCTGTATCCTTTTACAATGCATTAGCTTGTCTTGTATCTGATATTCAGATTATCTCAGGTTGTGCAGGAAAAGTACAGTATTTAACACTCAGCTACCTGGAAGTCTTGGGGTTTGTTAGAAAGAGTTCTCCACATTTTCTTTCCTTTAGTGAAGCGCCGAGCAAGCTGGGCTTTCTTTGCGTCACTTGGAACTGCTGGTGCAATGCCATCAACTGTACCATCAGCCCCATCCTCATAACCTCCATCTTCTTCTCCATCTAACACAGGGGAAAGCAGCACAATTAGTAAACAAATAGTTTAATATTAAAATTACAGTAATAAAAGCATGAGGTCAAAGATTTGCACAGCAAGTGTATTAATGCTCCTTCATGACAATTCATTCTAATCAACGTGCTTCTTCCTTCTTACAAGCTAGTGGAGTTGTACCACCTGCAGCTAATTCTATATTTTAAATGCAATGACTATTTACGTGACACCTCCAAGATGAAGACTATCTAAGGGAGTCCCTTTGCAATCTATCAAATCCACTTCCAGAAGCTGTTGGCAAAGCAGAATCCAGGCAGTATCCTCATGGCACCATTTTATTATTAGTACCTGCACAGTAAGGGACCAGTTCTTCTCCAGTGGAAGTTAATTTTAATGGGAGTAGATTGGGCCCTAACATAGCACAGCTTTTTACGTCAGGCTCCTGTTTTAAATAGATAGGAACATTTTTAGGCTTTCCCACTTTCCCATGGAGATTAATGCAATCATCTTTGTATCTAAAATGAAATTCTGACGGTGCCCCTGTAATATTTAACTTATGAATCAGGGAAGGTTTCTGTATATATCAATTAAATATCAACCTTTTAAATGAATTAAACTTGGCACTACAACATTGGCCCATCCATTAATATATCACTATTGCAAAACTTCCACAAGAACCAAACCACAAAAGGATATTTCCCATGGTGTTTTTAACTTCTTTTGTTAATTAAGGAATAGTGTATTACAGGAGTGATGGAACAGTCTAGACAGTATTAAACAGTTACAAAACTGCAAACTAAGGGTAAAGGTGTTTGGATGTAATTAAGATTTTTAGTTGTCCTGAATAACAACACTATTTGAGAACTTGGGAAAACCTTAGACCCAGTACTAGTATATTTTCTAGCCAAGAAAATGTTCTATAATCCTTAGGGCTGTACCATAACTCCCCCTCCATTTTCCCATTGGACATGAGGTGATATTGAATTACCTGGATATCGTGTCCCTGAAGAGAGGAACATTTGAATTTGGAGGCACAAAGGTCCTGCATAAAAGTAGCTCAGCTGCTGGAGAGCTAGGCTTTGCTGAGTCCAGCAGCCCCTAGTGGTGGCCAGCAGTTCTGCATTACCAATTCTGCAGGGGGAAATTAAATTCTGCACAGAGCATTAATTCTGTGTGAATTCTGCATTGTGCAGTGGCACAGAATTGCCCCTGGGAGTAATAAAGAAAATTCAGCTGCTGAGCCCTGCAAATTTTTTAGCTAAAGGAAGGGTCTTGAGGGGAGCCTGGGATTTATTTTGGGTGAAATGATGGAAGTTTGATCAACAGAGCCATCAGTTGCCAAGAACCTAGAGTTAGGGATGTTGGATAGAAGAGGGTTAGCTACAAATGTTGAAAAGCACTGTTCCAGGTAAACGACTGAAGTTTAGGGAGAGTAGCAACTTTATGAAAGCTAATGTTATATGTGCTGACATTGTGAATTATCCTCTACTGAACTTCTGTGTTTGTTGGCCTGGAGTGTGAATGAAAAAAATTAATTATGTCTTGTGAATGTCCCTAGTGGGATGTGTCTCTGGATACACAGATGAAGTACCATATACTAAACTCATCTATACATTTCAACAATATGCAGTTCCATTTTAATGACATCTGTGTCATAATCTGTCTCCCACACTGCCCAGGCAACTGACTGGTTATAAACTCTACTAATGACTTCACCTGCATTTCTGAGACTAGACTAACAGTCAATTTGACTTCACAGAGCTATGGGAAATGAACTGAATATATGAAAAAGTGAACTAACAAAGTTTTGTTTGGTAACTTGTTTTGCTGAACTAAGTTTTATATAGAGTTGCTGAACAGTTAGGGTTTCTGTTTCTCCCCAGAGGTGGCTGCATTCAAGTGCATTTATCTATCTAAAATAGTCACACATACCAGATATTAACTGATGCTGATCGATACTTTTGTAGTTCAAGTCAAAGTTTGCATAGTGCTATTCTGAATTTTAACCAAAGTTTTTGTTAATTTATAGCAGTGGTTCCCAAACTTGTTCTGCCGCTTGTGCAGGGAAAGCCCCTGGCGGGCCAGGCCAGTTTGTTACCTGCCGCATCCACAGGTTCGGCCAATCGCGGCTCCCAGTGGCTGCAATTCACTGCTGCAGGCCAATGGTGCTGCTGAAAGCAGCGTGGGCCGAGGGACATACTGGCCACCGCTTCCAGCAGCTCCCATTGGCCTGGAGCAGCGAACCACGGCCAATGGGAGCCGCGATCAGCCGAACCTGCGGACGAGGCAGGTAAACAAACCGGCCCAGCTCGGCAGGGACTTTCCCTACACAAGCGGCGGAACAAGTTTGGGAACCACTGATTTATAGTATCTGCTCCCCACCTCTCAGGCAAAACTCCCATTGACTTCAATGGGGCCAGGACTTCACCTAAGAAATCTATCATTTTAATTTCTGTCTTCGTTATAAAGGCCTAAGTGATTCACTTTTTACAATGCAATCAAAAGATTACAGATGACACATCCCTAGAGGCAAACTAGAGGAACAGGTTTCTGTAACTGTGCTGAAAGGTTACACCCTGGCCTCTAAGTATATGTTTTACACAGAACACTCTCCCGTCACCTGTACACTAAATCCCTATAAGCATACTGCAGACTATGCAACAGACTTTCCGGGAAATAATTTAATTTCAGTAACCTTAAGAGATCAAAATCTGGGAGAGACTTCAAAACCACAGGATCTGCTGAATACCACAGTGAAGCAGTTAGTTTCAGAATGGGCTGCAGCATAAGGTGAAAGACATCCATCAGGGGAAGGGTTGCTTAAGGACTCATGAGCAACCAAACTGAAGGACGACCACTCAGTACTAAGAGTAGTTAAAAGAGAGCATAACTGATAACTCAGGGTGACTAATATCTACAATCCAGAGGTCCAACAATACTGCAATAACAGCTTCATATACTGTCATCTTTACTTACTTTGAAAACAGGATCAACCTGGGGAAAATTTTCGAGATTATCAAAATTAAATTATTATCAATTTTAACATTAAAATATGCACTATTTAAAAATGTTGCATATTTACTTGAAAAACTATTAGCTCATTAAAAGCAATATTTTGAGGCCATGAAATGGACCAGAATTAAACTTATTTGTTTAAATATTTGCTCTTTTCACACAGTCCTTTTTAATAATCATGAAAGGTAAATTTAATGGATCAGAACCAAAAGATCTGCATAGCAGTGGATCCTTCAACTTTCCGTGCCTTGTGGGACAGCCCCACTCCCAAATACACCTTGCTCAGTCACACAGGGTATGCTGGGCTGCATGTGAAGTAGGTGTGTGGGCACAAAACATGACTCTCCCAAATCCTGCTGTCTACCTGACCATCAGAACCACACAGACTCTCCTTCAAAGGGCCCTCTGCTCCTACACAGGTAAGGGGAGGATTTCACCCACAGAGAACAGGTTCAATTAATTTATTGAATGTGTTCAATTTTCTTTTGCAGACCTCTGATTTCATGGGTTGGGGAAATTTCTAATAAGTCTGGATCTTTATATGTGGCTTGGGAGCATTTCAACTTATGGAAATGTTTAATACTGCAAATTCAGTGGCAGGACCCTGTTGTTCTGCTCCATACCAGCTTTGGCACATATATGGGGGAACTGATTTCTTTGGAAACTGATTATAGTGTATATCCCTTATTACTGACTGCTTATACATGGTGTCTGGTAAAACTTATCTAAATAATTGCTTTGACCACTTACCCCGACCCTTCAGTTTTAGCTACATAATTTATACTAATTTATGTAGCTAAAACTGCAGTCTCACAGATTAATTCCCATATAATGCTTTGAAATGAAGGTCATTCTCTCTCTCAGTAATTATGACCATACACAAATAACATAGATGTTGCTTTCTTCATTTACTAAGTATACTGTATATTCTTCAGTGAATCTTAGCCAGACTGTGCTTGTACTGCCTTTATAAAAATAAAATCTGTCAATGACACACAACAGAAATTAACAAGAATGGTGGACGAATTTAAAACAAGCATAATAAATGATTGAATAAAACTGCTTGAGATAAACAAAATACAAATATCCACACAAGGTGTCAATGGCCAGTATGAATGATTTAACCAAAAAACCAAACAAACCCTGTCATCAAATCTATATTAGCATATGTATAACCCATTGCTTTGTTGACAAACAAAACACAACTCAAAGCATGTCAGATTAATGATTTAAGGTTAATAAAGATCATTATAGCACCACCTTCTATCATCATTTAGTCCTTTATTAAATAAAAGAGAGCCTCCATTGCTTTTAGAAGTACCACACGATTGAATGTGTTGTATTGAAAAAACTTGACAGTGCCTTTATTTCATCATTCTGACTGATATTTGGTGATACAGAAAATAGAAAGGCCTTTCTTCTGATAGACTGCAAGTGAATATAAACCTCCAAAGACAGATGGCAAGTGAATATAAACCTTCAAATAAAGTGGAACTCTTGCCATAACTTTTAGTGGATTATATCATACCTGCTAATAATATCCTTCTACTATTTAACTATTTTTTTTATTTACTTCTTTGCTTGTGCACTAGCATAACTCATGTGGACACTGTTAGCATACTGGAATTGTTAGTTAACTGGCTGTTGCAAGAGAAGGCAGTGACAAATTTCACATCTTTCATGTGTGATCTGCAACACTGGAGCCTTTTAAAAAAACATTCTCAGTAGGAGATTAATTTAAAATATATTTAATAAACATTTAAAGTCCAAAGAATTTTCCTTACTAGTTTATAAAAATGACAGAGTTAGTTAAATATGGGGCCTAACATAACACATAACAGTATCCTCCAATAACAGTCTACTGTGGATGAGGCATTAATGTTTTTTCCAATATGTCTTGGTATTCAAGGATTTAGAGTATATGTCCACAACTATGCATTTCCTTGTTTTTCCTGGCCTTCCCTACAGCATTAGATTTCTTTATTGCAGTTTTTCTGTGTGTTGGAATAAAGTTTCTTTCTTAAAAGAAATATTGCACATCAGCCTTTAAATTGCTTTTGATCTAAACTATCCTGAGTAATACTTTTCCCATTGAAGAGAATGGTGTCAGATAAAGCTGGCAGATAGAACATATGTTAACAGGAAACAAAAGTTCCAGTTCTTCAATTCTGAAGCATCTACTGTCTGACTACCTTTCCCTAAGCCAGTTTAGCCATGCTTGCTTGTCAGTTACTTTCCATTCTTTCTGATGAACAATTCTATCGTGCATGACCTGAATATAATATTCTGAAGAAAGATGATATACCTTCAGTGCCTTGTGCATTGGTCCCCCCTGGATCATTTGGATTTGCAGGCCCAGCTGGTGGCTCATATCCTACCACTAAATCAATCGTTGCCTGTGTAGAAATTTACAGTTACATATGTAATAATTGACTTAAAGCAGGATAAGCAAGTGGTCCTACAAGTCAACTTTAACACTAAACAAGTATTTGTACTACAGTTTACAATGACAAATTGAAAAACAAAGAAATAAATGGGCATTATCCCCTGCTACGTTAGTATACACATACAATGACTACAGGCCACACCCTTTGCAACTAATCTGAAAATGTATTTGAGAAACTGAGGTACTGTATTTATGACATTTAGAAAATCCTATCATACTGATTTCCAATGATTTAACAGTACTCTATAAATTTAATTAATTAAAGCCTCATAATACCCATGCAGGCTAGGTGAGTAGTATGATCCCCATTTTACAGATGGGAAAATTGAGGCAGAAAAAGAGAAAATTACCTGTTCAATGTGACAGCAACTCTGAGCTGGAGGTAGAATACAGCTCTCCTAACTCTCAGGCCATGCTTCTACCCTACAAATAAGCACGGTGTCTTTTTCCAGTCTCATTACAATACTGGTTATACCGTGGTCTGCAGCACTTAGTTGTACTTTACAACACTAAAGCATTAACAGGGTATAACAAAGAGTCAACAAAAAAGTCTGTATTTGTCACATATGACTCTGAATTGCTTCAGAGAAGATAACTGAAATTGGCACGAAGGTCTTGCTCTTGCCTTTGAGCACATAAATGTGTATTGCCAGGTATCTTAACTCAACTACAGTGCATCATGTACTACGCTCCTGATGCAGGAAAGCAACCCTGTTCAGGACAGCAATTAATTATAGGCTTAACTTTAAGCACATGCTTAAGTCAAAGTGTTTAAGTACTGTTCTGAAGAGGCATGGACTTTTAAATAGGTTTATTTAAGTGCTTTCCAGAATCAGGGCCTATCACAGTAGCTGATTTTCACAAGGTATGCAGCAAAACCTGCATGTGGGAATTCAAACTGGCAATTAAGCAAGTAAATTCGATTTTTTCTCTAAACATTTAGTGCTATGTTGATTCTTATTAACTATATGCCTTAAGTCATATACATACTATTGAAAACCAACATATGTAATTAAAATATATTTGTCCATATTGAGCAACATTTAGATGGTGTTGACATAGTCATACATTAGTTGTCTCTCTACTCGGTGCTTTTGCCTATAAAATCACTAATAATTTTATCTATAAAGTAAACTGAAATGATTTTGAAATGTTTCATATTAAACCTTCTTGTTAGAGTATTTAATTCAATAAATCAGTAAAACAAAGAAGGAAATTACTCACGCCAATGTTCTCTTCCCTTTCATTTAGCAGGGAAATAAGCTTGAAGGGAAGAGATCTACTCTGGGTGCCTACAAGTTCCTTAAGTGCTACTGATGCATTTCCAATTAATCTGAAAGAAAAGTGGAAAAGATATTACATTAGCATATACTCTGTGTATTATGCAGACAGAAGTATCCTGTTATCTGTAGCCAGTTCATGCTTGCTTTCCCTTATATAACCAAATGGGTCCAAAAGAGTACAGCATATAAAGACTTCAAAGCAAATAAAAGCAACTAATATATTGCGATTATTCTCTAATTGTTATTAACTATTCATTTTTTATTTTGGTCCCCAAAATTTGCTATTTGTTTCACTGAAGATACAAATCTTATCTGAAAGAATTTATAGTCTCAGTTTAAGACTACACAATGAGTGAGGCTTGCAAACAGCAGGGAGGAAATAGGCTACAGAAGGATGAGGGTTACAGATATATGAAAATGCATTTCACAGTGTAGGCATAGGCACTTCTTTGTTCTGTAAATGTTATTAATTAATGTTTTAGTGTACAGCAGAGTATAATGTGTATATCTAGCTTGTGTGTATATCCATCCGTCCAGGATAAATCAGTTTACCTCTGTAAGCCACAGAATACCCATTGGTTAACTGAAGATAATGATATCTTCCTTTGTAAAGCATTTTGAGATCTACACATGAAAAGCACTACATCAGAGCTAGATATCAAAGTTTTGTATATATGAAGAAGAAAGATAAAGAAATAGATGGCTATAACTGATTCACTTGTTGTAAGCATCACAGAATTAATCTACTGGTCTATTGACGACATAGACTATGCCCTTGATTGGGCCCTCCGAGAGCAGAGTGCAGATTTAGACTGTGATTCAACACAAGCCCTGCCAGGAGAAGCTTCCAGAAAATTTGCTATCTCATGCCCTCTCCCAAGGCAGCTTTGCCCACTTTTGGGCTGCACTGGCCAACTCCAGTGCCCTCCAGAAGAATGAAGCTCTGAATACTTTGTGCCAGTGCAAACCTCCCTTCAGGCAGAATTCTACCACTGGGGGCTCACAGTCTTGTGTTATGCTGGAAACATTGTTGTAGCCTATGGCTAAATCAAGTCTTATTAATAGATTTAGTGTATGTGATCCTAAGAACACAATAAGGCGTTTACAGATGAATAATACAATATACAAGCCTTGGTAGTGCAACTTCTCTGTAAATGTAAAAAATGAGGCATTTCCTAACTGAAATTATACTCTGGGTATGTACTGATGGTTTGCTCAAATCATGAAGTAGATTCCTAGAATAACTGAGATCTCTGCAGATGAGATAACCCTGGCTAAATTTACTATGCAAACATTAAACATACCACACTTTTCAAAGAACTCTGCAGTATTCCTGCCAAATTGTAAGAAAAATCCTCTACTTGAGAGCTTACACTGAGGTCCCTTTGGACAGCCATTGGTGGCTTTTCAGGCAGAAGCTAAGGATCCCACAGCATTTTCCAAATTCAAAGGGCAAATCTAATATCCTAGCCATCTTCTGTGCCTTATAAAATATGCAATAAACACCTAGCTTATTGTTTGCAACGTGCTTTAGAATTCATGATGTAGGAACCATTCAATGTAAATATACATTCTAGGTTGTTCCATTCATTATGTATGCTTTTCTGTGCAGAAAAATGTTCATTATGTATGCTTTTCTGTGCAGAAAGACTAACTGAATACTTTCAGCGTGAATGACTTGTTAGATGAAGGGAAACATCACAAGGTGTACACTAAATCTTCCCATGAACTGATCATGCAACCTGTATTGCTGTCTCAGTCATGTCCAACCTGGGGTGCAAGACAGCAAGCCCAAGAACCAAATCCTGGTTTCTTTCATGGCAGTGCAAGCAGCCAATCTGTATTCTCAGGACACCACTGATGTCATAGATTTGGGAATGCACTTCAGGAGCACCACACTTAGGTCTGTGTCATGGACATGAGCACTGTAATTTATACAACAATACACCTCAGTATTGTACACTATGAGAAAAACAGAACATGCAACATCAGGGCTGCATCCTACAAGGTACTGAGCACATCCTGAAGAGTGCTCAGTGTCCCTTCGATTCCCCTTGAAATCAACAGGAGCTGCACTTTGCAGTTTTGTGACAATCCCTAAGAGCTTAAAAATGCAGACTTTCTACAGTACTTCCAGGCTGGGACTTTCAAAGGGGGCCAAGAGCTTCAAAACCAAGGTTTGTCTGTTCTACATTTTAAAACTGTGGCAGAGAGTCTCAGAGTCAGGGTCTAGAGACTCTGGCTTGTGCTATGGCACTAAAAACAGCTATATAGGCGCTGGGGGCTGGTCTCACAAGTCTGGAGCGGGAGGTGAAATTCAGTGGCAGCTGGGTGCCTTAGGTCCCCTGAAAATCCTAGTCCTAGTTCATAAAAACGTCTTTTACAATCCAAATTTAACATTACTAAACACCTGCTTCATTTGTTTTATAGACAGCAATTTACTAATTTTAATAAAAACTGCAGAATTGGAGGTATTGTTCTGTGGAATTGTGCTGTGCATAACAGGTGATTCACAACACAGTTTATTAGTTGCAAAAGTATCTCCATGCTCTTCCCAGCAGCTGTAGCATTTCACCAACACATTTCAAACAGAACTCATGAGAAATGTGTTGCGTCCTAACTGATTAGGGGCTTCTGGAATGAACCACACAGATACAGTAAAGTAAGATTCCACAGACCACTGGTTTAATCCTGTAACTCACAAAACACAAATTCAACGTGCAGCTTCCCCTTTTAGCTAACTCAACTCTCTAATCCAAATCAAAACCTGGAATGGACGCACATGACTCAGCTGCTATTCTCAGTACTCTAGAAGACCAGCATGGATAATGGAATGTATTCGCCATAAACATGACATACCTCCTTTTCCCCCCCACTAACTTTAAATTAAAAAACAATTATTAAGATCATCACTTTGAAATACATCCACCTAATGAATAAAATACAAGCAGCACAGAATAAATGAAGCAACGTCAAAAGTTTGATGATTGTTCAACACATTCACAAAAACACTTATATTTAAGGCTAAGATTTTGTCATAGTTGTTTTTAGTAAAAGTCATGGACAGGTCACAAGCAATAAACAAAAATTCATGGAAGCCATGACCTATCCGTGACTTTTATTAAAAATGTCTGTGACAAAATGGGAAGTGGGGATGTGGGGGAATCTAGCACCCACAGTTTTCTGCAGCAGCTCCATGGTTTCCCCCGCCACCATGGTGGCTGGGAGCTGCATGGTTCCCCCTCCATTCACCACAGCTGGAAGCTTTGGGGGACGGGGATTCCACCCACAATGTCGGGAAGCTGCAGGGTGACCATATTTTCCAAAAAGAAAACGGGACACCCCCAGCTGCTTGCCCAAGCCCTCCCTCCCTCCTACCCCAAGACTGTCGCCTGTGGCTGGAACCCTGAGGAGGGCCCCTCTGGCAGCCCCTCGGGCTGAAGCAGAAAATGTCCTGGAGGTCTCTGGAAGTCTGTCACGGATTCTGTGACCTCCGTGACATAAACATAGCCTTACTTATGTTATGTAGTCCTTCAAATGCACTGGAGGTTCACGGCCACTTCTTTTTGAGAGACTTTCAACCTCTGGAGCACAGAGGGTTAACTTGCTCACTTGCGTTGGAGAGAGTACAAGGGGTTTAGTATGTAAGGTTGTCATCATCATCATCATGTACCGTGAGAATATGAGTACCACAAAGTGGTTTGATGTGAGATGCATTTTGTGTGACTTCATGGGGTCCTCTCTGAGCAGTGACCATTGTGCCTCTGACCACTGTGGTCTTGTAAAGCTCAGGAAAGAAGGGCATAGAGAGTTTGTTGCTCAGCTGAAAGTTTCTGGCAAGAACTACATCTCCCACATTGAAAGAAGTGGTCTTGGCCTTGACTGGTCAGCACATCTTTTCATGACAAGGTTCACTTTGTTGTCAAGTTGATATAGAGGTTCATCATCTGCTCTTCTCTCAACTTGTGGCAGTTTTGTTCTTAATAGTCTGCTGAATAAAAGAGATGTTGGTGCCAGTGGAACAGTGGAGAGTGGTTTGATAATCGAGGAGGAAATGAAGCAACTCCTGTTTCTCGTCCAATCCATCAGCTGCAGCAATTCATAGTGCCTTCTTGATTGGTCGCATAAACCTCTCATCTTCTCCGCTGGCTTGCAGCCACTGCAGAGTAAGTTTGAAACCAAGATACTCTGCAAATTGAGCGAACTGCAAGTCTTGAAATGGTCAGTTTTAATAACAGCAGGTATGCCATATGCTGACAAAATCTTGTCTAGTTTGGGTACAACAGCATCAGCAGAAGTGGTGATGATCCTTTCAACTTCAGGGTATCGAGAATAGCAGTATCTAATAACCAATAAATGTTTTCCATTAGGAAGATCACAAAAATTCATGCTAACTTCTGTCCATGGGGAAGTGGGCAGAAGAGACATATAGAGGAAGAATGGGGTTTTCCAGAACTGCTGCCTGGTATAGTCTGCATGACTTAAGGAGAGTTTCAGGAAGCTATCAATTCTCGGGAACCAGACTTTTTCTCTGAGCAGGAATTTTGTTTTTACCAGTCTCTGGTGACCTTTGTGAGCCAAATCAAATGTGTGATCCCACAACAAATGCAGAATAACAAGTCTTGTATCTTGGAGTAGGAGGTCATAGTCCATGACAGTAAGTTCACCTTTAACATGGGCAAATGATCATAGAACAGTTGCTTGTGTTTCAGGAGTCAAATGTTGTAGACTATGTAGTTCTTTCCAGTGATCACTTCAAATGGTTTTGATTATCATTTGAAGCAGGGGCGGGAAAACTTTTTGGCCCAAGGGCCACATCACATTGCAAAACTGTATGGAGGCCCAGGTAGGGAAGGCTGTGCCTCCCCAAAGAAGCCTGGCCCAACCGTCCATCTCACCCCAACTGCCCCCCTCAGAACCCCTGACCATCCAACCCCCTCTGCTCCTTGTCCCCTGACTGCCCCCTCCTAGGACCCCCCACATCTCACCATCACCCCAGAACCCCACCCACTATCCAACCCCCCTGTCCCCTGACTGCCCCAAACCCTAGCCACACCCCCGCCCCCTGACACCCCCTGGGACTATTCACACCTCCTGGAACTCCCATGCCTATCCAACCCCCCTCTCCCCATTCTCTGTCCCTTGACCACGCCCCCAGAACCTCAACCCCATCCAATCCCGCCCCTGCTCCCGCTCCCTGTCCCCTGACTGCTCCCCAGGACCCCCTGCCCCTTATCCAACCCCCCTGCTCTCCGCTGCCTTACCATGCCACTCAGAGTGGCAGGAGCTCGCAGCCCCACAGCCCGGCCAGAGCCAGCTACATCGCTGCGCTGCGCTGCTCAGCAGGAGCGGTAGGGCAGAGCGCTGGTGACACAGTGACATGAGGCTGTGGGGGAGAGGGACAGCAGGGGAAAGGCCGGGGGCTAACCTCCCAGGCCGGGAGCTCAGGGGCTGGGCAGGACGGTCCCATGGGCAGGATGTGGCCCGAGAGCCGCAGTTTGCCCACCTCTGATTTGGAGACGTGGTCAGACTCTGCAGCTGTCTTTATTTGTTGTAACAAGAGAGCTTTGTGAATGGTGTCTGAGAAGAGGAAGTTATTAAATGCTTCTGCTTTCTCCATAGAGTTGTGATTAAGTGTTTCAGGGTGCCTGGAGAAGTAGTCAGCATGGTTATCCTTTCCAGGCCAATAGATAACTTTGTGGTTATAACCTTTTAGTTTGAGCACCCACCGCTCAATGAGAGTTGGTGGGCAAAAAGAGGCATTATTGATCATAGGTTAGTTCAAGGGACTTATGATCAGTCAGAATCATGAAATGACATCTGTAAATGTATAAATGAAAATGGGAACATCCCCATGCTACAGCAAGAGCTTCTCTTTCTGTCTGAGAGTATCATTGTTCCATGGGTGAAAGAGCCTTTCTGCCATAAGCAATGGTGTAAATTCGACCACATTGGTCAACTTGTGTGAGGACTGCTTCTAATTCAACTGGGTTAGCATCTACTAAAAGTTCAATTCTCTTACTGGAGTCAAAATATGACATGACTACATCGGGGTAAGGGATTTCTTTGGTTTGTCAAATTCATTTTGATGTTCATCTGACCACACCCATATGTAATCTTTCCTGGTTAGAGCTCTCAGAGTCTGTGTGATAGTGCCTAATCTCAGAATGAATCTGATACACTAATTTGAAAGCCCTAGCAGCTATGAACTTCAGATGGGTTTATGAGCAGAGTGGCATTGTGACTGTCCTTCACTTTCGTAGGATCTTCAGAAATGCCATCTTTGGAGAATGTGTATCCAAAAAATTCTAATCTGGGTTTATTGTACTCACGTTTGTCTGGGTTTAACATGAGATTCTGCTCCTGCACTCATTCAAAAACAGCTGCTAGTCGGTGTCATGCTCTTCAGATGTGGTGCCAAATTCTAATATGTCATCACTCACATTCAGAACTTCAGGGATTCCAGCTAGTACCTCACTTATGGTGCTTTGAAATATTTCTGTGGCTGAAGAAATGCCCAAACTGAGTCATTTACATAGGCCCACAGATGGTGATGTTTGTTATGCATCTTTACTCAGGGTGGAGCTCAAGTTGATGGTTTCCTGCTCTGTTTGCAGCTAATTAAACTCTCTCTAGTCCAAACCAAAACCTGGAATGAACTCATGCGACCGAGCTGCTGTACTCAGTACTCTAAAAGACCAGCACAGATCATAGAATGGATTCTCCATAAACACTACAAAATGCGTATAATCTAAATTGCAGTCAGGACAATACTCTCAGAAAGGCCTTGAAGATACAATAATTTGTTGTAGCAAAACATACTACATTCATCTGTAATTAAAATGTAACAATCAACTTTAAATATCTTTCTTGGGTTATAGAAAGGATTTAAAGGGAAGGAGATGATGTACTATGATATTGCTTGATGGATGTTAAAGGCAATTCTAGTTAATCAACAACAATATGGATAGGGTGCATGACATGGGCAGGGTGTATACATCTAAATTACATTATGAAATATCATTTATGGGCCAGATTCTCTCCCCAGTCTGATCCCTAAGCAGCATTCAATGGCACAAAGGAACCAGATGCTGTCCAGCTGAAAATTTCGCCAGCAGAGTTCTCAGCTGGCATAAAGCTAGCTTACATGGTTCCTCCTCCCATCCTTGGTGTAAGGAGTGTTCCAGGGTGTCTCTGCACATAGGGATTCTCAACTGGCAGATGGCCTCTATACCAGTTGGCAGTGGTCCCCAAGAGACTGACAGCTGACATTTACCAGAGTGCAGCAGCAATGCAGCCATACCTCACATACCCCTTACACCAAGGATGCGGTGTGGGAGCTAATACAGGGGCAATCTAGGGGCTGTTCTAACCTGCCCAAGGACCAGTGTTGAAGCTACACATGGCAAAGAATCAGAGAGCTATACCATTTTTCTGAGGAACATGCCTCCCTTTTCTGTGCAAAGCAGATCTTGGTATAGGAGAGAATCTTCCCCTATTGGTCTAATCCAGTGCCCTCTGAAGTCAATGGAAATATACCCAAACTGTTCACATCAGAATGATCCTGTTGTGCAGAGAGGCGTTCCAGCCAAATCCCTGACTACACACACTCCTGAACAGGATGGTGTTTGAAATTCAGATCCAAACTGGCTTGAACCCATTTCTGCTGTTTTGTAATCATAATGGTATTTAATCTATGATAAAAATTCAAACAGAGATGTTTTGGACATGCATTAATGTTCTTATTTAATTTCTCATTTTGCAGTATTATTTAACAGCAAATGATGGTCAAACCTCAAAGAATTAGAGGATCAGTTTATACAAACACCCAAAAGGTCAGATGCTAATCCAGACTTTATCTGAACTTCCCTGTTTAAACTTCAGAGGGCTGCAAAACTGGACTGAAATCTCAGTGGAATAGGTTTACTTTCAACTTTTGAAAAAGATAGATGTCTTCATCAGGCTATTTTGGCCTGTGCTTGATGGTGGGACTAGAAGAAGGTATCTATATTTAGGAATAAGCATGCTGTATTCTAGCTGTACCTGTTAGAGAACAGCACACATATTCAACAGTAGCTGAGAGGCCAAAGTGAAACATGTAGCAGGGCAATATCTATCACCATAGTTAATGGTAAGTACCAATGGACATTTAAATGGACATTCAGTACTGCTCAGCAAGTAGTTGCTGAGTGCCTTCTGGTTCACTGTTACTGTAAATCAGAAGTCTCTTACTTTTTCACTTGTCTTTCTTTTAGGCATATACAACAAAGTAAGAAATTTAAGGCATCCATCTTCTGATAAACTATGTTGACTTTCACTTCTGGGTAAAGCAAGATTAGGAAAAGCCACAATGAGATATTTAATGAACACACAGAATATTTTGTATTGGGAAGTCTTATTGTATTCCTGGTTGCCACCTGTCCCTTGAACCATGTTTTGGATACTAAGGAGAAAGGGCCAAATTATGCTAAAATTTGTGTTACCAAAATTTGGTAATGGTTGTTGATCATAAGTGCTATCAATCCTGGCTTCTAATATTAGTGTTGGATCAGCCTAGGAGACAATAATAGATGGTTTTCCACAGAAAAAGTCAAAAATTGTTTCTCTTTGGGTTCAGTGTCCCACAAGTTGGTGCAACATGGGGACCATATTTACTTGACATTTCATACTGAGGAAAAAAATTGATTACTGAAGTGTGTCCAAACCATACTCACCAGTGTACTTGGCCAATCTGTGTTTCAAGTGGGGATGGCTAAATTAGATTTGTTTTCACTAAACAAGAACTCTAAAGAGATCCAAGCCACCTTTTCTATGTGAAAATCAGGTATACTGAAGACAATCACTGAAACTGTTGGACAAATTGGATCTCATGTATAGTAGCTGATTTTGAAAGATAAATCCACAATTTCAAGAGTATTTGATATCACTGCTAGGCCTATAGTATTTCCCCTATATCAAAAAAGAATCTATAAACTACAGGTAAGCAACTGTTAAACATAGCATTGTACTTTTGGTACAGCTAATTAATCCATTGGTGCTAGTATCAGGAAATCCTAACTCACAGCACTAACTAAGAAGTTTATGTTTCTCTCTGTTGTAGTATGAAGTTATCTTTCTGTATAGCATTCCTGAGATACTCAACCAGTGTAAATTGGGGTATATCATAAAGGTGTGGCTGCTCCATAGCATCCCCTGTTGGCCAAGCATAGCTCTGCCAGCACTCCCTTCCTCAGTTTCCCTCCTCTAGGTGAGCCTATTCAGCCCTCCACACACACATCTGTGCTGGAGATATGGCTTAGCCCTCTAGCCAAGTCACAACAAACGTAATCCCTTCCAGAGTACCAAGAGTCCAAACAAAAAAGTGCCCACCACACATAAAGGTCCCTCTGCACTTTGGGTCTTCTCTTCAGCCCACTCTTTGGGCCCTGCTGCTTGCCCTTTCTGGGTTCTGTGTCTCATATACTTCCCAGCTCTCATGTTGTTTCCCTCTGGAATACCCCTTTCCTTACATACCCTGGTTCAGGGCAAACTACTCACTGGCCATCTGGGGTTCCAACTCCTGATAGGGTTCACTCTTAGTCTTTTGATAAGGTCCAGGTGTCCATTAATCTATCTCCTGCCCCTCCATAGTCCCACCTCCTCAGGCTGGGAAGCAAATAATTAATTATGGCACAGATGTGGCTGGCCCAATATCCCCATAAAGGAGCGAAGGTAGCACCACTGATTTCAGTGGACGCACACTGATTTGTCACCATCATCCTTGCTCCTCCTACATAAATTATAGTGGCTTACATCCAAATATCTTGCTGGCTATATCTGTTACATGGTAAAGTCCATCCAAGACCTTCAATCCCAATCTTCTAATACATACTGTTGTAGCTAAATATATTTGCTTAAACAGAAATAGTACTATTTTAATCTTCATTGATTATTTAATACTGCTTTTTACAGGTGCATAGATCTGAAAAGAAAAATGTCATGCACATCATCATCTACAAAGGTGAAACCTTCAGGAGAAACCAGAAGAAACTTTAATATGTAAGGCTCCAAACCTGCATTCAGATCTATGAAGGCAGACTCCTACATGCCTGCCACCCTACTGTCAGGCACAGAGGTCTACCCATATGGATCCAATTGCAAGAGGATGGTCTAAATATTTTTGGTGGCAGGTTAAGAAATTGATTAAACAGTTATCATTACAAATCTAACAGTGTCTCAATAGTGAGCTGTAGTTAACTTCCGTGCTGTAGATTTGGGACTACATTCTTCACCAAACAGAAGGGTGTGCCCAGCCTATTTTCCTCTGTGTTGCCAGGTTACTAATTACTCAGTCTGGAAAAATGTGTACAACCAGTGACTTGCCCTCCTACACATGGAATAAAATCACTTAATCAGACCACAATGTAACTTCCTGTAGAGATTGTGGTATTTGTAACTTTGTAATCTACCCGTTGTACTTCAGTTACTGACAATGATCCTAAATGTTACATTTTCCTTACACTGTGTAGATTCATTTTCCTAGTGGAATGAGAGATTTTAAACATTGACTAGACTAACAACATAATGGAAAACAGATGTGTTCTTTTCTCAGACATTTTTATATGGGAAAAACCAGCTCTGCACTTTGTCACGTGAAAGCTCTCTTTATCTATCCCTGGAGTGATCTATGTTAATATTATATCAGTTTTCAGAGTAGCAGCCGTGTTAGTCTGTATTCGCAAAAAGAAAAGGAGTACTTGTGGCACCTTAGAGACTAACAAATTTATTAGAGCATAAGCTTTCGTGAGCTACAGCTCACTTCATCGGATGCATTTGGTGGAAAAAACAGAGGAGAGATTTATATACACACACAGAGAACATGAAACAAGCACTGTTCCTCTGATATTCTTGTTAACTGCTGGAATTAGCCTACCTTGCTTGTCACCATGAAAGGTTTTCCTCCTTTCCTCCCCCTGCTGCTGGTGATGGCTTATCTTAAGTGATCACTCTCCTTACAGTGTGTATGATAAACCCATTGTTTCATGTTCTCTGTGTGTGTGTATATAAATCTCTCCTCTGTTTTTTCCACCAAATGCATCCGATGAAGTGAGCTGTAGCTCACGAAAGCTTATGCTCTAATAAATTTGTTAGTCTCTAAGGTGCCACAAGTACTCCCAATACCCACCTGCTGAAGTGAAGAAACAGATTGACAGAGCCAGAAGAGTACCCAGAAGTCACCTACTACAGGACAGGCCCAACAAAGAAAACAACAGAACGCCACTAGCCATCACCTTCAGCCCCCAACTAAAACCTCTCCAACGCATCATCAAGGATCTACAACCTATCCTGAAGGACGACCCATCACTCTCACAGATCTTGGGAGACAGACCAGTCTTTGCTTACAGACAGCCCCCCAATCTGAAGCAAATACTCACCAGCAACCACACACCACACAACAGAACCACTAACCCAGGAACCTATCCTTGCAACAAAGCCTGTTGCCAACTCTGTCCACATATCTATTCAGGGGACACCATCATAGGGCCTAATCACATCAGCCACACTATCAGAGGCTCGTTCACCTGCGCATCTACCAATGTGATATATGCCATCATGTGCCAGCAATGCCCCTCTGCCATGTACATTGGCCAAACTGGACAGTCTCTACGTAAAGAATGAATGGACACAAATCAGACGTCAAGAATTATAACATTCAAAAACCAGTTGGAGAACACTTCAATCTCTCTGGTCACTCGATCACAGACCTAAGAGTGGCTATCCTTCAACAAAAAAGCTTCAAAAACAGACTCCAACGAGAGACTGCTGAATTGGAATTAATTTGCAAACTGGATACAATTAACTTAGGCTTGAATAGAGACTGGGAATGGATGAGTCATTACACAAAGTAAAACTATTTCCCCATGGTATTTCTCCCTCCCACCCCACCCCCCACTGTTCCTCTGATATTCTTGTTAACTGCTGGAATTAGCCTACCTTGCTTGTCACCATGAATGGTTTCCCCCCCCCCCCCCCCCCGCTGCTGGTGATGGCTTATCTTAAGTGATCACTCTCCTTACAGTGTGTATGATAAACCCATTGTTTCATGTTCTCTGTGTGTGTGTGTGTGTGTGTGTGTATATATAAATCTCTCCTCTGCTTTTTCCACCAAATGCATCCAATGAAGTGAGCTGTAGCTCACGAAAGCTTATGCTCTAATAAATTTGTTAGTCTCTAAGGTGCCACGGGTACTCCTTTTCTTTTTTCTTTTTATTATATCAGTGTGATTTGGGCTTTTTAAATGTAACTACTTTTCCAGTGGTCAGGCTTTGGGTCATGATGAATGTTGATGCGATATTAGTCTGCTCTTACAGTAACATTTCTGCAGTTAGCAGTAAATTGTGATTCCAGGAGAAACAGAAAAATATGCATAATGTTCACATTAGCCTAATTGCAGAAACATACCACAGCAATGAGTAGTGTTTTGGCAGAGCGTAAAAGCAAGGGAACTTCTACTAGACTGATTCTCCTGCACTGTGTAATACTGGCCTAAATGCATTACTGTATAAATTTTTAGGAGACTGTGCCCTTGTTCTATAGCATCTGCGCAGATCTTTGCTCCAGGAATGGAGGAGCAGAGTTAGGGCTATGTGCCTGATACGTTCCCTGTGACTGACCGGGCAGGGAAGGATGGCAAGACAGGATAGGTGAGACCTATGGTTCCACTTCTACCTTGTGTGCCAGTTAGCAGAGCTGGCTGAATGACAGATAGGGAGTAAGCTGTACCCTGAAACAGGTGATATAAATTATTGCCCCCATCTCACTCCAGCACACGATAAATGAGGCCTGTCGGAGGAAACTCCCTCATACTCAAAGTTAAGCCTAAAAACTGCCCCTCAGACAGCAAAATAAATAGTGAATAACATTGTGAGTCCTTAGGCCTGGGGGAATATTGGCACAGGAACAAATCCTGTTTGCCTTACTCATTTGGACTAGTCACATTCATTTCAAAGTCTTCCAGAGGCTAAGGTGAACAGGATATGGCCCACAGTGGGTATGTGCAATAGGCTTTCACTTCTGGAGGCTTGAATCCAAATCATGACAAGCTTCACGAGTCAAAGTGAATGTGATGATCTCCTGTTCTCCATTGTGATTGTTATTTGTTTGTATTACAGTAGTGCCCAGAGGCTAGTGGTAGGCACTGTACTGTGGTTGCACAAATCCCAAAACTGCCATGTGTGCTAGCCTAAAGCAGCCTGTTCTACAATCTTCTTCTTTTGGGAATTGTGCAATGTTGCAGTTCAGGACTGAGGTGCATTGGAAGAAACATGCAAGGAGGATATTATGCATTATTTTGGCTACTCACCTTATGGAGAAACAAAATCATTAACAAATAAAAAAAAATTAGCCTGATTCACAAAGAGATTTTAAAAAGAAATAGGGTAGAATGAACAGAATTGTGTAATTTGCCAGGAGTTCATTCATCACTGTTGCAGCCCCTTTGAGAATTTGTAAATAGTTCCCTGGTTATTTATGCATATAGGGGCAATTCCTCATTCCACTGATGTCAATGGGACATTTTGGGCAATGGCGGGAGAGAAAGTCTCCATCTTGATTTTAGTCATATACCACTAACACCTTACAAAGGAAAAAACCTACACCTCAGCTGTTCCTTACTGTGAGTTAGCATGAATAACTGCCTGCAAAAGGCAGGTCTAGTTATACAGTAGTGGAGCATTTCAAGAAAAAAACCCATGCATTCCACTACTCTTATTCTGTTGCTGCTGAATGTGAGGCACTGGATTTCTTTAGAACACTGAAGAACTACACATATGTAACTATGTTTTGAAAGACCTCTTAACTGTGCTCTTTTCTATGTTATAGAGCCAGCTTGCCTATCAGAGAGCGAACTCTGTCATCTACTTATTAACTCTTTGGGGCAGGACCATTTTTTTGTTCTGTGTTTGTATAGCACCTACCACAATGGGGTCCTGGTCCATCAATGGGGCTCTGAGGTGTGTAATACAAATAATTAATAATATTATTATGTTTCACACATCAACAGAATGTTTACGTTCTGCAGATTTTTTACCTCAAGCTGTCCACTTTAACTACACCTGTAATACATGTCAGCTAAGTCAATAATGCATGAGACAGAAAGAACATAGTGTGGCTTTCAGATTCTGGTTTGAGCTTGCAGGCCTGGCAATTTAAAAAAAAACCTCATTATTTGTAAATTGAATGGATTTCCTCTGGAATCATTGAGGGACAATAAAAATGAAAGACCACAATGCAATCTATAGCAACAGTTAGAGTAATTGGAATGAATTTGTTCCATATTATTGATTGTTTGTGAACATATTTACAAAGAAGTATACTTATTTACATAAAATATTGAAAATTTAATAGGAAAGGGTGCTAAAAGAATACAAGCTATGAAAGACTAGAATGACTATTGTGTGAAACCCAAGTGACTCTTGTTCTAAATCCTACTGTTTTATGCTTTTTTTTTCCTTTGGAAATGATGGTGGCTATTTTTAAGTTAATGGGAAACATTATGTGCACACATCAAATGAGCATTAGCTCATGACCCTTAAACAGTTAGTGATCATGAAATAGTTACTGCACCATCCTCCTATTTACTTTGCATGAATATGCTTTTTGTAGCTCCATATATTGTACGTCACTTTCCAGGGGGTCGTCTTTGTTCAGTTTTTATATGTACATAGAATACATAAGTGTGAGCCAACTCCTATCCATAAACAAAAATATCAATATTTGTAATGATCAGCCCTTGATCATTCTTCTGCGAAATACAAATGGACCTGGCTGATGTTTGCAAATATGACTTTGGATTAAGGATAGATCATCTAGTTTGGAAAAAATAAGAATCAACGGGAATCTTAGCCCAGATATTAAGCTGACCCTATTCAAAGGTTCAGATAAGAATTCTCCCATCTTTTGGTGATGTCATGCAAAATCCATCTCAAGAACTCAGCAGGGCTGGCAGACTTTCCTGTGTCAATTTCTTTTTTCAGATATCATGATTTCTGGAGCTTCCTTGAGATCAGAGTCACACAGTGCATTCTGGGCCCCTTTCACCCTGGTGAACCTCTAGAAGATATGAGATTTGATTACAACAAATGTCCTACCAGTGACTCAATGATGGGATTTATGGAGTGTCACAACCCAAGGTAAACAACCGGGCTGGCCAATTGTCGGCCCACCACAAGAAACAACAAAACCCCCCCATCTTACAGCAGGTTCTTGTCACGTACACCAAAAGGAGCCACGCGCAGACCAGCTAACATAAAGGGCGCCAACCCAGGACCCGGGAGGCGAAAAAGCGTGTCAAGTGCATAAATCAAAGGTGTCGTGCAGAGAACCAAAAGCAGACCCGCTGATGTAAAAGGGCCCCAACCCAGAACCCGGAAGGCGGAAAAGCTAAGCGACCTATAGCAAAACGACAGGACCCCAACAAAGCCCCATAAAATACAGCAGTCAACAAGCGAAACGGGGGCATTTTCCACGTGTATGCCAAGGAGACTGATCATCCCTCAGCCGACATAATCCTCCCGTTAGCGCCAGCCCGTGTCGTGTCGTGTTCATTGTAATTTACCCTGTGCCTACCATGCAATTGGTGTCTGCACTGCTGGTCAGTTGGCTCAGATGTGTCGTATGTATGTAACTCTTCCTATCACCTTTAAGTCTGTAACTCCCCCTCCTACCCCTTTGCCTAAGAGGTTGTATAATTTAATTGTCTATGGGCAAACCATTCGCTCTATTCCCCAGCCACCACGTAACTTTGTTTATCCAATAAACGTTGCCGCTGTGCATTTTTTATCAATTCGCTTGTCAGTGGGTTTGTGTTTTACCCAGTAAAATAATTCCCGAGCCCGCTAATGCCTCAGACATGGAGTATCACCAAAGACAGGAGAGTCACTTGGCTATCAGAGGAGGCAAAAGAAGCAAACAAAGGTTCATTGCGAAAATGGAACTACTACTGTACCAATAAATGCAGAATTTACACATTAAATCGGTATCATAAGAGCTCGATACTTGAACTGAAAATAACAAGATAAAAATAGGATCTGTCATCATAGACATCTTTTGATAGCATCACTCAGCACTGCTATTAAAAGAGGGGAAGATGTGTGCTACATGCCTGTGATACCACGGCTGGGCATTCGCACTATGGGGATGTTTCATACATGTTCACTCTCTGCCTCCTCCCACAGAATACCAGCAATCAATAGAGCAATGACACAGCTAGTTACAGCTTCATAATGTCAGCCATGCTGGAGAGGAAAGAGCAACAATAGTGGCATGGATCTTAGTTAACATTCGATCACTTTATAGAAAGAGGTGGGGAGATGGCAAGTTGTTCTGGTGTTTTTTGTTGTTGGATTTTTTTTTTTTTAGCTTTTGAAGGATGTTATGGTTTTCAGTAGGTTGATTAGAAGTAAACTTGGCCCCGTTTTTTCCTTTGACAGTTCACTCAAATTCACAGTTCATATTTAGAGACACATCCTTTGGCCCAAGTCATAGCCAGCAGAAGGTCCTGAACACTATGGGAACTGAGTAGTTCTACTGTGCAGTGCAGATGTGAAGGCACTGAACAGCCTGCACAGGTGGTACAATTATGCTCTGCAGGGATGCCATCTGCCCTGGCATAGGGAGCATTGGGTGGCTCAGGGAGAGTGCAGAGACATGGTCAGTGAATCTGTGCTATATGGATCCACTGGTTAAACCTGTTATGTAACACAGAGATGCAGCAGCTGTAGAGTCAACTGCAGCCCTGAAGCTGCAACAGGGGCAATGAAGCAAACATTTTGGGGAAGGTTTTGGATTCTCCACTACCTCCCATACACAGAAAACCTCTGCACAAAGGCCATTTATTTAGAGTTTGTGCAAGGGATAGGATTTGCCTCAGAGGCTCAGAAACCATGTGTTAAGATGCTTCAAATAAAAACATATACAATATATTTTCTTACCCTAATGAATCTATAGTGTGTGCAGTATTTGGCATATTAGAGATGAGAAATATATGAATAGAGTATTAGTGAATGCAGAGGACTAGAAATATCACATTGTTATGAATACTCCTCTTTTTATGATTATACAAGGTGAAACACTGGCCCCAGTGAAGTCAATGGAAGTTTTAACACTGAGTTTAGTGGGAGCAGGATTACACACAAAATGCAGGTGATTCCTTACTCTATACATAAAACAAGAAAAAAATATATGCACAAATAATAATATAATAATAAAATCTTTCCCATTCTTTCCCCAAAGAATCTTTTCTTCTTATTAGTACACTCTGAGAGGTTACTAAACGGTCACTAATATTTTCACAGTCTGTAAGTTAAACATCATCCTCTTATGGGGTGTGTCTATACACACTGTTTTCAGGTATTCTGCACACCTTCAGTTCTTATATTAAGGACAAATTAAAGCTTTAAGCATACAAAAACAACACATCTGTATTTTGCCTCTAGCATTGTTTGTACTAATTGCCCTATCATGCCATTCAGAACCATGAAAAACATGTTGAAGCACATGTTCTGTGTTTGTACAGTGCCTAGCACAATGGGGTCCACAACTAGGGCTCACAGGTACTATGGCAATACAAATAATAATTATGACAAAATACCGAATATCTATACTGCAATGTTATCTACATACTGTACATAATTAGGCCATGATTTAATTGCAGTGAAATCTTTCCATCCATAATGTACAGTTTTATGCAAAATGCATTTTGCAACATAGCAAATCTTTCTAACATGTATAGGAAACTGCTTATAAGCATATATCCCAAACATGAAAGTTTTGTATTCCAGGAACTACACAATCCCCCTGGAAAAAAATGATTCTCTGGATTTTTTAGTAAGTGTTCTATGCAGTAGCATTTTACTTGTTTTAGTTACACTGACCAGCTTAATTTACAGGACTTTATATATTCTATTTAATTTTAGCTTTCAAATATTAAAAATACATAGTTTGCCTTTTTAAACAATTCAGGGAACTAAATACTTTTGATGAGTTTATGCTTGATAGTTATTCTGTTAGTTGTTTGCAGTGTTGTCTCTCTCATTCTATTAATTAACATTTTATAAAAATGTAAGGATAAAAAATAAAAACTCTTGGATACAAAACTTCCAGCACTAAAACAAAGAACATTGCATTACCTGAACATTTAGTTATGTCTTTTCCCTTTCATGTAAAAATAGCTTCCTTTATACAACATGACTATTTCTTTAGTAGCATTAACAATAAGAAAAAAACAGATACCCTTGTTCTGACAGATCTTCCACTGAGGAAGAGACCAAATATATTTTCTATAACACCATCTTTCAATATAATTTTTGGTTTAGTGTCAATCTATCAATGCTTCCTGCAATATTCATCCAGACAAGAATGGGTTTAACTATCTGTCATTTATCTTCTAATTCTGTAAAATTACCAATGAACACTGACTTTGTTGAAACTAACTAGAACTGGTTCTCTGACTGCTATCTGGAAGAGCTTTTGTCTGATGCATTTGATCCAAAACCCATTAATATCAATTGTATGGATGAAGTTCAATCTCTGGCCTCTCAAGGGGGGCAGAAAACGGAGGAAATAACTTTGTGCATGAGGTCAAGTGCACAGAGAAGGCTGAAGACTCCCTCCAGAGCAACAGTACAGAAACACTGGTGAGGGAGAAGACTACAGTGAGCAAAGAGAAGACCACAGGCCTAAAATGTATAGAGAATCATTAGAGTACAGTACAATAAAATGTCAGCCAATTCAATCAACCAACCAATCTAATAGCAGCAATTATTTGTTTGTAGTGAACTATCAAATTCATAGTTTTTGTTTGGCATTTTGAGTTACATTGAAAATTAGATTAATTAAACAATGAAAAAAATACATACTTATTTTGTCCAATTGTTTCAAAATCTTTCACAATAATGGTCAGGGATGATGAAATATCGAGTGCTATCCCTTTCAAATCAAATTCAAGAATCTGTTAAAAAGAGAATTAGAGCAAAAACAACTGATCAATACAGCTAAAATATAAAGTACCTTAACACTATGAAGGCAAACAATAAAACTTTTCATGAATGAATATTACATTTAGTAACACAGTTAAACCTGACTGATCTTACATTTGCATATCTGAAAAATGAAGTGAAAAACTTCAGAACATGTCTGTAGTACATTTTGACTTGTTACTGGTACATTGCAATTAAAAAGGAGAGTTTCTTAATAGTGCCCCATTACAGTACTTCTAGTTCTCCTCCCTTGTATTAATATGAATAACTTATTTTTCTTCATAAGACCTGAGCCTATTCCCAGTTCAGTCATAGGGGGAAGTGAATTGCCAATGATTTCAGGCCTTTGTGTTTCTACACTCTTTTCTTATTTGTAGATAAGATTTGTAGATTGTAGATGACCCATGATTTTCATGAGTATGCACTTTAACCTCTCTTCTAGCTCATTAAAGAGAATGCTAAATATAGCTAAAACTAAAACTGACCTTTGTGGCACTCCTCTAGACACTTAGCCCTAACTTGCATTACCATTTTTCATTATGCTTGGTGTACAGTTAATTATCAAAGTGGCAGTGCTCATATCAAGGACCCAGTCATGACACTATTAATATCAATGCCAAAACTTCCATTGACTTCAATGGCAGGAGAAACAGGCCCCAAACAAACCAGAAATCCATCTACATGTACTTAAAATGAGATGAGATACAATTGTCACAGCTCAGAAGTACATAAGAATGGCCAAACCGGGTCAAAGCAATGATCCGTCTAGCCCGGTATCCTGTCTTTTGACAAAAAGAAAAGGAGTACTTGTGGCACTCCTTTTCTTTTTGCGAATACAGACTAACACGGCTGCTACTCTGAAACCTGTCTTTTGACAGTGGCTGGTGCCAGATGCTTCAGAGGGAAAGAACAGTACAAGGCAATTTATCAAGTCTCAGCCCCAGCTTCTGGTAGCTGGAGGTTTAAGGACATCTGGAGTATGGGGTTGGTTGCATCCCTGACCATCTTGGCTATAGCCATTGATGGACCTATTGTTATCTAATTGGTTTTTGAACCTAGTCACACTTTTCTCCTTCACAACATCTGCTGGCAACAAGTTCCACAGGTTGACTGAGCGTTGTGATGAAACACTTCCTTATGTAACTTCCTACTTACTAATTTCATTGAGTGAATCCTGGTTCTTGTGTTATGTGAAGGTGTAAATAACACTCCCATATTCACTTTCTCAACACCATTCATGATTTTATAGACCTCTATCATAGCCCCCCTTAGTCGTTACTTTTCTAACCTCAGTAGTCCCACTATTTTTAATCTCTCCTCATATGGAAGCTGTTCCATACCCCTAATCATTTTTGTTGCCCTTCTCTGTAACTTTTCCACTTTATATTTATATTTATCATTTTTTAAAAGGGGCCACCAGAACAGCATGTACTATTCAAGGTGTGGGTGTACCATATATTTAAATAATGGCATAATGATATTTTCTCTCTTATTATCTATCCTTTTCCCAATGGTTCCTAACATTCTGTTCGCTTTTTTGACTGCTGCTGCACATTGAGCAGATGTTTTCAGAAAACTATCTATGATGACTCCAAGATCTCTTTCTTAAGTGGTAACAGCTAATTTAGACCCCATCATTTTGACTGTATAGGTGGGATTATATTTTCCAATATGCATTATTTTGCAATGATCAACACTGAATTTCATCTGCCATTTGGTTGCCCAGTCACCCAGTTTTGTGAGATATCTTTGTAACTTCACAGTCTGCTTTAGATTGAACTAACTTGAGTAATTTTGCATCATCTGCAAACTTTGCCACCTTACTGTTACCCCTTTTTCCAGATCATTTATGACTACATTGAACAGCACAGGTTCCAGTATAGATCATTGGGGGACCCTGCTATTTACCTCTCTTCACTATGAAAACTGAGCATTTATTCCTACCCTTTGTTTCCTATCTTTTAACCAGTTACTGATCCATGAGAAGACCTTCTCTCCTATCCCATGACTCCTTACTTTGCTTACAAGCCTTTGGTAAGGGACCTTGTTAAAAGCTTTCTAAAAGTCCAAGTACACTATATCTACTGGATCACCCATCCCACATTGTGTTTGCTTACTCAGCTGCAAAAAACATTTACTGTCACCTTATGGGAAAGTATTTTACTTTAACTCCTATCTGTATCTCAGATTCATAACTGCAGTGACTAATATACTAATTTTGTAGCCATAATGTATTGTACCGTATACTAAAACCAAAAATGTTATGAGAATGTCACCTCGTTCCAAACAGGGTTGAGTTCACTATCAATTTTCTTTGTTTTCTTTTTTTCATCTGCAAATAAAAATAAAATGTGATTGTTTGCTTCTATTAAAGGCTTAGAATATTAAGTCAAATAATAATAGAATCTTTCCATTTTCTTTCATAAAAGATTTTTTTAAAGCTTAATGTGATCAAACTATTTTGGTCCATCCAGTATCTGTAGTTTTTGTTGCTGAAAATTCCTTTGGACAGATTTTAGTTGGTTTACTTGCACAGTAATTTGTTTGCATTTATTTAATTTACACATAACAAATGTTTCATGCAGACTGGACCAGCTTCTTTCCGCTAAAAAACTTTATGTGTCTTAGTCTTTTTTCTTTTGATGTGAGTTTAGTGTTGATGAAAGGGGCCAGACTAACAGCCTTGGACAGTGGCCCCAGTATGGCTGATCTTGTTCATAAAAACATATCTCTCATTTTGTTTAATCACTTGTTTGTGTTCTTGGATTCTTATTGTTAATATTTATAAGCTTCCTCTAAAATGGCAGCAATTTAAACAAAAAAGTCTAGGCAGAGGAATGTAGAGTTAAAATTTAAAAAGTTCTCTGCTTCATATGCACAGATATTGATACTAATGAGAATTACACATGCGTATAAGGGGAAATTCACTCCTTTGAGTAAATAGGCTCTGTGCAGAGGTTTCTAGGGGGATTAATTGGATGGAATTCTCACCTCCAACTTGCAATGCTGCAATGCATAAATGCACTGACTGCCATTTCAGCATATAAATTGCAATAGTTGCATCCCCTAAGTGGAGGCTCCCAGACACTGGCTCTACTTCAATGTAAACCAGTCTGTTTCCCCTTGGGTAAGCCATGGTGCACTACCAGGGTAGATTATGTCTGGCATGGCCATTCTACCCAAGCTCCTCCCCTTCAGAAGCACAATGGGGACTAAGTGGTGCGGAGCTCTTACAAAACCCTTCAGACCTGTGTGAATTTCACCCATAGAAAGGAGAACAGAATCCAAGAGGATTCCCCTATTATAACAAATCTACATCAGCTAACGTTTTGATCCTAGGTGTCTTGACTTTTTCTTTATATATATAAAATAAAATAAAATAAAAATATGTATGGAGGAAGGAAAACATTGTCTCTTGCTTGACACTTGGCAGCATAAAATACAGTACACTCACTGAACACATTCAAATTTATAAGAGGAAGTGTGTGCCACACAGGAATAACTAATATATTAACCGTACTCATTATCAAGTCCATTCTAGGTGAACTAATCATTGAGTTATTGAATAAAGAGATATCACTAGAAAGATTGACATTTACAGACTTTTTACTTGCTCTCTTTCTTACCTTCACTCCTTTAGTGAAGCAATATTACAAGCTCACATTGTCATTTGCAAGTTTCAACTATACATTGTCAGTAAAACTTTGAGAAGGTCAGTGAGGCAATATTAAGCCAGTTTCCACATTACTCAGGTGGTGAGATTTGATGGCTCTTTCTATTGGATGAAAGTGGAAGGCCCTGAAAAATTAGCCCATACTATACATTGCAAGGAAGTGACACACACTTCTGTAACAGGAATTGGCCACAAATTTTGCAGGATACTGACTCATATCATACCACAAAGAAACAGCATTTTTAATCTATCGTGCTGTAAGCTCACATCTTGCGGAACAAAGAACTAATTCTCATAATATCAACCTGAGTTCCACTGCATAGTTAGAGCTAGTCAAAAAAGAAAACCAAAGACAAATGTTCTGAAATTAATCAAAATGTTTTGTTTTGACATTTCTGAAATTAAATATTTTGATTTTTTAATTTAAAATGACTTTTTTAGAATTTCCTTAATTTTAAATATTAAAAAGCTCAAAATCAAAATAAAACTTTTCATTCAATATTAAATGTTTTTTTCAAATTCTCTAAAAATTTTGAAATATTAGTTTCATTTTGACCCAAAACAAATTTTATTTTTTTATTTCATTTTATTTTATTTTATTTTTTGATTTTTCAGAAAGGCCAGCAAACTGAAAAATCAATTATTCCCACTGCTATAGTCACAATCCTATGTACTGAGGTCACCAATCAATAATGCTGCACTGTTGAGCATGGCTACCAGAAAAATCTGGGGTTCAGAACAGATCTTGAGATTCCCAGTCTTTTGGTCAACAGAAGGTGGGATTGTCCTACTGGCAGTTCAATGTAATGGGGAAATTGTACCATAGAGACAGCCCTGATTGAACTGACAGATAAAAGCACTACAATCCCCACTCAAGACAGCTATCACCTCAGTCACAATCCTGTAGAGTAATGTGAAGGTCCGTGTAGTGTAAACACTGGCCAGGATCATTCTTGACAAGGGGCAGAGCTCATTCTTGACTACCTAGTACTAATTACTAAAAAATAATAGTAAAATAAAAATAAGATTCATGATTTCATTTATACTGTACATACTATAGTGTATGCTGAGGAAAAAAAATTATATCATATATTTGAAAGTAATGAGAAGGATTTTGGGGTGCATGGGTTAAATTAGCAGAGTTTTGTTTAAAAACATACATAAGTTGAGTCAGTCCATATGTGGAGTTAACACATTTGAGGTTGATTTTTAGTGTTTATTCCCTTCATTTTATGTTGCCTCTTTGTATTTGTCTATTTTACCATTCTTTTAATGCCACTTATTTTACTTTATGTTTTTGTACCTTCAGCATAGAATTTTTCCCTTCTCATTTAAGATACTATACTATAGCAACATTTCTTGGCCAAGAGGATTCCTTTTGGGGCCCTTCAGCATCACCCATTCTTCAGCAAATGGGGTCACTTTGATATCAGGTACTTCCCCACTGGCTGTGAATCCAGCCATGAAAAGCAAGACTCAAAATCATATCATTTGATGAGAATCAAATCTGGGTAAATTGCACAGTAGGGCAGTGGGCCATCTATTGTTTTTCTTTTGGCCTCACCTTTAGGTAATGAATATAGAATATTTTTTATATTACTTTCTTTGTTAACAAAGCACACTTAACTTACAGAGACCAGAAATAAAGGCACGTTATATCTCCCCTGCTTTATCTTTGTCCTTTTAAGTTTACAAATAGATTTATTGTACTACTGTGACGCTGGCAGGCCAGATGGGAGCTTTTGCCAAGACTGCAGGCATTAGCTAAGAACTGACAAACTCATAGCTGGAGACCAGACCAGTTCATGTATGTGTTAATGTTGCTCAAAATAGGTATTAGTCTCATAAGACTGTATTTAGTGTTTAGACTCGATAGAATGTCTGCAAGTTGCTGCATGCATTAATCTTATTTGTAATCTTATTAATCTTATTTGTAATGTCTGAATTCTATGCTATAAGGAAATATGTAAGTTTTGCTTTATAACTTAGAAACTGTTTGCTCTAAACTTGTGAACTTAGATGGGGAGAGAGTTTCCCCCCTATCTGTCCAGAAGAACTATCAAAATCAAATGGGCCATCAAGGAACATTGCAATACAAAGGATTGGTGAATGAATATATCGCACCTTGGAAATGCTACATATAAGGAAGCTTGTCCGATGGACTTGAAGGCTGAAGAAGGAAATAAAACAAAGACGTGGGAAAATTTTCCATCTCTTTGCTGTTTGAACTGTCAAAGGGTCTGAGACCCCAAACTGAAGCCAGAGATCACCAGGGGTTACCACTGGTGCTGCCCTAAAAGACACTTTGAATTAACAGATCCCTACAACTCTGTCACTCTTAGGATTTAGATTGCCACTCATTTGTGTATATGTTTAGTTATTAGACTTTTAAGTTAGTTTATTACAGAATTGTCTACAGTCATTGTTTTTGGTGTGTGAACTAAGATACAAATGGATCTGGGGTAAGTGATTAGTCTCTTGGGACTGGAAGCAACCTGAATATTTAATTATTTTTGGTGTAAGTGATTATCACTAAGTCTAGCTCACCTGGGTGGCAAGATAAACTGGAGAGTTTAGAGGGACTGTGTATGACTCCATGGTGAGACTGTTATAGTGGTCCAGGAGTTCACATTTGTTACTGGCTTGATAAAATCTAATTATAGAACAAGCCATCAGTTTGGGGTATCTGCCCTGTTTTTGACAGTCTGCTCTGAGGTAGGCACTCACGGTTGTGATTCACTCCAGATAGTGTGACAATTGGTATAGTCTTGGCAGGATTCTCATGCCACTGGTCAGTTGGGTTAATAGATCATAACCCCAATGCTGTTAAAAGTTTACATTTGATATCAAGTTTTTAAGTGTTAAAGAGTAGTCACACTGAGTGAATTGCAGTCATATGAGGGTCTTGAAAAATTATGTAAGAATAGGGGATTATCGCATAAAAAGCCTCTGATCAGAAACTGAGAGCTTTGCTCATAGACTTTGAGCAAGGAGCAGGGTCTGAGCACCCCACTGCCCCAGATGCCATAGAAACCGCTGCAGCAAAACTGGTTCAAGAACAATGGTTGTGGACAGTAACTGATGAGGTAAAAGCTGCCATCTGTGATAAAAAACCTTCCACAGTTTTGGAGGCAGCAGAAATTGCAGATAAATATATTGAGTCAAGGGCTCATGCGGGGCACAAACCGCAGTGGAAGGGAAATGTTCCTGTTTCCCAGGTTAAGAGAGAGGAGGGGGTCTAGGAATAAACCTAACCCCAACTTTGTTAAAAGATGTCAAAGGAGCCCAGATTTTAAAACCTCTTACCCTAAGAGAAAGCAGGTAGTCTGCCATCACTCTGGGACTCCTGGCCATATAAAACCAAATTGCCTCAAACTTAAGGTCACCCCACAATCTGCACCCAGAACCCCCACAGTGAGTGCCAGTGTTACCACCATGAATGCTAATGCTAACACCATGATCCCAAAGGAAACAATATAGGAGCAGATAGCTTCATAAAGTATAGTAGGACTGAGTCTTGGTAAGGTAGTAAAGAATTTATTAAGACTGCTAGAGTGAATGGCATTGAATGTACAGGCTGAAGGGACACGGCATCCCAGGTCACGTTGATTAAGGAAAGCTTGGTAAGGGAAGAAGACAGACTTCCTGGCAAAAGTCTAAATATTTTAGTTTTGGCTCAATTTTCTGTGATTGTGCCCCTGACTAAAATCCTTAAAGAGGATTTTAAGGGTGAAATTTCATAGAATTATAGAACTAGAAGGGACCTCGAGAGGTCATCTAGTTCAGTCCCCTGCACTGAAGGCAGGACTAAGTATTATCTAGACCATACCTGACAGGTGTTTGTCCAACCTGCTCTTAAAAATCCCCAATGATGGAGAATTCACAACCTTCCCAGGCAATTTATTCCAGTGCTAAACCACTCTGACAGTTAGGAAGTTTTTCCTAACGTCCAATCTAAACCACCCTTGCTGAATTTAAGCCCATTGGCTCTTGTCCTATCCTCAGAGGTTAAGAAGAACAATTTTTCTCCCTCCTCCTTGTAACAATGTACTAGTTTTATGTACTTGAAAACTGTTACCATGTCCCCTCTCAGTCTTCTCTCCAGACTAAACAAACCACATTTTTTTCAATCTTCCTTTATATGTCATGTTTTCTAGACCTTTAATCATTTTTGTTCCTCTTCTCTGGACTTTCTCCAATTTGTCCACATCTTTCCTGAAATGTGGCACCCAGAACTGGACACAATACTCCAAGTTGAGGCCTAATCAGCACGGAGTAGAGCAGAAGAATGACTTCTCGTGTCTTGCTTACAATACTCCTGCTAATACACCCCAGAATGATGTTTGCTTTTTTTGCAACAGCGTTACACTGTTGACTCATATTTGGCTTGTGATCCACTATGACCCTTAAATCCCTTTTCACAGTACTCCTTCCTAGGCAGTCATTTCCCATTTTGTATGTGTGCAACTGATTGTTCCTTCGTAAGTGGAGTACTTTGCATTTGTCCTTATTGAATTTCATCCTATTTACTTCAGATCATTTCTCCAGTTTGTCCAGATCATTTTGAATTTTAATCCTATCCTCCAAAGGACTTGCAACCCCTCCCATCTTGATATTATCTGCAAACTTTATAAGTTCTTGTTTCCCTCTATCATTTTAGCCACATCTAAGCAGGTTCATGTTATAACATGCAGCCAGAGAGAGTATGGCCCTGACTCACCTGCTGTCTGTAGACAGCAGGCAAAGTTGTGGGAGTGGGGAGGAACGCCCTCAGTCCTTTGTCTATTGAGAGTAGTAGCTTCTGAGAAAGAATTTGAGTATTCTTCTGCTGTGCTGGAGTCTGCTCTAAACTTAGGTGAGACTCAGAAGGAGTTTGTGAAAGCTTAACAAGATGACCCTTCTCTGGACAAGGAGAGGGGTTGCAGCTCAGAATATAATACCCCAGCTGGGGAAGAAAATGGTAGATTTTTTATATAAGGAGACTTGTTATATAGGGAGGTTTCCATAGGGAAAAAGTTTTGCCCTGGTGAGGTTTGCAAGCAGGTAGTTGTGTCTGAGAAATACAGGAGAGAATTGCTCCAATTAGCTTATGATTGTCCATTCATAGGACATTTAGGAATGGAGAGAACCTGTGACAGGCTTAAATGGAATTTCTATTGGTCTCACATGTTTGAAACAGTAAAGATGCAAGGGACTGCATGGTCACCTGTGCTGATGAGCTCGCCTGGCCAAACAGGAAATGAGATTCAAAAGTTCTCGGGGCTTTTCCTGTTCACCTGGCCAGTGCATCCAAGTTCAGAGCGCTGTCCAGAGCGGTCACAATGGTGCACTGTGGGATAGCTCCCAGAGGCCAATATCTTTGAATTGCGTCCATACTAACCCTAATTCGAAATGGTGATGTTGATTTCAGCACTAATCCCCTCATTGGGGAGGAGTACAGAAATCGGTTTTAAGAGCCCTTTCTCAAAAAATGGCTTTGTTGTATGGAAGGTGCAGGGTTAATTTGGATTTAATGCTGCTAAATCTGACAAACTCATAGTGTAGACCAGGCCTAAGAGACTGAAGGAACCCTGCAAAACATCCTGGCAACTTTTGGCCATTATTAAAGAGGTGTTTGCCAGACTGTCTGTGGATATTGTGGGGCCCCCTCACTGAACCTTCCAGGAATGGAAAGAGATATATACTTGTGGTGCATTCTGCCACCACGTACCTTGAAGCCACAACACTATTTAATATCAAAGCTCAGACTGTAGCTACAGCTTTATTCACCATTTTTAGCAAAGTAGATTTTCCCAGAGAAATCTTGACAGATTGTGGTGCAAACTTGATGTCTTTAGTCTTTAAAAAGTTACATAGAGTTATAATGTGGAGTGAGGCATCTAACAACTGCCCTCTACCATCCAGAAACTAATGGTTTCTAAGATATAATGGGACTTTGAAAGCTATGCTGAAAACGTATGTCACCAGGTGTGAGGATGACTGGGCCATGTTGCTTCCTTATCTGTTATATGTGTACAGATGTTTCCCCTAAGAATCTACTGTCTTTGCCCCCTTTGATCTCCTGCGTGGGAGGCAGGTTGAGGGGAGGTAGATTTGAGGTTCTTGAGAGGGCAATACTGAGGGGACAGGAAAGCCTGTAGGGGAGTATGTCACTCATTTTAAGAATTTACAGGCTATGATTAAATTAATGCAGCAGAACCTTGATAGAAGTCAGGAATCGCAAAAACTTGGTATAACAGGAATACTGAAAAAAGATCATTTGATATTGGTTATTTAGTATTAATGCTAATTTCAGTGAGGACAAACGAAATGTAGGATTGTTGGGAAGGACCTTATGAGGTGATAGAAAGAGTGAATGAGGTCACTTATGAAGTAAGGAAACACTATGGCAGGGGAGCTTTGCAAACTGATGAAAAGCTTACCATGAAAGGGAGATGGCAGTGAATATGATTTGTTGTGTTGATGAAGGAATATTTAATGCTCCTTTGATTGATTTGGTCAGGAAGAGCAAGGACGAAACTCCCCTGAAAAGCATTGAGTTCAGGGAGGGTTTGGATCTAATCCAAAAGCAGGTAAGGCTGGCCCTTCTGAAGCACCACAAACAGGTATTTTCCAACTGGTCAGGTTTAATTGACAGGATTATACATTTCATTGAAATAGCAGGGCCCTGCCCTGCTCCTAACAAGGCATATTGTGCTAAAGGGGAAATGCAGAAGCAGATCCAGGAAGAGGTAGATAGTATACTGGAGATAGGAGTAATTGCTAAAGTCTCTGGGTATCTCCCGTTGTGACAGTACCTAAAAAGGATAAAGCCATGAGATTTTGTGTGGACTTTAGGAAGCTAAACACTATCACCTAACCTGACCCATACCCCACACACCAAATAGAGGACCTACTGGCTCTGTTGGGGAGTGCAAAATTCATAAGCATGACTCATGAGTACTAGCAAATCCCCTTAGATGCTCATGCTCAAGAAAAATAAGCTTTTATAGTGGAATATGGCTTATATGAGTTTAAGGGTATGCCTTCTGGATTAATCAGTGCAGTAGCTACCTTTCAAGGGCTTGTCAATGAGGTGCTGTAGGGGTTACAAACATTTGCCAAGACCTATATAGATGACTTGGCTATTTTCAGTAGTTTCTGGCAAGATGCTTGAATCATAGAGTATCAGGGTTGGAAGGGACCTCAGGAGGTCATCTAGTCGAACCCCCTTCTCAAAGCAGGACCAATCCCCAATTTTTGCCCCAGATTCCTAAATGGCCCCAGATCCCTAAATTGAACTCACAACCCCAGGTTTAGCAGGCCAATGCTCAAAGCTGTCCCTCCCCCTTCACATGGGAATTGTGTTGCAAAGGCTTAAAGAAACCAACCTCACTCTCAAGGTCTCCCAATGCAAAATCAGGACTGCAGAGGTATCCTACCTAGGACACAGGGTGCGCAGTGGTTTTGTTTGCTGTGATCCTTTAAAAGGAGGAAGCGATTAGGAACTTGCCTACCCCACGAATCCAGAAGCAGGTCTAATTCTTTTTTGGTCTGGCCAGCTATTACCAGAGATCTGTGAAGAGGTTTAGTGGCATTGTGGCCCCTGCATAACAGACTTTACAAAAAAGGGGAAACAAGACTGGATGGTATGGACAGAGGCTTGTGAAAAAGGTTTTCAGGACATAAAAGAGGCTTTTTCCAAAGAACCTGTTTTGGCCAGTGCTGATTTCAGCAAATCATTTATACCGTGCACTGATGCTTCTAACATCAGATTAGGTGCAGTCCTAATGCAGAATGGGGATGTGGGGGGGGGGGGAACAAGTAACATCCCATTGCCTTCTTGAGTAAAAAAAACTAATCATACTGAACAGAACTATGCTGTCATTGAGCAGGAATGCTATGCCATCATTTGGGCTACTTGTGGCACCTTAGAGACTAACAAATTTATTTGAGCATAAGCTTTCGTGAAGTGAGCTGTAGCTCACGAAAGCTTATGCTCAAATAAATTTGTTAGTCTCTAAGGTGCCACAAGTACTCCTTTTCTTTTTGCGAATACAGACTAACACGGCTGCTACTCTGAAACCTATCGTTTGGGCTGTAAACCTTGTTTGTGTAATAAAAAAAAAGTCAGATCACACCGCTTTGATGTGGTTGCACTAAGCTAAGGGAACCAATTCTACTTTGTTGCATTCTGGCCATACCGGAATTTGATATGGACATAAAGTGTTCCAAGGGAAAGCAAAATGTAGTGGCTGATACTTTATCAAGAATGGAGTTATTCTGATGCATATTCAGGAGCGTCAGTGACATCCTTTTCTACACCTGTATTGCACTGGGGGTGTGATGCTGGCAGGTCAGTTGCTAGCTTGTGCCAAGGCTTCATGCATTAGCTAAGAACTGATAAACTCATAGCTGGAGACCAGACCAGTTCACATATGTGTTAATGTTGCTCAAAACAGGTGTTATAAGAATGTATTTAATGAAAGCTACTATTGTACCTTGGAAATACTATGTGCAAGGAAGCTTGTCCTATGGACTTGGAGACTGAATGAAAGAAATAAAACAATATAAAACAAAGACGCAGGAATTTGTCTCTCTCTTTTCTATCTGAACTCTCAAAGGGCCAGAGAAACCAAACTGAAGCCAGAGATCCCACAGAGGTAACTCCTTGGTCTGCCCTGAAAAAAACTTCGAATTGAGAAATCATTACAACTCTGTCACTCTTAGGATTTAGATTGCAACTAATTGGTGTATATGTTTCCTTGCTTTAACCTGTCAATAACTCTCTCATTTCATTTTCCTAGTTAATAAACCTTTAAGTTAGTTTATTACAGGATTTGCTACAGGCATCGTCTTTGGTGTGAGATCTAATATACAAATGGATCTGGGGTAAGCGACTAGTCTCTTGGTACTGAAAGCAACCTGAATATTTTGTGATTTTTGGTGTAAGTGATCATTTATTACTAAGTCCAGCTTGCCTGGGCGGCAAGATAGACCAGAGAGTTTAAAGGGATTGTGTGTGAGTTGGTGGTGAGACTGTTATAGTGATCCAGGAGTTCACATTTGTTACTGGCTTGATGAAATCTAATTATAGAACATACCATCAGTTTGGGGTGTCTCCGCTGTTTTTCACAGTCTGCCCCGAGGTAGGCACTCACAGTCGTGAGCCACTCCAAAGAGTATGACAACTACTTCTGGCTATAATTTTCTCATACTCTGTACTGGAAATGGTAATTTATTTTTAGTGTGAACCTTTGTCAATGTTCTTGATAGGTGAGATGTGCATGTTAACCAGAAGAATTTCACTAACTAGATATGAATTTTGTTTAGGATAAGGTACTCCTTCCTTAAAAATTCTAACCATACTGCTATCAATTCATCCAAAGAAGTCAAACTGACTCACATTATTATAATTCATCATTGTTGACTTCAGTGGATGGCACAATAGCAAAAATAGGCATCATACAGTGTTAAAAAACCCTTATCTACCTTTTTTAAAATCATCGGACAGTGGTATCATAAGGGCTAATATGCCACACTTCCTTACCAAAATATACTTTAAAAACCATCATCCCCAACTTTAATACAATTACATGCTCAAAAACTTCATTAAGCCAGAATTAAGGTTGCGCAGTGGTATCTTGTGTCCTTCAGAATGTGGAGAGTGGCTAAACTTTAACCTCTGAAAACCAGTAAATATAATGTTGTTGTGGAGTAATTAAATCGTAACAAAGTCACTTTTATTCCCAGAGTGTCTCCATGGAGATTTACACTGGCATAGCTAAAGTTTTATAATTAGACCATTATAATACTGCAAATTGATTTTCCCATTTAGACAAGCCCTTAGACACAGAAGAGGAGATTAAAAAAAAAAAAAAAAAAAGAGCATCAGCCCAGTATTAGCCCAGTTGGCCCAACAAAACAGAAGTCATAGCTCCAAATAATTTTAAGTCAGAACTGACTGCTACGTGTTAAAAGGAACAGCAAGCCAATAAAATGTCATACTATTGATTATGCATATAAGCAAAAATGTCATCTATTACATCTAAAGGAAGGAAGTTTCAGGGTTTTTTTCTAGTTTACTATCTCTCACATGTAAAAATGTTTTATTGCCTTAACTTTTAGTGTTTAATGACATTTTGGCATGTTCTCACACTTCTTCCTTATCCATTTCAATAATGCTTTCATTTAATACAAAATTATGACAAGCTCAGAATTCTGCTATTACAGCCTCTAACTGTATTGCAGCATTAGTTTACATTTGGGTGTGTAGTTCTCTTTAAAATGATGTGCTGTTCCTTATGTAAATAAAAAACAAAGGTCAAACTCACAGGGCTTAGAATAAAAGTTCTTGGTGGGGGGAAAGAAAAACTAGTGCAGATAAAGTCTATCACTATAAGGTTTTGTGCATATTTTATGATAACATTTACTTAATATGGCAGTGTATGTTAATTATGCCAGCTATACATTACTATGTAAATACTAATGAGCTCTATTCAAGGTGCAGGTAAAATTGTATTTTTAATACCTGATACACACATCAGAAGCTAATGAAAATAAACTAAAGCTATGATCCTGCAAATGCTTATGAATGTGAGAAATTTTCTCATGTGAATAGTCACAGAGAGTTTGCTTATCTGTAAAGATACTCGTGTATAAATGTTTGCAGGACCAGGGTCTAAACTAATAAATCTTTCATAACTAAGATTAGGTCTAAGGGCCTAATCCAGGTACTGAGCACACACAACTCCCACTGAAGTTTTAACATATTCTAAACCATATACTGAAATCAATAGAAGTTACCTGTGCTTGATGCTTCTTAGGACCAGTCCATCAGTTTTAAATGACTAATTTAATTTAGAAAATATTGTCGATTGAATGTGAAATACCATAATGAGTCTATCATAAAATTACATTTTACAATACAATGTTGGCCTCAGTCATGTCAATAGGAGTACTCAGGTGCACAGAGTTAAGCATGAGCACAAGTACACTTGGTCCCCAATCCCACAAGAAAAAAAAATCCTGTAAGATGGGCCTAAGTGTTGCTGACAGTTTATTTTGTTGGTTTTTGGTTTGTTTTATTTTGGAATATAATCTCCAAATTGTATTCTATGTGCGGGGTCTGGAACAAATTTAGTAGACTAAAGATGTTACCACTCTGTTGGCATACACCTTGCTAACAATAACATTGATTTAGATTATGGAACATGCTGGCAAAAAATGGTCTCCATACGAAATACCCTATAAATGTAAGCAACCAGTCAGCACACTCCAGACATGTCACGCTGCATCCTTGCCACTGGATAGTCAAACTGTGAACTAGCCGAGCACTCCTCACCACTAGATTCTCCTCCACAGTTGACAAGATCCTGCTGTTTTCTGGCTCCTTGCACTACTCTGGCCAGAATGCAAAAAAAAAAAAAAAAAAAAAAAAAAAAGAGAATCTGGCCCATAATATATAATGCAGGTAAGTAAAAATAAATGCAGTATAAAATAAGAAATTATATATTCTCCTAAAAAAATTAATCAGGGTGAACTTGTACTAAAGAAAATGGTAGATGATGACTGTGAGCATCAGTTTACAGTTTTTACATGCAACTCACATGTATAAACTGCTCCTTGAATGTCTGTCACTGGTGTTCCATTTCCCATGCTGCCCAGGCACCAGTCAGAAAAACTGCAGGACTGAGAAGCAAATCTAACACTGCAGTATGGAAGCAGCAGAAGTAGAGCTCTTACTCAATGGAGTAAGATAACTTGCATTGCATTGCATTTCAATCTCTTTGGTCACTCGATTACACACCTAAAAGTGGCAATTCTTCAACAAAAAAACTTCAAAAACAGACTCCAATGAGAGACTGCTGAATTGGAATTAATTTGCAAACTGGATACAATTAATTTAGGCTTGAATAAAGACTGGGAGTGGATGAGTCACAAAGTAAAAGCACACGGTCACAAAATACTTTTACACAAAGTAAAACTATCCCCCCCCACCCCCCGGTTCCTCAGACGTTCTTGTCAACTGCTGGAAATGGCCCACCTTGATTACCACTACAAAAGGTCCCCCTTCTGTCCCGCCAGCTCTCCTGCTGGTAACGGCTCACCTTACCTCATCACCCTTGTCAGAGATTTCAGAGTAGCAGCCGTGTTAGTCTGTATTCGCAAAAAGAAAAGGAGTACTTGTGGCACCTTAGAGACCAACAAATGTATTTGAGCATAAGCTTTCGTGAGCTACAGCTAGTGTATATGGTAACACCCATTGTTTCATGTTCTCTGTGTATATAAAATCTCCCCACTGTATTTTCCACTGCATGCATCTGATGATGTGAGCTGTAGCTCACAAAAGCTTATGCTCAAATAAATTTGTTAGTCTCTAAGGTACCACAAGTCCTCCTTTTCTTTTTGCGGATACAGACTAACACGGCTGCTACTCTGAACTTGCATTGGTAATAGTGTGTACTCAGGAAGGAGGAATAGACTTGGTCATGAAAAGTAGCACCAAATCAGGGAAGCACAGAGATCAAAGGATACCAGAACCAATCAGCAAGGGGCAAAAAGGGGAGAAGGGACACAAAACTACTGCGAGATGAAAAAATAGGGACTGAGGGAACAGAGACAATATAGGAAGAAGAATCATAGAATATCAGGGTTGGAAGGGACCCCAGAAGGTCATCTAGTCCAACCCCCAAACAAGAAACAACTAAGGAGGAAAGCAAAGGGAGGAGGCAAAGCGAAAACAGTGAGAAAATCTACCTTGCTAGAACAGCACTTGTGAGTTCCACACAGAAAGACTTGATTCAGGTATTAGGAAGTACAGAGGCTTTGGGGGAAAAGCTTAATCACTTTAACAAACCTGAAAACCTAAGACAAAGGGGAAAAGGGTGCACATCTTTTTGACAATAAAATGCTTCCAGATTGCAACAATTTTTTCAGATATTCTCAGCAGATAGACCACCCTTCCCCATGACACTGTAACCACCCTTTTGGGTTCACCCTGCTGAGATACCAAATCTCAGCAACTGTTTTTATCCTCTGAAAATTTTGTTTCCAGTTCAGCTTATATTCAAGCAATAATACTCTCAAGAGTAAATTTAACTGTTGGCCACAGTTGTTTGACGGATTGCACGATACAAGATTATCTGGGTCCTCCACCTTGAAGGTGACAACACTAAACTTGTAGCTGAACCCCTTTTGGTATTGGAGGAAGAAGAAGCCATAGAAACTTTAATCAGTTACAAAACTTATATCAAAATTAAATTAACATTCAATCTTGCATATAAATGTTAGTTAATAAGTGTTTTCTCTTTCTCTCTTAAGCAACAAGTAGGCAACTCTGAAACTGGTATGATATGGAAAGTTAGGAGGTTTAATAATAATATTAAAAGAAATGCTAAAAATACTTTAGTAAAATAATTACAATAAAAGAGAACTGCTGCAGAAGCAAAATTGGTACTGAGCAGGAGCTGCTGTGCCAAATCCAAAAGAAACTAAAGATGCAAGATTTTCAGCATGAACATCACAGGTTAAGGTGCTGGATTGTAACTCAAAGTCGCACAATTTAGACTTTAATTAATACTACCACTAAAAATAGATTTATAAGTAAAAAGCAGAGGACTAAACCCTTACAGGAGCTTGGAAACTGAGTCTTGGGAAAGCAGTCCCAAAGGTCAAGAAAAAGAAAATCACACCCACAAACATACTCCACCCGTATCACGCCCTGTGCCGATAACTTCAGTCTTTCTAAAAAGCGTCTTTGCTAACATTATGGTGAGATTCAATTTTGTGTAACTTCAGTATTTCATAATTTTAAAATATCAATATAGAACACTTTGTCCTCAAATCTACAAAAAATATGCAAACAGAAATCTGATTGAGTACATTTGTTAGTTTTCCTTACCTTTAAAAATAACAGAAACAATAGGATCCGGTTTTCCAAATTTAGTTTTAGGGATATTGGTAGCAGATTCCACAATCACCCGAAGCATTGTTTCAAAACTTGTGTTAAACCACTGCTGTCAGAAAAGGAACTTAAGAAAGTCTGTTCTTCAGACGCCCTGTGTCCTCCTCCAGACTGCAAAGCTAGGAGGAGGCGGCAGCAAGGAAAATTTGCTTACAGTGAAAAAGGGCTGATGGGTGGAACTATGACAGGCTAGTTACTAAAGGCTACAAAAAAAAAAAAAAACCTACCTGTAAACTGACACCATAATTCCTGTGCAAAGCAAGCACCATCCTGTGAAGTCTGGTCATGTGAAAAATGTAGAATGTAAACAGTATATAAAAAAAAGCCTGAGTGTATGAACCTCATATAAGTGATTAGGGAAAGAGGAGTACATAGCTGGCAAAAATTAAACACAACCCTAGTAGTCAGACACACCACAGTTCCCTCTTTTAACTATACTTCTGAATATACCATGTCATTGAACTTTATAACGGTCTACACTTTTCTCATCTTTGCTTTCAATGTGACATGTTTTAATATATTTTCCATGTTTCTTTCCTATTTTGTAAATCCACAGAATATCTACTCTTCAAAGCAGTTTAAGTACTCCTCATTCTGTAGGGCTCAGGAACAATGTTTTTAATAAACCTCTCCTGTACTGTGTAGGTACTATGCATTCTGCATTTAAGAATTGCACTGTTATATGAACACAAGCCCCTCTAGGAGCAATAATAAAAAAGAAATTTGTAATATGGTGTCTGAAGAAAAATCTGAAAGTTTTTAACCCTAAAAGGAGAGAAGACCTTGTCTATTGCTCAGTGACCTATAAACGATTGCTCTTAACCAGAGAAAACTAGGGAGAGGAATCCACTGAAATGAAACCAGTCAGAACTGGTGAATCAGAAGAACAAAGAATTGGCTATACCAGTTCAAACCATTAGTCTTTTTAGTCCTGTTTCCTGTCTGATGTTTCAGAAGAAAACAAACCAAAGCAAAACCACACAATATATCTATTTGTACAATAAACGTACATGGAGATAAATTTTATCCTTACCTCTTCAAATATCACATTATGCCCTGGAACCTCGACCGTATTATTTTTAGCTTGTATTAACTGCAAATATTATTGATGGTCATTAAATTCTCCAAGCCATCATATTGTACTTGCTGACCTTTAGATGTAGTTAATTCTGTATATTAACTATACGTTGCATGAAGTAGTATTTTATTTCATTTGGTCTACATGAACTGGCCATTCATCACATTACCTCTTGTAATTGCATTATGGGACAGGCTAACAAGGAGAGTGGCTGTTCATTTCCTTAGTCTCTTGGCCCACTTGGTTACTATCTGGTGGAAGCTGAGAAAAACAATCAAGAGCATAGACAAATTTAATATTATCCATGTGAAACATACTGAGATTTCTTATGTAACTGTCTGGAATGCAAGATCAAGGGGATTTAAACTGGAGCATTCTAATCCAGAGTAGACCAGCAGCAGAGCTCCAAGAATCAATGAAAGTGACCCTTTTTCCTAACTGGTCTTAATTTACAGGATAAATATAAGATCTCTGACAGGATGAAATACCTCTGCTTCTGAAGATTGAAGCTAAAACTTCCCATGACAAAATCATAGCAGTAACTATAAACAAATTTTAAAAGCATGCAGTAAGAGTAGTGTGTGTAGCATACCTAAGCACAAAAAATCACCTTAGCATCTGGGCACTTTCCAGACTTGGCAGTTGTAAAACCCTCAGGGAGCAAATAGGATAATATGTTTTTGTTATTCACACGGGGCACCCTGGAGCTGCCACAGGGAGATTACTCCCTTCCCTGCCTCCCCCGCTCCCTTCCCTCTCGCCTCCCCCAGCCCCCTCCCCCCCTTCGTTCCCCAGCCCCTTCCTCCCCTCTCTGGACTGCTCCCCTTTATCCCATTCTTCCTTCCAGCCCTTCCGTGTTCTCCCCAGTTCTCCTTCCGCCTCAGTCCCTTGCTTCCCTGCCGCCTCCTCTCCTCAGCCTCGCCCACCCTGCTGTTCCGCCTACCCCAAGTCCCCTCCCCTCAACACCGTCCTCCGTACCGCCTGACCCTTTCGGGACCCCGTAGCTCGCTTCCGGTAGTGAGGTTCCTGAGCGGAAATGACGTTGACGGAGCCGCGGGATTCAAACCCCCGGAAGCGGAGGTGTGGTTGAGTGGAACGGCCGCAATAGGGGTGTCGTTGCCGCCGCCGCCGCCGCGGTGAGTGGGGGTGTCCTGACGCTACTGTCGGGATGGTACTGGCGCGGGCCTGCACGTAGTGGTCTGAGCCCGGAGCTCCCCCGGCGCGGCCCCGCGTTGCTGCCGGTCGACTTGCAGCGAGCCGCTGCTCCCGGTGGAGGGGCGGGCGGCTTCCCCGTGTTCCGCCGGCCCCGAGCTTCCGTGGAGGTAAAGCCCCGAGCCCCTGGGTATGGACCTGTGGCTAGGGACGGCCTTGCCCGTTGCTCCTGGAGCAAACCTAACGCCCCCCGGCCAGGCTCGCCGCGGCCGCCCTAGGCCTCACGCGCAGCGGCTCCGGTCTCGCTCTCCTGGGGCGACAACTGCGCATCGGAGGTGGCAAGCGCTGGAGCTGGGCACAGCGCAGCCCCAGACAGACTGGCGCAGGGGTACCTCTTGAGGAGCTGGGGAAGCCTGCCGCGGAGGGGGAAATTGCGAGTGTATCTAGACATCAGATGCGCCCACATTAAGATCTTAGCCTTTATTCAGCAGTGCGTCTTGAAGCTGACACCGGTGAAGTGGTGTAGGCAGCTCCTTTGATCATGGGTTAATTGACAAGGTAGTAAAGCATTGTAGCTGTGCTGGTCCCAGGGTATTGGAGAGACAAGGTTGGTTCAATAAAAGATATTCGACCAACTTCTGTTTTCCAAAGAGCGAAGCTCAAAAGCTTGTCTCGCCAACAGAAGTTGGTTAAATAAAAGCTATTATCTCACCCGCCTTGTATGTCTAAGGTAGTAAAAATACCTGTGTCCTAAATGCCAGGGCTTTCCTTATTGATACTACTGATCCAAGTGTATCCTTGTAAAACAGACAAATCATCTTGTAGACAAGGCACTACAAGCTGAAAACAGAGAAACTATGAAGCTTCTGACCAATCTAGAGACAAGACCCTGATAGGAATTGTAGCTCCTTTCCAGCAGCTAGGGATGTGGATTGACCTCTTCACCGGGAGATTGCTGGGGTGCCCCTCATTCTTTTGTAATTTCTGGTTAATAGATTGTCTTCCAGTTAGTAAGATCTTTGGTAAATGTTCAAGTCCAGAGGTAGAAGTAACTGAAGATGAATGTGCCTATCGTTTTGCTCTTAAGGTACAGGGTTTGAAAAATGTATCAGAAACATTCTGACAAAACACCTTTTCAGTGGAATTTGCTGCTTAGTCAAAAAGTGAAATGTTCCATGAGTTCTGTTGGAAGTGGCACTCCGTTCTCTTTCACAGAGAACTTTGGAATGCTTCGTTTTCCATCAGCATCAGAACAAAACCAGCTTTCCAAATAGAAAAACCCAGTCCGTTAAATGGAATTACCTTTTTGTGCCCTGTTCTAGTAGCTATGAAAGATAAAGGTCTGGTTCCATCAGTTAGCTCCAGGGACAACTTCCTGATGAGAAGAAGCCTCTGCTGCTCTTACCTATAGATAATGGGCCTGCTGGTATTTCAGAATGCTTTTCCCTGATACTTATCTTTTGGGATTTGTCTCTGATTTACTCTTAAACTTGAAGCACCACCTCTGTCTAATCCCTGGAAGGAACTTTTTATCTGTCCGCTCCACTCTTGGCTCCTTTGAGTAGGGAGGATCTCTGCTACTCCAAAACCCATCAGATTGGGTAAGGGATAAGTAGCCTCTGCTCCTGAGGTTAGTTTTCCAAAGCAATAGTGCGGAGTACTGGAGCTATTCTCATTAGCAGTATTATTTTTGTATTACTGTAGCACCTAGGAGACCAAGACCCCATTGTGCTAGGTGCTGTACAGACACAGAACAAAAGGATAGTCTCTGCCATAGCTTTACTTCACTTCTCACTCATGTCACATTTGCAAGGTTACTTCTACAGCCATAAGGACTAAAAAACTTAATAATTAAATGAAAGCTTAATTTGCAGAAGCTGGTGTTTTGGTTCCTCTCTCACTAGGAATGTGTGCGTGTGTGTGTTCGAGCCCTGCCATCAATGATAACCCATATTAAAAATAGCTTATATTAAAAATGCTTTGCAATTCTATAGTACCTTGTATCTGGGAACCTCTACTGAGAATAATGCTGAGACACTGCACAATCATTTGTGAGGGAGGTAATGGGGAAACCTATTTTGCAAATAGGGAAACTGGTTAATTCAGTCTGTGCTGTGCAGGAATAGAACACAATCTGACTTAGTTGTGGATTTTATCCATTAGGTCATGCTTTATCAAACTTGGATAAAGACATATTTTTGCTAGGTCTCTGGAATCTTTAATATTTAACACAGAAAGGGACTGTTGTATACATGATTCTTTTGTTTGTTTTCACAGAACGCTTGGAGGATGACATCAAAGGCCACCAAAGATATAATTTCTGGCAAGTGGGGATTCAAGTCTAGTAACGCCAAATCCGAGACTGAGTTGGAGAAGTATAAAAGGGAGAATGCAGCCCTCAAAAAGTCAATGGAGGAAATTATTAAAGGGAAAAGCAAAATGACAGATACAGAAAGGAATAGACTTTTAGAGGTAATGTGCGCATTTTGACTTTCAGGCTTGTTTCTATGGTGCCATAATTGCATAAGATAGCATTTCTCAACAAACGACTATTCCCCTTGTAACTTTAAAAAAATCAGATTTTTAAAATGTAGTGTCCTTATATGGTGCACCCATTTTTAAGTATTTGTCATTTGTGCCTGCACTAATAAATTCCGGGTTATTTTACAAAGTGGTTAAATACAGAGGCCTGGGACCAAAGGCCTCAATTAACAGCCAGTAAGACATGTCCTGTAATGTCTTAATGCTGTTTCAGTATTCTAAAAATGCCAGTAATTGGAGTATTGCCTGCAGAGATCCTTATTTTGAATTATAGAAGCACCCTTGGTGAATGAGATGAGAACTCGCTGGATAGCATGTCCATGCACCTGGTCTGTATTCTTGTGCTCCCATTCACACTCACCTAAGGGGTTGCAGCCTCAACCACCATAAAATGTCTTTATGCCACCATAGGCAGAGAGCAGGAATTTGGGGATGTCAGTTGCTGCCCTGATGTTCTATTTCAGTTTTATTAACTAGCTTAAATAGCTGTGCATAGCAAAAATAGTACTTAAACTAAGTTTTTGTCTGTCTTGCCTTTTAGTCTTGTGGCTCCATTGAGCCTTTCCCTGCTCCACTCAAGACTTCTTTGCTAACTTGAACTAGAAGAAACAGTCCACCAGCTGCAAGCTGTCCCTCTCCTGCAATGGCACCATGTCTCTGACTGAAATATAATGGGTGTCCTTTTTGTTGTGAAAGAACACAATCCCAATAGGTGCTCTGTGTGTGATCTTCACAAGTTTCACTCTTTTTGAGTGAGCTGCATTAAATTCCATCTCCTGGACGCTCTCTCCACTTCTTCTGCTTCAGTCCTCCAGTGGCTTCATAGTTTCCAAGGATCTGGGCTTGAACCTGTGCCTCTAGTGGACAGAAACCTGTACAAAAGTGAAATGATGTACATGTACATATTAGAGGACAGGGTAGAACCCATCACAGTGCTGTTCTAATATTTAATGTCAGTCATCAGTAATTGAAGATACAGTCGAGTGAAGAACAGTTTAAAGCTGAAAGACCAGATTGTGTAGAGACAGGATTTAATGGTCATACTGTCAGCTGTTCTTCACTTGTATCACTTACATTTTGGGGGGTTTTTTTCATGGTACTACTTGTTTTTGTGTTGGGGTTTTGGCAAGCTAAATTGCCACATGAAAAGGCTCTACTTACGATCCTCTAGTGGAATTTAAACATAAAAGGAGCTTCTCAGTCTCTCAAGCTACTGGATACAGTAAGCAGTGATAAGAAATGTGCCAAAGAAAAATGCTTCATCCCCAAAGACTCCTGCAGTTCTTATGGTATACATGTTTCCAAATTTATATAAATCTGGAAGAATACTTTTTTCAACTTGAACGGCAGGAGTATAGGTACCTACCAAGCTAATGAGATTTTTGTTGCTTATGTCATTTCCATGGTTACATCCACCGTAGACTCAATTAGTATGTGGGTGTTCGCATTCTATAATTATATTCTAGCTTGTCTTGAGTGGTAACACTAATATTTTTGAGACTCAAATTATTGCATATGTGATAAATGTTTCAGGTAACCTCTATAGCATTCTCTAGTTAGAGTAAAACAAATATTCTCAACTGACTAAAAGTGGGTCTTTCAACATTCAGAAGTGAGTATCAGTTTGGACTCTGGTGGACTTTCCATCACATTTCTGTGCAGTGATTTTTATTGGCTTATCTATGCTCTTGTTTTTGCTCCATGCAGAAAATACTTGCCCTTGAAACTGAAAAGGAAAAATATATCTGTCGACTTGGGGAGAAGGAAAAAGAAATCCAAAGCCTAAAAGATAAGCTTAAAACCAGAAATAAAAGTAGTGATGTCACTTCACTACTTGGTCAACTTGAAGAGAAAACAAAGGAAGCAGAGAGGAGAGAACAACTACTTAACTCCCTGTCAGAAGAGATGGACCGTTTGAAGCATAATTTATCTACAGTTACTGCAAGATGCTCTGAACTCGAAAACCGCGCCAGCAGCTTCCAATTGTCCCAGGTACATGTTGAATAAATGCTCTAATCATTTATAAGCTTACTTTAGAATTCTTTTTTTTGTTAAGCACTGAAATCCATTCTGCAGTAAGATGCACTGATATACTACTTCCCTTTTTCTAAAAGGTCTTATGACAGTACTACAGCGCAAGATATAAAGAGAGACAGTGGCCAGTTCGAACACTGTATCTAGCAGTAAATGGAGTAATCCAGCTAGTTACTGTCTGAGGGATTCTCCCCTTTCAAGCAGTTCTTCATGCTGCCATGGCAGCTTAGAAAGGTCCCTAAAAGCCCCAAATGGATTGTTCCCCAGCACTGGCTTTGAGCAAGGCAGCCTAAGCTGGCCTGCGAGATCCTTGCCACAAGCTCTGGTGCAGAATGTGTGGCTGAAGACATCAGAGAGAGTGAGGGGCTGTGGCTGTCGTGGATGCTGCAACTGCCAGTGCTGAAATTCATAGGGCAGTCAGGGGGGACTGTCATAATTGAGACGTGGATCAGGGTGTGTTTGAGCATGCTGGAATCCCAGTGCCAGAGAGGTGACGGTCACCTTGGCTCCCGTCTCACTGAGCTTCTGTGATTTGGGAGAGTAACATAGTAAAATCTCATTCAGTAGGCAAGTTAGTGCTAGAAAGGTAAGGGAGGAGTAATTAGATTTGTAAAAATCTACAGAATCATACATTGTGATGTCCCCCTCTGCAACACTGGCCAGGAGGACTTGCTGTCATCCTTCCCAGCTCCTCTGGTTGATGGAAATATTGATAACACAGTGCTGTCAGAAATGGGTCGAATTAGGGTTTTTGAATGATACCCTTCCCCCATGAGTACAATGGTACCAAATGTGACAACCCTAGAATAATTATATAGCTATCATTTGCCAATATATACAATTTATTTATTTGAGAGAGATGTTTAAAAATAAATTTTTTTTTTGGTAATCTTAGGGAAGCTGTCCTTGACATGCAGGCCTGAAAACATTCATTCATTCGATGATTTTGAAGCGCATGGTACTTCATACGTAACTGGTGTGATGAGGCCATCCTTCAAGACCTAGCCATGCCCAATAAGGGACAGTAGTTTTGGTTGTGTTTGATCATCCCTGAGCCTTTCCATTGCTTGATGATTTGGCCTCTTGCTAAACGGTATAAATGCAACCTTTGTCAGTGGCAATTTTTCTGTTTATCTGCTTCTTGGAAAATGTCCACTCATGTAGGTCTGCAAATGTTGTAATGTTTTCAGATGGTAAGCTCAGCATATGACCGCCTCCAGTGCATTTATGACTTCACCAGTATCTGTCTCATCTTTTCAAGCACCTGCCCACGGGTCTCGAACTGGTTCTCCTGCCGCAGAGACTGGCCTGAGCCCCAGCCCTGCCAGCCAGCCAGACCGAGCAACCCCAGCTCAAATTGCTGCATGGTGCAAATTCCAATTAACAGTCCTGACAGATCACTTTAAAAAGTTTCAAACAATCAACCAACTTCATATATTGCCATGTGATCCCAAAAGTTGGCTTTGTTGCTGATTCAACCTCATCAAATTGCTTCATCCATTCTGTGATATTGCAGCTCTCTATTGTGCACAGAGTAGAATGTACACGGATGTGTGTAATTTGTATCGCATGTCCTCTACCCTTTGGGAAATGACTTCAAACCGTTTAATATGCTTTTCAAAAAAGACATCAATTATGTTATGTACTGTAACTATGTGCATACCGTTTGCAGATGGATTCCAGTAATTTTGACTGGATCGTGACATCTTAACCATCTTAACCAGCCTCATAACTCTTTATAACAAAGTTGATAATCAATACCACTGAACTGCTTCTTTTTTTGCCGATGATGGCAAATCAGCCTGAAGCTCCCCTTCCATTTACAGTAATCTGTAACATGGGGAAAAAAAAAAATCAGGTATGTTCTGAGCGTTAACAGATAAAACAGTACTATCAGTCAAGGGCTACGATTTAAGTTTGTGGGGGCTGCTTGTTGACATGCCTCTGTTAAAGTATAATTAAACTTTTTTTTTTTTAAGACACTTCCTCGAATCTATACCTACATAATTATTCTAGGTTTGTCATGTTTGGTACCATTGTATTTGTGGGAGAAAGGGCTTTTGAATGATGCCCAACTTGACCCATTTCCAATGACATTGTATTGTCAAAATTTCCACAAACCTGGAGAAGCTGGGTGCTGGGGAAAGGGGCAGGTGGTTTGGCAAGTCGTGCACCCCAACCCCATGCCACTGAGGGTAAAATGATTCTATAGATTTTTACAAATCAAATTATACCTTCTTTATCTTTCTATTATTAATTTGCTGACGGAATTATACATGCTCCCAAGCTGTTAGAGGGGCAGCACAATCTCACGCTATCTTTTAAAGAAATGCTAATTTAAATCCCAACCTGACCTCGCTGTGGTCACAAAAACAAGCATCTTTAAGCTCTTTGGTCTTACAAATTCTTATGTACTGCTCATGCAATTCTGAGAACTGGCCACCTGTGACATCTGATGTAAACCTCACAAACCGTACATGAATGTTCTGTGCTAACAGAAGACAACAGGCCAGTCCTCTTCAATCTGCATGGTGGGGTAGCATAGCAAATGTACTATGCATTGCTGTAGCATCCAGCTATTTCTGAAGAACAAAACTACTACTTATAGTGAACATAGCTGAATGATTAAATGAGGTTAGCTAAACAGCTGCATCTAATTAATCTAAAGAACAATTTCCAAAGGACCAAACTAGAAATCAATTTTTTTTTTCCAGAGATGAAGTGCTCTAAGATCTTTGACTTCCTATTCTTAGGGAGGGGAAAATGAATCCCACCTTTTCTAAGTGTAAACCACTTGTAGCTCAGGTATAGGATCTGAAAATGTTTTATCTGCTTGCTTTCTGTGCTGCCATCACCTCCCCTGTGCTTTTACAAGTGACTACAGTACTGTAAGAACTACTAGGGCTTAAACATCCATGCTTTATACTTGCAACACTCTAACAGTTCAATCCATTGGTAAAAATATATTTGAGATGAAGGTGGTGGGAAGAGGAGGAAAATGTGGTAACTATATCTTAAGGTCCTACGTCCTTTGACTTGCCAAGACAAGAAATGCTTAAGCAGATTCAATAACAATCCCTCTCTGAATCCAAGGCCCTCTCTCACTTCAAAACTCTGTTCACCCTTCCCAGGAGACATAAGTCCTCTCCTAAACCAATTGTTCATAAAACTAGCTATTGCTCCTTCTCTCTTGTACTATTGTCACTCCACCAGGGTTGTGAAAGAAGTCTAGACCTTCCACAATCAATCATTGACTCTGAGCTTCACAAACACAAGCTGCAACTTTCTATCTCAGTCTACCCTCTTCTAGTCAACTCTCTGAGGTTCACTTTGTTTTTCAAATTATTCACTCCTTCCTATGTAACTTGTAGGGATAAGTGGTCCATTTTCCCCCTCTTCCAAGCAAAGCCCCACTCTAATGAAAATCTAACCTTGGCACAAGGGAGATAATGTCCAAGTCTTCCTCCCATCCTGCAGTGTTCACTCCAATGCGGGGCATGCAATCCGCACTTCTGATGAAGCCTCTTAAAGTAACTCCCCTTCTCTCCTCCCCAGCAACACTTAGGGCATGGTTACACTTGCAAACGTAGAGCGCTTTGAGTTAAACCAGCCTTTGTAGAGTGCAGTAGGGAAAGCGCTGCAATCTGTCCACACTGACAGCTTTAAGCGCACTGGTGTGGCCATGTTTGCGGCACTTGCAGTGGCATTGGGAGCGGTGCATTATGGGCAGCTATCCCAGTATGCAAGTGACTGCAACGTGCTTTTCAAATGGGGGGGGTGGGTGGAGTGTGACAGGCAGTGTATTGTGTGTATGTGGGGGAGAAAGTGGGTTTTGGGGGGGCTGAGAGCATGTCAGCATGCTGTCTTGTAAGTTCAGACAGCAGCAGACATCCCCCCCCCCGCCCACACACACACAGCATTCCACACTAATGGTTGCTTTGTCTTGGAGCAGATAAGCAACTGGCTGTCAGAAATGGAGCTTTCAAAGGGCATATCTGCATTCCAGCAGCAATTCAAAAACAATGACGAGTGGCCACTTGACTTAAGGAGATTGTGGGACATTTCCGGAGGCTGATCAGAGTGCAGTAATGCAACACCTCATTCACACTGATGCTCGGGCGTTTCAGCCAAGACGCGCAAGCGTTAATCTTCTCGCCGAGGTGGAGTACCAGGAGCACTCTAGTCGTGGAGTTGGAGTGCTCTACGTGCCTTGCCAGCGTGGACAGGTAGTGAGCTAGGACGTCCAGGGCTGCTTTAATGCGCTCTAACTCGCAAGTGTAGCCAAGCTCTGAATTCTTCTTTTCAAGCCTCGCTTCATGTATTAATACTTAACATTATTTCTTTTCTTCCCAACTTTAGCCATACTCCCTTCACAAACCAACAAAAACTGATCCTTCAATTCCAGTAAAACAGTGTGCTTCTGGGTCCCTGGGGGACTTCTTAAAGGTACCCCCTTCCCCAGGTCAGAGTTATGGTGACATGGCAGTCATCTCTCACGTGGATTTGGGAGATTTAACTCTTGTCTCCACCTTGAAGAATGGGATTTTTGTGTTAATGCATCCACATTCAGTTTGAAAATGGGGTCCAGGTTGTGATTGATGCTCTGTATTAGGCCTAGTAATTACCTTTGAAAATCTTATCCTGTTGCCTGATTTAGGGTGTTAATATTAATTTGGATAATATGGGTTTTAGGCTTGCCAATTTGTTTGATCAGAAGATAAAATTTTTATCCCAAATCAGGCTCCACAGAATTTACAAAGGACCCTTGGGGGTATGACAGGAAGCTCACCCTGAGACAGATATAGATAGCCTTAAAGACTTTTTATTAAAATAAATGAAGTAGTAATTAAATGGTAAAATAGTCAGTTACAATTGTATTACTGCTATTTAAAAGATACATATTGTATTATGGTAATATATGCTACAAAGCTTTGGTTAATATACTCACATCCTTCCTTGATAACCTTGTAGTGAGAGACACAGGACCAGCCTTGCCTCTAACAGTTCAGGTTTCTCAATTTTTGAGTGAGAGGTGCGGCACTTAGAAAAAGCTAGAGCTAAGAGCTATCGAAGCTAACTTAGAGTTACTTAATTAACTTAAACTTAAAATTAAAACCTAGTAAAACTAAGAACAAAAGCTTAGGGAAACCAAGTTTAGTCCCCTTGGAATTTAGAAAGCTTAAGAAAAACAAGTACAGCCTACTAATAGTAGTCGTTGTCGTAGATAGATTTCTTTAGCAAGGTGGGTCACCTCTTTTATAGGGCACAAGTGGCTGAAATTCTTCCTCCTATGCCCAAACTTCATTCCTCACACATTAAAAATGTTAGGGTACACTTACTCCATAGGCTAGTATGTATGTATTGATGACATGTACATACATATTAATGACATTAGATCATTCACACTTGTTGTTGTTGTTTTTGTTCTCCGGTTCTCCTTGTGGTGTACCTGTTAAGATTGTGGGTACAGACTTGGAAATCCCCTATGCCATTTTACCATTATCTGTCTGTGTAGGTGAAAGGTCTCAGACGTGTGGGTTTTAACTTGCTATCTGGGTGAAAGGTCCCAGATGTAGATATGCTAACTTTGCCTTAGCTCAACATACAGCCTGTACAGATATAGCCTGTAGGTCCCTTGCATTTAATATAAATCTATAAACCTATTACACACATACATACAAGCAAACAGGTTACTCCTATAGGCTACAATGCTAAGGGCCAGTTCTTTCTCCTTCCCTTTAGAGTTGTGGATAGCAGGATGCAATGGTGAGTTGCTTATTACTTTTAGAATCGTTAATAACTATAGTGTGTCCAGATACAAGGACATGCTTTTTATAAAGGCATTTATTTTCATTTCTGTTAGTTCTGCACTTTCTGAAAAGCATGGATACAAAGTAAGAGGGGTGCATGTACACTGAGTTGGCAAAACTTCGCTATAAACATTGTCAGCGTGCTCTTTCTGAGTCTTGGTGGGAATGGGGATAGAAAGTTCCCCTTCTCCCCAACTCTTGTTCAATAGATGGCACTGATCCCCTAAATTTGCATGGTTTTAGCTGAATAACTTCTAGTAACTTGGCTTGTGCCAGATCCTTAAGTAAGAAAAGACAAATATGAATCCCAACTCTTGATTTCAAAGAAGGAAGCTTTGTTCTGAATAATACGCTATCATAAATATCCTGTCTTTCTGATGCAGTACCACTCTGAATTTGCTCCTGAACTTAGTGTGGGCTCCCTAATATTATAAAGCAACATTTCTTAACCCGGCTAGAGGACAAGCGTTATACCAAGGCAAGAAAAATCCAAGTTAACTGAACAAGTCAGTTCAGAATAGCCTAAAAATTCAATAACCATTCTACTAATCTCTTGTCTTCGAAATTTAGTGATGGTATCAGAATCATGTTTCTGAACAGTCTGAAGTCAGTAATTAATACCTTGAGTTAGGTCAGTAGAAAATATTCTCAGAAGCTAGTCATGCTGTTACTAGATCTCATTCGATGAGTCTGTCATAGCATGCTATAGAGCACAGGTTAACCGATAAATGTTTGGAATCTTTCTACTGTTTCCCAAGAGAACAGTGCAGTTTTCCTGCCTCTGGGTCACTCACTTATGGTCCACAAAGCCCTACTCTTTACCCCCATCCTATTTAACCTCCACATGAAGTTATTGGCGGAGGGAAGTGTATGTCTACATTGCAGTGTAAGCCTGAGCCCAGGCTTGAGACTAAACCACCCTTCAGTTCTAGTCACACACCTCTCTGGCTTGGGCCTAAGATCCTAGGACACTGGAGGGTTTGAACCCCAGTCAAGACTGGACTCAGTGTTAGAGCCCTTTTGCTTTGCAATTTAGATGCAGCCCCCCACCTTGGGTTCTTGGAGTCCACCAAAAGTATCCCACAATCCCAGGGACCAACTTCCTTTGTCCTCTCTATCCTAAGAATCTCCAGTTGACTCCAGGGAAACTCCCCTTGGTTTGGTGCAGCAGCTCAGTGAGTCAGTGTTTAACCTTCCCATTGTCTTCTGAACATCAAGCTGCAAAGTCACCATCAGAGAGCCTTCTGCATTTGCAATGGAGACTGAACACAAGTCCTTTGCAAAGCATGCTGCTTCATGATCACAGGAGCACAGCCAGATTTTGGTAAATCTCTGGTGTGAAACCAGCAAAACAGTGGACTTTAAAATACCAGTGGTGACCACACATACCAACAAATAGCGAAGAAGCTGGCAGCGTTGCAAATTTATCAGACTGGAGACCAGTGCAGGGAGTGGATTTAAGCAGCTTATAACGGAGTATTGGAGAATCAGGACCACATCTTGGGCAACTCACCAACATCATGCACAATTTATCATGAGTTTGAATGTGTGCCAGGCACTGTGCTGACCATCAAGCCAATGGTGGTGCATGATGACCTGGTCAGCCAGTATGGTGCCCTGCTGGCCCCAGAATCCGGCATGGGCACAGATGGGGGTCAGCAGCAGGTGCCAAGTGAGGACAGTGAAGTGACTCTGTTGCTGAAACCGATCCCAGAGGAGGCTTTGAGCTGCAACAGTGCATCCTGGGATCATACTCGGAGAAGCTGTTTGATTCCTTCTCCCCCCATCCCCACCAGAGGAACAGCCTGCTTTGGAAGCCTGAATTGGACACAGAAGGGACAGAAGATGCTCCTGAGCCTGGTAAGTTTCTGGTTCCATTTTAATGTTTAATACAGTAATGGGAGAGTTTTCTGTTCTAGGAACCAATGCAAAAGCTATTAGAAGCCCCAGTTAATAACCTCTGACTGCTAAGGGCAGGTAGTGTGCCACCAGCAGCTGGGCTTCCCCTGTGGGAAATGCTGACTATCAGATGTTTTAGAAATGTGTGCCAAGTAATGGAAAATAACAGTACAAGAGATAAAGGACAAGGCCAGAAGATTTTTGGCTGGACTGAGGACTAAACTTTGGCTGAACTAAGGACTAATGATATAAGCAGCACCTGAGAGTCTTTACTACCACAAGATAATGGAACCCAAAGATAAGAATGATGAGAACATTGGGTGATAAACAACAGAAAAGGAATAAACAAGTGCTGTGTATATATATTGCTGTGGGAAGGGAAATAAAGTGCTTTTTACCAGCAACTGTGTCAGTTGTCCTGTAAGCCAGCCTGCTAGCAGCAACATTCCCCACCTCCCACCATGTGGAGTTCAAAATAGCAACAGGGAAATGCAAACAGTAAAAATGCCTTCAAAGTGAACCTCTATCTGAGAAAGCAGTTTTCCTAAGGCATTCCTGTTTCTTAAAAATAATAGCCTTAATTGCCACACCTGTAATCACTCAGTGGAAACAGTGAACTGGTGGGTGAGTGGAAATGTGCTCCATTTACAAATCTAGTCCATTTCAGTTAAAAGTAGGTATGTGGCCATGTCATGCAGTCCACAAGTGACGCAACCATTTGTGCCAAATTCAACTAGTGTTTGAAATTTTGTCCCAGAAATGTGGCGGGGATGGTCAAGGAGGATGGCTGTGAAGTTCCACATGGCTGTATGCAAAACACGCAGAAGTTAATGAATCATCCTATTGATTCCCTCGTGGATTCTGATGCAGTCCTGGGTGCTGATAGCTGCACAGATTTCCTGACGCAGGAACTCCAGATAGGTAATTGTATTGCGGGGAAGGACATATTTTACAGGGCCATCTCGGTAGCTGACCTGCCCATTCTACTCATAGTGACTGAACAGCACATCTATGGTGGAATGCTTTGCTTGCATACAGGTTTCCCATCAGCAGCTTGGAATAACATTTCCCTTTGCCAGTTGGGCACCACAAAACCTGTTATGTCCTCCAAAATGTGGAGGGTCGGAAATGATAGCAAAAGCTTTTGTAGCATGGCCACTGATGGCACCTTTTGTCTCCCCTCCAGGTAGTTCTGCAATTTTTTTAGAAAACAAAAAACAGCTTTCAATTTTTAATTTATCATTGTCTCTCTGCTTTTCACTGAGATTAACCAGTCTGTGTCCATGTGAGCTCTGTGGTCTGGCACATCCCTCTATCAATATCCTGAAGTTTCAGTTTGAAAAAGTAGCATTTTATGTCCTTGAAATTCTACAAGGATTTTTTCTGTGCTCCTGCACTGAACTATTTGAGACAGTAATCCTCTGTGTCTTGTGGCTTTCCAGGCCCCCTGACGTCTACTGGCTTCAGTACTTCCACAGGTCACCAACACTGCAGCAGAAGTCTGGGCCGGTGTAACTACACATATCGTTCCAAGAGGAAGCATTTCTGTGATGAACTGATGGTTGAAGTTCTGGATAGAGCTGCCAAGCAGGTCCAGTAATAAAGGCAGAGAGTCTTGAGGCAAGAGGAAAGGCTCACACTTGCTGCACAGCTTGAAAACAGGGCTTCAGTGAAGGAGCAGGCACTTGCTTCACAGTTCCAGGAATAGCAGCTAAGAGAGGAGGACAGAGCTGAGCAGAAAGAACTGTTGAAGCTGCAGATATCACTAATGGCTGCAAAAGAACAGACTCCTGCTGAATCACTCACATCACAGTCTCAGTCCCTTGTGTGCTACCTTGTGATGCAATCCAGAAACAGCTTGAAAAACTCCGTGGCTGGGTGGCCCATACAGTTGGGCCTCATGAGTAGCTGGACTGGGCAACTTGCCCCATGCAGCTCTCCAGATTGATCCCCTATACTGGATACCTCCACTCCTTGGCACCAAGTATGCAGCAAACAGGAATAGACGGGAAAGGACAACCAGGGGGCAGGGACATGCTATGGTAGGGGGTTTCTGTCTTATACATAGCTTTTCTCTTTGAACTTGTTCATGCACTTTTTTTGTGAGAGAGACTGGTGTCTTGGTGTGGTAATGGCAGCTGGCATGCCTGGCAATGGGTTAACATTGTACTTTCCTAATTTAAATATTTATAAATAAGCTTTTTATTTTATCAAGAAGTTTTTTATTATCACTGCATCACTTTACCTGTATTTTAAATTCACACTGTATAAACATGTGATATGGGATAATTAAGAATTTGTATGCAAACGCTATTCCTCAATACAATTGTCTACATCAATCCATACTGTGAAGTGATCCTCCCTCCCACCCTCATTTGACAAGGGTCCCTGTCGTTCATAAGTACATTGCAAGGCAATCACCCCCTGCCCACACACAATCAATGAGCCCCCTCCGCACCCAAGCACATTCATACAGGTACTGTTCTCTTTCTTCCACTGGCCTTTGCCCTCCTCAAGGAGCACAAATACATAAACCTCGAACTATGGGCATGTGAGTCCCATCAGTGGCCCCAACGCAGTGCAGAAACACCATTCTCTCAAATTCAGCAGTTACTTCAGGAATATATTTTGTGCCTGCCACCTTGGCTTAAACCATATGCTTGATTGCCTTAGAAACCTTTGCTGTTGCTTTGCCACCTGTAGCAGTCTGGAGTAGCCAGCGTCCAGGCAGTTATGGTAAGTCGTTTTTGGACTAATCGCTGCTGTCATTCATATCTTTACACTGGAGGTTTAGGGCGAGCTGCTCACAAAGCTCCAGAAATGTAGCTTTCTTCATGTGAAAATTCTGGACCCATTGCTGGTCATCCCAGGTATGCATGACTGTGATCCCATCAGTCTGTGCTTGTGGCCCTACTCCAGAAGCATCAGCCTACATCGGAGGTGTCAGCGGCTGTACTGACTGTCATGAGAAGCATCAGCCAGTTCAAGTCTACCATGTCTGTGGTGGTGGTGTCCTCCACAATAAGCTCTGTCAGATGCCTTTTGTGGATCAGAAAACATCACCAAAATGTCCATCAGTGTCTCTCAGAAGCTCTGCCTGTTTCCTGACACTGGAGTGAAAGCCAAACAAGAGGAGTTTTCAAAAGGTCTCCCCTCCACGTTGCTGGCTCTGGTAGCTAGGAGTGCACAGACCAAAATGACTGCAGGGCAGGATGTGTTGGCAGGCTGTTCAAGCTTCCTGTAATGTGCAGGGTGGACAGTCAAGTTTTCCCGCACTGAACCATGGTCAAAGGCCTAGAGTGGCCACATTTTGGGAGGGTGCTAGGGAGTTGGATATGATTGGTTTGACTCGGGTTTGCTTGCTGCAGTGTGGACACCAGAGCCCCAGGTTCAAGCCCAGGAGAGAAAATTCTTAACGTAGGGTTAACGATCAGTGTAGCTGCTTAAACCTTAGATTCTCTAACCCAGCATCTGCTGACTTGAGTTTCACTAACCCTGGGCTCACATTGCAATGCAGACATACCCACCGTGTTCTCAGGTGCCAGCAAGACACTGACTGTGCCCAGTTCTTATTTGCTTCCAAAGTAAAAATACCACTGCCAGCTATCCTGGGCCTAACTGAGATCAGTGCCTGGATGAAAAGTAACTAGCTTAATCTGAATCAGAGCAAGATGGGTGGGAAGAAAAATAGTATTTTGAATACTAACTGTTATCTTAGTGTGACAGTCTCTCTTGAGGAAACCTGCCCTTCCCTAGCACAGTTCATAGTTTTGGGATCTTTATAGACTCCTCACTGAACACTTGGCCACTGCTTCCATAATGCAGCTTTTAATCCACAGCTGGCTACTAGCTTGTACGTAACCTGGCTACAGACCTATATCTTCATGCCCTCTAGTCTCGGCTGCTGCAACTTGATACTCTTAGGGGTAAGTACACAGCCTGAATGCTTTAGTTAGATGCAGCAGCCTGCTTCCTTTCTTCTGGAATGTGACAATGGATCCAAATATCTCTGGTTTCAGTGTTATGTTCTAATTAAAAGAAAAGGAGTACTTGTGGCACCTTAGAGACTAACAAATTTATTTGAGCATAAGCTTTCGTGAGCTACCGCTCGCTTCATCGGATGCATTCAATGGAAAATACAGTGGGGAGATTTACATACATAGAGAACATGAAACAATGGGTGTTACCATACACTGGTTACAGTGTGTAACACCCATTGTTTCATGTTTTCTATGTATATAAATCTCCCCACTGTATTTTCCACTGAATGCATCCGATGAAGTAAGCTGTAGCTCACGAAAGCTTATGCTCAAATAAATTTGTTAGTCTCTAAGGTGCCACAAGTATTCCTTTTCTTTTTTGCAAATACAGACTAACATGGCTGCTACTCTGAAACCTGTCAAAATTCTAGCTAGCGTTTCTGCAACAAAATGGGAAGGATAGAAAGAAGGTGACATTTTCTGGCTGCCTGCAGGGAAGATACTATTTTTCAATTGGTCTTGTTTAAAGAATTCATGCTACATTAAGCACAGCATAAATCTTCAATGGAAATAACTAGCAATAGACTTTGTCTCTGTAAAGAGCTATCCTATTTAACGACAAACCTGACCTGCCGAGGATGGTAAATCCAAAGTAAACATAAGTTGGAGAGCTAGGGCAAAGAATCTCTGTGGTCCACAACAACCAGTTTTTAGTGTCTTTAAAGCTGTATCATAGCCCCAAGAATTATTCAGTTGCTAATCTGTGCTAGCTTTTCTGCATAGCCACAGCTGAGAGATTTAGCTGTCAGTTATCAGAAGGATTCTTACTTACATAATCTTAAACATAAAGTATGAAGGGGCAGATAAGAGTGGAATAATACCCCACCCATTAGATGACCTTTCCTGTCAGTAATCGTAAAACAGTACCCTACGTGTTCTTGACTGCTTATTCTGAATTGGTAACAATTGCTTCTGTGATAGTCTGTTTCCAACACAGGATTGTTTTATCTGTGGGGCAGGCTGATTACCAAAATAACTTTGTATTAATAGAAGTCATCTTCTTTCAAATTGTCATTAATAAATGAAGTGCAAAAAAGGTAAACTTAGACTTTTTGATTGGATGTCTTTACAAGCTTGAAGATGTAATGCCTCTTACAAATGCTAGGTGGTGTAAGAGTAGCATGTATAACATTGGACACAAACGTTTCCTAATTTTTTCCTAGACATCATAGATACTGAGTTCTAATATTTATAGAAATCAGAAGTTTTTAATCAAAATACATCTGTAACAAGTATTCAGGATTTAAAGTTATGCTTCATGTATACAGAATAGCTTATAAAAGTTCTAATACTTACATTCAAGATCTTGCATTCCATGGCTGCAGAATTTGTCCCAAAATGTATTCCTTGTTGCAGAAATGAGCTGCAGAATCTAGAGGTAGACTTTTCAAAGACATAAATGAGATTTAGGTATCCTCTCATATTTTGCTCTGACAATCTCCCCTGCACCTTTTTAAAAAAAAAATAGCTTCTAGCACACATGAATTGGAAAGTTCTTCAAAATATGAACAGTGTAAATTAATGCAGCGATGCCTATAAACTCTGAAACTGCTGCTGGTTATTATAGGTCTTAGCCATGAAACTCTCGGACACTTTAAATGTCAATGCTATTTGACAACTGAACATTTTTACAGAAACACCTAGCTAATTTAGTCCATCCTCCCTTGCCTTTCTTCCCTCTCATTCCCACAATCCCATACTGGCTCCTGTGCCTTCCAGTGTGTTTTAAAAGCTCCTACATAGCTATTGAAACCTCTACCTTCCCCCAGCAGATCAGTATTATACGTAAAAGTCTGCAAGATAGTGATAACTTTACAGCAGAGCAAAATTCAACTTAATAACAAGAAATACTTTACTGACTTATTGACTTCCATATTAAACTTAAACCCTCAATTTTCTTAACTTACCAAGAACTACAGCACAATACAGCAGTGCCACAGAAACAAAGATTGGATGTCTTTCTAAAATATGTACTAGCTCAACCAGAAGTTATGGGCTTGAGGAAGGAACTGAAGCAAAATTCTGTGGCCTGCATTTTGTAGGAGACCAGACTAGATAATGGTCTGTTCTGGTCTTAAAATCTGTGAAACTAGTGTTCCACCACAGAAATTAGATCCACTTGCAGCCAAATACAAGAGGGTGAATCCAAAATGTTTGATACTTGGAACACACTTGTGATGATGTGAGGATGCCCAAAGAAATACTCTTGATATCAGAATTACATGTTTGGTTTTTAACTCTGACTGTAAGTGCTTCTTTCTTACAAGAGTATAAGATTAGTTGAGAATACACTTTTCTAGAAGAAAAACAGATTAACGCATTCTTCTTTGTCTGCAGAAAGCTGTAATGAACTGCACTGCGTCACCAAGTAATCTTAATGAAGTTGAAAAACAATTGAAAGATGTAAGTTTCCTTTATAACATTCTAAATGTATATTCACTATTGTAAGTGTCTCCATGCATGACAATATAAACAATACATAGCATACTTGAAAGGGAAATTGAAAAAACCTATTTCTATCTGAAAATATCAAACCCACAATTGTTAAAAGTAACCCTTAAGGCTATTATAACTGCAAGGCATAAGAACAGTGTTCTATTTTTCCAGTTTTACTTTGTGCCTTTGACAACATTATGTGTATAGTCAGTTTCACTAGTTTTGTGATGCAATTATATTACAGGTTTCCTGTACTGTTAGAATGCCACTGCTGACATGTGTTCTCTCCAGGCCTCGTCAGTGAGTACTTGCCTGTAAGAGCCGCACCAAAGCTGAAAACAAAGAGGCAGTAGGCCACCAGGAGCACAAAGGAAAAAACGGAGTCTGAGCACATTTAGTGTTGATTTCAGGCCTGCCCAAAATACATCAATAGGAGAGCTGAACAAACCCTTACAAAATTTCTCTTTCTTTAAATAAAGAAATCCAGGCATATAAGGGTACCCATCAGAAAATGCTCTGAGCCCATTTAAAAAAAATCAAGTTATAAGTGATCCTTTACGAAGGAACTAAGAAAATCATTGCCTTCTCACAGTGCAAAGACAAACTTGCTAAAAACTCATAGGATCTTCTGACGGGTCCTTGGAAGCATTCCATTCTGGAATGTTACACGTTATGAAGGGTGGTGAGGAATGGAAGCACTTTAAGAGTCAAAACCTAGTATTTGAAAGTATTCTTTTGTTCAGAGATGGTTAGGGCAGCAAAAACCCATTAACCAAGACCACATTGCTTATGTTGTCCCTAAGTTTGAGCACGGGGTTAAAAGAAAGAAATTGGCTCTGCTACTGGCTCATATGGTCTTAGGCAAATTATTTAATCTGTTGGGTTTTTTTCACTCCCTCCCCATGAATAAAATGGAGGTAATTTTGTACCCTTGTCATCCCCCAAAAAGTATTGTACTATTGCTACTTTCTAAAACAGTAAAATAGGTGTGGTACCATGTCTGTTATGACTTCATTTGGCACTTCCAAACTATACTGGAGTTAAAACATTTGGCCTTTCCCAGGATGTCTTATCTGAGATCTTAGAGCCAGTAGTGGTGCACATAACCTTTTAACTAACACATTGAAATAATGTCATGCACACATTAAACTTCACCTTTTAACATTTAATATGCATTGCTATGAACTGCACTATAAAATAAGCAACCCTTGGCTGATCTTGACAGGGAAACTCATCTGTACTGGCTATAGCAGTTTACCGTAGCTATCTTAATCTTGGAAGATTACATCATTTATTTAAATTTGTTTGGAGAATTTTGTATATAGGTATCTTTACAGTATTGCCAACAAGCAGCTGATCGATACAAGCTTAGGACCTAGACAACTGAGTTGTGTTAACACAACACACCCTTCTAAATATTGTATTAGTTAAATTCTGTGATCTCCCACCTTCATGCAGCCAGTGGCTTGTGCTCCCCACTGCCGTGCTGGAGCCTCCGCGTTTATCTAACAAATAAAATATGCAGAATTTTAAAATATTGTGCGCATTTTTTAGCAGAATTTTTAATTTTTTTGGCACAGAAGTCCCTTAGGAGTATTCCATAGAAAACTTTGATCTAAGTATTGGCAAACCAGCTTCTATGGGAGATACTTATGCAAGTGGAGAAAATGTTCTTTATGGCAGGGGAGATGTACATGTAGGGAAACTTGCATCCTGTAGTTTCAGTATTCTTGTTCTTCATCCTATATTGCAATATTTACAGTACACACTTTTCACTTAAAGAAATTAATAAATGGGAGATGTTGCATATCAATATTTAGTGCATCAAAAAGCAAATACAATTTTCATTAAACCCGTATTGTTAAATCTGTGGGAGAGAGATGACACCTTGAAGATGTTGGTAGATATTGATCATTTGATGTAATCTGATAACATGAAATGTTTGGGGATCTCAAGTTACATTATGGAAATAAAACTACTCTTTCCATAGTTAAATCTGTGAGTAGCCTTCTGCTGTTAGCAAGAGTTTTGAAATATGTTCAGCTTTTAATTTACTACTAATTTTTCATTTGTGTCCTCCTCCACAAGGAAAATACTTCCTGAATGTTTGGGGACTGATTAGACAAAGTGCATTTTATATATTACGGCTTGAAAAATCCAGAGTTCTCATTTTTGCAAACTTCTTTTTTTTTTTTTTTTTAAGTGGAACATTGTTTCAAAAATGACTTGATAAACTTCAGCTTTGGTTTATTCTGTCCTCAGACACCATTATTTAAATCAGTCTTTCCAAAAAGTATTAGTTAATCGTTCTTTCATTTTAAATTAACTCCTTAGTTCCTGGTTTTAAGGAGCCTTTTCTACTCCAAGAGACAAACTAATCTGTATTAGCACACCCAGTACAGATGTAGATAAATTCAAACAGTGGAAAACTATAACATTAAGATCTTCAACAAACTCTGAACGTTTTCCATATGACAGACAGCAGAGATGTAAATATAAAATTGAAATTACTCAATGCAAAAAAGTTACTAGATCTTGCAGACTAGAAATTAACTAGCTTTCCTTGGCTGTATTTTTGAGTATTGGAAAGAAAATGGGATGGTAATGTTCTAAAAATGTGACTAATACTGTTTTTTCCCGTGCATGAAGGCTCTGGAGAAAAACCAGCAATGGCTGGTATATGACCAGCAGCGAGAGGCATATGTCATGGGACTGTTGGCAAGGATCTTTGAACTTGAGCAGCAGTCAGAAACAATTAACCAACAGCAGGCAAAAGAGGCCACTGCAGAAGGTATTAATTTAAACTTTCCTTCAGAAGTGAACAAAAATCATGAGTTTTATTATTGTTTGCAATGTTGCTATAGCAGTGTTGGTCCCAGAATATGAGAGACAACGTGGGTGAAGGAATATCTTTTATTGGACCAACTTCTGTTGGTGAAAGAGACAAGATTCAAGTGCCACAGAGCTCTTTTTACCAGACCTGAAAAAGAGCCCTATTGCGCTTGAAATCTTGTCTTTCACCAACAGAACTGGGTCCAATAAAAGATTTTACCTCCCCCACCTTGTCTCATGTTATGACATTTTGATAGAATAAGTCTGAGAATTAAAACAAAAGAAAATCCCTAATTTAATGATAGAATTTAAGCATTTCCTAATCAGTTCAGTTCCTTCATGCAGAAAGATGAGGAAAAAGATTGTACTTACCAGACTTACAAGAGTTCATTGCTATCTAGCTACACTCAAAACTGAATCATCTGAATTTCTTGCTATTCATATCTGCTACATGTGCCAAGAAAACACTTTTATTGCTCAAGGGTAAACTTGCCATAAAAAGTCAGCAATCAGATTTCTAGGTGGACTTTTTCTTGACGTTTGCACAAATAGTACTCTTTTAAGCAAACATCATTATGCCACCCATCCTGCACATTACACTCCTAACCAGTGTTGCAAATTCATTAAAGAGTCATTGCTTAGGTATGGATTTATTTTTCCAAAATACACATTGTAAAAGATGACTCATAGGAAGTGTTTGCAGATCTAAGAACTAACAATTTTTACAGCACAAAAAAAATTCTGTAAAATGGTGTTGACCATCCCCCATTCACTGGCAGTTGCATGATCTGGACCCCTAAAAAATCTAGGGTGGACCATGCCTCAAACATTGGCTAATATCTTGGTTTGCGCCCATGAACCAGATGCTTGATGATTGGTAACACCGAATCATATGCCACTTCTGCTGGCAACCAAGTCAGACACTTTTGACCTAATCTGTCACAGGAATGAAACTGTGCCTAACACCTAGCCCACTGAATGGATTTTTTTTTGCCTGTGTGGTGTATTTAGAATCTGCAGGGGTACAGCAAGTTCCTAGAGCTCGTTGCAAAGAAAACACTAAACACTATGAACCCAGTTTAACTGTTGTACTGCTTTTGCCAACTTTGCAGGCAGCTTGAAACAAGGGAGGTATGTCAACTTTCCTTTATTTTCTCTCCAATTAAGCTCCCTAAGATGTTGACTCTAAAGTATTAGCCTTTTGACATTTAAAAAGTTATTTCATTGTTTTTGTGGATGGAATGAGGAAGTGTTTGGGTAAAACCCACGGGGCCGGAAATTGAGAAGTGCTGGTGGGGAAGAAAGGAGTGAAGACTCAAACATGGGGTAGGAAAAAAAAAGAAGAAAAAAGTGTTCCTCAAGGAAAGTAATCTTCCCAATAAATGATGCTAAAGTACTGAATCAAGGATGCCACACTTCACCTATTGATCTTTGTACAAACAAACATCCCACTGACATCACTTGGAAATGTACTGTGATTGTGTAGTCATAAACAACCCCCTCCTCCCCCACCTCACACCATCTCATAAAACAAAGTCTAGTCTTCCACACACAAGTCTGATAATCCCTGTCATTTTTCCCTAACAATACTCCTGTAATGGTTAAGATACTCCTTCCTATTACTGCAGTTAGATATCCCAGGATACACACTGCCACTTCATGAGACTTCCACTCTGTACAATTGTGTTTTGAGAACTGCTATCTCAGACTGCTGTCTTGGCTATTGAGCTAAAGGACATGGAGTGGTATAATTTTGTAATCCTTTGCTGGAAGCAGCACTTGCCTTAGTATCTATACCTGAACATTGGAAGTTGCAGAATTGAACTACTACAGCTCTTAGAGAAGCCAAAAGCAGTACACCTGTTTTGAGAGAAAAGAAAAGTGAAGTAAGAGTGAACATGGCATCCATGCTCAATCTCATTCAGTCTGACTTATATTATCCACATGTCTGCCTTGCATAAAGCAGGCTAGAGAGGGTTACTGCTCTGTGGCAGGAAAACATGTATGAAGGTGCAGCAAGTAAACAGATAACTGACTCTGTTTTTTGAGAAGCTGCATGGGATGCTTCCAACCAGATTGGCCACAGAAACAAATAGTGTGGACATCAGTGAAAATGCACTTGATAAAGAACCTATCCATCACCAAAAGGAGGAGGCCCTTGTTTCCAAGGGGGCTAGTACTCTACCTGAATGAAAAAGGAGTAATGAATGGGATGAAATATGTTGTCAAGATTTGGGTGTAGAATTATCTGAAGAGATCAGCTAAACATATTGGAGAGGGAAATACAAGAAGAAATAAAAGTTAAGGAATTATATTCTACAAGTGACATAACTATAAAAACTTTATTTTGCTAGGATGCCCATATCCAACCTATCACATGAATAGCTTTTCTTATTGGTTTACCTATTGTCCCTAGGATTAGCTAATTTTACAGCTTCCCAACAAAGCAATCTTGTGGGAAGTGACCAGATACTTGAGGGATGTTAAGAGCACAGCACTGTTTCAAACAATAGTTAACTGATATCAGTTGCTGTGTGGCTGATCAGTTAGAGAGGTAAATGGGTGCTGATACAAGAGAATGGCCCAGAGTCAGGAGTTGTGCAGCTTACAATTTATCTCAAATTTGACATGGAACTGGGACTGTCAAAAAATATTTGGAACCAAAGGTCACTAGAATGTTCTCTGCCTACTTTCCACCTGCTGCATGTGCCATCCTTTGCCATTTATCAAATAACCAAGCAAAACTAAGACATTGTTTCACCATGATTCGCTTTAACTATGCAATTCAGGGATGCCTTTTCCTCGGTTTAAAAAACACCACCACCTCCTCTTGGATGTTAACCTGCATGGGTGAGTTTAGTGTTGCTCCTTTACTACTGTTTAGGCTCCCTGTGGCACGTGTGTTGTGGTACAGAGTCCAGATTAAAGACAGCACCACAGGAGAGCTCCACATTACCTTTAATGCTACAAAGCAAGATCTCTAAAAGTAAAGCCACCATCAGAGAGAGGTTATGGCCCTCCTATGTGTCTGCACCCACTCTATTCTTCTAGCATAATTGAAATGTGAACTTTAACTCTTATAATGAAAGCATAATGGCTTCTTCAAGTCATCAATGGAATATTATTAGCATCTGTTGCTAACCTATAGTGCTACATAACCTGGTCAATCCAAAGACAGTTTTGCTTTTTAAAAAACTTGTATATTGATTCAGGTCTCTTAAATATTAACCAATAGTTCATATACCAGTAAACAGGGACAATCTGTTTTAAAAAACAGTACACCTGTACTTGAATTCTTGGCATTGTATAAAGTAGTTATATTGCACACAGATTTTTTTCACAACATAGTTATATCCAAATTTAATTTAGTTTTAGATTGCTTATAGATTGAACAAACGATGCCGGTCAAAAAGAAATGGTTTTTAGATGAGGGACCAAGCAGAGTCCCTAAATGCAGGGCTGACTGCAGTATTTATGAAAAGTACTTTGGTTAGACTACCTGAATATACTTGGCTCCTTAAAAGTGGTTGAGCATTCTATCAGCACTACCCGCTACTGGGAAAACCTGACATGAGTATTATGAATACTACACTGGTTTTCTGTACTATCCACTGGCCTGAGCTAAACATGCCACTTCTCAGGTTTCAGGTTTTTCTGTTCAATATAATAGATTACATGGATAATTTCCTATAATTCTACCTTTCATTTGAATGGTGTATTTACAAATCATGCTACTAAATTTTGACTGAGTAGAACTAGCAAAATATTGGAGTAGATTGGCAAGTATTGAAAAATCCATTCTTCAGTGATGAATGAGGTTGTGCCTATAACCTTACAGATGTGATCCAACAGTAAATGTATGTAACATACTCTTCAGTCAATTCCATTGCTACTCTTTTCATAACTTTGCTAAATTGGATTGTAGTGAAATCAGCCATGTATTGATTTCATTGGTGCTATTCAGATCCCTATGGGAAGCAGTAAAATGATCGGTCATATTAATTTCATGCTGCTGCTGTGGCATTAGACACAGGCATACAGGATCTATTCACTAGCGAAGAGAATCCAAGAAGTCAGGGTAGCAAACCCTCCAACTCTTTAGTAACAACAAGGCCCTAGATGAGGGGAGAAAAACAGCTTAATATGGAGTGGAGTTTCACTTTTATAAGATTCCTACTATACAAGTGAGAGGTGGATAAGATAGAACTCCAACCAGAATCCAGGAACAGCATCCTTATTTTAAAAAAAATTCCTCCCTCTTTCTGTACTGCTGAAGCAGGGGTCCTGCCCAAAGCAAACTTAAGCTAGGAACTGAAAAATCCTCATTCCAGGCAAATAGGAAACTTTGCAGGGTGAGTCATCTGCTGCAGAAAGTAAATTTTAAATAAGAGAGTTTTCTATTCTCTATGCATGATGAGAGCATTCCAAAGCCAAACCAAGCTGGAACCAATTCAATGTTTTACTCTTCAGGCTGCAGCACTTTAGTGCTGTTATTGAGCTTCCATAAGTGTAAGTTTCCATTGCTGGTTTTATAGGTCCTTGAGGGCAGCACTGAAATTGACAGTCAGATCAACTTCATTCTGCAGAGGCTGCTGATAGCAACAATAAACTACAGCAGAGGATGGCATTGGGAGTACTCTGGGGAGGGACCTCCAAATTGAGCCTGTGAAATGGAGAGGTACAGTTGCAGAAACTCCTCCATTGAAACAGCCAAAAAGCTAAGGGAAGCTTAGGGTACTGGAGAAAAATCCCCCTCCCTTTTCCCCTGCCCCTCCATCACAGCAGCATTTGCCCTTTTAAAAACCACAAGGTCAAATACATTTCAGTAAACAGATTAGATTAGTTCTGTGGGATTTGTTAAATATCAACATACATTGTTTCTACAGTATGATCAGCCTGAATAGTAGGTTACATTTTAAAACAGTTATTAAATAGAAAGCTGATATAGCTTAATACAATGTACAAGACACTACACAACTCTCTTTATTTCTTTTCAGTTACAGAGGATACGGCTTTCAGGGGCAAGAGTGTGGCCACACTGATGTTTTCACCCCTGGTTAATAAGCCTTGTTCTTGGACTACTCGTGTCTGGTGCACTTTTCAAGCCCTGATTTAAGCAATAGTCATTGGCTAGGAAGCTGGTACTTACAATCAAAGAGTGTATTCTGTGCTGCAGCAGTGGTGATCACAAAAGCACAAGATCCTTCAGCTAGTGTCAAGGAACTGAGGGTGTATAATCTGAAGAGGGCGGTATGTGATAACCAGTAGGTGGCATGGCTCTCACACTGCCCTGTTAATGCTAACCTAGTAGTTAACAAAAACTTAAACTGTGGGAGTTTTGCAGCCTCTGTATTAGGAAGCCTAAATCCAGGACTGAGAATCCTGTATTGATGGTGGGGCCACTGCACCCCCCGTATACCAATGTGTTAGTGTATAGGAGCTATACCAGAGCCACGACAGGCTGGGGGAAGAATTCCTCCAGCACAGGAGTTGCATGGGGCCAACATAAGCAATCCAAAGCAGTCCTCCCTCACAAGCCCTGCCATGTAAGGGTTGGTGGGGAATGTGTCTGTAGCACTGAGCACTATAGGGAGTCTGGGTTGCTATGCTCTATAAGTAGACCTGGGGAGGCGATCATAAATTAGAGCATCATCAGAAACTATTCTGATTTATGATGGGGGTTAATCTGGGCCTTACAGCATGCTAGAATCTGGAGATCAGATAGGTTGTATATAGCTACCCTAAGGTATGGCACAGAATCTAGCCCAGTGTCATTAAAGAAAGACTACTTTAGAAAACCACTGTTTTATTTCTGTCTTGTGAAGGTTCCCTTCAAGAAGAAAAACAAAAATATTATGACCAGCTTTTACTGATGGCCAAGAATGATCTTGACACTGAAAGACAAACTATAACCCAGCTAAGATCTGAACTTAATGAATTCAAAAAGAAATATGAAGAAACAAAACAAGAAGTAATGAGTTTAAATAGCATATTGCAGTCACAATACAATGTTGCTACGCAGACTCTAGAAGATGAAAAGAAAATCAAAGGAGATAAAATACAGAGGTTAAAGGAAGAGAATGAAATTACCAGAGAAAAGCTCAAAGAAGAAAAGAAGAAGACTGAAGATCTCTTATCTCAGGTAAGTAGATCCAGTATGTGAGTTTAAATATATTAGCAGAGGGTTAAATTAAATATATTTTTAACTCCTTAAGCACAAAAGAGGGTCATAATGGTCCGAACTATTTTACTCTGTTAAACATTATCTGCTTTCTGCAGACATTTAGGCCTGGTCTACACTGGGAATTTAGATCAATATAACTACGTAACCCAGGGGTGTGAAAAATCCACACCCGCTAAGCAAAGCATTTAAACCAGCTTAACGCCTAGTGTAGACAGTGCTAGGTTGACAGAAGAATTCTCCCATCAAATTAGCTACCACCTCTCAGGAAAGTGGAGTACCTACACTGACGGGAGCAGCACTCCCATTGGCAGTGTCTACACTGAAGTGCTGCAGCTGTGCCACTGCAGTGTTTTAAGTGTAGACAGGCCCTCACAGCACTTTTTTTTTTTTTTTTTTTTTTTTTTTTTTTTTTTTAAATGATTAAAAGTGATGCCATACTCTGCAGTTTGTTCCTTTGGATTTGCATCAAAGGCCTCATGAAATCTTCTCAAACTAGCAACCACCACCACCACCACCAATTATTAGAATCTTTAAAAATCCACCAGATACAATTTACAGACAAATGTAAACTTTTATGAAGCAAATGCCAGGCCAGCTATTTCTGTCCCTTGGAGAGAATACTTCACAGCAGCTAACCTAAGCTCAGTGATTCAATATCCTCCAGTGTTTACTTTACTAAAATCTGTTGTTGCATATTGAATGCATAAAGCACCTATCTCGTTTCTTATACTGTGCCTCTCACTGTAGTTTCTGAGTGCCTTTTGGCACAGCACTTCACTTTTTTGTTCTAGCACTTTTTCCCCTCTGTGGGAGCATTGCTTGTGAAAGGACAGTCGTTTGCCAGAAGTACTAGTTAACATGATTGCTATGGATTCCACTGATATATTTTATGGAAAGCTATATGCCTACACCAAACAGCTCCAAACATTTATCCAAATGGATAAAACAACAATTGAGTAAGACTAAACTTTTTGTAATAGCCATTATGCAAAGCACAATTTAAATTCAAACAATTTACTGTGACTAGTTTACGCTTGACTAGCCCCGTTGAAATGTTTTCATCAGGATCAGATTTTAGGTATTGTAAATTGGTTTCCTTGTACAGGACACAGCACTGTCTGTACTGCTTGACTGCTCACAGCTGGACTCCCTTTGAACCTTAGATCAGCAGGAACTATGGACCTGATGCAAACTGTATATAAGATCCAAAGGGAGGCAAATCTGGATATTGACCAGGAACCTGGGTGTGAGCCTGGACAAGCGGGGGAGGTGCTGAAGTAGGCAACTGCAACCCTGGTGGCATCTGGATGGTGTGGGGCCAAGGGAAATCCGTAGAGTTTAGCTAATTCTCTAAGGCTGTAAGAGTTAATGGAGCTAAACTGCTTGTGACTATTACCCAGGTACTGGAGGAGAGGAATATTTGCATGTGGTAACATGGAATTAATTTCCTGGATTCCGAGGGCCTGATGTAAAGCCTGTTGACGTCAATAAGCTTTCCATTGACTTCAGTAGATATTGATTTGGATTCTAATCACCTAGAAAAGCTTTCAGGAAACATGTTTCCCCTTCATGGGACTTCATTTCACTGAAGAAGTGTGGAGGGAAGTTCAGTTGACTTGGATACTATGTATGAGAGACTTCCTTTAGCACTGGAATATGTAAACTTCTAGTTAATCCTGTTCTTTAAAAAAGTCATTCATTCTTTGAGATTTAATAATTACTATATGTAGACGTTATTGGTTACAAGTGCCTTCTTTCCACACTGTAGGTCCAATTTCTTCATAAATCTTTGTTAAAACAACAAGAAGAACACACCAGGATAGCTTTGTTGGAACAACAGGTACCAAATTACATTCTAAAGTTCTGGTTGATTTAGTAAGTCATATTAATGCATGCGACTCTTAAAATCCTTACATTTGATTATGCACATAAGGTTTTTTAAAATATGACATCCTCAAAGTGTAGGTTAAGAACTGGTAGTTGATGGCTGATAAAAGCAGCAATTCATTCATATTCAATCATTGGAGCTTTCTCAATATAATGCACGTGAGAACAAAGTTCAGATATAAATGTGAGATTTGCCTGACAGTAGGCTGCAAAAATTCTATATGAATTTTTAGTTGCCCAGTTAACCCTTGTCAAAGTATTGTTGTGGTAGATTTTCCCACATGTAGCAAAGTAATCTTTGCCTTTCATATTATTGCTGTATTCTGTAGTACATTATTGGTGGTAATTTCAGTCTAATTACAGGTTTACTGATTACATGCAGGCTTTGGATAAAATCACTTTTGCTTTAAAGCTATTCTGAAATCATATGGACACTTCCTTACAATCTTAAATCTATGCTGTGTTATAAATAAACTCTATTTCTATAGACAACCTCTCCTTCCAACCGCTTTAAAGAAATCGGCTCTTGTTCTGACTGTTCACATCACTGAATTATTTTGTCGGAGCAAATTTGTAACAAGGAAAGGAACTAGAGAAATTGAATACTGTAATTTAAGCAGATGCTACCAGGTCTATGTAATTAATAGTCAAATATAAACATGTGAACTATAATATGCCAATTAAAATGAAAATCTAATATTCTATCTTTAAAACATCAATTAACTTCAACACTCTCTAAGAACAGACAAACTAAAATGTGTTCTTTTCCCAACAAAACACTGATCTCAATAGTTCTGTTCCTTGTATTTCCCTGCAGTCTTCTTGCCCTCTAAACTTTCCAACTTATTTTTTTAATTCATATCTTTAAAGATACTAGTGTGTGTGTGTGTGTGTGTGTGTGTGTGTGTGTATAAAATTAATATGCGCACCCATGTACTGTTTAGAAAATGGACAGTGTAGTGTTGGGACCCAAGTTGAACAGATCAGCAATGTCAAGTTTGCAGTATGGATGTCTTTCAACATTGTCTTTGTTTCACTTTGAGAAGAATGTTGAGGTGGCAGTTGTTTCTATTTTCTAACCAAAGGTTGTGCCATATGGTTTTCCGTAGTATGTTCATAGTCAAACACTTAAGACTTCAGAATCTCTTCCTATGGACACATTGATTTATAGCACTGTTTAAAGAGAAACTGCACCATTTATACTGTTGTAATTTTGTGCAGCAACTCAAACATTAGTCCTAAAATATAGATGAAATGTATTCAACCCCTAACATTTAACAAAATGAAAATCATCCAACCAATCAAAACAAATGTGTGTGGGGGGAAAAAACCCTGGAGTGAACTCCTGGCCCATTGGAATCTATGCTTCTACCACTGAATTTAGTGGAAACGGGCTTGCTCCCCAAGTTTTAGATCAGTGGTTCTCAAACTTTTGTATTGGTGACCCCTTTCACATAGCAAGTCTGAGTGTGACTCCCCCTTATAAATTAAAAACATGTTTTTATATATTTTACACCATTATAAATGCTGGAGGCAAAGCACGGTTTGGGGTGGAGACTGACAGCTCGCAATCCCCATGTAATAGCTTCATGACCCCCTGAGGGGTCCCAACCCCCAGTTTGAGAACCCCTGTTTTAGATGATGGTATTGAAAGGAGACAATGACTTTTTTGTAATGAGGCGCAGACTCACTCAGCGGCACCGCCTGCTGGCTGTCTGGGAATTAACTCTTTTTACCAGCTCCGGAGCGCCGTCTGCCAGTGTCCCTCCCGGACCCCGGTGCCCTTTTACCTGGGGTGCTGCCCCTCCAGGCAATACCTCATAGATCTGGGTCTCCCCTCCGCAGGGAACCTCCGACCCTCTATCCCCACCTTGCCTCAGCCTATGGGTTACTGCCAGTCACCATCTAGCCCCCCTTCACTGGAGCCAACTGCAGTCTGTATAAGCCAGTCATCATAGCCAAGGGGGGGTTGGACCTGCTGCCTCTGCCTACCCTTGGGCTGCCCAAGTACCCTGTCTTAGGCTATCTGCCAGACCTGCAGCTTTTCCAGTCTGGAGCCTCCCAGCTCCTCTGGCCTTCCCCAGCCCTGCTTCACCTCAGGTAGCCTGGTACGCTCCCCAGTAGCCAGGCCCATCTCCCTCCACAGCTAGAGGAGACTCTGTGTGCTCCTGGCCCATTGCCCTCTTATAAGGGCCAGCTGGGCCCTGATTAAACCAGCCATGGCCTGATTGGGGTGTGGCCCCCAGCTGAGGCTGCTTCTCCCAATCAGCCCTGCTTTTCCTTCCCTGCCAAAGCCCTCTCCCCGGGCTCTTTTAAGGCAGGAGCAGGTGACCACCCCGCTACAGTCTTAAAAATGCTAAGACTTATTTTACATTCTTGTCTTATGTCCTGATGGAAAACTGTTTCGTTCCCAAAGGGTAACAGCAGCTTTCAGCTATTTACTATCTAATGACCACACAAAAATTAGTAACTGGGGGCAGAGTAAACATAGCTGCTTGTTGAGAATGTTATGCCTGAGGGAGTAACCGGTACACTAAGAGGATGATTGATGTTTGTGGAACGTGGGAAACTAGAATCAAAGGTCAGGATGCCCGTTCTGGATACAGCTCTCCTTTTGATGGAACCTTAGAATAATATTTTTATCTTAGTACTCACTGTTTTCTAACATCATTTAGCATATTGACCCCATTTACTAGTGGTTAGATTAAATTCTGTCCACATTCCTTAATGTTTGTAGAAGATGCTTTTTGTCAGCTAATGGCCTATTGTTCTTGTATCTTCTATATTTATATTGTGTTTTGATTTTTTTGACCTCTATAAATCTTCAGTGGCCTTGTAACAAGTCTATCTGTTACCGGATAGTATCTTGTGAAACTCCTTAGTCTTGTGTCTCCTTAAAATTCTATATATTTTAAAGGAAAGCATGTTCACAATATGCAAGCGCAGATGTCATTCGTATTAAGAGGAGTTGTACATGTGCAATGCATAAAGCCAATGGCCTGATGCTGCCCCTGAGACGTGGGATACCTCTCCCACCCACATTGCCATGTTGTCACACTGTAGTCTGCAGCCACACGGTGACTAATGCCATTTTCAGCCTCTTTAGAGCAAAGTGTTGCAGCTTAAAATTTAATAGATTAATGTGCAACCACAGTCAAAAATTGAAACTTACCTCCAATAGTAATTCTTATTCTGTAGTTCTAGCTCTGTAACTTCTCATTTTTTCTCATTGGATTTACCAGATCCAAATGTGTACTACAGATTTTGAGAATGAAAAGCTTGATCGCCAGAACTTGCAGCATCAGTTGAATAAAGTTCTTAAGGAGCTACGCAAGGCAAGGGAGCAAATAACACGACTGGAGCCCTTGGTGAGTGCTGAATGACTTACAACTGAATTCAAGCAGTCTGCCTTTACCAGAGGTCTTATTTGTGTACATATGCATGGAACTCCTATAAGTGATGGAGCTGCTTGCACTCATCAGTGAGAGATAAACCCCAAAGCCTGTAGATCACTCAATAGAAAAACTGAGAAGTAGGTAAGAGTAACTTAGTAAACCCCAGGCTACATGATTCTCCTGAAGTGCTCCTTCCCCAATAGTGTGTCCTAGACTAGAATTTTTTTTGAAACTGCTTATTGGTCATGGTTTAGTGCACACTTCTCTTCATTAGGTTCGTTCAGTTAGTTTAGATCACTTACCTGTACACTGTCTCCCTTAGCTGGCTACTGCTCCCTCTAATGCAGTTACTACAGTAGTGGGTGGCTGTGTAACCCTAAGGTAAATAGCAATATGTGTTGTGTCATTTGTCAGACTGATCTGTTCTTCATTTTGCCACACCCAGCTCCAAAAGCCACTTGAGCAAGAGGAATGGAAGGATGGCACTAGCACTGCAGTAGTTTTATCTTAAGCCAGTTTAAGAGACTAATACCATGGCCTCAGCAGTCATGCAAAAGACTGGTGCTGCAGGCAAATGGCACTAGAATAAAAACGTTTGTTTTCCTCAAAGGTGCTCACTCCTTCATTCCCAACCCCATTGTAAAATGGTAGAACAGAACACTTCACAAGAAAGGGTAAAAAACCACAATATTTACACTCTGCGGTATCTTATCCTGAATGCTGTATTTCTTCCATGCTCCTTCAGGCCACACTCTTGTTGTCTCAGTTAAAGCAATAGGCCTTGCCCTAAGAACAGCAGTTAGCTGTATACCCGTTGGTGGGTGGGGAAGCACTATTCATGTCTTTGGTACAATGCATCCGATGAAGTGAGCTGTAGCTCACGAAAGCTTATGCTCTAATAAATTTGTTAGTCTCTAAGGTGCCACAAGTACTCCTTTTCTTTTTGGTACCCCTGTGCCCCTCAGCTTTAACAGGAACAGTGGTCACTTCTGATACACATTGTGGAGAATGGAATTGCTGCCAGGGAAGCTAGTGTTCTGTGTACCTAGAGCAGTAGTACTGCTAGATGCAGGGCAGCAGACTACTAGCCAGCCTGAGACTTGCTCATTACAGAATATTGGGCTGCCATATTCCTGCAGCCTTGCACTTCAATGTAAATGTAGTTTGAAAGCCAGCGGCAATTCATGTGCTGGAAGCTCTTCAGAACAAGGTACTAATAGTTCAGCCATACTCTTTCATTGTGCTCAGCTTTTCTTGTTTCCCCTCAAAATTGATGTACACAATAATTTACAGGGACAAACTTTAAACCTAGTCAGGTTCAAAAAGAGTTAAAATAAATGTTAGGAACTACAATTGGACCGAGAGCCGATTAGCAATATTTGTGTTTGTACAGCTAATTGCATTGCTATTTTTAAATGTTCTCTCCCCAAATGCTGTGAGTGTGCAGGGCTTCACCTATTGGATACAACTGTGCTGTCAAATGCACCCTGTATAGTACAATTTAGGCTGCCAATTTTATGTGACAATAATGGCTTCAATTGAAAACTTTTTTTTTTCAGAAACTCCAAGAATTTGGACGTACAGAACCATCAAATGGTTTGCAAGCAGCATTTGAAGATATGTTGACAATAAAAGACAAAAATCCCTCACTGAAACGTTCAAATCTACTTGATGAAAGCTTCCTTGAGTGTCCCAAATGTAAAGTACAGTATCCAACAAGCCAGCATAGAGAGTTACTAGCTCATATTGATTTCTGTGCAGATTAAGCTCCAAATGGAATTGCCATATGTATACTGCATTTTAAATGCAGCCAGGATTCTATCCTACAGAAGGAAATAATGGCTTTTTAACTCCTTTTCTTTTTTTAAGGTTGTATAAAAGACTAGCACGTCAGTTTTATAGTCCAATTTAACAAGAATGGAAAATTATTGTAATTTATCTGGCTTTGTATAAATATTTCACTCAGCATTTTTATGAAGAGTTATCTGGAACCACAAGTTCAGTGAATGAGAATTTATCAGAAATAGGAATATTTTAAAATTGTAAACTACTGACTTTGTTTTTGCACTATTAAAGCTATGTATTGGGGCCAGTAGAAATGACAGCGAACTCTCTGAAACCTCCCATAAACTGTCTTCCTCTGTTTTCCCATACGCAACTACCTTGCTCCAAATAAACAGGTCTCAAAATGAAGAGTGACATACTTCAAGAGCCTCACAGCTAGAATTGCCATAATTGAGAGTGGCTATATAAATTTGGTTTTGGCCCTAATACAATAATTGCGTTCCACTAGAGAATAGGTTCAACATCTTGATACTGTAAATTGTTTTGCAAAAGGCGTTAAGATGTTTTTTCCTACTCGTGGGTGGTGTTTTCAATGTGCATCTTACTCAGCATTGTATCAAACAATCTGGCTTGAGCTAGGGCTGTTATGGAAATGGTGGTCTGTGAGCAAACTCTACTCAAACCAATATTAAATGTGGAAAACAAATTTCTTCCCAGAAAATATTAGTCTACTGAAAAATAGGAAGCCCCAGTTTGAGAGCAACCAGGCACCTTTTTAGAAGCTGAAATGTCAGTTTATTATGTTGACGCACACTCCTGTTTGCACTTCTATATCCTACTGCTTAAAGTTGGGAAATGTAACTTACCTGTGTTACTTCCATGGCGGGTTTTAAGAGTCCCTATTTTGCAAATGGAATATTAATAAAATGCATTGGATTTCTCATTCTGAAGTCACTGTACTTTTTTTTTTTTAAATAATAAGGAAAACTAATAAAGGCTTGCACTGGTAAGTAATACTGTGACAAATTTTGCCCTTTGCAAAACTCTCTATTTTAGAGTTTTGCTCTATTTGAACCTGCGATGGAGTCTTCTAGATATGTAATTAGAACTGTCTACCTAATAGTGCTTAAATACTAGATTCATCTTGAACTTTCATAGGATTGGTTTTATCTCGACAGTGGGGTTTTTTTTTTTTATAAAAAGGTTAACTTCTTACCACATACCTATGTGTGCCTAGGAACATAGGAATTGCCATAATGGATGAAATGCCATGGTCCATCTTGTCCAATATCCTGTCTCTGACAGTGGCCAGTATCAGATACTTTGGAGCTGGTGCAAGAATCCCATAGTAGGAAGATGTGGGATAATCTACCCCAATGATGGTCTCATCCTAATGGTTAGAGATATGTCTTAAATCTTGACGATTCAGGGGTTTTGTACTTTCCAAAACTTGGTTTGCATTTACTATTATAATGATTGATGATACCTTTATCCATCCCTTTGAATCTTACCAAGTTCTTGATCTTTTTGATGTTCTGTGGCTTAGTTCTACAGTCCAATTACACATTGAGTGAAAAAGTATTTTCTCATAGATACTGAATTTATTAACTTTCAATGTCTCTGAATTGTCACCTTGTTTGTGTGATGAGACGGGGAGAACAGAAGCTCCCAGTCTCCCTTCTCCATCATTTGTTATTTTACATACTTGTATCGTGTCTCCTTTCTAAGGCAAACAATACCAATCAAAAAGAAAAGGAATACTTGTGGCACCTTAGAGGCTAACAAATTTATTAGAGCATAAGCTTTCATGAGCTACAGCTCACTTCATCGGATGCATTTGGTGGAAAAAACAGAGGAGAGATTTATATACACACACACAGAGAACATGAAACAATGGGTTTATCATACACACTGTAAGGAGAGTGATCACTTAAGATAAGCCATCACCAGCAGCGGGGGGGGGGGGGGGGGGGGGGGAGAAAGGAGGAAAACCTTTCATGATGACAAGCAAGGTAGGCTAATTCCAGCAGTTAACAAGAATATCAGAGGAACAGTGGGGGGTGGGGTGGGAGGGAGAAATACCATGGGGAAATAGTTTTACTTTGTGTAATGACTCATCCATTCCCAGTCTCTATTCAAGCCTAAGTTAATTGTATCCAGTTTGCAAATTAATTCCAATTCAGCAGTCTCTCGTTGGAGTCTGTTTTTGAAGCTTTTTTGTTGAAGGATAGCCACTCTCAGGTCTGTGATCGAGTGACCAGAGAGATTGAAGTGTTCTCCAACTGGTTTTTGAGTGTTATAATTCTTGACGTCTGATTTGTGTCCATTCATTCTTTTACGTAGAGACTGTCCAGTTTGGCCAATGTACATGGCAGAGGGGCGTTGCTGGCACATGATGGCATAGATCACATTGGTAGATGCGCAGGTGAACAAGCCTCTGATAGTGTGGCTGATGTGATTAGGCCCTAACATTCAAAAACCAGTTGGAGAACACTTCAATCTCTCTGGTCACTCGATTACAGACCTAAGAGAAAAGTGAGCTGTAGCTCACGAAAGCTTATGCTCTAATAAATTTGTTAGTCTAAGGTGCCACAAGTATTCCTTTTCTTTTTGTGAATACAGACTAACACGGCTGCTACTCTGAATCCCAATCAGTCTCCTTCGTGAGTTTTTTCCATGCCCCTAATTGATTGATTGCCCTTCTCTGAACCCCTTTTATTTCTATAATATCCTTTTTGAAATGGAGTGACCAGAACTGCACTCAGTATTCCAGGTGAGTGCTTACAATCAATTTATATAATAGCATAAATAGTATTTTCCACATTATTCTCCACTCCATTCCTTATGCATCCTAACATCCAGCTTGCTTTTTTGACTACAGCTGATCATTGAGCAGAAGTCTTCATCAAGTTGTCCTGAGGCCCAGCAGTTCATTTTCCCTCCATCCCCGATTCTGTCAATATTTCATCTATCAATATTGAGCTTCATCTGTCATCATGCTGCCCATTCACCTACTTTGGTTAAGTCCCTCTGAAGCAGAGGTAGGTGAATAATGGGGTGTTCAATTCACTGGCTATTTTGAAAAATTTTTTAAGTGTTTTGGGTCAAACTGAAAATGACATTTTTCAGTAAATCAGCTCAGAATTTGAGTGAAAACTAATCCAGCTGTTTCAGCAGTGTTGAAATGAAACATTTTGTTTTGCGTTTTCACAAAAACAAAGGAAACACGATTCACAAAATGAAGGTGTGGGGAGGGAGGTAATGCTTCCTTTATAAGCTTTAATCTAATGGTTAGAGCATTCACCTGGGATGTGGAAGATCTTGGTCATTTCCCCTTCCCCACCGTGTAACAGGAATTTGCATTTGGGTCTGTCTCCTCCACTGCAGGAGAGTACCTATGGGATATTCTGGCATGAATATTGTGGTTTGCCTCACTCTCCTCCTTGAAGCTCTTCCGCTTTTTATAACTGATTAGTCATTGGAGCAGGAACTTGAACTTGGATCTGTTATATCCTGGGTAAGTGGTGTACCTACCAGGCTATAGGGTCATTCTCGCACTTGTTCCCTGTCCCAATGACTACATTGTCATTCAGAATAGGTGAGAACAGATTTTTCTTTAATGAAATAATTGCGTAGCAACCCTTCAGTTACAGCTATTTTCAAATACCAAGATCATTATCCTATAAAAACCACCATTTCAACTCATAACCATCTGTTTGCTCATGCAAGTCCATCTTTGAATTCCGTGTTCTTATCTGTCTGTTTGCTAAAACCTCCTTTAGTCTATTGCCTAGTTCTTTTATTTGCCGTGTGCAAATAAGACTTTTGTAAATGTCTTCATGCAAGGAATGCAATAAACAATCTATTCACAACTATTCAATTAAAATCCAGTAAGAAGGCACATTGTTTAACTATACGCGTGAGAAAGACTATCAAGTTGAAGCACACATATTTAGAGTTGGTCACGCATCACCACTCACCTGAAAAGAATCATGGAAACAAAGAACACAATGCCTTCAAGGAATCTATGGAGAACAGATTCTCCCTCTAAAGTGTAGCAGAGAAGGGACAGAGGCTTACTGTAAATATAACAGAGCTGATGTAAAAAGCATTTTAATATTGACCTGTCACATGATGTAAACTGGCTTGCACTGTCACATCCTGTTTTGATACAACTCAAAGAGCTTTCAAATCGATAGAGCCAGTTTGGATTGAACAAAATTAAAGACTGTGGTAACAAGCTACTATGTGATCACATTCTTACACTTGAGATTTTTACCTTATTCAGAGTTATGGTTCCACACCCACTAACCTAGAGTTCTTGATTTCAAAAGGGCTAACTTTAAATAATTAAGGGAATTAGTTAGGAAAGTGGATTGGACTGAAGAATTCAAGGATCTGAATGTGGACGAGGCTTAGTTTCTGTAACTCTGACAAAGTAATTCTATCTGAAGCTTGTATCCCAAGCAAGGGGAAAATTCATAGGGAAGAGTTTCAGACCAAGCTGGATGAGCAAGCATCTCAGACAGGTTATTAAGAGAATGCAGAAAGCCTACAAGGAATGGAAAATGGGACGGATCAGCAAGGAAAGCTACCTCTTGGAGGTCAGAAAGTGTAGGAATAAAGTGAGACTTGCCAAAAGCCAAACAGAGTTGGAGCTTGCAAAAGGGAATTAAAACCAATAGTAAAAGGTTCTATAGCCATATAACTAAGAACAAAACAAGGAAAGAAGAAGTGGGACTGCTAAACAGTGAGGATGGGGTGGAGATTAAAGATCATCTCAGGTGCCCCAACACCTAAACAAACACTTTGCCTCAGTTTTTAATGAGGCTAATATCCCCCACAGATTTCTTTGTTTCCCTGCAGAAAAATGACTAACATGGAAGCAAAGGGAAACCACAAAAGCGGTCATGTGACCCTCCCCAACCGTATGTTTTGGGTTCCCAGGGCAGCTGGCAGAGAGGAAAACCACTGTGGGGAGGGGGCAGGACGGGGGTAAGACATGGCTGGTGCCTCCTACCCTGCACCAGGCTCAGCTGCTAGTCCCGGCTGGGCTGGGTAGGATGGCATTCCTCTTCCCTGTATGGCATCCAGGGCCGGGTCAGACCCACCCCCAGATTTCTCCCCCAGCTTTGCAAACCCCTCTCCCTCTGCGTTTCCTGCATCCATTGCTCCTCAGCTACAAGGGGAGGGGTCACTATACAGGGAGCTGCTCCCCCATCCGTCCAGACCCCCTCATACCCAGACCCTCTTGACAAGCCTCACCCACCCCCCCCCGCACCCAGAACACCTCCTCCCACAACAAACTCCATTGCCTGTGCACCTAGACCACCCTGACGAGCCACCCGCACCCAGATCCCCACCCTACCCAGCCCCAACCAGCTGCACCTGGATCCCCACTGAGCCCCAGTCCTCCAGCATCTGGACACCTCTACTGGGCCCCCCCATGCCCAGACTCCCTCTGGCTGAGCTCTATTCCTGCCCCACTCAGACCCCCCCTGCTGAGCCCTAACCATATTCACCTGGATCCCCCTGCAAAGTCCCATTATCGTTGCACCCAGCACCTCCCAACAAGCCCCGTGCATCCAGATCCCCTGCCACACCCAGATCCCCCACTGCTTACCTGCACCCAGATTGCCCCATACCTCTCAACCCCCACCTGGATTCCCCCCATGCTAAGCCCCTCCACACTTGAATCCTGCCTTGCTGAGCCTGCCTGCCCACACTAGTGCACCTGGCATGCAAGGGCAGGGCTCAGGGGTGTTTCTGGGGCAGGCCTGGTCCTTAGGCGGTGTCAGGGTTGGGTGCAGCCTCACTGCTGAATTCATGTCCCAGGTGGAGGGGGAGCTGCATAGTGATCGCCCACCTCTGCAGCCAGAGGCCTGTGCTCCCTAAGGCCGTGCTGGAGCCTCCACATTTATTTGACAAAATTTGCAGAATTTTAAAATATTGTGTGCAGAATTTTTTATTTTTTGGCACAGAATGCCCTCAGGAGAAATAATATGTATATAAAATGTGTACTGTACACAGCATATATATTTCACTAAAATAATATTACCAACAAAAACCAGGGGTAGTCATAGGTAACAAACCCATCATTCTACACTATCCCATCCCTCCTGGCTATTTTGAATCATATATGAATGTGATCATTTCACCATATGCAAAATTAGCAGTGACGGCACCTGGAGGCAGTACGGCAGTTTATTTTGTCTTGCTCTACAGCTGCAAACTGGCTGATGTCAGCCAGTGATGACGTGAACTCACGTAGCTACCCTGATGCCAAACTCCTAGTCTGGACAGGCAAAGCCACTTTGAGCAGTAATTTCCACTAGTGTAGCTTAGCCCTGCTTGAAAATGGAATAAAGGGCACAGGTACGCACAGCTGAACTGAACAGCAACTCTCCAGGTCACATAAATCCATATTCCCAGGAGCTAGGGGCTCTTCCAGACCCTATAAACTCCAATGGATGAGTGAGCTTTCTAATTAAGAAGTCACTAATCACAATCAGTAACCACAAGATCAAATGGAACAAGGCATGAGTTCAAGCTCAGAGGTGAGTGTCACATTTGGAGTTCTGAAGCCAAACAGATCGTGAGATGTGGTAAGCATATATCAAACTCCCAGAACTCAGAAATGGCAGGGTGAGTCACTTCAAAGGGCCACAGACTAAGTTGTTGTGAGCTTTTCTTCTCTATCCCAAATATCCCAACCTCCAAGAATTGCCAACCCTCCCTGTGCCCCCACCTACCCCAAAAGCACCATCCTTTCACCCATATACTCCTTTTAGGACCCCTAGCAAGCTACAACCCACATAGCCTCACTCATGCATGGCTTCTGATCCCACTGCTCCATGCAAAAGCTGCTCACAGTTACCAGACAGAAGTAGTTTAAAGGGCTCCTCCCCCGAACTCAGCAATGTGGGCCCTTGCTACACCTCCCCACCCTGATACCACCATTTGGAATGGTGATGGCAGGTGTCTCTTCCCTCCCTTCTCAAAGAGGCAGGGGCATGGAGCTCCCATTCCACTACAGCAGTGGCAGCAAGTAACACTTTCCACAGCAGGGGAGAAGGGCCTCCTGTACTTACCCCAGCAGTCAAGGGATATCTACTTGGGTTGTTAACCAGGCATCCAGCACTCTTCTCCTGCCACAAACACACAGCCATGTACTGAGGCAGTGTTGGCAGGGCCACCTACAGAGATGCTTTAGGCAGGGAGCAGGGCCAATGGGTTGCCTCATGGAGTCCTGTGCAAAGAAGCAGCTGTGCCAGCATGCACCACACCAGCAGCAAAACTGTCCTTTTTTTGGTCCATTCCTAATCACAGCAGCTGTATCCTCAATCAGTGGTTCTCAACCAGGGGTACATGTACCCCTGGGGGTACATCAACGCATCTAGATATTTGCCTAGTTTGACAACAGGCTACATAAAAAGCACTAGCAAAGTCAGTACAAACTAAAATTTCCTAGACAATGATGTGACAAGAAGTTGATATAAAGGAAATGTTTAAACCTGCAATACCAATGAATTACTGGGAGCAAATTGAGCCTCCATTGCTGTCTGAGGCCTTATCTACAGGAAAGGTAGGTTTTTTCCTGGTACGTAATTTTTTTCCTGCTATAAGTATAGAGGTATAACTCAACTGAAAAAAATATCCACACTGCTTTGTCTAAAGACTCTACTTCCCTTACAAATCATAGCAAACACACAGCACTGCACTTTTTTTAAATAAATGCACAGCATTCATCAGCCTCTAGATTCAGTGCAGTATGGTTGTTTATTGTGGGCTACCTAGTGGATGTCTAGGACTTGGGCTGGGGGAGGGTATCAAACTTCCATGAGTCCTGCCACTGGATCCCATAATTAGTCTGGTTTTCACAAGCCAGCACAATTTTCAAATTGTTTCAGTTTCAAATAAATTGTCAGACTGACGTCAGACAGCAGATTGGGATCTGTGCTGAACCCTGCCATCCTAACCATCATGAATTCAAACAGGGTGCTCCACATGTATCAGCAATGGCTTTGGAGGAGATGGAAGATCACCACCATGACACTGCATAAACATTGCTAAAGGAGCAGAATGATGAATCCCGGTGGTTACGGCTGCCTGACATTTTCCTGGACCACTTTCACTCAGGGGAACATCACTTCTGGGCCCAGCCAGCCAGGACTGATTGGTGGGACGGTAGTGTTGCAGACCGGTGTCACTTGCAGTGGCTTCAGTACTTCAGGAAGAAGAAGGCCATTTTCCTGGCACAGAGCTGCAGTGCCAGAGCACCAATTGAGAGGCCCTCTGTGGACATCACCATCTGGAAGATGCCAAATACACCTCAGCTGTCTAAGTGAAGTTCCTCCTGGTCAGAGACTGTTCCTGCCTTTGTGGTTTCTGAAGGCATATCTGTCTCATCATGAGCCATGACCAAACTATCCAACATGAACCAGGGTTCTGTGATGGCCTCTCAGGCAAAAATCCAATCTAGCTCCTCATAGTAAGTATATGTACTGGGAGCTTTGCCAAAGGTCTTGGACAGCTTTGTAATTCTGCTGCCTGCAGCTACTTTGCTTTGCCCTGGCACTGGCATGTGTCCCAGGAGTATGCCTTCTTCTACATTTGCTCCTCTAACCACTGATCGAGCTTGGCATTCCAGTGACTATTGGAAAGAGAAACATGAACCTGCTCTTCTCCCCAGAGTGCAAGAACATCCAAGATCTCCTGACATAATCACATAGAAGCATGGAACATGCTAATGCTAATGGACTTGGTGTTTGTGAACTTACTACATGCTGGAGATGTGCTTGGCTATGTGCCAGCATTTAAACAGGAGTTGGACGGGGGGGGGACATCTGGTCAAGGTAATCCCAGAGTAATGGAGGGTATCACCAGACAGCCCAATCCAGATGTGAAGCAATGCACTGTGGGACAGCAGTGGAGGACTATCTAAAGCAGTATAGTTAATTCAAAATGGAGTTGCATCCAAACAAACCTTACAGCTGTTACTTACTCCTTACAGCAGCAACCTTACTCCTTCCAAAATAGTTATGTCACTGCCAAAGCATATTACTTATTGCAGAATAAGATGAAGGATAAAAAGGCAAAAAATATCATTTGTGTGGGGACACAAGACAATTTATGTTAAAAACAAAAAACCTAAAGCAGCACAGAAAAAAAAGTGCTTTTATGTAGACGAGGTTTGAACGAGCTTGAACGAGCATTTTGTCATGATGAAGAGTCAACATCCCTAATTTTATGATCTCAGAGAACTTAGCAAACATTAAGCAGCACAGCACACCTATTAAGTTGATAAGTACTATTTACCCATTGTGATAGAGGTGGATAACTGGATAACTTCCCACAGTCCCAAACAATCAAGCTCTGCAATAGATGTTGTAACCAAAACAAGGGTCTTTGCTGGGTCAGGTGCGCCCAACAAAACAAGCACTGTGCAGTGCAACAGGTCCCTCCTTCCGGGAACAGTCTTTCTCTAGAGAAGTAAATAAATTGAGCTATCCCTTTGTTCAATTAAACTCTTCCTGGTTGTCAGGAGATCATAAAACAGTCCTTGGCTTCTCATGTAAACATAGCCAAATCCCTGGCAGACAGAGAGAGACGTAAGAAAGAATCAGACCCTTTGTTCAGGAATAAAACAAAGGCTTTCTTGCCCAGAAGCTATCTAAGGTCATGTGGACCACATGTATTTTTTACCAAGAACCAAGTGGACTCCTTACTGACTCAAGGCTTCAACCATTTCCAGGCAGAGAAGAGTTTACTTTCTCCAGGAAAAAGCACATAGCTGGACCCTACCTCCTTTTCCCAAGTGCTTGGGTAGTTTCTGCAAGCTAGAACGTGTGCTCTTCCCTATTCTCCAGGTATTCTGTTACCTACTTCCTGTCATGGCCAGATGAGGTACATGGAGTTCATAACATCTGAATTGTTATTGTGGGCAATAGCATAGGTATTGGGTTGACCTCAGCTAGCTCCTTTGGATATGTCTACTCAGCAATTAAACATCTGTGGTCAGCTGACTTGGGCTTATGGGGCTTAGGCTGCAGGACTGTAAAACTGCTGTGCAGACATTCAGGATTCTGAGCTCTGGGATGCTGTGAGAAGGGAGGATTACAGAGCCCAGGCTCCAGCCAGAGCCTGAATGTCTACACAGCAATTTTTAGTCCTGCAGCTTGAGTCCCATGAGCCCCAGTTAGGTGACCAGGCCAGATGCAGTCATGCTACGGGTCTTTTATTCCAGTGTAGGGAGCCAGATTAACCTTTTGTGGGCCTGGCGCCAAATAAATTTGTGGGCCCCCCGGGGGCAATGGATCACGGTGCGGGGAGATCAGTCCCCAGAGTGAGGGGCAATGGGGCATGGCATGTCAGGGGTGGCCCTGCTCCGCCCAGTCCAGTGCACTTCCCCACAACTACACAGCACCTCACTCAGACCCCCCCACCACAGCCCAGCACCTCAACACACATAGACCTTCCCCACTGCCCCCCAAAGACCCCTCCTACTGCCTAGCATGCCAAAACACACAAACCTCCCCTACTGCCCCACAACCTGACAGCCCAGCACCCCCTCTTAGACCCTCCTCCCCCAGAAACCCACTCCCCCACACCCTGGCCACACTCACCGGCCCTGCTGGGAGGTGACTATGTCTGCCAGGCTGAACTGGCAGTGTGGCCAGGGCCAGTCCAGTGCCGGGACGAGGAATTGCTCTAGTCTCTCGGGAGTGGTGTGATCACCAGGCCAAGGTCTGCTCCTGCCCTGGCCAGGCTCCCTCAGGACTCACTTGCCTGGAGGTAAGGTGACCATATGTCCCATTTTGGCCAGAGCCAGGACAGTCCCCTTTTTAAGCTCTGTCCCAGCTGTCCCAACTTTTTTTTTGACAAAAACAGGCATTTGTCCTGTTTGCTCTGATCAGTTGGCAAGAGCAAACGAACAAATGCCCAGTTTACCAAAAAAGTCAGGTGCACCACCTTAGTGGGGTGCGAAGGAATGTGGGTGGTGGGTGATGGTGATGTGAGATGCCAGGCAGCAGGGCTTGGGGGGTCAGCCCCAGCCCCTGGCAGCAGTGCGGGAAGGTCAGTGGGGGTGGGGGCAGCCCTAACCCCTGGCCGTGGCGCATGGAGGAGGAGGGGGTGATCCCCAGCCCTGGCAGCCATGCATGGAGCTCCAGGGGAAGGAGGGGTCAGTTCCAGCCTCTGGCAGCTTGGAGCTGGTGGGGCTCAGCAGCCCCCAACCAGGCAGCATGAGGCTCCAGCGCTCAGCCCCAGATGCAGGCAGCACAGGGCATCAAGCTGGGAAGGGTGGTCAGCCCCAGGTGGTGGTGGCTCTAGCAAGCCTTGCAGGGAGTGGGGGCGGCTCAGGTGAACCACTGGCTGTCACATTAGGAAGTATGGTCACCCTGGAGGGGCCCAGCCAAGCCCCCCTGCCACTGCCCTCCACACTAGCCAAGACTGGCCCAGCTTCCCCACTGGTCCCAGGCGGCTTGGCTCTGGGGTCGGAGGCAGCCGGAGCCCCCACAAGTGGCGGGCAGCAGAGACAGCCAGGAACTGGATTTGCAGTGGGGTCCATCCAGGGGGCAGAGACGCGAGTCAGCCTGCGAGCTAACAGGAGCAAATGGTGGGTGTGGGGCAGGGGACGGGGGTGGAGAAGAGCTAGCGTAGCCTCAGAGCGCAGCCAAAGTGAAGTGTGCCAGGCCGGGACCTCTTCGGAGCCTGGGCCTGGCACCATGGCATCACTGGTGCCATTGTAAACCCAGTACTGCCAGTGTAGACATACCCACAGAGGTTGAAAACTACCTGTGCCTTGTGTCTGTTAGCTATCATGATGTATAAGGCCTATCGGGTATTAGTTATTGCCATGTAAAAACACATTTTTTTTCTGCAGTGAAGACTGACCTCCTTTGATGTAGAGCATTTCCCCTAAACTAGCTCCTGAAGTAGAATATTGAGTCTGGGGCTCCTCCTTCCCCTCTTGCTGCCTCTAGATGGTAGATGTGCTCCTCACAGCCCATGAGTTATCACATCTGCCTTCTTCCCTATGGCAACTTTAACCGTACTGGGGCCTGGAGGTGCCAGGAGGAGAGAAGAGCTTGTAGTTAAGTGGCAATGAAGTGTTCCAAGGAAGCCTCCTTCTGCCCCCCTTCCTCAATCAGAGGTGCACCTCAACCATGCCCTCCTCACTACTATCAGTTCATCAAAAACAAAGGAAAGTCTCTGGCCAAAAGCTTCATTCACACTAAGTTAAGGTTGACTGGTAGTGCCTCAAACGCTTCTGGAATGTTGGTTTTAACCATAGTTAAACATCTGAAAACCAGGAAGTACAAAGTGTGACAAAGTTCCTCCTCTGCCTTGGTGGGTCCTGCGCTTATGGGCAGATTTGCTTGCCTCAGTGATTCATGGCAGCCCTCAGTTTGGCCAATTTTGCTAGTGGCTCAGACCTGCTGTTCACCCAGCTAACCTCATCACTGGCCAGCATGGGAAAAAGGAAGGAGAACAATCCCCCCAGTTTCTGTTGGTCCACCTAGTGGATCAGGGGACAGGGACCTTCCCCTCTGGTGGGACCCACAGTCCACGTCAACTCCTCCTGTATCCAATAGGGAGTTGGGAGGATGGGGGGAACCCGGGCCCGCTTCTACTCCGGGTTCTAGCCCAGGGCCTTGTGGCCTACAGCTGTCTAGAGCGCCTCCTGGAACAGCTGCGCAACAGCTACAAATTCCCTGGGCTACTTCCCCATGGCCTCCTCCCAACACCTTCTTTATCCTCACCACAGGATCTTCCTCCTGGTGTCTGATAATGCTTGTACTCCTCAGTCCTCCAGCAGTAATCCTCAATCTCAGCTCCTAGTGCCTCTTGCTCCCAGCTCTTCGCACGCACGCCACAAACTGAAGTGCGGTCCTTTTTAAACTCAGGTGCCCTGATTAGCCAGCCTGCCCTAATTGATTCTAGCAAGTTCCTTCTTGTTCTGGAACTGCCCCTGTTACCTTACACAGGGAAAATGGACCTGCTTAATCTGGGACTAATATATCTGCCTTCTAACACTCTCCTGTAGCCATCTGGCCTGATTCTGTCACAAAAGTTATGGACAAATTTAAACTTCTTAAAAACCAGGAAATACAGAGTTACAATGCACATCAGCCCAAATCTGCAACTTTAGCAACGCCTTGACAGATATCAGAGCACTCTATTCATCCAGAGGCTACAGAGCACTGTGGGGACACAGCACATGGGTACAGTATGAGAAACTGGCATATCATGTCCTCACTATGACAAAAATGCTATTTAGGACAGGCTTAGTGAATAACAGCTAGCTACATTTGGCCTACACTCAACCACTTCACCTACTCTGAACAACCAACCCAGGTGTTACCACCCACTTGACCCTTCTCTTAAAGATTTCCCCTGAACCTCACCTGCACTTACCTCTGCCTTGCAGTGCATATATGCTACCAGATTGTTACAGATCCCCACAGCAAGAATAGACTATGGTGCTCCCCTCCCTGCCCAACTGACATAACTCTATGCGAAAACGAGGGTCCATGATCTTTGTCACTGAAGTGTGAGCTGTGTCAATCTACTGCAAGTAATCCCTGCACCAATCAAGACATCTGTTCCTAACACAGTGAAGGGCAGTTGGAGAGCATGTGGCTGAGGTGTACTTTAACTCTCTAGTTCCAGGTTTACATATAGATGCAGTCAATGTTTTGGAAGTATATTAGGCATTGCTGGTCAATTTTAAATCTACATTAACAAATTTTTGGGGCAATAAATAGATCACTTAATTAAGGGGAGCTTAAATTACTTGCCAAAACTCACAGAGACAAACAGTGAGACCCTGAAAAGCTCTCCAAGAGCCTTCCCTTCCAGGCCGTTGCTCTAACCGCTAGACAAAAATCCTTTTGTTCGTATCCAAGAGCTCACTGCCTCTTTAGTATTCCCCAAAACACCTCATTATGCTGGACTCTCAGTTTTGGTGGTTAAATACCACCTAACTTTTCTTTGGGAGAAAAGACTTTTTTTTTTTCTGGAGCCATAGATTTCCTTTTGGCTTGTGTACCTGGGCAAAGCATTGATTATTTTCTTTGTACAAAATATTTTTCTTGCTCAGCTCCACTTTAGGCTTCCTGGCCATATGATGGAGTACTGAGACCAGTATTAATTTAGCTCTGGGGTATTTGGTAGGCGCATACCAACTAAATGAGAGCTCCTCCTTCACATCCAGTGACAAAGCTACCAGTGATCATCTTTCAAGAAGATTAAAAAAAAAATCTTGCCTTCTTTCCCATGGTAGTTCCAGAATTCTCAGGCTCTTTGCGCATACTTTTTTTCTCTTTTGCTCGTTCTTGACTGACAGCATCTTGTTTTTTCGTCAGTAATATTGCTGCAATTATGCAAATTGCAACTGCTGTTGCTCTTCTGTTCCTGTTTTATTTTCCAGTCTGGGTTTTCATTGTTTTCATCTTCACCCAGAACTGAACAAACAGGGCCTGCCCCAGTAGAGTTTGCCATAGACTTCACTGAGAAAAGAATTTGTGTTTAGCTTTATTACCATTTGCTACATGCCCTCCAATTTCCTACTGAAGTCATGTTCAATGTTTTATACCTCGCTTTGCATCATGCAGTCTGGCTGTTTGTGAACTCACTCCTAGCTACATACTATCTTATATTCAAAAGTGACATCCCTGCTACAGCTGAGGACAGTGCAGGGGACTGTGGGGCTTATTTGCTGGTTTCGCTAAAGGCCCAGTCCTGGGAAGTGCTGAAATCAATGGAAGTTGGAAGGGACTTGGTACATCTCATCTTTTAAGCATCTTGGGGATCAGGCCCCAATACCTATGTCCTGTACCCATGGTTTTGCCTAGGAAGAATCTCTCTTGGTATTATTAGGTAGTTTGCTGTGGTTATTCACAATATGATACACAGAATTCTTAAACCTAGCAAATGAGAGTACAGCAAAACCTGTGCTTCCGACTATTTGCCATCTGTAGTCACCTGTGTTGATGGCTGGCTGGTATCTGTGTTTGAAAGGTTTCCTAGTGCCTTCATTTAAGTTCATAATGCAGTAGGCAGCCACTTGCTTAAAGCATTTCCAGTCATTTGTAGATTTGTCCACTTCTGAGATTCAAAGATTTTAAAGCCAGCAGTGACCATTATGATCATCTAGTTTGACCTCCTGCATAATCTGGGGTGTAAATTTCACCCAGTAATTCCTGCACATAATCCAAAAACAGTTATGTAAATTGCCCCACAGTCACCCTTCTTAGTGAGCCAGAATAGATAATATTAGCAACTTGAAGAGCAGGGATTATTTTAATGTGAAGGACGTGAATTAAAATTGCTGTAATTTCTGCCCTGGAAGTGGGAAAGGCATTCGTTAGCGCACAAATGAAAGGTGACTATTTTGTCATACTTTATTAAGCATCCTGTTATAATGGCCAAAAATTCTGGATTCCCTTTTAATGCCATTAACAGATTTTGTTACAAGTATAACTCATCATATCCAATATTATATACAGGGAGTATTTACAAAGTCTTATTGAAATCAATGTGATTGATAAGTATCTCAGAGTACAGTAGAATGTATTTAATAGCCAAAGGCATCATAAAAAGCAGTAATGTTACATGCACATTGCTGCAAATGACACCTTGACTGTTTACAAAATCAACTCGTTGGGATATAGCCAAACTGATTCATCCAGAGGTGAATAAAATGACATAAAGCTGTTTCATACATACAGTACTTTGTGACAATATTTTGATAGCCTTTCCTGACTAGTCAAATCTCATTCTCTGTGTGTGTGTTGCTTTCAGAAATCGGATTGCCAAGAAAATCATTAGATAGGGTTGTTGTTGTTTTAACTACAAGTGGAATGGCCTCTTATTTTTCATTTTATTGTCCTAACTTGTCGTTATTTTGAGTTCCCTGATTCACGAAATAATGTAAGGAGGCATCAGGTTTGTTTAGCATCACTCCAAACTTAGCACCCGGTACTAATCGTCTGTGTTGTGTAACTTCTTCAGCTCTATGGCAGCAACGGAGAGTTAGCCCAAGAAACCCACAGACACGGAGGGAGACAACACGTGGTTTTAAAAGGCCAGCTATGGAGCAATGGTAAAATCCCCCCTTTTGATCGTAAAATCGGCCCGCTTCTTCTGGGCTATCAACAGGAGCTCGCAGAGACCCGTGTTAGGCCAGTTCCTCAAACCAAAGGGGCAGGCTGAGAGACAGGGAAATGCCCTCTCTCAGCTGAACGCAAAGCCGGGCTACATTGCTGGCGGGGTTGCTCGGCGGCTCCTCTGCGGCGCGCGCTGCTGGGGTTCCCCCAGCCCCGAGGCTGGAGGCAGGCGCTGGGCACTGCAGATTCAATCCAAGGGCTGTGGCTCTCTGTACTGCGGCCGGCGTAGGGCTAGGAGGCTGTCAAGACTTTCATTGGGAGAGTCGGCTGCCCTGAGCCCAGCCTGCGAGGGCACGTTCACAGCCCGACGGGGGAGAGGGGGGGAGGGGTTTGCCAGCCACTTCCCCGCGGCTCTCCCGGGCGCTCAGGGGCTTGCCCAGGGCCCCGGCGGGCATCCGACACCCGGCGGGGAAGGTGGGGCCAGCGCCCTGCGCCGGGACACTCGCCGCCGTTCCCGCCAAGAACGCGAGAGCCGCTGCCCGGCGGGCCCTGCGCCGCTCGCCCCGTGGGAAATGCCCCCCGCCCGGGACGCCGGTAGTTGCAAAGCACAGCCACGCCCTCGCCTTTGTGCAGCGGGGCGCGCTGTGTATTTACCGTCCTCGCCTGCCACTTCCTTGTTCCCCCAGGGAGCCAGGTGCCGTAAGCCAGCCCGCGGGCACCGCACCTGGCCCCGCGGATGTCAGAGGAAGAGGAGGAGATGCCGCCGCTGGCCGCCCATTCCCCGTGCCCACAGCCCCCATAGGCCAGCCTGAGCTGCCACCCCGCCGCGCCGCTTGGCCCCTGGCTTCCCTGGCTCTGATGGTGCGTGATGCCCTCGGTGCCAGCCAGATGCCAGGCGCCTGCGTGACTCCCCAAGGGAACTGCACCTGTTTCCCGTTCTTCTCCGACTTCAAGGGCCGCAGCAGGGTGGCCCTGAGCGCCCTGGAGACCGCCGTCCTCTCCTGCATCTTCCTGGGGTCCCTGCTGGTCAACGGCTGCGCCATCTCGGCGCTGGCCAGGAAGAAGAAGCTGCGCACCGCCAGCTGCCTGGTGCTCAACCTCTTCTGCGCCGACCTGCTCTTCATCAGCGCCATCCCCGTCATCCTCGTGGTGCGCTGGACCGAGGCCTGGCTGCTGGGGGACGCCGTCTGCCACGTGCTCTTATACGTGATAAGCCTCAGCGGCAGCGTCACCATCCTGTCCCTGGCGGCGGTCAGCGTGGAGCGCACGGTCTGCATCGTCCGGCTGCGGCACACGGCCCGCTGCAGCGGCAAGCTGCTGGCCGGGACCCTGCTGCTCATCTGGGGGCTCGCCGCCCTCGCCACCCTCCCGCTCTGCCTCTTCTTCCAAGTGGAGCCCCTGCCCAGGCGCGGCGAGGTAAGGAGCGGCTCCCTCCGGCCAGCTCTGCCCGGCGCCCGCCTGGGGAGAGGGGCCCCCCCCCCCAGGTCCGTGCCGTGCCCCAGGGACCCAGCGGCTGCCTCGTGACCCAGGGACCCCAGCGGGTTGGGAAGGGGAGACGGGTTTGGGAGGCTCCAGCCTTGGCTCCCCCCACTTTCCCCCGACCAGCCTGACCCCAGCCTCGCCTCCCGCAAAGCGTGTCAACGCGGCCAAAGCCTTCAGCCGATGGGCGCCGCAGCATCTGTTCGGCCTGGCGGGACCGAGCGTCCCCGGTGCTCAACAGCGCCGCAAAGCAGCGGCGCGAAGCTGGTCCGTGCGCCGGGAGCCGGCGTAGCTGGAGCCGGGAGCCGGCGTAGCGTGCTCCCAGCCCCGGGGAAGCGGCGCTGCGGGCGGGAGTCCAGCCCGGGCGCCCCGAGATGCGATGCTGTTGTTAGTCCACGTTTCGCGCGGGCTGCTGGAGATTATCCAGAAGGGCGGCTAGGGTCGATTCGGGTCCAGCGGTGTGTGACTTGTTATTCCAGGGTGTTGCAGGGCAGAGACCTGGGATGATAAACTAGAGCCGTTACCTGGAGAGTTATACCGAGCTCCGGAATTGGGGTCAGACGTTAAGCGGTTAATGCCCCACGAAGTGTTAGAAGGGGGTAATATTTCAACAAAGCCTTCAAAGGTTGGCAACGCCTTCTTGCCTTCTCCTTTTTGGCCCTGCAGGGATGCTGGAACAATTTGTATAGTGGGGGTGCTGAGGGGCATTGAACCAAACCCTGTATATAATGGAAACCACTTCAAGCCAGGAGGTGCGGCAGCACCCCTAGTTCCAGCACCTATGCGGACCGACATTGATGTTGGGCGTTACCCCTGTTTATTAGGTTGCATTTAGCCATTGTCGTGTGAAATCAGAGTAGGAATGAACTTCTTTTAATGAAGGACTTGATCCTGATCCACGGAAGTCAATAAATAGCAAAAGTCCCTTTCACTTCAGCACAGCAGAATCAGGCTGTAATTGAGGTCTTCAGTAGATCAGTCCCACATTCACACTCATATGGATTTTTTTTCTCCGTAGAAGAACTGTATCACCAGTTACTTTGTTCAGCGGTGCTTTTGTCCTTGCTCAGCATCTTGTATAAACATGGAGCTTTGTGCTCCAGAGTAGAGCTAGGAAAACCCCTTTTCTGCATACTTCTCTTTTCAGAATGATCAGCTGCCTGTGCCCATGCAGTAGCGCCTTGCATTAATTCATATAAGAGCTTTTCCTGAATAGTGCACAAACATCTTTTTCTTTTCATTGTACAATAATCCCATGTGCATGCAAAAACAAAACAATATGCTTACAGAATATAATAATGATTTAATCAAGCCTTCCAGGGTTTTAATTGTTTTTTTTCATTTGTTTATTTAGAAGTTATGAGTTTACATTTTAAAATTGTCACTAGCGTTTGCTATGCTTTATAATTATTGCAACAATTCCATATCTGCATACCAAATCTTGTGAACTACACACCTGCATCATGTTTTGAAAAACATTCCACATTGAAACGACTATTTTGTTTTCATTGGTAACGATTCCCATAGATTCTGTTTATGTAGTGGCCAGTTACATTAATGTCAGATGAAGTGTAAACATTGACATAAGTTTGCAGAGAACTTTATACTGAAAGTAAATATCTAAACCATAATGTTAATAATTTTCTTTTATTCTTTGTAAACAGGAAGTTCAAATTTGCACCTTGGTTTGGCCCAGTGTTGCAGGAGAAATCTCTTGGGACGTAACATTCACCTTTGTGATCTTTGTAATACCAGGATTAGTCATTGTGATCAGTTATTCAAAGATTTTACAGGTATTTTTTTCTTATCGTTTTATTATAAAACGACTTCTGGCTGGCTAGTAATGTAGTACAATAATGCTAAATAGTATCATTTGTATTTGCTTAAGTTTAACAGTTTGAACTGAGTTTTGTTGCCATTATAAATGACAGCAAAGCTTGAACAGTGTGTTACCAGAAACCCAACATCCAGTCAGTCTTAATTCATGTACATTTTGGGGCACCTTACTTAATATTGTGTATTGATCATAATTAAGGGCCTATGTAAACTTGCTAGAGATACTAACAAACATCTCAAACAACTGAAAAATCACTATTTATCAGATCCTCCATTGCTTGTACCCCCAAAACTCAAAACGGATTCAATGGGAGTTGTACGACTGCAAGGAAGAGCAGCCCTGGGTCATAAAGTCCTTAAAACTGTTTTTCCCCCACCCCCTTTGAATCTACCTTTTTCCTACTTTAATTATGCATCATAATTAGGGCTTCTGATTTTAGATTTTAACTGATAAGCACCAACACCTCCGATACAAAAAATGACATCAGTGTTATCTAATAAACACCACAAATGGGGTGTGATTTCTCAAGTGCAGTAACGTTTTGTGCATTTATTGGGCCATGTAGAGGTTCACTGTCTAGTGTGCTTTAGTGTAGTGCTGTTTGAAACAGTATTGTAGCCCATTAGAGGATATTACAAAGCGAGTACTCATTAGAGTGTATACAAAGAGAGAGCCCCAAACCCTTGATTTTTGGACATCTATATAAAACTAAAAAATTGCTAACCCCCCAAAATCAAATTAATAAGTGCCCTACAAACAGAAGCCATAGTTATGATGTATAGTTACTCTCTCCCAATCTCCAGGGTATGTAATAAATGTCAGCAAACAAAAGCAGTAGACAAAAATATAAAAAAGGCGGGCAGGAAAAGTGACATTTTTGTTCTACTTTTTCTCTCTGGGAGGGAGGTGTTTTCTAGTGACTTAAACATGGATCTGGGAGCCAGGAACTGTTGAGGTTTAACCTGTATTCTGACACTAACTCCCTCTGTGACTTTTGGCAAGTCACCTAGGGCCCTGATCCTGCATGGTGCTGCAACCTCTCAACTGCCATTAACTTCAATGGTAGTTGAAGGCCCCCAGCACCTTATAGGATTGGGCTGCTAGGGCCAGATTGTGACTTTAGTCACAGGCCATGCTGGGGACACCCTTGTGGGTGTCTTCTGGAGTGCAAAGAGAGCACAGCTGCTATGACACCCTTGGAAAGCATGGGCCACACCCTGCCCTGCTTCACAATTCCTACTGCTCCTGCATATCAAAAGCCTCACTCTTCTCCAAGGCTCACCAAACTGTCCTCTCCCTTACCCACTCAGGATTCCTTTTCTCTTACCAGTCTGAGGATTTCCTCATAGGCTCTTTTCATCACAGCACCTCCTGGGCAGCCTCCTCAGTTTCATTGGTGGAGTGGCCCTGCTCCAGGCCTGCCCTTGTCCCTGGACTTTCTTCTGAAGAAAGGTTTCTCCTTATATTTCCGGGCACTCCTTCCCAGCCTGCCTTGCAGCAGTCTACAATTTCCAGGGTCCCTCTGGGGAATACAAATGACAGAATTGCATAGTTCAGTGCTTAATTGGGACCAGGTCATGCTGGACTCATAGCCTCCCTGAAAGGGTTAGTGTGCACCCAGGATCCACAGGTATGAAAACAGGTTTTTTTCTGGAGTTCAGCCAGAGAGAAGAGAAGTCCACAAATTAACCTCAGTCCTGGGTGGAATGACTGGGTTACAGGCCAGCATGCTATTCTACAGCAGACAAACCTCCTCTCCAGCACAGATCCAACCCTTTCCAGATTCCCAACTCACCCTCCTTCTCGACCCGCTCCCCCAATGCACACAGACACCTACAATCCTTGTCCTTCCATTCATCAGTGGTTGGAGCTCTAGAAAAAAGCTGATTTCATACCTGTGGATCTTTGAATGTAAGGTCTACCTAAATGCTGTCTTGGGTGTGGTAGGTGGTGCTAATGTACTTCCTTCAAACTGTCTCCGTTTAGGGTCCTTAAGTGCCTTACTTCCCATTCTGTTGCCAGATAGAGGCCTCATCTAGGTACTGTGCAATGGATCATGGGGCATGACATGGTAGCACACCAAGTAGCATAATTTTAAAAAGGAGGCAACTATTGGCAGTAGATGGGAGAGAGAGCACTATTTGGAAGTGGCAAGTATCTGTCCCTGCCAGGGTGCAATTTTAATTGACCAGACAGACCTAAATACAGCCAAGCACCAAAGAGCAATCTATCCCAACCACAAGCCAAACTGATTAGATAGGAAAACATCATCATCACCACCATGTGAGTTCCCAACTCTAATGCCAAGAAGCAGCAATCTGTCTCCCCAGCCAATGAAGGCCATGCAGGACAATTACTTTTCAGCCCTACGACTGTAGTAACATATACAGACATTGGAGCTGGCTGAGGGGGAAAGAGGCAGATTAAGGAGAGGGAGTAGTAGAGCAAAGAAGGCTGGGCACTCATTTCTATGCATTCTCCTTCCACCACTTACAAGCATGAAAGAGGTTCCTTGGCTTTGACTTTCCACATGGAAATGATTTCCCCCCTGAATTAGAGCCCAAGTCAGTGAATTGCTGAGAGCCTCCTGAGAGAGGCTGAACCCTCTCAGTGCTCCCTGAAATTAACAGGAGCTGAGGGAGGTCGACATCTATCAAGGCCCCTCGGAAATTCAGCAGACCAAAGCCTCAGTATCTCTGCAACAGCAACAGAGTCCACAGCCTGCCATAGGCTGAAGTTCAGAAAGTCATAGGTACATTGTGTTGAACTTTGCCCCATGTTAATAACATGGATCTGTTTGTTGGTGGCCAAGCCTGGGTTATAACTCCCTGTGTGATGTTGGACAAGTCTGTTAACCCCTTTGTGCCTTAGCTTTTCCAACATTAAAGTAGGGACAATACTTTACCGCCCTTGTAATGTTCTTTGAGATCCTGTGACGAAATGACGTGAGTGCAAAAAAGATTGATTCTCCCCTGCCTGAGGGCTGCTTTGCAATGCTCCACCAGCACCACTAAACCCAGGGTGGGCAGAGCATCTTATGCTCCTTCACCACCACCCATTCCTGTGGCCAGTGCAGGGCGCATTACCAGCAGCTCTCTCTTGCACAAGGGTATTGGACCTTGACAAAGCAGCACCACAACTGAGGGAGTGCTAAGGTGGCTTAAATTGCAATGAGCATTCCTTGGTCAGAGCTAATGATAAGGAACCAAAGTACTTACTCATAATTAGATGCTGGAGAGGTGGGCAGTGTTATTAGTAACATTTAACATATTTAAATACCAAATATTGCAACTAGTGAACAGTAACTTTCACTATTCAGGTCCCACTTTAACTGAATTCCAGTAAACTAAACCAAAGTTTCACAAGTCACAATCATTACCATGCTTCTGTAACCCATCTTTGCTGCTAGTGGAAGCTGTGCATGAGGAAGGAGGATTTTGCCCCTTAAAGGGGAGATTTTTCAAACTCTTCAGCACTATTTTCATACTGGTTTCAGGATTAGAAAACGATGGTAAGACAGTATGTAAAACAGCTTTCTTCCACAGTAAAAACAACATAGTAATATGATTACAGCATGTAGAGAGGAAAACAAGGTGAAACTTTTTAATAATATTCAAACAATAAACAAATTACACTTCAGTAGGATTAAGGGATTTGTAGTCTCAAAGTGACAAACACTTATTTTCAGTGCACTGGGACAAGTATACATGGCTCTGTTCAACATAGTTATTTTTCACTTTCTTCAAAAGTACATTTGAGAGTTAGGAAATAACAGAGAGATGGACCAGCAGCAGTTACAGAGCTAGAAATTGGGGGAAGAGGTTGTAGGAACTCCTTGCCCCACTTTGCAGGTGTGAGCTTGATCTTCCCAACCACTCCACATTTTACCTATATACAGCCCACATACTCAAACTTAATGCTGATTTCATTTGATGTGAATAAGGTCACTAGCTTGTTAAATATATGCAGTGTCTAAAAATGTCAAAACTCTTGGCTAAATTCTGCAATCCTTAACTAAGCAAATCTCTCAGTGAATTCAGTGAGAGTTTTTCTCCAACAAGTACTGCATAATTCAGATTTTTGGTCCTTTTAATCAGTGTTAATGAAACTGAAGAGGTGCTTTAGGGCAAGCCAAGTTAACCTGTGACTTGAATAGTCAGCAATTTTGGAAGTGAACTGTTACCATGAGCAGCCTGACATATAAGGGATAAAGAAGGATAAGGATAAGCCTAAAAAGTTTTGGGTTGTAAATTGCCTCAGAGCTTTTTGAAGAGGTCTTAAACATATGCTTTTGTATAATTAATAAATTAGTGTTTATCTATATGTGTTTCACAGTGTATATCCTCAAAGATCTTGGGTATGCTGTTTAGCTTTAGCTTTCTCTCTTCTGAATCTGGACTGCCAACCCTGCCCCTGCCCTTTTCTCTCCCCTCCTGACAATGCACTCTTTTCCTTCCTGTATCTCTTTGCTTCTGCAGCTCCCTTTTTTATCTCACCTTGCTTTTCGGACTCCATCGCTTTCGCTTTTCTTCTGCTTCGAGTGAATTGGCATCCAATCTCCTTCCCTTCCCCTAGCCTAGAACAGACACTGTTTACATGGAATTTGAACCTTAAAAAGTTGGTTCATTCTAGAAATAGGGGCTTTTTTCTCCCTATAAGATAGCAGTAACTTCTGTTGAGCACAATGGGAGTTGCTGATGTCCTACATCAGGACAAGCAGGCTCCAAGAGTAGGTTCAGTTTCCAAGAATGCCTTTTCCCATCCATACTATGAAGAAAAATAGGCAAATGGGTCCAAGGGCTGCTGACATGAATGCAACTTCATTGTTAGTGAAAGCATACCATGTAAATCTATGAAAGCAAACAACATCTGCCACCCAAACAAACATTTGCCACCCAAAGAAACACATGCCGCCCATGATTAGCTGAACCGATTGGCGAGCTGTGCTAGACAAGAAACATTTTAAATAGCAGCCTAGCCTTTGAAATAACCTGTGTAAATCATTCCATTGCTGATCAGTGCTGGATCTCTTCAGTGCTGGATCCATCAACCTTGGGTGTGTGCACAGCCATGATTTAGAGCAATGATAAGGAAAACACAAGTAATGTCAACTAGCTCTTACTTGTCCTTTCACTAATATTGATACTAATAGATTTTATTTGTACATCACTGGTACACAGAAGTTTCCTGGGAACTTTTTAATCAAACAAATGCAGGTTAAGGGACTAAAAGCATCAGGTAAACACTATGTTTTAAATAAATACAGATCCACAAATAAAACTCATGTTCCATGGTAAAGGCCTTTTGAAATAAAAATGTCTTGAAACCAGCTTTAAAGGGCTAATTCTGTTACTGTCTTCAGGTCAAATGGAAGAAGATAGCCCTGTCCTCACAGACAAAGACCGGAATGGTGCCTCTCCTGTTCCTGCAAGCTCTAGGCTAGAACAGAGCACTTCAGAAAGCACTAGGGTAAATAAGAAGCCAGAGGCTCAAAAAGCTATCAGGGACCTAGGCCTGATGATGGGCCTTAAAAGTTAAAATCAAAATCAACCTCTGCAGCAATTGGTAAGAACCAGGGCTTAACATGTGCCAGGGTTCACCATGGATGAGCCCCAGCACCTCTAGGCTTGGCAGTTTATAGCCCCGGCACCTCTGGGCTTTCTGTGTCAGTTATGAAAGTAAACAAAAATAATTTCTTGAACCCTGACACCAATTGCTTGAGCCCCAGCACCTCTTTCATTACAAATTATTCACTGGTAAGAACATAATGGCCATATTGGGTCAGACAAATGGTCCATCTAGCTCAGTATTCTGTCTCTGACAGTGGTCAGTGTCAGATGGACGGCATGAACAGAACAGGACAATTTCAAGTGATCCATCCCCTGTTATCCAGTCCCAGCTTCTGGCAGTCAGAGGCCTAGGGACACTCAGAGCATGGGGTTGCATCCCTAACCATCTTGACTAATAGCCGTTGATGGTCTTATCCTCCATGAACGTATCTAATACTTTTTTGAACTACTTATACTTTTGGCCTTCACACCATTCCCGGGCAACAAGTTCCACAGGTTGACTGTGCATTGTGTGATGTACTGCCTTATGTTAGTTTTAAAACCGCTGCCTATTAATTTCACTGGGTGACCCCCTAGTCCTTTTGTTATGTCGAGAGGTAAATAACACTTCCCCTATTCACTTTCTCCAGACCATTTATAATTTTATAGACCTTTATCATTTCTCCCCTTAGTCAAGTTCTCCCAAGCACCATTTTCCTTAAGGGTGGCCCTGCTGGAACCAATACTGCTACAACAACGCTTCAAACTAGGTTGACGGATAGTTTGCAGGGCTGACAGTGTCCTCAAAAAATCAACTGAATTTTACACAGAGAATAATGGAAAAGCTTGTCCTGAGTTGAATGTTTATCTCCTCTTTCACTCTAACCTGAGCAAGGCAAGTATGAGTATTAATCTTGTTCTTATCGGGGGAAATGTTCAAAGGTACAAAAGGCAGTTAGGTTCCTTACTCCCACTGATTTTCAAAGCCTCCTAGTTAGGCAACTAATTGTGACTTGTGCCTTTGAAAATCTGTCCCCTTATTGACAGGAAAACTGAGACACAGAGAAGTGAAGTGACACCTAAAACCACATATCAAACCAGTGGCAGTGCTCATCCTCCCAATCTCACCTTCAATCCACTAGTTCATGCAGCTTTTTCAATAAAAATAATGTGTATGTAGAGAGTGATTAAGCTAGAGAAGAAATATTAATGAAGTATTACACTGAATGAGTCAAATTGCAACTTCTGGAATAAAAATAAATAGGCCAAATCAGCATAGCTTCATTGACTTCACTAGAGCTGATTTACACCAGCTGAGGATCTGGCCTAATGGGAGAAAGTATTTAGCTGAAGTGTTTGCTGAATTTTGGAGGTTGGGGGGTTAGTTTTATTGGCTCTACCATTAAAAACTTTAAATAATGGACACATTTTAATTTTGCTGCGCTGATTTTCCCGAGAATGGATTTTCCACAAGCACTAAGTGCTCACAATTCCAGTGGAAGGCAATGGGAACTGCGGATTCTTAGCACCCTGGAATATTAAACCCCACAGCCCAGCTCCTGAAACATGCTTAAGTGCTTTGCTCCTAATAAAACCAATTGAACTGTTTATCAATCTGGATTGGGCCTATGTGCCTCAATCTTGCTTATTACACTTTTACAGAAAAAGTAAAGACTTTCATAAAGACTACAGGATGCACAAGGTGTCAGGGCTGTTATAGACAAAGTAATTCTGATCAGTGGCTGATAAAACAAGATGTCAAAGACAACACACTGAATTTTAAATACATTCTCACTCAAGTTTAAAACCTATTATCTAACGGAAGAAGTATACGTCTGGGAGGTTTGAGAGACAAACAGAAATTTGGGGGGGGGGAATATTCTGCCTTTGAAAGACATCTCTGCTTTAACCAATGTACCATACCACTGAAAACCCATACACAGAGAAAAGTCTGAGCCAATCCCTGGACCCAGGCACTCTCAGACTTTGGACGTGGCAAAATCTGAACCCAGTTCCAAATTCTGCAAATGGTCCATCCTTACAATGGGCAGAACCAACATTCTGGACTCAAACACCTACATAGTCTTTTCAGGTGTCAAAATCCAGATCTACATTTTGAGTCTTGAGCCCATCTCTAACTATCTGTAATAGAATCTTAGTGCAGCTCTCTTCTGAAAATGACTGCAAAAACGGCACCTGCTTACTCAACAGTTCTTCTTCGTTTGTGTACCAGTCATATTTGCTGACTTTAGTGACTAAATTAAGTTGCTACTAATTTTTACTCCTATTTACTTTTCAGAGCCAAAATGTCTATAAAAGAGTGAGCTGGATTCTCTTCTTTGTGCATCAACAGGATTGTTAGCTATACTCCAGTCACAGTCAATTATACCTGTGTAAAAATTAACAGATTTACATAGATGAAATAATCTAGATTATCATTTGAAGGCAATGGGATTGCAGAGGTAATTAGAGGTCTAATTTGACTTTAAAAGTCTTTATTACTTTCAAATGCAAAATGGGTGATGAGCTTTAAAGGAAAGAGATGGAAAGAACCCAGCTTAACTACCTGACATGCTGAGTTCAGGGCTGGCAGTTAGAAAAAAAACAAACTATTTTTCTACTAGTTAACTGAGCCCATTGGGAATGTACTCATTGAGAGGCAATAAACATAGAACTCTTGCCCTTTTTATCGTCACTTCCAGAGCAGAAACATGATTTGCCAAGATTCACTTCTGCAGCTTTAAAAAAAAGTTTTCAGAGTAGCAGTCGTGTTAGTCTGTTAGTCGCAAAAAGAAAAGGAGTACTTGTGGCACCTTAGAGACTAACAAATTTATTAGAGCATAAGCTTTCGTGACCGATGAAGTGAGCTGTAGCTCACGAAAGCTTATGCTCTAATAAATTTGTTAGTCTCTAAGGTGCCACAAGTACTCCTTTTCTTTTTTTAAAAAAAAGTGTTACTCAGCAAGAATTCTCTGTTACAATAAAAGTTATTTTGTTTTTGAATGCAGATTACAAAAGCATCAAGAAAAAGATTAAATGTCAGTTTAGCCTCCTCAGAAATGCGTCAGATTCGAGTCTCCCAACGAGATTACAAACTATTTCGAACTTTGTTTGTGCTGATGATCTCTTTCTTCATCATGTGGAGTCCAATTATCATCACTATTCTCTTAATTTTAGTTCAGAACTTCAAACATGATTTGAATATTTTGCCATCATTTTTCTTCTGGATAATGGCATTCACTTTTGCCAACTCTGCCATCAATCCAGTTTTGTATAATGTTACCCATTTCAGACATGAATGGTGGCAATTTCTTTTGTGTTGTGCAGCTCTTCCTGGAAAGAGAATGACTAATACAGAAACCACAGGAAGAAGAAATGACCACATAGAACCTAACTTATCTGTAATTTCCAAATAAGTAATGTATGAACTATGTCTCAGCTGTTGCTTTGGCTGCTAAGCCATATACTTTCCCACACTGACCAGCTCACCATTTTATAGTACTGTATTATATGCTAAAGAAAACAGATAGGAAAATAAATACAACTATAGTTCAACTTCTACAATCCTAACCTAGGAAAATGTTATTGTCTTGGGAGTTTTGCCTGAGTAAGATTGCAGAATTTATCCTATCGGACTAATTCTCTTCTCACAATGATGTAATCCGGAGTCAGAGTAGCAGCTGTGTTAGTCTGTATTCGCAAAAAGAAAAGGAGTACTTGTGGCACCTTAGAGACTAACAAATGTATTTGAGCATAAGCTTTCGTGAGCTACAGCTCACTTCATCGGATGCATGGAAATGAGCATAAGCTCACGAAAGCTTATGCTCAAATAAATTTGTTAGTCTCTAAGGTGCCACAAGTACTCCTTTTCTTTTTGTAATCAGGCGTAATGTCACTGACATTGGTGGAGGCACAGAAATATAAAATAGTGTAACTTCAGAGAAGAATTGGGCTTTATGGGGGCAGATTTTCAGATGGTGTAAATTGTCCACTCACTAAAGTGGAGCCATGACAACTTACAGCAGCTGAGGATATGCTCCAGATTTACTATCCATTTGCCAGTAAGAATAGAAACCGACTTTTAAAAATGGGTGAAAGGGCACCCTCAAAAATTTCCATGTAGTCATTAAGTCCATAAAATAAAAAAAAGGCATTTGCATACATAAATCAGGTGACTGGCTGCCTGAACATACTTTTGTGCAACCTACCTTTATGCATAAAATGCCAATCTGAGTAGGCACATATGGTTTTTGCTGGTTCAATGAGCGCATGATTATTTTTGCTGGTATGTCCTACATTTGAAAATTTGGTCCTTAGAACTAGTTAATCTCTGGCGCCATTTTGCTGGATTCAACAATGTTACAGTAGATAGAAATGTTTATTTTTCTTAAGGATGTAAAAAAAAGGTAATTACAAATGATGCATTTTTACACATGTTCAGTCAAGTATGAATGTAATAAAATAAAGCTATTCTGCAATGTGATCAATGAACTTCCTTTTGTACTGAAATACTATTTAGCTTTCCAGAGAGTCCAATAAAGAAGCCACAATAAGTCAAGAGGACTTAGGCATTTTAAAATTAGATATTAGGGATTTTTTAAAACATTTGTCTGCAAGGTTACTGGACAAAGTCAAAAATCAATAACAAAAAAATGAAAGATAACATACCTAAGTGCCACCATCTGGATTCCTATTTTTAAGCGTTGCAGTAAAATAGTATTTTTGCCAACAAAACAATAATCTTTTTATATTTACACAATATGCATTCCCTGTTATCCATGTTTATTAAAAGTTTCATTGGTTTATTGACAGGGTGAGCTACAGAGCTCAGATAAAAAGGAAAGGAGTACTTGTGGCACCTTAGAGACTAACAAATTTATTTGAGCATAAGCTTTTGTGAGCTAAAGCTCACTTCATCGGATGCATTCAGATAAATATATTTGAAGTTTGAATGAAGCTGCTTTAAAGATCTACAATAAAACAGTCAATTTGTAAACTTTATATCCATACTGATGTTACATCATTTGCTTCCATAGTTTCAAAACTCCTTAAAGGCAGAATCCTGAAACAAACAAAATAAAATTAATTATATTTCTAAACCAGCACTACAAAGAAAAAAATATACAAATGTACCAAATTTAAAGTGTGTGTAAATGTATTTCCTTTGAAGTAGTCTTACTTACAAATATCAGTCTATTATTTGCAATGTTATTCTGCTCTTTAGATCTGTGGCACATAATTCCAAAGGATTTTCAACTCAACATAGGACAGGAATTAATCAGATCTGTTCCATTTGTTTCAGACATTAATGCTGAGGCAAAGAAGGAACTAGCACACATCAACCACAAGAACCATTTCAAAATATATTGACTTAAGTAAGATTTACCATACTTTTCATTTAAGATCACAAAAAATGGCAGTAATAGACTATCCTAATGCACATACATTTATTTTCTTGTGGATTTTTGCTTTTAGTATTTGCTGATACAAGGCCAGATTGCAATGCCCTGGTTACAATGAAGTAATAGCTTGTTCTGCAAGAAGTCCCGTGGTCAATATAAATATTTGTGATGGTTTTATTGTCATTGGGAATACTCACAGATGGCAAAACTGTGATACCCTTACCCACATTAGGAAATACCTAAATCCACAAGCAGGCAATTGACCTCAAGGTAGTAGCTCAACCTGACCCACAATCAGTAGGAGATATAGCTTCAGAAATGCAAGCTAAGTGGCAAACAAAACAAAAAAATCAAACAAAACCCAAACAAAGAAACCAAAAAAACCCAGCATTTTATCTTCTTTTGCTTGAAAATAAAGATAGTTTACCAAGAACTGCTATTTAGATATAACTATATTTATATCAAGCCAAGACCTGTTTAATTAGTAATTTATTTATTGTGCACTTCAGCACAGTATTAGTTTAAAAAGGCAATGAAGAATCTTTGGAAAAAGGATTTAACTTGAAGATATGGGTCCAGAATCAAAATTGAAAGTCTGGATCACTTAATGATTACCGGTTCTGTCCATTCCCTCTGGGGCAGCTGGCATTGGCCACTGTTAGACGACAGGACACTGGGCTAGCTGGACCTCTGGCCTGACCCAGTATGGCCATTTTTATGTTCTTATGTTCCCTTCAGTGGGAATTTTACCTCAGTAAGGCCTGCATAACAACTGAGTAAGGACATGAGGATTTTGGCACTCTTGCGAATAATTCTGTAATTCTTGCTAGCAAAACTATGAGATGCAGAGAAGCCTCTGTTCACACAGAAATTGCATTAACATGGACTTTGTATGAAGAATTTTCTAATGCAGATGTTTTGATCTTTTTTGTTCTTTTTGCTCTTGTACAAATATCCACAATCACTGTCCATTGCTCCAATGTATGTCTGTTTGGTGTGCAAGAATCTGGCTCAACAATACTAGGGAGTTCAGAATTAGTTAACACTCTGGTAAATGATCCAGAGCTTTGTCTGAATTGTGATTGGCACGCCTGACTAGCGGAGGAGGTGCACAGTTGGCTTTAGGTCGCCATGACACTTGATGCTGGGGTCATCTAACCACCACTCTGGTCCCCAGCATAAAATAGAGCAGCCTCAGAGGATCCAAAACATCAATTCTCACTCACAAAAAGCATAGAAGCCAAACTAGCCCTCCAAGCACTATCCACCATCTGAAAGAGTAGGCAAAGGGAAAAATATGCAAGACAGTGGGGCAGAGTTAAGGTTTGTGTGAAAAGTGGGGGGGTCTTCAGCTTTTACAGGGAGTGGGCAGTTAGTACTGGGGCAGAGTTAAGGTTAGTGCTAGACTATTAGAAGACAATTTCCTAACTTTTGTATTTAAATTTTATCAGTTAATGTTCTATTAATGATATTTTTAGTATGGAGGGTATATTTGCAATTTTAACGGTGCTTTAAAAAACAATATTAAAGACAATTGCAAATATTTTGTGGAAAACAAGTCCTCTTTTATGTGGAGAGTCTCCTGAGATGTTTGTAGATGTTTTGTCACAAGCTCTGAATATTTATGAACTTATACATTTTCTTTACAACTTGTAACTTGCAAACATTCATGATTGATTTACTCATGTGCAAACATTTCGTATACTTTCATGTACATTTAATAGAAACACAGGATGGCTATAGTGTATCAGATCAGTGTTTCCATCTAGACCACTATCCTGTCTCTCACAGTGGCCAGCACCAATTGGTTCAGAGGAACGTGCAAGAAGCAACTTTTGCACACCTCTTTCTAAACTGGAGCTGGAGCACAAAGACTGGGCCCCATTTTACATTCTTTCTTCATACATAGGTCTCTCCATGCCTCTAATCATTTTAATTTCCCATCTTTAGGCCCCTCTATTTCTGTTATATTTTATTTGAGGTGGGGTGAACAGAATCAAACACTGTATTCAGAGTGAGAAAATATATACAATGGCATTATACTATTTCCTGTATTTTTTCTGCCCTATTCTTTAGGCATCCAAACATTTTATGTGCTTTTTTGATTCCTGCTGTAGACTGAGCAAATGTTTTCACTGAGCTGTCCACAGTGACACCCAGATTTTTTCCCTGAGTGGTTACAGTTAATTCAGAACTGAACCATATGCATGAATAGTTAAAATTATTCATGCAGATATTTATTGCCTTGTATCAAATGTGAATTTCATTTACAGTTATGCTGCCCAGTCTAACCTAAATACTTTTGTGTGGTTTGCACATTTTCATTATAAACAAGATTTATTTTAATTCTGTTCACCCACCTTTTCCAGATCACTAATAAATATATTTAGTATCACCTGTTCTAGTAGGAATTTGTGGTGTCCCACTGTCAACATATCGCAGGCTGAAAATTAACTATTTATATTAATCTTTGTTCATCTATTCATAGATTAGATTAATAGATTCATACATTGTAAAGTGAGCAGGGACCACTCTGACCATCTAGTCTGATCTTCTGTAAAACAGGCCATAGGACTTCCCTGAATTAATTCCTGTTTGAACTAGAACGTATCTTTTAGACAAACAGCTAGCACAAGTACATCTACATAAGCTGGGAATCACACCCCTCGCTCGGAGTGCAGATATAGCCCATGACTACTTACTTTCCTTAACAGTGTCTTGTGGGGCTTTTTAAAAGTCTAAATAAATTATATCTCCTATTTGTTGACACATCCAAATAATTCTAATAGATTAGGAGAGACAATTTTCCTTTACAGAAGCTCTGATGTTTTTTTCCCTTTCATGTTGTATTAATCTAAGTGTTTTGCAACTCTCTTCAGAGTTTGTTTCCTGGGATGGGCTACCCAGGAAACCGCAGGGCAGTAAAAATGAAAATCTGAGTATATCTGAGACTCTGAGTTTGCAATAAGAAAATAAGATCATACCACAGCTACTAAGTGCAGCCCTTGCTACTATCGCTGTCCATTAGAGAAAGAGCTTCCTAGCAAGGGAGTCATTTCACCTCCCAAATAAAACTTTTCTGAAAAAAATATTCTTACCATTATGGACAATAACTCTGTATTTTCTGTCCAAGCAGAGGTCGACCTGCCTTTGCCTGACAATTCTCTGTGCCTCAGGTGGCAATCCCTTCGGGTCCCGGGAGAACACAAAGGAGTAACTATCAGCACAGGTACCATTGTCATTTAGTTGGCGGCAGGAGTAATGAAGTGCATAAGTGTCATAATCTGTGTCGACTACCCAGTGATCATCGTCTGAAAGAAACCATAGGGAAGGAGCAAGGAAATTATAGAGGTAGGAGGAGACATTCACCTAGAGAGAATTCTGCATTTACTCAATCACAAAAGAATACCACATACTTTAGTATTAATGATGGCAAACGGTCCACAATGAGCCTGATCCTGACAGGTGCTTGGCACCCACAGTACTTACTGAAATATTGGGAAGTTCCATGCTTCTGGCACCACACAGCCTCAGTCCCAAGATGTTAGCATCACCACAACATGTGGGATGCGTTTAGTCAATTAGATTAAATAAATCAACAGGAGCCAACTGGTGTGAGTAACATGAATTCACCTTTGGCCTCTTTTTGGCGGGAAGCTCTCACTTGAGAGCGAGAAGTGTCATCTTGAAATCATATGGACCCTCTAAAAATCATTCCTGGCTGCTTGACATTCAGTAAACCTGGAAAGAACCTGCTACCTACCTTAGGATGTGTGTCCCTCAGGATCGTTCGCAACTGCCATACAGTTTGGGAGTCCACCCTTTAAAAGGTGTGGGGCAGTCTCAGCCAGCAGACTAGTACCAAAACTGGCATTGTGTTGTCTCTGTCACCTCCACAGCCCAGCAGTCATAGCCATACTGTGGGTGAGTACCTGTGGAACCTGCCTTTATAGTGGATATTGGATTGTATTATTTTTTTAAATACATATTACATCTAAAGATAGATCTGAGCTGCAAACCTTAGACCTGGATGCAAACTTTCCCAATATACAGAAGCATTTGGAGCTAGGATCTTGGTTCAAGCTTATTTATAACCAAAATAAGGTGGGATGAGTGTTTCCAGACATTACTTCTCTCACAAAGAAGCAATATGGGTTTTAAAAGCATACGGTTTTAATATTAAATTGCAATACTGAATGCATTTTATGTTATTAAGATAAAATCTTAGACAGCACCCATATAGTTCTGCCTGTTTGCTTCATTTGTGTGATTTGAATTTAAATCATGGAAAACTATTGCCCTTACAACCAGACTTCTTTTGCTTATATTTCAGTGACATTACAATCCTTTCACAAGCAGTGTTACAGTGTGGAAGGTGCACAAACTGGAAAAATTCTTTTGTATTATTTTAAATACTCTGTGCCAATGTAAAGTAAAAGCCCACTAAGATAGGAGAGTTGCACCAACTTTAATTTTAAACTAAGTTGGTAGAAGTTTGGATCTATTTTAGGTGGGAATAATGGCACCATGGTCATTTTTCTTTTAAATGTTGAAGAACATGCATTGCAGCTCTTATCAGGCAGAATAAATCCATGACCTTTTGGACCATGCAAGCTTCAGAAAACTGCAAGTGCTGATTTTGTGGTGAGGCTGATTGCTCTGGGGCAAAGGTCAGTCCCATTTGGAAGGTCAACAAGAAAAAAATAAAGCCTCTTCTGAGGGAACTGTGGAGCAGGCAATGGGATGACAATAAAGGAAAACTCCCATACTGCACAACTCGCCATCCGGATCCATCCATCACCTACACAGCCCACAAGTGTTTCTTCACACAAGGAGACAGATGGGCTCTGGGGCCAGTCCAAGGAACAGGGTTATTTTCCAAAGCAATCTCAGAGGATGTCTCCTGTATTCCCCTCTCAGCCCTATCACCAAAGAAATCTTACCCATCTCATCACCGTTATGATGACGGTTTTTCCCAGAGTCTGAGTCCTTTCCCTTTCCCTGCTTCTCTGTTTTTTGCCTCAGCATCAAGGATAATGTCAGAACAGCACTGAACATACTATACATTACATGCTCCAGCTCTGGGAATTTTAGTTAATGTTTCTGCATCCACAGTAGAGAAATCACAAATACTGTTTTCACCTACGTCCTATTTACATAGCAATTACTGTCACTGAGGTTCTTTGCTTTAAATTTCTTGTAGGGAAGTAGAATTAAAAAAACAATAGATATTCTGAATTTTGAGGAAATAGCCATCACCAGCTTGTATCATGTAGATCAAATATGAAGCCTAAATTACTTGACAACGTTTTAAGTCTGCATTAAAACTAAGAAAATATAACGCTGGATTCTGTGACGCATTAATGTCACTCATTGTTTTACCGAAACATGGGAGAAATTTAACAACAAAAATAAATCTACTTGGGAACTTTCTTTATACTTCATCTCTGTCTAATGGGCCTTATTTTTGTGTGTACAGTGGTGCATATGCTCTGTTAAGGACTGAATACATAACGGTTAAAATGGTAAAACACAGGGTAGAGCTGGAGAAAATAAATATGTTCGTGCTGGTCATGCACCAGATTACTCACAGCTCTCCTAGTCACATTACCTTCTGAAAAGCTCTCTTTTCCTACCACAGAACGCTTTAAGCTGCATTTGTGTGGAAAAAGCATATCATCCTGGTGCCTTTTAGGTTTCTTATAAATGTGTATTTGCTAGGCATATGCAAAGAGTCGTATCACAAATGCTAGTGATAATTTGCAGTTAGAATTTCAGATCATTCTCAGCTATTTAGTATTTAGTGTAACAATTAATGCCTCTCTAACCTCCCTACATCCATAGAAATGAATCTGCGGGAGTTGGGTGTAAGGGGAAGAGCTGCCATCTCCAGTTCCCACAGCTCATGGACCTCCTCCTCAGTATTTGGCTTCCATGGAGTTGAAAGAGGTGGTTCTGGGTTCTGCCAGATTCTCCTCCTCCCTCTTCAGGAGGACCAGAGTTTGCAGCAATGTATAGTACAGTGCTCCCATCTCTGCAGGGTGGGGCATCCAGCAATCAGGGAAATCCCTGGAATTATGTCTCAGCAGTGAGTTGGCAAGAAACTGGACAGCAAGTCAGAGGCAAGTGGCTTCCTGAAGATCCCCTGAGAATTGTGTGTTTTTGGAGTGGAGCCCTCATCTCTTCCAAATTCCACCTTCCCCCAGTAGAAGTATTCCATGGAAATTTCTCGAATGAAGAGTGCTGGAGTTTCTACTCCCCTAGGTGGGTTAATCTCACACAGGGGAGAATGGGGCTCAGTATTAATGTGTTGAGAGTTTGTCAAAAAAAAAGAGGAAGTCCCTGTATTCACAAAGTATCCACAAAGGCTAAGAGCCGCAAAATCCTCCTCTACCAGGTTGTTGAAGATTAAATCTGAAGTTAGGCTTTTTCAAGAAAATTAACAGTCAAATAAAAAGCAGATCTGAACTAAAAAGAGCTCATAGTCTTCTCAATCTCCATCTACTCCTTTCATGAGATGACGCTAGTCTATATTATGGGGCTTGGAAGGAAAATAATTGTATGATCTTTGCCATGCAAAGACATTGACTTCAATAGGTTAAACATCAACCAGCTAACACGTGAAAACTAGGAACTGCCTCATCCACTCTAGGATTTTACCATGTGGCAGTTACCATGTGTTAGCTAATATGGCTAAAAAAAATCCCTTATTTTCCCCATGTAGATGCACCAAAAGTGACAAGGGCTATCACGCAGCCCTGAGCCTCCTGCTGCAAAAACACCCCACTACTTAGTAGTACTCACTTCCCTTCTGGAGAAAGGAGGCTACACCCCAGTACTTCATCTTGAACTTGGCAGGATCCTCAGTGTCAGTGAAGGAGCCAATCATGTCAGCACAAACATCCCAGTTACTACAAATAGAGTGAGACAAAAAGACACTGAGTTCAAACCGGGCAGCCTGGACTTGGGGTCAGATAGTGATGAACACATGGGTACGAGGAAAGGTTAGAGCAGTGGAGAGCTCAGCAGAAAGTCAGGGCCCTGGGGAACTGGAGTGGGAAGAGAAGGAAGGGTACCAGGCAACTTACTTGAACAGCCGGACTCTGCCCTTGGCAGTGGCAGTCAATTGTCCATTCTCTTCTATGGTGAACTGGGCTACCACGTTGTCCTGCAGGAACAGTCCCTCAGGGTCTTTTTTGGCCATGGCGTACCACGTGCCACTATACTGCAGGGAGAGGAGAGAGGCTCTGGTTAGGCCTGGGAAGCATGGAAGTCCCAAGTGCAGGGAAGACCATAAAAGCTGGATCTATCTGGACCTTGCAGAATTCTGCTGATCTTTGGCCCCAAGCCTCCAAATCATACCATCAAATTAGAGAATAGATCCAGCTGCTCCCAAGTCACCAAAAACAATTTGGGTATAATGCACCAAGGAGCACAAGCACCACAAAGGTTCAGATTCAGCAGCTGGATCTAGCCAGGTTTTGATCCCAATCCTCTAAGTTCTAATGTTTAAAAAGAGAACAAGGATAGCTTCTCCTGCTGTATACCTTGCTACGCTAATACAAATAATCAGAGTAATAATAATGTAACTCGTCACACAGGGGGGCCGAAGTTTTGCAGTGAAACTAGAGCAGATGAACTTCTCTCTTCTGGTAGAGTTTCTGAGTTTGAATTTTTTCAAATAGCTGGATCCAGCAAGCCCAAGTCTCGATGGGGGTGGGAGTGGGTTTATGGTGCTGCTGTTCCCATTTGTAGCAGGGGCTAGATCTTTTGCTGCATGACGAGCTGCTGCTTTCTCCCTATGTTCAGAGCACACCCTTGTTCTCGGTTTAGGCCTTTGGGGCTCTGGGGCCACAAACTGCCTGGGGGTTTGTGGTGCTCTGCACTGGAGGCCAGGTGTTTGGCATAGGAGGAGTGGGCAGACTGGGTCTCTATTTTGATAGTACATTTTGGGCCTTAGGGCAAAATTTGGCAAGATCCAAGGAGAGCCAGCCCCAGAGAGTGGGGAGGGAGCGGACACCTACGCGAGCCTTGTCGAAGTTCTCTTGGACTCTGATGTTGCTCACGCTGCAGTCCCGCTCTGCGCGGCATCCACAGCCCAGCAGGCCCAGGGCCACCAGCAGCAGCCAGGCCGGGAATCTCCCTGCCTGAGCCATCCTACTCCTATGCAACAGCAAACAGAGACAGACCAGATCATCAGCCTGGGGGGGGTCCCAAGGCACCTGGAAAGGAGGGGTCCCCAACATACCCAGTGTCCCCAAGATGCCCAGAGGGCCCCCCAAAGCAGCAGTGGGGTCCCCCCAATGACAGTAGAGTACCCTCAGCACATAGGGTGGGTGTTCCCCTAGGCACCTAGAAATGGGGCCCCAAAGCATCTAGGGAGCCCCTCCAGTGCAGATGGTGGGGCGTCCCCACTGCCTCGCTGCAGGAGGGCTGCAGCATTCCTAGCCCCATCCCTGAGCGAGCCGAATCATCACACACGCGGCGGACGAGAGAGGCTTCCCCCGCTGGAAACGTGTCTCTTACAGAGCAGCGCCGATCCCCGCAGTCAGCCGGTCTCTAGCCCGAGCGCTCGCCCTGGGAGAGGAGGCGGCCGGACGGCGCAGGGCTGGGAGCGCTTTATACAGCTCTGGGGTGGGGGTGGGGGTGGGCTCTGCTCTTTCGTAACTTCGCGGGGCGAAAGACTAACAAGGGGAGTGGGGAAACCTGGCCGATTCCAGCTAGGCAAGGGGGCAAGGGTTGCGTAAGAACGGCAGAGCAGGCGGGGGGTAACCCAGGCGATCTTTAACCCCAGCCCCGGGGAGAAAAGCGTTTACTGAATCACACAACCCAAAAGGCAAGACCCCAAATCAGGGAGGGAGAACGTGAGAGAAGAGAGAGATGCCAACTGTCCCGGTTTTATATTATATTATTATTATTATTGAACTACAATATCATCTCCCACTCTAAGAAAAGGAGTACTTGTGGCACCTTAGAGACTAACAAATTTATTAGAGCATTTTGTGGCACCTTAGAGACTAACAAATTCCTCCAAAGTCCTGCTTCTCCAACGTACCCAGAGGAGTTAGAGCTTGTGGCCTCATTTGTCTCCCCCAAATGTCCTGTTTCTGCCCTTCGAATGCGGGCAGCATCGGGGTACGTGTGTGAACGTTTCAGCCAGATGGGAGCTGTTTATTCCAGAGCCCCAGACCGGTTGTTGCTGGTGCCTGAGAACCCAAGCCCAGCTTCCAGATACCAGGAGCTGTCCCGAGCTACAGCCTGGAAGCCTTTCAAAGCCTGCTCCAGGGTGCAACAGATGTGTCCAGCTGCAGCCTGGGGACATTTTTTGGGGTCCTGCCTTCGGAGGAGGCAAAAAAGCACCACTCACTTCAGTCCTAACACAAGCCTGGTGGGGATGCGCATGATTGTGAATGTGCTAAGGTTTGCACCCACCACTCGGGTCCCTTTCTATGTAAATGATGAGGCAAAGTTCCTTCAATTTCTTTCTTGGCAAACTTGTTTTTTTGTTATATAAAAGATTATTTTTTTCCTATCCAGGCAAGTGGTGGTGCCTCTTGGTCAATATTTGTTCTGTAGTTTCAACATCTTTCGAAGCATCAGAGAAACCCTGTTAAACATTTTCCAGCTAAGTGACTCAGAGCAGGGTAGGAAAAATCATTCGCAGCAGCACCAGTTCACATATTCACTTCACTTCCGTGTTTTTAAAGAGTAAGGGGCTAAGGGTGTTAATTGAAGCCAATGCCAAATGTTCATTCATTTCAGAATTTTTTTAAAAAAACCTCATTCAAATTCAGAACTGTTCAACAAGATGGAGGAAAAGTGCTTTGTAAAAGCACATGCTGGACAGAAATAGGGCACCTAGTCCAATAAACATGTCCTTCCGGTGAAGTTTATCGCAACCCTTCAGTTTCCTCTGTCTCTTAATAAAAATATTAAGCTGTGTGATTTAATTTTTTTTTTACTATATATCTTCCTTATCAAGTTCTTCCATATAGTAACTACTAATTTAGTGGAATAGTTTACCTGAATTCTTTGTTTATGCCACATTTCCTGATTCTCAGGCTGAGATATTTGTTGTTTGGACCCTTTGCACTAAGAGCAATTTATTTTGGTTCTCTTTCTCAGATCTCATCCTAGGTCAGTTCCAAGTTGTCTCTATTGAGAATAAGTTCAAACTCTTGAAGCCATTCCTCATAACAAATATTCTTACAATGCTATAATACATAAACTTGTTTGTAGTAAGACCACTATAAAATAGTGCATGTAGCACATACAAAGGTGCTGTATATTGTAATGCCGATGAGCAAAAGTTTTCAATTTAGAATGAGATTTTTAGTGCTGCCTAAGAACTGTGGACCCATTTAAATTAATGAGAACTGGGGATCCATATCCCCTGGACAGCTTTTAAAACCTCTCCCTTAATTCCTGTTAATACTGGTGGGAGACAGTTATGCACTGCATATAGCTCTAAGAGAGACCGATACACATAGGAGTCTCAGATACATGGGTGCACAACTCCATATAACTGATCTGCTTTGTCCATCTTCTCACAAGATCAATAGTAACAATGAAGAGGGTTGTAACTTACTTTATTACCCTTCATAGCCCTATACTGTTTATTTAATGTCAGATAAAACATGTCTATAATTTCTCTCTGCCACTTTGGTAAGCACTGTTACCAGCCTTTCTCTTCATTCTGACCTCTGTAAAATCTGGTTTCAGAGTAGCAGCTGTGTTAGTCTGTATTCGCAAAAAGAAAAGGAGTACTTGTGGCACCTTCTAGACTAACAAATTTATTAGAGCATAAGCTTTCGATGAAGTGAGCTCTAGCTCACGAAAGCTTATGCTCTAATAAATTTGTTAGTCTCTAAGGTGCCACAAGTACTCCTTTTCTTTCAGTAAAATCTTTATGCTTATTTCTAATCCCAAATCAACTTTCAGAATAAGGTCTGTGCCTTTAATATTACACTCATATAATTCCCCTTTGAAAACATTATGACTGGAATTTTCAAAAGAGTCTAAGGGAGTTGGGCACTCAAACCCCATTAAAATTCAATGAGATTTAGGTATCTAACTGCCTCAGGTTCCCTTGGAAATCCTGTCCTTAGAGTTTATTCATGTATGCCCTGCATTTTGATAGGCAACAGGCCCAATCCAGCTTTTGCTGAGGCTGCCAGAGTGCCAGAGTATCATCACCAGCCACTGTCCTGACCACACCCACAGGCAGGATTCAACATTGCAAAGGGAACCGTCTGCAAGTTAATGTTAATTCAGTTTATGATAATTTACCCTTGGTTGACCTGCGAGTTTGATGGGAGGATGGCTACCATCTTTCAGCACTATTCCATCCAGATCCATATATCCAGAGTGTAGCATCTGCAGATTTTATGTCCCTCCACTCATGGAAGTGGAGGGGAGCATTTCTATTAATATCAATGAGAATCATGAACACAGATCATGTGAATGGAAGTGAATGGCTCATAGATTCTTGAAAAAGCTTAGGAGGAAGAAAAACATTCTTAAAGCTCCAATATGATGTAAACAAAAGAGCTATTTATAAAACAGCATACATTTACAAAATTTATCGCAGATCAACATGAGTCGGTAGCCAAACTTGTGCTGTTTCACTAGCTGATTCTTACATTTTGACAGCATATTGTGAAAAGTATGGACATTTTGAAACCAGTATGTATTTCTTTCAGATGCATTTTACTGAGGAAAAAAAGTATTCTAACTTTAAAGTTAGTAAAGAGGGGAAAAATAGAATTTCTGTCACTGATTTTCCATTACAATGCTTTTCCCATGAATAGCCTGTAAAAATAATTAATATTTTCCATAATGATAGTATCTATATTTTCCATAATGACAGTGACAGTCATTTTTAACACTGCAACATTTAAGTTTAAATACTGAAAGGACTAGAATTTTATTTATTGCAATATAGTAAGATTTTAGTTCTTAGGAGAAAAGTTGGCTCAAAGTATGGGCAATAGGATATAGAGCATTTAGTTTAAATCTTGTCCAGCTTGATACAGATAGAAAGACTTTTTGTTCCCATCTTCTGGTTCTTTGTTGGCTTGTTATTATTTATTTCTAGGGACTCGTTCAAAAGTAGCAGTGTGCAGGGCACTATCTTCTGAGATCAGGTCCTTTCTAACAAGAGACAACAAATGACATGAAATGAACCAGTGATCTCAGTGTATTTTGTAGGACACAAACATCCACATCACTATCACAATTGCCCTACCCCCTCCAGGTGACAGCAGTTAAAGCATAGAGGCCAAGGATACAATGGGCTGGAAAATGTTAGCACTTGCACTATTCCTGCCTGTGTATTTGTTTTATAGTTAAAGGACTTACAGCTTCCAAAAATGACAACCTGACTCTTTGTCTGAGCACTAATTTCACCTCAGAGTCTTCAAAAAGAGTAATTAAAATAATTTGGTTTTTAAAATGTTAACTGCATTTTCAGCAGCAAAGTGATCTCCCTTATAAAAATTGTGATTCTGTGCTCACAACTTTCTCTTCTAGATTCCTTGAGAGAAAAAGGGTTTGTGTCTGCTTGTAAGTCTGCTTTTAATGGGTTCTACCATCTCCTTCCTAGATTTTCTTCTGAGCAGACAGGAAGCAAACTTGAGATAATTCATTTACAATAATATTTTTTCCTTCTGAACATTAAACATATCACCCAAATCCATCTGTCATGGTTTATTCATCATGCTATGACAGTTAATTTTCCCTTAGTATATAGAATACAGTGCTATTTATATTGATGAAAATGGAATTTTCAGGGTGGGAAAAATAAAATATGCCACATATTGTCAATTAAGTGGAAAGAGAGTCTTTCATATACTTTTGTTTTTATTTCTTTGTTTTCCGCATCAGCATTTTGTTTCCTGGGCAAGTCCTTAAAACCTGTCTAGAAACCCCCAGGATCTCTCCAGTTCCCATTTACTCCCTACACACTCAAAAATTCCAATATCACTCGCATTGTTCTTGCAGCAAATGAGATAAAGAGATGCATTTAGTGCCAGACAGTGTCTCTTCTGAGTTGGTCAGATGCACTCTCTCCCATCACAGACTCAGTGTGTTGCTTGTGCAGTACAACCAGACCCTGCCACTCTGGAACAAGGGACCAAACTCAAGATTCAGACTTGGATGCTCTATGTGCAGAAATATTATGCTTGTGCTAGGCCATGAGAATGGCCTTTTCACAGTCAGTATTCATTTTTCCCTGGTCTATGTTTATATAAGGATCCACGGTTGCATAAAGCTAAGATAAAATATGAAAAGAGCTATGTGCTTTTTCTTTTAAGAGGTCAGATGCAGATGAATTTAAAATAGAGTTTAAATTACATTTAAAACAAAGTTACATAACTGTATGGGAGTTCTCCAAGGAATAGCAACTGTGAAAAATTGGGACAGGTTGGGGGTAATAGGAGCCAATGTAAGAAAAAGACCCAAAAATTGGGACTGTCCCTATAAAATTGGGATATCTGGTCACCCTATCAAGGAACAAAGCCAGAGCTGCAGGCACTCTTCTCTCAGAGACCACTAGCTCATCCTAGTCCTAAGGGGCACTGTGCTGCAGAAGAGATGTAAATGCACATTCTGCAGACCAAAGATCTTCACAAGAGTAGGACTTTAATCCCAGTATCCTGGCCAAATACCAACTTGGGGAACTCCATTCCAATTACCTACCATTTCCCTGCAGCTTCACAGACAGGGTAGTCCTCTTCACATTGTACCTAAATTGTTCTGTAGCATTAGTCTACGTTTGGTATTAAACAGCAACTACATTTAATCCCAGAAGTGGATGTGTTTCAGTGGAAGTGTGGGAGGGGTTTGATAATTCTCACGTATAGCTTGCATACCTGTTAAGTTTGTGAAAGTGCTTTGGGATGTTTCAGAATAAAAGGTGCTATATATGTGGTAAGTTATTGTTTATTATTGTATTATTGTTATTGTTTTGTATTGACAAAAAAAATTAAACCCATGAAAGGCAAAACCAAGGAAAATTAGGGTACCATATGGGATACAACGTCAGCAATTCAAAGTGAAGAATGTTTCCAAATATGTTTAAATCTGATTTACCATTGTTTAGCTACATGTGGCTTATCCATGAGACAGACAAAAGGAATTGCTAGTATCACAAACCCCCGCATTTAATTCCTTTCCCTGACTGGCAGAACAGCTCAGGGAATGGAGGTGGGGCTTGGCAGCTCTAAACAGACTGATTGACAAAAAGCAAGATTTGCTTTTACATAATTAAATGTGGGAAACAACCAAATCAAGGTTTATCATTAGAATACTTGGTTGCTTTTTAGCATTTTCCTGCATAGCTGAGTCAATTGTTTCCATCTATAATAATCATTTCAAAAGCAATGTTTTATCATACTTTTCCTGTTCTGATCCAAATTGACTAAATAATAATATGATGCTGCACTTTTACAGCACCTTCTAGGCAAGGAGATCAATGCACTTAACAAACATTAATGAATAAAAACTCACCAACCTTTGGGTGAAATCTTGGCCCACTGATGTAAATGATAAAATTCCCATTGTCTGCAATTGGGCCAGGATTTTACCCCAAATCATTAGAAGAATGTATTATTATTATTCCTAGTTTATAGAGTCTATAGTATCTCAATCATGTCAAGAACGAGGGGCTGATGCTGCAATCCTTACGTGTGCAAATAATCCTTATTCACTGAAGCCAAAGGGATTATCTATGTGCAGACTACTCGCACATGTATAGTAGTTGCAGAATCGGGCCCATAAGCGTTGGCCTAATGGAATTACTCTGGATTTACACAAATGTATCTGAAATGAAAATTTGGCTCCCAATGTGCAGTTTACATCACTGTTCACATCACTGATGAATAGTTTATGGTTATCTTTTTGGCAGCCCAAGAAACAGTATTGTATAATGGCATTTAAGAGTGCCACAGCATCATGAACTATAGCAGAGATGACCTGTACCCACTGATGGGGGGGGGCGGGCAGAATGAGGGCAGCGGCTTCAGCAGAAGTTAATGTGCATGCTCAATCCATGTGACTCATAGGATCTGAATCCATTTCAGTAGATAGGATAGCATTTACTGTGACAAACAAATTAATATTCAAACCAGAGAAAGTAACCCACAGCAACCCTCAGCAACCTAGTAACATCAGTAAGTGTCTGGACAAATCAAGATCAACTTCTTCCTGGAAACCCTTTCTGTCCTCCTGCTTGCCAATGGATTTCCATCTATTGCACTATAAGTAAGCACAAACATATTCAGTGTGTGAAACTGTCACCAAGGCATAATGTCCTGTCAAGATAGTATCAAAGAGCAGCTTAGAAGTGCTGGCAGGTGAATTCTTCCTGATAGCAGAAAGAGAAGTTGTATCAGTGAGTACTTTTGCTGCTTATTAAATCATTATCATTCAATTTTTCTCATAATGCTTTCTAGGGGGAGCTTTGCCATTAGCTCTCTAGTTAACTGACTAGTTTAAAATCTATTTTTAGCAGTTCAATGTGAGAGAGAAAGAGATGAACCAAGTAAGTTTATTTGCCCGTTGTTTTAAAATCATAATGTGCATTACATGTCATAAAGCTGTTTTGGATCAAGAGATTTATTATAGATTTTAAATGCTTTTTAGATTAGATGAACATGCATGCATGCAATTTGCCAGAGAAAAATTAGAAAGAGAAAGAGAGAGATTAGATTAAAAAAGGTAACAATAAAAAGATGTTTTACAAAATGTTAATCACTATTTTTTTTAACCTGGAGTTTAAGACCACTTGGCAAATTTTTAGATGCATATTTTGTTAACATTATAATTGTTCTTTTTGTACCCTCAAAAGAAAACATGTACTAGCTTTTCTTGACATGCAATTCTTTGGAGATATTCCTCTAACAAAAACTTCTATACATGGTACCTGTCAGGTGAATTTTAGCTCTTGTAAAATGTTTTGCAAACATTAGCTACTTAGCTGTTGTAGCATTCCTGTCAAATAGGGAAATAGTGTCATCCTCATTTTGCAGATGGGGAAACACACAGAAATGTTGAGGTCCAGATTTTAAAAAGTATTTAGGTGCTGTGCTGAGCATTCCAACACCTGACTGAGTTAGGAGCATAATCTCACTTTCAAAAAGGGATTTAGATATTTAGGAGCCTTCATTGATTGTGGATGGGATTTAGGCTCCCAAAAACCTAAATCACTTTAAAATGAGATTTAGGCACCTAAATCATTTAGATGTAATGCCGAGTGCAGCAATGGCTAAATACCTTTAAAAATCAAGGCCCAAGTATCAGTGCCAGGATTACAATGCTGGTGTCCTTTGCTATCAGTCACATGCTTTGTCCATACACTAATTTGCAATACATGCAATTGAGTAACCCTCACTAGTGAGCAAAGGCTACATTGCACCAAAGCCATCTCAGTTGTAGCCAGCCAGCTGGAAGAAAGTCTGAACAGCTGCTGGTGCTGCCAGTGGCAACCACGCAATACCTTCAACCTACAGCAATAAATTATTCTAGAGTCTCCCCCACAAAAACTGTGGGGACCTACAGCCATTGGTTTGACAGATCCCCGAAGGTAGACTATAGTGGTAGAAGGGAATCATGAATAACCCGTAACCTTCTGGAAAAGTCTAACTGATCTTTTTTTTTTTTTTTACATTTTGTAAGGGAAAGGGCTAAATTTTTACTTTAAAAAGAAAAATGAAAGCTGACATTAGCTTGTGCATTGTTAGGCCCTCAAAGTGTGGAGGACAAGTGGCACCAGGCTTTGTAGGCTCCAAAAGTTAGCATTGTTAGGGACATGGGCCTGATGGGCATAATTGCACCATGTAAGAGGTTTGTGGCTATTATGTCAAGTGTCATGAGTAAAACCCTTATTTTTTAATACTAATTCTTTGATTATAAGAAGATGATTAAAATCCATCAGATAAATTACTCTATATGTAGAATCCTGGGGATTAGATACAAAAATGATCATTAGCTTTATTTTATCCAGCCCCCTGCTGGTGCCCTAATGTCCCTCCAGGATATTCTTGAATAATTTGTCCAATACAGTTTTTTATTATTCAAGTGATTGGAATGCCATGACTTAGTTTGGGAGGTAATTCTGCAGTCCACTAGACCTCACATTTAGGAAATTATTCCTTTTTAGAGCCTAAACTTTCCTTTGTTTAATATTATGCCATTCCATTACTCTTAGTTATGCTACCTTGTATTGCCTTAAAAATTCCATTCCCACTTTTGTATTTAAACCTTCACATACTTGTAGATGGTTTTCATATCCCTCCCATGTTCATTTAGGCAAACAATGCAAATTTATCTCTTGTAAGTCAATTCCCCAAGCTTCTTAATAATTTTCTCTCTGAATTATTCCAGTTCATAGACATCTTTCTAGCATCAAGGTGCCCAGAACTCAAACACAGCATTATAAGTGTGAACTCACAAAAGCAATGTAAATAGATTATTAATATTATGCCACTGGTCCATGCCATGATATGTCTCTATATGTAGCACAAAAGTACTTTCTTTTTTTTTTTGCTGCCATAGAACAATTCAACTTCATTTCTAACTTGCTGTCCATGATCATACCTACGTCTTCTTCAGCATTAGTACTTTCCATATACTTTCCTTTCATTGAACAGCTATGTTTTGGATAATTCTTATCTAGATGTACTATTTTGCATTCTTCTCGGGTGAATCTCATTTTATTATATCTTGTCCATATTTGTAACCTCTGTAGGCCCCTTGGTATTTGTGTCCTCACTTGTGTTCACAAAGCCTCTCCATTAAGTATCAAGCGCAAATTCAATTAATGTGCTATCTATCTTTTGTTCTCGGTTATTAATAACATTACATAAAACCAGGGTTAGCACAGATTCTTCTGGCACCGCACTGGACATCTTTTCCCCGCTCAGTAATTACCATTTATCATTGTGCATTGTTTACAGACAGTCAGTATTGAAGTCCATACAACAGCACTTGTATAATAGCTACTCCATCTACCTCTTTTCATTCAGTGATTTCTTGCCTTTTAGCTTTCCCTAATTATGTTTTTTAGAAGGATTATAAATATATATCTATTGAAAAGTGAAGCCAACATTTTTTGCTACATTATTTATTTTCTTATTGTGTTGAACCTTTCCCAAACATATTCTAATGTTATACAGATTTTAGAAAAATGTACTTCATGTGAATCTTGTGATATTGGGTTGCACTAGTATTCTGGCAAAATTGTTACTAAACATTTTAAAAAATTATAAAAATTTCTGAACATTAATATCATGGATTAATCATATCAACCTAATATATCCAGATAGAGGCCACAAAAATCCAGATATTGGAATTTTTGCAATTAAAGTGAACAAGTTACATCTATGTTTGTTTTGAAAATCTTGGATGAATTAACTATATTAACTACTGTCAACATGGAGATATACCACACTCAGACATAAACACTGAGCTGAATGGGAAACCATGTAAATACCTTTGGCATTTATATGCTACTTGACTCTATTTAAATAACCACCTCTGTCAGTTATCCGTCTTAGGAATTTCCATGGACTGTAAGAGCTTAGGACTAGCATACAACTAAGAACTATGTCATAAATAGTTTTATGTGATGTAGTAACTGCAGACGTCAAAGGTAGGCTATGTCATACATGTTAAAATAACAAACCACGTATATGTCACAATTACTTTGAAATAGCAACACTGTCAACGTCAAGCACTTGTACTAGTTTTTCTGTTCACGTTGCACTGAAAATGATTATGCTGAGTGAACTTCTAATGTTAAATCTCTCTGTATAATAATGTGAACATTTAAATCTCATATTCACTAAAAATGTGTTCTTTACTGACACCTTTTAGGAAACTTGACAGTAAAATCCTATATTAGGAGATCTGAGTACTGGCAACATCTGCAGATTTTTTTAGGTATAAACTTCTTGTAGGACTGTATTACTAAGAAAAAAATGTTTTAAAACTGTAGAACTGAGAGAAGGACTGGGGGATTTGTAAGAGAACCCAGATGCTTTATTGGGGTGTGATGAATTTAATGCATATATATACAGTGAAGTCCTGGGGTCCTAAACATTGAAGCAGTTTAATTTACAGATCACAAAAAAGAAGTACAAGGAGCACAAAAAGCATCATTAGGTTGATGTTTTCCTAGTTATAAATCACTGACTTCAGAAAACAAGTAACAATGGCACAAATAAAACAGGCTTAATAAAGCAGTTAATTAACTTAAGCACCAATAAAGAGCTTTTACTTTGATGCTATCTCTTTCTGTATATTTTCACAAACACTTAGCACAAAAAATTGCAGGTGCCAAAGTGACTGTAATAAAGAAGATCCTTTGCAGTTATCAAATAATTTAAAGAAAGGTTAACCTAAGGTCAATCAAATTGCATCTGAAATGAAGGATGGTCTGAACCTGTGATTTCATGCAACAAACATGATTCATTATTTGTAGATAAGCAGATGTATGTCGTAGAATTTAGCAGAATTACACTAAGCCAATTTAACTGTTATCTGCTTAAAAAATGGGGACACAAGATACTACAGTTAATTGTGAACTGTCACAGCTAAGGAAAACTATCAACTACTAAAAAACTAGCAAACTGTCACAGCTAAGGAAAACTATCAACTACTAAAAAATGACACCCTATAAAATTAGTCTAAATGAAAGCTAAAAGATTTGAACTCTTTTTCTTAGGCAATTAAAAAGCATGCAAGTCCTATCAAATCTCCTATAATAAAAACCTTAGCACAATATTCAAGGAGCCTGACAGCCCCAGAAAGCAAACAATAATAAGATCACAAAAAATCAGATTTCAGAGTAGCAGCCGTGTTAGTCTGTATTCGGAAAAAGAAAAGGAGTACTTGGGGCACCTTAGAGACTAACAAATTTATTAGAGCATAAGCTTTCGTGAGCTATAGCTTGTTAGTCTCTAAGGTGCCACAAGTACTCCTTTTCTTTTTGCAAATAAATCAGTGTTATCAAAAGCAGACCAAAAATCTAAGCTCAAACCCCACTTTGGGGGATAACGCTGTGATCAAATCTCCTATATATTGTAAAAATATATTCTATATAGGAATAGCAACAACATGGGACTGTCAATGATGCAGGTAATATACTCAACTACTACTGCTAAAATGTTTGATCTACTAGGCTTTAGCAGCCTCAAACCCACATCACCTACCCACCCATCATCTCCACCCCAAAAAACAAAAACAAAACAAACAAAAAAACCAGGGACAGTCAGCAGGGTGATAAACTTTCTTAAACACAAATGGATGAGGCCGGAGATTTACACCGAAAAAATATTAAAATAAAGAGCTTTGATATGGACTGATATTGGAAACATGCTGTAGCATATAGAAACAGTAATGTCATACTTGGGCACCCTTTGAGTTCACAGCAAGCTGACTGGACAGCGTCAGCTGCACAGCTAATAATCTGTGAAATGGTGTTCTTTAACACTAAGTATTTGCCTAGTTTGTTTTTAAACAGGACTATGTTGGTTTTACCACTGGCACTCTTTTAAGTTTACCAGCCAATGTTAATTTGTTGCTTCACATCCCTCTGCATTGGTTTTTAACAATACAGTACAGAGTGGCTATATACAGTATTAAAGTTATATACAATATAAAAATGGGTGTCTATCAAGTTTCTTATTCATACCACCAATTGTTAATGCCCTGTGTTGTTTGTTTGTTTGTTTGTTTGTTTGTTTGCTTTTGGGAGGGAAAAGGGTAGTCATTCCTGCCCCTAAAAAACAGGAAAAAAAAAAAAGCTCAGTGTGATTATAATTAACAAAACATACTGCTACTGCATAGCTTTGATTTTTATGCTGTATGGAATATTGGAGCCCAATTTATTGTGCGCTAATGAGTCTGTTAATTGTGCCAACACAAAGGGGTCTACATAGCCATTTTACTATACCAACACATACTGAAGCACTGGCTGTTAGGCAGCCTTGTCTCCCTTCAGTTTTGCTTCTGTAGCCTGGACATAGGTAGCTGCATTTTCTCAGAATTAATGAGATAATGCCATTGTACACAACTAATCTTAGCGACACTGGTTTCTCACAGTTAATAAAGGGGAATGTTTCTGTGTAATTTTCTTGAAGGTGTGAACTAGAACAGACTGGAGAGTTTATAATACCCTAAGAATCGCTATAGAGAAAGTCCTTGTGTTGGTAGAAAAATATGACAGAAAAAGGTTAGAAAATACAACACAAAGCTTGTTTTTCGTCATCCTGCTGCTTTGGTTTACTAGTGCAGTTCTTTATCATTGTCTCTTTTAAAAAGTAGCATAATGTATGTGGAAATATAAAAAATACTCTATGAATAAATGCCTCTCTCTCTAGAAACAAACATTAAATGTCTGCCATGTTACTTTCATGCATTCTGATCATATTATGAAACAATTGTGTAAGAACACAGAAAGAGGACGACTTCTTATGCTGACCCTGCTCCTGTGCCTACTGAGTATGGGACAGGAACTATGTTAATTGTGTTGATCACTGATGAAGTGAGCTGTAGCTCACGAAAACTTATGCTCAAATAAATTTGCTAGTCTCTAAGGTGCCACAAGTACTCCTGTTCTTTTTGCGAATACACACTAACACGGCTGCTACTCTGAAACCTGATCTCTTTTTGGTGGTGGACAAAGATCAGGGGCCAGAGCTATTGTGATGTAGGGGCTTTGCACCATACTGCCAGCATAATCCTGCCATAAAGTCAACGTAACCAACTCAGGGTGTATAGGAGATGCTTCAGCACCACAAATCCAATACAAGGGCATTTATGCCATTCACCATGCTGCTGATGTAGTAAAGAAAAAGGAGCATGGCTAGAGGAAAGGGTTGCCAGGATGCCTGTGTGGTACGCTGATCCTCAGCTGCATTTATGAGCCTTTGGGGCTATTGCAGTTTGGCATAAACTAGAGCAGTTGTCAGGTTGCTTTAACACAGGGCAGGAGGAACAGCATGTATCAGAACAGAGAAGCAAATATAAAGATGAGCTTTAAGCCATGTTTGCACACCAACCCTTGACTTGTTCTCTGGCCAGTTTGGCTGCACCAGAGGATCTGTCCCCAGATGTCTATGCTGATTCTTTTAGATCTGTCAGTTGCCTTTAGAACAGTTGACACATGTTGGCGTTAATACATCTGTGGCTCCTGGCAGGATAAACAGTGTTTACTTTGGTGTCTCTGTTCTTTTCACATTGAGAAGATCCAAAGTGTAGGACTGGTCAATTCCATGGGCCGCTCTTGTGGAGTTCTGCAGGGTTCTATTTTGTCATCCCTTCCTCACTATGTATGTTGAGGTTACAAGAGGAGTTTGGTTTGGGTCACAGTCCCCATTAGTATGTTGACTGAATTTAACTCTACACTGTTCAATGGACCAAAACAGTTTATAGCCATTCCGTTTTCCCAGCCTACATCTACATTGGGATTTTTTCCCCTAAAATTTTCCATAATTGCTACCATCATTCCAACTCCACTGGTACTGGCAATAGTGAGAGTTCTAGTGGGCTCAGGGGCTCCCCAGAAATTTTATATACAATTTAATCTAACCTTACTCAGAGCAGATATCAACTGTACACAACTTAAAACACTGAGAAAGCATTGTCTGCATTAGCATTCCCACAATGGTTCTGTGGAGTTGAACCATTGGTAGCAACGATAGCAAATTCTATGGAAAAATTCATAGTGTATACAATACTTTAGTTCCTGGCTGAGATTTAGGCATGGTTGAGAGCTAGTCCTCCGGTTCAGTCCTGGTAAAACCAAGCAACGGTGGTGTGCTAGGGAAAACAACTATTATTTCATTTATTTATTTTCAAGATATACTCACAGTACATAGAAAGGACCATCTTTATTCTATGCTCTAAAATTGTTAAAAAGACTTCCCCAAGAATCTTCCTTCATCTAATAACTAATATAAATAATAACCTAGCAGCTAAAAATGTATTTCTAATCTTTACCATCTGCCAACAGAGTTCTCCCATTCTCTCTGCAGATATAATGGCAGAAGCCATATTAGTTGAGGGAGTTCACTTGCCTTTTGTTACTCATGTTTGTACACTAAGAGTTTTACTGGACCTTGAGCTGCTCCTGGATTTTCAGATAGCAGCTGTAACCAGGACTTCTTATTTTCCTTTTCACTTGACCAGGATATTAGATTCTTTCCTATCCAATGTAGGCCATTACACACACTTCCCATCATTGCTGCTTTTGTCACTTCTTGATTGGATTGCTTCAATACATTCAACATAGAGTTACACCTGAGGACCATTCCGAAACTTCAGCTATTTAATAATGGTTCAGTATGTCAACATGTTTTACCAGGATCCATAGATTTCACTGGCTTTCCTTTTATTCTGAGGTGCAGTTCAAGATGTTGGTTTTGGACCTTTACTGGCTTGGGTCCTTGGTTTCTTAGATAATATGTTTCCCCACGCATTTTACCTGGACAATTGACATCAGCTGAAATATTCAGCATTCACTAGATTTAAATGTTAGCAAGCAGGTTGCAGAGTGTTCTGGTGAACTCCAGAACTCACTCGCTGCCCACCCTAGTGTGAAAGAGAGCCCAAGTGTGTTGACATTCCGGACATGTTGTGAGTCTTGTCCATTCAACCAGACTTTTCCTGAGGGATCAGGTGAAAAGAGACTGTTTAAGTTGGTTAGAGAGTGCATTTAATGCAGCTCTTTTATATGATGTTTTGTCATTGTGCAATTTGTGGTTTTAATTAATGTTTTTATTTTATTGCATGTATGGTTAGAGGCAGATGACTGGACAACAATAGAAATACAACCATATGTATTTCATTCGTATGGAACTCTGGGCAGTTTAAGGATTTTGCCAATAAGGTTTAACATTGTAATTTGCATTTGGTCACTTTCTTTATTTTACCCTTTTTTGAGATCATGTCTATATACCAAAAGAAAAAAAAGTAGCATGGCAGTCCTGTTTGGTTTCCTGCATTTACTGTACCAAATCCTAAGGCTTTCATTCCATCCCTACACAGGTAAAAACCCTTTGACTTGAACAGGCTCTTCCTATGTAAGGCCCATGTATAGCTTTATGGTTCTTAACTACCTGGAAGGGAAGAAAATCTTGAAATTTTAAGCAACTTTACTATGCAACTCTGTTTTCTATTCCCTCTTCACCCTGCAATCACGTGTGTCTGGGCATGTGCATGTCTGAGCACATGTATGTACATGCAGCAATAATTTTCAGACATATGGGGAGAGATTCTAAGTGGCATTCCCCACATTAACTGTCAATGGAAACCTTTTGTACAGTACGTCATATAGCATATGCAAGAGAGAGCATGTGTGTATATACATGAACATATTTACTCATTATCACATTGCCGCACAGAGCCTAAGACTGGATTGGTTAGTTTAAAATGCTAAAATGATTCCCTTGGGATTTATGAGCTAAGAGTGCTCAAGGGTTTAGTGTCCTGACATCTCTTTAATTAGCAGCCTCTAAGATCTCACACTAAGAAGACACTAAGCCAGTGCCTTCTGTCATATGTCAAGGGTTCCAGAAGGTTTGGAAGCCACAGAGCAAGCCTAGTGTACTATGCCCGTGACAGCTACAGTATGTGCAACAGACTTTTTTCCTACTAGCATCAGATTAGGACTTCTTGCTGCTGCTCCTACTTCTAGGGTGATGCAGTTCTAAAAAGCCATAAGAAAGAGCCACACAAAATGGGTGGGATAAATAAAGACGATGTTGAGAAATACTTAGAGAACAACCCCCAGTTTGCCAAGGAGTATTTCGACCGAAAGCTGAGGGCAGAAGTGCTGGGAACCATCTTCAAAGTCAGCCCTGGGGAAGTGAAGGATGGAGTTTCCTTCAAAGAGATGTCCCGGCTGGAGGAATCTCATTTGCTCTTTGAGCTGCTGACAGAAATCCAGGAGGAAGAAAGCAGCATGGAGAAGATAGTGCACAAGGCCCTACAGAGGCTGGCACAGCTGGTGGCAGCTGACCGGTGTAGCATGTTCGTCTGCCGTGCCCGCAATGGCACCCCTGAGGTTGCCACCAGACTTTTCAATATTACCGCCACCTCCAAGTTTGAGGAGAACCTGGTGGCCCCAGACAATGAGATTGTTTTTCCTCTGGACATTGGGCTAGTGGGATGGGTTGCTCATACCAAGAAGCTTTTTAATGTACCTGATGTGAAAAAGGTAAGTGTGTGTCTTGTTCTGGGGCCTGGGTCTCTATTCCTTTGCTGAATTTCTTGTAGAGGGCCTATGGTACAAAATGGGGTTTTTGCATAGACTCGTTCCTCAAAGTGCCAAACCCCAAATGGGAGACAGAAACCCAGAATGAGAAACATGAGAAAACCAATGGGATATGAAGTTTAAAATCAGGTGGGGTCATTTTATCTAGTGTGGTTTGTTACTTCATATTTCCTGATTCAACATTTGTGATGTAAATAATTTACTGTATATCAAGGAGCAGGACATCAGATTAGTTTGGGATTGATGTAAATTTGAGTCCTTAATGACCAAGGTAGGCTCCTCTCTGTTGTCCTAAGCAAAGTGGTAAATGTTCTCTCTTATTATTCCATAGTCACCCATTCAGACCGTTACTGAATAGATCAGTTATTAGCATTTTGCTTCCCTAGGGCACTGATGACTGTTAGTCAGAGCTGGCAGTGATTTTTAAGGCAGTGAATGAGCTGAGAGAAAAGATGGGCACGAACCAGAGTATTCAGATTGAAGTCTAGTTTTCAATGTAAAACACCCAGAAAGCTTGAGGGTGTTCAGTTCAGATCCGTCTCTAGATGAGACATAACTAGTCAGATCTGCTCATCACCTTTCAGAGCACCTAATCTATTTTCACAGACTCATCCTTTTCACTTGTAACTTAGACAAAGGTTACATCATAAGTATCATAGAACAAGCATTACTCCAATTCCAAATGTATGAACGAAGACAGCTTCAGAATGTCTGCTCTGAAATAAATGAGGAAGCAGACACGTTCTCTCATGGACATCGACATCTGCAGACTTGCTGAATTTAAGTTATCAAATGATGGCATCTCGTCTGCAAACCTCTCAGCGCCAGACATCAGCTGGTGTAAAGTGGAATACTCCAATGGAGCTATGCCAGTTAGATCAGCTGAGGATCTGGCTCCTCGACATTTAATTCATAGTTTTATATCAAAATTCAGTGCCGTTTTAGAGAAAGAAGGTCTGTCCTGAATTCAATGAGAATTTTGAGTGTACAAACAATGCACAAAGGGAGCCTTTATGGATTGCAAGTATCCATGGCTTCATGGAGATAAACAAGACATTTTACATTTAATCATATTGCTAAAAGTCAGCCAAAATCAAGGCTATTTTAATTACAAGCTCATATTGGCCTGGTTTCGGGCTATTTTTAAAACTCAAGAAAAGAGACAAGTACGTATGAAAAGAACTTTTCCTAATTTTTAAAAAACAAAAGGCTCAGACCTGCGGTCGTTACGTAGACTAAACTCCTGCTGAAGTCAATGGGAATTTTGGGAGCCAAAGTAATGCAGGATTGGGCCCAATATCTGACTGACTGCTAAGATGCTGCTGTTTTTGTGACACAGAGTATCTGACTTACTGCCTCTTACCGACAAATGGAGAGACTGGTGGATAATCCTTCTAAATTCATAAGGCTGATTATGTGAGAAAAGATCAAGAGGATCAAAAAAGATGTGCATTTCTTTAGACCTTGCACTGTTCACTTCATATGATCATGTGGAAGGCTGCTTGCAGCGGGGCGGCTCATCTAGTTCTACTGTTCTTCTGTTCTGTGTCCAGAAAACTGTGCCAAGCTAAAAATAATCTGAATGTTTTTAAATAAGATCACGATGTTCTTTTTGCCCCATTAGTGGTTCTGTGTGTATGTTCTGGGAATGTAATAGAGCCAAGGTCTCATCTCCAATTATTATTCAACCAACCAATTTTTAAAAGTAATTTAATATAATTAATGAAATTATTGTATTTTTACTCATACATGCATTTATTAGGGAAACAGAAATCTATGCCAATACAGCAGCAGTAGAAACTTCGGGGCCAAATCCTGGTGCCACTGAAGTCAATTGCAAAACTCCCATAGATTTCAATGACAGGTTTCAGAGTAGCAGCCGTGTTAGTCTGTATTCACAAAAAGAAAAGGAGTACTTGTGGCACCTTAGAGACTAACAAATTTATTAGAGCATAAGCTTTCGTGAGCTACAGCTTACTTCATCAGATGCCACAAGTACTCCTTTTCTTTCATAGATTTCAATGGGACCAAGATTTGGCCTTTAAAAATAATTGTGCAATCCTTAAACTGATCAACATCTCCATTCTACCAGTAAAAGAGTTAAAGGGTCCAAACCCACACGCCTTAATCATGCAAAACTCCCATTCACGTCACCGCGAGGTTTACCTAAGTAGGGACTGAAGATCTGGGTTTTTAATAAGTAACATTTCTTATGTCATGGGTTAATTATAATACTGAAGCAGGAGCATCTGCTGATCAGTAAATCCTTATTGCATAGTCTTAAAAAGGGAGTCGTTTTCATTCAAAAAGAAAAGGAGTACTTGTGGCACCTTAGAAACTAACAAATTTATTTGAGCATAAGCTTTCATGAGCTACAGCTCACTTCATCGGATGCATTTGGTGGAAAATACAAAGGGGAGATTTATATACACACACAGAGAACATGAAACAATGGGTTTTATCATACACACTGTAAGGAGAGTGATCACTTAAGATGAGCCATCACCAGCAGCAGGGGGAGAAAGGAGGAAAAGCCTTCATGGTGACAAGCAAGGTAGGCTATTTCCAGCAGTTAACAAGAACATCTGAGGAACAGCAACCACACACCACACAACAGAACCACTAACCCAGGAACCTATCCTTGCAACAAAGCCCGTTGCCAACTCTGTCCACATATCTATTCAGGGGACACCATCATAGGGCCTAATCACATCAGCCACACTATCAGAGGCTCGTTCATTGCGCATCTACCAATGTGATATATGCCATCATGTGCCAGCAATGCCCCTCTGCCATGTACATTGGTCAAACTGCACAGTCTCTACGTAAAAGAATAAATGGACACAAATCAGACGTCAAGAATTATAACATTCAAAAACCAGTCGGAGAACACTTCAATCTCTCCGGTCACTCGATTACAGACCTGAGGGTGGCTATCCTTCAACAAAAAAACTTCAAAAGCAGACTCCAATGAGAGACTGCTGAATTGGAATTAATTTGCAAACTGGATACAATTAACTTAGACTTGAATAGAGACTGGGAATGGATGAGTCATTACACAAAGTAAAACTCTTTCCCCATGTTATTTCTCCACCCCACCCCACCCCCCACTGTTCCTCAGATGTTCTTGTTAACTGCTGGAAATAGCCTACCTTGCTTGTCACCATGAAAGGTTTTCCTCCTTTCCCCCCCTGCTGCTGGTGATGGTTCATCTTAAGTGATCACTCTCCTTACAGTGTGTATGATAAAACCCATTGTTTCATGTTCTCTGTGTGTGTATATAAATCTCCCCTCTGTATTTTCCACGAAATGCATCCGATGAAGTGAGCTGTAGCTCACGAAAGCTTATGCTCAAATAAATTTGTTAGTCTCTAAGGTGCCACAAGTACTCCTTTTCTTTTTGCGAATACAGACTAACACGGCTGCTACTCTGAAACCTGTTTTCATTCAAATTGCATTCTATGTGCTTCCAGGAAAACAGGTCTGTCCACTACCTGAGTGCTAAGCAAAAATATGACGATGGTCCTTTCTGGCTCTGAAATCTATGAATCTATTAAACCATTTACACCTATATATAGGGCCCTACCAAATTCATGGTCCATTTTGGTCAATTTCATGGTCATAGAATTTTAAAAGTCATAAATTTCATGATCTCAGCTATTTTAATCTGAAATTTCAGGGTGTTGTAACTGTAGGGATCCTGACCCAAAAAGGAGCTGTGGAGGGTCACAAGCTTATTGTAGGGGAGGTTGCAGTACTGCTACCCTTACTTCTGCCCTGCTGCTGATGGCAGCACTGCCTTCAGAGCTGGGCAGCTGGAGAGCAGTGGCTGTTGGCTGGGAGCCCATCTCTGAAGGCAGAGACGGTGCCAGCAGCAGTAAAGAAGTAAGGATGGCATGGTATGGTATTGCCACCCTTATTTCTGCACTGCTGCCTGCAGAGCTGGGCCTTCAGTCAGCAGCCACCACTCTTTGGCCACCCAGTTCTGAAGGCAGCAGTGCAGAAGTAAGGGTGGCATGGTATGGTATTGCCAACCTCACTTCTGTGCTGCTGCCTTCAGAGCTGGGTGCCTGCCCAACAGCTGCCACTCTCTGGTCTTCCAGCTCTGAAGGCAGTGAAGAAGTAAGGGTGCCAATACCATGACCCCCCTAAAATAACCTTGCAACCCGACCTGCAACTCCCTTTTGGGTCAGGACCCCAATTCACGCTGGTCTCCCCTGTGAAATCTGTATAGTGTAGGGTAAAAGCACACAAAAGACCAGATTTCACAGGGGGGAGACCAGACTTTACGGTCCGTGATGCATTTTTCATGGCTGTGAATTTAGTAGGGCCCTACCTATATACAGTTTAATTTTATTTAGTGCTTGTAATAACAATACGTAGCTATAGAATCATCTCGTTGTGTGGATGTGGCCATGGAGTGCAATGAGTGAACATTTTCACATACTGATGTCTCAAGAACATTTATGTTGTGACTTACTGACAGTAGGGATTTACCATTGCTGACCACTTTCCACTTCATATTCATTGTCTAGTATTTAACTGCATGTCACCGATGAAGGAGAAGGGAAAGAATTCATCCCTATGTAACTTTGTTCAAGTTAATGCGCTTACATCAGGAATTAATTTGGTCCATTATGATCTTCCAGCATATGAACTGCACAACAAAGAATTCAACGTTGCTGCACTGCTTTAGAAGATGTCATGTCTAATAATTTCTTATGTTGATATACACTGTATTTCAACAGCAACATATATTGTTAAAGTACAGTACTAAGTAATCACTTTAGGACCAATATTTAAAAAGACTATTGCACCAACCAGTGCTACACATAAAAGAAACAAAAGAATATAGAGTAATAAAATACTTCCTGGCCATAGGGGTGAGGAAGGAATTAGATTAAGATAGTGGTATGTCTAATTCAATATTAACAAAGGACCAGATTCTGCCACTTTTACTCAAAACAGTAGGACTTTGCTCCAGAAGTAATCCCACTGAAGTCACATGGAGTAAAATACTATTCAGTTGAGTAAGGATTGTCCAAAATGTTTAGGATTTTCAGTATGACAAGATTCTCCCGTGGGGTTTTTGCCCCTTCTTTCAAAGATAGGGCTACAAGGGAAAGAAAACAAAAGGCAATATGCAAACAGGAAAGAAAACTGATTTAAAAGTATAGGAACTATGTTATGTGTGTGCTTGTAATATCCACTGATATTAGATACTGTTTTATGAATTCATATTGGTAACTGATTCACTTGCTTCTCTACAAAAGAAAAAGGACACTAACCTATCTAAACTACTACATGCCATAAGAGGCCACAACAGTGGTTCCCGTAACCCACCCAGCAATATTGTTAATCTATCCAACTATACTCTTAGCCCAGCAGAAGAATCTGTCCTATCTCGGGGCCTCTCCTTTTGCCCCTCCACCCCCACGAACATGATACAGTTCTGTGGTGACCTAGAATCCTATTTTCGACGTCTCTGACTCAAGGAATATTTCCAACACACCTCTGACCAACATATTAACCCACAGAGACCTTCCTACCAACACTACAAAAAGAAGGATTCTGGGTGGACTCCTCCTGAAGGTCGAAACAGCAGCCTGGACTTCTACATAGAGTGCTTCCGCCGACGTGCATGAGCTGAAATTGTGGAAAAGCAACATCGCTTGCCCCATAACCTCAGCCATGCAGAACACAATGCCATCCACAGCCTCAGAAACAACTCTGACATCATAATCAAAAAGGCTAACAAAGGAGGTGCTGTCGTCATCATGAATAGGTCGAAGTATGAACAAGAGGCTACTAGGCAGCTCTCCAACACCACTTTCTACAAGCCATTACCCTCTGATCCCACTGAGAGTTACCAGAAGAAACTACAGCATTTTCTCAAGAAACTCCCTGAAAAAGCACAAGAACAAATCCGCACAGACATACCCCTAGAACCCCGACTTGGGGTATTCTATCTGCTACCCAAGATCCATAAACCTGGAAATCCTGGACGCCCCATCATCTCAGGCATTGGCACCCTGACAGCAGGATTGTCTGGCTATGTAGACTCCCTCCTCAGGCCCTACGTTACTGGCACTCCCAGCTATCTTTGAGACACCACTGACTTCCTGAGGAAACTACAGTCCATTGGTGATCTTCCTAAAAACACCATCCTAGCCACTATGGATGTAGAAGCCCTCTACACCAACATTCCACATAAAGATGGGCTACAAGCCGTCAGGAACAGTATCCCCGATAATGTCACGGCTAACCTGGTGGCTGAACTTTGTGACTTTGTCCTCACCCATAACTAGTTCACATTTGGGGACAATGTATACCTTCAAGTCAGCGGCACTGCGATGGGTACCCGCATGGCCCCACAGTATGCCAACATTTTTATGGCTGACTTAGAACAACGCTTCCTCAGCTCTCGTCTCCTAATGCCCCTACTCTACTTGCGCTACATTGATGACATCTTCATCATCTGGACCCATGGAAAAGAAGCCCTTGAGGAATTCCACCAGGATTTCAACAATTTCCATCCCACCATCAACCTCAGCCTGGACCAGTCCACACAAGAGATCCACTTCCTGGACACTACAGTGCTAATAAGCGATGGTCACATAAACACCACCCTATATCGGAAACCTACTGACCGCTATTCCTACCTACATGCCTCTAGCTTTCATCCAGATCATACCACACGATCCATTGTCTACTGCCAAGCTCTACGATATAACCGCATTTGCTCCAACCCCTCAGACAGAGACAAACACCTACAAGATCTCTATCATGCATTCCTACAACTACAATACCCACCTGCTGAAGTGAAGAAACAGATTGACAGAGCCAGAAGAGTACCCAGAAGTCACCTACTCCAGGACAGGCCCAACAAAGAAAATAACAGAACACCACTAGCCATCACCTTCAGCCCCCAACTAAAACCTCTCCAACGCATCATCAAGGATCTACAACCTATCCTGAAGGACGACCCATCACTCTCACAGATCTTGGGAGACAGGCCAGTCCTTGCTTACAGACAGCCCCCCAATCTGAAGCAAGTACTCACCAGCAACCACACACCACACAACAGAACCACCAACCCAGGAACCTATCCTTGCAACAAAGCCCGTTGCCAATTCTGTCCACATATCTATTCAGGGGACACCATCATAGGGCCTAATCACATCAGCCACACTATCAGAGGCTTGTTCACCTGCGCATCTACCAATGTGATATATGCCATCATGTGCCAGCAATGCCCCTCTGCCATGTACATTGGTCAAACTGCACAGTCTCTACGTAAAAGAATGAATGGACACAAATCAGACATCAAGAATTATAACATTCAAAAACCAGTTGGAGAACACTTCAATCTCTCTGGTCACTCGATTACAGACCTAAGAGTGGCTATCCTTCAACAAAAAAGCTTCAAAAACAGACTCCAATGAGAGATTGCTGAATTGGAATTAATTTGCAAACTGGATACAATTAACTTAGGCTTGAATAGAGACTGGGAATGGATGAGTCATTACACAAAGTAAAACTATTTCCCCATGTTATTTCTCCCCCCCACCCCACCCCACCCCCCACTGTTCCTCAGATGTTCTTGTTAACTGCTGGAAATAGCCTACCTTGCTTGTCACCATGAAAGGTTTTCCTCCTTCCCCCCCTCCCCCCCCCCCCCCCCGCTGTTGGTGATGGCTTATCTTAAGTGATCACTCTCCTTACAGTGTGTATGATAAACCCATTGTTTCATGTTCTCTGTGTGTGTATATCAATCTCCCCTCTGTTTTTTCCACCAAATGCATCCGATGAAGTGAGCTATAGCTCACGAAAGCTTATGCTCTAATAAATTTGTTAGTCTCTAAGGTGCCACAAGTACTGCTTTTCTTTTTACTCTGAAACACACATTAGTAGGAAACCTGGTTGTTGTTTGTTTGTTTTTGTTTTGTTTGTTTTAGGTTAAATGGTTTGGGGCTGGACAGGATATAGTTTAAACAGGAAAAGTGACTGTGGAACAAAATGACAGCAACTAATCTTTTAAAACATGAGACATTCCCCTTTTCAGCACCTGGTAACCAGTGCTTGAAGGATTATCTTTTTTCAACCTGGAAAAGTACCAATAAACGTGAGGAAGCTCCTCATCCTAACAGTTCACAAGAGAAAACCAAAGGAAAAGATCCAGACTTTCTATAATTACCTTAGTGACAACAGCAGTTCCCTCCCCCTGAGGATTAGAGACCTGTTGATCTTTGGAGCTAATAGTGTTTAATCCAGGATTTAATAGTAGTGAGAAACAGAAGGCCAGGCAGGTCTGCTGTCCTGACAAATGGTGTTTCATTATTCTCAGTGATTGGTAGAGTATATTGCTCTAACATACAAATGCAAAATAATGGATTCTCATAAACCCTTATAGTTTGAGTCTATTAGCTTAACAAAAGCCAGGAAATATAGTAAGTGTACCTGCAGGCAATGAGGTGCACAATTATTGAGCATCTTTGGACATGCATCTCTCAGTTCCAGCCATTCAATATTTCAGAATTCTAAAAGATGTTATTACTTATGGGACTGATTCAGCAAAGAGAGGGATTTGGAGACTTACAAATAAATCCAGCCTTTAAGTATAAGTACATATGTAATTTTGTAGTCAGATCAGTATATTGTTTTCTTTTATTCTTTAATTTAAACCAGTATATAATATGTAAATTAATTTTTTTTCAAATTTCTAGCTAATTGAAGGCAATATATTTTACTAAGAATTAGATTCCAGTTCAAGAAACAGTGTTCCAAATTAGAACATAGCTTTAATGGTGTCATACTACATGAATGGTGAAAATTTGGTTCAAAATAAGCCAATATTGAGAACTGTGAAATCAGAACTCTTTTTCTGGGTCCAGAAAACAGCTTTCTACAGCTGATTGCATTGGAAGATAACGTAATGGTCAGGTCTGAACTTCAAAAGAACAAAAGAGGCGTTACCCAGGATAAAGCAAACGATTTTCTTAGAGGCCACCATTTCCAACCTCCGGCTGTTCAGAAGAGAAAGGGTTGTCACCTCCCTAATTAACATGGTATTAAGGTGTGTCTGATGGAGAAGGAGAATCTTAAACCAAGCTTTGGAAGCTGGAGGGAGATTATTAGATCAGCCTTGGGAAGGGAGTTTCCAAGAAACAAGGTCAGGATTATTAAAGATTAGAGGAGGAGGGAGAAAGAGCACTATTCTAATGCTCCGGCAACTCTGCCTTCTTGAAGATCTGAAAAGCAAATCGAATTTGAAGAAGAGATCCCAAGATCAACTTGGGATGATCTTTTTTGTTGGGAATGTTGTAACTTGAGTAGTATCTGCTCCTAGGCAAATCTTCTGAATACTGATCTTCATGAGAAAAAAATAGACCACCTCAGTTCTCATGCCCAATATCAACTTGTTGTTGGAAAAGGGGCACAAATTATTCCAGCCCATTGTACTAGACAATACCCACTTGACTGACAAAAAATATTTTAAAAACAGGAACCAATTTCCAGTAAGCTTGCCAGAAAAGGGGGAGGCTGCCTGTCAGCTTGATTTTCTTTATTTTTTGTGAAATGATTACTTATAGCAACCATACCTACAGATTGCTCTTCTTTTGGAAAGGTCTCAAAATGGTCACTACTTTATAGCAAAATTACAGAGATATTACAGTTATTTCTCTGCTTACTTTCAGCTCCAAAATCCCTAATTATCTTGAAGATATCAGGGTTCAGTTTTTCTGTGTTGCTAATAAATTACATGGCAAACAATAAAGACCAAAACTGCTTTACTCTCCTGCTTTGAAACCAATGGGAATTTTGTGTAAATAAAACAAGCAGGATTTAGCTCCAAGTGATTTAAGTTACCAGAGATGTATAGGAAAGCTTAGTAATGTCTTCATGATGCAGAAGTCTGCCGCCTAGAACTCAGGGGTATATCATCTTCTTTTGAATCCATAGCTCAACATTACTGAGTTCCACCCACTTACACCAGATCTGGTTTTGGCCTATTGACTTCAATTGGTAGTCTTTTGTTCTGTCCTCAAACTGAATACGTTTTCTTACCTAAGATTAGATATGCTTCTGATTCCATTCAAATTCACAATTGAATCATCATAAGCAAAATCCAGTGCCCACATAACAGTTGTGTAGGTTGGTCAGAAAACAAGGTTAGTGTTTGTAAGAGATAAAGTAATAAGCATACCAGTTTGATGTAACTCAGCTGTTAACATCTTGTTTTAAAAGGCTGAGTCACTGGTAACACTGACAACGGAAGTCCAAAAATAAGTGTCGCTATCACAGAGAGGGGGCAGAAGAGGGCATAGCAGGAACAGAAACTAATGGGAGGATGTAAAATAAACCAGTACCCCATCCTCCTTCCAGCTCCTTTAGTAGTAGGATAAAGAAGCCAGGCAGGCCTGCTAGGAAGAGGGCCCCACATTCACTTACCCTCTTTTTCAGTTGCTTTTTCTGCTACTCCTTTCCACTTCCCCCCCTTAAATGTGTAAGTACTAAGTTACATTCTTTTAAACATACAGTGAAAATCATATTAGTGCAGGTTTCAGGACATTGCCACTTATGACAATGTTCTCAATTTCTGATACAATTTACCCCAATGATAAATTTACACCACTGAAATTGACCCGGAGACTTGCATGGGAGTTGAACTCGTCTACCTGAGTCTGTATTTTGCCTATAAATGCAGTCATAAATGCTGAAGTCTTTTAGATTAGCTAATGATAATGTTATAGGATAACACACATTTCTTAGTCAACACTGCATTAAATGGTTGGATGAAGTCTAGACCGTCAGAACTTTGGTCTGTATCACTATTTTTTAAGTCTGACGTAAACAATAAAAAAAACCATGAAACATTTGTAACATTTTGCATAACTTTTTTGTCAGAATACATTTAAGATTTTCAGGATGTCTAAAAGCAGAAAATAAGAAGGGGTCATTGCAAAAGACACAAGGCTTGTCAAAAAATGTGCTGTATTGTTAAAGGAGAAAACATACCTTTCATTGAAGAACCTGAGATCTGGAATGAGGCCCATGGGAGGGGACAATACAGAGCAAATAGCTTTTCCAGGGAAAGACCAGACAGTGAGAACCTCTCTGAACTGATTTTTAAACTAAGGCTGGATTCACTATAAATGAATGGTACAATTATTCCAGAAAATTCAAATGTGGATTTCAGTTTTTTAATTTATTTTCTTCTTCAGAAGATCTGCAGTGTTTCATCTCATTTACACTTGTTTTACCCCATAATGGGTATATTGTATTCAGTGCAATTACCCTTGATTCACAGTGGTGTAACCTGGTATCAGAATCAGACTCCATATATGGTAGTCTAAATATGCAAGCTGGATCTTAATTACACATGTTCACATTTGCACCAGCCTTATGAAAAATATATGCAAGTTGTTTTCAGAAATAGTGGGCCTGATTTTCCTCCCAGTTACACTGATGTTACTGCATTGCTCTCACTAAAATTACTCTTGATTTTCACTGGTGCAAGTGAGATGAAGATTGGGCCCAGAGTCTAAAGTCATTTAAAACTTGAGATCAAATTATCAGTATCTAAATTTATGGAAAAATATTGATATATTTGGTTTTAATTTTCAACAATTTCAGGCTTTTTCTCATTATTATATATGAAGACACTGTGGAGTTACAGGTTTCAGAGTAGCAGCCATGCTAGTCTGTATTCGCAAAAAGAAAAGGAGTACTAGTGGCACCTTAGAGACTAACAAATTTATTTGAGCATAAGCTTTCGTGAGCTACAGCTCACTTCATCGGATGCATTTACACTGAGTTACACTGAGGTAAAACAATAGATAGGAAAAGAAGGGCTTAGTCTGCAGCAAGGGAAATTTAGGTTAGCTATTAGGAAAATCTTTCTAGCTATAAGGGTAGTAAAGTTCTGGAATAGGCTTCCAAGGGAGGTTGTGGAATCCCCATCGTTAGAGGTTTTTAAGAACCTGTTGGACAAAAACCTGTCAGGGATGGTCTAGGCTAGGTCTACTTGGTCCTCCCTCAGTGCAGAGAGCTGTAGTCCTGGACTGGATGACCTCTCCAGCCCTACATTTCTATAACTCTATGTCTCAGGATAACTGAGTCAGATTCTGATTTCAGTTACACAGTGTAAATCCAGGGTGACTCCACGAGCTTATCCTGTTTTGTGATTCTTACCGGTGTAACAAAGAGCAGAATCTGACCCAGTGGTCCTGGTTCTCCATTCCATTACCTAAACTACTAATGCTAAATCTGCACTCTCTTTTATGTATCTTATGTCAAGACATTCAAAGATGCCAAAACTTACTATTATCCATTTTTGGGGTGACTCATCTTGATAAAAATGAAGATGCTTCCTCGAACACTGCATTTCCTCCAAGTACTGCTACTTACTTCAGATAAACAAAGAATTAGACAAAATAAACAGCAATTTTAATAAAAAGAATCGGATGCAAGTGAGCTGTAGCTCACGAAAGCTTATGCTCAAATAAATTTGTTAGTCTCTAAGGTGCCACAAGTACTCCTTTTCTTTTTGCGAATATAGACTAACACGGCTGCTACTCTGAAACCAGCAATTTTAATGTAATAGAAAGTTACCAAGAATCAGCTTGCTGAGGGTCAAAAGAAAAGGCAGGAGACACTGATCTCTTTGACTGGAAACTTTGTAACAGGGCAGCTGTAATGTGATGAATTTGGAACTGAGTATAAAGAAAAGGAGTACTTGTGGCACCTTAGAGACTAACAAATTTATTAGAGCATAAGCTTTCGTGAGCTACAGGTCAAAGAAAGCTTATGCTCTAATAAATTTGTTAGTCTCTAAGGTGCCACAAGTACTCCTTTTTTTTTTGCGAATACAGACTAACACGGCTGCTACTCTGAGAACTGAGTATATTTTACAGAAACTCAAAACAATAGCCCCATATATCAAAACACCAAAACTGTATATTGCTCTCCTTTTATTCTTTCCAACTTGATTTATGGTGAAGATATTTTATTTCCTCAGGAGCTCAAACATTCTATACAAGAGATCACTCTGCAAATATGGTAGAAAGCATAAAGTACCTTGGTTTAGTGAAAAAATCCTCATTTCTTTCCCAGATATGAAGACTACCCAGATTTGTGGGCTAGCAGATATTCCTCTAGGATAGAAAGATGCAAATTTTTAAAGATGGGATGTCAGAAGACTAATACTAAAGGAGACCTTTTCCAGGGAACAACACTAAAGACTTCTGAACAATTCAGTATTTCTATATTGGCCTACAAGTTAGACATTGCCTAGCAACAATTATTAAAGGCAAAACTCATCAAGTGAGAAAGCAAAGATTAGAGGAACACACAGGTGGTGGCCCAATCCAAATACATTTCCATCTCTGCCATGCCACCTCTTCACTGAGAGACACCTATAAGTCCTCTACCTTGAACTCAAGATCTTAAAATTCCTCTTGAGGATACTAAATAGCAGAAAAACAATTGAATACCCCTTTGAAGCTTCTAATGGCAAATCTTACAAGCCGTTGTGGTACTTTGTACTCTGCAAACAGTACTATTTTCTTTCATTTTTGGCCTCCTTTTGCCAGTGCATTAAGATACAATCTAGGGCTGTCAAGCAATTAAAAAAATTAATCAACATTTATCACACTAACAATAATAGAATACCATTTATTTAAATATGTTTGGATGTTTTCTACATTTTCAAATATATTGATTTCACTTTCAACACAGAATACAAAGTATACAGGGTTCACTTTATATTTATTTTTATTACAAATATTTGCACTGTAAAAAACAAAATAAATAGTATTTTTCAATTCACCTAATACAAGTACTGTAGTGCAATCTCTTTATCATGAAAGTTAAACTTACAAATGTAAAATTATGTAAAAAAAAATAAAACAATGTAAAACTTTAGAGCCTACAAGTCCACCCATTTCTATTTCTTGTTCAGCTAATCATTCAGACAAACAAGCTTGTTTATATTTGTAGGAGATAATGCTTTCCGCTTTTTGTTCACGATGTCACCTGAAATGAGAACAGGTGTTCTCATGGACCTGTTTAGCTGGCATCGCAAGATATTTACATGCCAGATGGGCTAAAGATTCATATGTCCCTTCACGCTTCAACCACATTCCAGAGGACATGCGACCATGCTGATGACGTGTTCTGCTCGATAATGATGCAAAGCAGTGTGGGCTGATGCATGTTCATTTTCATCATCTGAGTCAGATGCCACCAGCAGAAGGTTGATTTTATTTTTTGGTGGTTCAGGTTCTGTAGTTTTGGAAAGCACTTCAGATTCTTAAACCTTGGGTCGAGTGCTGTAGCTATCTTAAGAAATCTCACATTGGTACCTTCTTTGCATTCTATCAAATCTGCAGTGAAAGTGTTCTTAAAATGAACATGTGCTGAGTCATCATCTGAGACTGCTATAACATGAAATATATGGCAGAATGCAGGTAAAATAGAGCCAAAGACATACAATTCTCCTCCAAGGAGTTCAGTCACTAATTTTATTAATGAGCATCATCAGTATGGAAGCATTTCCCCTGGAATGGTGGCTGAAGCATGAAGAGGCATACGAATGTTTAGCATATCTGGCACATAAATACCTTGCAGTGCCAGCTATAAAATTCCCATGTGAACACCTGTTCTCAATTTCTGGTGACACTGTAAATAAAAAGAGGGCAGCATTATCTCCCGTAAATGTAAACAAACTTGTTTGTCTTAGTGATTGGCTGAACGAGAAGTAGGACTGAGTGGACTTGTAGGCTCTAAAGTTTTGCCTTATTTTGTGTTTTAGTGCAGTTTTGTAACAAAAAAAATCTACATTTGTAAGTTGCACTTTCACGATAAAGAGACTGCACTACAGTACTTGTATGAGGTGAACTGAAAAATACTGTTTCTTTTGTTTATCATTTGACTGTGCAAATATTTGTAATAAAAATAATAATATAAAGTGAGCAGTCTACGCTTTATAATCTGGGTTGCAATTGAAATCAATGTATTTGAAAATGTAGAAAAAGATCCAAAAATATTTAATAAATTTAAATTGGTATTCTATTGTTTTACAGTTATGGGCAGGCATGATCCACTTGCCTCAGTACTACAAAATAGTATACAACTCCCAACTTCTGTAACAAAAGAGGCAGGGTTCCTACAGACAACATTCTCCTTCATTGCACAATCTTGATTAATCCCCAGAGCAGATCCATCCTAGATTAGGCAGGGGTCCTGGGGAACAAAATAGTTTGTGATCATAATGCATATGCATAAGGGGACTGATTTTAACTGTGATTAATCATGATTCATTTTTCTAATCGTGATTAATTTTTTTGAGTTAATCGCATGAGTTAACTACGATTAATCGACAACCATAATACAGTCTTTAATTACACACTCAAATACTATTTTTCCACAGATTCCCTGCCTCATTCAGTTGACAGGCTGGATGGTGCTCAGTTAATGAACAGTTATTCATTATTTCGTTTTACAGTCTTCGCTCAATGTGCGGCCATAGGCCTTATTTACTGCACACTATTTAAACCCTTCTCTGAAGACACAATTATCAGTTTCCACATGGGCTTTTCTATGGTGCTCATTAATATAGTATCTGAGTGCTTCATTAACATTATTTAATTTATTTTCACAACACCTCTGTGAGGGTGGCATTATCTCCATTTTACAGACAAAAAAATAGAGAGATTAAGGTCATAAGAAACCACTAATTTGGGGTGTTTAGTTTGAGATGCTTGGGACCTGATTTTTCAGACTAGTTAGCATTATATAGCACTTTATATATTCGTAGGGTGACCAGATGTCTCGATTTTAATAGGGACAGTCCTGATATATGGGGCTTTTTCTTATATAGGCACCTATTACCCCCAACCCCGTCCCGATTTTTCACATTTGCTATCTGGTCACCCTATACATTCGAGCACAGCTCCCATTAACTTCAGTTGCAGCTGTGTGTGCTCAGTACTTCTGCAAATCAGGCCCAAGGATCTCAGTTTGGGCACCCAGAAAATGTGGAACATGTAATTACTGAGCACCTGTGAAAAGTTTGGGTTAAGTCTCTGACCTAGCATCACACAGGAACTGTGTGGCAAAGGCAGGGATAGAATCAAATTTTGACAGACTCCCTAGACACCTTTGAAGAGCAGTGTGTGCTGACTGGGATTCTGTGCTTGTTGTCCCCTCCTGGTTCCTTGATTTTCATCCTTTGATCTCACTTCCATTCCTATTTTCTCCTTTGTTGTCCCCCAAAATCAACTGGAGTCTGAACTTCATGGTACCTCCCTTTATTTGAGGGTAAAGGACTTTAGTTTTGGGCAGGCCTAGACCTGCTGGTTTCCAGGACTTTCAAATAGTACACATCTTCCAGACAGTCTGTTGTTCAGTCACATCTCTGGACAGTGTCCACTGACTCCTTGGACACCCTTGAGGACCAGGGGACACTGTCAGGGGTTCTTTACTTGGTGTTCTACTCTGGATCCATGATTTTTTACCTTTGACCTCACTCCCACTCCTGTTTTTTTCATTTTTGTCCCCAGAAATCAATTGTGGACTGAGCTTAGTGGTTTCTCCCCCTTAATTGAGGGGGGTGGGCCTTTAGTTATGGGCAGGCCTAGACCCACTTGCCTCAGTACTACAAAATAGTATACAACTCCCAACTTCTGTAACAAAAGAGGCAGGGTTCCTACAGACAACATTCTCCTTCATTGCGCAATCTTGATTAATCCCCAGAGCAGATCCATCCTAGATTAGGCAGGGGTCCTGGGGAACAAAATAGTTTGTGATCATAATGCATATGCATAAGGGGACTGAATTAATGTTACAATGGTAACTTTATTCTGTCATTTCCTAACTTTTAGGAGCCTGATTTTGCAATCTTAATAATCTTCTTTTAACTTAAAGTTTGTGTGTATGTGTAGTCATCTCAGTTTTGAAAAAAAGCAAACTGAAAAACAGAAATTCCATTGTGTGGCATCATATTAACATGCAAAAGTTCATCAGCCGGGTTGGAACCTTTAGGTCCACACCACAGTCCCCTGCCACTCGAGCTAATTGAATGACTGACAGCATAGGAGATTGTCAATTAGAAGAGGATAAGGTGCATACTTTGCCAGTGAGTTTCAGATTTTCCTGACAGCAGAGGAAAGGTGAGACTCAGAAGTCTTGGGTTCCATTCCAGGTTCTGGAGGAAAGTATGTGCACTAGTGGGCACAGACAGTTCTGCTGGGTTCCCCCAAGCTTGACCTCTTCTGTCCCATTCCCTTCAACCTATCTCTGTCCCAGTCCTGTCTCTTTCCTACTCCTGACTCCTTGTCCCAGTCTCATTTTCCTTTCCTACCCAGTCCCAGCCTCCACTCCTCCGGCTTCTCATCACAGTCCCAGTCTTCTTGTCCAACCAGTTCATGCTGCCTAGCTCCTCATTCGATACATCTCTCCCCTCAGCCCCTTCTCTTGCTCTCAGTCCCATCTCACCTCTCCAGGCTCCTCATCCAATCTCAGTATCTCCCAGCAATTCCATACCCAGCTCCTTCTCCCAATCACTTGCCCAGCCAGCCTCAGTTCTTCCCTCCCCTGCCCCCCGCACTCCAGTTCTTCATCAGGTCTGTCTCTCATTCCCTCCCTACTGTTTTTCCTCCAGTGTTTCCTAGACTCAGCCCCCTTGTCCAGCAAGAAGCAGTTTCCCTCTTACCCCCAGCTCCATGTCCAATCTCAGTGTTCCCCACTCCTCTCAGCCAACTGACTCCCATTTCCCATCCCTTTTGCTCACCAGCTCCTAATTCCAATCTCCCCCTCCAAAGGCCCTCAGGACCAGTCTCCTTGTCCAACAAGTCCCAGCCTCCTCCCACAGCTCCCAGGCAGTCCCAGCTCCCAGTCAAAGTGTCTCTCCTCTCTCCTGTCCAAGTCCTGTCAGACTCCTTGTCCCAATTTATTCCTTTCTCTCCCTTCCCGCCCATCTTGTTCTTGTTCCTTCCCCATTTGAATCAGGTGGTTTCCTCTTCTACTCTGCCTACGTGCCAGCAGGTGGGTCATTGAGAGCACAGGACAGTCAGGCTCCAGGTTCTGAGTTCTGGGGCATGGCCCCACCCCAGCCTACAGCAGCAATTACAAGGAAAGTCCTTCTGAAACCTCAGAGCTCTGGGCTGGAGCACGCTCAGTTGCTCTATGGGGATGGTGCATGCAAGATCTGGTCAGCTCTAGGAGGTGTGACTTTTTGAGCATGCTCAGTGAAGATGGAATCTTCAGTGATTTTAGGTGTGAAGCTCTAGCAAGTCTCTAGTCAGTATGTGCAGCTCTAGCAAGTCTCTAGTCAGTATGTGCAAACTTGTGATTTTTCAAAAGCTTTTAACATGGCCAAATTTAGAAAGAATTTCACAGAGATATTAAGAGGCTCATCCCTGCCACAAAGGCTCCCCCACCTCCACTACCAAATTTCAAGGCCCTGTTCCAAAGCATAGGAATGCCAAGGCATTTCAAAGAAAAGGCCTTAAGAATTTTTTAACATGAGCAAAACAACATATATTTTCCTAACTTTATTCTCAGAAATGGCTGGACCATTTTGGCTGAAATTTTCTAAACCTTTTTCAGTCTGAAACAAACAAATGGTTTGGCAAAGTTATGAGCAACTGAAAACAGAGTCTTATAATGGGAAGTGTTGGGAGACCTTAATAATGGATGGTGCTACCACTTCTACCTATAATGAAAATTAAGAGAGCTTTAATGCTTGTATGGATTTCCTCCATTAGTTTATTTTCTAATCAGATTATTATTGATAAGATACCAAGTAGCATTTTTACCATGGTGTCAAAAAGAATTAATCTAATACTGAAAGCTCTTAGCAGAAGCTATTTTGACAACCATGTTTGGATCAGGATATACGGTTGGTCTATGACCAGTGCAATCTCTGCCAATAGCCCTCAAGTGCTTTCTTTCACTGCTCACCTTCCCTGGAAATTCTCCATACAGCAAATTACAAGAAAAAACAGATAAACATAAAAATGTAAAAGCAAAACAGTAAACTTTGCTTATGTATTGCCTGTGAAACAAGAGATGTTAGAGATGACACAGAAGAAGCAAGCAAATCAGTGTAGTAAAGTGATATGTTACAGACAACGGTAATTAAAAAGGTACTTGGTCCACTGAAACACCTTGGGTTATGAATGCTAATAACATTAGTAGACTATGTTTCCATTAATAAGCAAGAGGCTCTGCAATCTATTCCAGGTGCTATATTATGATTTATAAGAAGGTTAGAGACTTAATGACAAGCAATACTTAACTGAGAGGGTTATCAAACAGAAAACTGCTTGTGACATTTTTTAAAAAACTGTCTATATTTGTTTGTGTGTAAATTTAGGAAAGTTATTGTTTACAGAGGAGGGGTATTAGATGTGCACATTGCACAATTTTAATCCAATGGGCAAAGGGTTAGTCTATAATCCTAAAATCCGGCTGTTGGCTAGGCATTGCTTGGAAGAAACAAAAGTTGAGACTTTGTTGCTGCAAATGTTCTGGTTTATTGTTGTATCTAATTAATTGGGGTCTGATCCTGCAAACGGGCACACATGCAGTCAATGGGACTGCTCTTGCGCATAAGTGTTTGCGGTATGGCACCTTAGTCAAAAGTCAGGCAGTTGTGCAGAGAAGCAATTTAAAAGCTGCTACTGTGAATGTGCCAGCATCTTAGCTAGTTAGAATTCTGTATTGTTCTCCAAAAGTTCTATGAACTTTTGGGGTAAAATTCATCCCTGTGCAGAAAACCAGCCCAAAGCCCATGGACCACTTAAGTCTCATTTACTCCCTCAAAATAGGTCTTAAGGCACAAGCCTTTCATGCTGGCTTTTATTTCACCCTCTGTGTTAACAAAAGCTAATCATTTCATAAAAGAAAGCCAATAGGATAATTTGCAATGTTTCTTCAAGTATAACAGCCATGTATTTTAGCTGAAAATTCAAACGGTCACAATTTTATCTTTAATATACCACAAAGGAGCATCGTCCAGGCATGAAATGATACTTTCCATCAAGTGCTGCAGTCACCTAGTTGCAGTCAGCTTGATGAAGCTTGGAGAGTGATGTCCACTGGCCAATAGCATTCACCATTTGACTGAAGTCATGCAGCTCCAATGAGCAGACTGACTGGCTAGTCTAATGGCGGAGCTACCCTTAACAGTTGGTTGCATGGGAAGGGTACAGCTTCCATTTTCCCTCATCCTGGGGTTCTCAAGCAAATTGTGAAACCAAATATCTCCAGAGTTTGTGTTTTATCAGGTGTCCTTGACAATATCTTATAATGATTTTAAATATTACTACTTGTTACAAGCATTGCAAATGGATCTTTAAGTTTACTTCAAAATATAAATACAAAACAGCTGCACAGAACAGCAACTTATTCCCTAACAATAACAGCATTTTACTAAAGCACATTGATGACATCAAATCTTGTTTTCAAAGATCACAGATTCTTTGCTGCATCCAGTTTCAAGAGTGGGCTGTCAGAGAGAGGGCTCTGGTTTCTTGTTTAACTGCGTGACCATGGCCCCAAGGGATCATATACCAGTTGGGGACTGTCCTTCACACTCTGGTCATTCCCTCTGTCATGTCCTCCTAGCCCAAGCATGCCTTCTGTGCAGGGAGTGGGGGATGGCCAGGAGGGAAGTGTAGCAACTATCTCTGCCAGGTCTATACCTGCTGGGAACTCTTCCCTGCCAGAAGCATCCTCAGCAGTACACTTGTGAGAGTTTGATCATTTAGAATGGAGCAGCCTGAGAATGTGGCCTTATGTTTTTATGTCAGCTTCACAATCGTATGAGGAGATAATATCAAGCATTTTATCTACAGGAATGATTAAATAATAAGTATTAGTAATACATACATAAATATAAACGATTTTCAAGTCATAGGCATTAGTCTCCCAAATAACCACATAGTCGTATTATTCTCTCCTTTGTCCTTTCTCCTCCTGTTTGTCACTGTTTTAAGGATAACCTGTGTGAACTCAGCACCAACACGTACACACGTGCTTAATGTTAAAGTGAAGCACACACATAAATGTTTGCAGGATTGGGGCCTCTGATCAGTGTGCTCTTTTGGGCTGGGATTCCATCTTTCTCTGTAGTGTGAAACTCCATTCATATATATGGCACCGTGTAAATAAGTAACAAATAATAAAGGGTCTTCATCATAACTAAATATGGTTTGTTTTTTGTTTGTTTTTTCAGAATAACCATTTTTCTGACTTTGTGGACAAGCAAACTGGTTACACAACTAACAGCATGCTGGCAATCCCTATTATGCAGGGCAAGGAGGTGCTTGCTGTTGTAATGGCACTTAACAAAATAAATGCCCCCGAATTCTCTAAAGAGGATGAAGAGGTAACTGTAGACATTAAAACAGGAACACTATTGTTCTTTTAACAATAAATATGGCAGCAACTATTACATGGTTTGATATTTTGTCTTATTTTTGTTCTCTGTCATTTATAGGTCTTTAAGAAATACCTCAATTTTGTTTCTGTGGCCATAAAACAATACCATATCACATATCTCTACAATATTGAAACCCGAAGAAGTCAGGTAAAGAAGGATTTGATAATGAGAACCTTCATTAGCTTTTTCTTATGTGAAATCATTACTAGTGATATGGTCTCGCACTGTTCCATAGACAATACATAAAAACAAGAGTAGGATATATTTATCATGTTACAGAATGGTATCAACATCCATTATTAATTCATTCTTTAATATCTGAAATGCATGAGGCTATGTTTTCTTTTCATCTGTAATACATTCTCTTTTCACCACCTGAATATTTACCCAGTTTTCTCTCATTGTAAGCAGATGCTTTTATGGTCTGCCAACAAAGTATTTGAAGAACTGACGGATATTGAGCGACAGTTTCACAAAGCACTGTACACTATTCGAATGTATTTGAACTGTGAAAGATACTCTGTTGGTCTGCTGGATATGACCAAAGAGAAGGTAACCAGCATTTTACCAATTAGTTGGAAATGTAGAATTCACTTAAGATCATTATAAAAAATTAATCCCTCTAACTACCTAATCTGTCTGTCATGGGTATGTCTAATGTGCCTTTCTCCATGGAATTAATCCGCTATGCTTTCTAAGTATGGTTTCCCAATGACATTAGGCATGGACTATATTCAACTAATATAAGTCACCAAAATTACATGTGAAATATAGAAAAATAGAGCAGGCCATATACATAGATTCATAGATACTAAGGTCAGAAGGGACCATTCTGATCATCTAGTCCGACCTCCTGCACAACGCCGGCCACAGGATCTCACCCACCCACTCCTACGAAAAACCTCACCTATGTCTGAGCTATTGAAGTCCTCAAATCGTGGTTTAAAGACTTCAAGGAGCTGAGAATCCTCCCTCAAGTGACCCGTGCCCCATGCTACAGAGGAAGGCGAAAAACCTCCAGGGCCTCTCCAATCTGCCCTGGAGGAAAATTTCTTCCCGACCCCAATATGGCGATCAGCTAAACCCTGAGCATATGGGCAAGATTCACCAGCCAGATACTACAGAAAATTCTTTCCTGGGTAACTCAGATCCCATCCATCTAATATCCCATCTCAGGGGATTAGGCCTATTTACCCTGAATATTTAAAGATCAATTAATTACCAAAATCACATTATCCCATCATACCATCTCCTCCATAAACTTATTGAGTTTAATCTTAAAGCCAGATAGATCTTTTGCCCTTTTACATAAGGCATGCAGATTAGGCTCAGGTGGTTATTTTTATTATATACTTCTCCCACCCACTAAAACGTTGAGAAAGCCATGCAGTTTTCTGGCATTGGTTTTCACACTAACCTGCAACTTACTTGCTAAAACTTTTGTTTGGTGTATGTTTAACAATGTTTTCTTCATACTGTTTTGTGACCACACCAAGTAGGGTTATGGAGAAGTATAGCATAAATTATTGTCCATGCATTTCATGTTACCTATTGGTATGTAACTGACAAATGCTTTGTTTTGTTAATTTGTGGGTAATTTTTTTAGGAGTTCTATGATGAATGGCCAATCAAGCTGGGAGAAGTAGAGCCTTATAAAGGACCAAAAACACCCGATGGCAGAGTAAGTATAAATGCTTCCTTTTTACACACCATAATTTTGGAATTTGGTTGCACAGGATAATTAATGCACATTTCTCATCTTTTCTTTAGGAAGTCATCTTTTATAAGATTATTGATTATATGTTACTTGGAAAAGAAGAAATCAAAGTCATTCCGTAAGTATTCATTATCAGCTTGTTAACTATATAGCAGTTAGCGGCGTTGCTCAGGTAGAACTGCAACATGTTTATATCTGTGACATTGATTTATTTAATCTCATTGTCTCTCTACAGGTCACCTCCTGCAGATCATTGGAGTCTTGTCAGCGGGTTGCCAGCATATGTTGCTGAAAATGGATTTGTAAGTTAATTGCAAAAAAAGAAAGTTACACATTTTATAGAGTTCTTTGATCAAGCAGAGACTTCAGAGGCCATCATCAAAACTTCCTTATATTGGCTAAATGACTGGAAATATTCTCATATAGGCATTTATTGTATCACACTGTCTCCAGGATTATAGCTGCCATAGAGAACAGGGGCCAATCAGTAGTCTGGAGGGACAAACCCTCTATGTAGATGACTTGTGAACCAGGGGATTTCCTGACAGATCTTAGGACATCTCATGGGTAGGAGGGCTTAGGTCTCTGACTCACATTGCAGGCATACAAATCCATTCTCACAAAAGAATGATCTGTCAGCAACTCAGCAAACAGAAATTTTGTAGAATTTTCTGTTTAGTTTTAGTCCTATATAGGTTAGTATAGGGTTATAAGCAGAAAGATGGTTTGGCCCCAAATCTGAACAAAGGCTTCAGCATGGTGTAAGATATTGTCTTTCAGTGGAAATACAAAATTAAAGGTCTCCGTGTGTACTGTAGTCATTTCTGATTCTGTGGCACTTTTTCTAACAGTAGGCATTAGCTCTAGTGAGCTGAGTTTCAACTCAATTATTTACTTCTTTCTAAAACTCCCCATGCAGTTTCAAATTGGAATAATATTCTTCTTTACGTCCTGCCCTAAAATTTTGCCTTCTTCCTGCATATTGTTAAGTAACTATCATGTTTAATAAAATATATTATGAGCACCATACACAAGGCAGAGTGTTTTCAGGATTCCCAGTGGCATATACCAGAGAAGCTAATTCTACTTTAATAATAGTTAATTTTCTCTTAGAAAATGAATATGCCTTTTTAAAATGCCAGACTATGGATCTGAGTGTATATACTGCACCTAAACAATGGGGATTTTTTTGTTTCCTTATATCACAGATTTGTAACATGATGAATGCACAAGCAGATGAGTATTTTTTATTTCAGGTAATAACACACTATTTCTTTTATTGTAATTATTATAGGAAAGTACCCTAATGCCATCTACCAATTAGTCATAAAGTTGATTGCACAAATATTCATACATTCTATAGTTGCGGAGGTGGCTGATAATTTTGTTATTGTACTTATTTGTGATCTTTGAGTACCACTGTGACATTTACAATTATAATACCAAAATATTGTCTGTTTTTAAAGAAATATGCAATATGTCTTCTTCTTTTGGTTTGCTTGCAGAAAGGGCCTGTGGATGAGACAGGCTGGGTAATCAAAAATGTCCTGTCTTTGCCTATTGTCAACAAAAAGGAAGAAATTGTGGGAGTAGCTACATTTTACAACAGAAAAGATGGAAAACCCTTTGATGAATTTGATGAACAGATCACTGAAGTAAGTTTAATGAGACGAAAGATTTTGTAGATGATCATTTAATGTTAAGAGATATTTTGGTTAAGTCTCAGTTAAAAATTACTAAAAGGATTATTTTAGGTAGCAATTATTCTTAATAGTAAAAGTATTTCTATTAAAACTCTTTACACACTTGTACAGTTATGATGGATTGTGAACTTTTTTGCAGTAGTGAACAGACAGCAGATACCATAAAAAATCATTCTAACAAATAAACAAAAAAACCCATTTTAAATTAGTTAAGGATGGTCAAAATCATTTAACTAACATTAATTAGTATTTGTAGTCTTCAGGGCAGAGATGACAGACCATCTGATTCACTGGATGTCACCCCTAAGACTCTGATCCTGCAAGGAACTCCTTGAGAGCAAGCCTGTGTAAAGTCCCATTGACATCAGTGTGGTTCTGCACAGGTGCAAGTGTGCACCCATATACTGGGCAAGTCACTTAACCTCTGTACACCTCAGACCTCCATCTGCAAAATGGGAGAAATGCTTTCCTATATTACATGGTTGTTGTGATGCTGCATGTATTAAAGTTTGTGAAGGGCTCAGAGCACGGGCACCGACTCTGTGGGTGCTCCAGGGCTGGAACACTCACGAAATAAAATTAGTGGGTGCTTAGCACCCACCAGCAGCCAGCTCCCTTCCAGCGCCTCCACCAATCAACTCCTCCCCTTCCCTTCCAGCACCTCACACCGGCCATAATCAGCTGTTCCGCACCTTGCAGGAGACACTGTGGGGGAGGCGGAAGAGCGGGGACTGGGCACCCTCGAGAGAGGGAGCAGAACTAGGTGGGAAGAGGCGGAGGTGGAAGCTTGGGGAAGGGGTGGAGTGGGGGCGGGGCCTGGGGTGGAGCAGTGGTTGAGTATTCTCGGGGCAAGGAAGGAAGCCAGTGCCTGTGGCTCAGAAGCTGTATTGGTGGGAGGCACGTAAGTACCCTGCTGGACATTTTAAGGAGTTCAAATTGTCAGTTTTCCTTTAATATTAAGCCAAATGAATTGTCACTACATCATCTCTATTTTCTCCTGTTTTGTTCCAGAGTCTTACACAATTCCTTGGATGGTCTGTTTTAAATACTGACACCTATGACAAAATGAATAAGCTTGAAAACAGGAAAGACATTGCTCAGGAAATGCTCATGTACCAGACAAAGGCCACCCCTGAAGAAATTCAGTCCATACTGGTAAGTGTCTTTCTAGTACCCCAGAATTCAAATAGGAATCTTGTGCAACAGAAACTTAATTTTTCATTTATTTTCATTTTAGAAATACAAAGAGAAATTAAATGTAACCAGTATCGAAGACTGTGATGAGAAAGCCCTCCTCAAGATTTTGGTAAGTTATGAAACCTAATTCTTAAATTTCAGTGGCCTATTAACTTCAGTCCATGATGGGACTCCTTTGTGTTTGTATTAATAATGTGTTATTTAACCTTCTTCTACTTAATACAACATATTTATATTAGTCATCAGCTCCAAGGATCTTGTGCAGGTGCCTCATAAAAATATTTCTGACAATATGTTACATTCTCTCATACACGGATATTCAACCTATACACTTCCCATGATACCAACCCACTAAAACAGCATCCTCCCTGGATTTTCATATGAAAATCTGTCAGAGGTAATACAGGAAGTAAAAACTTTGTACTGTTCAAGAGGAGCTGAACTATCCAGGGATCATTATGATAGTATTTTGAGTCAAAGAAAATAGACCAAATTCTATTCTAGGCTGCATGGTCAGCATCACCTTACAGGGGTCAAAAACTGAATACATTGCTTGTATTGTTTGGTTGCCAGAAGTAGGTAAAAAGGGGCAAAATGAAAAATTAGGACCTAGAATTGACCTGAATGTTCACAAAGTAACAATCAATTTTCAGTAAATACACAACTTGCTACCTCTTTGCATAATACCTTTTGAAAGATGCTAAAGTCAGACAGGTTAGAGAGGGAAAAGAACAAGGATGAATTAGGTGGTTTAAAACAAAAGAGACTTTGGGCTATCGTCATCTGTGGTGCATCTCTATCAAAATCAGCATTGTATCAGAAATTCTTTATTATTTGTATAGCATGAGCACCTAGCCACCGCAGTCTTTAACCAGGATTCCATTGCATTAGGCACTGTACAAAGCCATAATTAAAATTCACATCATTATGTTAACCAGTAATGGCATAATAGAGATCAAGAAAATAAACACCGAATGTGTTTTTGATATCTGGACAGATATATTGTTAACATACACAGCATGCTGACTCTGGGCCTGATCTTCCAAACATTTAGGCACATGCTTACTGTCACTCACATGAGTATTTCCATTGAAAATTACTTACATTCTTAAGTGCTTGCAGGCTCTTATTTCCCAAAGAGATAAAAAGGGACTACCCTAGTTACTATTGCAGGCTGAAGGAGTTATAGCTGCCTCCTTAAAATGCATTGCTATTTGTTTCTCTTAATAATTTTAATTTTTTTTTCATTTTATTTTATGATTAATTGGATTGACTCTGCTCATTCATCATTCAGTCTGCATGAATGAATATTACTGAGTTTTATATGGGAACCTACTGTTTATAAGAATGGCAAAAACTCAACTTAAAGGTATAGTTGTGTGTATATTAGTACAACATACATCGAAGGAAGAGGAAATTGGCAGGACACCAGAATAAGAAGTGAATGTATAGGGCATGTATAGGGTTAATAACAGCAGTAGCACACATCTGATGTGTTTCTATAATTTGTTAGGTATTTGAAAAACTTTAGTTAACTGGCTTTTATTTACTTTGTCATGTAGCAGGAATTTATGGTTAAAGTTATAGATAATTATCAGTAAAATGAACTCTGCCTTTCCCCTACTTCCTCCTTCCTCTAAAAACATTGCAGATATCAGGTTTAGGACTGTACAGAGTTTTTACAGTTAAAAGATCTTATTAAGTTACATTTGATTATATAAGCACATCCACTAGTGAAATGAAAAATATGAATAGAAAATTATACCTTCACATTTTAAAGTAAATTCATTTTAAATTTAAGACTTACAAAAATTAATAGCAATAATACATTTTTAGATCTCTCCATTTGCAAATCAAGGTGCGTTAATTACCCTCTGGGGGCATCCAAGTGGAATAAAACACTGGAATGGATTTTTAAAACCTCTAGAAACTAAATTAAATAGCTTTTTTATACATCAGGGTATCAAGAACTGAAGGCTTGATATCTCATGCAGTGCCCAGGCTACATAGAAATGTTTAATCCTATAGGAAGCCTGGAATGTCAGATCACTAATGGGATAAAGCAGGTGTTTTCTAGATCTGCTGACTCACAAAGCATTGGGCCTTAAAACTGTCACTGCTTCAGAATTGACCATTCTCGTCTTGAACTCAGACCAGAGTAAATTTAAAGGGAAATTCCACATTTGGGAGAAAAGGCAGAAATATTTTTGCATGTACATTAATCAATATTTACAGCAAATATCTCCAACCAAACAGCAACAATTGCAGAGGTGTGACATCACTGTTCCACATCCCATTCATTTCAATGAAGTGGGTACTCTAACTTGCATGTGCAGTTTCTTTTTTTGTGTTTTTTTAAACAAGAACATTAAATATAAAGTTATGGCATCAATACACAATGAAGATTCTCTTTTAAAGAGAAATCCAAATTAGAGTTCTCATCCTAATGTTGCCCACATTACACTTGTAATATATTCAGTTATCAGTTTCCCCATCTGTAAAATAGAATCTGACATTTCACTGACTTCCTTTGTAAAGGGCTTTGAGATGTACTACTGAAAAAACAAGACCTGTGATCTAGGTACTTATAATTATTACCACCACCAGTTAGGCTATTAAATATATATTTAACTATATGTATAATGTGGACAAATTAAAGTTACTACAAGAGTCTTAAAAATTTTTGCATTTCCTGACATTTGAGCATCATGAGTAAATACCCTTGGTGTATTATTTGTATGTGCATGAGTGCAACTAATATAAATAAAGCAAGTCATAAGTAAAAATAGAGATCTTTTGTGCTAATAACTCTAAAGGCTAGAGATCTTCATACACATTAAGTCTGCTTTGTTGGTGGTACCTCAGTGCAAAGCAGTCTTAAACCAAGCAGATAGGGTAGTGGTCATTTCTGACAGTAGCTACACTTGCCTCTAAAATAAAGGGTATTCATGAGGGGAAAGAACATCCACTCAGGCAGTCCCCTGCTGCCAGAACCGTCCCTTGGGGTGACTGGAAGCCAGTGTAGTTTAGAGCAGAGTTTGCTCTAAACTACACTAGGGACACAACTGGCACAGAACCATCCACAAGCAGATAGGGAGGGGCAAATGACTGTGATGGATTTGGAGTTTCCTGTAATCTACCAAATACCATCAATTCTATGTTTGTCTGAGCATTGTTATGATATTTACTGTACTTTAGCCAGATGGTAAGAAAACTACCCAGGAAGACAGGCAGTGGCCCAGATAAGAGTTCCACAGAAATCACCTAGGATTATTAACTGATATGCTACCTCCGCCTCCCTGGTGAGCTTGCCAGACCAGCTTTCCCAGGACTAAGTCACCCATTCTCTGAAGGTGGGGAGATCAAAGGCTGAGAGGGATTTATAGGAACACTCTCTGAAGGGGAGAGGGATTGGTTTTGTGAGATGCTTAAGGGGAAGAAACTGCCTTCCAGAGGCTGGGAGTGTCTCAAGGTAGCTTAGCCCAACTAGGGTCTCTGCTAAGGGAAGGCAAGTCTTTAGTTAAGATAAACATGCACGAAGGCCTTTTATTGCCCTAAAAATGCTTTTCTCTGGCTATGCTGTATTCCTACTGATAAGATTCAACAATACATAGTTTTAAGGTTATTTTGGGTCACTTTATTCATGGCTGGTCACAAGTTCCTGAAGGGAAGAACTGCAGGTTCTGATTGCAGTCCAGTCAGACTTGCTGAGTAATCTTTTTTGGTGGGAGAATCATGGGATTCTGCCATAGAGGGAAAGTGAGAGGCCTAAGACCTAGAGGCGAGTGCACTCAGAAGACACCAGGGAAGGGGGTGAGAGGTCCTGGTAGCCCTGAACTATGACAGATCCCTCCCCACCCTCAGTAGCACCCATGATTTATAGGATAACCGTTGATCATCTGTCCCAAAGATTCACTGAAGTCCCACAGGTGAGGTATTTAATACAATAATAATAATAATAATAATCTGAAGTACAATAATTATATGCATAATTAAGAAATGCATTCTAAAATAAAGTAACCATTGGTTTTATCCAATATATGGCTAAAGAAACTATAATTGTAATGTGGATTTTGTTGGAATGTAGGTGGGGAAGAACTACCAGTTTGCAGGAAGCAATAAACGGTACCCATCCCCTTTGAGTAAAAAAACAGCAGTGACCTAAAGTACATATTATAGTTTAATATACAGTAGTGTGCATTGAAACCTGAGAGCTATGTACACATGATAGGCCTGACCATGAACTCTTTATACAGGGATAGAGTAAAAAAGCAAGTAAAAAACTGAATTTACTCTAGTTTCCTTCTTACAAAGCAAAACTGGTGTGGTCTTTTTTTTTTCCCCCCTCAACAGAGAGAGGAATTACCTGATCCAAAGGAAGTGGAACTTTATGAATTCCGCTTCAGTGACTTTCCTGTTACAGAGCATGGCTTGATTAAGTGTGGAATACGATTATTCTTCGAGATAAATGTGGTTGAAAAATTCAAAGTCCCAGCAGAGGTCAGATTTATTGTGTCATATTAGGTACATTTTTCCCCTTAATACCAAGTTCTTTTAACTAGAACTGTTCCACAGTAAAATATTAGAAGCAACGGTAGCATACATCTGTTCTTAGCTTTTTATATATAAAACATTCTATATCTTTTACTTTTCCACTGTTCTGAGTAGATTTTTTTCACAGATTCATAATAAGTATATAAAGTATGTTAATTTTAATTAGAAACAATGTTTCAGCTTTCCAAAAGCTGCATATTTTCCTGTAAAGATATGAAATTCCATCTTAATTTTGCAGACATTCCAGGATTTGGTTATATTTTAACAATATTGAGTATGATATGCCTTTTATTTGAAACAGGTACTTACAAGATGGATGTACACAGTCAGAAAGGGTTATCGGAATATAACTTACCATAACTGGCGGCATGGATTCAATGTGGGACAGACAATGTTCACCTTACTAATGGTATGTTTTGTCTCTGATGTTATCTTACGTTCAATTTGTAGTTTTTTTAATTTCAACAGAAATTGTAAACTTCAAGCAGGTATATACTCAAAAAAGTCTCTCCTGCTTTATAGACAGGTAGACTAAAGAAATACTATACCGATCTCGAAGCCTTCGCCATGATTGCAGCTGCTTTCTGCCATGACATTGATCACAGAGGGACCAATAATTTGTATCAGATGAAGTAAGTTCAGCTACACTGATTTATATGTACAAACACCTGTACATATAACATTTGTACCAGTAACTAAAAGAAAGATGTGAACATATCACTATATGCAAAGATACAAACTATACCATTTTCCATAATTATTTCTAAAGCATGCACAGCGTGTTCAGCGCTATGCAAAGCACATCTATCAAGAGGGTCTGACACAGAGTATTTATAACCTATATGAAAACACCAAGACATTGGGAGAGCCTGAGGAAGGAGTCCTCTTAGCTAATGTTTTTTCTAATTTGTCTTAAAGAGAGGGTGACCCACTTTTATGCTTGGATTCCGACTTCTTTTTTCAAGACTAAACATGCCCAGTTTTAACCTTTCCTCATAGGTCACAATTTCTAAACCGTTTATCCTTTTTGTTGCTCTCCTCTGGGCTCTCTCCAATTTGTCCACATCTTTCTTAAAGTGTGGAGCTGAGAACTGTATACAGTACTGAGGCCTCACCAGGACCAAGTAGAGCAGGACGATTAGCTCCTGTGTCTTATACATAACACTTCTGTTAATAGACCCCCAGAACATTAGCTTTTTTTTTTTTGCAACTGTATCACATCGTTTATTCATTCAATTTGTGATCCACTATAACCCCCAGATCCTTTTCAGCAGTACTACCACCTAGTAATTTATTCCACATTTTATATTTGTGCATTTTTTCTTCCTAAATGAAGTACTTTGTACAGTTTTTTTATTGAATTTCATCTGCTTGGTCCATATTTCAAGCAGTTCTCTAATTTGTCAAGATAGTTTTGAATTCTAATCCTGAACTCCAAAGTACTTGCAACTCGTCCCAGCTTGGTATCATTTGCAAATTTTATAAACACGTTCTCCACTCCATTATCCAAGTCATTAATGAAAATATTGACCAGTATCAGACCCAGGACTGACCTCTGTGGGTCACAGTTTGACCATGAACTAGTCTTTGAGTACAGGTTTCAGAGTAGCAGCCGTGTTAGTCTGTATTCGCAAAAAGAAAAGAAGTACTTTGTGGCACACCTTAGAGACTAACAAATTTATTTGAGCATAAGCTTTCGTGAGCTACAGCTAATTTCATCGGATGCATTCAGTGGAATAGTGGAATGCATCCGATAAAGTGAGATGTAGCTCACGAAAGCTTATGCTCAAATAAATTTGCTAGTCTCTAAGGTGCCACAAGTACTCCTTTTCTTTGAGTACAGATTTTCAATCAGTTTTGCACCCACTTTATAGTAATTGTATTTAGACCACATTTTCCTAGTGTACTTATGAGAATGTCATGTGGGACTATGTCAAAAGCCTTACTAAAATCAAGATATATCACATCTATTGCTTCTCCCCATCTCCATGGCCAGGAACTCTGTCAAAGAGGGAAAGTAGGTTGGTTTGGCATGATTTCTTTTTAACAAAACCATGGTGGCTATTACTTATAACCAGTATTCTCTAGGTGCTTACAAAATAATTGTTTGATAATTTGTTCCAGGTATTGAAGTTAGCTTGATTTTTCTATAGTTTTCTGAGTCCTCTATATTCCTCTTTTTAAAGCTGGGCAAACATAGTACTTTTCTCAAGTCTTTTGGGACCTGAGCCACCTTTAATGAGTTCTCAAAAATAATCACTAATTATTACAAAATTGCTTCAGCTAGTTCCTCTTTACGTACCTTAGGATGAATTTCATCAGACCCTGCCAACTTGAATACATTTAAGTTATCTAAATATTCTTTAACCTGTTCTTTCCCTATTCTGGCTTGCATTCCTTCCCCCTTGTTAACATTAATTATGTTATGTATGTGGCCACAATTTACCTTTTTAATGAAGACTAAAGCAAAATAAGCATTAAACATATCAGCCTTCTTGATGTTGTCCTTTATTGGCTCTCCTTCCCCACTAACTAGAGGATCTACACTTTCCTTCCTCTTTCTCTTGCTTCTTATTTATAAAACCTCCTCTAATTGCCTTTATGTCCCTTGCTAGGTGCAACTCATTTTGTGCCTTAGCATGTTAAATTTTTGTTCCTAATTGCTTGTGCTATTCTTTTGTAATCGTTCTGAGCAATTTGTCTGTATTTCCATTTTTTCTAGGCCTTCTTTCTGATTTTCAGCTAACAAGCTTCTGCTGAAGCCATAGTTGACTCTTATTATCTTCCTATCTCTCCTTCATATCAGGATTGTTTTTGGTGTTGCACCTTTAATATTGCCTCTTGGAGAAACTGCCAGCTCTCCTGAACTCCTTTTTCCCTTGGATTTTCTTCCCATGGGATCTTACCTATCTTTGCTTTGATCTTAAGTCTGCATTTCTGAAATTCGTTGCCTTTATTCTGCTACTCTGACTCCTTCCTGTCCTTAGAACCAGGAAATCTGTCATTTCATGATCACTTTGAACTGAGTTGCCTTCCACCTTCAGATTCACTACCAATTCCTTCCTCTTGGTCAGAATCAAGTCTAAAATGACTGTCCCCTGGTTTCTTCCTCCACCTTCTGAACAAAAAGTTGTCCCCAACACATTTCAAGAACTTATTAGGCAATTTGTGTTTTGCCGTATTACTTTTCCAACAGATCTCTGGGGAGTCCCCCACTACTACCAGGTCTTGGATATTTATTATTTATTCTACAAATGCCTCATCTACCTCTTCTTGCTTATTTGGGCTATAATAGTCCCTCTACCATGACTTTCCCCTCCTTTTATATTCATCCAGAGACTTCCAACTGGTCTGCCTCTCACCTCCTTTTGGACCTCAGAATAAGTGTATATATTCTTGATGTATAATGAAACACCTCCTCCCTTTTTTCTCTGCCTGCCCTTCCTGAACAAGCTGCACTCCTCTATATCAATAGTTCAGTCATGAGATTTATCCCATTAATTCATACTTTAGCATATGTACTAATACTACCAGTTCTTCCTGTTTATTCCCCTTGCATTTGTGAACAGACATCTAAAATGTCCAGCAGATTCCCCATCCCCACCCCGTTATCACTCTGGTTGCTCCTATGGATCCTATTGTAATTTTCTGCCTCTGCCCCCTTCCCGACTGAACATTTAGCCTTCTGTTAAAGTCATTTTTTTATACCTGTGGGCTTTTGTCACTGTCCCCCTTGAACCTAGTTTAAAGGGCTCCTGGCTATGCAGTGGGTGAAGATGCTTTTCCCCTTCTCGGTCATTGTGGACATTCTGGCATGGACAGTGGCTTGAGCACAGATCCAGGGGGTCAGGTGGGCATGGACTTGGGTGGCTTGCTCAAGCCACAACTTATGCCACAATGTCCATACCACTATTTTTAGTGTGCTTGCTCGAGCCGAGCTAGTGCTTGTCTGTCTACCTCGACTGGAAGGCATGTTCCCAGCTGCAGTGTGGACATACCCTAAAAGACCCCTACTGCCAAAAGCTGTGACTACAGCTCTTGTATACATACCCAAGCCACCTTTAATCTAGCTAGAGTGGCTAAATAGCAGTGAGGATGTGGCTGCACAGGTTTTTGTGCAGGCTTTAGCACGAGCTATAAAAGCTACCCCAAACTACTAACATTCCTAGCCTACACCACGGTCCTCACTGTCATATCTTTACTGCTGTATTTACCCACACTAGCTAGCTAGATTAAAGATAGCACAGTATGCCTACATGAGCTGCAAATCACACCTTCAATGGCAGTGTAGACATACTCTAAGCTATGCAGAGCAGCCCAGGTTTGGGAGGGTGCAAAGTTGGCTTAAAGCCAACTTAGCTTCCCCCTCCACTATGCTGCAAGGTCTTATCCTAGGAGTTTTAGCTGGACACTCTGTCTAAGGCAAATTCAGTGGAGCAACAAAGAGAGTGAGCTGTAGCTCACGAAAGCTTATGCTCTAATTAATTTGTTAGTCTCTAAGGTGCCACAAGTACTCCTTTTCTTTTTGCGAATACAGACTAACACGGCTGCTACTCTGAAAAGAGAGGGCTGTGACATATAATCAATTGACAAAGTAGTAATTTTGGCTTTAGGGAGGCCAAATTGGGGGAAGATGTAGTAGTTAAGATCGGAAATTAAAACACTGGTCTATGGTGTAATTGTCAAGATGGAGAGACAAAATAGGATTTTCAAAATGTTAGAGAAAGAAGTGGCAAGATTTAATGGCAATGTAGGTGTGTGGGGAGCAAATTCATAGAGACATTATCATGGCTGGAATGCAACAACAAAGACTGACCTACTTATTTTCTTGTACAAAGTTTGCCAAGTCCTTGTAATATTTTATGTCAAGTCCCCTTAAGATATTGCTGCCAGCCCACTACTCATAAGCAACTGTACAACAAACTAGAGTGATACAGAAAAACAATTTTGTAGGGAAACAGATTTCAGACTTATTTCAAGAGATTATTCTAGAGCTCAGTTTGCAAAATATTATTTTTGAAGATAAACTAAAATACTGTGTGTCCTTTTAGGAATGTAATCAGACAGAACATACTTATGCTCACTACAGTGATTTAAAGCAAATAATAAAGAAAGTCAGAGCCACAGTTGGTGTAAATAAGTATAATTCTGCTGACTGCAGTGCTGCTGACACCAGTAAGGATCTGGCGGCCATAGCTCTGTGTATAAAATATTGTAAATGATAGATGGGGGGAGAGGGGATGGGTAGAGGGGTTTCCTTTTCACTAGTAAATGTTTGCAGTGATCCAATATCTACACACACTAAAATTTTATTTTTTTCTGCATTTTACTTCATTGTGCAATACTAGGGCCCCACTTTTCATCTGTAGGTCAATTAATCTTTCATACATTCTTTCTCATGATACTGTACATTGTAATCACTTGCTCCTGTGCATTTGCTAGCCAACAAGAACTCCATAGGCTCTCAGTCCCCAGTAGCTAGGGAACATAATAATCATGATCTTTAGGAGACTATCCTGCCAGTAATGCAGAATGACTTATTAAGTAACACCCCTCATCCTCTCCCACGAAGGAATTTTCAAGTTGTATTTTGTGGCAGTGGCATTAAGAGATTTTCTGATTATTGTCAGGAATTCTTCAGCTGACATAGGAGAGAGACAGACTGATTCTTACTGAGCGTCACTCAGCCAAAGAACTTTAAAAGGGCTGAGGCCAGATCTTCCTACCAGGGTCCTCCCTGACTGAAAGATCCATTCATGAGGTCAGCTAGGGTGAGCAATCTATGACAGCTATTGGGCTTTACTACCACACATGTACAGATTAATGAATGGCATGCACATTCCTCCTTGGTTCACCCCAGAAATTGACCTGTTAGCCAAGGAAAAGAAAAAGAAAAGCTAAGCATGGCCCATGTTCAAATCAACTACAATAAAGCATGAACATGACCCTCTCCCTCACTGCCCAGAACTCTAGTGTAGAGCTGGAATTACTTCTGCTTAACACTCAGCATGAGGTAAGAAGAAGGGTTTCCATGGCAGGCTGATGATGTATGAACTTCCACAGACTGTGTTGTCCTTAAAGCTGTAAGTACTTTCTGATAGGGCCCAAGGACACGAAAGGAATGAAATTGCATTGCATAGTCGACATGGTAGTTCCATTCAATTTAAGCAAACCATAATAAATTAGAAATGCAGTGGCACGGTCCACTTTGAATGATACCAACCAGAAAAAAGGTCAAGAGCCTACCAAAGTTATAAATACAAAAAGCTGGATAATAGGTACATTTCTACACAGGGAAGGTGCATTGATTAAAGAAACAAAAACTACTAACACACAGGACAAAATGGGGTAAATTTTCAAAGGCACAAATGGGAGTTATGCACCTGACTGTTCCTTATGTTTTTGAAATTCTCTCCCTTGATCTTTTCTCAATGACGGCGCTGAAGGCATATACGTATTGTGTCATTTTTAAACAGGTATTGTTCTGTGTCATGCCACAGAACTAGGTTAGTCAAGCAATGTTAAACCATTTCAAACTCCCTCTGTGGAATATGCAGCTCAATAGAACGTTAATACTACAAACTTAAAACATAGTCATAAAAATATGTATTCTGAAACATTGTAAACAATTACTTGTTTTTCAATAGGTCAGCTGCTCCATTAGCAAAACTTCATGGATCTTCCATTTTAGAAAGACATCATCTAGAGTACAGTAAAACTCTGCTACAAGACGAGGTTAGTATATAAGCACTTTCTACTAAAACTGATAAATACCAAAGCTCTTTTATAGAGTCTGTCCTTTCCAAGAGGCGTGGGTTTAACTTTGCATCTCTCTGATGAATTCATTACTCTTAGGTTGCTGACTGGCTATTTTGTTTGAATTAGATTTCCAAGAAAATACTTTCTTAAAATTAGCCATATTCAAATAATGTTAAGGCTTTAACCAAAACTTACAATAGTTATGATGTTCAAACTAAACTCTTACACATTGGCTAAATTCTGGTCTCAATTACAGTCATGCAACTCCATTGACAGTGACAGAACTGTTGCCTAAATACAGTCTGAATAAGGACTGTAGGATTTACCCTTTACGCTTAACTCACACTATTACAACTTTTTTCTACTTTTGCAACAGAGTTAACGAACTGCAACACAAAATAAAAGAATGCTTTAGGGATTAAGGCACTAGACTGAGATTCCAGAGATCTGGATTTAGTTCCTAGGAATGGTATCTGGTGCCCAAAGTAAGTGATTGGGCTGTGATTAGACACAAGATTCCAGGCTCCCCCATACCCTCACTTTCACTCACAGTTGTTTCTGATTTCCCAAATAAAATCAACTAATTGAACAGCTAGCATTCTTTCCTTTCCTTCAATAGCTCCTTTGCTGTAACTCCCACCACTAATTCTCCTTGCTTCTTCAGTTTTCCCTGCTTTGGACCCTGGTGTTGTTCCTGAGACACTGATCGTGAAACTCTACACTGAGACTGCTCAGACTTTTTGGGTATGTCTACACTGCAATAAAACACCTGTGACTGTCCTGTGTCAGCTGACCAGGGTCATGGGGATCAGGATACAGGGCTATAAAATTGCAGTGTCAACATTCCAAGCCCCAATATCTACACTGCAATTTTATAGCCCCGTAGCCTGAGAAAGCTGACACGGGCCAGCTGCAGGTATTTATTGCAGTGTAGACATAGCCTTTGGGGATAACCAAAAGGCAGCTTCTGAGCATGTGCAGTGGAGAAAGGAGCTCATTTAGAAAGTAGAGACCAAATAGCCCCACATGTACCTTCCTCCCGAGACTGCACTTTATGGTGCTGCTGTTCAGAAGATGTTACAGATGCTGCTAGTCCCTCTCACCCCGAATGGTGCTGCACTGAAGGGCTGGAATCCTTCCTACCCCTGCTCTCCCCACTGTGCTGTTCAAGCGGGGGGGGGGGGGGGGGGAAGAAAAGCATCTGCCACAAAGGGCATTGTTAGTTTAAAGAAATAAAGGAGAGGGTGTAGGCTACTTCTACACTGCACACCTCTTGTGGGAACAAGTAGGATATGTGTAGCTACACACTGTAGTGAAAAGCAGGCTGCCTCCACACTGCACTTTGTAGCTACATATGGCAGTGAAAGGCACTGGCAGTGAAAGTCTCTAACAGTGGGGAGGCAATGGGATACTACACTGCTAAAAACAGCAGTGTAATGGGGAAGGCATTGCTTGGGGGAGTAGAGAGATGCATAGGGTACATACCTGCAGGGTTCAGGCATGTCTTTACTCACCTAAACAGTGCCTCACCGTCTACACTGCTATTTGTACCCATGCTGGGGGGGAATATAGTGTATGTACTCCACAAAAGGAGTGTGCATTGTAGCCGTACCTACAGACTTCCTGTGTGCCCTTCGACAAGTCAACTGCTCTCACCATGCCTCAGTTTCCCACTTGTGAAAGTGTACTATTTCTCTACTGCACAGGGAGGTTGGCAGGATAAATCCATAAATAGCTGGGACATGCTTCAACACTATGGTGATGGGAAACTAGATGGGAGCTTTATGAATAAAGATGGCCTCAAACATTTTTGAAAATGTTTTTCTACTTGTTTTTCATTCTAGAAATATCAGACCCTAACTTCCTCCAGTTACTGGAAAAACTTGTCAAGATCTTTGGAGCTCCTGAATATTGATATCACAAGAGGCTGTAATTTGAACTGCAGCTCTCCCCCTCTCCCCCAATTTAAGGGGGAAAGAGAGAGAGGGGCCAACAAGCTTAAACAGTCTAAGAAATATGTCAAAGTCTGAGGCTATCGAAAGCTCAGTATCCTCATTCTCTTCAGTGGAGGGGAAGGAGAGCAGCAGCTTAGGTTAGAGTCACGTGTGATATAATATTAGTAGTATTTACATGGAAAAAAGAATCACTGCCCTGAAAGGCTTAAAATCTAGACACAGATGAAAGGCGGGGAATGTGGCTACAACATACAAGCAAATGAACATGGGGAAGAATTGGTCCTGCTGTGTTACATGTATTGTAGGTTATGTTGTTTGTTTTTAATTGTGTATACAGGTAGCAGAGTTGCATCTTCATAACATCCCCAAGAACAGAGTGGATCTGGGGTCTAGTGCAATCTGGGAAGATAACATCTGGTCCATGTACAGTTCACTGACATGGGGTAAAGCCCATCATACAGCTATAGGTCACCTATCCCAGCCCCGTCCAACCATCCCCTTTCCCCATGACTCCTCCAAAGGTAACAGATGTTTTCTGGGGTGACTGGCAGCCTGATCCTTCCTGCTCCAAAAGTGGTCTCTCTTTCTTAAGGACTTTAGGGCATTTGGTAGTCATTCCCTCCATCCTGTATCTTAAAAAAGGTGCTAGTTAAGGGCTTCTGCTCTCCAACCAATAAAGTTAGAGAGCAGTCACACCCTTCACCACTGAGTGAAATCACAAACACACCCACAGCCTTACTGCCAGCAGTGCTAAAGTGAAAGCAGGAGAATTAATGCTCCATAATTCCTAGTTCTCAAATCCATGAAACCCCGCTGGGTTCCATACTATGGGCTTCAAGGATACTACAACACTAACTTTTAGGGGTTCCCTAGCTACTGCCTTGGAATCATCAGGCACTTATGACCCTGCTCTCAACTTAGCAGCAGTAGGAATGGGAACATGTCCTCATCCTGTCTGCCCTCTGAAGTCGAGGATGGTTAGGCTGCTATCCATCCTTATGAATTTCAAAAGGCCACGGGGCCCTTGCCTGGTGTCATCCCTTCCCTGCTCCCTCAATCTGCAAGATGTATGAAGGAGCAACTATGCCCCAAGAGGAGCTGTATAGTAAGGGAGTTTCTGCTACCAAGGACACCAAAAAAGAACTAATGTAAAACAAGGTGGCCCTTGGGCAATTCTTCTAGATTCCATTACTATAAAAGAGCAGATCAGATATTTCACCCGTCCAGTTTAGCCACCACAAGGAATATAGGAACTGCTTTATATACGTTTTCATAATCACATCTTATTTGGTTTACATTCCAAGCAAATTCTTGTTTCATTTTAAGATAAATGCCACTCAATCTTTATTCTAAGAGGTTTGAAAATGGAGAATAGGTATGCATCTCCCAAAAACAATGTGGTCTGGATAAGATATGGGATGGGCAGGGATCTAGCCAATAAAAGATAATTAAACTTCATGGTGAGCATGTGTTGGCTGCACACTGCATCATGCAAGTGAAGACTGTAGTTGCTCAGATGTTCTTATAATTTACCATTCCATTTCACAGGAGCGCCAAAGCTACTTTCTATTTTGGTTTATCCAAGGAAGTAGAAGTATTTATTTACTTTAGAGAGACAAGGTGGGTGAGGTAATATCTTTTATTGAACCAACTTCTGTTGGTGAGAAAGACAAGCTTTTGAGCTTACACAGCTCTTCAAGCTCAAAAGGTTGTCTCTGTCACCAACAGAAATTGGTCCAATAAAAGATACCACACCTCACCCACCTTGTCTCTCCACAGTTCTGGGACCAACACAACTACAACACTACATATGTATTATTTGTTTTGTTATTTTACTAAAAATTCAAGGATCTAACTACCTCCCAATTTCAACTGTCCGAGACCAAACTATTCTAAGACATGATTCAACATTTGTAGGGCCTTTCAGATAAAGAAGCCTGTGGAAATCTCACTCTTACCTTTACAAACACTGTACTTGTATATTGCTTCAGATAACTCAAAATAAAATGTCTTACTATTGTCACTATAATATTACATAAATAGTAACAGAAGTGTTTAGGCTATGGAATATAAAATAATTTTGGTGTTTTTATTAAAGCATCTTCAGCTCTCTTCACTGTACACCATAAGGTTACCTGTATTTTTTTTGCCACACCTGTTTTTCCAAAACTGTATCTAACATTTTATTTTGATTTAAGGAACCATAGATGGCTGTATAGCAGGCTTATTGTAATATACTAAGGTACAGCCTGTAGAGTACAAGCCAAAGAATTTTATAAGAGGAACTGAATTTGTAAACTTTCCATCTTGCAGAGTTTAAACATCTTCCAGAACCTAAATAAGCGCCAGTTTGAAACCGTTTTACATTTATTTGAAGTTGCAATAATAGCAACTGACTTGGCTTTGTATTTCAAGTAAGTATTAAATTATGTACAACTTCCTACTGAAAAAATTCTCAATCCTGTACAATTCATGACTGTAGTTTTTCCTAGTTATAAACAGATTATAGAGCTATATTTTAAAATGAAGTTATTCTGAAAAACTTCATTCTTCAAGCTCATTATAAGGAATAAGATATTTTTTTAAATTCACTTGAGGCCTTTAAATCTCAAACACAAATCATGAATTTTCCTCCATGTCTCATACTGATATATAGCATATATTTATTAGGCCTTCCAAACACACCTTTCCATTGACAGTGCACACTATATTTTAAAAGGCACTAAATATGGTGATAGTGTAGTCCAATTGTAGTGTGTGTATATGTGATATTTTATTTAACTATTCTGTACTAGAATCACTCGTACTGAAATTGTCAAAATGCTGCCATAAACTTAAACAGGGATGGCCTATGATGTAGAAATTAAAATATGATCAAAGAAATCCAGACATTAAAAAAAATCTCCAGTGTCAAATGTGTCAAGAATTCCAAAGGTCAAATAATTTGTCTATTTACTATCTTATCAACCTGATTCACCACCCACTGAAGTCAATGGAAATATTCCCACTGACTAAAATGAATGCTGGATCAGGCCCTACGAGCGCTGAAGTTTTTCTAAAAAAAGACACATGGAGCTCTTTTCCTTTAACTGTTATTTGACGCTTCAGAGCTGGCAGATAACAGGGAAGTCAACAAGTAATCCATATTCAGTGCACTTTTTATAATGAATGATAAATATTTCTTTATTAGAATGTTTTGTGTGTGTTACAACTCTGTCCAGTGAGGTGAAACCTCTAAATGCAAATTAAGAGATTTATTAAGTAATAACTCTCTACAGCACCTCTCATCCAGAAGGATCATATAGCATGTTACTTAACCTCTCTTTATAAATAGCAATCTTTTCACCTTTTCCAGTAGATTTCTTTGCAGAATCAATCAAGAATGAAAATATGTAAAATCTGACAATATTTGGACAAGAGTCAAGAAATAAAATCACCACAAGTAGCAATATACAGATTTAGGAAATCTGTTGCTTTTCATATTAAAGCTTGACATATTGACAAAAGCATTACATGTCAGGAATCTATGCCCAAGTCTATGAGTTATATAATACCTAAATATAATTCCCATTAAAATAAATTGACTTCAGTGGGAGTTAGACAAACATACTATTTTAGAAAAGCATTAATAGAAGAAGCACCTAATGTGCAAAAGCCCAGCCATTTTTGGATACCAATACTTTATATATGAAATATTCATATATTTTTACAGGAAACGGTCTATGTTTCAAAAGATTGTGGATTCAGTTGAAAAAATGCAAACAGAAGAGGAAGCAATTAAATATATATCTATCGACTCAACCAAAAAAGAAGTTATCATGTAAGTAATTAGTATCTTACTCTTCCTTCAATAAGTTATCTAGGGCCAGATTTTAAGAAGTATTAAGGAGCCATAAGATGCAGATAGGCACCTAGTGGGATTTTCAGAAGTGACTAGGCACCTAACTCACATTGGCTTCACTTTGGAGTTAGTCTCCTAGGGGCTTTTGAAAATCTCACTAGGTGCCTATCTGTACCTTTAGATGCCTGAATAAGTTTAAAAATCTGTCCCCTAGGTTTTTTCTCTATCATACTTATAGTATTTCTGTTTCTTCAAAAGGGCTATGATGATGACTGGTTGTGACTTGTCAGCTATAACTAAGCCATGGGAGGTGCAAAGTCAGGTTAGTATCTCAAAAAAAAATTGTATACAAATATTTTAATTTTGCTTTCATACACATTTATATTTGCTCTCTCTCTCTCATTGCATCATCAGTGAATGACAATACGGAAAACTCATTTTATATTGCAAGTCTATAGATATTTAAGTGTAAAACAAAGCATAAACACTTGCATCTACAAATTGGACACCATTTCCTGGAAGCAGGGACAGATTAAGGCAATCTATGGCACTTGGCAGTCCATGCCATGAGCCCCCTGTGGCATCGCCCCATTGCCCCCACCTTCCCATTTGCGAATTGATCAGTATAGCTGTCCCTGCCTGTAGTATCCATTCTAGCTTTCTTTAAAGGATCCTTGATAACTGACTGTCACTCACTTTTATCAAAATTCTTGCCTTTCTTCTGCCAGTTTTAGGGTGTGGTTTTTACAATAGTTATGTTCTTAAACTAGACACCAACACACAGACAAATGTAGATCCTTGCACTATTTTAGTGTGATTAAGTCACTCTAAAATGGATTCAACAATATGGGCTTTTATGGCTTTGAAGAGATCATCTTGCACACTACCTAAAATGCTGTCAGCGCTTGCATTATAGGTATCTATACAGACAAGATGGCTTTAATCAGAGCTGATCTGTCTGGTTACTTCCTTGAACAATTCTAAAACTAGAATTAGATTCTCTATAAGGTTCCACTGGGATGGAACAGAGTCTGTGTAGATCCGTAGTAACAAAAAGCTAGATCCTTTACACAAAGAATGAAATCCTATTTATTTTCCAATTGGCATCTGAGTATACTAAAAGAGTTTCCTGGTCATGATATCAGGTATGTAAGAGGCAGGCCTAGCAAAAGAGCTATGTCAGGTTCATAGACATTCATTAGCCTGCAGATGGCTACTCTAATAATGTAACGCAGTATATTATAATTAGGAGTTTTTATTATGTTGCTCTATTGACTTGGAATAACAAGGAAAATATTATTTTCAACTATGTACCATTCATTGAGCATGCCCAAAAATACCATCAAAATGGCAGACACCATCTGTTTACTAACAAAAGCCTCACACTGCAGCACTCCTGTTCTGTAATTCACCTATTCCATGTGTTAATGATCCCAGAAAGAACAGTGAGTAGTTTTGTGTCTACATGTTCTACAATGATGGTATTTTGCTGTTTTTTATTTACCAGAATTCTCTCCTCCTGGAGAACCTTTCCAAACATCTCATGGATAGCACTGGTAGCAAGAAAACTTGGAGGAAGGGAGCTGGTAGCAAGGTTTCAGTAGTTCAATAATATGCAAAAATGTTTCCTGTCAGTTCCTAGGTAATTTTGTTCAGTTGATACATACATAATATGCACCAGTAAAAGCACAAGCATTACAGCAAAAAACATACTGGCAAAATTCAATTAATAGCTATGATAACAGGATTATACATTTTCCTTCTGTCTGGCAGATCTGTTACTGGATATATTAGGAATCACTCTGCCAGTTGAAGGACCAGCAGCACTCCTCGCTTGAAAAAAATTGGTTGTTTTTAAAATGAAACAACCTAATTAACTCAAGCAAAAATGTTCAACATTTTCTGGAAAGACTTAAATACATTCCAGCATCATTCTAGAACTGTATTGATTAATACAACGTCAGTAACGCAGGAGATTCTCATTCTCAGGTTGCCCTTATGGTTGCGAATGAATTTTGGGAACAAGGTGATTTGGAGCGAACTGTGCTAGAGCAACAGCCAATTGTAAGTATTTTGACATGTTAAACAGCATTATCTTCAATATGAAATAACAGCTATTGAAGACGTTTGTCAGTAACAGTTGTCTTATTATTGAATCAAAATGTAGCAAATTCACATTAAAATATTGATATTCTTTTCTAGCCTATGATGGACAGGAACAAAGGAGATGAATTGCCTAAGCTTCAAGTTGGTTTCATTGATTTTGTGTGTACATTTGTATACAAGGTAAGAATAAAACTTTTATTCTTCCTTTGCATTGATTCTAATGACGAGTGACAAACAATAGTTTGGATTAAAACATTCTAGATATTAGCAGGGCTTCCTAGTCATTCAAATAGCTGTCATTCAAAGAGTCATGATTTTTCACCTCCTCCAGTATAGTACCACATACTCCTAAAAGATGCTTAGCATCTTCTGGAGATGTGGAAACCCCTGAAATCCCAAGGAACACAATGGCACTCAGCATCTCTAGAAGTTGCTCAGTTCCTTAAAAAATTGAGTTAGAGCTTAATCACAGAGCTTCACAGAGCCCCACTAACACGAAGAGTATAACACATGGATGGATTGGGGATCAATGAAAAGTATGCACCTGTGCTGGATTAGCACAGGAAGTACTTGAGTTGTTCACATCTTCTGAACAGCAATGTAATCTATGTTTCTACACCATCTGGATTTTAAGGCTCTTCCAAAATGCCATGCAGTAGAATGAAATGTAGTATTTTGAACAGCGACAGGTAAAACTCCAGTCTTCAGATATCACAAGTGTTATAGTGAGTATGGGCAAAGACACACCAGAATAGTGCATTGGGACGGGGGGCGGCTTAGGGAAAAGGGTGGACTTTACGGCACATAATTTGGGGGCCTTTGATGTTACTGACTCAGTTTGGTACCTCTGATAAACTCCCACCACATGCCTCATACCCCACCACCAATGGAATGGTACCAGCAAGTACCACAACTGCACTTCATCTTTTCCCTTCACCAGAAAAACCCACAAGCTAGAAATGCACCAACAAAGTGCTGAGCTTATAACACAAAACAAACTTAAATCTCTCTCACTGTGCCTGCCACATAATCAAACAGCTAAAATTGGAAGGTGAAAGCAAATGAAGTTTCTGTACACCAACAATATTTGTGTATTCATGCTAGAACCTGAAAACAACCATACATTATAAATGGACAATTTACTAACTTATATTGTTTATTTAGGAATTCTCAAGGTTTCACAAGGAAATTACACCAATGTTGGACGGGCTTCAAAACAACAGGGTGGAATGGAAAACACGAGCTGATGAATATGAAGAAAAGATGAAAATTATTGAGGAAGAAAAGAAAAAGCTGGAAGAAGCAGCAGCCAAAAAAGGTTAGGCATCTTTAAGGTTTTCATTCATATACTACGCAACCACTTGGCATATTCTGTCTGAAGCGCACACATCCAAATATACGTTTATTTCAGTGCTCAAGTGCTATGTGAGGCCAGAACTAGCAGAATTTGCTTTGTGTATAGTGGAATGATGAGTAACTTGCCAAGATTACACAACCCAGGACATACTTGACTGATGTCCTAGACTGCCATGTTGGAAAGTGTGACAAAATCACCATGGTGACTGGAAAGTGAAACCATGTCAATAAGACTTTTTTGAACTTAACAAAACTGCTGCTTACCCAAGGATAAACCAGTTGCAGGAACCAGAAGGGCCATAGAAATGGTTCTCTCTGGGCGTCAACTTGTCAAATTAAGCAATTTGAGCTTGTCTCTGCTTAGCCAGAGGATGGAATGCAAGCTGAGAACAAGGACATGGTTCAATATACTGTCTTTGGAATCAAAAAGCAATGAATATTCCCTATAAGACTGCAAAAATCTCTGGGGTCTATCTTTTGTCCTGGTCTCTTATCTTTTTTCACCAGTTTCACTGCCAAAGAAAGCAAATCCCTCAAATAAGTCTAACACTTTCCCTTCAACCTTCCAGGACAGCCCCAAGTTCTGAAGCTAAAACTACATTCTCACAAGTCAGAGAATGCTGCTCTATGTGAAGCATCAAACACAGCCCAAAGCATTTACCTAGCCTTCTGGATTTGAGATTTCACGGGCTACTTATGAAAGTCAGGGAGGAGATCCATGATGGGGATAAGCTTATTCAAAAGATCATGATCATACTGCACTCGCACAACATGATAATTTGAAATCTTCACTCATAGGGTAGCTAAGCAGTAAACATTTTTCTTCCTATGATCTAACCTTCAAACAATCTTGTAAGGAGTGTTTACCTGGAAGCTTCACTTTTTAAAACATTTTCAAGTATGCAGAACCTACCAGAGATCTCCGAATACTTTGCTGAGGAACTTAGTCAGGTTTCCTGGATGTTGACAGAATTGATGGTAGTTGTTGCCAGGTCTAGTAAACCAGATCCCGTCAACTCTTCATGGACAAAACCATCTTACTTTTTTCCAGAGTCTGGAGAATATCAACATCTCATAAAAGTTCTGTTGGTGGAAATAAAATGGGTGAAATAATCCCTTAGATGATTCAATGCAGATGAACTTCCAGGAGTTAGTGATGACTCAGCAGTTTTACTCTCTTGATGAACTGGAGGTTATAACTATGCCCACACCTTTTTCTTCAAGAGATGATAAGAAAGGACTTCTGATTTGGTAAAAAAACAAGGCCACAAGATTGAATAAAGGGTGTAAGAGTGAATGAATCCAACTATGTTATAAAAATAACTGCATTTGGATCAGCAGCAATAAGGGCTAAAGTGTGCCAGTCCTTCAATAGCTGAGCTACTTTGAAAGGCTCAGAGATTACAAGCTATGGCAAATGACTCCAAAAGTGAACTGCAGGCACAATTTCATGAACAAAAAAATTTGCTCTTAAATAGCGTTTTACATCTTCAAGGCATTGTGCAATCATTAATTTATTCATTAATCTTCACAATATCCATCGGAAGTAGGTATGTTTTCTTCCCGTATTATAGATGTGGAAATTGCTCAAGGCCACACACCAACTCACTGTTAGAGGCTGGACCAGAACTAAAGAGTTCCTGATTCAGTTTAAAGAATAAGACTAACCCAAAATTCAGAAGGATACACTGTAAAGGTGGTTTAAGCATGCTGTAAAAGGCATCACTTATTGAAAACTAATTTTTGAAAGAGAAGTCCAGCAAAATGGGTCAAGTGTTGAAATGAAAGACTGTCCACATGAATACTTTCAAAGTCTTATATTTTAGAAATATGGCTTAAAGTGTGCAGTACCTTAAATTATCATGTCAAGTTTATCATCACAAAAACACACCACCTTTTGTATAAACATGCATGGACTACTGCAACAATAATTCATTCTTATAGTAAAATTGCAGGAGATAAATTGTTTGCCATATTGCACCAGGATATCTATTACACACTGTAATAGAGCCAGACTCACCCGGCGGCGCCTCCTGCTGGTTGTCCTTGGGAATTAGCTCATCAGCCTCTGGAGCGCCTTCTGCCCTCTGGTGATCCACCTTGCCGCCAGCCCCAGTCCCTCCCAGGACCCGGTGCCTCCTCCCACTGGGTACTGCCCCCTGGCAGTAAACCTCAACAATCCCTGAGGGTCTCCCCTCCCCGGGGAACGCCCACCCCACTACCCCCACCTCACCTCAGTCTTGGCTACTGCCAGTCATCGCTTAGCCCCGCTCCCCGGGACAGACTGCAGTGTATCAACCACTCATCACAGGTGAGGGGGTGTGGACCTGCTGCCTCTGTCTACCCATGGGCTGCCCCCTTACAACCCAAGTACCTAACAGGCCCTAATCTAGGCCTTGCAGCCTGGGAGTTTCCAGGCTGGAGCTCCCCTGGCTTTTCCCCCTCAGCCCTGCTCCAATCTAGGTATTCCCTCAGGTCCCTGCAGCCAGGCCCTTCCCTCTCTGAACACAGAGAGAGACTCTGGCTAAGCTTCAGCCTAGCAGCCTCTTTATAGGCCCAGCTGCGGCCATTTCCCCAATCAGTCTAGCTTTTCTTGTCCTCAGCCCTGGCTCTCTCCAAGGGCTGGCTTTTAAGCCCGACAGGGCAGGAGCGGTAACAACCCCTCTACTCACACACACTTTATAGGTGGGGAGTACATTCCATTTTCTTCTAATTTGATATGCACTGTATACTTTTCTGATGTAGTAGCAATCCTAATCTCTTTCAAGCTGGATCTATTGGTAAGCACCACACAAGAGACACCAAATATGGGATTTACGGATGTAACTTCTAGAAGTGCCAAAAAGAGAGAAATCCCACTGAAAATAGCAACATTTCACACCAACACAAAGTTTCATCTTTCTAAATTATTGGCAAAGAAGATCATCATTTAGGGTCTGATTTTATGCCAATTGAAGTCAATGACACACTCCCACTGATTTTAATAGGTGCAGGATCAAGCCCTTAAAACTAAGATTCCACTTAAAGAACAATCAAATTATATGTCTGGAAAGAATAGCAAACTTGCACTCTCACCAGATATCGTGACCATTTTAAATTGCTGGTACTTGGGGTTACTCAGTTGATGTGATCACTGTGACTTATATAAAATTTGATCATCCCCAAGGAAATATATGCACGCAGGCAGACATCTCTAAAGACACAACTGGCCAGATCCTCAGCCGGTCCTTTGCAGTCAATGAGGACATTGCCCAATATGCATATTAACATAATTGATGGTATTATAAAAGGTTATCAATTATCCAGTACTTTGAAAATGAACACTAGGATGAGGTCATGCAGACTTACAAGGTACAGAATGTGATAAATTATTAACCACCAAAATCAAGGCTATATAAATACAGAACAGGTCAATGGTTTAATTTTTGCAGAGTTTTAAAAATTCTTCTCAGTTTCGTATCGTTTGTTGTGGGTTTGTTAAATTGCTTCATACAAACTATTCAGAGATACATATGTTGAAATACAGCCATTTCCCTAGATCACACTGACCTGGTTATACCACCTCCTTGTCTAACCATCAGGCAGGCAAAAAACAAAAAAACGTATTTGCTGAACCACAACAGTGGAAAGTTCAGGACAGAAAATAGACAAGATGTTATAAAATTAAAACAAATTATATTTAGTATCATACTGTTAATTATATCCACAAATTTCAGAGGGTAGGGCACTGATCATGTGACATGTTTTAATGCAGGTGGAAAGGGTCGAAAATAACCTAGTAACATGGTGATCCACAGCTTTCAAATGTAAGTTTTAATTCTAATATTGGTATGTCAACTTAAAATGAATCTGAAAACAAGTTACTATACTGAACAGATCAGACCAATAAAAACCTGTGGAATCATTTGAGAGAGATGTTAACACTGTTAGTGACAGCAGTTATTGAACATACAAAAAAGTACCTCTTTTTTGATTGGTAACAGATTTCTACAGGGCTAGATAAAAGTTTATATAATCATAATCAACACTTAAGTGAAAGTTTCCATACCCCCCACCCCCATAGTCTCAAAGATTATAATTCATCTAAGAGTTTATTCCCTTTGAAGGCTTTCATTATTCAGTTGTGGGGGGTAGGGTGGAGAGGGACAGGATTAAGAAGTACATAATTGCTGAAACTTTCCAGTAAAAGTGGTTCAGTGTGTGTTTGTCCATTGATAAATGCTGATATTAACTACTGCACCATTTGTCAACAGTTTGGTTGTTCAATATTAATCAAAGAATATATATAAATCCTGAAAGTACATTCAGTTTTCAAGTGGACAAACACACTTGTGTTATAGAATAAAATTAAAATGCATGTCACAAAATTAACATTTATAATGCAAAAAATGAAGCTTATTAAAATGAAAAGAATTTGTTCATTATTCACATTCCTTTTCTGCTTTTTATTAGCTGAACAAGATGCAGCGAAAGGTGGAGGAGGAGGTGGCGGAGATGATGATGGCAAATCAAAAACATGTATAATTTTGTAATGCACTTCAATGGCACTAAAAAAAGAGTCTCAAAGTCTATGTTTCTGCTACAGGAAAAAAACATCTAGAAAGAACTTCAAAAAGCCTCAGTGGATTTCTGCAAAGCATAGGATAGCATAGGCCAGATAATCCTCTTAAACAACTGCCATCTATTCGGTGTCATTACTAATGGCATAAGAGAGGCAGAATCCATTGAAAATTAGAAAACATGAATTATGGTGCAAAATAAGTTGATTATGAGTTCAATTCTTGGTATTGTTTCTTGTGACTCAATTTATATACAGTATTTTTTATTAAAATGTATAAATGCTGCAGACTGTCCAGAAAACTATAAATGATTTTTAATGGTAGATTACAACCAGTAATTTCATATGACAAGATCTAAATTGAACATACTGTAACCAAAAATTGCAGACAACTTCATAACTCATAGCTTTGCATTTTTATATTATGTTTATTTCTTTCATCTGGAACGAACTAAATCCCATTCCTGCATCCTCAATTCTAGATACAATCCTGGAGTTGTCCCTTCCACCATTTCAGAAGACCTAACTACTAGCATCAGTCCTGTGCCTACAAAAACAGGCCCATGGACCCCTGACGCTACCACTGCCAATCTGTAATTGCAGCAGTGGCTTTGGAGAAACCATTCCCTTCTCCACAAGTACACAATTCTGCCCACTTTTATCTGCCAATGGCCCATCAACCTGACATCCTGTATAAACAAAAACGGTCTCTTTATCTAAAACCGAAATGTAGCATTAAGAATTGTAAGCTAAATAATTGTATTTAGAATAAAGAATTTATCAAAGAACCTACACCAATATCCCTAGAGCAGGACTTACATGTTCAAATGTCTTCTTAAAAGGTGTATGAAATACAGATACAACATTTTTGAACAGAATAACCAATACATTTGTCTGGTATTTCAGAATCACTGAATTTACCCCCAACAAGATTAGGAAAAAAAAAAAGTCTTCACAAATCCTCCCCTACCCACACCCTAGGAAGCTAGTCTGTGCATTAATGGTCTCTTCATAGGCAACTATAAAGAATGGCAATGGAGCTTCTCCACAGCCACTCTCCCGCTCTTGGTCTGGAGTGTCTGCATTCCCATAGGCAGGGGAAAGAACAGTGGATTTATGTACTAAATTCATATTCCAGCATATCCATTGGACCCAATTCCAAATCTAACAGTGCAGAGATATAAAGGGTGGTCCTGCAATACACAGAAATTATTCTGCCCATGTGCAGGCTCCCCAAATCCTGCCACCCTTCCTTTCTCCCCAAAACAGGATTGTACAGGTTCTACTGCTTGAAGGGAATCTAACACCCACGGAAGGAGGGGGAATATTTGCCCCATGATGAATACTTTTACTGTATATTAAGTTTCCCTACAAAGTGCAGAAGGAGAAAAACATTTCAGAATTTTCTCTTCAATTGTGATGTGCAGTTACTGACCAATGTTCCATTAATAATGTCTGGAGATACAAAATCAGACTTAAACACTATTCTTTCTAAATGTGCACAGGTAACACCAAAATTATACTGTATACATGGCATGATGAACTACATTCTCCTTTCTCTCTTGCCCCATATCCTTCTACCATTTTTTATAAAAAATGTTTCAAAAATGTTCTAACATACGTAAGACATAGATATTGTGCAACTTTAATGAGAAATAAAACATCCTTCCACCAAAAAATTCCCATTTGTTATATCCTTAACGTATTAATAGACCAAATATATATGCAGATTTTAAAATGCCATAAAACTGGTTACAATGTATTATTTTCTGTAATATGTGCAGATATGAGGAAATACCAAGTTTGCTTTTATCATCTACTTTTAATTCAAAATATATTAAATGAAACAACGTATTTAATATGTGTATTGTACCATTTTATAATTGCCTTGTGAAGGCCCAAACAAGAGTTAGGTATCCAAAATAATGCCTATTCTACAGTATTTGCAGCAGCAAATATAGCAACAGACTCTACTAAAAGCCCCTACAGACAAGTTACATAGACTTAAGCCGATTGTTGCAGATTGGATTTGGCTCCCAACCAAGCTTGCAAGATGACAAAGAATTAACCTTTAAATCCATCTTCTTACCTAAAGAAGACTCCACACACACAAGGCTACCTTTACTTGTTATTCAAGGACACCTTAAATGTGTCTCTGAACTGTCATCCATTCTGTATGTATGAACTGTTAAAATTGTATTATTTTAAGTAATACTGAATGTAAATATAGATATGTAGATATACACATAAATCATTCACATGTAATAACATGTTCATGGATATATTACAACCATGTCTGCACCAAGTACTTTGTTATATGGCATCTATTGCACGAACGACTCATCCAATTAAGGTTTCAGCTTTCAAAAATACAGATAGTATTTTATAAACCATTAACTTTACGAGACTGTTTAAAATGTAAATTTCATTCAATACTATGGTAACACAAATGTCTCTTATGTAGCTGATGTAATCTTCCATTGAAAAAGGAATGGACACTGTAATTAATCTTGTGCAGACTGTTTCTTTGGAAACATACAATAAAATGAATTTAAAATTATGCTGCAATTTGAATAGGAAAAAAAACTAAGTCTCAAGTGTTATTATATGTTCTTGTTTCGTATGCTCAGGATTATATTTTAAAGTAGGATTACCATTCATTCACTGCTAAGGGGATCAGAAACCACAGATAACGCGTTAGCCATATGTAGGTTTCCCAGAGGCAAACCACGTATCTTATTTATTAAAACAAATATGACAAACTAACATCCCGAACTACTAGTGGAGTGACCATGGGACTGTTAGTCAAACAACACTTAAAATGAGGTGCGTAACAGTGAACTAATGCTTATACAAAATTATTAAAGAAAACATCATCATTAATTTTAGGAAGAAAAGATTTACTTAGGCCAAGCAAAATGTAAGTTTTATAGAATCGGAAACTTCAGTATCAATATTTCAAGAAGATTTACACATATAGATGTCTGAGTCTTAAACACCACATGACTGATTAATTTAAATCCATGAACTCTTGCTGCATGGTTTAATAGATTTAAAATTATATATATATTATTAAAGAGTTTAGTGGTAAATACAGAACAGGGAGTCAACTAGAATACGTCTTTAAAACAATTAACTAAAAAGCGTGGCATGGAAGAAAATACTTCATGTATCTGATCGTTGTGGAAACACTGCAGTCTATCAGTAAACTCCATTCTTATATGTCTCCTTCTCACCTTCTTTTGAGGTTAATGTGCAGTGTCTTCTATAATTTTTTAGATTTGTACTTTACAATACACTCAGCTGAAAATAAATTATAACGAAGTATGTTATATGTCATTCTTCATTAATGTATAGGGAATCTATCGTCTTCCAAGTGAAATCAGTGATGCTCTATGTAGGCAGGGGTATGTGCCCATGCACAGTCCAATTGTAGGATCAGTGCCTTTAATGGAATTTTTACAGAAAAAAAATATAGGTTCCTATATTTGATTTGGTATTCAGATATGAATCATTACAATTCAAGAAGAAATTAATCTACATTTCCACATGGAGTATCAGAGAAACAAGTCTTGAAAATACTCATCAAATTCTTCCTCCCTGTAAGAAAAATCAAATAATAATATTAAAATATGTGAGTAGCGGATGTAGGGCTTTTTATCTGTAACCACACAGCCTTTATTCCTTGTGCTGCAAAAGTCTGGTGAGATTTCAGGTTATAAGAACAAGTTCAAAGCCATGCACAAGAGGTACACTACATTTCTATTTTCCTTCATTTCCTCCTCTGACTGACTGAAGCAGTGTTTTGGTATTTAGGAAATATTCCTAATAATTTGATTATTTTGGCATGACATTGCTCTTGTAATAAATATTATGGAATGTATAATATATAAATGATCAAAGGTTATTGTCTCCGGTGTGTGTAGAACCAATATAATTAAAACAAAGTTATGCTTGCCCTCAATCGTAATCCAACATTTACAGATAACTATCCCTAAAAAATAAGGGAATAGGATACAGTTTATCTGTCTGGGGTTTCAGGAGATCTGCTACATTTTTCTTTATACCTATTGTATATAATCTCACCTCTCCTGCCTTAGCATGAAATTGCTTTGGAATCAAGGAGGGTTAGATTTGTTTTTCATCTTTTCCAATGAAATAAGTATCCTGGAGTTTGTGGCTCTGCAAGCCCAACAGCAGCTTTTTAGGGCATTTTTCTATTAATATCTCTAGCTGAGTAAGTATGCAAATAGGGTTTTGTACAATTAACGTCACCTCAGACAGACACCATCACTCCCTGGCTGTTACTAAAGCTGCAGTAGTGGGAAGGAGGTGTCTTTTCACATGTATCTGTAGAGCCCTGCGTGGATCCAAAATCTATATCCATGGTTGCAGATATCTGTGGATATAAATTGGGTATCCGCAGAGCTGCAGGGCTCAACCAGGAACCGCAGCGCCAAAGGAACAGCATGTCGGGCTGCCACTCACAGGAGCCAGCGCCCTGCATGGGCAGGTCCTCTGGCATGGCTGTAATGCCCCCAGCCCCATTTACTGAGGCAGGCACCAGCCTCACTGGCAGCTGTCCCGGGTCGCGCTAGTACATGCGAGCAGCTCGTACACTCCCAGAAAGGTATCCCTTCCACACAGCAATCTGCGGCTCCTGTCCAGAGTGTGTCAGCTGCTTGCACACACTAGCGCGACCAGGGACAGCAGCCAGTGAACCTGGTGCCCACCCCAGTGGGCAGGGCTGGAGGCAGTACAACCACGCTAGAGGAGCTTCCCGCGTGGGGTGGTGACTCCTGCGAGAGGCAACCCAACATGCTGCTGCTTTTGCCACTGCAGTTCCCGATAGAGCCCTGCAGCTTCACGGATACCCGATTTATATCCACGGATACAGATTTTGTATCAGTGCAGGGCTCTGTATCTGCATAATGGCAGATTGCCTCACTACAATACTTCCAAGCTGATATGGAGAAAGGTGCTGCTGAGCACTGCTCCACGGTATGTAATACGTGTAGTGTTTCCTTGCCTGACCTCTCATTAACTGTCTCACCACATAGGAGTTCTGCAACTTTGTGTGTCTTTATCCCCATGGAGTGGGGATAGGATATGACTGACCCCCTGTGATTTGACCTGCACGGAGGTAGCTATTTCCTCTAATGTATTTCAAGAATAAATTAATTTCAAGTAAATTTTGGCCAAAAATTTGAGAAAAATTCCAATACAGTTTGAATTGTTTGTTTGAAATGAGATCAGGTCCTTAGGTCTTCCTGAATGAGCGAAGAGTAGCAGGGCATCTGGGGAATAAGACCAGCACTAGATCCTAAATAAATTCCTATTTTGGGAAAGATTGGCTACATACATGCACAGGAAATTTATGCTACAAAGAAACTTTCTTCCCACTGTTCAAAATATAAGTTGTGTCATTGGTGCTTTTTGTTTAAGTAGCGTCCAACGTAGGTTTTATTTTTAAAGGATCTAAAGCAAAAATCCCCAATTATCATCTTGTTACTCGTTTTAAAGCAAGTAAATGGGAGGTATGCTCTTAACAGAAACCAAATTACTTCCCATTGTGCAAATATTCCAACATATTTACTGGTGAAAAAAGTGCAAAGGAGCAAATTATGGCCATAAGAATCCCCTCAAAGGGGGTGCATGTCCATTACATCATGGAGCCCAGGCCTGTGGCAGGTCCTTCCACAGTGCTGCAAAGGCCCAAGGTAACAGCTGGGGAAGAGGAAGAGCAGGGAAGGGCCAATGAGTCAATTACTAAGTGGATCAATGACAGATCATTTAACAGACCTAAAAGTGGCAATTTTTCAACAAAAAACCTTCAAAAACAGACTCCAACGTGAAACTGCAGAACTGGAATTAATTTGCAAACTGGACACCATCACATTAAGCTGAATAAAGACTCGGAGTGGTTGGGTCATTACAAAACCTAAACCCAATTTCTCCCATACTAATTTCCCCCTACTGTTACTCACACCTTCTTGTCAACTGTTTGAAATGGGCCACTTTCATTACCACTACAAAAGTTATTTTTCCTCCCTTGGTATTCTACTGTTAATTGAATTGTCTCATTAGACTGACCTCGCACTTGGTAAGGCAACTCCCATCTTTTCATGTATTTATACCTGCTGCTATATTTTCCACTCCATGCATCTGATCAAGTGGATTCTAGCCCACAAAAGCTTATGCCCAAATACATTTGTTAGTCTCTAAGGTGCCACAAGGACTGCTCGTTGTTTTTGCTGATACAGACTAACACGGCTATCACTCTGAAACCTAAATGGAGTCACCTTCCTTTCCATAGAGGTGAAGGAGCAGAGGGAATGGCAAGCAAAACAGAGGCTACTGCAGTGCTGAGGCTGCAATAGCAGGGCTGGACCAGCTCCCTGGCTTGAGAGGAGGATTTCTCCAAGTTTCACACACTTTCTCTCCTTCTAAGGGTATATACTTGGGTGTGGTGAAGGGAAGAAGATTTGGCATTGATTTTCAGTGTTGGAATAATCATAATAAATCCTGAAAAGACACATACAGCCACATGATTTTGAATAGGCATAACTATTACAAGATATACAAGCTATTAGTATCAGAACTAACCGTGATTTTTCATCTGTCTCTTGTAGAGGACCCTTCCAAAAATCAGCATCTGAAGAATGCTCTTCACTGTCATCTGGGTCTGTTAAAGATTATAAAAACGTCTTAAGAAAATTAATTTTCAAAAAAAGTTTTCTTCCAAATTTTACATGGCACTATTAGTAAGTCTAAGCCTCTGAATCAAAGTACAACTTTAAGTACGAGAATTTTGGGGGAAATTTTTTTTTTTTTTTGCAAATCGCTTTTCATACAAATGTGCAGTTGTCTCCCTAGTACGTATCTCATGGTACGTGCAACCTTAAAAAGGAAAATCAATACAAGAAATTTACTTTCCACCTTAAAATGAAATATTTATTATTAAAAAAGAGACATGAAAAACATGAGAGAATAGTGTTCAATCCAGCTTTTGGGGTCCAGTTTTCAAGATGGATTGGGACAAATATTGGTAGACTGCACACATTTTTTATTATTAGCTGATGTTCTTTAATTTTTAAGGTTGTCTTCCATATTTTTTCTACAATTAAAATAGGTTATTATATAGATGACTTTCAAGACTGTGCAGAAATGAAACTTTAACATCCTCAACTCATCTTTTGCCCAAAACATAAGTTATGGCAAATGCATCTGACAATCATTTCTGCTTGCCAACTAAAATTGTTAAGTTACAGCATTTGTTTTTTAAAAACCGTATTGATTTGATATGGTGGCTCTAATGCCTTAATCTGTTGGACTCTGCTCCAGAACACTGATCCTTGTATCAACAATAGCATTAGCACTTGGCTCCTAAAATTAAAAGAAATGCTGCACATGGCTCCATGTTGGCACACAGATCCTCACAGAGGAGGGGAACAGAATTATAATCTCCCATCTATCTAAGAACAAAGATATAATACAGAAAATTAGAGGCATATTAGCAAATTCAGGACCTTACAGCTCATGTGTTCTAACCTCACCAGGAGAGATCAATGTGAGCATCTAAAATTACAGTAATATAGTGTTTTGAATCATGGTAATAAAAAAGGAATCAGCTATTCAATTTCTATTTATATACTGATTTATGTCAACTAATTATAAATTGTAATAATGTAGAGAAACTAACAGATTGCCTCAGCCTCAAATACCTAACACTTTATATCTTGAACCTCAAAAAACATGTAATGGGTTTGTAACTGTACAACGCAATTTTTAAAAATTTTATTTTTTGGGGAAAGGTAAAAGACTGGAGGTTATGGACCTCTAGCCCTCAACCATGAATAAGACGTTCCCCCACCCCAATTACTCCCTACGGCTTCTTTCTGGCAGCACCAGGGGGCAGCCCAAAGTCTTCCATTGTGGAGAGAGGGACCCACTCAAGGACTCTCTTTGCCTGGCGGGGAATTGAGGGTCTGGAAGGCATCCCCAAATCTTCTATTTCAGGAGGGCAGGTAAACAGGAACTATCAGTCTCTTCCAGACACTCTGCAACAAGAAAGTAGGAGGCCCAGAGGCAGGAGCCCCCAGAATAAAACAGGCATTGGGGAGTAGAATTAGTGAGGAGCAGGAAATGCCATTGCCAAAGCAGCCGCTAGGACTCTGATCTCTTCTTACTATAGCAGGGGGTTCTATGAAGTACTGCAGGTGGGAACAGGAATGGTCTTTGTTTAGAGCATATTGGGCAAGGTACCTCCCCCACACTGCTCTCTAATAATTTATTCTGAGGTTACAGATAACTTACTATATAGTGTATCTATATAGATATACATACCTCACGTACCTCTCACGCCCCTACAGTGATTAGCAGAGCAATATTTATTTTCACCTTTATAGTATTTGTTGCTCAAATGTAACCTAATTGTTGAACTATTTTTCCTAGTATTACTATTCTTCTATTATCTTCTCCTTCCTAGATTCCACAATTTTTCTTCCTTCCATAAACTTGAAAAGGATTCTTGCCAAGTGTCCTTCATCTATCCTTCCTATGAATTTAAATCAGTGACTCTCAATCTTTCCCAAACTACTATACCCCCTTTCAGGAATCTGATCTGTCTTGTGTACCTACAAGTTTCACCTCATTTAAACACTACTTGCTTACAAAATCAGACAAAAATACAAAAGTGTCACAACACGCTATTACTGAAAAATTCCTTACTTTCTTATTTTTACCCATATAATTATAAAATAAATCAACTGGAATATAAATGTTGTATTTACATTTCAGTGTATAGTATATAGAGCAGCATAAACAAGTCATTATCTGTATGAAATTTTAGGTGGTACTGACTTCGCTAGTCTTTTTTCTGTAGCCTGTTGTAAAACTAGGCAAATATCTAGATGAGTTGATGTACCACCCGGAAGACCTTTGTGTAGGGAGGTACATGTACCCTTGGTTGAGAATCACTGATTTAAATCAATCTTTTTTTTTGTTTGATAATCCTATGTTTGCTTCTCTTCCTACAGTATTTCATATCATTGTATCAGAAGACCAAAACTGCTGATGAATAGAACTGAAACAGAGGACAAACCAACTTGTAATAGCATAAGTAAAAAATTTAGGAAGTCATTTGAATAATTTACCGTTATCAAAATCATCTGAATCATCTGAGGAAACTTGATCTGAAAAGAAACAGCCAAAAACAATTAGTTAAAAACAATTAGCTTACCTTGATTTTATGCATTGCATTAAACATGTTTTACAAGAGTACACTTACCACCTAATAAACTTCTCTCTCTCTCTCGCGCGCGCGCGCACGCACACACACACACACACACACAAAATAAGGCAAATACTTAAGTAAAAGAGATTCTTTTTCTACAAAATGGAAAGTCATCAGTTTCAGGTAAAATATGTTATCCCCATATCTGTGATATCTAAAAGGTTATCTTATGTTCCCAAAAGGCTTGCAACCCCAGAGCCATATGAAACCAAACACTTTAGCACTCTTTTTGGTTTGCTGCTTCCCTTTGTTTGGACAGGTCTTTCTTCAAATAGTATATTACTCTAGAGGCTCTTCTTGTCTATGAATCATTAGAAATTCATCCCCTTTCTCTTTCCCTTGACAATCCAGGTAGTGAGCCATTGAAATCCAGTAACATAAATGTATCTCTCACTTTGATAGGATTAAACACTCAATATTTGTATTTAATATTTAAAAATAGAGACAGTTTAAAAACTTAGTTTACCTTTCTGTTTATTTCTCTGTTTAGATCTGTGTTTTTCTGAATGAGATAATCTTGACTTCTTACTTCTGGGGTCTTCAGTGTTTTGTTCAGTTCTCCCTCTTTTCTTGTTTGGTTTGACTTCTCTCCTCCTTTATAATAAAAAATGAATGCATAAGTTCTGCAAATGTACTCTTCGAGCAACAGAAAACATATCAGAAATCAAAGCCCCATCAAGAGATTATATACTACTTCCAACATTTGTTTATTACAGATTAAACATTTAAAATGAATGTCTAATGCAAAAAAATATTATTGTTACCTTAAGGCTGTTACCTCATCTGAACACAAAAAGGCAGGAAATGCTAAAATGAAGGTTACTTACTTATACACGGAGTTCTTTGCAATGACTCTGTATATTCACACTTATGGGTAATACACCGACCAGTGCACCGACCTAACGGTAGAACCTTCTTCAAGTAGTGCCCATTAGAGACCAGTTGCACCCCATCCTATCCCTTCCCTCAGCATCTTCCAACACTGATTAGGGGCAACACTATATAAGGGGGTGTTGAGCCCTCTCCTACCTCAGTTCCTTCTATCACAACTGAGAGAAACCAAGATAGGACTCTGAGAAAGAGGGGAAGGTGGGCGGAATGATTGAACATACAGAGTCATCTCAAGAATTTCAGTTACAAGGAACCTTCACATCTTCGAGTGGTTCTGCATATTCCCACTTAAGGGTAGTCTGGCAAACAGTGCTTAAAACTCAGGAGAAGGGCACAGAGTCCTAATTAAACAATGATTGAAGCACTGTTCCATCTAATCTAGCATCTGCTCTTGAAGCCAAATACAAAGCATAAATGTTTACTAATCATAGGGTCTGACTTCCAAGTAGGAGCCTTACAGATTTCCAGAATAGGGAAACGTCTAAGACAAGCAAATGATGCTGCCACTGCCCTAGCAGAAAGAAATCTCACAAAAATAGGCACAGGCTCTGCTGCTAATTTGTCACAAAGATACATTATTTAACCCATTTGGAAATAGCAGATACACTAAAACCCATAAGATTCTTAGCATACAAAGCAAACAACATACAAGACTTTCAAAAACTCTTTAGTTTATTTAAATAATATGTTAAAACTAGGGCTGCCAATTAATCACAGTTAATTCAAGCAATTAACTCAAAAAATTAATCGTGATTAAACAATAGAATACCAACTGACATTTATTAAATATTTTTGATGTTCTTCTACCTTTTCAAATGTATCGGTTTCAATTACAACACAGAATACAAGTGTATAGGGCTCACTTTATATTATTTTTGCTTACAAATATTTGCACTTAAAAATGATAAACAAAAGTAGTATTTTTCAATTCACCTCATACAAGTACTGTAGTGCAATCTCTATCATGAAAAGTGCAACTTCAAATGTAGTTTTTTTGTTACGTAACTGCACTCAAAAACAAAACAATGCAAAACTTTAGAGTCTACAAGTCCATTCAGTCCTACTTCTCGTTCAGCCAAGCGCGAAGAGAAACAAGTTTGTTGACATTTATGGGAGATAAATGCTGCCTACTTCTTGTTTACAGTGTCATCTGAAAGTAAGAATAGGCGTTCGCATGGCACTGTTGTAGCTGGCATTGCAAAATATTTATGTGCCAGATGCGTTAAAGAGTCATATGCCTCTTCATGCTTCGGCCGTCATTCCAGAGGACACACTTCCATGCCGATGACACTCATTAAAAAAAAATACACTAATTAAATTTGTGACTGAACTCCTTGGGGGAGAATTGCAAGTCTACTGCTCTGTTTTACCCACATTCTGCCATATATTTCATGTTCTAGCAGTCTCGGATGATGACCCAGCACATGTTGATCATTTTAAGAACACTTTCACTGCAAATTTGACAAAAAGGCAAAGAAGGTACCAGTGTGAAATTTCTAAAAATAGCTACAGCCCTCGACCCAAGATTTAAGAATCTGAAGTGCCTTCCGAGAGAGGCATGAGGTGTGGAGTATGTTTTCAGAAGTCTTAAAAGAGCAACACTGACGTGGAAACTACAGAACCCAAACCACCAAAAAAGAAAATCAACCTTCTGCTGGTAGCATCTGACTCAGATGATGAAAATGAACGTGCATCAGTCCGCACTGCTTTGTATCATTATTGAGCAGAACCTGTCATCAGCATGGATGCATGTTCTCTGGAATGGTGGTTGAAGCATCAAGGGACATATGAATCTTTAGCGCATATCTTACAACTCCGGCTACAACAGTGCCATGCAAACGCCTGTTCTCACTTTCAGGTGACATTGTAAACAAGAAGCAGGCAGCAAATGTAAACAAACTTGTTTGTCCGAGTGATGAACAAGGAGTAGGACTGATTGGACTTGTAGGCTCTAAAGTTTTACATTTTAACATTTTTGAATGGAGGGGTTTTTTTGTACATAATTCTACTTTTGTAGGTTCAACTTTCATGATAAAGAGATTATACTACAGTACTTGCATTAGGCGAATTGAAAAATACTATTTCTTTTCTTTTTTATAGTGCAAATATTTGTAATAAAAAATAAAGTGATCACTGTACACTTTGTATTTTGTGCTGTAATTGAAATAAATATATTTGAAAATGTAGAAAACATCCAAAACTATTTAAATAAATAGTATTCTATTATTGTTTAATCGCACGATTAATCGGGATTAATTTTTTAAATTTCTTGACAGCCCTCATTAAAACTCTTCTAGCATCTAAAGCATGTTATACAGATTCTCCTTTATTAGCATGCGGCTTTGAAAAAATACTGGTAAATTAATTATCTGATTGATTTGCAACTTAGATATTATTTTTGGTAAAGAACCACTTTTCTTTAAGAAAACCCTGCAACAAGGCATGTAATTCACTCATTCTTCTGAATGATGTTATAGCAACAATAAACATAGTTTAAAAGATATAAAAAAAAGAAAGAACACTCTGCCAAGGGTTCAAAAGGCAGCTTCATAAGCACCGATAAAACCAAATTAAGATCCCAGGGTGACACCAGATCTGTCAAAGAGGATACAAGTTAGATAACCCCTTTGTGCTATGCAAAAATGATGATCTACCGTTAAGCAAAACATGATTAGCTGAAAGAGCCACCAAATGAACTCTTAAAGAAGAATTAGATAATTAATTACTCAGATTTTAAATACATCGAATACTCCAATACACCCACAATACAAGCTGTAACTGGTGAGACAGTTGCCTTGCAACCAAAAAACAAATCCAATTCATTTCAAGTAATAACATTGCTTTCACCATTTACTTTCTAGAACTAAGTAATGCATTTTGAACCAACCAGGAACAAGACTGTTCTACATTCATCAAATCCCAAGTGCCAAGGAATGGAGAGACTGAGGATCGGTAGCACAGTAGCCAAGTTAAGTATCCTGGGCTCTTAGAGACCCTGGTTCAAGTCTTCTGTGGGCTGGATTAGAGCCGTGGGCATCCCACTGTCTTTCCTCTTAAGCCTCAATTGAGGCTAATGAACCATGAATGTTCTCACTTTCTCCCTTGGGCTTGTGCATAAAATTAGAGCCCCTATATAAATGTGCCAGGCAGTCAAATAACATCAGGATAAAGAATCCTGCCATGCTGCTGCAGCAACAGGTCTGGGGACAAGGGAAGCAGTTTGCAGTCTCCTTCCAACTGCTGATGCAGGTCCATGTTCCACTGCGTTCTCAGCCAAGCTGGCACAATCGAGATCACCTTTGCCCTGACCTGTTTTATCTTCCTCACACCTTCTGAATTAATGGAAAATAAAAGTATACAGAAGGTCATTTCACCCAAAACATTAGGAAAGCATCCGAGATAGATTGACTCTCCTTTCCTACTCTGGAACAAAATAGATGACACTTTTTGTTGAACCTGATCGCAAACAGGTCTGTACTGGGCTGACCCCAGCTGGAGAAAATCTCTGTACTACCTGGTCCTTCAGAGACCTCACATATATCTGAAAACGGTCTCTGCTGAGATGATCTGCCAACACATTGCTCTCCCCTGCTAAATGAAGAGCTACTGGATAGACAGCATGAAGAATGCACCAATCCCACAGACCAGAGGTCCCCAAACTGTGGGGCACGCCCGCCTAGGGGGGCATAGAGGAACATTCGGGGAGAGGGGGGCACACAGCAGGCCCAGTCCAGTCCCCACCGGGGGGGTGGGGGAGAAGGGAGCGCACCACCCAGCCCAGCCTCACCCCCAGCTCTGCTCTGACCCTGCCCACATCCATGGCCCTGGCTCCCAGCGCCATGCCTGGCCCTGTCCCCAGTCTCAATGCGGCCCCTCACCTGGCCGGGTGCCTGTCTGCTGGCCCCCAGCATGGCCCTGTACCCGGCCAGGGGCCCAGCTGCCAGCTCCCATCATGGCCCAGGCCCCGCCCTCACTGCAAACCTCTGCTCTGCTCCTGGCCCCGCCCCCAGCCTCAGCTCCTGGCTGCAGCTCCATTCCCAGCCCAGGGCTGAGGCTGGGGGAATGGCCGGGAGCAGAGCCACACTCAGCTACAGGCCCGGCTGCAGCCCCACTCCAACCCCCATAACAATTTTTTTAAATAGGAAAAGCATAAACATTTTTCCTGCTTGCCTAAAAATCACTAGGTAGATTTTGCATAAGCTTCCCAAAAACTAATCTTTGGGCTAAAATCTATCATGGAAATTTCAGCCTAAAAGGCAAATTTGAGATAAGTATGAGCAAATGAAAAAAAAGTTATAATTTGAGTTGCAACTTTTATTATGAATTTCATTAACACAAAAATACATAATTAGCAATGTTAGAGTATAGATTTCATAAAAATGATAAGGAAGTCAGTATAAACAAAAGTGATAGTAATTTTTGCAGCATTCTTCCAAGTTTTTTTATAAGTTTAATTGTAACAGATTTATTATTTAATCTGAATTTTTCAAAAGGCTCCATTACCTGTGATGAAAATTTAATTTGCAGGAACACTGTGGACACAGTCCTGGGGAGGTGAAAAAAGACAATTTGAACATGAAAATGTCATATTCAGTAGAAATACTTTATTATTATTATTATTATAAACATTGTTATCCCAATCTTTATAAATTTCTTTCAATTTCAGGTGCCACAAGTACTCCTTTTCTTTTTGCGAATACAGACTAACACGGCTGCTACTCTGAAACTAAATTTTTACTACAACATAAAAATTCCAATGTAGCTATAACCAGGGTTCAAAAAAAGGGAAAAATAGTATGTGATAAAACTGTCAGTATGACTCCAAAGTACTGAATCACTTTGAAGGAAGATGGGAGACTCAGCATTGGCTACTGTTCACAAAAAATAAGTAGCATTTATTGTTTCTGGGGATCATGTTAGAGTATGATTTGGATGTGCTTTTGTGAACAGAATCAAACCACATTATGAATATACTGAAAAACACAAAAACTACTAAGGCTTCTCACAGAGCAAGTATTATTGTATAGATGGACCCATAGTCAAGAAAAGAAAGATAAAAAAAAAACCCATCCGTCTCTCTCACACTATTTACAAAAAAAAGCTGAATTATTTTTCCTTCAGAGACCATATACGGTTATGCACACGTATTCAATAAGATCGGACTTAAGAGATGAGACTTTGTGGCATGGGAATTATCCTTAGTGCAGTTAAAGATTTTCTGGGGAAAATCATAGAAATGGGCTGGAAGTGACTTTGAGAGGTCATCAAATACACCCTCATGCACTGAGGCAGGACCAAGTGATTCTAGACCGGGGTGGTCAAACTTTTTAGCCCGAGGGCCACAGTGTTGTTGCGAAACTGTATGGAGGGCCGGGTAGGGAAGGCTGTGCCTCCCAAACAGCCTGGCCCCTGCCCCCCTCCCAATTCCTACCCCGACTGCCCCCCCCAACCTCCCCCTGCTTCCTGTCCCCTGACTGCCCCGACCCCTATTCACACCCCCGCCCCGACAGCCCCCCTGGGACTCCCATGCCTATCCAACCCCACCCCCGTTCCCCATCCCGACCCCCCCCAGAACCTCTGCCCTATCCAATCTCCCCCTGCTCCCTGTCCCCCGAGTGCCCCCCCCAGAACCTCCACCCCATCCAACCGCAGTGTGCCTCCGGGACTCCCTGCCCCTTATCCATCCCCCTCACCCCGCCCCCTTACCATGCTGCTCAGAGCAGCAGGACCTCGCAGCCATACGGCCGGAGCCAGCTACACCACCCGGCAGAAGCAGCTGGCCAGAGCACTGGTGGCACGGCATGCTGAGGCTGCGGGGGAGGGGGACCAGCAGGGAAGGGGCCAGGGGCTAGCCTCCCTAGCCAGGAGCTCAGGGGCCAGGCAGGATGGTTCTGTGGGCCGGATGTGGCCCACAGGCCATAGTTTGCCCACCCTCTGTTCTAGACCAACTCTGAGAGGTATTTGTCCAACTTGTTCTTTAAAACCTCCAGTGATGCGGATTCCACAACCTTCCTTGGAAGCCCATTCTAAAGCTTACCTATTTTTCTAGTTACAAAGTTTTTCCTAATATCTAAACTAAATTTCCCTTTCTGCAGATTAAGCCCACTGTTTCTTGTCCTACCTTCTGCATATATGGAGAACAATTGATCACAGTCCTCTTTATAAGAGCCCTTAACATCTCTAAAGGCTTAGAAGATCCCCCTCCAGTCTTCTTTTCTCAAGACTAAACATGCTCAGTTTTTTTAACCTGTCCTCTTAGGTCACAGTTTCTAAACTTGCTCTCCTCTGGACTCTTTCTGATTTGTCCACATCTTTCCTAAAGTGTGGTGCCCAGAACTGGATATACTACTCCAGCTGAGGCCTCATCAGTGCTGAATAGAGCAGCACAACTACCTCCCAGGTCTTACATACAACGCGCCTGTTAATAGACCCCAGAACGAGATCATCCCTTTTTGGCAACTGCATCACATTTTTAGTGCATTCAATGTGTGGTCCACTGTAACTCCCAGGTGCTTCTCAGCAGTAGTACCGCGTAGCCAGTTATTCCCCATTTTATAGTTGTGCATTTGATTTTTTCTTCCCAAGTGTTTTACTTTGCACATGTCTTTATTGAATTTCATCTGGTTGATTTCAGACCAATTCTCCAATTTGTCAAGGTAGTTTTGAATTCTAATCTTGTCCTCCAAAGTGCATGCAACCTCTCTCATCATCCAACCGCCTCCTGTCCCATGACTGCCTCCAGGACTCCCTGCCCCTTATCCATCCTCCTCACCCGGCCCCTTACCATCTGCAAATTTTATAAGCATATTCTCCACTCCATTATCCAAGTCATTAATGAAAATATTGACTAGTACTGGTTCCAGGACTGACCCTACAGAACACCACTACATAGGTCCTCCAGTTTGACAGCGAACCACAGATAACTACTTTTGAGTATATTTCTTCAACCAGTTGTGCATCCACCTTATGGTAATTACATCTAGACCACATTTGCCCAGTTTGCTTATAAGAATGTCATGTGGGACTGTGTCAAAAACCTTACTAAAATCATGATAAACCACATCTACTGTTTCCCCTGCCTCCACAAGCCCAGTAACCTTGTCAAAGAAGGAAAATAGGTATGCTAGTATTAGAATTAAGAAATGTCAGTATTAAAAATAAAATTAAGTTAATGTAATGCTTGCAAAAGCTGTTTGACAGTCCTAAAGACTATTTAACCACAGAATTGGTTCAGCATGAGTTGTGCTGAAATTTCACATATGCCATTCAGTCTTCCTATTAAAAAAAATAAATGAAGAAGCTGTGTTACAACAATACAACTAGAAGAATCTATGGCATTAAGAATTAGACAGCAAGAAGTGTTCAGGTAATAAAGCAATTATAGGTTGTACTGATGAAAAGAGAGTGGTTTCCCTAAAGCACAGCCATTATGATATTTTTAACTAGTCCAACCAAAAATATCATGTACAACAACTTATTTTCCTCCTTGCCTACTATCCTAAGCATGACTACAATTTCTAGGTTTTTCATTAAAGAAAAGGAGTACTTGTGGCACCTTAGAGACTAAAACTTATTTGAGCATAAGCTTTCGTGAGCTGCATCCGATGAAGTGAGCTGTAGCTCACAAAAGATTATGCTCAAATAAATTTGTTAGTCTCTAAGGTGACACAAGTACTCCTTTTCTTTTTTTGCAAATACAGACTAACACGGGTGCTACTCTGAAACCTATTATATAGGTTTTTCATTATATCATTAAATAGTAAGATATTTACATAAGCTTGAAGGCCAACCATAGGAAGGGGCTGACTTACTCAATTTCACAAGGGCATTCCTCTTTTCACCATATTCAATGTACCCAAAATTCACTTCCCAGCTCTTCAGTCCTTCTTTCTCATCACAGTGCTTATTTCCACAGGAAAACTGACCTGTCAAGAGACCAAAAGAAAAAATCATGGTTAAATCATTAGCTCATTTGGGCTCGAGATTGTTATATCCAGTCTTCCTTTTTTACATTACTCAGCATTAAAAAGGTAGAAAGTAATGTCTAGAAGTAATGAACTAGTAGCAAACAACACTTTTAAGGACATAGCCACACTACATGTCAGCTCTAATCTCTTTAGGTATTTTGAGGGCAGGCAGAAAGGAGTAAATTAAATCTGCCAACACCAAATTTTGGAAAAGCTACCAGCTAATGATCAAATGAATGTCATTAGGCTACCTTCATCCTAAATGATTATTTACTTAGTGGAGCGTGATGGATCAGAAGGTGCCTTTCAGAGATGTGAGCATTTTTAATGACACCAAATAACTAAGTATGAATTATGTGCAAAAATAAAATGCCTAAATATTGTTTAACCTGCATGCTTCCTTCCCTGTTCTATTGGAAAGCAATTTGCTTTCTAAAGTGTTCTATACACATTTTGTTTCCTTTTCTTCTATAATTTCTAAAAAGAATTAAGGCACAACATAATGAGTAAAGTATGAAACAACTTGTTTAAGAACTTTCTGGTTTTGTTAAATTAAATCCTAATGTTAAAATTATGTAAACAGTGTATTTGCATTCAATGTTGTTCACACCACTGCGTTTCTCATACCATACTTAATACAGAGTACGTACACCCAATTGGTAGAGGATACATTCATACACCGAGCTGGTGACAAGGATCTGTATTAATAGGCTCACCTCCAGTACTGTTTTCAAAAGATTAACCTAAGAATGTTCTGCCTAAGCTGTTAACCAATGGATTGACAGTGTCCTCAGATACTTCAATTCTACAGTGGAAAACCACGTGTAATGCTAATGCTTGCAACAAAGAAAACAGAATTTGCATTTAAATAATGCTTCAAAATTCATTACACACAAAAAAAAGGTGGGTTTTTTTTTGGTCATAAAGAAGGACATGTATCATAGAAAACAGCCAGATTTTTTGGAAGTTAGCTTCAACTATGTTTCATGACTCCAAAAACCACAACCCCCACACAGGCATAGACAATAGTCACATGCATCGGTTTTATTACCAGTTAGCCTCTCTTTTAAAGTTGGTGCCTGGAAACACCGAAGATTTCATGCAGTCAGCAAACCCAAATGTTACATACATAAAAACTACATTAAAATAATGTTATCTCATCATCATTCAGTTAGTGTCCCTTGCCTTATTTACCTCACACCATCCAAATGCTGTACTGAATACAGAATTATCCATTTTCTCCTGGCCTTTTTTAGAGCACTTATCATCATAGTGTCTGAATGCTTCACAAACATTAATGGTTTTATCTCTGCTGTGAGATGAGAGCATTATTATCCCCATTTTACCAGTGAGGAAACTGAGACCCCAGACCTGTCTGAGGACACAGAGTGAGTCAGTGGCAGAGCCAGGATTAGAACTCAGGATCTCATAAATACTAACCCTGCACTCATTTCTTCACTCCACAGTGCCTTATTGACAGAAGTTTTCAGCATCTACAACTCCCATTGACTACACTTATTTTTTTCAGTGCTCAACATGGCTACATTATCCAAACCCGTGTTTCCAGTCAGGCATCCAGAAAATAAGGAATATGCAATTAGGGGCCACCTACCAACATTAAGGTTTAAAAGACTAGCTCTGCATCAGATAGGAAGATGGGGGAGAGAGAGAGACATAGATTGAGTTCACCTATGTGGCATTCCCCTGACTTATCCACAAGACCATTCTCACTTCCTGCCAATCCCCTACCTTGTTCTCTACACATATTCCAACTTCTAGAGCAAATAAAGCAGGGATCCTAAAAGCAGCTTCATGCTCCACACAATCCTGATTTATTCTTTGTGCACTTTTCATCCTGTACACTGAATGAGGTAAGGGTCTCGTGGAAAAAACAGCATGTGATCATGTAATTAAAGATTGTATCATAATGCAAACATACACACACTGGCAAAATTACACTGGCGACCTAAATTCTGGCATTTCCTAACTTTTGAGTGCATGATTTTTTAACCTAAATAATGTTCTTTTGACATAGTTTTTATCGATTGTCGTTTCCTAGGTTTATAACCAGGTATAAACAAGTTCTATCCAATGCTCCCTCTAATTTTTTAGATCTATGTGCGGAATGAAACTATGATGTGCACCCATATGGAGGTGATGTGTGGCACAGGTGGGGCCAAGGGGTTCAGAGTGTGGGAGAGGGCTCATGGCTGGGGCAGAGGGTTAGGGTGCTGGCTCTGGCTGGGGGTGCGGGCTCAAGGGTGGAGCCAAGAATGACGGCTTGGGGGGGGTGAGACTCTGGAGTGGGGTTAGGGATGAGGGGGTCAGGATGCGGAAGGGGATTCAGAGCTGGGGTGCAAGGAGGGCTCCAGATGGGTTGCGCGTTCTAGGGGGGGATGAGGGGCTTGGAGTGCAGGCTGCCCTTGGGCTGCAGCGGGGAGAGAGGACTCCCCGCAGCCCTCTCTTGCCGAAGCTGGGGCTGGGGAAGAGGTGCCTGTCCCCGGCCACAGCAGCTCCGGGGCTGGGGGAAAGGCACTTCTCCCCACCTGCGCAGCCGTTGATAGCCTGCTGCACGGCTGCGCAGCTTAGAGGGAACTTAGGTTGTATCACATACAACTGTAATAACTTCCCTATTATGCATTACCAGTAAAGTCTAACAAAATACAGAGTGCATTATCAGACCATACTGTGTTCAAATTAATCAAAATATTTGGAATTTTCTTAATTATCCTGTTGTATAAAAGCTATTACCCAAAATATAAAACATTGTAACTGTTTTTAAATATTTCTGATTTTTCTGTCCAGCTTTGTATAACAATTAAGATTTCAGTATCTAGTATTTAGTAGCAAAAATGACATTTCATATCATACTATTTAATGTTTATAAATTTTATGTGATTTAAGTAGAATGTCTCCAGTGATTTAGTGTTTTAACCTTGCATATAACTGAATGAGATCTCAAATGGTTCAATAATATGGCACTATTCAGCCTAGGTTTCATGAAAAAGATCTTTTAAGAAGTAGTTATATTACATAACGTCCATTTAAAATATGGCCTAGTTTGAATATCATACTCTGTAGGCAACACTATATTCACTTTCAGAGGCAATGCCTGGGGGGATGCGGGGGGTCCCACTGGGTCACATGTACCCCCCCCCCCCCCCGATATCTGCCAGGGCTCACACCAGAATCTTTAAATTGTTCCCTTCCTTCCCCACTACAACAGTTATAGATGGCTCTGAGCAGAGCCGATGTAGTGAGGTAATAGCTGTCATCATTCCCTTTGCCTTCCCAGGAGCTGCCCAGTCTGTGTCTTTGCAGAGCTTACCCCCTTCCCACTGCCTCACCTGCGGCTGGAAGCAGTCCTGTCCCTTCCTGCCCAGACAGCACTGCTGCCAAGGACACAGGCTGCCACTGGCCCCCAACATAGCCCAGTCACCTCCTGTTCCCTGGCTGAAGTGCAGGCAGGAAGGGGTTAAGAAGGCTGCACTGGGACCCCCAGGAGTCACAGGGGTAATTGGGATCTGGCAGAGAGGAGGAGATGACACCAAACCTCAGCCCAGGGAGAGAGCGGTGAGGGGGTCCAGTGCAGCTTGGCTCCTTCCTTCCCTGCCAGTGGCACTGATACCATCCTGGGGTGGAGGCGCCTCCTACCATCTGCTGCCCTTCTGCACAGACAGCAGCAGCCAGGTAGGGCGGCCTCCTGCATATGCCCCTGGATGCAGAGCTGAGGGGTTCAGAGAGGGCACAGGAGCTCAGCCTGCTCCGGATAACCTGAGTTACCTGCTGAAGGTGGGGAAGAGATGGAGGGACACTGCCTGAGGAGCGAAGGGCGTTCAGAGCTATCCCTAGGCTGGCAGAAATCTGGAAGGTCTCAGTGCAGCATGGATGGCCTCAGAGGCTGGCTCACAGGTCAGAGCAATTAGTTTGCTCTGCTGCAGCAGTGTCTCTCAGAGTCTCAAAGCACTTTACAAACCACAGTGCAGCTCTGGGAGCAAGACAGGGATCCCCGATTATACAGAGGGGGAGGCCTTGCATTTAATCTCATGCACCTGTGTGACATGTATCTGTACAGGGGCTGCACCTGTTGTCCTAAGAATTGGGCCCAGCTGCCTTGTCCAAGGTCACAGAGTCCATCAAGGAGCCAGGAGAGCTGGGATCCAGCAGCCAAAGTCCAGGCAGGACTGGGAGCCTGTGGTCAAAGGTGGGGCTGGCCAGGAGCTGGCTCTGACCTGGGTGGTGCTAGGAAACTGCTCTGTGTTGCACTAATGGCAGCGCACGGCCGTGCTGCAGCCCACAAGACCATATAGCGTGTTCCTTCCCAGGCGTCGCTTCTGCTGCCAGGGTTCACACCAGCACCTTTAAATTGTACCCCCACCTTTTATCAACATCACCTCTGTTCACTTTGCTGGTGAAACCTCAGATTACATGTGGAAGTGGTTAGGTGACAGATCATGAATCCTAGTGACCCTGGTGATATTCTAAACTAAAAGCAATCATGTGTATACCTATTTCCGTCATTTCACACTTACTCATCAGACAGTCAAGGCTTCAGAATGATGTTTGGGGTTATTGTGTATGCTGGTTATGTTGTTGTGTAGCTGGTAATATTATATATATATATATATATATATTTTATATACACACACACACACACACACACACACACACACACACAACCAGCTACACAACAACATAACCAGCATACACATGTAGTATGCAATATATATATATTAGTACATACTACAAACCTTTACACTTTTAAAAACAAAATATTTAGGGCCATTAACCAATTTGGTACATTTAGTTTACAAAGCTTACAATGCATATTTTTATCTCTACAGCATAATTATGTAATTATTATAACTAGCTAACTATGATATAGTTACATGTACTTACACTGTTAATAGTTGGGACATATAACCATTTCTCTTAACTACAAATTCTCATTGAAGGTGTACGCTTTTATTCTGGGAGCCAAACACACTTCCATTATAGTTTAATGCATCTCTTGGTTTGTCTATCTGCAGTTGACCTACCTAGGCCTTTTGTATCTGAAACTTGGGTGTTAGCAAGAAGACAAATACAGTCATTGAAAAGTGTGTTAACATTTCCTACTATGTATCAGTCAAAAAAATTTCTCTCTTACATTACATAAGATTAGTAAAAGTTTAAAGTATGAACTCCGTGATTGGGTGTTATCACAGTTAAAAGACGTGAATATTTGTTTTGTATAGTCTGTCACTGAAATTGGGCATATATATATATATATATTACAATTATTAATGGTCACTATGTATAGAGATGATTCAGTTCTAGGACATATTGGTTACCAAACATGATTTCCCTTCATAACATCCAAGGAAAAAGACTGAATAAAAGAGAAGGAAAAATGAAAGAAAGAATCCTGGATTTAAAGGAAAAAAATTTAAAATAATAATAGAAAATAGATGAAGGTACAAGGCCTAATGGATCTGCTTTAAAAAAAAATCCAGCCCTTAGGAAAAACTGAATATCATCACTATTTTCATGTCCTTAATAAGGACGTCACAAACTTATAGGTTAACAGTGCTGCAAAAGTCACCCCTTTTTTATACTATTTAGCAAATATTCATAGCTAAGCAGGTTGATGCAAAACTGAGTTGTACTCCCATTTACTAATATACCTTGTTACATTACTGAATTAAATTTGACAATCCTAGCCAAAACAAAACAAACATCTTGCATGAAGGAAAAAAAAGTTAGGGATAATCACTTGTTTCAAAAGAATATATCAAAGAACTAGATCTGAAAAAACAGTCCCTGCTACACTGTATAATACCATGTACATTGGCCAAACTGGACAGTCTCTACGTAAAAGAATGAATGGACACAAATCAGACGTCAAGAATTATAACATTCAAAAACCAGTCGGAGAACACTTCAATCTCTCTGGTCACTCTATTACAGACCTGAGGATGGCTATCCTTCAACAAAAAAGCTTCAAAAACAGACTCCAACGAGAGACTGCTGAATTGGAATTAATTTGCAAACTGGATACAATTAACTTAGGCTTGAATAGAGACTGGGAATGGATGAGTCATTACACAAAGTAAAACTATTTCCCCATGGTATTTCTCCCTCCCACCCCACCCCCCACTGTTCCTCTGATATCTTGTTAACTGCTGGAATTAGCCTACCTTGCTTTTCACCATGAAAGGTTTTCCTCCTTCCCCCCCCCTGCTGCTGGTGATGGCTTATCTTAAGCGATCACTCTCCTTACAGTGTGTATGATAAACCCATTGTTTCATGTTCTCTGTGTGTGTGTATATAAATCTCTCCTCTGTTTTTTCCACCAAATGCATCCGATGAAGTGAGCTGTAGCTCACAAAAGCTTATGCTCTAATAAATTTGTTAGTCTCTAAGGTGCCACAAGTACTCCTTTTCTTTTTGTATAATACTGAATTCTTGTGCCCCATAATGGTGAAGTGTATTATTGCTCAATGCTGCTTAAATTATAGTTGTCTCCATGGAATAAACATTAATCTTTTAATTAACATTTAGGAAAGAATGGTTTTAAATAAATCTTGAATTTTGTTCCACATTAATGAATATGAAATGTCGAATATAAAATATGAAACTGTTGAAAAAAACTCCATCTAGGGACACAAAGGGTTTTTAATTTTTTTTCGTAAGTACAATTATCCTACTGAATGTTTACTGCATTAAGATTTCCTGTACTCCACCACCAGTAACATAACCATGCGAGTTACAAACTAATATTTAAACTTTAAAACATATCAGAAAATTAGAAGTATGAAGGTTACATTTGCAGATTTAAAACTACAGATTATAGGATTCAGTACAATGCATATATAGCCATCAGATGCATCACTTACAATTTTCAAAAAATTAGGCACTTATGATTGAGCTGTCCACTAATAAAGTTTGTCTATGTCTTTATCACTCCTACTCTTTACTTCATTAAACAGATTACTTAATATTTACTAATAAAATTCATGCTCTCTCCCACAGAGTGTGAGATCATTATAAAAAATGAATAAGGCTATTACGATAACAGGCCTAAGAGAACTCAGCTACATAATGAAAAGATCTATTTACTGAGCCATACTGATCAACAAGAATGCCAGTTCCATTACTCAGAAATTAAGGCAGCTAAACCTGCACCTACAATTAAGATTTTTAACTGAAGTGCTGCACCTTCTGCATAAGATAATGTTAGATATAGTTCTAAAATATTAAGAAGTATATTTATAATTCCAGTTATAGACTATTTGATACATCTGAAATGATAAAAACAGCATTTAGGCTTTCTCGTCGTTCCTATTCCTGTCTTACTCCACTTCAGTTTGCATGACTTAAAGATGGAAAATAAAATCACACACACACACACACACACACACACACACACACAATTATAAAAAAACCACATTACATATACTCCTCAGAAATCAAAGTCACTTGCAAATAATATAATTCCTGATTTTTCTTATATGTAGTGAATAGAGAAATTAAACTTTGCAATTGAGAATAATCACTTTAGTGCACCAATTCTAGTGCAGAAAAGCATTCCTATAAACGCCTAAAATATAAATTCCTATTTGTGGATTCATTTTTTCAGAGAAAGCACGTCTATGAATTCTAGCTACAGGGCAGTGTCTCCTTCCTAGAGCAGGACTGGGGCAGCTCAAATGCTTTAATTCTCAAGCCTGGTGTACTGAAAGGGCCACTTCCTCCAAAAATGAATTATTTTTGCCCTTATTTTTCCCTAATCTCATTCTTGGAAAAAAAACAAACAAACCATTTTTACTGAAATTTACCAAAGCAATTCAGCCTGAGGCAGACACCTTGCATAAGAAATTTTAGCCTAAATGGCTGAAGTCTGACAAAATAGTAAGCACCTAAAAACAGGGTCTTATACTGGGAGATGCTGGGCAACCTTAACTATATACAACACTGAATAATTAAAAGTGCAGAACCACCAGCTATTCACCAGTGCCATTTAAGATGAATGAGCATGAAATTTCACATTGGAAAACCAGTGTAAAGGTTTTTTTGCTGCAAATATTCTGCAAGATGAAAACAAAGCACAGATTTCCTAAGTCATTACTGATGTAGATGAGTGAGCACTCTGAAGGTGTAAAATGATATAATGCAAGAAGTGCTAAGAATTATTACACATTATTGTCAACATTTTAGAAAACTTTCATCTTTACCTCCACTTTCACAAACAAGATAGCAAAAAACCCACCAAAAATAACCAACCAAGTAAGAACTGTAATACAAGAAGAAAGGCAATATTACCTTTTCCTGAAACTACTTCTTTCTCATGTCTCCATCTAAATCCAAACTGTGATAAAGATAAAAACTGAAATTAAGTTCTGAACAGTCAAATAAATTCCAAAACATACAAAATTTTAAAAAGTTAATTTCAACTGCTTGCTGCCTTTTAGCACTGTTTCCTTGTTTAGCTCTGTTAAATAAAATATTAATCCCTCACCCAATAAAAAGAAACTCACTGATTTTTTATTGTTGGATTGAATCATGAATGGAATCTGATTTAGTAGACACGGATCTACAAGTCTACAATGTCTTGCTAGCAGGCAGAAAGTAAGAGAAATCAGGAGAGAAAGAACTGTATTTCATTCTGCATTGCAATTCTTTCTTTACTGTATACAGTGAGGAGAGCGCTGGAAGTTCAAACAGAATGTGAAATAGACATTTTAGTTACGTTTCAACATCCCATTCTTCACCTCATCCCTACATGAATTAAAACAAAACTACATTTATCTAAGGCCTTGTCTACACTACACTGCTAAGCGTCTACACTAAAATGTAACCAGCGATGTCACTCACCCACTACACCAACCTAATAACACCACCTTCGCGAGAGGCATAATGTGTAAGTTGATGCTGTTAGGTTGACGCAGCGTTAGCTTGCTTCCTTTCCGAAACCATCACACAATGCCCCTCACTGGCAGTTAAATCAGTGCAAGCACATCTTGGTGAGGATGCACACTGCCAACACAAGGAGCGTAGTGTGGACACGTAAAACCAACTCAATTATCGCAGTGGCTGTGCGTCAATACAACTTAGGTCGACTTAATTTTGTAGTGTAGACTTGCCTTAACTTGCATTTCTTTTTGTTTCTAGACTTTGTCCAGGAATTTCATATGAAGATAACACAGACCCCTTTACCTCAGAAATCCATCTCTGTACTATTCCCTGCTTTTTCTGCCCACCACCCTTAAATCAAACCATTCCCTGACATATTAGGTGGAGTCTAGTGAGAAGGCCAGACTGTAAGAAAGAAAGCTGATGTCAGGATACACAGAGGGAGGGAGGATAATCTGAAGGAAATAGTCTGGTCTCAGATCATTGCTAATTAAAAAGCAGAGAGGGGAGAACAGAGATCAGCAGCACATCATTTCTTTCTCTGGAAGGAGGGTGCTTTTTATCTAATCAGTGTTGCCAAATCTTGTGCTTTCTTTGAGAATGATGGAATTTTGGAGGGTGCTGGGCTGGCGATGATGCAAGAAGCGCCAGCCCCCTTGAGAAATTCAGCCAGCAGAGTTTCTCCCCTCCACTCACTGTTCTCACAGGAGGTGAGGAGGGAACGGAGTCCAGCAGCCTAGCACAGTTCCGCTCCCTCCTCTCCTGTGAGAAATATGGACAGGACAATGCCTCTACTCCTCATCCCTATAGCCACTAACCTAGAAAAGGGCAGAAGGGGGGTAAAGAGCCCATGTAGCCACCCACCCCCAAGACTGGGATGGGGAGAAAGAAGCCTGCTCGAGCCCACCCACAGGTGGAGCAGAGGTGAAATTGGGGGGCTGAATAGGGGAAGGGGACTGAACTGATGGTGAGGGCTGAGGAAACTGCACTGAGAAGGGAGGGGGAACTGAATTGATGGTGGGGGTTGATGAGATGCAGGGCTGAACTAATGAAGGCGGGGCTGTTGAGGCCAAACTGAGTGGGGGGCAGGGGTGAGGATCAATTGGTGGGCAGGAGATGGGCAGATGTGGGGGTGAGAGCCTCTGTGGCAGGGACCAATACTTTTGGGAAAGTGGGAAACACTAAATGTCTCTCTCACTCTCACAAATGATGAGCTGGGACAGTTAAAATAATAATGTTTTTTCATCTATTATTTTTTTTTTAAATCCTCATGATTTTGATCTCTTGAGGGGGACCAACTCATGATTTTGGCAATACTGTGTCATCATCTGAAATTCCTGGAACAAATAAACATATCAACCATATAAAATTAAAACTCTTTGGGCCAGGGACCACATATTCATATGTGTTTATAGAGCAATTTACACTATAGGGCCCTTATCCTGTTTGGAGAGCTAAGTAAATATAATTTTGTTTGAAAACAAACAAACTCACCTAAAATTGCCATATAAATTTAGTGCTTTTCTCAATTATTTCAGTGCAGAATGTGTTTTTTACTTATCTTCATTTCTGTTATTTCCTAGCTTTTAGCAAGAAAATGGCAGGTTTGTCAGGGAGTGAATTTTACCTTTTTGTTAATTGTAATAATTCATTTAAAAGATATTTTCTGTTTTGCTACATATCGTTTTCTGAGAAAAACGAAACACTTGAGTGTCCCTTGAATGCCCAAACTGTCTCTAGTATTTTTTTTAAAACATAATCCAGTAGTGACCAGACTGTGCATTTTTAGCCCATTGATACACGATGAACACAAGGCAACTCCAATAGCTTAATGATGCACATCTCCTGACTTATTGCTTAATTACAGAACTGCTCAATTACGGGTATACCCGTAATACAATCTGCTAAATGGAAAACCCAGAAAGCAGCCTAGGAATGCATCTGGGAGAATTTCAATTTATCAACTGAGAGTACAGCTGCTGACAGTAAAAGATTACAGAGCTCCTGTTGATGGCTGAATTGGAAAACTCAACTGAGTTCAAAGGAGGCTATCTGCATGTTGTAATATTTATCAAAGGTTAAACCGGACAGAAAAAAAACAAAAATGTCATATGGAAGTAACAACATCATGTAGCGCACACAAAAAAAAACACATAAGAGGGACATGATGCTATTAATATATACAGACCAATAAGAAAAAACGGCAAGATGCAATGGGCTACAGTATCACCAATATGTAGATGCTCAGTTCCATAACTCACATTGTATGAAGCGCAGATTATACCATCTCTCTGCTTCTCTGACCTTGTCTATAATGGCAAACATGGTAGCTAAAATTTTGCTAGGGCTCGGGCTTGGGCTCGGGCTCAGGCATTTTTTCCTACAGTAGAACCTCAGAGTTACGAACATCAGAGTTATGAACTGATCAGTCAACCACACCTGTCATTTGGAACCAGAAGTACACAATCAGGCAGCAGCAGAGACGAAAAAACCAAACACACACAAAAATAAGGTACAGTACCGCATTAAACTAACTACTAAAAAAATAAAGGGAAAGCAGCATTTTTCTTCTGCATAGTAAAGTTTTGAAGCTGTATTAAGTCACTGTTCAGTTGTAAACTTTCCAAAGAACCACCATAGTGCTTTGTTCAGTTATAAACATTTCAGAGTTATGATTAACCTCCATTCTGAGGTGTTTGTTACTGTGAGGTTCTACTGTTCGGTGTCACCTAACTCTGCTCTGTGGTAAAAACACCTGAGCCCTGCCTATAAACAGATTCCATGGTTGCCATCAGTGCTAGAGCAGTGCTGGAGGTGATTTATGGTTATGTAGACAAAAGAATAAGCGGTGCTAGCTGGCAACAGGAGAAGCATCTGTAGGAATAAGTGGGAATGTATTAGCCCTCTCTATTCAAGGTACATATTTGCCCTTCATTAATGTAGTTTTAAGTCTTTTAAGACTTAAGGTCCTATTGAACCCATAACTATTTCCTGGATATTCCAGATGCAAGTGACCCATAATGCTTATTTATCATCTATGGTTGACCAGAAAGAAGCAGACCACCTCAAGTGAGGTTGATCATTATGACTGAATTATATCACTGCTCCATTCCTTTATGTGTTTACTTCCAAGTGAAATTTAAGGAATTGGTTTACATTCTTCAAAGCTGTTAATGGTCTGGGATCTGCCTAACTCAGATTTATTATGACTATTATTATTCATTTATACAAAGCTACAAACTCATGCAGTTTAAGAATATGTAAACTTTACAATACAGAACAAGACAAGTTTGATGTCCTAAAACACTTACAAGACACAGGACACACAGTAGTTTGTGAGAAGGAACAAATACTGGTGAGGAATTCAAAGTCAGAAATATTTTTGAAATAAGTTGCTTTTAACGAGGGATTTGATGGATGAAAGAGAATGCCAAGCAGACAAAGATTTGGAACCTCCTTCAAGCATAGAGGGCTACATGAAAAAAGTTGCAAAGCTGAGAGTGGAAGGTTGTGATAAGGGAGAACTGAAGAGAGAATACTGGAAAGAAGTCTGGAGGGAGAGCGGGAGCAAGACTACATAGGGTCTTGACAGGAAGCACCAGGATCTCAAATTTTATGTGGAAAGAGACAAAGAAGCCAATGAAGCTGCTGAAGTTAAAAGCACTGCTTAATTGTTATATGTACTGTGTACTCCTCCTTCATTCATTCAAAATCTTTACCTGAAATGAAACTTTCCCAAGCAACCTTCTAGTCAAGGAACAAAAAGACTGCATGGTACACTGCGAAATAAAGTTACTAGACTATCTGACTATTCCAGAACATTCAGTCACTTTGTACCTCCACAGCATACTGGGGCCACTTGATGTCAGGGCCAAAGCACAATCAATATTCAACCAGTGGAATGATCCCCCTAAAGACTTTTCTAGGCAGAATAACTTAACAGCAATCTAGTGGCTATTCTAACTGGTGCCAGATTCAACTGCCCAAGACTTAAAAGTGGCTCAAAACCACCTTTGTCTCCTCTATCCCAAGTTGTGTCTTCAGTTAACTTGGTACATCTGAATATTAAACCCACTCATATATAATGGTGAAAATCTCCATGTATTTGTATTTCATATATAATGGTGCAAATCTCCATTATGCATTGCCTTCATTTTTTAAATGTTCCGAGTCTCAGTACAGAAATATATTGTACAGAACTACTTTTTTTTTTCCTTATGATCAATAATCATTACCATAAAGGCAATAGCGCAGAATGCTTATGTAAAAAAATGCCACATGAACCAAACTACATAGAAAAGAACTGGGAGCCAAAAAGTTGCTGGGTCTTAAGTCAGGATGAGCCACTTATTCACAGTGTGATTGTGGACAAGTCTTTTGAGCTCTTTGCACCCCAGCTAGAAAACTGGGCAGAATCACATCACAAATAATCAGATGTTCCATCTGTACTGAATTTGCCCTAGTTAAATGTATTATAAATAACATTTTTAACGTCAGTTTTATTCTGAAGGGCCATGTTTTTCCATAAATTCAATTTTAAGAAGTATTGCATTCAGGACATAATATAATTTGAACAAAAATATTTTTGGACAAATATTAACTGGAAAATCATTCAAACAGAAATAGAAAATATTAGGTTCCATATTATTCTACTTATGCTGACAATTTGCTAAGGAAGGAACATCTTGTGCTTGGCTAACTAAGCAATCTGCAGTGTGATCTAAAATAAGTTTCACTTGAGCCACTCATGCTTCAGTCTAGCACAAATAAATCAACTGCATAACATGGGAATTGCATTAAACTAGAATAGAAAAAATATTTTTAAATTGAGGATCACTGAAGAATCCTACATCCATGGTTTTTAATGTGTTTTTAAATAAATTTGAACAATCTAATGTAGTGTTGCCCATCTAATAAAACTGCAGAACATTGTCTCCAGATAAATACTGCAGTAGTAAAATGTTTACAGTGTTGTTGTAGTTGTGGTGCTCCCAGGATATTAGAGACACAAGATGGATGGACCAAATTATGCTGGTGAAATAGACAAACTTCTGAGCTTCCACAGAGCTCTTCTTCAAGTCTGGGAAAGGTAATCAGCGTATCACAGCTAAATACAAGATGGAACAGATTATTTAGTAGGAAACACATATTTCAAGAGATCATTCAACGTGAAACGCTTCTGCAGTCACAGGACAAAAAGGGGAGTTAATAGTTTACAGATTGTTGTAATAAACCATAAACCCCATGTCTTTGTTAAGTTCATGATTTTTAGTGTCTAGCAAAAGTTATGAATTTAAGCTCACAGGCTCACCTTTTGAATGTGTTATGCAGCTTTCCTTGAGGACGAGACCGAAAGGTCAGACAGGGAGTGATCGCTTGTGAAAAAAGTGTCCACCCCATAGGTGATATGGTACTTTTGTCTTTTATCATTTTTCTGTGCGAGTTCACTCAAGAGCATAGTGATGGTCTTGTTTCACCCACATAGCTGTTTTTTGGGGCATTTAGTGCACTAGATGAGGTACACCACAAGTTGTAGAGTAGCAGCCGTGTTAGTCTGTATTCGCAAAAAGAAAAGGAGTACTTGTGGCACCTTAGAGACGAACAAATTTATTTGAGCATAAGCTTTCGAGTGAGCTGTAGCTCACGAAAGCTTATTCTCAAATAAATTTGCTCGTCTCTAAGGTGCCACAAGTACTCCTTTTCTTTTTACCACAAGTTGTGATAGGCATGTGTGGGACCCATGGATCTTGACAGGTGTTTTGTGGGGGTAATAATCATCATAAAAGTGGAGATATAGCTACAGTTTTTGCATCTCTTAGGGCAGAGTCTAGTGCACTTTGAGCTGGTGTGTCCTGATGCGTGGGGAGCTTGTTTCTGATGATGTGCTTGGTGAGGTTGGGGGGGGTTGTTTGAAGGCCAGAAGAGCAGGGTTAAGAAAGATTTCTTTCAGGACATGGACCCACTGAGTACAGGTTGTAACTGTTTAATGATATCCCGTATGGGAATGCAGTGTGGGGTGACAACTAAGGGTGTGCAATCAGAGGGTTCCCCCTCACATCGATGCAGGTTAGCTGTGAGACTGAGTACCCTTCTCAAACCTGAAGAGCTCTGTATGCGCTCAAGAGAAGTTGATCCAATAAAAGATATTGTCCTACCCACTTTGTCACTGTAGTAAAGTGTGTAAATTATAATCCTCCTAACACCCTGCTTGCTTCAGTGAAATATTAATGATAAAGCTCCACTGTGACTACTTAAATACTAAGATTCAAATTTTGTTGTGAGACAAGTTTTGAACTGGAGTCTGGTTTCCGTGTTTGAATTTCCAGTAGCAGAGTTCAGGCCTACTACGTTGTTACTTGATAGTATCCTGTCCCAAGTGATTTGTAGCACCTAAGAAGCTAAAGGCTCATCTTCCTACCTAGTGTTTAGTTGATGCATGGAAACCAGAATCCTGATCTAGGTTTGTCTCTTGCACGTAGATGCAAGATGTTGCTTCTAAAGTATTTATGTCGCAATATGGTTCGATCCAAGCCACCATAGTAATGTTCACGTCCCATTTAAAAGTATACCTCTAAATGGTTAAAAATTGTCCCATTCTGAAAAGCTTGTGATGCAACACGTAAAAAAGTCTAGGGTGAAAGCATCAACAGAATTTGTCATACCTCTGTGCATATCTACTGGCTATACAGTCAAAATAAAAGATCATTTTGCCTTACCTGTATATTTGTTATCTCATTGAATCCGTCAGCCACTCCATGAACCACTGCATTATCCATGCTCACTTATATTATTGAGGTATTCTTATGTAATTTTTCCTTTTGGGTCCAAATCTGGCCCAATAAGGAACTACATATGATCTTCCCTAGAGAGTACTTCCTAAACAGACTAGTCTGGAAAGCAAGAGCAAAAATAGAAGAAAGCGAGGGATCCAGGACTGACAGAGGAATTCTGTACAAGACTAATTTACAAGTAAGACAATTGTCCTCATAGGAGAGTCACTTTGCTAATAATGCTTCCACCAAACACTGGAAAATGACAAGCAGTGAATAAGGGTTGAAAGTAAATAAAACTAGTCAAATGTGTGCAAAGAGTGATTTTTAAAAAAGTAATACTGAATAAGCTGAAACACCAACAACAGAGATGAACTCAATAGAAAAATAAGAAATGAAGTTAGTCTGTTAGATGGAAGGATGGTTCACAGAATCGAGAAACCAAAAGCAGCAGCAACAGAAGACCTTATAGCATTTGGTAAAGGAGTTCAGTGAGGCCCTCATAGCAGCTATGCAGATCCCCTAATAAGAAGTGTTAATTCTCTGACCACAGATAGGAGCAAAGTACAATGGACCCTTATCCCCAAGAAAAGCACTAAGTGGCATGCAGTATATTAATCTTTTTTGCAGTCTGAACACAAAAGGAAACGATAGTCCTGGAAACCTTAATACCTCATTTTGTTATAGCCACAAGCAATATAAAATAAAAAGGAGTCGGTCCAAAAAGTGGATGTCCTATCTAATAATGGCTCTGGCAACATTTAACAGATGCATGGTGATCTCTTTCAGACAAGGAAGGAAGGGAAATGTTTTGATTAACACAAGAAAGAACAAACAGAGAAATTATGTGGTGAGTCTAAGGATAATCTTTTCATGGAAAAACTAGAGGCAAGATTCTTTACAATGTAGTAGCACTCCAGGCTGAAGTAATGGTGACAAGAGTAAGCACCTTCACAGCCAGGAAGTACAAGAAGAACTGACCCAGAGGCTTGAAACATGGCCTTAAAAGAACCTTAAGAATGAAGCTAAAACTCCATCTACACTACAATAGAAAACCCACAGTGCTGAGTCTCAGAGCCAAGGTCAACTGACTCGGGCTAAAAGAAAAGGAGTACCCGTGGCACCTTAGAGACTAACAAATTTATTAGAGCATAAGCTTTCGTGAGCTACAGCTCACTTCATCGGATGCATCTGATGAAGTGAGCTGTAGCTCACGAAAGCTTATGCTCTAATAAATTTGTTAGTTAGTCTCTAAGGTGCCACGGGTACTCCTTTTCTTTTTGCGAATACAGACTAACACGGCTGCTACTCTGAAACCTGACTCAGGCTAGTGGAGCTTGGGCTGCGAGGCTAAAAATTGCAGACATTTGGGCTCAGGCTTGGGCCTGGCCTCTGAGATCCTCCCACCGTGTTTTCCCATCTGAGAAAAACACTAGGATGGCAGAACAGAATGTCTGAATAAGAGTTACATTCCCAGCCAAACACCAAAGAAAGTAACACTTAAATGCAGGAGTGCTCTCCTGACAGCATTAGGAAATTGACTATATGAGAGCAATAATCGAAGGATTGTAGTGTCACTTGTCAGCCTCCAGGCTTCTAGGCAGAGGCTGGTGAGGTGCAGGTATAGGACCTGGCCCTGATGAAAAGAACTTTGGGCTGAGGAAAGAGCCAGAAATCACAGATAGATATGTGAAAGAGGCGGTGAACCAAGGTCTTCTGGGCCTAGCGGCAGCTATGAAAATAACTTTGGTCTGGTCCCTCTGGATCTTCCTGGCAATGCCCAGGGGGAGTAGAGGAGGAAAGACATATATGCAAGGTCCTGACCATGCAAAAAAGAAAGCACCCACCTCTCCAGTTGTAGGAATCCTAGTGTCTGGAGCAAACCATGAGTTTGTCTGGGCGGCAGGGAGGGGGACGTGTCTGGTTGGTTGAAGTGGAAAGCAAGAAGTTACATCTCTCACGGACTGCAGGACTTGAACCCTGATCCACAGGATTCATAGGCGCTAGTAAGCTGCAACCTGCCACCCAGTGACTGCTAACAATTCCAAGGGCTGAATCCTGACAGAGGACTCCAGTCCTGGAACCTAATTGGCAGATTGCTAGGGGTCCTGATTGGTCCACAACTTTTATCTAAACCCAGCAGTATATCCCTGTTGTACAAAACTGGGATCCATCCTGCTCTGGACTGTGTGCTTCCTGCTCCCGCTTCCCTGATTGGACTTTCTGGCATCCCAACCCGCTTGACTTCTTGCATCTGACTTGTGGTCCCAATATCTGGTTCGTCTCTACCTCTGACCTTTTGGTATCCTGACCAAGCCTGATTCTGACTCCCGACCTATTGTTCTGATCTCCAGTTTGTCTTCTGCCTCTGACCCCTGGTATCCTAACCTGGGCTGACTCTGGTTACAGATTCATGGTTCTGCCCTCAAGTTTGTCTCATGCTTCTGATCTCCTGGTATCCTGATCCAAAATGATTCTTGACTCCCATCCCATGACTGTGGACTCTGGCTTTGACCACTAGGTATGGCTGCCCACGACCCAGCCATGACAGCATTTGACAAAGTCTTGCTGCACCACCACCTTGTTCAGTTGCCTCTTGCCCAGAACTGTCTCCTGCCTCAGTTAGTCTATGTGGACATTAACACTGTTCTGGATATACCTATCTGATATCGATAGGCGAGCTCTTTCCACTTTGGACAGAATCTTTATAATCTAATGACAAAGAGAAGGGCTTCTGGTCCTTCCCTGTTAATCTACAGACTCTTGGAGCTTGACTGTTTGTTTCTAACAGGACTGCAAATATGATGATGTAAGGAAGAAACAACAGAAAGCCTAATCCCACAGCCTGAAACTTCAAGAGGATGTTATTTTTTTGTGCTTCCATCTTCAACCAAATGCTGTGACATGATGTAGGGCCCTGAGACTACCACCTATCAGGATTCCAATGGCTAAAAGGACTGAGTGTGGTTTCCAAGATGAGAGGTTCTTCTTGACAAGACACTGCTTGAAGAATTTCCACATATAATTCTGTAGAAGAATCAATTAGATGAGGGACTTTCTTGTGATGCAACAAATGAATAGGCATATGGAGATAAGCTCCCTCTTCATCCATGCAGCACAGAAAGTCATCTCCACCTTGAATCCGACATATTGCATGGAGGAATTCTGAGGGATAGAGCCAGAATAGGATGAAACACTGTCTTCTTGATCATCATAAAATACTAGGACTAACCCCTATCCCACCCCTAAGGTTGTTCTTTGTTGATGGACCAGTTCTTGTGATAAGCAGATTATGTAACATATGAAAGATCCTGTCTTTTGTTGGAATGAGGAGCAAAATGAAACTGAATATGATTTGGGAATTGGGGAGGAAATTCTATGGTGTAAACCTTCTAAAGGCAGGCATAGATAGGATGTGTAGGCAGGGATACCTAATGCAAGTTGTGCATCTCTAAAGCATCCATCTGCAGAAGTTTAGCAGGATACCTAAAGTTCTGTGGGGAAAGTCACATGAAGAACTGGTGGCTATCAGATGAAGAAACCAGTGCTCCACTGAGCCTGTCTGCAGCAGATGAGGGCTGCAGAGTAGAGCAGAAAAGAGAAGACATTAAACTTCTCAATATCTGGACGTGCAGATGAAAACAAATAGTACAGCACAAAGTTGAAACCAATCTGTAGCTGCAGAGGTAGTAGGGCGGAGCTGACTGTGCCTTCAAGGGCCAGTTTTACATTCCAAAAGAAAAATCTGTATAGGACTCCCTCTGTACCAGCAGTACACATGGATAAGCCAACCGTTGATAAAGATTTGGAGGAGGCACTTAGTATGAGAATTGCGTGTTTGAAGAAAGAGTGTATAAAATAGCTTAAAAGAAAACAAATTACAATCTGTCAAAGCTATGCTAAAAGATAAACATTTTCCAGTGCTTATAATCATGAGGAAAAGTTAAAGAAACAGGATTTATTCTCATTTAGAATAGAGGGGAATTCAAGGTGACCTAGCAGAACTTAGAAAAGTCATATGTGAAGCAGGGAAAAAAAAATATTGTTCACACCAGACAAAGATTCAAAAACGTTAAGAAAATTAGCAAACTGGGGAAAAAACTTTTCCCACAAAGTATAATAAACACATGGAATAAGGTACTGGGCATGATAATTAAAGAAAACAAAAGAAAACGATAAATGACTTCAAGGGAGACAGATTATTTCCTGATGGTGGAAGGGCTTGAGGAATGTGGCATAAATGTAGGAAGATGAGATAAAGATCAACCAAAAAATCAAGGGAGGCATCTTAAGCATTTTTCTGTTGCTTAAGTTTCTTAAGAAAATTAATTCTGCACAAATTTAGGGCCCAATCTTACAGACATTTATCATGAGTAGTCCCACAGAACTCAGCATAGGCAGTGTTTGCAGGACTGGATCTTAATGCAGTGGCCTCTATCAATATATAGAACAAAGAATCTATTTTGCAACCAAAGAGATTTATGAATTTAAAAATGTACCTTGTTCTCTTTGTATCTAGTCAGATCTGCTATACAATACTCTTTGAATAATTTATCATAGTATTTCTTTGCCAGTCTCTTTTCCCTGTAACCAGAAAGACAACATTATTGATTAAGCATATGGAAAATACATAGTGAAACAACATAAACCCTAATACATAGTTAGGTCATTAACAGGACAGGGGCATTGCAGTTTTGTTTTCTCTAATGAATACAAGTTGTAGTGGTAAAAATAAAACAAAATAAGAAAATATACAGCTTGATGAGAGTAATTGTCATGAAACAGTTTTAGTTTCTTTTGAAAATAATAATATATTTAAAAAAATATATTTAAAGCACAAACAAAGCATAATTTTGAAGTTGTACTCTTCTGGGTTTCTGAATGGTAGTTTAGTTATCTTAGGGAATGAACAATAGTTTATTCATTTCTATGTCATTAGTTCATTCTGACACAGAGCTGTATTACTTTATCTCCTACCCTTTTTTAATTTATCAAGAGTTCAAAGCAATAAAAACAAATATGCATGGCAATTTTTAATGAATGAGGAAAAAGAAAAATACAAAGTGATCTAAAAATAATGTCTTATAGCCCAAGTTACCAATTCATGTCCACTGCATCTTCCTCTTTCCACAGGAATCTATAGTTTTCTCTTACAACATCAAGGTCTGTCTTGTCACTTGCTCTGTGAAAGAGTACATTTTTCTTAAAAAGCAAATCTAGTATTAAAATGAAATTTTACAGCACCAGAAACAAAATAATCAGATCATCATTTGGCAAACAATGGTATTTTATAATTCTTTGTATTATTTATTGTTGGCCATACTGGGAGATACTTTTAAGAAGCAACAATTGTTCATGAGAACAAGTATCATACACTAACTTTTTTCTTAAAAGAATAAAAGAGCTTGCTTCCAACATTAAAGTCACTCATAACTATTAAAACTGTGTGAGATTTAATTCTATACGAAAAGTTATGTTTAAAACATAAAAAGAGGATTATCTGCAGCTCAGAACAAGGGTTTAGCTTCCTTGGGCAGATGTTTAGTGATATTTCAGACTTCACAAGTCTCCTGGGTTCAGATTGCCAAAACAGTACAGAGAATTTATCCACACATCTTCATTAACATTAGTGAAGAACGTGTAAATAACTGCCTGCAATTCTTAGGAAACCTCAACCCTAGTAACTAGCCTCTCGTGACTTTGGCAAATTTGATAATTATCCTTTAAAAATTACCCTGTACTCCAAATGACAAACAATTTTACTACCTGCAATCAATTATTTTAGCATTATGCGCTGCACCCCAGAAGTCTGAGTACAAGATTGTCATTTTCTACTCTCATCAGAGTAGCATTTGACATTCTAGGAATGAGAGTTGAACACTCAGCAAATACTGGGTTATTTTAGATACACCTTCCATGTCTTGTCTTTTAATCTACATAACACAAAAATAAAAACTCCCATCTGAATTTCATCTAATTTTTCATGTATAAATACAAATTGTACAAAGTTAAATCCAGACAACTAACAATTCTCCACATCTAATTCAGATATTTACAACTACCATAGTTGGTACATTTTAGCAAAAAGGTTAATGATTTGATACACAAATAAATCTCTGGCCACAGAATTAATTACCCAGCATATATTTTAGCAGTGTTATAAAACAGGTAAGTATGTTCTCTAACGGTACTTACCCTGAACGTTGGAAGTCCTCCTTTTTGCCACCATAGTATAAAATGTAGTCATTCACAAACTTTTTATGTCTTGCATACTGAATTAAGCAAAATTAAGGAATTTATTTTCAGTGTTCTCTCTCACTCCACAGCTAGTTTATTTGGCTTCACACTACCATTACCTCAGATAAAAAGATTAGTACAAAATTGTTTCTACAGTATAAAGAATTTAAAGAAGCTATTACCAAAATTAATTTTAATGGAAATGAAGTTTAAAGAACTCTTATTATAAATTAATTCTCAACAGAAGAATTTTAGGACAGAATTTAAATTGTAAAACCCATCCACATGCTACACCCTTATAAAATTTTTTAGTATATTTGAAGATGTACAACAGATCTTTAATCCAGCCTTTACTGTGTATTCTATTGCAATACAAACTAGAGTTCCATGATACTCCAACTTTGGTTTAAAATATATCTATCATTTTTTCCCAATATAAATATAAAATTACTAATAAAATGAGGCATTTTTATGTAGTTTTCAGTGTCAGTGTAAAAGCAATAACAAACTTCAGTAGATAACTTTGTTTAGGACCACAATACCAAGTTACAGGAAATTGTATTGAGATTGTTAGGACATTTCTGTCTTACAGATGTAATTTGACACATTTTATTTCCATTTGTGGAGGTGCTTATTTCTAGAATAACGTGATTGTTTATACGGTTTTGCTTTTGCTTGTGAACAAAAACAAAACAGTAAAACAATAACTTAAAATATATAACAAATTTCTCAGACATTTATGGAACTACAGAATTGGAAACAAATTATCTTTCTGGCATGTTCTTAAGCCACATGTTAAATTGATTCGATGCATCCGATGAAGTGAGCTGTAGCTCAAGAAAGCTTATGCTCTAATAAATTTGTTAGTCTCTAAGGTGCCACAAGTACTCCTTTTCTTTTTGGGAATACAGACTAACACGGCTGCGACTCTGAAACATGTTAAATTGAGTTCAATAAGAACTCATTTCTGTCAACCTACCGCCTGCATTAAAATCATTTTACGGAATAAAAGATTGTACATGTATTTTCTGGTAGAAGTTTCCAAATGTTAACTCAATCTTAATGTTATTCTTCAAAAATTAAAGACTTAAATTCAAGACTACAGTTAGGTGCCTTTATTTAGCAAGGCTACAGGAGACTGTATACATCATGATGAAGTTGACTAACTTCAAGGAACTCCAGCTTCTTTGTCACCACTATTAACTTTGATAATAATAGGCAACTGACTTGCCCTTACAACTGGAGGAAAAGAATAAGATGGTAGCAGTAGAGAAATTATCTAAATCAGGTACTTATACAAAGTTCCATGAAAACAATAGAAACACTATGGCTAACCAATTCTACCACAGGCTCTTTAATCACAGCTTCTTCTTCAACTGCTTGTTTTTACAACTTGATCATTAGCCACATGCAGATGACTTTATGTGGAAAGAGTGCAGGAAAAATAATGTAAAGGTGACACAGCAGGGTTAATTACTTCGGAGGAACACCTGATTTTGTTACATAAGCATAGCTCACTCAGCTAGAACTACTGGATTTTATCCTTTCTTGGTCAATTAAGCTTCTGGCCTTTAGCCAGGACACCACATTATTATAAAACATTTATAGCTTTATCAATGTACACAGCACCAACAAAATATAAGACAAATTCCCTGCCCCGAAGAACTTACAATCTAAATAATACAGAACAGGAAACAAGCTAACACAGTTCAGCTCACAACATCTTCAGCTTGAAATGTGCCTTTGGTTCATGGCACTGTGTGTACTCAGATTTTTGTGATAGACCTGACAAAGTAAAAGCGTTTCTTAAAAATGAAGACCTAGCTGAAGAGTAAGTTTGAGATAAGTAGCACAAATGACAATTTCTCTCTATTGCAACGAAACGTGGCATCTCCAAATGTTTGCATGCTCCACATATAGATTACCACAAGTCCACACAATATACCCATATTAATCCCAATATAACTAAATAAAATACAAGTTCTACTGTTTTCAAATAATTTATAACCATGACTATATCAGTCAGGAAACTAATTCACTTCGGCTACTGAGACACTAGATAGATAATAATAAAAAACAATAATGCTAAGATTTACACAGGGCTATTTGAATTTCATCATGCAATACGGCAAGTCTCTGCTCATTATGACACTCTGTACCTCAGTGACACCCTGGAACCCATATATTCACCACTGAGACGGATAACCTAGGTTAGTGGGACAGAGGGCTCAGCGATTACACAATCCAGGCTGTACCACGGGAACCCCGTTACAGTGATTTCTCTGTGGTAGTGAGAGGAATATGAGCACAATATCAAGCAGAAGTATTACTACAGTACCTTCAAATTAACTATTCATAAGATCATTGAACAAATCTATATGTGCTTAACATAAAGGTCATAAAGTATTACCAATCCTCCAAACATAAAGATGGTTGCAGATATGTCCTGGAGGATGTTTTTACTAAACTGGATTGGCAGCCTATAAAATAGCTTACATCACTTATGGCAGATAAATCACACAAATCTGTCAGGTGTGTTGCATTATTTTCAATTCAATTAAATGAGTGCAATCTGCCACAAAATGCTACATCCACCTACTGCTAAATTCCAAAGAGCAACTGTTAGGCTATAATAAAGATGACCTGACGGAAAGTTCAACAGGGGAGTTATATGATCTTTCCCCTATCTATATATAACTGGTTAGTTTCACTGTAAAATAATTATTTTCATGTTAAACTTCAAAGAAAAATAGTTAAAAGGGAAATTTTGTAGCTGATGAAGACAATAGTTTAGGTCTGAAGCATTAAAGTAATCAAACCTGATTCTTCCATTCAAAATAAAAGAGCTAAAATAAACAAAATGTGATATTAACAGGTGCACAGTATCACATCTGTGGAGGACACTACTTGGGATAATCCTTTCTTGAACTGTCTTTTGGATTAATTATTGTGTTCTTGGCCTTCCAGCACAAATATAAGTTTATTCAGATAATGATAGTCTCAGATAGAATTGTGAAGCAGCAAGGTCTGCTTGCGCTAAAAATCAAAGCACCTTGATCCAATACCACACGTGTAGTAATTGAGTCTTAGATATGGAACTCACAGCTACAACTTAAACACTAACTGCAATTAGGGACAGTTTGGAAACCTCTTTCATAGGTGGATCTGAAATATCTAGTGATTGGTGGCGGACAGATGATGATCTAAAACAATACCTAGTCTCTGCTGGTGCACAGAAATTCCCCAGACAATAAGGAGACTCACATAAACGTGTCCCTGACAGGAGCATTTCTCCCCAACTGAAAGAAAAGTTGAAAAGCTGAGAATGTGTTTTTACCAATATAAACAAATAATCAAAGGATACAGCATCCATGGCTATCAAATGAAATCTCCTATTTCTTGCTTCTTCCCTGTTAACAGAAATAATAATTTTGCTTAAGTAAAAGTTCAGTTTCAATATAAAAATCTCTGATAGAAGTGACCATTACCTATCCCATTCTTCTGCTGCAATTTGTCTGTCAGCCACCTTGACCTGTTTTACTTTCTGGAATGGTTTTATGAGTAGGGCATCTTCATTACTTGTCCTATGCATGGGGAAAAAAGTAAGGAATAAATTATTCAAAAAGTTTTCATATACAATAAGTTCTAGTACACCAAAGTCAGCAGCTTGAATGTTATAAGGAAAAGGCTGTGTACAGATTAGCATTGTTTGCCTCTTGTTAAGACAAGTCTATACTACCATTCTGCAGTGGCACAGCTGCACCAATGCAGCTGCGCCACTGTAGAACATCTGGTGAAGACACACTATGCTGACGGGACAGTGCTCTCCCGTCAGCATAATTACTCCACCTCCGCAAAAGGCAGAAGCTATGTTGGCAGGAGAGCATCTCCCGCCGACATAGCGCAGCGTGGACACTGCTTTAAGTCAATGCAACTTGCGTCGCTCTGGCTGTGTGCCAGAAGAAAGGGTAGAGAAGATGATTTGTTTGAAACGCTCCCAATATTTAATATTTCATCTAGCAACTAGAATGATTAATTAAGGCACTTGGAAAAACAAACTAAAACTGAACAAAGGAGTCAATATTTTTAACAGAAGACAGCTAAAAATTCTAAAAGGAGAAAAAACACCTAAATTTCTTTTAATGGTTAAAGCACCTTCAAGGTCAGATACAAAATGCAGTCAGACACTACAAAACATTTCCCCTTACTTCCACTACAGAAAATATAAAAGGTTCCCAGAAAACCTGACTGGAATGGAGACCGACAGAAGATTAAGGAAAAGAGTCACAGAAACAGATCCTGGAACAAAAAAATAATTCCTGAATCAATTCAGACCAACTCTGTAGTGCTGTGAGTGAACTATCAGGGAAGCACAGTGCCACAGCAGAAAAAGCTTCCCAATAAAAGAAGATGGTCAGACCCAAAATTCAGGGTCACAAAGTGTATGAATCACTAAATGAAATTGACAAGGCTGAGCTTAAATGAGCATCTCAAGGGCTAAGTGTAAGTTAACTGACCCAATTCGTTGGTCTCTTGAAGCCAGGCTTAACAGAAAGAACAGACTAGAAGAAATTAAATAATAATCAAGCAGTGTTAGTGTTTCCTTTCCATGAGGTAGGTGTTTTATTCCTACAAAGCCTGCTGCCACCTGGCCTTAGTCCTTTTGATCTCTCTTTGCAGCTCCACAAGTCCTGGTGGGTGGTAATAAAGTGATACGAAATTGAACAGAGCAGCCAAAACCCCGCTGTTGATGCTAGTGCTTGGAAAAACGAAGCACTCAGCTGTGAGATATGAGAAGCATACAGACACCAGATGGACGTGGCAGAACTGATCTTTCTCAGTTGCGCCTTGGAGACAACACGCTCTGACAAGCCTGAGGAGGCAGTGGCATAGGAATCAAACGTTTTTATTTTTCACAAACAGCTTCACTATGTCAAAGTTAAAAAACCAGGGTATTATATATATATATAAGTCATATGCACATAAGAAATGTAATGTACAATGCCATTATAATGCATTACCTTTCATTCCTTTGGTCAGATTTCTCTCCACTCTCATCATCACTAAAATCAGAATCATAGCCTCCCCGGCCATGTACCTGGAAATAATTAAGAAATAAAGGAAAATCATCACAACACAATAAAATTAGAATCTTAGAAATGTAGGAATGGAAGGGACATTGAGTGGTCATCTAATCCAGCCCTATGCACTGAGTTAGGACAAAGTATAGCTAGATCATCCCTGACAGGTGTTTGTCTAACCTGTTCTCCAATGATGGGGATTCCACAATCTTCCTTGGAAGCCTATTCCAGTGTTTAACTATCCTTACAGTTAGAAAGTTTTTCCTAATATCTAACCTAAATCTCCTTTGCTGCAGATTGAGGGCTTTGTCTACATGGCACAACAGATCCAGATTACAAGGGTCTAAACTGTAGAGTGTAAAATAAAAGATGCATAGTTTCCCATTCCCATTACCGGGGGAAGGAGACCAAAGCCCTGAGGTAAGTGGGAAAGCGGGATACCGGGAGGAAGCACAGGCAGGAATGTCTGTGAGGGGAGGGCTCCTGCCTCATACTGGGAATGAGGGGCGATCAACAGGTTATCTCAAGTGCTTATATACAAATGCACAAAGCCTTGGAAACAAGCAGGGAGAACTGGAGGTCCTGGTGATGTCAAGGAATTATGACGTGATTGGAATAACAGAGACTTGGTGGGATAACTCACATGACTGGAGTACAGTCATGGATGGTTATAAACTGTTCAGGAAGGACAGGCAGGGCAGAAAAGGTGGGGGAGTAGCACTGTATGTAAGGGAGCAGTATGACTGCTCAGAGCTCCGGTACGAAACTGTGGAAAAACCTGAGTGTCTCTGGATTAAGTTTAGAAGTGTGTGCAACAAGAGAGATGTCATGGTGGGAGTCTGCTATAGACCACCGGACCAGGGGGATGAGGTGGATGAGGCTTTCTTCCGGCAACTCACGGAAGCTACTAGATCGCATGCCCTGATTCTCATGGGTGACTTTAATTTTCCTGATATCTGCTGGGAGAGCAATACAGCGGTGCATAGACAATCCAGGAAGTTTTTGGAAAGCGTAGGGGACAATTTCCTGGTGCAAGTGCTAGGGGAGCCAACTAGGGGGAGCGCTTTTCTTGACCTGCTGCTCACAAACCGGGTAGAATTAGTGGGGGAAGCAAAAGTGGATGGGAATCTGGGAGGCAGTGACCATGAGTTGGTTGAGTTCAGGATCCTGACGCAGGGAAGAAAGGTAAGCAGCAGGATACGGACCCTGGACTTCAGGAAAGCAGACTTTGACTCCCTCAGGGAACAGATGGCCAGGATCCCCTGGGGGACTAACATGAAAGGGAAGGGAGTCCAGGAGAGCTGGCTGTATTTCAAGGAATCCCTGTTGAGGTTACAGGGACAAACCATCCCGATGAGTCGAAAGAATAGTAAATATGGCAGGCGACCAGCTTGGCTTAATGGTGAAATCCTAGCGGATCTTAAACATAAAAAAGAAGCTTACAAGAAGTGGAAGGTTGGACATATGACCAGGGAAGAGTATAAAAATATTGCTCGGGCATGTAGGAAAGATATCAGGAGGGCCAAATCGCACCTGGAGCTGCAGCTAGCAAGAGATGTCAAGAGTAACAAGAAGGGTTTCTTCAGGTATGTTGGCAACAAGAAGAAAGCCAAGGAAAGTGTGGGCCCCTTACTGAATGAGGGAGGCAAGCTAGTGACAGAGGATGTGGAAAAAGCTAATGTACTCAATGCTTTTTTTGCCTCTGTTTTCACTAACAAGGTCAGCTCCCAGACTGCTGTGCTGGGCATCACAAAATGGGGAAGAGATGGCCAGCCCTCTGTAGAGATAGAGGTGGTTAGGGACTATTTAGAAAAGCTGGACGTGCACAAGTCCATGGGGCCGGACGAATTGCATCCGAGAGTGCTGAGGGAATTGGCGGCTGTGATTGCAGAGCCCTTGGCCATTATCTTTGAAAACTCGTGGCGAACGGGGGAAGTCCCGGATGACTGGAAAAAGGCTAATGTAGTGCCCATCTTTAAAAAAGGGAAGAAGGAGGATCCTGGGAACTACAGGCCGGTCAGCCTCACCTCAGTCCCTGGAAAAATCATGGAGCAGGTCCTCAAAGAATCAATCCTGAAGCACTTAGAGGAGAGGAAAGTGATCAGGAACAGTCAGCATGGATTCACCAAGGGAAGGTCATGCCTGACTAATCTAATCGCCTTTTATGATGAGATTACTGGTTCTGTGGATGAAGGGAAAGCAGTGGATGTATTGTTTCTTGACTTTAGCAAAGCTTTTGACACGGTCTCCCACAGCATTCTTGTCAGCAAGTTAAGGAAGTATGGGCTGGATGAATGCACTATAAGGTGGGTAGAAAGCTGGCTAGATTGTCGGGCTCAACGGGTAGTGATCAATGGCTCCATGTCTAGTTGGCAGCCGGTGTCAAGTGGAGTGCCCCAGGGGTCGGTCCTGGGGCCCGTTTTGTTCAATATCTTCATAAATGATCTGGAGGATGGTGTGGATTGCACTCTCAGCAAATTTGCGGATGATACTAAACTGGGAGGAGTGGTAGATACGCTGGAGGGGAGGGATAGGATACAGAAGGACCTAGACAAATTGGAAGATTGGGCCAAAAGAAATCTAATGAGGTTCAATAAGGATAAGTGCAGGGTCCTGCACTTAGGATGGAAGAATCCAATGCACCGCTACAGACTAGGGACCGAATGGCTCGGCAGCAGTTCTGCGGAAAAGGACCTAGGGGTGACAGTGGACGAGAAGCTGGATATGAGTCAGCAGTGTGCCCTTGTTGCCAAGAAGGCCAATGGCATTTTGGGATGTATAAGTAGGAGCATAGCGAGCAGATCGAGGGACGTGATCGTTCCCCTCTATTCGACACTGGTGAGGCCTCATCTGGAGTACTGTGTCCAGTTTTGGGCCCCACACTACAAGAAGGATGTGGATAAATTGGAAAGAGTACAGCGAAGGGCAACAAAAATGATTAGGGGTCTAGAGCACATGACTTATGAGGAGAGGCTGAGGGAGCTGGGATTGTTTAGTCTGCAGAAGAGAAGAATGAGGGGGGATTTGATAGCTGCTTTCAACTACCTGAAAGGGGGTTTCAAAGAGGATGGCTCTAGACTGTTCTCAATGGTAGCAGATGACAGAACGAGGAGTAATGGTCTCAAGTTGCAATGGGGGAGGTTTAGATTGGATATTAGGAAAAACTTTTTCACTAAGAGGGTGGTGAAACACTGGAATGCGTTACCTAGGGAGGTGGTAGAATCTCCTTCCTTAGAGGTTTTTAAGGTCAGGCTTGACAAAGCCCTGGCTAGGATGATTTAACTGGGACTTGGTCCTGCTTTGAGCAGGGGGTTGGACTAGATGACCTTCTGGGGTCCCTTCCAACCCTGATATTCTATGATTCTATGATTCTATGATTTCAGGACTTCATCAATGCAAACTACATCCATTTTGAGAACTAAAAGGTAACTATATCAACACGAACTGGGTATCTTTTAGTTCACACCAACAGGGTCTACGTGGGTATGTTAGTGAGCACGAACCATACTGGTACTGCCCACTGTCAAAGACACAATACTGGACTAGATGGCTATTGGGTCAGTCTGGAAATTCCTACATTTCCACAACCATTATCCTCAGACAAAAACCTGAGAAAACAGGTAATCCTAACACTCTGCCTTGAAGGTTAACCAACTTGGATTCCACTGAATCTACAGGAAAATCAAATGTCAGAGACAATGCTCTTCCAGACTCCAAATGCTCAAAGCTATGAATGCTTATTTTTCATCAATTGTGGCAATTTTGCCTGGACAATCTCTTAGGTAGCCAGGACCAAACCATATAGTGTTTTATATATCAAAATCAACACCAACACCATCCTGATGTGCAGACAGAATAACAAATGTGGCTTAACAGTGAAATCTTCAGTGATCTTAAACACAAAAAGGAAACTTACAAGAAGTGGAAACTTGGACAGAAGACTAGGGAGGAGTATAAAAATATTTCTTGAGCATGCAGATGTGTAATCAGGAAGGTCAAGGCACAACTGAAGTTGCAGCTAGCAAGGGATGTGAAGGGTAACAAGAAGGGTTTCTACAGGTATGTTAGCAACAAGAAGGTGGTCAGGGAAAGTATGGGACCCTTACTGAATGAGAGAGGCAATCTAGCGACAGATGATGTGGAAAAAGCTGAAGTACTCAATGTTTTTTTTGCCTTGGTCTTCACAGACAAGGTCAGCTCCCAGACCGCTGCACTGGCCAGCACAATATGGGGAGTGGTGTCCTCAGTGGTGAAAGAATAGGTTAAGGACTATTTAAAAAAGCTAGACATGCACAAGCCCATGGGGCCAGATGCAATGTATCAGAGGGTGCTGAGGGAGTTGACTGATGTGATTGCAGAGCCATTCGCCATTATCTTTGAAAACTCGTGGCAATCGGGGAAGGTCCCTGACGATTGGAAAAAGGCAAATATAGTGCCCATCTTTAAAAAAGGGAAGAAACAGAATCCGGGGAACTACAGACCAGTCAGCCTCACCTCAGTCCCTGGAAAAAATCATGGAGCAGGTCCTCAAGGAATCCATTTTGAAGCACTTGTAGAGAGGAAGGTGATCAGAAACAGTCAATATGGATTCACCGGGGCAAGTCATGCCTGACCAACCTGATTGCCTCCTATGATGCGATAACTGGCTCTGTGGATATGGGGAAAGCAGTGGACATGATATATCTTGACTTTAGCAAAGCTTTTGATAAGGTCTCCCACAGTATTCTTGCCAGCAAGTTAAAGGAGTATGGATTGGATGAATGCACTATAAGGTAGCTGAAAAGCTGGCTAGATCATCGGGCTCAGCAGGTAGTGATCAACGGCTAGATGTCTAGTTGGCAGTTGGTATCAAGCAGAGTGCTCCGGAGGTCGGTCCTGGAGCTGGTTTTGTTCAACATCTTTATTAATGATCTGGATGATGGGATGGATTGCACCCTCAGCAAGTTCGCGGATGACACTACGCTGGGAGGAGAGGTAGGTACAATGGAGGGTAGGAAGTACAGTCCAGAGTGATCTAGACAAATTGGAGGATTGGGCCAAAAGAAATCTGATGAGGTACAACAAGGACAAGTGCAGAGTCCTGCACCTAGAACAGGAGAATCCCATGCACTGCTACAGGCTGGGGACCGACTGGCTAAGTGACAGTTCTGCAGAAAAGGACCTGGGGATTACAATGGACAAGAAGCTGCATGTGTGTCAACAGTATACCCTTGTTGCCAAGAAAGCTAAAAACATATTGGGCTGCGTTAGTAGGAACATTGCCAGCAGATCAAGGGAAGTGATTATTCCTCTCTATTCGGCAATGATGAGGCCACATCTGGAGTACTGAGTCCAGTTTTGGGCCCCCCACTACAGAAAGGATGTGGACAAATTGTAGAGTATCCAGTGGAGGGCAATGAAAATGATTAGGGGGCTGGGGCACATGACTTATGAGGAGAAGCTGAGGGAACTGGGCTTCTTTAGTCTGCATTAGAGTGAGGGGGATTTGATAGCAGCCTTCAACTATCTGAAGGGGGGTTCCAAAGAGGATGGAGATCAGTTGTTCTCAGTGGTGACAGATGACAGAACAAGGAGCAATGGTCTCAAGTTGCAGTGGGGGAGGTCTAGATTGGGTATTAGGAAAAACTATTTCACTAGGAGGGTGGTGAAGCACCAGCATGGGTTACCTAGGGAGGTGGTGGAATCTCCATCCTTAGAGGTTTTTAAGGCCTGGCTTGAAAAAGCCCAGGCTAGGATGATTTAGTTTGGGGTGGTCCTGCTTTGAACAGGGGGTTGGACTAGATGACCTCCTGAGGTCTCTTTGAACCCTAATCTTCTATGATTCTATTATCTTGATTGCACTAAAAAGCAAACTGGAAGTTAGCACATACTATAGAGAACAGGTACAATGTTATGATAATTTGCAAATTACTCTGTAAGTTATGTCCCTTCTGCTATTCTCTCTGTCTTTTCTATTTACATTGCTAGTCCCTGCCCCAAAGAGTTTATCTATTACTCTGTACAGTGCCTAACACAATGCTTAGTCCCTAGTGCTACTATAATACCAACAAACAGAAACGATAGCAGCAGACCCCATAAACAAACAGAAAGTCACATCCTGCATTAGATGTAGCTTCCAAGTCACCTTGGAAGACTAGCCTCACATAAAGAAAAGGAGTACTTGTGGCACCTTAGAGACTAACAAATTTATTAGAGCATAAGCTTTCGTGAGCTACAGCTCACTTCATCGGATGCATCACATAGAGTACATTGCAGTAACCCAATCTGGAGTTCAATGGTACAGGTAACTGTGTCTCGGTCAGTATCAGAAAAATACAGTCACAGTGACCTAACTACTGGCAGTTGGAAAATCGCACTTCTGACTACCAACAATACCAGGTGAATGTTACAATGGTGCACCTACAGCGGCTACACCCTGACACCTGCAAATATCATTCTGGAGAGACAATAGCATCTTCTGCCAGGCTGCTTGCAAGTTTGTGGACCAAATATATATTATGCCGAATACCACTGTCTTTGTGTAGCAATGCTCAAGGAGATTAAAAAAAAGTCGGGTTTTTTTAACTTTAATTTTATTATTGGGTTGTTGGAGTTTTGTTTTCCTTCCTGTTCTTCGTTTGACACTACAGTTTCTCTCTCTCTCATGCCTCCTCGAAGACAGAGACAAGACCATTCTGGAGCAATAACATCCCTCCAGGATTCTCCATGCATCTCAGTACATTCCCCTGCTTCCCATCCCACACACAGTACTATGGAGCCCAAAGAAGACCTATCACTTCTTGAGGAAAAACAGACAGGTGATAAGTGGGTACTTCCTGAAGCACTGTGGAGAGATAAGTGGATTTAATTAGCAATAGAGAGTGTGGAGGGGATCAGCTTGCTATTCATCCATTAACTAAAAACCCAGTTCTTGTATTCTCTTTTTCACATTTCAGAAGTGTAGGAGCTGAGGCATTATCTGAAGAGTTGTAGCAACACCAAGTAAATTACATATATTGGGGAGGTGCACCCGCATATATGTATTTCTTAATTAGCCATTATTAATTCTGTCCTCTATATTTTTCAGGAAACTCTCCAAGAAACTAAACAGCAAAAAAAACCATAAAAGACGACAGTTTTTTAGACTCTACACTATTGCAGTGTCAGAGTAACCAGCATGTGCTGGCACAGAAGCTGCAATGCTAAATCCTCCCAGCACAACCCCACAATGCTCTAAACCAGTGATACTCAGACTGAGGCTCTCAAGCCCCAATTAGCTTTTTGATACATTTCCTGCACCTCTTTGAAGCATACGATATTAAAACACTGTATGACTGAATATATAGTACTATAGTAAATGAAACAATTAATTCATAGATTCATAGATTCACAATTAATTCACACTACTGTGGCTCTTTTGGGTAATGTTGATTGCTAGTTTGACTCCTGAACCACCGAGGTTTGAGTATCTAGACCAGCGGTTTTCAAACTGTGGGTCACAACGCAATACTGGGTCACGGAATGTAAGGCACTGGGTCGCGGTGGCTCTGGTAAGCACCGCCGACCGGGCTGTTAAAAGTCCTGTTGGCAGTGCTTCCTGGCTAAGGCAGGTTAGCCCCTACCGGTTCTGACACCACGCTGCGCCCAGGAAGCGGCAGGTTCGGCTCCTAGGCGGGCAGGCCCCCGCCCAAGCACCAGCTCTGCACTCCCATTGACTGGCTGGGGGCAGGGCGGTGCCTGCAGGTGAGAGCTGAGCACCTCTGTCTAGGGGCCAGACCTGCTGCTGACGGCTTCCAGGGCGCAGCGCACTCGGCAGTGCCAGGACAGAAGGGAAGCCTGCCTCTGCACCCCAGCTGCACCACTAACCGGGAGCCGCCGGAGTTAAGCCCGCGCCCCAATCCCCTGCCCCAACCCTGAGCCCCCCTCAAACCCAGAGCCCCTTCCTACACCCAAACCCCTCATCCCCAGCCCCACCCCAGAGCCTGCACCCCCAGCCCAGAGCCTGGACCCCTCCCTCCCCCAGCCCTGAGCCCCCGCTCAAACCCAGAGCCCCACCTCCTACCCCCAAGCCCCTCAACCTGGCCTCACCCCAGAGCCTGCAACCCCAGCCCAGAGCCCTGACCCCTCCCACACCCCAACCCAGAGCCCTCTCCTGCCCCAAACCCCTCATCCCCGGCCCCACCCCAGAGCCTGCACCCCCAGCCCAGAGCCCTGACCTCCTCCCGCACCCCAACCCCCGTCCCTTCCCACAGCCTGAACCCCTCATTCCCAGCCCCACCCCACAGCCTTCACCCCAGCACCCAAACCCTCTGCCCCAGCCCTGAGCCCCTCCCGCACCCCGAACCTCCACAAGGGGTGTAGTTCCCAGCACTGATGCATTGTCTACACTGGCACTTTACAGCACTGAAACTTGCTGCTCTCAGGGGGGTGTTTTTTCACACCTCTGAGCAAGAAATTGCAGTGCTGTAAATTGCCAGTGTAGACAAGCCCTGAGTTTAATTCGCTCAGAAACATAGTGCAGTATGTCTCAAAGAATAATTAAGGTCTAGTAAATAGTTTTCCCATTTTGGGGAAAAAATGTAAGAACCTGAAAGTCATCTAGTTTATTGACCAACATGCAGCTTTGCGTACCAAAGAAAATTAACTTTTCTTTAGAAAAGAAACAAAACACGGAAACAGCAAAATTAAAACAAGTGACTCCCATTATGCCAATTTAAACCATGAACATTTAAATCAGCCCAACTTTTTGACTCAGTTAACAGGCTGGTGTATGCACCTTAGACACAAATCACTATTAGCAATAGCACCCACACGAGCAACCGCAACAGAGCAGAGCAGTCACTGGAGAAGAGCAGGGAACCCATCTACACTGGGGGGAAGGCACATTGGTGGAATGGGCAAGGCGTAAAGACGTGAGCAAAATAAAGAGTCACAACGTTTTAATAGGTTTCAGAGTAGCAGCCGTGTTAGACTGTATTCGCAAAAAGAAAAGGAGGACTTGTGGCACCTTAGAGCCTAACACATTTATTAGAGCATAAGCTTTCGTGAGCTACAGCTCGAGCTGTAGCTCACGAAAGCTTATGCTCTAATAAATGTGTTAGGCTCTAAGGTGCCACAAGTCCTCCTTTTCTTTTAACGTTTTAATAAGTACAATTCCCAAATCATAAAGACAAAAGCGAGAAGATAAAGGTAACTAAGACCCAGAGACCAGAGGTGTGTAGGGCACCAAAGAAAAAAATCTCATTGAAAATTTGCCAGCGATATTGGTCAGGATTCACTGACAAAACAAATGTTCACGCTTCAAAAAAATACGGCGCCGCCTCTGCATCACAAGCGGACAGGGAGGACCGAGGAGGACCGGGAGAAAAGCGCCCCCCCCCCCGTCTAGTGCGGGGCCTCGCCCTCGCCCCTGAACGCCCCCTCCCCTGGAGAAGGGGGGGGGTCTCCTGGCTGCCCCGGGCCCCGCTCTCCTCTCCCCTCCCCGGGGAGCGCCGCGGCTGTTACTCACGGCCTGAGAGAGCAGCAGCTGGGTCGGCCCCATGGTTGCCGGCTCGCTCAGCGCCCTGGGACGAGGGCCGGGGAGCGCTTCCCGCAGGCGCACCTGGTTGGGCGCTTCCAGCCCCGACCGAGCGACGGGCGCAGCCGGGGCCGGCTCCCAGCGGCGTCCCTCGGCGTGAAAGGCCCGGCCGGAAACCGGGGCCGGGGCAGGAGAGAGCCGGGAGGGGCAGGGCTCACGCAACGCGGCCTTACGCCTGAGCGCCGCGGCCGGGCTGGCGAGGCTCCCGCCCTGGAGCGGGGCTGCCTGGAGGGACGGAGACAGCGGGGGAGCGGGGCTGCGGCGCGGGCCCTCCTCGGGGGCGCGGGGCTTGGCGCAGCGGGCAGATGAATGGTGAAATTGACCGGGGCTGGGAGCAGAGCGAGCTACGGCTGGGGTGGGGGAGGTTCAATAAAACTTCCTCTGCACCCGGGAGCTGTACGGAGCGTGCTCCGGCATCCTCTGCCCGCTTAGCCTCTATCCACCGCCGAAATACGCAGCTGCGACAGGGCTCGGCCGGTGTTCTGGGTTCGAGCCCTGCGTGACTTGTGTGACGTGACTCCTCCAGCCCCTTGGCCTGATGAGCTTTCTCAGGGTTCCCAACACATCTGCAGCCTTCTTGGCCACACAGGTTGCCGGAGGCTTTGGTAGACACTCGCTCTGCAACGCTATCCTGCCCCCCCCCCCCCAGTCTGGAGAAAGTTTACCATACTGAAGACAGTAAAAAAAAAAAAAAAAACTGAGCGCCAGGAATATGCCAGGGTATTGAGTTAAAAGAAAAGTGCCAAGTAAATAAAGTTGCCTTCCTTCTCACTACAGCGCCTTCTCAGGGACTTTGCCATCTCCCCCCTACTGGGATGATAAAGCCCTGGGGGAATTCCTAGAGCAAAGGGGGGTGGAATAACCAGAGGCATCGTTTGACTTCTATGGGGCAGCTCCAGTCAAGTCAATGTGCCTGCGGATGGGGGGAAGGACAATTCTGTGCCAGCCCAAAGGGACACCATTTTCAGATTGGGGGTGGGGACAACTTTAACCGTGATTCCAGGGGCTGTTTAAGCAACTAAAAACTCTTACCTGCACACACACACACAAAACTTAGAAATTATCTGACAGGAGCACTGTATCTAAGTCCTATATCAAGAAAGAAATTAAATAACTATTACACCAACGCAGCTCTAATACTAACATGTTCTGACATCTTGTGGCAAGTCACTAAGGGACACTGGTTAGGTTAAAATTGTAATGTATATTCTCTCTCAGAGATACTCTTACTAAAGTCAGAAGGGACCATTGTGATCATCTAGTCTGACTTCCTGCACCTTGCAGGCCACAGAATGGCACCTACTCACTCCTGTAATAGACCCTAACCTCTTGCTGAGTTTTCCAAAATCCTCAAATCATGGGTTAAAGACTCCAAGTTACAGAGAGTCCACCATTTACACTAGTTTAAACCTACAGGTTGACTCATTCCCCATGCTGCAGATGAAACAAAAAGCCACCAGGGTCCTCTGCCAGTCTGACCAGAGGAAAATTCCTTCCCCACCACTAATACAAGTGATGAGTTAGACCCTGAGCATATGGGCAAGATCCACCAGAAAGATACCCAGGAAAGAATTCTCTGTGGTAACTCAGAGGCCTCCTCATCCAATGGCCCATTTCCAGCTGTTGGGGATTTTTGCTACCGGCAGTTACCAGTGGGCCACACACCATTGTAGACAGTCCTGTCATATCATCTCCTCCATAAACTTATCAAGCTGTTTATAAACAAGGTCATCCAGATGTTTTTGTATGATATTCTAATCTTCCTCCATATTGGCAATACCTCCCAACTTTGTGTCATATGCAAATGTTATGAGCACACTCCCACTTTTTGTGCTAAGGTCAGTAATAAAAATGTTAAATAAGATTGGTCCTAAAACTGATCCCTTAGGAACTCCACTAGTAATCTCCCTCTAATCTGACAAAAAGAAAAGGAGTAGTCTCTAAGGTGCCACAAGTACTTCTTTTCTTTTTGCGAATACAGACTAACACGGCTGCTACTCTGAAATCTAATCTGACAGTTCACCTTTCAGTATGACCCATTGTAGTCTCCCCTTCAACCAGTTCCTTATCCACCATTAAGTTCTCATATTTATCTCCAATTTAACTAATAATTTCTCATGGGAAACTATATCGAATGCCAGGTTTCAGAGTAGCAGCCGGTTTGTCTGTATTCACAAAAAGAAAAGGAGTACCTGTGGCACCTTAGAGACTAACAAATTTATTTGAGCATAAGCTTTCGTGAGCAACAGCAGCTCACGAAAGCTTATGCTCAAATAAATTTGTTAGTCTCTAAGGTGCCACAACTACTCCTTTTCTTATATCGAATGCCTTACTGACATCCAGGTAGATTAGCTCTACCACATTTCCTTTCTCTAAAAATCAGTCATCTTCTCAAAGAAAGATATGAGTAACTTTGTTACTGCCTCTTGAATCCAACAATTGAAACAATTGGAGAAAAATCTACAATTACTTTCTGTCATTTAGGCTACTTACTTTTTGCAGTTCACCAACTTGGAACAGATCATTTAACTTAAGGAGACATCCTAACAGGCCTTTCTTATCTTAATCACTCTGTTTATAAACAAATTCCAACTCCCTGTCTCAGGGGCCCAAGCTGGGAGAAGTCTCCTATCTCCTGTGCAGAACTCATTACATTGCACACTCAGGCTGCCTGCCTGCCTGCAATCTGCATTTTGGGGGGTGCAATGCTCCCCCAAACTCTGCCTATGGAAATAATTTCCCTCAGTGACCCCAAGAGGGGAGGACAATCAGTCTTGGATTGACCCTGAGCCATTAACAACAAAAACAGGAATATTTGCTGTTGAAGAAAGTCCACAGGCAGTGGCTAGAAAGTGATGGTTGGGATACTCCCCTCAGTCTGTCTTTGGTGAGGGAAAGGGAGAGGGTATAGGTTTGGGCACCTTGCTTCATTCATGTCAGAGAGAAGCTATCATCCTAGGACAGAGGCTGTCAAACTTTTAGTTGGTGTGATCACATTTTGAGACAATAGCTCCGTTTCTTTCCCCATTCACAATTACATAGATCTCCAGATCTAAGGGTACGTCTACTTTGGTAGAGTTACATCGCCGGCAGTTACATTACCTCTCAGAGAGAGCTGAAGGGAAACTGCTGTTGTGTGTTCACATGGTCAGCTGCCTGCACAATAATGTGTTCACACTTGCAGCACTTGCGTTGGCATTCAGAGCAGTACACTCTAGGAAGCTATCCCACAGAGCATCTCTTCCTCTTCTGTCTCTAAGAGTTGTGGGAAGACGGAGGGGGCTGTGGGGCATCCTGGGTCCTGTCCCAATGCCCCGTGATGCATTGCTTCATATCCCAGCAATCCCTATGCTTCCATCTGCATTTGGTACCATCTTTCAATGGTTTGTGTACTGTGCGCTCTGCCTCTTCGGTCTGCAGGAATAGATCCCGCACTGTTGACCAATACGCTGTTCACACTCTCTAACATGTCACGAGTGGCAGTGGAGTTACTCCTTAAACTACAAAGCCAAGAGGAGTTCAACGTTCATCTCGGCATGCATAGTAGCTATGACACAAGATTGCTTGTGGCATTCATGGAGGTGCTGACCACAGTGGAACGCTGCATTTGGGCTTGGGAAACAAGCACTGAGTGGTGGGATCACGTCGTCATGCATGTCTGGGATGACAAGTAGTGAGTGGCTGCAGAACTTTCGGATGAGGAAAGCCACATTCATGGAACTGTGTGATTAGCTTGCCCCAGCCCAGCAGCACAAAGACACAAGAATGAGAGCTGCCCTATCAGAGAAGCATGTGGTGATTGCACTGTGGAAGCTGGCTACTCCAGTCTGCTACCAATCAGTCACTAACCAGTTTGGAGTAAGTCAATTGCTGGACTCGTATTGGGGAAGTGTGCAGGGCCATTAATTGCATCCTGCTCCAAAGACTGTGACTCTGGGTAAAGTGCATGTCATTGTGGATGGCTTTATACAAATGGGCTTCCTTAACTGCAGGGGGGAGGGGAGTGATAGATGCAATGTATATTTCCAATTCTGCACCAGACCATCTAGTCACTGAGTACATTAATCGGAAGGGGTATTTTTTCGTATGGGTCTCCAGGCGTTTGTGGATCACCGTTTCACGGACATTAACGCAGGCTGGTCTGGAAAGGTGCATGACAAAACACATCTTTCAGAACACTGGGGCCTGTTCAGGAAGCTGCAAGCAGGGACTTTCTTCCCAGACCTGAAGATCACCATGGGGTAGTTAAAATGTCCATTGTGATCCTGGGAGACCCTGCCTCCACCTTAATGCCATGGCTTATGAAGCCATACATGGAGAACCTTGACAGCAGCAGGAGCAGTTCAACAACAGGCTGAGCAAGTTCAGAATGACTGTTGAGAGTGCTTTTGTCCATTTAAAGGCCCACTGGCACTGCCTATATGGGAGGCTGAACCTGGCCAATGACAATATTCCTATGCTTATAGCCACATGCTGTACACTACATAATATATGGAAGGGAAGAGTGAAAGCTTCACTCAGGGCTAGACTGCTGAGGCCCAGCACCTGGAGGCTGAATTTGAAACTGCCAGAGACCAAGGGCTATTAGAGGCGTACAGCACAGGGCCATAGGATCAGGGGATGCCTTGAGGCAGCAATTTGAAACTGAAAGCCACTAATATTTGGTGTTATGCTCAGGAGTGCAGTGCTTGTAAAATTGTGATGGTGCAGACAATGCACTGTGAAGTTTAAGAAAATTTGCCTGTTGCTTTGCAGGTCTCTGTTGCTTCAATTAATGGAATAAAGAGTGCTTTCAACCAAAACAATTCCTTTTATTAAAGGCACCCAAACCAAAGGAGAGAGACCAAAAAAAAAACCACATCAGCACTCTGGGGATAGGAGAAGGGACTGGAAGGGTCCCAGGAGGAGGTGGGGGTTCTGGGATGGTTAAAAATGTTGTGTATGTCCAAGTATCATATGCAACCTTGTCCTTTGGAAGTACAGTGCAGCGGGTACTGTACTTCAGCAGGGCTAAACTGCAGAGGGATGTGCAACAGGGCTGGACTGTGATGAAGCAGGAGTGGAACGTAGCGGGTACAGAACTGGAAGCCAGGAGTGATGAGTGGTATTAGTGGTAGCTGGGGGTGCACGGGAAAGAGTTTTGCGACAGCAACTGCAGGAGAGGGTGGGCGTGGAACAAGTGCTCAGAGTGCATGGAGTGTGTCCCTTGGTGCTCTGTAACCTTTAAGAGGCCACTCTGTAGCTTCATTCTAGTGCAGTGTTTCTCCTTTCCGTCCCTCTTCTTGCTGTCCCGCCACTCCTTCAATTCTTGTTTTTTTGGCCATGGAGTGCATCATGACATCATGCAGAAAGTCCTCTTTAGTTCTTCATGGCCGCTTTCTAATTCTGCGCAGCCGTTCAGCTGGCAATAAAGAGGGAGGCTGGGCTCCCAAGGTCATATCTGTGAAGTCAAAATGCAACATTTTACAGAAGCAGTATTGTTTGCAACACGCAGCTCACCGATTCAGTGATTTAAAACACAGCCACTGTTCATACTTGTCATTAACTGGCTAACCCCAGGCATGCACACATGAACCACAATAACCACAGGGGCAGGGGAAATCAGTGTTCCAGGACCATACTGTACACTGGGCACATAGTTCTTGGGGAGGCAGCACTGTAGAGGTGGCTTTATAATCATTTCTGTCCCCACATTTTCCACAGGCCATGTTCATTATGGAAGATATCTCACTGCTGAGGGTGAGCAGGGAATCAAGGGAGGGTCTTCTCCAAGACTGCAGCTTCTGCCCTGGCCCTTATGTGGCTCACCTGTGTGCAGCAATGGTCCCCCTCCTCCCACATCCCAGTGATGGCAGAGTGGCATTGGAAAGTTACCCTTAATGGGGCAAGAAACAAAGCAGCTCTACCAAAGAACTTGTGGCAGTGGACTGCCCAATATCTCCATGAGAGTTTCCTGGAGATCTCTGAGGCAGATTCCCATGAAGTGAGGGAGTCAATCAACACCCTGTTGTGCTGCTCGGACTAGACATGTGGTGGTATGCACATCATTCAGATACAAGCCTGCTTTCTGCAACCCTCCTGCCCCCAACAACTCACTTCAGCGATTCCCAAAATCAAAGCCAAGGCCTTCTCTCCTGTTTGCGCTTCGCCAAGCTCTGACACCTGTGACTGGCTAGCCTCTTCCGGGATAAAGAAGAGCTCCTGGCCGCATGCATCTCTGACCTCTGAGTCATCCTCTGCCTCTGGATCCCCCTCCCCCTCCACTTCCACTTCCTCACCCAAGATTTCCTCCACCTGGCTCGGTCCACTCTTGACTGGCAGGCAAGCCACCAAAGTGTCCACAGTGGCCTTCGCAGTGGAGGTGGGATCGCCACCGAGTATCGCGTCCAGCTCTTTGTAGAACGAGCAGCTCATGGGCGCAGCACCAGAGTGATGGTTTGCCTCCCGCTCCTTGTGGTAGGCGTTCTGCAGCTCCTTCACTTTGACCCTGCACTGCAGTGTGTCCCAGTCACAGCCCCTTTCTGTTATACATCATGAAATCTGTCAGTAGGTATCATAATTCCTACAGCTGGAGTGCAGCTGGGACTGGACAGCCTCCTCTCACCAAATGCTGATGAGGTCCAGCAGCTTGGCATTGCTCCAAGCGGGAGATCACCTGGTGCGTGGAGCTGACATAGTCACCTGGAAAGATGTGCTGAGACCACTGTACACATCACTGAGTAAACAGGAAGGGGACTTCCAAAATTTCTAAGGAATTTAAGGGTGAGGCTCACGGTTGGTCACCTGAGAGCAGGGCAGTAGAATTCAAACCAATGACCAGAGAGGTGAGAACAGGCATTGTGGGACACCTCCCAGTGGCCAATTGCAGTGCTGTAGTTGACCAGAGTGTCTACACTGGCACCATGGCATTGTAGCCCTGGCACAGAAAGCTGTACGGCGCTGGTTTTTTTTTTTTTTTTTTTTTTACAGCGCTGCAACTGTGCAGTTTCTGAACACTAAGTGGCTTGGCAGTGTGTACACCTTGGGAGTTACACCACTTTACTGCTGCTTTACTGCACAGCAACTTACCAGTGTAGACAAGGCCTGATTCACAATCACATAACAGCCATGAGCAAACTACAGTAATTGCTTACAGGAAAAAGTAATATAATATATGTATATCTAAGTATTTTAGGTGTTTCTCTATAATGATTTTTGCAGTTAGAAATAAGGAGGAAAGGCCAGCATTAGGAAATCATATACAACAATTAGGTGGGATGGAGTCTGTAACTCTCCCCTGGAAGGGGGCCACAATTTCTCAACCAGCATGATGTGACTACTGCTGAAGTTAAAGCACACCCTGTCCTTCCCAGAATCAGGATCAACCTCTGTTGTTGTGCACTCAGGGAGCTCCACAGATCTTCTGGGAGTTTTGCCTCACAGAAGCTTTCTCCTGGAATAGGGCTGCATTTCTAACCAAGATAGTAATTCCTGGAGTTTCCAAACAAATATATTTTACCTAACACAAATTACTTTCATTATCAGGAAAAATAGTTCCCTCATCTTTATTGAACGATAAATGAACATAAATTACAACTGAATGCTACAGTATGTGCCAGGAATAGCATCCAACCTTAGTAGGAACTCTAATGGACTTCCCTCCCTCTCCTAGCTTATGAATTTAATTTTTAAAAAACATGGAATGGATTTTCTCCTACAGATCTGGTTGCTCTGTCACTCATTGTATAATATAATTCTGAAAAGATAGGAGGGTAATGTTCACATGCCCCAAGGAGAGAGACTATGGGGCAAATTCTACCTTCATTTCTGTGTGTGAAATATTCCATTGAAATCCTATCAAACATGGCCCATTCCCATTAAAGGGCAGTGACTACCTTTTGCAAAAATGACACTATCCTAATTAATAATTTAAATGTTTCAAAATAATAATGTATACATACTATGCAGTAATAGCAATTGTCTTCTTTTGTGGTTCAACTCTTAAGGAAACACCGGTCTGTTTTCGTAAGAATGAATCCTGACATGATTCTGGAAACTGGGCCAACACCACTGATTATGCACTTTGGAGGAAAGTGGGGGAAGGTAGAGAAGATTTACAGTTCTTGAATCTCTCTTCATTGTGCTGTGTCCATAAAAGACTGCATATAAGCAAGCTGAAGTTCTTACGGCAAGTGAAATTCTGCAGAGAAGATTTCAGTCACTGTTGTTTTTGATGGTGACATTCTCTTAGAAAATTATAAGAGTTCTTCTGAAAATTGCATCTAGAAACTACATTCTAAAAGAGCATTCTTTCTTGTATTCTGATGTTGCTTGAAAATACTTAGGGCTTGATAGGCTTTTACACCAAGGCCCCTATATTGGAGCATTAAGAAGCCTTAAAAGTGATAGGGTATATAGGGAATATCCCTGCACAGGAAGCTTCTCCAACTGGCATAGAGATGCATAATGACTTGGTGCTGGCTCTGGTCTCTGCTCCTGGTATATGTAGTTATGGCCAGGGTGCACTGGCTTCTCCAAAATACCAGAAAGAACAAAGGTGACTTAAAACCACTTTCATCCTCCCTCAATTCCTGCCCCAAGCCCAGGAATGGTGTAACAGATTTCTGAATACAGCGGTACTCAAATACAGATGTTATTTAAAAACATTCAGGTACTAAGTAACTCCTCTTGGTTTAATTTTTCAAATCCTTGAGAAATTCTGCATAGAATTCTCAATTAGTTTGTTAAATAAATGTATACATCAGTTTTTGAAGACTGACCAGGAATAACTATTGCATTGTTAGTTTCAGAAAGAAGAGAGGGAAATCACTATATCACAGGAATATTCCCACTATCAGTAAAAGAGGTTTAATATGCATGACACTGTTTGAGTATTGCTAAGAGTTTAGTAGTTGCTGCATTTCTGTACACAGTCAGTTTTCTTCCCGTACTGAATGTAATTGCAAAGCCTCTGAGATTCCTTGGGTATGAAAAGAATTAGATAAAAAATTCTATTTTATTTGGACTATGTACTGCCCTCAGTCAGTGGAAGAACTCCCACTGGTATAAAGGGATTTCCATGTACATATTGAGGAGGTCAAAGTAGTATGTTGCCCTATATATTTAAATAACTTGTTTGTTTCTTTGCCATCTAAAAATAAGACACTTCTATCAGTGCAGATATATAAAAAAGCAATGTCCTCATTGCTAAAATTTCCTAAAAAATAAACCAGTAGAATTGGAAACACATCCAGACAAACCAACACCACAACATTTCAGTAAGTGCAATTCTCCCTTTTTTAGCTGCACTTCTACAATAATTTAGGGATAGCCTGTGCATTTAGACACAGCCTTCAGTATGGGACAGAGTAAAATGTTCAAAAGCACCTGGCTACTTGGGAGCCTCAATTCCACTGAAAGTCAGTGAAGATACATGAAGCTGTGCTGAGGCATGGGGAAACCTTTTCCCCCCAACATTTTCCTGGAATGAGATTATTAATTGTAATTCTAAAATGATTTAGAGATTATCTAAACAGTGGGCAGCTCAAATTAATCCTGCCTTTCAGGAATGCTTTGAAATCTTTATGCAAAGGCGAGTGAGCCTTTGGATTAGTTTAGTGTTGCTGTGCTAAAATGCAGATGCAATCAAATTTGTTTGACTGTTACACAAATATAGTTAATAAAAGTTCCTCTTGGTGCTCATTGTTTTGTAGTATTTTTAGCCGAGGCATACATTTGCAACAAAAGCATCACAGACAAATCCATGGTCCATGCCTTGCATTTTTAGGCTATTTGGAAGTTGTACTTCTGTCATAGTGTGATTATGGGCAGAAAATTACTTTGTAAAAGTAGTATCTGCTCACTCAACAAATCTGCTCCCTATTTTCAGGGTCTAATTCGCTTGCTTCGGTGACAAAAATAATTTGTATTGCTTTTACACTTCTGTTAGCAGTATAGAGTCAACGTACCTACATATGAGAAAATGAGCTGGATTCTATACTGGCTCAAACATCACTAGCAGAATTGTTACCTAAGTTCCAATTGGGTGGGGAGGTCAAATTTTGCTCTTGGTTACCCCTGCTCAATATCACCAAAGACAAAATTCAAACACACCAGACACATAAGAAACCAAACATCCTAAGGGTCAGATTTGCAAAAGTGTGCAGCATCCAGCTGCTCCCTCTGTAACACTTGTGGCCAGATTTTTAGAACTTGTCAGCACCCAATATGGTGAACAATTTAGAAAATCTTATTTTGGTGCCTAAATAACTGCTGATCTCATTGAAAATCTGGCCCCAAGTCTGTGTAACTGTGGACAAAGTTGGATTACAGCAGGGATAAGGCAGTGTACGGGTTGCAGACTCACCACCACGGTGCCTCCTGCTGGTTGCTCTGGGACTTAGCTCTATCCTAGCCATGGAGCACCCTCTGCGGGTGGTGTCCCACCCGTTGTCTGCTCTGCTGTACTGTCTGGGACCCACATTGCTCCCTGCTTGCAGTGTCCTCTTCTGGACACAGCCCTCTGGCCTGTGCCCCCTCGATTCGTCCTCTCCCTTCTGGGGTCTCTGCAGTTCTCAGTCTGCACCTACCCTCATGGCCAACTGCAGCCCCAAAGTCTATCCCCTGGCCTCAGGGGCAAGCCACAGTCTGTATTGGCATATGGGTAATGGCTTCTCCAGGGCCAGGTGCAGTGTAAGGCGGGGTCAGGAGGGAGACCCAGGCCTGCCTACTACTCTGGGTCCTGGCCCAGGGACCCTCTGGCATCAGCCATGTCCTGCCCTTTTTCTCTCTCCTCTACTGCTCACGCTCTCTGGGCCACTTCCCCTTTAGCCCTTGCACCTTCTCAGCCCTTTCTTTCAGGGGGCCTCAGCCTGGCAGATATCAGGCTGGAGCTTTCCCTTTGCTCCCCTGAGCCTGCCCAGCACAAGCTTTATCTAACATGCTATCCCTGGGAGGCCAGTCCTCCTCCCTTGCTTGTCAGGGAGAGACTCCCTGTCACTGTGCTTTGCAGCCTTTATATAGGGCCCAGCCTGGCCCCCTGATTGGCTGCTTCTAAGCCTTCTTTGATTGGCTGGGTTATGCACAGCCACTCCAAGGGCTGCTATTAACCCTTTGCAACTGACCTACTACAGCAGAATCTTTATTATTAGATGTTAACACAAAAACCAGAAAGAATACAGTCCATCTTTCAGATTCCAACTTGAGTTTACAGTGTTGGATGTCAGGAAAAAAATTGTACTTAAAAATTGAGCCAATTTGATCTGAAAGTCACTGAGAAGCAAGCTACATGGACCCTACACTGCCATTCTTAGAGAGTCAGTTTACAAAGTAGAATCACACTTTTGGACAAATCCTCATCTAGCATAAATTGAAAATAGGTCCATTGACATCAATGCAGATACACTGATTTACCACCAAGGGATCTGCCCTTTAAGCACAATTCATGAACTGGATCTTTACCTTGTTGACACATGGGCAGCCATTGATGCAGTGGTATCCTTGAATTCCCCTTAATGTTTTGCAGCTTTTGTTGATGTGTTTGCTTTATGTTTTTATGTTTTTGACAGTAAAACCACTTTTATGGTGGTGTTTAATACAACAATGAGTCAAGTATATGTGAAGTACTACAATTGTTTAATTCACAACAGCTCCACTTTAGGTTCCTCTCAGTTTGAACATTATGATCTTGTGGAAGCTACATTATTTAGTGAGCTTACAGTAGAGTCTGCTGTACTCAAGAGAACAATCCAAGCAAGAATCATAGGCCTAGTAATTTCCATGAAGTTTCCAGATCTCAACTAGAAACATAAAATAAACTGGGCCGGTGAGCCAATGGCAATATTTATATAGTCGATAATGGCAGTATGGCCCCACTGAGACTATCTGATTCAACTGCAGTTGTAATGGTCCTGTTGTCATTTAAAAAATAGTTCTCAAAAGCAGTTATGAGAACAGTTTTAAAAATAAGGTTACTATAATAAATATCTGTAAAAGTAGTTCATGTTCTGGATGCTATATATGAGTGATTGCCCTAGGATTTCCTTTTGCTTCTTATTTGAGGACTTTTATATTTCAGGGATAGATTAAACCCTTTATGTTGCTGTGGACTGTTAGCATATAGAAAAGGGAGTACTTGTGGCACTTTAGAGATTAACAAATTATTTGAGTATAAGCCTTTCGTGAGCTACAGCTCACTTCATCGGATGCATTCAGTGGAAAATACAGTGGGGAGATTTATATACACAGAGAACATGAAACATGGGTGTTACCATACACACTATACGAGAGTGATCAGGTAAGGTGAGCTATTACCAGCAGGAGAGCTGGGGGAAAAAAACCTTTTGTAGTGTAATCAAGGTGGGCCATTTCCAGCAGTTGACAAGAACATCTGAGGAACAGTGTGGGGGGGGGAGGTAAACATGGGGAAATAGTTTACTTTGTGTAATGACCCATCCACTCCCAGTTTTTATTCAAGCCTAAGTTAATTGTATCCAGTTTGCAAATTAAATTACAATTCAGCAGTCTCTCGTTGGAGTCTGTTTTGAAGTTTTTTGTTGAAGAATCGCCACTTTTAGGTCGTAATCAAGATTCTATCAAGCGTTCTTACAACTCTACAATACCCACTTGCTGAAACTGAAGAAACAGATTGACAGAGCCAGAAGAGTACCCATAAGTTACGGACTACAGGACAGGCCAACAAAGAAATAACAGAACAGAAAATAGCATCACCTTCAGCCCCCAACTGAAAACCTCTCCAACGCATCATCAAGGATCTACAACCTATCCATCACTCTCACAAATCTTGGGAGACAGGCCAGTCCTTGCTTACAGACAGCCCCCAATCTGAAGCAAATACTCACCATCAACCATACAGCACACAACAGAACCACTAACCCAGGAACCTATCCTTGCAACAAAGCCCGTTGCCAACTCTGTCCACATATCTATTCAGGGGACACCACCATAGGGCCTAATCACATCAGCCACACTATCAGAGGCTCGTTCACTGCACATCTACCAATGTGATATATGCCATCATGTGCCAACAATGCCCCTCTGCCATGTACATTGGCCAAACTGGACAGTCTCTATGTAAAAGAATAAATGGACACAAATCAGACGTCAAGAATTATAACATTCAAAAACCAGTCGGAGAACACTTCAATCTCTTTGGTCACTCAATTACAGATCTAAAAGTGGCAATTCTTCAACAAAAAAACTTTAAAAGCAGATTCCAACAAGAGACTGCTGAATTGGAATTAATTTGCAAACTGGATACAATTAACTTAGGCTTGGATAAAGACTGGGAGTGGATGGGTCATTACACAAAGTAAAACTATTTCCCCATGTTTATTCCCCCTATTCCCCCCCCCCCCGCCACGGTTCCTCAGATGTTCTTGTCAACTGCTGGAAATGGCCCACCTTGATTATCATTACAAAAGGTTTCCCCTCTTTCCCCCCCCCCCCGTGCTCTCCTGCTGGTAATAAGAAAAGGAGGACTTGTGGCACCTTAGAGACTAACAAATTTATTTGAGCATAAGCTTTCGTGAGCTACAGCTCACTTCATCAGATGCTCTTTTCTTTTTGCAGATACAGACTAATACGGCTGCTACTCTGAAACTTTTTAAGATATATATTCAGGCCTGTCTGTAAAGGCCACTCTAATTTAGGTGTATTCTTATCACTTAGCTAGTTCTAGAGGTATAAAAGAAAGAATCAAAATCACTGTCTGCCGGTGTAAGGGCCTTCTCTTACTGTGACAGTCTGAGGCCCTGTTCTTAGGCTAAGCCCTTTGGCTAAGCAGCAGAGGCAGCCATAAGCTGGGAAGCGACCGGTCACCTCCTCAATTCCAAACTAGTCACATTGAAATAAGGTGCTATTGGGCTGTTAGGAAAAATCCTGTCCTGATATTGCCTATCACCTCCAGAGAAAGGGAAGTGCCTAGAAGATGTAAAAGAAAACTTAATTTGATAGCATCCTGTCTGGCAAAACTCACTTATCAATAGCTGGGATGTGAAATCCTCATTTCTTTGTTGTTCTTTCACTGAAGTCCCCATTTCCCTATTAAGAAAGGAGTACTTGTGGCACCTTAGAGACTAACAAATTTATTTGAGCATAAGCTTTCGTGAGCTACAGCTCACTTCACCCAATTGTTTGTCTGTTAATCTCTGTCTGGTTCTGTGATTGTTTCTGTCTGCTGTATAATTAATTTTGCTGGGTATAAACTAATTAAGGTGGAGGGATATAATTGCTTAAATAATGATGTTACAATATGTTAGGATTGGTTAGTTAAATTTCAGGAAAATGATTGGTTAAGGTATAGCTAAGCAGAAGTCAAGTTTTACTATATAGTCTGCAGTCAATCAGGAAGTGTCGGGGGGGGGGAAGAATGGGAACAGGGAATGAGGGTGGGGAAATTGGAATCATGTTTTGCTAAGGGGGGAATGGGAACAGGGACATAGGTAAGGCTCTATGGTGTCAGAGCTGGGAAGGGGGACACTAAGGAAGGAAACTGGAATCGTGCTTGCTGGAAGTTCACCCCAATAAACATCAAATTGTTTGCACCTTTGGACTTCGGGTATTGTTGCTCTCTGTTCATGCGAGAAGGATCAGGGAAGTAAGTGGGTGAAGGAATAAGCCCCCCTAACATGGACCATGCCTAAAAATGTTACCACCTAACCTGTTCCCCCTCAAAGCAGGAAGTTAAAAAGCACCACCATTTGTTGTCATGTTTACATGCTATATGAAACATCAACACATTCATAACCAAATGAATGTTTCAAATATATTTCATCAGTTTAGGGCCTATCTAGTCATCACTCAAAATCAAGGACAATCTTTGGGGCCCACAAAACCCATGGTGATGAATTCCCTAATTTGGGTACTCTTTAAATGGCAATTAGAATCTCAGAATTAATCTTTAAGGTGAGTTTCTAGCTTTATTTATTGTGGAAATATACTTAATTTCTAAAAAAATGAGAATATCAGACATTTGTCACAGTTTTTCTCACTCCCCATTACAGCCACCCAATGGCTTTTGGAACCATGAAGTCTGAGGCTAAGGGTTCTCCAATTCTGGACTGGACAGGACCAATTCATTGCTATTGGGGGAACTATCCAGGAAGTCATCTGTGGTGCTAGGATTGATGCAAACTCCTTGGCACACAGCTAAGCTACTCATTCAATGAGCTGGTACAGCAGCTACCAGCCATAAGAGGGCAACTTAGTAGAAAAGCTAATTCAGCTATAAACAGATGGCAAGAGCATGACAGAGGAAAAGAGAATCTGCCTCCACACCTTCAACTGTAGCAACAGATTGCTGCCGCCCCAATGGATCTAAAAGAGTTAATATTAGAGCAGAAGAGCAGGGGACTTGGCCTCCCCACGTTCAGTAGTGGCAGCAGCAGTGGCAGTCCCAAAGGTGAGTAAGAAGAGAGATCCATCCAGCCGTCTCTTACCTTCAACAGTGGCAACAGCAGAAACCATCTTGAGAGGAGTGTAAGAAGAGGCAACATAGGGGGCAGAAGAAAGGATAACTGGCATACCCCACCTTTACTAGGTGCAGCATCCCCCCTTAGAGTATGGGGAAGCAGGGAGGCACTAAAGGGAGGAAGAGGATGGGAGAACTCTAATGAAGGAAAAGAAAGATGGGAGGCACTCTGGGAAGAGACCATGAAGTGAGGCCCTGTCTGCACTAAGATAGTTTGCACTGTTGCATAGCACAGTGTAGTACCACCAGTGCTAGCAACCATAGAAGCACAATTGTAGACCAGGTTCAAGTGTTCTTTGTGTCATCTAATCCTGATGATCCCAGACCTACCCAGTTTCCACTGTCACCTTCCGCACTGATTCTGGACCCCTCGGGTGCTCCCTGTATACTCCAGAGGACGAAGGAATGGTGTCATGGAGGCAGTTGAACCTTCAACTGCATCCCCTCTGCAGCAGAAGAAACAGATTTCTGTTGATGTCCAGAGCAAAACTTGCTGCATGGTTCCTTTGCAACATAATCACCAGTGTAGTATAGCGTGTGAAGGATCACACATTTTCAGTCTGTGAAATGGTGAAAGAAATTTTATTTCAATTGACATTTCATTTAATTTTCTGAGATCATTAACATGATATTCTGTGTAATTTCAGTGTTACAACATTCATCTACCATGCTATAGAAGTGTGTACTAGCGTCTAAAAAGGTCTAGTAGTGATTTTATGATGTGGACACCTGTCTACTGTCTAGGGTTGCCAACCCTGCAGGATTGTCCTGGAGTCTCCAGGAATTAAAGATTAATCTTTAATTAAATTAGATTATATCCTGTGATGAAACCTCCAGGAATACATCCAACCAAAACTGGCAACTCTACTACTGTCCTTGTACTGCTACTGTCTCTGCCATGTTTATTCTGTGGCAGATAATTTCAGTCTCTAAAGCTTTCAATCTGGCACCTGGCATTAGTACTAAATTCATTAAAAGATTATACACACATATACACATACACATTTATATAATGAATTTAGCCTACCAAGAATCTAATTAAAAAGGTATTATGATTGTGCATTAACTGCTTTTTCATAGTTTTATTAAGTTGCATTGAAATTAAGGGAATTTAGAAACTAACACCTCCTGAAAGGAATTAATTACAGTTTTAAATTTGGAGGAGATTTGAAAAGTAAATTATGTTGAAAATCCCCAAACTATTGAAGTTTTCATAAGAAAGCAAGGAATGTATAAACATAGATTAATATGTAGAGCTGCTGTGATGAAAACTTGTTGATGACAACCACACCAATAAAGAAATCCATTAAAGGGGGATAATTCTGCTTTTCAATTCTGTAGTAGAATTAAATAACAGGGAGGGAGGACTAAAGCTATAAGCACAGCAGCAAAGAAGACAGAGTGAGGAGGATATTCCAACAATGAAAACAATATAGCCACAGTTTACACTCCCTTTAAACTATATTGTATCCTATCAGATTTGTTTTGTATAAGTGGGTAGCATGTGGGCAGAGCTACAGCACATTTCAATGTTAAAGCACAGTAAAAATATATACATGCATTCCCTTGTTTCTTGATGCACAGGTAGTTTTGTGCACAATAGACACAACATAGATACATAATAATTTGTTCATGATGAACATTGACAAGAAGCCAGTGGCATGTCATTGTTTTTTATATTTATTATTTATTTGTTGGGCACCAACAGTGCACCTAACATTGTATGGAACATGGACAAGACAAGACATGGTTCTTGCACCAAAGATTTTACAATCCAAGCAGCAGTATTGTAAAGTGGGACTAAGGCCACAATCCTGCAATTGCATTTGTTCAAGCAAACTCCTGTGCCTGCATAGACTCCTACCATGCTCTAGTTCAACAAGAAATTCTGGGCTTGATGCAAGAATTAGTGGGTGAAATTTTGTACCCAGGTCAGCCAAAATAATCATAGTCTTCTGGCTTGTTTCCCTTGAATATAAGAAAATACAACAATATTCTGTAACAGTGGTCATTGTTTAGTTTTATAATAGTGTGCTGGAATGTCTGAGACCATACTATTAGATTTTAAAAGTATTTTTAATATAAGGCAGAATAAAATGTAAGGGTGGCGGAATCTGGCCATTTCCCACATTTTATTTTAATGGGATTACTAGCAGAGCAAGGTAATACTCAGCATGTGTAAGGGTGACACTATCTAGTCCAAAGTGACCAACAGTTGATCATCTAGAGGAGAGTGAAGGACAGAGAGATATAAAGAGGCTGTTCAAAGTGCAGTGAAATGAAATGAATAAGTAAAATTCCATTTTCACCTACTTTTAAAGCTACTTGTACAGTACTATGCTGAGCCCTCATTTAATAATACGGAATGCCAGCCAGACTAGAATTGATCTTGTGTTTGGACCAGTGCACTACTGATTGCCAGATTATGAAAATGATATGGGTTATATTTCAAATTAAATAAAATTTAGTGTTATTTTATGACAAAGATTATTCAGATATTAAACACTGGATATATCTCTTTCTATCCAAAGTACTTTCAAGATGCCTATCACCTTGGTATCTAAGCAGTGAGAGAAGTACAAGTATCTTAAAATGGAACAAAACAGTCAGACTTTTCATACAAACATCAAATTGTATTCTCTGCAGTCAATAAAAACAGGAATGAATTGTGCTAGGTCCATAACTGTAAAAATTAAAACACACTCTCACAAATTAGTTAATGCAAGTGCATGTAGCATGTAGAAAATATTTCAAATAGAAATCGTGGATGAAATCCTGTCTCCATCAAAGTCACATTCACCTTTAAACAAAATATTAAAATATTAAAGAAGGATTGATTACATTCTTGCTACCTCAACATTCTTCTCTGCAGACACCAATACGGAGGCCAAAAGTTCATCCCCACCCCCAACCCTATCCACATGACAAGAAAGCCATCTGTCTGTGGATTTCCCACACAGCTGCCTTCACAGCATCATGCTTTTGAACCTGTGGAGGACCCTCCATTAGTCTGTGGAAACAGGGATGGTATGTGGGAAGGTCAGGGGAGAAGTAGGCAGCATTTGGTGGAAGAAGAAAGGATGATGCTGTTAGAGTGCTAGCCTGGGAATTGGAAGACAGGTTCAATTCCTATTCTATTACAGACTTTCTGTGTTACACTTTGTTTCTATGAGTCTCAGTTTCCCATCTGTATAATGGGGATACTTCCCTGCCTCACAGCAATGTCATGAGGAAAATACATAGAAAATTTTGAGTGCTCAGATATTATAGCCACATACCCGTGATGTATGTCTCTCACACACATTCCTGCCTTGCAAAGCTTGGCAAAAAAAAGCAGAAGGTTGTGTTTTATTTTTCATGGACTTCCTGTGTTGGGTATTCTCCTTGAAGGGGATTTCCTGGGAGCAGGGAGGGATAGGAAGTACGGAACTCTATGCAGTTTTAGGCAAACCCCTGGCCTGTTCTCTGTGGGAAGGTGGCAAACCCTGCACCCAGGGAACAAAGGGCAAATCTCCAAAACTACATTCTCATAAAGAGTTTCTTCTTCTGAGCCTTCACACAAGGGTTTTTTTTATGGGACGAGGCAATCTATCGCAATGTCGTTCTACAGGAGTCTCCATGGTGATCTCAGAAGTATTCAGCACAAGGCAATGGCAGAAACCATCCCATGACTCTTGTAGCTGCCAATCTTGATCCAGAAGCATGCGTACCAGACTGGATTAGGGTGATGTCTCAGGAAAGTAATGTCTAAATCCAAGCAGTCTAAATCCAAAATGTGACCTACTCAAACTATTATAATCACTAGGGTGGGAAATCCTCTGACTCCTGAGTAGCCATAGTTTAAAAGTGTATGATCTGTTGCTAGAAAAGATGACAATTACATCAAAACCATAGCCACTGCTTAGATATGATCTTACATTTTTTCTGTTCTTCCACTTGGAAGGAGATAGCCTGCCAGCAGAAAGAGGAAATGCCAGACAACAAACTCTTTCCTAGCGCTGTGCTAACATCATGCTAGCATATAAACAAGCAGAGCTGCACAACGGACTTCTCCAGCAGGTGGCTGCCTCTGGGGCTTCCTCTAAAGGGAGATCTTAACAGTGGAAAAATAATGCAGCCTGGGACTGTTTGATATTTCTGGAGTAATCTCTGCAGGGCTTTGTGGTGAGAAAGGGCACATCCCTCCCTTCCTCAGCCTGGAGGAAACACTGCTGCGGAAACCTTCCAAACAGATCAAGGCGGATGGATCAATGAGGCCCAAGGTTTGGCTAAGGGGAAAGGACTGAACTTGTAAGAACGTAAAATCTTTTTTCAAACTTCTGACAGGGTGCTATAAGCACTGGAGACTACAATACAATATAATTGAGAAGCCATCAACAGGGCTTATGGCATCCTGTAAGAAGCTTGAAAAAAAGACCTTCAGATGACTCAGCACTGGTCCACAGCCCAACTTTCCGAAGTTTGATTTTCTTTCATGAGTTAACACTTTGTGAATGATGAGGCAGGTCCTGCACTGAGTGTAAGCCCATTACTTCAGTGGTTTACAACAGGGATGAATTTGACCCCTTGATTTCAATGGGGACAGCATTTTCCCATTGTGTTTTAGTCAGGAACTAGTAATACATCTATTTTTTCTCCTGTTCAACCAGCATGAAATATTCATTTATGCCAATTGCAAATTTGGTACCTTATGTCTTTGTATTTTATACGGGGTGGAGGGGGATTATTTGCAGAATACTGATGTGAGTTTTAATGACTGGAGAATCTCTCCCAAAATCCTGTTAACTCTGCTACTTAGCAAAAATCCTCTAACATTTAAGACACATTAATGCAAAATGGCAAAGAAAAAATAAAATAAATACAAATATAATAAAGGTTATGACAACTCTGCAGGGACCTTAATGCCAAGTAGAAAATGCACAAGGTCAGTGTATAGTGTTCAGAGGAAGGATTTTATCACATATAGTATGTTTTTAATTATCATCATATTGACAGTCTGGAAGAGTTCAAACATTTTCCCATGAATAAATATATTATGGACCATTGATTGTACTTGTTGGTAATTAAATGGCATTTAGCTATAATGCCATTGCTGCGTTGTTTTGGCATCTGGGAAAGGGCACACCCTCATACTGACACATGGGACTAATGAGCTCCTGTGGGTCTGTTCAACACCACAAAAGGTGCACTGGCAAGGCTTGTGCTCCCTGGACAAGGGTGCTTAAAAGGGATAACCTGCCACAGGACGGGGTGATGAACAGGGAGAAGGCTGCCTGACCTCAGACAGCTGCACCAGGCTCTCTTAGAAGGAGACAGCAACAAGTCTCACCACTCCTGAAGCTGTATGACCCGGCCTCAGAGCAGTATCCCCCATGAGGAGGGGCTGGAGGTGGACCCCATGAAGACTAAGCCCAAAGGGCTGACACAGGAAGACTGCCTGAGTTCCAGGTCACCCTTGCTTCTTTTCAATTTCCTATGGACTCTTTATGGGAACAAAGAAGGGAGAGGACTTTTCTCTTTTGTATGCTCCAAGAACCCCTTACACATCAGCTGGGGTGAGAGAAAGTCAATGCAAGGATCCAAAGTGGGATCTGGTGGGGACTTGAGGGGGCCCCTATCCCCCGCAACTAGTGGATTTTACTGAGGAATTCTGGTGGTTACCAGCCTCCTGTTAGTCTACTATAAACTGTCTCAGGATTTGTTCTCTCACATGCAGTTAACTTTAAAACAATAACAATCGAAACACTAAAACAATTGTGAGGGTCACTTTTTTCTGTATTTCCTCACAGAAACCGGTTTGGTCTTGAATAAGTGGGTTTATCAGCAATGTTGTGTTCTGGTTTGGTCGAGTGTATTGGAACATTTTCTCTACACCATGTATTTCATTCTGAATTTCATGTTTACAAAAACTCAAGCAAAACAGAGACAAAAAACACAGAGCTTCAGGGTTCACTGACAAAACCATATGTCATCCATGTCCACTCAAAACTGGGTTCAGGTTCACAGACTGTAGCAAACTATTAACAAACTTGGACTGCATTTCAAGTTTCACACTTCTTCTTAGGGTATGCGCAACATGCCTCAGGTATCGCGTGACCAGGATTCATCACCGAATTTAGTCCACTGGTTGGATCATTAGCTTCCCCAGCCTAGGCCAGGTACTGATGAGGACCACAACAGGAACGCTGACCCATGTCCTGACATTGATAGTTACCTAACTGCCATTACACCCTCTGTTTGTAGGTCTCTCTGGGTATGTCTACACTACGAAATTAGGTCGAATTTATAGAAGTCGGTTTTGTAGAAAGCGTTTTTATACAGTCGAGTGTGTGTGCCCCACAAATGCTCTAAGTGCATGTAGTCGGCGGAGTGTGTTCACAGTACCGAGGCAACCGTCGACTTCCGGAGCTTTGCACTGGGGGTAGCTATCCCACAGTTCCCGCAGTCTCCGCCGCCCATTTGAATTCTGGGTAGAAATCCCAGTGCCTGATGGGGCTAAAACATTGTCGTGGGTGGTTCTGGGTACATACCGTCAGGCCCCCGTTCCCCCTCCCTCCGTAAAAGCAAGGGCAGATAATAGTTTTGCGCCTTTTTCTTGAGTTACTGGTGCAGACGCCGTACCATGGCAAGCATGGAGCCGCTCAGCTAACCGTCGCCATATGTCTCCTGGGTGCTGGCAGACGTGGTACTGCATTGCTACACAGCAGCAGTTTATTGCCTTTTGGCAGCAGATAGTGCAGTATGACTGGTAGCCGTCGTCAACGTAGTCCTGGGTGCTCTTTTAACCGGGCGCCTGGGCAAACATGGGAGTGACTCAGCCAGGTCATTTCCCTGGTTTTGTCTCATGGCGATTGAGTCCTACCGGCAGTGCACTGTCTTTTAATCTGCAGCCAGCAGAAGATGATGGCCAGCAGTAATACTGCACCATCTTCTGCTGAGCACCCAGGAGGTGACAATGGCTAGCGATCGTACTGTACAGTCTGCTGCCAGCAAGATGTATAAAGATAGATGAAGTGGCTCAAAACAAGAAATAGACCAGATTTGTTTTGTATTCATTTTCTCCTCCCTCCCTCCCTTCCTCTGTGAAATCACAGCCTGTTAAACTCAGTTTGAGTTCTATCCTTGAGGTTTTGAGTTCTATCCTTGACGCAGTTTCTTGCAAAGCCACCTTTGTTGATTTTAATTCCCTGTAAGCCAACCCTGTAAACCATGTCGTCAGTCACCCCTCCCTCCATCAGGGTAACTGCAGACAATCGTTCCGCGCCTTTTTTCTGTGCAGATGCCATACCACGGCAAGCATGGAGCCCGCTCAGATCACTTTGGCAATTAGGAGCACATTAATCACCACACGCATTATCCAGCAGTATATGCAGCACGAGAACCTGGCAAAGCAAAACCAGGCGAGTAGGCGATGTCAGCACGGTTACGAGAGTGATGAGGACATGGACACTTCTCTCAAACCACGTGCCCTGGCAATGTGGGCATCATGGTGCTAATGGGGCAGGCTCATGCAGTGGAACGCCAATTCTGGGCCTGGGAAACAAGCACAGATTGGTGGGACCACAAAGTGTTGCAGGTCTGGGACGATTCCCAGTGGCTGCGAAACTTTCGCATGCGTAAGGCCACTTTCATGAAACTTTGTGACTTGTTTCCCCTGCCCTGAGGCACAAGAATACCAAGATGAGAGCAGCCCTCACAGCTGAGAAGTGAGTGGCAATAGCCCTGTGGAAGCTTACAACACCAGACAGCTACCGGTCAGTCGGGAATCAATTTGGAGTGGGTAAATCTACTGTGGGGGCTGCTGTGATGCAAGCAGCCAACGCAATCAAAGATCTGCTGATATCAAGGGTAGTGACCCTGGGAAATGTGCAGGTCATAGTGAATGGCTTTGCTGTAATGGGATTCCCTAACTGTGGTGGGGCCATAGATGGAACCCATATCCCTATCTTGGCACCGGAGCACCAAGCCAGCGAGTACATAAACCGCAAGGGGTACTTTTCAATAGTGCTGCAAGCATTGGTGGATCACAAGGGACGTTTCACCAACATCAATGTGGGATGGCCGGGAAAGGTACAACGCTCGCGTCTTCAGGACCTCTGGTCTGTTTCAAAAGCTGCAGGAAGGGACTTTCTTCCCAGACCAGAAAATAACCGTTGGGGATGTTGAAATGCCTATGGTTATCCTTGAGGACCCAGCCTATCCCTTAATGCCATGGCTCATGAAGCCATACACAGGCAGCCTGGAGAGTAGTCAGGAGCTGTTCAACTACAGGCTGAACAAGTGCAGAATGGTGGTAGAATGTGCATTTGGATGTTTAAAAGCGCGCTGGCACAGTTTACTGACTTGGTTAGACCTCAGCAAAACCAATATTCCCACTGTTATTACTGCTTGCTGTGTGCTCCACAATATCTGTGAGAGTAAGGGGGAGACGTTTATGGCGGGGTGGGAGGTTGAGGCAAATCGCCTGGCTGCTGGTTACGCACAGCTAGAAACCAGGGCAGTTAGAAGAGCACAGGAGGGTGCGGTGCGCATCAGAGAAGCTTTGAAAACCAGTTTCATGACTGGCCAGGCTACGGTGTGAAAGTTCTGTTTGTTTCTCCTTGATGAAACCCCCCACCCCTTGGTTCACTCTACTTCCCTGTAAGCTAACCACTCCCCCTCCTCCCTTCGATCACCACTTGCAGAGGCAATAAAGTCATTGTTGCTTTACGTTCATGCATTCTTTATTAATTCATCACACAAATAGGGGATAATTACCAGGGTAGCCCAGGAGGGGTGGTGGAGGAGGGAAGGACAAGGCCACACAGCACTTTAAAAGTTTAAAACTTTAAAACTTATTGAATGCCAGCCTTCTGTTACTTGGCCAATCCTCTGGGGTGGAGTGGCTGGGTGGCCAGAGGCCCCCCACTGCATTCTTGGGCGTCTGGGTGAGGAGGCTATGGAACTTGGGGAGGAGGGCGGTTGGTTACACAGGGGCTGTAACGGTGGTCTGTGCGCCTGCTGCCTTTCCTGCAGCTCAACCATACGCTGGAGCATATTAGTTGATCCTCCAGCAGCCTCAGCATTGAATCCTGCCTCCTCTCATCACGCTGCTGCCACCTTTCAGCTTCAGCCCTCTCTTCAGCCCGCCACTTACTCTCTTCAGCCCGCCATCTCTCCTGGTCGTTTTGTGCTTTCCTGCACTCTGACATTGTCTGCCTCCTCGCATTCATCTGTGCTCTGCCAGTGTGGAGGACAGCATGAGCTCAGAGAACATTTCATCGCGAGTGTGTTTTTTCACCTTCTAATCTTCACTAGCCTCTGGGAAGGAGAAGATCCTATGATCCTTGAAACACATTCAGCTGGTGGAGAAAAAAAAAGGGACAGTGGTATTTAAAAAGACACATTTTATAGAACAATGGGTACACTGTTTCATGGTAAACCTTGATGTTAACATTACATACATAGCACATGTGCTTTCGTTACAAGGTCACATTTTGCCTCCCCCCACTGCGTGGCTAACAGCAGGGAACATTTCTGTTCAGCCATAGGCAAACAGCCCAGCAGGAATGGGCACCTCTGAATGTCCCCTTAAGAAAAGCAGGTGACCATGAATGATATCACTATTTCAACCAGGTGACCATGAATGATATCACTGTCCTGAGGATAACACAGAGAGAGAAAGAACGGATGTTGTTTGAACGCCAGCAAACATACACTGCAATGCTTTGTTCTACAATGATTCCCAACTACGTGCTACTGGCCTGGAGTGGTAAAGTGTCCTACCATGGTGAATGGAATAAGGCTGCCCTCCCCAGAAACCTTTTGCAAAGGCTTTGGGAGTATATCCAAGAGAGCCACGAATGCCAAGGCAAATTAATCATTAAACATGCTGGCTTTTAAACCTTGTATAGTATTTTGAAAGGTACACTCACCAGAGGTCCCTTCTCCGCCTGGCAGGTCTGGGAGGCAGCCTTGGGTGGGTTCAGGGTACTGGCTCCAGGTCCAGGGTGAGAAACAGTTCCTGGCTGTCGGGAAAACCAGTTTCTCCACTTGTTTGCTGTGAGCTATCTACAACCTCATCATCATCGTCTTCCTCGTCCGCAAAACCTGCTTCCGTGTTGCCTCCATCTCCTTTGAAGGAGTCAAACAACATGACACGCCACACAGAAAACATAGAAAGAGAGGTAGATTAAATATTGAAACAAACAATATTGCTCTCCAAAAGGGTCTTGAAAGTAGCACATTCACTTGCAGCAGCGGGTATATTATTTCTCAGAAAGCCAGATGCCAGTCCCACTGAAGTCAACAGGCATTTTGCCTGACTGAAAGCTATCTCCTCTCCCCATGCATATGTGGTCTGTCCCTCTTCCCAGGGCCTAGGTTAGCTAAAGCCAAATTCTCTTGAAAGATTTTGAGAATATAAAAAGAGGAAACCTGACACCTTTCTTTAACATACCTCCTTTCCTGATGCATTTCTTTATATAGGATGTAGTCACTTATTCTGAATTAATATATATTCACACAGGGCCTTTGAACATCAGACTGTCTTCTACTACTGGGTTTGTATATCTACTGTTTTCTGTTTTAAAAACTTTTCTATCCCTAACTTTTTTATGTCTGAATTTTCAACACAAAAACCTACAATAGAATGTAAGTAGGAATACTTTGGCTAGATCTGGTAAAGGTAATTAGCATTCCATCAGATCAGTTAATCTTATTTTGGGTGAAATGCAGTTTGGCCCCAATCCAGCAACACACTTAAGCACATGCTTAACTTTTACAGTATTGCCAATTCCATGCACTCAAAGTCATGAGTTAGAACCCCTCATCCCTCCAAATCATGAAACTGGCTTAAAATAATGAAATATTAAAAATAATAAATGTTGGATTCAGTGTATTTGCCTTCTCCTTTTTAAGCCTTTACAGGTCATATTTTCAAGCTTGTTTTCTTCTCTGCAATCATAAGGAATAGGAACTACTTTTTAAAAAACTAAAACTGAGATCCTCATGCAATCTCTAATATTCTCTGGTGTCTACAATTCTAATACTAAAATAAAAATTTAAATATCATAAGTATGTCAATGAAAACCTTACTTATAACAGTAACAAAACCTGAACAGAGGTGAATTTTGCGTAATTGCAGTTTTTACTGCAAACATATGGCACAGCTCTGTTTATCACAGAATGAAATTACAGAAGGTGTTTAAGTTACATTTGCAATATACATGTCCTGTCATATGCAGATATATTTCTATTATTGATATGGGAGTTATATTATAGTATATCTAAGCAAGCAAATAACATAAAAGCTACCTGTGTACACAACAAGGTTGGTCCACTGTAGTCAGTGGTGTGCATCACCACACAAGTGTGACTAGGGCCCGATTCTTCCTTCTTGCACTTACTGGTGGAACTCCACTGAATACAATGCAATCTGCCCAAGCCTTCAGTGAGAGGAAATGCCCTGACTGCTCTACAGTCAGTGCCACCCCTGCGATGCAGCAAAGAAAGATCTCTGCAGCCAGGTCTTTATGCAAATCAGGGGGTAAATAGGAACCTTCCAATTGAAAGTTACAGACATCTATGTGACCTTCCCTATGATGTTAGATGATCCACTATCAAGTCAGCTCAAGGTTTTTATCTATCCTGTAAGAAGCACAAGGAATTTTTGGATCTCAGTGATTGCACCAACAGAAAGGGTAACTTTTCAGAACTGGTTGTTTTTAAAAGGACTTTCTTTTGTTTATTCAGGATGAGGTAAAACAGACCCTGAGCTGGTTGGAAGTTGGCGTTTGCTTCAGAATTTGTTAAAAGGTCAATACTGAGTATGTATACTCAGAATCATCAGAGATTTGCAGAAATCTCGGATCTCAAAATTCTTTTGCTCTAAACACAATTGAAACACAGTAGCGATGATAAGCTTGTCATTAGAACCCCCTTGAATTTGTGGGTACCATAGTAATAGCTCATGCAGCAACATATATATAACTATTGTTCATCTGTCAAACCAGATATTATGGGCCTGATTCATTGAAGTAAAGCAGGTCCTATATGCCGGAGTGTATGCAATGAGCACAAAAGGGACTGCCAGTTTTTCCAAAAGCAAAATAAAATAGATGACAATTATAGCAGTACACATTTCTGCAGAGAGAAATGTAGTCAGAATCAAACCACAGACTGCTTATTGAAATGTTGCTGTAAATTAGTAATGAAAACATATTGTGCTACTGTGGATATGCAAATATAGTCAGTAGGGCAGAGTTAATCCCTCAAAAATGTATTAAATGATTTTTTAAAATAATTAACTTGGCTGTGATTCCTGAACTTTTGTGTTTGCTTTCCTCAAATAGACTAGCAAACAGGTTTACTCTAGGAACATTCACAGCAACAGAAAATTTTAACCAGCAAGTTAAGAATATTTGTTGAAAGCCGTTTTTAGCTCATAAACACGTATAGTTGCACTAGATGCCCAATATTAAGTTATTCTAATCCAATCAGAACTAGTTAACACATCTAAATTACAACTACCATATACTTGTACCAAACTGCTTGATCCATTGAAGAGTGGTTATTCAAACAAGATGTTTGCCAAGCAATTTCAAACAACAAATATATTCAAGGAAATAACCTATTTGAGAATAAATCCCAGATAGAAGTAGATGCAAGCTGTATAATATATTATTCACTAAGAATTATTTGCTCAGATCTAACAATAAAAATTCAAAGGGAGAAATATCAATTCATGCCCCCACTATTAATAAATATACAATATACTAAAAAACTCTGATTCGCTTAACATAATGCAAAGTTTATTGACTCTCAGGTCTTGAAGAAAGGGAGTGAAAGTCAAAAAGATTCCCTTACAGGAAGAGAGGCAAAGACAAAGAGCAGAAAATACTGAGACAAACAAGTTCATGTCTCCAAGGAGTAGGCTGGCCTCATTCCACCTTTTTGTTTTTGGAGGGCTGCTGCTCTCTGTCCTGCTTTAGCCAATTCATGCAGCTGAAACAGAGTAGAGGGGAAAATAAGTAACCAATATATGTATCATCCACATTTGTAAGTTAAGGAAGGTGCACAGCAAATGCTAAAGGAAAAGCTAATGATTGGAGTTAGCAGTTAAGCCTTAAGACGTTTTGCAGAACACGGATTGCTGCAATTCTTCGTGTTGCCAGGTTACAGTAGCCACCTACCAGTAGTGATAGTGGAGCAGAACACAAAATGAATACAGTGAGATTCAGATTTAGAAATCACTACTTATAAAGCTCAGTCAGTTTTAAGGATCATTTTCTAGAAAACCAAACACATTGCACATTATTTTGCACTAGCATATAGTTCTGCTTAAAAGGATCATCTGGCCTTCATTTATAAATATCACAGTGAAAACAAACTAGAGGCTAATATGAGCCAGCAGCACAGTCAAGCTCATCTCTGCCCATTCTGCAACATGTCTGCCAATGTGCACTTCCATTGTACAGCAAGGTGAAGATTTTCCTAAGTATTGAAAACAATGCCTAAATCATGCCAGGGTAGCTGATAAACATTCCATAACACCTTAGTCTACCCTTACAAACCTCACTGAAAACAAGGAAACAAATTATGAATCACTTGCTATCTAATCAGAATCTGAAACACAAGCAAAACCAAAATAGTATGGACCTAGAAGCAAATTGGGCACTCTGATGTGGGACACAGCAGGCTATAGCTTGTTCTGTAGAGCCAGAAAACCAACAATGATTGCAGTAGTAATGAGTAAGTCAAATATTGCAATGATTAAAGCATGGGTGTGCACCTGAAAATCCACAAACCATATTGTTGGTATACAAATTCAGGGAAAGAAAGCAGATCTAGAACTTAGCATAAGAAAGACCTGGAAAATGTCATTTGTCTCTCTTCTTTTACAGGACTGTGATAAAACAAACATTTATAGTATTTATATTTGTGAAGAAACAGGTTGTTTTGACATGTAATTTGAAATGGAAGGTATATTTTAAAGGTCCTCCACGTAGAAAAAATGTAACCGAGAATCGTGGTACTGTTCTGTAGCAATATGTCTGTAATGAACAGACATGATTTTCTTACTGAGAAATCTACAACACTTCAGTGTTTCCATGAGGGTCACAAGGTGGCTAGAGTATAGATCCAAAAAAATGCCTGGATGATTGATGGTTGAGTTAAATGAGTAACTTACAAAAAACGGAGTTTGGGTCTGCATCATCGATGGTAAAATATTGCCCATGTAATGGCTATCTTAGCCAGCCACAGCACTGAACTTTCTCTTTTCAGTATAAAAATTGGAGACAGGCTAGTGCAGTGGTTCTCAACCAGGGGTCCGACTCCACGTACCCCTGGGGGCACACAGAGGTCTTCCAGTGGATACATCAGCTCATCTAGATGTTTGCCTAGTTTTACAAGAGGCTACATAAAAAGCACAAGTGAAGCCCGTATAAACTAAAATTTCATACAGACAATGATTTGTTTATACTTCTCTTTATACTATACACTGAAATGTAAGTACAAGATTTATATTCCAATTGACTTATTTTATAATTATATGGTAAATATGAGAAAGTAAGCCATTTTTCAGTAATAGTGTGCTGTGACACTTTTATTTTAAGCAAGCAGTTTTTAAGTGAGGTGAAACTTGGAAGTACACAAGACAAATCAGACTCCTGAGAGGGCTATAGTAGTCTGAGGAGGTTGAGAACCACTGGACTAGAGGATCCATGCAGTGGTGAATCCACCAAGGGCTCACCATGAATCCTTTCTGAATGGTTGCATGCAGGCAGCCCTGATTGAGCTGCACTCCACAGCATACAGGGTGGTGCACCCTGTTCAAACTTTACAACTCTTGCCTCCCTCTGAACAGCACAACTATATAAGTTCCACTGCAGGCAGGAAACTCCATGCCCATGAGAAGGAGACAGCATTTGACTCATAACAGTATCAGTGCCTTATTACATTGTGCATGGCGGATTAGCCACTGGGCCCATGGGGCCTGTGCCCAGTGTCCCCGGCAGAAGCTGTGAGACGGGGGAAGCCCCCACAGTGCTCCCCAACCCCCTTCCCGGCAGAAGCTGTGGGAAACCCCTGTACTGCCCCCATGATCCCAACCCTGCAGAAGCAGCAGAACAGGGAAGCCCCCCAAGTGACGCAGGCCCGACCCCCTCCCTGGCCGAAGGTGCAAGATGGGGGAAGCCCCCCCCCCGGGGTCCAGGCCCCACCTTGTCCCTGGCAGAAGCACAAGGGAAGGTGGGTGAAGCCCCAGCACCCCAACCCCCACTGTGGCCCTGGGACTGGAGGAGGGGTCTGTGACTGGTTACCCCCCACTTCGGGGCACAATCTGATGTACTGGGGTACCACTGAGCCCACCTATTCCACCAGCCTGGGCTCCATTACACTGTCCTGCTGAGCCAGGCCCTCAAGTCCTCCAGCACACACAGGTAGAGACACATCCAGCTGCAGAAGGACACAGATACTGAAATCAGCTCGGCATGGGAAGACTCAGCTAGGAAATTGCCCAGCACTCACATGCACACCCTGTCTGGGGTGCAAACCCAAAATTGTATTGTCTTGTGCTGCACAGAGAACTGTACAGTGTAAGCTCATTTAATTCGGCTCCTCCCTCAATGTGGAGGAAGATATGCACAGCTTTTTGCCCCCCAGTTATGAATTCCACAAACTCGTTTTGGAGAAAACAAAAACAAGTTATGAACTACAAAAGACAGATTTTAAGTGATTATAAGGGATAGCAAACAGATCAAAGTAGATTTCTGAACAAATAAAACAAATATGCAAACTAAGCTTAATACGCTAAAGAAACTGGTTACAAATCTCAAAAAAGATATACTGGCATTAGAAAAGGTTCAGAAAAGGTTCAGGGCAACTAAAATGATTAGGGGTTTGGAATGGGTCCCAGATGAGGAGAGATTAAAGAGGCTAGGACTTTTCAGCTTGGAAAAGAGGAGACTAAGGGAGGATATGATAGAGGTATAGAAAATCATAAATGGTGTGGAGAAAGTGAAAAGGAAAAGTTATTTACTTGTTCCCATAATATAAGAACTAGGGCCACCAAATTAAATTAATGTAGCAGGTTTAAAACAAATAAAAGGAGGTTCTTCTTCACTCAGCGCACAATCAATCTGTGGAACTCCTTGCCTGAGGAGGTTGTGAAGGCTAGGACTAACAGGATTTAAAAAAGAACTAGATAAATTCATGGAGGTTAAGTCTATTAATGGCTATTAGCCAGGGTGGGTAAGAAATGGTGTCCCTAGCCTCTGTTTTCTCAGAGGGTGGAGAAGGATGGCAGGAGAGAGATCACTTGATCATTACCTGTTAGGTTCATTCCCTCTGGGGCACCTGGCATTGGCCACTGTTGGTAGAGAGGATATTGAGCTGGATGGACCTTTGGTCTGACCAAGTATGGCCATTCTTATGTTCTTATGACCCATCTTGCATAAAATATATTTTAGATATGCTATAATCATATTAAAATAGTATTTCAATGAAGAATATGGGGTATAGTGTCACACTCTCATTCCTCGCTGTGCCCTGGGGATGTGGCACAAGGATGGAGCTTCTCCGGTCTTGGGGCCCCAGTGGAGAGAGAAGGATAAAGGAGCAAAAGGGGTTACGAGGCCACAGGTGGAAGGGTGGAATGGGGGCAGGGCCACGGGCAGAAGGGGTGGGGAGTGGCCCCCCACTTGCTGTGGCCCAGGGCCCCAGAAAACCTCAATCCACCTCTGATAATGTGATCTTTTCTTATTGATGGTTGAAGTGCTAGGAAATGAAAGTAGCTTTGGGTGGCTACAAGTTGGAATTCTATCCATCTCAGGAAGTGCTGTGGACACTGAAGTTTCTTCTTAGGGATAAAAATGTATGGACCTGTCCTTGGCATGAATTATTTGTATTAATAAAGAGCCAAAAAGCCATCAAACTTAAACAACTCCAGTGATTAGGGAACATATTTGTAAAGCTCTTCCACTTTCAGAATCCTCTGACCATGTCATGATAATCAAGAATATGGAGACTTGACCTAAAAAGAAGAGAATATGTTTGTAAGCTTTAATTAGATTCTATTCCAATCAGACTGCTATCTGAGATCTTCATCTTCAAAAGCAGGCTCTCTTTCTCTCTTTACTATGAATGAAGGGTTTGAAAATGCCAGCACCACAAAAAAAAATTACCTCACCCACTTTGTCTCTCTAATATCCTGGACTAACATGGCTACAACTACACTGCATAACACCACAAATGTCTAAATTAGAGGTCCTCAAACTATGGGGCACACTCCCCTAGGGGGGCACAGAGGAACCTTCAGGGTGGGGGGCATGGCTGGGGCCCGAACCAGCCTTCATGGAGGTCAGGGAGGAAGCACTCACCCCAGCCTTGGCTTCCAGCCCACGTTGGGGTCCCAGCTGCCAGCCGCACTCCACTTCCAGCCCCCACCCAGCTCCACACCCAGGACCACAGCTGCCTGCCCCATGCCTGGGCTCTGCTCCCAGCCCCGGCTCCTAGCCCCACCCCTGCCCCCAGCCTTGGCCCCCTTACCCTTGTCTGTGTCCCTCCCCTCCCGAAGCCGTGGCCCCACTCCCGGCCCTGGTTCCGGGGGAGGGTTGCGGACAGGAGTAAGGGGGGGCATGAGATAAAAATTTGGGGGACCACTGATTAAAATTGTTTCTGCAATCCAACATTAAACTGTAATATACTGTTCGGCCACTTGTTAACTTCAGCCATACCTAAAGAGACAAGGTGGGTGAGGTAATATCTATTATTGGACCAACTTCTGTTGGTAAGAGAGACAAGCTTTCGAGCAATGCAGAAGTCTTCTTCAGGTCTGGGAAAGATACTCCCAGCATCACAGCAAAATGCAAGAGGAACAGGTTGTTTAACATAAATAATTAGCACATATTGTAAGGGACCATTCAAGATAGAGTGGCCTGTTAACACCTCTGCACTCATAAGACAAAAAGAGGGGGTTAGTGGGTTACAGATTGTACTAATAAGCCATAAACCCAGTGTCTCAGTCCTTGATTTTTGGTATCTAGCAGACTAATGAATTTAAGAGCCCAGGCTCGTGTTTTGACTCTGCCTTGAATGGTCCCTTACAATATATACTAGCAACTTATGCTAAACTCTCTGTTCCACTTTGCATTTTGCAGTGACACTGGGAATGCATTTCCCAGACCTGAAGAAGAGCTCTTTGTTGCTTGAAAGCTTGTCTCTCTCACCAACAGAAGTTGATCCAATTGTTGGTGATCCTTTGGAGTTCCAGGATGATTGTGTTTCATAAAAGATAGCCAGTTATCACTGTTGGATCTGCAGGTGAATAATGAGACCAATCTGGGATCAACAGATCTTGTCATAGTTGGGGCAGACATTTCCCAATGGAAGGGGTGGATCTGGATCAGGCTGCAGCATGTTCTTTCCCATTTCTCATTGTTTCCATTGGATCTCAAAATACTCAAATCCTTGCCATAAGATCCTTTTCCATTTTGGTCAGTCAAAGGCTTGGGTTTCCCATGAGTTTATGTCAATATTGTACTTCTTCATGTTGGCTTTGAGGGTGTCTTTGAAGTGCTTTTTTGCCCCTCATTCATTGACCATGACTCAGTTGCGAGAACATGACCTGCTTTGGGAATCAATCTTCAGGCATTCGAAGAACATGACCAGCCCAACGGAGTTGGTGGTAGATGATCATAGCTTAAATGCTGGAGGTTTTGGCTTAGGACAGAACACTGAGCTTGGTGCATTGATCATCCCACTTGATTCGGAAGATCTTGTGGAAGCCCCATTGATGGTATCATTCAAGAACCTTGAGGTGTCTACTGTACAAGAGTACTGTACAAGATCTCACCACCATACAAGAGAGCAGGGATAACGACAGCCTGGTACATGAAAAGTTTGGTTTGATTCTTATTGTCACAATCTTCAAGGGCACATTTTCTCAAGTATACAAAAACTGCACTGGTGTATTGAAATGCAATAAAATATATTATCTAACCCTCCTTGCCTCTCTAATATCCTGGGACCAGCACAGCTACAACTACACTGCATTCAGCTATACATGGCAGTACGTTGAAGGATCTTATGAAAGACGCATCTCTGGAGCATTTCTCTGAGAAGCAGGCTGTGTAGGAAGTCTACATCTGTTACTGGAGCCTGATCTTACCTCCCACTTGGTAAGGCAACTCCCATATTTTAATGTGCTGTGTATTTATACCTGCTACTGTATTTTCAACTCCAAGCATCTGATGAAGTGGGTTCTAACCCACGAAAGCTTATGCCCAAATAAATTTGTTAGTCTGTAAGGTGCCTCGTTGTTTTTCATCTGCTAATAGCAGCCCTGTAACCTACTATATACAAGACAGTTTCTTTTAGACATATTCTGCATAAAGCTGGGATTTCCATTCTAAGGATCTCACAGTTACAATACCTCATAATCATTAAACACAGCAAAGCAAAAAATAAGTGTAGGAGATACAGCTCTATGCCACTGTTATGTTCCTTTTCTTTAAATCTGTAGGTAGATGCACACTGTGTAATTCAAACTGAATTATATAGAAAACACAGCACTCCTGAAGGGTGCTCATCAGAACTTTGTTTTTATTTCTACTAGGTATGGAATAGCCCACAACAATGGTTTCCCATGTAGCCTAATCCAAATGTTGTTATCAGTATGTCTCCACAATATGAATTAAGAAAATATTTCTAAGGGGACTCTAATACAGTCCATGTTGCACTCATCTGATGTCATCACTTTTTGCCTTCTTCTTTACCTTCTCTTTTCTTTCTATCATATTCCAGGGTTGGAAAGATTCTCCCTTCTTTTGTTTTAAAGGCACCAATGTCGTGGGCTGACATCATCCTTGATATTTAGTTACATGAACTGAATCTTCAGTAGAGAGTGAAAGCCTTCAAAGAAATTACACCAGGAATAAAACTGACCCACTAATTTTGCCTTGACCATTTATCTATGGGCATGTCTATATGATGTGTCAGTGCATAGTAACCTGGGCTTATAGTGTGTTTTGCATCATTGTACACTAGGGAACTTTTAGTGTATAGCAGCAGAGTCTAAATGGACAATTAATGCATGGCACACTGGAACACTGAAGATTTACACCCCCATTTACTGGGCACTAACTCATTATATAAACAAACCCTAAGTTCCAGCCCAATGAGAAGCGTCTTCACAGTAAGACACTTAATAAGCTCAATCTGTTTAGTTTATCAAAAAGAAGATCAAGAAATGACTGTACTTTCGTTGGAGAGTGGGGGAATACCTAATGCTAAAAGGATGTTTAAATTAACAGAGGAAGGCATAACAAAAACTAATGGCTGGAAACTAAAGTCAGATAAATTGAAATTAAAAATAAGGCAGAAATTTTAACTATGAGGCTATTTAACCATCACAACAAACTACCCAGGGAAGTGATGGATTCTCCATGTCTTAAAGTCTTCAAATCAAAACTGGTTGTTTTTCCTGAAAGATATGCTTTAGTGAAACATAAATTATAGAGGTAACTGAGTTAAATTCTATGCACTGTGTTAACAGGAGATAAGATTAGATAATCTAATGGGTCCCTTCTGACCTTAAAATCTAAGACTCTTACTTGCCAGAAATAATCTTGAAACTCAGTTATGTACATAGCCAATCTCCCAACCTTGGTTGCCTAGGCAACCAAAGCTGTGTTAAACTCTCCACTTTCTTTCTCAAGCAAAGTTCATTGTGCCTCAGTTTTCTAATCTGGTAAATGGGGATAATGATATTTACCCCACATGAGTATGATAAGGTTAAATGCATTAATGTTTGCAATGTTTTTTGAGATCTTCAAATTAGACGTGCAAAGTAAAGTGCAAAACATAGCCACGTAATATGTGTTTCTAAATGTTTGATTTTGATTAGTTCTGTTTTACTGTTCTTGATATTTTTGTTTAATTTTGAAAATTTAAAAGTCTGTATACAATATTAAATGTAACTTATTGTAAGATCTTTAGAGCAAGGACAATTTCTTTCTGCATGTTTGTATAGCACTTACCACAAAAGGAAACTAATTTCAATTGGGGGCTTTAGGTACTATTGTAACACATTAATAAATAAATAATGATAATAATGATGATAGGTCCCAATCCTGCTCCCACTGAAATAAGATCCTTTCTTCATTATAGTTGTAATGTATCTAGATGCTTTAAACAGCCAGCTTTCCCCTTTTCTTCTAAAAATGATCATATCAGGCAATCAAATAATTTCTAAATTGAACTTTATTGAATATTGTTTATTTTGAACATTCAGGGATGCATCATATTTAGCAGACATGTGAGACAGGTAAGGGTGTTCTTTAAAAAATGCAGTGTGGAAAAAGCTTTGCATGGTAGAATATTTTGTTTAGAAATGACAGTTGTAGGCATTCTCTCATACTCAGTAATATTTTCCATGTGTGCCTTTTTGTTTTTCAGTGATACAAACGTGCAATAAAGGCCAAGGATATAAATTAATCTAACAGCTTTTGTAGCAATGCTTTTGATGGTTTCACTCAATTTCATTTTCCAGGGGATACTGGCTTTCTTACTTCTCCACTTGCTTGTAATATGTAAAGCACAATTCCCAAAGGTTTATGAGGCTATAAGGATCCAAAAAGATGACTGTTTCTCCCCACACATGCACATTCCACCCCACACCCACTCACCCACCCACCAGCAAAACATAATGCTGTACTATTTTTGGTAACAAGGAAGGGCCTCCCTATGAAAACAGAAAGCAGTGTATTTTCTCAGTTACATCAACTTGCAGTCTAATGCTGTGTTGTACTCACTGTTTTTGTGGTGATGCAAGTCTTTTTTTTTCCCCTCCCTACAGCTGGTTGGATTTTCCCCATCTTACAGCACCTCGCAGGTCCCTTCTCTGAGCAGTACGTTGCCTGAGTGAGTAGAAACACAGAGATCAGCTGCAGGTTTTTATCTTCAATAACAGATACAGAGGGAAAGGGAAAAGGGTTGGAAAAGGAGAGACAAATATTGACTTGGCCTTATAGAAAGACATCCAGTGACTGAATAAAGAAGCCCTGTTCATGTTTTGGGATATTCTTTCAACTGGCTGGAACCAGAGTCGATCAAAAGAATGGGAAATGCCAGCAGACCCTTTAGAAGAATTGCTTATTTCCTATGCCTTTTTTGTATGCTTTTGCTGACTGAAGGGAAGAAATCAGTGAAGCCAAAATGTCCTGCCTGGTGTACTTGTACCAAAGATAATGCTTTATGTGAAAATGCCAGATCTATTCCAACCAGCGTTCCGCCTGATGTTATCTCACTGTAAGGGCTGTAAGCATTTGGTTATTTAATTTATTATTTAAAATGAACTATTATGTTTGGTGTTTTCAGCGCAGAGTGAACGATGCTTGCAGTAGGGAATATATCTTCCGCATTGAAAATCATCGGATAAAAAATTAAAATGTGTGTTACATCTCCTTCTTCTATACATGTAGCTTTTTCTGCCTTTTTCTGCATTATGTGAAAACTATAACAGATTGTTTTTATTGTTAATTAATAGTAGCTATGTAAAGAAATTATATTATAATTCACAGCTCAGTATTGTAATGATGAATATTTGAGATCACATTAACACAATTTTCCCCCCCTTCTTTCCAGATCCTTTGTGAGATCTGCTTTTACTAAAATCCCAGAAGGGAGTTTTTTGCTCACACCGTCTCTGCAGCTTCTGTGAGAAATATTTATATCATATGATTATTTGTTATGAAACATATATATCCATAAACAATATAGTAAGGGTCTGAATACCCACTTTATAAGAAATAGTAAGGGTGGATCCATTATACATCAAATTCACAAACAGTTAGACTTTGAAGTAAAGGTAATTTTGAAAGATGGCATATGTTTAATGGGGTGGGGGTGTTAAACTGCATGTACTTGTTTGGGGTTTTATTAATTATTAATTATTATTATTTGCTGTCAGTGCTAGTTGGAATAGATTAAATTCTGAACATTGCTTTCTGTGATGACAGATATGCTATCCTCTTATGTATTGTACTCTAATGGATGTTACTGAAGGGATCTGAGCATTACAACAACTAGGCCTGTTTCTCTTCTGCAATCTTAGGGCCTGATCCCCATTGATGAGATGTTCAGGATATCTCAGGATCAGGCCCTTAATTTCAATGGCATGAATCCTGAAGTCCTTACTCAGGCAAAACTACCATTAATTTCAGTAGAAGTGTTGACATCTCAATAGGAGTTTTGCCTGGGTAGGGACTGGATTTGGCCCATCATTTGTTATTTTGCATTCTCTAAAGTAGTGAGATTGATGAAAACTGTAAATTCTTAAGCAGTCATTACAAAATCAAACACTATGTGTGCACTGACCAGAACACTGGAATATTGTTAGATGTTTAGATTCATTTGTGTGTAAAATTTTACAGATTCTCCAGAGAAATAGCTTTCTAGAAAACTGGAAGAGTGATTATATAATCATTAGCTGTACAAAGATATGGGAGATATAAACCTGAACTGTTTGTACCGGGTTTGCTATCAGTTTGAGATGTATCCAAATTTGTTTCAGAAACCTGACTAGAGACTTTTTTCAGTCTGTTCAAAAATGAAATATGACACTTGCATATGGACTGATTTCACATGTGCAGTAGATTTGCTACAAAGTGAAATTTTGATGTATTAGAGCACTAAGGCTGTTACATTAAACTGTTGGTGTTCTGGTAGCTGAAGCCATGACTCAAGCTGTACTTTTCTACCTCAAGTGGAGCTGATAAGGAGGTGCAGGCACACTGTACAATTTTGGATACAGGGTAAATAGGTAAATGTAGTTACTATGGAAACCTGAATACTGTTCTATTGTGTATTATTCCCTACAACATTTTCCAAAGTGGTCACAGATCACAAAAGGGACAAAGCCCACATGACTTCTGAGCTGGGCCTTCCAACAGAGAGAAAAAGAAGTGGCTGTATTTGTATTATGTTGCCTGTATGTCAGTAAAGTGAAAAGGACATCATAACCCTCCCTCTTGGCTGTGCCATGCCACCTGCACTTAGCAATCCTACGTCTAGCTTGGGCCAGAGAATAGGTTAAGTGAAGTAGACTGGGAGTTCCTTGGAGCAGGTGCCATCCTTTTGTGCTGTGTTTGTACTGCATCTAGAACAAAGGGGTCCAGGTCTATGACTAGGTCCTATGGTAATAAATAAATAAATAATACTTAATAAATACCTCAAGCTGTATTTGCATGATATACCATTCACTTCACTAACACATGTACCACATGTTGTTGCTAACAAAATGCTGCAACATAATCTCCAAACTTACAAAAGCAGTTTTTGTTCCATTGTGGGTTTTGACAAGTAGTATGCTAAAACAATACAAACTATCCCCAGATTGCTTACTTAAGAAACCAATTTGTGATTGGGAACAAAAAACCTCAACCCATTCCACAGTTGGGAGAAGAGAAAGGAAAGAAAACTTAACTTTATATATGCCCTGCTACTCTGGTTGGGTTCAAGCTGCTTCTAAAACATAGAACATAGGCAATGCCACTAGACTAGAGGGCTCATAAACTATTTAAAGGGATACTATCCTATCCCTATATATTACAAAGAGTGTAGTTTGTGATCAAATAAAAAGTATCCTGAGACAATTATGTTAATAGTAAATAAATAAATATGAATTGCAGACAAACTATGATGCAGATCTACCATGTGGGTCTGATGGCAAGATTTGATCTCAAGCTTTTGAAACATACATGTGAGAAAATCTTTCCTGTTAAAACCGTTCCTATAAATCTATGTCAAACTCTTTAACTGTATAAAGCATAACCTATAGTAGCAGAGCTAGAAAATAATTGAACTTGAAATTATTTTTTAATGCAGGATTCCAAAGAATAAATTAACTCATTAAGTTAAATATATTAATTAATGCTTTATATTTTGAATCTTTAAGTGCCTCTGGATATTACACTATAAGTCCATGTTCCCTTGAAGTCCAGCTGATTGTAATTCCATTGAGGAAAGTGAAGCTCATCTTCGTTGACAATTCCCTGGCATATTAGGGGTGTGGCAATCCAAAACTGATTTAAAATCACCAAACGCAAACTTGTCTATTAATTATAAATAGGACAGACCATTAATCAATTTTATGAAAGATTAAAAGATTTTTATAGAAAAATTAAATGCGGTGGCAGTATATGATAGACAAAAAGAAAAAATATACATATAATATAATGTATAATGAAACCTGCACTATGAACCACCTCCAGTAAGCAAAATCCATTTTAAAATATGGTTCTACTCTGAACACCAAGTTAAAATGGCTTTAAGGGAGTCCATGCTGATTATTTCTCAATGTGCTCATTTCACAAGTTAAAGATTTTTTCCTAATTGCCATCTCTGCAAACTCATCCTGCAATCTGAATCTCAAGCTAGGGTTCTCTCCCACATCACCATCAAAAATAAAGGTTCTGCAGGCCAGTTCAGGCCCTTAGAGATACCTGTGCACCTCATTGTCTTCTGGATATGTCTTTAGTAATACTTGTGCAGTCCCATTAGTTTCATAGAGCTTGCATAGGTAGCTGATTGGCCTGATAAGCATGTGCTTAAGTCCTACTATACTCAAATGGAGCTACATCAGTCTAGCTCAGCTGAGGATCTAGTCCTTAGTCTAGAAAGCAAACCAGTTTTGCTGCTCCCTAGGGTCAGTGGTTCTCAACCTATTTACCACTGTGGGCTGCATAGGCAGCTCTCTATGTATTATGTGGACCACATCCACACAATACATATATTACCCGTATGGCCCTGAGGATATCACATGGGCCACAGCTGTGTGATGATATGCCGCTAGCAAACCACAGGCCACGGGTTGAGAGCAATTGCACTATACTATGCCATATATGGGCAGTGCATGTTAGCCATATTATCCTGCAACCCTTACACAGACAAAACCTTTGATGAGGTCAGTGAGAGTTTGGGCTGCATGGGGACTTCTGGATCATGCGCTAAAAAAGTATAAAAATCTAACAGTTTATTTTGTATTTCTTTATGCAGGTTATTTACATCAAACTCTTTCGATGTTATTAGCGATGATGCTTTCATGGGCCTTCCTCATCTAGAATATTTGTGAGTGGACAAAATATTTCTAGAATTATGGACTAGGTGGGATTTCCAAGTTACAGGCATTGCTTTAACCAAAATGAATTTGTGACCCATTACAGGTTCATAGAGAACAACAGCATTAAGTCAATTTCAAGAAATACTTTTCGAGGACTGAAATCTTTAATTCACCTGTAAGTAAAGTGTTTCATGTATTACTTAGTAGGGTGTATTTAATTTAGTAACTGAACCACTGTGTGGTTTAATTTAGTATTTGATATTATATAATCATTGACATTTGTTGCTTGAACAATGTCAATATCCATATTATGCAGACCAGAAATGGAAAAAAAACAACAACAACAAAAAAACTTCTCAGCCAGGTCATTTTTATCCTTCCCTGTGCAGGAAGAATGATGCAAAAACTGTCCACTTCGCTGCTTCTCCTTCTCTCCACCACTAATCCGAGGAGCAAGAACAGGATTTGATCTTGCTGTTCAAGAATAGTTTTAGAAAGACAATCAGCTAAACTAAGAAAAGTTCCAATTTCTAGTTAAATCAAGAAACAAAAATATAGAAGTAGAAACTGAAAGCATGTGAGCCCAGGACAGTATACTGACACCTGTAACATTTAATTGCAAATGTATGTACAGTATTTGCAGCATCTGATTTATCAAAGCTAAGCTACTGTCATGTTTAATCAAAAGGTGTGTGGCATTTTCAGTCAGATTTTACAAACTATATGTATCCATATCAAATTAATTGTTTATAAAAAATTGAATGAACTTCCTTTCAAAATATAGCGGTTACCTTTTCTATATAGAAAAATATACCAAAAATATTCTAAGAAAATTAGGCTTTGTTATGGAGATTTTGCTGTCTATAAAGTCTAAATAACATTAATTGTCTAAAATGTGTGGCGTGTGCCTAACATATGTATGAATTCCCTACTCTGATCATTTGCATTCAAACAGGCATATATCTTGGTGTATTTGTCATATGCGGGGGAGTGTATTCTGACCTTTTGTCCTCAACATAATAGATTCTAAGAGAAGTACAGGGTCATTTGGCTTTTTGTTTCATATATGGTCAGATGCAGGGGAAAGCACAATTTCACCTACATATGGTGAATGCACAAATATAATTAATTAAATTTCACCTAATTCTGCATCATATAACAAATGCATCATAGGACTATAGACCAGGTCCTTAGCTGGTGTAAACTGAATTCACTGTGACTATTCACATGCGTAAAGTTATTTGCATGCATAAACATTTATAGCACTGGGACAATAGAAGGAGAGAGAGAGAGAGAGAGAAACTAAGTGTGTGGTATATACATAAAAATCTGTCTACAGGTATAATTATGGCATAGTTAAAAAAAGACAGAGAATGGGATAATATTGTTGATAACCTGAAGGGCCCACAAACTGCAAACTTTTATGAACATGAATAGCTTTACATACACAAATTATTTTATTTATTAAATTATTAAATTATTTATTTTATTAATTTATTTATTATGTGCCTGCTGCTATCAGTGTGCAGGTGTTTTCCCAACACAGAGGAAGATACAGTCCCTATTCTGCAAAGGACACAATTTAAAAATAACATCATGTCTTAACTGTTATGCTGGCTTAAAGGGACCCCTCAATAGTTTTCTAAGGGAAAGCGTATGCAGGAGATGAGACAGTATTTGAGCAGCTATGTTGTCTGCATGTGGTTGCACACACAATCCTGGGAGATGAGTTTATATATCATGCAGTTTCTTCACATGCAAAGCTAATCTTCAGTACAACGGGAGTTGTTGTATTAATCTAGATGGAATATATGAGCTAATGGTGTTAACATAACCCAGTCATTGTCAAACATAAACAGTGTTAAACAAGATTCAGGGTTTGGTATACAGAGACCTCAGCCTGCTTAAAGCCATGGCAAGCACATCATTAAAAATCCTTTAAACCTTGTATTAAAGATAAAGAAAAGAAGGAACCAGGTAAAGCATTTGAAATGTAAATATTAAATAACGTTTTCATTTTAACAACATTCTTTGTTCCCTTTACTGGAGAGAGTTTTTAGAAGGAAAATCCCCCTGACAGTCTCATAGATGGTATCAAAGACGGTAATACTGTCCTTCTGGGGAAAACAGTTAATTGAGATGTGTTAGAGCTGTTGTTGTTGCTGTTGTTAAAATCCGATCCTATTTTATCCCAGGGCGTTGGGATTCAGCTACAGCTGGTAGAAGTGGCAATTTTATCAGGATACTTTTTTTTATTTTTTGGCCGAGTCTGATCAGGGCATCTCTCAGGATTAGGTTGAAGAAGTCTGGGTCCCAGGAGATGGTAGGGGTGCCAGCCATGATGGTGAAGTTCGCTCCAGAAGCCAATGTTTCTCCACGAAGTCTCATTCTTTAAGGACCCACAAAGGGAATTGTGGGTGGATTACCTCATCTTCCCTTATGATAGTTAATTCATGTAGAACAGCCTCTGCAGAACTAAAACTACTAGAAACATCTACAGGGGTTTCACCTAAGGGAAAGGATTCATATTTCCCTGGGCTTTTGCAGTAATAAAATAAGTTCTATTACTAACTTTGCTCTTTTGAGGGGTCTTTTTGGAAAACATTTAACTTACAAGATTTACTGACCTCAAGAAAAACAAACAGAATACAACCATGGTCAAAATCAAAAAGGAAAATTAAAAATCACAGATCATGAGAGGAAAAGGAAAAAATAAAAGTTGAAACACAATTAAAACAAAGCACTATGAAAGTGTCTGAAACAAAATCCAAATAAAATCCTGAAACATTAATGAGAGTGAAATAGATGCAGTTTCTCGTGCTTTGTGCTCCTAATCTTTTTAATGACCTTTTACTTCCCAAACCGAATTATGAAAACATTCAGTTGCTTGCCAAGCAAGCCAATTGCCACATTTGTATAACCCTTTGAGATCTGAGTCACAGCACCAATAAATGTTGTATTGAGCTCAAGGGCCAAAAGAGTTAAAAGGTGTTATAAACTCTTTCACTGCCCAACATTGAAACAGTGTTACAAAGGTCTGGGGAGTGGGAAGGGGTTTCTACAGAGACCCTGGTTGCTTAGTTTCTCTGCCAAACACCCGAAGGCATTCATTGTAAAGCAGGAAATATATTGATTAAAACACAAAAAAGAACAAGAAATATTTACACTAAAATTAAATTGAGTAATTATGCAAAACAAACTTAATCAAAAGCTATTAAAATTTTTCTTCTTTTGGAGGTAAAATATCAGTCTCTTATACAGCAACCTTTCTGTGATGAAAAGGAAAGGGTTAATTTTACTCTCAGTCCTGATGTGTGAAGGGTATTTACTTCTGTGGAGAAGAGACAGGATAGAAAAAGTGGGGGAAATATAGCTTTTGTTGTCCTTGGAAACAGTATTCTGTTATGAATGGATGCTTTAGACTCACATGTCGGACACAACAACTGTTGCTGTGGTCCCAGGCTCACATTCTGGTCAACGATGTCATCTGGGTTGGCGCTTTTTCCTTAGACAGGACAGGGCAGGATAAACCATCATTCATGTGCTGATGCATGCAGTTCAATTGATTTCAGGATCCAGTGAATAGGTAAGAGAGCTTAAACAAGAGCAAGGCCTGATGACCTTCCTCTCAGAAAGAAAATCCTTTGGTCAGGTCTGCTCCTTCTGTCTTAGGGTCAGGGAAGATGAGATTAGACGCATTCAGTCAAGTTAAGATGAGATTTTCCAAATATCTTAAAGACACCTCCTCCCCAAAAGAGGTTGGAATGTGGGCAATATAGTTTATCCACCAATTATTTTGTAAACCAATTAGGGCTAATATTCGACACACCAATTTTCGTTCATTAATTTCCAGACCTGCATTTTCTTGTTTGGACTCATTCAGTCTCTCTGTCTGATTTTCTTGCACCAGGTTATAACATTCTTTATTGAAAATAACTTGACTGACTTTTCATGGATGATTCCCAAACAGGCAAAAAGTTATAGGCCTAATTGTCACAGCAGAGTTTTGCAGGCAGAATACCTACAGAAGCAGGCCCATAAACTACTGAGTGTGACCACTTTAATCCTTGTTTGTACATCCTTGACCTTTCCTAGAATGTGTCTATATACACATACCTAGCATAACAAGTAGATTCTCTGAGGCACACTCCACTTGAGGAAGAGCAGAATACTATTGTCATGTAAAATACGTCAAAGAGATTCATGGTAATTATGCATACTGATGAGTTCCATGAAGTGATGGCAGAATATGACCTTTGTTCTGTATACTCCGCCCATTTCCTTTTCACAAGTGAATTTCTGCATTCCAGTAAAATTATCCAAACATCTGTTTTTTACATTTATGCAAATAACTCTAATAATTGGAATGTGTCATCACTGTAGCGTAGTCAATCTAGTATACCTATTCAAGACAATTCATTTTGAAGAGTGGAATATTTTTTAAAAGCATAGGAGTGGTATAATTGCACTTTTGACTCAATTAATGCCATACCCTACATTGCAGAATATTTTAGCGTAGAAAATTATTTCCATGAACAAGAGTAATTTTGATGGCATCTTTGAAGTTTTTCAGAAAAGCAAAATGTCATTCTGAGATTTAAAATATGGCCTTCAACATAATTACACACGACTGAACATCCCTCATTAGCATCCATCCTTTCCAACTAAGTGTTTTCTGCACAGGTACCACTAAGAGCACCATCTAGAGGTTACATAATAAAATTTTATGGCATGTTTTCTAATAATGGAAGATACAAAGTGCCAACCTTTCATCCAAGAATAGACTCAATGTATAAATCTGGATTTTTTTCTGTTAATCTGATTCCCACTAAAATTATGAACTTTTAGTAGCTCTGTATCCATTATGGTGTTCTGCTTGGTATAATTCAGTGATCAAAGATTACATAAGGCTGTGATCCTGCATGTTCATATATGTGCTTAACTTTAGATATGTGAGTAATTCCATTGACTAATATCAAATTACTCACATGCATAAAGTTAAGAAAATGCATAAATGTCTGGCAAGTTTGAGTTTATAAATTAGTTGCAATAAACCAAATATGGTCTAAATGTAAATGGCGCCAGAGAGGGCACATTACTCACACACAAAAACACTAATCTTTAAGCTTTAATCTTAAACATATGGTTAAGTACTTTGCTCAATCAGAGTTATTGTATCTAAATGCCTCCTTGTCAGATGTGTACAATTTACAAGTAAAAATAGTTTTTATTTCTAATGCCCAGTGCCACAAATTCCAACTGGAATCTGAAAATCATGCCAGCTTCTTTCCTTTTCATGCATCCTCACCAGTGATAAAGGTTTTGCTGACCAAATTAGGCACTGACTCACACACACACAACCACATTCTCTTCTAGTTATGCCCTCAGTGACATTTGTGAAAACCTTGCATCATCCATGGGCTTACACAGGTGTACCTGCTGGAAACAATGAATTAACTATTTTAAAGGTATATTCACATCTTCTATCCACTTTACCAGTTGAAACTGTTGGGTACTCTCTTAGTTCAAAATAGTTTTCTTGAAAATCAAAGCCCTAGTATTGTTATTATTGCTGGTAAGATAACTTTTTATCCCTTAATAACCCAAGCAAGAAACTTTTAGGCTTAACTCAGTGTTGACCTCCAATTTCTGTTTTAAACTTATTGACTCCCAAAAATGTTAGTTACTGGATATTTTCAGAAACCATGAGCCAATCAGAGCCAGCTACAGTATTGTGGATTCAGTGTTTAAGATAGATTGTGGTTCCTAGAAAGTGGACATGGAGGCAGGACATTGCAATATTATAACAACACACTGGCTGTCCAGAAGGGAAGACATATGTGTGTCCAGTCATGGCTAATCATTTTAAAATAATGGTGTTGGCAAAATACCAGAGATTATCACATTTTCTACTACCCTGAGTGAAGTACTGTAAATGATACAAGAATGTTGAAAAGCAAGAGAGCAATAGGAAGTGTGAATATATCTTAGCAGAAGAAAGAGTCACAAGGTAAATGAAATATTCTTTAAAGTAATCTTGTATAACTAAGGATTGAAGTACATTATTGTTCTTTACCATAAAAAACAATATTGCATTTTGTAGAAATGTATTATCTGATGAGCTGATATATTTTCTTTTACAGGAGCCTTGCAAACAATAATCTCCAAACACTTCCAAAAGACATATTCAAAGGGCTGGATTCTTTAACAAATGTGTAAGAAATCAGCAATTTCTTATTTTCAGACACTATGGTTAGAAAAAACAGGCCATTGCCTATTGGGTGATGACTGCAAGATATTGTAAAGTACTTGATTTGGAATTTTGGGTATATGAATGTTCACCTCTCTTTTAACTTCTTTAATGATGTAAAATATACAAGATAGTCCTAGTAACAGGACACTCCTATAACCCAGTGGACATTCAGGCCAGTAGACCGTGGAGGAATCCTATCACATTGGTGGGTGAAGGTGGTAGAAGCAAGGGTGGATTTGATTTATGTTTAATGCTGTCAATATTGTATAATATTTCCCAGATAAGATTATATATATGTAAAATAAATAAGAATTCTGTATGGTCATAATCCCAATAATATGACACTTATAATGGCATTGAAATAAGAAAAAGACACATCATCTGTAATCCAAAGACATGATGAAAGCAGGGAGAAGGATACTTGATGAGAATGAGAACATTTCATGTTTCCAATATAATCTAACAAGAGGCTATCTTTAAACACAATGATCATTTAAAATCTCAGTACAAGTACTTTATACCTGGCTAACTCAAATTGCAACCAAAACAAAACATAAACTAGTTTTAATTTTAAATTTGTAAACCAAAGTATCTTAAACATTTGTAAAAGTACAAAATATATTTTTGAAATATATGCTTGGACCAGATCTTGCAGTCATTCCACTGGAAGAGTCCCATTAGAGACAATGTGCAAAATTCTGGCTCCCCCAGTAAACATAGAAGTTAGACTCAGTAGATACCTAATGTTCCCTGCACCAGTAAGTCCTGGAGCTGGCCCAATGGCACTCCAGGGCTATTTAGGGCATAGCCAAGTGATCAGGCTGTTTCCCTCTCCCCTGCATGCCTTCTAGAATCTGACAATAGGCACCACGGGGTTTTGCATTGCTTCTGTTAGCAGCAGTTCTGCAATACCCCAGTATAGTTCTTCATTCACACTCTCCAGTACTCCCTGAGGCCTTCTTCTGGAGTCTGCCAAGTGTTTGTAGAATGCCTTAGAACACCACCAGTCAGCCACTACAGTTCCCCACATACCCAGTGCTCTTCACAGGGCACCCAGTCCTGCAAGGCATTTGACACCTCCTACATAATGTGAGCTGAGGGTGTCAGCATTTTATAAGAGGCACTCAGTATCTTTCAAAGGCCATAGTTTGACCCAAAGGGAATTCAGGTTACATCCCTTATGACCCTAAATGAGTGTGTTCAAATGAAGAAGAGCAGAAAAAGGGGTAAAGCTGAGGAACTGTCCACTGATCACTAAATTAATCTATCATGTCACAGTAATTGTCCCTGTGTTATCAGGAATGTCCTAGTAAGGAAATGCTAAACAATGAGAAACACAAAAATCATGATTTGGGCCAAAAAGTTGGACAGGAATTTAAGTACTTGTAAATTTAGGATTATAAATAAAATACGGAAGAGCAGATACTTCCACTGATTCCCAACCTAAGCTTGTCTTGATTTCCTTAGTATAATTGAAACTATTTAAATTTTTCCAAGTAGTTTTAACAAACTGTCGTGTTGTTTTTATTTGTTTGGGGTTTTTTTTAATTGGTTCAGGACAAATTAATTCAGGAAAGTCCAGCATTCTCATAAGAGAAAGCAAGAATACAGTCGTTTTATAAAAGTCCTTGTTATTTTAATACTGTGATGTTGTGGAAAACAACAGCTAATTCATCATTTTCAGTGTGGGTTTATATTTTTACAGGGATCTTAGAGGTAACATATTTAATTGTGACTGCAAACTGAAATGGTTAGTGGAATGGCTGGGCAGCACCAATGCAACAGTTGAAGACATTTATTGCGAAAGTCCACCAGAATATAAGAAACGTAAAATCAATAGCCTATCACAAAAGGAATTTGATTGTATTATTACAGGTAATGTGTTCCAAATTATTTCACCTCATTACTTTAAAATCAAGGCTATATTTTCTAATTAAGGGTGCAATTCTGCAAACAGTCTGCCTATGGACCTCTCACTGAGTCAACAGGAATTCCTTGCAGATTCAGGCCTGATACAGAAACCATTTTGTGCATCTATTACTAGTCTTTACTCAGACTTTAATGGGAGATTTGCCTATGTAAAAATTGCAGAATCAGGACCTATAACTGTAACAAGTAACCTTCTTTTTCAGTTCAGAAAGAATAAGCAGCCTTTAAAATTCTGTCTTATTAGCAGGAAAACTAGACTACTTATTAAATGTATTCTTTAAAAATAAATGAGTATCAATTAACATGACATTATTTTAATATGAAAAAATACATATGGAAAGAAATGCTACCTTTAGTTATCAAATGTTATGTGCGCTTTTGCAGAATTTGCTGTTTATGAATCCCTGCCATATCAGTCTCTGTCAGTAGATACTTTCTCCTACATGAATGATGAGCATGTAGTTATTGCCCAACCTTTTACTGGAAAATGCATCTTTCTTGAATGGGACCATGTAGAAGGGTCTTTCAGGAATTATGACAACATTACAGGTATGAATAACACGTGCCAAATAACATTACATTACCTGATCTAAAAGGCAGTGTTAACATTGTCCTTTATCTTTCTTTTTGTAGGTACTTCAACTGTTGTGTGTAAGCCCATAATTATTGAGACTCAGCTGTATGTCATTGTTGCCCAGCTCTTTGGAGGCTCCCATATTTACAAAAGAGATATTTTTGCTAATAAGTTTATAAAAATTCAAGATATTGAAATTCTTAAAATCCGAAAACCCAATGACATTGAAACTTTCAGGATTGCAGAAGACTGGTATTTTGTTGTTGCAGACAGCTCAAAAGCTGGCTTTACCACGGTTTACAAATGGAATGGAAACGGATTTTACTCCCATCAGTCTCTGCATGCGTGGTACAGAGATACTGATGTGGAGTATCTTGAAATTGCAGGCAAACCTCATTTAATTCTGTCTAGTAGTTCCCAAAGACCTGTAATATACCAATGGAACAAAGGAACAACTGAATTTGTTAAGCGTATCGATATCCAAGATATGGAGGATGTGTATGCAGTGAAACACTTCAGAGTGAAAGAGGATGTGTACATTTGTTTAACAAGATTTATTGGTGATTCCAAAGTAATGAAATGGGGAGGTTCAGCATTTCTGGATTTACAAAGAATGCCATCCCGAGGGTCAATGGTATTCCAGCCTCTTCAGATAAACAATTATCAATATGCCATTCTTGGAAGTGATTATTCTTTTACTCAAGTATTATTGGGATACTGAAAAAGCAAAATTTGTGAAGTTTCAAGAATTAAACATACAGGCACCAAGATCTTTCACGCACGTTTCCATTGATAAACGCAATTTTCTCTTTGCTTCAAGTTTTAAGGGAACTACATTAATTTATAAACATGTCATAGTTGACTTAAGTGCATGACACTCATAATTCTGAGATTACATCAGACTTTCTACCATAAAGGACAAAATGAACTAAATGCATGATGACTCTTATCCTACTTCCAGATGAATGCCTTTAAAAGTTGAGATTGCTAGAACAAAGTATTACTAGTATCTTCATCTTTAATTGTCAAGTCTAGTGGTGTTGGAAGTTGCATTTTTTAACAAAAAGAAATTAAATTGTTAACTGTTCTTTGCATCCACAATATGTAAATATGCGTGCAACTGCATCTGTTGCTAAAGTATTAAGATGTACTTTTCCATTTATTTATTCACCTGTTTGACAACAACTGCCAAATAAAATGTTTACATTTTCTGTCTTTCACATTCCAAATATATTTACAGGTGATAATTTTTATTTGTGTATATATTATACACATATATAATAAACAACAAGATGTATTGTACATGGCAGTGTTTTTGTTACGTGTTTCTTTTAATATTATAAGCCACAACAATAAAGCACAAGTGGTTTATACATGTAATCACAACCACATGATAAAGATACAGCATTACATCTCAACTTTATAATTGGTCCAGTGCAGACAGACCTTTGCATTAATGTGGAGCTCCACTTGCTTAAATGGGACTCACACTGACATAAGTATGGATCTAATTTCAGGATGGAGCTTTATATTGTGTACAGTTTGGGAATTCTTGATTTTTGAATAATGTATGGAGTAATTAAAAGAATAAAGCCTTGTTGTCAAGGCCTATCTGCTACTCCTGCAAAAGCAGCACAGAACAGGACGTGTCAGACGTGACAACATTGTTCTGTACAATAAAAGAAAGCTAGGAGCACATCTTATTTTTCAGTTAACATCTTTTCTATATCTGAAGTTTAACACATCATTTGCATGGATTCCTTTGTAATTTTAATTGCTATCAAGTCTTTTTAGTGTTTTTGCAATTATTTAATCTTCAGCAAGTTTCTCCATTCCTCTGAATGCGGTTAACTGAAGACATTTTTCTGCTATCCTGCACTAAAGTTCAGAAAAAGATATTGTCTAAAATCAGGGAGTTTTAAATGTAACAGGACAAACTCAAAGCATGTGTAAGCACGTTCAATTCCACCTAAGTTACCCATCTGCTCTTAAATTACACCAGCTCTTAATTTGACCTCAAAATCTATTAAAAGATCACAGATGATGTATTTACACAAAAGATTACATTATGTGTAGAATCTGAGATACTAATGTCCAGATCCTATTTTTGAAGAGCATTTGGAAAGGAATACAAACATGGTTTTAAGTCCCCCAATGTTAGGCCAAACTATACCAGGCCAGTCCCTCTTGGGCCATTCCCACAGTAAGGGAGCCATTCTGGCAACTGGAGATCACTGGAGCATAAACGTGCACCAGCCACACCCCTTTTCCCCCAGCTACACCCATTACAGTGGCCTTATTCCATCCAAGGATCCCACCAAACTGAAGAGATCCTCCAGGAACCATATCTGCAAGTTTTAGGGCAGTTTTGCATTGGAAAAGCTGTATGAAACTGCTCTAGCAATTCCAGGCTCTGGCCTTATATATCCCTACCTTACATGTAAATACTTAACTCTCATTGGTATGAATCCCATGCAACCCTACTGACTTTGGCTTTTATTGAATGGATACTCAGCTGAACATGATCTCCCTGTATGATGCTGTGGCCAAAAAGCTAATGTGATCCTGGGATGCATAAGCTGGGGAATCTTAATACGAGGTAAAATAGCTTCTCTGCTCCTACGTAAGATTCCCCAGCTTAGGCATCCCAGGATCACATTAGCTTTTTTTGGCCACAGCATCATACAGGGAGATCATGTTCAGCTGAGTAGCCATTCATAAAGCCAAGTCAGTAGGGTTGCATGGGATTCATACCAATGAGAGTTAAGTATTTTACATGTAAGGTAGGGATATATAAGGCCAGAGCTGGGCACAGTATTCCAGCAGTGGTCGTACCTATGCAAAGTAGGAGCAGAGAAGCTATTTTAACCTCTGTATTGCATAGGTACGACCACTGCTGGAATACTGTGCCCAGTGTTCTGAGCACACAATTCAAGAAAGATGTGTTAATTGTGAGAGGTTCAGGGAAGAGCCACAAGAAGGATTAAAGAATGGAAAACATGCCTTATAGTGGATAGATTTAAGGAGGTCATCTATTTAGCTTAAAACAGAGAAGACTTAAGGGGTGACTTGATTACAGTCTATAAGTATCTACATGGGGGACAAAATTTAATAATGGGCTCTTGAGATCTAGCAGAGAAAGGTATAAACATGGTCCAGTGCTGGAAGTTGAAACTAGACAAATTCAGACTGGAAATAAGACATACATTTTTTTATTGGGGAGAGTAACCATTGGAACAATTACCAAAGGTAATGGTGGATTCTCTATCACTGACCATTTTTTAAATTAAGATTGAATGTTTTTCTAAAATATATGATCCAGGAATATTTTGGGGGAATTTCTATGGCCTGTGTTATACAGAAAGTCAGACTAGATGATAACAATGGTCCCTTCTAGCCTTTGAATCTATGAACTGTAGCTGATGGCAAAAGTTGACCCAGTACATTTTAATCTCTAATGTATAAACTTAAATATCAATACTTTTATATTCTTGTTTTCAGGCTCAGACTTGCAAATTTATTTCCTGATTTTTCAGGTGTGTTCGATACCTTGCAATAATGTGCCCATCAGCAGGAATGTCTGTAACATTTAAAATGTGAATTCCTGTAATGCTTTCCATGGAATATTCCTAGCATCAAACTGATTCCTGATAATGCTAAGGTATTGACATTTTGTTGTGTGGAAAGTTTCTCCAAAGAATGATACTGAAATAATTACTTTAATGTATTAGAGTTTTTCCACATTTTGTGGATTGCAAAAGGAACAATCTTAGTACAAGTAGCGCCACTTCCAAAGAGCTGGCCAAGATTCACCTTGCACACAGCTGAGTGAGGGCTATTTTGATTTTATCCTTTATGGCACTGGAAAAAGTTGAATTCTAAGAATGACATTACTAATACTTGAGTAGTGCTGATAGATCAACAACAGTGTCAATTCTAGAAACTCCTGAGCCAATTAATCTATGTCAGACTCCATTAACTTCAGTGGAATTATACCAGTTGCAGATTTAGCCAGTGTATTTTAAGAAGTGCTATTTCATGGAGTGACTTTAAATGAATATATTTCAGGAAGTTTAGGTATTAGTTTAGATATCCACAGGGAGTCATGTGGCCTTGTATTTTAATTCCCTATTTAAAATATGGGAGTGTATACATTTAGGGTATTGAATTTGTAATGTTTACAAATTTTTGAAGACTCTGACTGGCAAATATGAGTTTTCATGATATGAGTGTCTTATTTAAATCACACAAACTAATCCTGCAAGTTGCCCTGCATGGGTGGTCTATTGTGCACACACACGGAGCCCAAAGAAGCAAGGGTTCACTCGCACAGAGCAGCTTGCAGGATTAAAGCCTCAGTCACATTCTCTTCTTTCGCACCACTAGGAGGATTGACAAATATAGTTGAAAAACCAATCTTTAAGAATGAAGAAATACATTAATTTTGAAGAGTAGGTTCTCTCTGTTATCATCTACACTTAAACACAAGGTTTTCTACCTTATACTAAAATATTGTTTGATTTTAAAAGTCAGAAAAAACAATGTTACTTTAACAAGTTATGCTATAGTCTAGGTGAAGATGGTGGTTGCTGAATTCAAGTAGAAATGGACATCTATACATCCGCTACTCGGTTTTATTGGCAGATAATGTAGCATTATCCACAAGACATTGTGATCAATCCCCACAGTTGTGCCGTTAGAAGGCTACGTTGCAGGGAATTAAATTGCAAAACCCAGCCAGCTACGTTCTCAGTGCTGTAGTGACGTAACTGTATTCTCAAGTTAGCACTTCCTGGAAAAAATATGAAATGCCTCCGGGAATTTACTGTTTCCCCTATGTTTAAAGGAATTAGAGTTTGCAAGGGTACCAGTGATACACCTAAATTGGAGTACACAGTAATTAGAAAACTACATGAGGTATAGTTTAAAATGGTATTGGGTACCAATCTAATATGCTGTGTAGTTGTGTTACTGATTTGATAATCCCTTTAAGAAATGTTACTTTTAATCAGGAACTGGTGATTTGGGAGATTTTAGATGATATGAGAGTTTCTAGAAGTTACAAGTTACAGAGCTCAAGCCTAAATCTGTTAATCTTAGGGAAAGAATTTTCTATAACTAATCTGTGTCAAACTGGATTTCACAGGCCCTATATTTGGTTTGCTACTGTACAGAGACAGCATTTCATTGCACCACGTAAGGAATGGGGTACGTGTAGCACAGAACTCAGGACAGTTAAGCAATCCTTAAAGTGCAGCGGAGTAGAGGTTCAGTAGGCAGCTTTCCATGATGTATATTCCCAACTTCAAGAGACAGGGCATTTTAACTGTCTTTATGAACCCTCATATGGAATTCCTAGTGTGGTCAGTGGGAGTTCTGTGCAAAGAATATGGAGCTGTGTTTACACTATTTCCCTGAGACTTGCTTAAAAAAATGTAACTGCTTCTTCTTCCAACATAAGGTGTTATTTCAGGCTGCCTGGTGTGGTCTGTGGTTTAATTGTTTATTGAGCTCCCTAACAGAAATGGCTGACAGACAGTAGGCAAGTACCAAATGTACTTCAGAAGATGGAATACTGAAGGTTATTAATGGATGCACCTAGAGATCAATTTTCTTACATAACTGTTGATCATTGATACCGCTGATGTCATTTTCATGTCTAAGACATACAACCACCAATGGAATTTTATTGTATACCTACAACTCTTAGTTACTATCTTTAAATTTTAAAATGATGCACAGTTATAAAGGAATATATATATCACAAATAACCTCTCTTGTGTTGGTAGTGAGATATACATATATACGCACACACACATATATACATACACACACACACACACACACACAAATACTTTCAAAATTACTGATTTACACAATATAAATATTTATCTTTAGGTGATGTAAACTTGTGAGTTTCATGAATTGCAGGGGAAAATAAGATACAACGTAGTACCCTCTCATTCTAGTAATTTTCAGCTAGAAGATATTCCACTATTCACTATTCCACAGAAATTCACTGATGAAAGAGTCTTCTTACGCTAAGAAAATTAAATGTATAAATGGAAACAAAAAAGAGACTGTATTTGCATGTCACTTCTATCTGTATTCTATTACCTTTTAATTAGAATTTTCTTTATTTCTCTTTTTGCTTATTTCTTGCCTTTTTCTTTGAATAGGTTGATAACTACCATAAATCCATGTGTATTTAGGGATGGAAAATAATTATCACAGTTAATGTGTATATGCTTTGATATGTTCCTAGTGGAAGCTAAATGTTTGTTTAAGTGTGTATTTATGTCATTACAATTTATTGTATTAGTATTTAATGGAAAATAAAGACTATTTAAATTATAGAAATAACAAAAGTCCTTGGACTGTTTTGGACGTTACTGAGAACAGCATCATGAACAATCAGAAATATCCATTTTTATCTAGAATTCTAAAGCCAACACATGATAGAAAATTAGTCCATTGATGAAAGTCAAGAAGACTTTTATTCCTGCATTTCAAGGAAAGACTTTCCTTAGTAGCAACAGGTTTCAGAGTAGCAGCCATGTTAGTCTGTATTCGCAAAAAGAAAAGGAGTACTTGTGGCACCTTAGAGACTAACAAATTTATTAGAGCATAAGCTTTCGTGAGCTACAGCTCACTTCATCGGATGCATTACACCAAATGCATCCGATGAAGTGAGCTGTAGCTCACGAAAGCTTATGCTCTAATAAATTTGTTAGTCTCTAAGGTGCCACAAGTACAACAAATTTATTAGAGCATAAGCTTTCGTGAGCTACAGCTCACTTCATCGGATGCATTTGGTGGAAAAAACACCAAATGCATCCGATGAAGTGAGCTGTAGCTCACGAAAGCTTATGCTCTAATAAATTTGTTAGTCTCTAAGGTGCCACAAGTACTCCTTTTCTTAGTAGCAACGAACATTACACTTGTTTAATACATTCCCACACTAGTAAAATTTCCCTGAAAACCCAAAATATCACCTAGTATATGAGAAATACTGAGAACACTAAGATACACAATCCTGACAAACCTTATCTGCTATATCCACACCCATTCCTGACATGTCCCTTGTAGACACTATATTGTGTACAGTTAGGAATTCTTGATTTTTGAATCAGAAGACACAGGAAGAGTCAGGTTTCTACCAATACCTGGTAAAACCTGAAACCTAATACAGGAATCCAAAAGGAGAGATGGTCATGGTCCAGTTCCCCAAATCATATATATAAACAAATAAAGTCATAGTCTAGTGAAAAATGAAATGACTAAGTAGGCTGTAGCTGTCATCAACACAGTCTTAAACCTTTGCCATTTTTCTGTGGCAAGGAGACCCGTGCAAACAACACCAACTATTCCTCACCCTCCCTTCTTGGCCACTTGCAGAAGAAAAAAGGTAATAATAATTAACGGAGCAAATCCAAAATAAATAGACTTTTTAATTCACTCAGTTGTTAATCAGTCTGATCTACCACTTATCTCCCGTTTCTAGTGAGTATCTATGCACAGCGCACATGCTTGCATTTAAAGTGACATCTCCAAAGCGTATGAAGGGCAAGCAGGACTTACCTACTTGGTGCAGCAAAGTATACCAGAAGAGTATGATTTGTAAAGCATTCTAACATGTTGCATGCTAACTGCCCTGTGTAGACCCTGCTTCCATCCTCTGTCGACTTCACATTAATGTAGTCCTTATGTTAACAAAAACTAGGTACTTTTAAAATGCACCAGCAGAGTCTACATGGGGCATTTAGAGTTCAACACATTACAGCACTTTACAAATCACTCTCCTCTGGTGTGTTGTGCTAGCACCCTGTAGACAAGCACTCAGTCAAGCCTGAACTTCTTTGTTCTTTGCCCACTGTAAGACTACCAGTATCTCAGAAGGATGTTAACAGCAGAAACTAAAGCTAGACATTCTTAAATAAGTTGTCCCAAATAAATTTACATCCAAGAGTTTTAGAAGAGCTGGGTGAGGAGCTTGCTGGACTGTTAATGCTGATTTTTAATAAGTCGCTAGAACTCCAGGAAGTTCTAGAAGACTGGAAGAATGCTAATATTGTGCCAATATTGAAAAAAGGGTAAATGGGATGATCCAGGTAATTTAAGCCTTGTCAGTCTGACATCAATCCCGGGCAAGGAATGGAGTGGCTGATATGGTTAATAAATTAATAAAAAATTAAAGGCAGAAAATATAATTAATGCCAATCAACATGGGTTTATGGAAAACAGATCCTGTCAAACTAACTTCATATCTTTTTCTGATGAGATTACAAGTTTGGTTGATAAAAATAATAGTGTTGCTGTAATAGACTTCTGTAAGGTATTTGGCTTGGTATAGCAAAACATTTTGATTAAAACACTAGAATGATATAAAATTAACATAGCACACATGAAATGGATTAAAAGCTGGTTAGCTGATAAGTCTCAAAATATAATTGTAAAGAGAAAATCAAAAAGCAGGTGTGTTGCTGGAGTCTTGCTGGGATCAGTTCTTGGCCCCACATTCTTGAACATTTTTATTAATAACCTGGAAGAAAATAAAATCAGTGATAAACTTTGCCAATTACACAAAAAAATGGGACAGTGGTAAATAATGAAGAGAATAGGTCATTGACACAGAGTGATCTGTATTGTTTGGAAAACTAGGTGTAACCAAACAATATTCATTTTAATATAGCTAAATGTAAAGGTATACATCTAGGAACAAAGACTGCATGCCATACTAACAGAATAGGGGACTCTATCCTGGGAAGCAATGAAAAAAGTATGGGAGTTGTGATAAAAAACAGGAAATTTCAAGTAGCAATAGAGAGATTAATTTTACCTCTATATTTAGCACTGGCGCAACCAATGCTAAAATACTGTACCAATTTCTAGTGTTCACATTTCAAGAAGGATGTTGATAAATTACAGAGCATTCAGAGAAGAACCAGGAGAAAGATTAAAGGATTATAAAATTGCCTTATTGTGATTGAACTCCTGGAGTTCAATCTATTTATTTTAACAAAGAGAACATTAAGGAGTGACTTGATTACAGTATCACTACCTACTTGGGGAACAAATATTTGATAATGTGCTCTTCAGTCTAGCAGAGAAAGAGCTGACACGATCCAATGGCTAGAAATTGAAGCTAGACAAATTCAGAATGGAAATAAGGAGTAAGTTTTTAATAAGGGTAATTAACCTTCGGAACAACTTACCAAGGGTCATGGTGGATTCTCCATCACTGGCAATTTTTAAATCAAGATTGGATGGTTTTCTCAAAGTTATACTCTAGGAATTTTGGGGGGAAGTTTTATGGCACATGTTATATAGGAGGTCAGACTAGATGACCATAATGGTCCATTCCGGCCTTGGAATCTATGAAGCTACCAACCTCTGGTGACCAGGAGACATCACTGTGATGCTGTTTAACAGTCTGACCCGAGATTGATACTTTCAGTTGTAAACCATACCAGACAGCATGACAATCACTATAGAAGTGTGATAGTGATTTATGTTACTGTTGATTCTAGAGTCACTAAACATGTTTTTCTGATCAAGAATCACTGACCTATAAATGTTGAGGTCTTGGGAAGTTCAGTTTAATAAATATGAGCGACTATACACAACCTGACTCTTTATTAAGGGGAGGTCTCTTCATTTCTAATCCTGCTTGATTCAGATCACTGGTATTATGGGCATGTGAGTGTTTTACTTATATTTCATTTATCCAAACTGTTCACAAACACTGGAATGCGCGAGGAGGTGGTGGAATCTAGGGAGGTGGTGGAATCTCCTTCCTTAGAAGTTTTTAAGATCAGGCTTGACAAAGCCCTGGCTGGGATGATTTAGTTGGGGATTGGTCCTGCTTTGAGCAGGGGGATGGACTAGATGACCTCCTGAGGTCCCTTCCAACCCTGATATTCTATGATTCTACAAGCCAGCCCTTTACAGAGGCTGTGGGAATTTTCCTGAAATGAGCTGTATTAACTAGGATTGATTGTGCTATACACGAATATTCTTATATTTGTATTTTGAGAAAAACAAAACTAAAGAAATTCATTCCTGGTGGTGTAACACCATTGACTTCTCCGAGTTACACCAGAGGTGATTTAACCCAACACATGCAGTACATGATACTATTTTTTCTCCAAGGACAAAGAAATAAAGTGCCATGAAGGTTAAAATATGTTGCTGTCTCACAAACACCTTTCCAAACCTTTTTAATTCTCATAAACCTCTCTTCAATTAAGCTTCCATCTGTGTTATTTAAATGCAGTATATTAGTTTAATTTAGGAATTAGGAGTTCCGGACCCTACTCACACTTCCTGTTTGTAGGCCTGGTTAGGTAGGACACCATGTTAACAAGTTGAGTGCAGAAGACAAGAGCACAGACAAGAAACAACAGCTATTGACAGGCAAGGTCCCAATTAAGAGAGAAGAAAAGGAGTACTTGTGGCACCTTAGAGACTAACAAATTTATTAGAGCATAAGCTTTCGTGAGCTACAGCTCACTTCATCGGATGCATCCGATGAAGTGAGCTGTAGCTCACGAAAGCTTATGCTCTAATAAATTTGTTAGTCTCTAAGGTGCCACAAGTACTTCTTTTCTTTTTGCGAATACAGACTAACACGGCTGCTACTCTGAAACCTGTAATTAAGAGAGAGCAAATGCAGAAAAGCACACTCACCCCCAATCCTCTGCTGGATGGAGGATCAGTTATTGTCTATGATCTGCCTGTTGCGAAAGGTGCTAGGAAACTCTTTCTGGGAGAGACTTTTCTTATACATGTAAGCAGCTCTAAACATATTGCAGGTATTGTCATGCGACAGACAATAATAGGAGGGAGCAAGTTGCTTCTACCACAGTACCTCCTCATCAGTTCAGAGAGTGGCATGAAAAGTTATATTCCCATAACACAATCACACACACACTGGTGTTTGTATTGGTTCTTCAATTTTCTTTTTAAGTTGACAGTATTTGTTTATGATGTAAAAGTGATCAGGTAAATGCAAAAACAAAGGAGAAACCCACCGTGGCGCATAGTGTCCACACAACTCCCTCTGCACCACTTCCAGGAGTTCTCAAACAGGGTCATGACACCTCAGGGGGTCATGAGGTTATTATGTGGAGGTCACAAAATGTCAGTCTCCATCCCCAAACCCCACTTCACCTCCAGCATTTATAATGGTGTTAAATATGAAAAAAGAGTGTTTTTAATTTATAAGGGGGAGGGGTCATACTCAGAGGCTTGTTGTGTGAAAGGGGAAATACAAAAGTTTGAGAACCACTGATTAAGCCCTGCTGCCATAGGTGCTGACTCCGTGGGTGCTCCAGGGTTGGAGCACCCACGGGCTGAGCACTCACCAGCAGCTCCCCGCCATCAGAACCTCTCCCCCCACCCCAGCACCTCCTGCTTGCCTGAGGGCCCCACCAATCAGCTCCTTCCCCTCCCTCTCCTCTAGGGTGACCAAGTGCCCAGTTTTGGACTGGAACACCCCATCAAAAGGTATCCTAGCGGGTCCGGTGACTGTCCGGTTCGCAGTGCCGCAGTGGGGCTGGCAGGCTCCCTGCTAGCAGTGGCACCATGCAGATCCCAGGTTGGGAAGCAGCCAGCTTGTCTGGCATCAGGCTCCTAGCCTTAGGAGCTGCCGGGGGGTCCCTGTGCTGCCCCCCCCCACAGGCACAGCTCCCATTGGCTGAGTCAGGGCAGGGGAGGAACTAGTGTGAGCGCCATTTGCAAGCGCTCAGCAGGTGGCTATTGAGGGGTCGCATGGCGCGCACCTCTCCTGCTGCCTGCTGCCCAGCCCTCTTCTCCTCACGCTTCTCGTGTGGCTGCTGAGCTTGAGCTGTGGCGCATGCCCTGCGGTGAACCGTGGTCTGTTGCCCCATTGCCAGCACCCTGGAGTTCGAGGTATGTGTATCCCTATCTCCGAGTGCTAGGAATAAGGCTGCACCCCCATCCCCCTCACTGTATCCCTTCCCATCCCACCGACTCCCATCCCTCTGTCATTGCATCCCTCCTCCTTCCACCCACTGCATCCTTGCCCTGTCCCATTCCATCCCGCCCCCTACACCTACCCATCCCAGCCCTGTACCACTTATAGCACTTTCCCACCCATCCTCTCCCCGTCCCAGAGCTGCCACCCCCACCCCATTCATCTCTGGAAGTAGAAAGTTGGCAACCCTACTCCCCACACCTCCCACCCACCATAATCAGCTGTTTTGCAGTGTGCGGCAGGCTCTGGGGAGGAAGAGAGGAGGATACGGCGCACTCAGGGGAGGGGGGCAGAATGGAGCAGGAAGAGGGAGGATAGGTGTGGGGCCTTGGAGGAGGGGTTGGAGTTGGGGATTGGATCTGGGGCAGAGACGGGAATCGAGCACCCACCAGCACTTTGGAAAGTCAGTGCCTGTGCCTGCTGCAAAGCTGCACCAAGAAGGGGATCAGATCAACTGCACATGGAAGTTTCTGCGCCCCATCCCTGCCTCAGAAAGGAGTTGCACACCAGTCCAAACAGGCTGGCAAGTAGCAGAGGTTTGGGGACAGGATAGTAGGTAATCATGAAATCTGTTTTTACCCTGATCCAGTGACCTTAACACCCACCATTGGGGGCATCAATGGCTCTTATTCCAGCCTATTGGCTGCAAGACTAGGTGTGGAAGACATGTTGTAGCCCCATGGCCTACCTACACATTGGTGTATGAATTCTATCCCACTGAAGCTCATAGTTTGTGCCCAGAGGTGAAATGCATAAAAAAAAAAGAATAAAGCCCCAGTGCAATTATCAGGGCAATACACCAGGTTCCCCTGAGTGTACAAATTGAGTGCACAATGTCGAGAGCGATTAAAGAGGTAACAAAATGATAATAGGGAATAATAATACCCCCATTACAGACCTTTCAAGATCCAGGGGTCCTGCACATGACTATCAACAGTGCACTGAATGCCCCAACAACAACTGTGTGTGTGAAACCAGACAATCACTATGCTCTTGAATGAACTCATTTGGAAAAATGATAAAAAACAAAAATACCAAATCACTCCTGGGCAAACACCTTTCACAAAACCATCACTCCATATCAGACATCTTGGTCCTCATCTTCTAAGGAAACCTGCATAACACCTTCAAAAGATGTGTCGGGGGCTTACATTCATAACTTTGTTAGACACTAAAAAACCATGGACTTAAGACAGACATTGAATTTATGGCTCATTGCAACTATCTGCAACCACTAACTCTCCTTTGTCCTATGACTGCAGAGTTGTTAACTGCCCACTTCATCTTGAGACCTCACCGGGAATAGTGTGTGCAGTTCTGGTCTCCCATGTTTAAAAAGGATGAATTCAAACTGGAACAGGTACAGAGAAGGGCTACTAGGATGATCCGAGGAATGGAAAACTTGTCTTATGAAAGGAGACTCAAGGAGCTTGGCTTGTTTAGAACTAACTAAAAGAAGGTTGAGGGGAGATATGATTGCTCTCTATAAATAAATCAGAGGGATAAATACCGGAGTGGGAGAGGAATTATTTAAGCTCAGTACCAATGTGGATACAAGAACAAATGGGTATAAACTGGCCACCAGGAAGTTTAGACTTGCAATTAGACAAAGGTTTGTAACCATCAGAGGAGTGAAGTTTTGGAATAGCCTTCCAAGGGAAGCAGTGGGGGCAAAAAATTTATCTGGCTTTAAGATTCTACTCGATAAGTTTCTGGAGGAGATGGTATGATGGGATAATGTGATTTTGGTAATTAATTGATTTTTAAATATTCAGGGTCAATAGGCCTAATCCCCTGAGATGGGATATTAGATGGGTGGGATCTGAGTTACCCAGGAAAGAATTTTCTGTAGTATCTGGCTGGTGAATCTTGCCCATATGTTCAGGATTTAGCTGATCGCCATATTTGGGGACGGAAAGGAATTTTCCTCCAGGGCAGATTGGAAGAGGCCCTGGAAGTTTTTCGCCTTCCTCTGTAGCATGGGGCACGGGTCACTTGAGGGGAATCTATGAACAGTTCCTCCATAACAGCCTAGAAAACTTAGTACATTTTAAATATGGTCTAACTTTAACAACCCTAATTTTACCATTGCTTAATAATTAGTTACCATCTACATATTATTAATATGAAATACTATATAGGAATTACTACATTTTATGGACTTTTAAAAAAATCAGGCTATCAGTTGGATATCATATCATTCCTTCAAGATTCTCTGCTCCTTGAAGTCTTTAAACCATGATTTGAGGACTTCAATAGCTCAGACATAGGTGAGGTTTTCCGTAGGAGTGGGTGGGTGAGATTCTGTGGCCTGCGTTGTGCAGGAGGTCGGACTAGATGATCAGAATGGTCCCTTCTGACCTTAGTATCTATGAATCTTGAATCTTCTCTGGCAATATGTATTAATTCCTATGCTTAACGATCTGTTCCACCTTGTAACACTGAATACCTTTCCCAGATTTCAAGAAGAGCTCTGTATAAGCTTGAAAGCTTGCTTGCCTTTCATCAGCAGAAGGTGGTCCAATACAAGATATTACCTCACCTACCTTCTCTCTCTGATAATGGGGGACTCAGCTACCCAGCTAGAGATTGGAAATGGCAAGTGAGATAAAGTTTAGAGAAAATTCTCAACACTTTAAATTATTCCCTCTTGGAACAACTAGTTCTGGAGCACATAGAGGAAAGATTATTCTCAACTTAGTCTTAAGTATGACGTAAGAACTAATTCAAGAAGTAACTGAGTCACTAAGTAATAGTAACCACAATATAATTAAATACAGCATCCCTAGCGAGAAGTGAGGTACCAAAGAGTGGTAGTGATGCTCAACTAAAAAGGGAAAATTGAATAAAATTAAAAGGCTAATAAAAAGATCCCCTGTAGGCAAAAAGTAAAGTAAAATCCTTAGATGCAGCAGACACTACTTAAACAATAGAGTCTTAGAAGACATATCTGCCACTGAGCAAAAAGGGAGCCAGAAAGGCAAGGAGTGAACCAATATGGCTAAATGGCAAGGTTTTAAAAGCTATTCAAGCAAAATAGAAATCCTTCAAAAATTGGAAATCTAACCATAGTGAAGGCAATAAACAGGAGCATAAATTACAGCAGCCAATGTGCAAGAGGGAACTTGCATAGCTTGAAATGAAGAATAGCTAAAGGTATAAAAATAAACAATAAATTCAAGTATATCAGAAGTGGGAAGCCCACAAGAGAACTCATGGGTCCACTGGAACACCAGGGGGTAAAGGAAGCAATTAAGGAAGATAAAGACATTGCTGAGAAGCTAAATGATTTTTTGCATTAGTCTTCACTGCCAAGGATGAGGGAATTACCTATGCCAGATCTGCTCTTCTCTAGGAAAAATGATGAGGCACTAACAGAAAAAGAGGTTCTAGCACAAATTGATAATTTAAAAGCAGTAAGTCACCATACCCAAATGGCACATCCAAGAGTTCTGAAGAAGCTTAAGAATGAAGCAACTCAGCTGCTAACAAAAATTATGCAATTTCTCATTAAAAACAGCTTATGTACCAGAGGATTAATAATTCTACCTATATTTCAAAAGGGTTCACGGGGTGATCTGGGAATTACAGACCAGTAAAGCTTACAATTATGGCTGAGATTATAATTAAAAATAAAATAAAACCTATGGGAAATGACATGATAGAGTCCAGCCAACACAGTTTCTGCAAAGATAAATAACATCTCACTAAACTCTTAGAATTCTTGAATGTGCCAATAAAGTAGTGGATAAAGGAAAATAAATTGGCAAAATACAGTTTGACTTTCAAAAGGTCTTTTACAAGATGCTACTAAGGAAACTAAGTCACAAGGTGAGATGCAAATTATTGTCCTGAACCAAAAACTAAAACAGGAAACAAAGTATGGGAAAAAGAAAAGGAGTACTTGTGGCACCTTAGAGACTAAAATTTATTTGAGCATAAGTTTTCGTGAGCTACAGCTCATTTCATCGGATGCATAACGAAAGCTTATGCTCAAATAAATTTGTTAGTCTCTAAGGTGCCACAAGTACTCCTTTTCTTTTTGCGAATACAGACTAACACGGCTGCTACTCTGAAAAGTATGGGAATAAACTGTCAATTTTCATGATGGTAAAAGGTGAACAACAGGGTGCATCATGGTTCTGTGTTAAGTCCAGTGTTTAATATATTTATTAATGATCTGGAATGGGGACAGAGTAGTTAGATGGCAAAGTTTCCAAAGGACACCAAAATAATTTAGGTTAGTCAAAATCAAAGCTCTTCAGAGGGAATGCCCATTCATCTAACTTGGTTCAAACATGATGGGAAATGAAATTCAATATTCATAAATGCAAAGTAATCTACATTGGAAGAAAAATATTAACTATTCATACATTTTATAGAGTTCTAACTTAGCTCTACTAACTCAAGAAAGTCACATGAGCATCACTGTGGCCAGTTTGACAAAGACCTAAGCATAACATGTAGCTATAATAAAAAAAGCAAACAGAATATTAGAATACATAAGGAATGGCATAGAGAAAAATACAGCTAATATTATAATGCCTTTTATATAAATCATTGGTGTGGCCTCATCTGCAACTATATGCAGTACTGATTACCCCATCTCAATAGAAATATTGCAGAATTAGAGGGGGTTCAGAGAAGGGTGACTAAAGTGATTACGTGGATGGGAAAACTCTTATATGAAGAGAGATTGAAAAAACTGGGATTGTTTGCCTTAGAAAAGAGATTAGCAGGGGACAAAGAAAATAAAATAATAATGCAGAGAAGTGAGATCCAGAACTTCTGTTCTCCCCATCTTGTAACACCAGAGCAAGGGAACATTCAATGAAGTAGAAAGTGGCAAATTCAAAACTGATAAAAAATATTTTGTCACACAATGTGTTATTGAACTGTGGAACACTGCCAATGGAAGTTGTTCAGACCAAAAAACTTAACAGGATTCAAAGTGAGATTGGACATTTATATCAATATCAAGAATATCCAGCGTTACCATAATTAATGCTAACAAATTTTGGAAGAGATTTTAAACCTCATTCTTCAAATCTTAAACTTATTTCTAACTACTAGGGATTAGAAGGTTTCTTGCACCTTCCTCTAAAGCACCTTATATAGGCCATTGTTGAAAATGAGATACAGACTAGATGGACCATAGATCTGATTTTCACATTTCTACATTCAGTCCTGGAGAGACTATTTTTCCAAACTTGGCTCAAGTTGCTACTGTTACTCTCACTGGAATGCATCCGATGAAGTGAGCTGTAGCTCATGAAAGCTTATGCTCAAATAAATTTGTTAGTCTCTAAGGTGCCACAAGTCCTCCTTTTCTTTTTGCGAATACAGACTAACACGGCTGCTACTCTGAAACCTGTAAAATAAAATGTACATATGTACTCTATTTCTGTCTGGCTTTATAAAATATGCATCCATCACACAAGCCTCCAGGAGTATATTCAACCTGAAAAATATAAATGCTGGTGGAATCTGGAAAATGCTGGGAATATATGTTTTGGAGGTGTCAATAATTAGAACATTTTGACAAACTTTTCACAAATGCTTGAAAATATAACTACACAAGAACTTCAGCTGGATCCAGTTACGCTAGTCTTGATAGACATGGCATCCCATGGGAGCAACTGAATTAGATCTCTTTGTGTACCAGTTGCTAAGAGAGTTATTCTTAGATGCTGGAAAGACATGAATGGCTCATCTGTAAAGCAATTTATTGTCAACGTTGTAACAACACCATCCTGTGAAGGAGTCATTTCTGAAACACAAGACAGCTTGATCATTTTGTGAAAACATGAACAAATTTCTAAGAATTGTGAAATTCAAACTCCACCCCCAAACACTCCATGAGAAAAACCATCAGTTAATAATAATTCAGGCTATAATTTAGTCACGGGTATTTTTAGTAAAGTCATGGACAGATTGTGGGCAATAAACAAAAATCCCCTGACCTGTCCATGACTTGTACTATAAATACCCCTGACTAAATCTTAGGTGCTCTGGGGGCTCCAGGGTGCTGCAGATGCTCGGGGGGGGGGGAGGGGAGGGCAGGGGTGAGCTCCAGTGCGTCTCTGCTGCTGTTCTGGGGTGAGGCCTGCCGGGGATCTGCTGCTGCTGCTCCGGGGCGGGGAAAGGGCTGGCTCAGGGACCCACAGCTGCGCTCCAGGACGGCTGCTCCAAGGCAGCGCCCAGGAATACTGCTTCTTTGGCGGCCCCCGGGGCCAGCTGCCTGGGGCTGCCTGAGCAGTGGCTGGTGCAGCTGGTCCTGGGGTCACCCCAGCTGCTCAGGCGGCCCTGGGGTCAGCCGCATTGGCCGCTAGAGAAGTCACGGATTATCCCGGAAAGTCACATAATCCGTGACTTCCATGACCTCCGTGAAAGACTCACAGCCTTAATAATAAAAGAAGAAGAAGAAGAAGAAGAAATGGAAGGTATCATAGAATGCCATGGTGTGCACAAATAAAAGGAGAAAATAAGACAAAGATAAAAAAGAGTTACATACAATAGTTTAGGGCAGTGGTTCTCAACCTTTCCAGACTACTGTACCCCTTTCAGAAGTCTGATTTGTCTTGTTACTCCCAAGTTCACCTCCCTTAAAAGCTACTCGTATCAGACAAAAATACAAAAGTGTAACAGCACACTATTACTGAAAAATTGCTTACATTTTCTTTACCATATAATTATAAAATAAATCAATTGGAATATAAATATTGTACTTACATTTCAGTGTATAGTATATAGAACAGTATAAACAAGTCATTGTCTGTATATAATTTTAGTTTGTACTGACTTTGCTAGTGCTTTTTATGTAGCCTGCTGTAAAACTAGGCAAATACCTAGATGAGCCGATGTACCCCCTGGAAGACCTCTGTGTACCCACAGAGGTACATGTACCCCTTGATGAGAACCACTGGTTTAGTGTAACTTATTCTGTTTGTTACACAGTGCACATATATACAAATAAATATATTACATTACTGAGGGGAGCCTTTAAAGAATATATATTTGAAGATATCATTAGCTATAAATCTTGTAAACATCAGTACATAAAATTCAAAAATATTCCCCTCCTACCCCCCAACCCCATTCTAAAAGAGTACACACTGGCTCTAGTTCAATCTTTAACCCGTTCCTGGAGTTTATTTTAAATAAAAGCAAACTAGGCTCTCTCCTGAGCTTAGCTGTTCCTAAAGTTTTCCCTTTACACGACTTCTGTAGAGGTCCTTGCTTCTAGCTTCCTCTGCCCCAGACAGACTATTCTGAATTGGAACTAATAAATCATACCTAGTTTAGCTGTAAGGATGAATCAGCAGAAGAGTTCTTCATGTCGATGCAGGGTCCTAGAACCTGACATGTTGTTACAGTGTTATTTGCCGTGTTGTTGTAGCCATGTTGGTCCCAGGATATTAGAAATACAAGGTGGGCAAGTTATTGGAGTTGATCAAATATAAGATATTACCTCATCCTCCTTGTCTCTCACACAGTAAGATAACTATACTGTATTCTTTAACCAAACATAATGAGAATGCTTGTTCCAGAGTTATAAGCTGATATTGCAGAGTTTTTGTGCTATGATTTTGAGAACAGTGGCACTGTTAAAGGAACTAAGAAAAACCAAAAAGCTATATGTTGCTGCTTCATAAAATAAATAACCATTTCTGTGGTAAGCTATCATTAACATGCCAAGGAGAAATATAATCAGAAAAATAACACAGGAGACCACAAAGATACTTTGCAGATTCAGCCATAAGTTGTAATTAATATGTTACAACACCATCACCATATCATGTAACTATATTCTTATGATATACTTTTATATAACAAGAACTGTTATTTTATTTTAAGCCCATAGATGCTGGTATTGCTGAAAACATGCAAAAATAAACCAGTTAAGCAAAAAGTTAAGCAAGACCGAAGGTCTGAGAAAATACTTGCCTCCTTCCCTGGGACTGTACACAAACAGGGGAGCATGTAGGGCATAGGAGGCTCAGGACTGGCCTTGTGAGAAATGTTCGTACAGTCACTACGTGTGAACAGGCAATGATAATTTCCATGAAGTGCAACCAAATGTTGTAGGCAGAAGGAAGAATGAGAGGGCAAACACAGCATTTTACTGATAGGCAACATTTTCTTTGTCTACAGCTCAAAAACATCCTGCAAAATCAACACAATTCTATTAGAGAAAGCAGTGAGGCATGAAGCTAGTAAGATGAGGGGCAGGGGGAGGGTGGATAGATAAAAGGATAGAATGATCAAGCCAGGGGCAAAACCAAGCAGATGTAAATCTGCTGTTTCCCTGATATCACTGTTTATCATATGACCAATATTGTCTCATTGTTTCCTTGTATTCCCCTGTTTGTTTGTATCCATTTGTAGTCTCGTCTGATCTTTGTAAGCTCTTTGGGGCAGAAACTCTTTTTGTTCTGTGTTTGCAGAGCACCTAGCACAATGGGGTTCTAATCCATGACAGGGGCCCCTAGGCTCTACAGAAATACAAATAGCAATCCCTGATATAATCCCCAAGATCCAAGGTGTATAGCTGGAGATAAACATACATAATGCAGTTGGCTCAGATACAGTGGAACAGTTCTTATGGAAAACAAAGAAAAAGGTGTGAGGTGTAAAGCATGGCAGGCAGGAGGAATAAGACAAAGCACACAGAAGGTCCATAGCACATGACTAAACCCACACACATAGCTGTCACTTCATCAAAAGCACATAACATGGGGCAGTAGACTACAACTCAACCCAAAAGTCATTTGATTAGTACAATGCAACCTCATTATGTTAGATACCAGTACATATGGTGGTGAGATAACACACTCACTGGACACCTTGTGCTGCCACGTAGCTTCACAGAAGCATTTGGTCAATAAGAGTAACACATGCACAATGAGGTCATCAGCAGCAGTATACCACGTTACAAGCAGGCTAAGATTAAATCCTCAGTCATTAGTCAGATAGGTTACACCATAATTGGGCCCATAACAACAATTAATAATGTGCAAAGGGTTAATCAATTCAATGATTGAATCATTATCTGTGGCTTAGAAGTATATACTAACCTAGTTGCTACAATTATTCGGTGGTGGTGATGGAACAGTTGCTGGTGGTTGTTAGTCATCCTGGTTCTTCGCTGCAACCTTCTGTATGTCCCCCAACAATATGGCATTGCACAGCCACAATTTGCAGCATACAGGCACTTGCACATGGACTGCATTTTGTTCAAAGCACAACTAAAATGCAAGCACATTTGAGGATGCCAATAGTTCACTGAACAACATTCCAGATCTTGCAAACCCTTCTGTGGGAGTGATCAAATTATCATCAGGGTCATCAGATTCAGCAAGAAGGGATATCTACAGCATCTTGAGCTGGGCAAAAGTAGCTCTTATTACATTTCTGAAAAGTTATAGCTGGCACTCACCCCGAGCATTTCTGCAGGTGATGCCTGCCATAGTCCTACCCTGACACATCACCTCTGAAGCCACTGATAGCAGCTAGCACTGCCATCACTACCGTCTTGTGCTCTAACACAGTTTTAATGGAAAATTTTCAACCAACCCTAGTGTTTATGTACATGCATGCATATCTATCTATCTCTCTCTCTCTCTCGTCTGGCATCCTGTTCTTCCCATTTGTTATTAATAAAGTTTATTCAAAAAACTGTGTGCGCTTTGCTGCAGCTTCTTTGGATGACAGTCTAAAGATGCATCAGTAAATGTACCCTTGCTCAAGGCGCTATCCAGATTTGAGGCGCCAAGGGTTGCATGAGACTTCTGGTGTCCATAGCACAGAATGCATTCTGAGATGTCATTAATGAACCAGGAAGCATTAGAATATTTCACAGAGGGAAAATAAGTTTTAAAAGTAACAAACTTTGTGCTCAATGCCCACCACAACCTTTTGGCACATATTTCTGAGCTTCACTCAATTGTCATCTCAGCTTTGCAGTACACTTTTAAAAACATTTTACTGAGCACCAGCATAGATTCACAGATTCTAAGGCCAGAAGGGACTATCATAATCATCTAGTCAGGCCGACTGTATAGAACGTCCCCAAAATAATTCCTGGAGCATATCTTTTAGAAAAACATCCATTCTTGGTCTAAAAATTGTCAGTGTTGGAGAATCCACCACAACCTTTGGTAAATTGTTCCAATGGTTAATTACTCTGATTATAAGATTTGACACTATATTTCCAGTCTGCAAATTTTTCTAGAAAAAGGGATATAAAACAAAATCATCTGATATTGATAGCATTTGGTCTTCTCCGTAAGGAGAAGAATGCTTGTATTTAACAATTACAATATTTTCACTTAAATATGGTAGAACACAGTAACCAGCAGCTGCTGCCTACTCTAGTTCCTTGAGCTGTCGTTGCAGTCCAGAATCCTGCCTCCCAAGATGGTGAGTCACCTTGGGTCACTGCGCCACACCCAACATTCTTACACAACAGCTGCTCCACAACAGCAATTATTTCACAGTAATAAACAGTAGGCATATCCTGTCATCAGAAATGAACGTATGTGCGGCTCACGAAAATCCTCTGTGATTTAACTAGTCTTAATTTACATTTTTTATTTGTTACTTCAGTGTCTATTCCTAGTTCCTGACAGCACATGGTGATAACTTTAAACATCTCAAGTATTCAGGACACAGTTCTCAACGTATTAGCCATTCACAAGTTGAGAATTCCTGCTTATGGATTCCGGATCAGAATCTGCAACTACATACTTTGCCACTTACATGATAAAATTTTGCAGAGTCATAATTATAAAGAAAGTCACAGATTTCTGTTAGTAGAAAAGATTATCTCCCACAAAGTTAAGGTTATGTTGAGATCCGCACTTTAAACAGGACTAAAATCCCTATGTTTATAAAAGGATAAATATTCACTAACTTTCACAAAGGAAACATTTTTAAATGATCCCTTTTTGAAACTGTGCCTGAACACTAGCACTGCTAACCCCCAGGTTCAAAAATCATAAGTCAGACCCAAAAAGTCATAAGAGGTTTTTTTAAAATCAAATTGTGATTTTGGTCTGTCTTTTGATTTTTGAACTCCCCCTGCCCATCCCCAATATGTGTTTTATATGGTAATTTTTGTCTCCCCTGCAGGAACTTCAACTACCACATTTTCCTCTCCCACTGCCCAGCAATTAATTCTAACCCCCACCCCCATAAGTTCAGTCTCCCCATCAATTCAACCACCAATCCCCAACAGTTCAGCACTCCCACTTCCCCATCAGTTCTGCTCCCTTACCCCACCATCCAGTCTACTACCCCACATCAATCGAGCCCCCTCAGCTCTCACATCAGTTCTCCCACTCCCAGCCTCACTTGTGCTCCTCCTAAAGCTCCTGGGGCTCTTCACCCCTTCTCCCAGTCTTCAGGAGGCTGTAGGAGGATCCTTGCTCCTTTGAGGCTGGGGAGGCATAAGCTCCAAGCGATCTTCACCCCCTGTCTCTTCCTTCCCAGACCTGGTATTGCAGGGAGAGAGGGGAGGAGCAGTGGCATCCATCCATTGCTCAAACAAGGAAAGGAAGGAGCAAAGCCCCCTGAATTGCTTGGCTCATTCTGCTCCCTCTTCTCCTCCTGTGAGGATGGAGTCACTCCTGAGGGGAAAGAGAGCTCTGCTTGTTCTTGTAGAGCTTAACAGTTGGCTGCTCTTCCCCAGTAGACAGGACATTGGGGGAAAGCAGCCAATCAGAGGGGTTTCCCCCAAGCAGAGCTGAAATTCACCATAAGACTGGAGTTTCTGGCCTCACAGCTTCAATCTGGTGGAAAGTCTACCAACTCTTGAAATTTTGTTGCAAGTCACAATATTAACACTGGCATGAGGTTTGGTCTTTCTCCAGCTAAAGAGCCACAAAAAATCACAAACTCCAAATCTCTCTCTCTCTCACTCACACACACTCCGATATCTCAGAGCGTGGCCATTTTCCCCATTTTTATATTAAACACAAATTATATGCACCTTATTTATCACACTCTATTTGATTGATTTAGATTTAAAGACTTCATAGATAGTGCACAGAATTCTGAGTTCTGTGTGTGCTCAGTGTGCAAGCATAATGAGATAGTTGCACTACGTTGGCTTTGTTGAGCTTTATTCCTTTCTCCCTATGTACCAGTCCTCTCTCATCAAGCACTTCCTGAAAATAGCATTCTCTATGTCCGTAGACATTACCCTACAGATAATCATATTATACTAGAATGCCTCCTTGTCACAGGTTCCACTCACCATTAGAGGCACTTCCTCCTGGCCACTCTGGGGAATCAGTTATTTCCAGATCTAGTGTCCCCTTTCTCTGATCACTGCACACCCAGTCATCTCTCTCACTCTCTGAGATTCAGGGTGTTCTGTCTTTGTGGCTGGGCCCTCTGGCCAGGTCATTATGGTCCTCCACTTCCTGGTTAACAAATTATTTCCTTACAAACAGTCTCAGGCAGCCTTCTCATTCACTGCCCTGATGGTGCACTTCCCCAGTAGCTGGTAGGGGAACTTGAGCTCACGCTCTACTCCAAGTTCCAGCTCAGGGACACTCTAATCAGCAGCCAAGGTCTGCACCATCCTAAAGCTTGCTGCCTTTTCTGAGCCTTTCCTACACCTTCCAGCTCCCTCCCCTCTGGGTTTGTCTGCCCAAACTCCTTCCTCCTAGTGAGGGACTGTGGACTAAATTTCATGGCCCCAAATACACCTGCTTTCCCCCCAGGGAGTGGCTGCAAACTATTTCCTCCAGCCTCCTTCTATTGCCAACTTCCTGGCTTTATACCAAGCCTACTTGTTCCTCCTCGGCTGGGCTCTCCTCTCAGCCTAAATATCCCCCATCTTGCAGCCTAATAGGTTAATTGGTCTCTCTGGCCTACATTGAGACCTTCAGGGCGAGTGTGGGGAATACGGTCCATCAGACTTGTCCTATTGGGTTATTATTTGTTGTAACATGGAGCCCTTGACATAAATGTAAAAGCACAATATTGAGAAGTTACACAATCAAAGAAAGCATCAACAGCATTTCTCCTTGCCTATGTCCCCAGCATATCCACAAAAGTCTACTTGAGCTCTGCCAAGAAAAACCAGCAGAACTGCTCAGAATCACCGGCTGCTTCTGTTTTCCAGTGCACAAGAAGCAGCTGCCCCTGCAGTGCAGTTCCATACTCCAAGTCTCTGACAACTTAGGATATGTCTACACCGCAAAAAAAAGGTGTGTTCTTAACTCAGTTTTGCTAACCTGTGTTAACTAACGCAGGTTAAAATAACAGTGAAGACATAGTAACTTGACTCTTCTTAACTCAGGTTAGATGCTCAAGTTCAAGCCTTTAGGGCAGGCTAGAGTCAAACTCAAGCTGCTAACCTGAGTTAGAAGCTGAGTTGCCATATCTTCACTGCTATTTTCACCTGAGTTAGCTAACACAGGTTAGCTAACCCAACTTAAGAAACACACCTTTATTTTGTAGTTCAGACATCCGCCTAGGGTTCAACTCTCTCCCTTTCCTAGTCCTTTTCCATCCTGTCCAAGCCCAAATAACATGGGCACATGGAGGGTGATGTTACGATGAAAGAGGTGTGGGGGAAGGTTTGGGAGTGAAGATAAGGAGAGGGAGAATATTGAAGCACAAGTTGTCAGATAGTCAGAGCTTGGAGGTTTGCTACAGAAGCGTCTGCTTCATCTGATGAAACTCCTGTGGTGCATCCATGGGGAGTCACAAAATCCCAGTTCCTCAATAGGCACAATTGCTTGCTGAATTGCTTTATACATGGTTCTCATTTACAGTAAATGATCTGAAAGGGAAGAGTTTGTAAAGCTTGTAAAACTTTGAACATTTTAAATGTTCTTGAGATAAAATTTTAAGCACTTTAAGTTTTCAGTATGGGTACCCTTTTGCCCCTATTTCCTCCACTGTCCACCTCCTTGATATAAGTTCCTATTCCCACAGCTCCTTTGTACTTGCTAAAAGGCTAGAGGAAGGAAACCTGCTTGAATGGGATTCATAATATCTCAGCTCACATGGCTTCAATCATCATCACTATCCTGATTACAAGCAAATCGTTCTTTCCCCATTACTCTTTCCATCCAATCCAATACTTCAGTCTGTCTCTGATGTGTCTTCTTGAATGTCTTGTTGTCAAATCTTAAACTGAACATGGACAATTCAACTTCTTATCTTCACTCCCAAACCTTCCCCCAACCTCTTTCATCTTAACATCACCATCCTACCCAGCACTCAGACCTGAAATCTCAGGGTTATTTTTGACTCAGCCTCTCTCTTGCCCCAAATGTCCAGACCATATCCAAATCCTGATCAGCATCTTCTCAACATCTCCAGAATTTTTCCTTTTCTTTCCACCCTCACAGCCAAACCTTATGTTCAGGCCATCATTATATCTGTCTTCACTACTACAGCACCCTCCTTTCTGATCTCCTAAACCCATACATTGACCCCTATCGGTCTATACAAAATGCAGCTACTAATGTCATGATCCTTACCTCTTGATTTGTTCATGTAATTCTCCTCTTTGAATCCTTCCACTGGATATCCATCCACTATATCTTCAAATTTAAGCTTCCTGACCCAGATCCATAAAGGTACAGTAGTTAGGTGTCTAAACCCTAGATTTAGGAGCCCAAGCCCCAGTTTTAGCTTCCACTGTGATCCACAGAATTTTCATTTGGCTCCTGCCAAATCCTGTTGGTGGTTTAAGTCACTCAGCACCTAATTTTCCACTGTAGAAGTTCCCCGTGTGCCTAGGTTTCTGCCTCTGGGCATTCATACAGCTGCCTCACTCTAGGCACCTGGATACCTATCTCCCACCTAAGCCCCTGTGTTATCCACAGGAAGATAGGCAGAGGAGTGCCTGTCTTTTCTGCAGGGCCTGATCCCATTCGTGTGCACTTTTATACACACTGGATGATTTGACTCTGGACAATCATCAAAGAAAACAGGATTTTATAGTTTTATAGCTAATCCCATGATGTTATCACGCTCCAGCCACTAGTACAGAGCAGTTGTATTACAGTGTACAGTAAGTGAACAAGAACACTCCAAGGCTATACATTTGGCAACTGAAATAACCCCAGTACATTTAAACAAGGAGAGAGGATGGTTGCTGGGTGACGCTAAATCCAAATTGCCAAAGTAGAAAAAATTATTTGTTGCTTTCCTGGAAAATTCTTAAATAGAGCAAGTGCTAATACATACAGTCAGATTAAATAATCAACAAACAAGCCACAACAGTAAACACCTGCCACACTTCATTTGCCAGAAAGGAGAATTATCCACATTCTAAGTGTTGCTGTAGCCTATCTGGTTGCTATGCCGAAGTTAGCATTCAAAATATAGAGACCTAAGTAACTAGAAGTAATAACCTTAAGAATGTACACTAAATCTAGTGATCCTAGGAGTTTTATACATTTATGAATTCATTGCATTACATGAACAGTGTTACAGGGCCTCATGGAAAGCAGGCTTATCTGAGCTGTCCTCAGTTACTGTCACTGTACTTCTTTTATTCATTCTAGCCTCTGTAGGTCCAGATGTCACACACATCATTTCCTCTTATGATCACAAAGTGCTATTGTCAGCACTAAATTAGTAGTGAGTACCACTTTAATTTATAAAGTTAGCTTTTTTTTAAATAGAGGCAAGATTATCTAATTTCTATACATCCTCCACATCTATTTTCCCCCAAAGATGACTGTCAAAAGATCCGGATGATACAGCAGATTTTTCCACCAGTCACAGCTCCAATTTAGACATTGATTTCCAGTTCTAATTCATATAAAGAATAAAAAATTCCAACCTGGCTAATTAGAGAGATAAGGGGATGAGGTAAATATCTTTTATTGGACAACTGTGGGTTGAGAGAGACAAGCTTTCAAGTTTACATAGGGCTCTTCTTCAGGTCTGGGAAACATATTCAGGCCTGGTCTACACTAAAAAATTAAGTTGGCTTAATTACATCACTGAGGGCCCTGGTCTACACTAGGAGTTGAGGTAGAATTTAGCAGCGTTAAATTGATTTAACCCTGCACCCGTCCACATGATGAAGTCCTTTTTTCGACTTAAAGGGCTCTTAAAATAGATTTCCTTACTCCACCCCCGACAAGGGGATTAACGTTGAAATTGGCCTTGCCGGGTCGAATTTGGGGTACTGTGGACGCAATTAGACGGTATTGGCCTCTGGGAGCTATCCCAGAGTGCTCCATTCTGACTGCTCTGGACAGCACTCTCACGCAGATGCATTGGCCAGATAGACAGGAAAAGGCCCGCGAACTTTTGAATTTCAATTTCCTGTTTGGCCACCGTGGCAAGCTGCAGGTGAGTGCAGAGCTCATCAGCAGAGATGACCATGCAGAGCTCTTCAGCAGAGGTGACCATGATAGAGTCCCAGAATCGCAAAAGAGCTTCAGCATGGACCGAACGGGAGGTACAGGATCTGATCGCTGTATGGGGAGAGGAATCTGTGCTATCAGAACTACGTTCCAGTTTTTGAAATGCCAAAACATTTGTGAAAATCTCCCAGAGCATGAAGAACAGAGACCATAACAGGGACCCGAAGCAGTGCCACGTGAAACTTAACGAGCTGAGGCAAGCCTACCAGAAAACCAGAAAGGCAAACGGCTGCTCTGGGTCAGAGCCCCAAACATGCCACTTCTATGATGAGCTGCATGCCATTTTAGGGGGTTCATCCACCACTACCCCAGCCGTGTTGTTTGACTCCTTCAATGGAGATGGAGGCAACACGGAAGCAGGTTTTGGGGACGAGGAAGATGATGATGATGATGAAGTTGTTGATAACTCACAACAAGCAAGCGGAGAAACCGGTTTTCCAGACAGCCAGGAACTGTTTCTCACCCTGGACCTGTAGCCAGTACCTTCTGAACCCACCCAAGGCTACCTCCTGGACGCACCAGATGGAGAAGGGACCTCTGGTGAGTGTACCTTTTAAAAACAGTATACATGGTTTAAAAGCAACCATGTTTAATGCTTAATTTGCCCTGGCATTCGTGGCTCTCCTGGATGTACTCCCAAAGCCTTTGCAAAAGGTTTCTGGGGAGGGCAGCCTTATTCCATCCACCAGGGTAGGGCACTTTACCATGCCAGGCTAGTAGCACGTAGTTGGGAATCATTGTAGAACAAAGCACTGCAGTGTATGTTTGCTGGCGTTCAAACAACATCCGTTCTTTATCTCTTTGTGTTATCCTCAGGAGAGTGATATCATTCATGGTCACCTGATTGAAATAGGGAGCTTTTCTTAAGGGGACATTCAGAGGTGTCCATTTCTGCTGGGCTGTTTGCCTGTGGCTGAACAAAAATGTTCCCCGCTGCTAGCTGGGGTTGGGGGAGGGGCTAGCAACGTGGCAGGGGGAGGCAAAATGCGATCTTGGAACGAAAGCACATGTGCTATGTATGTAATGTTAACAGCAAGGTTTACCATGAAAGAGTGTACCCATTGTTCTATAAAATGTGTCTTTTTAAATACCACTGTCCTTTTTTTTTTCTCCACCAGCTGCATGTGTTTCAAGGATCACAGGATCTTCTCCTTCCCAGAGGCTAGCGAAGATTAGAAGGCAAAAACAATGTACTCACGATGAAATGTTCTCTGAGCTCATGCTGTCCTCCCACACTGACAGAGCACAGACAAATGCATGGAGGCAGACAATGTCAGAGTGCAGGAAAGCACAAAATGACCGGGAGAAGAGGTGGCGGGCTGAGGAGAGTAAGTGGCAGGCTGAAGAGAGGGCTGAAGCTGAAAAGTGGAGGCAGTGTGATGAGAGGAGGCAGGATTCAATGCTGAGGCTGCTGGACAATCAAACTAATATTCTCCAGCATATGGTTGAACTGCAGGAAAAGCAGCTGGAGCACAGACCGCTGCTACAGGCCCTGTGTAACCAACCACCCTCCTCCTCAAGTTCATAGCCTCCTCATCCAGATGCTCAAGAATGTGGTGGGGGGGCCTCCGGCCACCCAGCCACTCCACCCCAGAGGATTGCCCAAGCAACAGAAGGCTGGCATTCAATAAGTTTTAAACTTTTAAAGTGCTGTGTGGCCTTGTCCTTCCTTCCTCCACCATCCCTCCCAGTGCTTCTCTCCTCCACCACCCCTCCCAGGCTACCTTGGCAGTTATCCCCCTATTTGTATGATGATTTAATAAAGAATGCATGAACGTGAAGCAACAATGACTTTATTGCCTCTGCAAGCGGTGATCAAAGGGAGGACGGGAGGGTGGTTAGCTTACAGGGAAGTAGAGTGAACCAAGGGGTGGGGGGTTTCATCAAGGAGAAACAAACAGAACTTTCACACCGTAGCCTGGCCAATCATGAAACTGGTTTTCAAAGCTTCTCTGATGCGCACTACACCCTCCTGTGCTCTTCTAATCACCCTGGTGTCTGGCTGCGCGTAACCAGCAGCCAGGCGATTTGCCTCAACCTCCCACCACACCCTAAATGTCTCCCCTTTACTCTCACAGATATTGTGGAGCGCACAGCAAGCAGTAATAACAGTGGGAATATTGGTTTCGCTGAGGTCTAACCAAGTCAGTATACTGCGCCAGCGTGCATTTAAATGTCCAAATGCACATTCTACCACCATTCTGCACTTGTTCAGCCTGTAGTTGAACAGCTCCTGACTACTCTCCAGGCTGCCTGTGTATGGCTTCATGAGCCATGGCATTAAGGGGTAGGCTGGATCCCGAAGGATAACTATAGGCATTTCAACATCCCCAGCGGTTATTTTCTGGTCGGGGAAGAAAGTCCCTTCCTGCAGCTTTTGAAACAGACCAGAGTTCCTGAAGATGCGAGCATCATGTACCTTTCCTGGCCATCCCATGTTGATATTGGTGAAACATCCCTTGTGATCCACCAGTGCTTGCAGCACTATTGAAAAGTACCCCTTGCGGTTTATGTACTTTCCGGCTTGGTGCTCCGGTGCCAAGATAGGGATATGGGTTCCGTCTATGGCCCCAGCACAGTTAGGAATCCCATTGCAGCAAAGCTATTCACTATGACCTGCACATTTCCCAGGGTCATTACCCTTGATTTCAACAGATCTTTGATTACATTGGCTACTTGCATCACAGCAGCCCCCACAGTAGATTTGCCCACTCCAAATTGATTCCCAACTGACCGGTAGCTGTCTGGCATTGCAAGCTTCCATAGGGCTATTGCCACTCGCTTCTCAACTGTGAGGGCTGCTCTCATCTTGGTATTCATGTGCTTCAAGGCAGGGGAAAGCAAGTCACAAAGTTCCATGAAAATGCCCTTACGCATGCGAAAGTTTTGCAGCCACTGGGAATCGTCCCAGACCTGCAATACTATGCGGTCCCACCAGTCTGTGCTTGTTTCCCAGGCCCAGAATCGGCATTCCACCGCATGAAACTGCCCCATTAGCACCATGAGGCCCGCATTGCCAGGGCCCATGCTTTGAGCAAAGTCTATGTCCATGTTCTCATCACTCTCGTCACCGTGCTGACGTCGCCTACTCACCCGGTTTCGCTTTGCCAGGTTCTGGTGCTGCATCTACTGCTGGGGTAGTGTGCATGGTGTTTAATGTGCTCCTAATTGCCAAAATGATCTGAGCGGGCTCCACGCTTACCGTGGTATGGCGTCTGCACAGAAAAAAAGGCCGTTGCTCTGACAAAAAGATTGTCTGCCATTGCTCTGACGGATGGAGGGGCGACTGACAACATGGCTTACAGGGTTGGCTTACAGGGAATTAAAATCAACAAAGGGGGTGGTTTTACATCAAGGAAAAACAAAAACAACTGTCATACAGAATGGCCCCCTCAAGGATGGAACTCAAAACCCTGGGTTTAGGAGGCCAATGCTCAACCCACTAAGCTATCCCTCCCTCTGGTATGTCAGGCAGGACTGAATATCCATTAAAGTTTTCAAGGTGCCCCTGACAGACCTCACCAAAATGATTGTCAGCAGTTGATTTCACAGAGGGAGGGAGGAAGGGAGGGGAGAGCAAATGAATACAAAACAAATCTGGTTTATTTCTTGTTTTGATCCACTCCATCTATCTTTTACATCTTTGGCTGGCAGCAGATGGTGCAATAGGACTGCTAGACATCCTCATCTCCTGCCTGCTCACCATAAGATGGTACAATAGGACTGTCTGCAGGACTAAAGAGAATGACCTGGTCGAGTCACTCCTAATTTAGTCCCTGCGCCCATATCTGCCCAGGCGCTCCTGACCGATCTTACCTAGGTGGCCAGGAGCACCTCAGACACGATGAGGATGGTTTTCAGGCCTATTGCACTGTCTGCTGCCACAAGGCAATGGGTTGCTGCTGCTGTGTAGCAATACAGTAGCACGTCTGCCAGCACCCAGGAGACGTATGGTGAAAGTGAGCTGAGCGGGCTCCATGCTTGCCGTGGTATGGCGTCTGCACAGGTAACTCAAGAAAAAAGGTGCAAAACGATTGTCTGCCGTTGCTTTCACAGAGGGAAGGAGGAAGGGCCTGATGATATGTCCCCAGAACCACCCGTGACAATGTTTTTTGCCCCATCAGGCATTGGGACCTCAACCCAGAATTCCAATGGGCAGTGGAGACTGCAGGAACTGTGGGATAGCTACCTACAGTGCAACACTCCAGAAGTCGACGCTAGCCTCAGTACTGTGGAAGCATTTCGCCAAGTTAATGCACTTAAAGCATTTTGTGTGGGGACACAGACAATCAACTATATAAAAAAGATTTCTAAAAAACGGACTTCTATAAATTCGAACTAATTTCATAGTGATATGAAAAAAGACAAAAACACATTTCGCAAGGGTGAAAAATCCACATCCCTGAATGGCGCAGTTAAGCCAACCTAACCTAACCCCTGGTGCAAACAGTGCTAGGCCTCTCAGAGGGATGGATTATCTACACTGATGGGAGAACCCTTCCCGTCGGTGCAGGTAGTATCTACACTGAAGCGCTACAGCAGCACTGCTTCAGTGCTGCAGGTGTGCCACTGTTGCATTTCAAGCCCGCAGACTGTTGCGGCTAAATATAAGGTTGAATGGATAGTTTAGCATAAGTAGTTAACACATGTTAAGGGACTATTCAAGGTGAAAGTGGCCCATTAATACACCTCGAGTCACAGGGGAGAAATAAGGGAGGAAGAAAAAATGGCAGCTTGGAGGGGTGGTTGTTAGTGATTTATTGGTTGTTGTAATAAGCCATAAATCCAATGTCTCTATTCAGTCCTAGAATAGAACGATTTGTAGTGCCTAACAAAGTTATTAATTTAAGTTCCTAGACTCATCTTTTTAAAGTGTTGTGCAGATTTCCTTTGAGAATGAGGACGAAGAGGCATAGCAGCTGCTTAGCACACACTGGCAACCAAGCTCCCCTCCCTCCCTCCCACTCCCGCCTGCCAGTGGCCCACAAAGATCAACTCCTCCCCTTCCCTCCCAGCACCTCCTGCACACCGCAGAACAACTGCTCCATAGTGGTGTGCAGGAGGTGCTGGGAGGAAGAGGAAGGAGCAGGTATGGGATGCACTCGGGGGAGGGGGCAGAAAGAGGCAGGGAAGAGGCAGGGCGGGAGTGAGGGCAGGAATGGGGCATTGGGGGAAAAGGTGGAGGGAGGCAGGGCCTGGGACTGAGCAGGGGTTGAGCATTCCTGGGGAAAACTAGAAGCCAGCGCCTGTGCTAAGAGGTCAGACATAGAGTGATCATTTTGTGAAAACTGTTCACCCTTGCGAAATGTGTTTTTGTCTTTTATCATTTTTCTGTAAGTTCATTTAGTGCATTGGATGAGGTATACCACGTGTTGTGATAGCCATGTGTAGGACCAATGGATCTTGAAGGGAATGTTGTAGGGGGTGTTGATCATCATAGTAGTGGAAATATGTCTACAGGTTTTGCATCTGTTGTTCTGTCAGGCTCTGGTGCTGCTTTGAGTTGGTGTGTCCTGGTGTGTGGGGAGCTTGCTTCTGATGCTGATCAATATTGTCTCATTGTTTTCCTTGTATTTTATTCCCCCTCTGTCAGTCTATATCCATCCTTTTTTTCTTGTCTTCTGCTAATGGCTGTGCCTCTGAAGCCCTTCAGTATAGACACTCCCTACGCTGATGGGAGTGATTCTCCTGTCAGCATAGGTAATCCACCTCCCCAAGAGGAGGCATTCTTCTGTCGATCTAGTGCTGTCTACTCAGGGGTTAGGCAGTCTTAACTATATCGCACAGGGGTGTGGATTTTTCATACCACTGAGTGATCAATGTAGCTGGGTTGACCTAACTTTTTAGTGTAGCCCAAGCTTAGGCCATGTCTGAACTACCACTTATGTCAGCAAAACTTATATTTATTAAATTGTTATTAAATCACTTTGAGATTTTTCAGAATGAAAGGAACTATATAGAAGTACGGTATTATTATTTATTGAATTACTTTCTTTGTGCCAAAGTACAGCATCTCTTTTGTTTTTAACTCATTTTAAAAAGATCCTTGTGATGGGTTGGATCACAGAAACCCCCTGGGAGCTGCCACCTGATGTGACCAGACTACTTCTGCTCCTGCTTTCCTGCCCTGGATGCTTACGACTCCAGTGCCCTGCCTGGTTTGAGCCAGACACGCTAGCCTGCTGCAAACCCAGACCCAGGTCTGAACCACGTCCCTTAACAGCTGTAGGCTTAACTGAAAGCAGCTTACAGAAGTGTTCCTGTCTTTAACACTCAGATGCCCAACTCCCAATGGGGTCCAAACCCCAAATAAATCCATTTTACCCTGTGCACAGCTTAAACAGGGTAAACTCATAAATTGTTCACCTGCTATAACACTGATAGAGAGATATGCACAGCTGTTTTCCCACCCCCAAATATTAATACATACTCTGAGTTCATTAATAAGTAAAAAGTGATTTTATTAAATACAGAAAGTAAGATTTAAGTGGTTCCAAGTAGTAACAGACAGAACAAAGTGAATTACCAAGCAAAGCAAAATAAAATCTGAAAATCTATGCTAATACAATAAGAAGCTGAATACAGATAAAATCTGATCCTCAGAGATGTTCCAATAAGTTGCTTTTACAGACTAGCCTCCTTCTAGTCTGGGTCCAGCAAGCACTCACACCCCCCGTAGTTACTGTCCTTTGTTCCCATTTCTTTCAGGTATCCTTGGGGTTGGAGAGGCTATCTCCTTAGCCAGCTGAAGACAAAATAGAGGGGTCTCCTCTGGGTTTAAATAGACTTTCTCTTGTGAGTGGAGACCCTCTCCTGTCTCCTATGCAAAGTCCAGCTACAAAATGGAGTTTTGGAGTCACCTGGGCAAGTCATGTCCATGTATGACTGAGTTCCTTACCAGCCAAGCCACATTACTGAGAAAACCCAGATGTGGATTGGCATCTCCAAGTTCATTGTTGGTTTAAGGGCTTCTTGATTGGGCACTTACTGAGAACAGTCTTCTCAGGAAGCTGATCAACTGCTTCACTAAAACCTACTCAGAATCAAACAAGTATGCAGCTAATATTCATAACTTTGAATACAAAAATGATACATGCATACAAATAAGATCAATAGATTCAGTAGATCATAACCTTTACAGAGATATGTTACATGGCATATGTAGCATAAAACACATTCCAGTTATGTCATATATACATTCATAAGTATATTTCCATGAAGCCTTTTGGAGGGCACCATCAAAATCAGGTCTGGTGATGTAAGACAAAAGGAGAAGTCTTGTTAAAATAATAATGACAAAAAGTACCATTTTTAAAGGAACTAAAATATTACATTAAATCTTTGTGTTTTGATGTAAATATTGCCCTATTATTTTTGAAACTCTTACAACCACAGGCTTTGAACTCTAGTGTACAGAGCTCTTAGGAACATGTAAGTTCTGACCTGCTATCCAGTGATCTGTTAACGGTTGCTAGAATAGAATTCTGACAGAGGAGTTCAGCCCTGGCCTCTGACTGGCAGAACACTGGGGATCCTGATTGGTTCTCAGCTTGTATTTAAACCAAGCAGAGGACCAGGAAGTTGTCTATATAACTGTTTCCCTGTGTGTTGGACTGCTTCACTTGCATTACCGGCTCCTACTGCCTGATCCTGCTCTCGGGGTAACCTGGTCTTGCCTAACTGCTACCTGACTCCTGGTTTGCCCTCTGGCCTGTCTCAGACTCTGACCTTGTGGTATTTGACTCTGCCTGGCTCCTGCTCTGACCAGTCAATCAAATGTCCTATGGCCTGGTCCTGACAGGAACCAAACATTGTGCTAGCACATGAGAATGAGTAAGTAAAACTGACTTGTCTGTCTTAATTCTGAAATAAAATTAAAGGAAAAAAGAAAAAGAGAAAAAAAATCAGCAATGTATAGAGTAAAAAGTACATTAGACTTTTAAAATTTCCTTTGACTTGAATAATCTCAGGTGTTAATGACAAGAGACAAGAAATGTTAAGAAAACTATTTAATTTTAAAGACCCTTTAACATTGGCTATCAGCCTTAATGAAATATTTCATAACATACATTACCATACTTATAGTGAAATCTAACTTTGGTAAAACATGTATCACTCACTTATACAATTGTGAAAGCATCTCCCAGTATATCTGTGTCTACAATAAAGAACTAAATTGTTTCCAATGAAGCCTGTTAAAATGTACCAGGTTAAGCACAAATAGTTCATTGCGTCAACATTAGCCATACTGAATAAGTTTAGTAAGCCTTGCAATTTTGCCATGCTTCCACATAAGTGCTGTTCTAAACCACTTTCAGTGCTGTCTGGATACCTATCCCACAGTTCATGTTACAACATCCAGAAGCAGTAGTATGTAGGGGATTTCAAAGGCCTGGTGCCCAAGACAACTGTGGGAAGAGAGGACAAATTCCCACAATCCCATAGAAAAATTCCTTTATTGCCTGTGCCATTTTCTGACCATGGAGGTCAGGAGGAATGCTCATGTAAGGGGACTGTTGTCCCCTTACTGACATTCAGTGGGGGGTGTTTTGGTTGGGTAGCTCCCAGTACTAAAAGGGGGAAGGGTCGATGGGAAATCAGGACCCTGACAGTCCCCAGGAACAATGGGAAGAGGCCAATGCTCCAGGTCAGCCTGATTAAGAGGTCAGGCAGGCTAATCAGGGAGTTCAGGAGGTGGGCTCATCCTCCATGTGAGCTGGAATTGCCTGGGTCAGACAGAGTGGGGCCGAGCTAAGGAGAAAGCAGGGGCCCAAGCTGAGCTGAGGAGCAGAGCTGTGCCAGATCCAGAGGGGCCAGAAAAGCAGCCCAGGAAGCAGGTCAGTGCTGGGAGCAGAGTCACAGAAGCAGCCCACAGAGCAGACCTGTGCTGTGGGGAGAGCTGCAGCAACCAGAGCCAGGGGAGCCAGAGACACAGCCCAGGGAGAGCAGATCCTGTGCTGGGAGCAGAGCTGCAGCCATAGAGCCAGACACACATCCCAGGGAGAGCTGTCCTGTCCTGGGAGCGGGGCTGCAACCACCAAGCCAGAGGGGTCAAACAAGCAGCCCAGGGGGCTGGAGGCAGAGCAGCAGCCTCAGTGCTGAGGCAGAGTGGAGCTGGGGCTGGAGCTGGAGCAGGGTGTGGTGAGCAACTGGGGCCAGCCCAGGGGGGCCCCTGGGCAAAGAGCCCAGCGCAGAAAGATACCACCAGCCAAGGGTCCTTGCAGGACAAACTGGGAGGGGGATCTTAACCCAATGGGGGGCTGACGCTGGGAAGAAAGGTCCCACCACCCAAAGCCCGGAGGTGTGTGGCCACCACTAGAACAAGTATCCAACCCACAGCATCCCTCCAGCACAGCCAGGGCCTGAGAAGAAAGCCTGAGACCTACAAGGAACAGATTGTGAACTGCCCTGACATTCCAGAGACACTGTTTGTAATGGTCCCTGTCACAGTGCGGGGTGATGTGTTTTCCTTTAACCTTTCCCATTTTTCCTTATTCCTTTTTAAATTAATTGCTGATTAAATAAATTGAATTTGCTTTCAATTGTATGTAATGATAAGTGGGTCAGGGAAGTGTCCAGTGCAGAGAGAGTACCCCGGTGTGGGGACACCCTAATCTCTGTTTTAGGTGACCAGGAATCTTGGGCCCAGCCTTGTTGGGGTTACAAGGACTCTGCCAGACAGGAGAGTGGAAGGGAAATCCTCGAGGGCAGGGAGGCCTCTGGGTAAAGGAAGTGGGAGCGAGGACTCAGATCCTGCCGCTAGCCCATTTCACCGGGATAGTGCAGAAGCCAGGAAAGTTCCCCACAATAGCGGGACCATTCCCTGCTTACACTCAGCAAGAAAGTTTTCTGTTGGATAAGGGTAAAATATATGTTGGAATTTTTGAGAAGCCACTACAAGGAGCCTGAGGTAGTATCCTTAGAGAGCCAGGGACTGAGACCAGGAACTCACCAAGCAGTTAAGCAGACATAGTTACCAAGAAAGGAGATGACTCTACTGTACTTGTGGAGAAGTTTTACTTAGTGAAGTAGCTGGGTCTGTATCTAGGTGACAGACTGTTCGTGACATTTTGTCCTCAAGACCTACGATGATAAGAAGTGACTGCAGAAATTCTAGATGTAGAAGTAAAATTTCCTGGAATTCATGCTGAGCCTGACCTAAAACTGCAACTGCAAACCAACAGGATGAGTCCTGCTTCCTGTGGAAAAGATGGTGGTGATAGCACTGTGAAAGATGGCTACTCCCAGTTACTAATAGCCATATGGAAAGCAGTTTGGTGTAAGGAAATCCAAGGTGGCCACTGTTGTGGTGGAGGTTTGCAGGGCTGTGCTGCAGGAGAGATTATCTGATTTACTAAGATCACTTTGCTCTGGAAATTACACCAGTGGTGGAAGTTAGAGTAGGCCCCTGCCAGGCCTTAGTGATTGGCGGTCAGGGAGCTGAGGAGTGACCACAAATAGAGAGTCAACACCAAGATATTTCAGGGGGGTTGTGATCAAGATTGTAGTGCGCTGAGGGCAATCAGTTCTTAGAACAATATGTTTCTCTAGTGTAGACAAGGCTTTATATAAACTTGAAAGGTTGCATATAAAGCTGACTTGTAATATATATTTCATACATCTAAATGTCTTTCCTATCTGGGGCACCCTGTCTGCAAATTATATTTGACTGCTGGTTACTTTGGGCAGCTGCACTGCCCTAACATTCTGGAAATGTTCCCCCTCTTCAGAGAGTGCTGTGTTTTACAAATAGACTTTGTCAAAAGCTTCCATGAGACAAGTCTGGCAGTTTTACTGGGAACTTGACCAGCATCAAATAGAATGCTTTCTATATCTTGGCATAAACAAACACTGCCCTGAGATGCTCCTGTTCAAAATGAACCCAGGGAGTTGGGGCAGAGAGAATATTTCCTTGAATCTCCTCCTACAGTGTGGTATTTGGTACTAACTCGGCACTTCTTTAAATTAATTTGTGTCTCAAATGATGGGCCTAGCCCTGGGGAGCGGATCCAGCATTCATAGACAGATCTCTGCTGCCGAGACTGTCTCTTTTTTTCTGGATAAAAAACCTCAGCCACAAACTTTCTTTTAAAATAATTTTTTCTCCTTTCCCCCTCATTCTCCTTGTATAATGACTCATGGTTATTTAGAGAGGGGGAAACTCTCTCTTTTCTTAGAGCAGGTCTACACTTACAATGGTGTATCGGCAGCTGCTGCACTGCTTACGGGAAGATGCTCCTGTGCCAATGGGAGAGTATCTCCCATCAGCATTGTTAAACCACCTCCCCAAGAGGCAGTAGCTGTGTCAGTGGAAGAAGCTCTGCCGTTGATATAGCACTATCTACATGGAGCAGGGGCGCCTAGGTCGGAATAACTATGTAGCTCTGGGGTGTAGATTTTTCATGCCTCTGAATGATATAGTTATATTGAGATAGGTCTGTAGCGTAGACCTAGCCTTAGTTTTCCAGACCAGGGGTTTCTTTTCCGTATCAGTGTCTTTCCATTAACTTTAATGGTCCATCATTTGTCTTTTCCTGGGTTGTATAATGCTAGGTGCTTGGAGTTAGTCTCATTTGATTGAGGAGGCAGCCCCTCCCTGCCTGGCTCATTTGGCCACCTTCCTGTTATGTTGACTATTGCAGCACAAATTATAAGCACTGTTTTATATCTACACAAATACATAAATTCGTAAACACTGGGTACATATGTCATAATGACCATCAAGTTCAGAACATTACAAGCATTCATAAAAGACCTTACATTACATATTTTTATACACAATATGACATTGTATACAATGAGTTGATCAATTGCTTATTCTTGGGGGTTCAGTAGGTGACCAGATAGCAAGTGTGAAAAACTGGGACAGTAGAGTGTGTGGGGGTAATAAGATCCTTGAGACAAAGCCCCAAATGTTGCAACATCTGATCACCTTAGCGTCCAGACCCCCTCATTGTCCCCTTGGTTTGTCTGGACCCTGATTGTCATGGAAGTTGCTCCATTTTACTGTTGATTCTAATGTGTTTCACTTCCTGATTCTCATGTTCTAGCACATAGGTGGTGGTTAAATTCACTACACTGCGTGAGAATGGTTAAATACCTCCTCCACCACACTAAAAAGTCTTAACTTTTTTTTTAATAAAAAAGCCATGAAAACATTTCTATTCACATTAACTTTTGTAAATTATGGGGCTTGTAGATGGGAGATGAGATGAGGCACACAGTATCACACATGGAAAGATGCACACACCTGAGCTGAAGGAAATAATCTGTCAACTTCATGAAAAAACTCGCACAGATACAGACAGACATCATCTTCCTCTCCAAATGCAAACAGATGGACATCATACCGAAAGGACTGAAGGTAAAAAATCCATTACAATCTACATACCACACAGACTATGCTGACAGCTTGTGCCACACACTCTCAAAGAAACTGCGGAACCACCTGATCAACATCCTCTACAGCAAACAGGGAAAGATTAAGAATGAGCTCTCAAAACTGGATACTCTCATAAAGAACCAACCTTCCACACAAACTTCCTCGTGGCTGGACTTTACAAAAACTAGACAAGCCATTTACAAAACACACTTTGCTTCTCTACAAAAGAAAAAGGACACTAAGCTATCTAAACTACTATATGCCACAAGGGGCCACAACAATGGTTCCCGTAACCCACCCAGCAATATTGTTAATCTATCCAACTATACTCTTAGCCCAGCAGAAGAATCTGTCCTATCTCGGGGCCTCTCCTTTTGCCCCTCCACCCCCACGAACATGATACAGTTCTGTGGTGACCTAGAATCCTATTTTCGATGTCTCAGACTCAAGGAATATTTCCAACACACCTCTGACCAACATATTAACCCACAGAGACCTTCCTGCCAACACTACAAAAAGAAGGATTCTGGGTGGACTCCTCCTGAAGGTCGAAACAGCAGCCTGGATTTCTACATAGACTGCTTCCGCCGACGTGCACGAGCTGAAATTGTGGAAAAGCAGCATCACTTACCCCATAACCTCAGCCATGCAGAACACAATGCCATCCACAGCCTCAGAAACAACTCTGACATCATAATCAAAAAGGCTGACAAAGGAGGTGCTGTCGTCATCATGAATAGGTCGGAGTATGAACAAGAGGCTACTAGGCAGCTCTCCAACACCACTTTCTACAAGCCATTACCCTCTGATCCCACTGAGAGTTACCAAAAGAAACTACAGCATTTGCTCAAGAAACTCCCTGAAAAAGCACAAGAACAAATCCGCACAGACACACCCCTGGAGCCCCGACCTGGGGTATTCTATCTGCTACCCAAGATCCATAAACCTGGAAATCCTGGACGCCCCATCATCTCAGGCATTGGCACCCTGACAGCAGGATTGTCTGGCTATGTAGACTCCCTCCTCAGGCCCTTCGTTACTGGCACTCCCAGCTATCTTCGAGACACCACTGACTTCCTGAGAAAACTACAGTCCATTGGTGATCTTCCTAAAAACACCATCCTAGCCACTATGGATGTAGAAGCCCTCTACACCAACATTCCACATAAAGATGGACTACAAGCCGTCAGGAACAGTATCCCCGATACTGTCACGGCTAACCTGGTGGCTGAACTTTGTGACTTTGTCCTGACCCATAACTATTTCACATTTGGTGACAATGTATACCTTCAAATCAGCGGCACTGCGATGGGTACCCGCATGGCCCCACAGTATGCCAACATTTTTATGGCTGACTTAGAACAACGCTTCCTCAGCTCTCATCCCCTAATGCCTCTACTCTATTTGCGCTACATTGATGACATCTTCATCATCTGGACCCATGGAAAAGAAGCTCTTGAGGAATTCCACCATGATTTCAACAATTTCCATCCCACCATCAACCTCAGCCTGGACCAGTCCACACAAGAGATCCACTTCCTGGACACTACGGTGCTAATAAGCGATGGTCACATAAACACCACCCTATATCGGAAACCTACTGACCGCTATTCCTACCTACATGCCTCTAGCTTTCATCCAGATCATACCACTCGATCCATTGTCTACAGCCAAGCGCTACGATATAACCGCATTTGCTCCAACCCCTCAGACAGAGACAAACACCTACAAGATCTCTATCATGCATTCCTACAACTACAATACCCACCTGCTGAAGTGAAGAAACAGATTGACAGAGCCAGAAGAGTACACAGAAGTCACCTACTACAGGACAGGCCCAACAAAGAAAACAACAGAACGCCACTAGCCATCACCTTCAGCCCCCAACTAAAACCTCTCCAACGCATCATCAAGGATCTACAACCTATCCTGAAGGACGACCCATCACTCTCACAGATCTTGGGAGACAGACCAGTCCTTGCTTACAGACAGCCCCCCAATCTGAAGCAAATACTCACCAGCAACCACACACCACACAACAGAACCACTAACCCAGGAACCTATCCGTGCAACAAAGCCCGTTGCCAACTCTGTCCACATATCTATTCAGGGGATACCATCATAGGGCCTAATCACATCAGCCACACTATCAGAGGCTCGTTCACCTGCGCATCTACCAATGTGATATATGCCATCATGTGCCAGCAATGCCCCTCTGCCATGTACATTGGCCAAACTGGACAGTCTCTACGTAAAAGAATGAATGGACACAAATCAGACGTCAAGAATTATAACATTCAAAAACCAGTTGGAGAACACTTCAATCTCTCTGGTCATAGAATCATAGAATCATAGAATCATAGAATATCAGGGTTGGAAGGGACCCCAGAAGGTCATCTAGTCCAACCCCCTGCTCAAAGCAGGACCAAGTCCCAGTTAAATCATCCTAGCCAGGGCTTTGTCAAGCCTGACCTTAAAAACCTCTAAGGAAGGAGATTCTACCACCTCCCTGGGTAACGCATTCCAGTGTTTCACCACCCTCTTAGTGAAAAAGTTTTTCCTAATATCCAATCTAAACCTCCCCCATTGCAACTTGAGACCATTACTCCTCGTTCTGTCATCTGCTACCATTGAGAACAGTCTAGAGCCATCCTCTTTGAAACCCCCTTTCAGGTAGTTGAAAGCAGCTATCAAATCCCCCCCTCATTCTTCTCTTCTGCAGACTAAACAATCCCAGCTCCCTCAGCCTCTCCTCATAAGTCATGTGCTCTAGACCCCTAATCATTTTTGTTGCCCTTCGCTGTACTCTTTCCAATTGATCCACATCCTTCTTGTAGTGTGGGGCCCAAAACTGGACACAGTACTCCAGATGAGGCCTCACCAGTGTCGAATAGAGGGGAACGATCACGTCCCTCGATCTGCTCGCTATGCCCCTACTTATACATCCCAAAATGCCATTGGCCTTCTTGGCAACAAGGGCACACTGCTGACTCATATCCAGCTTCTCGTCCACTGTCACCCCTAGGTCCTTTTCCGCAGAACTGCTGCCGAGCCATTCGGTCCCTAGTCTGTAGCGGTGCATTGGATTCTTCCATCCTAAGTGCAGGACCCTGCACTTATCCTTATTGAACCTCATTAGATTTCTTTTGGCCCAATCCTCCAATTTGTCTAGGTCCTTCTGTATCCTATCCCTCCCCTCCAGCGTATCTACCACTCCTCCCAGTTTAGTATCATCCGCAAATTTGCTGAGAGTGCAATCCACACCATCCTCCAGATCATTTATGAAGATATTGAACAAAACGGGCCCCAGGACCGACCCCTGGGGCACTCCACTTGACACCGGCTGCCAACTAGACATGGAGCCATTGATCACTACTCGTTGAGCCCGACAATCTAGCCAGCTTTCTACCCACCTTATAGTGCATTCATCCGGCCCATACTTCCTTAACTTGCTGACAAGAATGCTGTGGGAGACCGTGTCAAAAGCTTTGCTAAAGTCAAGAAACAATACATCCACTGCTTTCCCTTCATCCACAGAACCAGTAATCTCATCATAAAAGGCGATTAGATTAGTCAGGCATGACCTTCCCTTGGTGAATCCATGCTGACTGTTCCTGATCACTTTCCTCTCCTCTAAGTGCTTCAGGATTGATTCTTTGAGGACCTGCTCCATGATTTTTCCAGGGACTGAGGTGAGGCTGACTGGCCTGTAGTTCCCAGGATCCTCATTCTTCCCTTTTTTAAAGATGGGCACTGCATTAGCCTTTTTCCAGTCATCCGGGACTTCCCCCGTTCGCCACGAGTTTTCAAAGATAATGGCCAAGGGCTCTGCAATCACAGCCGCCAATTCCTTCAGCACTCTCGGATGCAATTCGTCCGGCCCCATGGACTTGTGCACGTCCAGCTTTTCTAAATAGTCCCTAACCACCTCTATCTCTACAGAGGGCTGGCCATCTCTTCCCCATTTTGTGATGCCCAGCACAGCAGTCTGGGAGCTGACCTTGTTAGTGAAAACAGAGGCAAAAAAAGCATTGAGTACATTAGCTTTTTCCACATCCTCTGTCACTAGCTTGCCTCCCTCATTCAGTAAGGGGCCCACACTTTCCTTGGCTTTCTTCTTGTTGCCAACATACCTGAAGAAACCCTTCTTGTTACTCTTGACATCTCTTGCTAGCTGCAGCTCCAGGTGCGATTTGGCCCTCCTGATATCTTTCCTACATGCCCGAGCAATATTTTTATACTCTTCCCTGGTCATATGTCCAACCTTCCACTTCTTGTAAGCTTCTTTTTTATGTTTAAGATCCGCTAGGATTTCACCATTAAGCCAAGCTGGTCGCCTGCCATATTTACTATTCTTTCGACTCATCGGGATGGTTTGTCCCTGTAACCTCAACAGGGATTCCTTGAAATACAGCCAGCTCTCCTGGACTCCCTTCCCTTTCATGTTAGTCCCCCAGGGGATCCTGGCCATCTGTTCCCTGAGGGAGTCAAAGTCTGCTTTCCTGAAGTCCAGGGTCCGTATCCTGCTGCTTACCTTTCTTCCCTGCGTCAGGATCCTGAACTCAACCAACTCATGGTCACTGCCTCCCAGATTCCCATCCACTTTTGCTTCCCCCACTAATTCTACCCGGTTTGTGAGCAGCAGGTCAAGAAAAGCGCTCCCCCTAGTTGGCTCCCCTAGCACTTGCACCAGGAAATTGTCCCCTACGCTTTCCAAAAACTTCCTGGATTGTCTATGCACCGCTGTATTGCTCTCCCAGCAGATATCAGGAAAATTAAAGTCACCCATGAGAATCAGGGCATGCGATCTAGTAGCTTCCGTGAGTTGCCGGAAGAAAGCCTCATCCACCTCATCCCCCTGGTCCGGTGGTCTATAGCAGACTCCCACCATGACATCACTCTTGTTGCACACACTTCTAAACTTAATCCAGAGACACTCAGGTTTTTCCACAGTTTCGTACCGGAGCTCTGAGCAGTCAGGTCTGAGGTCTCTGAGGTCACTCGATCACAGACCTAAGAGTGGCTATACTTCAACAAAAAAGCTTCAAAAACAGACTCCAACGAGAGACTGCTGAATTGGAATTAATTTGCAAACTGGATACAATTAACTTAGGCTTGAATAGAGACTGGGAATGGATGAGTCATTACACAAAGTAAAACTATTTCCCCATGACAGGTTTCAGAGTAGCAGCCGTGTTAGTCTGTATTCGCAAAAAGAAAAGGAGTACTTGTGGCACCTTAGAGACTAACAAATTTATTAGAGCATAAGCTTTCGTGAGCTACAGCTCACTTCATTGGATGCATCCGATGAAGTGAGCTGTAGCTCACGAAAGCTTATGCTCTAATAAATTTGTTAGTCTCTAAGGTGCCACAAGTACTCCTTTTCTATTTCCCCATGGTATTTCTCCCTCCCACCCCCCGCCCCCCCACTGTTCCTCTGATATTCTTGTTAACTGCTGGAATTAGCCTACCTTGCTTGTCACCATGAAAGGTTTTCCTCCTTTCCCCCCCCTGCTGCTGGTGATGGCTTATCTTAAGTGATCACTCTCCTTACAGTGTGTATGATAAACCCATTGTTTCATGTTCTCTGTGTGTGTGTGTATATAAATCTCTCCTCTGCTTTTTCCACCAAATGCATCCGATGAAGTGAGCTGTAGCTCACGAAAGCTTATGCTCTAATAAATTTGTTCGTCTCTAAGGTGCCGCGGGTACTCCTTTTCATTTTTATTTAATGAGCACAGTTTGAAATCAGCACTTAAATAAAACACTTTAGAACAGATTACAATGAGATTCTGGTGAACTCTGATCTAACTGGGACTGGAGCCAGATCAGATAATCAAAAAATCAGATAACAAAGAGCTTTCTTTACTTACCTTTCAGGATTAAGAAAGTGTGAGGCTGAAGCTCCAGTCTAGCGGCCACAGGAGAGATCACCCACTTCTGGACCTGGAGTCAAGCTCAGGTTGCTTTCCCCACCCTCCCCATTGGGAGCCATGTAATCTTGCAATCCTGCTCTTCAGCATTAAAGTCCTTGCTTGTTAAGTAAACACTACCATGTTTCCTGGATGGCTTGCATGTTTCCTGGATGGCTCCTTTTTGCAGGAGCAACACCTCTTGAACATACATAATTAGAAAGCCAGGGCTTCTCTTCCAGTCAGGTCTCTCAGAGTCAGCACCACTGGCTTTGGGTTGTTAATTTAAGGCTAACAGATGTGCTGGTTGCTTGGTTAATGGAAAGAGCCAGATAATGGAGGCTCAGATAAACGGGATTCTACTGTATCTGCATATGATGTGTAGAGATCTCCATAGTGAGGATGTCTAATGATACTGGGGTTGAGAGCAGAATAAAATGAGTCACTAGACATATGGGTCTGATCCAAAGCCTGCTGAACTCAATGGCTGTCTTAACATGCATTTCAAAAGGCTTTAAATTAGAGGTCTGCTCGAGCCTAATTTTGAAGCCTTGTCCTAGATCTAAACCGGATTCAAGCTCATCCAACCAAGTCATTTTTGACCCAACCCTTCACCTAAATCTGAGTCAGTGCCATCACCACTCCCATGCCTGCTAGTTTAGCGCAGCAGTGGCTGTGCGCATTGGCTGCTGCAGGGGATGCTGGAACAATTTTTTATTGTGGGGGTGTTGAGAGCCATTAAACCAAATTGTAAACCCTGTATTATAATGGAAATCACTTCAAGCCAGATGATGATGTGGAATCACCCACCACACCTCTAGTTCCAGCACCTATGGCTTCTGCGAGTCCTGTGCCTGCTGGCCATTGCCCTCAGCTGCGCTGTGTGTGCTGCAGAGTGAGAGGCGCTGTGACTCATTGACCCATTTCATTGCGCAGCACACACAGGCAGAAGTAGAAGAGCTGACTCGAACCCAAGAGGTTGTTTTCCAACCGAAGCCTGACACTTGTAGTTGAGAGGCAGCGCCATTGGGTTTGGATTGGGTTGCAGGTTTCTGCTTTGAATCAGGGCCATATAGCTTGATTATAAGAGACGTCAAGTGCTTGCAGCTCTCATTTAAATCCACTGGGTGCCCATCTCAAAATCAGGCCTATATTGCCTGGAGTTTGGCCAAAGTGGGAATGGAAGATCCCACTGCTGTAGGGGTGCTTGATGTTGCACTGGAATTCCGATACTGGCTGGTGGTGAATATGTCCTTTAAAAAATCAGCTTAGTGCTTTTCCCACTTGCGCCTTTTTGTATCATGCTCCATGGATGACAGTCCTCTCCGTTGTCTATCAGTTGCCACAGATTGATTTCAACCTATGTTTTTATGTTGTTATGAAACCTATGTTTCAACCAGTGTTTCAACCTATGATTCATTCTGGTTTCTTGGGTTATTTAGTGGTTCAGGATGTGGCTTTATGTTCTGCTGCTAGATGGGTGTTCATAGGCTTCCTTGAATGTGAGTTGCTCTTTCCCTGCTATTTGGAAAAGGAGAAGGGGGAGGACAGAGTGAAAAAGGTCTGTCCCAAAGGCCCAGATCCACAAAGGTAGTTAGGCTTCTAACTTCCATTGATTTCAGTGGAAGTTAGGAGCACAAATACCTTTGTAGATCTGCACCAAAGTAACTTGTAAACATTTTGTTATTGGGTAGAAATGTGTATTTGGTCACAATGCTTGCCTAATTGCAAGCAGTGTGTCAGGAAATTATCTGATGATGCTGGTGGACATTCATGTATGCACAAGAACATGTTCAGCCAGATAAAAGCATGTTTGAACTCTGAAAGATGATAGTCACTGCTGAGATCATTGTTCAATGGTATGATTCAATTAGTTTTTAATGAGATAGTGGAAATAAATGCCTGGCATATAAATTGGTACAGAAACTGGATTAGTTGGTGCCTGATAAATTGTGCACGGTGACAGTGGCGGAATGAGAAAGACCAAGTGAAAGCTAAACTATCATCTCGGTTAAACGTTTGTGCAGACTCTCAGCTGTCATGTTGCTGCCTGGGCCGCTGTCGGCGGCCCCTCCAAAGAAAGCTTTGCCTCGTTTTTCAGTTTTGCTTTATATCCTTGAAATGGATGTGGTCACCCTAACGACCAGCTAAGGCCTCTGCGCCAGCAACATCGGGGATGCAGCTAAACAGAAGCCCACACACAAGGCGCTGACCGAACCGCAGCAGCACGCCAGGGTGAACGTAAGGGAGAGCGGGGGAAGCGCGGCGTTGCCTCCTCAGGCAGCTCCCTCCCTTCTGTGCCTGGGGAGGAGAGAGCGCCCCCTCCTGTTCAAAGAACAGGAGGACTTGTGGCACCTTAGAGACTACCACATGTATTAGAGCATAAGCTTTCGTGAGCTACAGCTCACTTCAAGTCAAGTCACTTCAAGTGAGCTGTAGCTCACGAAAGCTTATGCTCCAATACATGTGGTAGTCTCTAAGGTGCCACAAGTCCTCCTTTTCTTTTTGCGAATACGGACTAACACGGCTGCTACTCTGAAACCCTCCTGTTCAGTCCACTTTAACTACCACCAGCGGAACCTCCGCCGCGCAGCCCGAGCTTTGCGGGCCCTGCCTCCGGGGGAGAGAGCGGGGAGGAGCGGCGACGCGGAGGTAGGCTACCCAGGGACTAGGGTCGCTCCCCGGCTGAGGACAGGCGAGGGTTAGGTATCTGACGCGGAGGGAGCCCTTTGGAGGCTGGGCGCCGGCGGCCCACCCTTCCCGCCGTGTCAGGGCTGGGCAAACACAAGCCTTCCGCAGGCGGCAGCAAGCCCCAGCCCAGGGGGCGGTAGCTGGGCGGGGCCACCGCATGCGCAGGAAGCCGGGTGCCAGCCGGCTGGCCGGCATCAGCAAGCAGAGCCAGCGGGAGCTCCCAGCCGGCCCCATGGTGCGGCACCTGGGGAGCGGCGGTGCTGCTGCTCCCCCCGTAGGAGGACGGGGGCCGGCGACGCCGCCGCCGCGGAGCGAGGAGGAGGATGCCGGGGGCGCGGGGCAGCACCCCCAGTACCAGGCGGTCGCCATGGAGGCGGCGGCGGGCGCCCAGGAGCCCGGAGGCGGCGGCAGTAGCTGCTGCTCAGGCTCTTCCCGGCCGCGCTGCAGGCTCCCGTGGGCACGGAAGACGCCCGGTGAGGAGGGGAGCCCGGCCGGCGGGGGAGGGGAGCCGTGCCCTGCCCTGCCCTGCCCTGCGGCGTGGGCTCCCCGCCCCTTGGGGGGACACTGCCAGGCGGAGGAAGCGGGCACCAGGGCACATCCGACACGGGGACTGGGCGCAAGCTGTGCTCCTGGGGCCGCTCCCCTGAGGGCGCCAGGCAGATGGGGGCGCGATCCGATGTCTCCAGGGACAGTGCGGGTCGCTGTGGGGCAGCGCGGCCGCGGTCTGCCCCCCGCTTTCGTGTGGGCTAGTGGCCAGCGAGCCCTGCGCGCTTAAAACTCATTCCCCTGCCTCACCGCCCGTGCGCGGGCGCGCTGGGCAGCGGCCCATCGTCGGCTTTCCACGATGTTGGGCAACCACGAACCCCTGACACGCGGCGGGTGTGAATCAGGACACGTAGCTACCCGCTTTTGGACGTTTTACCTTCGGTCTCCTGTTCCCTTCCAGAAAAGGAGGACGTGTGGCACCTTAGAGACTAACTAACAACTTTATTTGAGCATAAGCTTTCGTGAGCTACAGCTCACTTCATCGGAATAGTGGAATGCATCCGATGAAGTGAGCTGTAGCTCAGGAAAGCTTATGCTCAAATAAAGTTGTTAGTCTCTAAGGTGCCACAAGTACTCCTTTTCTTTTTGAGAATACAGATTAACAGGACTGCTACTCTGTTCCCTTCATGCTCTCTTGTTTGTCCCATTAACCGGGGGGTTAAAACCACCTTAATTTGTTAAAGGTACAAGTATAGAGAAGTGAAGCCCAGATTGTTTGGACTCACCATCCTAACTGTCCTTAGCACTGTATAACTTCATGTTTAAAGGATCCTTTAGGATCCTCCACAGCATTCTGCAGAGGTTCAGAAATATCACTGTCTATTTTACATACTGGGAAACAAGGGGACATAAAGCTTCAGAGACCTCTCCTGCCCAAGGCCACATAGCAAGTGAGCGTCCAGAAGACTGAGAAAGCCCTGGAGTTCCTGGTTCCTAGCTTAGTGGTTATTTAACAAGACTGAATTTGCCTTACCCCTTACATCAAGGTCTCTGCTTTTCTTTGACCAAGCACTGAGATTGGCTTCCATAGAGCTTATCTTGTGGGGAAAACGTGTGCAGAGGGCATTTGTTCTTGGATTGTAAACTTTGTGTGCCAGTTCTGAGTAAATTAAAATGATTTAGAGATAACGGACAATGAACTTTGGCCATGTGAGCAATATTTTCTGAACCATACTCTGCTTATAATGAAGTATGAGGGAAAATCCACATACTTACAAGGCCTACACTATGAGGCTTCATTGGTAATACAGATATTTTACTTCACTTTATTTTCTCTGATAGTCTGAGGTCATTTTTTATATTTTATAGTTGATTATTTTTATTAGAGCCGCATGAAATTCTTGTTTTTTTTCTATTTTTAGATTTTTGTGCTATTTCATTTTATTCATATCGGTTGGTCAGGTCCTGCTTCCTGTGGGGATGGGAGATGCTGCACTACTCACCCTGTTCTGCAGGTTCACCCAGTTTCTCACTATGGGCACTGCAGTCTGCCCATGGGTCACAGTGCCACTCACTCAAATCCCCACCCCATCCTGATTGTCAAAGGGCAGCCTGGCCAAACCTGAGTGGTGCTGCAATCCCATGCCAAGAACAGGGAGCTGGGCCCAGCCCTGTGGGGCAGGAGCCATCAATGTGGGAGAATTTTTCATTTTATTTAATTGTATACATTTTTTGTTTTTCATTTTATTTTGCAATTGTGAAAAACATGGGGCTCTAGCCATGATCCTGCAAAGATCCTGCAAAGCACTTATGCAAGTGCTTAACTTTAAGCATGTGAGTACTGTAGATGGGTTCCTCACTGACTGAGCTGTGTTATAAACAAGGGTCCATGTCCCGAGCTTGTCTTCTGGAATTTGGGAAGTCCACAGACACAAACTTATTCGTGCAGCTTTCCTGAGGTCTGCCAGATAACTCCTCTCTTGTGAGCATCCTAAGACATGAAGGTTAGGAGCTTTTTTTCTGGTCTTGGAGAGCATTCTTGGTCAATGTCCTTTACCTTGACTTGCCACCTCTCAACTGCCCACTCCATTTTGTTTTGCAAAGTAAACATTTTATTTGTATGTATTTTGCAAGTATAACAATTACACATATGAAACTTAGACATGTTAAATGTAAATGTTCATAGTTTAGAAGAAGAAAACTGAGTGGGGCAGGGTTAGGAGGTACCTGTCTAGAGCTTAAAACAAGGGGTGGAGGTTGTCTAAGGGACTGGGGAGTGGAACTGATTAGGGAACGGAATTAAGGAAACTATAAAAAGCTGCTGTAACATCTGCTCTGTTTAAATCTTTACGCATCTAGTAGCGAAAGCTCAGGTGTCATTTAAAGCTTTCTTTGCCTATTCTCAGAGCTTTTCAAGCTGCTAGGCAATGATATTTTTTAACTGAATGCATGTTTGTTGGAGTGGTTGAGTGTCATGGTGATAAAGGTTAATATTTGCAGACTTCCATTGAGTTGGGTAGGAATGTTGCTTTACCATACTTTCTTCTTGACATGTTCTTTGAAAGAAAATAAACTTGAGCAACTTTAATTCTCGTGTGGGGAGGGAGGGTCTTATTTAATTTTATTAGTACAGTAGTAGTGTATTGAGACGCACTGTTTTATTTTGTAAATTCTTGCTTTGGTAATCTGAGATACCACTGTTTTCAGTTCTAGTGTTCTCTGATATCTTTTTATTTTTCTGACAGTCCAGTGTTAGGTCATAATGGAGGAGTGCATTTTTCAGACATGCATAGTACACTGGATAGATTACTAAAGCTAAGAGTTCCCAGAAAATTTTCTTTTTCTTCAAATCATAAGCTTATACTAGATGTGGGAGCTCTTGCTCTTGCTTTAATTTGATTGGCTGTCCACTTCAGGGTTCCCATTATTTTGGTTGACTTCTACTATTTGTAGTAATCTAACAGGCTACATGCAGGAAATGAGAATGTGATATTCTGTTTTTGTGCTTCCCTCCCTGGACCAGCATGGGTTTGGATTTCCTCTTTCAGCTGTAGGTCACTGAGTCTCCTTACTTTAATCTAATATCTCAGGCAATAATTTTAAAGTATGTGTGAGCGAGAAAGAGACTGACTTACTTGCACAATGGGGTCAATTATATTATTCAGGGATTAAAATTTACACTAGTCTTCAATTGCTAAAAATTCTAGGCTAGTGCCAGAATAGCATAGAGGGATGAGTGAAAGTTTTAAGGACTGCTTTCTTATGAGCTACTAGAGCTAAAACAAATGTTGCAATCGACTGGAAATGTCATTCATTTCCCACTCTAGTGTGGTGTGAGATTTTGAACCTTAAAGTGACATCATTTTGGTAATCATGTCATAAAACATTAGGCCAGCCTGGAATCCCGTCTGTTAGATGGTATAGAGCAGTTTCTTAACCTTCGAGTCATGATTCCAAGGAGGGTCAAAATGGGTCGTGAACAATCTTTCTTAATTAAATATAACAAATCCCTATTTTGATTCTTGGTTGCTTGCTAGGCAACTTTCTGCTGTGTCCTGCCACATCATTCCTTGTGCTCCATGAGATCTGTAAGCCTCCCTGCCTCCCCCATTAGCTAAGAGGAGCCATCTTTAATCACAACTAACTGCTTTACAGAGTGGCTGTTCCATTTATTATCTTTATGTGGTGGCATACAAGTTTGGGTCACCATAAAATATTATGCTTTTTTTATATGTACAATCATTTTTTCCCTTCTAATGACATGAGAACTCCTTGCTAATATTGTACCCTTGAGATTCTAACTTTCCTTCAGTTAACAGTTCAGTGAGTAGAGTGTTCATCTTATTTTGCAAAGAAATCCTGTTTTCTCTGGAGGCATGTTGCAGGTCACCAGCAGTTCATCTCCACCCCTTTTCCCATTTTGTGAATCACTGGGGGACATGGAGGGGGACCAGGAAGAGGGAGAAAAATGTCACTGAAGGGTGCCTGAAGTAGCAGGGAGCCTCAAGACCAGCAAAGAAGCAGAGTTAGGGACCTTCTTAAGGGAGGAAAACTGGAAGATGGAATCAGATGAATTCAGGGATGAAACTTCTGTGTCTATAGAACTGGCAAAGATACAAGGACTGTTTAACGAGACCATGACAATTGAACATCTGACCAAATTTAAAATTATTTTAATTAAAAATCTTTCTATTTTAGTATCTGTTACAAGAAAATATTGGTAAACCCCCAAAACTCCAGAAATCCATAGAATAAGAATCCATAGAATAATTAAGGGGGTTGTATTATGATGAAATATGCATTGCTTTATACTTGTTTATGTAGACGATGTAAGATTCATATTATACGTAATGAATCATTTCCTTGATTTTAAGCACTTAGGTTTTTTAGATGGTGTGATACGTAACTGTTGTCATTTAGCAACCTTAACTGGCTTTTTAAACAAAGATTTTTGTCTTTGGAATTTTAATGAAGTAAGGTGACGTATATGCCTTAAGGTTCAGTGTTTCATGACCTGGCAGGAGCCAGTACACTTTCAGAGTTATGTTTTCTAAGCCTCAAACCTAGAGCAGTTGTCAGAAAGAAACCTGATCCATGTAATCAAGTGCTCCCCAAACTTTTCACATTGTGCCCCTCCTCCCCCGACAAGGGTTAAGGGGGCCAGGAGCAGGGCCACAGCTGGGGGCTGAGGTGCGGAGCTGGGCTGGGGCCAGGGCCCGGAGTGGAGCTACGGCTGGGGATTGAGATGGGGGCGGGGCTGGGAACCGAGTCACGGTCGGGGGCTGGGGCTGTGCCTGCACCTGGGGGCAGAGCAGGGCTGGGTGGTACTCCCCCGCCCCCCTGGGGGGCTGGCTTGGGTCTTGCCATGCCCTCCTGAATGTTCCTCCATGCCCCCCTAGAAGGGTGTGCTCCACAGTTTGGGGACCACAGATGCAATGAATTTCTCAAATTACAATCAAATATTTTGATATTAACCAAAAATGTAAACCACTTAAGCTGACAAATAAAATGTGATTTGTAAGAGTGTAATGCCATTATGTATTGAATTTCACCTCCTATACATGAGATCTAAGAAAATATTAATAAGGGGCTATGTGGTGGACACAAGTGACTTGGGATGTACTTACAATGAATAAAAGTGGTAGTTTTCTCTTGTTTTTTTTTTTTTTTTTTGCCTTCCCACTCCTTGCTGCTTCCCCCGACTCCCCATATAACTACATCATATGGACAATCATAATTTCAAATACAACTGAAAAACCTACTATTAGGTAAATTACTGTTAGTTACTAACTGGAATTTATTATCTGTTGCAGGAACAAAGAAGAAATTCACCTGCCCAGGACTTGGCCTGTTTTATACTATATTGTCTGCCTTCCTTTTCTCGGTGGCTTCTTTATTTCTTAAAAAAATTGAAGATGTTCATTCAGTGGAAATCAGTGCATTTCGATGCGTTTTCCAAATGGCATTTGTTCTTCCTGGTTTAATATACTACAAGTAGGTATTGCGTCTAAATACAAAATCTTGTGAGGTAGCTAATGTTCTGTAGGTAATATTATATACACAGCTATAATTAACAAAATTGGAAAGTAAATCTGACTGCAAGTATTATTTTAATTCAGGCTTTAATTGAAGAAGAGAAATGTCTCAAGAAACATTTGTAACTTCTCACTAAGTAAATAGCATTGTTTTCTTAGTGACATTGAGATTCAGAAAACATCTCTGAAATATTTTGAGCCTCTGAGCAGTAGGAGAAAGGATTATTCCAAAAATACCTCACTGAAACTCTGAGATATTATCCTTAAAAATAGAAAGTCATTAGTAGGATTTCTCTTTTTATATTATTTTCTATGGAGTTATTTTGCAAGTACAATAATGCCTACCTAGCACAATGGGATCTTGATTCTGAGGGAGGCTTCTGGGTGTTACAGTAATCCAAAAAAAATCTCTGGAGAGAGCCAAATTAAGGTATTCTGGCAGTTTCATGATAAAAAGTCCCTCATTTGAGGGTATGAATGTAGTGAAATGTAATTAAATGTTTGATTATGAATCATCAGGCTATGAGATCAATGTGATTATATCTTTGTTTTTCTTTTTAATTTTCAGAACAGGGTTTTTGGGACCAAAAGGTAAACGAGTTTTTCTTTTCTTTCGAGGATTCCTTGGCTCTGGTGCAATGATTCTTCTCTACTATGCTTTCCAAGTAATGCCTCTAGCTGATGCCACTGTTATAACTTTCAGCAGTCCAGTTTTTACATCGTTGTTAGCCTGGATATTTCTCAAGGAGAAATACAGCCTTTGGGATCTTCTTTTTACCCTCTTTACGATCACTGGAGTGGTGCTTATTGCAAGACCACCTTTTCTATTTGGATCCAATATTATAGGGATTGAAGGAAGCTATACAAATCATCTTAAAGGAACAATAGCTGCTGTTATAAGTGCAGTGTCAACAGCTTCAACTTTTGTTATATTAAGAAAGATGGGGAAATCTGTGCATTATTTTTTGTCTATTTGGTATTATGCAGTAATTGGATTAATTGTATGCATTGTAGCACTGTTTGTAATAGATGAATGGACTTTACCATATTGTGGTACAGATAGATTTCTCCTAATATTAATTGGACTGTTAGGGTTGGGGGGTCAGATATTTCTCACAAAAGCATTACAGATAGAGAAGGCTGGTCCTGTTTCCATAATGAAAACTATGGATGTGGTGTTCGCTTTTATCTTACAGATTCTTTTCCTCAATCATCTGCCAACTTGGTGGACGGTGGGTGGTGCCCTTTGTGTAGTAGCCAGTAGCTCTGGAACTGCCATTCGTAAGTGGCAACAAAATTCAAAAAAGGCTAAAGAAAATGAAATCTAGCAAGTCAGACGCTTTCATCACAGAAACAAAGATAAGCATCATAATCTTGGGAATATATATTTTATAGTAAGATATATTTTATTTATTTAAAATATTTCATTTATTTAACTCTTACCAAATTGTCCCCAAGAAGAGGAGTCAGCTGACTTTCAAGCAGCATAGCAAATATTTTAACTAGCTGGTTCAGCATATGCTACTCAGTGTCATACTGAGCAAGGCATTGGTGTATTTTCACAGATCTTGCTGTCTGTTTCCTGATTGCTGTCTTAAACAGGCAGTAACTGTATACAGAAGTTTGGTTTTTTTTTCTTTCCCACAAACTAGTGTTGTTCCTTTAAAATTTTTGGGCCTGATTCTCCACTTCTTACACCTTGTATAGTCACTTACCCATCTCTAAAGTGGGAGTAAAAGTCTACCATTCTAAGGTAGTAGTTTGCATTCATTTACTACAGGTATAACTGAATAGAATATGAGTAAGGCAGTGGAGTCTTATTTTTTCTTAACTCTACTCAAATTTTCTATTTTTAATCTTAGTGTTTAGTGACGTAGTTTCATGAATACACTTACTCCAAGCAGCTAGGGCCCCATTCAGCAAAAAGAAACAACAACAAAATAATACAGCTTCTGTACAACAGGCATGCAAGGCTGATACATGTGGCAGCCTCCAAAAATCTCTGCAGAAAACAGAAGCTGGATATGTTGGGATTTTTCTTAATTGGGTTCTACATAAACATATGCTCTTTAATCTTCCATATTATTTTTGAAAATTCTTTTGTTTTTCTGATTATCAAAAGAGAGCAGGGCTGATAATGCCAAAGTAAATCTGAAAACTATTTGCAGTGGCTTAACGTAACATTGTTAGTTAACTTTTAATTTAAAGTGACTTTCCCAATAGACCAAGTCACATTGATTTACTATTACTTTAGTTGCTACAATTTCAGTGATTAAAGAAAATGGTTGTTAATATAGCCCTTTGTGAGTTGACCATTTCTTATGCTACAAAATGTTATGCTGTAGTTGCACTATCCTTAATTCTATGCAAAAAATTTTATTTGTATTTTTTTAGGTATTTAATTTAGATTACTCAAAATGCTGTTCAAGAATTTTGTTTAATACTTTGTATAAAATATTTTTGTGGAAAAAAAAAAAGTTGCACTTTTCTTGGCTGCAGTTATGTTTAATGTTTTATTGTAAAACCTCCCATTTCTTGTTTTCACTAGCTAATGAAAGGTATTTAGAGATTCCACAAACAGCACAGCGTCATAGTGGAGAATATACAAAATGTACCCTGCACTCCTCACATGTCATCTTTAATGTTTGAAGACTACATTTTGATAGCAATGACTACGGTAATATTACAATATAGAGTCCAGTTTCCCAGTTGTATGGGCAGGAAGAGAAGATCACTATAATACATAGTGACAGGTTTCAGAGTAGCAGCCGTGTTAGTCTGTATTCGCAAAAAGAAAAGGAGTACTTGTGGCACCTTAGAGACTAACAAATTTATTAGAGCATAAGCTTTCGTGAGCTACAGCTCACTTCATCGGATGCCACCAAATGCATCCGATGAAGTGAGCTGTAGCTCACGAAAGCTTATGCTCTAATAAATTTGTTAGTCTCTAAGGTGCCACAAGTACTCCTTTTCTTTTTTTGATAATACATAGTGGTTTCCCAAAATGGATTGTGATCTACTGGTGGGTCTCAGTCCAATTGAGTTTTAAGATGGATTTAATTTTTACTTTGCTGAGACCCTTTACTCTGTGCCCTGTGGAGTTTCAGCCATTTACATTGTTTCCTCTTCTTTTCTGAAAGAGGAAGATCTTTTATAGTCGTAACCCAAGAATACATCCTGTGTGTGGAAACTGACATAAAATAATGAATATAGTCTTATCCTGATGCACAGATATTTATACATGTATCATCACTTTCATGAGAAATTGTTAAAACAACTGTTGCATTCCACTCTGCGGTGGTTTGGGTGAAGTGATTCCTGCATGTATAACACTAGTAAAGTGCTTTAGGATGCTTCTAGAAGAAATGAGCCATATTTGTGTAAGATTGCCTCAGAATATATGCTGTGGGTTTGAGGCTGCTTTTGTTGATGTCAAGATCAAAACTCTAGGGAAAGGAATTAAGGAAACTTAATAAAGATGAAAATATAACAATGATCCAGTTTCAACAATACAGAATCGTAAGTATTATGGAGGGTTGTCTTTTTTTAGAAATTATGTTGAAAATGTTTGAATCATATATTGTTCCTGAATTATAAATTGATGCATATGATTTAGTAGCCTGCATTACTGAAGAGAGGTTTTGTTGTCTTATACACATATTTACTTAAGTATAGAAAATATGCCTGTCTGAAGTAGACAGTTTATTGGTTTAATAACTTCAGAAGAAATCTTTCTCAAGTTTTCTTCTTCAAACCTTCACCTTAAGTGTAATTTACTGTCTATGGTAAATGAGATATAGCAAGTTAGTCTTAAAACTGAAATTTTTATTAATGGTTTTTAAAACAAACATCTGTTAGCAAACTGGCAAAGTAATTTTTTTTGTCCAAAACTGTGATTTCTTTGGGGTTCTCCATGACTATTCACACTCATTATTCCCAAACTTTCTCACAATATTGCGTATATAGAAAGAAGGAAAACAATAAACCTGGTTTTGCGGTCTGTTTGAACTACAAAAATTTTGTTTTCCCAGATGTTTTTGGGCCTGATGATGCAAGGTATTGAATATCTGGGTACCTGCATCTCCCAGTGAAATCGGTGGGAGTTGCAGGCATTCACTATCTTGCAAGATATTGCTTATATTGTGTTACTTTCTTTATGAATTGAGTTAAGCAAATTTCTTTTATAACACTTTTTGCTCTTTAAAAAGGGCAATGCCTTCATTTGGATTTAAAAATTTTTTTAGATGGTGGTTGCTTAAACAATATGGACGGGAATACCTTGATTATAGTGAGATATAGCAGTGCTGATATATTTATTCTGTTTATAAAGCATGATTTTAGGCATCTACAACTTGTCTTTTCAGATTCATTTTTAATAGTGTAAATCATTAAGTGTGGTTTTTGAAGCACCTCAAAATAGATTTTTTTAAACCAATTTCTGATGCTTTTTTTTCCTTAAACTATAGCTAAAAAGTTGAATTTGGACAGTTTTTTGAAGAAAATGGTTATGAAATGGATAAAATAACTGCCTTAAAATGCAGTAGCTGGTGAAAATGCTTCTCTTTTAATAAGTTATACAGGGCATTCAAATATCTGCTTTTCAGAAGCTTACACTGCAGACTTTAAAACTATATCAGATTGAAATTGAGTTGTCAGGTAGCTTTTCTGGCCCAAGGCTTTTAATTTTTCCCCCCCTTTTCCCTCCCCTCTCTCCTCCCCCTCCCGCCCCAAGAAAATATTCTTATTCTGGAAAGGAATTTTTGAATTATAGAGCAACAAATTTCTCAGGATTTCAGGTGCTATTTTTCCAACTTCTAAATCAGAAACATGACATTAATGTTTAACATCTTAGTGTCTTAAACCATTTTTATGAAATTGGACAAATGTACTGTATTTCTTAGGAATTTTTTTCTATGGAATATTATGCACTATTACTGCATACAATTTTTATTATAAAAAGGTCTATTAAAATCAATGGAACACTTGTAACCACTGATTTCAGTAGCTCCTAAATAGAAAAAATTATAAATAAATAAAATGTCTTGCACAAAAATGCAGGGTCAAAACACTACATTTTTACTGGTGCATTGACTGGAACATATGCTATTTTAGTAGGCAAAAATCCAATTAAATCAGCTGCCATGACTTCAGTGGGACTTTACAACCTTACAGCCTTATTTGCCTGAATTATACCCCAGGCTTGTGGCCCAAAAGTCTTCATATAGTGACTGTACAGCAGGCCAACATGTCCAGGGTTTATTTGGTTGTGAAAAGCCCTAAAGAAAATCCAACTTCTGCACCAGGGATTTAAGAATGTGCATGGGGGAGAAACAGGATATACATATAACTGAAATCCCCACATACTAAACTACCTGTCCAGCATCTGGTTCTCTTTCCTCCTATTATCCTGGTGCTGCACAGGCTTTGGGAGTTACTGCACCAATAGTGTTTGAGTAACCCCTTGTATAGCACCATTGATGAGTGGTGTTAGTGCAAGCCAATTGTGCTTTTTTGCTGTCAAACCTTAAGTTGGAAATATGTTTTCCCACTTCCAAATGCTCAAATGTTGTTCTCCAATAGATAGAAGCTTCTTCCTCTGATTGAATGTTGTGATGAGAGGGGTCTTACCACTCTTGATCACCATTTGGTGGGAAGAAATCTCTTGTTGAGCTTCATTCAAGAGCTGTCTTCTAGGGAAATGTTAATTTCTAACTAGTCAGTCTCTTCAAAATTTCTCCCTTTGCTGACTGGCATTTAGTCAGCCAGGAGAATCTGTTTCCCAGCTCCAGGTTAGGGACTCCACTAAATATGCAAGATACATCTCCAGCATCGGTCCCATAAGCATAATTGGATGCAATTATGGACTCTGGTAGGTGGCAGCGTTGCCAATGTTGGCAGCAAGAGCACAACATTGATTATTTTTGGCATTACATAGCTGCTATCAAGAGAGTTCAGTCTCTTGACTGTCAGCATGTTGTCCAAAGAGGAGCGTGGTGCCTCTGTGAGCCTGCAGCTGGGGAGAAGATTCTGGGGGTTGGATATACCTCAGTATATAGGCCATATTGTATTGTCACTCATACAGTTTATTAGAGTGGGTAATTTTGTATACTGCATGAGGTACAGTTTCACAAAAAATGGGGTAAAAATCAGATACCTCTAGCACTAATTGAAGAGTCTATTACGTAGTTAAATGTATGTGAAATCGTATGTTTTGTAGAAGTTACTGGTTTTTGGTATCTACTGGTATATTTTTGAAAGATTTTAATTTCTATATCTTGAAATGTTAGCATTTTCATAAAAGGTTTATATTTCATAATTGTTAATAAAATGAATATGAAGAATAAGCAAGTTTGGTTTTCATTTGGTTAATAGAACAATTCTAAACATAACCTTTAACAAAGAACAGCTGATCAACCAGAGTCTATGGACCTAATTTTTAAAGGTGTTGAGCACCTACATCTCCAGTTGAAATCAATGGAAACTGCATTCTCAGCATTTGTGAAAATCAAATCTAATTTTTCTGCTTCTGATTTTCTTTTTAAATTTTGTGAATCAGGACCTGATTACAGTGAGTCCCTTGTAGTTCTAGTCCATGCTTCATTTATTCTAAGAAACTGGTGGACAAATATTGACTAAGCTTCCATAATTAATTGCGCCAATACATAAAACAACTTGCATGCAACAACCTGACTATAGGTTGCTGTTTGCTATCTGTGCCTTTATACACAGATACCCATTGCTGAAGTCTGTAGCAGCACTGCTGCAGACTCTTTTTTATACTGTGGAACCAACTCATTGTGCAGTGTATACAAATATTACACACAAACTGTTAAAACATTAAGATTTTTAAGTCAACTACTCAAAAGTTAGGAATTGCTAGAATTAAGGTTTTCTGTGAAAACTTTGATCTTGGCATTTCCGAACTTTTGAGTGTTTAATCAGGTCATCCTGTGGTATGTATTATAATACAGTCTGTAATTACATGATCACATAACTATTTTTCCCCTCACAGGATCTTAGCTTCATCAAGTACACAGGACCAATGGTACTGTATTAACGGGCAGCTATTCAATATGTGACTTTAGGCCTTATCTACTGCACAATATTCAAATCCTGCTCTGAAGGCAGAGTTTTTAATTTCTGCCTGGGTTTTTCTATGGTGCTCATCATTGTAGTATCCAAGTACTTCACAAACATGAATGACTTATCTTCACAATGCCGCTGTGAGTTCAGGGGATACTATTGTCCTCATTTTATAGATGAGGAGCTGAGGCACAGAGATTTAAAGTCAAATGGATCAACTAATTTTGGGTGCCGAGTTTCAGATGACTAGAACCTGATTTTCAAAGTGATTAGCATTATGTAGCACTCTGTGTTCAATTAGAGCTCCCATTGACTTCAATTGTAGCTGTGAGTGCAAATTAGACCCCAAATTCTCAAGTCAAGCACCCAGAAAATGAGGAACACACTATTAGGGCAGGTCTACACACTACAGCAGGGATGAACACTCTGAGATTGATCCACCAGCAAATCGATTTAGCTGGTCTAGTAAAGACCTGCCAAATCGAGTGCAGATCACTCTCCAGTCGAACCCTGTACTCTACCCCCAAAGAGAAGAGTAAGGTAAGACACACACACACACACACCCCTCCCTCCCCATGGTGTAGGCCCCATGGTAACTCGACCTAAGGTATGTTGACTCCAGCTACATTATTCACGTAGTTGGAGTTGTATAGCGTAGGTAGTCTTACCGTGGTAGCGTAGACAGTCTAAATGACCACCCGTGAAAAATTTGGTTTAAGTGCTGTGCCCAGCATCACGTAGGAACTTTGTGACAGAGGCAGGGATATCAGTTCTCCAGAGCAGCATTTAAGTGTCTTAACCATGAGAGCATCTTTTCTCTTCCAGCAGTCCCTTGCCTCATTCACTTTACGCTTTCTAGCTTCTGCAACAAATGAGGAAGTGCTCCTACAGACAACAGCCTCCTTCATGAGACAACTCTGACTCATCCTCGGAGTAAGCCTATCATGTACTGGGAAACAGAAGTGATATGGAAAAAGTGTGATCATAACATACACACAAGGGGAAAAATTAAGGTTATGTTAGCTGGCCATATTTTTGTGCAGACTCCCCCCAGGCTAAAACAGACTGCTAACATGACTTCAGACATGTTAGCCTTCATTTAAACACAATTTAAAGCCCTGTTAACATTAACCCTTGAATTGAAAAACCACCCTTTTTGCCTGTTAAAATGGTGGTGAGGGCTACAGATATAAGTGCCTAACACAAGCAATATACTTGGTTAATTTACCTTCACACCACAACAACCTTCATAATCTACCCATAATGAAGTTCATGCTGTTTTATTAAAAATAGCACTTAATATGGTCAGTAAAGTTTAGAACAACTTTTAAAGTGGGGAAAGGAAGTAACTTGCCATGGGAGAGTAGCTCAGCTGGCAATTGATATAATGGAAACTTTACAGATTTAGGTTGAAGTTATTTCTCATAAGAACACCATCTTTAAAATGAATACATTTAAATAACTAGATGTTTATAATTATAGTACCAGTTTTCTCTCAATCAGAATTTTCATCTGACCTAATCTGGGGAAGGGCTGAGCCAGTTCAGGCAAAATAGAAACACTCCTGATGCTTTATCGGTATCCTGGATCAACCTAGAAACCACTTAATATTTTGTGATCCAAGTGTCCCTTTCCATTTCTTATCTCCATGGAAAATTTGGAAGACAGGCCAGTGTTCAAACGCCAGTCTTGTCCAATACCACACAAAAGCTAGACTATTTTTATTCAGATATAACCCCTGAACATGTTAGTTTAAGTATAGTGCTCCTGGATCGTGTTTAAAATTGCAGAATTGCACATTAGGCTCGTCTTCACTAGAGCAGTTTAGTGTTAGTCATTTACAGCTTCCCAGAATGCTGATAATACATATCACATGCTTAAAACAGTGCACAAAAGTTCACACAATGTTATGCACTTGCTTTGAGCAAGGCTAGGCTGTGTTACATCCACTGCTATATATACCATTGCAGTGATAGCATTGTAGCAGATGCAATTAGCTCTCCCATAATGCTTCAGCACACCCCTCGCTGGCTGTATGCATGGCTGAGAGCAGCCAATGTGGTACTTAATTGGTCTTAGCAGTGGCCACCACCTGGTACCTTCAGCTAAGCTGCCAATAAAATAAATAAAACCTCACTTACCTTGTCTCTAATAAATTCTTTAATTCTTAAACAAAAAATTGCATCCACTTTTTAATCAATCATTTATTTGTTTTTGCAACATTTGAGAATTTTATTGTAAAATGTTTATTTTGAATCTATATATTTAACGTAAACTTTTATAACAGCATTCTTTTCTTTTTTCCCATTGTTTCTCTTGAAAATGTGTTCTGCTTTTGTAGGTCCATCAATGGCTATTAGCCAGGATGGGCAGGGATGGTGTCCTTAGCCTCTGTTTACCAGAAGCTGGGAATGGGTGACGGGATGGATCACTTGATGATTACCTGTTCTGTTCATTCCCTCTGGGGCACCTGGCATTGGCCACTGTCAGAAGACAAGATACTGGGCTAGACGGACCTGTGGTCTGACCCAGTATGGCTGTTCTTATGTTCTTAAAGAAGGCTACAAAATGACAACTGCCTGAGTCTGTGCTTGAGAGAGTCTGTGCTTGTAATGTATGTCCCTGCCTGGCTGCAGCTTTACCTGGCAGCTATAGAGAAGCATTTCCTGAACTCTGGAGATAAAGAGAAAACAAAGAGAAGGTTCATTATATAACATGAAATTATTAATAGTATCATTTTAGCTACCCAACACTTGCTCCTTCTTCCCCCTCCTCTCAAAAAATTAACTTAGCATATAGTGTCTTGTTTCCTCCCATTCTCTGAGCATGCTATATAACCCCTGTAGTGACCACTGTCACAGATATGGCAGGAGGGAACTAATTCTAGGTTGAGGAGTCCTGTGGATAATCCTGCTTACCCTTGAACCTGGCTTTTGGGGAGACCCTTTTCTGGATCCTATGGAGAAAATATCAAGAAAAAGGGAAGTTACTTACAAACTCCAGTTACAAGGTATGGTCTCTATCTGTATTCCACTGTAGCTATGCATGCTCTCCATGTGCCTGAGACTTGAAAATTCTTGCAAGCAGTATCTTTTGGTTAGTGCCTGTGCCCCTTGCTCTCCTCATACTACATACCAAGGGTATAATGGACAGGGTGCATTGACCACCTCTACAGTTCCTTCACTATTGCGAATCTAGTCATTATCCAAAGCAGAGGGGAAGGACTGTGGGTAGTGGAATACAATAGGAATCACACATCTTGAAGAACTCCAGTTACAAGATAAAAAAAACTTCCCTTTCTTCTTTGAGTTCTGGTCCCTATGTGTATTCCACTATGGGTCATTAGCAGTACTCAGAGCAGAGGTCGGTGCAAGGATGCAGGTGTTACAGCTCCTTGTAGAACCGCTGCCCCAAAGGACGTGTCAGCAGAGGAGTGTTGGACCAAGGCATAATGTCTCTTGACTCTCTGAATGGAACTCCACATAGCTGCCCTGCAAATGTTTGCCATTGGGGCCCTTGAGCACTTGTAGAGTGAGCCCTTACCCCATCTCGGGGAGGGAGCTGTGCCAACTGTGACAGAGTAGAATATTGTGAGAGATCCACTTGGAGATCTTCTGATAGGATATAGCTTGACCTCTGACTCATTCTGTTATGGCAACGATCTAGATGACTTACTGATCAGTTTTGCTCAGGTCAATGCTTGTCTTATGTTGAGGGAATGAAGTCTCCTTTCCTTGCCTGAGGTATAGGGCTTTGGAAAAAATGCAGGTAAGTGAATTGACTGGTTTATGTGAAATTTGAAATTCACTCCTGTTAGTTTCAGCTTATAGTAAGACTTTGTCCTTTTGGGATATTGTGTATGATAGCTCAGTCGTTAGTGCCTTGAATTCACCTACCCTTCTGGCTGAATTTGGGATACAGTTTACTTGGGCTTTCTGTTTAATTAGATGATCTATGAATTTGTTGTATTGATGTAGATCTGACACTTTAACAAAGCCCCATACTGTTTTATAGGGTATGTCTGAATTGCACACTAAACCTGGGCTCTGACTCAGATTTATGTCCAAGTCCCTCTTTCGTCCACACGCAAATCAGTCTGACTCAGGACCCTGATAGAGGGGTGTATAAGAGCCCAAATTGTGCTATTTCTTGGGTCTAAGCCAGGGGAGGGCAAACTATGGCCCATGGGCCAGATCCAGTTCGTCAGGGCTTTCAGTCTGCCTGCAGGAATGCCAGCCCTGTGGCACAGCGGGGCTAAGGCAGGCTCCCTGTCTACCCTGGCCCCATGCCGCTCCCGGAAGTTGCCAGCACCATGTCCCTTAAGTTCGGCCCCGGGGGGAGGGGAAAGGGCAGAGGGCTCTGTGCGCTACCCTCACCTGCAAGCACCATCCCCTAAACTCCTATTGGCCGGGAACGGGGAACCGTGGCCAATGGGAGCTTTGGGGGTGGTACCCACAGGTGAGGGCAGTGTGCGGCGGAGCCGCTTGCCCCACCCTACCCCCTGAAGCCACTGCTGGACATGCTGGTCACTTCTGGGTGAGGCACGAGGCCAGGAGCCTGTCTTAGCCCCACTGCCACCCCAGAGCCGCTGGAGGTAAGCGGCATGGGGCTGGAGCCTGCACGCCAAACTCCTTCTGCTCCCCAACCCCCTGTCACACCCCTCCTGCACCTCAACCCCTTGCCCTGAGCCCCTTCCTGCACCCTAACCCCCTGGCCTGATTCTCCTAACCCCCTGTCTTGAGCCCCTGCCTCACCCCTCCTGCACCCTAACCCCTTGCCCTGAGCCCCTTCCTGCACACCACACCCCCTCCCACACCCCGCACTCCCTCCTGCACTCCAACCCCATACCCCAGCCCTGCATTCATGGCCCTGCATACAATTCCCCACCCAGATGTGGCCCTCAGGCCAAAAAGTTTGTCCACCCCTGGTCTAAGCCCTGTTGTTTTGCAGTGTGAATGCAGCTCAACCTGCAGACTCAGCCAGAGGTCTGTGTCATGCAGTATGAATCCAGGGTAGATTCTCAACTACAGGCTTGGAAATGCAGAGTCCACAGTGCTATATTTACAGTGCTGTGCAGCGTATGTGTATCCAGAGAGTCTGTCAGCTAGATGGCAACCTGTGTATGTTATGGCAAGGATGGTGGGTGACACTGAACTAATGAGAATAGGCTTTGTCAGCTGAATCACAGCACCTTGTATCAGCATAAATATTGCTCCAAATAGGCAGCTAGCTCTTGGTTAAGCAATGGCTTTGTGCCAAGCACTCCCACAGTCAGATCCACGGTCATCAGTCCTGCCTATTAGGCAGAGGAAAACTTAGACCTGTTTTTAATTTCATAGCCCTGCTAGTGCACAGCAATTTGCAACTGTTTAGAGGGCTGTATGAGGATTCTGAGAGGAAGATATAGCCCTAAGAAAACATATCATTTTCTCGATAATAAGGAATATGAAATTCTTTAAACTACAGTCCTTTCTACTTTGTATGACAATGTCTATATCTCCTTTCTGACAGTAGATGGTGCTAGGTCTAATCAGAATCTAAAAAACTGCTCAAGGGTATGAATTTAAACACAAAATTCAGGTCATTCAAAAGTTAAGATTTGCTTATAGTGACTTAGCACTATTGTACCTATTGTATACTATGATCTAAGTTTGTTGGTCTAAATTGGTGTCAAAACACTTGTTTCAAGTTACTGTATGCAGTATATGCCATTTTTCAGTTAATGATACTATACAATATGCTTCCAATCTAGACGCATGGGCCCACATGCTCCTCTCCACGGTTCAAAGCAAAGGATAGCAAACTGTACCTGGAAGCCAGCAGAGACTCCTCTGCATTCTCCCATGCTCCTAACAACATCCCCACACCCTGACTCAAATTAAAAACCTGTATCTTTCCACAGGATAGGGGCATGTTGGCAGTGCCATCTCTGAAATTTGTCCTTTTTGTCTTAAATAGTCCTTGCGAATATGCTCTGTGTGCTACTACTCAGGCAAGGGCTATAGGTGTTTTCAGATCCTATTTCCTAAGGCTCTCACTCTGGATGGGTGTGCCAGATGCCTCCAATTGCCAAGCATTTCCCAGGGCCCCTACCCATCCTGTCTCCATGACCCACTCCTCTCCAACTGCTGTAGTACCTTCCCCTCCAGTGACCTATATTCTTCCAAAGCAAAGAAGCAACAGGTTCATTATTAGCGAATTCATCATATTGCCCTCTATTGGCTTATCACTGCTCAGGGATTCATTGCATTGTGTTATGCTCCTAGGCCCTGATTTGCAAAGAGCTTAAGCATGCATTATTTTTCTCTTTGAGCCTGGAGGAAGAGGGCCTTTGTGGCTGGGTGCTTTTGTTGCTTTGTAATTTCAAAACTATTAAACAAGTTTGTTTGTTTTATTTATTTCAAACTCATGTCAACATTAAATGGGGTTCAATCGCATCAGTTTCAAAATGAGCAGAATTTGAAGGATTCTGAATCAGCAGACTAGAAAGTAACTTCTGAGGGTATATGCCATGCATTTCTGATATTGACTGAAGTTTAAATATTATCTTGGAAATCAACATGCATCACTTTAAAAATTAAGTACAGCCTCTCTAAGGAAGGAGGGTTATATTGAAATGAGAGCTGCAGGGTGGGAGAGGAATTCTTGATGAATGAGCATTGTAGAGGCCAGAGCAAAAACTTATTGGCACCAGCAGGTGTCACTGTAATAGAATTTGTTATGATAGTTGTCTGTGCAATTTACAAACATGAACAGAGAATAAAAGGTTTCAGAGTAGCAGCCGTGTTAGTCTGTATTCGCAAAAAGAAAAGGAGTACTTGTGGCACCTTAGAGACTAACACATTTATTAGAGCATAAGCTTTCGTGAGCTACAGCTCACTTCATTGGATGCATTTGGTGGAAAAAACAGGGGAGATGGATATATACGCACACAGAGAACATGAAACAATGGGTTTATCATACACACTGTAAGGAGAGTGATCACTTAAGATAAGCCATCACCAGCAGCGGGGGTGGGGGAAGGAGGAAAACCTTTCATGGTGACAAGCAAGGTAGGCTATTTCCAGCAGTTAACAAGAATATCTGAGGAACAGTGGGGGGTGGGGTGGGGAGGAGAAATAACATGGGGAAAGAGTTTTACTTTGTGTAATGACTCATCCATTCCCAGTCTCTATTCAAGCCTAAGTTAATTGTATACAGTTTGCAAATTAATTCCAATTCTGCAGTCTCTCGTTGGAGTCTGTTTTTGAAGCTTTTTTGTTGAAGGATAGCCACTCTTAGGTCTGTGATCGAGTGACCAGAGAGATTGAAGTGTTCTCTGACTGGTTTTTGAATGTTAATTCTTGACGTCTGATTTGTGTCCATTTATTTTTACGTAGAGACTGTCCAGTTTGGCCAATGTACATGGCAGAGGGGCATTGCTGGCACATGGCATATATCACATTGGTAGATGTGCAGGTGAACGAGCCTCTGATAGTGTGGCTGACGTGATTAGGCCCTATGATGGTGTCCCCTGGATAGATATGTGGACACAGTTGGCAACGGGCTTTGTTGCAAGGATTGACAGAGCCGGAAGTGTACCCAGAAGTCACCTACTACAGGACAGGCCCAACAAAGAAAACAACAGAACGCCACTAGCCATCACCTTCAGTTCCCAACTAAAACCTCTCCAACGCATCATCAAGGATCTACAACCTATCCTGAAGGACGACCCATCACTCTCAGATCTTGGGAGACAGGCCAGTCCTTGCTTACAGACAGCCCCCCAATCTGAAGCAAATACTCACCAGCAACCACACAACAGAATCACTAACCCAGGAACCTATCCTTGCAACAAAGCCTGTTGCCAACTGTGTCCACATATCTATTCAGGGGACACCATCATAGGGCCTAATCACATCAGCCACACTATCAGAGGCTCGTTCACCTGCGCATTTACGAATGTGATGTATGCCATCATGTGCCAGCAATGCCCCTCTGCCATGTACATTGGCCAAACTGGACAGTCTCTACGTAAAAGAATGAATGGACAGAAATCAGACGTCAAGAATTATAACATTCAAAAACCAGTCAGAGAACACTTCAATCTCTCTGGTCACTCGATCACAGACCTAAGAGTGGCTATCCTTCAACAAAAAAGCTTCAAAAACAGATTCCAACGAGAGACTGCTGAATTGGAATTAATTTGCAAACTGGATACAATTAACTTAGGCTTGAATAGAGACTGGGAATGGATGAGTCATTACACAAAGTAAAACTATTTCCCCATGTTATTTCTTCCCCCCACCCCACCCCCCACTGTTCCTCAGATATTCTTGGTAACTGCTGGAAATAGCCTACCTTGCTTGTCACCATGAAAGGTTTTCCTCCTTCCCCCACCCCCACTGCTGGTGATGGCTTATCTTAAGTGATCACTCTCCTTACAGTGTGTATGATAAACCCATTGTTTCATGTTCTCTGTGTGTGTATATATCAATCTCCCCTCTGTTTTTTCCACCAAATGCATCCGATGAAGTGAGCTGTAGCTCACGAAAGCTTATGCTCTAATAAATGTGTTAGTCTAAGGTGCCACGAGTACTCCTTTTCTTTTTTAGAGAATAAAAGGGAGTTTAGAGTTACTTGTAAATTGTATGATTAAAGCACCTTGCTCTGTTGCAGAAACTATACTTTGATCCAGGCACATAATACCTAACTACTTTATATTTTTATTTTCAAAAGAAAATTCCAAGAGGAAATATACATTCCCATTAAGATACCATAAAACCTATTCAACTACAATCAGGTGTTGATCAGGAACTAAGAGAAAGTCTTTTACTTTAAAAATCATTGTGAAGGTCCACCTATTTATAGAATTTCTTCATTTATTTTATGCAATTTGATTTTAGATTCAGATTTAAAAAAAAACACAAAAACCTTTTAGGTTAGCTCACAAATCACATTAACAGTTAAAAAAAAAAGTTGATATATTGCTGTTCCAGCTTCAGTATTTTCAGAATCCTGATTGGATTTAGTTTTATGATATTTGATTGCCTTCTACAACAGGGAAGTCCCTAAAGCAGAATATTTTGCACTGTATAATGTACCTATTCAAACAGTGTATTTCTTTTCATGAAAGAGTATCTTTACTACATGATAATAGGAAAGAAAGCACAGGACATATTATGAAAGGTACATTGGAAACATGAGAACCCTGTAAGACAAAAGTCATTACCCTTGCCATATGGCAACATAGTCTTCATTATTAAACAAATAAAGCAATAAAGAGATTTTATAATCTGGAATATCATATATAGATATCCAAAGAACAAGGTAGTATTTTTTAACTCATCACCTTTGTTTGCCACTCATAGTTTTATTTTCCCAGCACTTCATTATCTCCCACCCTGTCCCAGAAAAAAGTAGCTATTTGTGTAAGGGCTGGCCTTAAGCGCAAGCACAGCAAGTAGCCACTTCAGGCCACGCTTTATTGGGGAGTGGTGATCTCCTGTGCAAGTTCTAGAATTTGAGTGAAATTATGAATTTATCCCCTCTCCATCAGTGGGAACAGAGGAGGCGGCTACTTACTGCAGATTTCCTTTCCTTTTCCAGTTTAAGACTCTCCAAACTATAACTTAAAATCAGACCTATTTGTCTCAGTTTTACTGGGAAAAAATACCAATGTCTCTGCTTCGCTTCTTCATTGGCAAACTTTTGAGCAAACCTATCTTCCTGCATGCTACCTGTGTGCCCAGATACAAATTGGGAGAAGGGAAGGAGCAGTTTGTCCTCTTCCTATGTATTATATAGTAAAATTCTTAATAGTGTGCTGCTCTCGCTTAGATTACATCACCTATCCTAAGAATGCGATAGGATAGGAAAACCAGTGTTAAATCCACAATCTTTTTTCTTCAATGTATTATCCCTTAAATTTGGAAAACATGCTGGCTATGTAATTAATCTTATTGAATATTAAGTTTTAACATGTTAAACTCACATTTCTATCAATGTATCAGGAGCCCCCTTGTGTATTGGTTTCCCCAAGAGAGATACACATGGCAACTTGATCCAGTGCTCTAAGTTTTCTAGAGGTCACTATACTGCTTTCCAAGTTTCATGGTGTCCTTGGACTAGTCTGTGACATATTTATTATTTGTATTTTGTCTTCCATCTTCTCATTCCTTCTATCAGATTTAGCAAGCTGCATATCAAAATTAGAACGTTCCTCTGCAATCTTTATTAACTTCATTTTTAGTGATAAAAGAGTAGGTCTTCTTCTCATACCTGATAAATTACTTATAATACATATTTGCAAGGTACATAATTGGCAAATAGGTATGTGCTGCCAATTCATTTTTGACGCAATCTCTGATAAACAATGGTACTTGATGCAATGGGACTTTGTAGTCAGAGGAAAGGGCAATTAGAATGCAGCCTTTCTGTTTCAGAAATACTTAGTTCTGCTTCCTTTGAAGTTATTGGCAACTTTTAGGTAAATCATAATACATGTATATAATTGCATAAAAGCATATGTGATCGATGTGGTACATGTGCAAATGCATAGGCTGCACAAGCCCACCTGGTACCCTGGGTATGTATTTGCATTGCTAGCCCACTCCACTTAATCATAGGATAGGGGAATATTATGTGGGCAAAGGAGCCAATGGCAGTACAATTCATAAAGGATTCATGGAGCCAAGGGCATAGAAAGACTTAGCAATGCTGGAGATTAGTCAGCACATTACAAAGCTGGAACTTCCAGTCCCTGCATATCCCCAAGATCTATGGTATGTGGAGGCCATATCTCTTCCTTCTCTGTGCCCCTTCCAAAATTCTCTCCATAAGTGGTGCATTCATTGGAAATTAGTTTAAAAAGGGGAACAGAACACTTTGGCTAACCAAAGGCAAACACAACCCACTGAATGCATCCACTGAATGCATCCGATGAAGTGAGCTGTAGCTCACAAAAGCTTATGCTCAAATAAATTTGTTAGTCTCCAAGGTGCCACAAGTACTCCTTTTCTTTTTGTGAATACAGACTAACACGGCTGCTACTCTGAAACAGCCCACAAACTAACAGTTAGAAAAACCAGAACAGAATTTGGGTAATTTCAAATTGGAACAGAAAGGAACAGTGTAACTCTATAAAACCGAGAGAATGTACTGTCAGGGACAATCCTGCATTGTTGAAGAGCTGGATTAATGACATATGCCTTTTCTCACCTCTAACAACTTCATTCTATAAAAAAATCGTTTAAGAAGATCTTTGCATAAAGCTGTAGATCAATATTGTGACATGGAAGCTGGTCAGTTACATTTTTTGACAACTTCCAGGTGTAGTTATGTTAATAAATGTTAAAATGATCAGGAATTATTGAGTGGGTCAGGGCTATTTCCAGTTTGGTTGTTAGATTCCTTATTATCAGCCTGTAATGAGGTTGTTTAGACTTGGGGAGTGATCCAATTTATAATTAGTATGTCAGAGTTATAATAGAATGAGATATCTGAAAGAAAGCACAACATACAAATATTTTGAAGAACGGAAATCAGGACACATTACTTTTTATACAGCTGAAAGCTGCTCAGCAGATGTGGAAGGAATTACAGTAAAAGGAACCTCAAATGGCATATAAAACAGGAGCTTTAGTTTACTTTGTTTTTATTATGAAATAGAAAGAGAACACTGTAGTAAGATTCTGTTCTATTTAAAATTATATGGCTATATAGTAGTAATGGAACAAAAGAAAATTATCCAAAATTAGGCTAGGTTGTCTGGGGCTGAATATAAAATTCTATGTACTAATAGGATATTACAAATAGAACATGACAAGTTTTTACAAATGTATTTAAAGTAAAGGTTTTACAGTTTCTGCATTGACATTCATTGGCCAAGCTTGTAAAGGATTTACTTCTGAGGTGAGCGGGAGGGAGTATGGGGGACACATAGAGCTGCTGACATAGGGGAAGAATGGGGGACCCTAGTATGGGAGGGAATGGGGGGGACATAAAACTCTGGGTGGGAGATTGTGGGAACCTGGCATGTGGTGGATCAGGAAATGGGGGAGGGGAGCATACAGGGGCCCAGGCATGAGAGGGTGGCGGGAGTTGCAGGCAATCCCTGAAATAGAGGGGGATGGGAGGGTGGCACATAGGCAGCTTGTGGGAGGGAGGGAGAGGGATGCAAAGAGACCCTAGTAGGTTCAATGAACTTGTCTAAAAGAAGCTACAAAATGTGCAGTCCCATATTTGTAAAATAAATCTCCCTAGAAATTGGATTGATAGCAAACCACATGATAAAATGGGTTTCATTTATTTGTATGTGATGTTCAGTTCTTGTTAAACTCCACTCTTTTTCAGTTCACTAGTAAAGTGAAGCATAGTCATTGCCCTTTTTTGTAGGCTGATTGCCTGGCGAAGTTCATGGAAAGCCCTGGTCATGTAAATTCATTTCTGACTACCCATTATGAGTAATTGTTGCACTCCCACATTCTCAACACCTAATCAGCCAACCTGAACTTAGAAAAACAATAGGTTATTGGAATCTAGAGCAAAGAATGAACCAGAAAAAAATATGAACACTATTAAACTGTTAAAAGATCTATTTCACACACTATTTTCTTTTTGTTGAAATCTTTTGTGGAAAAGCTATTTTGGAATTAAAGAAAAGAGTAAAGTTCTATTCATACCTCCTCCTTTTTGAATAGCCAGTATGTGATGGGTAGAGGGCCCCGCAAATCTGTGGATATCTGCTTTTTAGCTGCAGATATCTGCATCCGTATTCGCAGACCATGTTTGAGGATTATGGATGTACACAGATCCAAATTATATTTCTAGAGCCCTGTAAATCTCTGGATATCCATTTTATATCCACAGACCATGTTTATGGTTCATGGAAATGGTTAATGTAGAGTCAGAAGGGGGCTAATTAACCTGGTAGGCTGCAGCTGAGGGGAATCAGGTGGCTAAATAAACCCCTGACTGAGTGAGGGAGCCCAGCTGGGGAGGCACAGTCTATAAAGACAGGAAATTGGCAGCTAAGGGATCTGTTGGGAAAGTCTGCGGTCACTCCCTGGGAGAGAGAATTGGGAGGCTGGAAAATTTAGAGGGAGTGCCAGATAGTAAGGAAAGGGCTTGGGGAAGACAGTAAGGTCTAGAAGGGAACAACCTTTGGCTGTTGACTAGTGGGTTCCTGAGCTGGAACCTGGAGTAGAAGGTTCCCCTGCCAACCACTAAGGATGTGGCACCATTTAGCAGTGAGTGAGAAGATAGCCTAGGATTACTGAAGGAAGACTTTGATATCCCAGAAGGGGAAAACACATACAGTTATCTGGCTAGAGGGTCAAGTCATGAAGCAGCAGCTCCTGGAGCGAGAGAGGGGCTGCAGACTGAGAGAAGGACGGAGAGATCTCATGCAACCACAGAAAGGGGTGTTGACCTTGCAAAGCTAATCCCCAGAACAGCCAGGAGGAGGCACCATCCTAGTGGTGAGTAGAGCACTCTGTCACACAGGGAGATCAATTAACCCATTCTACTGTTCATACTTGATCTCCTGTCTATAAAGCCTTTGTTGTATATAGACAGCAATATGTTCTTTGTCTTTAATCTTACTTTTTTAAATAATAGACATACATTGTGGAGCACAGAGTACCAAAACCAAATGGGCCAGTAATGGGTTTCTCTACATGTCTCTCAAGTACCTAAGATGTTGTTGAATTAATGTATGACTCAAGTGCTACCAGGAATGCAACTATATATAATACTCATGACAAATGGTAGACACACAAGAATGCAACAATGGTAAATGAGAGTCAAATGTATATCATTATTCTATTCACTTGTAAATCTCTTAATCTAAGAAGAGCTTTGCTCTTAAACTTGAAATTACAGAACACATTCTTCCAACACTGATGGAAAAGGTAGGTCCCTCAACATGTCACTTTTTATAAGGACTTAAATTTATTTTGCAGGTTCTTTTAATTGTGCTAATGTAGAACAATAGTAGACATCAAAGCAGTGGACAACATGAAATCTTTTGCAATGCCCCCTCAATTCACATGAATGAGTTAGTGCCAAACTGCTGGCTGCAGCAGATAATATTAGCTATTTGTGGGATATGCCAATCATATATTGCCTTTAATGAAAACAGACACTATTTTACTATTGCCAAATTTTATATTGCCAAATTGCAATAAACTGTCACTTTTAATACTTCTTGGAATCTACATCTGTTTAATAGGTTTTAATGAGAAAACCAGAGAACAGTATTAAGTTGTCATAAATAAGTTTCACATAAGCTCAGACTTTTTTATCACTACATTGTGTAACCAGAAGCACCTCAGCCCTTTGAAGATCTGTATATACAACAGCATCCACTGGCATGAGGCTACATCTATTTGGAATGAAGGCTCAAAATCCTAGTATTGACAAGGACTAATTTGTCTTTGAGCTTTGTTTGTAGTGTTGTCATAGCTGTGTTGGTCCAAGGAGGATATTAGAGAGACAAGGTGGGTGAGGTAATATCTTTTATTGGACCAATTTAAATAAAAGCTCAAAAGCTTGTCTTGCTTACCAATAGAGGTTGGTCTAATAAAAGATATTACCTTACACACTTGGATCTTATGGGCATTAATGCAAGGCTTCCAAGATTAGGCTTGTCCTTGCCCTTGATAACTCTAGAGAAGATGTGTACCATGTAGGCCCTCAGAACGCCCAACAGAGAGACCTATGAAAATTGGGCAAATCTGAGTGGTAATTCTGGGATTTTTTTTATTTGACTTTGTCTAATTTACTATTCCTCACTCTGTTATCATCTTTCCTTCTTCCTGTACTTAAAGTTTTATATATCTGTTAAGGAAGTTATATTATCAGAGTAGTATTTCAATGTGCTATGGGAGGGGGAAAAAATCTTCTCTTCTTATACAAGAATAATTCCCAGTTATACTAAAAGAAGTTCTGAGCATGGTTTGTGGGGAAAGTAGTCCACTAGCAGCAGCTTTATACCTGGATTAATGCATTGCTGTAGTAGTAAGTAGTTTTGTTCCTAATCTGACTCTTTTGTAATGTCAGTACAAGGTAAACAATGTGCATAATGTGAGCATAGGTGCCAATTTTTCCTGGTGCCGGTGGGTGCTCTCACCCCCTGCCCTGACTCCACCCATACCCTGCCCCTGCCCCCCCATTCCAACCCCATTCCCCAAAGTCCCTGCCCCAACTCCACCCCCTCCTTGCCCCTGTTGGACTCCTTCCCCAAATCCCCACCCTGGCCCTGCCTCTTCCCCACCTCATCCCTTGAGTGCACTACGTTCCCGCTCCCCCCTCCCTCCCAGCTGTTTCGCAGCGGCAAGCACTGGGAGGAGAAGCAGGGAAGGCACACTCAGGGGAGGAGATGGAGGCAGGGATGGAGGTGAACTGGAGTAGGGGGGTGGGGCGGGGAGCGTCGCACCCACCAATTTTTCCCCGTGGGTACTCCATCCCTGAAATACCCACAGAGTCGGCGTCTATGAATGTGAGCAGGTCTTTCTCACAAATATCTAAGTTTCCTTCCTTACAAATCTGTATAAGATATAATCCTGGGGGAATTCTGTGCCCCAAAATTAAAAATTCTGCGCACAATATTTTAAAGTATTTAGTTTTAGCTTATTTGTCAGAATAACACAATATAATCACACCAGTTTCAATTAGGTTGATAACTTACTCGTTGACAAGTATTTTGAAATATATCTGTAACAATACAGACAACAACAAGGATTCAGGAAATCTTTTTTGATAAATAAGGTTCCTTACTAGGTATATTAATACAGACCTTTGAGCAATAGTTCATTTAAACTACAATATAGAATTGTATTTCCTGCATCTCTCAGAAGCAGTGCAAAGGGTTGGGAGAGTCAGGGGTAATGGAGGAGCTGAGGGAAAGGAAAGTGATTGCTGGGAAGGAGCCTGGGAGTGAATCTGGAGGGCTGTTGGGTGCAATAAGTATAGAACGGATTTTTGATGGGGAGGGATTGTTAGGGTTGGGGAGCCTTCCCCATGCAGACACTGGCTGACGTTCTAGCCTCTCCCATTCAGTCAGGCATATTTGTCCCCATCTGTCCCTGCACACACACCCCAGATGTCCCTGCACCTCCACTCAGCTCTGTGTCCCTGCACCCCAACTCAACCACCTCTCTTCCCCGACCCTGTGGCTCCGCACCCCCACTAATCCACCCCTCTTCCCCATTCCTATGTGTCCCTGCACCTCTGCTCAGCCATCCTCCTCCCCCTGTCCACACGTATCCCTGCACCCCAACTCCCATTCAGCTCCTGCCTCAGTCTGTCCCCACTTGTACTCCATTCAGTCTGACTCCCCATATCCTGTGCTTCCTCACCTGGCCTTCAGGCAGGGCGCTGTGAAGAAAGCAGACTCTCCTCCTCCCTTTGTTTGCTGCTTCTCAAATAGTCTTAGAAGGATCTGAGACTATTAGAATGAGCAAGAACTTCAGGATTGATCCTAATGTACTGCAAAAAGTTCTCTAATTCAATCATTACATCCCTAATTTAAAAAAAGGAAAATGTGTATTATATAGCCCTAAATTCTCTTTATATTTTGATGCTAAGTTACTTTTTATCATTTAATCAAAGTCTTGTCAAATTTTAATTTGGTTATTTCAAACATTAGAACATATTACAGGAAAGTCTTGACCTGAAACATCTCATTTACAGGCATAAATACAGAACTTTGTATGTGTAACTATATAACATGGTCTCATCTGGTTGTGGCTGTTAGATACTACTGTGATATGTTAAATTATGAAAATAACTCATAAGGGGCTCATCAAATTGCAGAACTGAGCTCTAAAAGAACAGAGGTTCAATCATGCTTCCATTGGAATTGTTGGCAAAACTCCCATTCACATTAAAGGTCATAGAATGAGTCCCCAAAAGACAGATTTTGAATTAAGTGTATCTTTTCCTTTGTGCAAAGGAACATCTTTTTCTCATTTTCACTGAACAAAACTCAGTGGATTTCAACTTTTTTAGTTGAAAAGACTGTACATGATCCAAGATAAATTAAATTTGTAAAATAAATTTGTTAAATTAATATTTTTTGTTCTTTAATATTTTAGTTTAACAAAATTAATTAAACAAAACTATATTACTTACAATACTATTACTCTTCCCTTTGGCATTCAGGCTTCTCAGAATAATTCAAACAAAAGCAAAATGTCCTAACATTAAAATATGTATATATGTATTTCATAAAGATTGTTCAAAAACTCATGGAAGATGGGAGAGATTCCAGAGAACTGGAAGAGGGCAAATGTAGTGCCAATCTATGAAAAGGGGAATAAGGACACCTGGGGAATTTATAGACCAGTCAGCTTAACTTCAGTGCCCAGAAAGATAATGGAGCAAATAATCAAGCAATCTATTTGCAAACACCCAGAAGATCATAAAGTGATAAATAATAGTCAACACGAATTTGTCTAGAACAAATCGCGTCAAACCAGCTTAACAGCTTTTTTTGGAGGAACAAGCCTTGTGCATAGAGGGGAAGTGGTAGATATGGTATATCTTGATTTTAGTAAGGCTTTTAATACTATCTCACATGACCTCCTCAAAAACAAACTAGGGAAATACGGCCTAAATGGAGTTACTATAAAATGGGTGCATAACTGGTTGGAAAACCATTCGCAAAGAGTAATTATTAGTGGTTCACTGCCAAGCTGGAATGTCATATTGAGTGGGGTCCTGCAGGGATTGGTACTGGGTCTGCTTCTGTTCAATATCTTCATAAAAGATTTAGATAATGGCATAAAAATATACGAATGGCCATACTGAGGTCAGACCAAAGGTCCATCCAGCCCTGTATCCTGTTTGCCGACAGTGGCCAATGCCAGGTGCCCCAGAGGGAGTGAACCTAACAGATAATGATCTAGTGATCTCTCTCCTGCCATCCATCTCCACCCTCTGACAAACAGAGGCTATGGACACCATTCCTTACCCATCCTGGCTAATAGCCATGGACTTAACCTCCATTAATTTATCTAGTTCTCTTTTTAAACCCTGTTATAGTCCTAGCCTTCACAACCTCTTCAGGCAAGGAGTTCCACAGATTGACTGTGCAATGTGTGAAGAAGCAGCATAGAGGGTACACTAACAAAGTTAGCGGACAATACCACGCTGAGAGGAGTTGCAAATGCCTTGGAGAATAGGCTTAAAATTCAAAACGATTTTGAATCTGGAGAAATGGTCTGAAGAAAATAGGATGAAAGTCAATAAGGACAAATGCAAAACAATCAACTTAGGAAGGAACAATCAATTGCACAGATAGAAAATGGGGAAATGGCTGCCTAGGAAGGAGCGTTGCAGAAAGGGGTCTAGGAGTTGTAGTGGATCATAAGCTAAATAAGAGTCAAGAGTGTAATACTCTTGCAGAAAAAGCAAACATCATTCTGGGATGTATTAGCAGGAATGCTGTAAGCAAGACAGGAAGTAATTCTCCCACTCTACTCCACACTGATTAGGTCTCGGCTGGAATATTGTGTCCAGTTCTGGGTGCCACATTTCAGGAAAGATGTGGACAAATTGGAGAAAGTCCAGAGAAGAGCAACAAAAATGATTAAAAGTCTAGAAAAAATTATCTCTGAGGGAAGGTTGGAAGAAAAATTTTTTTTAGTTTGGAGAAGGGGATATGATAACAGTTTTCAAGTACATATAAGCAGGGCCGGCTCTAAGACTTTTGCTGCTCCAAGCAAAAAAATTTTTGGCCACCCCACTTTTTTTTGTGCCCCCCCCACTCCTTTCCCAAATCCCCAGCCCCGCCTCTCCCACCCCATGTATAGTCATTAGATTGGTCTCTCAAGATCAAAGGCTTTAATATATAGCCTATCATCTTGATCTACAGAGGTAGCCACTCTTTATTTTAAGTGATCTTTGTGTATCACTCATGGCACAAATTCCCTTAAGAATTAATATACTAAAAGATTTGTCTTCCATTCACAGATTAAACAAGCTTCTGATTTTAGAGAGAACTACAGATAATTTCAGAAAATTGATGCAGTTCCTTTATCATTTATTAATAATTGTGGAGGAGTAGTAGTAAAGTAAGATGAATTAAAAGTTCATATGCTTAAAATGTTTGTACTAAATCCCACAGCCTCATATTGTAATTTTTGTAAGAATTATTCCTCCAAGATTTTGAAAATACTTATTTTAAACAGTATTTAACCAGGGAAGGGACTTCCTGGAATAGTGTAGCGAAAACATTTGAACAGAAACACAGATAAGTAATAAGATGACAATAATACTTAAACATGTTGGCTCAGATCTTCAAAAATAACTTTGAGGATCTGAACTTTAGGGTCTGATTCTCTCATTTAAATAGGAATAAATTAGAAGTAACTCCATTGAAATCAAAATTAGTATAAGCAAGAAGATAATCAAGATGATTGTTTAAATTAACATATTTACAATAAAGTTATTATCCTTATTAGAAATGTTCAATCTTAGTTAGATTTGAAAACAAGATTTCTCTTTACAAAGTACCCAGGAAACTTCCTGATTGATTCTAAATATCAGAGATTTTATTGACTGCTTGACTATACTAGGCTGCTGAGTGATTACAGAGGAGGCATATTACTGTTGTAGCCAATAGAGTACGTTTCCTTGATCTGAAGAATAGCTTGGTGGAAGTTGGGAAGCTTGTCTATCTCGCCAACAGAAGTAGGTCTCATAAAAGATATTACCTCTCCCACCGTGTCTCTGATAGCCAGTAGATACATTTTGTGGTGGTCTTTTTGTCCAGAGATTAAACATTTTTCTGCATTATGATGTCAAAAGACTCCGGCTGAGCATGCTTATTATGTCTCCGAAATGATTCACATAAGCCCAACAATACAGCAATCAGGCTGGATGGAATCACTCACTCTGGTAAAGTGACATTATATGGTTGTTAACCAGGAGGTACTTACTGTTCCAACACAGTTGTCTCTCTAGACCCATGGAACATTTGTAAGATAGCAGCTTTGGTTAGGACCTTTTATATGCTAGAGTCTAAGTCTGAAAAACTTAGACATAACTCCAAAATACCAGAACAGCTCTTAATATCTGCACCTATGGGTTTTATACTTATTGTTTTAAGAAAGTACAATAGGGTATTGATTTAAATCAGTATTTCTCAACCTTTTTGTCCTGGTTACCCCCTTTGGACTTTAAAAAAATGTGACTAAGACTTGACAAAATTGCAACCCCCCCCACCTTAAATATTAAGTAAATTATTAATAATCAGGGTCAGCATTAGTGGGTGGCAAGCAGGGCAATTGTCCGGGGCCCCACACCAGGGGACCTTGCAAAATTAATTTACATGCTTGAGTCTGCGGTGGCAGGACGCGGGCTGAAGCATGTAATTTAACTTTGTGGGGCACCCCTGTAGCATAGGGCCCCGGGCAGTTGCCCTGCTTGCCACCCCTAATGCTGGCCCTGCACTTGTGACCCTAAACTTGTCCTGTGACACCTCCCTGGGGATCATGAATCCCAGGTTGAGAAACACTGATTTAAACTTCCTTTTAGGAGTGCAAACTATTAGAAATCATTTGATTTGAAATGAATACTTTCAGTAAAGCAACAGCCTTCGGAGCTGAGACTGTGGATTTCCCCAAAGAACTCTCTTATAGTGGGCCAGAATGTATCCTCCCTGATACAGAGGACCTGTCAATTGTGTATGGAAAGGAGATTGCTTGGCAGGACTTGGTGGATTATTCCATGTGCGCAGAATCTGTGCTGCAGTAGGAAAGACAACTGAGCAGGATAAGAGGTGGAGTGAATTGGAGGCAATTAACTTTGTCCCTTGTGTGGCCTTGTATACCTTCCCTTGCAAAGATCATTCATCCCCAAGCTATATTACCTTTTCCACATGACCCCACTGTGGATTTTGGAAGCCACTGGAAACGATGGGATTTTCAGCTAGCATGGTTCCAGTGGAACAGTGCTTCCAGGAAGCTAGGTGGGGTTTACCTTCTTGAGGATCACCAGGGCTTTGCCTGGCTTGTCAACAGACCCTATTTTTTTTTTCTTTTGGGAAGAGGGCAAATCCCACCTCCCTGGTAGGATGATGTAGGTAGAAGTTCCACAAGAAGATCTTGACTGTGATTTCCTTCCCAAAAGCGCTCTCCTGTGGCTCTTAATGTAGAAGGAAGTGATCTGGCCCAATATTAGTAGAAAGCAAGAATCTTTGAATAATAAATGTGGGTTTTTAAAATTCTAATATTGTGGTAGTGATACTATAGTTGAAGTTGAGAGAACCTTTTCAGTCTAAATTTGTGATCATGTGTTTCTAACTTTTTTTATTTTATTTTTATTTTTTAAATTTGTGTGTGTGTTCTTAGGTGCATTTTGGAGGAAAACTTGAAGAAAATACTGACATTTTAAAATTATATGAATGTTAAAAATGTTTGTTTAAAATTAGATAGTTTGAAAATATTGTTATAAAATATCATAATTAAAGAAAAAAACTTCTCTACACTCCATTCTGTAGATTTTAGATCAAAGAAGCACAGTGTAGACCAAGGCCAGATCTACACTACAGACCTATATTGGTATAATTATGTTGCTTAGTGAAAAATCCACACCCGTCAGTGACGTAGTTATACCAACCTCACTCCCCATGTAGACAGCATTATGACCCCTCATGGAGGTGGATTAACTATGTCAACGAGAGAAGCTTTGTAGCGCTGTATGTGAAGACAAGCCATTTTCTCTAAGATGCTAGCACTTGCATGGTAAATTTGAGGTGGTTTTCTCCTCTCTCTATCATCAGGCCCACAGAAGCTATGGGCATTGTGTTGGCATTACTTTCAGCCTTGAATCCTCAAGGAATAAAGGCCACCCTATCTAGTCTTCACATAAAAGGATAAGTGTGATGTGGAGGCTTAGGGAAGAAGAATGGAAGACTCTTCCATCTTGTGAGGGATTCCATGGACCCACATGACAGAATAGTATTTCAAAAGACTGTGATCTATGAGTCCAACTCAGCAGAAGACAGTTTTCATACCTTCAAAATGCTAGGTTAGAAGTTGTCGGTCAGAAATAATAAACTCTGGCAGCTCCAAAATTATCCCCTCAAATGTTAGCATTTGGAATGCAATGCAACACTGAAGGGGATGGAGCCCTTGAAGCAGATGTATACTTGTGGAGTATCCCCTCCCCAATAACACACTCGTTTTCAATAATTTTTCCAAAACTTAGTTAAACTAAACCTTTTTAGTAGCCCCATTGATAAGGGGCTAAGTATGGAGCCAGACTTCCCAAATGTCAGTTGTGTAGAGGAATTACTCCTGTTATACAATGTAGTAATGCCAATGAACTGTGCAGTCAAAAGTGAACTGAAAAACTGAGTGATGCAGCGTGGAGGGCAAAGAGATCATCTGAATGAATTATCCTCTAATAGGCAGCCTTAGAACTTGCCACCAAAGCCCTGGTGGTTATATTTATGCAGAATTTTTTTCCTGGTTAAGTCTTCACAAGCTGTTGCAGGCAGATCAGGAAGTCTTGTATACTTCTGTTAATTTCCTAAATTACTACAAGTGGCTTAAGAGAACCAGCAAAGCTTGTCTGTCTTGATCTGCCAATGACTTCCATGCAGCTTCTTAACAAGGAAAATCATGTGGAAAACATAATTAACTATGGGGTTACATGAAAACTCATTTTTTAGATATACCTATATATGTTATTCCTTTCTATTAAAACTTTATTTTAGTCTGCAACACTTTTCAGGAATGTGATTTCTGGATTAACAAGCACATAAAAATAGCTTGGAGGAAGGAGTCTGAATGCAATAGTTCTGCAACTCCATGGAAAGAAATAATTAAGGTGCTAAAAAATTGAGGAGGAGGTGTCCTAACCCAGCAGATGTACCCATCTAATCTATCTAGTATTTCTAATGTGCCTATCACCATGGTATCAGACATGGATGTTTCACATTTGCAATTTTCTATCTATTTGGGTATTTCTGTGGCCCCAATTGTCATAGTATCTGAGAACCTCATAAATATTTATCCTCGCAATACCCCTGTGAAACAGAAGTGTTATCCCATATTTACAGATGAGGAATGGGGTTACAGAGAGGTTAGTTCCCCAAGTCAGTAAGGTACTAAAGAATGCGCTTACCTTAAGTATGCGAGTAATCCCATTGACTTCTCATGTGCTTAAAGTAAGGCACATGTGTAAGTATGTTGCTGAATCAAGGATTTAGATGATTTTCCCAATTTTTTTCATTTTATGAAGGTTATAACCTTTTATTACTCTTCAGTACAATAAACATATACTCTTGCCAAGTTAATAAAAACCAAGTGCTAATATATTGTGAAGGAAAATGGCAGATACATTTTCCACTGGAATAATTTGATACAAGTTTCCTGTACTTATTGAAACAATTGAAAAAGCAGAAAGGCTCCATGAAAAGCTCTTCTTTAGAGAGGCTGCTATTGCTTGTATTTCTACTCCCACTCATAATTTACTGAACAACTACTAGTCCTCTTCTACTGAAATTTGGTGCTTTAAAAATGTAAATCACACTATTTTATTTACTTAATTTATATTTATATATACTGTTACAATATTTGTAAATTAAATATACTTGTGTCCAAATTAAAAATTGCTGAAACACAATACAAATATTTTCAATTCAAAATGTGAATTGGCTAAGGGGAAAGAACCAACAAAATTTCACCTATGGCAAAAAAGGGACATTACTATTAATACTATGTACTATGGGTGAAATCCAAACCATACTGGAGGCCATGAGGATTTCAACCAATATATGGTCCATTTCAGTAGAGAATGATTAATATAAAGTATTTTGAATTGGTGTAACTGTTTGTTTTAATTTCAACTAAAACATAATTCAGATTAAACTAGACATAACAGTATAAAGTGAAAATCATATTAGGAAGGCTGAGGTGATCTGTTGTGGCTCGCATATTTTAGCACTTTTCATTCTTTACTCTAATAACCTTGCAGTTTAAGCTTGTTGAAAGAACCAAGCTTAAAATAAGTAGCTAATAAAGCCATGTAATATTAAGTGAATATTACAAATATCTGGCTACAGTAATAGTGTAAAAAAAAAAAAAAAACCAAACCAAACCCTATGCTTTCAGAAAATATATATCTTTCCTAGGTTTTACTTCACTAGACAGCTACATTTACTGGTTTTAAAAGTCTGTTATAACACATCTCATAGTAGACTTATTACACTTTGATTCCCAACTATGCTACACTCAGTATAGGTGCCCACACTATCATAGTGTCACCATTTTATAATACTTGTCCTCTGAGCATGGTATAAAGAGAGACAATATATTTTCTGAAGTAAAGTAAGTGTATAATATACAATAGTAAATACCTGACCCTCAAGTGTAAGATATGGTTCCCTTAGAAAACAGTATGAATTCCTTGTATTAGAAGGGAATGAAGTAAATTAAGTTTCTTACAACCCAACAGTGGGACATTATCTCCACATACCAGCTATGAGCATTTGTATTCTTTATATAGAAAAGTCCAAAAATAAAATTGCAAGTTGTTTACAGCCAGTTGTTTGCTGTTTTCAGAATTGGAATACTACTTTTAAAATTAAGTTCTAAAAAGATCAAGATGCCTTTTCTCCTTGTTTGACTCTGCACACAAAGACCAGAAAGTCTTGCATGCAAAGATGCACAGCTGAGTTAATTTAAATTGTATTTTTCCATAAAGTACTTGGAAACGGTACAATATTTCCCCCTTTCACAGACTTTAGTTAAGTCTTTCTTCCCATAGATAATGGTTGGCAGCAGTGCACAGTGCAGAGGTTGTGTGCTGCACTTCTGAACAAAGTCCTGAATTGAGCCATTGTTTTCACTGAGATAGCCTGCATTTTTTGCTGGACAGAGAGCAGGGTGTAAAAAAGGCACCTTGTGTGCAACTGTTGGCAAGGCTTGGAAGTGAATTAAAATCTCCACAAGGTCTGGGCAGTACAGCTCTGCTCGGTATTGAGCTCTTTGGAAGCACAGTTAGCTCAGACATTCCAATGCAGTGAGACAGCAGGAGGGACACAACTCGACTCTACAGTCGAACGGGGGAAAAAAGCCAACTCTTTCACACAGATTAGTCTCTGTACTGAACTTTCATTCACAACGTGTGAGACACACAATGGCTCTGGACCAGCTTCTGCTCTACGAAGACTTGGAGAAGGCTCCGTTATCCAGTGATCTTGAGTCACTGGGTATTACCACTTAAACAGAATGAGTTGCCTGCCAGAGGTAAGCAAAACTAACAGGAAAGGCTGAAAACAAATCAACTGAAGATGCACGTCAACTGCTATGGTGTAGGAAACTTTGGGGAAAGTAACTCTCTTCTTTTGCGTTTGGTCTTTACCCAAGTCCTTTCCTCCTTCCAAGCTCTGGTGTCATTTGAGCTTTACAAACCAAATCGAATGTAAAAATAACAGTTGAATGTATTTGCGTGACTCTCTTAGTTCAGCATTTTGGAACTCTCAAGTCCCAAATAGTTTGCTGTAGTGGCCTTGACACCCTAACCTCAGTAGCTTAATTGGTAGCAGCAGAGACGTTCTGAACTTGAGAGCTTGTGAAGATGCACCGTAATCCAAGAGCAGGCAGGCTGCAGCTCTAAAAGTGATGAAAGGCACCGGGGATAGTAGCTATAGAACACTGCGCTATTGCCTAAAAAGCAAATGCGTTACAGCTGGGAGGGGGTGGAGTGTACTGGAGAGGTGTTTCTAACAATGTAAACTCTCGATCAGTGCACGCAGCACGGCATACAATGGCGCAAACTCTTTGGATGGGAGTATGTATTTAATATTGCTTGTAACCATTTTAACATGGAATGGAAGGTCAATGTACCTAAGGCCTCACAGCGGTACATATAACCGGGGAGACTCTCGGGGGGAGGGGAGAAGGATCTGGGCGGAAGGTTCAGCCCCATCTTGTCCCGTGAGTTCTGCGGGTGCCCCCCCCCCCCCACCTCCCATGCTTTTGGGTAGGTGCAATAACCTTCCTCCCTGCAGCGTGTGTGATTTGTGGGAGGGGAGGATCAGGATGCCCGCTGGGGGAGAGGAGGGCTGGGCACGTTTCCTTGCCTGCCCGCCCGCCCTGCGGGGGGAACCCGGCCGTGGCCCCCTTCTCTCTCCCCCCCCCCTCCCCCCGCCCCCGGGCTGAGCGAGCCGCGGTTCTCCCAGCTGGGCGTTGCGAGCCCGGCAGGCCACCTCCCCCTGGGTCAGCGCGCGCTCAGCGGAGCCGTTGAGTTGGGGGACTGCCCTGACTCGGAGCCTGCCCTGCGCAGCCAGCCGGGGCGAGAGCTCTCGGGGCTGCTGCAGTGACCCGCCGCCCGGCCTCAGCGGCAGCGGCAGCGGCAGGAGGAAGAGGCTGGGGAGACGCTGAAAGTTGCCTCCTTCTACTTATCCCCCGCGGGTGAGGCGCTTCCACAGGCTCCTTGCCTGAGTTCCTGGGGCTGGGGTGGGTGGGCCTCCTGGTTACCCAGAATCGCCCCCATAGGCTGCTTTGGGGTTTCGGGTGGTGGGAGAGCGCCCCTCCCCCTCCCCCCAGTCACCGAGCTACGGGGACATGGGTTCACACCTGATTGTGCACCCCGGCAACCTCACGGACTTAAGAGGGGTTGTACTAGGTCTGACATCCTTGCATCGGCTACACTTGCACCCTAGTTTGTCATCCCCTTTCCTTCCCATGTATCGGTTCTCCAGTAGGCTTGTGAAGATGATGATCCACGCTAAAATGCAGTTTCTATGCATTCACACTGCAGTATTTAGTTGTAATATATCTCCTTCCTCTGCAGAGGATTTGAGGAAATGCAGAGAATGATTTTTTTTTTTTATGGGGGGGGTGGATTGTAACAAGCTTGTTATAAATTACAACTGGGTTTAAAGTCCTCACTGTCTTCCCCCCGAAGTTCTCCCTTTACAGCCTGGTTTATATCAGTAATAAGTTTCATATTTCATTGCTTTAAACTTTCTGGCTAATCACATCTCAGTGGATTGTTCTGGGTGAGGTGCAACATCTGATCAACTACTAAGTTTTAGGCTACTGGGGTGAAGTGGTCTCTCCCCAGCATTTTGGTGGCTTACAGTAATAAGCCCCAGTTCTCAGATGTTATAAAAGTTCGTTCTAGGCTGAAACCTGGAAATCAAAGCAACAAAGTGTGTTTTTTAAAAAAAAGTTTTTTCACTGGTTCTGGCCTTGCCTTTGATATTTTTGAAAAAGTTTAGCTTTGTGAGTAACTTTGCATTCCTTACTAGTCCTATTGAAGTGTTTGCAGGATTGGGGCCAAAGTGTGCAAGACTTGCTGGTTCTCAGGTATACTGTACACTCTGGGGAATGAGACTAGCATGGAAGCCTAGAGAGGAGCTATAGGAGTATCAGCAGGCTGAGTTGCTGCATTCTAAGGATAGTAGGATGGTAACTGAAATGATACAGGTTTCAGAGTAGCAGCTGTGTTAGTCTGTATTCGCAAAAAGAACAGGATGACTTGTGGCACCTTAGAGACTAACATTTATTTGAGCATAAGTTTTCGTGAGCTACAGTTCACTTCATCGGATGCATTACGAAAGCTTATGCTCAAATAAATTTGTTAGTCTCTAAGGTGCCACAAGTACTCCTGTTCTTTTTGAAATGATACAAAAACTCATGAAAGGGTTGGCTGTAGTTCAAGGAGCAGACAAATGTTCAGACAGGTTCTTATTTTGCCATGTGGTTTGCCCATCCCTAATTGTAATGCACATTTGCAACGGAGTAGTATTTAAAATTAGTATTTTATGTTTATATCAATATTTTGTTGAATGAATAAAAACATAAATTTTATAAGTATTTCAGAAGTGGGAATAAGATTTTTGCCCCCTTATTAAAAAAAAAAATTCTCAACATCTGAGAATTAATAAAGAATTTAAATTCCAGAATTTATGATTACCTAATAATAATCTTAAATCAGAAGCCCTCCTTTTAATTTTTGAATCATCCTATGAGAAATAGGACTATCTACAAACAGTATATGTATATTTCTAATTAGATGAAAACCGTGACAAGATGAGCAACACCTCGGCAAACGGGAGGAAAAAATAAACCAAATCAAACTACAAATAACTTTATCACAGGAAACTGAATATATTGTAGATCACCAATAGAAAGCTGTTGAGAGAGATAAACTGGACTGCGTAAGTCATGAGAAACCGTGCCCAGTTTGCATAGAAATTAACAGGGGATTGCTAAATTCTTCCATTCTTCTCTTAGTCATCTGAGTAAAAGGAACTTCTCATATTTTTGCCATGTTAAGACATTGATCCAATACATTATTATGAGTTCATTTTCATTTTCCCATGTGTTGAGACAGTTTTCTTTGTAGCTAGATTTGCTCTTAGAAACCTCCCCTTTTTGGGGCCCAATTATACAGAGTGCCAGCTACCCTCAAACTCCATAGACTTTTATGTGGAATGTGTTGGACAATGTATTTTTGTTGCATTAAGCAAGATTTAATACTAAATATAGTTTAACCAGTATCTTCTCTATATTTTTGCATAATTTTGACAGTCTGACAATAAATGATACATAAGAAAAGACAGGGAAAACTCTATCAGTAAAGTAAGGATAAGAAAAACAATAAATCATCAAAGTATCCATTGAGAGTCATGGAAAGGGTTCAGAAAAAGGCTACAAGAGTGACTTGATGTTTGGAAACAGTAGAAATAAGGCACAATTTATTTTGTTTAACAGTGTAGGAAATAACTATTGAAATAGTTAACTAAGGGTTGTGGTGGAGTGTCTATCACCAGTAATTTTAAAATCAAGATTGGATAAGTTTCTAAAAGATATGCTCTAGTTCAACCATAGCTATTGGACCTCAATCAGGAATTAATTCAGGGAAGTCCTAGTCTAACTTCCTGCATAACACAGGACATAAATCACAATGGTCCCTTCTGGTCTTAATCTATATATCTATGAATAACTGCATTAAAATTAGAACTGTTACTGAGTGTTTTTCATTAAAATAAAATATATATTTCAAAGATCAATTGAAAGTAATCTTCCAATAGAAAGTATTTCCGTGTTGGTTAGTTTTGTTTTGAAATAACCTTATTAGGAACCAGGCTCTTTAGGCAGGAACCTTCTTTTTGTTCTGCTTTTGTACAGCATCTAGCACAATGAGATTCTGGTCAATGAATAGGGCTCCTTGGCACTATGCTAATACAACTAATTAATCATAATGTCTGCTATATTTTTATACTTTAAAAAAATCCATAAGTGAAACATAATGCTTAATCATGCAACTCCAACATGAATAGAACTTATTTTCATAACTAGTCCCCTTGCAGTCATTTGGTATTAGTTGTGTGAATAAGGGATGTGGAATTGGTCCACAATCTTTAACTATGAAATTGCACTTCTAATTTTTTTTATTATTTTTGTTATAAAAAACTGTTAGTATGCAGAAGTATGAGCCATGTTTGTCAGTGGTCAAATTCTGCCCTCAAATTACTTTTTTAATCCCATTTAAATTAGCATTATTGTTTGTGAGTTCCTGAGGCTGTAAGTGACTGAATACACAAATCGGAGCAGCACGACTTACACTGCATACAACTTAGTTTGTCTTGGCAGACCTGTGTGGAGATCTGACTGTGGGTGGGGTTTCCACAATCATGCTTCTGCCAAAGTGGATCATATTACACTCTTGATTTCTGAGCAAAACTCCTATTTACTTTGAGAGTTGCATGAGAGTTGAGGAAGAGGGTCATTGTGTTAGCACTACCTATCTCTTTTCTTTCTTTAGTGACAGCATTCTGATCTCACTTTAAGAAAGTGGAATTTCTTCAGACTTACTCCAGCGTGAAATCGAACTCTGGCCATTAATGGTCTATTATGTTCCATCGCTCTAGCATTTGGGTACATGACATAACTGAAAGCAACTAGATACTAAATCAAACCATCTACAGTATTCTTTCCTGAACTACCCTAACCAGTCATAAATAATCCACCATAGTCAAACAAATGCTTAACCTAAAAGGGGTCTTGTACTTCTTTCTGAAAACCTGTAAAGGTCACCTCTAACAGAGTGCTGATGGGGATGAGTTTCAAAACTAAACTTTCTCCTCCAGAATCATCTGATTTCCAGTGCCCAAGAGTGCACACCTAGCAACTATCAGCAACGGTGTCTCAGGTGATCTCATCTGTTGTGGTGATTCGTTGGGTTATAAGCGAGTTAGGTGTCAAACCTCGGGGCATATATGAATATCAAGGAAAATCCTTCTGCATCCAAATCTCTTATTCAGTCTAGGGAAGTTTTGGGTGTGCGAGTAATGCAGGATTGAGCCTTGCATGAAGATCAGCATTCTGCAGGCTAGTATTTCAGCTGTGACATTTTACCCACAGTAGTCTGCGGCACGCCTTAGTAGACTAAATGGGTTCTGTACTCTGGAATGTCTTTTGTTGTATATTGCAATCAACAGAAAAGTAACCTTTAGTAATTTGGTAAGAAAATTGCAATGGAGATCTCTTTTTAAAAAGGTAAAAATGATCCGCTTAATTTTTAAATTGACCTGTAAAGTTTTTTTTAATAAATACTTTAAATACCATTTAAATATCTTTAAAATATGTAAAGGTATTCCTATGTACTCGTACAGTTAACTTTTTGTGTGTGTTTCTTGCTGTTAATTCTTAAGAACATATTTAATTACTTCTGGTTAAGCAAAAAAGTGAAAATGTTGTGTACCAAAGTAAAGTTACATGAAAGGTATTTTTAAATATTTATTTTGGGATAATATTTTAATTCTATTAGTATGCACAAGTGCTGTATAACTTGCATCTAATAATAGTATGTTTTGTTAAACAGATGACTCTCCAGTTGCATGTGACCTTGCCTAGTGTTGTAGGACTCTTGCTGTCTGTTGTTTTAGACAATGCTCTGATGTGGGACTTTTCCTCCCACAATATTTTTCTCCATCTGTGCTGCAGTGTACAGCAAGAAAGCCTCTGAAGTGAACTCTGGTATTTCTGAGATTTGTGCTACAATACATCTTTATTCTAACATTTTTATAATGCATTCCTTTTATTTCAAATACAAAACTCGATTGTTGATTGAAATCAGCCACTTAGTTGGCTGATTTCCCCTCATAGCAGCGCAAGTAGTTTCAAGCAGCATTAACACCTGATTGAATTTCCACTTGGAAATCAGTGGGATATGGAGGGAATCATGCTGTGTAGAGTGACTGCTCCGTGAATCTACTTCATCTACAGTGCCTCCAAATTCCCATGAAGGAACAAGCTTGTGGAGCTCCAGTTGAGAAACTTCCATGATGTCAAAAGAACGAGGAGTACTTGTGGCACCTTAAAGACTAACAAATTTATTTGGGCATAAGCTTTCGTGGGCTAAAACCCGCTTCGCTGGATGCATGCAGTGGAAATACAGTAGGAAGATGTGTATATATACACAGAGAACATGAAAAAATGGGTGTTGTCATACTAACTTTAACAAGAGTAATCAATTAAGGTGGGCTATGATCAGCAGGAGGGAAAAAAAACTTTTGTAGTGATGATCAGGATGGCCCATTTCCAACAGTTTACTAGAAAGTATGAGTAACAGTAGGGGAAAAATTAGCAAGGGGAAATAGTTTTTACTTTGTGTAATGACCCATCCACTCCTAGCCTTTATTCAAGCTTAATTTAATGCTATCTGGGGACATGACCAACTTTTTCTAAATCAGTTGTGTCAGTTAAGAAGTCAGAAAAATGCTATAGAGGAGATGAAATGAGCATTGTGGGCTTAGAAGATCTGTTATTAGATCAAAGTTATTTATTCAAGCCTAATTTAATGGGTTTTGATTGGAGGTCTGTATTCAGTTTGCAAATTAATTCCAATTCTGTAGTTTCTCGTTTTGGAGTCTGTTTCTGAAGTTTTTTTTGTTGGAGTATTGCAACTTTTAGGTTTGTAATTGAGTGACCAGGGAGGTTGAAGTGTTCTCTGACTGGCTTTTGAATGTTATAATTCTGGATGTCTGATTTATGTCCATTTATTTTTTTGTGTAGAGACTGTCCGGTTTGGCCAATGTACATGGCAGAGGAGCATATGCCCAAATTTTAGTCTCTAAGGTGCCACAAGTACTCCTCGTTCTTTTTGCCGATACAGACTAACATGACTACCACTCTGAAACCTGTTTCCATGATGTCAGCTCTCACCCTTTAATTTCTCTGGCTTGGTTCTGCTTGTTTTGGATCCTGCCTGCTTATGAAAATGAAGGGGAGAATATTGTTTTTAGTATCCAAGCTAAAATGCTTTAAGAGCATATTTCGCTTCTTTGCCTGCCTTTGCTAGTTTCATTTTTTCATAATAGATAGAGATAGAGAATATATAAACTAGATTAAGATAATGAATTGCTCAATTCATATGAGTATATTAAAATAAATGTGTTCTGTAGGATGCTTCATTTAGTGGACAGTGATATTTTGTACTTCTAAAATTGTTTAATATTTATATATTTTACTAATAAGCTTCATGTTCTGGTGACTTTTTTCAAATAAACTAGACACCTGCTGTATGTCTATATAACTCCCTTCTGCTCAAAATTATTTGGGTGGGAACTAACTAACTACAAACATTCCCTGGCCCTGTAAAAGATGCAGGTCCTTTGTAATCTCATCTCTTTTAGTGTATGGAACCAAAAGAGGTGCAGGTGTAAGGTAAGCAATAAAAGCAGGGAATCTGCATGTATCCAAAACTCCAATTCTGCAGATTATTGGCCAGCTGAGCCCCTCTGCATTCCCCTCTGGCTCTTGCCAGTCATGCCTATTACTTGATCAGGCCAGGAAGTTCACAGGTTGCTCATCCAAGGTTGTTCTGTGACCATCTTGGGTGGTCAAAGAGCAAACAAGATTGTTTGAAGTCCTACCTCCCCCAGTGGTTCTTCCATGATTCTTGGAGCAAATATATTGCTCCATGTGGCTCCTTCGGAGTTCTGGGAGAGTCTACTGTGTAGTGCAGCTTCCATCCAAGTCCCTTCCCCCCCCTCCCCCCGCAGTCTGCACAATTCTTTTGTAGTGGATATGCAGAAGGGGGAGTACCCTGTGTAGCTACCTTCCCTCTGCATGTGGTCATGTCATAGCCGTGTCTGTAGTCTTGCTTCCCTTCACATGAAGTAGCTGGAAGAGGAGTTGAAAACAGGAGCTTTAGAAATGATTATGTATAATTTGTATTAAAAAGTACATACAGTGTAGAACCCCAATGAGGCCAACTAGTCACATATTAAGAGAAGAGGTTTTAGATGCACACAATTAGTCCATAACATGAGTGGGAAATGTCACAATTGCCTGGGTGGTTGTTGCACTCTCAGGCAAAGTTTCAGGCAGAGGCTTATACCAGGATTGTTTTTAGGTTGACCTCTCAAAATGTAGGAATTGGGTTTTGACTGGAGCTCTGTTTCAGTTCTAGTTTCATGCAATAGTGTACACTGCAATAATTAGGTGATGTCTAAAGAAGTTCTACTTAAATCTTGTTGGCCATTCAGCACACACATAGCCTGGATGTAGAAAAATTGGATCTCTTGTCTCACTTGTATAATAAAACCAGTATCCCAGGGCTATGCCTTTTAAAAGATATTTTCACTCTAATTATCGTGTATCATTTAAATATACAAGGTAGGCTTATAGGGCCTTTTTTTGTTGTATGCATTTATAAAGCACCTGTCACCATATTAGTGTCTGTTACTGAACAATATATGTTTCAAGTTACACAAATCAGAATTGAGTATCTTATTCCTTTTTATAGCTTCTATATAGCCTCACAATATACAATCAGTCATATGCATCTTGTTTTCTTAATACAGTTTTTAGAAGGCAGTTAATCATGTGCCAGGTTTCAGAGAAGTAAGACTTCAGTATACCACATGAGTGTATGTGCTTACAAAATATAATTTATAATACTTAGAAATACAAATAACACTCATAAAATTAATTGTAGTGTTGGGGTGCAGTTCTTTTGTTTGGCAGAACATTTGGCAGAGTTCCAAAATTCATATGCATTTCTGTATGTCCTGGGTGACAAAATATTTTGTCCAGTTCTTTCCTATCACAGTCCTCCATTCGCACTATGCAGATCTGGCTGAAGGAGGGATTTGCTAATATACATTGTTCAAAAACAAGGTCACTGTACAACCAGTAACTAGTTCAATATCTGAGTCCTCTCTTGTGTTTTTGCTTTGGACTTTTCACAGTTTCCCTCTTCTGCCCATAATGTCAAATCCTGTTTGCTGTTACATAGAGGTTAGAATCTAAAAAAGAGCAACTGATGTTGTATTTTGTGGCACATATTGCCTGCTACAACAGGAAATCAGTTGTGTGATTGTACTTCTAATTTAACTGCCACGTAGGGTGACTGAATGACCTTGAAAACCAGTAATGTGTCTGTTTTCAGGGCCTCTTTCAATGTCCCTATCAGTCCCACAAAAAGTCTTTTGTTCTAATTTTTGAACCCCTACAGATCAATAGGCAACTTCCTCAGGTGGCTCATCAGCTGAGCTGGTGAAATCAACAGAAGGCTGTCTGAATACATATGCAACCAAAGACTACTTATCCACCAGGCACATCACATACTAACCATTCCTGGGGCTTAATTATTGCTCTTTTTAAATCTAGCAATAGCCTAAGTTCCAGATGTGTATTCTTTTTGTTTTTAATAAAATTTAGCTTTTTAAGAACAGGATTGGTTTTTTGTGTCCTAAGGGGCTGTGCACATGTTTAATTAGCTGGTGGCAACAGCTGATTTCCTTTGTTTTCTTTCTCAGCTCTTCCCCGGAGGGAGGGTGAAAGGGATTGAGGGTACCCCACAGGGAGGAATTCCAAAGTGTGCCTTCCTGGGTCCAAAGGATTTTTTTTGCACTTGGGTGGTGGCAGCATCTACCCATCCAAGGTCAGAGAGAAGCTGTAACCTTGGGAGTTTAATACAAGCCTGGAGTGGCCAGTATTAATTTTTGGAATCCTTGCAGGTCCCCACCTTCTGCATTCGAAGTGCCAGAGTGGGGAATCAGCCTTGACAGCCCACAACAGAGTTTTTATTTACGTCTGGGAGTGAAGTATGTAGAGATTTCATGGAAGAATGCTATTAACATCTAAAATCCAGTTTTATCTGTCAGTTTTGCCATATAGTGACTGTAGCTTGGGTATATTTTAATGAATGTAAAATATTTGTTTTTTTAGATTAGATTTGCTGTTGCTTATTTATGGTAGTTCTTAAGGTTTATTTCAGAGAGAGAGCATTTTTATGGGTCCTGAAACTATTTGCACTGACCTGGCAAAATTTTTCTAGCAGTGGCAGGTTGTCTATTGGACTTTAAAGGTACTTTAAAAATAAATTTTAAATTTTCTAATATGTATTTGATTTTAATTTTTAAAACTATGTACATTTAAAATAGGGTTCTTTTCCCTCTGTTGTGGTTCCCTTTCCTGGCAAAACTGGAAGGCCCTTTGAGACTCAAGCTCCTGCTGTCTGAAGGACTTCCTTTTTCTGTGCTCAAAAGGAACTATAGTAGCCCAAGGAAGTTAGAGGAAAATATTGGATTAGGGAAAAGATAAAATCTATTTACATTACTTCAGTAGGCTCTTGTGAGTCCTCTTGGGTGTGGAATCAGGAACTGGTTAGATGTCGGCAGCAGTGTGGGATGCAAATAACTTTACTTTTTTTTTCTGTGGGAAAGATGTAACTTTTTTAAAAATGATTGTGGAAAAATTATTTTTTTTGCACGTCATAAATATAAACGGAAGAGTAAACACCTTTAAAATCCCTCTGGCCAGAGGAAAAACCCTTTCACTTGTAAAGGGTTAAGAAGCTAGGATAACCTTGCTGGCACCTGACCACAATGACCAATGAGGAGAACAAGATACTTTCAAAGCTGGAGGAAGGGAGAAACAAAAGGTCTGTCTGTCTGTGTGATGCTTTTGCCGGGGACAGAACAGGAATGGAGTCTTAGAATTTAGTAAGTAATCTAGCTAGATATGCGTTGGATTATGATTTCTTTAAATGGCTGAGGAAATAAGCTGTGCTGAATAGAATGGATATTCCTGTCTTTGTGTCTTTTTGTAACTTAAAGTTTTGCCTAGAGGGATTCTCTGTTTTGAATCTAATTACCCTGTAAGGTATTTACCATCCTGATTTTCATCCTGAGGTGATTCTTTTTACCTTTTCTTATATTAAAATTCTTCTTGTAAGAAACTGAATGCTTTTTTCATTGTTCTTAAGATCCAAGGGTTTGGGTCAGTGGTCACCTATGCAAATTGGTGAGGATTTTTATCAAGCCTTCCCCAGGCAGGGGAGTGCAAGGTTTTGGTGAGGATTTTTGGGGGGGGGGAAATGTTTCCAAACAACTCTTCCACTGCCACCACCAAACATTTGACTGGTTACTGGAAAAGTCCAAGGGCAAAGGTAAAATAGTTTGTGCTTTGGGGAAGTTTTAGCCTAAGCTGGTAAAAGTAAGCTTAGGAGGTTTTCATGCAGGTCCCCACATCTGTACCCTAGAGTTCAGAGTGGGGAAGGAACCTTGACAGCATAATTTAAACAATTTGCCTTATCATGGTACCTAAGAGCCCCAGTTATGGACCAGGGCCCTGTTGTGCTTGGTGTTGTACAGAGAACAAAAAGACAATCTTTGCCCCAAAGAGCTCACAATCGAAGTATAAGGCGAGAGACAACAGATTGGGGAGTACAAGGAAGGCAATGAGACAATATTGCCTAAAATAAATAGACAAGACAGACAGAGAGGGTGGGGGAAGAAGTACAGCAGAGTGAACAATATGATGGCAGCAAACTACCTGTTTAGTTTCACATTTATTTTGGAGTGTGTGGGTTTATTTAGAAGATAGGGAAGGGAAGTGAGGAGACAAAGCAGGAATGGAAGTGAAGCTGTGGTGAGCAGGAGGATTGGCGCAAACAGCCAAGCGGTGAAGAGCAGAGAAAGTCGGAACATTCTACAGTTTTGACTGGAATGTCCGTGGGTCCAAAAGTCCCTCCTTTGGCTGCTCCTATTATTCATAATGAAGTAAATGATATCCTCAATTTAAATCAGTTTGTTTTGATTACTATCTGGCTCCCTTTCTCAACTTCAGTTCTAACGTGTCATCAGGCAATTTTTTTTTTTTTACAACAAAAACAGTGTTACTAGCTCCCCCAGGGTTCAAAAGTCACTTGATATGCTATCCAACATTAGGTTGGGTTAAAAATAATTTGGGGGTCTTTATCCTAAGGTTCCTGAATCTTTATAGGTCATGTTATCCAAGTGTTACCACAACTATGAGGGCTAAAACATATATTGAAAAAATTAAGTTAAAATTCTCAGCAATTACATGACTCCAGGAGCTGGGGCTTTAAGAAAAACACAAAATTTTGTTTCAGAGTAGCAGCCGTGTTAGTCTCTATTCGCAAAAAGAAAAGGAATGCTTGTGGCACCTTAGAGACTAACAAATTTATTAGAGCATAAGCTTTCGTGAGCTATAGCTCACTTCATCGGATATATTTTTTTTGTGAGACTGGCAATATGATGGTAGTTTTCAGAGCATTGCCTACCTGGTTAGAGATGAACACTATATACCATTTAAGAACTGGGATTCTGAACTTGCAGTTTGTGTTCTGCATTGATTGTAATTCTGATAGTTCTCAAGATAGCAGCAACTAAAAACAAGTCTGAAATGAAGTGGGCAATTCCCAACTTTCCGATGGTTGTATAGCAGACTCCTGGAGGGATTCAGTTTCAAAATCATGTCCATAATTTCTAGTTTTGGTAGGTAAGGGACATTAAAACAGCTACTGGTCTCTCAGTTCAGTAGTGCCTTTTTTTTATCTTTTAAGCATATTTATTTAATCTGAAAAAAAAATTGGTTTTCCAGAGGAAAGACCACCATTTATGTAGGAGTAATGTTTTAACTGATCTCCAGCGCACTATTAGAAGGAGATACTCTAGGGTGTGGTATTAACTCGTGTTAGGAGCCTGATTCTCCTTAGAGGGAAAAAAGGATAATGCTAGCTGGAAAAGCCATCTCTTTTTGAGTCCATTTAAAAAAACAAAACAAAACAAAATCTTTGCCTGAACAAGTGTCCCTTGTTTTGTTCACTTATCCAAGTTCATTTGAAAACCAAGCTGAAGGAAACTAATTGAACTTGATTTTTGAAGTATTGACTGTGCAAAGACTTTCTTTTGACCAGGCTCCAACAATCCTGAATACACCAGGAAAATGGAAGTCAAAGCCTTCAGTTGTTGGTAGAGACTGAAATGTTCGAGTGACCATCTATTGTGAACCTTACAATGAAAATGAAATCCAGTAAAATCTTTGCCTCCATCCTTATGCTGTATACATCTGCAGACTCCTACTCTTTCCCCTCCAACCCTCATTCATACACACTCTTAAAAAGCTCATTTAGGTTACTGTCAGTTGTCCTCAGTTTCAAACAAGCACCTTCATGCTTCCCCTCATGTTTGGGAGAAACTTTCTGTAAATATCCACAGAACTGACTCATTATCACCCTTCAAGTCTCTCCCTAAAACTCTCCTTTACTGTGATACCTATACAAATACCTAACAATGGTTAGGCTACCAGTGTACTGAGACAATATTCTATCATGCTGACCAATATGTTCTCAATGTTTCCTTGTACTCCTCCATGTATCTATAGCCAAATTCTCTTGTCTTTTACTTAGATTGGCTTTTTGGGTCAGGGACTGTCTTCCCCCGACCCGTATTTCTACAGTGTCAAGCACAGTGGGAGCCTGGTCTACAACTGGGGCTCCTGGGTACTACAATAATATAAATAATAATGTGGACTTACAGCATTTCCTTGGAGGACTCTGAGTCCACGGACAAAATAATGGATTTTATTGCTCTATTAGCAGTTACATCTGTTTTAAAGTTTTAACTCTAAAATGCATGCTAATACTCTTTATTTTGACATGACATTCCTCAATTAATGTTTAAAATAGGTATAATTTAATACATTTTTAATGTAAACCAAGTTCTTTTTATCCTAATATTTGTACTTCTGCAGTATAGTACCATTTGTCTGAGGAACTCGAATTACTTAACTATTTGTCAAGGCTCACAACATTGTTTTATTCTTCCCAGATTTGGAGGAGAAAATTGAAGTACAGAGAGGTTAAAGTGTCTTAAGTTGGGCACTCAAGAACTGACGTGCACAGAATTAGAGGGCACTTCTAAAAGTATTGAGCCAAAATGCCTTCATACTGTACTGGACATTTATGGAATTTTCTTTGAAATTTGGACCCAGTTGACTTGTCTAAGGTCACCCAGTAAATCAGCAGCACCATGGGAATGGTCTCCTGACTACCAGTCTTGCATTCTAACCATTAGATAATGCTCACTGCTTTTAGTTCAGCAGACTTATGGCATATGATGTAAGGAAGAAACAACAGAATGATCAAATATAATCAAATCTGTATTTTATGATGAACACTTACTATTAGCTTTACAGTCAATAGCATATGGCAAGTCCCATCAGGATCATAAGTGAAGGATGAAGGTTTCTGGCAACGGGAGTTTGGGGAGGGCTGAGAAGTTACTTCCCTACCCTGTTTCTCAACTATCATAAATCCTCTCTCCTCCTGTTGCCAGTTTCTAAGAGTTAACTTTAAGGTCTTCATACGTTTTATTATTAAAAGAAGACTGAGGATAAGTAAGTATATTGTTGTTGTTTCAGCATCCTCATTAGTTTGGTTTTCCTTCCTTATTATGTAGGGTTCATTTCCTCCCCCCCCCCCCCACCTTAGGTTCCTCATATCGTTTGTGTGCTCTATTGATACATTTTCTTGTTTTTTTTTAACCATGTTATCCAACACTATTTAAGTTTACAATTCAATTTTATTCTTGCAACTTTTCAATGATACTATATAGCCTAGTCATATTGCTTCATCCTTTTTTCATTTAATATAGTTTTTCTTTTAATTTTTTTTAAAGTCTTCCCTGTAGTCACAGTGGGTTACTTTTGTTGTTTTATGTTTAAAGTGCAAAGGAGTCAGTTTCTTTTGTAGATAGTGTAGATTCTACTAATTTCAGAGGGATGGATTGGAACAATAGAGTAACTTCTTAACTGTAAATTTGTTCTGTGTGGCTCAGATCCATCTTTCTGGAGCCTATCCTTACAGACAGCTGCAGCAGCACAGGAGCCAGCAGACGGAGCTGTAAACAGGGAAGTTTGAGTGGGAGTTCTGTTGAAGGAGTAGGTATTATGTTGGTGGAGAAGACTTACAGGACTTGGGTGCGAAGGCCGTGACAGGTACCGAGGCGCTGGTGGTAGTGATCCAAGTAATGGAAGACGCAACGAAGATGACTGAATGTGGAAGCTGCGGCATGTACGTGATCCTGGAGGGGATACCTGAAGAGTTTCATCTGTATGAAGTGCCGCCTGATAGAGCTGATGGAAGGAAAGATCCGAGGGAACAAATGATACAGCTAGATTCTCGCTGGAACGTATCAAGGGAGACTATGCCAGGCTGGGGAAGATGCTTAAGGAAATCGGGGTTCAGGTGATCTTTAGTGGGATTCTTCCTGTTTCTAGAGAAGGGCAATAAAGGTGTGACAAGATTGATGATGAACAGATGGCTCAGGCAGTGGTGCTATAAGGAGGGCTTTGGGATGTATGGCCTCTGGGAAGCATTTGTGGACAGAGGACTGTTCTCTCGGGATGGACTTCACCTGAGTAGGGAGGGAAATAGACTTCTAGGATGGAGGCTGGCACAACTGATTAAGAAAGATTTAAACTAGGAATTAGGGGGAGATGGTTGGGAGATGTCCAGGTAATCTCCATGCCGGATTTTAACATTGAGAGGGAAGAAAACAAAGTAAGAAAGGATACAGCCGTGGGTAGGAGAATGGACATAAGCAGGAAGGGTAGTGTAGATACCAGTCTAATAGGTGATACTGGTTGTGGAATGTCTGTGCCCAACTGGGTAAAGAATGTAAGCGAAGTGAAACAGCAAAAATTAAGATGTTTGTATGCTAATGTGAGGAGCCTAGGTAACAAAATGGAGGAACTAGAGCTACTGGTGCAGGAAGTGAAACCAGATATTTATAGGGATAACAGAAACATGGTGGAATAGTAGTCATGACTGGAGTACAGGTATTGAAGGGTATGTGCTGTTTAGGAAAGACAGAAATAAAGGCAAAGGTAGTAGAGTAGGCTTGTATATCAATGATGAGATAGACTAAAGAAATGATGGAATGGATAAGACAGAATCTGTCTGGGTAAAAATCACATTGGGGAAGAAAGCTACTAGAGCCTCCCCTGGGATAGTGCTTGGAGTGTGCTATAGACTGTTGGGATTCGATCTGGATATGGATAGAGACCTCTTTAATGTTTTTAATGAAGTAAATACTAATGGGAGTTGTGTGATCATGGGAGACTTTAACTTGCCAGATATAGACTGGAGGACCAGTGCTAGTAATAATAATAGGATTCAGATTTTCCTGGATGCAATAGCTGATGGATTCCTTCACCAACTAGTTGCTGAACCAACAAGAGGGGATGCCATTTTAGATTTGGTTTTGGTGAGTAATGAGGACCTCATAGAAGAAATGGTTGTAGGGGAGGACCTTGGTTCGAGTGATCATGATCTAATTCAGTTAAAACTAAATGGAAGGATAAACAAAAATATATCTGTGACAAGGGTTTTTGATTTCAAAAGGGATAATTTTAAAAAATTAAGGAAATTAGTTAAGGAAGTGAATTGGACTGAAGAACTCGTGAATCTAAAGGCAGAGGAGGCCTGAAATTACTTCAAGTCAAGGTTGCAGAATCCTGCATTCCAAGAAAGGGGAAAAAATTCATAGGCAGGAGTTGTAGATCAAGCTGGAAGAGCAAGCATCTCAGAGAGGTGATTAAGAAAAAGCAGAAAGCCTACAAGGTGTGGAAGATGGGAGGGATTAGCAAGGAAAGGTACCTTATTGAGATCAGAACACGTAGGGATAAAGTCAGACAGGCCAAAAGCCATGTAGAGTTGGACCTTGCAAAGGGAATTAAAACCAATAGTAAAAGGTTCTATAGTGATGTAAATAAGAAAACAAAGAAAGAAGTGGGACCGCTAAACACTGAGGATGGAGTGGAGGTTAAGGATAACCTAGGCATGGCCCAATATCTAAACAAATACTTTGCCTCAGTCTTTAATGAAACTAATGCAGAGCTTAGGGATAGTGGTAGGATGACAAATGGGAATGGGGATATGGAGGTAGATATTACCACATCCAAGGTAGAAGCCAAACTCGAACAGCTTAATGGGACTAAATCGGAGGGCCCAGATAATCTTCATCCAAGAATATTAAAGGAACTGGCACAAAAAATTGCAAGCCCATTGGCAAGAATTTTTAATGAATCTGTAAACTCAGGGGTTGTACCATATGACTGGAGAATTGCTAACAGTTCCTTTTTTTTAAGAAAGCAGGGGGAAAAAGTGATAGTTTGACATCTGAAGTATGCAAGGTCTTGGAAAAAAATGTTGAAGGAGAAAGTAATTAAGGACATTGAGGTCAATGGTAATTGGGACAAAATACAACATGGTTTTACAAAAGGTAGATCGTGCCAAACCAACCTGATCACCTTCTTTGAGAAGGTAACAGATTTTTTTAGACAAAAGAAACACAGTGGATCTAATTTACCTCAATTTCAGTAAGGTCTTTGATACGGTTCACATGGGGAATTATGAGGGGGGAAAAGATGGGGATCAACATGAAAATTGAAAGGTGGATAAGGAACTGGTTAAAGGGGAGACTACAACAGGTCACACTGAAAGGTGAACTGTCAGACTGGAAGGAGGTTACTAGTGGAGTTCCTCAAGGATCGGTTTTGGGACCAATCTTATTTAATTTTTTTTTATTACTGACCTTGGCACAAAAAGTGGGAATGGGCTAATAGTTTGTGGATGACACAAAGATGGGAGGTATTGCCAATACAGAGAAGGACCGGGATGTCCTACAGGAAGATCTGGATGACTTTGTAAACTGGAGTAATAGTAATAGGATGAAATTTAATAGTGAAAAGTGCAAGGTCATTCATTTAAGGATTAATAACAGAAAATTTTGTTATAAGCTGGGGACACATTACTTGGAAGTAACAGAGGAGGAGAAGGACCTTGGAATATTGGTTGACCACAGGATGACTATGAGCCGCCAATGTGATATCACCGTGAAAAAAGCTAATGCGGTCTTGGGATGCATGAGGAGAGGTATTTCCAGTAGAGATAAGGAGGTGTTAGTACCTTTCTACAAGGCACTGGTGAGACCTCTTCTGCAATATTGTGTGCAGTTCTGATCTCCCATGTTTGAGAAGGATGAATTCAAACTGCAACAGGTACAGAGAAGGGCTACTAGGATGATCCAAGGAATGGAAAACCTGCCTTATGAAAGGCAACTCAAAGAGCTTGGCTTCTTTAGCCTAACCAAAAGAAGGCTGAGGGGAGATATGATTGCTCTGTATAAATATATCAGAGGAATAAATACCATGGAGGGAGAAGAATTATTTAAGCTCAGTACCACTGTGGACACAAGAACAAATGGATAGAAATTGGCCATCAGGAAGTTTAGACTTGAAATTAGACAAAGGTTTCTAACCATCAGAGGAGTGAAGTTCTGCAACAAACTTCCAAGGAGAGCAGTGGGGGCAAAAGACATATCTGGCTTCAAGACTAACTTTGATAAGTTAATGGAGGAGATGGTATGATGGGATAGCCTAATTTTGGCAATTAATTGGTCTTTGACTATTAGTGGTAAACATCCCAATGGCCTGTGGGATGTTACTACAGAGAATTCTTACCAGCCAGACACCCAGGAGAGTCTTGCCCAAATGCTCAGGGTTTAGCTGATCGCCATGTTTGGGGTCAGGAGGGAATTTTCCTCCAGGGCAGATTGGCAGAGGCCCTGGGGGTTTTTCGCCTTCCTCTGCAGCGTGGGGGAGTAGTCACTTGCTGGAGGATTCTCTGCACCTTGAAGTCCTCAAATCATGGTTTAAATAGCTCAGACGTAAGTTAGGGGTTTGTTACAGGAGTGCGTGGGTGAGATTCTGTGGCCTACATTGTGCAGGAGGTCAGACTAGACTATCATAATGGTCCCTTCTGACCTTAAAGTCTGATTCCTGAAGTCTGCTTGTTGTTTTTGCCTTATAAAGGAAGGAAAGGTGTGTGTGTGTGTATGTATGTATGTATGTATGTATATAAAGAATGAACGAAGGAGAGAGAGGGCTCTAGGCAATATGATGGTGGGGGGGGGGGGGGGGAAACTTGAAGTTTGTGTGGTCATCTTCCTAGCTGGATTGTACATGGATATCCAGCTGTTCCTGAGGGTACATCTGATTAAGTGTAGCAAGAGTCATTTTACAGATGTTATCTTTTCATTTAAATGACCATTCTTAAATAATTACACACAAAGTACATTAAAATAACATTGTTAATATTATAAAGTCGAGCACTCAGAAGTTAGGAAATTTCAAAATGAAGGGTGCCTGTTCAACTTTAATTTTGCATGTTCCCCTGCCCTCCACATATGCATTATGATATAGTCTCATTCCTTGCTCACAGTGGATGACGCTCACTGCATGAGCAGCTATTCACTTATTTACTGCACAAAATCCTATGCTAAAGGCAGAATTATTAATTTTCTCAAGGGCTTTTTTATGGCACTTTAGTATCAGAAAAAACAACGAGGAGTCCTTGTGGCACCTTAGAGATTAACAAATTTATTTGGGCATACCTCATTCACACACATTCCAGCTTCCGCAACAAATAAAGCGGGGGTCCTACAAACCACAATCTCCTTCATTACATAACTGACTCCTCTCTAGGGCAGGTTAATTTGAATGAGGCAGGGATGGGGTTGAAAAATTAGTCTTTAATTACATAATCACATACTATCTTAGCCCATGCACACAAGGGGGCTAAATTAAGGTTGCACAAACAACCTTAACTCTGACATGTCTTATTTTTGAGTGACTTTGTTACCTTAATATTTTTAGTGTAGTTATTTTTCTGTGCAAAAATAAAAAGCTCCACAAATTCCATCATGTCGTATCATTTTGACACCCACATGGGTCATCTGTAGGGTTGGAACCTTTAGGTCCAGTACCCAGACCTCTCCTTCTTGAGCTAATGGAATAAGTGCTAGAAGTAGATTGTCATACTCTGTGTAGACTGATAGTAGAGGAGAAGACACACACTTTGCTACTGAGTTTCAATGATAATGGCTGGCAGCAGGAGTCTGACACTCAGGAATTTTGGGAGCCCATATCATTCTCTGTATTTGAATGTACTCTGGTAGGCACAGACTCTTCTGCTTATTTTCCCCCAAATTTGATCCCTTCTTCCTGAATCCTGTCTCTTTTCGCACCCCTCACTCTTTGTCGCTGACTTGAAGGTATATATCGTCCCCAAATCTGAAATAGTTGTGGGTGAGGACAAAGTTCAGCCACCAGGTTTGCCATGACATTATTGGGGCTACTGTTCTTGACAGCTTGTAGTCAATCTTTGTGTGGCACGTTGGTGAAAAGAGCTTCCACATCCATAGTGGCCAGGATGGGGTTTTCTGGAAGATCACCAATGGATTGTAGCTTCCTCAGGAAGTCAGTGATGTCTCGAAGATAGCTGGGAGCGCTGGTAGCGTAGGATCTGAGGAGAGAGTCCACATAGCCAGATAATCTTGCTGTCAGAGTGCCAATGCCTGAGATGATGGGGATTCTCAGGTTTATGGATCTTGGGTAGCAGAAAGAATACCCCTGGTCAGGGCTCTTGGGGTGTGTGTATGTGTGTAGACTTATTCCTGTGCTGCTTCAGGGAGTTTCTTGAGCAGATGGTGCAGTTTCTTTTGGTACCTCTCAGTGGTATCAGAGGGTAATGGCCTGTAGAATGTGGTGTCAGAGTTGCCTAGCAGCCTCTCGTTCATACTCCAACCTATTCATGATGACTACAGCACCTCCTTTGTCAGCCTTTTTGATTATAATGTCAGAGTTGTTTCTGAGGCTGTGGATGGTGTTGTGTTCTGCAGGCTGAGGTTATGGGGCTAGTGATGCTGCTTTCCACAATTTCAGCTCATGCATGTTGGCAGAGGCACTCTATGTAGAAGTCCAGTCTGTTTTTTCTACCTTCAGGAGGAGTCCACCCAGAATCCTTCATCTTGTAGCGTTGCTAGGAAGGTTTCTGTGGGTTAGTGAGCTGTTCAGTGGTGTGGTAGAAATATTCTGTGAGTCGGAGATGGTGAAAGTAGGATTTCGGGTCACCTCAGAAATATATCATGTTAGTGGGGGTGGTGGGGCAGAAGGAGGGACCCCAAGATAGGACGGACTCTACTGCCAGGCTAAGAGTATAGCTGGATAGATTAACAATATTGTTGGGTGAGTTAAGAGTACCACTGTTGTGGCCCCTTGTGGCAAGTAGAAGTTTAGATAGATTAGTGTCCTTTTTTCCTCTGTAGAGAAGCAATATGTGTGTTGTAAATGGCTTGTCTAGTTTTTGTAAAGTCCAGCCACAAGGAAGTTTGTATGGAAGGTTGGTTTTTTTATGAGAGTCTCCAGTTTTGAGAGTTAATTCTTGATCTTTTCCTGTTTCTGTATAGGATGTTGATCAGGTGGTTCCGCAGTTTCTTTGAGAGTATGAGGTACAATCTCTCACCATAGTCTGTGTGCTATGTTGATTGTAATCCTGGTCTCTCAGTTCCACTGGCAGCTCCCTGCCAAGAGCTTGGCTGCCCCACAGGCTCCGGGGGTCCAGGTGGGCTGCCTCCTCCGTCTGCTCCCTAGGGCTTCTCATCTCGCCTGTCCCAATTTCCCCCCTGGGAGCAGAGGGAAAGCCGCCTGGGGCTTCTTGCCTGCTCACTTCCTGTCAGGAGCTGGGCAGCCTTGTCATTTCATCGCTCAAGGACCTGTGGAATTGACGAGGCTGTGCAGCTCTCAGCAGGGATTGGATGGGGGGCTGCTCAGGCTTCTCACCCCTGCTCCCAGCTGGGACCAGGGTCCGAAATCTCCCACGCTTCTTGCTCTGGCTCCCACCTGGGAGTGGGGTCAGAAGCCACCTGGGCTTCTCACTCCGGCTCCTGGCTGGGAAATGGACAAGAAAGCTGATGTAAGGGACACGGGGTCTGCACAGATACTGTCATCCTAAGTACAGTGACATAAGCCTTACACCTCTTGTAGAGGGGGCGTTATGTTGGTGCAATAGGGCACTTACGTCAGTGGGAGGAAGGCTGTAGTGTAGACACTGACATAATTAGGGTGACATAAAATGCCTTATGTTGACGTAACTATGTAGTGTAGATCAGCCCTAGAAATTATTTTGGGGGTCGGGGGGAGGAGGTTCTATGGCCTGTGTCATATAGGAAGTCGGACAAGATGATCACAATGGTTCCTTCTGGCCTTGGAATCTATTAATCTAAGGGCTTGTCTTTGCAGGGGTCAATCCAAGTTATGCAACTTCAGCTACTTGAATAGTGTAGCTGAAGTAGACGTACTTAGATCTACTTGCTGCGGTAAGTCGACAGCTGACGCTCTCCTGTTGACTCCACTTGTGCCTTTCGTTCTGGTGGAGTACCGGAGTTGACGGGAGAGTGCTCAGCGGTCAATTTTATTGTGATCCCCCGCTGGATCGATCGCTGCCCACCAATCTGGTGGGTAGTGTAGACAAGCCCTAAGTAATCTGCTTAATTTGTAGCAAAGGCGATTTAGGTTAGATATTAGGAAAAACTTTAACTATAAAGATAGTTAAGAACTAGAACAGGTTACCTAGGAAGGTTGTAGAATCCCTGTTTATTTGAGATCTTTAGGAACGGATTAAATAAAGATCTGACAGGGATGGTCTAGGTATGCTTAATCCTGCCTCATTGTGTGGGGCAGGAAATAGTCTAGATTTCTTCAGGTCCCTCCAGCCCTACATTTCTGATTCTACAGCTCTCAATTGACCATGGATGAACTTCATTTTTTCAGAGGTTTATAATTTGGACAAACTTGGGTGGATTTTCTCAGGGACATGAGAAGGAACATCCCTGATATAAAGGCCAAATTTCAAGTCTCCACTCGAAAGCGTGAGGCTGTTCAGGTCTCAAGAATTTTTTCACGCTGACAAAACAGTATATCTTTCCCTACCCTCATTCTTGGAAATAGCTGAATGGTTTTGGCTGAAAAGTTCCAAAAATTATTCACCCAGGACAGATTGACAGACTTCAACCGTTTAGACTGATATTGTCCACGCTGGGTAAGTTGTAAGCAACTGAAAATAGGGTCATATAATGGGAAGTGTCAGGCAACCTAAGTTATAGGTGTTGCTGCCAGCTCTGCCTGTAACTTTGTAAACTGATGATTTTCGCACATACTTAAAATATATCAGGATTTTGATTTTTATCTGTAAAAGTGACCTTGTGGTACTTTTGTGAAATGCTTTGTATGGACCAGTAAAGAAATACTGTAATTTACAAAAGTTGTTTCACTGACATTTATTGCTTCTGTTCATTCTTGTTTCCGGTTAAGAAAATGATTGATCATTTCAACCCAGCTGGTGAGGCATTGAGTATAAAATCCCCTAGCATCATTCTCTCTATTGGTGAAAATGGGAAGTAATTATTAGTAGAACATTTTACAAATGTAGTTGCAAAATAAAAAAATGACTAACATTTAAATAGGAATTTAATCCATTATATTTCTGATAAAATAACATTTGTAGATAATACTATTACAAATGTAAATATAGTGTCCTAGTTTCCCCTGCATATATACAATAAACCATATACAGTCACATTTTGGAAAAATATTACCCTTCCCAGCCTTCAAGATCTACTGCAGCAATGCTGTTTGGATACTGGAACAGATTCTACCCTTCCCAATCCCTTACTTCAAAACAAGATATTTGAAAGGGGACACTTCCCTCCCTGAAACTGTGTGGTATGTGTCTGATTGTCCTATCTGATATCATTCCTTTTTTAATGTACTCTTGGGTGCTGCCTAGTCCTGCTAGCATTCGCCTCCCTACAGATTTTTGTCTATTCATTTCTCTGCCATGTTTACTGTTCAAAGGTTAATGCAACTGCATTCTTCCTATTCAGTTAAAATAACAAAATATCTTAATGTAATAACTTTGAACTTCTTATTAGATAAGTGCACAGGTAGCTTTTGCAACACATTATTAATTAATACAACTTGCCCCAGTTAGATATACTATGAAGGCTAAAGTTGGGGGAAAAAAAATCTTAAATTCTCTTCGGTAAATTTCTCTCCGCAGATCCAACAGTGAATGGTTCCTGTCTTGTCAAGATAGCGGCTCTCCATTTTATAGTTCTGCATTTTTATTTGTGAAGCAGTTAGCTCAATCACATTCCCCAGGACTGGGTTGTCTGTCAGTTACTGCAGTCAGGGCACACCTAATGAAGGTATTGTGCTACTTTGCCAAGTATAGGGCGGGGTTAATGGGTGCAGTCATAACCTATTAACTGGAGACCTCAATACAGTGAAGAATGCAGTTATTAGATATTCTATTTTTAACACAAAATGGGTACCAAGTAAATATTTCACATTCTGTGGTTTAGCTGCTGCTACAGTACTGAAGTGCCTTTTGGATAGGATCATTTTTAATACAGAAGTGCTCATAAGCATCTAAAGATACCTAACGCAGTGGTGGGATAAGAGCCCTTGTGGTCCTCACAAAATCTGTGGCTGGATGGCTGATGGTGAATGGTGTATGAAGTTCTACCTATGTAGTGGTCTTTTGCTACCATTCTCATTCAGTTCCTGGCTTCTTGTCATCTTCTACCCATTCCTATATTGGGTTCAGGCAAGGAAACAGTAGAATTCTATATCCACCTGTTAGGTTCTTCCTTTCAGAGCATAGATTAGGCAAAACTCAGCTTTTTTCCTTCTCCTAGGAGCATAATGTTAGATCAGTTGAGGTATCACCCACAGGAGTGGGAAGTTAATGGTGATGGGAGACTGCTATGATGTCAGCTGCTGAAGGGAATGGTCTTCTCTTTGCAACCATGGAAGAAAGAGGAAAAAATTGATGGGGAGCAAACTAAATGTAATTTTAAATAATTTTGGAAGGCCTTTTACATATATTGAGATTGTGTGGTGGTGGTTTAATTTTTTTAAAAAGCTCAATATGACTTTCATTTTAAAATGTAAGATCATGGAGTAAAAGTTGTATACCTATGCTTTAAAGAGAGAGGGTGTCAAAATCAACAATCTTTAGTTTAGGTGGGTTATGTTAAGCATATTGAAGTCCTGAGCAGATACGCTGACACACATGAGCTGTGAAGTCACATTTAGAAGCATCCTGCTCTGTTCTTTAGTAATTGATGATCTCCTTCAAGTAGGCTAACAAATAAGAACAAAATAAAACCTTAAGCAAAATGAAGAGTGCTGCAAAGGCATTCTTTTTTTCTGCTTGAGTTCTGTTTATCTTCAAGTGAAAGATGATATTGCACACTAAGAAATCTACTAATAGAGATCCTTGGATTTTGTCAATATTTCTCTCTCATGGATTGAATTACATATGTTTATAATTTTCAGAGTAGCAGCCGTGTTAGTCTGTATTCGCAAAAAGAAAAGGAGTACTTGTGGCACCTTAGAGACTAACAAATTTATTTGAGCATAAGCTTTCGTGAGCTACAGCTCACTTCATCGGATGCATTTGGTGGAAAAAACAGAGGAGAGATTTATATACACACACACAGAGAACATGAAACAATGGGTTTATCATACACACTGTAAGGAGAGTACTTGTGGCACCTTAGAGACTAACAAATTTATTAGAGCATAAGCTTTCGTGAGCTACAGCTCACTTCATCGGATGCATTTGGTGGAAAAAACAGAGTAGAGATTTATATACACACACACAGAGAACATGAAACAATGGGTTTTCATACACACTGTAAGGAGAGTGATCACTTAAGATAAGCCATCACCAACAGCAGGGGGGGGAAGGAGGAAAACCTTTCATGGTGACAAGCAGGTAGGCTAATTCCAGCAGTTAACAAGAATATCAGAGGAACAGTGGGGGGTGGGGTGGGAGGGAGAAATACCATGGGGAAATAGTTTTACTTTGTGTAATGACTCATCCATTCCCAGTCTCTATTCAAGCCTAAGTTAATTGTATCCAGTTTGCAAATTAATTCCAATTCAGCAGTCTCTCGTTGGAGTCTGTTTGTTTTTGAAGCTTTTTTGTTGAAGTATAGCCACTCTTAGGTCTGTGATCGAGTGACCAGAGAGATTGAAGTGTTCTCCAACTGGTTTTTGAATGTTATAATTCCCCCCCCTGCTGTTGGTGATGGCTTATCTTAAGTGATCACTCTCCTTACAGTGTGTATGATAAACCCATTGTTTCATGTTCTCTGTGTGTGTGTATATAAATCTCTCCTCTGTTTTTTCCACCAAATGCATCCGATGAAGTGAGCTGTAGCTCACGAAAGCTTATGCTCAAATAAATTTGTTAGTCTCTAAGGTGCCACAAGTACTCCTTTTCTTTATATGTTTATAATGTGAATTTACAGTTTACAGTAATTCCGATGATACTTGTACATGTTAAAACATTTTTTAATTCCATTTGATCAATTAAGGAAAATTTGGTTGACTCTTATGTTAAACTAGAAAACACCTTGCAACACAACTAAATTATGCATTTCCAGTTTTACATTGTTTTGCTCCTTCAGTATTTAGTTCCAGCAAAAGTAGATCTCTCAGAGATGACTTAACAGCCTGAATGAGTCAGATGTCAGGGTGAGTTTCCTCTCAAAGACTGATGTAATTGACAAGGTCGCCATAAGCAAAAAGCGAGTGTGGTTTTGGCTTGCTGACAAAACATTATTGGTGGTAATTTTAAGTGGCGCTGCTGGTAATACTACAGTTGTTGAAATTTCATAACTAAAATAATGTGACTGTTTTAAATATATTAAGGAATGCTTGATGTTGCAGAAATGTACATGCACTTTGATTTTTTTAGGTTATTAATTTTCCTTAGACAAAAATTAGTTTGACTTCTTGTGCTTTTTTTAAAACCAGGAATGATGATAAAATGCAGTCTGGGTGACAGATGTTCATAAAAGGGGAAGGAAACAGGTTTCCGAGAATTAATTGTTCCATTTAATATAATTAAGTAAAGATCAGTTTACAGAAAAGATGTATTCTGAGAATGGTAGTGTAGTGGAGCAGTTGATGTTAGCTTTTTCTATTCAGAAGGATTAATTTTTCATCATGTCTCTCCAAAGTAATAAAAATGTGCTTGTATTGATTGAGGAATAGCCTATGGAATGTCTCTTCTCAAAATTGAACAATAAATGTTGTTTGAAACATACTGGTTAAGGGCCCAAGATCAGCAGCCTTAGTCAAGTTTATTAGTAGTTGGCTGCTCAAGTAGCCCTGATGATTTTAATGGGACTTAACTCTAAGAGCAAGGTACTGCACAATGTGAATAATTGTTTCAGATTGGGCCCTGTATTATTTTGAACTATTATGTTGTGTATTCCTTTTATGCTTTCTGCTATACCATCAGATTATATTTGTGTTAGTAATTAGGGGTTTTTTTTAAGTAATTGGGTATTTTAGATCTGGGCATAAAGTGCCACTTCCTGTTAACAGATCCTCATTGTGTCTTTGGATTTTTTTTATTTTGTGAGGATCCCCTGCTTATTTTGCTGCCTCTAAGAATTCAGTTGTCTTCCAAAGCATGCAGATTTTTCATTTCTGACGCTTGCTTCCTTTGTGGTGGTGGTTCTTTTGAGAAGAGATGTGTTTTGATGATTAAAAAAAAAGAAATGTATGGATGCAGCAGTCATGTCAGTTTTCCAATATTTATTCTTTGAATTTTGACAATTAGGATTCTAATTCATATTTCTTAATAGAAGCAGGATATTTTGAAGTGATAAACAATATCCAGCTTTTCCATGCACATAGAGCCTTAGCTATAAAACTAGAAATCTGACATTTAAAAATCTGATAGTCTTTTATCACCACCTCTAGCTAGATCTCCAAGAGCTATCCCTTCCCCCACTACATGATTTGACAGCGATTGTTTCCTCTAATTTCCACTCTAAGTGTCTGAGTTTCTCTCTTGCCCCATCCTTTGAATCATTTGCTCTCTGGAATCTCTGGTAAATGTGTGCTCATTTTCATGTAAAGGTTTGTGGTCTTGTATGCAGGACTCTCATAACCATGATAGGTGAAAAAGTCTTCAATTATTTACTAGCATGTTTCATTCTTAGCTCATGAGTTTTCAGGTGTTGAACTGCCCGGAGTCTCAGGTGCTGTTCAGTTCCTTGACCTCTCATTTGACTTCAAGGCAGATGTTTCAGCAGACTCTTTAGAAATGAAATAACAATAGCCTCTTCAGACCATGACTTTTAACTCCGGTGGATACAAAAGATCACAGACAATGGTAAAGTTTTGACTAAGGTTTTTTTGAGCAGCTCTGTCTCTTGTTGGCTAAATAAAAATGTGCACTTAGTATACTATGGAACTATCGGTATTTGAATTTAGTGTAGAAGTGGTGGTGATCTCATACTGTACAGATACATATTACTGATGCCCTTAATAAAGTATGTCCTGGGATATCAGGTTTAGGACCTGGCAAGGCTGTCTGCCAGTTTTGTGTGTTTTGTTTTGTTTTTGTTCTCTTTTATTATCCCTACCATACTTATTGATTTCTTCAAGATAAGCTTGGTTATTGCTTGGAGAATGTTATCCACTATATTTTCCTAAATAGTCTGCATCTTGTAGGCACTATACTGGTGGGAATATCTGTTCTTAATTTTATTACTCCAATATCTGTTCCCTTAAAGTTCAACTTCTTGGCATTTTTTGCCTGACTTAGTGTGTCTGTCCTACATACTTTGAGCCTATGTTCACACACTTAAAAAAATCTGAAGAAGATAGGGTTATACAGCACATCCTAATGAGGCATATTAGGACTTGATGGCTAATGAGCCACTGTAAATGCTGTGCAGGCAGTTACAATGTAGAAAGTCTAAGGAATATTAGGCCAGATCAGATGTCTGTCTCTCTGCTACGATTTCACAACTTTCAGTCATAAATCTTTCTGTTGGCCTTAATTGCAATAGCTCAACACTGATCTGTTACTTGAGAGAATATGGACACATGAATAAGTGTACTTTGTAACTGCCGTCATTAACTCTGGGATGGACCTAATTCAAGAGAGCACACCAAACACCAGAGAACGTTCATCTGACTTTTATTAACCATAATGTAAAAAATAAATGAAAGTAAACAGCAGTTGAATTTGAGATCTCCTTCAGTAAGAGGCAATAATTGTGTGAACCCATACAGAGGCCACACCTTAAACTGGGTAGGACCTCGGGCTGTCAGGCATCTTTTTCTCATGCAAGAGATGCCAGCAATAACTGGGGGAAGAACAGCATATCTGTTGGTAAACTTCTGTCTTCTATGTAGTTGCTGCACAAATGAAAGGGGCTTAATAGGATTCCATACAATAGGCCAATAAGTGACCTAAGGATGTCAGGGAGATTCCCAAACCTGAGCCGTCTTTTGTAGGTGACAAATCTGAGGAATTGTCACAGATTGAAGTATCACTAGAGGACGTTTTGGAATTAATTGAGAAACTTAACAGTAACAAGTCACTGGGGCCAGATGGCGTTCACCCAAGAGTTCTGAAAAAACTCAAATGTAAAATTGCGGCACTATTAACTAACTATGGTTTGTAACCTGTCCTTTAAATCAGCTACTGTGCTCAGTGACTGGAACATGGCTAATGTAACGCCAATATTTAAGAAGGGCTCTAGAGGTGATCCTGGCAATTACAGACCGGTAAGTCTAACGTCAGTACCGGGCAAATTAGTTGAAACAATAGTAAAGAATAAAATTTTCAGACACAGAGAAGAACATAAATTGTTGCACAAGAGTCAACATGGGTTTCTCTAAAGGGAGATCATGTCTTGCTAATCTATTAGAGTTCTTTGAGGGGGCCAGCAAACGCGGACAAGAGGGATCCAGTGGACATAGTGTACTTAGATTTCCAGAAAGCCTTTGACAAGGTCCCTCACCAAAGGCTCTTATGTAAATTAAGTTGTCATGGGATAAAAGGGAAGATCCTTTCATAGATTAAGAACTGGTTAAAAGACAGGGAACAAAGGGTAGGAATAAAAGGTAAATTTTCAGAATGCAGAGTGGTACCCTTGGAGAACACCACTAGTTCAATCCTAGGACCACTCCTATTCAATTTATTCATAAATGATCTCAAGAAAGGGGTAAACAGTGAGGTGGCGAAGTTTGCAGATGACACTAAACTGTTCAAGATAGTTAAGACCAAAGCAGACTGTGAAGAACTTCAAAAAGATCTCACAAAAGTAAGTGATTGGGCAACAAAATGGCAAATGAAATTTAATGTGGATAAATGTAAAGTAATGCACATTGGAAAAAATAACCCCAACTATACATACAATATGATGGGGGGGGGCTAATTTAGCTACAGCTAATCAGAAGAAAGATCTTGGAGTCATCGTGGATAGGTCTCTGAAGACGTCCACGCAGTATGCAGCGGCAGTCAAAAAAGCAAACAGGATGTTAGGAATCATCAAAAAAGGATAGAGAATAAGACTGAGAATATCTTATTGCCCTTATATAAATCCATGTTATGTCCACATCTTGAGTACTGCATACAGATGTGGTCCCCTCATCTCAAAAAAGATATAGTGGCATTAGAAAAGGTTCAGAAGAGGGCAACTAAAATGATTAGGAGTTTGGAACAGGTCCTAGATGAGGAGAGATTAAGGACTTTTCATCTTGGAAAAGAGGAGACTAAGGGGGGATATGATAGAGGTATATAAAATCATGAGTGGTGTGGAGAAAGTGAAAGAAGTTATTTTCTTGTTCCCATAAGATAAGAACTGGGGGCCACCAAATGAAATTAATGGGTAGCAGGTTTAAAACAAATAAAAGGAGGTGGTTCTTCACTCAGTGCACAGTCAACCTCTGGAACTCCTTGCCTGAGGAGGTTGTGAAGGCTAGGACTATATCAGGGTTTTAAAAGAGAACTGGATAAATTCATGGAGGTTAAGTCCATTAATGGCTATGAGCCAGGATGGGTAAGGAATGGTGTCCCTAGCCTCTGTTTGTCAGAGGGTGGAGATGGATGGCAGGAGAGAGCTCACCAGATCATTATCTGTTAGGTTCACTCCCTCTGAGGCACCTGGCATTGTCCATTGTCAGCAGACAGGATACTGGGCTACAGGATACAGGATATGGACCTTTGGTCTGACCCACTATGGCCATTCTTATGTTCTTATGACCTTTTGTAGATGGGTGGAAATGGTCCCCAACAACTGAATTGCTTGGCATGTTTGATCGGTTAGGTCTTGGAGTTTTCTGGTTGGGAGCAAACAAAATGGATGAGTCAGGAGAAAACAGGCATTGCAGCACTGAGCACAGCAACACCTAAATACCTTTAGAAATCTGGGTCTAAATGATTGCAACTCAGATCTAGAAAGAAACTAACAACTTCCATTGACTACTGGGTTTGTGAGAGATTGTTTCAGGTTCTCCTCTAAGTATTGTGATGGAAAAAGGCCTGGATGTGGGGGAGCAAATGGGGACCTGTCTGGCACAGGGGGATTTCAATCCTTAGCTCCCCAAGATCAGTTCTGGTGAGGAGAAGGGCTACAGGGGGCTGCAGCATTTGGCACGTTATTGGAACATCTAATAGTTGATTTTAAATTTTCATTCTATTCTGTTATAGCCATTACAGATAACTGTCTAGCCTAATTTATGACAAGTTGCATAAACATTTTAATTCTTTTGAGATTTTGTTGTTGAAATGGTCTGATACATCTGCATTACTGTTATATTTTATGCCAAATTTTATAATTTTGTCTTCAACTGTTTAAAAGGGATTGTTAGTTTTTTCATTGATTCTTAGGAGGCCCACCATTTTCTTTTTCACTGTTGGTGTCCTGGTGGTGGTGATATTGCCAGGTGTTGGAACTTGCTTCTTATTTCTGGGGCCTTTTTCATATGGGGAATTAAATCTAGATATTTTACTTCCAGGAGCACATTGCCAGGGTCATTCCATAACTTTATTATTAGGAAAAGGTCTGTAGTTTCAGCTTTTTCTTGCTAGTCTAGAGGTGAAAAGCTCTATCTCATCACAAATCCTATGAACCGTCCACTCCTCCAGATGCCTTTATTTAATATGGAAAACACGTCCAATACTGAAGTCCATACTGATGTCTTACCCAAGCAAAACTCCTACTGGCTTCAGTGGGAGTTTTGAATAAACAATTCAGACTGGACCTCATCTCACCTTTTGTGGAATTTTCTTAGGTTTGTAGGGGTGTAAACCTATTTTTACCTAGCCTCTTTTTTTAACCTATTTCTAAAATATTTTTAATTGAAATATGAAGTTACCAAATAATAGTCAGTACTAGCTGGCACTTTAAAACTTAAAACACTGTACAAGTAATTAAGCTAAGTGAATATAGATGAAAAATTTACTTTGTTAAATTGGTTTCAGTGTCTTATGTTTTACAACTTGAAACATTTTGTGAATGTGAGTGCTGAAATGTTGCCATGTTATCTCTCTCAATTATTCACTTTATTTTTGTTGGCTGACCTTTGGATCCAGGGTGATTCACCTTTGGATCTAGTTTTCCACATTTTTACTCTTCTGTATTGATAGAGGGAGCATATTTCATTTGAGGCTTAAATGATGTCAGAAATGTACCAGTATAGTTGTTAATGGATTTCATTAGCTATTTAGTGGCTTTAGAAAATGTCCATGTGCGACTATAACCAAGGTGCAGGCTTTTTGTAGGTTGTCCTGTGTGCTTTTATATTCAAAATTAATTATAAATCATAATGTTTTGAATGCTTTTTGGCAAAATAAGATTAGTTGGGATAATTTAAATGTTTGCATATTTGCTGTGTGTATATATTTTAAGGTTTCTATACTTACCATTTGTGACTGCTCCTGTGCAAGTATGCAAATAGGGAGGGCCTGGGAAGTCCCCCTTTCTGCATATCTCTGCAGAGGTGGTAACTAGCATCCTGGTGCTTGTTTTCCATAAACACTAGGTGGAGGAATGCATGCTATACTTTTTTTAAAGGGTTTAGCAATTGCTGCCTCATTGTGCTCCCCTAGTATCCCTGGAGACATTCTATCCACCTCTGTGCTCCTCAGACATAATGCCCTTGGATAGCTGCAGCCTGTGAAGCATTCCTCCATGTGTCTGTGGCTTCAAAAGCTACATGTAATGCCCATGTCCCTGGGTGTGTCATCAGCAGTGGGCATCTAACCTGGGACCTATGGATCTTAACGCATGAGTCTCCACTACTTAAGCTAAAAAATCCCAGCTTTTAGGTTGGGCTGTAGCAGGCTCATCAATCTCTAGGGCTAGCAACCACCAGAGGGGGACAGAGTGCCAAACTAGGTGGGCATGGATAAACTAAAATATATAACCTAGCCAGAGAAATGTTTACCATTGAAAATGCCCACAGGCTTACAGACTGTTTCAAAATATTGTTTTGTTTTAGTAGCTTCTTACGTACACTGGTACACAGGTACTATGTTAACATCAATGTTTTTACATTTTGAATGGTATAAATTACCATCTACTGATCAGTTTTATGGTCTTTGGTATGCAACTTAATTTTACAGCATTCACTCATGTTGTAAGGCTTTTCTGCCTTAAATAAATTAGTTGCTTTGAAAAAATCAGTTACTGAAGCAATAAATACATTATTCTCGGTGACTGTTCATAGCATTTTCTCTTTATTTCCGGTTTAGCAGCATTACAGGGAATATATTTATGAATATGGTATGAATAGGTTACTTTTTTTAGGTTTGGCTGGAATTTTCTTGCACTGACAGGAGAGGTGAATCCGTAGTCTGAGGTGTTTTGATAGATGAAAGAAATCCTCCAAAAAATAGTACAGAAGGATATTAGTAATACATGTATACATTTTGATCTCTAAAACATCATTCTGATATTGGAAGAGATCTAGTGTAGTACGGAACAGGAGTTGGAAGAATATGAACAAGGTATCTAGAGAAAGCAAAACTAAAAAGATGGTTTTTCCCCCCTATACTTTGAAAATGACTTATTATCTTAAACACCCTGTGTTTAAAATCAATCATGTCCTCCACATTTAAAAGCCACATGAAGGCCAAAATTTAAGTAGAAAAGTCTATTGACTTGAATCTGAGGGATTTTAGCTGCATCATCCCTTAAAATGGGGGTTTGGCAGCCCATGAAAGTGGGACTGCGGATCCCCATGCCTGTGCCTGATCAGAAACAACACCAGTGGGAGAGTTGGATTTGAAGGCACAGAGTAGTAATCTATAGCGATTAATGCAGAAAGGTTCAGTGGAAACTCCTGTGGGTATTTTCCCTGAGTGTGATGTGGGAAAAGTTGCAAAGAAAAGTTTTTCATGTTTGTTTAGGAAGATGGGTCAGGGTAGATAAAAATCAGTTACTTTAAAAAAAAAAATCTGTTCTTTCTGTTTTAAATTGGAATTTTTTAATGTGAATTGAATACAGATTAATTTTTTAAACCTGTTTCAAATTAAAATTTGAAAATATAACCACCTATGTTAAGGCCTCAGTGTACCATTTATTAACATGTAAATTAATTAAAATTACATGTTTGTTGCCAGGTTTTAAAGAACTTCAGTCACTGAACTGGTGGAAGTCACTGGGTTGGCACCTTGCATTAGAGTTGTTTAAAACACCTTTTGATAACAGTAACCTCTGTGGCATGTGGAGAGAGAATATTTTATTTATTTTTTTAAATTTCAGTTTAGTCAATTAGCTCAATTGAATGACTAGTTCATTCAGACTTTAAAAAAAAGATTAGGAGTTGAAAAAAGGAAAGCTTGTTGTCCTCTTGTAATCTATGAATAAAAACTAGGTATGAGAAAATGAGACCTACTAATTCTAAAATCTGGAAGGACATGGTGACCAGAAACAATCATTTTGATTCACGAACTACAAGTCTTCCTTTGTTTAGTAAATCAGTTAGTTTTAAAAGCAAAACGTTTTGATAAACTTTGTTTTTTTTTCTTATGTATCTAGCACATTTAAGGTTTAATTTTTAAAAAAGATTAAAATGTTTTGTGCAAAATTCCCTGTTTTCTAAGTTAAATGTAAACATTAAGAATCTGAATAAATATAACATAAGCTGTATAATAGCTGAAATAGATGTGTATAGCTATACACATCCTCCTAGTTAGCAAAAACCCAGTGCCAAATTTAGTGTAAAGGCCTATATTTAGTTGCAAATCAACACGTCTTAGTGGTTACCAATGAATGAGGCTTTCTTTTGGTAAATAAGTAAATACCAAGGTAAAACAAGATTAAAACTGATTTTAAATCGGTTTCCCCCTTGCTGAATTCAGCCATAATTAAAATGGTGTGGTTTAAATCAATCCACCTTGAGGGCAGAGGTGTAACAACATTGCTGAGGCACCCTCCCCGTCAGCAGAGTTTTGGGCGTTGAAGTGTGCTTTTTCTGATCCATTCATTCCCCAACTGGCTAAAATTTAGGGAGGTGATCTAAGTAGAAGTAACTAGTTTTATTTAAAATATTTAATTTGGGGAAGATTCTCTAATGGTAATAAAATTGGTCAAGTGTGTAAGCAGATTTTCCGAATTAAATGAGCATGTAGCTTGCTTTTATTAAAATGCTGTAACTGCAGGTGGTAATTTTAAAAAGTAATTAGTTTGGTTGACAAGAAACAGCTGTTGATTTTAGAAGGCTTTTTTTTTTTTTATAGAAGCCAGGGGGTTCTAACAAGCAATCTTTTCCTTGCTAAATATTAGGGCTTCTAGTCTGTTGCCTTGGACACTAGATCATAATTTTTTTTTTTTAAATGCCTTACCTTCTGGACTGGCCCCTCTCAGTTCTACTTCTATCTCTCTGGCCATTCCTCAAGTGTCTCTTTTGTCTGGTCATCATCCTCTGTTCCACTTGCCATAGCGATTCCACAGGAATCTATCCTTTGGCCCTTTTATTTCCTTTTGTCATTTCTTTAGATCAGTGATGATCCAGTATTACACAGGAGGGATACATAAACCTAAGCACAACCTTGTGTGGGCGAAAGATTTAAAGTCCCCTGTATTGATTTATATTTTAAGTTCCACATGTTTGGTATGTATTTAGGTTGTTTCTAGGTACAGTATTGTCTTTTTACACACTTGTGTAAACTAAAATCATGTAAACATGATGATAAAACTTTAATGAATCAGCTGTTGGTATATTGCATTGAAGCATGCTGCTGGCCTTAGGAAATGCCTTGGTGGATCATAGGTTGAGCACCCCTGCTTTAGGTGATCTTATATGCTCCACATGGCTTTAGTTAATATCTCTATGCTGACATCTCTTTAATTTGTTTGCTCCTGAGTGGTTTTTTTTTTTTTTTTTCATCCATTCAATTCCACATCTCAGCCTGTCATTCTGACATCTCCTACTGGATTGCAGCTCAAATTCAGCACTGTCAAAAGCTAACTCCTTATTTTTCCTAACAAACCCTCCCAATTCTTTCTCATTGTTGACAAAGACCACCAACCTCCCTGGAGCTCAGGCTTGTTGTTAATTATTTGTATTACTATTTAGGAGTCCAACTCGTGGATTTAAAGGTGTTAGTTTTGAGGATCTTTATGTGGAGCTCCTTCCAAACATGAGGGCCAGCATGGCAGAAAGAAGTAAAGAGCTTGTCTGAAAATGTAATAAATGGGGACAGAGTCTGGCTTTATGGGGTGATCACAGGTGAGAGTTGACATCGCAGTGGTGAATGGGAGATGATAGATGAGAGAGCAATAAGTTGGGAGGGGTTTAAAGTGAAGACCCGTAGCTTATGTTTGGCATGATAGAGAAGGGGGATGCAAAGAGTGGAGATGTGGTCAGAGACTGACTAGGAAAATGATCTTTGCAGTAACATTCTGAATTGATATGAGGGTGCAAGTTTGCATTTGTCAAACCCAGAGAGAAAGATATTACGGTAGTAGGTGTTTTAGCTGTATTGTGGCTGGATAGGAAAGACCATATTTTTAGACATGTATTGTGGAAGCAAGGGGGTTTGAGTTGATTCAGAACAGAGAGCATGTGCTTGTCTAGCTAAGCATGGGAGGGCTGTAATTTGTATGATGTATGTTGCACCAAGGAGAAAGTGTTTAACCTGGAGATCCTTACCTGGGTTTACTTCTGGCATTGCCTCACCAAGATAAGTATTTTATTGTTCCAGGTGTTTAACTCTTGCCTTCTTTCCAGGAGAAAGGGTTGGGACTTAAAGTGGCTGGTGACCTGGGATCCCCTTTCTCTGCTCAGGGAACTCCCCACCTCACACATTTTCTTTCAGTCCCTACTGCAAAAACTCTCATCCAGGCTCCCATGATTTCCCTTTTCGACTACCTCCTCTTTGGCCTCTTTGATACCCACATTAACCCTTCCAACCTGTACAAAATGCACATACTAAGATGCTGCTTGTTCTGACTGTGACGGGTTGGATCCCACTCTCCTGTCCGGGATGACACCTGATGTACTGGGGTTTAACCGAGCCCCTCCTCAACCAGCCTGGGTTCCCTCTTCCTGCTTTGCTGAATTAGGCTCTCTGGACTCTTGCAGCGTACACACACACACACACACACACACACAGAGGTAGGGCCTAACCCTGCTGCAGACAGACTAAAATCAGCTCTGTGTGAGAGGGCTACCCCAGCACTCATGTGCCCCCACCCCTTTTGGGAGGCAAACTCAAAATAATACTGTCTTGCACTGTATAGAAATATCTGTACAGCACAAGCTCTTAAAACTTGCCCTCTTCCTCAGTGTGAAGAGAGAGATGCATGACTTCTTGCCCCACTGTTAGAAATTGCATAAACTGGGTTTAATAATAAACAAAATCTGCCTTTTATAGTTCATAAAATTTAAGTGGTTCAAGAGATAACGAACAGAACAAAGCAGATTACTAAGCAAATGAAATAAAACATGTAAACTAAGCTTGACACACTAGATAGGTAGGATACAAATTAGCAAATTCTCACCCTAAGTGATAAACAGGCTGGCAGATTCTTAAGGCACAGGTTGCCTTGGCTTTCTCAGGTTTTCATACACAGGCTAAAGATCTTAGCCTGGGACTATCATTTCTCACAGTTCAGTCTTTATTCCTCCGCTGTTTTCAGGTGTGTTGTTGTAGGGAGAGTGAGGACCCCCACATGTTATCATTGTCCCTCTTTTTTTATCTTCTCCCCCCCTCCAACTTCCTGGAAAGCTTTTTTGCTGTGACCTGGGTCAAACAAACAGTTCCCATTGTGTAGAGCTATCTCTGACCTTTAATGATAATCATAACCTTTAATGAAAAGAAAAGGAGTACCGGTGGCACCTTAGAGACTAACAAATTTATTAGAGCATAAGCTTTCGTGAGCTACAGCTCACTTCATCGGATGCATTTGGTGGAAAAAACAGAGGAGAGATTTATATACACACACACACACACACACACACACAGAGAACATGAAACAATGGGTTTATCATACACACTGTAAGGAGAGGTTTCAGAGTAGCAGCCGTGTTAGTCTGTATTCGCAAAAAGAAAAGGAGTACTTGTGGCACCTTAGAGACTAACAAATTTATTAGAGCATAAGCTTTCGTGACAGTGTGTATGATAAACCCATTGTTTCATGTTCTCTGTGTGTGTGTATATAAATCTCTTCTCTGTTTTTTCCACCAAATGCATCCGATGAAGTGAGCTGTAGCTCACGAAAGCTTATGCTCTAATAAATGTTAGTCTCTAAGGTGCCACAAGTACTCCTTTTCTTTTTACTGTAAGGAGAGTGATCACTTAAGATAAGCCATCACCAGCAGCGGGGGGGGGGGGGGGGGGAAAGGAGGAAAACCTTTCATGGTGACAAGCAAGGTAGGCTAATTCCAGCAGTTAACAAGAATATCAGAGGAACAGTGGGGGGTGGGGTGGGAGGGAGAAATACCATGGGGAAATAGTTTTACTTTGTGTAATGACTCATCCATTCCCAGTCTCTATTCAAGCCTAAGTTAATTGTATCCAGTTTGCAAATTAATTCCAATTCAGCAGTCTCTCGTTGGAGTCTGTTTTTGAAGCTTTTTTGTTGAAGGATAGCCACTCTAAGATCTGTGATCGAGTGACCAGAGAGATTGAAGTGTTCTCCAACTGGTTTTTGAATGTTATAATTCTTGACGTCTGATTTATGTCCATTCATTCTTTTACGTAGAGACTGTCCAGTTTGGCCAATGTACATGGCAGAGGGGCATTGCTGGCACATGATGGCATATATCACATTGGTAGATGCGCAGGTGAACGAGCCTCTGATAGTGTGGCTGATGTGATTAGGCCCTATGATGGTATCCCCTGAATAGATATGTGGACAGAGTGTTAACTGCTGGAATTAGCCTACCTTGCTTGTCACCATGAAAGGTTTTCCTCCTTTCCCTCCCTGCTGCTGGTGATGGCTTATCTTAAGTGATCACTCTCCTTACAGTGTGTATGATAAACCCATTGTTTCATGTTCTCTGTGTGTGTGTATATAAATCTCTCCTCTGTTTTTTCCACCAAATGCATCCGATGAAGTGAGCTGTAGCTCACGAAAGCTTATGCTCTAATAAATTTGTTAGTCTCTAAGGTGCCACCGGTACTCCTTTTCTTTTTGCGAATACAGACTAACACGGCTGCTACTCTGAAACCTATAACCTTTAATGATACCTTACATGAGTCTCTTGCATAAAGTACATCTCAGTTATGTCATGAGCATATTTACATAACAAATATGAAGCGCAAAGTCACACTGACCATGTCATGTTCCGTTAGATTTCTTCTCTGGCTTTTCCTCCTTCATACCAAGTTCAGTCCTCTGTCCTTGCTATCAAGTCCCTGCACAATTGTCTTTTTACTATTATCTCCCATCTCCTTTGCTGTACCAGTGGTACAAGCCTTGACACAAGATACTTGATGAGAAGAAATGCATTCCCTCGTAGTGGCAAGGTTTAAGGGCAATTAAGGATAGTCATGTAATCTTTAAAAAACCTCTGTTAAGGCATGAGCAATCATTATCTTGACCACTTTTCTTGTGTGTTGTAACTTTTTCCCCTACTGTGTGTGTCTATCTCTTTTAATTTTGATTAAAAGAATCAATAATTTTTCAAAGGACATCAATAATTAAATTTTTCTGAAAATATTTTACCAACTTTAGTGATAAGTAACCCCTAAAATTACTCTGAAAGAGACCATAGAAAACCAAGTATTTTCACTTTGTTCATATTATGTATATTCAATTTCACAGTTTCACCCCGTACAGTAAATTTTTCTTGTTTGGGTTTTTCATTCAATAACGTAGAGAAAAACCTTTTTTAAAATAAGAATATGATTGTAAAACTGTAAATATTGATGGAGGGAGTCTAAGGGGATGCCTATACAGCAAAAAGGCTTGTGGCAGTGCGTCTTAGAACCTGGTCAACTGGTTTGGGCTTGCAGGGCTTGTGCTACGGGGCTGGAGCCCAGGTTCTGAAACCCAAGCCCAGACATCCACACCACTGTTTAGCCCTGTAGTACGAGCTCTGCAAGCCCAAGTTAGTGACCCAGGCTCTGAGGCTTGCTGCTGCTACTTGTGTAGACATTTCCTAAGACAGAGATACTTCCTGAAACTGTTTTCAACTTATTTTTTTCAATTAATTAGATATCAAGTTGACTGTGTCCTCTTAACGTTCTATGAACAACTTTTACATACTAACCATATCTTCTTGTTATGACTATGCATTTCATACCATGGAATTTAATACATTGTCTTTTTCTTGCAGGAAACTAATTAAAATTGGATGTTGTATGGTGAGATACATCTTTGTGATGGATTATATGTTCAAATATGCTCTTTTTCTACAAACTGTAGAAACAAATAATACCCTGTGTATGACGGAAATGCTGACAGTGGAAAGAAAATTGTCAACTGGCAATATCACGTTAAACTGCTTTAAGAAAATCTCTAGTTCACATCAGTGAGCCACAGCTGGTAAAGCTTTGTAGTTGTAGTGCATATGCTTTTAAAAGTAATAAAGGATTCAACATGTTTTTACAGTGTGTCTGCACTGATAATTTAGCACTGAATTTTCATACACCAAAATCATAGTATGATTATCAGTGAGGAAAAACAGAACATTATCTAAAAACTGTCAAAATGACCTCTGAGGAAATGGCAGCTTCTGTACTTTTGTCTGTGGCACAGGGTAAAGTGATACCTGCTCAGTCAGCTGAAGCTGAAAATAGTGAAAATGCTTGGGACACCAATGTTATAAAAAGACGTATTGCTAATCAAGGAAGACAGACGACACATACTTTCTCGTACTTACACAGACTTAAAGAAGAACATCTTCAGGGCTCGCTGCCCAAAATTTTCTCTTTGGCAAGTGGAGAAGGAATGACTGATAATAGGAGTAATGAAAACTTCTGGGAGAAAAACACATGCATCCCTGGTTCAGTGGAGTTTCTTAACATGAATTGCAACATTATAAAGAAAAAATGCAAGACCAGTGTTCCGCATAACCAGTTACATAAATCATGTGATTCTTTAGCAGAAGAACAAACGTGCTTGGAAACTGGAATTTCTACTTCCCGGGAAAGGACCATGTTTGCTGAAATTCAGTTGAAGAGGGATGAACCTTCAGTAGAGATGCAGTCATTAAGAAACCAGTTAGCAGTAAATAAAAGTGGCACAGATGATGCTGCTGATGTAGCAGTGTTTCACTTTCACTATGCTAGTGAAAGAAATGTATCAAAAGCTTTGTGCACACTTCACAACAGCTTCATTTTGGATGACTGTTTACAGAAGGTAAATGTTGGTAATGATCACATCAGTGACTCAACAGCCTGCACTTGTAAATTAATGGACTTGACAAATTGTGACAATAAAAATGGACAACAGTTGTGTGATAACTGTGACACTTTAAGGGACAAGTATTTATATGTGGAAAGAGCAGCACGAAAGGTTAGAGTGGCATGCTCAAGTCATAGCTTTTATGGTGGTAATTTTACTGGAAAAATGCCCTCAAAGCCCTTTCTGAGCCATTTTGAAGATTGCAGTGATAACTGTGAAGAAGGGATGGAGGAGGAGTTTTTTAGAAACAAAAAGGAACGTTCCACTTTATTAATCAGACGTTTTTGTAAAAATGATAAGGAGATTAAAAAATCAGTTTATACTGGAACAAGGGCAATTGTTAGGACTTTACCTTCAGGGCATATTGGAGCTGTTGCTTGGGATTATGTGGAGCAGAGAAGAAACAAGAGTGATTTAAAGCATTATAGGATTATTGCAAAACATCTAACTATTCAAGCCTTAAGTGAGGAATTAAATTCTGATCTTGTGAAATCCATATGGTATGAGGTAAGCTTTTCATATTTTTTTCATGTAAATGTGTACTGAACTGATGTTTTGATTTAACAAAATTATTACCCAATTTATTGGTGAAGCTCTTGAGGAGCGTGTCAAACTACATGATTAAATAACACTGATAACCTTGTAGACAAGACATAATACAGCCACAACCACTATTCAAAAACAAGCTTTTATTATGAATAACATTTAAGATGCATTTTATGATTTATGTCCACTGGTACCAATTAGCATAGAGAATGGAAGACTTAATTAACATATTGCTATGTTGAACTCTCCTTTTTAGAAGGGTTTGTCTCATCCTTAAAATCATTTTGTCTAAAAATTGGCACAGGAGTTTCTAATAGAGGGTAGAATAAAAAATAAATCATCCATTTTTATGGACTTTCTAAAAACGAAGCAGAGACGTTGTTGTTTCAATTTTTTTTACAATTTTCAGACTAATGCTATAATGTTCCATGGTGTGGATTGCTATAGAATGATTGTAGTGAAAACATACAGGTTGTATTAAAGTATTTTTTTAAAAATACCTAAATATTTCATCTAAATTATCATGTTTGAAAATTACTTCTGCACATATAAATAACTATCTTTATAATTTATATTATGACAGTTGCATACTGTTTGATATATAGTTGTCCTGTTGACTAAATATCATTAGTTCTGTTGACTAAATATCATTCTAAGCCTTCATCCACAATTATTATGAACTCATTTAAAAAGTTGTAGAAATGATATATGGCACTTCCCAAACAAATAATATTAATTGTGAAGTACTTTTACATCATGCTGTTCAGAGTTCTGCAGTTCCATGGCTATAGAATGGGAAGCAGAAACTACAATTGGTAATGGAATTTATAAAAAGAGTTTCTTCACAGTATTGCTAACAAAATGCCATTTTAGAATGGAAGATTAGTGCTTTTCTTTTAGAGTAGCAGCTGTGTTAGTCTGTATTCACAAAAAGAAAAGGGGTACTTGTGGCACCTTAGAGACTAACACATTTATTTGAGCATAAGCTTTCGTGAGCTACAGCTCACTTCATCAGATGCATTCAGTGTTCATTCAATGAACTGGCATCAAGTTCAGCCAGCATCTAATGTCAGCGTTTGGTATTTGACTTCACTTTGCCAACCATGTGCTGCCATGACATTTAAAATAATTTTATATAAACTTGTTACAACTGACTTTTTTAAATTTAACTCCAATTTTATTAATCGTTGCATTACTCTTTAATTGTCTTGACACCTGTTTATTTTCATGCCACTAATACATGTAAATGATGTAGTATTTTGTGACTGGGCAATCATCTCAAGGGTGTAAATAGTGATATCAAATCCATTCACTATTTTTGAGGTGGTTCCAGATTTTACAGTTTGTCTAGTCAGCTGTCATTTTAACATTCCCTTTGAATACCTGTGATTCGGGGAGCATCTCAGTAAACAATATGACCGAAGAACAGCAAGTGTATTTAGATCATGTGAATGGTTGCTGCATTCCATATGGAGTAGTGGTGGAATCAATCATTGCTTCTCCAAAGGATATTGTTGCTATTGTCAATCACTATATCAAGACTGAGAAAAGGCCATGTGACTGCCTGTTTAAAGAAAGTGTTTTAATTTCATCTTTCTTTTTTTTTAAAACTCTATCCATATCCAGAAAAAGTGGAAGAAGTTTTCAAAGGTAACTGGCATTTGTGACTCTGAAAATTTTCTCCAGTGTGTATGAGTAATTCTCCTGTAGTGCTTCATATTACATTTTCATATTTATGCTCATTTATTATTCAGTCATATTTTCCTGGTATAATTTACACTTCCTATATATTTGTTTTACTTTTTCTAAATTATTTAAAGTGTTAAAGAAAAAATAAACTTGAAATACATTTATAGGGACTTCTGATTTTGTTTCGCATATCATTTGGGAGAGGGTGAGCACTCTTTCTTTTGGTCCCTGATTTAAGTACTTAAGCATGTGAGTACTCCATGGGATTTAAGTGCTTTGCTGAATTGGGGTGTGGAGCAAGCTGTTCCAATTTACTACTGTGTAGAGAAATTTTCCTCAATTTCCTAAAGAAGGTATTTAAAGGAAATAAAGCCAGAAGTAAAGTTCAGTACCTAGGATTTTTTACCTTGTTTCTGTCCGACTTTTTGTCGGATCTCCAAAGTTATTGATTTGTTTACAGTTGAGTTGAGCAATATTCCTGTGTTATGCTTGTATCTTCAATGAATTCTCCTATTCCTATGACAGGTTTCAGAGTAGCAGCCGTGTTAGTCTGTATTCGCAAAAAGCCCCCCAATCTGAAGCAAATACTCCCAGCAACCACACACCACACAACAGAACCACTAACCCAAGAACCTATCCTTGCAACAAAGCCCATTGCCAACTCTGTCCACATCTATTCAAGGGATACCATCATAGGGCCTAATCACATCAGCCACGCTATCAGAGGCTCGTTCACCTGCGCATCTACCAATGTGATATATGCCATCATGTGCCAGCAATGCCCCTCTGCCATGTACATTGGCCAAACTGGACAGTCTCTACATAAAAGAATGAATGGACACAAATCAGACGTCAAGAATTATAACATTCAAAAACCAGTTGGAGAACACTTCAATCTCTCTGGTCACTCGATCACAGACCTAAGAGTGGCTATCCTTCAACAAAAAAGCTTCAAAAACAGACTCCAACGAGAGACTGCTGAATTGGAATTAATTTGCAAACTGGATACAATTAACTTAGGCTTGAATAGAGACTGGGAATGGATGAGTCATTACACAAAGTAAAACTATTTCCCCATGGTATTTCTCCCTCCCACCCCACCCCCCACTGTTCCTCTGATATTCTTAACTGCTGGAATTAGCCTACCTTGCTTTTCACCATGAAAGGATTTCCTCCCCCCCCCCCCCTGCTGCTGGTGATGGCTTATCTTAAGTGATCATTCTCCTTACAGTGTGTATGATAAACCTATTGTTTCATGTTCTCTCTCTCTGTGTGTGTGTGTGTGTGTGTGTGTGTGTGTGTGTGTGTGTGTGTGTGTGTATAAATCTCTCCTCTGTTTTTTCCACCAAATGCATCCAATGAACTGAGCTGTAGCTCACAAAAGCTTATGCTCTAATAAATTTGTTAGTCTCTAAGGTGCCACAAGTACTCCTTTTCTTTTTTCCTATTCCTATGTTCATGAAGAGCTCTAAAAAGCAAATGGGTCGCGACTCATTACTGGGTTGCGGAATGTAAGGCACTGGGTTGCAGCCGCTCTGGTCAGCACCGCCGACCGGGCCATTAAAAGTCCTGTCGGCGGTGCTGCCTGGCCAAGGCAGGCTAGTTCCTACCTCTTCTGACCCCCCACTGAGCCTCGGAAGCGGCCAGCAGTGTGTCTGGCTCCTAGCATGGGGGCCATGGGTTCCACCCAATGGGAGCTGGGGGGGCAGTGCCTCCAGCAAGAGCCGCACAGAGCCACTTGCACACCTCCGCCTAGGAGCCAGACCTGCTGCTGGCCACTTCCGGGGTGCAGCATGGTCTGCGGTGCCAGGACAGGCGGGAAGCCTGCCTTAGCACCCCCACTGCACCACTGACTGGGAGCCGCCCGAGGTAAACCCATGCTCCAATCCCTGGCCCCAGTCCTGATCTTGAAACCCTAGACCAGAGCCCTGACCCCCTCCCGGATCCAAACTCCCTGTCCCAGCCAAGAGTCCCCTCCCACACTCTGTGAACCCCTCATTCCTGGCCCCACCCCGCAGCCCTCACCCCTGCACCCAACCCTCTGCCCCAGCCTTGAGTCCCTCCCACACCCCAAACCCCTCATCCCGAGCTCCGTTGGGTCATGGGCATCAACAGTTTTCTTCAACTGGGTTGCCAGAAAAAAAAGTTTGAAAACAACTGTTCTAGACAACACATTTCATAAGTTTTGGATGGTAAAATATGGTGAATTTTGTAAAATAGTGCTCTTCCCATACACATTTTCTATGATGCTTGAGCCAACAAGATGCTTAGCATCCTAGCCCCAAGCCAGCAAAGGACATACAGCACTTATCTAATTTTTAAGTGTACAAGTACTCCAATTGACTTTCAAGTTAAGCATGGACTTACATGATTTGCTGGTTTGCGGACAGAAAGCTCATCTCTTATGGAGGAGCAATTTTTTAAACAACTATGCACGATGCATTTCCTCAGCGCAAAACCTAAAAGAGGAAAAGCTAGTGAAAACAGGATGCAAAAATGAGCATTGTAATTTCAGCTTGAATGTAAATGTCTTGCACCTAACTTTGAAGACCACTAGAGATGGACATTGGTCCAATATTGCCAACCCCAAGTGTTCAAAAATCCTGAGTCAGGCCCCAGAAATCTTTAAATTGGTTTAAAGATAATGAGACTTAAAATAACACTACTTTTTTATTTTACTTTTTTAAAAAACCTTCAAGATACAATCTGTTTAAGTCTTTAAGCTTTTCTTTACAGCCATGAGGGTTAGAATTTTTTAAATGAAGGTTGAGATTCTCACATATCACATGACTCCAGGACTTGGGGCTTTAAGAAATACATCAGATATTTGTCAGAATTGGCAACATAGCCTGTGGTTATGCTTAGGAAGTAGAGTTCTAAAGTTTTCTTGAATCAAGAAAACACTATCTCTGGCTTGATTCAAGAATAGTACTGTGATTGGTACTTAATTCCCATCACCTGTAAGGCAAGGGAGATGAGCTCTGTGCCTAGGAATGATTAACTGATTGTCTCCTGGCCAGAGAAGGAGGAGCTAGGTGGTATAAGGAGCAGAGAGAGCTCCCTTGGAAATGGAAGACCCAGGAAAGAGAAGGTAGGTGGAAGAGTTCCCCTCCAGGGTAGAGGCTTGGAGGAAAGGCTAGTAATTGTGATTGGCTGCTCCTATAGCTTTGATTTCTAGTAAGTGTTAGCTTCTATGGTGGGACTCGAGTGGAGAGAGTCCCAAGCTAGGGTCTCTAAGGATGAGGGAATGATCTATAAGAACATGAGGGTAGAAGTTGAGTGATACTTGGAGTCCTAGCAGGGAAAAGCCGTGGAGTCGGTAATGGGATGGAGGGGAGGAGCCAAAGTTGAGCCCAGGAGGGGCAGAGAACCTTTTGTCTGTCAAGCCCATGATTGGGGAAGGTCCTTTTTTGTTTAGAGCTGAACCCAGAAGGGTATCAAATTATTGTGTGACTTGTCCAGAGGGCTGAACGATAGGGACTCAATTGGGCAATCTGGAAAAGGGACCATCTGAAACTGACCATCACAGGTAGGGTTGCCAGGTGTCTAGTTTTCAACTGGAACACTCGATCAAAAAAGGACCCTGGCAGCTCTGGTCGGCACCGCCGATCGGGCTGTTAAAAGTCTGGTTAGCAGTGCAGTGGGGGCCCGGGGCTAAGGCAGGCTCCCTGCCTGTCCTAGCTCTGTGCGGCTCCTGGAAGCAGCCGCCAGGTCCCTGCAGCCCCTAGATGCGTTGGCGGCCAGGAAGGCTCCGTGCACTGCCCCATACCTGAGGGCTGGTTCCACAGCTACCATTAGTCAGGAACCACTACCAATGGGAGCTGCGGGGGCTGTGCCTGCGGCCGTGAGGATAGTGTGCAGAGCCTCCCTGGCTGCTCATGCATCTAGGGGCTGCAGGACCTGGCAGCCGGTTCCTGGGTAAGTGCCGCTGGGACCCCACACTCCAACCCCCCTGCTCCAGCCCAGAGTCTCGTCCTGGATCCCGCACCCAAAACTCTCTCTCCTGGAGCCCTCTTCCACACCCTGAACCCCTTATCCCCACCCCAGAGCCTGCACCCCCAGCCAGAGCCCCCAACCCTCTGCCCCAGCACAGTGAAAGTGAGTGAGGGTAGGGGAGAGCAAGTGTGGTGTGTGTGTGTGTGTGTGTTGGGGGGGGGATGGAGCGAGCGGTGGGGGGCCTCAGATAAGGGGCAGAGCGGAGAGGGGGCCTTGAGGAAGAGGTGTTCGGTTTTGTGCAATTAGAAAGTTGGCAACCCCAATCGCAGCCCTGGAAATGCAAGAGGCAAAGTCTCCTGCAACAATGCATCCAGGGAGGAAGGGGGCACCCTAGTGGTAAGGACATGCATTTACAAGCACCAAAGATAAATGTTTGCATGGCGATTACAATAACCCCATTAAAATGAGTTTTAATAAAAAGAAGAGTACTTGTGGCATCTTAGAGACTAACAAATTTATTTGAGTATAAGTTTTCATGAGCTACAGCTCACTTCATCGGTCTCTGGACTGCACTGAAGCTTCTGTGCCCCTGATATGTTAAGTGGCATTGAAGTCTGCCTCTAACTCCTCCTCTTATGAGGCATTGCTTCTGCAGAATTGCCGAAAGCATGAAGCACAGGTCAGAGCCTATAGCTGTGTGTGTGCCACTGCCAAATCCTTTGCGTTTGAGCTGCTCCACGTTGAAGCCCCTGGAGAAACCTCTCAACATTTGGAAATCTCAATGTTCAGGTTCCTTTGCTTGTTCAGTTCTTGTTCACATGGCAAATTCAGCTGTAACACAGGAAATGCTCATTTGTCCCCAAACCTGCTTATAAACAGGATTCTAGTAGATTCCATAGATTAGACTGTATGAATGTGTCATAACCAGATTAATGATTTGGTGTAACTAAGGTTTAAAAAATTATACATTCCTTAGGATTATGTAGTTTTTTATGTATTAAAATATTTTGGATGTTAGATGTAAAACTGAATAATATGAGGAACTCTTGCTTCCTATGTAATTCGGGAATGTGTAATATAATATGTAATACAGGACTTAGTAGTTGACGGTAGTGCCAGTTAATGATCTGTTATCTGTGCGTTTGTCATATTGACATAATGCTACCTCAGATGGTCAAAGTATTGTGAGGTGAGAATTTTTTCCCTGTGTTGTGCTGGGAATATGAGATACACAGAATGTGCTCTCAGATGATGATTTCAAAGAAGCACAATTACAAATGGGGTTTGGTCAAAATTTTCAGGTGTTCGCTAATTTTGGATGCTGCTCTTGAAACATCAAGAGTAATTTTTCAGAGGTGCTTAGCATCTACAAATCTAGTCAAACTTCACATAAGCTGCAAATGTACTACCACCTCTGAAAATCAGAATCTGTGTATTTAGAATTAGGCACCCAGAAATTGGGACAACAAAAATAAGTGGGCACTCTTAAGGGGGAAAAAAATAAATAAAATGTGGACTAAATGATTTGTCCAAGTAAAGAGAGCATGTTAATCTGAGCCATGGGATAGGTCTCCTGACCTTCAGTTCCATTCTCTAAACGCTGGACAACTCAGCATTCTATAAATAGTATATATTTGTATGTTTATGATTAAAGGAAGATTAAGAAGTGTTTGCGCTCGGATAATATGGCAATGCCCTTTTGGTTAGTTTAATCAGGTTTAAGCTTCCCCCAATAACCTGTTAAACTCAACAGTTTTTTCTTTTTAATGATGAATTAGATGATCCTATCTTATAGCACTGTGATGGATATAGTGTTTCCTACTCCCTCTACATGCAGGAAGATTTAATAATGTGCATGCACAATTTTCGAAAAAGGTAGATAAAATTGAACGTGAACTATAATTTATAAAAACAAATTTAATTGACCCTAGTTTGCTAAGACTATATAAAAGCATTTTCTTGGTGTCAGTTTTTTCACCTATGATGGCTAATGCTATTTAGGAGAAGAAAAACAAAGCTTAATAGAGTGGTAACATAGTCATTCACCAATAGGAGTGATTGAGAAAATCATTCTGCCAAACTCTTAACTTCTCAGGGTCTGAAACAGTAGCTGTGTAAGAAATTTTACTATTATCCTGTTACAGGTGCTCTCTTGTCAATTTGCTGACTCATTTGGCTGGCAGGACGAACCAAAGGCTGAAGGCCCTGTTTTGTACAGGAAAATTTCAGGTTATAGGGGAATAAGAACAAATTTTACTCAAATTAAGTAGTGGCAAAGTCCAAAAGAAATGAACAATTTAGGACTCATGGTTCAGAATCTATACTTCCTTATTGCATAACCACCAAACATAGGGGTTTACACAATGGAAATTGCAACTGACCCTTTGTTAAACTTAAGTGGTTATTCCAATGGCAATAAATTTGTGATGTTCTAGTGCTTGCTCATGTCAATTCCATGTTAGGTGTGCGTATGCCGCATGTACCGCTGCTGGAGATGTTTCCCTGAGTGGTATCTGTATGGCCGGCTCTGGCACCCTCTGGAGTGATGCATCACGCACTGGTATGAGGCATCTCCGGCTCTGCGCCTTCTTAGTTCCTTCTTACCTCCCATGACGGTTGCAGGAACAGTGCTCTTGCTTTGGCAAGCCTCTAGTGGTTTCTCCTGATTTCCATTGTAAAGAGTAGTAGCTGTTGCAGTTTAGTGTAGTATAGTTTTTCACCGTTTAGTTCCCTTACGGGATGTTGTTCCTAGGACAGGGCATGCTTCGGTCTCTGGGCTTCAAACCGTGTTCAGCGTGTGCTAAACCCATGCTGGTCAGCAACCCTCACTCTAGCTGCCTGAAGTCTCCGGGGCAAGCCCACTTTTGTGATAAGTGCAGGATTTGCAAGGGCTTCCACCCGTGAATCCAAAAGGACAGAGATTGGACTCAAAGCCCTCCTGATGAAATCTGTGCTGAGACTGGCTTCTGAGTAAAGTTGATCAGACTCTGCACGGAGCACATCTGCCTCTGTGCGTAGTGCTCCTCTGGCACCATGTCGTCCTCTGCACTGTTCAACATCCCCGGTGCTGAAGAAGAGACAAAAGAAGCGCACTGAGAGAGGGCACTCCCAGTGCTTGCAGGGAATACAAAAGATTTAGGAAGTGAGTCGTGACCCGCACCCGCGGGAAGAAGCAGGTTTTTTGAAGGCACGCTCATGGACAGATTACCAATCTCTGTTCTGGATCAGCAGCTTCTTCTTGTGTTTCTGGACTTCCTTTTGCCATACCTACCTGCTTGGGCAGCTATTACATTGGACCACTGGGTACTGAGTACTATTGCAGTGGGGTACCCCCTCCAATTTGTTTCTATCCCTCTCCCAGACCGCCACCCCCCTCCCCATTCCTCTTCAAGGACCCTTCTTATGAGCAACTTCTTGTCCAAAAGGTTCAGGCCCTCCTGAGGGTAGGAGCAGTGGAGGCAGCTCCTTCAGAACTGAGAGGGAAAGGATTTTGCTCCTGATACTACTTGATCCCATAGGCAAAAGGGGGGCCTATGGCCTATCCTAGACCTACATCACCTCAACAAGGATATCAAGAAGCTGAGGTTCCGCATGGTCTCTTTAGCCTCCATTGTCCCGTCGCTAGATCCAGAAGACTGGTACACTGCCTTCAACTTGAATGATGCATATTTCCATGTCCATTTTTTGGGGACACAAAGTTCCTCAGGTTTGTGGTGGGTCACGAACACTACCAGTTTACAGTGCTCCCCTTCGGACTCTTGGTGGCCCCAAGAGTCTTCATGATGTGTACGGAAGTGGTGGCTTCTTCCTCAGGCCCAGAAGAGTATAAATTTATCTGTACCTCGATGACTGGCTGATAAAAGGCTGTTCGGGGGACCAAGTTCAGAACAATGTCACAGTGGTAATGGCCACCTGCAGATCTCTGGGCCTTCTCATAAATGAGAGAGTCGATGTTGATCTCAGTACAGATGACAGAATTTATAGGAGCAGTGCTTGACTCCTCCAAGCCCAGGCCTCCCAGAGGCTAGATTCAAAGCCATCATGGTCTTGGTCTCTCAGTTGTTAGCTCGTCTGCTGACAACTGCCCGGGTATATCTGCAGTTTCTGGGCCACATGGCAGCGTGCACTTGTGTAGTTTGATACACATGGCTGCGCCTCCAACAGCTCCAGATGTGGCTTGTCTCTGTCTTCTCACCAAGCAAACACCATCTGGACTCGATTCTCATCATCCCCAAGTTAGTCCTGGCTTCCCTGATGTGGTAGCTGCACCCAGTTACTGTTCTCTTGGGAGTGCCCTTCAAGACCCCACAGCCTGTGATATCTGAAACGTCGGACCTACGCTGGGGAGCTCACCAAGGCAACCTCAGGACTCAGTCTCTGGGTGAAAAACAAGCTGTCCCTGCACATAAATGGGAAGGAATTTAGGGCAATCCGCTTGGCATGTGAGGGGTTCCTCCCTCAGCTCATGGGCACAATGGTGCAAGTGCTGAGAGACAATACAGCAGTGATGTTCTATGTCAACAAACAGGGAGGGGCCCACTCAAAGGTCCTTTGTCAGGAGGACCTCACACTATGGAATCTTTGCATGAAGCATTCTGTCTGCATAGAGGCCATGCACCTGCAATGGGAATGGAACGTGCTAGCAGATCGCCTCATCAAGTCCTTCTCCTCTCACCGTGAGTGGTCTGTACACCCGGAGGTAATCAGTGCAATCTTCCAGAGGTGGGGGGGGACTCCTCAGGTGGATCTGTTCACCACTTCAGAGAACAAGAAGTGTTCCCTCTTTTGCTCAACTCTGCCAGGGCAGGGGTGCTCTGTCTCAGTGGTTCTCAAACTTTTGTACTGGTGACCCCTTTCACACAGCCTTGGAGTGAGACCCCCCCCTTATAAATTTAAAACACTTTTTTTTAATATATTTAACACCATTATAAATGCTGGAGGCAAAGCAGGGTTTGGGGTGGAGGCTGACAGCTTGACCCCCCATGTAATCTTGCAACCCCCTGGGGGTCCTGACCCCCAGTTTGAGAACCTCTGCTTCGTCCATGGTCAGACATTCTGCTGTATGCTTTTCCACAAATTCTTCTGATTCACAAGGTGCTTCTGAAAATAAAAGTGGACAAGGCAAAGGTCATTCTGATACCCCTGGCATGGCCTCACCAACATTGGTTCGGCATGCTCCTAGATCAGGGGTGCGCAAACTACCTTTAGGGCTTTAGCTCCGGGTCATGGGATTGCCCCCCAGGGCGCTGCAGGCCCTGCGCCGCTCTCAGAAGCTCTCACATTCCTGGGGGGGGTGGGGGCACAGAGGGCTCTGTGCTTTGCCCTTGCCTTCAGGCACCGCCCCTTGCAGCTCCCATTGGCCAGGAATGGGAGCCCTGTACTCCCACCTCCCGGGGCCGTGCAGGGACGTAGTTCCGGCCGCTTCCCGGAGTGATGCAGCGTGGGGTCAGGGCAGGCAGGGAGCCTGCCCTGGCCCTGGTGTGTGCCGCTGCCACCCTGGAGCCGCTTTAGGTAAGCGGCACCGGGCCAGAATCTGAACCCTTCCTGCCCCCAACCTCCTGCCCTAAGCCGCTTGCCTGCACCCCACACCCCTCCTGCACCCCAACCTCCTGCCCTTAGCCCCCTGTCACACCCTGCACCCCTCCTGTACCCCAACCCCTGCCCTGAGCTCCCTACTGCAGTCTGCACCCCTCCTGAACTTCTGCCCTGAGCCCCCTCCTGCACCCCTTCCCTCAGCCCCCGCTGCACCAACTTCCCTCCTGTACCCCAACCCCCTGTCCTGAGCTCCCTCCCACAGTCTCTACCCCTCCTGCACCCATGCCCTGAGCCCCCTCATACACCCTGCACCCCTCCTCTGCCCCAGTCCTTTGCCCTGAGCCTGTTCCTGCACACCACACCCGCTCCCACACTCCAACCCCCTACCCTGGCCCTGCATACAATTTCCCCACCCAGATGTGGCCCTCGGCCCAAAAAGTTTGCCCACCCGTGTCCTAGACCTAGCTGTTGCAGCCCTGTGGACTCTCTCTCTACCTCAGACCAGACTTGATCTCGTAGGATCAAGGGAGGCTTCTCCATCCAAACCTTGCAGGTCCACCCCTGACAGCATGACTGCTGTGTGGCTGAATCCGGACAAAAGAGCGGGCTCTGAGCAGGTGCAGTAGGTCTTGCTAGAAAACCCTCTACGAGGGCAACCTACCTGGCCAAATGGAAACACTTCTCCCTTTGCTGTCTTCTGTAAAAGTTGACTTGGTGGCAATTTCAGCGTTCCATCTCTGGATCCATGGCAGGTTGGTCTTTGCACAGAAAATGATGGGCAGAGTTATCAAATGGCTGGAAAGTCTCTATCGGCAGGTTTGTGCCCCCATCCTGACTTGGGCCTTGAACCTGGTTCTGTCTAGGCTATTTGGGCCACCCTTCAAGCCTTTGGTATCATGCTCCCTTCTGGTACTCTCATGAAAGGCTGCTTTCCTGGTGGCGATCACTTCAGCAAGAAGGGTTTCTCAGCTTCATGCATTAACCTCTGAACCTCCTTAAACCACCTTCTTCAAAGACAAGGTCTGGCTGTGTCCCCACCCAGCTTTTTTGCCCAAGATGGTGTCACAATTTCACATCAAACAGGATATCATTCTACCAGTCTTCTGTCCGAAACCACACAAGTCAGAAGAGGAGCAGTGTCTGCATTCTCTGGATGTAAGAAGGGTCCTAGTCTTTTATATTGACAGGATAAGACCCTTTCACAAATTGATGCAGTTTTTTGTTGTGATGGCAGATAGGATGAAGGGCCTTCCGCTGTCAGCCCAGAGGATCTCCTTCTGGATCACAGACTGTATCTGAGCCTGCTACGAGCAAGCAGGGATCCCGTCTCTGGCCATTGTAAAGACTCATTCCACAAGAGCGCATCCTCAGCAGCCTTCCTGGCTCATAGTCCTATGTGGGACATTTGCAGGGCCATGACTTGGCATAGTTTTGATGCAAACATATGCACCAATGACCATCATCCAACAGGCCAAATATGACCGCTTCGGCAGAGCTGTGTTGCAAGCTGCATGTCCGTGAACTCCTGAGCCCACCTCCAGGGATGCTGCTTGAGTCACCTAACATGGAATCGACATAAGCAAGCACTCGAAAACAGTTACCAGCCTTTTATAACTGTTCTTTGAAATATGTTGCTCATGTCCATTCCATTACCCACCCTCCGTCCCTGCCGTTGGAATTGACAGCAAGAAGGAACTGAGAGGGTGCAGGGCCGGCAGCGCCTCATATACATGGATGAGCATGGCACTCCAGAGTGCATTGGAGCCGCCCCTATGGATCCCACTAGGGGAAAAATCTCTGGCAGCAGTGCATGCAGCACACACACCTAACATAGAATGGACATGAGCAACAGTTATGAAAGATGGGTAACTGTTCTATTTATGGTGACAGGTTTCAGAGTGGTAGCCATGTTAGTCTGTATCCGCAAAAAAAAAAAAACCCGAGGAGTACTTGTGGCACCTTAGAGTAACAAATTTATTTGGGCATAGGCTTTCGTGGGCTAAAACCTGATGAAGTGGGTTTTAGCCCACAAAAACTTGTACTCAAATTTGTTGGTCTCTAAGGTGCCACAAGTACTCCTCGGTTTTTTGTTCTATTTATATCATAGTATAATAAAAATGTAAGGCAGTTGTCTATGGAATGGTATGCAGTTGAACTGTACTCTAATACAGAAGTTCCCCAACACTTTTCCCTGAGGGCCACCTGTACAGCTGCAATAGGTGCTGTGGCCCACTATTAACTTGTGTCCATCAGGGAGAGGGGTCGCAGGCAGCATGTGCAGCTCCTTGCCTCAGCAGAAAGCGGGGTCTGTGAGAGGGCAAAGGGGCCAGGCAGGTGCCACAGCCAGTCCCTGCCGACACCCTCTGCTTCAGCAGCCTGCTGAGTGCCTTGAGCTGGTCACCTACCCAGCACCCTAGCATGCCTCGCATGCACCCCCTGCCGGGGAATGAGGGAAGGGCTCAGGGCCCGCCAGTGCCGGGCAGAGGCAGGTGCTTAGCTGGGCCTTGTCCTTGCCTTGATGGTCCTGATCACACATTGCCAATGCCTGGAGGGCTGCAGGGTCAATACTCCAGGGGGCTGAACAGCCCTGGATCGCGGGGTGCAGCGTCTCACAATGGGAATGGCCACAAACTCTCCAGTTTTCCTGGGAGCTGTTGCCTCTCAGGGGTGTACCCTTCTTCTGGCCCATTGCCTGGTGCCTTTACCACCTAGTGCCTTTACCACCCGCCAGGGATGCTGGACTCCTTTGGCCCTGAGCAAGGGCCATTGCCAGCCACTACTCTGCCAACGTGTACAGTTTGGGGGGGATCCAGCCCCACAACACCACTGATGGCGGACCATCCTGGATTGTGTTGCAGCCCATCTTTGGGCTGCGACCCACAGTTCGGGAACCTCTGCTCTGAGTAACAGCCATATTCTTGATCAGAGTGCACAGTTAAGTAAACAGGATGTATGCTCAGGGATGTATTCCTCAGGGTTGAGGAACAGGCACATATGTAGTAGCTTGCACTGAGCCACTGTGCCGCAACTAAGTCAGGCTATAGAGAGCAGAAGGGATTGCTGCAGTCTCGCTATATAAGCTGTGGTAGAGCGGATCCCTGTTGTGACTAGGGAGTCCACACACACAGCCATTCTGCTGATCCACCATTTTACCCTTTTCGCTTCATATTGCACAGAGCTTTGGAATCTCCCTGAATGGTCCAGCCTGTTTTTTTTTTTCCTTTAACCCCACCAGTTGCCCCACATGTGCATTTCCACCATTTTAGGTCTTTTCTGATTGCAGGTGGGGCTGAAGAATTTGGCCCAAAACTAGTAACAGTTGTGCTAAAACCTGTTTAGCATGACCCCTGTTATAAATATATTCTTTACAGTTATTCTACTCTATATATGGTTGTGGGTTAGGTTTTTTCTGTATTTTCACACTTTGAAATAACAATTTCCTCCCTACAGTCTGGAGGCAGGATTTGCATGACAATGTGGTATAAAGCAAATCTGCTAAGTGCTGTTCTCCCCCCGCCCCCCATTTTTTGGGAAATTAATTTTCTTCCCTTCTACTCCTCTGATCCTTCTGTTACCATTTAGAAATATCTCATACCCCCTCCCAGGTATTTCTAAATTTTAAAAAAAAGTTTTAGATTTTTAAGTTCAAAAATACTGAAGAGTAGATAAAATTTTCCTTTATATTGTCGCAAACTCAGGATATTATTGATATTCTTCTTATAAAATTAAGAATCTGAGATATTCAAACACGTTTTAAAACATGGGTTCATGAGCAAACATAATTAACTGGGGGAGGGAAGTAAAGATCCAGAACAGTGAAGCCAAATGGACACAGAATGAGGTTTCCGCTTTGGCAAATGCTGTATATTAAAAAAAAAAAAAAAATTAAATTAAATTGAACTGGTTTAAATGAAACCCTTTACTTCTATTTGCTTTGATTAGGGTTACTCCATTTTTATGGCTTTGCCTTTAGATATAGAAACTGTATTCTGTTTGCATAAAATAGTCAGTTCTACCACTATCATCTTTGATAGGTTTATCGATTAATTTGTTTGCACTTCTATGTGGTAGTGGCTTAATGGCCTTCTTGCTTCAAAAAGATTTTGGGCCAAATTTTTAACAGTTTTAGCTCTTAGCACATTCATTTATTTAGAACCAATCGTGTGGGAGTCTTGACAGGAGTAAAAAAAAAAAAAAAATATGCCTTTCAGTTTTTCCAGTTTTTCTGTCCTTCCTTCTAGTGGTTATTCCTTAACTATAAAGAAGTACAGAGCTCTGTTTTAGAGAATGTTACCTCTCAATATATTAAAAAGTTAATCTTAGATCTTCATAAATCGGGTTTTTCTAAATTATTGTCAAACTTTTTAATTTTAAACACTTCACCTGCCTGTCAAAAGGACAGGATCTGATAAGCTATCCACTCTGTTTAATATTTGTGGATAAAATCTGCTTGAGTCAAGATATTGAAAAGATATCGAAAAATCTGCTCAAGAGTCAAGATATTGGAAACTGGAGTCACATATGTAAGTTTAGCAAGATCATATTACCATTTATCTAACACACTTAATTCCGAGGCATCTCAGAACCCTGAAGAAATTATACACCTACAGGCCTACTGTAATATTTGGGGTAGATAGCAGTCAACGGGCACAGGTCATGCTGTTAGGAAATTTTAGGCAAGGACATGTAGGAAAATCCCTATTCTTAAAAAGTGCCATGCTATCATCAATGTCCATACAGAAAAGAATGGAGGACATCTTGAAAACTGTGGTCCTAATGTTCCATGGTGCTCCGTTTCTTTACCTGTGAAAGGGTGAGTTCATCTTACTAGAATATGAACATGTGGCTCCAGAGAGTCTAGTTATTGCGAATATAGACCCTTCTCTTCATTCATTTCACGTTCATTCATGCACATCCGTTCTCTTCAACAAGGTGGTACTCTGTATCAAGACATAAGGGTCACAGGCACAGCTGGCACTCAATGAGCTCCTTCCGAATGGTTGTACTTGTTGATTGGGCGTGGGAACCAGGAGTCTGCTACTTGAGCCTTGCAGCAGTCATATGGTGGCTGCTCAGTGCATACCATGCCTGTAGCTGTGCTTTCCCTGCTCTCACTTCCAGTCCTTGCTCCAAGCCCTGCTCCTGCTCTAGCTCTAGCACCAGCCTGTACTTGCTCCATTCTGGTTTGACTCCTGGTTCTGACTCTGGCTAAATCCCTGACTACGACTCCAGTTTACACTTTGGCTTAGACTTGACTTTTGATTCTGACCCCCTGGCTACATCTGACTATGATTCCTGTTTAGGTTTTGGCTTCTGACTCCAGTTCTGACCTTTGGCTTAGCTCCTGATCCTGACTCCGGCTTCAGCCTTGAACTAGTGGATCCCTGGATCTTTGCTTGCCATTACCTGAACTGTCACTACAACTACCAGGCAAGGTCCTGATCCACCCACTAGGTAGGCCACCCATAACCCAGCAGCTTGTACAAGCCGGGACTGGGTGGTCTTGGAGTCAGGGTGCTTAGGAATGCAGCCCAAAGCTGCTGGTAAACTCCATATATGGCTAAATACTGGTATGAGACCGATAGTCAACAAGTACCATAAGGGAAAGTTGAAAAGAACTTTGAAGAGAGAGTTCAAGAGGGCGTGAAACCGTTAAGAGGTAAACAGGTGGGGTCCGTGCAGTCTGCCCGGATGAGTTCCAGGAGGACAGAACTGACATTGAAAAACACGTAATAACTGAGCATAGTGTAGCAGTTAGGAACAATCAGGATTAATCATAGTGGTGGTGTGCAATACTGTAAGAGATTAAGAAAGCCATCAGAGTATTAACACAGAGTAAAGCTGGACACATAAATACAGGAGTCGGACGCAATCATGATGACTCAGGATGGCATGGCAGTGCAGAACATTCATCAAGAATACCAGCAATAAGACCGGTCTGGAAACATAAAAATTCAGTCTCTGGGACTGATAGCTCATTGTTTTCTTAATCTGTATATACCTAATAACTTCACCAGCAACTTCTGATGTTAGAAGTCATTCTCTCTCTGTCTCTCTCTCTCCAAAACATTTACCATACAGTTGTTAAGTTTTGCATAAAACATTGTGCAAGTGCTCACTTTCATAATATTTAAAAAGCACAACAGGACACAATTTTAAAAATTTAAGTCAAAAGTCAACATCTCTCATCTTTTTGATCCTCCCTCTCTTAATCCTGCAATTTTAGTAGAGTCACAGTCATTCTAGCATTAGTAAAGGGCCTGCTTGGCAGGTACCCGATAACACCTATGTATGGATGATATTTTCGTTTTCATTCAAATTCACACAAATATTGATAAATCCACTAGATCCTTTTCCTCTATGGTAGAGGGAATGCCTAATATTCAGACTGATGATAGGATGTCCAACCCATAGCCATGTAAATTGATAGCTAATAACCACTTTAAAAAACTTTTCTATATCTGTTAGATTTCCTTGCTCTTTATACTTAGCCTCCACGTTCACTCGCTCTGGATCTAATTGAGCAAACTGACTTTTTTCGCAGCAGTAAGTTTTTTTTGAAGACCTTGTTTCAGCTTTATTTTTCAATGAGTGCATTGGTTGTGTTTTTCCTCAGTTGTCAATAAACAGTCTATTGGCCTCTATGCCAGGCCCTGGGACTAGTTATTCCTGACATCTTTAATCCTGAAGCCTCTTCAATGCTTCCCCCCCTTTGATGTAAGGGAGAGGTAGGGGAACTGAGACCTACACCTACTCTTCTCTGTTCCAGGCCAATGATTCTGTATGAAGTGGTCAGCAGCAATCTCTCCCGACCCCTTAACTGTTTCTATGGCATGCTTTCCTACTGTGCCTCACCTGCAGACCATTCCTCAGTCATATCCTGTGGTTGTCTTCTCCGGAAGATCTGATTTCCCAGGCTGCTTCTCACCTGTTTGTTGCTTTAGACGTCTACTCCTGGTGGTTTCTCAGCCTTTGTGGTAACTGCTCAACTCTTATGAACCGGCCTTCTGAGCTACTTCCGTATGACAGGAACTCTCCCCTGAGCCTTCCTCCTGGAGCTGAGGTTGTGATTCAGGTGATTTAATAACTTGCTCTTTCAGACATCAGTCTCCCCAGCGCTCTCAAACATTCTTTATTCCCAAGATTTTCTGTTCTCCCAATTTTTCCTAGATCCTTATATATCAGGGCTGCCAAAATTTTTGAGTCATGTCACATGATGGTGGGCTGACCCCTAAGCACCACTACCTTTAATGGGACGGATCACCTCAGATGCTTAACGTGTTTAATTAGTAAAACCTTGTTGCATTACCAGTTGTAGGTTACAGAATGTTCTTCAGTTGCATATATTCATTATTTCTTATTTATATTTATTTGTATTACCAGAGCACCTGGAAGCCCCGGTCAAGGACTAGGACTACACTGTATGCACTGTACAAACACAGAACAAAAAGATGGTCCCTGTCCCAGAGAGCTTACAATCTGAGTTTATCAGTGAAATAATAATGGTGTCTCACTCCAGCTCCTATATTTAACAGCTCTAGGTGTTTTTGGAAATATTAAAAAAACAAACCCCAAAGTACAGGATAAAAATCCAAAAATATATAAAGATCTTCCCCCAACAAACTAATCAAGACTAAAATATTATCCCAAATAAGGGTCATAATGTGAACCCCCTACAGCACAGCCTTCAACTCCTTGCTATTAAAAGCTTGAGGAAATAGATGAGCTTTGCAGCATATCCTAAACTTATTGGTTCTATTGGACCAAGATGGGATCCTCTAGTAGAAAACGTATCACCAGCCTTCTCTATTTTAAATCAAGATTTAGGTTGAGTGCCTCTGTTGGTTACAGTTGTTAGTGTCACAAAACAAAATAGAGGCAATTGTAATTTTCATCTATTGCACATATGTAGTGTTCATTACTGTATGTAATAACATTAAAGCAATAAATATACATCATTTATGTAATTACTGTGGGTGTTGAAATCATAACTTTGAATTTCCTGGATTTTATAGGTATACAGTTTCAATTTTAACATTTCAATAAGAATTTTTTGCATGTCGCTATTTTTATTTTTTAAAAAAAGGAAAAAAAAACAAATCAGTTGCACATTTACATAAATATATTCAGTATATTTGCTTCAGTGTACACTTCAATATGAGTACAACTCCACGTTCACTTGAAACTCCTATTACATTAAAATAAACCCAGTTGTGCATTTCTGTAATCATGGCTCCAGAAATGAAGTCTCTTCATATGCAGAAGTCCCATTTAGTAGGATCAGGCCCTATATGTATGAATCTCTCCAGCACAGTATTTTTTTAAGTGAAAAGTGATGGACTGTGAATATGCAATATGAGACTTTCAAATCCAGTTTTTAAAAACACAATATGTGAACTCAGTATTTCTCACTGAGGCCTTGCTACATGCCAAGTTTGAACTGAGTACAAAACTGCTTTTGTTGTATATGTGGTCGGAAGGGGATAATCCAACAACCTAAAGCATGTTGTTGTTGTTGTTGGTTGTTGTTTTTTTTAAAGGTGAAGGTTTTTTCCATGTTTAATTTGAATAACAAAAATTACTGGAAGAAAATATTTTTAAAAATTCAGTTTTAAACATGACTATGCTACCATATGGTAACAATGGTACTGTAAAATAGTAAATATTTTCTTGTTCATAACTGATTTTTACAGACGAACTAGGGAAAAAAAAATCAAGTACTGCTGGTAGGCAGATAGCATTCTGCAGTAATCAGTCACAATAATTAATATTTAATGTATTTATTGTGAGGGTATATTATAGTTTCATTCATGTAAAAATACTGCATGTGTAAAAGGACACACAACTTCCATATTTATTTCAAATTATAAACAGTTACTTTGGTAGTAAGGCTGAAAACAAGTGATCAGTTTTCTTCTCTAACATAGGGAGTATGTGCCGCATTTCTATTATATAACTATTTAATATTTGAGTGCATAGTATCACCCCAGAATTTAACTCAAAATCATGTAGAAAGAAAAACTGTAAGTTTAATATTGCACAAGATTAATACCTAAATATAGCAATATGTGACTTTTCTTGGTCTTTAACAGTCCAGAATTGTGTCCTGGTTTATGAGCAAGTTGGAGACAGAATTTAACAATATGATTGCTTCTCTTGAGCAATAAAGTAAATTAAGCTTTCATGTTTAGCAGTCCACACTGGAGCCTTTTAGATTTACTTCAGTTTGTCCAATGTATTTCTGACTCTGGTTTGGAAATATTGTAAATCCAGCCATTGCAGGTGATTGCTTTATTTTTGAATTTTGAAAACATTCATTTCTCTCAGCACTTTCACTGTGACCAGCTGTTTCCTGTTTTTGTTCTCAAAGGCTCACTGCAATGGAGATAAAGGCAATGGTGGTATGTTGCAGAATGAATATTGGTCACCTTTATAAAATGATGGAAAGATGAAAGAACAAAAAAAATGGACTTATTACATGTTGGCTTATGGAAAAATTCAGGAGACAGACAATGCTGTCATTCTTGCACCTGTGAGGTCTTGGTACTGTTGTTCTCTTGGCTTTCACCCAGTGCTAGATGACAAGGCTGCTCCTACTAAAGTAGGATCTCTTCCTATGAGGTGAAATTCACCATTCATCACAAAACCTCAAGTAATACTCCTTTGTTTAGGGAATTGCACAGTGTTTGGGGGAACTGAATCCTTCAACCTGCAGAGATGTTTCAGGGCTATATAACAACACCTTGATGTGCCCAGGATGAGGGTTTTGGGCCGCTTGATCTGCGTAAGATCTTCAGTTGGAGTAATCACAATGCATGAAGTTAAGCACGTGCATAAGTCTTTGCGGGATTGGGGCTTAAATTCGTGTCTGTTACCCTCCTTAGTCTGCCACCTTCACCGTGGCCTATTCAGGACCAGGGTGGAGCCCCCTTTGTAGTGCACAAGAAGTTTTCCGTCTGCTGGATATTCTGTCTGCACCACAGGAGTGAATTGCTGTGGAAACCCTGCATAGACCCTATTTTGTATGCGAAATTCCTCAATAAAGGCTAAAGTCTTCACTGACCATTTCTTAGAACTCTTGACTCCCTAAAAGAGAGAATTTCATGCTGAGGATTCATGATTCATGCAGGGTTCAGATGAAGTGAGCTGTAGCCCACGAAAGCTTATGCTCAAATAAATTTTAGTCTCTAAGGTTCGACAAGTACTCCTTTTCTTTATCCAATCCAGGTAATTGCATTGTCAACCTAGACTTGGACATCTAATATTGCTGATCCTAAGCTGTATGAAACTACGCTCTCATCCACAGAAAAGTTTCCTTCAGGCCACTGCTGAATCATATTGGACGGTGTGACAGACCCAGACCGGTTGGGTGCAGGAGTCTGATAGAAGGAAAACAACACTGGATGAATAGTTTTCTGTTTCCTGAGTGATGAGAGTAGGGGCTACCCTATATTAGTCAGGAAGGTGCTAGAAGCAATTAAGTCAGGCAGATGCCATAAGACATCAATTAAGAACTGATTAGAAGCAATCAAAGGAAACGGGCTAATAAGATCATCTGAAGCCTATTTAGAACTGTCTGGGACTAGTTTAAAAGGAAGCCCTTTCAGCGAGGCAAGCTGGGAGTAGGAAGGTGTGTTGTGGAAAGACTGGTAGAAAGAAAGTGCTCAGTAAAAGACCTGGAAAACAAGCATGGTCAGGTGCTAAGAGGGGCCGTTTGGGGAAAGGGAAGGGCTATAGCTCCAGTAGTCTAGGAAAACTACCTGTTTCTGCTGGCAATTAGGGTCCCTGGGTTGGAACCTGGAGAAGAGGGCAGGCCTGGGTTTTCCCAAACCCCCCCATCCTTACACAGATGCTCCCTGAGAAGGAAGACAGGGACTAAAGAGGATTCTTACACCAAACGTGTTGACTGACCGATGATGCAGGCGACTCAGTAACCTGGTAACTCTCCTCTCTAGGAGGGGAGAGAGGCTACACTGAGGGTCACAGCAAACCTCTGAGGCAAACCCTAACTGCCTAGAAGCGCAGAAACCCTCCCCCTCCCCCCCGAGGCAAAGTCTGTGCTCTGCCACACCAGTTACAGTGTACGTACGATTGAGTTGTGATCAGAAGCTGAATGTTCTGTCTGGGTATCTGTTCTGTTTATAATTAAGACTTTAAAGTCTCCAGCACTGTTTACCACTTGGAAACTAGTTGTTTCTAACAAATCTTCAGAGATATGAAGTCGGGGGGGAAAAGGGATAGTTTTGGACAGTTGCGAGAGAGCAGAGAGTGGATGGCTGGAGCACATGTAGTCAACACCTCCACCGACAGCTGGTGCTTTATTTTAGTGCTAAGTTGTTGTCTTTGATATTATGTTGCTGTAGCTGATTTGGGGTGGAGGGACATTGTAGGAAGTTTTAGTCTTGCTTGCGGTTTTGGAATTGTTACTTGCAGTTTCCCAATAAATCCTTTAATTTCTGTAAGTGAGTATTACGATATACCTATGTAACACAACTGCTAGGAGGAGTCGGCAGCAACAAGGGCTGGATTCAATATCTAGGCGACTCCTTTTTAACAATACAACACAAAACCGGCTTCAGCCCCCACCCAATAACCTGGGAAAATTACACACCATCCTCTGTGCGCCTGAAAGAGGCAATGTTTCCCCACTTGCAAGTACAGAGTCTGTGTAGAAAAGAAACTTTTTATTAAAAGGGGCAAAGTAACCTGGCATTAACTTGGGAAAATGCCATAAGCAGGGTTCATAAGCATAAGACCATGAGCAAAACACCCACACCAGCATATCCTGTTGGGATCCAGGAAGTGGGCGGAGGGATCCACAGGACCTGGAAGCCAAGTGATTTCGGGAGACAACTAATAAAATAACAGGAACAGGAGTGCGGTCAAAGGGTCAAACAAAGGGAACCTGATGGGGACACCGAGCAGAGAATCCTGGACAGCACCCACTGCTCCTCAAAGGCGTCAGGAGAGACAGTGGATGCCACCCAGAGGAACTCTGCCCGGATGCATGAACGGACGGAGGATCTGGAAGTAGGCCCCACAGTCACAGGAGTCTCCATCGGCCAACCTCCTCTCCCTGGTTTTATAGATGTCCGTTTTAGCCAGGGCCAAGAGGAGGTTGACCAGGAGGTCCCTTGGCTTTGTGGGGCCATGGATAGGAAGTGCATAGATAAGGAGGTGAGGGGAAAAGTGTAGCCAGAAACGTAACAAAATATTTGTGAGGAGCCAGAATAGGAGCTGCAACCTGGTGCACTCCAAGTAAACGTGCGCCAGGGTCTCCCTCACGCCACAGAAAGGGCAGGTGTCCGGGACTGATAAACTGCACCAAATACATGCCTGTGCTCATGTCCCCGTGAAGGAGCCGCCAACTGATATCCCTGGTGGCCCTCGGGACCAGGGAAGAGTATAGGCTGGCCCACCAGGGTTCCTCACCCTCTAAAGGTGGCAGGAGGTCCCACCACTTTGTGTCGGGGCGGGACGTGAGGGTGAGGAAGTGAAGGGTGTGGAGCACGAGCATGTATAGATGTTTCCTTGGCATGGTCCGGAAACAAACTGTCTGCAAGTTGTGCAGCCGGCTCACAGTGAAGGGGCGGGGGGGCCGGTTGGGTCCATGGGGCAGGGACCTGATGAAAAGGTCTGGTGGGCGGGGCGTGCCCTCTCGCAGGACCTGGTCATGATAGGCCTGAGGATGTTGGACAGTGTATTTTGACTCAGGTTCTTAAGTTCAACAACCAAAAGTTCCTTTAAAATGCCCTTCCCTTTTCCTTCCACCTCACTACACACAGTTGTTGTCTTTGGGCAGTGGAGACCAGAGTTCAAAGGTGCTTTTGCGTGAATTCCCCTCCCCCCAGGGAGGGGGGAGAAGGCTTGCTCGTTCTTCCAGCCACTGAACCAGTTCCTCGGGATGTCTTGAGGTCCCACTACTTAACACAGCCTTCTGTGATTTCAGCTGTTAGTAAGGGAGCCTCAGTGCTAGTGCAGGCTGGGCAGTCTCTCTTATCAGAGACACTGTCGCTTAGACCTGGGTTTAAGTGACTTCAGCTCTATTGATCTGCAACACAAGACTCTCAACTGAGTCTTAATCATCTCTGTAATTACACAGTGGAGAGGGTGATGGTCAAATGGTGCTGTAGGCCCTGCCTAGGACACTAAGTACAAACACCTGTCCCCAACCTCTCTACTGGGCTTTGGCTCCCCTTCCCCCTGTTTAGCAAGGGAAGTTCTGCTGCCCTTGATTCACACAACAAGGATAACAACCCTTTATTACCTCTTCACTCAATAACAAAGTGACTTGCAATTCACCACCCTCCAAAAAGGATCATTTGGGCAAAGCAGCTCCATCAGGCTGTTCACCTAGGCAGAGTGGGTGTGTCTATGCAAACAAGATCAGTTCCTGAAGTCCTCTTCCCCAGCTCACCACTAGTTGTAAGGGGAGAGCTCATTCAGACCCTGCTTACATATACAATAGCAGAGGATTTGTGTTCTAATGTTCAGTCCTGTATACTACTTGTTTCCTCTAGATATTGTTTCTATTTGAAATGCTTTGGCTTTCTCACTTAAATAATTGCAGGAAAGAAATCAAATTACTGAAAGTAATTTGTTTGCTGTGAAGCACACTAAATCTATTCTGCGCTACCTTCTGGCCTGTCATGACATGAAAGCTCTCTTTAATAATATGTCCATTCACAGATGTGGTTAGGTGTTGGCCTTCCATACTTATTCATTAGTGACAGAAATAAGGATGGGGGGGATGGTATAAAAAGAATTTTATTTTATTTTTCCTACCTGGCTCAAGTTAAATCTCTCATCTGGTATGGGCCAGATGTCTCTGTAGATTGGTAATGGGCCACAGAACCTTGTAGATAACTGGTTCAAATCCTGGCCAGCTTGCTAATAAATGCAAGTTGCTGCCCTATGAACAGCTGTTGATGCCATACCTGAAAATGGTTAGAGGTCCCAGTCTACTTCTTATGGACAGATACCAAAGCTCTGGTTGGCAGCCTCAGTAGAAAGAGCAACAGTCAAGGAGGAAATGAACTTCAGCTGTTCTCTTATCAAGAGTTGATCCTTCCATAAAAGAAAGGAGACTGTGAAGAAGCTTGCACTTTGGGTAGTTGCTCATACTGTACTTGTTCTGTAATAAAAGTGGCCTGATCTCAAAGTTGTAGACTAACCATAGTTTCCATTAATGTCTGTGGGAGTTCTACATGCCTAGCACTTCTGACAGGCCTCTTATGTTCAGGTACTTTAAATACAGACTTATGGGCTTTAATTTTAGGTTCTCAGATTTGAAAACTAGGATTTAATTTCCCTTGAAACATTGCCCTAAAAAAACACATCTGTATGAATACACAAGCTTTGGCCAGCTATTCACATTCGTATCCACGCGGGCCTGGTCTATATTTAGTTGTTATATCGATTCAGAGTTTGGAAAACACTACATCCTTAACTGACAGCTGTGCTGGCAAAAACTCTGGTGTAGACACAGTTATGTCAGCAAAAATGCCTTTAACCAACTTAACTTATTTCGTTTGGGGAACTGGTATAAGCTTTGCCTAGCAAAAGAACTGCACCTGCATTTCTACTTGAAGGGTTTGCCGGTAAGGCTGTAGTGGCAACCACTTTTTAGTGCAGATATGGCCTAAATCAGCTTACAGGTTATGTGGCTTCTAAGAACTTGTCTACACAAGGGTTTTGTGGGCTTAGTTATATTGGCAAAACTTTGCATTGTGGATGCAGTTATACTGGTATGCTTGTTCTGTCAACCAGGATAAGGATTTGTCTACACTTAAAAGGGTTTATCGGTATAGATACAGTGGAATAGCTATATCAATAAGCTCCCATAGTGGAGCCACAGCCTATCCTAACAAAATAACTTTTTTGCCATTACCAGTTTCATGCTTCTAACTGACATAGCTATGTCACTTAAATGTAGCCTAAGCCAAGCCTAAGCTATTTTTGTATAAGCACCATTATACCAGTATAACTGTGTGTAGACTAGGGCTTTTGCTGGTATAGATATGTTCCTTAAAAAAATCACATGCCTAACCATCATAGCTATGCCAGTAAACGTTTAAGTGTAGAAGGCCTAAGTGTGAAAATACATGTTTATTCTAAATCTTAATCACAGCATGTATCTTCATCTCGTGCATTCTGTTAACACAGTATTATAATAGCTAATCAGTCTGCAAATCTTGTAAATTACAAAAAGAAACAGGCAGAGTATCTGAAATAGGTAGCCCAAGTTTAAGTACATTTTTATTGAAACTGAGATGCATGTGCCATCTAGTGGATAAAGTTGTTAATGCAATTTTTATTTTGCTGTAGTTAATGAATAATTAATATTCACATTTTGGACAACTTGGGTTTCAATGCATCTGTTTTAGGTAGAACTTTGTTTATATTTTTGTAGTCAGATGTGAAAAGCATTCTGGAAACTGAGTTCCTGTGCTTGTTCATAGGCAGAGTGTCAGGCCTCTGCCATCAGCTGTACTGTATATCCTGATGATATAATAACTTTGGAAATGAATTCATTTTCAAGCTTCTGTTGTGATCTTGACTTGTCTTTTCTTGCATATACAGACTTAACAATTCTATTATGCTGTGTAGCTTTGTGATAAACAGCAAATTACTATTGGAATTTATGAGAATTGCATATACTTAACATGATACCAGAAGTTTAAATATAGTGATTCATCTGAAAAATTCCTTAGCCTAACACTTTTTAAATATCAAGTTAGAAAAAATTAATCCTGTTGTTAACAGGACAGAATCGACCCGTGTAAATGCTTAATCTCAGAGCATAAGGACTAACTACTGAATCACTTACACTTACACAATAGAACCTCAATTATGAACACTTCAGGAATGGAGGTTGTTTGTAACTCTGAAATGTTCATAACTCTGAACAAAATGTTATGGTGGTTCTTCCAAAAGTTTACAAGTGAACGTTGACTTAATACAGCTTTGAAACTTTACTATGCAGAAGAAAAATGCTGCTTTCCCTTTATTTTTTTAATAGTTTACATTTAACACAGTGCTATACTGTATTTGCCTTTTTTTGGTCTCTGCTGCTGCCTGTTTGTATACCTTGGGTTCCAAACGAAGGGTGTGGTTGACTGGTCAGTTTGTAACTCTGGTGTTTGTAACTGTGAGGTCCTACTGTACATCACAGAAGTCACTAAGATATGTCGGTATACCTGAGCATAGAATTCAGCCTTACGTTTTCTTTTTTTCCTATCTTTTTTAGGAAGTTGCACCATGCTGTTTATTTATCAGTGCTAAAAATGTTCTATTACTGTACACTGTAATATTGAGGTTCAGATTGGAACATAGGAACAGTCTTTGAATGAAATGCTGCGACTACAGTCCAAATATGAAGAGCAGGCTACATTTATCCTTTTTTTTCCCTTTCATTTGCTTAGGCAGTGCATTAGAAGAGTGGTTTTTGACCTGTGGTTCGTGGAATCTTGGTCTGCAGACTGTCTAAGATTTCCAAAGGGGGGTCTGCACCTCCCTTTGAAAATGTTCAGGGGTCCACAAATGAAAAAAGGTTGAAAACCACTGCACTAGAAACAGAAGGGATTTATTTTGAAGATATTACTACTCAGCTCTTCCTTTTTAGAATTAGAGGTTGCAGACACAAAAGCAGTCCAGATATTAGTATATAAAATCAGAAAGGAAAGTGGCTGAATGGCTTTATCTGAGTAGCTTAATTGTGAATAATTAACTTCAAAGATACTTATAAAGTGTTTCTAGAAGTAATTTGTCTAAAATTAAATTAAAAAATCAATGTCCCCACTCTCTCCTGGTCACACCGTACAGTTACAATGGAACAATCCATTGCTAGGTTTATCATTTTACTATGTGTGAAGCATTATGGTAATTCTTTGGTCTATGTGAAATGAGTTGAGTTATGGTGGACAGGTATTCACCTCATAACACCCATGACCACAACTGGCACTAGTTGGCATCTATTTGTTTATTTTTGAGTTGTACTAATAAAAAAAAAAACCCCACAGCCCAAAACCCTGTGCACTTTTGGCAATCTTTGTATGCTCAACAATACTGTTAATAAATCTCTGTCAATACGTGAGAGAGGCCAAGAATTGATTGGGCATAGATACTGAACTATCCTATGACCCATACAGTCCCAATTCAAGGAGGCACCCTTATTCAGGACAGTACTTAAGCATAGGCTGAATTGGGGCTACATTTAGATTTGTAAGGGGCCTGTCAGAAGTGCTAAATGCATCTATATGCACGTTTAGAATTTTAACTCTTTGATGCAAGGACTCTGTTTGGCTCATTTTACTCATTGTATACATACAGTGCTATGTAAATAATAGTAACAAAGATGTAAGCATTCTGGTAAGTCTAAGGGGAAACTTCCACTAGTGCTGTCTTTGCTGCATCTGCACTGAGGACTTCAGTCTCGTGAGATGTCAACATGGTCTGATCATAGCAATACATCTGTGTAGATAATTAATATAATCCCCTATTTACAAAGGAGGGTGTTGAGAGGCAGAAGGTCAAATTCACCCTGGTAACTAACTTGTTGAACTCGGTGTTACATCAGGGATGAATTTGGGCTAGATTGTGAACCCCTTAATCAGACTAGTGAGCAGTTACTGATACAAGTAATTTAACTGAAATCAGTGGGATAACTCCCTCTCTGTGATTTGCCCATTCATTGTTACAAATGGAATAAAAACTTGGGATGCTTTGGCTCCTACCCCCTACGTTTGGTGAACTAGATCACAGTTTGTCTGAAAAAGAAAAATCTATTTTAAATAAAAGCATAAGATCAATAATAATGTAAAAAGTCAAGCAATATAATTGACTGACCACAATTTTGTGTTTCATAAGTATTCACAGAACAGTCACAGCACAGGCACCAGTAGTGCACCTACTTCTACTCACTGACCTGCCAATGTGTTTTGATCCTGATGGACCACTTCTGTGGATTCGTGTGTAGTTTATGATTGTCCTTGACCTATGTGCTGAGACTGCTAAAACAGATGCCAGATGCAGTGCTGATTTTAATGATATGGCAACTTCCCCACTAAAATTACAGGGGGACCACTATCTCATTTTATATGGTCACTAAACAGCAGTCGGAGGAAAACAATTTACTACTGAGCTAGATGTGTGAAAAGGTGACTGTCAACAAGTCTTTCAGACGTTTGTCTTCTAAACTTGGGGTCTTATTTTCTTCTAGTATTGGGAATTTGGATGAAGAAATTCAGGGGATGAGTATCTATTTTGTCCAATGATAAATATATCTTAATTTTATGTAAAGGTCAGAAATTATCACATTGTGATATAGTACAGTTAACATGTTTTATCAAATTAAATTAGGGTTGTAGCTGTTACTTCAAAAGAAAATAATAGCTCTAAAATACTGGTGACAAACAAGTGTGACATGAACTTATCACCATCTTACCACACACTTGAAATTCCATAAGGAATATTATACAATCTGCTTTAATAACTAGTTAGCTTTTAAAAGAGTATTTTAAAAGAATTATGCATCTTGTCAGTAATTTTGTCCACTGCAACTTGAAAAACTAGACTTGCTGTATGTGCCTCCAAAGTCGAGGGCCATATTATGCTTGCTGATGCTGATTTATTTCTCCGCTTTCAAAGCTAAACAGAACAACCGAGAAGCGCAAGAGTTTTTATAGTTGGAGAAGAATGTAGCTGAAGGATTTTTGGATCTCAGTGTAACAGAGGCAAAGAAATCTTTCGGCTTATTTCTGAACTAAGCTGCTTTATGTACTTCATGCTTCAACTATTTCAAGATGGAACAGCATGTACGGGCTTTCTTTAACTATTTTGATGCCCTATTCAAAAAAGTATCACTCGAGTGCTCTATGCATGTGATTCATGTGGTCCTGTATCTTTTTAAAATGAACACTACTGCTTTAAAAAGACTTGGTCCTTTGATACACTATGGGACTTATTGGGCCAAAAATAGCTTCCATGATCGTTTACCCTTGGAAGCTCAGAGCTTCAAAGGTCAAAACCACTGAGATGTACTGTCTATTCAGAAAAAGAGCTTCCCCTTCAGTAGTGGTTGTAGACTATAGGTTTAGACATTATAGTCACCTATAGCTGTTCTCTTCCCAGGGGAGGGTCAATACGTCATTCAGTGTTGTAATACGGGGAGCAGGATTTTCCCAACATGACTAAATACTGGTCACTGAAAGGAGAATATAAAGAGGGGTCCAGCATGAAGCAGGATTGGTTCCATAATGAGATCCAGGGAAGTGAAATGGGCCACTGTAATTCCCCGACATTAACACACTCCTGGAAAACAGTGTGATCAGGATTAGTTAGAAGGCACTGATGTCAATGGACAGATGATAGATGAAGCCCCCTGCCCAACTTCCATTGGCGGACTGGAGTAGAAGTTTCTTCCTACCCTAACTCCCAGTTAAAGAGGTAAGGGGAGGGAGGCCGGTCCTTTTCAACGATAGTGAGCCACGCAGAAGAGTTAGTTCAGCCCTATTTATTTATTTATTTATGTACAGGCTATTTGTGGCCTGTAAATTAGTTAATTCACATTTAGAGCTGCAGGAAATCCCCCAAGCTGTAAAATCAAATGGGTTAAGAAGAGCAGGTCCAGTAGAGGGAATTTCATAGAGTAGAAGATGCACAGCTAATTTTTGAGCCCCTTTCACCTGCCTGTGTTTCTGTACAGAATGGTGAAGAGTTGCTGGGTTTGGTGTGTGTAGTTTTTTTTTTGTGGGGGGGGGTTGTTGTTGTTGTTGTTGTTGTTGTTGTGTGTTTATGCCCTTCTTTTACATGCCTGACAAAACAGTCATTCCCTGGGTTGAGTTTGCCAGTTATGGAGCCAGCATCTATGGCTGTTCATTGCTTACTTGGGGGGGGGGGGGGGGAGACTTTTTTTGCTGGATAGAAGAACCCTATGTCATGATTGTTATATTAATCTTAACTGATAAAGATTTACTGCATTCACATCATTTTGTCACTTAAAATGTTGCCTGTTTTCATCTATATGAAATGTATTTAATATTTTGTATGAAAATGTTGCTTATGGCTAAACTGCAAATATTATATTTCACATAGTATGGAAAAGTCTGAATTAGCAGGATAATAAAAACACTGAGAGCTACATTACATTTGCACAAAGTTTTTTTGTTTTTTCACTATGCAATATGTATTTCAAGCAAGTTTAATTTTGGATGCAGTAGCCCTTAAAAAGACATAATTAAGTTCTGATGAGACCAATATCTAATGTATTTAAATTTTTAAATTCTGAGATGCATTGTTGTCTTATTTTATACCCTGTTGGTTTTTCTTTAATACAATGATTCTTCAAGCAATTCCTTCAAACCCAAACAAGGCACTTAAGGTTCTATATGTGACTAAATCAATGAATATGGGATATAATGGTGAATGGTATGACTTGAAAAACTTAAAGTATACAGTGAGATACTGATAGCTAGAAATTTTGGGGTGATAGATCTACATCTCTATTATGAGTGTGAAATTAATTTCCTCCCAAAATGTAAAAATAGCCAATGACAATCGGACTAAATAAGATCAAATACAATTTGAGACTGCTACCATCAGTGCACTTATTGGGATGAAATAAGGATCCTATATTTTGACTTTCAAGTAAATGATACATTTATTTGAAGTATTGTACAGTAATTTGTCACCCTTTAGGGCCATTATTAGCAGCTTCTCACATATATTTATTTTTTCTTGTTTAATTCTGTATGGATGATAGTGAGGACAAATGCTTTTTTTTTTCTTTTTCTCCTCCCCCCGTGATGTTTTCTGTACCATTCTCAGGTCTATAGAAGTAATTTTCTTACCAGCAGATTGAAACAGAATAAAATCTTAAGCACTTACTCTGTGTCCGAATTTCTTGGACTTGGGCAAGGGAAACCATCTCAGAGCAGCTCCTAGTTTGCAGTTCTTAAATAGTGGCAGTTTTCTTAATGCCAGTCTGCTTAGAAGAACAGCTGTCAGATATACATAAAGTCAAAATTTCTGTTTAAGAAGGGGACAACTTTGACACTCTATATCTTTGTGTTATGATCAGAGTATGCACTCGCCTGGGCTAAATTTGTTTTGTAATGTGATCCTCACCATTATAGGACTATAAAACATCTTTGCAGACAGCTGGCATGTTGCAGTTATCTTCGTATATTTTTGGAGGATTCTTCTTTTTATCCATTTTGCATTATTTACTTGAGTGAAAAGAAAATCCTGCAGTCCAGTGGCAAATCCAGATCTGCCTGGTAGGTAGCTGCTTCTTCCAAGGTTTGTTTTTTCTCCACAGAAGGTAAAAACTGAAATCATTACAGCTGCAGTTGTTGACCTACATGATCCAATAACAAAATCCCAAAAGACCTGGGAAAGGAAAGAACTTCTTCTGTAAACAATATTTTAGAAGATAAACATTCTAATTCTTTAAAATTAAATTTATCTTTGGTGATTTTAGGAAGAATCCTGGCACTCTAATTGCTCTGCTCTAAGATAGACATAAGACATTAATAAAATACAAACTGTGAATAACGGAAACTGTGGTTTCCTGGTTTTATTATGATGCTCTTTATATAGTGTAAAAGTATTGTTAATGATAATTCTTGTATAAATGTTACATAAAAACAATTCTGTCCTATTTGGAAACATATCTTTCAGCTATGAGAGATGGAAAATATACATTTGATATCATTTTTTACCCTATGAAGTAGTAGGTTCTCTAGAATATATATTATAGGTGAAATAGATTTATTATTATTAAGGTTGCCTGACATTTATTAGCATTCCTGACACTTTTCTCTGTTTTCAGTTGCTTATAACTTTGGTAGACTTCAGTTGTTTGGGCTGAAATTTTCCATGCTGGGTATCTGCTTCAGGCTGATTTTGTCTGTATGGGGAGCTGCTCTGCCACAGCTGTTCAGCCATTTCTGGGAATGAGGTTAGTGGAAAATACATTGTCCCATGTTAAAAGATTCTCCACAGTTTTTCCTTCAGTAACTCTTGGGCCTCCATATTTTGGGCCAGGGACTTGAAACTTAGTAGGGTAGTGGCTTTTGAGTTAAGGTCTGTTGCTGTCCCAGTGAAAATCTGCCCAAATTTAGCTAAGTTATTTTTTTGTTTTAGATTGTGATTCACGCATGTTCAGTAGAAACTTACTAGAACTTGGAATCTTTGGAGAATTTAGAGGCCATCTGCAATAAGCATGCTCCAGCCTGGGGCTGAGATGGACTTTCTTTCCCTGTGATTGGAGCTCTGGTTGTGTGGGCCAGGTTGGGCTGGTCGCCAGATCTTGAGGGCAGGGAGCCTGTAATGCAGGGATTCGCAACCTTTGGCATGCGGCCAGCACATCCCTTGGCCCACGCTGCTTCCCACAGCCCCCATTGGCCTGGAGCGCGGTGAACCTCAGCCAGTGGAAGCTGCGATCCACCGAACCTGTGGACGTGGCAGGTGAACAACTGGCTCGGCCTGCCGCATGCCAAAGGTTGCCGATCCCTGCTGTAATAAATTTGCTCTAATAAATTTGTTAGTCTCTAAAGTGCCATAAGTACTCCTGTTCTTTTTGCGGATACAGACTAACACGACTGCTACTCTGAACCTTCTGTAATAGAATACTAAACTGTTAAGCCACTAGATGCCACTGGGTATAAAATGCCTTATTTGAGCTCACCTTAGCTGTATCTGGAAGAGCATTAAAGGATCTTACGATGAACACATCTGGTGTGTATCGGCTAGCTCTGTGACCAGCCCATATCTGATATAGGGGAAAGTGACATAGTGTCAGGTGTAAACTAAGAACAGAAATTAAAGAAACCAGCAACAAAATTTTCAGGATCTCATCAACATGCTACTCCTAGTGCCGCAGATAACTTCAGCTTTGACAAACTTTCACAATGGACAGACTGGAAACAATATTTTGCAAAATTGCATATTGCTACTAAGCTGCACAAAGAAACTGGAGATGGACAGGTGTGATAAATAAAGGGAGGGTAGCTCCCTTTTATGGACACCTAGCCAGCCAGTAGCTATAAAATCTCTCTTAGTAGCTGTTCTCTAATTGCTCTGCCTGTAAAGGGTTAAAAATTCTCACTGCTATGCATAGGTAAAAGGAAGTGAGTGGGGCACCTGGCCAAAAGAGCCAATGGGAAGGCTAGAACTTTTTAAAATTGAAACAAAGACTCCCTTTTTGTCTGTTTGTTGTCGTTTTTTCCGGGGAGAGGTGGATAGGGCAGAGCTATGCTGTGGGAAGCTTTGGCCAGGTATGAAAAAATTATCAATATCCTACCTAGGAACTACTCATCTAAAACCCCAGATATGCAAGTACTTCAGGAAGTGTCTAGGAAGACGTGATTAGGTTTATTTTTTTTTTTTAATTTTTATTTCTTTATGGCTTTATGACTTTGTGCTAACCCCAGATGCTTTTGTTTTGCTTGTAACTTTTAAAATGGACCTCAAGAAAGCTATTCTTGGTGCTTAATCCTTGTAGTTGCTCTTTTAAAATCTAGAAATAGCCTGAGTTTGGTGCTCTTGGTGCAGTTGGCCTTCACCAGCTCATTACGTTTAAAGCATTGCCCAGCTGACTGTGGGCTGGGGTGAGGTGGGTGGTTGGAGAGTTGGGTGGTTGGAGGAGATGGCATCTGGGGTCTCCCTGGCTGTGTGGAGAGCTCCTCCTTGCAAGGTGGGACCTTGGGTTGACCTCGATGGTGGGGTGTCATTTCAGGTTGCCCCTTCTGGTATTCCCACCAACTGCTCCTAGCTTTCTTCTTCTCGGTCACCTCCACCCATTTGGTGCCGATCTCCCCTGCCTCGATTACAGTTTTGGGCTTCCCATCTAGGATGTACCTTTCTATTTCCTCAGGAACACCCTCTAAGAACTGCTCCATTTGTATTAGGAGAGACAGATCTTCCAGAGACTTAACATTTGCTCCTGATATTCAGGCATCCCAATTTTTTACAATGTAGTAGGCGTGTCGGGGAAAATGCCGTATCTGGTTTCCACCTTAGGGCTCTGAACTGCCGACAGGCATGCTCAGGTGTTAGCCCCATTCTAATTCTGGCCTTTTGTTTAAAAAGTTTGTACCTGTTCATGTGTTCCTTAAGCATTTCAGCTGTCACCCCTGCTAAGAGTTCATTGAGTTGTGGTTTCAACTCCACCATATATACTGGTCTGTATATACTATAGGGATGTTGTTCCCAAGGCAGGCCCTTTCAAAAAAATTTTAAGAAGGACTCTCTATCATCTCCTATCTTGTATGTGGGGAATTTCTTGGAATGGGGAGTAGTACTTGTAGGAGGAGTGTTAGGGCTTCCTGGCTGAGCCATCTTAACCCTTTCCAGCTCTAAGCATTTCAGCTCCATTTCTGCCTCCAAGCGCTTCACCTCTCTCTCCTTGCCTCTGCTTCTGCCTCCGAGCACTTCGCCTCTCTCCTTGCCTCCGCTTCCAAGCGCTTCACCTTCGCTTCCACCTCCAAGTGCTTCATCTATAGGAAAAAATTCCTGTCTTCCACAGTTAGAACTCTGCATCACTCCACCTTGTCACCTGGATCTCCGGTCCCCCATTCCCTCCCTGCATTTCTGTCATGGAGCTGGATGTCTGGGCTTGATCTGGGTCTGTCTTCTCCATGGTGTGCTGCTTTGGGAAGACTGGTTTTTCTAAGTTGCTCTAGTGTTTCAGTGCCCACCCGCAACCTCATGCACAGGGCTGCCCTACTCTAGCCTAGCTATTTCACTGCCACAAAGCTAGGAAAAAAAATAAACTGCTTATTGGACTCCCTGGCTTTGCTGGCTGAACCCTTTGCGTGCCTGTTCCCCCTCAGGCAGCAAAGAAAGAAAGAGAAAAAACCTCCCTGGCTTTGGAGGCTACCAAAAGGAAAAACGTGTCCTTTTAAAATCCTGAGGTCTGTGCCTCTGGTGCAAAATGATCCCACTGTTCTGCCACCATGTCAAGGCTGATTCCCTCCTCTGGTGCTTCTAATGCAGAAGGTGGGGGCCCACAAGGATTCTAAAAATTAATACTGGCCACTCCAGGCTTGTATTAAACTCCCAAGGTTACAGCTTTTCTCTGACTTTGGATTAGTAGATGCTGCCACCACCCAAGTGCAGAACCTAGAAAGGCGCACTTGGAAATTCCTTCCTGTGGGGTACCCTCAAGCCCTTTCAGCCCCACTCCGGGGAAGAGCTGGGGGGGGGGGGAATCAGCTCTTGCCACCAGCTAATTAAACAACATGTGCACAAACCTTTTAAGATGCACAAATTCAATTCTGTTCTTAAAAAATGTAAATTTTATTAATAAGAAAAAAAAAATGTACATCTAGGAACTCTGGCTATTTCTAGATTTTAAAAGAGCAACTACAAGGATTAAGCACCAAGAATAGCTTTCTTGAAGTCCATTTTAAAAGTTACAAGCAAAACAAAAGCATCTGGGGTTAGCACAAAAGTCTGAAAGCCATAAAGAAATTAAAAAAAGAGATAAACCTAATCGCGTCTTCCTAGACACTTCCTGAAGTACTTGCATATCTGGGGTTTTAAATGATTAGTCCCTAGGTATGATATTGATGATTTTTTTCATACCTGGCCCAAGCTTCTCATAGCATAGCTCTGCCCTATCCGCCTCTCCCCGGGAAAAACAACAACAAACAGACAAAAAAGGAGTCTTTTGTTTTAATTTTAAAAAGTTCTAGCCTTCCCATTGGCTCTTTTGGCCAGGTGCCCACTCACTTTCTTTCATCTATGCATAGCAGTGAGACTTTTTAACTCTTTACAGGTAGAGCAATTAGAGAACTGCTACTGAGAGAGATTTTATAGTTACTGGCTGGCTAGGTGTCCATAAAAGGGAGCTACCCTTGCTGCCCTCCTCCTTTATTTATCACAAGAGGGATCTTCTTCAATGTGTGCTTTGAGGAAGTAAGCAGAGCATATCTTCAAATCCTTTAACTTTACTGAAGACCATCACAAAGATAACTATGAAAGGGTTCTGGTTGTGTCTGATGCATATAGTAGAACCTCAGAGTTATGGACCCTTTGGGAATGGAGGTTGTCTGTAACTCTGAACAAAGTGTAATTTGGGCTCCAGATCCAGCAGCTGGCACTCCAGGCCAGGCTTTAGCAGCAGTTGAGCTCCCCACTGAGACCTACATGAGTTTGCAAGCTGTGTGTATGAGAGAGAGAGAAAACAGCATGTCTCCCACCCAACGGGGAGGGGGATATGCTAAGTGAAAGCAGCACGGACCCCAGGCTGCCTTGGGCTGGCAGCCCCAGCCTCTTCCTGTAAGTGACTGCCCAGCATGTGGGGATGGGAACAGGGACAGGAAGCCCAGATGAGCTTACCTTTAAGATGTAATATAGGCACAGTACAGTATTTGCTTTTTTTTCCCTGTCTCTGCTGCTGACTGATTGGCTACTTCTGGTTTCACATGGTGTCCGGTTGACAGGTCAGCCTGTAACTCTGGTGCTCATATCTTTGAGGGACTACTGTACTTTGTACCTAGAGAAATGTGGTTTATGGAAGAGCATGGTTTCCCCAGAGAATTCAAGAACGAGGGGAAAATGGTGAATGTTAACGCTTGAGTGTTAAGGCATTATCATAAAACCTCTGAGGCAATCAGAGAGAACTCCCTGGCTAAGAGGGACAGATTCCAGTCTACATGCACAAGGTGTGGAAAGTCATATCCCAAGAGATGATGCATGTCCATCCAGAGAGACACGGTGTAATAAATGCATGAAATATGGAGGTTTTGCAGCTGTTTGCCACACCAAAGCAGTCATGGAGTCAGATTGGAAATGGGAGTCAGGAAGGGAAACAGGAAGGAGGGACTGACATCAAATGTTTGAGGAGACTGAGATCAAATGGGGAGTGAGGGAGACAAGCAATGCCTGGGCAAGTAGACTGAGGCTGGGAACCTAGTGGGCAGAGAGGGGAAGGAAGGCAGAACTGATGAGGAGTAGTGGTGTGGAGGGGGTGAGAATTGGGCCTGGCTGGTCAGAAACTGGTAAAAGGAACTGGGGTGGGGTTGAGGGACACTGAGAGAGAATGAGGAACTCAGGGAGGGAGACTGGGGGCCAGTGGGAATGGGAAATGTAGAGGGCATGATTGGAGGCCAGGGAGTGTGGCATGGAGAGACATCAACTGAGGAGCTGGGATGGGAGGAAACTGGGACTGGCCGGGCAAGGAGACTGGGGTTAAGAAGCTGGGGGAAAGGGGGGAACTGGCTGGGCAGGGTGACTGGGAGTGGGAGATGAGAGAGAGAGGGAGAGAGAGTCTGGAGGGGTGAGAGTAGGACTTACAGGGCAAGGAGAATGGGATTGGCATGAAGAGCCAGATGGGGGGAAGACAGGACTGGGAGAGGAGTTGGAGGGGATGGGAAAGTAGGGGCAAACTTGGGGAGAGTAGAAGACTGTGTCCACTAGGGAACACTCCCTCCAGAACCTGGAATGGGACCCAGATTTCCGGAGTTTCACCATTCGTCTGCTATCGGCACATATCTGAGACTCACTGGCAAAATGACTCATCCTATTCTAGAGCTAGTCCACGTAGAGCAGAGATCCCCAAACTGTGGGGTGTGCCCCCTGGAGACATGGAGGAACGTCTGGAAGGGGGGGTGCAGCGGGATCTGAGCTAGCCCCCATGGGGGGGGGAGAGAGTCCCTCCTTGCCCCCAGCTCTGCTCTGGCCCTGCCCTAACTGCATCCCCAGCTCCTGGCCCCGCCCCTGTTCCTTTCCCCAGCCTTGGCGCAGCGCCTCTGCTCCCTTGCCCCTGTTTGTGCCCCCCCAAGTCTTAGCCCCACTCCTGGCTCTCGGGGAGCGGGGGGTTACGGACAGGGTAGGTGGGGAGCAACCCTCAAAAGTTTGGAGACCGCTGATGTAGAGGATGACTACTACTGCTATAATTTACTCTGTTAACTTAAGTGGGAGAGGTCTGTAGGAGGTATTTAAAAGTTCCAACCCTGCTAATGACTCTTGTGGGTGTCAATATAATGCCATGCAATGAAATTTTCTGGCATTCTTTTGTTGCCTTTTTTAAAAACCTAAGACGTTTCTCTCTCTCACACACACACAATTCATGTTAAAAGAATATTATTAAGGTTGTAAAGTCTAGGACGCAAAAGTTAGGAAATGCAAGAATTAAGGTTGCCAATGCAACCTCAGTTTGCCCCCCTTATGCATATGCATTCTGAAGTGATGTATAATTTACATGATGACATGCTATTTTTTTCACAGGACTCCTGGCCTTATTCAGTGCACAGGATAGACCTGCTCTGGGGGTGAATCAGGGTTGTTTAGTGAAGGTTGCTGTTGTTTCTAAGACCTCTGCCTCATATGTTCTAGCTTCTAGAAGTTTGAAAGATGTGTAGCGAATGAGGTAGGCCAGGTATGGCAGGAAGAGAAAGGATGATCTCATGGTTAAGATAGCTGAATTCTGTCAGAGTTCATATGTGATGCTGGTAAAGACATTTGAACCAAACTTTTCACAGTTCACACTAATTATGTGTTTGTTTTGTGGGTGCTTGAATTGAGACTATTGGGTCTGATTTGCAGAAGAGCTGAGCACTCACAGCTGTAATAGAAGTCAATAGAAACTGTGTTTGTTTTGTGGAAATAAAGTGCTGTATAATGCTATATACTCTGAAAAAATCAGGTCCTAGTTGTCTGAAATTGGGCACCCAAAATTAGTGGATCTGTTTAACCTAATCTTTGAGTCTCAGTTCCCCATCTGTAAAATGGGATAATATCCATTCATCTTACAGGAGTGTTGTGAAAATTGTTTATGAAGCACTATGTTTTAGTAATGAACACCATAGAAAAGTCAATGAGGAAATTAATAATTCTGTAGTTAGAGCAGGGTTTAAATGATAGTGCAGTAAATAAGCTCTATGACCATATATTGAACACCAAGAAGAAAATGAAAACAAAATGTTGAATAGCTGTTTATTAGTTGAACACCACCCATTTTGTGCACTGAGATAGGCAGGATCCTATGGACAAAATAGTATGGTATTTGTAATTAGACTATCAAAATGCATGTCTGTGCTACATATACACAAACAATTTTAATTATGTTAATTCCTAACTTTTGAATGCTTGACTTTGTTTTTTTTAATATAGCTTTTTGCATGTGTGTAATATATAGTATCTTGGGTCAAATATGTTTTTGCATGGTACTACATACAATATATAGAAAAGCTTTATCAATGTGAACCATCAAATGTTTTTATTTTATTTGTCCAATATATGAATGCATAGAAAAAGAACAGATAAATATGTTCTTCTTTCACATCTGTGCAATTCAACTAAAATACTGAAATTTTAAAACAGAAACAAATCCATTGTTATACACACTTAGCCCATCCTTTTCCACTCGCACTGTTAAACAGACTACCAACTGAAATGTATTGAATATTTTTGGATTTTTTCTACCTTTTCAAATATATTGATTTCTATTACAACACAGAATACAAAGTGTACACTGCTCACTTTATATTATTATTTTTGATCACAAATATTTGCACTGTAAAATTAAAAAAAAGTTTTTCAGTTCACCTCATACAAGTACTGTAGTTCAATCTCTTTATTGTGAAAGTGCAACTTTCAAATGTTGATTTTTTTTTTACATAATTTCACTTCTAAACAAAACAATGCAAAAGTTTAGAGCCTACATGTCCACTCAGTCCTACTTGTTGTTTAGCCAATTGCTAAAACAAACAAGTTTGTTTACATTTATGGGAGATAATCCTGCCCACTTCTTATTTACAGTGTCCCCAGACAGCGAGAACAGGCATTCGCATAGGAGCAGTACAAGGTATTTACGTGCCAGATATGCTAAACATTCGTATGTCCCTTCATGCTTTGTCCACCATTCCAGAGGACATGCTTCCATGCTGATGACGTTCATTAAAAAAAATAACGTGTTAATTAAATTTGTGACTGAACTCCTTGGGGGGAGAATTATATATCTCTGGCTCTGTTTTACCTGCATTCTGCCATATATTTCATGTTTTCATAGTCTCGAATGATGACTTGGCACATGCTGTTGGTTTTAAGAACACTTTCACAGCAGATTTGACAAAACGCAGAGAAATTACCCATGTAAAATTTCTAAAGATGCCTACATCACTTGACCCAAGGTTTAAGAATCTGAAGTGCCTTCCAAAATTTTGAGAGGGACAAGGTGTGGATCATGCTTTTGGAAGTTTTAAAAGAGCAACACTCCGATGCGGAAACTACAGAACCCGAAACACCAAAAAATAAAATCAATCTTCTGCTGGTGGCATCTGACTCAGAGGATGGAAATGAATGTGCATTGGTCCACACTGCTTTGGATTGTTGTCGAGCAGAACCCGTCATCAGTATGGACACGTCCTCTGGAATGGTGGTTGAAGCATGAAGGAACATGTGAATCTTTAGTGCATCTGGCATGTAAATATCTTGCAATGCCAGCTACAACAGTGCCATGCAAATGCCAGTTCTCACTTTCAGGTGACAGTGTGAACAAGAAGCAGGCAGCATTATCGCCTGCAAATGTAAACAAACTTGTTTGTCTGATTTCAGAGTAGCAGCCGTGTTAGTCTGTATTCGCAAAAAAGAAAAGGAGTACTTGTGGCATCTTAGAGACTAACAAATTTATTTGAGCATAAGCTTTCGTGATGCATCCGATGAAGTGAGCTGTAGCTCACGAAAGCTTATGCTCAAATAAATTTGTTAGTCTCTAAGGTGCCACAAGTACTCCTTTTCTTTTTTTTGTTTGGCTGAGTGATTGGCTCAATGAGAAATAGGACTGAGTGGATTTGTAAAACTTTAGAGCCTACATTGGTTTATTTTTGAATGCAGTTATTTTTTGTACATAATTCTACATTTGTAAGTTTAACTTTTATGATAAAGAGATTACACTACTGTACTTGTATTAGGTGAATTGAAGAATACTATTTCTTTTGTTTTTTACAGGGCAAATATTTGTAATCAGAAATAACTATAAAGTGAGCACTGTACACTTTGTATTCTGTGTTGTAATTGATATCAATGTATTTGAAAATGTAGAAAACATCCAAAAATATTTAAATGGTATTCTATTAACAGTGTGATTAATTGTAATTTAATTTTTAATTGCTTGAAGCTCTACAATATAGATATATAGGGTTATAGAATGTTCTCTTTATTCATATGTTGAGTTAGTTCAGTATCGGCACTGTTAAAGGAACTAGCAAGAAGGCAAGTAACTTCACAGTAAATACAGTGCGGGGTCATTAAGAAATGGTGCTGGGTTATTAAGCTGTAAAGATGCTTCTACCTTGGCCCCAGCCCAAAGTTACACAGCGGTTTTGCCAAGGCTGGGAACAGATAGTTCAAAGGACTTGAAATCATTAAAAAGTGACTGGCTTGGGTGGTGCAGGTAGGGCAGGGTCAAGGGCTGTTCACAAGGAAGAAGCTGACACGGAGGGCCTGAAGCTGTTGGGCCTTTGTAAGCTTCCGGGGGATAGTATGTCTTAGGTGAGAGAGAGACGTCTTGAGAGACTGTTTTATTACCTTAAAGCTTTTTCTCTTCGGCTTTGCTGTGTTCCTGTGTTCATGTTAATATTAAATAATACTTTGCTTTCAGAAGACTGTCCGTTTACTTTATTAATCACTGGGTCACAGCACCTGAAGGGAAGACTTGCAGGTGCTGAGCCCCATTTGACTTGCCAAGAAATCACAGTTGATAGATAAGCTGTAGCTTTAGACATGTTTTAAGAGTGGGAAAATTATGGGGTTCCACCCCAGTACAGGTAAAGGCAAGAGATCTGATATCGAATGGGGTGCACTTAGAAAGACCAGAGAGTGGTCAAAGGTGCAGCTACCTCTGCACCTGGATGCTTCCTTGGTGCACCCAGCATTGTAAGTCACCTTGTTACCCCTCTGCCTTAGCAAAGGAGGGGTTTGCTAATACTAAACTGAGACAGCTCCCTGTCCCTCCAGTCTCTCAAACTCCTTCGGACTCTGCTAGCCCTTACCTTGCCTTGCAGTAGCACTCGATGCATCTCAGTTTCTGAACCCTCTGGAAAAGTGTTCCTTTGAGGTATCCAGCCCCTGTCACTGGACACACTCAGAAATTACCAAGTCTGTTGTCCCCAAGAGACATTATACACACCAGCTTGTTGCATCCTCAGCTGATCCACGCCATAGTTTAATATTGCAGCACTGAGTTAAGTTTATAATAAAACAAGAACAGAGATTTAAGTGATAGTAAACAAGGATAATTAAAACAGAAAATAGTTACAAATAAAACAAAACTATAATATACTTTCTAGTGATTAAAACTTAACAGGCTACAATCCTTATCTGAGGCAATTTTCTTACCTAAAGCCTCCTCTCAATGTCTCAACACTCCCTCCCCCCGGGGGCCAGGATCTAATTTGCATAAATGTTTCCTTAGTGATGGATAACAGAAGGGTTCCTTCACCTTCTTCTGATAGTCCAGAAAACCATTTAAATGACACGTACCTCCATAAAAAGTTTTTCTCCCTCATTGGTGTACAGCTGCCCTGTTGTCCATGCTCTTTCTTTTTATCCTTCTGTTAACTTGCTGCTCCTGCTTACCTCCAGTGCAAATGAATTTCCCATTGTCTCTGGCTTCATGCTCAGTTTACATCAGAGACCGAGATAACTACCTTCCCTCTTATCTGGAAGAAAACCTGTTTTTCCCTGGGTTTGGTTACAGACTTTGAAGCACAGTATCAGTAAGTATTCATAATAGTTCATATAGTGTTAATACATAAATTTCCCAATGATATTAATGACCATTATTTTCACAATGCAGCATAGTTATAGCTGTGTTTGTCCCAGGATATTAGAGAGAAAAGGTGGCTTCGGTAATATCTTTTATTGGACCAACTTCTGTTGGTGAGAGAGACAAGCTTTCGAGCCACACAGAGCTCCACTTCGGGTCTTAGTGTGTCACTGGCTTTCATTTGATATCTCGCATAACATTTTTTTATAGAGCACACTATGACATAATGTGTTAGATGTAATGAGTTTCTCAGGCCTGACAGGAGTTGCTGTTACATGACAGTGACCCCTTTGCCAGTAGGCATTTGAGGGGCTCATAGTGTCACACTGTGACAATAAAAGAAGAAACAGTTTAGTGGTTAGAAAAGGGATTGGAAGTTAGGTAGTCTGGATTCTATGCCAGACTCTGCCATTTAGTATTTCTGATTTTGGGAGTGTATTTTAACTTCTGTGCTTCACTTTTTCCACATTGGCAAAATAGAGATAATATTTACTGGCTTTTGGACCCAATTTCTCCTTTCCTTTGGTCCCCTCTGCAACTAAACACATCCAGTTGGAAGTAAGAGAAATAATTGGAAAACTTTAGAAATGATAGAATGGAGAAGAAAAAATATTTAAAATATTAGTGACAGATATTTTCTGCAAGGACTTCACACAGACTTTCTAATGGGTCCCTGTGAGATGCAGAAAGCTTTAGTTTTTATGAATTCCTCTACAATGGGCTTGCTGGACTTAGTTATTGTCTTTTCTCCTTACCAGAAACTGTATGGGCAGGAAAGCTCTTGGTTATGTTGTAGGCGGGAATTTTTCATTAAACATTTTCTCTCCCTTCAGAGGGGAGAAGCTATTCAGGGATGCTCTGAATCAAATCCTTCAGGATTTCCATGATGAAATACATGTTGTACTGGAGTTTGAAAGGCCATTCTTTCTTTCTCAGTGGTACAGGCCTAGGTTCCAGAGTGTGTACTAGGCTGCATCCTTTGAGGTAGGCAGGCAGGCTTAATGAAGCCTGTGCAAGAAAATTTTTGACACTTGTGGTGTCTCCCTTGGTTCCCCAAGACAGGCTTGATGAAGAGAACAACTATATGATTGCTGCGTAGACTTCAGCACCCTTTCATCCGGGACAGATTTGTACCCTCCTCCATTACCATTTTCACAAGGAAATGGGAGCCCATGGCAGAAACACTTATTCGTCCATAGGAAATGAGGGTCATAAAGCCACCTCTGGAGCACCGAAAAGGTCTGAGGTATTTATTCTCTGCTCTCTGCAGTGTCAAAGAGGTCAAATAGCATTGAGATTAGTGTTAGATTCCATGTGACTGAACTCTTTTTCATAATATCCAGGCACTTCATAATGGAAGCAATTTGGTCAATCATCTGGAGGGATTGTTTGTCCCTCTCAGGAGCAAGAGAGTACAGACGACCAGGAAACAGTGCAGATCGGAGCATCTCCAAATTTCTGCTCAAGAGGAAACCACGGCTGGAGAATCATATCTTTTGTTAATATGGTTGTTCTTCAAGGGCTTGTTCATGTCAATTCCAATCAGGTGCACACATGCATGGCAGCTGCAAGATTTTCCCCCTAGCAGCATCTGTCGGGTCGGCCAGGGCACCCCCTGCAGTTGCTCCTTCATGGCGCTCAATATAGAGCCCTGTCAACCTGCCCAGGTTTTAACCTGTCCCCAGGTTTTAAAATTTGCGAGGCCTGTTGCAAGTGTGTGCCTAAAAGTGTTCCGCACACCTCGTGTTTAAGGTGCCTAGGGGAGAGTCACCAGAAAGACCGGTGCAAGATCTGTCGCGGGTTTTCGCTGGTGCCGCAAAAGAAAAGGAGGCCAGAGAGGGGCTGCTCTCCCCTGGCCAAGACCAAAGAGCCAGCCGTTGTGAGACCCGAAGGAGGGCCCCACCACCTTTATGGGTCGTGTCGACTGCTGCCCTGGTGGGGGGGAGGGCGGTTGAGTCCAGACCCACCTCACTCTTTGGCCCTGAGTCAAGAGCTGCACCTCCTGTCTACCCCAGAGGATTTTGAGGTGGCGCAAGACTTGCTATGCTTCACGGCACTGTTCACCCTGCCTAAACAGGATAAGTCGCCAGCACCAATCGATCCCTGAGCACCATCAAGGGGGAAACCGGCCATTGTACCAGGGCGGTCTCCATCCCTAGAGTGCCACTCCTTGGCATGGGCGCAGGTCCAGGAACCACGTTGCTCCTGTAGCTCGCAACATGAACTGTCAGCACTGTGAGGCACCTCTCCTCCGTGGTCCTCCTTCACTGAGATGTTGGAGTTGGACTCCTACCAGTCCCGCAGGAGGCGAAAAGATTAGACCTTTTCGGGAGAAAGGTCTACTGTACAGGCAGGTTTCAGCTCTTCATCGGAAACCAGCAGGCCATTGTGAGCAAATACTGTTTTAACACCTGAATTGCAATGGCCGAGTTTGTGGCGCTGCTGCCGCAGGACTCCCGCTCCCAATTCTCTGCCCTAGTAGAGGAGGGCAGACTGATTGCCTGAGCCTCCCTACAGGCCACTCTGGATGGGGCGGATGCGGCCACACAGCCTATGGCTATGGGAGTGGCCATGAGGAAGAGCTCCTGGCTGCAAGTCTCTGGTCTGCCTTATGAGGTCTAGCAAACCATCCAGGACCTCCCCTTCGAGGAGGTCCTTTTTCTCCGAAAAGACCGATAAAGACTTCACAGCCTGAAAGACTCTAGAGCCACCCTCAAATTGTTGGGCCTCCATAATCCCGCCACGCAGTGGAAGCATTTTAGGCCAAATCACAGAGACGCAAAAGCAGTCCTTTTGCCTTTTTCTGGTTATCAGGAAGTCCTTGGTATGACGCACTCTATAAGAGTGTGAATATAGTGTAACTGGACTATGCTTCATGCAAAAGGTCTCTTGTAAGGTAAGGTATCACTACAAAGCTTATAATCTACTGAGTGCGGCCATCCTATTTGTATAAATGTATCACTCTTGTATCTGAAACTAGAAATATAAAATATAACTCTGAGAGCCTATTGTAATTATGCAAAGTGTGGGCCATTAATGGTGGTTTGGAATCTTGATGGCTCCCATTAACCAGGACAGTTGTCTGTAGATAGCACTATTTCACTTGAAGTCTTCCTGTATAGGTGTGTGTTGGCAAGTGGGTAATGAAGTCTTACAGTGACGTGATCATGTCAGCTGAACTGGAATCCATCTTTAATCTGGTGCTTTCCAGTGAGAAGGAGGGAGTGGAACCCAGAGAGGGACAAAGGATTCCCGCCTTATGCAAAAAATATATAAGTGGATGGAACAGAACAAAGGGAGAGAGTCGTCATGAGAAATCCCCTAGCTACCACCTGAGCTGAAACAAGGACTGTACCAGGGGAAAGGATTGTGCCCAGACTAGAAAGGTGTCCAGTCTGTGAAAGAAACTTATTGAAACATCTCTAAGGGTGAGATTTTATCTGTATTCAGTTTTTATTACTGTACTAGACTTAGACTTGCGTATTTTATTTTATTTTGCTTGGTAATTCACTTTGTTCTGTCACTATTCGGAACCACTTAAATCCTACTTTCTGAATTTAATAAAATCACTTTTTATTTATTAATTAACCCAGAGTATGTATTAATACCTGGGAGGGGGAAGGAGGCAAACAGTTGTGCATACCTCTCTATCAGAGTTATAGAGGGAGAACAATGTATGAGTTTACCCTGTATAAGCTTTATACACGGTAAAATGGATTTTATTTGGGGTTTGGACCCCATTGGGAGTTGGGCATCTGAGTGTTAAAGACAGGAAAACTTCTGCAAGCTGCTTTCAATTGAGCCTACAGCTGTTAGGGGATTTGGTTCAGACTTTGGTCTGGGTTTGCAGCAGGCTAGCAGGTCTGGCTCAAACCAGGCAGGGCACTGAAGTCCTAAGCTGTCAGGGCAGGAAAGCAGGGGCAGAATTAGTCATGGCACATCAGTTGGCAGTTCCCAAGGGGATTTCTGTGATCTGACCCGTCACACTTGGGATGGTGGAAAGAAGTGACCTCTCTTCCAAGAATTGGAATAACAGCAAATGCCAGCCTCAGGGGTTGAGGTGGAAGGAACAACCCTGCATGTCTGTTAGATACAGGTGGGAGAGATCCCTATGCATAAATCTGTTGGAACTTTGTGCAGAGGCAGTGATATTTTAGTCTTGAAAGAGCAAGTTCAGTGTGTGGGGGGGTTGATATTTAACTGACAGCACAGCAGTGATCTCCTGCATGAAGAAGCAGAGACATATGGGGAGCACAGTGGAACACAATTTGCTGACCTTCAGAGTAGCTCATTTGGTTGGATCTCCCAGTGCACAAGCAGACAAGTTGAGCTGCTGGAGGCTCCAGTCCCTGATTTCAGAGGTCTTCCAGTAAATCTGCCCAAGCTGGGACATCTATTTGATGGAGTTGAGCAAATTCTGTACCTGGTTAAAATAGGCTGGTGCCTTCACACCAAGTGATTTTTTTTATCACCTGGACTGGTACACTACTATATTCTTATCTTCCCTTCCCTCTCAGCCCTCAAGACCTCCAGAAATCTTAGACAGACCAGGCAGAAATATCAGTTATTTCTGGAAGAGCCACTGAGCTTGAGTTCAGTATGTTTAGATTCAGGGCTCAGTGCCTCTGTTCTCCAGAAATGTTACAGCTGAAGGTCTGCTGTAGGAGAGGAGATCCCTGAAAAGTCAGAGCTTAACCAGAAAAGTAATTAGCTCTCTCTCTTGGCCTTGGAAACCCTTTATGTCCATGATTTGTTACCATACTAAGTAAAGATTGTATCACTGGTATGCTATGGGGAGGTAAAGTCTTTAGCTGTCTAGAGACTTTCCAGGAAAAGCTGCAGAGGAAGCCTTCATATCTTGAAAAGACAGGAGTCATATTTACAAGCAATAAGGAGCTTCTATTAAATTTCTATCCTGTAATGTCAAGACTTGGGAGGGTGGTGAAGAATCTGACAGCATCACCATATTGCTCCTGTGAGTTAATCTGATTCTTCAGACTCTTTTCCTCCCTTTGAGCCCTCAGACATGGTCTTTCCTTTCTTGTTTTCCATTAAAGTAGCCCTTTTGATGGTTATTAACTTTGCCAGAAAGGTTGAAGAAATTTGCTGCTTTCCTTTATTTTTTTTTATGATCCTTTTATGATTTTGCATAAAGATTAGGTGGCCCTTAAGACATAGCTCCATCTTGTTCACAAAGTTAATTTGGAATTTCAAAGGGAACAGACATTTGAACTTCCCATCTTTCTGCCCCAACCCTTTCTTACCCAGAGAGGCCCTTTGGCACATTCTGAATTTAGTTAAAATGACAAACAAGTTCGTTCATGTCCATAGAGACACAATGATCCTGAATACAACTGATGGGGTAATTCCCAAACCAAACACAAAATTTCACAGGACTCTGAACTTTGTTTTGTCCTCCTCCTGCCCAAACTGAGTCCCTAAAGAGCAAAGGGAATTTCATTGTTCATATGCCAGAAGAGCAATTTAATTGTTTGAACAAATCTGATAGACTTTTTTTGTTTTGTTGGGACTGCCAAGAACAGATTGGCTGCCTTGAAATCTTTCATTGCAAGGTGGTTCATACTGCACATTAAAGAAGCTTATAAGAATAAAGTAGTTTCTGTGCTAGATGGTATCAGGGTTCATTCTACCAGGACAATGGTGTGGTCATAGGCACTTAGAATGAAGCTTTTATTACTGATCTCTGCAAGTCTGCACTATGACACTAATACCAGACCTTCAATTTAGATTCTTTATCTAAATTTTCAAAGAATTCATGTTACTTCAGCTGTTAATATACTGCATTATAGTGGCCTAGCATCTTGAAGAATATAGAGTATCTTCCTTAAATTTACATCACATAAATCTGGGTAAAGTTTGAATTTTCTGAGGATATTCAACTAAATATGATACTTAGTATATGAGTTCAAATTAATTAAAATAGGACCTTTTGAATTTATTTTTTTCTCACCTTGTGCAAAGCTATTTTGCTAATAAATGGCTGGTTTGTATCCTTCAAATGTTCTATGTATTAAAGCTCATTTAAAATCAATGTCAGATGCACATTTGAAGAAATTACAAGTAAGCACAGTTAACTGTTGTATTCTAACTTTACTGTTATATTTGCCAATTTCTTTATTCAAAATGGCTGCTGTTCCTTAATTTGCAATGGGATAGAAGTTACCGAATGGGAGGGAAGCTACTTAGGCCCTCAGTAAAGATGGCCACTATTTCACTAAAGTCATCCATGTGAAAGTAGGGCTACCCTTAGTAATGATGGCCAATGTTTCCCCATTGTTTCCAATAAAATGAAGGTACAGGCTATTCCCATGGAAGATGGCTGCCATCGAAATGCTTGGCATGTGCAAGTGAGGGTGTCCTAGCCATGTCCTATTGTTTTCAATGGGACTGAAGCCACACTGCCAAAGGAGAGAGAGCTACCCTCTCTGATTTGTGGTTACAAAACTGGGCAGTCAATTGAGGAGCTAATCGATGCTCCAAACCCCATCTTGGTTAGAGAGGAGAGTAGCTCTAAGCTCCCATGCTGGGGTTTGTCCAGCCTCTTTCAAATATCTGTCTTAACAGATGCTCTTCTACTCTGAAGTAAGGCAGAGCGGTTTCACCTCACGTCTGGGTCTCTTGGCAAGGAATGCAGGCTCCATTGTACTTGAATTAGACATGGTAGAAACAGGCCAATCATTCTCTCCCTCAAAAATATGCTCCATGACCCTCCCTTCAACCTCCTGTCTGCTCTGTCCCTTTCTTCAGACATCACTATTCCATCCTGATTCCCCCACACTACATAGGAAATTGTATGTGTGAGAGAGAAAGGGAAGATGTGCTTTCCAACACTTCCATGCCCTTCCTGTGCCCTTCTATACTTGCCATATTAGAAATCTTGGAAATTCCATAAACTTGTTTAAAGAAATTAAGGTTGGTTGAATGGGTCATCTCCTTAACACTAAGCCTTTAATGGAAATGCCAAATTGTGGGGTAGCTCTTAATTATATGTTAACACCAACATAATACATTTCCACTGACAGTAACAGACTTCACAGCCTCATAAGCAACGCCATTCTCCTCCAACAGTTAAGGAAACACAAGTACCAATCCAGCTGTCTTCCACTCTTTCAGGTTTTTACAATGAATCACGATTAACTAGAGGAAAGATTTAATAGAATCATAGAAATCTTTGTTCTAGGGGTTTTTTTGTTTGTTTTACCGTAAATTCCACATTTAACTGAATTTTTGAGACATTATTTATAATGACTCTTTCAGACTTAGTGAAGTGTTCACAACAAATATAATGGACAATAGACCAGTTTATAGCTATAAAAGGAAAGCTTCACTGAACGTAATATACAGCAACATTTACCAATGCATCTGTTTTGTTTTGTTTTTTTTTCGGTCTGCTTGCTATCAGGGAAGCATCACCCTTCAGGCAGGTGGTATGGTGTAGCGGAAGTAACATAAAATCAATGATCAGAAAGAGAGACATTCTTTTTCTTAAAGAGCTTTTTTCTTAAAATACAGTTATTGTGTAACAGCTATTTTCCATTGCTGTTTGTGAAGTCAAGGGCTTTATATCAGAAGGGGCAAAAATTGATCCAAATAGCTTGTACAATAGAACCTCAGAATTACGAACACCACAGGAATGGAGGTTGTTTGTAACTCTGAAATGTTCTGTTTTTTTCCAAAAGTTTACAACTGAACATTGACTTAATACAGCTTTTAAACTTTACTATGCAGGAAAAAATGGTGCTCTTAACATTTTAATTTAAATGAAACAAGCACAGAAAGAACTTCCTTACCTTGTCAAATTTTTTTTTAACTTTCTCTTTATTTTTGTAGTAGTATGAATTTGTACTGTATTTGCCCCTTGGGGTGGGGTGGGAGGGTGTCTCTGCTGCCTGATTGGGTTAGGGTTGTAAGCTTTCATGGATGTGACATTTGGCACAAGAGTGCTGCAAGCTGTATTATCTTTGCAGATGAAGTAAAATAAGACTGGGAACTGTATATGCATTGTTATTGACTGATATGTCGATTCCAAATGTGGGTGAGGGGTGGTTGACCAGTCAGTTTGTAACTCTGGTGTGTGTAACTCTGAAGTGATACTGTACAAAAAAACCATGATCATCATGTTGTTTTTGTTTCTATTTTGGAATTTGGAAAGAAATTTTATAGTAATATCAATTGCAATGCAACAGAATTTCTCATCTGCCTACTGTATTTTAAATGGTTGTTAGCTACTGTATCACTGAAGTATCTGGTGGCACATCCCCACTGCTTTAAGGAGGAAAAAGTGATGATGAATGGGTTGTAGAAAAACACTGTTAGTTAAATATCTGTATGTATTCCTTTCTTAAACACACACACTTTTTATTATTTTCATGTCAAATACAAGTCTATAATGGATAAAACAAGGGTATGCTGTGCAAGCATTGGAATATAAAGAGAGGTTTAAGTTTTATCTTCATATGGAGAGTGAGGTTGAGAGAGAAAAGAATATTCTAAGTATACTAACAAATTTGTTTTAAAATAATAAAGCACACATAATTCTGTAGAATTTATTCTTTAATTTTTTTCTCTTGTTCATTGGTTGTCTGACAGGGTCAAAAAGAAATATTTTACATTTTGGTTATTAAATAATGGAATGTTTACTTTGTTCTAAGTCAGAGTATTCCAAAGAGAAAAATATGATTAATGCATATTAACTGAATGCATTTGAACTGTACTTAAATTGCGCAAAAACACAGTGTTCTATTCATCCTGTGTCATCCCTCAGCAAAAGACGAGCCTCCAAATGATAAATTTTCAGGTAGATTAGAAGGTGTACATTTGTGTAGTCTATGTAATAGGTTTTCTTCAACAGCATTTCCTGACTGTAATGGGTCAGAATCTCTATAGAGCATTCAGAGAGATTTGTAAGGACACGTTGTTCTTGACCGATATGTCTGTGAGTACTCAGAGTAGACTTACAAGCTTTCATGGATATGACATTTGACACAAGAGTGCTGCAAGCTGTATTATCTTTGCAGATGAGGTAAAATAAGAATGGGAACTGTATATGTAAACATAAAACATAATGACAGGTTTCAGAGTAGCAGCCGTGTCATTCTGTATTCGCAAAAAGAAAAGGAGTACTTGTGGCACCTTAGAGACTAACCAATTTATTTGAGCATAAGCTTTCGTGAGCTACAGCTCACTTCATCGGATGCATTCCGATGAAGTGAGCTGTAGCTTACGAAAGCTTATGCTCAAATAAATTGGTTAGTCTCTAAGGTGCCACAAGTACTCCTTTTCTTTTTGATAAAACATGCCTCCCCCCTCAAAAAAAAGTTCTCTTAATGCTCATAAAATCACAATTTTAGGGACTATGGTCCTTGTGTCACTGAAGAATAGAAAATATTTTCTGTGCTTACCTGAAATATCCCTCCTCCAAGTACATGCGTCCTCAGATACAGCACCCTTTCAGTGAGTTTGGAACTCCAAAGGAGCAAAAAAATTTTTTAAATAAAAGAGAGGACTCCATTTCCTTAGTTTTGTAGTAGGTATGTATTGTTTAATGTTGATTTAAGAACAGTTTTTGGCAGCTGAAACAGCTGAACTCCTTAGCTTGGTTATTACATTTTTTGGACTCCTCAAGAGGAGCAGCTTAATTTATTACCAGTAACTGACATCTGTCTGTTTATGTACTCTGCAAAAAGGCTGAACATCCAGTGTTAAGATCTGTGGGCCTTGTTGCATGAAGAAAATAAATTTCCCTAATCTTAAGCTTTGTGGTACAGTCTAATAACAATTAGAAGAATTCCCCTCTGATTCTCAGGAACTTTAAGAATGTTCTCCCTAGCAAATCTCTGAGGGGAATCAACTTCCTGAGTGGAGAAAGAGAAGACATATAGAGCTCTTACTTTTTGTTCATCTCTGAAGGACATATGTGGCTGACTTCAAGTGCCAAGTATTCTCTACCTAGCTACTTAAATAAATATATTTAAGTACAAACTCTGGAATTGTATCATATTTTAACCTTTGAACAGGGAAACTGGTTTGTTTGTTGAAAAAGATTAAAATCTTAATGCCACCATTGTATGTAAATGAGTTTTAAAGATTCTAGATTCCCCCTAAACTGGATACTTTAATCCTTCTATTTAGTGAAAAGCTCCTTAGTTGCAGAAAAAAAGAAAATCCTGTGAAGTGAACTTAGTTCTGAATTGCTCTAAATGCAAAAGTATGTCCATCCTCCTTGCTTTGTGTAATAGTTATTCTGGCCACTTTAAAATAAGTCTCTTATTTCAGTGACAAAACATCCCATTAAAGGTGATCATTGGGCATTAAGACAGAGACTGAATTCTATGTTTCTTCCCTTCATATGAAAGAGTAACATATTTTGCAAGATATAAACATTTATTTCAACCAAAACAACATATCTAAAGAGTATTATATAAAGTTTTAGTGTCTTAGGTATGACTAAACAGAATTCATTCAAATCAGTATTTTCTATCAGGTGTAAGAAGGTGCTGTACTTTACATAAGAAGGATAGTTTCACATCTTCTGAGGGGGCAGTCAGTTTTGTATTTTACAGGCGAGTATGTCTCTTTTAGCAAAGCAATGGGATCACAGAGATAGAGGATTAATAAATGATTCTAATTTACTTTTAATAATTTTGCACTCTTCCTCTTAGAATTTGGCTCATTTAAAAAAATAGCATGCCTTAGGCTTTTGTACTCTTATATTGAAACAAAGTCTTATCAGGAAAAGATTTCTGTATTTCCCAACTAACACATTTCATCGATCCTGTTCAGCTCCAGCATATTTAACTACTTCTGTTGAGACACTCTACTCACAAAAAGTCTTTGAGTGTGAAATAGAACAGGAAGGAATCATGGTGGAGTGAGGGCTTTAAAATGGTCAACTCTCCTCCCACTGACAGATGTTGCTGCTCCTGGATTTGGGCACTGAGCTGAGGTGGAAAGTGACTGTGGTCTGGAATAATCCTATAAAGCATCATTCAAACCTATCTAGGTAATCTTTTGCTGTAAAGTTTTTATGGTGTCCCTTATGCTATTCCTTAGGGAAATTTTTATCTTTTTTTTTTTTAAATAAACTGTCTCCCTGTTTAATTGCTAATATAATGAGCTGTGATTTTTCACCTTCTGAGAAAGATTAGATCTTGGGTTATAAAATGGTTTCCCTTACTCTGTAGCTGTCACTTAATGCATTGAGCTTTTCTGGTGTTTCCCATTCCCTTTACTATGCTTTCGAGATAAGAAACTATGTGTTATAAATATGACTTTTGACCGTGTTTTCTGCCCACTATTGAGAGGACAAATCATGAATAAGGCCACATTTTAGTCATGGGTATTTTTAGTAAAAGTCATGGACAGGTCACTGGCAGTAAACAAAAATTCACAGTCCATGACACAACTTGTACTATATACCCCTAACATGGCTGGCAGCCTCCCTACCTGGCACCGCTTCAGCTCCCTTGAAGTGGCTGTCATGTCCCTGCAGTTCCTAGGTGGAGGGAAGGCCAGGGGGGCTCTGAGTGCTGCCCCCACCATGAGCGTTGGCTCCGCAGTTCCCATTGGCCAGGAACGGAAGCCAATGGGAGCTGTGGAGGTGGTGTCTGCAGATAGGGGCAGCACGCAGAGCCCCCTGGCCCTTCCGCCTAGGAGCTGCAGGGACATTCTGGCCATTTCTGGGGAGCCCCCCAACCCCTGAGATAAGTGCTGTCCTGCACCCCAACTCCCTACCCCAGCCCTGAGCCCCCTCCCACACTAAAGCTGCTGCTGCTGGCCCAGGGGCTGCCCGAGTGCTTGGGCAGCCTCAGAGCTAACTGCGCCAGCCGCTGCAGAAATCATGGACCATGTCATGGCTGCAGGGACATGACAGCCACTTCAGGGGAGCTGAATCCATGACCTCCATGTCCGACATGCAGCCTTAATCATGAACAATGGTGCTTGCATCCATATACCATTTTTCTGTACTGTTGCTTGTTGTTCTGATAGCAGCCTGGTAGTTTGTGTCTAGCTATGACTTGTCTGTCTTCAGCCTTTCTTCTATTTTTTGAAAAGTTTTTTATAATAATAATTAATGATGCCTAGGTTGAGGGACAGCCATGGATAACTGAATACTTATTTTAAAAAAAATAGTTTCAAACAATTTGGAACCATTAGAACCATGAGACTTTGAAAGTGGAAGGCAGCTTGGGTGAAAGTGATCATGAAATGAATAGAGTTCATGATTCTAAGGAATGGTAGGAAGGAGAACAGCAAAATAAAGACAATGGATTTCAAGAAGTCAGACTTTAGAAAACGTAAGGAGTTGGTAGTGTGACAGACCCAGACCAGTTGAGTATAGGAGTCTGGTAGAAGGCAAATATACTGGCCACTAGATGAATAGTTTTGTGTTTCCTGAGTGACAGAAACAGGGACTGCCCTAGAGCATTCGGGACCCTGCTAGAACCAGTTAAGACATGCAAACTAATTAAGACACCTGGAGCCTATTAAGAACTTACTAGAATCAATTAAAGCAGGCAGGCTAATCAGGACACTTGGTTTAATAAGGATCTCCCATCAGTTAGTGAGGGGCGTGCATGGAGCGGGGAGTGAGAAGGTATGCTGTTGGAGGACTGAGGAGTACCAGCGTTATCGGGCTTCAGGAGGAAGGCCCTGTGGTGAAGATAAAGAAGGTGCTGGGGGGAGGCCATGGGGAAGTAGTCCAGGGAGTTGTAGCTGTCACGCAGCTGATACTGGAGTTGTTGTAGACAGCTGCTATCCACAGTGCCCTGGGATGGAACCTGGTGTAGAGGGCTGGCCCAGGTTCCCCCCATCTCCCCAACTCTGTATCTGACACAGGAGTTGACCTGGTCTGTGAGACACAGCAGAGGGGAGGGTCTAATTTAGAAAGGGATCTGGCCTGTCCGCGACCCAGAGGCTGTGGAGATTGTTCTCCATTTTCCCCCATGCTGGCCAGTGATGAGGTTAGCTGAGTGAACAGCAGGTTTGAGCCTCTAGCAAAAGCGGCCAAACTGAGGGCTGCTGTGAACCTCTGAGGTGTGCAAATCCACCAGAAAGTGCAGAACCCACCAAGGCAGAGGAGGAACTTTGTCACAGTAGGTAAGATCCCATGGGAAGCAAGTCTAAGAGGAAAAGCAATTGACGGTTTGCAGTTTTTCCAAGAGACATTATTAAGGGCAAAAGAGCAAACTATCCCACTGAGTAGGAAAGATAGGCAATATGGCAAGAGACTATACTGGCTAACCAGGAGATCTTCAATGATTTAAAAATCAAAGAGTCCTACAAAAAGTGGAAACTAGGTCAAATTACAAAGGATGGCTATAAACAAATAACACAACTATGTAGGGACAAAATTAGAAAAGCCAAGGTGCACAACGAGATCAAACTAGCTAGAGACATAAAGGGTAACAAAAAAAAATATTCCACAAATACATTAGAAGCAAGAGGATGACCAAGGACAGGGTAGGCCCGTTACTCAATAAGGAGGGGAAAAAGAATAACAGAAAATGTGGAAATGGCAAGTTGCTTAATGACTTCTCTATTTTGGTTTTCACCAAGGAGGCTAGTGGCGATTGGACATCAAACAGTGAATGCCAGTGAAAATGAGGTAGGATCAGAGGCTAAAATAGGAAAAGAACAAGTTAAAAATTACTTAGACAAGTTGGATGTCTTCAAGTCACCAGAGCCTGATGAAATGCATCCTAGAATACTCAGAGATGACTGAGGCGATATCTGAGCCATTAGCGATTTATCTTTGAAAAGTCATGGAAGACGGGAGAGATTCGAGAAGGCTGGAAAAGGGCAAATATCATGCCAATTTATAAAAAGGGAAATGAGGACAACCCAAGGAATAACAGACCAGTCAGCTTAACTTCTCTACCTGGAAAGATAAGGAGAAAATAATCAAGCAATCAATTTGCAAACATCTAGATGATAATAAGATAAGTAACAGTCAGCATGGATTTGTAAAGAACAAATTGTGTCAAACCAACCTGATAGCTTTCTTTGACAGGGTAACAAGCCTTGTGGATGGGGGGAAGTGGTAGACATGGTATATCTTGACTTTAGTAAAGCTTTTGATACTGTATCATGTGACCCTCTCATAAACAAAGTAGGGAAATGCAACCTAGATGGAGCTACTATAAGGTGGGTGCAAAAATGGTTGGAAAAATCATTCCCAGAGAGTATTCAGAATAGCAGCCGTGTTGGTCTGTATTCGCAAAAAGAAAAGGAGTACTTGTGGCACCTTAGAGACTAACAAATTTATTTGAGCATAAGCTTTCGTGAGCTACAGTTCACTTCATCGGATGAATCATGAAAGCTTATGCTGAAATAAATTTGTTAGTCTCTAAGGTGCCACAAATACTCCTTTTTCTTTTTCCCAGAGAGTAGTTATCTGTGGTTCACAGTCATGCTGGAAAGGCATAACAAGTGGGGTCCCACAAGGATCAGTTTTGGGTCTGGTTCTGCTCAATATCTTCATCAATGATTTAGATAATGGCATAAAGAGTACACTTAAAAAGTTTGCAGATGATACCAAGCTGGGAGGGTTTGCAAATACTTTGGAGGATAGGATTAAAATTCAAAATGATCTGGAGAAATGGTCAATAGGATGAAATTCAATAAGGACAAATGCAAAATACTCCATTTTGCAAGGAACAAGAAGTTGTGCACACACAATTGGAAATGACTGCCTAGGAAGGAGTACTGTGGAAAGGGATCTGGGGGGTCATAGTGGACCACAAGCTAAATGAGTCAACAGCGTAACACTGTTGCGCCAAAAAAAAAAAAAAAAGCAAACATCATTCTGGGATGTATTAGAGGGAGTGTTGTAAGCAAGACATGAGAAGTAATTTTTCTGCTCTGCTCTGTGCTGATTAGGCCTCAACTGGAGTATTGTGTCTAGTTCTGGGTGCCATATTTCAGGAAAGATGTGGACAAATTGGAGAGTCCAGAGAAGAGCAACAAATATAATTAAAGACCTATGAGGGAAGACTGAAAAAATTGGGTTTGTTTAGTTTGGAAGAGAGAAGACTGAGATTGGACATAAGTTTTCAAGTACATAAAAGGTACTACATACAGGAAGGAGGGAGAAGAATTCTTCTTCTTAACCTCTGAGGGTAGGACAAGAAGCAATGGACTTCTATTGCAGCAAGTGGGGTTAAGTTGGACATTGGGAAAAAATTCCTTTCAGAGTGGTTAAGCAGTGGAATAAATTGCCTAGAAAGGTTGTGGAATCTCCATCATTGGAGATTTTTAAGAGCAGATTAGACAAACACCTGTCAGGAATGTCTAGACTTAATCCTGCCATGAGAGCAGGGGTCTGGACTAGATGACCTCTCAGGGTCCCTTCCAGTCCTATGATACTATTATTAAGTTTTGTGCACATAGCTAGCTAGCCTATGAATTTTGTCATCTTTTTAGTCTAACCCTCGTCCTCCATGTTTTGCTCTTTCATCCCATTGTTTGTTGTTCTCACTTATTGCATCTTGTTTTAAATTAAATTTTGCTTTACGTTTATCTTAATATACTGGTTAAACTTAACATGAACAAGGCATCCTCATTCTGGAATAAGAATGTCCATGCATGGAGTTATTCAGAAAAAACTGTTACTGAATAACTCCATGTGTTGAAAAGCCTTTAGATTATTAACTCTTCAGGGAAGAGGTTGTGTATGTACAGTGCTTAATACAATGGAGCCATGATATATTGGGCCTCTGAGTGCTACTGCAATACAAAAATTTAATAACAATATTGCCATAATTGCTGGTGTTAGGTTGATTTTTTTTTTTCATCCATCATGCATGGAACACCACATCCTTACTTTGAATAGTGGCTTGGATGCTCTTTGTTACTGTGAGAACACTGCAATCTCTGCTGATATAGCATGGCAGTGCTTTGTAGACACTTTGTCAACCCATTTGCAAAAATTTCTGTGGAGAATAGTGTGTGTCTGTGTCCCCATCAGCATAGATTGATTTAAATCACCTGTTTTTTTTAGCATGATTGAAATCCATGGGAGTTTAACTTGCTAAAGTGCTTTTGAAAATTCTACTAAGTACCTGTCTTGTCTTTATTTGCCCAAATATCTTTAAAAATCTGGCCCTCTGTCCTTCAAGTTTTTAGAACTGTAGTTGATCTCATGCTGTCCCAACTGGTTTTTAGTCATAGATTGGAAGAGGAAAAGAAGCTTTCATACTTTTTCAGCTCCCAATCAATTTCTCAACTTTGATTGAACTTAGGAAAATATTTCCTCTACACCTGGTAGCTGAACTGAAACCAAAAGTAATACAGGCAAAAGCTTTTCTGTGCAAGAGAAACTGAAAATACTTTCATTTGGAAAAATGCATTCATTCCATTGTGAACACTGAAAATATTATACTTATTGATGATAATTTTTAATATTTATTTAATTGTAATGTATTTATTGAGCTTTAGTTGACCTCAAAAGTTGAAATTGTTTTCCCCCTGTTTCTGTATATACTTAAAAAAGCAGCAACTTTTAGCTCATTGACATTTTAGGAGGTTTCAGTGATGCAGCATATGATTTTAAAAAAATATTTAAATTATTTTTAATAAATTACAGTAAGTTTAGGCTTTAACTTAGGTTGTCATACTTTCTAATTTTAATTTTGAGAAGGTTCATTTTTAAAAAGAAAAATGTACTTAAATAAAAAAAAAATCATTAACTTTTATTTACCATGGTCCTCGGGCAATCCTGGACCTAGCATGTGTTGACGCAACAGTTTAAGGTATTGGTCATGATCTAACAAAATCCTAAATAGCCTGGGTCCAGGCTGCCTGAGGGATTGGCTCTTCCCAGATTCCATCTTGCCACAGTTGAGGTCTGCCAGTCCACAGAGCTGGAGTCTCCTTGTTATCCAAGGCCATTATTCCCTATGGGGGCTCTGGAACATGCTTCCTCCTGGGTCTGAAATAGTCCAAATTTGGTGACCTTCTGGGCGCACTACACAAACATATGTTTCATAGGGAGTTTGGAGGTATGCTTCCAATAGTGATGAAGGGGCAGAACTGAGTTTTTGTATGTGGCTATCAAGGTTGCTGTTGAATTGATCATTTTAATGATGCTGAGATTTAATTGTATTGTTAAATGTTGTGTTAGGGCACGTGGAGCCTTGGAGAGGTGTCTTTTTAGTTATTGAAATAAAAATGAATACATAAATAAAAATGAAGACCAGATTTATTTTTGCATAGGGTGGGAGCAACTGACTTTTACATTAGTATGGTCAACATGCCAGAATACCATATGCTGTTTTTCAGTAGACCCATGTTTGATTAATATAGGTGACTGGCACCTTCCTGATTTTCCCTGGTTTCCTGATTGCAGTATTTATGCTGCTGGCTTCAGTGCTAATCTCCGGTGGTTCTGAACTTGTCATACAGTTGTTATGCAATGAAAATTTGATGCCATGGAGCTCTGGCTGTGTGATATTTTTCATTCCCTTTGAATTTCCTTATGGAGCTACCTTCCATTCATACCAATTCTTGGGGGTACAGTTTTTCCTGTGTTCCGTATACTTCCTTGTCCTTTAAATCTGTTTGTAGTAGTAATAATAATTATTTTTACCATTTATGTACTGCTTTTTCATGTTCCAAGTGCTCTTCAAACATTTACTAATGAATGCTTACTACTCTTGTATTGGTTTCAGAGTAGCAGCCATGTTAGTCTGTATCCGCAAAAAGAACAGGAGTACTTATAGCACGTTAGAGACTAACAAATTTATTAGAGCATAAGCTTTCGTGGGCTACAGCCCACTTCATCGGAAGCATAGAATGGAACATATGGTAAGAAGATATATCTATATCTACATATAATATAGATAGATAGATGCATACTCTTGTACTGAATATGCAAAATTATTATCCTCTGTTTAGAAATGGAGACACTGAGGCAAAGATGGAGTGACTTGCCCAAATCTACACAGATCAGGGCAGAGCCTGGACTTGAGCTCAAAGCTCTTAACTTGCAACTCTGTGCTCTTTTTCTTCGTATCTTGTTGAACATCACTTTCCTGTCCTGCTGTATGGGGAGGTGACCTGTAGTGCATATGTAAGTGGCCATCCAGACTACTGCAAATCAATGGGAAATTAAACACCCTAATTCCCACACATAGCAAACTTTCCCAAGCTGTTGGGAAAGGAATTATCATGGCTATAGAGAAATATTCATTCTCATCTTTTTGTTATATATTGAAGTTGCCAACTGCTTATGTGTACATGCTTATGTCCTTACAGAACTTCTGGGTATACTGTAATTTATAACATCACAGGAATGGCTTTGAGTTGCATATCCCAGATATGGGCTCTTTGTATCCCCCTCCCCCCCGCCCGATACCAAAAACTTTTAGTTTCCTTCGGATCACACTTTCTTTAAAAATTTAAAAAAAAAATCAGGGCCACTTTTCCTTTTTATACACGCAGTGCTGTGATCAGCCCATGTAAAAGCAGTTGCACTGATCTGGGAATGGTTCAGAATGCCTGCCTGCTTGTGCTGCTTTTTACTGTAACTGTGCTTAGTCACTTTTGATGTAGGTAGTTGGCTTTTTGCATACATATCTCTACATTTTGTTAGTAAATGCAAAACTGAAATAACTGCAGAGCCCAGAGTAGCAGCCGTGTTAGTCTGTATTCGCAAAAAGAAAAGGAGTACTTGTGGCACCTTAGAGACTAACAAATTTATTAGAGCATAAGCTTTCGTGAGCTACAGCTCACTTCATCGGATGCAACTTCATCATCCGATGAAGTGAGCTGTAGCTCACGAAAGCTTATGCTCTAATAAATTTGTTAGTCTCTAAGGTGCCACAAGTACTCCTTTTCTTTTTGCAGAGCCCAGGTTACTCCTTTTAAGGTTAGTTGTAATGTGATCTTTCCCAGATGGTAAAGATTCTAGAACAGATTTTGCTATGCACTTCTTGGGAGAGACAACACGGAGGGCAAGGAGTGGGGCAAGGTGTACATTACCTTTTCATCCTCCATATTATGGTCTGCTGTAGGGGGATGGTATGTTCCCTGTGTAACCTGGAGCAGTCCCCAGGCCTACTTTCACGGATGACAGCCTTAACATGGGTGCCTAAAGACCTTTGCTTCAGCCCAATCTCCTGTAGAGAGGTAAGCACTACATACTCCTACTCCTCCTTCTCCTTCTCCTATGCTAGGGGCTGTAAGAGGCTGCTGCATAGGGCTTTTATGACAGCTCCTGCACTGGAGGAATTCTGCCTTGACCATTTGAGGGAACTCTAAGAACCCTATATACTTCTAGAGTTGTGCAGAGGGTTGCTTCTTCCCTTTTTGAATGGATAAGATTTTGAGAAATTGTTTGTGAAATATCCATGTTCTCCCTAAACAGTGCCCCCCTTTGGAGATCTAAAATACAGTTATGGAGGGTCAGTAGAAAAGGAGATCTGTAGCCTTTAGCAGGGCAGCCTACAACATCAAAGTGCGCTGGGACACTGTGCACTTGTAGTAATCGGCTGAAATCAGGCTCTTGTGATATAGTTCTGACAGTAGAATTTAGTCCATAATTTGTAGATGGTAATTCTTCTGTAAATTTTCTTCAATAGTATTACTTTATTTTACAGTTTAACTGCATATTTAGAAATGATGGTTCCGAATGTTGGAGAAGATCTCCACCCCTCCTCCCCCCCCAAGTTCAGAGTTACCAGTTTGCATTGTATCAGTGACTTCATATTCTGGACTTGTAAATAATTTCTAATTAAAATAAGCAAAAATAGTTCAAGTACTAACTCTTTATAAAAGATTTTACTTTGCAGGAATGCATGTACCATAAGTCTGAAACGGTGCTTTCAGATAAGTTTAACATTACATCATTTAATTTGCAGAAATGTAAACATTAGCAAACATGCAAGCTCCAGTATGTTTCAGCAAAATGATATATTCCAGATTTTCTTTGTGTTTTAGTTTTTACAATGAATTAAACTGGACTACGGGAGAGAGGTTTCACAGGAACTGAAGAAGTGAGGCAGCACCATGTGAAATTCTGCAAAGGGATTAAGATTTGGCACTGCACTTCGTTTCTCTGCAGGCTCTTAGGCATAGTCTCTGTAGACGAGAACAGACTGTCATCTTGTATAGCCGAATGCTGTTTGCTTGTTTTGGATGTTTGTTTTTTTTCCAGTTTCCATACTATTGTGTTGGTTTTTTTTACAAGTTAGTATGATATGGATATGGATGCTGTGGCGCACAAGAGAAAAAGGTATGGTTTATGTAGTATTGAATATCAAAAAGTTTTTCTTATTTTTGCAGGAGGACCTTTCTTCTGTAGAAAGCAGAATGCAAGGTTGCAGCATATTATATTCTTTTTCATCTTGAATCATTGCATTTTTCACTTTGACATGCTTCTGTTTTTCAGTCACTGTTTATTAATCTCTGCAGATATAAAAAACTAATAATATTCTCATCTCTGCATTAATTCTTTTTATTTTAAGTTGTGCACACAGAATTGCCTTCAGATTTCCTAGCTTGTTGCTGGTTAATTCATTTTAACGGATCTTGCAGTATTTTAGTATTTTAAAATGATAAAACTCTAAAAAAAATTCTAACTGCTTTTATTATGTGGTTAATAGAATGTTTCATTCTAAATATATAAACATAGTGTAATTGCTCAACTTGCCTTGTCCTGACTCCTTTTTTTTTTTGTTTTGGTAAAGAAAATTCTTGCACTTAGCCACAGTTTATAATGTCAGCATTAAAAAACTTCAACAGATACTTTACTGATATTTAGAATTGTAATGTTAGTTAATTAAGCAATATTATATATACAATTAGAGTTTGGTAATAGATGCATGGTGTTCACTGGAAAATGTATAAAATCCATAAAGTGAATATGTGGATGTGCTTTTGTCTGTATTCTGTAAAAGTACATATAAAAAGTACAGGCACAAATTATGGGCCTGATCCTGCACTCACTATGGTCAGTAGATGAGACTTTAGTAAGTTTAGTAGGAACAGGATTATTTACTTTTCACTGCTGTGTGTTAAACTCGTTGAATAAAACTTGAAAATTGTGTTATGTTCAGTATACTGGGCTAACCACTTAAAGTAATGTATTTCAGGAATTTAAACTATGAACAGTACTTTTGACTTGGCCTGGACAATTTGCTTTGGTTAATTAGGAACCATACTACCTATTGTTTGAAATAATGTGATAAAAATTTTAAAAGTGAAATAGGTGGTGATGACTGTTTCTCATTTTCATTTGTATAGCAGTGGGGACATGGTGCTCTGTATGTTAGAGGCTTCTAGTACCATTTAACTTTAGAGAGGTAGCTTACTAACTGTGTTAACATCATGTAGACTGCAGAGGTGCTGGAACTAGGGGTTTGGAGTGCTACCTCACCCCCCGGCTTAGTGATTTCCATTAAATACAGGATTTACAGTTTGGTTCAGTGTAGGGTGACCAGAAAGAAAGGGTGAAAAATTGGGACGGGGGTGGTGGGCAATTGGCACCTATATAAGACAAAACCCCAAATATTAGGACTGTCCCTATAAAATCAGGACATCTGGTCACCCTAGTTCAGTAACTCTCTCAGCAACCCCACTGTACAAATTACTCCAGCACTCCCGTAGGCTCAGAATGCTATGATAAAACTTGGTGGTCTTGAGAATAGGGCTTAGATATTGACATGTTCCTTAGTGTAACTATGCAGTAAGAAAACCAAAGAGGCAATCAAATAACAAAACAACTTCACACTGGTATTTACATCATAATATCAATATTATTTTGGTAGTGGCCAAAGGCATCAGGATCTGGTGTGGGTTGTACGAATGCACAGGAAGAGACCGTTTCTTCTGGAAAGAGCTAACTGTCTAAAAGCATTAAACCCAAATGACTTATCCGATGGGATATATGAATACAACATGCAATTCAATTATCATAATGATGATTGCCAACCATCTGGTTAATTACAGGGTGGGTGGGAGGGTCTGTGTGTGTGTGTGTGTGTGTGTGTTTACTTGTTTGTTTTTATTAGGGCCAGAGGTGAAGTGAAGAGCAATGACCTGGTGGGGGCATTAATATAAGCAATGGAGAATGAAAGAAGAAGAAAGATATAAAGCGAAGACATGAAAGTGAAGATGGCAGGAGAGGGACTGTGGGCTAAATCCAGAAAGGGGATTTAGGCTTAGCATTGCAATGCCTAATTTCAGACGCCCTGCTCTCTAGTAGAATCCACAGCCACAAATTGGGTGCCCAGGATCCCTATACTATTCATAGGAAGAGATGGGTGCCCAAGAGTGAGATCTACAAAAGCCAGCACTCTGAAAAGAGAGCCCCCCAAGCTAGCCAGTGTGGTCTAAGCCCTGCCCCTCAAAGGGAATTAAGTGCCTAAATCCGGATGCGAGGAAGGTGTTTGCCTCCACAATTCACAGCCATGAACTCTGTCCTTTTTTACACTTATGCCCACCCACCAGTAATGGTGGTGCCCTTCTACCCAACATCCAGTGGTTAGAGCACTAACCCCTGGATGTGGGAGATGCCAGGTTCTCTTTCTGGCCCAATGAATATTTAAGAATTTTATACAAAGTGGAACAGCTTCAGCAGCAGAGATTGAGCCCCACCACAGAATACCCCCATAACTAGGGCACTCACCTGGGAGGTAGAAGGTCTGGGTTCAAATCCCTTCTCCTCTCAGACAGAATGGGGATTTGAACTTAGGTTTTCCCACATCCTAGACAAGTGCTCTAACCACTGGGCTCTTGGGTAAGGGGATGAGTGTGCCTATGGCTTAAATTTTGCATCTTAAATTTTGAAAACCTACTGTACAACTAATTTTCCATCTTTAGTTTATCTTAATTTGTCCCAGGTTATAGGTGTCTTATATTTTAGAAGACACTGTACTTGTCCAGTTTCAGGTGAAGTTTTAAAAATGTGAACCCCTACAGAGACTTGATTTCATAGCAGGTTGTAATATGGTGTTTCATCAAAGCACTGACCTTAGTTTTTTCCATGAAAATTCATGTTCTTAGCCTAGAAGGTTTCTATATGTACATAAAACAGCTTGATGTTTAATGACACTTGTATAATTGACTAAATATAGCATCTTGTGTTCAGTGGGAATTGATTGTTCAGTATTCTATTTATGTAGCCAAGGACTGAAAAAATGTGATTTTCTGTGAAGTCCGTACAGCAGTAAGAAACACTGGAATCTATGGAACCTCTGTACAGTTAAGAGTAGGGTATTGTAGTTTTTGTGAACATTACTGAGGTGAGCCTATAAAAGGGGTTCCACTCTAATTCTGCTCAGGTTCATATACCTCTCTCATCACAGTGTTATCTGAATGGATAAGGTTGTTTTAGCGTTCCTGTTAATTCCCAGGGTGATGCTGCTGGAGTAGAATTAAGGTTGGTTCTGTGATCTTAACACTGTTGTTTTCATACTTCAGAGCATTTAGGGCTTTATAAAATGGAACTTTAACCTTGAATTTCCAGGCAACCATTTTGTGTTTTTATTTAAAAATTTTTTTAAAAAATATGCAATTTTGGCAATGATTTTCTGGCCTTTGGTAGGTGACAATACTTTCAAGTATAGAGGAAACAATTTTTAGCTTGGTATTTACTTAATTTTTTTTGAAAATTTTCATATCATCCATTAGCATTTCTCCTCCCTGTTGTCCTGCATACCTGGTGATCTCCACAGAAGACCATTCCTAAACTGTGTAGGAGGAATGGAGGGGGAACTTCTACTTAGGTGGCATTTGGAAGTTTCATAGGCATGGAGTTCCTAATTCTTTACTTTTTTCCTCAGTCTCGCCACAAAAAACTCAACAGGAGATTTATAAACATGCATCTATCTGAGGAGTGGTTTTAATGGTTGCATGAGCCATGCATATTTTGTGTGCATGTAAACCGCTGTTAATATCTAAATAATTATGAGCCAGCTCTCCCAAAACTAGTCAATAGTATATTCCTCCCTAGAATCAAGCTTTTAAAAATGTACCCTAAAGTTGATATGTGAAAGTTCATATAGATCAGTTTGACTTATGATGATGTCATAATGTTTATAATGAGAAGCTAGTTTTAAACTTAGTTTTGAGGAGGTTAGCATTTGTCTATAAAGTCATTCATATATCACTCAATATGATATCTTTGCCATTTATAAAAATGGTTGCATTGGAACAGAAGTGTCCATGAATTTTGGTAAAGAAGTTGTTTGTATATACAAAGTTTTAGTTGAAACTAACACTAGAGCAAAATAAATCTCATGGATGCCTAAACTGTAGTCCTTGCGTCTGTAACCATCCCCAGAGAATAAGGGAAGTTAATTTAAATTATTTTTGTTCTTCTGGTCCTAAGCCAGATATTTTAAATTCAGAAAATGAAGCCTCAAGTGACATTCAACTCCAGTGGAAAAAGACAAAAGAACATATGCACTTGTCCTTTAATATCGGATTGGCTTTAGTAAAAGTTAAATATCACAATTTAAATACTTTTTTTTTTTTTGCCAGAAAGGCACATCTACTTTAAAAATATCTTTCTAACTGCAATTAAAGGAATTTGAATCTTTGATGATTAACAAACCTAACATTTAGTGATCTTGTATAGATTGGGGCACAGACAATAAAACTAATAAATATTCATTTGTTCTCCTCACTATTCTTGGAATTGCTTGCCATAACTCCAGTTGGAGGTAGAGCATGATGTAACATATGAATTGATCAATTTTCACCAAACCTGACAGTGGTTACCATTCTCTCAGCAGAATTAAACACTGGACCTCCATGTCTTTGTCACTGCCAACCTTTCTGGAATTATAGCTTAATTTTGTATAGAGGGGTATTCATTATTCTCTTCTATTACTACTGATATAGGTTCCTAACCTCTGTTGGCTTTGATTATCTTAATAAAAATATGGCCATCTGAGCATGGTTTGTAGTCCACAGTCCACTCCCCCAAATAGTAGTTGTTTTCTAAACCAAATGTAGGGCAAGTATGGCACGTGTTATTGGCTAAAAAGACCACAAATTCTTCTTCTTTGAGTAGGTGCAAATGAGTATTCCAGGTAGGTAGCAGTACCCATGTCTGTAACCTCTCCCCTGGTTATAGCTCCTCCTCCCAACCCCTTTAGTTCCTTATTGGCTGGAGTCAGAGCTCAGTGTGGTTGTAGTCTCCCAACCTGGCATTCTTCTTTGAGTGATTGCTTATATCATTTCCATTTAGGGGTGTGTATGCCATGTGCACGGCAGCCGGAAGGTTTTTCTCCTAGCAGTACCTGTCAGGTCGGTCCAGGTGCCCCCTGGGGTCGTGCTTTCATGGTGCTGAATATAGGGCCCTGCCAACCCACTGCCATTTCAGTTCCTTTTTACCGCCTGTGACGGTTAGCCGGAATGCTCATAGCTCTTGCTATGAAAGCGCAACTTCTCTAGTAGTTTGACCTTTTGTCCTGTAAATAGTTAGATAGGTTTATAGTACTATCGTTTTAGTATAGTGCTAGGATAAGTTTCAGTTGGCCTCTTTTGCCCCCTTTCCCTGGTACCGGGGCATGCCTGGATCCCTGGGGTTTAAGCGGAACTGACACTGAGCACCTCAGCATCAGTACGCCAGAACCGACAAGGCATGAGTTGGCGCCAAAGAAGGACTCTGCCAGAGACTCTCGGCACCAGCAGGGTTCCCCACATAGGGGTTCCATGCAGGGCAGTGGGCAGCACTGGTCTCAATCCCTGGTGCCCCATGAGAAGAGGAGACCTGAAAGGGGTGGCTCCCTCATGCACAGACCTGTGCAGAAAGAGCCCACCACCATGAGACCCACATTGGGCCATGGGAGTTTGGCTTCACTGACTAGGGTTCTGTCAACTCCTGCCCCAACACAGGAACAGTCGAGTCCGGGCCCCCAGCCCCCCCTCCCCCCACCGGACTCCCTAGTTGTAACAGCGGCTAATGAACAAGAGCACCAAGGCAAAACCCGAAAAACCAGGAGGCCAAAAAGCTCGTCCCCTTTGGGGAAAAAAATCTATTCCATGATTAGGGAGCTCCAGTTCTGAATCTCTGATCACTAGGCTGTCCTCAGTAGGTACAGCTACAACTCCTGTGGAGTTTTTTTCTTATGGAAAAATTTAGGAGGCAGTTGCTGCAAGACTCCAGGGCAGAGTTCTCTTCCTTGATAGAGGAGGGCAAGCTCGTTGTCTGGGTTTCGCTGCAGGCAGCCCTTGATGTTGCGGTCTCAGTCATTCACACTATGGCCTCTGGGGTAGCCATGAGAGAAGGAGCTCCTGGCTACAGGTCTACCGTCTGAGGTCCAACAAACCATCTAGGACCTCCCTTTTGAGGGCTTGACCCTCCTTTTCAGGAAAAAATGGACTTGTGGCTTCACAGTCTCAAGGATACAAGGGCCACCCTCAAGTCCCTTGGCCTGCACACTCCAGCTACTCAATGGAGGCATTTCAAGCTGCAGCCCCCACCTCATTTTTACCACCCTCAAAATGGGCAAGATTTTTCTTAAAGGTAGAATAGAAATAACAGTAAAAACCTCACCCTTTGTCAACCCAGAGCTCTGGTCAGGCAAAACAATCCTCTGGACAGAAGCAGAACTTTTGAAGGTGCGCCCGGGGCGATGCATCAGTCCAAACTATGTATCCATCCCACCTCATCTTTTCGTGCCAACTGTCCAATTTCTACCCTGCATGGGCCTGAATTGCATTGGATTGCTGGGTACTTCGCATGGTAGAAAGGGGATTCTCCCTCCCTCCAAACCCCTTCCCCGTCCCTCTTCAGGGACCCTTCTCACGAGCAACTCCTCATGGAGGAGGTGTACTTACTCCTAATGCTGGGGGCAGTGGAAGAGGTTTCTCATGAGCTGAAGGCCAAGGGGTTCTATTCACAGTATTTCCGAATACCAAAAGCCAAAGGCAGCCTCACTCCCATATAGACCTGCGAGATCTCAACAAGTTCACGAAGCAACTGAAGTTCCGCATGGTCTCTTTGGCCTCCATTATCCCTTCCTTGGATCTGGGGGACTGGAATGCCACCCTCGATTTGAAGGGCACTTACTTTCATATTTTGATAACGCTGTCCCACAGACAGTTCCTCAGGTTCGTGGTGAACCACAATCAATATCAGTTCACTGTCCTCCCATTCGGCCTGTCAGTGGCTCCTCGAGTGTTTTACCAAGTGCATGGCATTTGTGGCTGCATTCCAACACAAGTTCCAGGTGGAGGTGTTTCCATACCTAGACAACTGGCTAATCAAGGGCTGCTTCAGGGCACAAGTGGAGGTGCAAATGAGCCTCATAAGGGCTACTTTCAATGGCCTGGGCCTTCTACTGAATGTACAGAACTCAACCCTATACCCCATTCAGTGGATAGAGTTTATAGGGGCGGTATTGGACTCTACACAGGTGAGGGCGTACCTCCCAGAGTCGCATTTCCAGTCCTGTGCAACATTATACAAGGTCGCAGGCTGTTCCCTACTGCCACAGCAAAGAATTCTGGGACACATGGCTGCTTGTACCTATGTAGTACAGCATGCTAGACTGAGACTCACACCTCTTCAGGTGTGGCTGGCTTTGGTGTATTGGCTGATTCGGGACAGTCTAGATAAGATCGTCATTCTTCCTTGTTCAGTCCTCGACTCATCCCTATGGTAGTTGACCCACAGGCAGTGGTGCTGGTGTTCCTTTCGCCAGACCATAGCCATCCCTCTCACTGGTGATGGACACATCAGCATTGGGGTGGAGTGTGCACCTGGGAGATCTCAGGACTCAGAGCCTCTGGTCCCAGGCAGAACTCTCACTTCACATTAACGTCAGAAAGCTGAGAGCGGATCATCTGGCATGCCAGACATTCCAAGTTAATCTGGAAGGGAAATACGTATTTCTTGTAGACATCCTTCTTGTAGTGTGGGGCCCAAAACTGGGCACAGTACTCCAGATGAGGCCTCACCAATGCCAAATAGAAGGGAATAATAACGTCCCTTGATCTGCTGGCAGTGCTTCTACTTATACAGCCCAAAATGCTGTTAGCCTTCTTGGCAACAAGAGCACACTTCCTGAATCCTTCCTGTGGCTCCATCATGGATGCGTTCCTCCTTCTCTGGAAGAGACACCTCTTGTATGCGTTTCTTCCCATACTCTCGTTCACAAGATGCTCCCCATGGTTCAAAGGTATGAGGCCTCAATGACCTTGATAGATGCAGCCAGGCCCCATCATCACTGGTATACATTCCTCCTGCAAATGTCCGTGGAAACCCTGATCATCTTACCACTGCTTCCAGACCTGATAACCCAAGATTACGGCTGCCTCCAGCACCCGAACCTCAAATCGCTTCACCTCACGGCACGGAAGCTCCATGGCTAAACCCGATGGAGCTCACTTGTTTGGGTCCAGTCAGGGAAGTCCTCCTTGGCAGTAGAAAACCCTCCGTTAGGACTACCTATCTGGCCAAATGGAAGAGAGTCACAATTTGGTCTTTGCAATATCTTCCATCTCCAACGCTCATGGCCATTCTTGTCATATTGGACTACCATCTCCACCTAAAACAGCAAGGCCTTTCCATGTCATCAATAAAGGTTCACTTGGCCACCATTTCTGCCTTCCATCCAGGCGTGGAGGGCCAGTCAGTCTTTGCCACCCACATGGTCAGTCGTTTCCTAAAAGGCCTTGATAGACTGTACCCTCACATTTGACAGCCAGTCTCAGCCCGGGACCTTAATCTGGTCCTTTCCAGACTAATGGGACCATCTTTCAAACTGCTGGCTACATGTTCTCTCCTGTACCTCTCATATAAGGTGATATTTCTGGTGGCAATAACATCGGCCAGGAGGGTGCCTGAGCTCAAGGCCCTAACCTCCAAGCCTCCTTATACAGTGTTCTATAAGGACAAAGTTCAGACTGCATCTGGCTTTTCTCCCTAAGGTTGTCTCCCAGTTTCATGTTAACTATGATATTTTTCTCCCAGTTTTCTAACCTAAGCTATACTCAAGCAGCAGGGAATAAAAACTTCACTCATTGGACATTCGCTAGGCATTAGCGTTCTATATTGAGCGAACAAAACTGTTCCAGAAATCCATTCAGCTGTTTATCATGGTAGCAGACCGAATGAAAGGGCTTTGTCTCCTCCCAAAGGATTTCGTCATGGCTCACATCCTGTATCAGGGCTTGCTATGATCTTGTGAAGGTATTGGCCCTTCCACTGACCGTGTTGTCTGTGAGGGCACAAGCAGCATTCCTGGCCCATGTTCCAATGCAAGAGATCTGCAGAGCTGCGACTTGGTTGTCTATACATACTTGTACCTCACATTATGCTATTGCGCATCAGGTTAGAGACGATGCAGCCTTTGATAGAGCAGTGCTTCAGTCTGTGAACCTTTGAGCTCTGACGCCACCTCCAAAATTTAGGCTTGGTAATTACCTAATTGGAATTGACATGAGCAATTGCTCAAAGAAGAAAAAATGGTTACCTACATTTTGTAACTGTTCTTCGAGATGTGTTGTTCATGTCCATTCTAATACCCACCTGCCTACTCCCCTGTCGGAGCAATCCGGCAAGAAGGAACTGAAGTGGCGGCGGGTCAGAAGGGCCATATATTCAGCACCATGAAGGCACAATCCCGGGGGTGCCCAGACCAACCTGAAGGGTACTGCTAGGGGAAAAACCTTTCGGCTGCTGTGCATGTGGTGCACACATACCTAATTGGAATGGACATGAGCAACACATTTCGAAGAACAAGGGTTATGAAAGTTGGGTAATTGTTTTTTTCATCCTTTCTTAGCCTAGTTAGTTTTTTTTTTAAAAAAAAGTTATAGAATATAGTGTTATCAGTAATTCTCTCCAGTCATAACCTCACCAACGTTCAAGCATTGCCCTTCGTGTCCAGTGGCAATTCCCAAAAGTGACCCCCCCCCCCACGTGCTGTGCTTCCTCTGTCTTGGCAAAGCCCATCTTGAATAGCATTGTTCAATCTGTAGATTACTCAGAAAGAGGACGAGGTGGCGTGGGACCTTTGCTTCAAGCAGCATTTGCTTGAACAGGCCATGCAGCCAGACCCGGTGCTGAGGCCTTCCTTAGGCTCAGAAAGTGCTGCCACTTCTTGTACTAGGACAAGTGCAGAAGCTTTTGTCTGTCATCGGCACCAAAGAAGAGGTCTCGGAAGACCAATTGTGAGTGTTCCAGGTCATGGCGTGACTCTTCTGCCTCCTGTAAGAGGAGTGCGGATTGGCATGGGACTGGCTCCAGTGTGTGGGATGGCATGGGTACCTCTGACTCTTTCTCAGAACCAAGTAGGGAGGTCAGAAACCCTGTACTGTCACCTCTGGATCTGGCCTCTAGGTGTCTGTTGAGTTCAGTACTGACGGGTGATGCTGGTACTGACTATATCTGTGACGTCAGCATGCCAAGCTGCAGCAGGCCTATTCTGCCTTTCAGTCCTGTCCTTGCTACTGGTTCAAGACTTTTCAAGACTGGCACCTTCAATAGCCCCCCCAAATGGAATGTGCTGCTGAATCCTCTGGCCCCTGGGCACTCCACTCAGTACAGGGAACCTCAATACCGCGACCCTCTTCGGCACTGATGCAGTTAACACGACAGATGCTTCCATGGTGGCTGTCACCACCCTCGAAGTCGATACAGTCACGCGCTCTGATACAGTTGTTTGAGCTAGGACTGACCTTGCCTATTATATTTGTTACTGGCAATATTGGCTTCATAGGGAGTGCCGATACTATCCTTATTCTGGGCAACACATGGATGGGATTGCCTTTTGGCTTCCTCCAAAGTTGCTCTGCCTATGTCACTGTGGCCCAGGGCTCTTGTTCTTCAGAGTCAGGATCATCATCCTCCCACTCCACATCACCTGAGGAGGTCCAGTGGACCGGTAAGTCTACAAGGGTTGGCATGTACCCTGGGGCTGGGATGTACTGGCCACCAATGCCTTACCCATACAAGTGGGCCCCTTGGACTCAGTGGGAAGCTCCTGACTCTCAAAGCCCTCCTTCTTCATCCCAATCAAAGGTGAGATCAGCTATCCAACTGATATTCGTTGCTATGGATCAGCTGCAAGCCCAGGCATCCAAGGTTCCCCTTCCTGCAGAGCCTCCAGAGTTTCCTCATCTGGATACATTATCCCAGGAGTAAGACCCAGCTGTGGCTCAACTAAAGGCCTCGTCCCTGGATGATGTGGTGCTGCCTGGTTTGTTCTCCCCTTCCATCCCAGAAGATTTTAAGGCATACCAGGACCTTTTACATTGGGTGGCCACATCCATGGGTATTCAGGCATTGTTTCTCCAGGAGAATACCCATAATACATAAACTAGTGGACATTCTCCAGCACTCTGTCTCTAGGAGAGTGTATCTCCTAATTAATGATGCACTTCTTGAACCAACAAGAGCTATTTGTGGTACACCGGACACCGTACCGCGAGTGGCTAAGTGCCTGGAGAAGCGCTGTTTTGTGCCTGTGCAGGATATGAGGTGATGTTGACTTTAGTAAGGCTTTGGATACGGTCTCACATGATCTTCTCATACACAAACTAGGGAAATACAACCTAGAGGGAGCTATTATAAGGTGGGTGCATAACTTGTTGGAAAACCATTCCCAGAGAGTAATTGGTGGTTCACAGTCATGCTGGAAGGGCACATCAAGTGGGGTTCCACAAGGATCGGTTCTGGGTCTGGTTCTGTTCAATATCTTCATCAGTGATTTAGATAATGGCATAGAAAGAACACTTATAAAGTTTTGTGGATGATACCAAGCTGGCACGGGTTGCAAGTACTTTGTCCAGATCGTTTTGAATTTTAATTCTATCCTCCAAACTGGAGAAATGGTCTGAAGTTAAATAGGATGAAATTAAATAAGGACAAAGGGAAAGTACTCCACTTAGGAAGAAACAATCAGTTGCAGGCATACAACATGGGAAATGACTGCCTAGGAAAGAATACTGCGGAAAGGGACCTGGGAGTCATAGTGGACCACTATGACTATGACACACTCCAGCATGGCTGAGACAATGCTTGTTCTTTGACCTCCTTGCTATGCCAGTTCAGCCTCCCATGGTGCTTTCTCTGCATCCCAACCTCCTCTCACAGGACCACAGCCACACCTTGCATTGGGTAACCAGCTCCCTGCACCTTACGGTGTGGCTGCTGCATGGCTGAACAAAGAGGAGGATGTTGCTTGGAGGCTGTCCAACAGGTCCTACTTAACAGTAGGAAGTCTTTCGCTAGGATGGCATACTTAGCGAAGTGGATGGGTCCCGGGGTGTGGTCCTTGGCCCCGGGACCCATCCAGTGGTGCTTCCATCCAGGACATCTTAGAGTATCTACCACACCTGCAGACATTGGTCTTCGCACTCAGTACTCTGAGAGTGCACTTGGCAGCAATGTCAGAGTTTCATCCCCCTCATCAAGGGAAATAATTTTTTTCCAGTGCCATGGTGATGAGATTTCTGAAAGGCTTTCTCCACTCACATCCTCTGGTTTGAGAGTTTGGCACCTTGTGAGACCTAAACATGGTTTTAGCGGCTTTAATGGGGTCTCCATTTTAGTCTCTGGGGTGCTATCCACTGACCATCTTGACTCAGGAAAAACTGCGTTCTTGATAACCATTATCTCTGCCAGGAAGGTGGGTGAGCTGTGGGGCCTCCTTACGCCCAGTTCTCCAAGGACAAGGTAACACTTCAGCCAATCCCAAAGTTCTTATCTAAGGTCTCTTCTTCATTTAAACCAGTTTCATTGTTTTTCCCTAAGCCTCATTCCTCCTCCTGGGAGCAGCACCTCCATACGTTAAACGTTCGGCAGTGTCTAGCATTTTATCTAAACAGGACTTAACCATTTCATCCTTTTGCCTTGATGTTCGTATCATATGCGGACCACATGAAAGGACAAGCGGTCTCTGCACAGATCATCTCTAGATGGATGACATGGATAACATCTTTTATCAGGACTGCATATGAGATGGTGTTGGCTATGCCTCTTTGGGCTTATTCAACAAGATCACAGGCAACTTCCAGTAGTGTTCCTCAATGACATTTCCATATTAAACATTTGCATGTGGTTGCCAGATATATAGGTTTAGAGACCATTATGCTATCACAGCATCTTCAAGAGCAGATGGTGATGTCAGAAGAGCAGTCCTGCGATCCTTATTCTGATAGACTCCATGTCCTGCCTCCTACAAGGGATACTGCTTGTGAGTCACCTACCTGCAGTTCACATCTGCATCTACTCAAAGAAGAAACCGTTACTTATTATAACTGTAGTTCTTTGAGATGTGATACATATGTGTATTCCACACCCTACCCTCCGTCGTCTCTACATTGGAGTCTTCCCCAGGACGTTCGATGTGAAGGAACAGAGTGGGGTTGTCGCGGTGTTGCCTCGTATAGCTACAGACATAAGGCACGGGTGTCGCCCCTTTACAGGTACTGCCAGACAAAAGTCTCCAGCTCCAGTGCACGCATACACCTACCTGGAATACATGTCTGCATCACATCTTGAAGACGCACAGTTACAGTAAGTAACAGCTCCTTTCTTTTGGAGACTAGTGTTTTCATTACCTGCTCCCGGCTGCTATCTTTCCAACTGGAACGCTCCAATACTTATATTCCTTTTGGGAGTAGATCACAATCTGACACAAATGTTATTGATGTTACAGTATAGAAAAACACTTGGCACTTATATTGATGTTTATATCCCAAGTACTGTACAAACAAACTATTTTCACAGCATGCTCTCCAAAATGAGATGGGGACTATTACTTGTATTTTTGCAGAAATTAATTCAATATTTGCCAGTAATTATTTAATCATATACTTAAAGTAAGCATGATCTTAAGTGGTTGGCCAGAGTGCTCAACGCCTTGCTAAATCCATCTCTAAATAAAAAGGGCCCAAATAAGATGAAGACATTTAGGCCCACTTTTCAACTACTTTGAAGGCTGAATATTACAATTGTAAAGATGCTTATGCCAGATATTTATGCTTAAAAAAAGGGAAAAAACTGTAATCCACTGAGGACTGAGTAAAAATAAATAAATAAATGTGGTACTTTGTGCAGGTTTCAGTATACATAAAATTATTCCTACAGTTTTGTTAGTATTTGAAAACTGTATTTAATGCTGAACTTGTTTCTTTTCTTAGTTTTGAAAAGTCGAATGTAAAAAAAAAACACACCCCAAACTCTTAAATGGCATCACAAGCTCATTTGTCACTATAACATGTAGTTTTAAAGATACTAAATGTAAAACTGGAACTGAAATACCGTGACACAGTTCCTTTAAACATTGAGATCTGGCAACAGTAAACCATTTTAACTTTAAACATGAATTTCCATTCTGATAAATTCAAAGGAAAAATGGGATTTTTTTTTTTGGAGGGGTAAGATTTTTTTTTTAAATTTTTTCTGGTTATTAATAATCCAAAGTGATAAGTGGAAAACTCATGATAATTTTGTTAAAATACACCAGCACTAAAGCTTTATCTGAGGCTGTTGATATTGTAATGTTAGTTTGGGCAAAGGATGGTACTTTTTCTATTTCTAATTAATTAAAAAAAACCCTTAGAATGGAAAATGTCTCTTTATAGAACACATTTATTTTGTTTCATGAAATCATGTTCTGTAGTCTGACCTAAAAAACTATTAAACAATTCAGTCATGAAAACTCTGAGAATTTCCTGGCCCCTAAGTACTATCCGAAATGATCTTCTAATTATTCATGTGAACACTGTGAACCCAACAGCTGAAGTCCAAACAAACAAATAGGAACAGATTCAGTGTCTCAAAGTATTTTGAGAATAGTATCTCAAAAAGTAGAACACAGTACTCTAATTTTTTAGTAGTTTACTTTTAACAAAGGGAAAGCAGCATTTTTCTTCTGCATAGTAAAGTGTCAAAGCTGTATTAAGTCATTGTTCAGTTGCAAACTTTTGAAAAAACAGCCATAATGTTTTGTTCAGAGTTATGAACTTTTCAGCGTTACGCACAACCTCCATTCCTGAGGTATTCATAACTTAGAGATTCTACTGTACTTATAAGAGACTATAAGTTGTTTGAAGCAAAGGCTGTTTTTTCTCTGCATGTGTGTGTACAGTGTTTAGCATATTGTAGGGTTGCCAGCCGTCTAATCGCACAAATCTGAGCAATCTTCCTTGAGGCCACACCCCACCCTTGAGCTGGGGCTGGGGGGACCGAGGGGTTCTGAGTGTGGGAGGGGGCTCCGGGCTGAGCCTGGGGCAGGTGATTGGAGTGCAGGAGCGGGCTCTGGGAGGGAGTTTGGGTGTGAGAGGGGGCTTGGGGCTGGCTCCTGATGAGCAGATCCAAAGAGAGTTCATTCAGTGACCCTATTCCTACTTTGCTATCTTTCTTGGGAATCTGTGTCAACATAGAAAAGTCCACTCTGACTCCCACAAAGACCATAGACTTTTTTAAGAGCCTACCTCCTGATGGAAAGATTCCAAGTAATGAGCAACTTGATAAGACAAATCAATCACAGTCAAGGTCTATGTTCCCTCTAAGGTGTGTGGCTGTGCAGGAGGCTAACAAGAGTCACACGCTTAATTAGCAGAGCTAATTAGCACACTGCACTCAGGGGTGTGGCCATAGGTGGACCTGGAAGATGGAAGTGGGGTGAGATGGGGGTGGTGATGGGGGAGCTGCAGCAACTCCCCCAGCCCCGGAGCAGCTGTGATGGGGCTGGGGGAGCTGCAGCAACTCCCCCAGCCCCGGAGCAGCTGTCATGGGGCCAGATGACTCTTTCCTCCCCTCCCCCCACTCCAGCCCTGGGGCTGCTGTGGTGGGGCTAGAGGCATCTCCCCCCCCATCTCCAGCCCTGGGGCTGCTGCGGTGGGGCTAGAGGCGTCTCCCCAGCCCTCTCTCCCAGCCGCAGCCCCAGGGCAGCCTGCACCCTAAATCCCTCATTCCCGACCCCACCCCAGAGCCCACACCCACAGCTGGAACTCTCATCCCCCGCTCCCCACCCCTCTGCCCTAGCCCTCAGCCCCTTCCCACACTCTGAACCCCTCAGCCCCACCCCCCGTCACACATCACCTCCATATTGGTGCACATAACAAAATTCATGCCGCACATGAATGTGAAAAATTAGAGGGAACATTGGTCAAGATATGCCTTTCTTTACTAGGCCATATAGCGTCTGTTTGCCAGTCTCCACATATGTTGCTTAAAGGCTTGGCTTCAATCTGTTTACTCACCAGAGACAACATGAATACCAGGATCACAATCCCTGCCAAGGTCATGACATCCCTTGTTTGGTGGATGAAAATAGAACAAGTCTGTGAGGGAGTTTCTTTCCTTACGCTCACACCTGACTTGAGCATGTTTATTACCATGCTTCCTATCTTTCCTATGCATTGGTATAGTTCGTTCTAGTTCACTTAATTGTCTCTCTAAAAGACTGCCAACTCTCCTGAGCTCTTTTTTTCCCTTAGAGTTGCTTTCCATATTTCCGACTCTGCTTCTACTCTCTATTATTATAGGCACCACAATGAAAACCTCTGCTCAGTAAGCAGTGACAGGCAAAAGGTGGTGTGTGCCTAAAGAAGAGGATTGGAAATAATGCTGAAAATGATATAGTCTAAATAGATGACACATGTCATTTGGAGTACTATGTTCAGTTATGGTGTCTCCATATTGAAAATTCAGGAATAGAAGTTTTGCAGAATCTGGCAATAAAATGGTAAGAGAAGGAGATTGAAAAGACTGAAACTGGTTCGTTTAGACAGAAAGAGACATGATTGAGTTGTATACAAAATAGATTTCACAGAAAAAATAAATCAGGAGCTCTTATTTTATCCTTTTCATAATGCAAGAACAAGGGGCATACAATTAAATTGAAAGGCAATACATCTAAAGTTGGTTAAAAGAATTTTTGTATACAGTTCATAATCACACTATGGAACAAGATACCACTGAATCCTGCTAAGCTCTTGGACTCAGAAAAGGATTAGACATTTATATGGATAATGAAAACATCAAGTTACATAAGAAAGCATAAAAATATTAGGGATGTAAATACTTATGCTTTAGGAGATAAGCCAACCAGCATTGGCACAATCTTGCATGATACTGAGCACTCTGACCTCAATTCAGCAAAGCACGTAAACTAGTCCGAGTACTCACATGCTTAAAGTTAAGTTCATGCTTAAGTGGTTTGTTGGATTGGGGCCAGTGTGTTCAGTATCTTGCAAGATCACACCCTAATTGCTTAGTCAGGAAAAAAAAAATTCCAAACTGCACTTTTCACACACCCTTTGTCTTTTTCATCTTTGGATTTTTTTCTATCTTATTTCCTAATTCCCATCCCTATAACAATTTCAATGTGACTTCTCAGTAGCAAAAAGGATGAGCAAAGTGTTCTGTTTATTTAGCTGCTCTAAATGAGAGTAGTAAAGAGTGCCCTGAAAAGATCAGGTATGCAGTCAACTTTTGAAGATTAATAGATATTTGTATTATCCAATTTCTTATCAGTTGAAATATGGAGTTATTTCCATATATAACAGAACGTTATAGAACGTTGTGAATCTTGGATGCATTTGAGTCAAATTTGCCAACAGCGTTTATACATTTGTGTGTTGACCCTGCAAGTTTTACAATGTATGCTGGGAACAAAATCAACCTAACAGTTTGGGTATGTCTACACTGCCCACGTTACAATGCGGCTGCAGCCGTGCTGTGAGCTGGGCAGTGTAGTCGCGCTTTATCGCCGGGGGAGAGCTCTCCCAGTGATGATAAATAACCACTCTGAACGAGACGTGCTCCTGGCAATAAAGCAGTCTATACTTGCGCTTTTCAGTGCTAAAACTTTTGTCACTCGGGGGGAGGGGGGTATTTTTTCACACCCCTGAACAACTAAAGTTTTAGTGCTGAAAGTGGCAGTGTAGAGACTGACTGACTTATGGCCTGATTTTCCAGCGGTGGCTGAGTACCGGTGGTTCCCATTTGAAGCCCTATTGTTTAGCCACCTCTAAAATAAGGTCATTAGCATCTGAGGCCTTAATCACCCTGACTCTGTTTATAAACAAACTCCCTGCCCCAAAGGCAGAAGTTGTTAGCAGCACAGAACTCGTCACATTCCACACTCAAGCTCTGGCTCCTGGGTGCTGAGCACTATTTTTTTTTCCTGTGGGTGCTTGAGCCCTGGAGTACCCATGAAGTCAGCGCCTATTCACATAACCCAGTTTTGGCCCCAGACTACCTTGCGATGGAGAATATCAATCGAATACTTCTCTGTTGCAGGTGCTTGTGGATCACCATGGCCATTTCACTGACATAAATGTGGGGTGATCCAGGAAGGAGCAAGATGCATGCATCTCCAGGAACACTGTCCTATACAAAAAGTTGCAAGCAGGGACTTCCTGTCCAGACCAGAAGATTTCAGTGGGGGATGTTGAAAGGCCCATAGGGGTATGCTGGGTCTCCCAGGAACACTTTTTCCCATGGCTTATGAAGCCTTACACAGGAACTCTGGACAGCAGCAAGGAGCACTTCAACAATAAGCTGAGCGGGTGCAGAATGACTGTAGAATGTCCCTTTGGCAGATTAAAAGCATGCTGGTGCTGTGGTATGGCAGGTTAGATCTAAATGAGGAAAATATTCCCATAGTCATAGAATGCTGTGTGGTCCATAATATTTGTGAAACTCAGGGTGAAAAGTTTCCCCCTGAGGTGGAATGCGGAGGCGGATCGCCCGGCAGCTGATTTTGAGCAGCCAGATACCAGGGCTAGTAGGGGGTACAATGGGGGGGGGGGGCTTTTTGAATCAGGGAAGTTTTGAGGCACCATTTTGACAATGAGATCCATTAATGTGTCATTCTACAAAGCGCTTTGCTGTGCTTTAACTCGCTGCCTTGCATTTAACATTTCATTCCTGACCATTATTTGTACTCAGAAAATGATCAAATTGCCACTGTTTGTTAATTCCAGCAGAAATCACAGTGTGTAGGAGACAAACAAAGATAATCTTTCAGAGAGTATATTTTTATAAATTATCAATTAACAACATACACAAAAGGCTTGGTGGGAAGGGAATAACAATGAAGGGCAGTGTAGGCTCTTATAGCTATGTGTCACTCCACCTATCATTGTGGAAGCTGTCCAAGAGGTGGAGTGAGACAGGCCGGGAAGTTGCAAGGAAGGGGGGCTGGGAGTAAGGGAGGCTGAGCACGCATGAATTCTGCTTGCAGTGGGATTAGGGACTTTAACATCTCCATTTGCTTCCCTATAACTTTTATCATATGCTCGTGGCCTGTTAATATTTGCTTCTGGCTCCATACGTGCCGACTTTGTGGGTGCTCCGGGGCTGGAGCACCCACGGGGAAAAATTAGTGGGTGCTCTGCAAGCTCCCCCCTGCCCCACCTCAATTCCTCCCCCCCCCCCCGAGTGCACTACGACCCTGCTCCTCTGCCTACCTCCCAGCGCTTCCCACCGCCAAACAACTCTTTGGTGGTGCTTAGGACTTTCCAGGAGGGGGGAGGGGAGGGGATGTGGTGTGCTCAGGGGAGGAGGTGGAGAAGAGGCAGGGCAGGGGCAGGACTTCGGGGAAGCGGGTGGAATGAGGGTGGGGTCAAGCACCCACCGGGAACAGTGGAAGTCGGTGCCTATACTTGGCTCTCCTTTCTGTCCTGCCTGTTTATTTTATAATTTTCTTTTAAAGTCTATCTCCACACCCTGTGTTCTTGGAGCACCTCTAGAAACATGATCTCCTTGCTGCTACTTGGTCGCTTCCTTATCTGGTGGAGATGCTCCGCTGGTGTGTAGGGGGTTTCACTGAAGGCCACATCTGCAGAAACACAAGAAACAATAAACAGAAGTATGATTGTTCGTGCATGCACAGCAAAGGGTCTCCGTTTCTTTTAACGGGATCACTGCAGGCAACTAGGGACAATATTGTAAATTTTGCCACCATTTTCCACAGATGGGGGTCATTGAAACTGATATCTTACTCCTTTAGGGTAAGCAAGGAGGCAAGGGTGCATCTGCTGCATGCATGTGGCTTGACACCGGGTGGCTTGTGGCTTGACACCTATGCTGCTCACCTGTGTGCCACTTTGGTCTCTGCACAAGTAATTGCCGATTGGTGCAGGAAAGTTTCATACAGTGGAGATGGATCAAAGAAGCTCTGCCAAGGAACCTTCGGCAGAGGATTGGAAAGTACTTCCAGGAAAGTTTCCTAGAAATCTCTCTGGAGGATTCCTGTGAAATCTCGGTGTGAGTTAAGTCACTGTTTGGATGAACTGCTTAGCTGCACAAGGGAATGTGAAGCACATGCAAACACAGCTAGTCTTGTACATTTCTATCCTTTCGCCCACTTCTAGAATATACAAAGCCAAAGGGCAGCTCTACCTCATGTAACCGAAACAGCAACAACTCAAAGATCACTTACCAGAGCCCTCCTCTCCTGCATTGCTGACCACAGCAATCAGGATGGGCATTGTGGGACACCTCCTGGAGACCATTTACAGTGACATAACGAAGTGCAGTGTCTACACTGACACTTTGTCGAAACAACTTTAACACAAAAAGCTCTACACCTCTCATTGAGGTGGTTTTATTTTGTCAGCAAAGCAAGAGAGTTTTGTCGGTGGAAGGAGCATTATAGTGACTGCACCTCCACTGTTCTGTTGATGAAACTCTGTAGTGCAGAGAAGGCCTCAGTCACATAGTATATGAGGTGTTATGGAGCCAGTGGAATTGATCTAAAGTTGTTTGTGAAGCAGTTTTTATTCTAAGCCTATTTTTGATTTTAGATCTAACCTTCTGAAAAAAAGGCACCCCTTATTTCCTGTCATTTTTCATGCTTACTCTCAGTCAAACAGAGACATTTTGGGGAACATTAGATGTTAGAGACCTGCCTTTCTGGAATTAAAGGGACCTGGTGGGTGAGAATATGGGGCAAAGTTTGTGGAATCTTAGAAATTTCCTCATTTCCAATTTTAAAATCAGTTTTTTGTAATGATTTTTATCTATAAATTTCTATATTGTCCTAAAAACTTAGCAGCATTCTTTTAATTTTTGGTATGAAATGGCAACATTTCTGTAATTTTCTACTGTCTTTGGTCAGCAGTTCCTACAAGTTTGATTTATGTAGGGGAAAAAAACAAGGAAAAGGAATTAGGACATAACTTTACAAAGAATATTGTTAATACAACTATGCAGCTCTACTGCCGCCAGCTGTGCTCTGATAAAGAACTCTGGGAAGATAAAGGGTCCTTCAGAAAAAGATGTAGATTTCTAAGCAAATGGTACTCTTTGTTCCAAGTAATTACTGAACGTGTTCTCCAAGAGGCGACGTTGAGCTGCTGTTTTTTTGGACAAGACATATAACTGAGATCTTGATTACCTCCAGTCATCAGGGTCTCATGGCACTTCTTTGAAAGTGTAAAGATTATAGCCATGTTGGCTTGGTCAGCTTCTCATCTCAATAATTACTTTTTGTCTAAATTCCCCCTGAAATTTGTTTGTTGTAGCCTTCACTTCCTGCCCCAAATTGCTACCGGGATATAGTGTTAGACACATCATGTTCTATCCCAGAGGTGACTGAGTTTAGTGGTGAGAGAAGCAATTCTTGGCTCTAAGAGCTTGTAAATTGCTTCAAGATGAAATGTAAGATGCTATTGTTATGAACTAGAGCTCATCAAAAAAATTCTGATTGAATGTTTTTTTATTTGGAAAATGCTGTTTTGTCGAAAACAAACTTCCAATGGGAATATGTTAATTTTCATGAAATTTTGTTTTTGGGAGGGGGAAAAAACAAAGCCTTTAGATAAAGTCAAATCATTCTGTCTCAACATTTTTGGAATTGAATGTTTTGATTTTTCATTTTGAAATTACTTTTTGTTTTGAAAAGTCTTTTATTTTCTATTATAATTTTTAAAGGTCAGAACACAACATTTAGATTTTTATCAAAACAAATTTAATTTGGAAATTTTGTTGGAGATTTTGAAATTCTTTGTTTTAATTCCTACTTGGAATAAGACAAACTGCAAAATGATGGAATTTCCCGCAAAATGGAAATTCATGGTGCTCATGCAGCTCTGTTATTAACTCTTAACAGAATTGTGTTTTGTGAAGTTTTTGTGTTCTCAAAAATTGTTTTAAATGATTTTTCAAGACATTTTCTAGGGAAAACTACAATCAAAGGATCCTGGTTATCTCCCATTCTTGCTTGGTTTAAAAAAAAGTTGATAACAAATCAAGTCTATATATGATAGGAATGCCACACTAGTGCTGTGCATAGTATTTTACTATACACAGATTGCCTGTTATAATCATAGCAAGATAATACTGTTACCACTCAACCAACAAGTCTAACTTAAAATGTACATAATAGACTGAACTTATCAATACTATGTTGCACTTTGGGATATATGTCAAATCTACATTTCTGCAAAATTTCAGAGGAATAAACCTTCATGTTTTGGCCACAGCAGTAAGCAAGAACCATATAGTAGTAAGACACATTTATGTATGCTTTCAGTTTTACCTTTCATTTGGGTATGCTGTATCTTTATGATGATGATAAAGTTATAGAGAAAGTGTCCTATATTAGGATACAGAATTAATATTTGACCTATTCTTGTTTCAAAATGTTCTGGACTTCACACAATAAACAGCTGTTAGATATTTGGCAAAATAATTGCATTCACTAAGGTCTTAAACTAAATACCTGAGATAAAAAGAAAATATGAAAAGAGAAACAGCTAAACCATTTTAATGAACATAGGGAATCACAGGGAAGTTTTTAAAAAGCAAAACAGATATTCTTGAGAGCTTCTGTATCCAATATGTGGAATACAGCAATACTCAGGAAGTTGTGCTCTGTTTTGGAGGAACCATCAGTCATATCCCATAGTGCCGAGAAGTGCAACAGTATTTAAGTTGCTGCTTCTCTTATTCTGTAAACCTACAATAACGTATCTGGAACAAGGACAGAATCATCCTTATTTTATAACTGACTAAATAGAAAAACAAAATTGAGAGAAATATGCAGTATTTTCAAATGAATTAAATTAATTTGTAATTATAGTAATGTCTGCTGTTGCTGTAAATAAGTTTTATTGCCGAAAGGTTATCAAAATTCTGCCTTGCAAATGCCATTTTAAGTTTTTAGAAGCAAGGCTGAGTGTTGGGATTTTTTTTAGTAGCGACGAAATGATTGATTAGATATTTTATTAAGTCACCCTGTTTCCACTTATTTCCCAAATACGGATTTGTGAGATTATATAGATGGAATTCTTGGCTGAATTTAATCACATTTACTAATATTAATTTTCATTTTTGTGTCTGAGACCAGTTGTCCTTCTGGCGTTTTTTGTATAATTTTGTATTAGAAGTTTTTTTATATTCTCTTTATTAACCACCAAGGATTCCACTCAGAGTTTAAAAAAACAAGACAAAACAAGAAATTCTTTAAAGCAGTAATACATGTTCAAGTTCATGGACACTAAGAGTACAGTAGCATGGAGAAAACAGATGCCAATTTCAATCCTTTTCCTTTTAAGTATGTCATGTAAAAAACCCAAAGGATTGAGATAGAATGCTTTTTTTTCCTTTTTTTTAAATTAATCCAGAGAAGTATTAATTATAGTGCACAAATTTTATCCATCCATTTATATGCTCATCACAGTGTTAGAGATAAGAATATCCTGCTCAGTACTCATTGCTGAAATCAAATCTGTGCTGAGTTCTGCACTGATGATGCAAGTAATCTGGAATAAATTCAGTGTTTCATAGTCTAGCAGCACCCTTTGGCCTATATCCTGCTCTCAATATACATGGGGATTGTTATCTAGTGGTATGTGAGATAGCTCAGTCTCAGCCAATAAAAAGCTTTGAAGACCCTGAATTTGATATTGAGATCCTGTGGAAAGCCCAGATAGTTTCTAGAGCACTGGGGTAATGTGTTCTTGTCAAACATGGTTGTTTAGTGCATAGACTGCCATATTCTATAACTGCTGGAGCCTCTTCTAGCCCATCATATTAATTTCCAATTACAGTAATCAAGCCAAAATAGAGATCAGGAATGGTGTTGGTTGGCTAAGTTCACATCTGTCAGAATGGACCATAGTTTGATAGCTGGATAGAAGAATGTGGTTTTGGTTTCTCTTATTTGCATGTCCAGTAATAGTGAAGGGCATCTAGACCAGGGGTGAGCAAATTTTTTGGCCCAAGGGCCACATTTGGGTATGGAAATTGTATGGTGGGCCACGAATGCTCATGAAATTGGGGGCTGGGGAGTGGGAGGGAGTGAGGGCTCTGGCTGGGGGAGTGGGCTCTGGGGTGAGGCCAGAAATGAGGAATTCAGGGTGTGGGAGGGTGCTCTGGGCTGGTGCAGGGGGTGGGGGTGTGAGTGCTCTGGCTGGGGGTGCAGGCTCTGGGGTGGGGCTAGGGGGTTGCGGTTGCAGAAGGGTGCTCCAGGCTGGGACCAAAGGGTTTGGAGGCTGGAAGGGGCATCAGGGCTGGGGCAGGGGATTGGGGCATGGCAGGTGGTCAGGGTGCAGGCTCCAAGTGGCGCTTACCTCAAGCAGCTCCGGAAGCAGTGGCATGTTCCCCCTCCGGCTTCTACGCAGAGGCATAGCCAGGCAGGAGCTGCAGGGGCAGCATGTGGAGCCCCCTGGCTGTCCCTGCATGTAGGAGCTGGAGCGGGAACATGCCACTGCTTCTGGGAGTCATGTGGAGCCACGGCACACGCAGAGTGGGGCAAGCCCGCGACTCCACTCCCAGATGGGAGCTCGAGGGCCGGATTAAAATGTCTGAAAGGCCAGATGTAGCCCCTGGGCCGTAGTTTGCCCACCCCGATCTAGACTGTGCAACAACTTGACAATGCAAGGACAGATGCCCTCAACTGAGCATGATATTTTGGTGTTCAAAATGTTTTCCTTTTCCTACCAATGTCCTTTCAATCTTCCCTGGCATTACCTTCAGTCAGCTGTTCTTTTTGAGTGATGGTCTTGCTTAGGTACTTGTATGGCTGCAAAATGGTGCTGTATGCATTCAACATGAAGGAGGTATAAAGCTGAGTGTCATTTGCATATTTCTGGCATTTAACTCCATCGTGTCCCTTCTGTGCTCCTTTCTTTAATGGGCCCCTTTTATACCGTTTATTGGAGGCAGTCCTCTGATTAAAATAAAAGGGAGATGTATCTACACTCAATAACAAAGCAACAGAAACCATATCTACAAGAAACATAGATTTGATTACATAAACAAAATGTATAAACCTTTTTTATAATGGTTCAGTCCTACAAATACACATGTGCATAAACCAATGAGCCTATTCATATGAATAAAGTTACACATATTTATATTTGCATGCTGAGATATAAACTCTCTAAAGTCCTCCAGCAATTGTAGGTATTTGCTTGTGCCTTAAGTAATCTGAACCATCTAGACATTATTGTATTCAGAGCCCATACCTTTTAAATTAGGTCTTTCTTGATCAAGGTAGTTTTATCACAGTTTGGATCTCTACAGAAGCTATGGAATAAAGGAGGCTTGGGTATCTGTGTATAGTTCACTGTTCAAGGTGGGAAGAAAAAGTGAAGAACTTTTTGTGTGAGATGTCACCTGTAATTCTTGGCACATGTTCAAATGTTGCAAAATAAATACATGGTTCTTTGCAGATGGCATTACCAAGTTCTCAAGTAATACTTTGATGGCCCCTCACTATGTTTTTGTGTGTTAAATGCTCATAGACTAGTCTGGTAAAAAGGAATTTTACTACAGTAAAATTTAAATTTGTGAGCACTCATAAAACAGGTAAATTAGCCTTTTATAGGTAAAAATGAATTGGACTGCAGTTGACTATAATTATGTACGGTGTCAATCTGTATTTTTTCAAAAGCTCATCTACATAAAGCAGAAGTTACACATTCAGTGCTTTAGCACATCAAAACAGACAGTGTTAGAAAATGTTATATGAAGTTCAGAGTCTTTGGAGACAGCAAGTGCCCTGAAGTTACTTTATATAATAGGGATTAGCACCATTATTCTATATATATCTCTCCAACAAAACACTGTCGCCTATTTCTGTCAACAAACGTTTTCTTTGCTTTGGCAGCTGTAGGCAACAGAATATGTCTTTATAAATTGCAGAACCCGATTTTTAAAGTATTTTGGGAAGGTAACTGCAGTTTTTAGAAATTGTAATTATTTTCATTAACTAAATATTTTTCAGAACAAGCTAGAAAAACTAACTATGACTGCTGCTAAGGTATTTTAGAGACAGTCATTTATCAGTAAATGTGGTATACATAAATAAATTGCTGTGCTGTACTGTAGTTACACTTGAAGTACTTCTAAATGTTCATAAGTAACCAACATGAGACATTGTTCCAGTTTAAACAGGACCAATATACAACAATTAGTGGGAAATCGACACTTTTTAAAATCTAAAATTTGATGAACCCTGAAGTTTATTAGATCTGGTCTGAAAAGTTATAAGCATTCTGAATGCCCTTTTTCCACCTTTCTCATCTATTGCAGATAATTTTATTTTCAAAGTGTTATTTCCAAGGCAATGGGAGAGTTGTATTGAGATTGTCAGTGGTGGGTATGTGGAAAGAGATTGCAAAAAGTCAACAATATTGGGTCTTGAGATCTTTCTTAAGACTCTTCCTTGAAAATACAACATGTTGTATTCCCAGCAATGCAGGAAGTTGCTGGATGTGACATGTATGCAGAATTAATCATAATATTATAGAAATGTAGGGCTGGAAGGGATTTTGAGAGGTCATCTAGTCCAGCCTCCTGTGCTGAGGCAGGCCAACTACACCTAGACTATCCCTGACAGATGTTTTTCCAACCTGTTCTTAAGACTGGAAGATTATTCCAGTGCTTAACTATCATTATAGTTAAATTAGATATCATGAGGAAAAATTCAAAATCTCTCTTGCTGCAGATTATGCCTATTACTTCTTTCTTTCTTTCAGTGGCAAGGAGAACAATCCATCACCATCCTCTTTATAAAAGCCCTTAACATATTTGGAGACTATTATGAGGGGTTTTTTTGTCTTTCTTCATAGGACATGTTTTCTTTTATCATTTTTGTAGCTGTCCTCTGGACTTTCTCCAATGTGTCATTTCTTTTTTAAAGCGTGGAGCCCAAAACTGGATACAGTACTCCAACTGAGGCCTCACCAGTGCCAAGCAGAGCAGAATTATTACCTCCTGTGTCTTACATACAACTCCCCTGTTAATACACCCTGGAATTATATCAGCCTTTTTTGCAGTTTTGCATCACATTTTTGACGTGTTCAATTTGTGATCCACTATAGCCGCCAGATCCTTTTCAGCATTATTATTGCCTACAAGTTATTCCCAGTTCTGTATTTGTGCATTCGATTTTTTCCTTCCTAAGTGAAGTACTTTGCATGTGTCGTAACGGAATTTCATTTTGTTAATTTCAGACCAATTCTTCAGTTTGTTAGTCATTTTGAATTCTAATCTGGACCTACAAAGTGCTTGCAACCCCACACAACTTTGTGTCATCTACAGATTTTGTAAGCATATTCTCCACTCAGCTATCCAAGTCATTAATGAAAATATTGACCAGGACTGGACCCAAGACAGACCACTGTGTGACCCAACTAGATATGTCCTAGTTTGACAGCAAACCATTAATTACTTTTAAATGTTCTTTCAATCAGTTACGTACCCACTTTATAGTAGTTTTGTCTAGACCACATTACCCTAGTTTGCTTGTGATAATGTGTTGTGGGACTTACTAAGTAAAAGCCTTACTAAAATCAAGATATATTGTGTCTACAGTTTCCCCCCCCCCCCCCTTTAGGCTAGTAACTACGTGAAAGAAGGAAATTAGGTTAGTTTGGCACGATTTCTTCTTGACAAATCCATGCTGGCTAATAAACTCTACTATTGTCTAGGTCAGTGGTTCTCAGCCCGCAGGCCACTTGCAGCCCGATCAGCATGCAGCTGCAACCCATGTGACATCCTCCGAGCCATAAAGATAGTATATATATTGTGTGGATGCAGCTGTAACACACGGGGAGCTGCATATGCATCCCACAATGGTAAATACGTTGAAAATCACTGCTCTAAGTGATTAGAAATTGATTGTTTAATAATTTGTTCCAGGTAACTTTCCAGGTATTGAAGTTAGGCTGACTGGTATATAATTCACCAGGTCCTCTTTGTTCCTCCTTTTTAAAGATTGGCACTATGTTTACTTCTCTAGTCTTCTGGGACCACACCTGTTCTCTGTGAGTTCTCGAAGATAAATGCTAACAGTTCCAAAATTACTTCAAGCTAGTTTTTCAAATACCCTAGGGTCAATTTCATCAGGCCCTGCCAATTTGAGTACATTTAACTTACCTGAATATTTTTAACCTGTTCTTCCCCTATTCTGGATTGAGTTCCTTCCCTCTTGTTGCAAGTTTTAATTGTGTTAGCTATCTTGTCACCATTATCCTTTTTAGTGAAGACAGAAGCAAAATAGCTATTAAACACCTCCGCTTTCTTGACATCATCGGTTATTATTTCTCCTTCACTGGTATGTAGTGGACCTGCAGTTTCTTACCATTTTCTCTTGCTCCTAATTTATTTATAGAACCTCTTCTTGTTACACTTAGCAAGGGACATAAAAGGTAACTAATTTTGAGCCTTAGCCTTTCTGACTTTATCCCTGTCTGAATGTAATTAACTAATCATAACAAAATCCTAGACCTAGTGTAGGATTGAGAATTTTTACTATTAATTTCTCTTAATTTTAAATGCTATATACATGTTATACCTGAATGGTTCCTGATTTACTTAGAGAAGAATGTGTTATATCTTAAGAGTCGAGTCTTGAGAAAGACTGCCTGTGCTTTGGAGAGGTTTCAATATCTACTGATATGTTTGCTCTGAAAGTAAAGGTGATATAATGTATAATTAGTAAATGCTAATAACACTTTTTGCTTAAACCATCAATTAAAATAAACAATATTAGACAGGGTCACATTTAAAATCGATCTGTGAACTTATGGTGTATATTTACAAAGTAATTACCTGTGCAACACCTATACCATTGAGAATTGAGCATATTATTATAGGCATTACAGTTAGTGACACCTGTAAAGTTGTAAAAAGAAAAGGAGTACTTGTGGCACCTTAGAGACTAACAAATTTATTAGAGCATAAGCTTTTGTGAGCTACAGCTCACTTCATCGGATGCATTTGGTGGAAAAAACAGAGGGGAGATTTATATACACACACAGAGAACATGAAACAATGGGTTTATTATACACACTGTAAGGAGAGTGATCACTTAAGATAAGCCATCACCAGCAGCGGGGGGGGGGGGAAAGGAGGAAAATCTTTCATGGTGACAAGCAAGGTAGGCTATTTCCAGCAGTTAACAAAAATATCTGAGGAACAGTAGGGGGTGGGGTGGGGTGGGGGGGAGAAATAACATGGGGTAATAGTTTTACTTTGTGTAATGACTCATCCATTCCCAGTCTCTATTCAAGCCTAAGTTAATTGTATCCAGTTTGCAAATTAATTCCAATTCAGCAGTCTCTCGTTGGAGTCTGTTTTTGAAGCTTTTTTGTTGAAGTATAGCCACTCTTAGGTCTGTGATCGAGTGACCAGAGAGATTGAAGTGTTCTCCAACTGGTTTTTGAATGTTATAATTCTTGACGTCTGATTTGTGTCCATTCATTCTTTTACGTAGAGACTGTCCAGTTTGACCAATGTACATGGCAGAGGGGCATTGCTGGCACAGGATGGCATATATCACATTGGTAGATGCGCAGGTGAACGAGCCTCTGATAGTGTGGCTAATGTGATTAGGCTCTATGATGGTGTCCCCTGAATAGATATGTGGACAGAGTTGGCAATGGGCTTTGTTGCAAGGATAGGTTCCTGGGTTGGTGGTTCTGTTGTGTGGGGTGTGTGGTTGCTGGTGAGTATTTGCTTCAGATTGGGGGGCTGTCTGTAAGCAAGGACTGGCCTGTCTCCCAAGATCTGTGAGAGTGATGGGTCGTCCTTCAGGATAGGTTGTAGATCCTTGATGATGCGTTGGAGAGGTTTTAGTTGGGGGCTGAAGGTGATGGCTAGTGGCGTTCTGTTGTTTTCTTTGTTCTGGGTACTCTTCTGGCTCTGTCAATCTGTTTCTTCACTTCAGCAGGTGGGTATTGTAGTTGTAGGAATGCATGATAGAGATCTTGTAGGTGTTTGTCTCTGTCTGAGGGGTTGGAGCAAATGCGGTGATATCGTAGAGCTTAGCTGTAGACAATGGATCGTGTGGTATGATCTGGATGAAAGCTAGAGGCATGTAGGTAGGAATAGCGGTCAGTAGGTTTCCGATATAGAGTGGTATTTATGTGACCATCGCTTATTAGCACCGTAGTGTCCAGGAAGTCGATCTCTTGTGTGGACTGGTCCAGGCTGAGGTTGATGGTGGGATGGAAATTGTTGAAATCATGGTGGAATTCCTCAAGGGCTTCTTTTCCATGGGTCCAGATGATGAAGATGTCATCAATGTAGCGCAAGTAGAGTAGGGGCATTAGGAGACGAGAGCTGAGGAAGTGTTGTTCTAAGTCAGCCATAAAAATGTTGGCATACTGTGGGGCCATGCGGGTACCTACCGCAGTGCCGCTGATTTGAAGGTATACATTGTCCCCAAATGTGAAATAATTATGGGTCAGGACAAAGTCACAAAGTTCAGCCACCAGGTTATCCGTGACATTATCGGGAATACTGTTCCTGATGGCTTGTAGTCCATCTTTGTGTGGAATGTTGATGTAGAGGGCTTCTACATCCATAGTGGCTAGGATGGTGTTTTTAGGAAGATCACCAATGGACTGTAGTTTCCTCAGGAAGTCAGTGGTGTCTCAAAGATAGTTGGGAGTGCTGGTAACGTAGGGCCTGAGGAGGGAGTCTACATAGCCAGACAATCCTGCTGTCAGGGTGCCAGTGCCTGAGATGATGGGGTGTCCAGGATTTCCAGGTTTATAGATCTTGGGTAGCAGATAGAATACCCCAGGTCGGGGTCTAGGGGGTGTGTCTGTGCGGATTTGTTCTTGTGCTTTTTCAGGGAGTTTCTTGAGCAAATGCTGTAGTTTCTTTTGGTAACTCTCAGCGAGATCAGAGGGTAATGGCTTGTAGAAAATGGTGTTGGAGAGCTGCCTAGTAGCCTCTTGTTCATACTCCGACCTATTCATGATGACGACAGCACCTCCTTTGTCAGCCTTTTTGATTATGATGTCAGAGTTGTTTCTGAGGCTGTGGATGGCATTGTGTTCTGCATGACTGAGGTTATGGGGCAAGCGATGCTGCTTTTCCACAATTTCTCCTTTGTAAGATCATAATTTTGGTTGCTTATAACTTTGGCAAACTTAACACTTGGCCTGAAATTTTGCATTTTGGATATGAGCCTCAAGTTATTTGTTTTGTTCTTTTAATGTTTTAGCTAAAACAGTTTAGCTATTTCTGAGAACAAAGAGGAAAATATGTGGTTTTGTCTATCCTGGGGAAAAAAGTGCATGAATCTAAGAGAGCACACTCTCCTACAGAACTCTTCATTTTTCCTGAGTCTCAACATTCCTTGGCTATCTAGAAAATAACTATGAAACCCACTTCCAAAGCTTGTCTCTCCATTCTTTTCTAGGGGTAAGTGCACAGAGAAAATAACTCATCTTCTGTTACCATCTACTCTTCACTCAAGTGGTAGAGGACGGTGTTGGGGATCTTCAGATATAAGGGCTGATGATGACCTGTGGGGGTGGGGGGCCACTATGGTTCAACATGGTTTTTTTTTCTTTTCAATTTTTAATTTTTTTAAAAAATTTGGGAAATATCATTTTTTAAAAAAGATTACATTAAATAAATATCAAGGTTGCAAAGTCAAACACTCAAAAGTTAAAAGAAAAGGAGTACTTGTGGCACCTTAGAGACTAACAAATTTATTAGAGCATAAGCTTCCGTGAGCTACAGCTCACTTCATCGGATGCATTTGGTGGAAAAAACAGAGGAGAGATTTATATACACACACAGAGAACATGAAACAATGGGTTTATGATACACACTGTAAGGAGAGTGATCACTTAAGATAAGCCATCACCAGCAGCGGGGGGGGGGGGGGGAGGAGGAAAACCTTTCATGGTGACAAGCAAGGTAGGCTAATTCCAGCAGTTAACAAGAATATCTGAGGAACAGTGGGGGGTGGGGTGGGGGGGAGAAATACCATGGGGAAATAGTTTTACTGTGTGTAATGACTCATCCATTCCCAGTCTCTATTCAAGCCTAAGTTAATTGTATCCAGTTTGCAAATTAATTCCAATTCAGCAGTCTCTCGTTGGAGTCTGTTTTACCCACCTGCTGAAGTGAAGAAACAGATTGACAGAGCCAGAAGAGTACCCAGAAGTCACCTACTGCAGGACAGGCCCAACAAAGAAAATAACAGAACGCCACTAGCCATCACCTTCAGCCCCCAACTAAAACCTCTCCAACACATCATCAAGGATCTACAACCTATCCTGAAGGACAACCCATCACTCTCACAGATCTTGGGAGACAGGCCAGTCCTTGCTTACAGACAGCCCCCCAATCTGAAGCAAATACTCACCAGCAACCACACACCACACAACAGAACCACTAACCCAGGAACCTATCCTTGCAACAAAGCCCGTTGCCAACTCTGTCCACATATCTATTCAGGGGATACCATCATAGGGCCTAATCACATCAGCCACACTATCAGAGGCTCATTCACCTGCGCATCTACCAATGTGATATATGCCATCATGTGCCAGCAATGCCCCTCTGTACATTGGCCAAGCTGGACAGTCTCTACATAAAAGAATGAATGGACACAAATCAGACGTCAAGAATTATAACATTCAAAAACCAGTTGGAGAACACTTCAATCTCTCTGGTCACTCGATTACAGACCTAAGAGTGGCTATCCTTCAACAAAAAAGCTTCAAAAACAGACTCCAACGAGAGACTGCTGAATTGGAATTAATTTGCAAACTGGATACAATTAACTTAGGCTTGAATAGAGACTGGGAATGGATGAGTCATTACACAAAGTAAAACTATTTCCCCATGGTATTTCTCCCCCCCACCCCACCCCACCGCCCACTGTTCCTCTGATATTCTTGTTAACTGCTGGAATTAGCCTACCTTGCTTGTCACCATGAAAGGTTTTCCTCCTTCCCCCCCCCCCCCCGCTGCTGGTTATGGCTTATCTTAAGTGATCACTCTCCTTACAGTGTGTATGATAAACCCATTGTTTCATGTTCTCTGTGTGTGTGTATATAAATCTCTCCTCTGTTTTTTCCACCAAATGCATCCGATGAAGTGAGCTGTAGCTCACGAAAGCTTATGCTCTAATAAATTTGTTAGTCTCTAAGGTGCCACAAGTACTCCTTTTCTTTTTGCGAATACAGACTAACACGGCTGCTACTCTGAAACTCAAAAGTTAGGAAACACCAGAATTAAGGTACCCTGTGCAATCTTTATTTGGCCTCCTTGTGCATATGAATTATGGGCAGTCTTTACTTGTATGATTACACTATTTTTTCCACAGGATCCCTGTCTTACTCAATGCACAGGTTGGACCTGCTTTGAGGATAAATCAGGGTTGGGTAGTGAAGAGGACTTGTCTTTAGGACCCCTGCTTCATTTGTTACAAAAGCCAGAAAGTATGTGGTGAGTGAGGCAGAGAACTGCAGGAAAAGAGTGAGTGAGCTGTAGCTCACGAAAGCTTATGCTCTAATAAATTTGTTAGTCTATAAGGTGCCACGGGTACTCCTTTTCTTTTTGCGAATACAGACTAACACGGCTGCTACTCTGAAACCTCTCATGGTTTAGGCAGTTGAATTTCACCCTGGAAAATAGTATTCTATGCTTACTTCTGCCACAGGGTTTCTTTATGATTTTGGTCAAAACACATTGTGATAGGTTTGGTCATAGAGATCCTCTTGGGACTGTCACCTGATGTGCTGAAGTTACCTCTGAGCCGATTTTCCCTGCCAGCTTGGGACTCCAGAACCATGCCTTGTTGAGCCAGATGCACTAGCCTGCTGCAACACAGACCCAGGTCTGGTCCACACCCACAAAGCTGCAGACTTTAATGTAAAACTGCTCAGCAGGTCACCTATCTCTAACACCCAGACACCCAGCTCCCAATGGGATTCAAACCCAAATAAATCCGTTTTACTCTGTATAAAGCTTATCTAGGGTAAACTCATAAATTTTCCACCCTCTATAACACTGATAGAGAGAGATGCAGCTGTTTGCTCCCCCACGTATTAATTACTTACTCTGGGTTCATTAATAAACAAAAGTGATTTTATTAAGTATAAAAAGTAGGATTTAAGTGGTTTTAAGTTATAACAGACAAAACAAAGTAAGTCACCAAGCAAAATAAAGCAAAAACATACAAGTGTAAGCCTAATATATTAAGAAATTGATTACAGTTAATATCTCACCCTCAGAGATGTTCCAATAAGGTTCTTTCACAGACTAGACTCCTTCCTAGTCTGGGCTTAATCCTTTCCCCTGGTTCAGTTCTTGTTAGTTCCAGCAGACATCTTAGGTGTTAAGCAGGGGCTGTCTCATGACTGGCCCCCTTTGTTCTCTTCCACCCCCTTTTATAACTTTGGCACAAGGCAAGAATCTTTTGTCTCCCTGGATTCCCACACCTCCTTCTAAATGGAAAAGTACCAGATTTAAGATGGATTCCAGTATCATGTGAGATGGTCACATGTCCTGTGAGACCTCATTCTTCATTACCTACAGGCTGGCCCACACCTATACTGGAAGGCTTGCAGGTAAATAAACCATCTACAACCAATTGCCCTAGTCAATGGGAGCCATCAAGATTCTAAACCACCATTAATGAGTTATACTTCATATTTCTAGCTTCAGATACAAGAGTGATACATGCATAAACAGGATGAACACACTCAGTAGATTATAAGCTTTGTACTGCCTTACAAGAAACCTTTTGCATAAAGCATATTCCAGTTGCATCATAGTCATAAGCATATTTCCATATGGAATGTGTTATACATATAATCCAACATTTTCACAGCTGGCCACAGTGTGTCCCTCATTTTCTATGTACCCAACCTGAGGCACCTGGATTGTGCTTTTTAGAAGCTCTAAGCACTCACAGCGACAACTGAGGATAATAAGAGCTGTGCAATAAACATATAAAGTACTATAAAATGCTTTGTACTCCGAAAACTCATGGTTTCTCAAATTGGGTATTCAAAAGTTGATCGTTTTCACAAGTTTAGGTTCACTCTGTCTCTCAGTTCCCCAGGTGTAAAATGAGGATAATACCACTATTTCACGTCACAGGGATGTTTGAAGATAATTCATTAATATTTTTAAAGAGCTAAGATATATGAGAACACTATAGACAAAACCCTTAAGGAAAGTAATAGTTCTGTTTTCAGTGCAGGGCTTGGATAGTATGCAGTAAATAATGCATGGGGCCAACATCAAATGATGAGGATTGAAATAATTACATATCTACAGTAACCATTCAGTGAGCACACTCCATCCTGCGTGCTAAATGAGGCAGGGGTCCTGTGGACAAAATAGTATGTGATCATGTAATTAAAGACTATCGCAATGTGCGCATATATAAAAGGGGGCTGCATTGAGATGGCATGGGCAACATTAATTCTGGTATTTCCTAACTTTTTTGAGCTTGACTTTGCAACCTTAACATTCTTTTAATAAGGTTTTTAAAAAGTAATATATATATAGGCCGATATGGTGTGGTGTAGAATACCATGGGGAAGGAATCCCCTTTTCTTCTGAACAGCATGGAGAGAGAGAGATGTCTCCATGGGCCCTGTGTTCAGCATTTCTTGCTACACCATTTTGAAATGTGTGGCATGCAATCACCCCATTTTTCCCTGAAGTTGTTTACTGGAGGAAGTACCTCCTCTGAGAACACCTTTTCTTCCTTGGTCAAAATTAGGACTGTGTTCTTGCTTAGAGTTCTTTCTTTCTTTCCTTGAACTAAGTAACTAACTTCATGCCTATATAGTCCAATCCCCTGCTTGGAGCAGGGGGTGGGACTAGATGACTTCCTGAGGTCTCTTCTAACTCTAATCTTCTATGATTGTGCAGAATTCATAAAACAGTTGTAATTAAAAAAAATGCCACAATTAAAACCTTAATGCTTTACATAGAATGTTAGAAAAAGTTAAGAAACCAGATGAAAAATAATATTAATTATGGAAAAATGACAAGGTCTCTTGCCTTTATTTCAGTATACTATTACATTCTCACTGGAGTTAAGAAATCTATATTTGTTATCTAGTAATAAGCTAAGTTTGATTCATCCTGTTGACATCAAATGCCTAAAGATCTCATTCATTGTTTTCTAATTTTAGAAAGAGCCCTTAGAGGTCAGTCAGGTTGCCTCAACATTGGGTTATGAGTCACAGATGCTGTATTTCTAATAAAATTAAGAGCTTCAGAAGTGACTCACCTTGGAAAAGATTAAATCCATGGAGATTGTTTTTGTGGTTTATATTCTATATTAACAAGTCTGAGAGTTTTCTGTCCGGGAGTAATTGAATTGCATTACTAAATGTAATATTAAATTATCAATTACCATAATAGTAAATTACACATTATAGATTAAATAAAATTGAAATTTGTTTCCCCAAAGTTGTTGTACTGGTAATAAACAAATACTAAATTTAAGATTAAAATATTTATTTTAATAAATATTGCATTATATTTGAGTCCCAAATATTATGGCTCAAAATGAATTCCAATATATTACTTGGGGGCCAAATTCTGCAGCACTAGTTCAAACAAAACATCAGTTGCTTTCAATGAGTGTTTTGCCTGAATGCAAACTGCAGAATTGGTACAAGGTATCAAAAATATCACCACATTAATTTATATCTTTTTATGCATCTGTTCAAATTACGTTTAGAGTTTTGAAAGTGTTACAACCATGCCTTTAACTATAGGTTGAGTCTAGTTGTACTGTAGTAAAACTGTGTTCATGTTGCTGTATGGTGATATAAATGATATGAAAGTAAACCACTAATGGTTGCTATTTATCTCCCATTGGTATAATATAGAAAGGGCAAAATGGAGTGGGGTCTGCCAGTGAAGTAAAGCCTAATGCACACATTTATTGATAGATAGAATTTTTTGTAATTTCAAGTTAAATTACAATTCTAAATATGTGTGAGGAGGCTTTGGGAGTAAAAACACACAACTGAGGGGCAGGGGAAGGGAAGTTGACCAAAAGCAAACCATTGCCAAAGATCATCTCGAGAAAACTGTTAAGCAAGTAGCACTGTTTGTGCTACCATCCCATTACTGTGCATGTCTATAGCATCTTTCGCTTGAAAATTCTGAAGTGCTTTATGAATGTATATTTGTATATCATTATAATTAATTATATATATGAAAGTTAAAAGAACAAATAGAATTCAGCCCAATATATGTGAGAGAAGCAGCCATTTTGTCAATAATATAGTCAATGAATTTAAAAAAAAAACCTCTAAATAGGAAGTGCTTGTGAATAAGAAAGGCAAAGTGGACAAGCATGAACTGATAGCCTTACACCAAAACTTGCAGAAAGTTAGAGGACTTTGGCGAGGAAGATCCAGGGATGAGATCCTTGAACTGAGAAGACTGCCTCCAGTCTGATCAAAATGAAAGCTGGTGTTGGAGAACAAGGACAACTTGACTGAACTAACATTGCCCTGTTTAATTGTGATGGGACTGAATGTAGTGTGTAGTGTGTTTTTAGTGAGGGATCCTTGACTGTGGAATTTGCTTCTGTTGGTGTTCCAGAGTCTGGATTTGTTAATCTTCAGGTTGTGCTGCAAGGCTCATCTGTTTTATACATTTTAGAAGGGCTGATGAGTAATTGGTTAGTATAACTTTATAGTCTGAGCAGTGGTGGTTTGGGAGAGTCCTTATTTTTGGGACCTTGGACCTTATTTTATGTTGCTTTTTATAAAGATTGTACATTTGCCCTGGATGGGAAATTTTGTAGTAAATAGAAATACATACATAAGTTGGACTTTGGCCACAACACTGGCTAACACTGCCAGGTCGAATGTAAGAGGGATCTTTAATGGAACAAAGTCTTAGTTTTATATCTTATCCAGAAGATGGTATCTCTAGGGAATTGATTAAAGAAAAGTGCCTGAATCATTAGCACCACTCTCTACCACTTAGGGGGTTTTTTTGGTAGCCTCGTGTCTAAGCCGTGAACCAGCATTATACTGATTAGCTAGCAAGATCTCATGGAATCACAGTACAAAGTTTGAAGGACTGAACTAATGGTCTGAGTCCAGATATCACAGTACTGTGCACCTTTACAAGGTGGTCTGGGCTCAGGACTCTCTCATCTGTTCAATTAGGGCGAAGAGTATTAAGGAGATCGAGTAATTTGTAGGAGGAAGATTTGTTCATGGTACAAGAACAGATAAGTGCTTACCCCTCCCATGGACTTTCATTGAAGTTAGGTGCATAACTGCCATCTGTAACTTTGAAAATCTCCCTTCAGAGACACTTCAGTTCTGATTTCAGAGTGCAGCAGAATGTGTCTCGTTGTCATACATAGTGTAAGAGGCAAAATCCATTGCATTTATAAAAAAAAAACATTCTAGTAACATTAGTACAACCTTGGATGCTGTATTTTTGACAAATGTTTGTGTTTGTACATTTTGTTGATACTTTCCCTCACAGTTCATCCTGAGTAGCCTATCTTCTGCTGCTCTGTATCTAGATTTCCCCTTTCTTTATAATGTGTTCTCTTTCCTTTCATGTCACCATGTCTGGAAATACTGTAGCAGTGAACCTTGCTGTGAGGGTGGAGAGAAAGGAAACCCAAGAGCTAATAAAATAATTTTAAAAAGCAAAGCAAATGCAGTCAGTCTCTCACCTAGTAGAATCCCTTCCTTAATCTGCAGCATTCGTAAGATTAACTTGTCAGTTTTAAAACTATTTAAATGTTAAATTCAGAAGTAATTATTTCAGGTAGAGTAGATTTATTGAGTGAAGTGAGAATAATGATTTAACTCTAAAGGTGTAAATTGCTTGCACTGCTGTCTGGTTTCGGGACAGGCCTTTGCAACCTATCTCAGTATCCATACTGGTAACTATTTAGCTAACCTTTTGCTACATTAACTTTTGGTTTGCTAATTCACATTATTTAATTTCAAAAAGTAAATCTTTAAAACAGAGTATTAACATTAATCGGCAATTTAGCCATATAAGACTGTGAAATATCAAGTGTTTCCTTGTATATTACATGAAAAAGATTTCTGGAAGCTTTTTGCTTTGATCATTAGGCTCTTTTAAAGTAAACAAAAATTACTTGGTTGCTAAGCCATAGAATGAACTTAATTAGTGTCTGAGCATGAGTGTTGGAAAAAGAGAACTAAACCAATATTAGGCAGAGAACTTAGGCATATGCTGGATGTAGATAATAAGCATAACACCAGAACATTTTGAAAGATTGTTCTTATGGATTTAAAAAAAAACAACCCTAAACCAAAAAAATCTCTTAATGAAACTCTTTTAACTGCCATTGAAATCAATAGGACATTATTCATTACTCAAAAAATGTCTAGTCTTTAATAGTGTCATAAATAATCTTTAATTTAAATGTTGCCTCAGTTTCTCTTCATGGCATATTTTAGTAATATGATGATCAGTAAAGCCTGTTTGGAATTGGGACACTCTAAAGTAGTAATTTTTTAGCATCCTGTTAGAAAACAGCCTTATTTAAATAGCTATTTTGAGATCCCCACTCAAAATCTTTCAAATCAGGTTTGGATTCTTAGTATTTTACAGTTTAATACATAAATACAATGTTTTAGCTGCTAGAGTGTTTGCTCTTTGAGCCCACTGAACTTTTACAAGAAGTCATGCTGATGTATTTTCAGAAGGTTCAATTTATTGTCCTCAGCAAATTAAACTAACGCTTCATGTTTTTATATTTTTCACAGATCTGCAATGCAGTGAAGGAGGAAGAGGCGGTGGAAGATACATTTGAATATTGTGTCCATCCTCTGACAGAGCTTCCAACACTAGGTGCAGATTGCAGATGCAAAAATGTCTCTTTTGTAAAACCATGTGTAGAAAGTGCTTGCTCTGAGTACCGTGCCACTTTACAAAGGACGTCACTCTCTAACTTTATCACTGGTGCTCTATTAGAAGCAACTACATCACTGGGAGCAAGAAGTGGTCTTCTAAACATCTTTGGAGGGTCAACTGGAAGAACAATGCTTAAAGGTAATAAAGGAAAATTTTGTTGTTTTGAACTTTTATACAAATATATTAAGTACAGAAAATCTTCATATTATAGAATGCTGCACTGTGTACAATACTTTATATTCCCTATGTGGAACTGGCGTAGATAGGCAAAAGTACTGTATGCTTGCAGAAGCTTTCCTGTACAATTCAGTCTGTGAAGAAGTGGGTAGCTTTGTCAGTTTGGTGAGAGAGTAAAAATGACTGTAAACTGAAATATTCCATATAACAAAAGAAATGTCAATATTTGTTTCTCTTTAGAATTGTTCCTATCACCATCCCAGTAATTAAAGTTTATGCCATAATTGTCAAGGCAGGGGGTTTCTTTGTACTGTAATATCTAAATATTTGGCAAGAGCTCCTTTTTATGAATTGAATGGACTCATTACTTTGGACAAGTCTATACTATATCTAATAATTTTTGTTGTCATTATTATTTTACACAGTACTATGCTATAAGTGTATGTGGTTCGTTAAATACTGGTTTTCTATGCCCTCATCTCTGTTGTATCTGAACACCTCAGATACATTAGTGTATCCTATAAGAAAGGGAAGTGTGTTTTCTCAACTGGGGTTTTGAAGCAATAGAAATTGTTACTTGCCCAGAGTCACACAGGAGAGTCTGTGACAGAACTGGGAACAGAATCAAGATCTCTTGGGTCCCAATCCAATTCCTTAATCAGAAGATCATCCTTCTTCTCTTTACAGACAGTTAATGGTACAGTTCCTGCTCAGAAGAGTTTACAATTGAAGGCCTCACTTCTGCAATCTGATCAGTGTGATTGGATCCTTGACCCTGCGTAGAGTCCCATTAAAGTTAATGAGACTATGCATGAGTACAGTTGTCTGCTCATGCAAATCGGATTATAAATTAAAGCCCTAAAATGGATGGGGGGGATTAGGAATAGGTGGTAAACTGTGAGTGGAATAGGACTAGGGTTGTGTCAGCAATAAGAACTTGCAGTTTAGGTGACTATGCACAAGTCTTGAGAGTTTCATTTATTATTATAATAAAAGAAGAGTGCTTATAAACCTTCCTTGAAGAAGTGTGTTTTGAGAAGGAACTTGGAGGAGAAAAGGGAGAAGATATAATGGGATAGAGACAGAAAGGAGGCCCCAGATATAAGCAGTCTCATGGAAGAAGGCATGAAGCTGAGTGCAAAAGAAGGAAACAAAAGCAGTGATTAGTGAATGGATTGGAATGGGATAAGAGGAAGAGCTGGAGAGTGTAAATGTAATGATAGTACAACAATAGCAGTGCTATAAACAGGACTAGAAAATGTTCACAAAAACAGAGAAATTATATACATTTATTTGAAAGTTTATTGAAAAGTAGTTACCAATGTTATATACATCCAACTTTGGAAAACCTAGAATCATCTAGTTACTAGTTTGCAGTTACAAAAATACATTTAAGTTTAAACATTTTGTTCTGTATATTTGTTTAGATATCTAAATCTTGGTAACTGCAGGTATTGATCAAAATATCATTATATACGGCAAAGATTGAAGGGAGTAGTTAATCATTATGGAGTAGTACATTCATTTGTTTAGTGAAACATTCATTTTGTGTGCTTTATCTAGCTCAACAGGGAGTTACCTTATAGGTTGTTTTTATGGATTGCTTTAGGATATGCTGTATAAAAATTGATAGGGAAGGATATATTGTATGGCACTGTATTTACAGTACTGTATGTTGACAAATATTCGCATATAATAGAGTAGCAGATAATGAGATATGAGTTAAAGATCTCTTAAAACATTGTAACAGTTTTGGATATACGCTCAAGATACATTTCAGTCTCTGTCAAATGAACTAGAAACTTGTTTGTTACTGAAAGTTAGCAGGTCTTTTGTCAAAATGTTTATATATAATATAGGAAACATTCTGTCATCCATGTTTAAAACAGGCTGTGATGATTAAAATTAAGGTCCTAAAATTTTTAAACGTGTATGTATTATACATTTAACTGAAAACTACATTATTGATTTTATATAGGTACTGTATTGTAACAGGGCCTGGGAGGGCCAGGTGGCCTATTGGTTGGAATGCGTGACTTCCGGCACCTTGCTTCCCTGTTCAAGGTGCCTGAGTCTTTGAGGTAGTGGAACCTGGTCCCTTCCACTCCAGCAGGTCCTAGTCCAGGACCTGTGCGAGTCAACCTGAATTATGGATCTCCCTGCGGGGAGTCTACGTCCACTGTCCTGTGCTCCTTCCTACCGCTGTTCCTTCAGTTTGGGGCACAGCCCCTATAATCCAAGTTGCTGTGATGGCTTGTCTCTAGCAGCGCCCCCTTGTGCACCTTGGGTGGTATCCTGATGTGGTCCCAGGTTAATTCTGGGTGGGGCGGCTCTAAATTTGGCAGGGTTGGAACCCAACAAGAACTCTGTGCTACAGTTATCGAATTCTCTCTTAGGCCAGGTGCTCCTAAGTCGCCTCCACAATCTTCATTAGCCAGGGAGATGGTACTTATTTCCTGGTGACTGCCTTCACTGGCAGGCTAGTGATCCTTCCCCTCAAGTAGGGAGGCAGCTAGCTCCCGCTTCTTTGACAGTCAGCCCTGAACTGAGCCAGTTTCTCTTTTTCCTCCCCCTCCAGGCCAGGCATTGGCTGCAGGTATGACGAGTCGGGGCTGACTGGACCCAAAGGCTCTCTTTAGTCCCTTCCATGCAGTTTCTCCACTTCATCACATATACAAATGTTTTCTTAAACATAAACTGATACTATTCATTCTTTGATGGAAGAATATGGATTGCCTAGGTAATTTTATTCTATAATATCTATGAGACCAGGAGTATTATAGAATCATAGGGCTGGATGAGACCTCGAGAGGTCATCTACTCTAGTCCCCAGCATTCATGGCAGGACTAAGTATTATCTAGATCATTTCTTACAGTTGTTTGTCTAACCTTCTCTTAAAAATCTCCAATGATAAAGATTCTACAACCTTCCTAGGCAATTTATTGCAGTGCTTAACTACCCTGATAAATAGGAAGTTTTTCCTAATTTTCCTAAGCCACCCACCCTTGCTGCAATTTAAGCATGTATCTTATTCTAAAATCGCCATTTAAAAGTTGATTGGATCAAAACTGACTTTGATGGAGGGATGCATGTTTGTTTAATTTTCAAAATACTGACCATAAACAAGAAGGTTACTTGTTTTATACTATTTATAGAGACTTTGTTTATAGATACAGTGGAGACATAAATTTACTATTGGTAAAATGTCATTATTAAATAAGCATCTATCACAAGAGAGTTGGCTTTACTGAGGGATTTTGAGTAGTAATGTAGAAGAAACCAGGAAGAGTTCCTGGCTGCTGGGAGGGAGAGCATGTTGGAATTCTTGCTCGTAGTCTTGCCCCTTTGTTGCCCTGGTTCCTTGTGGTACTCTTCCCTGATCTGTCTTTTTGGTGACAACCAGGAACATTTAATTTACAGTAAATTGTAAATCCTGTGTTAATTCTGTCCTAGTGGTCACAGCAATGGCTACTTCTTATATTTTAGGTGTAACATTTGACATGCATTTGCAAGGAATGATTTTTCTGTCCTACTGAATATCAACCTTCCCATCTAGCAGTGGTAAGCAGTGAAAAGGAAGAAACTTTAAGGAATATAGCAACTCACTCCATCTTACCTATACCATGGCAGGGAGAGTTTAACTTGTAGTCGACATTAACCTGTAGACAAGCCCTTACATTACAAAACGACAGAAGATATTAAACTACCTATTCAAGTGGGATAAATACTTGCAAGCTTCTTTTTAACTATAACGTGGGCTACATCTACCCCATATGGAACAAATTATTTACCCATGCCAGAGCTCTTTCTTCACGATGATGAAAAGTTTAATTTTTTTTAATTTTTAAAAAGGTAATATACATGTACAAGTTGTATCCATTTTTTTAAACAATTTATAATTCCTGACAGAGATTGATTCCTAAAATATGATTTCCAGTGAAAAGTGCAACTCGTTAACTATAATGGTACAACTGGTGACTAACAGCCTGTTTGTTATGAACACTTGTTATTTGTTGTTCAGGAAAATACAATTAAGCATACAAATTATGCTTTATCTGTTTTATTTTTTCCTTTTTCTACAGGTGCGTATCACTCTGTCAGTAATACGGTGATGCTACTTTACTAATATGCTAAGCCAAGCACCTGCCACAACTCAAGATACATGAGACAGGGAATTTAATTTCTGATTCATTTAATCATTGACTAAATCCATAAAATAACTGAAGAATACAGAAATACTTTTTAATAACTTAAGAATCTGGAAATGTCAAATATTTTGGTTGTTTCAGCTGCTCTATATTTCCCACTGTGATTCAGCAAGACATTGGTCAAAGTTTTACCTTAAGGCTTGCTGTCTCTGTACATGTGTATATTATTTTACAATTTGAAAAATAAATTGAGCCAAATATAAAAAGGGTAGCAAGACCCAGGACTCAGGTGTCTCTGGTGAGAACATTTTGTGTCAGCTGTGATTCCAGTAACTGATATTAACTCTTTATAACTCAAAGGAGTCTGATGTTTTGTTTAAATTAGTGGAAATGGCCATAGGTCTGATATTTTATTCACTCACAGACTCAGTGATGCAACTCTGGCAGCCTGGAATCTTGTGGAACATTATTGTTAAAGACAGATGTTCCCAGAGGATAAGAGAATTCCCTTAGTTGACCAGAAAATACCAGATTAGTAATTTAACATTGACCCCGTTTAGATTCGACAACCATTCAGATGTAAACAGCAGGAATTTCAGGCTTACAGGGCAACCATTTCACAGATTCATGTTTGACAAGATTTAAGAAATTAAAACTCTGAGGACTTGTGTGTTAATTATCACAATCAACTTGGCTTAAGTGTGTGGACAGAAGTGTGTTTTTTTTTTTTCCTGATGTTTTTACCACCTCTTTATGGCCAATTCTCTTACTTGACCAATTTTTTAATAAACCCCAAATAATATTTTAATGTCATTTATACTTAGTCCTTAGTAAATTGATGGATGTAGTATTTGTTCACTACATACTACTTGTTTCTCAGGGTTTTCTTTTTCATGAGTGTACGTAACGTGAAAATTTGAGATAGCTTATTTTTAGTATATTTTAGTAGATTTTATTTTGCTGCCCTGCAGTTTTATATTTCCATATGGACAAGATGGTGACACATACTGTTTGTGACTGGGCCAGATATTTAAAGGAATTTAGGTGTCTAAAGATGCAGTTAGGTACTTAGTGCAATTTTCAAAGCACCTAAGTGCCTAATGTCCATTGAAATCAATAGGAGTTAGGTGTGTCGGTGCTTTTGTTTCACCCCTGTATTTACAGAGAAAGCTGTGTCAGAGGGCGATAATTAACCCCCAGGAAAACATCAATGGCAGTACCACCACTGCCACCATTTCACAGGAATTCTGCTGGAAGTTGGGGTTCCATAGGAGCCTCTCCTAGTGGTGGCTGGTCAGGAGAGGAGATGAATGAGCGTGTCTCCTGGGTGCGATTTTTCAGACTGCACAGGGTGTTGCCAAGGCTCAGGCAGAGCAGGTGCTGTATTTGTGTAGCTGAGTCCGATGTTGCTTCAGGCACATTTTCTGTTGGTGGGGTCTGTAGCCTTTGTTTCCACCAGCAAAAGGTAGGTTAACCCAGGGCATGAATCTGGCCATATTAAGATTTCCTCTGTTGTTAGCTGTGAAATAAAGGATTTGCCAAGTATGAGTGTGTGGACCATGGCTGAGAGAGAGAGAGTGTATGCAAATAGTGAAGTTAATTTTAAAATGAAAGTTTGTACATTTTATGAAGTTTAATTAGTCTGGAAAAAATGGGATTTTTACTGCATGTAGTTAATCCTTTGGAGTGTATCTAAATTGTGTATTATTTTAAAAGGCTAAAAACTCATTTGCATGAGCCTTGTAAAAGTAATGTCCATGGGAACATTTATAGTGTAGAGTGGAACTTGCTTGGTATGTTTATGTTAGCTTGTCAGTCAGAAGCAAAAAAAAACCCCAAGGACCTCAAGACATTGAGTCATCACTAAAGATTCCCTTGAAGTTTTGTTTCCAGCAAACAAATGAGAAGAAAATAATCACTACATTTACAGTAAAATGCTATTTTATTTATGATCAGATAAAATATGTGGGATACTAATATGTGCTTTTGGTTAAATTCTAAGATATCCTATACAGTTTTCTTATTAAAAGAAATTCTGAATTTTTGTTAGCCTTTCAAACAGACGTTTGGTTTCAAAATATATCTAATGTTTTAAGAATTGTTCTGTGATCACTCAAAATGTTTTCTATGGTGAGCTATTTTATTCTTTTTATTGATAGAGAAATAATGAACAAAAATTCATATTTTTGTCAATTTTTCGTTATATTTTTATCTCTCCTTTATCTCCATGATGAATCTTGCATTATAATATTTAATATTAATTCCTCAGTTATGTAAATTTAAGAGCCATCAATTGTAGCTTGAAACAACACCAGATTTACATGTTTGTTTTGTTTTCTTAAACCTTAGTGTTGTTATTGCTAGGCTCTATTGCCAGTTCCATATCAAAAAAGTCAAGTTTTTTCAAACAAAAGGTGTATGTAGCATGTAACCAAATCATGCTTAAGTGTAGTTATTTGAGTTCCAGGTCTAACCAAGTAGTTTTCTTGACTTCCAGGGGAAATTGAGAGAGGTTTCTTATGGTGGCTTTCTTTCCTTAAGTCTTCCCTACCCTAGCTAACTTTATAGACCTGATTTTCCACTTGTGTAGTTCTGCTGCTTATAACACTAGAAAAAGTTGGCGTATAGACAAAGTTCAGGTTAGAGTAAGATGAAACAGAGATAAAAATGCCACTATAGCTACGACCAATGGAGAATTATGATATCTGTAAAAAGAAAAGGAGTACTTGTGGCACCTTAGAGACGCATCCGATGAAGTGAGCTGTAGCTCACGAAAGCTTATGCTCTAATAAATTTGTTAGTCTCTAAGGTGCCACAAGTACTCCTTTTCTTTTTGCGAATACAGACTAACACGGCTGCTACTCTGAAACCTATGATATCTGTGTAAGTTGATAATGTAGATGCAGTCCAAGAGGTGTCTATCTCTTTATAAGCCCCTCAATTAGTATTTTTTTTACTGTGAATCCGATTTGTGAACGATTCAAAAAGGGTTTTTTTCCCCCTATTTTTCCAAGCTAAACAAATAACTGCCTGGGATCCCAGCTTTCCTTCTAGCTATTTGTCTCAGTATCTAAGTTGATGCCATATCACTCTATTAGTAAAACTGGGATGGGGTACATACTGGGTGTTTCAGGCAGGAAGTCTTGAAATTTAAAACAAAAAACAAACAAAAAACCCCCTCTAACCTACTGGTTTTGTAGTGCTTAGACTAAAATTTCCTAAAGCAAAACTAATTCAGTTTATTATTTTTACAGGATGACTGGTCCTTTTTAAGAGAGAATGGGTTCAGTTCCACTTGTGACTAATCAGCTGCCTGATAGAAGGCATTAAGTGTGAAAACCAAGGCAGGTTAGGACACAGAGGAAGCAGAAGTGGGAAAGAGCATGAGGGAACTGGTGAGGGTTCCCTGGGGTGAGCTGTATGGGTATGTGTCTTCCTCCAGAAGCACAATTTGGGGGCTGCTGGGGGTTGGGGGAAGAGCTGGCACAGAGTAAACAGAAGAAAGTTGGTGGGACAAGACTGGCCAGAGCTGGGGAACCCTAACTAGCAGAAGGCTATCAGTGAAGGGGAAGAGCTGGCTCAGCCAGGAGCTGGCCGAACTGAAGAGAAGAGGGTGATTCTAGAGGAATATGAGGGATAGGACTCAGGCAAAGGAAGCCTGCGGAATGGAACAGTGGGGCGCCTCCTCGCAGAAGTCTAGAGAGAAGAGTTGTAGCGGAAGACTTGTAAGGCGCTTGGCGAATGGCCAGCATGGTAGTGCCCCTGCAGCAGAGGCATGAGTATCATGGAACAAGGATTGTTGCCTCTTAGGTAGGTGAGCTGGAGGTGGGGGGAGCCTGGGATAGGGACAATAGAACTAATGAACACCTCTGTAACTTGTTTTACTTCGGGATTTGTGAACTGTTTCACTTCGAGGGACCTGTGAATGATGCACTTATATTAATCAAGTGATGTTCAGAAATAGGGCTTACTCTGAGAGGAACATTATTTCTTTTCTGGGTAGGTGAGATGACTGCTGCTCTGATCTGTGGCAAAAAAACCAGGTAACTCCAATCAGCTCTGGGGACTGAAGAAGGAGTAGCTGAGGCAGGACTTGCATATATTGCCATGCTTTGGTGCTTGAGGGCTCTATGTGGGCCCTCTAACAATTACCTTTTGCCTACTTAAACAGCACTGATAAAAATAAATTTCACTTGTTCACAGTGCTGCAGGTAAACAAACTTATTTCCTATATAAGACACATACATACAAAAATCTAACACGATTAAAATTGATTTTGTTTGTAATTGTGTTATCAAAATCAAAGGCTCATTTGAGTCCCAGTGTTTCAACTTTTATCTGAGGAGGTGGGTAACATGACCTTTCAGCAAGCGAGCCAAATGCATGTCTTCTTCATGGCTTACACAAAGCATGTCAGTTATGCATTTTGCCACAGTTTGTAGCTTTAAACGGAGCAGCTGCTGCCTGACTGTTAGTGTGGACAAGTGCTGTGTGCTATCTTTTTGTGGTATTGAAGTACCTATTCTTCTGGCATTTTAGAAAGAAACTTAAGGTTCAATAAAAGATACTTTAGCTGGTAAGATTTACATTTTTATGGGCTGTAAAGCAAGGACTTAATGTCTTTATAAAGCAAGGCTAGAGATAGAAGTAATGAGTTGCTTTTTAATCTAGTCAACTCATCAGTGTCTGCTATTTAATAACACAGCTTTGAGGACACTTACACTGTTGCTAGGTGGAAAATAAAGCAGACACACAACGTAAACAATGTTAAATGCAAAGGCCTCTCAGACTTGTAAATATGTATTTTGTAGTTTAATTTGTCTTTGAAATGAAAAGGAACAGAAATCTTTCTGGGGTCTGTAGCTATAATTTGTGTTGATTTTCTTCTCATTGCAACTAATTTAGGTTGATGGCAAAATATGTTTGTGGGACATGCATTTATTTCTTACTTTATAATGGTAAGATTACATAAAACAGCTGAAATATTTATATTTGCTTTGATCAACTTTTAAAGAAAACTAAACAGTGATTATGTCTCATACAGTAGAATCTCAGACTTATGAACACCTCAGGAATGAAGGTTGTTCGTAACTGTGAACAAAACGTTATGGTGATTCTTTCAAAAGTTTACAAGTGAAAAGTGATTTAATACAGCTTTGAAACTTTACTATGCAGAAGAAAAATACTACTTTTAAATATCTTAATTTAAATGAAACAAGCATAGAAACAGTTTCCTTACCTTGTCAAATCTTTTTTTTTAAATTTACCTTTATTTTTTAGTAGTTTACGTTTAGCACACTACTGTATTATATTTCCTTTTTTTTTTTTTTTTGGTCTCTCCTGCTGCCTGATTGCGTACTTCCGATTCCAAATGTGTGGTTGACTGGTCAGTAACTCTGGCATTGGTAGCTCTGAGGTTCTACTGTAGTTCATAAATAATACAGATAAGATGTCATAATTTAGCAAAATTTTTGGAGTGTGTGAATTAATTTCCGCTTTGGTGTCTTATCCGTGGCCAGGTTTTAATCTTTTGAAATTATACATATGCTTTGCTGCAAATTTATTCTTTATAGCTGTAATAGTGTTGTCAATAATTTCCCCTTTTCCTATGTAAAGTACCTGAGTGCATAACATGCAAAATGTGTATCTTGTTACTAATTTTGTATATAATTGCGGAGTAACTCTTCTCCTACATTATTAAAAGTGAAAATACTGGTACTTGTGAAATTTAAACACATTTAATAAGATTCTTTGAAACAGGAATTGGGTATATTTTATATGATGATGATTATGCTCCCCAAAATGGGCTGTTAGTTAAAGGGTATATCAAACATACACCATTCAAAGAGATAATATCCCATTGCAATAGGAAGATTATGGTTGCTATCAGTAGCTACATTTTCATTTTAACTATTTACAGTGTACAACATAAAAGCCCTGATTTGAGTCATGTCTGCATTAATGGCAACATAATAGGATTTACAAGTAAAAATGTAAAGTATTCCTGGAGTTGTGATTAAGGGATTCTGAAAATATGCTAAAAGAAAAGGAATACTTGTGACACTTTAGAGACTAACAAATTTATTAGATCATAAGCTTTCGTGAGCTACAGCTCACTTCCACTGAATGCATCCAATGAAGTGAGCTGTAGCTCACGAAAGCTTATGCTCAAATAAATTTTAGTCTCTAGAGTGTCACAAGTACCTCCTTTTCTTTTTGCGAATACAGACTAACACGGCTGCTACTCTGAAACCTGAAAATATTCTATGATTCAATTCGCAGCTTGCTTGCTTTCAAGAAGAGAAAGTATGTTGCTTTTATTGCCAACCCCTTTAGTTGATTTTTTTTCTCCACAACTCAGGAGGCAGCCATCTTCCATTGCACAGATTTAAAGTACACGATACCACTACTTGAATAACAAAATCAACATTCACATTAATTACATGACAGAGTTGTGTTAGATTACAGAAATTGTGCAAGGTTCTGAGATGTGCAGTGTACAAACAGCAGAATTTGATCCTAGATCTCTAATTCTGACAGTATCAAAGTTTCAGTTATTTTAAAAGTATAAATAAAAGTTGAGAAGAATAGTTTAAGTTAACAAAAATAAATTTAAAGTTACAAAGCTCTACTCAGCCCTCGGATACATAGAAGTATCTTTAATTGACTTCAATAGTATGATTTGGTATCGTTGTACTAGCTTTTCTCTAAAATGAAGGGAGGTGTGAAAATTTTTTGTTAATGCAAAATTTTAATATTAATAAATTATTGGATTACATTAACTACAGATTCTCTGTTTGTACATTATTTACTATGGAAACAGTTGCATGTATTAAAGTGCATTGTTCTAAATTTTAATAATTACAGAATAAATGAGCCATCAGTATGTCTTCTCACATCCAAAGAGTGAATGTTGTGGTGGTCTACTTGTATAAATATCTAAGCCTAAATATGGATTTTCAGTTCTTTTGTAATTATTTTAAGTGCTTCAGAAGTTTTTTAAAATTAATTAGAAGAATACTGGGGGTTGCACAGTTTAAGGCTCAGTTCCAGTCTGAAACTCTTAGATTTCTGTGTACCGGATTTCATATGAATTGGAATGTAAACATTTTAATATAGATTCTTTTTCTTTCTTTGCCAAATTCAAAGGTGTAGATCTGCTTCTGGAAGGGGTTTAGATCTGATGCTACTACAGTAGCTCTTTCCCATTTCTTAATTTATTTTCTACTGAGCGCAAAGTAGCTACTCTCTGACCTTCCACATTCCTCCAAGAAAAAAGAAGAAATTTTTAAAATGGAATTATTTGTTAATTTGTGTAGAATATTTGGGAGTGAGGATGCTGGAGGATATTGCAAACATTTGCACACTAGCCATTTTCAATTAAATGCAGTGAATAATCTGTGTTCATGCCCACGCATGCTCACAAATTCCAGTTTCAATGTGAAGACTCAATGAAGTGAAAAATTGCTTTATTTTAGTTCAAATTTGTCTTCTGTATGATCAATCCTGTTACAGTACTTCTATACATATCTCCTTCCCAAAATGGCATTAAGCAGTGGGGGGAAATTGTAATAATAGAAGCAAGGAACGTTTGGAACTTTTGTGTGTGTGTGTGTGTGTGTGTGTGTGTGTTACTATTACTTCTAGAGAAGACATGGTCTGAATTTACTCAGTGGTCTTTTACACAGGGATTTTGCGTAATATTCTTTGTGAAACATGAGTGGGTACTTAAGGAGGGCAGTATCATACATATAGACACATTTTTCAAAGGTTACTTTGATAACTTGTTCTTGTAAATACTTTTTCTCCTAGTCATTTTTTTAAAAAAACCAGAATTTGGTTTTGTGAGAGTCTGTAGTTCATTTATAACTTTAAGCTCCAGTCCTGAAAAAAAACTAATGCACAGGAGTAGCATTGAACTACATGCTTTGTCATGTGAGCTGTTGCCCTGTAGAAGTTTTGTGGAGAGTTTCTGGCAGAGTATGGCTAGTGCTGTTCTCTGCAATCTCCTGCCCATTTATGGAGGTGGAATCCAAACAGGGAGACTTATGCAAGTCAAAGCAAATTATAGAATCATAGAAATGTAGGCCTGGAAGGGACCTCAAAAAGTTATCAAGTTCAGCTCCCTGCTCTGAGCTAGGACCAAGTAAACCTAGACTGTTCCTGACAGATATTTGTCCAGTGTGTTGGAAATTCCACAGCCTCCCTTGGAAGCCTAGTCCAGAACTTAATTATCTGTACAATTAGGAAGTTTTTCCTTAATATTTAACCTAAATCTCTCTCGCTGCAGATTAAGCCAATTACTTTGTTTCCAATCTTCCGGGAATGGAGAGCAATCAATTATCATCTTTATAAAAGCAATGAGGAGTTCAGTGGCACTTTAAAGACTAACAGATTTATTTGGGCATAAGCTTTCTTAGGTTAAAAAAACCACTTCTTCAGATGCATCATTTTTGTTGCTCTCCTCTGGACTCTCTCTCTCTTTCCACAACTTTCCTAAAGTGTGGCACAAAGAATTGGACACAGTACTCCAGCTGAGACCTCACCCGTGCCAAGTAGAGCAGGACAATTACCTCTCATGTCTTACATACAACACTCCTGTTAATAAACCTTTTTATTAGCCTTTTTTGCAGCTGCATTACATTGTTGACTACTATTCAGTTTTTGATCCATTATAACCCTCAGATCATTTCCAGCAGTACTATTGCCTAGCCAGTTATTCTCCATTTTGTAGTTGTGCATTTGATTTGTCCTTCCTAAGTGAAGTACTTCTTATTGTCTTTATTGAATTTCATCTTGTTGAATTCAGACCAATTTTCCAATTTGTCAAGGTTTTTTTTGTATTTTAATCCTGTCTTCCAAAGTGCTTGCAACCCTTCCCCAGTTGGTATTATCCAAAAAAATTTAAACATACTTTCCACTCAGTTGTCCAAGTCATTAATGAAAATATTGACTAGTACCAGACTCAGGACTGACTGCTGTAGCACTCCGCTAGATAAAACCTCCCAATCTGGTAGGGAACCATTGATAACTGCTCTTTGAGTACGGTCTTTCAACCAATTTGCATCTACTGTCATGTTGCACTCCATATGATTTAATGAAAATGAGTGTGAATATAATGTCACTGGAATATGCTTCATGCAGAAGGTCTCTTGTAAGGTACATTACTAAGCTTATAATCTACCGAGTGTGGTCATCCAATTTGTATAAATGTATCATTCTTGTATCTGAAACTAGAAAGATGAACAGGTTTCAGAGTAGCAGCCGTGTTAGTCTGTATTCGCAAAAAGAAAAGGTGTACTTGTGGCACCTTAGAGACTAACAAATTTATTAGAGCTGTAGCTCACGAAAGCTTATGCTCTAATAAATTTGTTAGTCTCTAAGGTGCCACAAGTACTCCTTTTCTTTTTAGAAAGATGAAATATAACTCTGAGGTCCTGTTGTAATTATGCAAAGTGTGGGCAATTAATGGTGGTTTGGAATCTTGATGGCTCCCATCAACTAGGACAATTGGTTGTAAATAGCTCTAATTAATTACAAGCCTTCCTGTGAGTCAGGCCAGGAAGAATGAAGGCTTGGGGTCTCCCAGGACATGTGACCACATCACCAGGTACTAGAATCCATCTTAAACCTGGTGCTTTTCCATTTAGAAGGAGGGGTAGGGACCCAGAGAGACATAAGATTCCCGGTTTGTGCCAAAGCTATACAAGGGGGTGGAACAGAACAAAGGGGCTGCAGTCATGAGAAATACCCTAGCTACCACCTGAGCTGGAACAAGGACTGTACCGGGGAAAGGATTGGACCCAGGCTAGAAAGGGGTCTAGTCTGTGAAAGAAGCTTATTGGAACACCTCTGAGGGTGAGATTTTATCTGTAATCAGTTTCTTAATGTATTAGACTTAGACTTGCGTGTTTTGTTTCATTTTCTTGGTAACTTACTTTGTTTTGTCTGTTATTACTTGGAACCACTTAAATCCTACTTGTTATACTTAATAAAATCACTTTTGTTTATTAATTAACCCAGAGTAAGTAATTAATACGTGGGGGAGCAAACAGCTGTGCATATCTCTCTATCAGTTTTACAGAGGGTGGACAACTTATGAGTTTACTCTGTGTAAGCTTTATACAGAGTAAAACAGATTTATTTGGGGTTTACTTGGGAGACGGGAGCACTTCCTAAGGTGTTTTCAGTTAAGTGCAGCTTTGGGGACGTGATTCAGACCCTGGGTCTGTGTTGCAACAGATTAGCATATCTGGCTCAACTAGACAGGGTTCTGGAGTCCCAAGCTGGCAGGGATAACAGGCTCAGAGGTAGTCTCAGCACATCAGGTGACAGTCCCATGGGGGTCTCTGTGATCAAACCTATCATTCCTACTTTATGGTAATTTCATCTAGACCACATTTCCCTAGTTTGCTTGTGAGAACGTCATGTTGGACTGTGCCAAAAAACCTTACTGAAATCAAGATACAACATTTCTACTGTTTCCTTCCTATCTAATAGGCCAGTAACCTTGTCAGAGAAGGAAATTATGTTGCTTTGGCATGGTATTTTCTTGACAAATCTATGCTGGCTATTCAGTCTAACCCAATTATCCTCTAGGTGCTTACAGTTTGATTATTTAATAATTTGTTCCAGTACCTTTCCATGTATCAAAGTTAGGCTGACTACGATTCTGTCACAGATATTTTTAGTAAAAGTCACAGACAGGTCACGGGCAAAAAGAAAAATTAATGGAAGCTGTGACCTGTCTGTGACTTTTACTGGGGATCTGCAGGTTTTGACACCGCCTGAAGCAGGGCAGCTGCGCAGGGGCTAGGAACCGCCGCCCTGCAGTGTCAGGGGTCCACCACTGCCTGTGAGGGCCAGAAGCTTGCAGATTCCCCCTCCACCCCCAGTGGGCCGCGAGCTTGGGGTTCCCCCGCCAGGTCAGCAGCTCTGGGGGCCCCCACCACCTGTGAGTTCGGTGGTTCCCTGCCATCGCTACCCATGAGCTCAGGGGTTCTTGTGCCACCAACAGCAGCCGGGAGATCTGAGGGTTCCCCTGCAACCTGCAGCGGCCAGGAGTTAGGGGGCCACCAGAGATGGCGGGGGTACCCCGTAGCTCCCTGCCCCTGCAGGCAGCAGGGGACCTTGCAGCTCCTGACCACTGCAGGCTGAAGTCATGGAGGCCTCTGGAAGTCATGGATTCCTTGACTTCCGCGATCTCTGTGATTTAATCGTAGCCTTAGTTTAAAATGTAGCCTTACTTTATGTCACAGATATTTTTAGTAAAAGTCATGGACTGGTCACGGGCTGTAAATACAAATTCATGGCCCATGACCTGTCCATGACTTGTACTATATACCTCTGACTAAATTGTGGGGAGGTGGCCTGGGCAGTGCCACGGGTGCTCGGGGGGCAACCTGGGACCCTCATTGGTGCTGGGGCATGGGGTTGGCAGGGCTGGCAGGCTCCCTACCCACAAGCGGTGACATCCATCAGCTCCTAGGCGAAGACGTGGCTAAGCAGCTCTGCATGCTGCCTCCAACCCGAATGCCGTCTCTGTAGCTCCCATTGGCCAGGAAATGCGGCAAATGGGAACGGCAGGGGCAGTGCCTCCAAGCGGAGGCAGCATGCAGAGCTCCCTGGTCCCTCCGCCTAGAAGCCAAGGAATGTCGCTGCTTCTGGGGAGCCTCCTCGAGGTAAGCGCTGCCCAGAGCCCTCACCCTCTCCCACGCCCCATCCTTGAGCTCCCTCCAACACCCAAACTGTTGCTGGTGCTGGGAGAGGGAGGCCCGGTGGTCTGAGACTGCCCCAGCAGCAGTCAGTGCTGCTGGCCCAGGGGCCACCTGAGCTGTTCAGGCGGCTCCGGGGCCAGCCATACTGGCTGCTGCAGAAGTCACGGAGGTCCTAGAAAGTCACGGAATCTGACTTTCCTTGACCTCAGAGAAAAACTTGCAGCCTTAGTTATAAGTCTCCAGGTCCTCTTTGTTTCCCTTTTCAAAGATTAGTACTATATTTGCCCTTATCCAGTCCTCTGGGACGTAACTCGTCCTCTGACTTCTTGAAGATGAATTACTCATGGTTCTACGATTGCTTCAGCTAGTTCCTCAAGTAGCTTAGGATGAATTTCATCAGGCTCTGCTGACTTGAGTACATGCAACTTACCTAAATATTCTTTTACGTGTTCTTTCTCTATTTTGGCTTACATTCCTTCCCCCCTGTTGTTGTTGTTAACTGTGTTTGAATATCTGGTCACAGTTTACCTTTTTAGTGAAGACAAGTGAAATAAGCATTAAACACCTCAGCTTTCTTGATGTCGTCCTTCATTAGGTCTCCTTCCCTACTAAGTAGAGGACCTACCTTTTCCTTTGTGTCTCTCTTGCTCCTAAAATATTTAAAGGACCTATTACCTTTTATGTCCTTTGCTAGGTGTATCTTACTTTGAGCCTTAGCCTTTCTAATTTTGTACCTATATGCTTATACTATTCTTTTATAGGTTTCAGAGTAGCAGCCGTGTTAGTCTGTATTCGCAAAAAGAAAAGGAGTACTTGTGGCACCTTAGAGACTAACAAATTTATTTGAGCATAAGCTTTCGTGAGCTACAGCTCACTTCATCGGATGCATTTGGTGGAAAATACAGAGGGGAGATTTATATACACACACACACAGAACATGAAACAATGGGTTTTATCATGTACACTGTAAGGAGAGTGATCACTTAAGATGAGCCATCAGCAGCAGCAGGGGGGGAGAAAGGAGGAAAACCTTTCATGGTGACAAGCAAGGTAGGCTAATTCCAGCAGTTAACAAGAATATCAGAGGAACAGTGGGGGGTGGGGTGGGGGGGGGAAGAAATACCATGGGGAAATAGTTTTACTTTGTGTAATGACTCATCCATTCCCAGTCTCTATTCAAGCCTAAGTTAATTGTATCCAGTTTGCAAATTAATTCCAATTCAGCAGTCTCTCGTTGGAGTCTGTTTTTGAAGCTTTTTTGTTGAAGGATAGCCATCCTCAGGTCTGTAATAGAGTGACCAGAGAGATTGAAGTGTTCTCCGACTGGTTTTTGAATGTTATAATTCTTGACGTCTGATTTGTGTCCATTTATTCTTTCACGTAGAGATTGTCCAGTTTGACCAATGTACATGGCAGAGGGGCATTGCTGGCACATGATGGCATATATCACATTGGTAGATGCGCAGGTGAACAAGCCTCTGATAGTGTGGCTGATGTGATTAGGCCCTATGATGGTGTCCCGTGAATAGATTGTGGACAGAGTTGGCAACGGGCTTTGTTGCAAGGATAGGTTCCTGGGTTAGTGGTTCTGTTGTGTGGTGTGTGGTTGCTGGTGAGTATTTGCTTCAGATTGGGGGGCTGTCTGTAAGCAAGGACTGGCCTGTCTCCCAAGATCTGTGAGAGTGATGGGTTCTCCTTCAGGATAGGTTGTAGATCCTTGATGATGTGTTGGAGAGGTTTTAGTTGGGGGCTGAAGGTGATGGCTAGTGGCATTCTGTTATTTTCTTTGTTGGGCCTGTCCTGTAGTAGGTGAGTTCTGGGTACTCTTCTGGCTCTGTCAATCTGTTTCTTCACTTCAGCAGGTGGGTATTGTAGCTGTAGGAATGCATGATAGAGATCTTGTAGGTGTTTGTCTCTGTCTGAGGGGTTGGAGCAAATGCGGTTATATCGTAGAGCTTGGCTGTAGACAATGGATCGTGTGGTATGATCTGGATGAAAGCTAGAGGCATGTAGGTAGGAATAGCGGTCAGTTGGTTTCCGATATAGGGTGGCGTTTATGTGACCATCGCTTATTAGCACCGTAGTGTCCAGGAAGCGGATCTCTTGTGTGGACTGGTCCAGGCTGAGGTTGATGGTGGGATGGAAATTGTTGAAATCATGGTGGAATTCCTCAAGGGCTTCTTTTCCATGGGTCCAGATGATGAAGATGTCATCAATGTAGCGCAAGTAGAGTAGGGGCATTAGGAGACGAGAGCTGAGGAAGTGTTGTTCTAAGTCAGCCATAAAAATGTTGGCATACTGTGGGGCCATGCGGGTACCCACCGCAGTGCCGCTGATTTGAAGGTATACATTGTCCCCAAATGTGAAATAATTATGGGTGAGGACAAAGTCACAAAGTTCAGCCACCAGGTTATCCGTGACATTATCGGGGATACTGTTCCTGATGGCTTGTAGTCCATCTTTGTGTGGAATGTTGATGTAGAGGGCTTCTACATCCATAGTGGCTAGGATGGTGTTTTTAGGAAGATCACCGATGGATTGTAGTTTCCTCAGGAAGTCAGTGGTGTCTCGAAGATAGCTGGGAGTGCTGGTAACGTAGGGCCTGAGGAGGGAGTCTACATAGCCAGATAATCCTGCTGTCAGGGTGCTAATGCCTGAGATGATGGGGAGTCCAGGATTTCCAGGTTTATGGATCTTGGGTAGCAGATAGAATACCCCAGGTTGGGGTTCCAGGGGTGTGTCTGTGCGGATTTGTTCTTGTGCTTTTTCAGGGAGTTTCTTGAGCAAATGCTGTAGTTTCTTTTGGTAACTCTCAGTGGAATCAGAGGATAATGGCTTGTAGAAAGTGGTGTTGGAGAGCTGCCTAGTAGCCTCTTGTTCATACTCCGACCTATTCATGATGACGACAGCACCTCCTTTGTCAGCCTTTTTGATTATGATGTCAGAGTTGTTTCTGAGGCTGTGGATGGCATTGTGTTCTGCATGGCTGAGGTTATGGGGCAAGTGATGCTGCTTTTCCACAATTTCAGCTCGTGCACGTCGGCGGAAGCACTCTATGTAGAAGTCCAGTCTGCTGTTTCGACCTTCAGGAGGAGTCCACCCAGAATCCTTCTTTTTGTAGTGTTGGTAGGAAGGTCTCTATGGGTTAATATGTTGGTCAGAGGTGTGTTGGAAATATTCCTTGAGTCAGAGACGTCAAAAATAGGATTCTAGGTCACCACAGAACTGTATCATGTTCGTGGGGGTGGAGGGGCAAAAGGAGAGGCCCCGAGATAGGACAGATTCTTCTGCTGGGTTAAGAGTATAGTTGGATAGATTAACAATATTGCTGAGTGGGTTAAGGGAACCACTGTTGTGGCCCCTTGTGGCATGTAGTAATTTAGATATCTTAGTGTCCTTTTTCTTTTGTAGAGAAGCAAAGTGTGTGTTGTAAATGGCTTGCCTAGTTTTTGTAAAGTCCAGCCACGAGGAAGTTTGTGTGGAAGGTTGGTTCTTTATGAGAGTATCCAATTTTGAGAGCTCATTCTTAATCTTTCCCTGTTTGCTGTAGAGGATGTTGATCAGGTGGTTCCGCAGTTTCTTTGCGAGTGTGTGGCACAAGCTGTCAGCATAGTCTGTGTGGTATGTAGATTGTAATGGATTTTTACCTTCAGTCGTTTTGGTATGTCCATCTGTTTGCATTCTTCAACAAAAAAAGTTTAAAAACAGACTCCAACGAGAGACTGCTGAATTGGAATTAATTTGCAAACTGGATAAAATTAACTTAGGCTTGAATAGAGACTGGGAATGGATGAGTCATTACACAAAGTAAAACTATTTCCCCATGTTATTTCTCCCCCCCCCCCCCACCTCATCCCCCACTGTTCCTCAGATGTTCTTGTTAACTGCTGGAAATAGCCTACCTTGCTTGTCACCATGAAAGGTTTTCCTCCCTTCCCCCCCGCTGCTGCTGCTGATGGCTCATCTTAAGTGATCACTCTCCTTATAGTGTGTATGATAAAACCCATTGTTTCATGTTCTGTGTGTGTGTATATAAATCTCCCCTCTGTATTTTCCACCAAATGCATCCGATGAAGTGAGCTGTAGCTCACGAAAGCTTATGCTCAAATAAATTTGTTAGTCTCTAAGGTGCCACAAGTACTCCTATTCTTTTATACTCATCCTTAGTCACTGAAGAGTTGTTGGCCTCTTACCATTTTTCGGCCTTTCCTTCATATTGGGACAGTTTACAGTTGTGCCTTTTTATATTGTCTTGTTGAGAAACTGTCAGCTTTCCTGTGCCCCTTCATTGCTTAAATCAGTGGTTCTCAACCATGATCCTGGGGTCCTCTGGGAGGCTGTGAGCAGGTTTCAGGGGGTCCTCCAAGGAGGGCCAGTGGTAGACTCACAGGGGCCCAGGGCAGAAAGCCAAACCCCACCACATGAGGCTGAAGCCCTGAGCCCCTGCCACCTGAGGCCGAAGCCAAAGCCTGAGCAACTTAGCTTCCTGAGTGCCCTGTGGCCCAGTCATTTGCCCTGCTTGCTGCCCCCCTAACACCAGCCCTGGCTTTTATATGCAGAAAACCAGTTGTTCTGCACAGATGGGTTGTGGAGTTTTTATATCATGTTGGAGGGGCCTTAGAAAGAAAAAGGTTGAGAATCCCTGTCTTGGATATTTTTTTTTCCCATGGGACCTCACCCACCAGTTCTCTGAGTTTGTTAAAGTCTGCTTTTGTGAAGTCCATTGTCCTTATTCTGCTGCTCTCACTTCTTCCTTTCCTTAGAATCATGAAATTATCATTTCTTGATCACTTTCATCCAAATTCCATCTTTAGATTCACTACCAATTTCTCCAATTTGGTCAGAATCAAGTCTAAAAGGGCTGCCCCCTCATTACTAATTCTACTTTTTGAAACAAAAAAGTTGTCCCCAATACAGTCCAACAACTTATTGGAAATTTTATATTTTGCCATATTACTCGTATTACCACAGATTTCTGGGTAGATAAGTTCCCTCTTACAACCAGGTCTTGTGTTTTGGATATTTCTGTTGTTTGTTCTAGAAATGCCTTATCCACCTCCACCTACTGATTTGGTGGTTTGTAATAGACCCCTTCCATCTCTATTTTTTCCCTTTATCTTTACCCAGGGACTTTCAAAAGTCTGCCTCTGACCTCCTTCTGGACTGCAAAACAAACGTATATATTCTTTATATAATCCAACATTTACATCCCTTTTTTCCTGCCTGCCCTTCCTGAAAAAGCTATACCACTTTATACCAGTATTCCAGTATGTAATTATCCCACCAAATCTCTGTAATGCCAGTTAAGTCTGAATTTATCTTGCATATCTTACATATTAATACTTCCAGTTCTTTCTGTTTATTCCCCATAATCCTTGCATTTATGTATAGACATCTAAGTTGTTGAGCAGATTCCTCTACTGATCTCCCTCATGTTGCTTCTGTGACACTGTTGTACCATTCCATGTCTCTTCCCCTCCCCCTACATCTAGCCCTCTGTTAAGGTTTTTTTATGCTTACCTATGGGCTTTTGTCATCTGCCCTCTTTGAACTTAGTTTAGAATCATAGGACTGGAAGGGACTAGGTATTATCTAGACCATCCCTGACAGGTGTTTGTGTAAACGGCTCTTAAAAATTTCCAGTGATGGAGATTCCACAACCTCTCTAGGCAATTTATTCCAGTGCTGAACCACCCTACAGTTAGGAAGTTTTTACTAATGTCCAACCTTACTCCCTTGCTGCAATTTAAGCCCATTGCTTCTTGTTCTGTCCTCAGCAGTTAAGAAGAACAATTTTTCTCCCTCCTCCTTGTAACAACTTTTATGTACTTGAAAACTGTTATTATGTCCCCTCTGTCTTTTCTTTTCCAGACTAATCAAACCCAATTTTTTTTCAATCTTCACGCATAGTTCATGTTTTCTAGATTTTTAATCATTTTTGTTGCTCTTCTCTGGACTTTCTCCAATTTGTGCACTACTTTCCTGAAATGTGGTGCCCAGAGCTGGACAAAATACTCCAGTTGAGGCCTAACAGAGTGGAAGAATTACTTCTCGTCTTGCTTACGATACTCCTGCTAATACATCCCAGAATGATGTTTGCTTTTTTTGCAACAGTGTTACACTGTTGACTCATTTAGCCTGTGGTCCACTATGACCCCCAGATCCCTCTCCGCAGTACTCCTTCCTAGGCAGTCATTTCCCATTTTGTATGTGTGCAACTGATTATTCCTTCCTAAATGGAGTACTTTGCATATGTCCTTACTGAATTTCATTCTATTCAGACCATTTCTCCAGTTTGTCCAGCTCATTTTGAATTTTAATCCTATTCTCCAAAGAACTTGCAACCCCTCCCAGTTTGGTGTCATCAACAAACTTTGTAAGTGTACTCTCTATGCTCTTATCTAAATCATTGATGAAGATATTGAACAGAACCAATCACTGCCAACCTTCTTGGTGAAAACCAAAACAAAGAAGTCATTAAGCACCTCTGCCATTTCCATATTTTCTGTTATTGTTTTTTCCCCCTCATTGATAACGGGCCTATCCTGTCCTTGGTCGTCCTCTTGCTTTTAATGTATTTGTAGAATGTTTTCTTATTACCTTTTATGTCTCTAGCTAGTTTGATCTCCTTTTGTGCCTTGGCCTTTCTGATTTTGTCCCTACATACTTGTGTTATTTGTTTATATTTGTACCATTGTGGACACAAGAACAAATGGGTACAAACTGGCCACCAGGAAGTTTAAACTTGAAATTAGACGAAAGTTTCTAACCATCAGAGGAGTGAAGTTTTGGAATAGCTTTCCAAGGGAAGTAATGGGGGCAAAAGATCTATCTGGCTTTAAGATTCTACTCAGTAAGTTTCTGGAGGAGATGGTATGATGGGATAATGTGATTTTGGTAATGAATTGATCTTTAAATACTCAGGATAAATAGCCTAATCCCATGAGATGGGATATTAGATGGGTGGGATCTGAGTTACCCAGGAAAGAATTTTCTGTACTATCTGGCTGGTGAATCTTGCCCATATGCTCAGGGTTTAGCTGATCGCCATATTTGGGGTCGGGAAGGAATTTTCTTCCAGGGCAGATTGGAAGAGGCCCTGGAGGTTTTTTGCCTTCCTCTGTAGCATGGGGCATGGGTCACTTGAGGGAGGATTCTCTGCTCCTTGAAGTCTTTAAACCATGATTTGAGGACTTCAATAGCTCAGACATAGGTGAGGTTTTCCGTAGGAGTGGGTGGGTGAGATTCTGTGGCCTGCGTTGTGCAGGAGGAGATGATCAGAATGGTCCCTTCTGACCTTAGTATCTATGAATCTTTATAATTTTACCTAGTTTCCACTTACTGTAGTACTTTTTTTTTTTAAGATCATTGAAGATCTCCTGGTTAAGCCAGGGTGGTCTCTTGCCATACTTCCTATCTTTCCTATGCAGTGGGATAGTTTGCTCTTGTGCCCTTAATAATCTCTCTGAAAAACTTCCAGCTGTCTTCAGTTGTTCTTCCCCTTAGACTTGCTTCCCATGGGATCTTACCTACCAACTCCCTCAGTTTGCTAAAGTCTGTCTTCCTGAAATCCATTGTCTTTATTTTGCTGTTCTCCCTCCTACCATTCCTTAGTATCATAAACTCTACCATTTCATGATCACTTTCACCCAAGCTGCCTTCCACTTTCAAATTCTCAGCCTGTTCCTCCCTATTAATCAAAATCAAAATCAAATTTAGAACAGTGTCTCCCCAGCAGCTTTCTTCACCTTCTGAAATAGAAAATAGTCTCCAATACATTCCAAGAACTCGTTGGATAATCTGTGCCCTGCTGTGTTGTTTTTTCCCAACAGATGTCTGAGTAGTTGAAGTCCCCCATCACCACCAAGTCCTGTGCTTTGGATGATGATAGTTGTTTTAAAAAAGCCTCATTCACTACTTCTTCTTCCTGGTTATGTGGTCTGCAGTAGACCCCTCCCATGACATCACCCTTGTTTTTTTACCCTTTTTATTCTTACCCATAGACTTTCGCAAGTCTGTCTCCTATTTCCATCTCAAGTCCAAACTCAGTCCAAGTATATACATTTTTAATATATAAGGCAACACTTCCTCCCTTTTTTCCATGCCTGTCCTTCCTGAGCAAGCTGTACCCTTCTATACCAATATTCCAGTCATGCATATTATCCCACCAAGTCTCTGTGATGGCAACTATGTCATAGATGTGTTTATTTACTAGCATTTCAAGTTCTTCCTGCTTATTCCCCATAATTCTCGCATTAGTATACAGACATCTAAGATACTGATTTGATTCTCCACTCCCAGTTCTGTCTTGTCTCTCCCTTATCCCTGCTATAAATAGCCCATGCTCTCCCCAAATTCCAACCCTTCTCCCAGGACTCCATGTTTTTGACTTGCCTGTCGGCTTTGGTCACCTGCCCCCTTCGAACCTAGTTTAAAGCCTTTCTCGCTAGGTTAGCTAGGTTTAAAACTCTCCTCACTGGGTTGTGGAGTCTGTGCATGAAGATGCTCTTCTCCTTCTTGGTTCAGTAGACCTACCTCATCTCTAGGGAGTAACATGCCAAGAATCCAGTTTTCTCTCTATCCATTCCTAACCAGCCTGAACCCATGGATTTCATGCCTCCAGGGAGGAAACCAGCCTACGTATACTAGATGTCTGGAGGGCTCTCATCTTCTACTTTGACAGGACTACAACCTTCAGGTCCTCTTCCAGATTATTTGTGCCTTTTGTAGAGAGGATGAAGGGACAGCCCATTTCCATGCAAAGACTGTCAAAGTGAGTCTTGGGTTACATACAATCCCCTCATAGAGTGATGGCACTCTCCAGTAGGACTCAGTCCACATCTGTAGACCTCTTGAAGGAAGTTCCCATAGCAGAAATCTTAAGGATTGCAACTTAGTCCTCTATCCATACCTTTGCCAAGCATTACACTATCTTACCTGCTTCTAGAACTGACACAATGTTTGGTAATGCAGTCCTTCAGATTGGCCAGGATCTGCTTCCACAGCACCACCTCCATGTTAAGTTACTGGTTGGGAGTCTTTTATGGTGGAGCACCCATAGGGACATATACGCAAAGAAGAGGGAGAGGTTACTTACCTGGATAGTAACATAAGTTCTTCATGATGTTTTGTCCCACCTTCCACTCTCCTTTCCCTCTACTGCAGAATCTTTGGCTTTGCAGATGAGAAGGAACTGAGTGGCAGAAGGTCTGTTCCTCCCCATATGCCCTCGTACAGGAGCACAAGGAGATGCTCTGTGCAGGCATGGGTCCTTGGACACTGCAAAGTGCAAAGGTGTGCAAAGGTGCAAACGCATCCTTACAGTGGAGAACTTATAGGGACAAAATATCTTGAACTCAAGCTGATGTACAGCTGTGTAACCTCTGCATCACTGTATCCCATGTGTACACGATAGCATTATAACAGCATAGCTACAGCGGTGTCTTCACTGCCAAAAAAGATGTTTATTTTACAGAGAAATAACTAGTTCTAGGTAGTTATTTTGCTGTAAAATCTTAGTAGAGACAAAGCTTTATGGTTTTTACTGTGATGTAGCTAGACAAGGTGAACTGCAAGGGGCAAGGAGAAGGTCACAGGATCCCTGGACTTCCAGACATTTGCCTGCCCTTCCCTAGTTTCCAACTTTGTGTCTTCCCTGGTGGTCCTCCAGCTCTCAGCCCTATTGGATCACTAAAATGGCTTAGTCACACAAGTCCATTCCTGCCAAAGTTAACAGCATCTAAAGGAAACAAAATAAACTTCCAGTTTTTTCTGATTACATATTTCTTTCCATGTTTGATCAAGGTGTACCCTCAATGGACTACATAATATCTTTGCTCTGACTGGGTTGTTGGTCCTTTTCTAGCCCACTCCTGGATTCAACAGTTTGTTACAGAATGCAAGATTGTCAAGATAGATGCATATTCTTTTCAAGAAACCAATGTTCAGTTGTGACCATTGACTTTGAATTTCAACAGGCTACCGACTAATTAGAGACCAATTTATTTGTGATATGATTGATAAGCAGGTCAAACCATGGGTATTGCAATAAATTGAGATGCCTTTGCAAAGAACTATAGGTGTTTACAGGTTTAATGAAAACTCTACTTCCCATATGGAAGTGTTAGCAAGTGGTGAACTAACTGCAGTGAATCTCATAAATAATTCATACTGAGGAAGTATTATCCCAATTTTACAGATGAAAAATTGAGACACAGAAGAACTAAGTGGTTTACCCAAGGTCACAAAAGAAATCTATGGCCAGCAACTGAACCCAGATCTCTAATCCAGGTCCTTAACTGGAAGACTCTCCTTCCTTTCCAGCAAAGAACTCCATTTCTTATTATGTTCCAGGTTGGATCTCGTAGAAACTTGACTTGCAAATTTATTAAAACACATTGGCTTGTAACTCTGGAATAAATAAACAAAAAGTGAATTTTGAAACTGTTACTGTATCTGAATGCAAGGGTATCCAAAACAGTTAATCACTGGTTCCAATTCTACCATCTTTGGTCACCTATGAGTACCTGGGGCCTGTGGTATATCTGAAGCAACTAACAACCCTGTAAAGTGATTCACGTACCACATAGGTCCAATTTATTTAATTGTTAATAAATTCATCCTTTAGTTTTAGCAATTGTAATGTTGAATCTGTAAAGTGTACCCTATGGCTTATTTTTAAAGTTGTGTTTTTACGAAGTGACATTTGCTCCACTGTGGCACAAGGCCTATACCCACCACTGAAATCATACTTAGGCCCTGTCGGGACTCAAAATAGGGCTTAAATGGGATCTATGTGGTGCACCCTCTGCATAGGGGTAAATTTCACCCTTAATGTACAGTTACTTCATTTTGCAGAATTTATGAAAATTTACCAGCTAATAGGCAAAGTATATTTGTTCACTTGTACTATGATGATGCTAATAAGAGTGCTAATGATATTTTTCCAGCCCAACAAGAAAAATTAGTTACTATTTCAGAGTAGAACATTTTCAAGACTGTAGTTAGTGGTGTTTATAGTGGATATTCAGTATCATGCAGACATTTAAACTAAATGAAATAATGGCTATTTGTGGAATAATATCCACAAACACTCAGGTGAAATATCAGAATTGTACAAAATCTCATTTTTGGATGGTGGCGAGGGGAGATATGCTAAGACTTTCTTCTGGAAGAGACTTTTAAAAAATATATACAGTATAGTTTAATTTAATGTACGTTAGAAATAATTAATGTTACTTTTACATTTAGAGAAATTGTTTTGACCAGATACATATTTCCAGAGAACAACACACTTTTTTAACACTGATCATATTCTGCCCTTATATATTCTTATTTATGGGTGTGGTTCCCATCCCAATACAAGAAAAGTATTTGATTCTATGATTGTGCTGTATTTCTCCTGGATAGATAGTTTTTAGTAGTTGGTTCTAGATCCCAGTCTATGACCCCTGCCCCTCTAATACCAGTAGAGGATTGTGGAGTATTTCACTCACCAACTAAAATTTGGTGAGTGAAATCCTGACCCCACTGAAGTCAATGGTAAAACTTCCCCAGGATTTCACCCATTATGTTTTGTTGTTTGTTAAAAGGTTAAAAATTTCAGTCTATTCCATCCTCCTGTATCATATGAGGATTGATTTTATTACATCTAAACATCTTTAATAAGTGTGGGACTAATCTATCCTAAACTATGTCACATTCTGATGATTTTTACATCTTCCCTTTGTTACTTGTTTCATTGCCTCATAGTTATTAAACTTGGAAGGCCAGATTCTCAGCCATATACTTTGGCATAACTCCATTGAAGTCAAGTGGTTATACTGTACAGAAATCATGCACTTGACATAGGGTGTGGGTGTGTGTGGGTGTGTGTACACACACACACACACACACACTTCTGAGAGGGAATAACTTCAGCTACCATCATTGTTCAGTCACATATTCTTATCGGTATGCAGGTTTTACTGAATTATGTTTGTGTAGCTTTCTATAAATTGAGCCCCTGCATCCTGTAATTGAGCCCCTGGCATCGCTTTGTGATTCCAGAGAGCTTGCTAAGAATAACTGGTCAGTAGCAATACTTTTTTAAAAGAAATATTGGCATGATTTTATACTTATATAATATAACAAACATGCTACTGTGATAGGAAGTTGTAAAATGATATGTTAATCTTTAAGAAAATAACATACGGATTTCCTGTAGCTTCCTAGAGCTCCTTTCATCCCAGTCATATAAGAAAAATCACCTTGAGCAGGAAAGACTATTATTATTATTATTTATTATTATTTAGGATGTTGATTGCTCATTGATGTAACTAGATATTGGCATAAAATCCACCTATTAAAATTTACAACAAGCGTGTTTTAAAATATTTTAAAACCAAGGAATTTGGCTGTTGCCTGAGAACAAATCCCCTTTCATTTGCAGTGTCACTATGTACTAGATAAATTTAGCTAGTGATGGTGTTCAAATAGCAAAATGATGTTCTGGCATGCTGGAAACTTGGTTCAGGTTGCAATTCCGGAAGAACACACGGTCAGGGGTGACTAGGAGCCTTACTGAGCTGTGTGCGAGAATGGGCTCTGCCTCCCCAAACACAATGATCAGTGCACAAAAATGAATATATTCCAGAAGTGTGGCCCATTTTTTTATGTTGATTTCTTTGGGTCATGAATGCTATGTGGTGTGTGTATATATATGAGCTACTCTCCAACTGGCCTAATCCATCAGTATTGGTAAATGTTCCTGTCCTGTCACTCACAGCTTTCCAGCTCACTTTGCATGGATCTTCTGACTACTTGCACGGTGACATTGCAGATTACCTATTTATGTTTAAGGAAAAAGCAAAGTTAAAAAACCCTTCTCTAAGTTACAGGTATTTGCTGGCTCATTTTATAACCTTTCCATGACTTGTTAGCAGTCCAAGGGTTTAGTCCATGATTTGTAGAAGAAATAACAAAACCTGCTTCCATCTCCAGAGAAGTGATGTTCACCGCATCTCCATCTCCTTTTGCACTCTTTTCACCAGCCCTCTTCTTCCCAGACTGTAACATTCCAAAATCATTGTATCAGTTGATAGAAAAAGTATTTTGAGCCACAATGTATTTTCACACTGATTCCAAATATAGGCATCTGTGAACACACATGGCTTAACTAAATGGGACTATTCAGGTGTAACTCTGAATCCCCTTTCTAGTAGCTGTTAAATGTGCCTGCATTGCCACTAACCTTGAAGATCCTTAGCAATTAGTTCAAGCTACTGAATATAGTTCTGTGACTAAATATAAAATAAGTGTATACATTATCTTCATTTCTTTTAATCTAAATCATATAAATTGCATCTGTGATTATCTTGGAATAAAGGAGGAAGATTCTAATATTAGTGTCTAAATTTGATTCTGTAGTTTTGTGCAGTCTATATGTAATAGAAGCAAGATATTACGAAGAAAGAAGCTGAATCTGAAGTACCATGTTGTGTTCCTAAATCAGACTGCAGTCATTCCTCTAGTTTTAAGTTATCTGTTAGATGTGTTTATCAAATCTATATCTGCCACTTGTCTTTTCGATCACTCTCCAATGAATATTCTTTTAGCATGTAATACAAATATTCATATGCCAATCTCTTTAATAGTAAATAATTTATTAATTAAGGCACTTGTGCCAAAAAGGCTGTTGTTCCTCAGTTAAAAACCTCTGCTTCTTCACTGTTTTAAAAACTAAAAAATTATTTCTAATTCGTCATTTTTCTCTTTTTTTCACCTTCATTTCACTGGCATCTTGTTAAACATGTGTCCTCAATTCATTTATTGAATCTTGTATGTGAGAGTTTTTTCATAATATACCACAGTGCTGTGAAACATTTCCCCTCATCATAGTAAAATTGGAATGCCAGAGCAGAATTTTACATTGCATCGTAAGAAATATTTGTTTTCAACAACATGTAGTTCATTATTCATATGAACCATGTATTAGTTTTTAAAATGTTTTATAATCCATTACGGTATATAGCAATACTTTAAGATTCTAAACAGTTGGAGATTATGTTCTTACTCTTGTACATTACTGGCATTCAGACTGAGTAATAATTATATCAAACATCTGAGGCATAAATAATATAAAATCACTATCACAACTGTTAAAAAAAATCCTTCTGAGACTCGTTCGCTGACACCTTAATATACCGAGTTTAACATTTCTGTTGATATTTGAAAGCCATGCAGCTTTAAATGCATGTCATCCCTTTAAATATAGATACATTTCTTGCTTTTTATTCTACACAGAAATTCTTTACGCAGCAAAATAAAATGTAGTTGATACTTGAGAAATGTCTTCATTTTAACAATTGTTCTCATCACAGAATAAATGGAGTGTCCAGTAAAGTCAGTAACAAAAAGCATACTCAAAGGAAACACGGAGAGGAAAATGAATCCTGTCAGCCATTTATGAACAAGTCAGAGGGGCAGCAAGTTGTCTTTATATCAAACAGAGAAGAATGTAGAATACTGAACATAGTTCCTAGACAGAACACACACTGCAATATAGACAATGAAAACACATCAGTCAATTTTATTTTCTCCAGATGGTTGTATCTTAGGTATGTTTTTTCATAAATAATTTTCTTCAGATGTATTTGTACAGAGGACAGATCCCAAAACAGATAGGTGGTGTTGTTTTACACTACGCAGAGCATTGTAGGAAACAGGATAGAATGATGTAGAGACCTCTGCGTTCATCAAACCTTTTTAACCTGCCTTAAACTCTTTTAAATTGCTTCATTATTGAGTTACAGGGCTCAAATCAGGAACATTTAATCAAGTGGTGTGGTTTTTACCAGATGCAGCTTGGATTGATTCATTCCCTGTTCCAATAATCAGCAAGAGGGGAAAATTGAAATATCTCTTGCAGCAGATTTACCTTCTTTAGCTTATTTGCAAGCTCCTATAGTATATTTCATCATTCAGGATTATGTTGATATTCAGACCCAAAAAATGAGACCCGATATTCACCATCTATGTCACTATATCCCACTGAAATTCCAAGGATTTTAAACTTCTCAGATCTTACTTGATTCTCAAGTCATTTTATTAAATGTCCTTACTGTACTGGAGTGTTTTGAGTTTCCTCAGTCTCTATCACTCTCTTGTCTCTGTTTTTCACCATGTGCTTTAGATAAAGACCGTTGGAGCTTTGCCATTGACTTCATTGGACACAGGATCAAACTTTTGGTTAACATCCTGAGTGCTGTTTTCTGCCCAAAGAACTGTACTATAATGATCATTGTGTACCACAAGATGGAAATACTTCCTGGTGTGCAGGAATCGCTATTGGCTGCAGCTTCTGAGCAGCACTACAAGTTATGTGAGGAGTTTCTTGCTTACCTCCCTGGCCCTGCATGGTTTCTCTGTAGTCTCACAAAATCTAGCCCTCAGTTTGATCATTCTGTTAGAAAGATGATGACATGATATGACTTGGGAATCTGTTTATACTTTATACCTTGAAAGAACAAAACATGTTTAAGCTGAGGTATAAGGTCTGATTCTTAATGGCCTTGCACGTGTTTACACTTAAGCTTAATGGGTTTAAAATGCTGTGGTTCTGACTTAGTATTTTATATTCACTTTGCATTTATTCTGCATGAGATGAATCAGGCCATAATTTCAGATGCAGTGCTATAGCAGCTATTGGTTAAGCCTTGCTTATTCATGTGTTTGAATTTCTGAGCCTCTCACAGCCAAAACAACAGTTGGGGGTGTTGACGTGGCAGAATGGAGACACCTTTTTTCATACTGTATATACAGGTTCCCTATATGTAGACCAGTGCTAATGGTGTAGGTCAACTAGCACATCAAGGTGAGATCATATCGTCATGCAGACCTGGGATGAGCAGCAATGGCTCCAAAACTTCTGCATGAAGAAGCTGACCTTCACAGCCTCCTGTGTGGGGATCTTGTCCTGACCTTCCTGTGCAAGGATATATAACTGATGGAAGTCATACCAGTCAAGAAGGAGGTTGCTATTGCCACCTGCAGGCTGGCTACCCCATACTGCTACAGGTGCATGGCTAACCAGTCTGGTGTTGGCAAGTCAGCTGTTGGTGCCATGGTAGTGGAATTTTGTAAGGCTGTAAATCATGTGATCTATCTGTGGATGGTGGACATTTGCAATATGCTTGAAATAATAGCTGGCTTTGAAAGAATTGGCTTCCCAAATTGTGCTGGGACCTGCCATAAAGAGCACATGAATGTGTCAACTGAAAAGGATACTACTTGAACATTCTATAGGCCTTTGTTGACCACAAAAGCAGGACACCAACATGGAATTACCTGCAAGTTACATGATGCCAGGTTGCTACTGATACCTTATTCTCTCCTCCAAATACCCCATTGATAAATGTGTTATCTGTGTCCACTGTTACTTTACCCTCTGCTTACCTTCTACTGCCCTGGCTATTATGATACCCTAGCTAGATACTTGGCAGAAGAAAGTTTAATTACACACTTAGCAGTTTCAGTATAGTTGGAGTGTGCATTTGGCAGATTGAAGGTAAGATGGCAAAATCTTTTGCATTCCAGTGTCGCCAAAGTCATCTGTATTATTGAGGCATAAGAACATAAGAATGGCCATACTGGGTCAGACCAATGGTCCAAGGTCAATGGTCAAAGGGAATGACCAGAACAGGACAATTATCAAGTGATTCATTCCCTGTCATCCAGTCCCATTGCCTGGCAGTCGGAGGCTTAGGGACACCCAGAGTATGGGGTTGCATTCCTGACTATCTTGGCTAATTGCCATCGATGGACTTATCCTCCAAGAGCTTATCTAATTCTTTTTTGAACCCAGATATTGGCCTTCACAACATCTCCTGGCAATGAATTGCACAGGTTAACTGTGCATTGTGTGAAGAAGTATTTCTTCACTCTTGTTTTAAACTTGCTGCCTATTAATTTCATTGGGTGACACCTGCTTCTCATGTTATATGAAGGGATAAATAACACTTCCGTATTCATTTTCCCCAAACCATTCATGATTTTATAGACCTCTATCATATCCTTTTCCTCTTTTCTGTTTCTCTTTTCCAAGCTGTACTTCCCAGTCTTTTTAATCTCTCAGATAGAAAATGTTCCAGACCACTAATCATTTTCGTTGCCCTTCTCTGTATCTTTTCCATTTCTAATCTATCTTTTTTGAGATGGAGCAACCAGAACTGCACACAGTATTCAAGGTGACTCTCTTTCTTGAGTGGTGACAGCTAATTTAGACTCCACCATTTAGTATGTGCAGTTGGAATTGTTTTCCAGTGTACCTTACTTTGCATTTATCAACATTAAATTTCATCTGCAATTTTGTTGCTCAGTCACCCAGTTTTGTGAGATCCCTTTGTAACTCTTCGCAGTCAGCTTTGGATTTAACTATCCTGAGTAATTTTGTATCACCTGCAAATTTTGCAACCTCACTCTTTACCCCCTTTTCCAGCTCATTTATGAATGTGTTGAATAGCACTGGTCCCAGTACAGATCCCTGGCGGACACTGTTGTTTACGTCTCTCCATTCTGAAGACTGACCATTTATTCCTATTCTTTGCTTCCTGTCTTTTAACCAGGTACTAATGCATGAGAGGACTTCCCTCTTATCCCATGACTGCTGTGTTTGCTTACGAGCCTTTGGTGAAGGACTTTGTCAAAAGATTTCTGAAAGTTCAAGTATACTATAGCCACTGGATCATCCTTGTCCACATGTTTGTTGAACCGCTGAGAATTCTAATAGCCATCTTGACTCTTCTCCAACAAATCATGTTCATCTGGATATCTGATAATTCTTTTCTTTACTATAGTTTCAACAAGTTTGCCTGGTACCGCAGTTAGGTTTACTAGCCTGTAATTGCCAGGATCACCTCTGGAGCCTTTTTTAAAAATTGATATCACATTAGCTATCCTCCAGTCATCTGATACAAGAACTGATTTAAGTGATAGATTATATACCACAGTTCATGGTTCTGCAATTTCATTTATTTGAATTCCTTCAGAATTCCTGGGTGAATACCATCTGATGCTGGTGAAGTATTACTGTTTAATTTATCTGTTTGTTCCCAAATCTCCTCTATTGACATCTCAATCCGGGGTAGTTCCTCAGATTTGTCAGCAAAAAAGAATGGTTCAGGTTTGGGAATCTCCCTCACATCCTCTGCAGTGAAGACAGATTGAAATAATTCATTTAGCTTCTCCGCAATGGCCTTGTCTTCCTTGAGTGCTCCTTTAGCATCTCAATCTTCCAGTGGCCCTTCTGATTATTTGGCAGACTTCCTGGTTCTGATGTACTTTCAAAAACTTAACAGAATTTTTTTTATCTTTTGATAGTTGCTCTTCAGTATTTTTTTTTTTTTTTGCTTACCTAACTATTGACTTCCAATTTTTAAAGGATGCCTTTTTGCTTCTTACCACCTCTTTTGTTTAGCCCTGGTGGCATTTTTTGACCCTTTATTTTTTTTTTTTATCTTAGATGCTCAAATTAAGTATACTCCATTATGGTGTTTTTAAAGGCTCAAATTAAGTATACTCCATTATGGTGTTTTTAAAAAGTTTCCAAGCAGGCATTTCACTCTTGTGACTGTTCCTTTTAATTTCCATCTAATTAGCTTCCTCATTGTGGTGGGCTTCTTTGGTATCCCCATCCCCATATATTATTATGGAGGATATGCCTCTCCGCTTGTGGATTGCAGAACTAGCTGCTCCAAGAAAGTCATTTATCGTGTCTAGAAGCTTTATCTTTGCATCCTGTCTTGAGGTGATGTACCCAGTCAGTATGAGGATAATTCAAATGCCCCATTATTATTGAGTTTTCTATTTTTTATAGCCTCTCCCTGAGTATTTCAGTCACTGTCACCACCCTAGTTAGGTGGTGGTAATATTCCTACTGCTATACAATTATTATTCAAGCATGAAATTGCTATCCATAGTAATTCTATGGTACAGTTTGATTAATTTAAGATTTTTACTATATTTCACTCTATGCTTTATTTCACATCTAGTGCCACTCCCACACCAGCACAACCTACTCTGTCATTCTTATATATTTTGTACCCTGGTATTACCGTGTCCCACTGATTGATTGCCATCATTCCACCAAGTTTCTGTGTTGCCTATTATATCAATATCTTCATTTAATACCAGGTACTCGAGTTCACCCCTCTTAGTATTTAGACTTCTAGTGTTTGTATACCAGCATTTAAAAAATTTGGCCCTTTTTAGTTGTCTGCCTTCATGTGATATAATTGAATTGGACTCTTTTTTTCATTTGACTGTTTCTCTTCAATTTCTACCTGTACTTTATCAACTTCTGTCCTCTTCTCTTTACTAAGATATAGAAAATTCCCATTAATAGTTCCTCTCTGGTATATCTGATTTTGAATCATGTGCTCTTCCTCGCCTGTCAGCTTTTCCCTGGCCCTTAGTTTAAAAACTCCTCTACAATCTTTTTAATTTTACATGCTAGCGGTCTGGTTCCATTTTGATTTAAATGAAGCCCATTGTCTCATCCACTCATTAAGGCCCTCCAGTTCTGCCTGTCTAATGGGTCCTGTGGATGGAACTGGAATCATTTCAGAGAATGCTACCATGGAGGTCCTGGACTTCAGTCTCTTACCTAGCAGCCAAAATTTGGCCTCCAGGACCTCTCTCCTACCATTCCGTGCATCATTGGTGCTAATGTGTACCACAACCATTGGTGTCTCCCCAGCACTGCACATAAGCCTGTCAAGATGTCTTAAGAGTTCTGTGACCTTTGTACCTGCCAGACAATTCACCGTGCTGGTCTCCCGCTCATCACAAACCTAGCTATCTATAATTCAAATCTACTCCCCCCATGACTATTACTCATCTCTTCCAAATAATTGGGATTTCCCTCCCTTCCCCTCTTGAGAGGTATCCTAAGTGCAAGAGGATACCATGACATCATCTAGAGGGAAGGTTCCAACTATGGAATTGTTTCCCTCTGTTCCAGTTTCCCTCCTGAGGCTTTCATCCTCCTCAACAGCCCAGAGGCTGTCCGTCAGAGTGAAACCACTCTACTTTGTACCAGAAAGTCTTATCTATGTGCTTCTCTGTCTCTCTTAGCTCCTCCAGTTCAGCCACTCTTGTCTGAAGAGCCCATACTCTGTCTCTGAGAGCCATGAGCTCCTTGTTTCAAATGCACACATAACTTGCTTGCTCACAAGGCAGCTAATCATAGGTGCCACATTCAGTGCAATAAACTAGATAGCCCCCACTTCTGCCTGCATTTGTTTTTACTCCTGTGACTTGGGGGGGGAATGTTTATTAGCCTAAGTTTAGAGAATGTTAGGTGGATCTGGCTCTCACATTCCCTCTCCCAACTTCCTTGCAAAACTCCCCTGTTTGTTGCTCCTCTGCTCGCTTAAGAGTTGGCTTTTTATACGCCTCTTCTCCTGTATAGCCCCCCGCTGGTTAATGGCTCCTAAAAGGTGAAATGCATGGGGAAATGTGATACTGTGATGGGGGGAAGTGGTACTGTGTACTGGTACAATTTATTTGCTATTGCTTTTATGTGATCATGATGGGGTATACAAACTCCACACTAGGGCAGCAAGAGGTTAATGAGCTGCTCTGGGCTCAGCCATCCCCGCTCCACCACACTTGCAAGAGATGCATAGACTGGAAAGGAGTTAAAATGGAGCAGAACTGTTCACTTGTGGGCAGATTATGGAAGAGAAAGAACCTCTACCTTGCAGCTCCTGAGGGAAGGCAGGATCTCTCCCATCAGGAACTGCCTCAAGGTTCCTCTCTGAAGGAAGGGAGGACTTTTTTCTTTTATACCCTGAGAAGGGGGCATTTCCCTTTTCCACATACTAGCCCAGTTTATTTCCCCATGTTTTGTTTATGGATTATCCCTGAAGGGAGAGACTTTAAACTGACCTGGCTGTAGAGCCAAGGCACGAAATGAGGCAGCCACTGCCTAAAAGGGAGAGAGCAACCATGCCACGCCCAGTCATGAAGAGGTATCAAGGGATGAGCTGACCCTCCTCCATGCTTTTCTGGTACAGACTACAAGCTTTGGAAAACTGTAGGGTAGTAGGAAGTGGACCAGGGAGGACAGCCTTCAGGTACTCCTGGGTGTAAGACCCTTTTGTTACCTCCACAGGGCCCTGGGAATGAGTCTGGTAGAGTGGGAGGGCCCGGGCTCCCCTACTATAACTCCCCCACCGCAGATAGAACGGCCTAAGCCTCTAACCATTAGACAACACTCCCTATGAGTGAAGACCATCACAGTGATTATAAAAGTTTTTTATACTTTATGAAAAGCTTTGGATACAACTTCCTTTCTCTTTCTTTCCCAAGCACTCACAAAGCAATGTATTGTACAGCCAAGCCAATTTATTAACAAACAAAAAAAGTAAAAATACAACCAAAATTATTCTGAAAACCATTGTAGACAATCCAGCTGCCTGTAAACAAGCAGCAATTAAAGTTAAAAATGCAAAAAAGCGCAAAACTACACCATTAGATAAAGTGCAAGGTGTACAGTCTCACTGGTAGTGGAACTGGATATCAGAAATGTACTTGTTCTCCTTTCCTTGCATGTACAGGTTGTACTCCATTGCACAGGGATAGAATGAACTGGAAACATCTGCCCATTCCAGTTCATGGAGTGTCTCCGAGCCCATCCACCCCTCAAATGTCCAGTGGCTGCAATAGGTGCATGACATGATAGTATGGAGGATAGTCTGTGGGTATTGGTGATGTTACTAAAGCTGGTGCCAGTGCAGAAGCTGACAGCTGCAGTCTGCTGGTTATCACGGGGAATAGTTACACAGACAGCTCCTTTTGCTGCTCTCAGTCCTGCTCCTTCATCCTTCAGTCATCCTTTAGGTACTGCCCAACCATTCTCTTCTCCTCCTCCTTACCTCTCTGATAGTCCAGGTGCTTGTCTGACCTGCATTTTATTTTATACAAGTCATTTGCATTTTATACAATGGGTCATCACTCAGTCTTTTCCTCCCCCTGCTTCTCCCAAAGGGGCCTGGGCCTCTGCTTTGGTCCAGCAGAGGTGGAAGGTCCTTCCAAAGAAACGAAAGGGCATATTATTTTTTGTCCATGGAAGGAAACAAAAAAAATCCTCCTGCTTATGTTTTGTGTCACGGCAAAGCCACAGGTTAATACTGTTATCAAAGTGGTATGCCTTTATTTCAATTACGTATACTGGCTTGTTCAGAAACTGCTTCTAGCCAGGTTGCCAGCCTGACAGACACACTATTTGTAAGAATTTCAGATTTAATTAATTTTTAAAAAAAATACTTTTTTGGGACCTGATTTGACCAGGGAGGGTTAAGGCAATCCGACCAGGACCTTGATGCCAATATTGGTTTTAACATTATTTCAGGATGGAGACAACATGCCATAAATAGAGAACATCGGGAAACCAAATATTTGCCATCACCAAGGGATTTTTATTACCTAATACAACCACTGAGACACTGTCACAATGCTCTAATGTCACAATGCTCTAATGTTAGTAATGGTATAACTCTATCACAGTCTACCTGTGTGAGAGAGTTACAAAGAAAACAGTGTGTGCTGAAATATGCACTCTAGCTTGCTGAACTTCTAATTCCAGCTTTGTTTTTTTTTAAATCAGTTTAAACTTAAGAATTAATTGCTAGTTGTATGTTTAAATTACTTCTTGCTGCTTGGAATCCATCATGGACCTGGTGATGGTGGAGGAATGGTGATCAGCGTAATGGCGTGGTTTCCACCCTCGACTGAAGCTAAAAGCCATCCCATTGTACATAATGTTCTCCATAACAGTTGTACTGGTCATAACCTAGAAAACTTCCCACTTATGCTGCTATTTCTCCCATAATAACAACAAACATGGTGGCTGCCACTGAGGAGATTGTGGTTCCAGCCCCTGCTCCTGCTTGTGCTCCAGTGCCACTTCCTCTCCTGGCTGTTCCCCCAGGCCCATCCCTGAACAGATCCTTGGAATATGATCCCAGGATGTACCATAGCTTATCCAGCTGCATGACCAGCTCCGTTGGGGCCTGTTTCATCACTGGGCTCTGTTCCCATACCTCTACCCTCTCTGCCAGCAGAGTCTGTTCTAGTGTCAGCCCCATCCCGGTACTGCCAGCCTCAAAAGATCAAAACTCCTGAGTCAGACCCCCTTGAGACTGAGATTGACCCAAAAGTCATGAGACTTGTAAAAAATGATAGTGTCTTTTGGTGTGTCTGTTGACTTTTGAACTCCCCAGGCCCATCCCCAGTGTGTGTGAGACAATTAGTATTGCCCACTTCCCCCAAATTTATTGGGTAAAGTGATTTTTGGCCCCTGCTTTAGGAGCTGTGACACCCATGTCTGCCCAACCCCTGCCCAGCAATTAATTCTGTCCCCTGGCCCCCAAATCAATCCTATTCCCCAGTCATCACATCATCTCTGCCTCTCTTGGTTCAAGCCTCCCCCCATCAGTTTAGTGCCCATCTGTTCAGCCCCTCCATCAGTTTAGCTGGTCCCCTCATCAGTTCAGCCTCCCAGTCCCCCAATCTGTTCAGTACTTCCTCCACATCTATTCAGCATCCCCATGCTCCTCTCTGCTTCTTCTGGGATACTTCATCCCCTTCTCCCAGGCTTGTAGGGAGTGGGGGAGCTGCAGCAGGGTCCTCTTTCTCTCCCCCTTTCTGTTTGTGGAGGCAGCTGCAAGGGCTCTTCATCCCCCTGCCCCTTTCTATGTTGGGTGTTGCAATGGGAGAGGAGCAAAAGACCATCCCATTGTTCACAGAAGGGGAAGGCAGAGGTGGGAGAAGTCTCACTTTGAGCTGCTGGGCTCTTTCTGCTCCCTCCTCCCCTCCTATGAGAATGTCTTCCAGTTGTGGAAGGAGAGGGAAAGAACTCTGCCTACAGCTGCTCTGAGTGGCTGTGCTGCTCTAGGAGGAAGGGAAGTGGGGTCAGGCAGCCAATCAGAATGGGTTTCCCCCGGAACTCAGATTTGCTAGAGGGCTAGAGTTTCAGCCTCAGCCAAAATCCTGTCACTTGCAAAACATCACAAGAGTTAGCAATACTGACATCCCCCCTGCATCCTGTCTAAAATAACATACCATCTCTGTCATGCAGGACTGTGGGCTCTGTGCTTGGGTGATGGTGAGTACCTTGGGTGGCGGTTGAATTCCTTGTAGTAGGAGCAGGTAGGTGGGGTGTTGCTGGACTTCTTTATCTTGCAGTAGGCACACTTTAATTTTTTAATGTGCTCCCCACATTGGATGGCCATCTGCTTGATCCCCACATTTGCCAGCCTCTTTGACATGTTTTCATACCAGTGCAGATTTTGGATGCTTCTCCCAAAATCATGCTTCTTACTGTACTTGCACTTGAGGTTAACCAGCACCATGGTGTGCTCCTCTGGCCAGCTAGTAGCACACTGGGACATCATCTTCTACAGCTGTTTGGCTGAGGTCAGCTGAGTACTGCAGAATTAGAGCAGGCTTCATGGAATGAAATATTAAATGCCAACCAAGTGTATATAAACTGACGGGTAGCTTCTGGTGTATAGGAGGCAAGTGGGAAGTGAGTTGGTAAAAGGATGGGAACATATAGACCTCGGAAGTTGTAGGATGGCACTGGAGGATTATCAAAACTTGAGCTCCACTACTTGGGTTTTAGTTGCATCATCACTGCAAAGTAGATGGGTCAGAGCCTGCTTTAAACTCAGGCTCTGTCTAACCCATATCCCCAGCCATGCAAACAAGCCTCGATTCAAAGCATATATAATCCTATGCATAAAGGTTTTGTTTGAGGATGGTCGGTGGATTGGGCTAAAACGTGGATAGGAGCTCTAGATAAGCCTGTAGTGTAGACCTACCCTAAGTGACTTTGGAGCACAAATCCCATTGAATTCAGATTGCACAGTCTGATGGAGGTATTTGGCTTGGTTGAAGCATTTCAGGATAAATTGGAAAGAGTACAACGAAGGGCAACAAAAATGATTAGGGGTCTAGAGCACATGACTTATGAGGAGAGGCTGAGGGAGCTGGGATTGTTTAGTCTGCAGAAGAGAAGAATGAGGGGGGATTTGATAGCTGCTTTCAACTACCTGAAAGGGGGTTTCAAAGAGGATGGCTCTAGACTGTTCTCAATGGTAGCAGATGACAGAACGAGGAGTAATGGTCTCAAGTTGCAATGGGGGAGGTTTAGATTGGATATTAGGAAAAACTTTTTCACTAAGAGGGTGGTGAAACACTGGAATGCGTTACCTAGGGAGGTGGTAGAATCTCCTTCCTTAGAGGTTTTTAAGGTCAGGCTTGACAAAGCCCTGGCTGGGATGATTTAACTGGGACTTGGTCCTGCTTTGAGCAGGGGGTTGGACTAGATGACCTTCTGGGGTCCCTTCCAACCCTGATATTCTATGATTCTATGATTCTATGATTTCAGCTTTCTTCATGTATAGAAGGTGGTGTGGCAAAGGCTATTTGAGTTTGAGTTTGTGGTCTCACAGTAAGGATGTTAATGAGATCCTGGACTTGTGTTTTTATCATAGATTAGCATTTTAAATATGAAGCTTCCTGGTAGAAAAAAATCTCTATGTAAAATCTGAAATTATACTAACAATTAGGAAATGAACTGAGTACAAAACAGCTATGTAACAATTTAAGACTATAAAATGGAAAGAGTACAGAACTAGCAACATGTAAATACAAATCTGATTTAAATTAAACTGATACATGTTAAAAAAAGATCATTTCAATTTTTAAAACTGATTTTCTTTTCTTTTAAATCATGACTTTTACCACCCAGCCTACAATTGGGGTATAAAATATATTGAATAAAATAAAGCTTTTTTATAACTATCGAACTTTTAACAAAATTGTTGAAAAGCATATTAACTGCTAGGATGAGACTGAACATGCCAAATTTCAATCTGGAATTTTGATATCTGAATCAAACTGGCAAGGGACATTAAAAAAATGTCCCCTGTGTTATAGTATTGCACAATTAGGTCCAATACAGACATGTTATGCCCTCTTCTGATCATTTTTGGAGAAAGGTTATCGAAGTGCATGGACCATTGTTCATTTGCATTATAGCCATTCTATAGCACCATTGAAAAAAGTACGGTTGGCCTCATAACTATGGTTATTAGGGGGCAGAATAATACTTTCTTTTGGTATTAATACAGGAATAGAGTCTTCATCTTGGTTTACTTCTAACACTGCTTGTAAATGTAAGGGAATGGTTATTTTTTAGCCTGTGCATAGGTTATCTCTCATGAGAGCATTCATGCACACCTTTTATGGTCAAAACAGAATGCTTTCCCATGCCCATATCTGTTTTCTTTGTAAATCTGATGCACTTTGACCTATCCAAATCCTAATATCTGGGTCATTTTTGCAGTCAATTTTAAGTCAGAAGTAGTATAGGCAGGTTGTCTTAAAAGTAATAAAGTTACTTTACTCTTGTATATTAAGTCCTTTTTATGGACATTGGTCAAAAATATAATTGCAATAACTGAAGGAAGAGAGTAGTGTTCAAAGAGTCTGATATTTAAAATGAATATCCTTAAAGTAAACATTGATTTTTAAAATATATATTTTTGTGACCTGCTGTCATGGTTACAGTACTAGCACTCCATATTTTACTTTCTGCTAACATCCAATATGCTGGTCAAAGTATGAGCCAGTAAAAGCATGAACCAATATTGTTTGGCCCACAACGAGAACCTAATTCAATAAAAAATCAATTTGGTGGCTTCCCTTTGCAAGCTCCCCAAATCAGATTATATTTGAGGGCAAAGCATCATAAATGTACATCAGTATACATCTGCAGTGGTTTTGCTTGTGATGTGAGGTTCAGTAGATTAACATCATAAATACTGATTGCTTTCCTTGTTCATTCTTGGCTTGTTTTGCTTTGTAATTGTATTTAAACAAACTCTATTGATCTGAAGGATGGTGTAAATTCAGCATTGGTATTGTTTGCAAATTTGATCTAACTATGAAGTATAGCAAATATACAATGTATCAGATCAAAATTGCAGAACAATTTGAAGTGTTGAGAACAATGGTTGATCTAAGTGACATGAGATTTTTGTGATCTAAATGTAATATACTAAAGCACAGAAAACAGCCAGCAACAATATTAAGGAGACTGCCGCTGTGGAACAATAATTGTAATGGTACATAAACTGAATGAAGTTGCATTATATTGATATTTATGAAAAATTTACTGCCATTCTTGTGTGTTACGTATAGATGTACAGTGTTTCCTGTGAAACTGTGGAGAGGATTACTAGAACCTCAGCTCTATTGATTATCTGCACTTGATTTAAAGTTCAGGATCCACTGATTAAATTAATCCTTTTTCCTTTTATATTCCTTCCAAATCCTGATCCAGGAATCTCTCCCTTAGTCCAGGCCTGTGACAACCTGTCTCCGCCTTCTGTTCAGTAATTCCTAGATCATGTTCTACTATTTAATTAATCCAAATCTCATGTAGTTATAAGATTTTGCTGGTCATACTTTCATATGCTTTCTGGTGCTTACTTTATAGTGGTACCCCAAATCACTAGTTTTAGAAAAAGAAACTGGTGTTTCCCAAGGAGAGAGAATATTCTGGGCTTCTGAATCTTTGATTATTTTAGTAAAATAATTTTGGAAAGAAGGTGGGATCTATCCATTTCAGTTGTGTATGCAAGGGAGTTTAGTCTGAACCTGCTGGTGGTGAAATCTGTGGCAAACTTCCTATTGACTTCAGTGAGGGCAGGATCAGGCCCTTCGATATTTTGTCTACAACAAGGTTTTTGTATGCAAAATTGATTAACAGTGGAATCAAGTTCATTTTAAAAAAAACAGACCAAAATGTTTTAAATTACAGTATATGTAAAATGAACAGGAAAGTAACATAAGCTTATTGATTTGATTACTATGGTACTGGGTGATTTAACACCCTAGAGACAGAAAAATACACTTTCCTGCTTATGCCATTCTTTATTTGAAGCCCATGTTTGTTTAGCAATTACAAGTTACGTATAAAACTTATTTTTCTGAATGCTTTTTGTATTTTTAGTATGTGCCATGAATAGTCTGGACAACATTCTTATAATATTCCTGTTAATGTACATTTTTCCACCGAATGCATCCGATGAAGTGAGCTGTAGCTCACGAAAGCTTATGCTCAAATAAATTTGTTAGTCTCTAAGGTGCCACAAGTACTCCTTTTCTTTTTGCGAATACAGACTAACACGGCTGCTAGTCTGAAAATTGTTAGGAAGCTGCATTTCCCTGGCTCTTAACAAAACTAAGTATGGAGAAAATATTTCTCCCAGAAGCAAAACAACCTTTCAATTAAAAAAAGACCCAGAGTGTAATCTAGCCCTGTTGAAGTCAATGGCAAAACTCTCATTGACTGCACTGGGGCCAAGATTTCACCACAGCTTGCTGATACCATTTCATTGTAATACAATGTTTGTTTTCGTGGATCTCTGGGCTGAAATTTAAAGCACAAAAATCTGGGTGAAATCTTTGGGCGTAGTTTGTTAAAATTGTTTTTGTTAATAGCATTCTTTTTACCATGACTATTGTGTGATGCTGGAGTAGATGGGGCATTGTGAGATGCTGAGGATAGATGTTTAGTCATTGTATCTGCTGTATGTGTTACCTTTTGATAACAGTTGAGAAACAGAGCTGTATGGATTTTATATCGTGTCATTCAGAATAGCCCAATTTAGTGGAAGCGAAGTCTGTTGTTAAAAAAGGCAACTCGTTTGAGGATTTCAGTTACAAAATGCTTTACTAAATCAGATAACTATTTTCATTACCAAATCTATTTGCAATCCACATGTTTTGTTTTAGAACACCACACAATTTGTCACAATTCAAAAATCTTTCACAAGCAGCACAAGAGTGCACGCTTTTTTTTAATGATTGTACATTTCTTATTGTTTTTCTTCCTTTGCATTACTGTTTTTATCTTAGGTACTATTTTGCTTAAAATAGATGTTGGTATCAAAAACAACTAGACAATAAAGGCAAGACATTAACTGCATATTCTCATTTATAAACTTATCAAACCCTGTTGAAAGGCAGTTTTCATCTCTGCATGAGGTTCACTGTTTCTAAGTTCTTCTTTTATTAGTACAGTTGCTTTACCCTGAGCATCCTGCTTCATTATGATTCTGCATTTCACCTTTTTTTTGAGGTATCAGATTTAAGAGTTGTTGAATTTGAGTTTGGACAATAAGGGCTCCATACTGCAGTCCTTATTTGGTTAAATTTCACGTTGGAAGCAGTGTGATTTTTGTCTGAGTAAGAACAGCAAAGTTGGATATTAAAATGGTAACCAGGATTAATGCTGTTGCCATCTGTGTGCCCAAAGTTTGCGCTATTTATTTTCTTTATAGCTTTCTACAAATTCTGTATATTTAAAAAAATATTTTTCAAAGTCAATCTTGGGGGGAAAAAAAAAGTTGATGCCAACAGTCCTGAAGTTATATAACCAACCAAAGACTAACAAGTTTCTCTGTGAATGATAAAAGCATTTCCATAACTAAACAGAGGTTAATTTCAAGTTTATAAAAATATAATATAATAAACAGTGGGATAATTTATCTTTGGTAGAAAGTAATCAAAGAGGTTCTATAGATACTGTCATTAGTACAATATTCAGGCATAGACTAGTGATGCAAATGGCAACAGTTAACACAGGAATTCATTTGACTTTTCCACATTTTTTTAAATTTTTGAAAAATACCTTGGCAGTGTCCTTTTAAGTAAATTCCCTAGTTTGCATATTTAGAAAATCCCAAATAAATTGCATGCAAGTACTTCAACCACAAAAATGACAGAGCCCAACAAGAGAAACAAGATCAGCTAAAACAGAGGGTTTCAGCACTTCATTGTGCTCTTTATATGGTGTTCTCTCCCTCCCTCTATCTTTCATGGTATATTCCTTCTATGGAACTTCACACATACACTGCACATGTACAGAATATGTTGAAATTTAAAATAAGGTAATTAAGATTGCCTGCTTGTTGAGTTTCTGTGAAAACAGTCTGTTAGAAATACACTAGCTCTTTTATAGATCAATGCAGGCTTGTTTGCAGCATGGTTCAGAAAAGTCAGAGATGCACCGTTTCTAGGGTGAATTTTCTTTTTCAGTTAAGGACATGTCTCTGTGTTTGAGTCTCCAATGGCAGACTTACCTATATTTCTCACATTCTTAACTAGATAATTCCTTTGGTAGGAAAGAAAAATAGTAGAAAGGTTTGTTCTTCAGATATGTGTCTCTATGCGTGCTCCACCAGGATGTGAATCTGCCATTGTGCTCTCGGTCAGAGAATGAAAGTAGTGTCTGTGGGCCCACACCAGCGCATAGCAGAGCCTTGTGCCTCCAAATGAGGGCATATATGGAGGCATGGGCCCGCCACTACTCAGTTCCTTCTCGATCACTTGCAACTTGAGATGAAGCAACTGCATGTGTGCTGTTCTCAGCTTCCCACCGTTTCTTACGTAGCAGTTTTTTCTAAGTCTTTTTCTTATACGTTGTTATTTTATTTCTTCTTTAGCTCTAGTTTTGTTTGGAAGGGGGATTACCCTCCTCCCCTTCTTAGGACCTCTGGTTTTGGTCCTTTAGCACTATGTATTGTGCCAAAGGCTCTGGGGTTTAAGCCCTGCCAAACCTGACACAGGTCCTTTCTCCATAGTGACAGGCATTCTAGCTGTCTCTGCTGCCTCGGAGCACCCACCTCAAGTGTAAGGTCTGTATGGGATTTAAAGGTAGGTCTCAGAGAGGCTAGACTGAAGCTCCTTCTAATTGAGCATTCAGTAGCCCCAGCAATGGCTGCTCCTCCACTCCCCATACATCGGCCTTACCATCCCAAGCTTCCCTAGTGGCAACAGCCCCTTTGGAAGCTTGGACTTCTAAAAAGAAGATACCTCTTTCTCCTTCCAGTTAGCCTAAGAGGAAGGGTAGGTCACCCCATAAATACCACTCTAAGGAGGCCTCATGTCCTTCAAAGGGTACACCTGAAGCTCCATCTGATCCCAGAACCGAGCCACCGGTACCACACAAGAAGCAGTGTATGGACAAGTTGTCTAGCAGGAATCAGCCAGCCTTGGTACCAATGGACAGGCACCAAGAGATGCATGGGCCTCCTTCACATGCCCCAGTACAATATCTCCATTTCACCAGGCCTTTAAGGTTAGATAAGCTGATACTGCCTAACCATCTCAGCACTACCAAGCCTTGGTACAAACTCAATATTTTGGATACCATAGCCCTCCAGCACTCTCCAATACTTCTTTCCTTGGATGTCCTGGACTCTCCCCTGCTTTGCCCCTCTACGAGGGCCCCTTCTCTTGTACTGCCTAGATGTATTGAACCTTGGTCAGGCCTTCAGTATGGGTACCTATCTTTGAAGCTCCCCGCTTCATCCCAAGGAATGATTTTCCTTCAAGTCTTGGTATATTGCTCTTTTTCTGTGCCTTATCACTCTACCCTGCTGAGCCAGTACTCTGAAGGAGCTCTTTTGGACCTCGCCAGATGTCCTAGAGATAGGGGCTATGAGTATCCATGGGAACCCTTTCCCTAACTGCCTCCTCAGTGGGCTTACTGGAATCCATGGGGTCATCTTGGTGAACAATTTTATAGGGTTCCATCGAGAAAGATACCTCAGTATCTGCTCATATTGTATCATTCACAGGCACTGACTGACCAGTCTTTGGTACCATAGGATCTCCATCAGGTACTATATTATCTCCCTCTGGTACCTTATGCCGCCTCTGCATCGGGAGACACCCAGGTACAGCAGGACCAACAGATGGAGGGAAACTCACCCCATCAGCTAAGTTCTTCTTATCCCCAGATGAGGTGGTAATGCCTCCATCACCTTCTTACGTTGATTACTTTCATTCCTTTTAAAACTCCATGAAATGCCCGGTGGAATCCCTCCAGATCCTATTAGAGGAGGTCCAATAGCGCTCAACGCTCCTTGGTAGGCATTTTAAATATCCCATCCCCCAGGGAAAGATCACCCGCTCAATAAATGAGGCTCTGTTATTGCCTGCTTTTATAGCCTGGCAGACACCTGCCACTATCCAGCCCACTTGTAAGTGGGCAAATAAAAAATACTATATACCAACCAAAGGAATGGAATATTTCTTTCCCCACACCATTCCCAATTCCTTGGTGGCGGACGCAGCTAATGAAAGGCATAGACAGGCCCCTTCCAGACCTTCTCCTTACGATAAATAGTCTAAACTTTTAGACCTCTTGGATGGGAAAAGCTATTCCTTGACAGCTCTCCAATTTTGCTTGGCAATCTACCAAGCCCTGTTGGCAAAAATATGACTTTAATACATATTTCAGGTTCACTTTTTTATTGAACATCTGCCACAGGACCAGAGGGAACAACTTTGGCCCCTCATTTTGGAGGGTTAAAACCTCCCTCCAAGCTCCCCTAGATACTGGGGACAAGGCTACTAGATACCTACCCATGGGTGTGGTTTTGCAAAAGCATCCTGGCTCCAGTCTTCCAGCTTCCTGAAAGAGGCACAGAACACAGTTGAAGACCTTCCTTTTGAAGGACCCAGGCTCTTCAGCTCTATTCATACTCCTTCCTCCATCCTCTGAAGAACTTGAAAGCTCTTATGATTACTGGGAGTTTACGTTCCTGCAACAAAAAGATATTTTAATAGGTGTCAAACATCACAGCGAACTAGGCCATTTCAGTACAACCTGCAACAAGGGTTTCCCAGACCTTCAGAAGTTCAGAGGAGATCTAGACCTCAGAAAAGGGGATCTCCCCCTTCTACAGCAACACCTCCCTCTAAGGGTATGTGTACACAGAAAAGAAAAACCCATGGGTGGCCCATGCCAGCTGACTCAGGCTTGCAGGGCTCAGGCAGTGGGGCTGTTTCATTGCTTTGTAGACTTCCAGGCTCAGGCTGGAGCCTGGGCTCTGAGACACAGCAATGAAACAGCTCCATAGCCTGAGTCGGCTGGCATGGGCCAGCTGTGGGTTTTTCTTTGCTGAGCAGACATACCCTAAGAAACGGTTCTGACATCTTGGTTGAAGACCTCAAGCCATCTACTTCCGTGGATCCTGCACTGAACGATTCTATCCATCCCCCACTTTGGAGATTGGCAATCTCATTTCCTCCCTGACTGGGAATAGACTATTTTGGATAGATGGATTTTGGAGGTGATTGATGTGGGATACTCCACATGCTTCCACTGTATTTTCCTGAGGAAACCTCCCTTTGAACTGATAGCTTCCTGTTCTTTCCTCCGCTCTCCCTCAAGACTTGGTTCCTTACACATTGCTTCAGCTAGATGAATGGGAGTGCTCACCTGCCAAATACCACCTTTTATAAAAACAGAGTTACACCTTGTCCCCATCCTTGTTTCCTCCCAAAGGTCTCTTCAGAATACTCATTAATCAAGTGATTTGGCTGCCAGTATTCTACCCAAAGCCTCATGTCTCTAGAGAGGAGACCAGTCTATATATGCCAGCTGTCAGAAGGGCCCTTGCATTCTACCATGACAGGACTGAGATCTTCTGGGCTTCTCCTGGGCTCTTCGTATCACTTGCTAGGAGAATGAAGAGTCAACTTATTTCCACTCAAGACTGTCAAAGTGGGTTTGGGGTTTCATCTGAACTTGCTGTGAATCCAGCGGGATGCAGCTGCCTCAGAGTTGCTGCACAGTCCGCTAGAGCTCAGTCCACATTTATGGCTCTACTGAAGGACATTCCCATAACAGACATTTGTAGGACTGCAAATTGATCTTCCATCCATACTTTTACCCGGCATTATGCCATCTTAACTGCTTCCAGAGATACTACACTTGGTGTCTCAATCCTCCAAACTGAACTTGTCACCTCTGCACCCATCTTTTTGCTGAATTACTGCTTGGGACTTTCCTATGGTGGAGCACCCGTAGGGCCATATACTTGAAGGGATATTACTTACCTTACAGTGATTTGAGTTCTTTGAGATGTTTTATCCCTATGGGTTCTATACCCACCGTCCTTCCTCTTGGCTGTGAAGACTCTGCTTCATTTTTGTGAAGGAACTGAGCGATGTCAGGATTGCACTTCCCTATGTGTCCTTGTTTGGAGGCAAGAATTGCTTTTGGTGCAGGCGCAGGCTTCTGGACACTGCTTTTCATTCTCCAACTGAGAGTTCACAGGCATGCGAGCATCCTATGTTAGAACACCCATTGGGACAAAACATCTCAAGGAACTCAAGTTCACTGTAAAGTATGTAACCTCTCCTTCTCATATCTATCGGCATAAGATTAGGATGACCAATGAGTCCTCTAAAGCTAGGAAGAAGTCATGAAGCAGTGACCAATAGTTAAAAAGATTTTTCTCTTTGACCCTTAATCAAAAACAGAATGAAGCTCTCAGGGTATGTCTACTCGACGAAATTAGGTCAAATTTATAGAAGTCGGTTTTTTAGAAAGCATTTTTATACAGTCGAGTGTGTATGTCCCCACACAGATGCTCTAAGTGCATGTAGTCGGCGGAGTGTGTCCACAGTACCGAGGCAACAGTCGACTTCCAGAGCTTTGCATTGTGGGTAGCTATCCCACAGTTCCCGCAGTCTCCACCACCCATTTGAATTCTGGGTAGAAATCTTAGTGCCTGATGGGGCTAAAACATTGTCGCGGGTGGTTCTGGGTACATATCGTCAGGCCCCCGTTCCCTCCCTCCCTCCATAAAAGTAAGGGCAGATAATCGTTGTGTGCCTTTTTTCTTGAGTTACCTGTGCAGACGCCATACCACGGCAAGCATGGAGCCCGCTCAGCTAACCATCACCGTATGTCTCCTGGGTGCTGGCAGACATAGTACTGCATTGCTACACAGCAGCAGTTTATTGCCTTTTAGCAGCAGACAGTGCAGTATGACTGGTAGCTGTCGTCGACGTAGTCCTGGGTGCTCTTTTAACCGGGCACCTGGGCAAACATGGGAGTGACTCAGCCAGGTCATTTCCCTTATTTTGTCTCATGGCGATTTGAGTCCTACCAGCAGTGCACTGTCTTTTAATCTGCAGCTAGCAGAAGACGATAGCCAGTAGTCGTATTGCACCGTCTTCTGCCGAGCACCCAGGAGGTGACGATGGCTAGCGGTCGTACTGCACAGTCTGCTGCCAGCATGATGTAGAAAGATAGATGAAGTGGCTCAAAACAAGAAATAGACCAGATTTGTTTTGTATTCATTTTCTCCTCCCTCCCTCCCTCTGTGAAATCAATGGCCTACTAAACCCAGTTTTGAGTTCTATCCTTGAGGTTTTGAGTTCTATCCTTGAGGCAGCCATTCAGTTTCTCGCAAAGCCACCCCCTTTGTTGATTTTAATTCCCTGTAAGCCAACCCTGTAAGCCATGTTGTCAGTTGCCCCTCCCTCCGTCAGGGCAACAGCAGACAATCGTTCCGTGCCTTTTTTCTGTGCAGACGCCATACCACGGCAAGCATGGAGCCCGCTCAGATCACTTTGGCAATTAGGAGCACATTAAACACCACACGCATTATCCAGCAGTATATGCAGCACCAGAACCTGGCAAAGTGAAACCGGGCGAGTAGGCGACGTCAGCGCAGTGATGAGGACATGGACACAGACTTCTCTCAAAGCACTGGCCCTGCCAATGTGGGCATTATGGTGCTAACGGGGCAGGTTCATGTGGCGGAACGCCGATTCTGGGCTCGGGAAACAAGCACAGACTGGTGGGACCGCATAGTATTGCAGGTCTGGGACAATTCCCAGTGGCTGCGAAACTTTCGCATGCATAAGGGCACTTCCAAGGAACTTTGTGACTTGCTTTCCCCTGCCCTGAGGCGCAAGAATACCAAGATGAGAGCAGCCCTCACAGTTGAGAAGCGAGTGGCAATAGCCCTGTGGAAGATTGCAACGCCAGACAGCTACCGGTCAGTCGGGAATCAATTTGGAGTGGGTAAATCTACTGTGGGGGCTGCTGTGATGCAAGTAGCCAATGTAATCAAAGATCTGCTGATATCAAGGGTAGTGACCCTGGGAAATGTGCAAGTCATAGTGAATGGCTTTGCTGCAATAGGATTCCCTAACTGTGGTGGGGCCATAGACGGAACCCATATCCCTGTCTTGGCACCGGAGCACCAAGCCAGCGAGTACATAAACCGCAAAGGGTACTTTTCAATAGTGCTGCAAGCACTGGTGGATCACAAGGGACGTTTCACCAACATCAACGTGGGATGGCTGGGAAAGGTACATGACGCTCGCGTCTTCAGGACCTCTGGTCTGTTTCAAAAGCTGCAGGAAGGGACTTTCTTCCCAGACCAGAAAACAACCGTTGGGGATGTTGAAATGCCTATAGTTATCCTTGGCGACCCAGCCTACCCCTTAATGCCATGGCTCATGAAGCCATACATAGGTAGCCTGGAGAGTAGTCAGGAGCTGTTCAACTACAGGCTGAGCAAGTGCAGAAAGGTGGTAGAATGTGCATTTGGACATTTAAAAGCGCGCTGGCGCAGTTTACTGACTCAGTTAGACCTCAGCGAAACCAATATTCCCACTGTTATTACTGCTTGCTGTGCTCTCCACAATATCTGTGAGAGTAAGGGGGAGACGTTTATGGAGGGGGTGGGAGGTTGAGGCAAATCGCCTGGCTGCTGGTTACGCACAGCCAGACACCAAGGCAGTTAGAAGAGCACAGGAAGGTGCGGTGCGCATCAGAGAAGCTTTGAAAACCAGTTTCATGACTGGCCAGGCTACGGTGTGAAAGTTCTGTTTGTTTCTCCTTGATGAAACCCCTGCCCCTTGGTTCACTCTACTTCCCTGTAAGCTAACCACCCTCCCCACCTCCCTTCTATCACCACTTGCAGAGGCAATAAAGTCATTGTTGTTTCACATTCATGCATTCTTTATTAATTCATCACACAAATAGGGGGATAATTACGAAGGTAGCCCAGGAGGGGTGGTGGAGGAGGGAAGGACAAGGCCACACAGCACTTTAAAAGTTTAAAACTTACTGAATGCCAGCCTTCTGTTACTTGGGCAATCCTCTGGGGTGGAGTGGTTGCGTGGCCAGAGGCCCCTCCACCGCGTTCTTGGGTGTCTGGGTGAGGAGGCTATGGAACTTGGGAAGGAGGGCGGTTGATTACACAGGGGCTGTAGCGGCGGTCTGTGCTTCTGCTGCCTTTCCTGCAGCTCAACCATACGCTGGAGCATATTAGTTTGATCCTCCAGCAGCCTCAGCATTGAATCCTGCCTCCTCTCATCACGCTGCTGCCACCTTTCAGCTTCAGCCCTCTCTTCAGCCCGCCACTTACTCTCTTCAGCCCGCCACCTCTCGTCCCGGTCATTTTGTGCTTTCCTGCACTCTGACATTGTCTGCCTCCATGCATTCGTCTGTGCTCTGTCAGTGTGGAAGGACAGCATGAGCTCAGAGAACATTTCATCGCGAGTGCATTTTTTTTGCTTTCTAATCTTCGCTAGCCTCTGGGAAGGAGAAGATCCTGTGATCCTTGAAACACATGCAGCTGGTGGAGGAAAAAAAAAGGGACAGTGGTATTTGAAAAGATACATTTTATATAACAATGGATACACTCTTTCATGGTAAACCTTGCTGTTAACATTACATACATAGCACATGTGCTTTCGTTACAAGGTCGCATTTTGCCTCCCCCCACCGCATGGCTAAGAGCGGGTAACATTTCTGTTCAGCCATAGGCAAACAGCCCAGCAGGAACGGGCACCTCTGAATGTCCCCTTAAGAAAAGCACCCTATTTCAGCCAGGTGACCATGTATGATATCACTCTCCTGAGGATAACAGAGAGATAAAGAATGGATGTTGTTTGAACGCCAGCAAACATACATTGCAATGCTTTGTTCTACAATGATTCCCAACTACGTGCTACTGGCCTGGAGTGGTAAAGTGTCCTACCATGGTGGATGGAATAAGGCTGCCCTCCCCAAAAACCTTTTTGCAAAGGCTTTGGGAGTACATCCAGGAGAGCCACGAATGCCAGGGCAAATTAATCATTAAACACGCTGGCTTTTAAACCTTGTATAGTATTTTAAAAGGTACACTCACCAGAGGTCCCTTCTCCGCCTGGTGGGTCCAGGAGGCAGCCTTGGGTGGGTTCGGGGGGTACTGGCTCCAGGTCCAGGATGAGAAACAGTTTCTGGCTGTCGGGAAAACCGGTTTCTCTGCTTGTTTGCTGTGAGCTATCTACAACCTCCTCATCATCGTCTTCCTCGTCCCCAAAACCTGCTTCTGTGTTGCCTCCATCTCCATTGAAGGAGTCAAACCTTTTTGCAAAGGCTTTGGGAGTACATCCAGGAGAGCCACGAATGCCAGGGCAAATTAATCATTAAACATGCTGGCTTTTAAACCTTGTATAGTATTTTAAAAGGTACACTCACCAGAGGTCGTGGGTAGTGGTGGCTGAACCCCCTAAAATGGCATGCAGCTCATCATAGAAGCAGCATGTTTGGGGCTCTGACCCGGAGCGGCCGTTCGCCTCTCTGGTTTTCTGGTAGGCTTGCCTCAGCTCCTTAAGTTTCACGCGGCACTGCTTCGGGTCCCTGTTATGACCTCTGTCCTTCATGTCCTGGGAGATTTTCACAAACGTTTTGGCATTTTGAAAACTGAAACGTAGTTCTGATAGCACAGATTCCTCTCCCCATACAGCGATCAGATCCCGTACCTCACGTTCGGTCCATGCTGGAGCTCTTTTGCAATTCTGGGACTCCATCATGGTCACCTCTGCTGATGAGCTCTGCATGGTCACCTCTGCTGATGGGCTCTGCATGGTCACCTGCAGCTTGCCACGGTGGCCAAACAGGAAATTGAAATTCAAAAGTTCGCGGGCCTTTTCCTGTCTACCTGGTCAGTGCATCTGAGTTGAGAGTGCTGTCCAGAGCGGTCACAATGGAGCACTCTGGGATAGCTCCTGGAGGCCAATACCATCTAATTGTGTCCACAGTACCCGAAATTCGACCCAGCAAAACCGATTTCAGCGCTAATCCCCTTGTCGGGGGTGGAGTAAGGAAATCGATTTTAAGAGCCCTTTAAGTCGGAAAAAAGGGCTTCATCATGTGGACAGGTGCAGGGTTACATCGATTTAACGCTGCTAAATTCGACCTCAACGCCTAGTGTAGATCAGGACTCAGTTTCAGCACTGTGCAACTAGCAAAAGAGAGCTCAGAATGCTTTTTACTCCTGTAGTAGTTTCGAGCAGTAACTCCATGCTTAGAGTTCAAGGAACAGATGTTCTCTTACAGCAGTGGTCCCCAATAATAGTAATAATTATAGCCTGTCTTGATTCCAGCAACAAAGCCCACTTTTTTTTAAATCAATATCTGTCTTGAAAGTAGCTCCATGTAGCAAGTTATTATTAAGCTTGTACTTTATGTGAAATATAGAGGAAGATATGGTCTTTGCCCTGAGGAGCTTAGTTTGACACACACAAGATAAAACATAGGACATTTCATGTAGGAAAGGATGTGGAGGCATTATTGAGACTAGTTTTAGGAAGTTTAATAGAAGAAATAGATTTTAAATAATGATTTGAAGGAGGAGAGAGCAACTGTTGGTGCATAAGAAATGGGGAATTGTTTCAGCCACAAGGCATGAAAGAAGGCACAAATCCCATAGAGGGATAAGGAAACAATAAGAAGAAAGGACTAAGGCTAGCATTTGGGTTAGAGGGAAAAAAGGAAGACATAAGAGCAGAGATGTACGTGGAGATGAAATTCTGAGAGGCCTCGAAGTTTAGTATGAGGAGCTTGAATTTCATGTAGTAGAAAACAAAAGATAGATTCAAGGAAAGCATGATGTGGTCAAAGTAGCAGTTACTGTAGGAATTTTGATTTACCAATGAAGTTTTAGATAGACTGGAAGAGTCAGAGATGAGAAGTCAGAGATTAGAGAGGAGAAGTTTAGAATACTTGAGGCAAGCAATGATCTAAAGTGAGGATGAGAGATTTATTTTATAGTGTAGTGAAGCAGTCTTGTGAAAGTCGTTGTAGCAGAAGGAGAGACTATTTCTCAGGTAGCTAGGGTCAGTATTATGTAGCGATTTGAAAATCAGTGCAGCAACCCTGAACTGAACTTGTATGTTCATTGCCAGTGTAGTGAGTGGCAAATTGGTGTGTTCCTGGTTTTTGTTAGTCAAAAATAAAAACTCATTTTTTCTGGTAATTATCCCTGCTGAATCCCATTCATCTCCAGTAGAACATAAGAAATATCTTTGCTATATTCTGGTACGTTTTTCCTCAAAGAGCTCTTTCCAAAAGAAGCACACAGTATTGTCTGTTTGCCCTAATGATTCATAGTATTCTGTTTGTGCTAGCTGTAAAATGCACATAAATGGAGGGGATATGATGAGACATCTTCACAATCATCATTCCAGTCAAATGTTTGACTTGGCTTCTTAAAATGACAACACTCCTACTCCTTATGCTAAATGGCAACATAGCAGAGCCAATACAAAAAGAAGAATAGGAGATTCTAGAGAAGGAGGAATTTTTCCTACCTTTCATAACCCTAGGTTGGTAGCATTATTATTTGTATACAAGGAAAGCTCAGGGCCCCATTGTGCTAGGCCAGCAGTTCTCAAACTTTAGCAACCCAAGGATCCCCATTTTGATTTAAAAAATTTCCCGGACCCCCTGTCCAAGTCCCCTGCTCATCCCCAAGCCCCACCCCCACTCCGCCACTTCTGCCAAGGCCCTACCCACCTCTTCCCACCCCCGCTTCACCCCTTCCCCTCCTCTTCCCTCCCTCAGGCACATCCTGTCCCTGCTCCCCCTCCCTTCTTCCCAGCGCCTCCTATATGCCACTGAACAGCTGTTCTCAGCATTCAGGAGGCACTAGGAGGGAGCGGGATGAGTTGATCAGCGGGGCCGACAGCCCTGGACATGATTCCACCCCCTCCCCCAACCGCACCCCCTTCCCTGCTCCTCCCCCTCCCTCCCAGTGCCTCCTGCACACTGCTGAACATCTGTTCTCCGGCATGCAGGAGGCGCTGGGAGGGAGGAGTTGATCAGTGGGGCCCGCAGACTCCAGTTTGAGAAATCCTGTGCTAGGCATTATACAAGCAACTAACAAAAAAAAGAGAGTCCCTGCTCTAGAGAGCTTAAAATCAGTCCAGCAAGTTGTTGTATGCAGGCAGATTTCTGTGCTAGTAATGAGCTCTATTGACTTCATTGCTTGTCTATAAGGGTCTGCCCACATGAGAGCTGGCAGGATTGGAGCTTAGATTTATGACCGGATGCAACAGGTTGATGAAAACAGGGGGATGGATGTTTATTTCTACTACAAATATGTCATTATTATCAGCCACTGCTAATAAAAAATGCACCACCTTCTAGTCACAACTCACCACAAGATGGGAAAAGACAGCTATGGTTATACACGTTTGGTTTTTTTCTTCAGAAAAAGCCAATATGTTTGAAATTATCTAGCCAGACAATATAAACAAGAAAATAGAGAGATGATTTCCCTCTCTATATAAACCCATAATAAGATTTTCTATTATTTTTATTACACTGTAAACTCTTTGAGGTAAAGACTGTCTGCATTTTTTTAATTTTGTATAGAGCACATTGTCAATTCTTAACAAAAACATAATAAATTTATTCAGATGTCCTGAGCAGCCACCATCACCACTTGCTGTTAACAGTGGAGGTGTACCTTTTGTCTCAAAACTCTGCTTCCTACACTTTACATCAGTGCATCTCTAAGTCACACTAGCAGAATGTCAATCTTTGTCTCTATTTAGTGGCTGGTCCCTTGTGACAATTGGGCTTACAAATTTATTTGAATACTGAGCTCAACTGTAAAAAGTATGTAAAAGTTCAGATGTTACAATAACCTATAATAAATATTGATGAGAGCAGGTATGAAAGAGAGAATAAATGAATTAGTTTAAACAAAAAAGCCAGTTTTGATATGATTCAAGGACTGTGTTGAAATTATGCTTGTTTAAAACAGCAGATATGGAGCCAGAAGTTAATGAGCCAAAATTAGTATGTTAGGCCTAATTGGTGGACAAAATAGAGGGGATGGGCTATTTCACCCATCATTTCTTTTTGGGTCCTTAAAAGAAAGATTTTTGTGGGAAAATAATGAGGGGAAAAAAAGAATGAAAGGAAGAACAGATGGAGGCTACTGAGCTGAGTTTCACAATCATGGCTACCTCGCACCCCATGTCCTGGGACCCTGGGCCTTCATCACCCTGAACCTGAGAGGTGTGCTGACCAGAACTGGCCAAAGAGAGAGGAACCTAGATGACATCACTACTCTCCCAGCTCCAGCTGAATCTCAAACACCACCTGGGATGACGGTTACTGCCATCTTTGATACCATCTAAGATAATGGCTCTCAGCCTTTCCAGACTACTGTACCCCTTTTAGGAGTCTGATTTGTCTTCTGTACTCCTAAATTTCACCTCTCTTAAAAACTATTTGCTTAGAAAATCAAACATAAAAATACAAAAGTATCACAGCACACTATTACTGAACAATTGCTTGCTTTCATGTTTTTAACATATATTATAAACAGATCAACTGGAATATAAATATTGTGCTTACGTTTCAGTGTATGGTATATAGAACAGTATAAACAAATCACTGTATGAAATTTTAGTTTGTACTAACTTCTCTAGTGCTTTTTATGTAGCCTATTGTAAATCCCAGATGAATTGGATGTACCCTCTGGAAGACCTCCACCTGTGAGAAGCACTGTCAGGCAAGGGGGCTTTTCCTTCTAAGATTGGACTGTAACAGCAACAACATCTCCAGCTGATCTCAACATTTCCAGCCCAAATCTTTCCCTCCAAAAGGACAGTTATTACCATCTTTGATACCATCTAAAAGACTGTCAAATGAGTTTTTTCCTTTTAAAATCTCTCTCCAGCTTAAGGGAAAGGGAACAAGGGATGCTGATAAAATGAAAGCCTGATTTAATACTTTATATTTCAAATGCTTTAACAGTTTTTCTTTCTTTCCTGTATCTTTAATAAAAGATTAAAAGGATTTTAATGGTGTGTTTGCCATTGTGCTAAGCAGGCTGAGAGCTCTGAATACCAAGCCATGGATCTTGTTTAACACTGTTTAATGTTGGACAGTGACTGGGTTATGTTAACATCATTAGCATATATAGTCTATCTAAATTAATAGAACAAGTCCACAAGAATGTTTTGTTAGCTGCTTGAGACAAACATACAACTAGTACCTTCACTCTTCAGAGTAATATTTTGGGTTAAATATTGAGACCTGTCTCCAATCAGTCAGTATCATGAGCTGACAACTCCATGTGAGAGGTACACCTGCATTTCCTGTATCTGTACCCACAACCCATTCTCAACTCCTTTTCTTTTTACTTCAAATTAGTTTTTTCTACCAACGTAACCAGCCCTTTTCACACCCTGATCTCTGCCCACTTGAAAAAGGAGGATAATTTACTCCTTTTTTCTTCTCTGTATATTGGTCACAACAATAATAATAATTAATAAATGACTGCTCTTACATGTTCAAAGTACTATATAAACATTAACTAATCAATCCTTGCAACATCCCTCTGATGTAAAACTAACATGTATATAATTTTAGCATGTTTATATCCTAAAAAGGCCAAATGCAATTAGTCTGGACAAGCATTTGAAAGCTTACTCTAACTGAATCTCAGAACCTTTCATAATTGTTCAGCACAATGGATAGATGAGATGATCCTGATGCAAAGAGTGAATGGGGTATGTTGTCCAGGCTTGCTGGAAGAAAGGTAGCCGTGCTTTACGGGTCAGAGACAGGGGTAAGAGGAAGTTGGAAGCTGCATCAAAAAAAGAGGTGGGGGTCAGCATGGTGACCTTGACTCATTCCCTGGAAATGTAAGTGGGAAGGGTTAAAACGGGCATGCCAGGACATTAGAAGCCCTTTTTCCACTCAGCATGCAAAACAGCACCCAGCCTCCCTCCTATGGTGGGGACGGGGATGGGGTTTGGTAAGATCCAAGCCAGGGGTTGGCTGGGGGACTTGGATGGAAAATGATGGGGGGCTGGCAGAAGCCATCAGGTATTACTGAATGACTGTGGAGTTGCCTGCCCTATACACTTTCATCTGCCTTTGTTCTAGACATCTAATAATAAAGTTGCAGCCTGATTAAATCCATATCGAGTGTCTCCTGTCCTTCTTTCAGTATAGTCGGACCTTTGCTTAGATGAGTGCATAGCATTCATAATAAGGGAATGAATTGCGATCACTCATTAACCTGATTGATTAGACAGCACAAGGAATACTTTCCATTTACGTAAAATCAGAATTTGCAGCTATGAAAAGATGTTAAAGTAAAAGATAAGGAGTACTTGTGGCACCTTAGAGACTAACAAATTTATTTGAGCATAAGCTTTCGTGAGCTACAGCTCACTTCATCAGATGCATTCAGTGGAAAATACAGTGGGGAGATTTATATACACACACACAGAGAACATGAAACAATGGGTTTATCATACACACTGTTGGGATTCCAGGGGTGTGTCTGTGCGGATTTGTTCTTGTGCTTTTCAGGGAGTTTCTTGAGCAAATGGTGTAGTTTCTTTTGGTAACCCTCAGTGGGATCAGAGGGTAACGGCTTGTAGAAAGTGGTGTTGGAGAGCTGCCTAGTAGCCTCTTGTTCATATTCTGACCTATTCATGAGGACAACAGCACCTCCTTTGTCAGCCTTTTTGATAATGATGTCAGAGTTGTTTCTGAGGCTGAGGATGGCATTGTGTTCTGCATGGCTGAGGTTATGGGGCAAGTGACTGAAGGTAAAAAATCCATTACAATCTACATACCACACAGACTATGCTGACAACTTGTACCACACACTCAAGAAACTCCCTGAAAAAGCACATCGGTGATCTTCCTAAAAACACCATCCTGGCCACTATGGATGTAGAAGCCCTCTACACCAACATTCCACACAAAGATGGACTACAAGCTGTCAGGAACAGTATCCCCGATAATGTCATGGCTAACCTAGTGGCTGAACTTTGTGACTTTGTCCTCATCCATAACTATTTCACATTTGGGGACAATGTATACCTTCAAATCAGCAGCAATGCGATGGGTACCCGCATGGCCCCACAGTATGCCAACATTTTTATGGCTGACTTAGAACAACACTTCCTCAGCTCTCGTCACCTAATGCCCCTGCTCTACTTGCGCTACATTGATGACATCTTCATCATCTGGACCCATGGAAAAGAAGCCCTTGAGGAATTCCACCATGATTTCAACAATTTCCATCCCACCATCAATCTCAGCCTGGACCAGTCCACACAAGAGATCGACTTCCTGGACACTATGGTGCTAATAAGCGATGGTCACATAAACGCCACCCTATACCGGAAACCTACTAACCGCTATTCCTACTTGCATGCCTCCAGCTTTCACCCAGATCACACCATGCGATCCATTGTCTACAGCCAAGCTCTACGATATAACCGCATTTGCTCCAACCCCTCAGACAGAGACAAACACCTACAAGATCTCTATCAAGCATTCTTACAACTACAATACCCATCTGCCAAAGTGAAGAAACGATTGACAGAGCCAGAAGAGTACCCAGAAGTCACCTACTACAGGACAGGCCCAACAAAGAAAATAACAGAACGCCACTAGCCATCACCTTCAGCCCCCAACTAAAACCTCTCCAATGCATCATCAAGGATCTACAACCTATCGTGAAGGAGAACCCATCACTCTCACAGATCTTGGGAGACAGGCCAGTCCTTGCTTACAGACAGCCCCCCAACCTGAAGCAAGTACTCACCAGCAACCACACAACAGAACCACTAACCCAGGAACCTATCCTTGCAACAAAGCCCATTGCCAACTCTGTCCACATATCTATTCAGGGGACACCATCATAGGGCCTAATCACATCAGCCACACTATCAGAAGCTCGTTTACCTGCGCATCTACCAATGTGATATATGCCATCATGTGCCAGCAATGCCCCTCTACCATGTACATTGGTCAAACTGGACAATCTCTACGTGAAAGAATAAATGGACACAAATCAGACGTCAAGAATTATAACATTCAAAAAACAGTCGGAGAACACTTCAGTCTCTCTGGTCACTCGATTACAGACCTAAGAGTGGTTATTCTTCAACAAAACAACTTCAAAAACAGACTCCAACGAGAGACTGTTGAATTGGAATTAATTTGCAAAGTGGATACAATTAACTTAGGCTTGAATAGAGACTGGGAGTGGATGGGTCATTACACAAAGTAAAACTATTTCCCCATGTTTCTCCCCCCGCCCCCCGACCTCCCACTGTTCCTCAGATGTTCTTGTCAACTGCTGGAAATGACCCACCTTGATTATCACCACAAAAGGTTTTCTTCCCCCCCCCCCCCTTGCTGGTAATAGCTCATCTTAAGTGATCACTTTCCTTACAGTGTGTAAGATAAAACCCATTGTTTCATGTTCTCTGTGGTTATATATAAATCTCCCCACTGTATTTTCCACTGAATGCGTCCGATGAAGTGAGTTGTAGCTCACGAAAGCTTATGCTCAAATAAATTTTAGTCTCTAAGGTGCCACCAGTACTCCTTTTCTTTTTGCGAATACAGACTAACATGGCTGCTAAAGTAAAAGATATGTCAAGAAACAACACTTTGTAAATTTTAAAACTATTGTGAATCTCCTTTTTAGTGACAGATTCAAAACGTACTCTTCCAAATATATGCATGTTTTCTTCAGGGGAAAGAAAATTGTATTTTATCTTTGGACATTTTCTTGAAATGAAAAAGTACAATGAACTCAAATGAATAACAACTTCTAAGCAGTGTTAGTTTATTGGAAAACCTGGGAGGTGGGCAGGTGCAAGCCTGCTCACTTCTAAAGGTCCCTCCTCCAGTCTAGTGGGAGGGACCACTGGACCCAGGAACCAAATGAATACGGGGGACAACTAAAGAAAAACAGGGAGTGATGGTCACCAGATGGGGAAAAGCAGTGTTAGTAGTGAGAGGGAAAAGGGAGAAAAAATATTATCGCATAGGTATTGATTTATTGTTATACATTATTCATATTGCAATGATGCCTGGAGGTCCCTATCAGTGACCAGAGCCTCTTTGTGCTAGGTGCTGTACAGACAAGCAAAATAAAAGCAGACTCTGCTCAACAGAACACCTTATTTTTGATCATGATAAGATTTAACAGGTGAATGAAACAGACAGAGGGGAAGAGTTGTGGAACATGGTAACAATAAAGGCAGGCAAATTTTGCCTAAATCAGTAGTCTCAGTGGTTTCCAAAGTCCCAAGTCTTCACCTGCCTAATTAACTCTAGATGGAAGTGTTTTGTAGATATGAGATGAGTCACCACTAGAACAATTTATTAAGTTATTTAAATATAAAATGTGAAATCCTGTGTTTAAGTAAATAAACAATGTACGAGAACAAAAAAATTCAGTCTTAGCTTGTTTTTGCACAGTCAAATGCAATAGATGCAGGAAAGAAGCTACATAATATTTTTATTTGTTTTGTTTTGTTTTAGAACGTCAACTGTGCACATCTATGGCTGGTTCAAATGCGCTCCCCTCCAGTGTAGCTGGTATCAGTAAAGAGCTAGTAGAACTTCAGCACCTCATTCAGTTCCCAGAGGAGGTTGCTAGTATTCTGACTGAACAGGAAATGGATCTCTACAGAAAGATCTTGCCCATTGACTACCTCTACTTCTTAACCAGGGAGTTGGGTGATGCTGAATGTCAGAGCAAACTTCCATGCATTAAAGCTTCCATATCTGCAACTATTCTTTCCTCCCAAAACGGTGAACACAATGTTATTGAAGATCTCGTGACAAGATTTAATGAGGTAAGACAAGATATTTTAATTACTTCATAAGTGGTTTGATGGAATTTATGGGCCAGTTTTTCCCTTTTATCTAAGGGATACCCTAACAATTTTTAAAAATGAATGATGACATTTTTAAAGCTGAATAGGGAGCCACACAACTTCTGTTGGCATTTAATGGGAGTTATGTGACTAACTTACCAAGTCAGCTTTGAAAATCTCAACCCAGGCGTTTCTCCCAAATTGGGAATGTAAACAAGAAAAAAAAACATTAAATCAAGACTTGTTTTCCTGTAATGTGTTTATACTAGCATTTTGGCATGTATTCTCAATCAGATTATTACTCTGCTCAGAAGCTGGAGGGTATTTTTTGTGTACAAAGCATGGTCTTCTTAGTAGTCAGCATGGAAGGATTATGAACTAGGAGTTTTTGGACTCCACTAACTACTTGCATAATGATTTAACTGTAATCTGTAGAAAGTTAATCCCTTTGTGTGTCTTAGATATTATTATACAAGAAGTGTGACTCAGCTGGGTACTTTTCCATGAACCATATCTTGAGGTCCTTAGTATGTTTTTTTTTTTCTCAGTTTTTATTCAGGTAAACTCCTTTTGACTTTAATGGAAATTTGACCAAGGGAAAACTTAGTAAAGACCTCAGGATTCAGCTCCAGGAAAATACATTAAAATAGAATAGTTACTTTAAAAAGCAGAATACAATATACTGTGTTAAATCAATAGGACTGTCCTAAATTTATGAAAGCCAAAAATACAGTTTCATCTCAATCCTACCCTTTGCTCAGTCTGTTGTGCCTAATCATAGGATGTATTTTGTATTCTTAAATGAGATCCTAAAATTCAGTGAGAGCATAGAAATAATTGTGTAAATCAGGCCATATATTTAACCCCTAATGAACTCTCTGGGTCCCAGGTAAATAAGAACTGACTGTTCTCTTCCAAAATATTTGTATTCCTGGCAGGTCACAAGATATAGGTACTTAAAATCCTGTAATTCTTTTGGTTTTCCCTGATTTGGTGCTAAGATAAGAACATCTAGTGATAGAAAACTGGTAAATACTGTCTTGAGAATGCTACAGAAAGCTGTAGAACACAGCTTTTAAAAATATGTAAATGACCTCTAGTTACAGCAGTTTCTGAAAGATTAGTCTCAATTTTCCAGTACGTTGGGGATGCTTTATGTTTCTTGGTAGCAAGAAGAAGCCTTAAAGCCATCAGCTCCAACCTGTGGAGAATTCTCCCTGCCTAGGGTATCTGTCTTATGGCCACTTGCATGAGGAATGTAGTTGGGAAGAAAGGGGAGTGGCCAGAGCTCTCTTGTGTCCTGGCAATCTGTAGCTGCCCATGTGACCCCTTGGGGCATTTTGTAGTTAACTGATGCAAACTAGGAAAGCCTTCGTGGTGTTGTAACTTTCAGCTTGGGATAGGTGCTGGGTGAAATTTTTTGGCCAAAACATTTTTCGTTGGAAAATTGTAGATTTAGAACACCAAAATGGCTTGCAAACTTGAGTCTATTTCCCTGAATTGTTTAGTTGGGGGGGGGGAGGGAGCGGTGAGGAATACTTGAAAAAGTCAAAACATTTCATTTTGACATTTTCAAAATGAAACATTTTGATTTTTTGTTTTGAAATATCTTTGTTTCATTTAAATTTTCTTTAGTTTTTTTTTTGTCCAATCTGAAACTAAATTTTTACTTTTTTTTTTCTTTCAATTCACTGAATAGTCTGTAAAACTTTAATTTTGGGTTGACCCAAAACTAATATTTTTCCCCAATTTTTTGGAATTGCCACACAACTGAAAAAAAAAATCTGTTATTCGCACTGCTCTACGTGAGACCCCAACAGCCTCAGGATTGGGGAAGACACCGCTGATTTAAAAGCAATGATGAGATTTTAAATTCTGATCTTGTGATTTGTCGAGGATGGCTAGGAGTATTTTATGTCCAGTGTGAAGCTGAAAATGAAAGCTATCCATTGGCAAAAAGTACATTACATTATTTTCTAACCCTAGTGGGTTGGTCTGTATCAGACTTTGCAAGTGTTACTATTCTTTCAACCTAATTGTAATTTTTTTGGCAGTACTCCAAGATTAATTCCTCATAGCAGCAGTTCTCAAACAGTGGGTTGCAACTCCCATTTTAATGGGGTCACCAGGGCTGGCATTAGACTTGTTGGGGCCAAAGTTCCACCAACCAGGGCCGAAGCCAAAGCCCTGGCGGGGCTCAGGTTACAGGCCTCCCACCTGAAAAAAATTGTTTAAATGGAGTTGCTGTGTAATATTCACTGCTCCTAATAAATCAGTATCTTAGCATCTGCTTTATTTTACAGCACAGTTGAAAATATATCAATGTCATATCCTACCAACAAGAGTGGATTTTCTAAATGGCTTTGTTTTCAAATTTGCAAGAAAATTCCTGCACAGAGAGTCATACTTTTGTTGGCAGAAGACAATGAGTGCTTGCTGATTTTCTGGCATTGCCCACGAGAATACTGGAGTGTATTTATACTCTGGGAGCCAAAATGAATTTCAAAATGACAGACTTTTTCTACATAATGGGAGAAGATTATTTTATTTCATTTTCCTTCTTTTCAATAGAAATTACTGCATGCAAATTATCTTTCTTGTAGTGATGTGCTTTGTGAATTTTTTTTAGAAATGTAACTGCAAAGTTATACTATTCAGTAGTTGTTGTTTCATGATAAAAAGGAAATTCAGCCAGATCTTAACACACTTAAAGGAGTTTTCACCGAATAAGGACTGCAGGATTGGTATTAAGTAACCTCTGGAAAAAATGTGCCTGTTAGGCGTAATCATATAGGGACAAATCCTGCTCTCATGGAAATAAATGTTATTTATATTACAATAACACCCAGATCTCATTCATGATCCAGGCCCCAAATTTCCATTGACTTCATGGTGAAGGATCAAACCCTAGAGAATGGAAACATCACGTTTCCTTGTATATGAATGACATTAAGTGCAGTTGCTATTTTGAAACTTTTGCTTACTCTCTATTTAAATGACATCATTAGAGGATATAGACAATACAATATGGTAATATTCTGATGGCTTTTATTTGCTTTAATTTTCTTAAATCGCTCTAGTTACCACTGGTTCACGCTTTGGACTTGAATTGCAATATTTGGGCTTAGAGGGGAGGAAAAGCATGTTAATAGCTCATAAGAGGCAATATAAAGGGATATGAAAAGGAGAAAGAATCCATGATGTATGGTCAACACGTTATGGAATGGAAATGATTTATGAAGGGTGATCAGGAGGAAGGGGCAGACTCAGAAATCAGCTCTCTTATGCAACATGTATAATTTGTTTAATTTGTAGCACTTACATTTATTGGATCTGCTTGTATGGCAGTATACATTTATTTTTTGTCATCTGCTTTTGTTCTGAGATGTCAGCATGGAACTCCTGTCATATAGGCCTTTGAAAATGCAAGAAAATGTTTTAAAAAGGCTAAATTAAAAAAAGTAGTGAACAGTCTGCCTCCCTATTAACATAACACGTAAGGAGAAATGTGTAAGTTTTGCTCCTAGTCAGAAGAGATTTGAGGTAGAATGTATTTCATTCAATTGGAAGGAGCCATCCAGAGTGTTTGAGGCCTTTCCATAAAGAAAGGTGATCAGCATAAAAATATGAGTGATTAGGAGAGATCCTTGCAAGCAACAATATCATTCACAAGATGTACCATTCTGATTGGACTAGAGCAGCAGGTGGATTCCTGACTTCTGAGGGCAATTGTAGGTATAAATAAAATTAGAATTTTTTCAGCAATGTCTACAAAAGTGAGAACACTTGTATATCGGTTTTCCCAGGGATCATGAAATGGTGCATTAACATTCTGAACAGCATAGGGATCATGAATGAGGGGAAACCTGATGCTATTTCAATGCAGTTGGATCAAGCACAGATATAATAAAAGATCTTGTGCTGGTCAAATTTTAGAAAAAGTTTCTTATGAACATAATTGCTATAGTGTCCGCATTTCCTTGTTGCTTTAGTAGGCTCATTTATAGTCATGACTAGAACAAGTACCTCTACTGCAGTTAGAACTTTGTCTGTCAAAGGTGGTTATTTAAGTTAAGCATTTATTGTTGTGTTTTCCCCCCAGAGATTTAGGAAAAGCATTTGAGAAAATAGCACTAAGATTAGAGAGAAACCACCTCTTTCAAAAACATTCTAATAAAAATTAAAATCAAATAATAAAAGTGCCTTCAATACAAACTTCAGTTATGGCATAGAGGTGCTAGAGCAAGATAGATAGATTGAAATTACTGACCAGAATCTCACAAACAGAATGAATACATGACTAGCATTATTTTCTTGATGAGCTGAGCCTGGATAAGGGAAGCCTGCCTCTGTTTAAGGAATCATGACCATTTGGGTATTGGAGGTGTATGATTCAAGTAGTATATATCATCACCCTGGAGAGACTTCCTTGCCGGAGATTTGTAACCCACTGGTCAGTATGCTTACATGTCTTGCTCTGTGCCTGATCCAGAGATGAGTCTGTTACAGGCCACAGCTATAAAGAGCCTGCTTCCTTAGCTCAAGTTGCTTTCATATCTAGAAGTCCCCAGTTTAGTCCCTGGTGTCAGCCATGATGGAAGCTGTCCTAGGTTCATCCAGTCAGCTTTTTCAAAAATATGTGGGGGGAAAAAGGATATAGTGAATAATCTGTGACATACAAAGAGTAACAGAACCAATCCCAGAAATAGCCAGGTACTCTGGTCTGTATTCCATCTTTTTCACTGTACTCTAGAAGATTGGGTAGTGTGGACAGTTCTAGATCTAAAGGCCCTAACTAAATCCACAAGGAAATACAGGTTTCAAATATAATATACCTATCTTCTGGTAATCCTGCCATTTCTCTCGGGAATTTATTATCTCTGATGGACCTTCCAGGTGAATATGCATGTAACAGTATGGCCCAGTCTCATAAGATCTCTAGTGTTTGAGTAGCCTCTGTAACATTTTTTTCAGCTTTCTCATAAGATCAAACTCACTGGAGTTAATATAGAAAGGAAAAGCAGTGGTGAACATTACTACTGTAATACAGATTACTAATAATGCTAATATAGAAAGACAGGATATCATGTTGAAGAAATAGTTGATAAAACTGACATTAAAATGTAAAAGAATGAAAAAACAAAGAATTGTCAATATGGGGGCTAGATATTTAAAAAGAACTGGACTTTAAAAAGAAAAATTGAAAATGTTGGAGAATGAGGGAAGGCAAAACATTTGAAATTAATTTCCAGTGAGTGAAGACAATATGGATCTGTTCAGATTCATAGGAAAGCTATCTGATCTTCTGGATCTCTAAGAGTAAAATGATTCATTGCATACTCAGTGATGCCATAGAACTTCTGTGATGAGATATTGTAGTGCAGAGGAAAACAGAAGATTACAGTATGATAGTTATCCTGGCTGATAAGAGAAACAGGACAGAGACAATGGTGGCTTAAGACATGGAGGTATTAAAATCCTCATTTTTCCAGAATTGACACAGAGCAGATGGAAAGCGAAGTCGCAGATCAAACAGTCCTTGTGAAGGAGTAAAATCTGCTGTACTTGTAACCAGTGAGGTTGCAGGTCACATATGGAGAACAGACCCATCTGTTCTTGGACACCCTATCATCAGCTGCTTTGTTGCTGTAAATCTGATAAGGGCAGCAGATTGAAAACAAAGTAAGAAATTCCATCAAAGTCAGAAAAAAAAGACAGAACCATAAAGCCACGATAAATGACATAGGGCTTGTCTACATGGGGATTTTAAAGCGGATCAAACTAAGTTTTAACTGGTTTGAAAATGGTCACATACACACGGTGCAATCATGGTGCGCTGACTACGCATTTGCTGCAAACTCTAGTCCTTTTTCCAAGTAGACTAGGTTTGCTGCAAATTGAATTGGTGCAGGCTATTATTCTTGTGAACGCAGTTGCTGTGCACCACTTGTGACATGCTTCCATCGGCTGTCCCATTGTGCTTTGCAAGTTAACCATTATTGACTTGTTCATTCACCTGTATGCCCTTCCCTGCTCTGGTATCAAGTTCCCAGGATGTCTCCTTCTTTCTTTAAAAGGTGGTGGGGAGCCAGAATTTTCCCATTTGCTTCTGGATCCGAGTGTTTCAGCATTCTTGTGATACAACCGTATCTAGAAGCTCAATAACCTGTCCTGCACAGCTGCTTGGAGCTGTACTGAGACCCTTGATCTCGTTACCCTCTGGGTAGATAGAAAAGGATAGAAAGTTCTTGTGGCCAGCCACTGGAACGAAGACCTTTTTGTGGATATTGCCAAGCAGATATCTGAAAGGAGCTGTGACTGGGATGCTGACCAGTGCCATATAAAGAGCAAGCAGCTCAGAAGTACATTGAAATGAGCAACCAAAGAATGCAATTGAGCAGAGAACATGTGATCTGTCCATTTTATAATGACCTGGACAGGATTCTACACCATATGGAGCTTGCTGGCTGCACTCTTCCCTCCCACTGAGGATGACTGATGAAGCCCACAGGAGGATGTTGGGGATAAGCTGTCCCCTGAGAGGTGTAGGATCTTTTTGGGACTTTGGCCAGCTGGAAAACTAGTTGTAGTCATGTTCTGCTTCAGTGTGCCCTGAATCTTCCCTGCATTAGCCTAGCCAAAATCAAGAAAGGAGCTGTAGAGGGGATTACTATCTGGCTTGGTCCCAATATACCCTCATAGCCCCCCCCACACCAACCACTTTGACATCATAGAAGCACCACAAACACACAAACAAAACTGTATAATTAAAGCCCACCCACTCTCCCAACCCATTAAGGCACAGCAGCAAATACCATATACAGCAGAGAGAAATCCCAAGACGCCCTGTGTCTCCTCACACACAAAAATGCTATTGTGGCCTGTCTAAAATAGTAACAATAAGCACCTGGTTTTTTTTTTTCATGCTCCCACACCACAGCACCTGTAACATTCAGATTGTCTAGGACAGGGCCTCTGTCTGCTGCTTGGGGGCTGGCCAACCTGAGATGGTGAAAAAGGAAGACATGGGACAAGACATTTGTAGAACTCATGATAGAGTCCCAAAGGAAGACTGCACTGGCTGAAAGGTGGAGGCAGTATATGATGACCCAGAGGGAGGGAGAAATGCAGTAGTCCATGGCAGTAGTTAAGGAAAGCATCACCATGGCCAAAGAGGCCCCAAAGAGGCAAAAAAGGCCGGGAGATGCAGAGGCCACTTGTGGATACTGTTCTCAGATAGAATGTTCTCCTACAAAACATGCTTCTGCAAGGCCAGCAAGCCTTGCAGTCCCATAAACTGGGACTAAGTCATGTCTTTCAGCCCCTGGACATTACTGGTTACTCAAACCAGCAGTAACTTCTACCCACCATATCCATGCAGCATTTGTTCCAGAGGCCATTCCCCTCTCAGGTCCATTATCTGACCCCAGAGAACACTGTCTCCTGATATTTTTGAACTCTGCAATGTTCCTGAAAATTTTGAGCCAGAGCACTCAACCCTGAACCACACGTAAAAGAAGCGACAGAGGGAAGAGAGATACGTGCTTGTAACTTTATGGATTCCCCTAACACCTCCAAATCTTATTTTTGCATTGTTGTACTTTCGGTTTGGTTTTCACTGTTTTATTTAAAAGTTCACTGTTAGTTGGTTACTCTGTAGACTGTTTTGATAACTGTACCTTTTTATTTGAATACACATTTATCTATTGGTTCAATTAGAATTTTATTTTGGCTTTGTTACTGTTTAAAAAAAACTGTATAAAATTGTCTTATGACTCATCCATGCATGACACACAATCTTTTAAATAAAGCTAAAATAGTACATACGGTTTTATGTAAGTATATCGGCAACATCCCACTGTCACTACCAATAAGCGATACTGCACTGCTAACAGTCTATCCCAGCCTCCCCCGCCCCCCCCGGATTAGCAGCCTGGATTACAAAAAGAAAAGGAGTACTGGTGGCACCTTAGAGACTAACAAATTTATTAGAGCATAAGCTTTCGTGAGCTACAGCTCACTTCATCGGAGCTGTAGCTCACGAAAGCTTATGCTCTAATAAATTTGTTAGTCTCTAAGGTGCCACCAGTACTCCTTTTCTTTTTGCGAATACAGACTAACACGGCTGCTACTCTGAAAGCTGGATTTACAGTTACACATGTTCAAGTATGAGACTCAAAATATGAATAGGCATCCCGGACAATATTTCCCTGGGTGTTAGTGTTCTCTGTGGGACATATTGCTGGCTTCTCGAACTGTCAAGCAAGTCTCTTCACCTCAGCTTTCCACCTATCACTGTGGCTTTCCTCCTTGTTCTCACAAATGTTGTACATAACACAGCATGCTATTATAATGGTCAGGAATTTTTTTCTGCTGTTTCCCAATGATTCCATAAGCAATGCTTGCTGCCTTTCAAACGTCAAAATGCACACTTGACCATCATTCTGCAACTACTCAGGTGATAGTTAAAAAGTTCTTTTCTTCTGACCAAGCAACCTGTGAATGGCTTCATTAATCAGGGCATCAGAGGATAAAATGAGGTCTCCTAGAATAGCTGGATCAACCTTAACACCATTAGTGTCCAAAGTGGTTATTGGGGCAAAGAGCACCATGGAGAAAGACCCCTTTCTATTTATAAACTGTACTCTGGCACGGAGGGGGGTGGAAATGCTAGGGATATGGATTCTATCAACTGCCCAATACAGTTTGGGAATCCCATGAGTGCAAAGTCATCAATCATCTACTGATTCCCCACCACCACCACCATGCTGAACCGATTGGCTATAGACCAGTAACATTCTGGGTTGGCCAGCTTCCAGATGACAAAGGTTATCCACTTCTCTACAACCATGGGGCACTGCATGTTTTTATGCTGTCAGTGAAGCTCAGGGGTCAGTTCTGTGCAGGTCTTTATTATTAAAAAAAAAAAAGGGGAGCACTTCCTATTCTGAAATTCTCTCACCTCTGCTAGTCATTCCCAGATCTGCAGAATTATTCTCTCTCCTCAATCCATGCAGGTTTGCTGGGCCCAGAAACTATGTTGTGCAGCTGATCAAGGAATTAGTCCTCTAGTTCCAACAGGTTGGCTTCCTTGTACTAATACAACAGCTTTGCGGTGTTCTGCTGCTGCTGCCTGTGATGGGGTATGTAAACTCCACAGTAGGACAGAAAGGATTTAGGAGCAATTCTGGGCCCAGGTAACTTTGCACCACCACACTTGCAGAGCCTGCCCCAGCTAAAGGAGGAGCTGAAAAAGAGAGCCAGACAACTCAGAAGGGGAGCAGACAGAGAGCTGATGAGGGGAGACTTATCTTGGGAGCTCCTGCATAACGGTACAGGAGGAGTCTTGGCTGCAGGGGAGAGGTCTGCAAGAAGCAGCTATTCCAGGCTCTAGAGGAGGGATTAGCCTTTCCTTAGGAGTAGGGAACCCTTTTCTTTAACTGCTGGTGGATTATTCGTAAGGCTTTTGACCACTCCTTGGACTGGAAAAGTAATTGATAGGAAGTGGCCCAACGAAGCAACTCAAGCACTCTGGAGTATTTATGATCACTGCCTCTGATAGGAACCTGGGTCAGAGCCTGATGAAAAGGGACGGGAGGGAACCAGGATCCCCTACCAATCACCTTTTCATGAAGGGGGCACAACCTGCCAACCCCTGTGGAGATAAGGGCAGGGAGATAGAGACATTGTAAGCTCTGAATCAAGGGTGCTCCACACACAGGTGCGCAGAGGTGGGCTGAAGACATTGAACTATATACATTTTGTTGGACTGTGTGACCCCAAAAAGGAGCCAACTCAATTGGTGAGCTGAACAGACGGTCAAGTTGCTACCTACTGGAAGGCAGACTGCCACCGTGTCAGAGTGATTGCAGGCAAGGGATGCCAGAGATGAGGATGAGCTGGGACACGGTGACCTACCTGCTAGTCAGCACCACTGAACAGCCTAGCCCATCTCACTGCCATTTAATGTTCTTGTGCACCTCATCATCTGCTTCATGGGTGCAGCAGACGAAGTCCAACACAGAATGCTGTAATACAGCCCAAGCAGTCTCTGTTTATTGGTGTTTGCCTCCATTGTGGCGTGGTTCATTTCTGGTACCATAGTGAAAGCAATTTGAAAATTGTGCTAACCTGCTCAGAAAGGAAGCATGGTGCTGAGACAGCGGAAACATGGAATTGTTTTTAAAAAAAAAAATTGAACCCTCCTGGCTTCCACTTTGCATCCCATACAACTCGCAGTGAAAACAATCCCAGGATGCATACTACTCAACTGAGAAACAAAGCAACATAGGTTATGTCCCAAAAATGCTACTTCCTCAGTTCCCAGCAAGCCACTGCCATGTGTTCACACAATGAAAATTGGAAACAAAATGGGTGTCCATGCTGTTGGTGCAACTTGTATACTGCAAATTACCAGGTGCACATCAAATTGCTTTGTTTTAGACCCCAGGTGTAGACATATGGGTAGCCTCCTACTCGGGCTACAACTTTTATCGTCAATGAATGCTCTCTACCTTCATGGTAGAAATATAACTGAATTTGAAATTTTGTTAAATTCTTATATTATTAAACAACAGTTCCAAAAAAGCAATGTGCCTTCTCCAATCCTGTAGTTGAGGTGAGACTTAATACACAAAAACAAAAAAAAGGAATACTTGTGGCACTTTAGAGACTAACAAATTTATTTGCGCATAAGCTTATGCTCAAATAAATTTGTTAGTCTCTAAGGTGCCACAAGTACTCCTTTTCTTTTTGCGAATACAGACTAACACGGCTGCTACTCTGAAACCTGTCAAAAACAAAAAAGAGGATATGTTACAGGAACCTGGGACTCCAAAATTTCCTTATATACTTCATATTGCTCCAAAGTGGGATTATATTTTTATTGTAGCAAATAATATTCTCAGTTGTTAAGACCCATATTTTGTATGCCCTTTTCATTTCTTGTGACCGTCATGTATATGCAATTTAACAAAAGTGTATTATCTTATATTTCTAGGAGGATTGTAAAGGGGAAAAAAATTAATGCTGCTTAATTTATTTTTCTGAGATTATTCATACATGACAGAAAAATTAGGGAGTAGGTTTACATAGAACAGAACTGTTTTTTCCTCTGTCTGTCCTCACCCAGTTGGCTGAGGTTTGTGACTATCTCAGCAAAGTAGAAGACATTTTGCAGTCCTTTGACCTGTTTGGCTTGAAACTCAATTTGTTTTGTATATGTACTTGTATTTTTTCTAAGCACTTCATATTGTTTACCCAGTAACTTTAATTTTCTGTCACTTTTGTAAATAATTTTTGGAGTGGAATGTTGCATGACATGTTATGGACACATACTGGTTCAAATTTTCAACAAAGGCTGACTAAATAAAAAAAAAAGTGGCAGCGTCCTACATTTGTTCCCAAATTCTAGCCTCTTATGTGCATTTGTTTCCAAGCCATGGGGAGAAAAGGGCCTTCTTTAAAAACAAAGGAAAAAATTAACTATTTTTAAAAATGGTAAATATCCAAATTTCAAGAGATTTAAGGGTTTAATATAGGATATTGCTATTCCTTTCACAATAAGACAGTCTTTCAGAATCCTTAAAAAATGTCGTATTGATACATTAATTACTATGTCAGAGAAGTTTATTAGGAGTCTGAATGTCCTCTCACTTGTACCAGTTTTACAAGATTATAACTTAATTTAATTCAGTAGTTACTATTGATCTACACAAGTGTCAGAGGTGAATCTGGCTTTAAATGTGTAGAATGTTCTGAAATAATGGTGGGTGGGGGTGGGGGTGTGTATAAAAACACTTCAGTTAATAGATTTTAAAACTATAGTATAGTTTGTCATGTGTATGGCGGTAACTAATGTGGTGCTTTTCAGTATGTTCCTGATTTTAGTTCCTAAATGAAGGTTCCAAACCACACACATTCAGTAAGACCCATTGTGTAGAAACCCCATACTTTTTGAAAGTTTGATTAAAAACTTCAGTTGTGCTATCTCAATTCTTCTGAGCACAACTTGTACCCCTCAGAGATTGTAAAAACAAGTTAAGCACAAGATTATGTGAGAGTGATGCAATCTAATCTAAAGGTAGATAGTCTTTCCAATTATAAAGAATAATTAAAAGTTGTTTGTGTAATTTGCAATATAGTAGTGGGTTTAGAATTAGAGTAAAACTTAACAGATTCTACACTGCTGTTGAATGTTGTTGGGTCCTGTAAAAGTCTAGGGATAAGAAAAATTCAATAATAATTAATAGGGCTGTCAAGCTATTAAAAAAATCACAATTGATTGTGCAATTAAAAAAATTAATCGCAACTGACCATGTGATTAATTGCACAGTTAATAGAATACCATTTATTTAAATATTTTGGATGTTTTCTACATTTTCAAATAGATTGTATTCTATGTTGTAATTGAAAACAAAGTGTACAGTGCTCACTGTATATTTATTTTTTTATTACAAGTATTTGCACTGCAAAAAAAACCCCAAAAGAAATAGTATTTTTCAATTCACTTAAGTACTGTAGTGCAATGCCCTTATCATGAAAGGGCAACTTACAAATGTAGAATTATGTACAAAAATAACCACATTCAAAAATAAAACTAACAATGTAAAATTTGAACCCGCAAGTCCACTCAGTTTGTCTTGTTCAGCCACTCACTCAGACAAACAAGTTTGTTTACATTTGCAGGAGATAATGCTGCTTGTTTCTTGTTTACAATGTCACCTGAAAGTGAGAACAGGTGTTCTGATGGAACTGTTGTAGCTGGTGTTACAAGATATTCACGTGCCAGATGTGCTAAAGATTCATGTGTCCCTTCATGCTGCAACCACAATTCCAGGGGACATGCGTGCTAATGATGGGTTCTGCTCGATAACAATCCAAAGCAGTGTGGATCAACATGTTCATTTTCAGAGTCAGATGCCACCAGCAGAAGGTTGATTTTTTTTTTGGTGGTTTGGGTTCTGTAGTTTCCACATCAGAGGGCTGCTCTTTTACAACTTCTGAAAGCATGCTCCACACCTCATCCCTCTTAAATTTTGAAAGGCACTTCAGATTCTTAAACTTTGGGTGGAGTGCTGTAGCTATCTGTAGAAATCTCACATTGGTACCTTCTTTGCAAAAATCTGCAGTGAAAGTGTTCTTAAAATGAAGATGTGCTGGGTCATCATCCAAGACTGCTATAACATGAAATATATGGTAGAATGTGGGTAAAACAAAGCAGGGGACATACGCTTTCCCCCCAAGGAGTTCAGTCAAATGTAATTAATGCATTTATTTATTTATTTTTAAACGAGCATCATCATCATGGAAGCATGTCCTCTGGAATGGTGGCCAAAGCATGAAGGGGCATATGAATGTTTAGCATATCTGGCACATAAAATACCTTGCAATGCTGGCTACAAAAGTGCCATGCAAATGCCTGTTCTCACTTTATGGTGACATTGTGAATAAGAGGGCAGCATTATCTCTTGTAAATGTAAACAAACTTGTTTGTCTTAGTGATTGGCTGAACAAGAAGTAGGACCGAATAGACTTGTAGGCTCGGAAGTTTTACATTGTTTTGTTTGAGTGCAGTTATGTAACAAAAATTACATTTGTAAGTTGCATTTTCACAACAAAGATTGTATTATGGTACTTGTATGAGGTGAATTGAAAAACACTTTCTTTGTTTATCATTTGTACAGTGCAAATATTTGTAATAAAAATGTACACTTTTATTTCAATTACAACACAATACAATATATGTGACAATGTAGAAAAATCCAAAATATTTAATAAATTTCAATTGCTATTCTATTTAACAGTGCAATTAAAACTGATCAATTTTTTTGAGTTAATCGCATGAGTTAGCTGATTAATCGACAGACCTAATAATTAATAGTATAATCAGTTTGTATTGAGGTTAATGCCCAAAGACCTGCATTAGGATTAGGTTCCCATTATACTAGATGTCCTATAATCACAAAAGTGGACATGGTCCCTGACCCAGATAGTTGATAACCTTATCTGAAAAAGACACAAGTGAGTGTGGCAAACAATTAGAGGAAAGGGGGAATAAAGGGAGAAGAAAGAGAGATCCAGTTTGAGTGTTTCAAAAGAGTATAAAAGCAAAAAATATAAACAAACCCAAAACAAATCTATCCTGCACTGAAATATGTTCTCCCATTGGTGTGTTTTTATTTTACTTTCTTCTGGGGTAGTTATGGTGAATCATTTGAGGTCTTAGTTTCAGGTACAACATACAATATTCTACTATACATCAGCACATTTCTCAGTCTGATGCAACTAAAAGTGCAAGGAGGGGGAAAAATCCCTGTATTTGTAATGTTTTCCTTTTAAAAGTAATTGATGTTTGTGGGATGTTTTCATAGTTAGTTTATATGGTGCTCACTGCCTGTTTTTCCTTGTGGTGTTTTGTTGTATGCTTACTTCATCGTAGTTTGTTTTACGTTTGCAAGTTTTCAAAATGATGATCTGAGTGATATGAGAATATGTATCCTGAGTAATCTAAGAGCTAAGAGTTTTGTTTGTGGGTCCCTAACAATTTTCTGAATTTCATCAAGTTCTTGGATGCCATGACTTTCTATGTCTACTGGGGTATGTCTACACTGCAGTAGGTGGTGTGATTTTCCGCTTGGGTGGGCGTACTCATGCTAGCTTTAATCTAGCTAGCACACTAAAAATAGCAGTGCACACATGTCCATGTGGGCTTCAGAGCAGGCTGGCAATGCATATACGTACTGAGAAGCCAGTGGGTTGTACAGCCCCCCTCCCCGCCCCGATAACAAAAGACCAGAGTGAGTAATGCTAGTACAAATCCAGAGTATTTCTGGTATAACAGACTAATTTGATGACTCCAAGATATATTGACTAGGATTTATTGATTAGTCTATTAAGATTTTAATTCTGATCACAGTGAAAATGATTATAATTAAAGGAATGTATTAGAGAGCACCTCTTTCATTACAAATTAAGCACTATACACTGTATGTATAACAATTATAATATAAAATATGCAGTAGTTAACAAGCATCCTTCAGATTTTCATAGTTCTCCTATATATGTGGAAATGTTCCCTTTCAGCTCTTGCATCTGGGGTTACATTATAGATACCTTTGCCTTCAGTTGAATTAAATAAGTGAGATACTTATATAACTTGAAAACTCCATGAAAATGTATTAGCTGCTACATTAAATCTTTAGTTACATGTCTCACCTACCATTAGATAGTCCTCCGTGCCAAAGAGCTAAGCATATTCATTCTATGTAAGGAGATAATATTTTAGGTTAAAAAATGAGAGCATAGTGTGTGTATATATATATCTTCTGTTACAGGCTGCAGCAACTCTGAGAATAGTAAAATGGCAGCTGTCTCAGCTCAAAAACTGAGGACCAGATTCTCAGCTGTTGTAAATGGGCATAGCTCCTTGACTTAATGGAACTACACTGATTAACACCTGCTGAGAGTCTGCCTAGAATTAGTAAAAATGTAATAGTGTAGGGCCCAGAGAACAAAAGTATGATACAGTGGTATGTTCTATAGTTGTAATTGATGCCAGGTTCCTATAATCACCCAGATTTCACCCATTCCTCAACTTCCCCCAAAATAAAACATTCCTGAAATTTCACATTACGTCTCATTCTCAGGCTTGAATTTTTCTAGGAAACTTTGGGGAAAATCATAAAAGGAGTTTTAAAGTTAGGCTGCCAAATTCTGAGTTATACTGTGACCCATTTTAGCCACCCTGGAAATGAAAAGGGCCATAAAGCCAGTAGATCCAGGTACTCTGATGCAGTCCCCAGTATACAGTGGAGGGAAGGCAGCATGGCCAAAGTGCTACTGAATTCTAGCCACTCAGCAGCCAAAACAGTTTCTTGGAGCCTCAGGTAACTTGAAACTGCGTTAAATTTTGTCAGGGGCTAGGTCCAGAATAGGGGAGGCACAAAGATAAATTTGTGTATACTACACTGCCTCGTGGTATCTACATCTCAGCATTTGAGAACAAAATTGAGGGTGGTGTTTACTGGATTTGGGAAGTGGCTTCCATCTCTGGCCGAAGATTGATAAGTTCTCACGCTTGCTCCTTTTTTCTTTCAGTTAACTTCTCTCCCCTTCCTTCCCCCATATTATTTTTTCTAATACACTTGTGACAAGTAAAAAATCCAATATTCTTTTTAGAAGACTATATTTTGATGATACTGCTAAATTCTTACCTAGTTTGCTATGATATAGTCAATAATTTAGCTTCACCATCTTAATAGCACATACTGAAACATGAATTTGGGTTATTCAGATGAATATCCACTTCCCACAATAATCTACCAGTTTCTGGTCCTTTGGGGATGTCTTCTTCCTTCTGTCTGGGGGGTGGGATAAGCAGAGACTGTGAAATATAATTTTGCTTCCTTTCTGTGAAGGCTCGGGGAAGGGATCATATTAGGAAATGGAGAGCTCTTTAATAGGGAGGGAAGGGGGGGGAACAGGAAGCCATTGGGCAGGGATCCTCACCTTCTCTTTATGAACATATGGAAGGGAACAGAGGAGATCCCATTAAGGGCAGATTGTGTAGGAGAGTCAGCAAGGTGTACAAATGGGAATCTTTATTCCCCTCCCCCACGTTGCAAAGACGAGCTGGAAAGGGTCAGGGGATGGAGGGAAGAAAGAGTGCACAAGGACGAAGGGATCTTCAGTACTCTTCTTCCCAGGAAGATTTCTTCAGGGACATGCTTATCTCCTTCTCACTCAGGCAAAGTAGGAGCAATGAACATTCATTCAGTGGATCTCTCTCTGTTACTCATCTCTTTGTCAGGAGAGAGGTGTGAAAATCCCCTTATTCCTTGATGCATCCCACTTTTGTTCTCAATTATGTATGTATTCAACGGGAGTGAGGGGGCATGAAGGTGAGGGAGAATGTAGAATTCTTCACCCAGTGCTGTATGTTTAAATTGATAAAGAAAGTGATTTAATGCATGGTAATCTATTTTCAGTTATTTATAATTTCTTTATTTCTCAACCTAAACTTGTAATGTATTCCACATTGTGGTGCAAGTGTGACATCTTAAAACAAAACTCAATCAGGGAACCCAGAAACATTTACACTGAATGTAACTTAACTAAAGTTATGGGAGGAGAGCAAGGATGACAAATTTCAGTATAAAAGGTGACTTTTTTGAAAAATTAAAAATGCCTGAAAACAAGTGAGGAATGAAAGTACCTCCTGAACTATATCTCTTGTATGGCACTGCTACTGTGATACTATAATCATGCATTAGGTTTGTCACTAATTTATTCAAGATAGAATATTCTGATTTCTAACAAAAGTCTAATTATTTGTCAAATTTAAATAACATTGATAATTTTAATGGCATAATGTTTCAGGTTTTCTTCATTATCATTCAAACACAAAATTTAAAAAATCATCATCAAAAGAGATACATGACCTAAATCTATCTCTCTAACAGAGGTTGAACTCACATCTTGCAAGCACTCCCGGCTAAGCACGTGTGCTTGCACTCTCTATCTGTTTGTGGTCTTCACGGACTCATCCCTCAGGCTAAGTCACACAGTCAGAGATAAAAGCAAAGCAAACCCTTTCAGGGTACAAGTCCAACAGGGGCCTCTCTCAGTGCCCTCTAATATCTCTCGGTTTGTCCCTGCTTTGGAATAGAACGGTGCCCCAGGGCTCCTTCCCTGGAGGCAATATCTTCACTCTCTCAGGGTCTCTTCAGCTGGGTCACTACAGTTCACCCCCCCCAAGGTACCTCAAAGTCCAGGCCACTTTCCCAGGGGCTGGTGGGGAGGCCCAGGCCCACCCTCTACTGCAGGTCCCAGCCCAGGGACCCTATAGATAGCAGCCGTCCCTTTAAATAAACTGTGTTGCTGCTATAATTCCCTGGGCCAGTTCCCCATGGCTCCTGCACATTCTTCACCCTTACCCCAGGGCCAGGGCCTTGTCCTGGTGGAATCCCAGTAACTAATTCAGAGCACTATCCATTCTCCACCAACTCTAGCAAGAAACTGAATTCACTCTGGCCCTGGAGCTCTTCTTATACTAGCCTGCTGGGCCCTGATAGGCTGCCTCCCACACAGCCACTCTAGGCAACTCGGAGGACCTCTCTACTGCCCTTTTCTGGGGCGGGGTGTGGTTGGGTCACAAGGTCTTCAGCAGGGGGCCTCAGGGCCTAGTCCACCCTGTCACACTATCGTTTTACAGTAATAATGGAATGTAAATAAATATTGCTCCGTCTTCGTTCAGCATTTTTTCACAATGCCTAAATGGGTTTGCATAATACTTTTTAAAAGATTATGTTGTACAGATATCAAACTGTTTGCAGTCCTTGTCTTTGTCCTAGTGTTTAATCAGGGAAGGGAGATTGTTCGTAACTCTGAAATGTTCATAACTCTGAACAAAAACGTTATGGTTCTTTCAAAAGTTTACAACTGAACATTGACTTAATACAGCTTGGAAACTTCACTCTGCAGAAGAAAAATGCTGCTTTTAACCATCTTAATTTAAATGAAACAAGCACCGAAACATTTTCCTTAACTTGTCAAATCTTTTTTTAAACTCCCCCCCCCCTTTACATAGTTTACATTTAACACAGTACTGAACTGTATTTACTTTTTTACCCTCTCTGCTGCCTGATTACATACTTCCGGTTCCAAATGAGGTGTGTGTTTGGCCAGTCAGTTTGTAACTCTGGTATTTGTAACTCTGAGGTTCAACTATATCTCACTGGAATTGTATGAAAGAGCCTAAGCATATTAGTGAATCTGATCCATCAACTTTCTCTTAGCAGTATTTTGACTTCAGAGAGAAGCGATAAAATTGCAGTTGCTGGATGTGAAGAATGACTTTCTTTCATTCTGTGTACTATGAATCCTACTTTTCAAATAGTGGAATGAATTTTTTCTCTCGTCACTATATAGTATATGCTATCTTGATGAAGATTCTTATTTTACATGCCTAGGGTTTTAATGTGTAGCTCAGATCATCACTCTTTGAAACATGCCCCACAGAGACATTGAACTGCTGAAGAAATCTTGCAAGTATTTTAGGATCAGTGGACAGGGTGATGAACTGGGAATGAGAAGAATTAGGTTCTATTCCTAGTTCTGCCAGTAGACCTGCTGTATGACCTTGAGCAAGCCACTTCATCTCTTTCTGTGCCTTCATCCGTTTAAAGTGCAAGCTCTTTGGGGCATGGACACTTGTACTATATGTATTGCTTAGAACAGTGCAGTTCCTTGGGGCCTCTAGATTTTACTCTACTGCAAATAATATATAAGAATTTCTTCAGGTACCAAATGTTCCCATATGTGGCAGGCAGATTCATGTACTCTGCATTTCAGTTTTCTCACCAATGAATGGCTCTGACTCCATGAATTGTTGTAATTTTCATTGTTGTTCAGATAAATCAGAGATGAAGTGTATTATTAGGAGGTAGGTATTTGTGATATTCTTTTTAAATGTATGTTCACTCTGGCTATGAAATTGAATGAAAATTTAATTTATTTAAATTTGAAAAATTGTAGTAGCTGTATAACTATATCATGCTTATATTAATCATGTTGAACTATTGCATACATTTTTGGAGAATTCTTCTGATTTCATGGTCTTGCAAAATATTTCCTTTCTTCAGGTGCCAGTACATTCACTTTCAGGCAAAAATGAACATGTCTTTTACTGATGTCTCTGTGTTAGGTTCATATATATCTACCTTTTAATTCTTCATATAGGAAAAATCTTGTCATATGTCAGTTGAAAGAAAAATAATTTGATCTAATAACTTCTTAATATTGGAGACCAATTTGATATCCTTTTTGGAGTTGAGTAGGACATCGCCATTCAGCTATAACGGGTACTTATTATGCCCCCAGTATCAAAATATCTGAGTGCCTCAAAGACTTTTGTGTATGTATCTTCACAACACCTGTGTGAGATAGGGAAAAGTGAGTACAGTATTGATATCTGCTGTAGCTCAGTGAGCAGAATCACAAGATGAGGGGAATGAATTAATGCTCTCCCCAGTGGCAGTTTCAATTCCTTTTGTCTTTTATTGATTCACACAGGATTCCAAACAAAAAGCAAGGTAATCAAAATAGTAGGTCCCAATTGCCTGAGTCCTTTCCAGGTAAGCTAGAGGGGAAAGGATATGCATGCCCTTCCCACTCAATAATTACCCCACACACACTTTCCCTCTACCCAGTTACCCATGTGTCAGGCAGATTTGGGTCAACTTTCATATAAAGGCACCTGTGAAGCACCTTTTTATAATTCCATTTTATAGAGAGGGAACTAAGAGATGAAGTGATCAACTAGAGGTCACACAGTCTGTGACAGAGCAGGGAATTGAACACAGGTTTCCTAACTCCTGTGTTAGTGTCCTAAACACTGGACATTTTTCCAGTTATTACTCGTGCACATGCTCACTAGCTGACACACTATTTCTCATACAGGCACTCATTTTCTCAGTCATGAAACTTATTCATCTCTGTTTGCCATGATCATCTGCTTATGTGTTGAGTTTTTTTAAAAAAATTCTTTACACGTTTGTAATTTGATGTACAAATGATCAAATAAAAAGTTAAGGAAAGGTGACGTTGCTCCATAGGGATTCTCTGTTTTGAATCTGATTACCCTGTAATGTATTTACCATCCTGATTTTACAGAGGTGATTCTTTTACTTTTTCTTCAATTAAAATTCTTCTTTTAAGAACCTGATTTAAGAACAATGAAAAAGCAATCAGGTTTTTAAAAGAAGAATTTTAATTGAAGAAAAAGTAAAAGAATCACCTCTGTAAAATCAGGATGGTAAATACCTTACAAGGAAATCAGATTCAAAACATAGAGAACCCCTCTAGGCAAAACCTTAAGTTACAAAAAGACACAAAAACAGGAATATACATTCCATTCAGCACAACTTATTTTATCAGCCATTTAAACAAAAAGAGAATCTAACTCATATCTAGCTAGATTACTTACTAAGTTCTAAGACTCCATTCCTTTTCTGTTCCCGGCAAAAGCCTCACACAGATCTAGAGAACCTTTGTCCCTCCCCCTATCCCCCCCAGCTTTGAAAGTATCTTGTCTCTTCATTGGTCATTTTGGTCAGGTGCCAGCGAGGTTATCCTAGCTTCTTAACCCTTTACAGGTAAAAGGGTTTTTCCTCTGGCCAGGAGGGATTTTAAAGGTGTTTACCCTTCCCTTTATATTTATGATATGAGACTTAACCTGAGAGCCCCAGAGAGGGTCAAGACATTCCATGTGCATCTCCTTTTCATGTGTTTGCTCAATTCTTTGTATTATATCAGTGAAGGCAGCTGTCTATCAGCTGTGTACCACTTGTTGATAGTTAAAATTGGGAGCCCTTTCCAGTGCAGAGTTCACATCATAAGGATATATAGATCTGCCCTTAAATCATCCAGACAGCTTCCAAAAATGCCTTTACACAGTAGTGGAGGTTGTCAGGAATGTAGGAGTTGTGTTATTAGTGGAATCAGAAATGAAAAATTGCCAATTATATAGACTTGTGGGTTTTGAGGAAAGGGAGGGGAGTAGTGGGGGGGCAGGGTGGGGGAGATTGTCTTGTTTTCTAAGTAATAGAACACCTTATTTTTTTCAGAAAGGTAACATAGTCTCAACCATAGCTCTGATTTAAATGTTTTCTTTGTGAATCTAGTAACAGGAGTTTTTTGAACTCTTTATTTACATATCTTTTTAAAAAAAAATACAAAGGGAATTGAGAAAATTGGAGTTATAATCACCAGGGCAGTCCTGCAATTTCAAGTCTTGAAAATGGGCAGATTTGTTCATTGTAAATAAGGGTCTTTAGTTACCAAATCATGTTCCATGATAGATTTATTACTGGCTTCACCAAATTTGTCTATAAAACTGTTGCAGAAACTTTGGCTTAAAAAAGGTGAAACACTGAATGATTCTCATTGACTTCAAAAATTCACAGTATATTTTTGGTCAAATACTGACATAATTTTGCCTTTCTAAATAATATTAAACTTTAAAACTATTTGAAAAATAAACATATATATAAGGAAAGCAACATCATCAAAGCAAGATAAGCATAACAACCAAATAAAAAGTATTTGAAAAAACAAGGAGATTTTAGTGTAATTTAAAATCATCCAATAAAAATCTATTTATTGGTCAAAATGATAACATTTAAAATAAATGTAGAAAATACTAAAACAAGAGATAATCTTACGGTTACCACACAAACCTTTGTTCAGCTTATAGCACAAACAATTAAAGTTTCAAAGAAACCCAAACCGTATTGCTCTTTGTGTGCTGCAGTTCTTTAGTTCATTGCTAAGCTACTATTTAAATTGCCCGGACAACTGAGAAAGATTCTGTTGTGCTCAGAGTCAAATTTAAAGAGGGCTCTTGTAACTGTGAAAAATTCCAGCTGAGGCTTTGTATTGTTTCCGGTATGGCTAAAATTTGGCGCAAAGCTGTAATGCAAAGCCATGTGAAAATATTATGTATATCTTAACTAATTATCTATTTGGTTTCATTTTGTATAATTATAACCTCATATTTAATTTGTGTGGAGAGATATCGAGGGACCCATTAATTTCTACCCACCTGAATGAAAGGGGCAGTGCTAATAATCAACTTGAGTGGCTTGTGTTTCAATTTATGACTTGCGTGTATCTAGCTGTCATTATTATAGTGATCCAGCAAACATACGTTTTCTCATCCTTTTTCAACTAATCAGTGCAGTGAAAATCTAATTATAGAGTTGGTATGGTGATTCCTGTTGTGGGGAGAAGGGGTATTATAAGGAGGGTTATATAAGCAGAACTATGTGTGAGAGGAAATAAAATTGAGATCATATGCAAGACGTGTATATGGAGGGCCATGTGCCCTGAACCTAAACCCGTGACTGACACAGGAACCTGGGGGAAGAAGTCTCAGTGTTAGTTAGCACTGAGTACCCTTGTTGAACCATAAGAGCTTGATTCTGATCTTAGGCATGTGTATTATCAACAGTGGAATAACTTGTGCATGTTTGAGGGCTAATACAAGTGCCACAGATTTTGCAACCTCCAAAGATACATTAGGCAAGTTATGTGTGGTTAACATACTTATGCTTTAAGATCTCCTAAATGGGGTGTATGATTTGATCCAAATTGGGAGGGATTAGTTCTATACACTTAGTTCACATATTTCTGTCTAAAATGCACATTTCAGGAGTAAAAACAACTAGGAGTACTTGTGGCATCTTAGAGACTAACAAATTTATTTGGCGATAAGCTTTCGTGGGCTAAAACTCACTTCATCAGATGCATGGAGTGAAGGAAAAAAAAAAGAGGAGGCAGGTGTATATATACACAGTACATGAAAAGATGGGAGTTGCCTTACCAAGTGTGGGGTCAGTGCTCACGAGACAATTCAATTAAAGTGGAAGTCAGTGGGCTATTCTCAACAGTAGAATACCAAGGGAGGAAAAAACACTTTTGTAGTGCTAATGAGGTCTGTAGGTGTTTGTCTCTGGCTGAGGGTTTGGAGCAAATGTGGTTGTATCTTAGAGCACATCACACAATCCATTGTCTACAGCCAAGCTCTAAGATACAACCGCATTTGCTCCAATCCCTCAGCCAGAGACAAACACCTACACGATCTCTATCAAGCTTTCTTAAAACTACAGTACCCACCTGGGGAAGTGAAGAAACAGATTGACAGAGCCAGAAGGCTACCCAGAAGTCACCTATTACAGGACAGGCCCGGCCCAACAAAGGAAGTAACAGAATGCCACTAGCAGTCACTTTCAGCCCCCAACTAAAACCTCTCCAGCGCATCATCAAGGATCTACAACCTGTCCTGAAGGACGATCTGTCACTCTCACAGACCTTGGGAGACAGGCCAGTCCTCGCTTACAGACAGCCCCCCAAACTGAAGCAAATAGTCACCAGCAACTACGCACCACAGAACAAAAACACTAACCAAGGAACCTATCCCTGCAATATCCATCATAGGACCTAACCACATCAGCCACACCATCAGGGGCTCGTTCACCTGCACATATACCAATGTGATATATGCCATCATGTGCCAGCATTGCTCCTCTGCCATGTACATTGGCCAAACCGGACAGTCTCTATACGAAAGAATAAATGGACGCAAATCAGACATCAAGAATTATAACATTCAAAAACCAGTCAGAGAACACTTCAATATCCCTGGACACTCAATAACAGACTTAAGTGGCAATTCTTCAACCAAAAAAAACTTCAAAAACAGACTCCAATGGGAAACTGCAGAACTGGAATTAATTTGCAAACTGGATACAATTAACTTTGGCCTGAATAAAGACTGGGAGTGGATGGGTCACTACAAAAACTAATTTCCCCATACTAATTTCCTCCTACTGTTACTCACACCTTTTTGTCAATTGTTTGAAATGGGCCACCCTGTTTAGATTGGCCTGATTATCACTACAAAAGTGATTTTTCCTCCCTTTGTGTTCTACTGTTGAGAATAGCCACTTCCACTTTAATTGAATTGTCTCATCAGCACTGACTTGGTGAGGCAACTCCCATCTTTTCATGTACTGTGTATATATACCTGCTTGCTGTTTTTTTCCACTTCGTGCATCTGATGAAGTGGGTTTTAGCCTACGAAAATGTATGCCCAAATATATTTGTTAGTCTCTAAGGTGCCACAAGTACTCCTCGTTGTTTTTGCTGATACAAACACAGCTATCATGCTGAAACATTTCAGGAGTGCATTTCATGAGCCTTATTGATTTCATACACATTTTAATTAATAACATATCTGAGCCTCCTCTGAGGTGCAGTTAATGAATGGCTAGCTGTCAGACTACATGTGATTTTATACACATTTCAGCTAATTCAGAGTTCCAAAGTTCAGCGTGATGCATTCCCAGAAAAACCTAGGGCCAGATTTTTAAAGTTATTTAGGTGCTTAACTCACATTTATTTGGGCATAAATTTCACACCAGAGAGTGCAGTAAGGAGCCTTTGGGCCAAGCTCCCTTCTTCTGCTGCCACCTCTATAACAGGGCCTCCCTCTCAGGGATTGCTTTGCTGTGCATATCCCAGGCTGAGGCCTCCATGAGAAAGATAGACCTATCTGGCCCATATGGATCCCAGACAGTAGAGACAGGTAGAACATCTGGGGAGCCCATCCTTGAGCCAGTACCTTCCTTGAGAGACCGAGAAGGGGTCCATGTGGAGAAGGGGAGACACACAAACCCAGCTTCCACGAGGACAGGGGGATCACTAGCCACTTCAATATTTCCAGAGCAATCTGTGAGCTCAAGTTCACTTGTGTGTCTGAAGCAGGATTATGGGGACAAAATCCCAAAAGGGAAATAAATGAATAGTAAAATCAGTGCCGTTTCCCCAGCTCCCATTCATGGAGTGCAACAGGACAGATAATCCTCAATACTTAGTTCCCCATATCATCTTTACAAAGTGCAGTATGGGAAATAATCCTCAGCACTTCGTTCCCCTCCTCAACTTCATGGAATGCAGCAGGGTTTATTAATGCAGAAAAGACCTGTGCATAGACATATGCTGATTCCTTCAGGTGTGCATACACACACCTTACAAAAACAATTGCAAGGGGTGGAAGCCTGACAGTCCAAATTAGAGTTGGAGACTCAAATAGTAATATATATATATTTTTAAAAAGTAGAATTCAAATCTGTTGCATGCACATATATGGGGCTTTGGTTCTTAGGAAAGATGCTTGGACAAATTGGTTCCCAAGCTCTCTTAGTGATACAATAGGAAGCTGTATGGGGAACTGAGGCTATTCACAGCAATCAGAAAAGTCAATTTATAATCCTGGCTCCTGCCAGACACTACTGAAAGGAATACAGATTATATGGCAAATTGAAGTAGTCTCTGAAGTACAACAGGAGAAAATACCTCTTTGCAAGTAGTAGCTAGACCAAGGGCGGAATGAGTAACTGCCCCGTATTGTCTCAGAGCTATCTGTTGGTCTCCCAACACCTGTGTCTGGAATTAGAACCCTGATTTGTTCCAGCCTCTTTAATTTTGGAGCAAAAGAGCTTTGATCAGATGAGGTCACTGGACATTGTCCAGCATAGGTATCTTAAGGAACTGTGCAAGAAACGGAGAAATAGTTTTGTCTAATTCCCAGTCTCAGCAACCAGTGCAGAGGCCACAGCATGAATGAAATCATCCATCATATACTTCAGACTAGAGTATTACAATGCACTTCCCATCAGCTTTCTAGCCTCAGAGAATTAGGAAAAACAGAGCAGAGCCCTGTCTGAAACATCTAAATAAGTTCCTAAAGGAGGCTTATCTTCAAAGCATTCCCATTTTACCATCCTCAGACAATTTTTATGTTTTGCAGATGGATGGCAGCCTTTTTTTCCCCCCTAACTTTGATCATAACATTTGATCTTTCATGTGTTCCCAAGGTCTCTCTCTGGCATCATGGTAGCAATAACATTGACTTTAGGGAAGAAGAATATTCACTTCTCTTCCGAGATTATTTTTCTGATTAGGGTTCTTTTGTTCAGAGAGAGAGCTGAAGCAAATGTACAGAGTGATATGGTTCCTGGTGTATCAGGACAAATACATGGTGCCAAGGAAATGAATCATATGCCTGGGCTGTGAATGAATATTATCAGGTACAAGATCTTCTCCCAGAAGAATGTTACTAGAAGTTGAAGATAACCATAATGTAAAATGTGATGTCACAGAAACAAAAATCCAATTTTTACTGGAACCCATTGGGAATTCTGATCTTGTACACGGGTATGATTCAGTGATCCAGAATTCATATGATACCTATCTAATAATTCCAGGTATTCCCTTCACATATCACCATATCTCATCCTTTTGGCAACGATCTGTCTCTCATTTTATATTCTCTGCTCCCACAAATGGTGAATGCAGAAAATCAGATTTGGTTTTGTTTTGTTTTTTATTTTAAGGGATTTTCCCAATTCAGTTCGGGGATTGTGTACCAGAAAGAAAGACTGCAACATCCATGAGCTGGAACACAATGATTCATTGAGATCTTGGAGCACTTTTCCTTCAATAGATAAGACTTGTTCTAGTCATGGCAGTTAATGTGTCAAATACCATTTTCATAATAACTGGGAAGAACATAACTAGCCCTACCCTAGAGAGAGTGAGTCTCGGAGCAGAGTTTCCTTTCTCTATATGTACTGCCTGACAAGATAGAGAAGAACACCAAAATTTATATGGCAGAAGTCAGATTAGCAATGTGGCTCCTTCACCTAGAAATATATCCCTCCTTATAAATCAATTTGGAGGATTGGTGATTGACTTCTTTGCATATGGAAACATAAATAAGGTGCCCTGTGGTTTTTCTACATGGCAGGACCGAGAATGTGAAGCAGTGAATGACCTTTCTCAAACCTGGGCAAGATCCCTGCTATATGTCCTGCTCTGCAGGACAATACAAAATATAAGAACGCAAGAACAACAGTTACCCAGGTTATGCTATGCAGGATGAAGAGACTATGGTTTTCAGGACTGATTGGATCTTCAGATGTCTGTATCTCATAGAGGAAGTCTGATATAAAATAAAATAAAAAATATTCCACCTGGGACCAGAAACATTTAAAATGAATATTTTTATGAAGCGATTCTTATTCACATGGGTCCCAAAGGAGAAGTCAACAAATGGAAATTATTCTATGGGACAGTACAAAATAATTTAATTACCATGTTAAATCGGTGAAACATAGCCTTGAGTTCCTCCAGGAGGGCTTTATTGTGCATGTATAAGTGTCGAAGAAAAAAGGTCAGGTCTGTGTAGTATATTCTCAGCCTGTCCAAGACGATAAACTTTTGTACACATCCCAACATTAAATGCTCCTTAGAGCATAAACTTTATTCCAATCTCACAAGGCCATAGAGTATGACTTTAGAAGTCATTTTGCTCCTTACAATACTACCCAGATTGAACCCCTGCAGGAGGTGCCATTATACTTGCTATCCATTAGGGTGAGCCTCCTAATGGCTATTATCGCCAATCAGATGAATTTTTAAGGAGCTTCTTCTAATGAGATTCAATATTGTACCTTTAATTCAGACAGGTAGTCCTCTCAACTGTCATAGCATTCATTCCCTAAGTAAATTCAAGATATATTCCTTCTTCAGTTAAGCATCAAAGTCCAGTCTTTAGGAGTGCAGATAATCCTGTATTGAGATCTTCTAGACAGCCAAATGGCCATCAGTACATAGGTTCATCAGATTCTGCACATTGGTCACCTAACTTAGTCATTGTCATTTCCTGTCTTTTGGCAAAAGTTTTCTCTGTGCCTTACTGCCCAGGAGAAGTTGGAGGAGATAGAGTTTATAAAATCTATCTCATTTTGGATGTGTCAACATTTAAAAGATGATCCTGCTTCTACCTTAGAGTCACACTACCATGAAAATCACATTGTAACAGATTTGTGGGCCTTTGTACAAAGAATAGGAAAATTTGTCCATGCTTACTTGAAAATTTCCTTTTTTCAAGTAATAAGGTCCACAGATCCAAGTCACTTGGAAACAAATGGATCATTCAGAATAGAGATGGAAATTGATATTAAAGGATTTAGGTTTTTTATCATTAGATAGAATTTATCATGCTCTGCAGTTGGAGAAATTTCCTCTGTGCTTTTCCTCAAACTATATTTAACACAATCTGTAACTTAGGAAAGTAAATGTGAATTAGCCTGGCCATGTGGAAGTTATCTCAGGTGCAGGGAACTTCAGGAGATGAGACATTCCCCAGCTGCCAGTGACTAACAAGTTCTGGTTTTGCCTCCAAGATGTAAACACAATGAAGTATCCATTCTAACAAATCTATGTGCCTTATTACTCAGAGGAAGGAAATTATCAGATAAGCAAAGACAGATTTTCCTATTCTTATTTGTTTGTTTGTTTGTTACATTGTGTTTTTAAACAGTTAATGAAAGAAGAGAATTGAATGGATATTGCTTTTAAATAATCTGAACAAAGATTGTGGCATATTATGGAAAGGACAGTGTGGCACGTATCTCAGTGAAATGAAGGACGTTGCACTTCAGTTTAGCAACTGAGGTGATCCAGATGCCTTCTCACAGCCAAAATTCTAACTGGTCATATGCTTTACACTTTATTAAATTACTTACTACAGGATGCACCATGAAATGTTGCAACTCTAGTTACATAATTTTGCAATACATATTAGGTACTATACAAAATTTATAATTGCAACAGGATATGAAATTGGGGCATTCATATTGTACATTTTGCTTTATGGTCAAACAAATATTAGCTATACTATTTGCAGTATTGCTCACGCATTGTTTATTTCATGTAATGACTTCATTACTATTCAGGTCTGTTTCGTCTGGTTAAAGAATAATTAGAACACCCATTTCAGATTGAACTGCTAGAAAGAGGCACTGGTTAGACAAAACAATGGGCCTGATCCACAGCCCACTGAAGTCAATAGAAGTTTTTCCATTGACTTCAGCGGTCTTTGGATCAGGCCCTATGTGCATAAATAAGTCTAATATGTAAAAGTCCATAAAGGTTTGGATTATGGGTCTAGATACCTATAAGATCTGCACTACAGAAATATACTAGACAATAGTGATAATTAATAGCAAACATCAGTATACATCAGCAGTTGTGCCGTTCATATAGTACACAAAAATGCACAAACTTTTATTAATTCAAATTTTCCTTTTCTTTTTTTCCCCAAAGAGGAAAATTGAGGCCTTAATCTTGTAGCATTTTTATAAATACATGCAGTAGGTGAGAATCTCACCCCTGATTACTCTGGGTAAAAGGACACCAGTGGTGTAATTAGATACTAACAGTTTCAGATCCAGCTGGGAGATAATTCCCCATGCACAGGAATTGTGGAAGAAATCTGATGTCAGAGGCAAGCTGTGGATGGGGCTTGTGGCAGGAAGAGTGTTCCAAGAGCAGAGCAGCAGCACCTAGCGCTGTGGAGATTCTGGGCAGTGCTGCTGCTCTTAGGCAGAAAAGCCTGTTGTAAATTAGATAGCCTTCAGGGACTGTCTAAACTATGCAGCCCCGGAGCAGTCCAGAATCAGGTGTGGTTTAAAACTATCTTAGCCCTCTCTCCATCTGCGAGTTCTATTCTGCACCTCTTAGAGCAGGGGTGGCCAACCTGAGCCTGAGAAGGAGCCAGAATTTACCAATATACGTTGCCAAAGAGCCACAGTAATATGTCAGCAGCCCCCCATCCGCTCCCCAGTCCCTCCCAGCAGCCCCCACCAATCAACGCCTACTCCCCCCATCCACCACAGTCAGCTGTTTCACGTGTATAGCAGGCTATGGGCGGGAGGGGGAAGGAGTGAGGGCATGGCAGGCTCAGGGAAAGGGGCAGGGGCCTGCGGGGAAGGGATGGAGTGAGGGCAGGACTTGGGACAGAGCAGGGGGTTGAGCAGTGAGCAACCCCCAGCACACTGGAAGTTAGCATCTATAACTCCAGCCCCGGAATCAGTACCTAGGTAAGGAGCCACATATTAACCCCTGAAGAGCTACATGCAGCTCTGGAGCCACAGGTTGGCCACCCCTATCTTTTAGCACAGCATTTCACCTTCAGTGTATAGCCCATTTTGAAAATATATTTACTTGAATGTGTTTATTTGAAATACAGAATTTATTTGAAATACAGAACTGTTTCTGCCTCTTGAGTAATTTAGGGCTTCTCTAAAACATGCATTAGCCTGCACCAGAGGGGTGTAGATTCTTGTGCACACTAATGTGTCATTCACTAACTTACCCATGTGGGACCTGACTGACACACACTAAAAGTTCCCTAGTGCATGTTAATGTAGTACTGTTTGAAATGGGAGTACATTAACATTCACAGGGAACTTTTACTGTATGCCAGCAGGGGTCCACATGGACCAGTTAGCGCACAACGTGCTAGTATGCATTGGAGTTTATACATCTCTGTTGTGGACTAATGCACTGCATAGACAAGCCATTAGATGCAGTTTTAAAACATTGGCAATATGTAGGAAAAAATGTTGCACCTCATTGACTTACTTGCCCCTTATTAATTTATTTAAAGAAAGAAACTTAAATGTAAAAATACATTTGAATAATGCTGAAAATGTGACACAGACCAATAACAAAGCTAGTTGGCTTTCTTTCTTTCTTTTTCTTTCTCTTTTCTTTCACAATTGAATTTAGGGCAAAGCTATAACTTTGGATTTCCTGAATTTTGCTGGTTTCTATCAACCCTAATATTACTTAAACACAGTCTTTCATTAATAATATAGTATGTTAATATATTTCAAATTAAGAAAACAGTGGAACTTGTCTTCGTTGCGCTTGATTAAATTGGGCATCAGAAAGATTGAAAAGCAAGAGAATAATCTTGTTCTTGCTCTTACTGTATTTGCTGTTCTCATGACCCAGAATGAGGAATTGAGAATATTGTATCTGTATAGGCTCAGGAAAATATAGTGTGATGTATATAACCCCTATGTGTTTTCATAATTTTGTTTTGAATTCAACAAATTTTCAGTTAATTTCACATGTCTGGTTTGTGTCTTGAAATATATCAGTAGGACATTTTAATACAGATTTCTTTCTTTGGGGGAAGCTAGGAGTCTCAAATGTTATGTGAAGCTCTCATCACTCTGCTAATGGCTATAGACACATAAATCGTTCAAGACCAAAAGAAGAATGGAACTCAATGTCAATGAACAGATCACATTTATTATTTTATGATTAAAAGTATTTCTACAATGACAAAAATCAACCCCTAGGGAATCATACTGTAAAAAGGAACAGTTGGTTTAAATTAGGTTTCCATGTGAAATATATCTATTTTTTGTGGATGTTGTGGAAAAGTAAACTAAAAATTTTCAGAGTTCTGTGCCTGATCAGATTTTAAGTATGTCCAGAATCATATAGTTAGTTGATTTTTGATGCTGACATTAATTACCAAACAGAATTTGACAATAAGATCAAATTTGGAAAGTGATATTTTCTGCTTCATTTCTTAATATAACAAATAGCTATAGTAGCTAGTTATTAAACGTATTTAGAGTATATTGCAGTGAACAAATTTGCACATCAAGAAAAAATATATACAAATGCCAGCTCAATCAACTCAAGCAAAAAATATTCTCTAATTTATAAACTGCTGCTTCTGACCTGTTGCCCAAGTTGAACAAAATGGGTTATTTTATCTAAGACTAAAATTTTCAAAGCCACATAGGAGATTTGGATGCCAGTTCCCATTGATTTTAATGGGAATTGGTCTTGCAAATCCTTTAGGCAGCTTTGAAAATCTTAGCCCTAGTCTACGATACAATGTCTGTTATTGTTCAGCATTTTTGGTTTAAAATAAATAACTTTTAAAAGCATTTTGAGATTCAAATACTTTGCATATATGTGTATGTGGGATATGTGTATACACACAGTATATATATCATATGTGGTGAATGTTATTTGTGATTTTATTGTGTGTGTGTGTGTGTGTGTGTGTGTGTGTGTGTGTGTGTATATATATATATATATATATATATATATGTGTATATATATATATATATATATATATATATATATATATATATAAATAATTTGGTGAAATCTCATTTTCCCCCCGATAGAGACAATTTAAGATTAAAATATATTAATTCTGTTGCATTAAATGTGTCTGAATGTTCCAAATAACATAGCCATGGCTGATTTCTTGTACTGTACATTTTGTTTTATTAGGTGAGCTCTTGGGTTACATGGTTGATCCTTACTGCCGGTTCTATGGAGGAGAAACGAGAAGTCTTCTCATATTTAGTACATGTGGCAAAGTGCTGCTGGAACATGGGAAACTACAATGCTGTAATGGAATTCTTGGCAGGGCTTAGGTACTGGCAACTCATTTTTACATAAGGAAGTTTCAGAGATAGAGATTAAACTACAGCTTCTGTTAAACCCAACTCCTCTCTGAAGAACAATGTGGGGCATTGAATCAATCACTCTGTTAAGCAGTATCCTGTTGCTAAATCACATCATTTCATCTTTTGAATTTCTCATAATTATTGGGGGAAAACTAAACAAGGTGAAAGACAGACATTTTCTCAGAATGCTCCGGAGACGACATCATCTATCCTGGTACATGCTAAATATGTTAAATTGAAAACGTGGACATACATTTTTCAAACAGCTGATTTAAATGAGAAAAGAAAAGTGTAAAAATAGTTCTATTTTAACTATCTGTAACCCACTACAACTACTATAGTTTTAGGGTTGGAGTTTCAATAACAAAAGTAGTGAAACTATAAATGTTAAAGTAATGTTATGATTTTAGGTCAAAAAAGAAATGTCAAATAAAGCTCCTTCCTTAGCTCACTCCATTTTACCTACGCTAACTGCTACTGGGTTCTGAGAACAGTAGATGATTTTATATAGACTATACAGTATAATGAATTATTCTGTAGTAGGAAGAGTTAAGTCTAAAGTTCCAGCCTCTTAACTCTGACTTTCCTGGTATTTTGTGTTCGTGTTTTTACTGCAGCTTTTTGTGGTTTAATAAGCACACTCATTGTGCTGTTAGTTTACATTTTTAATATATGAAACAGATTCAAAGCACTCACAAACACAAGAAGCCTTGTCCTGCAGAACACATCCACGGCCTCCCAGGCCATGTAAGCCCGAGAAGGCTGTGAATGGTTGTTCTACAACAAGCCAGCCGATTCAGGGAGAAGTCAAAACTGTAATAAGAGTTTAATTATGCCTCTCTTATGAGTACACTGCATGAGGGAAGGGGAGGAAAAGAAGGGTAGTACCAGAGCTTTATGCAATGGACAAGGAGATAGTGGAGAGAGGGATATCTTGTAATTAGCTGTTCTGTAGCACTGCTGGTGTGCAAGATGAGGAGGGGTGGAATTGCCATGGCTCTGCCCAAACATGCTCGTCTGGGAATGAGGGAGCTTCTAGCAGTGCTAATGTATTCTCTTGTGTAATCCTAAAACCATTTTTTGTTTGGATATAAACATTCCTTTGAGCATCTACAACAAAAACATTGCTGCAACATGCTAGTGCGTGAGAGCTGGAAAGCTGAAACTAACAAGAAACAAAAGTGAAATTGTTTATTTTATAGTTTATTTTCATTGTCCAGTCTGAGGGAAATGCAAAAAATGTACTAATTTTTGAAAATTATTTCACTCTCGCATATCTAAAGGATTACTAATAATACAGCAGGTTATGTTATGTACAGATAGCTTTATCGTGACATTGTTTCTTTAACTATGTCTGATTTTCTCCCACTACTCTTTATTTTTAAGATAGTATATCAAGATAAATGTAAAAGATTCCTCTTTTCCTTCCCAAGCTGTTGTGCCTAACTCTCTTAGGCTCTGTTGAAAATCCCAGCTGTAGCTCTAGCAATATCTAGATCTCATTACTCAGCTTTGCACGTTCATTTTGGTGGTGTTATTCAAAAGGAAAAAATTGTTCTGTTAGCCTAAGCTTTACTAGAAATACCGAACTGAATTTGTCTCATTCATTTACAGGGGTTGGCAATGTGTCCGTTCATGGACACAAGTGTCTGTGGTAAAAATTTTGAGATCCGTGGGAGTGCTCACCTGGGGCGGCTCCCCGCAATTGGCTCCCCGTCACTGATGTTGGTGGCGGACACCAGGCGGCTCTGCAGGCACACTGCCTCTGTCCCCCCTACCCAAATGCTGACTCCACAGCTCCCAGCCTATTGGCCGGGAACCATGGTCGATGGGAGCTGGGGGAGCGGTGCCTGCAGACTGATGCTGCATGCCTGCAGAGCTGCCTGGCCGCGCTCGCCTCAGTCAGCAACAGCAGGGACGGGGAGCCGCTTGCGGGGTGGGCAGTGAGCCTCCCCGCAAGCGGCTCCCCATCCTGCTGTTGCTGGCGGAGGCGTGGCCAGGCAGCTCTGCACACTGCCTCTGTCCCCCACCTCCCAGCGCTGACTCTGCGCTCCCAGCCCAATGGCTGGGAACCACGGCCAATGGGAGCTGTGGGGGCAGCACCTGCGGACAGGGCAGTGTGCAGAGCCGCCTGGCTGCACCTCCGTGTATGAGCCAGAAAGGGGACATGCCACTGCTTCGGGGAGCTGCTTGAGGTAAGTGCTGCATGGAGCCTGAACTTGCCCGGGCCCCGCCTCCCCGGCCCAGCCCTGATTCCCCCTCCCACCCTCCGAACAGCTTGGACTCAGCCCAGAGCATCCTCCTACACCCCAAACACCTCACCCCCAGCCCCACCCCAGAGCCTGCATCCCCAGGTGGAGCCATCACCCCCCCACATACCCAACCCCCTGCTCCAGCCCAGAGCCTCATCCTGAACCCTTCATTTCTGGCCCCACCCTGGAACCCGCACCCCCAGCCCAGAGCCCATACCACTTCCCACACCCCAACCCCCTGCCTCAGCCTGGAGCCACCTCCCACCCCCCGCCAATGTCTGTCACTAAGTCCAGTAATTTTGTCAAGTGTCTGTTGCGCAACGTGGTGGTGCTGACCCCTGTTTCTGAATAATGCTAATGAAAAGTCAGACTAATTTTCTTTAATAGAAGAGATCGACTTCTGGTGTTGAACTTTAATGTAAACTGGTTTTTTATTTTCTTACAAATGTTCTGTTGTCTATTTGCAATAGGTCTAGAAAAGTTTTAAAAATGTGGCAGTTCATGGATCAGTCTGATATTGAAACCATGCGAAGTCTGAAGGATGCTATGGCACAACATGAATCATCCTCTGAATATCGGAAAGTGGTAAATCGTGCTCTGAATATTCCAGGCTGTAAAGTAGTTCCTTTCTGTGGCGTATTTTTAAAGGAGCTTTGTGAAGTTCTAGATGGAGCAGCAAGCCTCATCAGACTTTGCCCACAGTATAATTCCCAGGATGAAACATTAGAGGTAAATTATTAAGAGAAGGCACTGATGTTCTAAATGGTTACATGCCCATACCTGTATACTGTGAAAATGGCTCCCTACCAAATTGTAGATGATAGTGAAATTATTATTTGACAGTTATTGAAGATGACAATTGCTTGAACCCCTTTTGTTCAATGCAGTTGATGAAACTTTTTGTGGCCTTCTCTAAACCAAAGTGTAATCAATGGTATCAAATAGAAGGATATCAATCCAGTTATACAATAACAACTCGTGTTCATTTTTTAAAATTAATTTAAAGTGGATTGTTTAAAAATAGGAATGACAAATATATTACAACTACAGTTGCAATCAACAATGAACGTTTATGCCAAAGAACCTCATTCTGGAAGGTGCTAAGCACTTTCTTTGAAAGATAGTGCTCTTAACTTCCACTTAATTCAATAGGAATAAGGATAAAGAAGAGTTCAGAACCTCAGTGTTTCAGGCCCTTAATATACAAAAAGAAGCAATTCTTAGAGTATGTGTTAGTGTGGATCCTGAGGTAGGTGCTCAGGCAGGCAAACCTGGAATCTTTTGAATAGCAACATCCAGCAGGGCCATGGATGCGGCTGTGTGCTACTTTGTGCTCTTGTGCAAAGACATAAAGGGTGGAGAGGCCCTGACCGTCTCTCAATTCTTTCGTAATGTCTGTGGTAGGGAGACAGACTGGGAATTTGTCTGACCTGCTTCTGGTTTCAGAACTCTTTTCTTGATGCTTGCTGAAGCGCCCTGGGTGGTAGTACTGCATGGACCTTCCAAAGACACGGTGGAGTTAATGAGGGAGACACTCCAGCTGCTCTTCCTACCTAAAGAATTCTCCTCATCCCTGGATGAATCAGCCATCATAGCCCCAACACTGGCTGTCAATGACTTCCAGGCTTTCCTGGAGTTGCTGCCAGGATAGCGGACACATTGGACATGGAAATGATGGTGCTCCAGGAAGACAAATTTGACAACCTCAGCACCTCCATGCCCACAAGAATTGCCCTCCCAGTCAATGAGGGCATTTTAGACCCAGTGAAGGGTTTGGGGCACATCCCTGCCTCACTCCTTTCTGTCTTGGAAGCGGCTGGAAAAACACTACCAAGTCCGTCCCAGAGGTTTTGATTACTTTTATGCCCATCTGACACTGGGGTTGCTCATCGTCTCTGCAGTCCAGGAGAGGACTAGATCCACCCAGAGAACTTCAGAGACAAGGACCCCAAAAAGCTGGACATTTGTGGAAGGAAAGCATCTCTCCAATTCTGCATTACAACCAATCTAGTGCTGTTTGCAAAATACAACTTTTGGTATGGGAGAGGGTGGCTTCCTTCCTATCTCAGCTCCCACAGGTGTATAGGGAAGAACCGAGACATGATCAAGGAAGGGCAGATGATAGCCAAGACAGCACTACAAGTGGCAATGGATGAATCCAATACAGCTGCTTAATCTGTCTCCACAGCAGTCGTAAGGCACCAAGTGTCGTGGGTCCAGGCATCCGGAGTATCAAGGGAAGTCCAGGCTACAATTGAGGACTTTCCCTTTGAAGATATGCATTTAAATAGCCCATGAATAGAAGAGGCACTGCACTGCCTCAAGGATTCCAGACCAACACTCAGCTCTTTGGACATTTATGCCCCAGTACCATACTGCAAACCCTTCCAGTACCAGCCATGTCAGAAACCAAGAATGTCATCTTTCTTTCATAGCTACCAGCCTGGGTATTCATCCAGAAAGTGACCCCACTATTCATGGATTATTAATGGACCCCACTATTCACCCCTCTTCCCCCTTCTCTATTGCAAATCAATCTTTCTCTCTCTCTCCCGGAGGGAGCAGGTTTGAAGAGATGATTGAGAACCATGTCAAAACCACTCTAGAGCTCACTTTCAGATATTACTTCTCCACCTTTACCAGACACTTTCCTCCAACAATGGAATCAGGGCTCTTTTTTACATCTTCCCACCAATCCTAGCAATCACCAGCCTGATTGCCAAAGTTAGACAAAATTGGACCTGATTCATCTTGGTAGTTAGCTCACTACTGGCCAAAATAGTTCTTGCTGGCAGACTTTCTACAACACCAATCTGACTTCCAGATCACCCAGATCTATTGTACAAGATATATGTCAATATATGTCAACTCTATCGGAACCCAAAGTTGCTGATGCTGAAGGCCTGGATATTGGCTGGCTGATCATCATGGAAAAGGACTGCTCCTTGCATAATCAGGAGATTCTGGCATCAGACAAGAAACTATCCATAAGTAAAACTTACTCTTCTAAATGGAAAAGGTTCTTGATGTAGGGAGCCCAACATGGCCAGGACCCAATGCAGGTCCCAATACTGAAGATTCTTGTCTACTTGCTGCAGTTAAAACATTCTGGGATTTTACTTCAATTAAGATCCATTTGGTGGCATTTCAGAATATCATCCACCAATTCAGTCTTTCAATTTTCTCTCATCTGTTGGTATCCAGATTCCTTAAGTGCCTTATGCATGCTCACTCATTGGTTAGAGATCCTCCATGGGACTTCAGTGTTGTCCTTCATAGGTTTATGGAGTCCCCCTTAGAGTCCCTTTCCAACATCTATTCAACATCTTGCTCTCCAAAACTCTCCTGGTTGCCATCACTTCAACCAGAAGAGTCAGTGAGATCCAGCAGCTCATGGCAGAGCCTCTCTCTACCTGGTTTCATAGAGACAAAGTGGTCCTGAGACTATGCAAAATTCCTTCCAATGGTGGTTTTAGAAATGCATTTGAATCAATCAGTGAACTAACTTGTGTTCTTCCCATAGCCACGTTCCAGGCAAGAGGAGAAGAAACTCCATACCTTGGTTTATCCAGGGTTCTTTGAAACTATATTGACAGGATCAAACCTTTCAGACTGTCCCCACGACTATATGAGTCTATAGCTGGCCACTCTAAAGGGCAAACCATTTCATCCCTAAAATTTCAAAATGTATCACACTGTGTTACCAGATGGCTGATGTTCCTCTCCCACTGACAGTTTAGGGACCATTCTACCAGAGCTCAAGTGGCATCCTCAGCATGGTTCTGCAATGTGCCACATTCGTCAAGCATTATGCACTCGACTTATTGCAAAGTTTGGGAGAGCTGTACTCCCGTTTGTCTTCAACAGTTGCAGTTGATTCTCCTCATGCCCACCATCCTGAAGAGGCTACTACTTGACAGTCACCTACAGTGGTGGCTTACACATACCTGAAGAAGAAAAAAACAGTTACCCTACAGTAAAAGTGATTCCTCGAGATGATGTTAGCAGTGTGAATTCCATGACCTTCCCTCACTCGTCCACAATTTCAGAGTCTTCAGCTAACACAAGCTTCAAATTGCAAGGGAACTGAGAGAGGGTCAGTTTCTGGACCCTTTATCCTCTTCTATGGGAGCACAAGAAGGCACAGGGCACATACATGGTCCTAATGGACATTGCTATTAAAAAAAAAATCCAATCTCGCACATGTGTGGTACAGCGGTATCTATAGGGGGATCCACGCTGATTACATCTTGAAAAATCACAGTCATTGTAAGGTAAATAACTGTTCTTTCCATTTTTATTTTTTTTTCCTTTCAAATCATCCATCAAGTGTAGAGATTAAAGCTGAGATTTTCAGAGTCTAAAGGAATTAATGTTTGTTTGTTTGTTTGTAGTATTGTAATGCCTAGAAGTGCTAGTAATAGACCAGAATTAGGTGTTCAACTCCCACTGAAAGTCAGTGGGGTGATCTGTGCCTCATACGCCAAGGCCCCTTTGAAAATCTCAAGTTAAACTATATTTCTGTCAGTTTACTTAACTATGTGCTATTCTAACTGTTCATTGTATTAACTATTTGGGGTTTTTTAGTTTGTTTCAGATTACAATGGGCAAGATAATTTCTTGCAACGAGTAGGCCAAGATGGTTTAAATAATACAGAAAAAGAATCAACAGCAAACAGTATCTTTCAAACCATTCGGAGTTGTAATCGCAGTTTGGAATCTGAAGAAGTTGAAGACAATTTTAGTGAAGGAGGCAGTTCAAGAAAAAACTCTTTGAAGGATAGAAACCGATACCAGTAGGTTTTACATTGCATAGTTTACTGTGCTATTTTTCTGTGTTTCAAGATTTTTTCATGTTTAATTTGCTGTTGTCTGAGTCTCAGTTATGGTAACAACATGAAACTTTAATATAAGCATCCTTGAATTTTGCCCCTTCCAATTTCAGCTCTTTTCCCAGAGTCATGCTTGATATCAGGATGCTCAGAGGCTTGGAATCTCTCAATAGTTTTATCTTCTATTGTGATGTAATTATTTCCAGGCAAATCCCTTTCATCTTGTCTAGAGAGCTTTAGAAACCCACAGTTACATTATGATTTTGATCAGTTGAGCCAGGAATTAGCACCATGACATTTCTGTTATCAGAGCTCAGAACATTATATCCTGTGTGTTAAAACAGCATTCTGCCCTAGTTAATATAAAGATTATTTATTATTGTTGGTAAGCCTGCTACTTTTTAAGGATATGTTCATTTGAGGTTCATAATTACCTCAGGAAGAATCCTTGAAAGCTATTAACCAGATTTTCACATTGGATCAGTCCAGTTATTTAGCACTGGTGTTTCTTTAATTATGACACGTGGGAAAGCTCGGTGTTAGCAACCTCAGATTCCCAGTTCCCACTTGTACAGTGACAGGCCCAGTAGTAGTCAGTATCATACCAGCATACAGTACAGTATTGGTCACATGGGAATAGTGATAAGTCCAAAGCCTGCTAAATCATTTAATCTTCCAAAGTGTTTTGTTTTCTAGTTGTCTTTCTTATTGATTTTAAAGAGGAAAACATTTTAAAGGGGAATGAAATTGGTGTTGTATCTAGCTTCCAATTTGAGATAAGTCTCCCACAGTGCATTTCTAACTAAGCACAGCTATACAGCATAGAAACAGGAGAAAAATGCAGTTGGGTGAGATGATGGTTCTATGTCTATCACAGTTTTTCCCAAGGACAAGTGTATTACTGTTATAAGAGCTTTAATCGAATCTAATAAATTTAAGATATCACAGTAGCAGATAGTTAACAGGAAACATGCTCCCTTCCTCTGTAGGGGTATTAGATAAAGTAGTCTGAACCGCATGATAGAGAGTAAAATACCCACATGTTTAGAGGTATCCAAACTGGTTCAGCCACCTATATATAAAATCCAGTAAGTGAGCATCTGAGAAGGAACTACCAGCTTCCTGCATTTATTTCATTTACATGCAATTGTAAATTTCATTTTAAAGAAATAATCTTTGTTTCCTGAAATAATGTTTTCTAATAGAATTATTAACATCTGGCCTTAGTTCCTTCTGAGCAGTGAAGCAGCAGCTGATGCCAAGAAAGGCTGTCCTACTTCACCGTCCGTTTATATCATCCCTTGATTGCGGAAGAGTGCTGTAGAAAGCCCATAGGCTTTAGAATTTCCTACAACTTAAGTGCTTCCTTCCAGAAATTATTTTTCTTAACTAACATCTAACATTTTAAAAATAGTATTTAATTCACAGCTCAGATTTAAAAGAAACTTGGGAAAACAACATTTCACTTATTGAAGCAAAGTAAAATGCTTCTAGTAATGATAAAACTCTATACAGGAAGGTAACTTCTCCTGTAAATGTTTAATCATTGCTTTGGAGTATATGTTCTATATCTATATACATACATGAAATTAAATGAATTCATCCTCCTTTGAGCAGTACCAGTCTGTCCCGTCTGCTTTTCTAAAGACTTCATCTCTCTGTAGTCAAGCCCTCTTGGCTGCCAGCAGTCAGTGCTTGAAGTCTCCTTTCCCCCACTGTCCTGTTTTCTCCTTCTTGTGCACACTGAGAACTCTGGGAGGGACAGGAGCTTGCAGCAGAGAGGATGAGGCAATACCATTTTGCTCTCTTTTTGTGTAGAGGCTGGAAAAGCAGGATTGTTTTAAAATATTGTGCACTGCGGACGGCTTTTCCAGTGAGATGGGAGTAGTATTTTGCATGTAGTATGTGAGGTCATTAACTTATGCTCTTTTGTATATGTTAATATTTGGTTTCTTAGTAAAGTTAAAAAGTATTTTTATTATAGTTATTTATTTAAACTAAAGACTGTTTAGTAGTAGAAATCTTGATTTTTGTAAGGGTGATATATGAAACTGTAATATTTTGATGTTTGGGGGAAATATCACATAATTTGCTTCAGTGTCATAGTTCAAAATGAAAATGAAGATCTTACCTTAATTGATTTTTCCTGAATTACATATAGAACTGAGGCTCTGAGTCCACAAAAATAGATAACTTAGCTTGAGCTGAAGAATATAAGGGGCATCTAACAAAGTCAGGGAATGTTTATCAATATTCCCACTCTTACCTGTTGATAGGATGTTTAGCACTCTGTGATCAGTGACTTGGCTATTCACCAGGAATTTCCTGACATGCCAAGTATATGTCAATGATTCATTTTTATTAGGGCTTTCTCTTTTCAGGGATAAAGCAAGTTGGGTAGGAAGACAGAAAATTGCCAACGCAAGTACAATTATGTGTCATCTCCTTCATATCTAACTCCCATGACAGAGAGGATAGAGCTATTTTTCTAATTTAAAATGCTTATATATTTCAAATTATTTCAAACTTGTGACACTTAAATATTGTCAAAATCAAGGTAGACCAGAATAAATTCAGATAGAAGCTCCCCCTAATTTTCCTGTGGTTTAATGTTTTCATACACAACAGTATATAAGAATGGGAATCTATAAAATATGGGTGTCATTGGAGAAGGGGAAATTACATGATCTACTTGTAATTTGATGTCCTTGAAAGTGATATGGCTGTGACAGTCACATTCACTATCCATTCCAAAGGAAGAACTAGAATTGCATTCGTTAGAAATTTTGATTTGTGGGTACTGACCCATAGAAGCTTGCCTATAGTATATGTATCGGGGGGTAGATGAGTTAGTCTGTATCCACAAAAACATCTGAAGAACTGGGTTTTTTTTTTTACCCACGAAAGCTTATGCCCAAATAAATCTGTTTAGTCTTTAAGGTGCCACTGGACTCCTTGTTATAGTATATGTACTTTTTCAAGGTTTGTTAATCAACTAACTTACGCTGACATTCTAAATTTTGACACATAATCCTTTTAATGATTGATCCCACTTTGGAGAGACAAGCCATATTATATGTGTCTGAATCAATACCTTTAAAGCACAGTAATTTCTCTTTAGAATAAGTGTGAAAATCCACACAATTTTCTTTTTTATATATTGCATCCCTTGCTATTTCCTTCATAAAACTACATTCTGTTCTAACATTTCCTTTTATCTGTTTCCTTCATTCCTAATGCATCTCAGTACAACACACGCAAAGAAAGCCTCTGAGTCAAACCGAGTTCTGTAAGTTTGTTCTTAGCACTTCCTAAACTATATTGCTTGTGCTAGCTCCTGCCAGAAATTAATTGTGCATTTTTTGTGTGGCTGCTTCAGATGGTATGAACAAGGCTGTGCCATCCCTGTCTATCCTGGGCTGCTCTTTGCAAGTCCTCTCTCTGTTGTTAAATCCTGTAAATATTTTCTAGGATATTTGTAGGGTTGGCTGCTTTATTCCTTTTGAAAAAAGTTATTCTTGTGTGGTCATGACAAATACTTTAATGTTTAGATATGGGATGAGATGCATTGAAGTCAACAGCAATCTATACTAGCTGAGGATCTGGCCTATGGTTGTTCTTTTTACATTCAGTACTGCAGTACATGTATGTTTCAATTTGGCAGAAAAAGCTCTTGTAGGAAGGAGATTTTGGATAAGTGAATTCTGTTCTCATAAATCATATTTGTTAATTTAGATTTTTCTGCTTCATAGCTGCTGTTTCTCAGAACAGTAAAGGTATTCACTGTATTTGGATTGGTAGCTACAAACATGATTGATAATTATGTGTTACTTGTATAATATTTTACATGTTCAAAATAGAAATATTCACTAATTAATTCTCACAACGCTTTTCTGAGCAAGGTATGTGTTGTTGTCGTCACTATTTTATAGATGATAACATTAAGGGTATGTCTGTGCTATGGGGCAGGGGGGTGATTCCCATCTCATGTATGCCTATTCCTGCTAGCTGTCATTGAGTTAGCATGCTAAATATCGTGATGCAGCCACGGTGGCACACATAGGGGCGAGTAGTGGCATGGGCTAGGCGTGCTGAGTACAAACCCTCCAGAACCCTATGGTACTTGGAATGGCTTGCCCCCCTGCCTGTGCTACCCCAGCTACGCTACTGTTTTCAGTGTGCTAACTTGATGGGAGCTAGTGTATGTATGTCTGAGTGAGCTGGAAATCACACCTCTAGCTCCTAAATGTAGATGTAGCCTAAGACAGAGAGAGTAAGTAACTTGCTCAAGGCCACAGTGTGAATCTCTGAAGAGTAGAAATATTGCAAAGGAATTAGCCTTCAATCCACTAGACTGTGCTGCCAGTATCCACAAAAGAGATTTGGACATACTGCAACCAAAGCTATTGTATGGATTGGATTTAGAAGCTAGAATCACTTTGTTTTTAGACCCCCTGTGAAAGTTGTTCATTATTAAGAACTTTTTAAATGTGCATTTATATTTTTGTACATGTGATGTTTGGGAGGGAAACCTGAAAAAATAGTCATCATAATTTTTTCTCTATCTCTAATACAGTGATATCAATCCTAACAATATCTGTTAATTAATTAGTTTGTCCAAAATTACAATAGTATAAAGGTACATTCTATGTACTATATAATGCAATACTGTCAAAGTCTTTAAGCATAGATGTCCTTGTACCTCTAAACAGTATGATGTTAATCTTCTGCTGAATTTAAACTATAATAGAACAGGTTTTAAAGATAGTATTGTAGCTAAACATGCATAGAGTAAATGAAAACGTGTATCAGACGTTCCACTATGTATTCAGTATATATACAAATACTGGAAAACATAAGGGTTGTATCTTACTTCACATACAGGTTTATAATTGGAGATCTCTCAGACTCAGAAAGTGACATATCTGAGCAGTCAAAAGAGTGGGACACAAATACAACTGAAGAGCAGCAAAAGGCATACAGTCATGGAATAGAACTCATTCCCTGGTATGTGTTATCAATCAGAGCTGATGTCCATCAGTTCATGCTACAAGGGGCAACTGTCATACATTATGACCAGGATATGCATCTCTCAGCACGCTGTTTTCTTCAGCTTCAACCTGACAATAGTACTTTGACATGGATAAAACCCACCACAGCTTGTCCTGCAAATACCAAAGTAAAACTCGGTGTGCTAGGTAGCACTGCTGATCTTGGTAAATTTCAGTTTCTTGGCAGTACTGGATTGAATGGACTGGTGGAAGGTTTCTTGGATTTGTTTTCAGCAAAGGCTGTGTACATGGGTCACCCTGGCATTGATATGCACACTGTGTGTGTTCAAAATAAACTTTGTAGTATGTCCCTTGAAGAGAATGGAGTAACACTACTATATGGACTTCAAACTACTGATAATAAGTTACTGCACTTCGTGGCTCCAAAATATACTGCCAAAATGCTGTATGATGGATTGCTGGAATTAACAAAAGCTGTAAGAAAAATGAGGAAATTCCCTGATCAGAGATTGCAGTGGCTACGGAAACAGTACGTCTGCCTTTATCAGGTAAGTTTCAGAGTAGCAGCCGTATTAGTCTGTATTCGCAAAAAGAAAAGGAGTATTTGTGGCACCCTAGAGACTAACAAATTTATTTGAGCATAAGTTTTCGTGAGCTACAGCTCACTTCATTGGATGCATTCAGTGGAAAATACAGTGGGGAGATTTATATACATAGAGAATATGAAACAATGGGTGTTACTATACACACTGTAATGAGAGTGATCACTTAAGGTGAGATATTACCAGCAGGAGAGCTGGAGGGGGAACCTTTTGTAGTGATAATCAAGGTGGGCCATTTCCATTAGTTGACAAGAACATCTGAGGAATGGTGGGGGGTGGAATAAACATGGGGAAATAGTTTTACTTTGTGTAATGACCCATCCACTCCCAGTCTCTATTCAAGCCTAAGTTAATTGTATCCAGTTTGCAAATTAATTCCAATTCAGCAGTCTCTCATTGGAGTCTGTTTTTGAAGTTTTTTTGTTGAAGAATTGCAACTTTTAGGTCTGTAATCGAGTGACCAGAGAGATTGAAGTGTTCTCCAACTGGTTTTTGAATGTTATAATTCTTGACGTCTGATTTGTGTCCATTTATTCTTTTATGTAGAGACTGTCCAGTTTGACTAATGTACATGGCAGAGGGGCATTGCTGGCACATTATGTGTAAAAATAGTGAATCTGGCCTTTGATATTGCATTTAATCAAAGGCCATCATGTGCCAGCAATGCCCCTCTGCCATGTACATTGGTCAAACTGGACAATCTCTACGTAAAAGAATAAATGGACACAAATCAGACGTCAAGAATTATAACATTCAAAAACCAGTTGGAGAACACTTCAATCTCTTTGGTCACTCAATTACTGACCTAAAAGTTAACTGCTGGAAATGGCCCACCTTGATTATCACTATAAAAGGTCCCCCCTCCCTGCTCTCCTGCTGGTAATATCTCACCTTAAGTGATCACTCTTGTTACAGTGTATATGGTAACACCCATTGTTTCATGTTCTCTATGTATATAAATCTCCCCACTGTATTTTCCACTGAATGCATCCGATGAAGTGAGCTGTAGCTCACGAAAGCTTATGCTTAAATAAATGTGTTAGTCTCTAAGGTGCCACAAGTACTCCTTTTCTTTTTATCAGGTAAGATGCATTGTAATCATCTAGTGTATAAATAAGTGAGAGTTTCTAAGATACCAACAATATGCATAGTCATATCTTTTTTAGGCGGGTTAAGATTAAAGATACAAGACCTGATTCTCCACCGTTACATTAATTTTACACCAGCATAACTCCACTGAAGTCAACAGATTGACAGTAGTGTAAAACTAGTGAATCTGGCCTTTATATTGCATTTAATCAAAGACTATTTGATACACTAAAATCAAGTATTAAACAGATCTTTTATATTAAGCAGATCTTAATATATCATAAAATAAAAAGTGAAACTGGTATGCTAATTGGGCCTTTGAAGTTAGCATTTGATTAAACAGGAAGCAATACCCATAACTACACAGGGGCTCAAATCTTGAGCAGTGGGAGGTGGGATAAAAAAAACAAAACAAAAAGAAAAACGTTTTGCCAATAATAACAACAAAACAAACAGCAGTACTTTTACTATAAGTAAAACTTGCCTTGCTTTTGATGGTCAGTCTTTCACTGCTTTATAGTGGGTATCTTCACTACTATCTCAGAAAATGTTTGAGTCTTTTTGCCATACTGTACCTAGTCCTTTTTTTTTTTTTTTTGTAATACTGAGAATTTTTGTAGGAGGATGGCAGGTTTGAAGGCCCAACTTTGGCTCAGGCTGTTGAACTGTTTGGAGGTAGACGCTGGAGTGCCAGGAACACAAGCACAGGGACCCTGACCAGAAGCACTGAGAAACCCAGTGTGCAGAGAAACAACACTCTGGGAATAAGCACAGCCAAGAAAAAGAAGAAAGTACTCATGAGGGTAGAATATTTTGTTATGTACTAATCCTGTGATCTAGCCAATTTAAGCTATTTATAATATAGTTTTTGTATAGCTAGCCATGTATTCGGAACCAGAGAAAAGATCAGTAAATAATAATACAGTTGTTATAATTTTGAAAGTATGTTAATTGCAATGGCAGTTCCCTGGCTTACTATTTATTTAGGAGAGGCTTATTTTTCCTCACACCTAGGGAGGCCCAGGATTTTGGGGGACAGCATGTAGAACAATGGGGTGCAGACTGATTGAGACCTTTATATAATACCTCCCCTCTGAGCTGTTCCAGTAGTTGTAAATCAGCTGAGCACAGGAGTTGCCCAGGCCACTTGGTCTTTTTCCTAGACATACATCCTTTTCACAAGTGGCCAAGAGAGGGATCATTTAGGAACTGGTATGATGGCTCTACACTACCAAAGATTCCTTTAGTCAGAGGGATTCCTCAAGGGGCCAGATGCACCTCCTCTAGGACTGTTTTATGCCAGTGGACTAGCGCAAAGCCAACCAGAGCACTCCAGAAAATCAAGGCCATTGTCTTATGTGTGATGTCACACTGAGGTGACAGCCAAAGTTCCCACACTCCTTCGTGTAACTTTCATGAGATTTAAATTACCTCTTTTCTATCTAGAGTGATGGTGGCAACTATCAGCATTTACAGCAGTCGTCTTTAGTGTTTAATGTAGAATAGCTGATTCATGTCCCGTTTTTGTCATTCACAAAAAGAATATAGGGTAAAATAAATAACATTTTAAAGATGATTATGACAATGTTCACTGTTTCCAGGGTGAAAGTGGAGATGCTACTGATGATGAAATGGCAACTCGTAAGACAAAAAGTTATAAAGAATATCGTAATAGAAGTGGTTCGGATCCTCAAGACATTGATGAACGTGAAGAATCGGGTAGGATATAGTAGTCCAGTAGTTAGATCCCTTTTAGTGCTTTGTTTTGAATAATTTTGATACAGCTAATGGTGGGTGAAATGTTACAATGGACAAAAGTTTCAATAGGCTTTATTCTATACAAAAATAATAGTTATTCATTTATTAATAGGAAGTTACAGCTCTGACACGCACATCTGTGCTGTGATAGTGTTGTCAGGATGGTATTTTCTGCGAATGCTGTAAGCTTTTTACATTCATTTGTACTGTTCTTCTTTGAGTGCTTGCTCATGTTGATTTCATTCTAGGTGTGTGCATGCCCATATATGCAGTCGTTGGATATTTTTGCCTTAGCGGTATCCATAGGGTTGGGTGTGGCGCCCTCTTGAGTGACATGCTCATGCATTGGTATATTAGGTGCTGCAGCCCTACACCCTCTCAGTTCCTTCTTACCGCCTGTGGTGGCTAGTCAGAGCACCTTTCCCTTGCCTAGCAAGAGTCAGCGGTTCTTTCTCCTCAGACTTCGAGCCTTAGAGCCTTGTAAAAAGTTTGTTTACAGTAGTTAGTTAGTAAGTAGTTGTTAAATAGTATAGTTAGAGAGAGAGTCCCAGCGGGGACTTCACCCCAGGTGGGGCATGCTCCGGTCTCTGGGTTTTAAGCCCTGCTCTGTCTGCAACAGACCTATGCCTGTTAGTGACCCCCATAGCAGCTGCCCGAAGTGCTTGAGGAAATCACATGTGAAGGACAAGTGTCGCATCTGTAAGAACTTTCGTCCCAGAACTCAGAAAGAGCGAGACATCCATTTGAGGGCCCTCCTCATGGAGGCTGTTCTCCACCTGACTTCCAAGCCTTCCTGGATGGACTCTACCCCTAGCACTTCGGCCTCGGAGCGTAGCACATCCCTGGCACCTGGCTTCGCCAGCCACCACTCCCCATTACCAGTGCCTAAGAAGAAGTCAAAGAAATGCAACTCCCCAGCACCAAGCAAGAAGGGTCAAGGGGCATCGAGCGAAGGCCACCAACTCACACCAGAGCCACGTCGCAATTCCTCCCTGATGGGGACCCTAGCCCCACAAGGGATCCGCCACTGACTCCCAGGAGCGGATCCTCAAACTCGTGACAGGGCCAATGCCTTCCCAGGTTCTCCCGGCACCTAGAGAGCAAAGGCTTCTACTAGCGCTGATGTGCATCACAGGATACAGCAAGGGTTCCCTATAAGGGCAAGCCAGCCATAAAGACCGCCCCTCTCCCCAGAGGGCAAGCGAATGCTGCCAGTCTCCGGAGCCTAGACAACGCTTTCCGTCTCCACACCCCAGGTCTCCATCTTCTGCAGGACGCCCAAGATTGCTGGCACTGCGATCACGGTCTCCATGCTCTCAACACAGGTCACCCAGAGGGAGGCATCAGTCACCATATCACCAGCATCAATCATTTTCCCGACGGCTGTCTCCTCTGCAAAGATCCCCATTTCTGAGACTGTAGAAGAGTCTGCGATGTGGTACTGATCTCCTTGCCGTCGGCACCGATCCAGCTACTCAAGACACCGGGCTTCTGTGGCAACAGTTAGCTATCGACTCAAGCTTTGACAGCCCCTCCATGGTCACTGGAAGGTGATTCCCCCGGCACAGAAAGGGAATTAATTTCTTCACCGAGGCAACACTGGCATGACTGGGCACCTGAGGCTGCATTGACCTCCGCAATGCCATCTTGGCAGCAAGGCCAGTGGCCAGCACAATGGCCCTACTGGAGCATGTGGGGCATGCCTGTGATGCCAATGCGTCCTTCGCTCCATTTTTCGGCCACTGCCTCGAAGCAGCAACCAGCAGCACCAAGCTCAGTGAGCAAGGTGCACTCGGAGGCTGGGGTAGAGGAGCAAGCGCTCACCCCGAAACCCTCTTCTTCCATGGGAGATAATGCCCCGGGGCCTCCCCCAGTCGCTCAATCGTCATTCTCATCCCCAGATGAGGTGGTAATGGTGCCCTCATGCCAGCCCACCAGATGATTTTAAAGAACACCAGGACCTGCTTCGTAGATGGCCACAAACTTTGGCTTGGAAGTGGAGGAGATGGCTGAACAGGAGGACACCCTATTTAAAGTACTCTCAGCATCTACCCCCACCCGTATCACACTACCAGTACATGATAGGGTCTTCAAAATAGCCAAAGACCTCTGGCAAACTCCATCTCCTATCCCTGTCACCTCCAAGAAGGCAGAGAAAAAAATTTTTATCCCAGTCAAGGGTTTGAATATTTGTATACCTTCCTGCCTCCGGGCTCATTGGTCATCTCTGCAGCCAACGAGAAGGACAGATGGGGCAAACCAGTTCGACCGCCAGAAATAAGGAGGTCAAGAGGCTGGACCTCTTTGGAAGGAAGGTTTATTCAGTGGCAAGCCTTCAGTTCCAGGGGGCTAACCACCAGGCTCTCTTGGGGAGGTACAACTTTAACTTATGGAACTCCCTCTGTAAGTTTGAGGAATCCCTTCCCCAGAACTCAGCCCAGGAATTTGGGGCCCTGGTGGAGGAGGGTACGGCAGTGGCTAGGTGTTCCCTCCAAATGCCTGGGACACAATTAATTCGGTAGCTCGGGTGGTCGCATCAGCCTTGGTCATGAGGCACAGCTCCTGGCTTCAGACCGCTGGCCTGTCCTCAGAAATGCAGGCCTTGATCCAAGATCTTCCCTTCGATGGTATTTTTGTGGAGCAGACCAACGCGAGGCTACACCATCTGAAGGACACTAGGGTCACTCTTCATTCACTCAGTCTGCATATGTTGCAGTTGGCAAGGAAGCAGTTCTGGCCGCTCCCGCCACCAAGGCTTTGGCAACCTCAACAAGGGCCTGCAAGGAGAAGGGATAGAGACATGAATTTTAGTTGTTGCTGCCCTCCTTCCTCCTGCTCACCTGCACAACCCAGCCCAGGATAGCATGATGGGGGCCAGAAGCTCTCACTCTGAGGGTGCACTCGAGAGCGATGCCCCAGTCCACTCTCCGGATCCACCTTGTTTTTTCCTCAACCGTCTTCATCCCTACCATTCGGTCTGGTCGTGTGTCACGTTGGACCGTTGGGTGCTAGAGATTGTATTTCAGGGCTACATCCTGCAATTTTCACCCCTCCCCCCCCGCCCATCCTTCCCCGTCCCTCTTCAGGGACACTTCTCACAAGCAACTTCTCGTTCAAGAGGTCGAAAACTTCATGCAGCTGAGGGCAGTGGAAGGGTCCCTCGGGACATGAGATGAAAAGGGTTCTACTCCCTATATTTCGTAATCCCAAAAGCAAAAGGTGGCCTGGGACCCATTCTGGACCTGCGAAGCCTCAACAAGTCTCTCAAGAAGTTGAAGTTTCGCATGGTCTCCCTGGTTTCCATCATCCCCTCCCTGGATCTGGGAGACTGGTACGCTGCCCTCAATCTGAAGGACACTTATTTCCATATCTCCATCTTCCAAGGTCATAGACAATTCCTCCATTTTATAGTGGGTGGATACCATTTCCAGTTCATGGCACTTCCCTTTGTTCTTTCGTCTGCCCCACGGCATTCACAAAATGTATGATACCAGTGACCGCTTACCTGAGGTGTTGAGGAGTTCAGGTCTTCCTGTATCTTGATGATTGGCCATCAAGGACAGATCTCGAGACCAGGTACAGATGAGTCTCGATCTGGTATGTTGCACCTTTCACGACCTGAGCCTGTTGATAACAAAAAGAAATTGACCTCAAGGCCGGTGCAATGGATAGAGTTTGTTGGGGCGGTTCTCAACTCCACACAAGCCAGAGCCTTCCTTCCAGAGACATGTTTTCAGGCCATGTCGGACCTACTCTCCCATGTGAAAAACTACCTGCTCACCATTGCTCGCAACTGCCTGCAATTGTTAGGCCCCATGGCTACTTGTATGTATGTGGTCCGGCATGCCCGGCTCCATCTCCACGCACTGGTTGGCATTAGTCTACATCCCCAAGTAGAATGATCTAGACTGGGTAGTCAGGGTGCCAGTTCATATCTGGTCGTCCCTGGATTGGTGGTTGAGGGAGTTGCCTTTGCGGCCCCGGCCCCATCACTGACCCTGGTTTCCAGTGCGTCAGACCTGGGCTGGGGAACCCACCAGGGTGAGCTCAGCACACTAGGCCACTGGTTGTGAGATGATCTGGCCCTCCACATAAATGACAGGGAGCTCAAAGTGGTTCCTCTGGCCTGCCAGGCTTTCCTACCCTACCTGAAAGGCAAGGTGGTGCAGGTCCTGACGGACAATACCACTGCGATGTCATGTCGAGCGGGGACCGCCGCCTGGACGGCCCCGGGCCCCATCAGGCGCATTTCCACTGAGGCGGTGCGCCGCAACCGGCTCTGGGTCGGCTGGGAAGGCCCAGCGGGCAGGTGGCTCCCTGCTTCACGGCAGGGAGAGTTACAGCCCCCAGGCAGCAGCTCTCGCCGCATCCCGGGGCCAAGGGAGATTCGGGGGCCCAAGTCCTTCTGATCGAGGCACAGCCTGTGGACGGTGTGAGGCCGGTAGCAGCCCCCAGCACGCTGGGACTGGGTCTTCTTGGAGTCGGGTTGCTTGGGAATGCAGCCCAAAGCTGGTGGTAAACTCCATCCAAGGCTAAATACTGGCACGAGACCGATAGTCAACAAGTACCATAAGGGAAAGTTGAAAAGAACTTTGAAGAGAGAGTTCAAGAGGGCGTGAAACCGTTAAGAGGTATACATTTCTTTGTGCAGCATGCCATCCATCTTGTATGTTCCACCTGTCGCACATCTGCCCGAGGCCAGGAACATGTTAGCAGATCACCACAGCAGAATCTTCTCATCTCACCACAAGTCATCACTCCATCCAGAGGCGGAATAATCTTCCACTGGTGGGGGAGTCTCTAGGTGGACTTGTTCGTGTCCGTCGGAACAGGAAATGCCATATGTTCTGCTCAAGCTGGGGAATGGGCAGGGGCTCCCTGTCAGATACCTTTTTGTTCCCGTGGTTGGAGGCTCTGATGTATGCCTTCCCACCAGTCCCATTAATCCACAGAGTCCTCATGAAGATCAAACAGGACAGGGTGAAGATGATCCTGATAGCCTCTGTATGGCCTCGACAGCACTAGTTCGGCACGCTACTGGACCTTTCAGCGGCCTCTCTGCTACAGCTGCCTCTCTGGCAGGACCTGCTGTCCCAGAACCATGGCAGTCTTCTGCACCCAAACCTGGCGGTGCTGCACCTGACAGCATGGCTACCGCATGGTTAAATGCAGAAGAATGGGAATGTTTGGCCCATGTCCAACAGGTCTTGTTGGAAGCAGAAAGCCCTCCACCAGAGGGACCTAACTGGCCAAGTGGAAAAGGTTCACATGCTGGACCTTAGACCACGGTATCTGGGTCGAGCAGGCCCCACTCCAGGCAATCCTGGACTATCTTCTGCACCTCAAGCTCCAGGGATTGTCCCTATCATCAATCAAAGTCCACTTGGCCATTATTTTGGCCTTCCACCTTCCATTCCACAGCAGGTCAGTCTTTGCTCACGGCGTGATGGTCCGGTTTTTGAAAGGTCTGGAGCGTCTCTACCTGCACATCTGGGATCCTGTTCCTCCTTGGGATCTGAATCTCATGCTGTCGCAGCTCATGGGTCCCCCTTCGAGTCTCTGGCTTCCTGCTCTACTTCTCTCCTGGAAGGTTTCGTTCCTGGTTGCGATAATATTTTCCCACCGGGTCTCTGAGATCAGGGTGCTTACTTTGGAGCTGCTGTATACAGTGTTCTACAAGGACAAGGTCCAGCTGCGGCCGCATCCAGTGTTCCTGCCCAAGGCAGTTTTACGGTTTCATACTGGCCAGGACATATACTTACCTGTCTTCTTTCCAAAGCCTCATAAATCAGAAGAGGAGCGCAAATTGCATGCCCGGGATGTCAGGAGCATGCTTGCCTTCTACATTGTCAGGACTAAGCCGTTTCGCAAGTCACTGCAGTTGTTCGTTGTGGTGGCAGATTGGATGAAAGGTCGCCCAGTGTCCACTTAGAGGATTTCATCCTGGATCATGGCCTGCGTCCAATACTGCTGCGAGGTGGTGAAAGTGCCTTCACCGGCAACTGTGACTGCCTACTCAACTAGGGTGCAGGCTTCGTTGGCGGCCTTCCTGGCCCAGATGCCGATTCAAAATATCTGCAGGGCCACTACCTGGTCATCTATCCACGTGTTTACAACTCATTTTGTGCTTACCCAGCAAGCCCGAGATGATGCTGGCTTCGATAGAGCAGTGTTGCAAGCTACACGACCATGAACTCAGAGCCCACCTCGATGGATATGGCTTGTGAGCCACCTAGAATGGAATTGATGTGAGCAAGCACTTGAAGAAGAAAAAATGGTTACCTACTTTTCATAACTGTTGTTGTTCAGATGTGTTGCTCATGTCCATTCCATTACCCACCCTCCTGCCCCTCAGTTGGAGTTGCAGGCAAGAAAGATTTGAGAGGGTGTAGGGCCGGCAGCACTTAACATACTGATGTATGAGTGCAGCACTCAATAGGGCGCTAGAGACGAACCTTCGGATACTGCTAAGGCAAAAATCTCTAATGACTGCACCCATGGGTGCTCACACACCTAGAATGGACTGGACATGAGCAACACATCTCAAAGAACAACAGTTACAAAAAGTAGGTAACGGGTTTTTTTCTGTGATTGCTTTTTCAATGAATTTTCAATAATAAAAACTATAATCATTAACTTTATAGTGCTAACAAGACCTAATATTCATAAAATACTGTTCAAGATACGTTTTTGAGCGGTACAAAACAAATTTAAAAACTCTTTGGGGTTTTACTCAGTTTAATTCAGTGATAGTATATGAGTGTTGTGTAGAAATGATGCTAGTGATGCAAAATTTTGTTTTCTTTCATAGATCAGAATATTGCGACTGCCTCTAACACTCTGCCATCTAGAAGAGCTCATTCTCTGACTGCATCTGGATCTCCTAGTTTAGCACCCGGGGCATCTGCACCAATCAGACCAGTCTCCTCTCCTGTAATGTCATCTTCAAGCAAGAGTCAGGCTAGGTAGGGACAAAATCAATACTTTACTTTTTAAAAATCTAATTATTAACATTGTAAGTTATGACTGAAGTGCTCGCCTAGATATACATAAGTATGGAGCTTACCTTTTCCAGCTCTTGTATATCCCAGAGATCATCTGCACAGATTTTGGTCACGGATGCTCCATGTGTGTAACTGTCATTAACTGAAGTATTTCAGCTGTGTAAACTGAGTTGCATAGGTGCTTTGCACAAGTTAGTTCAACTTCAAGAAGCATAAACCTGCACTAGGATTTCTGGTAGAAGTTGCTCTGTTTTGCCAGGAAATAATAGGGATCGTTTGAGGAACCTTCCCTTTCCCACACATTTCTCTTCTCTTTTTACTTGCAGCACTTTTCAATCCTATATTTACTTTTGACTGTGCAGTGGTAATTCATTATTATTATTTATGATTTATTTTATTATACCATAGGTGTGCATGGCACTTTACAGGCATACAAGATGACAAAGTCCCTGCAGTGGGGACGTTCCAGTCTAAATGAGACAGATAACATAATGAATAGTGAGGGTAGGGATGATAAGGAAGGCAGGGAAAGACAACAGTAAACAGCACAAAAAGACCATTGCTGATGGATGGGGGAAGGATAGATCAGTGGTTTGAGCATTGGCCTGCTAAACCCAGGGTTGTGAGTTCAATCCTTGAGGAGGCCATTTAGGGATCTGGGGCAAAAATTGGGGATTGGTCCTGCTTTGAGCAGAGGGTTGGACTGGATGGTCTTCTGAGGTCCCTTCCAGCCCTGATATTCTATATCTGTAGTGCAAAACTGGCTGCTTTTGCCTTGAAATGCACTTTCTAAGGCTTTTTTGTTCTCTTTACATACAGTGTGCCGTTCTGCACTCCATCATGTAGGACCAATGGGTGTATACATCACAATAAGATTTATTTCTACTATATGGCTTTCATGTTGTTATATTTTTCAAAAAGGATATAACAAATTTAGTTCACAATACATTGAAAAAGCATCACAAATTGATGCCACAGCAGTTGCTTCCCAATTTTGAAAATCTATGTTATGTTTCATTTCATTTGCCAAAATAATTGATGTTCCCTATATGTAGAGCACCTGGAACTTTGTAATATTTCAGTGTGTCATTAGTTTGGCAGAGGCAAGAAAAATCTGTTGTTGACTGTATTGTAGTATTCCACAATTCCATACTCATGCCACAATTCCATACTCATAAATCCTGAGGACCCATAACTCCCGCTGACTTTAATGAGAGGTATGGGTACTCAAGTATGTGTTCAACACTTTTCAAGATTTTGGGTGAGATTGTGTGCTGTGCCTCTAAAGCTATGTCTACACAGCAGTGTAAGCCAATGGTTAGCGAGACTCAAGTCAGCTGACCCATGTCAGGGAACCATGGGCTTGAGCATCTATATTGCAGTTGAACCCTAAGTTGAGAATTTCCTGACCCATATTCGAATCCAGGGTTCTGGCATCTACTCTGCAGTGCACATATCCGAGTCAAAGTAAACACATCCCAAAGTGCTTGCTGCCTCCACCCCCCATGTCGACACTGTAGCCCTAAGAACATGATGCACTGTGGGAAAATTCTACTGCCCACCCTGTTTCCTAACTGGCAGTACTATTGATGGGACTCAGATGCGCATAATGAGCCCATGAGTACATCAGTTGCATAACTAGCTCCTTTGGTGTCTAAGTGGAATGACTGCAGTTTGAGAAGGGCTTATACTGAACTACCATCTAATCTGATGAGAGTTGGCTCTCCGCCTCTAGGCTGAGTCGCATTGGTGGGGAAATGCCCATGTGCACCTGTTCTCAGGATAATTAAGACATCAGTGTCCAGGGCTGTCAAACTATTAAAATGAAACTTTGCACTTTAAAATTTTTAAAATGGGATGTTCCATGATGGTGTTTTTGTCTGGGTTTTATTTGGGGGGGGGGCTGTTTGTTTTGAAGTTTGACATAAAATGTAGGTTTCAGAGGAAAAATACACACACCCAGCTGCCGGCTGCAGAGCAGTGAAGTGAATCCCCAGGGCTTGGGGTGCAGTGTGCTCCAGCACCCAATGCAGATCCCTTATATTTGTATAGGGTCAAATGCTGGAGTCCTGGTTTCAGTCCTTGTCCAGATATAAGTCTTATTTCCTTCAGTTGGACTTTCATGTGAATAAGTCAAACAGGATTTGATCCTGTATATTATCTTTATGGGGAGAACCATCTCCAATAGCTCACTCTCCTTGGCTAAAGAAAACCTTGCATTTCTCTGAATAGTATTCTTACTTTACTTTTTGCTGTCCAGTATTCTTATTACTTGGCCAGAGTGCTTGGGGGAGGGTTGGTTCAAATGTATTAAACAGATATTTAGCATGGATATAAAAGCTTGGTTGTTTTTGTCAAATAAAGTATCAAAGCCGCAGTGGTATGGAAAAGTTATGTAACTGAGTCACTCAGCCCCATTTCCTAGTCTTCCCCCATATCTGCTTCATGAGTGCGAAAATTCTGGCTCTGTGTGGACCATGGCAACTATATTTTAAACCCATAGTTATTAAATCCTCAGACACTCCATATTTCTTCAGCCCTGGTGAGAACATCCTTCTATCCACTTTATTGTATGCTTTTTGTAGGTTTATAAAAGCCCAGAAGTTATCTAGTTCAAGTTAATATTATTATTTATACTACAACACAAACTACAACTACAAACTTGTAATCTCATCAAAAAGAAATATCTAGTTAGTTTGAGAACCTATATTTTCCATAGCGCCTATTGATTGGCATTAATTTTATTACCCTCTTTTAATTTTTATTCATCAAGACCAATATCAGCCATTCCATAATTTTTCCCAGGATTGATGTCAAGGTGACAGGCCTATATTTATCCAGGTAATCCTGTTTACTCTTTTAAAATATTGGAAAAATATTAATTTTCTTCCAATCCTCTGGCACTTCCCCAGTGTTCCAAGACTTATTGAAAATCATCAGATACAGTTCAGAGAACATCTTGGCCAGCTCTTTAAAAAGTCTTGGATTTAAGTTATCTGGAGCAGCTGAGTAAAAAATATCTAACTTTGGTAGCTGCTGTTCAACATCCTCTTGAGTTGGAATGGAAAGCATTTCATCATCATCATCACATGACATAAATACATCGTGTACATTTTTCACAAATACAGAACAGAAATATTTATAGAACACCTCTGCCTTTTTTAACACTTTTGACCATAGATGTCTCCTTATGTACTTTTGCTTCTTTTATCAATTTTCTTCAACTCCTAACTTCTAATTTGTATTAAGTGCTAGCAACTTCACCTTTTTTCCATTTGTTATATATTGGGGTTTATTATTATTGTATAGCTGTTTTCAAATCCCCTCTGAGCTAGGTTGTTTTTAACCAGTGGAGCCTTCTTTATCAATTGTTAGATTCTGGATTTTAGGCATCTAGTAACATGCTCTTAAACAGTTCTCAATTGTCATTCACATTTTTCTGTTTAAATTCTTTCTCACAGCTGATGTGGTTCATAATTGTTTTCAACTTGTGAAATTGGTCTTTTTAAAGGACCAGGTATATATATTATTGGTTTTGATTCTGTTTGGACATAAAATGTAATCAAGTCACGATCACTTACACCTAAGCAACCACTTATTTTTAATATTGTGATCATTCCTCAATTCACACTCAGGAGAATTCTACTCTGCTTTCCCTTCCCTTAATCCATGTGGGTGAAGGAGGGAATCTTGTGATACCTTGTTCTGCCGTGGTGCCCAGGCCTGGATGTATCATGAGCTTGATGCACTTAAATCAGGACATGATAAAGTTAGCTGACTACTGTAAGATTTGGCGCCTGCAGCCAAGCATCATAAAAACAGTCTCCAGTTTGTTCCATCTTCATCATGCCAGCACAACCCAAGACTGAATGTTTATCTGAATGGTCAGAAGGCGAAGCATGAAGTAGAATCAGTCTATCTAGGTGTGACCTTAGACCACACATTGAGTTACCGTACCCACCAGAAGAAGACAGCAGCTAAAGTTAAGACGTGCAACAATCTTCTTAGCAAACTGGCAGGTTTGTCATGGGGTGCTTGTGCTCCAACTTTGTGGATGTCAGCTCTTGCCACCTCGTATTCAGTGTCATAGTACTGAGCACCTGTTTGGAGTCGATCGTCACACACCAAACTGGTGGATACACAGTTATATGCCGTCATGAGTATCATCTCCTGCACTCTGTGTCTGACTCCACTGTCATGGCTTCCAGTTCTGAGCAATATTGCTCCTCCTCATATCAGACAAGAGGTTACCACTGGAAAGTTACTGGAGAAAGTATGCACCAACTCAAGCCTGCTGCTGCACAATGATCTTTTTAAACCAACAGCTGCATGTTTTCTGTCACGTCACCCATTATGGTCTCATCTGCCATGCCAGGATGTTAGGACGGAAACTCTCTGGTGAGAAGAATGGATATCTGTTATAATCCCCAACCAGTCCCTCGTTGTCAACCCCACAATTTGCCCGCCTGGTTTTGACCTGCCCCATCACCAGTGGTCCCTGTTTGAACAGGTTCTGGATTGGGCAAGGTCTCTGTGTAACACCAACTGACCCCCAGTTGTCGGTGGGCAGAATCGAACCGGGGACCTCTGGAGCTTAGTGCATGAGCCTCTACCGCATGAGCTAAAAGCCAACTGCCTGTTAGCTAAGGCTGTAGAGCAAACTCATTAATCTCTCTCTCTAAGTGGTCTCAGTGCCATTAGATGGGACAGAAAACCACACCCAGGAGGTGTGTGGGTTACATGTGCACAGCTAACCAGTATCGCTGGGGCTTTTGTGACAGCCCTTTGTGCAGCTACAGCGCAACACAGATGATAACGCACATTGTTGATGAATGCCTGCTGACTAGGTTCAGTGGTGGCCTAGAAGAACTGCATCATGCCCCTGAAGATACCATTGCTTGGCTAGACAACTATGCACACGCTAAATAAATTTGAGGAGGAGGGTGCCCCAAATGGTAATTCTTCCTTACAAGAGATCAGGCCTGAATGAAAAAGTGGGGTAGCCATGGCTTAACTTCTGTGTGCCAGTGCTGATATTCCTGGCTGTTTCTTGGGAAGCCCTGGCTGCTTCTGGGGACTAGCTCCATCCCTGTTCCCTCTATTCCATGTGACTGGGGAAATACAGTGGGGGGGCTAAAGCCTGTGTCGCCTGCTGGAATCGGCAGGCAGAGGGCCCCCCTACTGAGCATCTCCCTGCCTCACCGATGCACCCAGCTGTTGGGGATGTCCAAATGTGTGACACCTTTATTTTCTGCATATAATCCAGAAAGAATAATTTATTTATTATGCTAGCATTATACCTTAAGGAATTCTGTACATTTCCAGCATGCTTCCCATTTTAATTGTTTTGCTGATAAAATACTAAAAGCAAACTTCCTGTGATCTTCATAAACAGCAGGACATATTTCTTTTAGGTTTCATGCTATAACAATAGTAGGATTATTTTGTTAAGTGAGAAAAAAAGAAAACTTGTTGGTTTGTGCCTATTTAAATTAGATTCTTCCATGCATGGAAAGGTTTCAGTAGAATTTCTTTATTTGCTTTGGCAAAGTTTGCAGTGGTCTTTAGGGGAATGAGTGGCCAGTATGAAATATAGAATCAAAGTACAAACTCTGATTTTATCCACTAAGAAGTATTGTTTTTGTTTCCTTCTTTCAAATATTGATAATAAATATATTAAAGAAAGCCTAGAATAGACTTCTAGGGCAATGCTGCCTAATATTTCACAATCAGTGGAAGTTAAATATAAGAAAATAACAGCAATCTCATTTTGTTTTAGTACTTGGAGCAGCAGTAGCTGGCAAGGCCGAGTCAAAGGAGGATTGAAGGGGTTTCAGAACTTCATGGTTTCCGATAGTAACATGAGTTTTGTTGAATTTGTAGAGCTTTTCAAGTCTTTCAGGTAAAATCTATTTGACTAATCACATTCATCACATCAAAGTTGGTAAAAATCTCTTTTAAGAAAAAAAGCACAAAGTTAACATTCTTCCTCTATCCTAGTGTTCGAAGCCGCAAAGATCTTAAAGACCTCTTTGATGTCTATGCTGTACCCTGCAATCGATCAGGTTCTGATTCTACTCCACTTTATACTAATCTGAAAATTGATGAGAACACCAGTGAACTCCAACCTGATTTAGGTTTGTTAAATTTAATTTCATCAAGAAAACAACACTTAGAGAACTGAACTGTTTTAATTATTGGCATTGTAAAAAAATCCTGTTGAAGTGGGGGGGCAGAATCAGGCTTACAATTGACAGTGAGTTAGAACCTTAACTAAAGGGTCACTACCACAGCTCCATAATAACAGTTCATCACATTCCATCCATACACAACTGGTTTAACTAATTTTAAGAAGTTTAACAAATTCAGAAAGTTTTATTTCACATAAGATTTACCAAAAGTGCATTACTGTGTGTGTGCATGCGTGTGTGTATATGTATATGATCTAGAGCCAAATCCTGAAGAACTCACTCAGCTCTCAATAAAGAAAGAGTTCCACTGATGTAAATAGGAATCTTGCCTGACTAAGTCTTGGCTAAGAATTTCAGGATTTGATCCATAGTTATTGAAAATTGATTTTTTCCAGTGAATACAATTTTAATTCCTTTGAATAATTCAGTGTGGTATGAATAATAGAATAGTACTCGCCTAATTTATCTCCAGGTGATTAAAATGAAACTCCTCAAATATTTATGTTCATATTTATTATCTTTTAGATTTATTGACCAGGAATGTATCAGATCTGGGTTTGTTCATTAATAGTAGACAGCAACTATCAGAAAACCAGAGACAGATATCTGATGCCATTGCTGCTGCTAGTATTGTAACTAATGGTACTGGAGTAGAAAGCACATCACTGGGAATATTTGGAGTGGGCATCCAGCAACTCAATGACTTCTTAGTGAATTGCCAAGGTGAACACTGCACCTATGATGAAATCCTCAGTATTATCCAGGTCTGTAATATAAATATTTTGCAATGCATCTATTCATTCTATAGGGGTTTTTGTTTCCTCCATTTTTTTCCCCTGCATGTGTTCTTTCTCTGTGCAGTCTCCAGAACAGTACCTTCTGTATCACCTATATGAAGATTGGATTTCCTCCTTTGGAACCACTGCTAATTCTGTTCCCTCAGTTTGCATGAAACTTCTCTAAACACAGTGTACCCAATAGTCCTTTTCCATGAGATCAATGTTTCATTTCTATTATGTGTCTTACCTCCATTGAATATGGACAAAATGATCCGAGCTGAGTTTTGTATCCATTGTGTTATAAAAATTGAATGACTAGCTACCATAATGTAAATTTTTATTCCTTTTTACTTTTGTCTAATGTAATCCAAAATTAAGTCCGTACTCTACAGGGTTTAACAAAACTGTCAAAACATTTTGAACAGTTCAGATGTTAGGCAAGTATGTGCAATATACATTTACAGCAAGGTTAAAAAATCAGGCTGTCTAGGGGAACTTCAGAATGATTTTGTGCAAGTTGATGTGTTGTTGAACACTGGTAAATAAATACAAATAGTTATTTCCTTTTAGATGATCGCACTGAGTATTATATATAAGAATAAGAACATGCATGATTTTAAATAATAATCTAGATCAACATTCTACATTGTAAGCTCTGCAATATTATTAATTTTATATATTTAGTGACTTTGCTAACTCCTATAACTATTATCAATATAGTGAAGACGCTTCTCAATGATATTCAGACTGCATAAATACAGCTTATTAGTTTGATGTACAAATTACATTGTAAAAAATGAATGAAAGCCTTTTACCTAAAGCATGTGATACATATTTCTTTTGATCAAAATAATATTGTTCTCTTACTGTTTCTTACAGAAATTTGAACCCAGTGTCAATATGTGCCAGCAGGGGCTACTGTCATTTGAAGGATTTGCAAGGTAATTAACCACGTATGAAGTTAACATACACGTGATGTTATTTGTGCGCATTTTGCTAAATATTCGTCACAAACTATTATTTCTGCACCTTTAGGTTTTTGATGGATAAAGACAATTTTGCCTCAAAAAATGACGAGTCACAAGAGAATATTGAAGAGTTACAACTACCACTGTCATATTATTACATTGAGTCTTCACACAATACATACCTCACAGGCCATCAGCTTAAAGGAGAATCATCAGTAGAGCTTTACAGCCAGGTATACAGAGTTAGATCATTGCATAGTTTTCAGCATGAACTTGTTTGTTTAACTAAGAAGTCACAGAAACATGGCCTTTTTTGCTTTGAAAACCCAAATATTCTGAGCCCCTGCTTGTAAAATATAGGAAAACATGATGTGTGGGAAAGCTGCCTGTGTGCACAGTTGTGTTCAAATGCTTTTACTAAGGCAAAAAATGGGTTTCGTTTGAGATTCATAGCATTTAGACACTAGTCATTCTGACCTAACTTACTAAAATTAGACTTTCCCACAGGAAAGACTGATCTAATATGTTAGTTCATTTAAATGTCAAAAACACCCTTCAGATATTGTACATTACTGAAAAGACAAAATTCTAATGAAAACATCGCTCCTGACAATATACTTCTAGGAATATTACACTATTTATCTGACCCTGTATCTAATTGGTGACAAACCTGGAAAGACTGATTTCTCTCTATGGGCTTTGGGACTCTATTTTTGATATGTGTATTGAACAAATATTACAGAAAACATCAAACTTCCTGTGACTGGGATTTTTATTTTTCACCAAGTTAAAGAGAAATCCATTCAAGTGTGACAGGCTCACACAAGCTCCTCTGTGCTACTTCAGCCCTTTGTTTGTCTGTTTGGAGGTGGGGAGGTGGACTGTGTGTGAGAAAACTATGAGTAAAGTGGCTGCATAGTGGTGCTGTGGAATAGGTTTCTATGACAGCCTCACACAGGATGGCAGTGTTGGGGGAGGTATGGTAGGGATCCATTGTCTGTAACACCCCAAGTGATGTGAAGGAGCTAGCGGGCACTCTTTCAGCAGCCCAGAGGCTAAAATAATGGTCCATAAGATGAGATGGGAACATTATTGCAGCCCTGTTCCCCTGGGTGGGGTGAGGGTGCCCCCTCCACTGACATAATGTACTTCCATTGTCTAAGGCTTTGAGCAGGATAAGTGAATATCATCCTAATCATATATGTACTTTACCTGAAGTTATAGATAGATTCCAGAAAGCTTTACTTCCAATAAAAAGTTGTAGCCCAGAAGGCTCTCTTGCAGTGGCCCTTCTTCATCCTGGAGAAAATATCTGTGTAGATACCCACTTGTTTCTGCAGGCAGGAAGATGTAAATATTTCTCTCCCAGTGTAAGTTCCTGGCCCTTTAAGGGACACTTTTTGCAGTTGTGACAGGGTGTCTTGCCCTTATGGGCTGAAGAGTCTGGGGCTAGCCAATCCTGATCAGGTGATTCCTTATAAAGGGCAGCAGATGGCTACAGTGAAGTGGGAAGCTCAGGGAACAGCAGGAAGAAATGAAGGCAGTCAGGCTTCTGCAGTAATGACCTTGATACTAGGCGGTTTGGAAGCCAGAGACCTATGATTCCAGCAAAGCAGGGCCTGGGGGTGGCCTGCTAAAGCAAGAAAAGCTATAGGCAGGAAGGCCTGGTAATAGGGTGAATTGGAGTCTGTTGTGAGTGAGCAGGCTCCAGCAGAAAGACCTGGGACCTGGGATTTCCCTACTGAGGGTATGTCTACTCAGCAGAAAAAAAACCCACAGCAGTAAGTCTTGGAGCCCTGGTCAACTGAAACGCAGTGAGGGAGAAGGGTCTCAGGCCCTAGGCTCCAGTCCGAGTCCAAATGTATACACTGTTATTTTTAGCCCCATAATATAAGGCCGAGTCAGTTAACCTGGGCTCTGAGACTTGCTGCTGTGTTTTTTTGTTTTGTTTTGTTTTTTGGTTTGGTTTCTGTGTAGTTGTAGCCTGAGACTACGGGCAGGAAAAGCCTGGGAGTGACCCGATGAGGGTAAAACTCATGCACTGTTTTCAGACTTGGAGTTTTATCTTGGAGATTTATTTATGTGAATAAACTCGAACCCCTTTAGAAGGGTGGTGAATGGACAAGAAAGCCCTATGTAGAGTTTGTTTAAGAAGACTTTTGAGGGAGAAATTGTTAGCAGAGAATCACAGAGGTACCCTGGGCTAGGGTTGCCAACTTTCTAATTTCAGAAAACCGAACACTCATGCCCCCCCTTCCCTGAGGCCCCACCCCCGCTCACTCCAGCCACCCCCCCCCATCGCTTGCTCTCCTACCCCCTTGCTCATTTTCATCAGGCTGGGGCAAGGGATTGGAATGCAGGAGGGGGTTAGGGCTCTGGCTGGGGTTTAGGCTCCAGACTGGGGCTGGGGGTTCGGAGTGTGGGACGGGGTTCCCAAATCCAGGAGTGAGTTCAGGTGCAGGAGGGGGTGCGGGGTGCAGGCTCTAGGAGGGAGTTTGGGTGGGGGAGTGTGCTCCAAGCTGTGGCAGGGGGTTGACGCACAGGAGGAGGTTTGGGGTGCGGGCTCCGGGCAACTCTGCCTGGTGTGGTTTGTGGGGGCTCCGGCAGGTGCTTTTGTTAGGCTGCCCCTTAAATAGAAGATGCACCAGCGCTGCCCTGGAATTTCGTGGATCTCCGAGACTGCTCTTTCTGCCATGAATCCTGGACACATGGCTCTGCCAGCTCACCGAGGACAAAAGTGCCGACTGGAACCGCCAGGATCCCTTTTTGACTGGCCATTCTGGTCGAAAACCAGATGCCTGGCATCCTACCTGGGACACGAGGCACCGCATGGGAGACGGCTGACCCCACTCACCAACCAAATTCCCATTCTCTTTGCCTCCAGCAGCAATTCTGGTAGCTTCTGAAATTTCTTTCTATTTCTAATGGGAGCCTTTCTTTTAAATCCTTGCTTTCTAATATTCTTCATTTTCCTGCTCTCTCTGTGTGTGTGTGTATGTGTGTGTGTGTGTGTGTGTGTGTGAGATCCAACTGTTTGGGATAGTAGCTTCCATGGTTTTCTTTCACACCACAGTAAAGTAGTTTTCAAGGGCAGCAACTTCCCCAAGCTGCCATTTAGCACTGCAACCCCTTTTCTCTCTTTGTTTTTGTACAGTTGCTGTTCACATGGGATCTATTATTCATTTGTGTTACAGGTTCTCTTACAAGGCTGTAGGAGTGTGGAGTTAGACTGCTGGGATGGTGATGATGGGATGCCTATCATTTATCATGGACATACCCTCACTACTAAGATCCCTTTTAAGGTATATTGACAATTTCTTGTAGAAAATAGAAATTAATCAAGAAAGAAGTTTAATAACTTGTTCACTTGTATGAAGATACCAGTTTAATAAAGCAACAATTATCCTTCTAGAAGAAAAGAAGTCACTAAGGGATTGTGTATACTGCAATTAGACACCCGTGGCTGGCCTGTGGCAGCTGATGTGGGCTTGTGGGGCTCATGCTAAAGGAGCTGTTTAACTGCAGTGCAGACATTCAGGTTTGGGCTACAGCCTGGGCTCTGGGACCCTCCCACCTCACAGGGTCCTAGGGCCTAGGCCCCAGCATGTGGATATGTCTACACTGCACATGGGAGCGAGCGTTCTTCCCAACATGGGTAAACAGACACATGCTAGCATTGCTCAAGCTAGCACACTACAAATAGAAGAGTAGCCAGGGATAGCACAGGAAGAAGCTTGGGTTAGCCACCCGAGTACAAACATGTCTGGACCCCCAGGTACATACTTGAATGACTAGGCCAAGCTGCGGCTCATGCAGCCTCAGCTACACTGCTATTTTTACAGTGTGTTGGTTCAAGCAGAGCTAGCGTGTGTCTGTCTGCCCGTGCTGGAAAGCACAATCTTAGATGCAGTGCAGACAACCCTAAATGGATTAGCAACAGACAATATAAAGTCATATTGTATTTTGAATCATGGAATCAATACTCGGAAATAATCAACTATAAATATTTTATGCTTTTCAAATTAGAGAATTCTAACTAGATTGTCGAGCTCAACGGGTAGTGATAAATGGCTCCATGTCTAGTTGGCAGCCGGTATCAAGTGGAGTGCCCCAAGGGTCGGTCCTCAGGCCGGTTTTGTTCAATATCTTCATAAATGATCTGGAGGATGGTGTGAATTGCACCCTCAGCAAGTTTGCAGATGACACTAAACTGGGAGAAGAGGTAGATACGCTGGAGGGTAGGGATAGGATACAGAGGGACCTAGACAAATTAGAGGATTGGGCCAAAAGAAATCTGATGAGGTTCAACAAGGACAAGTGTAGAGTCCTGCCCTTAGGACGGAAGAATCCCATGCACCGCTACAGACTAGGGACTGAATGGCTCGGCAGCAGTTCTGCAGAAAAGACCTAGGAGTTACAGTGGACAAGAAGCTAGATATGAGTCAACAGTGTGCCCCTGTTGCCAAGAAGGCCAATGGCATTTTGGGATGTATAAGTAGGGGCATTGCCAGCAGATCGAGGGACGCGATCGTTCACCTCTATTCGACATTGGTGAGGCCTCATCTGGAGTACTGTGTCCAGTTTTGGGCCCACATTACAAGAAGGATGTGGAAAAATTGGAAAGAGTCCAGCTAAGGGCAACAAAAATGATTAGGGGCTGGAGCACATGACTTATGAGGAGAGGCTGAGGGAACTGGGATTGTTTAGTCTGCAGAAGAGAAGAATGAGGGGGGATTTGATAGCTGCTTTCAACTACCTGAAAGGGGGTTCCGAAGAAGATGGATTTAGACTGTTTTCAGTGGTAGCAGATGACAGAACAAGGAGTAATGGTCCCAAGTTGCAGTGGGGTGGCTTAGGTTGGATATTAGGAAAACCTTTTTCACTAGGAGGGTGGTGACATCTCCTTCCCTAGACGTTTTTAAGGTCAGGCTTGACAAAGCCCTGGCTGGGATGATTTAGTTGGGAATTGGTCCTGCTTTGAGCAGGGGGTTGGACTAGATGACCTCCTGAGGTCCCTTCCAACCCTGATATTCTATGATTCTATGAAGTCTTGTAATTTACACTTTGATTCTTATAGGATGTAGTTGAAGCTATTGATCGCAGTGCCTTTATTACATCTGATATGCCAATCATCATATCTATAGAGAACCACTGTTCATTGCCTCAGCAACGCAAGATGGCTGAAATATTTAAGGTTAGTCATAGTGTATTATATCATTCAAAGTGCATGGCCCGGGATTTTGTTTTCATGATATCTCACGTATTCTCAATATTTCAGAATGTATTTGGAGATAAGATGGTAACTAAGTTTTTATTTGAGAGTGACTTCTCTGATGATCCAATGCTCCCTTCACCGGACCAACTGAGAAGAAAAGTGCTGCTGAAAAACAAAAAACTCAAAGCCCATCAAACTCCAGTGGATATTTTAAAACAAAAGGTAAATTATTTCCCTAACAAACATTCTGATATTTAAGTTGTGGTTTGGAAAAAACCAATAGTCGTTAAAGTTTGTCCAATTTAACATAGACAAAAGAACCAGTCTAATGCACACTGGGAAACCCATTGTGGATTATATATCAACAAAATATAAATATATAAAATAAAAATATAATTACAAAAATACTTAGTTTATTTTTGTGTTTTTTAGTTTTAATTATGATGCATAGTAAACACAACATAGTATATTTGGTAAAAGTAATATTATCTCACCAAACACTTCGCTAATAAATGTTTGCTCAGAAAGGCGCAGAGGCCACCCCAAGGTTTTTTTGTGTGTGCATTTTGTTTTGTAATACTTAGTTGTCTTTTTGGATTTAGCAAAGTTGTGCTGTACATTTACCGTATTCAAGCCAGGTACTTTCTTGTTAAACAATTTTTTTTTTCGCTTGTTACCAATTGATTTTATTTTATGGCAGAATTTTACCATTTTTATTATACTGTATTTCCATATGATAGGTAGCAAATTTTCCTGAAATATTTAGTATTTCTTAATATTTATGTATATATCCTTTTGTGATCTCTCCTCCATCTTTTAATTTTTGCAATGGATGAAATCCTCTTAGAGAGGTTGGAGCCTTCTCTTTACAAGGAAATTGAGTCCCATGTGGGCAACAATGCAAGCTTCCTTTACATTACAATCCCTTTTATTTTAATCTATACAGCCTCAGCCCTTCCTTCATTTTTTCCACAGGGACTGTACAATAACTGTGTTCCAGTTACCAAGGGCTTGGAACTGATGCCAAACATCCCATGTAGTGAAATGCATTATTTAGTGGGAACTGGACTTTTTCAAAATTGTGATCTTATCTATAGATCCACAATGTAATCCAGGTATCAATGTTACATGGATTTTCAGAGATTACAGGAGGAGATTTAAACCCATTCATGGAATCATAGTTAACAGTAAATAAACTATTTTGGGAGATGGGAGGAATTTTGGGGCTTCTGTACACAGGAAAGTTTCACCAGTCAAACTACTATAGTTAAACCACTAACTCCCCATATGTTTTTTGGAATTTTTTGTTTTGTCTAAACTGCTTCCAAAGTGCCATAAACTAAACCAGAAAAAGGGTACTCTTATATTGGACTAACAGTGGGCACATGGGGATTTATACCTGTGTAATTATATATGTTTAAATTCACTCTTCACTTTTTACTGGTATAACTTTCCCATGTTGACAAGCCTTTAGAATAGCTATTTTCCTCTTATAAAAACAGGACACTGAACATATACATATGCATAAGAATATTATAAATAGAACTTTTTTGCTGTTTTAATATTTGAGTGCTTTAAAAATTATTTTAATGCTGTAGGCTCACCAACTCGCATACATGCAAGCCCAGGCCAGTAATGGTGGCAATGCTGGTAACCCCACCACTAATAATGAAGAGGAGGAGGATGAAGAGGATGAATATGACTATGACTATGAATCTCTCTCTGATGGTAAAGAAGTATAGTTATTACAATGCTGTACTTAGAGAATTCTTGGTTTATAAAGTTTCTCCATACTTATAACTGACTTTAACTATTTAAATTAGCTTCAGTTAGAATAGATCAAACAAGATGTATTGAGACATTTGCATGAGAAAATTAGGTTGTTCCACATTTTATGTATTTGTTACTGTATAATATAGTATCACTTATAATGAATGATAACTTATATTCATTCTAAATTACATCAAAATAATAATGTATATAAATGAATTACAAAGTACTGTATTTTACATAAACCCTGTTTTCTTTGAGAGTTTTAACACCTCAGAGTTCATGCATTTTTTATATTAATTCCTTTTCCCTAAGGGCTGAAGAGTGGCCTGTCTTGTGCAGTGGTATAAGGAGGCATAAGGCATTCTCTTACCATCTTGACATATACTTCATAGATAGCAACACAGGAAGGGAAGCAGGCTATGCAGAGCCACTACAACCCATGGCCTACACAAATGGTTAGGGAGTGGGCAGACCCTTGGCTCCGTCTCCCCAGAGCTCCTGATAGCATAGATGTACCGGGGTGTCTGGTGGCTTATGTTGCACTGGGTATAGGCCTGGCAAAGTTTGCTCCCTCACTAGAGCAGTGGGAGATTTTGACTCTCTTCTTCGTGGACTGCTCATGGGGCAGGGCCACATCACAGAGGCCCTTGTTCAGGTCAGATCTCATAGTTACAATGTAGATATGTTCGCAAGCATGCCATTGCTGTCATTAATAAGTTAAACTAGTGATTTTTGTGCTAAGAGTTCAATTATGTTGCCAACATTCAAACAGTTTTTCAGGGACAGTATTCAGAACAGGTGCAGAACATTCTTCTATGAGTGCAGCATATACAGTTGTAGTCTGGGGCCTGGACATGTTCCTGAAGTCAGTGAAGTTACACTAGAAATGAATTGGCCCAAGACATTCAAAAGTGATGTTGGTTTCATAATTGATAACTGTCAGAAAATGTGTCATGTCAAGATACATCACAACTGGTAGCCAAATTCATACCACCCAGAGACATGGCAAAAGAATAAAATAGTTCATTTATAAAAACCTAAGACCAGATAGTGCCTGGCCTTTACACAGGTGACCAAGTTTATGAAAGGCACAAAGCTCAGCACTTCCTTTGGTGCCAGACTTGTGTTTAAGTGGCACAGCGAAAACTTTCACAAATGAAATTTATTTTATTGTTTCTCTGTTGGTAATGATGAAATTAACAAAATAAAATTTAATAAGGAGACTTAATGACTGCTTCTGATTTTCCTAAGATAAATATGAAAATGGCTCAGATTCTGGTGCCTGCTCCAGCAGCTTTGTGCTGTTCCAGCAGCACAAGATAGCTGGAAAGACTGCTTAATTGTCTACCTGAAAAATTTTCCCTGTGTAGAAGAATCTTCAGGTGGCATAGATAAAAATATGTTGTTCAAGTGCAGATGTTTCTTACATATTGGCCAGAAAGAAATTGCAAGTTGCCCACTGTAAGTTGTACTTGAAACATGTTCCAGTAGGAGAAGGCTGGAAAAATCTGTGCACAGTGCAGTACAAAAAGTAACCTGTGGCATGCTTTACTGCTTTAATATAATGGTTACACTGTTTGTTTGTTTTAACTATTATAATATTTGGCAGAACTAATCTAAATAATAATCATCTGAAAACTTTAGAAGATTTCAGTTTTATGCTGTAATTTTGCATAATGCTCATAGTTTTAAAATTGACACTTAATTTTCATTTTTTCTGGCTGTATTTCTTAATTTCCTTTACTCTTATCCCCTTTCTAACTCTGTTTTCCTGTAGCTGATGTCCTTAATGCTTCTCCTGCTCCTAACAGCCAGGAAGGTAAAAGCCATTTGGTTGAGCATTTTAACTGCATGAATTTCAGCACTGTGTCTCCAACTTGTTAAGAGTCTGTAGTGTAAATATATGGTACCTCCTTTGTATTAATTGAAAATGCATTCAAATGGTTTCATTAAGCTTTATTTACTGGTCAGGTATCATTGGAAAAACGTTGGTTATTCATAAAGATATTGTAGTCCAAAATTACACACACACACAATGTATAAAGAGCCAGAATAAATAAAAAATGTTCCCCGTTGTAACAGTTTTCCCATTCTTATAAATCACTCTAATTTGGGGGGCCAATCAGGGTAAGTCTCTAGCATGTACATGAGGCATTCTCTTTAATGGGGAAGAATGCCTCAAGCATACAGGAAGTGTGAAGTGGGGGCAGCATGAGAATCGAAGTCTGAAATGTGAAGATACCTTTTAAAATTACTGATTACTGACTAAACTATATTAACTGATAAACTTCTGCAATTCTTGAATATTCAAGAATATCACCTCTTAAATACTTTCGGTGGCAAGCCTTTGCTTTGCTTTGTTTCTTTGCTTCTTGATTTGCCAAAGAGGATGTGGAAATATTTAACTCATATTTATTAAATGATTTTCTGGTTTTAATATCTACTGAACAAAAAAGACAGTGTAGAAGGTTTCATAGAAGAGCCACATCCTAACAAAGAATATTACCAATGAAGGAGAAACGCTTTAACCAATAAAAAGAAAAGGAGTACTTGTGGCACCTTAGAGATTAACAAATTTATTTGAGCATAAGCTTTCGTGAGCTACAGCTCACTTAGCTCACGAAAGCCTATGCTCAAATAAATTTGTTAGTCTCTAAGATGCCACAAGTACTCCTTTTCTTTTTGCAAATACAGACTAATATGGCTACTACTCTGAAACTTGCTTTAACCAATAAACAAGTTATTTTTGCCAGTTGGTTATTCAGACATGTAACTAGGTGCTTTATCCAAAACAACTTGTTGTTGAAATAAAATTTGCAGTTAACTCTTGGCCTGCATATTGTTTATCTAAAATCAATTAATTTCTAGATAACATTCTGGAAGACCGACCTGAGACTAAATCATCCAGTGATAAACTGCAATTTGAATATAATGAAGAAACTGCCAAGAGAATAAAGAAGACTGATTGCATTACTTACAACAATAAAGGAAAGGTAGTACTTTTTTTTTCTCTCCTCCAAACCTTTTGACATGGATCCAGCTTCAGAAGGATTTGATTTGCTCAAGTGACTGAATTATCACATGGCAAATGCACTTTAATGTAGACAAATATCTGGAAGCAGGGAACCATCCGAGGGAAGATAAGGTAAAAGCAACAAGCATCTGGGTCAAGAAAAGGATTCAAAGGTTATTGTGGACACAACATGGAACTCATTAGACCAGTATGCAACAGCAATAAAAACAGGAAAAGAAATTTTTAGGCTGCGAGCCAATGCCTACTGAAGTCAATGGAAGTCTTTCCACTGGCTTTAATGGGCATCGGATCAAGTCCCTAACCTTACTAGCAGAGAAAAATAATATAAAACAAAATAATTGACTTTAATGGAAGGTGGTTGTTAAATTCCATCTGGATAATCTACGCAGTCTTGGTTGGTTGTGCTATAGGTGGGAATATATTATTTATTAACTCATTAGTGTGTGGTGGCAAAGTGACCTAATAAAGAACTCTAAAATATTTAAAAGATTGCTAAAGTTGATAAAAGGTAAGGGTTTCAAAAACATAATCTAAACAGTGGTGGCCCAGTTCTGCTCTCAGTGAGGCTGTCCCCTGCTACATCCCTGCTCACTTGAGGAGACAACCATGCTGCAGCACCCCAGAGGAAGAGTGGAGTCAGGGAGCATATTGTGATTCAATAACAGTGGTTCCTTGGGTAGTTCCTTGATCGGCTGCTGGCCAACACTGCTATTATGGATTGAGAGTAAACTCTTAGTCAGGCTCATATCTAGCAAGCGTCCATTCACAATTATAGTAATTCACTCTTGTTTCAAATTCTGTTGATGCAGTTTAAGCTTCCGTGCCATTGCTTTTTAGAAAAGATTGTCCATCTCGCTATCAAAATTATACAAGTCTTGATTTTCTGTGATTATGCTCCATATGTATAGTGCTATAACTGATGTTTGTGAAAGTGAGTTGAGTTTTTATATAAAAAGCAAACATTGTTTATAAATACCATATGGTTTTGCAGAGTACTTAATTGCAGCTTATAAAGTTTGCTTTATCTTCATGACTTCCGTAATTCCATGGAACACACACTGTTTATCAGATTTGAGGATTACTTTTTTTCCAAGCAATTTACCAGATATTATTGTACTTCACTGTGAACTCATTTTTGACACGCTCCTCATGATATATTGAAAATTCTGGGCTCATCAGAACATTTTTCCAGGCTCGGGTGCACTGTATACTGATTCAGTCTTTATTGTTCCCATTTAGTTCAATAGGAGTTCTGTGCACAGAACAAAGACAAAATATGGCCCACTATCCACAATGCATTTAAGAAAGCCAATACATTTATCAGTATAATTATTTAAAATGATTATTTTCGTAGTAGAGTTTAAAAGAAAAATCTCTTTTAGACTTTTTCCTGAAAGGTATATCTTGCACTGTTTTAAATCAAGATAATATACATTTATTTAGAACAAATCTGTGCAATCTTGGTTGTTAATGATCCAGGTTTATGTGAGTTTTGTGTTGTTAATCAGTAATAATTAGAGCATAATGTATTTTATACGTATATTAATATTATGAGATACATAGAGAAATCCACACTCAGTATATTCCTGAAGGGTATTGAATATCGTGAATTTCTAAGTGCATCTTTCTCTTTCAATCTGAAGTGAAAACAACACCAATTAATAACTTTTTTCAAAAATTGATTTTGAAAAAAAAAACCACTGGGAAATAAACCTGACAAAATTACAAAACTCCCTTTAAATGGTATTCCATTATCTTGAAATCAAGTCAGTTTAAAAAAAAAGTTCACCAGTATATTGGCTGCATATAAACTGGCTCAACATAAGAAATGTCAATTTCTGTATTAATTTGTCACATTAACAATCCAACTTCTGCCATTTTGCTTGCTTATGTGACAATACTCTTTGTAAAACAATGCCTCAGATAGGTGATTTAAAACTGAGTCTCTCTACCTCAAATGCTTACTAGAAGAAAAATGGTGCTGATGCATGTATATTTGCATTGTCGTCTTTTACAGGCAAAAATGAACTTTATTCATAAGATTACATTTATTTTTTTTTCTCACTATTTCAGCTGGTTGATCCCATTTTTAACAGCCCCTTTTGACCCATTTTCTTTTTTGCGATTTTGCTAAAATGTCCAGACATCTCTCCTTGCGTATTCACTGTCCCTAGCAGCTGTAGCCTATCCTGCAGTTTCCCACCCTTCTTGTTTTCTATCAAGAGTATGTGAAAAAATATCTTCACTAGTATTTCAAACAAACAAACCAAAAATATATGAATTTGAAATAATTTTTCACTCATTTAAAGAAGACCTTCTATGGAATTTTCTTCCAGCTGTTGTACTGTCTTTCTCTCTGAGGTTTTCTCCAATTGTGACAAAGTCTCACAGCTATTGGTTGATGAGATTCAGATTGTAACAGATAGTGTAGGTCTCCTCTTAATGATTATGCATACACTCCGCCATTGTTAATGTGAGCTATTCCCATGCACACAGGGAGTCTCACCTCCCAGATTATTGCTGGAAGTTCAACTTGAACATCAACCTTCCCCTCCTCTCAACTATGAACATATTGTGTTATACAACTTTTTCAGTTAACTGGCAAAATTGCATTTTGCTTTTAGTACAATTTACAAAAAGTAAAATGAGAAACTGGTTTTTAAAGTCATTTTGTCTTTATGAACAGAATGTATCACATACTTCTACTTTATGCTGAGTGAAGCTCCCTACCTATGGATAAACATGTATAAAAAGGGGTTAAAAATAAAGTGTAGGATGGAAAGCCTCCCTTCAGGGTCTTGACTGGTGATTCCTTAATATATAAAGGAATACTGTTACTCTTTGTGTCGTGTTGAGCAGGGATTGCAAGGCTGCTGCACTCCACAAGTGTGATCAGAGGTTACATGAGGGCACAAGTAAGGTAAAGATACTAGTGGCCATATTTTCAAGAGCTGAGCTCCCATTTATTTAGTCACTTAAATAAATGACCAAATTGGGTGTTGCATTCTTTGGGATATCTGGTCCAGGTATGAACCCTCATACTGACTGGTAGTAAGTCGCAAGCCCTCCATATGCTTGGTTTCCTGCTTTCAAGAGTGCAGGATAAAAAAAACAGTGTGGAGAATGATGTGGAGGGTGTGGGTGGAGAATGAGCTTATTTGAGGAGACGAGTTTAAGTATCGTCGTCAGAATCATAGAAATGTAGTGCTGGAAGTGATCTTGAGAAGTTATCAAATCCAGCCCCCAGTACTAAGGTAGGACCATCCCTGATAGGTGTTTCTCTAAGCTTTTCTTAAAGACCTCCAATGGTAGAGACTCTACAACCTCCACTGGAAGCCTATTCCAGAGCTTAACAACCCTTATAGTTAGAAAGTTATTCCTAATATCTAACCTAAATCTCCCTTGCTACATATTAATTCTTCTTGGCCTATCTTCATTGGACATGGAGAACAATTGATCACAGTGCTCTTTATAAAAGCCCTTAACATATTTGAAGACTGTTATCAGGTCCCCCTTCAGTTTTCTTTTCTCAAGGCTACATATGCCCATTTTTTTAAATCTTTCCTCGTAGGTAAGGTTTTCTAAACCCTTTGTCATTTTTGTTGCTCTTCTCTGAACTCTCTCCAATTTGTCCCCATCTTTCCTGAAGTCTGGCACCCAGAATTGAACACAATACTCCAGCTTAGGCCTCACCAGTGCCGAATAGAGTGGGATAATTACCTCCCATGTCTTACATAGGATGCTGCTGTTAATACAACCCAGAATATTAGCCTTTTTCGCAACTGCATCACAGTGACTCCTATTCAGTTTTTAATCCAGTACAACCCCCACGTCCTTTTCATTTCAGCAGCACCAGCAGCTAGCCATTTATCCCCCATTTTGTAGTTGTGTATTTGGTATTTCCTTCCTAAGTGTGGTACTTTGCATTTGTCTTCATTGTCTTCATATTCTTGTTGAATGAAAATGAACTGCTTAGGTCTCACTCCTGCTATTAGTCAGAAGTAACTTAGGGCCGGATTTTTAAAGTTATCTAGGTGTCTTTTGAGTACTACTGCAATACAAATAATACTAATATATGGTAACGAATGGGAAAAATAAATACATGCATAAATCCATTATGTGACTATATAGAACCATGTGTGCTGAATGTGATAAAACCACATCAAGTGTGTATATGAGGTATGCTAGAATACTTTCATTTTCAAACCTTTTGTATTATACATCACTTGAATTGTCACTTAGGTTTATGACATGGAACTGGGTGAAGAATTTTATCTTCCACAAAATAAGAAGGAAAGTAGACAGATAGCACCAGAGCTCTCAGATCTTGTCATCTATTGCCAAGCTGTAAAATTCCCTGGTAAGTATGCTTATTGCTTTACATTTTCTAAATCTTAGGAACATTACAGTCATATAATTGTAACTGCTTTTCTGCGGAATTCAAACTGTAGTATGTGGGGAAATATGCCTTTTTGTGATTATGGATTCTGTCCGATGACTGATGATTCTATGTGCTGCGTTTGTCATGGAGGGAAAAAGTACTCCAACCCTTAAACTATAGTGAACTGGCTAATTCCTATCTGAATGACAGCTAAGAACAAGCTGTTTCGTAAAGCTTTTCATTAGAATTTCACATAAGGAGCTGCTGTGCCAGGTCTGAAGAAGAGTATGCAGCCTCTGGGAGGCGGAGCAGGTCAGGACTCTTTAGGAATAGGTTCCAAGTTAGCTTGTCACACCACTGCCAGAAGCCTTCCCTTTCACCTGCACCCCTGACATTATTATCTACATCCCTCATGACCCAGTAATTGGGCTAGACACCAGCTGGGGAATGGAGAGAGAGAAAGAGGTCATGTTGGGGATAAGGCTAAAAGGGAAACTGGCATGGAACCAAGAGTAGAGAACATCTGGAGAGAAGGCCAGCAGCCCAGGTAAGGTGGATGGGTGGCAGGAAGAAAATGGCCCATGATAGGTATGTAGCAGTGATCCCGCAGGAAGACAGAGAGGTAAGAGGGATCGGAAAACAGTAGGAGGTGGAGGAAATGAAATTGAGATTACTTGTCTTCATTTGCTCAGAACAGAACACTGAGGACGAGCTCTCCAGTCAACATCATTCTTGAATTGTGGACACCAGAACATATGATCAAGTGAAAGCTAAGGGAATTACTCCAAATATGAATGTGAAGACCTAGGCTAACACTTGAACACTGCCTGATGCAGTGACCCCGGTCAACAACCTGTACTCCCAAGAAATACATAATAACTGTGGTTTGGGAGCAATAAGCTCTGATGACCAGAACAATATTCCAGTATTGGTTACATCAGAGCCAAATAGAGCAGTAATATAACCTCCCTACTTTTACTTGATATTCCCCTGTTTATACATCCTAAAACAAACATGTTTTCTTCCTTCTCCTTGATAAAAATGTTAAACAGGATAGGGCCAAGAATTGATTCCTGTGAGACCCCTCTGGAAATGTTACCAGTTGATGATGATTCCCCAATTACAATTCCATTTTGAGACCTATCAGTTATTCAGTTTTTATTCCATTTCATGTGTGCCATGTTGAACTTGTATTGATCTAGTTTCTTAATCAAAACATTGTGTGGTGCTTTACAGAAGTCTAAGTATATTACATCAGCACTGTTACCTTTATCAGACCGATTTGTAATCTCATCAGAAGAAGAGATTGTGAGTTTGATAACATATATTTTCCATAAGCCCATGTCGATTGGCACTTATTATAGTACCCTCCTCTAATTCATGAAAGCATTTTATCTGTTCTGATTGTTTATGGTGTGGAGAACGAGAATGATGTCTGTATTATGTCTATGAATATTATGAATGTTATCTCATTTTACCTGCTCGTTTTATCTGATTACATGAAGTTGAATTAAAAGGGGTTGTTAGGAAAAGACAGGAAACAACACCATTGTCACAGCTAAGACATCTTTGGATAAAAAAAACTTCCAGGAGGCAACGGTTGAGCTACAAAATGAAGAAGATGCTCTTCCTAGGTGCCAGCCGAATGTTACACTGCTGTTTTGCCAAGGCCAGAGTTTAAGATCAAAAGAATAATGCTCCACTGAAAAATCCCTGCCTAGAGAGAAAGGGAGAATGACTTGTTTGCAGCTGCTAAGGGAGAGACTCTGCAAGAGAGACTGAGATAGGCAGAGCATGCAGCAGGGCTCTGTGGGATGTGTCAGAGGCAGCTGGGTTCACTTATGCTTTGAGAGATGTGATGAACTCTAGACAGGACCCAGGCAGGCAGAACTTTTGTGGTTTTAACCTTTTCCTCTGTTTGCTATGTAACTCTCTGTGAATGGACAGTATGTCTCTTTGGAAGGAGCTGTGCTGAGTCACCTTAATCAGCCAGTGGTCACAGGATCCCAGAGAGACAGCTGTGTCTGTCATCATAGCAAAGTTGGAATCAGGGAGTTGCACCCGGGATCCAGTCTAGGAGTGATAAAGCCATGGAGTTCCACCAGGAGAGAGGGAAAGGCAGAGAAACCTGTCACCTGAGGGTTGCACTCGACAGGCCCTATAACTATGACAGTAAAGTGGGAATAAGGAGTGGTGTTGCCCATTGATCCAATCCAAAGAGTGCCACTGTGGGAAGAGTGCAGCAGGTAGAGGCCCTGTCACTTGGAAAAGGTGCCTAAAGGAGAGACGGGGGACAGATCACAGATGCAGTTTGCTGCTGAACCATCACATGCGGGTAGGGCTCAACTTACCCTAGTGTTTTGCTTTGCCCTCAGATAATTCAGGTAACAGGTTAGTCTGTTTCCTTAGTGACTGTCTCCACAACAAGGGCTTGAAACATAAGACTTGATTGCCAAAAGTTTTGCTCCTTTGAGACCTTACTTAATCTTCCAATGTGGAAAGGACCCAACACCAGAAAAAACTGACGCACCCAGTGGGCCCAGTTCTACAGTCCAGGTGACATCCACTTTGTACCACCTTTTATGCTCTTGGCCATGGGCTGGCCTGGCCTCAGATGCAACTTAGAGCAGCTTTAGCATTGCTCTAGTTTTCTCCTGGCTACAGATGGCCACCAAAGGATCATTCAGGCCATCAGTGCTCTGGTCATGCCTCGTATGTCAGGGAAGCAGAAGAAGAGGTGGTATAGGGCTGGCTATGCAGCCTCTACACAACCTGGAAATTAACCAAGTAACAAGTAATCCCAGTTTTACAGATACTTCGTGCTGCTGGAGTAGTGCTAATGAGCTATATCAAGGTCCAGGATCTGGCCAAATACACGTTGAAAAGGACAGAAGTCTGCTATGGGTTATCAGTTGCTCCATGTTCTTCCTAAATCATCTGAAATTTTATTTTGCAACGGATTATTATTCTAATATAGGTAGCTATGTTTAACACAGATAATTCTCCCAGTTGTACTAGCCAATACAGAAGGTATTAGAGTATTTCAGGTTTCAGAATAGCAGCCGTGTTAGTCTGTTGAAATACTTATTATTAGAGCACCTTCCTTTTACAAAAATATTATCTGTGTTTTCTTCATTTTGTTTCTTGGTTAATAGTGGGTAGAACTGGACGAAACTAGAGATTTCCAGTTTGTGGGAAATTTTTGATATTTTGAAATCTCCTGCAAACTGGACATCTTAAAAAAAAAAAAAAAAACCACCAAAACATGGTGTTTCCTAAACAAGGCATGATCCCTGGGACTGCTGCAGCTGCTAAGTGAAACTGACATTCTTGTCAGTTTCATTGCTTCCAGTGAACAGCTGTTGGAGTCTCATGGTCTGTGACTCCTGGCAGCCCCAACCTGAACTGTCCCAGACCAGGGGACCCAGGACTTCTAGACTTTGGGGCCAGGTGGCTCCCCATGGAGCCCAATTCCCAAGCAGGCAGCACAGGGAGCCAGCTGGCCTGGAAATCTGAAAACCCTGGGCACTTCCAGGATTTCCTGACTCAAGCTGAGGTTCTCATGTTTCCCAGTCTCCCTGCTGGGGAGCTGGGAGCCAAACAGTGGAACTCAGACTCCCAGCTCTGTCACGAAGGCTGGAAGCCCTGGCCTGGCGGGGCTGCCCAGAGCTATGGACCTTGGAAGCCATGAGTGGCTCCACTGAAATCATGTGCTTAACTTCATTCAGAATGCGCAAAAGCATTTGAAGGATTGAGACCTCGCTGCTAAACTGCAATAGGTTGAGTTCAGTGGGGCAGAATCCAATTTCTACTAAGCTTCAAATTAGTAGTTAAGATATTAATTTTCAGTGTAAATTCAGGATTTTCTTCTATTGTAACTTAAGTTTTCAATTTACATTTCTTTGTGCAATAATTTTTTTTCAAATTTTAATAAAAAATTTAAAAAAATGCAAGTTACAGATATGTCGTGGAGTTCCAATAGCATTCTTCACCTGGCTTTCATATGTTGAACTGATATCAAAAGAGCTCCTTGATATATTTTTACTTGGTCAGAGCTAACTGAAATACAAAAACCCACTGAAATCAATGGAAAGGCATTTAAATCAGTGGAAATGGAATCCATTGATTTCAGTGGAGTTTAGATCATGTCCTTAATTATTGTTTTGTTTTGACTATATGTATATAGAATAATATTTTATATAGTGCTTTTCATCTGAGTATCTCAAAACAGGTCATAATCATTAAGTGATTAAAAGATTTTCCACACTTACAAATATTTTCCATGGTTGAAATATGAGTTATAAATAGTAGTTTTAATATAATATAAGATGGACTCAAAAAGCCTCATGGGTCAACTAATATATTACCCTACGATTCTTTGGGATTGTCCTTTTATATCAAATTTAATCCTTTTTATCAGGTTCATTTGAACACATAGTCAGTGTCCTTGCCTACAATGTGTTAGTACTATGATATGGTATACTTGTATGTTTTGATTTACCAGAAAAACAGGTTAGATATATGATGGGTAGCATTATTTTTTAGGTTTCAGAGTAGCAGCCGTGTTAGTCTGTGTTCGCAAAAAGAAAAGGAGTACTTGTGGCACCTTAGAGACTAACAAATTTATTTGAGCATAAGCTTTCATGAGCTACAGCTCACTTCATCGGATGCATTTGGTGGAAAATACAGTGGAGAGATTTATATACGCGCACACACACAGAGAACATGAAACTATGGGTTTTATCATACACACTGTAAGGAGAGTGATCACTTAAGATGAGCCATCACCAGCAGCGGGGGGGGGGAAAGGAGGAAAACCTTTCATGGTGACAAGCAAGGTAGGCCATTTCCAGCAGTTAATAAGAACATCTGAGGAACAGTGGTGTGTAGGGTGGGGGGGAGAAATACCATGGGGAAATAGTTTTACTTTGTGTAATGACTCATCCATTCCCAGTCTCTATTCAAGCCTAAGTTAATTGTATCCAGTTTGCAAATTAATTCCAATTCAGCAGTCTCTCATTGGAATCGTTTTTTGAAGTTTTTTTGTTGAAGGATAGCCACCCTCAGGTCTGTAATCGAGTGACCAGAGAGATTGAAGTGTTCTCCAACTGGTTTTTGAATGTTATAATTCTTGACGTCTGATTTGTGTCCATTTATTCTTTTACGTAGAGACTGTCCAATTTGACCAATGTACATGGCAGAGAGGCATTGCTGGCACATGATGGCATATATCACATTGGTAGATGTGCAAGTGAACGAGCCTCTGATAGTGTGGCTGATGTGATTAGGTCCTATGATGGTGTCCCCTGAATAGATATGTGGACAGAGTTGGCAACGGGCTTTGTTGCAAGGATAGGTTCCTGGGTTAGTGGTTCTGTTGTGTGGTGTGTGGTTGCTGGTGAGTATTTGCTTTGGGTTGGGGGTCTGTCTATAAGCAAGGACTGGCCTGTCTCCCAAGATCACATTATTTTTTAGGTCTGAGTTTATTGTGACTGTTCATTGTAGAATTTGTTTTGAGAGTCATTGGGGCTATTCTGTAATACAAGACTTAAATCACTTCCTGTTCTCCAGCCAAAAATAAATCTAAGGAACAGTTATGTCACAAAGATTTTTTTTTTCCTGTGTTGCATTGTATATCATCTTCTTGATGATTGTAAATATAGTTAGACTCAGTTACTGGGAATCATATGCTAGTTGTCCTGTGTGCTACTTTAGTATTAGTGCCTCAAAGAATAAAGTGAAAAATGATGGAAAATGTCATGCCCTCTTGGTCATGTTTTTTGGCTTATTTATTTTATTTTTATGGGAACAGGCCTGTCAACGCTAAACCCATCTGGCTCTAGCAGAGGAAAGGAAAGAAAAAGCAGGAAGTCCATTTTTGGCAACAATCCTGGCAGACTAAGCCCTGGAGAGCCAGCAACACTTGCCAAAGCATCTGGAAAAGGTAAAGTCAGGATCTTCTTTCACCAATCACGTGGAATGACTCTGTACTCCAAAACACATACACCAGATCAAGTTGTTAAAGATCATACAATTTACTGTGTGCATGCTGCTCTCGAATTTTTGAATCACTTTTCATTAACAGTGCAGCTATTACAATAACTTCTTTATAAAGAATGAACTGTAGAGTATGGAATGTTAGTATAGGATTAATTTGCTGGAGGTATAAAGTTAGTCAGTTAAAAATTACTGATGAGAATGATTGATTCACAACTAACATATTTGTATCTTATAGCTTGAACATGTACCTGAGGATCAAGTTTATATATTAAAAGATACGGGAGGAGATTTTCACAGGTGCAAACGACAGTTAAACAGCTAACTGCCATTTTATGTCTTGAAAAGCTTCCCCATAGTCTTTAGGCAAAATCCTGCACTTAGACTTGGTGCAAACTTCAGTGGGCTGCAAGGGATATAAATCAGCAAAGAATTTGGCCCTCCATCTTTTACTGCAGGTTGTATAGTAAAGTTTAAAAGTGACATAGTAGTCTTAAAGAAATTTTATATTCTTTCCATTTAAACAATCTCTATATTCCAAGCAGCGTACTAGCAATATTATAAAGATTTCCAGCAATAAATTAAGAGTCAAGATTCAATTCAAACTATTAAGATAGTCTCACACATTAAATATCACATTAAATATATACTCATTTAATTCAAGGAAATGATATTCAGATACTTATGGAAATACCTCTTAATACATGCCTAGTTACAGTATCAGTTAGTATTTAACTATTATGTAGTCTCTCACTAATTGCTCTTACTGCACATGAAGAAAGAAATGTGATATCTATGTGAATGATCTAGAGATCATTTATTTTTACCCTGTCCAAAATACATAAATATACTTCACAGGAAAAAACTGATGCTTGAGGTTTGAGGATCTGCAGCTATAATTTGAGATTAATGTTTATTTTCCAGGTCCTTTTGAGGGTGCCCGGCAAACCTGGGAAGAACTTTGTTCTCCTCCTTTCAACCATACAACTTCTCTCAGTGCTATCATAAGGACACCTAAATGTTATCATATCTCTTCACTGAATGAGAATGCTGCCAAACGTCTGTGCAGACGGTATTCTCAGAAACTGATTGAGCATACCACATGTCAGCTATTGAGAACATATCCTGCTGCCACTCGCATTGACTCTTCAAACCCCCATCCCCTTATATTCTGGCTCCATGGAATACAGCTAGTGGCAGTTAACTATCAAACTGATGGTACGGGTAGAATAATTCCTCTAGTAATATATATTTATGTACATTTTAAACATAAAATAAGTGCTTCCTTCATTATGAAACTGTATTTACCATAATATTCCTTTATCTTACCATCATCTGTATTTGTGGATTTATTAAACAGATGTTGGCTTATTTGGCAAAGATACTGTACTTGAAAAAGTTTTGAGTAAATATATACCTGGGTGGTAACTCATAAAGATTCAATAGGGACCAGATTGTATCCATTAGCACAGCCTGCGTAAGAGGTGTTGCATAAGGGCACCACCCCAGAAATAGCCCTGGGAGAAATTGTGACTCTAACAGGCGCAATTCGTCCCATGCTCCTCTTTTGTTCCCAGAGAGGTAATTTATGCCAGCTCTTGAAAGGGTGCATCTTCCTTCCCAACACATGCCCAACCAACCAACCTTCCTCACCCACTTGCTTGCTGCAGAGAACATCATACCCTGCATTGTACCCAGGAGGGAGACAGATGATTTGGGTAAAATTCCATGTGGCCATTTGAGATTGTGGGGGGTGGGCCTTTACCTCCCCTTACTTCCTTGTGCAACCATGTTAAGGCTAAAAGCAATCTAGCCCATGTGAATTAGTGCTTCCAGAATACTGGAATTCTGTGCCTAATTTGGTAGGTCTTCTGCCTCACTGATGATGTGGAAGTTCCTAGAGCACTGCACCCACAGATACCATAATTGGCTGGAATCCAGCACTTTTACAGTGCTGTAGCTATAATATCATTTATGATAACTTTTTAAGTATACTAAGACACTGAATTCCCTTATCATAGAAGTGACTCCTCTGGAACAAAGTCTGGGTACTGATGCAGTGTTGGTTACAATCTTTGGGCTATATTCTGTCCCTACTTATGCTCCCTTACCTTTTAGGTTTTCATAAAAAGTTGCTCCATTTAGCTGTTTTCAAATTACACAATCCTTTTTTTTTTCATCCTAGATTTTGGGGAAAATCTCAGGAAACTTGCTAGGTATTGTTAGTGGGTGTGGCCAAGTCCTAAATAGAACAAAAACTAGAAAATGGGTGAAACTGGAAAATCCTTATTTTTTAAAGTATAAACTATTTGGGCAACTTGGATATGTAAGTTAAAGCTGTCCAAGAAATTTAATATTAGTTTTATACTGTCAATTCATTTTTAACAGTAATCTTTAAAAAACCCCACATTTTGCTGTCTTTCTATTGAATCTTCACTATTTTTCAGTTGTGACTGCTTTACTTTTGCAGATCTCCCTCTGCATCTTAATGCAGCGATGTTTGAGGCGAATGGTGGCTGTGGGTGTGTTTTGAAACCCTCTGTTCTGTGGGACAAGAACTGTCCAATGTACCAGCAATTTTCTCCATTAGACCGAGATCTGTATAATATAGAGCCAGCTATATATTCTTTAACAGTAAGTACATTTTAAGGAATGCTAAATATTTAAAATATGAATATTTAATATTAAAAGCTAAATATTCAAACTGGATGTTGTGTAACTTCAGTCCTAAAGGGATCGCATCATATCGCATCATAACACTTCTATATTAATATATTCTATAATAATTAGAACATAAGAATGGCCATACTGGGTCAGACCAAAGGTCCATCTAGCCCAGTATCCTGTCTTCTGACAGTGGCCAATGCCAGGTGCCCCAGAGGGAATGAACAGAACGGGTAATCATCAAGTGATTCATCCCCTGTCACCCATTCCCAGCTTCTGGCAAACAGAGGCTAGGGACATCATCCCTTCTCACCCTGGCTAATAGCCATTGATGGACCTATCCTCCATGAACTAATTAGTTCTTTTTTGAACCCTGTTATAGGCTTGGCCTTCACAACATCCTCTGGCAAAAAGTTCCACAAACTTACTGTGCGTTGTGTGAAAAATACTTCCTTTTGTTTGTTTTAAACCTGCTGCCTATTAATTTCATTTGGTGACCCCCTAGTTCTTGTGTTATGAGAAGGAGTAAATAACACTTTCTTATTTACTTTCTCCATACCAATCATGATTTTATAGATGTCAATCATATCCCCCCTTAGTCATCGCTTTTCTAAGTTGAAAAGTCTCAGTCTTCTTATCTCTCCACAGCCGTTCCATACCCCTAATCATTTTTGTTGCTCTTTTCTGAACCTTTTCAAATTGCAATTCATGTCTACCTCGCTATATCGCGGTCCTCGGGAGCCAAAAAATCGTACCACGTTATAGGTGAAATCACGTTATATCGAACTTGCTATGGAGGACCACGTAGGGAAGGCTGTGCCTATCCGACCCCCGCCTACTTCCTGCTCCCTGACTGACCCCTCAACCCATCCAACCCCCCATCCCCTGACCACCCCCCAAGACCCTCTGCCCCTTATCCATCCCCCCAGCCTGGCCCCCTTAACACTCCACTCAGAGCAGCGTGTCTGAGCCAGACACACTGCTGCCATAGGTGCCAACTCCAGGGCTGGAGCACCCGTGGAGAAAAATTGGTGGGTGCAGAGCACCCACCGACAGCTCCCCGCCCCAGCTCACCTCCGCTCTGCCTCCTCCCCGAGCGCGCCGCCGCCACTCCGCTTCTCTCACATCCCTCTCTCCCTCCAAGGCTTGCTGCGAATCAGCTGTTTGGCGCGGCAAGCCTAGGAGGGAGGGAGAAGCGGAGTGGCGGTGCGCTCAGGAGAGGAGGCGGAGGTGGAGCAGAGGTGAGCTGGGGAGGGGAGCGGTGTGCGGTATCAACCTTGAATTTCATCTGCCATTTTGTTGCCCGTCACCCAGTTTTATGAGATCCTTTTGTAGCTCTTTGCAGTGTGCCTCAGACTTAACTATCCTGAGTAGTTTTGTATCATCTGAAAATTTTGCCACCTCACTGTTTACCCCTTTTTCCAGATCATTTATGAATATGTTGAATAGGACTGGTACCAGTACAAACCCTTGGGGGACATCACTATTTATGTCTCTCCATTCTGAAAACTGATGATTTAGTCCTACCCTTTGTATCCTATCATTTAACTAGTTACAGATCCATGAGAGGACCTTTCCTCTTATCCCATGACACCTTATCTGGGGACCTTGTCAAAGGCTTTCTGAAAATCTAAGTACACTATATCCACTGGATCTCCCTTCTCCACATGCTTGTTTACCTCCTCAAAGAATTCTAGTAGATTGGTGAGGCATGATTTCCCTTTACAAAAACCATGTTGACCCTTCCCCAACAAATTATGTTCATCGTGTGTCTGACAATTTTGTACTTTACTATAGTTTCAAACAGTTTGCCTGAAGTCAGGCTTACAGGCCTGTAATTGCTGGGATCACCCCTGGAGCCCTTTTTAAAAATTGGCATCACGTTATCTATCCTCCAGTCATTTGGTACAGAATAATGACTTGTAATAACTAAGATCAGGAAATTAAAAAGTTACTGGTGGGGAGGGGGGAATTCTCTAGTTTGTTTATTTGTGCATTGACAGCACTGGGCTTATAGTGTTTTTCACTGTTTCCCCTTGTTGACGTGAGTGCTTACCCCTACGTTCCTGTGAATAAATTGAACAACTGTCATGTCAAGCTTGAACAAAATAGAAGTATTGCAAATGTTAGGCCTCAAACGTCCATATTCTGCAAAATGCAAGCCTTGCAAAAATAAAACTTACGCTTGTGACTTGTGGTCAGGAAATGAGGCGACCAGATAGTGATTTATACTGACTCCTATGTACTTATCAATACAAAATTACCCACATTCAAAATCTAATTGGCTACAGAAAATAAATAGGCCTAAAAATTAAATATGCATCAATTATACAATTAGGGCAACCACATAAACAATGTGGCCCACCCTGATTGGTTGGTCTGTTCTAAAACACGGCCGTCAGATCAGATAAAAAGGCGAAGGCACAGGAGTGAGCGTGTGCGTGTGTGTGTGTGTTTGTGTGTGTGTGTGTTGTCGGTCGTACCTGACCCACAGCTCCTGAACCGAAGGGATGTGCACTTCTCGACTGTCTGTACCTGGCTAGTGCGGAAAATGGCCAACTGAAGGGTAATGTATTTTTTCAGACGAATGCAGGGTATGTCTATGGAGTAAAGAAGTCTGGTCGCTCAAGCCGAATTGATCGTAGTCGTATCGATACCATAGTATAAAATCAATAGTAGATGGCTGATGCATAATAGCTTTGCATGTGTTATTGCTTGTCTTTTACATAGTCCTAGCAAAAGCATGTAGTGCTGTCGTTCATCAGCTTTATGTTGCCTTTAAAAACACCAGGAATATAGGGCTGGTGAACAATAGTTTTACCTATGCTTGTCTTCGGGGCTTATATTATAATCTATTAGGACCAGCATATGTAGAGTCACTGTTCAGGAACTCGCAAATGGTCCACAATATTACTTGTACTTGCGCTTGTCTTCAGTATAATCTGCCTTTTGTACCGAGACATGGCGATGCATGGGACTGCACCTCTCTCACCCCTCTGGTGGCCACCTTCTCGGCTCTGATGACCAGTGCCATCTCTGGACTCTCTCACTGGATCGTCTTTGTCTCGGCCCTTTGCCCAAGTCACACATCTTCCCTTCTGGGGTTCAGCTGAAAAACATTTTTTTCACTCCACCTGGGCTTAACTCTAAACAAAAAGGTCCTTTGCCCCTTCTGGGCTCCTCCCCCCATCAGGATACTGACTGATTGCTGGGAATCCAAATACTACTTAAACTACCCTTCTGCCCCTTCTGCTTGTATCTCATTCCCTGGTATTCACAGACCCTAGATTGGGGGTTCCTCTCCACTCTAGGGCCCCACCATAGGAAGTGGCCCTGCTCCTGTAGCTATGCTTTCTGGCCACAGATAATCCCAAATACTGGACCTTCTTTGAGGCCCTTCCGAGGGACAGGGAACTCTCCCTAGCTTCTCTCTCCTGGGTCCCTCCCCATCAGCTGAACTCCCTCAGCTCCTTATTCAGCCTAGCTCCACCTCCCAGGGGTCTCTGATAATCATGCTTCTTGCAGCTTCCCAGCCAGCTCCCTTTTCAACCAGTCCTTACTCAGCCAGCTCTGTTACTCTTTTGGAACAGCAACCCCAGGGCAATTATTGACTCATAGAAATGTAGGGCTGAAAGGGGCATCGAAGTCAGCAAGTCCAGCCCCCAGTGCTGAGGCAGGACCAAGTAAACCTGGATCATCCCTGACAGATGTTTGTCCAACTTCTTCTTAAAAACCTCCAATGAGAAGGATGTCATAGTCTCCCTTGGAATTTATTCCAAAACTTAACTACTCTTATAGTTAGTAAGTTTTTCCGAATATCTAGCCTAAATCTCCCTTGCTGTAGATTAAGCCTATTGTTTCTTGTCCTACCTTCAGTGGATATGGAGAACAATTGATCACAGTCCTCTTTATAACAACCCTTAACACATTTGAAGACTGTGATCACGTCACCCGCTCAGTCTGCTTTCCCCAAGACTAAACATGCCCAGGTTTTTAACTTTCCGCACAGGTCAAGTTTTCTAAACCTTTTATCATTTTAGTTGCTCTTCTCTGAACTATTTCCAGTTTTTTCACATCTTTCTTAGTGTGACACCCAGAACTGGATACAGTACTACAGCTGAGGTCTCGCCAGTGCCCAGGAGAGAGGGATAATCGCCTCCTATGTATTATACTCCTGTTAACTCACCCCAGAATATTAGCCTTTTTCACAACTGCATCACAATAGTGACTGCTATTCAGTTTGTGATCCACTAAAACACCCAGATCCTTGTCAGCAGTGCTACTGCCTAGCCAGTTATTCCCCATTTTGGTGTTGTGCTTTTGATTTTTCCTTCCTAAGTAAGATACTTTGTATTTGTCCTTACTGAATGTCATCTTGTTGAATTCAGATCAGTTCTTTAATTTGTCAATATCTTTCTGAATTACAATCTTGGCCTCCAAAGTGCTTCCAACCCCTGCCAGTTTGGTGTCATCTGCAGATTTTATAAGCATCCTCTTCATTTCATTAACCAAGTCATTAATGAAAATATTGATTAGTACCAGGCCCAGGACTGACCCCTGGAGGACCCCACTAGATACACCTTCTCAGTTTGATAGTGAACCATTGGTAACTACTCTGAATACAGTCTTTCAACCAGCTGTGCAGCCATCTTATAATAATTTCATCTAGACCACATTTCCCTAGTTTGCTTATGACTGTCATGTGGGACTGTGTCAAAAGCCTTACTAAAATCAAGATATATCCACTAGGCTAGTATTCCTGTCAAAGAAGGAAATTAGGTTGGTTTGGCATACTTTCCTCTAGACAAATCCATGCTGGCTATTCCATATAACCATCTAGAAAATGCTTACAAATGGATTGTTTAATAATTTGTTACAGTACCTTTCCATGTATTGAAGTTAGGCAGACTGCACCATAAGTCTCTGGGTCCTCTTTCTTCCCCTTTTCAAAGATAAGTACTGTGTTTAGCCTTTTCCAGTCCTCTGGAAGCTCACTCATCTTCCATGAGTTCTCAAAGATAATCACTAACGGTTCCAGGATTGCTGCAGCTAGTTCCTCAAGTACCCAGGATGAATTTCTTCAGGCCCTGCCACCTTGAATACATCTAACTTATCTAAATATTCTTTAACCTGTTCTTTCCCTATTTTGGCTTGCATTCTTTCCCCCTTGTTGTTGATATTAATTGTGCTGAGTATCTGATCGCCACATTTTTAGTGAAGGCTGAACAAAACAGGCATTAAACCCCTCAGCCTTCTTGATGTCATTCATTATTACCTCTACTTCCTTGTTAAGTAGACGACATACACTTTCCTTAATTTTTCTCTTGCTCCTAATGTAGTGAAATAACCAGTACTTATTGCCTTTTATATCCCTTGCTAGATGTATCTCATTTTGTGCCCTACATGCTTGTACTATTCTTTTGTACTCATCCTTAGCAATTTATACATTTTTCCACTTTCTGTAAATTTGTTTTTGATTTTCAGGTCATTGAAGAGCTCCTGAGGGAGCCATATTGGCCTCTTACTATTCTTCCTATCCTTTCCGTCACATCAGGGTAGTTTGCAGTTGTGCTTTTAATACGCTGTCCTTGAGAAATTGCCAGCTCTTCTGAACTCCTGTATCCCTTAGATCAGTGGTTTTCAACCAGGGGTCCGAGGCCCCCTGGAGGGCTGCAAGCAGTTTAAGGGGTCATCCAAACATGGCCAGTGTTAAACTTGCTAGGGCCCAAGGCAGAAAGCCAAAGCCCCACCACAATGGACTGCAGCCGGGGCCCCAAGCCCCACATCTGGGTCTGAAGCCAAAGCCTGAGTAACTTAGCTTCACAGTGCCCCCTGTGGTTGGAGCCCTGGTCACTTGCCCTGCTTGCTACCCCTTAACACTGGCCCTGGGTTTTATATGCAGAAAAACAGTTGTGGCACAGCTGGACTGTGCAGTTTTTATAGCATTTTGGGGAGGAGGGGGGTGCTTAGAAAGAAAAAGTTTGAGAACCGCTGCCTTAGATGATCTCAGGGTCCTTACCTACCAGTTCTCTGAGTTTCAGTCTGCTTTTTTGAAGTTCATTGTCTTTGTTCTGCTGCTTTCACTACTTCCTTTCCTTAGAATTACAAAATTTACTATTTCATGATCCAAATTGCCTTCAGCCTTCAGATTCTCAACCAGTTTCTCCCCTATTGGTTAGAATCAAGTCCAAAATGGCTGTCCTCCTGGTTACTGCCTCCATTTTCTGAAACAAAAAGTTGTCCCAATACATTCCAAAAACTTATTGGAAATTTTGTGTTTTGACATATTACTTTTCCAACAGATGTCTGGGTAGTTAGCCCCACATTACTACTTTGGTCTTGTGTTTTGGATATGTCTGTTTGTTCCAGAAATGCCTCATTCACCTCTGTGACAGGGTTTCCTCTCCACTCGTGGCACCTCCTGCTGGTCGCTCTGGGGATTAGCTCTGTCTCATGCTGTGCCCTCCTCAGCAGTCTCTCCACCTGTCATCTTCTCTCTGTATGCAGCCTCTCTCACTCTCAGTGCTGCCGCTTCCGGTCTGTGGGTTGGCCCTCCGACCAGGTCACTAAGTCCCTCCCCTTCCAAGGAAATCACAGTTTTTCTGGACCAGCTGTCTGGCGGGCATCTCTTAAACCCTGAACAACTACCCTGTAGCTAGTAAGGGAACCCAGGCCTACCCTCTACACTTGGGTTCCAGCTCAGGGCCCTATAATATGCAGCCTGGGCCTGTACTGCCTTTGACCTTGCTGCTGTTTCCCTGGGCTTTTTCCTACCTAACTGGCTCCCTTCGCCTTGGATTTGCCAGCTTCTCCACTCCATCCTCTGAGGGAGTGGGTGCAGCCCGCCTTCCTCCAGCCTCAAATACTCTCGTCCCCCTTTCCAGGAGTCACTGCCTTTTCCTAGCCACGGCCCTCCTCTCTGGCCAGCTACCTGCCTTTCTAAAGGTCCTATCCTGTTCATGCCAAGATGAGCCCATTCCTCCTCCATTAGCTCCCTGCCTTGCTGCCTAATTAGTAGCTTGGACCTATCTGGCCCCACCCAGCTCTTGCTAGGCCAGTGTGGGTGCATGCCCAATTACAACCTCCTGTTCCTGAATTAGTGGTCTCTAGTAGACCTTACCATGACATCTCCCCTATTTTTCCCCTTTTATCTTGACCCATACATTTTCAAATGGTTTATTTCTCACCTCCTTCTGGACCTCAGAACAAGTGGATATTTTTTTTATGTATATTGCAACACCTCCTCCCTTTTTATCCTGTCTGCCTTTCCTGAACAAGTGATATCCATCTATACCAATATTGAAGTCATGAGACTTATCCCACCAGGGCAATTAAGTCAGAATTTAGCTTATATACTAATACTTCTAGTTCTTCCTGTTTATTCCCCATAGTCCTTGCATTTGTGTATAGACATGTAAGATGTTGAGCAGATTCCCCTACTGATTTCTTTCATGTTGCTTCTATGACTTTATTGTAATTTTCCATGTCTCCCCCTCTCTGCTCCCCACATCTAGCCCTCTGTTGATCTGCCTGGACACCTGGCCCCTTGCTCCAGGGACCCAACACAGGAGTTGGCACTACTCCTTCCAGGCACAGGCAACTGGGCAACAAAATAGCAGATTAAATTCAGTGTTGATAAGTGCAAAATAACATACTTTCAAAAACATTATCCCAACTATATATACAAAATGATGGGGTCTAAATTGGCTGATACCATTCAAGAAACAGATCTTGGGGTCATCGTGGATAGTCGTCTGACATCTGCTCAATGTGCAGTGGCAGTCAAAAAAGCTAACAATGTTAGAAACCATTAGGAAAGGGATAGATAATAAGACAAGAAAATATCATAATGACACTATATAAACCCATGGCATGCCCACACCTTGAATACTGCATGCAGTTCTGGTGGCTCCATCTCAAAAAAGATATATTAAAATTAAAGCTGTCAAGTGATTAAAAAAATGAAGCATGCAATTAATTGCAGTGTTAAGAATAGAATACCATGTATTTAATTATTTTTGGATGTTTTCTACATTTTCAAATGTATTGTTTTCAATTACAACACAGAATACAAAGTGTACAGTGTTCTCTTTATATTTATTTTTGATTACAATATTTGCACTGTAAAAAAAACAAAAAACAGTATTTTTCAGTTCACCTACTACAAATACTGTAGTGCAATCTCTTTATCATGAAAGTTGAACTTACAAATGTAGAATTATGTACAAAAAAACTGCATTCAAAAATAAAACAATGTAAAATTTTAGAGCCTGCAAGTCCAATCAGTTCTACTTCTTGTTCAGCCAATCGCTCAGACAAACAAGTTTGTTCACATTTACAGGAGATAATGCTGCCCACTTCTTGTTCACAATGTCACCTGAAAGTGAGAACAGGCATTCTCCTGGCACTGTTGTAGCCAGCATCACAAGATATTTATGTGCCAAATGCTCTAAAGATTCACATGTCCCTTCATGCTTCAACCACCATTCAAGGGGACATGCGTCCATGCTGATGACGGGTTCTGCTTGATAACAATCCAAAACAGTGCAGACTGATGCATGCTCATTTTCATTAGCTGAGTCAGATGCCACCAGCAGAAGATTGGTTTTCTTTTTTGTGATTCAGGTTCTGTAGTTTCCTCATAAGAGTGTTGCTCTTTTAAGACTTCTAAAAGCATGCTCCACACCCTGTTCCTCTCAGATTTTGGACGACACTTCAGTTTCTTAAACCTTGGGTCAAGTGCTGTAGCTATCTTTAGAAATCTCACATTGGTACTTCCTTTGCGTTTTGTGAAATCTGCAGTGAAAGTGTTCTTAAAATGAACAACATATGCTAGGTCATCATCCAAGACTGCTATAAAATGAAATATATGGCAGAATGCAGGTAAAACAGAGCAGAGGACATACACTTCTCCCCCAAGAAGTTCAGTCACAAATTTAATTAACGCATTCTTTTTTTAACGAGCGTCAGCATGGAAACATGTCCTGGAATGGTGGCTGAAGCATGAAGGGACATATGAATGTTTAGCATATCTGGCACATAAATACCTTGCAATGCCAGATACAAAAGTCCCATGCAAATGCCTGTTATCACTTTCTGATGACATTGCAAATAAGAAGAGGGCAGCATTATCTCCTTTAATGTAAACAAACTTGTTTGTCTTAGCAATTGGCTGAACAAGAAATAGAACTGAGTGGACTTGTAGGCTCTGAAGTTTTTGTTTGTGAGTGCATTACATAACAAAAAAAATCTACATTTGTAGGTTTCATTTTCATGATAGAGATTGCACTAGAGTACTTCTATGAGGTGAATTGAAAAACACTATTTCTTTTGTTTATCATTTTTACAGTGCAAATATTTGTAATAAAAATAATATACACTTTTATTTCAATTACAACACACAATACAATATATATGAAAATGTAGAAAAACATCCAAAATATTAAATAAATTTCAACTGGTATTCTATTGTTTAACAGTGCGATTTAAAACTGCGATTAATCACGATTAATTTTTTTGAGTTAATCGCAGCAGTTAACTGCAATTAATCGACAGCCCTAATTAAAATTAGAAAAAGTAGAGAAAGGCAACAAAAATTATTTGGGATATGTAACAGCTTCCATATGAGGAGAGATTAAAAAGAGTGAGACAGCTCAGCTGAGAAAAGAAATGACTAAGGGATGATGTGATAGAGGCTTGTAAAATCATGAATGGTGTGGAGAAGGTGAATAATGAAGTGTTTTATCCCCTTATATAACACAAGAATCAGGGATCATCCAATGAAATTAATAGACAGCAGGTTTAGAACAAACTAAGGGAAGTACTTCTTCACACTACATCCAGTCAACCTGTGGAACTCATTGCCAGGGGATGTTGAGAAGGCCAAAACTATAACTGGACTCAAAAATTAAATAAGTTTGTGGTGGACAAGTCCATCAATGGTTGTTAGCCAAAATAGTCAGGGACACAACCGCATGCTCTGAGTGTCCCTAAACATCTGACTGCCAGAAGCTGGACTGGACATCAGGGGATGGATCACTCAAGAATTGCCCTGTTCTGTTCTTTCCCTCTGAAATATCTGGTGCCAGTCACTGTCAGAAGACAGGATACTGGGCAAAATGGACCATTGGTCTGACCCACTATGGCCATTCTTTTGTTCCAATAACTCACCCATTTTCCTGACCTGTCACAGGCCTTTATAGCCCCATGTGTAGCCTGTCTCCTTTTAATTGGTTCACTTCAGCCTACCTGCTCTGACACAGCAGAGCTGTGCCTCGTTTATTCACAGGGCCCAGCTACTCTGTGACACCACCGTAGTGTCAGTTAGTGAGGCCCTGATCCTGCAAACATTACGCTGGGACTACTCACTTGAATAAAGTTACACATATGCTTAGGTATTTTTAGGGCTTCATTTCTCCCTTACTGGAAAGACTTTTAAAACATCAGTAGGGGTGCAGTGAAAAACCCCTAAATCTTTTTAAAAATAATATAATATAATGAGGACATATTATTTAAAGGATGTTCTGTCAGAAATTTGGATGTTTTGAAATTAGTCCCTTTGTGGAGATATTTGAGAACATTTATATGAGATTAACAGAAATCAAATGTATCCTAATTCTGAGCATTTAGGGTCAAATTCTCTCATTTATCAGAGTAACTCCATTGAAGTCAGTGGAGTTACTGTGATAACTGAAAGGAAAATTTGACCGTTATTATCTAGAATCCAAGTACAAGTACATATTTTTTGATTAACCTTCAAATACTTTGAATTGTTACATTCATGATCTATGTTCTATTTTTCAAAGGAAAGATACACTAGCAATTGTATTTGTTTTAAGCTGCTCTGTTTCTGAAATTACTATCTTGGCAATTCAGGATACTGAAGCAGGGTTGTAATTAGATCAACATGTTAACAAATTGTTCTTTGGAGTATGATAAATTTTATTTAACTTGAAAATGCAACATAAAAAACCCAACCCACTAATTGGTTACTTTGTGTTCTCCTCTGTTTCAGATTGTGTCTGGACAAAATGTTTGTCCTAGCAACAGCACGGGAAGTCCATGCATTGAAGTTGATGTACTTGGGATGTCTCTGGATAGCTGCCATTTTCGCACAAAACCCATTCATCGCAATACTCTCAACCCCATGTGGAATGAACAGTTTCTCTACCGGGTTCACTTTGAGGATCTGGTCTTTCTTAGATTTGCAGTTGTTGAAAACAACAGCTCAGCTGTAACTGCTCAAAGAATCATTCCACTAAAGGCTCTAAAAAGAGGTAAAATACAATTTGCACTAACTTTGTACACAGTGCCTAGATCCTGAATTATGACTGAGAGTGCTCTGTATCACTTGGTGGGAAGTATTTAGTTCTGGGGCCATCTGTCTCAAATGTCAATTAGAGCATTTTCAGCACTCAATTTATGCTGTGCTGGCTACCCTTTGCCCCCAGAGGCCATTGCAGGAACTTGTGATTACTAGGGCAGAAAGATGTCCCATCCATGCCCCCTTTTCCATGGCTCTGCACAGTGCACCAATGGCTGGGAAAGGTGGGGGGCAAAGTTTAGGGGTGCTACAGTTACTGTCACTTAGGATTTCCTCTACACCAGGAAATCCTCAAGAGGGGTGGTCAAGTTGGTCTCAGGGTTATCTTGTGCCACTGTGGTAATACAGAGTAGTCTCATCCTTCTGGATGATCTGGTCCATTACGTTCATTGTCGAGGATAAAAATAAATATTTCTGTGCTGTTTAATACTTGTAATTTATTTTGTTGCTTTCATGAATGAATGTATTTTGTACACAAAAGAAGGAATGACTTCAATGGAATTTAAGAGTATTCAGTCTCCTGAGGTACTCAGCACCTCATAGGATCATTCCCGTGTTGTTGCGCAGACAGGAATTTTAATTCAAATCATTACAGTGCTTTAATAGTTCAGGCAAAGCAAAATCTTAGATGCTCAAGTTTTCAACTTTATAAATCATGTATTCCACTTTAACATAATATGCTTGACAAGCTTTCTCTGCCCCAATGACATATTGTTTTAGGGTATAGACATCTCCAGCTACGAAACCTACACAATGAAGCCTTAGAAATCTCAAGTTTATTCATAAACAGTCGGAGGATGGAAGAAAATCCCTCTGGGAATGTTGTGCCTACCTCTTTGGTAATTTATTTTATGTGAATAGCAAATATGTTTGTTCATGTGTTCCAAATGACTAATAAACTGTTACAGTACATCGGAGATATACTTCTATTGGATAATATCTTTTATTGGACCACCTTCTGTTGGTGGAGACAAGCTTTTGAGCTACACAACTTCTCTCTGACACTTCCATCAACAGAAGGTTGTCCATATAAAAGATATTATCTCACCCATCTTATTTCTCTCAGATCCTGGGACCAACCAGCTACAACACTGCATATCACAATACATAGACACTTAGTACCATTTTTTTAAACACTTGGGGCTTGTCTACACAAATATTTAGTTCTCGGCAAGCTGGAGTGTGAATCTACCCTGCACTAGCCTGCCATGACCTAACTGTCCCTGTGGATCCTGCGGACATGCTTTAAAGGTTAGTTAATGAGCTTTGATCTAGATCACATTAATAAACTGGTCATGCGTGTCAGCAGGGTAGATTCACGCTCCAGCCTGCCATGAACTACATTTTATGTAGACAAGCCTTGAATGTTGCAATGTTTAATTTCTAGGCACCCTACCACCCAGTGAAATCCTCAGTCCCAAGTTAAGTGCCATATACAATCCATAGAGTTAGCTGCCTACAATGGGATTCACAGAAGCCAGCAAGCTGAGCGAGGAGCCACCTAAGCCAGTCATTAGGAAATGCTGTGGAGACGGTGTGGCTTGAGCCCAGCCCCTCATAGGTAGTTAGGTGCCGAACTCCAGGCTTGAAGGAAGTGCCTGTCTGCTCTCAGCCTCTCTCAGCTTCTCCCAGACTTAGGGCTGAAGGGCCTTTCTCACAAAAAACAAAAGGGGAGAGAGACTTTCCAGCCCATGATAGGCAACAGGTGAGTGGTCAGGGCACTCACCTGGGACATGGGAGGCCTCTTTTCAAAACCCTGCTCTGTCTGATTTGGAGCAGGGACTTGAACTTGTCTCCCATATACCAGGTAACCACTAGGCTATAGGGTCAATTTCTAACTCTCTTTCTATCCCAGTGAATATTTAATTGTTTATACAAAATGGAGTAGTTTCAACAGGAGAGATGGAAAGTGACCCACCTGGTGGTTTGGGCACTCACTTGGGATGTCGGAGACCTGGGCTCAGGTCCCTGCTCTAAATCAAACAGAGTGGGGATTTGAAAAAACATCTTCCACAGCCATGGTCAGTGCCCTAGCTATTGAGTATGCTGGAGGACACACACATGCCAGCCAGCCCCAAAACTCCTGAACTCGTTATCCCAAACTGCCTTTGTATGAGGCCCAGTCTGGTAGGCATACTCCAAGACAACCTGCTGGATCAGAGTCCCCTGGGGAATGGCTAGTTTGATGAGCTACATCTCTGAGCAGCAAAACAGCATCTGGGCGAGAGCTGGGTGGAATTTTTTTGTCAAATAGTAAATTGGCAAAAAAAATAATGGAGTTTTGGGCCTCAGAAATTCAGGTAGAATTCAGCAAAAAATGTTGGTCCAGAAATTGATTTTCTTTTAAACAGTCAAAATGATTTGGTTTGATTCTTTTGAAATACAGTTTTAGGTAGAAATTTAGCTATATTTATTAAAACACAGCAAACAAACAAACATAGCAAACACCCCAAAACAAAATAAAAAACCAGAAAAATTAAAAACACGCTGAAAACAAAATGAGCCGTTCCCCCTCCCTCCCAATTAGTTTGAATTTGGGAGTTTTTTTGTTTTGGGGTATTTTTAAATCTGAAATTATTTGTTTTATTTTGGTGAGAAAACCAGAAAAATTCCGTTTTGATTTAAAATTAGATATCGATTATTCATTGAGCTCTAGTCAGGATTTAGGCAGTTTTGTGCCTGTTCAGTAATGGGAACTTAAGAGTCCTAGGAAACGTCACCAGCAGAAACTCAGACACCTACAGGGTTAAGTGGCAGTTGAACAAGGGGTTTGGAGACCTCCTGGCACCCAAATGTTGGACCTTGCCACCTAAAGGGGCAGTTAGCTGTGCCACGGTGATTCTGAAAAACACAGTTGGTGCCTTTCTGCATTTTTAGGTTCCTAAATACATTTGAAATTCTGGCCTTTGGGGCATATCTATAGATTTCTCCTTATGTTATATCTTTAACTGTCAATAATTTTAAGGCTATATACAGTTAAATGCAAAAAAGTTTAATCAGCTATATCAGTGATACTCAGACTTCAGTGGTTCAGGAGCCAAATTAGCGAGCAACATTACTCAAAAGAGCCACAGTAGTGTGGCTATAGTATTATTACTATAGTATTATTCATAGTTAAACAGTAGGACAGGGGAAATATTTTGTTTTATAATATAGATAGATAGATATAGATATAGATATATAATTATCAGAGCAAATAAGTTAATAACTTAATCGGTTAATAACATGGTAAAAGCATCCTGCTTGGTTAATAACTTAGATTGGTTAATAATGAAATCACACCGTGTTTTAATATCATGTGCTGAAAAGAGCTGCAGCAGACACATTAAAGAGCCACTTGTGGCTCTGGGACCTCAGTCTGAGTATCACTGAGCTAGATTCTTGGGAGCAAAGTTGTCTGTCCAGTGTCTGTTTCCTTATAAATGTATCATTAGCAGTTCAGTTGAGACCAAAAGTTATGTAAGTCACAGACAATTGCTTCTGTCTCTGACACGAGATGGCTATTTGCAGTGTTATAGCTGTGTTGGTCCCAGAATATTAGAGAGACAAGGTGGGTGAAAAAATGGGAAGGTGATAGAACTCTGATAGGAAAAGGGGGCCTCATCAGGGGGATAATCTGTATAAAGCAGCTCAGAGTGCTAGACTACTTATTTTTTTATTTATTTGAAAATGCATGATTAAACCCATTGCTGATGCCTAATGTATATAATATGTCAAACAAAACATAGCTCCTGGCAATCCCATGTGCAAGAGGCATCAGCAGAACAAAGGCTAATTAATAACTCACCCAGAGGAAGTATGTTTTATATACATACTCATGGATTTTAAGGCTAGAAGGGGCCATTGTAATCAACTTGTCTGACCTTATTCATAAACCATAAAACTTCACCCAGTAATTACTGCATTGAGCCTAATAACTTGTGGTTAACAGACATCCAGTAATGGAGAATCGAGCAGACCCTTGGGTAAGGTGTTCCAATAGTTAATTACCCTCACTGTTAAACATTTGTGCCTAATTTCCAGTTTGAATTTTTCCAACTTTAACTTCCAATCATGAGATCTTGTTATGCCTTTGTCTGCTAGACTGAAGAGCATGCAGGTACTTATAAATTGTCTGTGCATTTTCTGTGAGACCTATAAATAGTATGTCTATATATCTGAAAAAAAAATTAACTGTCTTTTGAACAGTTGTTTAGCACAGAAGAGAAGAGAACTTCAAAGTTGTACAAAATCACAATACATGGAATTCCAGGTCCTGAACCCTTTACTGTTTTTACTATAAGTGAAGGGACTACAGCAGCACAGCTTCTTCATCGAGTAAGTATGTCCACTTGTCCTGAAAAGGTCACAAGAATCCATAGTAACCAGCTACTTGCTGGTCAGTATCTGACCTTCCTACTTTTATTTGGAATCATTACATTTAATAAAACGGAGGCATTAACAAATCTATTTTTATCACTTTAAAGAGTAAGAGATTATTTTGTATATCTGTTTGCTAAGGAATTAATTGAACAGCTAAGATATCAGTGAAATTTTCCAAATCTTGACCATTAGGTAATGATTTTTAATCTATGAAATGCAATTCAGTAACAAAAATATATTTAAAATTTAGTTTTCTTTTTGCAGTCCTGCAGTTTGAATTAATCAATATGACAAAAAATAATTAGCTAAAATTACAAGAGTCTACATTTTATTACAAGAAGGAGCTGCATATGGTTAATTATTTAATGATAAATTATATCCTATCTTTCTTTTTGGTTTTGTATATATTCAGTGTCACAGCTCCTCGAGTGGTTTTAATGACCATTGTGAAGTCCATTATAAGAATTCCTCATTGCTATACTACCTTGGGCTGTGAGTTAAACAAAGAGTACTTGGAAGGAAAACAGGGTTCTTTGGTGACTGGTGATTCTGTAGTTGATGTTCTTCTTGAATCGGTGCTGAACCAAACTTGCAGCCTGGTGTAGAGTGTAGTTTGCTGTTGGAGATTCTGTCTTTGAAATGCAAAATTGAGGTCAGGATCACCTGTAGTTATTAAATAAAGTGACGTTTTACCCACTATTTGAGGTGGTCTTGCTATATTATTTGGTACCTACTTAAATTTACTGATTAATTTGGCTTTATAGAAGTCATATATGTAATTTGGGGTCTTTGGAAATTTAAATTTTTTTATTAATAAAAAACTGTAAAATAACCAGAATTTTAGGAATTGAATATAAGCTTTTTCAGATCACCTTGACTTGATCTTAGCATATAGTTTGTGAACTATTTAAAAGACAAATGCCCTTGTTCCTGTGGCTTGTTGTTGCACAAAGCTGCCTAAAGCTGGTTTACCTGGTCACTGTAGAGGAATCCTGTGATTGGGTACGGCCACTGTAGTGCATTCTCCAGCATAGATTGGAGCCAGCCCTGAAACCTCTAATTTAACAAGGAACTCTTTTTTGGGGGGGGGGAGATGCAAAGCCCCAGAATTGGGAAGCACATAGGTAGCTTAAATGCATGCATCTTTTTACACACTAAAACTAAATCATGCTAAACTAAATTAACTATTACCACTCAAGAAAGAGATCTTGGAGTCATTGGGGATAATTCTTTGAAAACACCCGCTCAGTGTGCAATGGCAGTCAAAAAAAAGCTAACAGACTGTTGGGAAAGTGATAGATAATAAGACAGAAAATATCATAATGCCACTATATAAATCCATGGTACGCCCACATCTTGAATACTACGTGCAGTTCTGGTGGTCCCATCTCAAAAAAGATATATTAAAACTGGAAAAAGTGCATTGGGCACATGGGCACCAGTAGTGGAATATATAGAGACCACACATCTCAAAGAACTACAGTTACAATACGCTAGGTAGCTGTTTTTTACTAAGAAGTTGTAATGATCCTCTGTGTGAAAGAATGTCACAATATTAAAATGAAGCAAGGGTGACCCACGTCAAGGGTGATGACATTGCAGTGTTAGGACATGGCAGAATGACTCAAATCCCAGTCTAAGGGAAGAAAGTACAGTGTCCTGAAACTGCCACAATACCTGTGCAATTATGTACCAACTGAATGCTGTTTTCAACATACGACCAATTTTTCTGCAATTCTATGATGATCATTGTCGTTAGGAATCAGCTAAAATGAGGAATAATCTGAAGCTTTGTGCAAAATTCAGACTGAGCCATGGTTTGAAAAGTTTTGGTTACATGTAACGTTTTTCCACAATATTTCCAGGATCCAGCCAGGAGCAGAAAGTTCTTGAGGTGTTTCTGATCTATCCAGAAACAATTTAATGAGAATGTCCAATCTACCCTTCAGATCCCTTCCTCACAGCATTTTCTGTCGGGGTACTGTAGGCTATTAAATGTGATTGGACCAGTTTGAGAAAATACTAATCACTTCTGAGCAACAGCTGAACATGAAGTTAAAGCTGGATAATGACAAAGGTTTTTCTCTGGTGCTGTAGATCTGTTTGGACACCATATTACCTATCACTATTTTAATGTTTGGGCAAACAAAGATGAGAGAGCTTTTTGAACAGTGGGTTAGACTGGTTGCCCTTGTATGACACTTTTCTGTTTAATTTTTTGTATATTCTAGAAATACAGAGTAAATGTTAAAGGGCTTAGTTCATGAGTAGAAAAACCTGAAACTGATTAACTCAACATTTCAGCAATGGGAAAATACTGTACTGTCCTGGGATTATGAATAAATTGACCAGCCAAACTGGACAGGCATAAATTCAAATAGTATTGCCTTGTCTGGAATAGTTGGAACTGTTTGGGTAATCTAAAGAGAACTGTATATTAGTTATGAGTAGCAGATCAGAAATATTTGTCTACACCACCAGAATTAAATAATTGATCATAGAAGCTTTTGGTATACACATTCATTCATAGCTACTAAACACGTACTGTTTATGTATAGCATTCTAATAGTTGTGTATGCGTTGTGGTTCTGTCTCAGATTTTGGCTACCACAAAAAGCACTGAATCACGTGCTCCCGATTATTTTCTGATGGAGGAAAAATGTTTTATATCTAAAGAAAAGACTGAATGCAGGAAACCACCATTCCAGAGGGTGATTGGCCCTGAGGAGGGGCTAGTACAGCTTTTGAACAGCTGGTTCCCAGAAGAAGGATATGTTGGAAGGATTATCTTTAAAACCCAAGAGGAAGTAAGTCTGTTCTGGAAAAACTGTCATTTACACACATAGCTAAAAATAATGATCACAAGAGGGACAATAAGAGCATCACATTTGGTTTGCTAACTGGAAGTTAATCTTATTGATACACATAGCATTAACAGAGGACAGCCGAGCACTGTCAAGTTTTATGTACCTATCGTTTAGTATACTTGTGCAAAGACAGGATATACTTTCACACAGCCCTGTTGATCTCTGAAATGCAATACATCATTGTTATTATTTAGTATTTGTATAAATCAGAATCAGGCCATTATTGTACGAGGCACTGTACCAAAAAAAATACACTCCCTGCCCCCAAGGAGTTTAGATTTTTAATAGTGATTAGATATGAAGGGATGGCAAATATAAGGAATGAAAAGAGTAAGGTAGATGAGGGTTGTAGCTGTCAGAACACTAGATTGCAATTATTAGAAAGTATTCTATGCAGAGAGCAAGGCTTTTTCTTATTGATAATTACCTTTAGATAAAGAACCTCAGCAACTGAGAGGATGGGGAAGTTGTTGTCAGTGACAAAATGGGGGAGGAGGCGGGGTTCTAGAGGGAAGAGATGTCAGTTTTAGCTGCTGTCAGTCAGGACATCCATGAGATGCCCTCAAATACAGGGATTAGGGTGCAGGGAGAGGAGTCAGAAGTAGAAAGGCACCTAATGAAATGACCTGGTTTTCAGGAGTACTGACACCTGAAACTCCTGTTGGTAAGTTCAGCACTCAGTGGCACTTATTTAAAATACAATCACACACAAAATTAATGTAAGTTTTTTTTTGTTTTTTTTTTTTAAGTGGAAAAGCTCTTGGGATGTTTGAGAATGAAAAGTTCTGACAGTGCAAATTTTATTTGATAAATTTGCAGAGAAGTATTTTTACCCCTTTACTGTTTGTACAGTTCTTCTGTTGCAGCTTGGTTTCATACAATTTTTATTGCACGTCTTTTTTCCTAGCCTCCAATCCAATCTTATTTTGATGCATTTACTTCATCCTCCACAAAGCAAAAGGTTACCAGGTGTGCATTTGCTTGGGGGAACAATTGTGTGCCTTTTCAGTTGAAAACATTATTTTGAGTTTTGTGTGAGCAGCTAGGTATACTGAATTAATGCATGAGCCCTTCACTGCGGAAAACATAGGTCAAAATCCATCTTAAATCATAACTTAAAACTAGTGTCAAGGTTTTGTTTTAGTCTTCATGGGATACTAGTCACCATCAAAACACCTTTACAATTCGGCACAAATCCAGAGGTGGCAGTCTGTTCTAGGCAGTGGAAGTGCATTAATATTCCCATTAGGTGACGTAAGATCCTTTTAAAAATCAAACCTTTAAGTCACTTTTCTTAACTAATTTTCTGGTTTTGTTTTCTCTTTACCTTTTTCTGCAGAATTTGAACGGGAGAAACATTTTTCAAGAAGAGAAAGAAGATGCAAATGTTAGCTCTGAAGACGATACTTTCTTTGTTCAAGTGCATGATGTTTCCCCAGAGCAGCCTCGCACTGTCATCAAAGCTCCCCGCTTTAGCACAGCACAGGATGTCATACAACAGGTAGAAAGCCTTTCTTTCCTGTTTCCACTCAGTAAGTTCCCTATTCATTTGTTAGAGGTGGGTTCGTACAAGAAATGTTAACTGAGTTTTGTTCTCAGTTAATGGGACAGATCCTCAGCAAAGAAGTCCTTTGCTTTTGCCAATTTGGACTGAGCATCTACTCAGTAAACACGGAGGGGTATTATGTTTTTAATTTGCCCCCCCCTTTTTTTTTGAACAGACTCTTTGTAAAGCCAAGTATTCCTACAGCATTCTGAGTAATCCCAACCCAAATGACTATGTCCTCTTGGAGGAGGTGACAAAAGAGCTGACAAACAAAAAGTCAACATCTAAGCCATCGCAGAGGATTCTGTCTGATCAAGAGTGTGTGTTTCAGGCTCAGAGCAAGTGGAAGGGAGCAGGGAAGTTTATCCTTAAACTTAAAGAACAGGTTCAGGTAAGTGACTGAAAACTCTTTTGTTAGTTTTAAAAATGGAGTGTGATCAAATATTTGGAATGGCAATGAAAACATATTCCTTGACAAGAAGATATGTAAGAATGGCCATACTGGGTCAGACCAAAGGTCCGTCTATCCTAGTATCCTGTCTTCCGACAGTGGCCTGTGCCAGGTGCCCCAGAGGGAATGAACAGAACAGGTAATCATCAAGCTATCTATCCATCCCATTGCTCATTCCCAGCACACAGAGGCTAGGGACACCATCCCTGTCCATCCTGGCTGATAGGTCCATCAATGGCTATCTGGTTCATGAACTAGAGACAAGGTGGGTGAGAATGGATGCACTGCGAGAGTCAGAGGAACATTTTAGGTTGGATGTAGCATTATGCGTCCTTGCAACATAACAGTAAATTCCCGATGAGCCATGCTTTCATAGCCAAGTGGAACTACACTCTTTTGTGCATATACTATTACTACTTCTTACTACTGGTGAGCTAACTTCAGATCTGATCCTGCTAGAGGCTGAGGGCTATATCCACAAAAGCTTAGGCTCAGCGATGTCGTGTCTTGTCTTTAGGAGCCCTGCCATCTAGTGGAATCCTCAGCCCTGACTCGCTATACAATGCACAGGGAGAGATATGCACCAAAAGAATGGAATTCACAAAGCCAGAAAACAGAGCAGGAAGCCAACAATCTAGCCAGTAGGAAATGCCAAGAGAGGCATGGCCTAATTCCTGCCCCTCAAAGGGCCTTAAGTACCTAACTCTGGGCTGGAAGGGAGGCCCCCAGTTCTCAATTCACAGGCCATGAACCTTGTCCTGGAGTGAAATACCTAAACCAGGTCAACCCTTTCTCACACAAATTTTGAGACCACATCCTTATGCCCAACAGTTAGAGACAGTTCAAATCCCCACTCTGCCTGTGAACTCGGGTCTCTCCCTCTGAGGTGAGTTCCCTAACTACTGAACTGTAGGGTATTCTGGATGAGAGTTTGTTTTTCCTGTTAAAGCTGTTCCACTTTGCTCCAATGAATATTTTATACATGGATTGGAACCTGGGTCTCCTAGGAGACCGCCCAAATCATTGGGCTATAAAGTCAATTTTCACCCTTGAGCCCAATGAATATTTAAATATTTTATACGAAGTGGAACAGCTTCATCAAGAGACCAAGCCCAGAATACCCCAGGGGTTAGGGCACTCATCTTGGAGGTAAACCTAGGTTCAAGTGCCTCTTCCACATCCTGGTGAGTGCTCTAACCACTGGACTATTGACTACTAAGAGAGAAGGAAGTGCCCTGATCTGGTAGGCATGCTCTCTGGTGGCCTTGGAGCACACCTACTGTAATGGGTGAGACAGACTGGGGGAAGAGGAATGCTTAGTCTTAGAATCCGGCCAGGCTTTGGTGGCTATGCACATGTCCATAGATGAGGTGGCAGCTGAGCAGGGGTTTGGAGGATCTAAATTGTTGTGATACCCCTGAGTGCTCCCAATATTCATGTCAATATTTTACTGACCATGCTGGGAGGTGAGAATGCACAAAACTTACAGGAGATGACACCAGGTCAGTCACTGAAAGACAGCAGCACAGAGCAAAATACTATTTTCCCACTAATTTACTTCACCTAATGGATCTAATGTTGTGGATTCCCGGTGCAATCCATACCAGTGAGGGTTGTCACTACTCGTCCTGCAACTCTGGGCATATTACAATACTTTGCTGCTGTGATGCTCAAAACCAGCGTACATGCATGCAAGTCACACCCTGAAGTCTGTGTGTGCTAGACAGCCGTACCCAGTACAGCAGCTCTGATCCCAGCAGCTTGTCTACAGCCCCATGCTGCTTTCCACCTGCCGTAAGAAGCAGCAAGGTGACCCCCAATACACTCACTCCAGAATTTCCCCAAAACCATGTGCTCTGCAATGTCCAGTCCATTCCTGGATAGTTCAGAAAGGTAATATGGTTCCTTTATTCAAGACACCCAAGCATACCGCATTATTAACTTGTGTAAATACACTCCTCTAAACACTGCACTAAGTTCGTTTACAGTAAAAAATAAATAAATAAATAAAATTTAAGAGAACAGAGGTTAAGTGATGCCAAGTAAAAGGAATAAAGGTAGAGTTGCAAGCAAATAAAAGTTAAAACACCCATCTAAAACTTGATCTAGCAAGATACAGGTTTTGTTCAAGATGGTTCCTCTCACCAATCTTTCTTCTTCTCAGCCGTGGCTGACTTCCTCAATCAGGACTTTCCAGAGATGCACAAGGGGCTGGCTTTCCTTATCTTCCTAGATTGAAAGATCTTGGCCTAAGCAGGTTTCTTACCTGTATTCAGTTTACGGAGACTTCAGCCACACTTCGGCTGAAAAACCCATCTTTCTCAGCTTGCTAGAGCTCTGTTCCCTTGTGTCTGTCTAGTGGTGGATGCTAAAAATGGCTTCTTTCTTCACTTATATCTTCCAAAGCTCAGTTAATTTGTTTCAAGAAGCAGGATGACCTCATGCTGTTCTTCCCTTCTTGTGGGCTTCCCACCCTGCTGCATGTAAATGAACTTCCATTCTTTTGATTCCACATACAATCATAATTCGCATAGAAGACAGATAAATAACTGCCTTCTCTCCTGTCTGGGAGGGAATCTGTTTCTCCCCATTTGGCCACAGACTTTAAAATATAGTATCATTATGAAAGTATCCGTACTTCCTCAGATAGTGTTAATACATAATAATATTATTGTGTAGCATTAGTTTTCTGCACACTTACAGTACTGTTGTATACAATCAGTTGATTAATTTGCTTATCACTTGAGATTCAGTCCCTGTCCTCCCCCCCTCCACCTTTATAGACCAATAAATCATTGCAATGTATTCTTCTGTGAGGAAGGCAATATGAAGTCCGGTGGTGAAGGACACTCCATTCTGTTTCTCCCCTCATTTGTTAGCTTAATAGCTTTGTTTACCTAATATGTAAAAATGGACCTTCATTTTCTTTGTCTGAAGATTGGGCTGGACAGAGAATCAAATACACCTAAGGGAGACCTATTTAACTAACTCTGCCTGACATGCTTGATTTAAGCACACTTGAGTCATAATTCTAGCATGCATTCATAACTCTTAATACCCACCATGTATATACATCACAAGAATATTAATGATGAGTTATTAATTTTCAAATGATACCTCAAAGGCGTATTTTGTGCAAAGATGATTACAGTAGTGTGTAGGGTGTGAATACAGGGGTGCTTAGTATCACAACACCTACAACTGTAAAACCTAAACCCTTCATTTTTGGTTTTTCAACTGAAAAAGTCCCAGGTTTTATAAAAGCTATTTCATCAGTTTTTAAGCTATTTTCACCCGAAGTTTGGACAGCTCGGGTATGTGAAAATACTGATTATATGAAGAAAATCCAGTACATTACATCAGGTAAATGTGTTTATTAATAATAAGTTATTCTAAGTGTAAATGTGTAACTTCCACTCCATTGCATTACACACACGGACGCACATGTACATGGGTGCTCGACTCCTAAAACAAAGTACCGTAGACCCTGAACCAGGGGAGATGGTGGCTTGGTAACCTAGGTTAGTGCTGACCACTCCCCAAGAGAGGTTGGGGGCCAAGGTTACTGAATTGCTCTCTCTCCTTCCAGAGTGGGAAGCTGGGTCAGAAGTAATCTTACTTTTCTGTATACACTGCTTTTTTCCCATCTTCCTATCACCCTGTATTACCCAAAAAACGGTGAAGTCAATTTTTTGCACCAATTTTCACTTTTTTTTTTACATTTTTGTAACAAACACCCAGAAAAGTGTAAACAAAATAAAAACCAAAAACAAAGGGTCTTGTTAAAACCCATCAGTTACATTGAGAAAAGCCTGTCGGCAGGCAGCCTTGGCCCTACTTTACACCATACAAATTCTGCTACAATACCTAGAAATCATAACCTTTCAGGATCATGTGTCTTAGTTCTCCTATTCTAATTCCTGTAACTCTGCATCCCCATTTCCCTGCTGTATCACCACACGCTAAGTACAATTTCAGATAATAGCTGTACAGATCCCTGTGAACTGCTGTCACTTTGTTGCCTTTATTCCCACCCAGCAGAAAAGCAGCTGTGGCTGGAGCTCTTTACACTTGTGAAGTAGCAGGAAGAAACTGCATATTAAATGCAGGGTTGAACCACATAATGCTTCTACCAATTGGCCGCATGTCTATGGCAGGGGTAAATATAGTTCCTTTTCCCCAAAAGAGATGTTGCTTCTTCAGCATTTCATTGATAAGAAATACATTGTGATCACAGTCAAATCCTGAATACAACTGATCTACTTATCTATACTGTATCAGTCAGGAGTATCTAGGCAGCAGACTTGCTAACGCTTAAGGCCATGTTTAGCAGCATTCTCGTTCTGCAATTTTAAAATAATTTTTGATGTGAGACAGTCAGGACACTGCTTTTGTGAACCTGTCACAGGGAAGATTTCAAAAAATGCTGCTCACATGAAATCCAAACCATATTTCAAACCTCAAAGTATCAGTGAGCTGACACATTCTTGTAGTTTAACTGTTTCTGATGTCTGTGGGTTTGTTTTACAGGCAGCACGAGATGATAAAAGAAAAGGCATTTCTTTTGCCAGTGAACTTAAGAAATTAACCAAGTCAAGTAAACAGTATCGGGGCTTTGCATCATCACCTTTGCAGAGCTCACCAGACAATACTAAAGATGAAAAATCTGCTGCCAGTTTGACCTTTAGTGACAATATGGAATAACATCCATGCCAGCAGTATGTTCGCTGCAGGTATGACATGTATGCTCTCTGTTGATTTTTCAAGGTACAATTTTTTCAAAAGTGTGCTTGGTAAACCATAGTGAAATACAATAAGCAGCCAGAAAACTCACTGCTTTTAGGTTATTACTCTGTACTGGCACAAACCTATACACATTACTATGCATTGGCAGTCCTATCTAGTCCCCCTATGAAAGCCTAAAGATAAATGCAAAACTAAATGGTGTGAAAATTGCTAGGAACATAGGAGTTTTATTTCACCTGCAAAGTCCTAGGGTCCATCAGGTAACCTGACAAGGGCCAGTCCTTTTAAAAGACTCTTAGAATGCAACTTGGCTTCATCATACACTGTAACAGTGAGTTCCACAGGTAATGCAGCGTGCTAACCGGTACTTCCACACACACACTCTTAATTAAGAGGTGCTGTCATTTTGTATTATGGGACAGCTGAACTTTACGAAACATTAATTTATATGCATTTAATAATAATCAATTTAATAAATACAGATCTGTCTCTTAGTCCTCTCTCCATACGTAAACTGTTTATGGCAGAGTTTCTAAGAATTTTATTGTCCCTTTCTGAATCTTTTATATTCCTTCGAGCTTGCTTGAGCTAAAGTGACAAATAGTATACTGTTGCCTTGAATTCTGCATTTGGTTTTATGTATATGACAGAAAAAATCTTTTAGAGTTAATAATGTGTCTGGTACTGAGAGGTCAGTTAATTAAGAAGAAAATCTTGCCCAAACAATTCTTAATAATCCCATATCACATGGAGATGTGATAAATTTCCATTTTCTTTTCCACTCATTCTCAATTATCAAGATACTATTTATATCTACTGTGTCACTTCATCAGAATTCAAGTAATAAGGCTGCCAATAATATTTTGTTTACAAAATTCCATAAAAATGTATTTCATAGTATGCAGGCACCCATTTATATATTTGAATTTAAATGCTATCATCTCTTCCCCTTTCCAGGTGATTTTAAAGGCCCTAAAATGGCAAAGGCAAAAAGCCAATCTGAGGCTGATAAAAACAGAGGGAGATAGATTGTCATATTCCCTCTTTTTCCACATAGCCTTGAATTTACTTGATAACTGGAACCAGATTCCTGATTTAAGAGATCTTTCCGCATTCTCCATGAAGGACACAGCTGAGGCCTAAACTATTCAGCACTAGATTGGCCTAATCCAGACTACACTTCTTGGTTGACAACCCACTCAGCTTTACCAGAGCTGTATCTGTTACGGTTTCTAATGTTTGGAAAGACGCTTGCCAGCATTTGAAAGAGATTCCTTTCTTCCCAAATACCTTCACATCTGCAAAATCTGGAGAGGAAGATTAAGCAGACTTCTTAAATTGTACTTTGTAAACAGAAACATGTCTTTTTTAATAAACAAAAGATATTTTAACTAATTGCTTTAAGGGAAGAGAATTAGAACTAGAGTGTTCTGTGTATTGTATGAAAATAATGCACCTTTAATGGTTCCTGTTAAACACTGTTAGGTGATTGTAAAAAGATTTACATAGACTAACTTTCTTGGTATCACATATTTAATTTTGGTGATATACTCAAGATGCTTACCATACTTATTTATGGTTTATCTACTTTCACAAGTACAAACAGCTAAATACACCTCATTGATAGTGATATTTTGACAAGGAACAACATTTTCTTCATTCAAATTCTAGTTTTCCAGGTTTGAGTTTCAAGTAAGAATGATTATTTATTTTCACGTTCCAAGGTATGTGTCACTGTGTAATATATTTATCATACCTTACTTTTTAAAAACTGCAGCTTCATCTTTTTTGGTTTAGGGGAAAAATAATAATTTTCTGTTGAAAAGAAACATTCAGAAAATAACTCTTCGAAACATGCAATTGCTTAAAGTTTCAATTGTGAAATCATAATCTCAACATTAGTGTTTGTTAGAGAATGGAAAATACTAGTCATCTAAATATTTTTTATAAATGAGAAAATAATTTCCGCTTATACCCATAGCGTGTAAAGAACCCAGGCTACTCCATTTATTTTCCACTATAAACCTTGACTTTTTGTTTATGTAGAAGCACTGCTGTAAAGTTTTGTATATGTTTGAAATCATGATTTTTTTTAAGAAGTTAGTTATAGCTGTATCATTTTCTTCAGTGTAAGTAAGTCAAAAGCAGTTCATACTGACTTATACAAAGTAAGGGCACAACAAACTGCTGAGGTCAGCCATCCTTCTGATGTCCATACTTAAGAACCTTGTCTAGTAACTAAACTGTTCAGCACAAGCTTTGGCTACACTTCAGACCATATGTCTGATGCAGGGATTGCTGTAGATGAGTAAATCAGTTAAACTAAATTCATAGGACAGTAAGAAGTAACTCTCCATTAAACAATCTGAAGTTGAATGAAATGTAGGGAGATGATTCAAGCAGTCTGCTCAGCAAAGAGAATTAATACCCTGTGTATTAGCTAGAGGGTCTACAGCCTGAGAAATGCCCTCTAGCACAAAACGATGCTGTTTCTAAGGATGAGTACAGAGATATAGATTTTCACAAAATTAATCTAGACAAGGCACTATAGTTGCTGACTCCAAGAAATAAATGTAAAACTAAAAAGTTTAAGTTGATTTCTAAATGTGCAGAAACTATGCCGTGTTCAAATAAAAGCAGGAGAAAAAAGTTAGAAAAAGGTGAGAGTTGCTTTCTGTGCAGGAAGTGCCCTTTTCAGGCTGATTCCAACATTAGGGAAAAAAATTTAAACATTCAAAACTCCCTTACTGAGGCATACCCAGGAGCTTACACACTTATTTTGAAATTCACTTGTCTTTATTTTAAAAATAGTAACCCCTTGCAACGAAGCCTGTTCTGAATTCTGGGAAATTCGCAATATTTTTAAGCAGTGCTATGTCATTTGTCTAAAGGTGGTTTTCAGAGTTACATGAGAGCAGATTACACATAATATTTTGAAAAGGGAGTAGCCATGTAGCAGCCACTGACTTTACAGGACCCTAAGCTGCTTAGGCACTTATGAAAATCCCACTAGTCACCTATCTGCATCTTTTTTGAAAATGGACCTTAGGCCTCTCAATTACTTCAGATTTCAGGGTAAAATTTTCAGGACTGTTTATGGTGAACAAAAATAGCTGCTCTTCTATCTAGTCCTTCCATGTCTAAAGTAACCAGTCCCCCTGTGAGAGATACAGGAAATTCAGCCTGCATGGCACATTATTAAGTGAAATTACACAGTGTTTTATATGCACATTACCCCTTCAAGCAATATTTTCATTGATAGTGTATAGCTATTGTATATCTTTCATTGTCCTTTGGCTAGAGCTTAGATGAAGGTCTGATCCCTTTTTCATTTTATATACATCTCCATCCCCTGCATTGGTTGTTAAATCCACTTAGACACATGAAAATATTTAATAAAAAATTTACCCTTCATTTGATAAATGGATTCCCCCTATTTCCAGTAGCACTGAAAGTAAGATGGTTGGGTCCTGCCAAATTTGGGCACCAGTATCAGGACAGATTTGAGAGAAGCTTTTGTAAATCTACTACGGATCCAGCAGAGGGAGAACTCTTGTGTAGGAATGCCACAATGTCTCATTACTACTAGACTTGAAAGAAAATTTAGATAAGAGCATCCTAGATTATAGCAGGCAAAGGTTGGTAGCCATTTAAAAAGCAACAGATTAGCATACACTCACTGTGTAAGTGCAGGATGTGGTTTATCCATAAGGACATTTTCTCTTTGCTAGTTATTTTAGACTTGCCCAATTGTCATGAATACTTACCAGCCACAGGACAAAATCTACTTAAAAGCATAGTAGTAATGAGAAAACCAAGCATTTTGCATGTTCAGTTTAAAAAAATCATTTTATGGAGGTGGGCATGATAGAATTTTCCAAAACTGATTATACTGAATTGGGGGAGGAGGGGTTCATTAACATACCTCAATTTATTTAAGTTTTAAAAAAATAGGGATCTTGATGATCAATCAACACCACCACATTACTTTCTGCATTAGTTAATTGAATTCATGTTGTTTTGGTCATAGATGAAAGTAGAGGAAGCACATAAGCTTTCCATTTTCGTTAGCCTAAAAATCCCCCCCAAATGAAATTATATAGAGCTATTACTCTTGTGTTAAACAGCTTTAACTTATTTAAAACACCATAAACAGATTTAACATCAAGCTGTTTGGTTAACAGGAAAATTTGTCCTGCTTACCCATAAAGTTTCCTTTCTTCAAGAATACAAGTCCACAGATACATATTAATGGATTTGATAGATGGACAGCAGTGGTTCTGCCTCCCTGGCAGTTCAGGCTAAATGCCATCATATGGATCTGTGGACCTGGGTTTGATAAAGAAACATTTTTATTACAAACTATTCACAGGAAATGTATTAACACAGTATATAATATAAACCTTCCAGAAACCTGCAACTGATAGCAGGACTCACCATAGTCAGTCAACTTCCTGTTACCTGTTTTGTAAAGAAAACACTTTATTCTACACTAAACTATTTTTTTTTTTAAAACCCTTCCTACCTATGCCTATCTGTATTTGTTTCAACGTATAGTGAATACTGGTATCGGTGCTTGGATGGGATTGACGTTGGAAGCCATAGGTCTTGGCTGTGTTACAACACTACACAGTTTTCAGGAACTGGATTGTTGTATTGGCTGGTGTTCTGTCAAGTTTTAAGAAGGATTTAAAAAAAAAAAAAAACCTTAAAAGATTAAAAGTACTATGTCACATTTTAAAAACATACATCACATTTGTTTTTAGTTTTATTACTACTAATATTAGTTGGGGGAATGTCTCAACCATCTCCTGAAAATAACAATTAGCCTCTAGAGACCATTATCAAGTTATCAAGAATAAGAGTTTAACAGAGAAGTATCTCAACATTAAGATCATATTCTCTTTAAACTCAGTTTGGCTTTATAAAAGAGAACTTGTCAGTGGTTTTTTACTTCAAAACTGAGTCTTCAGCTTCTGAATGTTACTGATTTTGCTCTAGCTCTCAAAATGCAATTTAGCTTCAGCAGATGATTATCAATCACTTTGTTGTTGCTAGCCCATTAGATGTAATGATGGTGGAGTGTTTTCTATTTGTGATAAACATATCATAATTGCTGCAGTGCTACACAGTTGACAGAAGTAACCAACACAAACAAAAAATACAATACCAGTAAATATTTCTCTCACACATATATATAGGCTATTAAACTGAATTTATTAGTTGTGCAATTGTCTTCATTCTGCTGCTTTAAAATGTGTCAAAATGTTTTGTCAATGTTCTATCAGTATGTGCCAGTTTTTATAAATTTTACATAATTTAAAAACTATGTATTTTAAAACTGAATTTCCACCTGGACTACTTTCTCTCTGACTTGAAAAGTAAACTTATATTTGTATATGTTGGAAAAATAAATGGTTTAAGAAGTGGACCTTTAGTTCTTCTTTCCTGAACTGCCAAAACTGTTGGCAATGGGGACACTTTCTAAAGTTTTCAAAGCTTAAATTACATCTCTTTCCCGAATCCTCTCACCGAGTCATTTAAGAACAGAAGTATTCAAATGGAGATGGGGGCTCATATAAATTACTAAGAGACACAAAAGACTATGTGGGATACTATTTGTACAAAGCATTCTATAGGTCCTTTTTACAGTTCAGGTAGTGAAAATATGGGTTTTTAAATATACTAATTTATAGGGACTCACCAGTACCTACTTCAAAAGTGAGATATTTGTTCATTTATGTCTTACTTCTTAGGACTATTTAACCTATTTTGATAGCATGGTGGTATTAAATTAGATATTTAAAATAGATTTCACAGTAATTATGGTAGCACCTAAAGGTCTGATCTGTTCTACAATAAAGGAAACATTTTCTAAGCGTTGCAGGTTACCAGCCACATGAGAAAAGCCCGTGAGGGCAGGGGACCATCTTTTTGTTCCAAGATTGTGCAGTGCCTAGCACAATGGGGTCCTGATCCATTCCTAGGATTCCCGGGTGCTACGATAATACAAACCACCACCACTTTGCATAACTGAAGCCTCTGTTGCCTAGCATACCACACACCAAATCAGTTCTACACAAAGTTGTATGTAAAGTGAATGTTAGAACTCTCACTTTTAAATTATTTCATGCAATTTATCTGCAAAGCCAACATGAAAATGGCATTAAAAACCCAACTTATGCTAAGCTAACCAAAGGCCGGGGACAAATACTCGTAAGACAAAAATAAAAGTTTGAATCTCTTTAACAGTGCTGGTTCACTGAAGATATTGCAGAATGTCTCATTCAGTGACATCCAAAGTACCATATTATGATGCCCAATTCTGAAATACCTTCAGTGGACCAGTAAGTACCAAGAGGACTTCACTGAAAGAAAGTCATTAATGGATAGGGCAAGTTAGACGAGAAAAAGTTCAAGTTACTGCTCTTGGGATGCAGAGTCCCCAGATGTCTTAAAATAAGCATCAGAGAACACAATCCTCTGTGAATACTTCCTAAAATATACATTCAGTTAGTTGTAAAACAAACCCAATGAATCTCTTGCAAAATATGTATTTACGTAAACAAAAATATTGCAATAATATACATCTCAAGCAATATTAAAGTCACCTGCCTTCAGACTTTTATACTTCCAGAAGTTACTTTTGTTACAGTTCAGTATGGTTCCTGTGAGAATGCAACCTACATAGTTAACCAACAGGTAACTGCAAAACACTGCTATTACTCTGTGTGCATCAGCGATGCATCATACATTTTTATCTTTCCGTAGCAGGACTTCATCTGAATTCCTGTAAAGATGATGGGCAACAATTTCTTTCTGCTATCCCAGCCCCCAATTAAGAAGTGAATTATACTGGGTTGTAATACTTATGATAGGGATGATTCCTTTAAGTGTTTAGCAAAATCCACGGGTCTGTGAACAGCAGCCTCATTGAGATGTGTCTGAATCAATTCCTTTAACTCTTCATTTAGAAATGAATCCCCTTGTAAAAATTTATCCTGGAAAGAATCAAAATGTTAGTTGTATAAATGATGTAAAATATCTATCTAAATAAGGTCAACATAGGGGTTTCTCAAAAGTAGTAGTGATAATTTTACTACTTTATTTTTCCTTCCCTAGACCACCTTCTGAAGGTGAGGACAGCACATGTTCACTGATCCCTATTCATGTAGCAGGGAGAACCTGTCAGTCTGAGCAGGGGAGGTCAGAGAAAGGACTTGCTTTCTAGACATGCAAGTTTTTCCTTTCTTCTTTGTAACTAAGCTAAGGGGAGCTTGCCACATCAGCCTTTGGCTAACATCATACAAACTATTTTGATTTCCTCTCCATTTTTAAGAATACTACAGTTTGAAACACCCACACACTGACTACCTCTCAAAAAACTGTCCTCTAGCCTCTTAAGGAGAGGCACAGAAGGCAAAAGAAGCTTGAATCTCCACTCATGGTTTCTGTCAAAGAGCCTGGACAGAAGTGCTCTGTCCCATTGAGGTATGTTGCAAAGGCCTATGGCGGACAGACTCCAGAGGAGAAGCAAGTGGGCCATGGTATGGCAAAACTGAGATACGGTCAGAGTTTGTTAGAGAAGCAATAAGTTTCTTAAGCAATGAACAAGACCCCAAATTAAATTTAAGAGACCTAAGTCACTTTAACTTAAAACTTAGAGTTACTGATTTTTTTTTAACTATTTTCAGAGTTATTACATGCTACATATTCTCACTCAAGTACTAGACAGTTCTTCCATCTGCCAATCCCAGTGCCTCTCTGCCAGACATGCAACTAATGTGATAATCTGGGGGAACAGGTAAGTTTACAAGCCATTTTCAGAGGAGTCAGTTACTTATTTAATAAGGAAATTCTGTGGTGTCAGAGGACTGTGCTGATATTAGAAGATTATCAGCAGGAGACTCCATTGCAATTCATAGGTTACCATACTTTCAAAAGAGAAAGTGGGGATAAAGTCTCACTTTGTAAAGGGGAGAGCACTCGTGTAACATGTAGTAGGAGCTGTCAGTGGAGAATGTTTCATAGTGAAGCTCTGAGACATGTTAACTTTTTTCTTTCTCCCATAAAAGCTCTATGTTCCCCTCTTATATTTACACTTTTCAGTTACACACTGGCATTGATGGGGGTCACTTCCCGCTCTGTATGCTGAATCAGGGCTCTGGGAACTTGTCCATCCTGCTGACTTCAGACTCTGAGACAAGAAAGGGTTTTGACACAAAGGCAATAGAAGCAAACTTGCACTCAGCCACTGGACAGCGTGACAGATCAGAAAAGTAACAGACACTACATTTGTGTTACTACACATGCTCGTCCTATGGGAGATGGAACTATTCATACAATTTCTCTCACAGTCAGCAGTCAACAATAACTCAAACCAGTAAAGAGAACTTAGCTGGGAAAGTACTCTGGTCAGAGTCAAAACCCCTTGGTGCTGAGCAGTGAGTCAGGGGTTCTAGTATCTATTTGTGAACATGTGTGTTTAAGAAAGGATGTTGAAAGAGACAGTACCTTTTTTCTAGGTGTAACTGATGCTACAGGAGGATTAAATGTCATTCCTTTCATATTATATGTCTCAAAAAGTTCTGTGCCAGACCTATAATACAAGATCAGTTTTACACAATTAAAAGAAACCATATAAAGTATATGTCCATAAAACAAGCCTCACTTCAGTACTCTATGAACTCAAAGTAACCTGCTCCTCAAATCACTACTTCAGTCCTGCAAGGGAAGAATACCTGGTAATACAGAATATCAATTGGAAAAGTGATATGAATCAGAAATGTAGAGGTAGGACAAATAGACAAATTAAAAGCACGTAAAGTGGCTGTAAATTATTATACTGAGATTAACTACATAGCTGAGGTATGAACGAAGATGGAAATGAGGGAGATTAAGAGTCCAGCTCACAGGGACGATTGCTATGCATGCCTGACAAAGTTCCTCAAGGTTGTCTATCCTCACACTAATTTCCATCAGCACATACTCCAGAACCCTGCACCACAATTGGTTTTCATTGGACTGTCGCAGCCCAGCAACACTGCTCCTTATTAAGATCCCTGGGCTGCTACTAAGCAACACGAAGTGCTTTTGCTCCTATGAGGGCAGAGTATGCTGCATTTGCAGGACTTTTATCCTCTGCATGGCCAGGAAACAAGCCCTTGGAGAAAGCAGCCAGCTTTTGGTACTTATAAAAGAACCATCATACTTTTGGTCTTCAAAAATAATTTTCTTGAAGCATATGGAAAAATTACTCACTGGGGAATCTTATAACACAAAACACACAGCTTCTACTTTGCCAGTGAACTATTTTTCAAAACATATCCATCGTATATCCCACCTTCGGCTCAGATCTGGTCTGAGAGCTTCTGAACCTTCACCTGGAGCTCCAGCAATAAGGTGATCTGCAAATTTCTGCACTGTTGGATGATAGTGTCTCTGAAAGGAAGAAGGGGATTGGTGAGGGATAGGCTAGCATGTACTTATGTATGTACTTCACCAATAATAATAGTACTGTATTTATACACTGCATAGAATACTTTCAGCGAACTTCTTTTCTGTTTCAGGATGAGACTAAGGATTGGCCAGTGTTCTAAGGGTTACACATGCTATGTTATCAACTCATAAAACCACTCAAATAGTTTGGATACAATGTCCATGACAGTTTCACTATAGTTAATCTTAACTCTTTTTCTTCCAGTAGATAGTTCTAGCCAGGGTTATAGACAAACATTTTCCATTACATATTTGCAGAGATAGGCCATAAATAGAATTTCTGGAATGAGTAGGCTGTATTAAAAGCATACTGATAAAACGTAACGGCCATAAAGGTTTCCATTAGGCTACCAGCTCCACTGAAACAATTTATCACACAAACAGGTTAATGGTAAGATTTCCCTTACTGCCATCTTTGTCCCTGCCTCAGATGGGTAGTTAATCTCAGTTTAATAATTTAAAGCCACTTCACTTGTTTTTAATTTGTCTAGTTGGTGGAGCAAAGCAAGATCTAACACTCAACTCCGTAACACAATAACTTTGCAATGCCACATCCCAATCAATTTAAAAATTAACAGAGATGTTCTAGGCACTGGTGGGCACAAACCTATTGATTCTGGTGCAGATTAGAAGACAGGAAAAGATTGAATCACAGGAAAAATCAATACCACCAGACTGAGGCAGAGCAATCTCTCTGCCGCGCCCTCTGCTGCTGCCTATACATCTCAAAGGCAGCACATTAACCTGCTGTGCAGGAAGTCTGGATTCTACCATAAAGAAGAAAGCCTTTCAGGGAGGATTTTGAGAGGGGTCGGGTGGCGAGAATCTAGGACTGCAGGGATGAGGTAGCAGGGGAAGTAGAGACCCAGAGAGAACTAAGGGGTGTGGGTTAAAAGTGGTGGTGATGAGGAAAGCAGGGACAAGGGGAAAGGGAAGATACTGGGTGGATTGGCAGGGAAGCAGGGATCCACAGCGTGGGAAGCATAGGAGACAGGGAAGGGAAAGTGGCACTGAAGGAAGGGGGAGAGGCAGGGACATAGAATGGGGAGGAATGAAGGGACCATGTCATGGTCAATAAGTGGGGAATAAGGATGCGCACAGAGCCCCTGCGATGGTACATGGAGAGGGGGATATAGAACACACACAGAACCCATGGCCTATGGCAGAGGAGTGGATAGGGGCACACAGAGTGTCTGTAATGAAGAAAGGGTTGGGGGGGAGTTGCAGGGAGGCCCTGAAACAGGGTGCCACACAGGGAGATTGTAGGGAAGAATGGAGGGATGCAAGTAGACCTGGCAGGTGCAACATGTTTGGCCTACACTAACCACAGAGCATGAGAGCTCCTAGCATAAATACACAGAAAAGATACACAGAACACAAGATTTCATCAGCCACCATCACAACAACCTACCTGGAAATACTGTTGTAACAAACTGAAAGTATTGTGTTAGCAGAAGTTAGACAAGGGTATGTCATTCATCTAGAGTACACAGTCTAGAGATTACAGCATTGATCTGAGCTCTGTATTTAGTTAAGTATAAACATTTAGCCAGCTCCCCGGAATTACCCAAATAACAACTCACCCGGAGCGTATGTAATTCCCACAGAGCTGTGTTCTGAGCATTGCAACACTCTGGCTCATCCAGTTCAGGGAGATACAGTCCACTGCCTTGAGCCTCATTATCTAGCAGGAGGTCTGTTTTTGGGAATATCTATCACACCATCACACAGAAAAACTGATTATCTCACATACAGAAGTTTAATGCACATAACATGGTAATGCAAGGTCTAGAGTGTAACCAAACATTCAGCACTATTCAGACTCAGCAGTACTTAAGAAAATCCTGCTTTTATGTTTAAAATGTCAAAATATTCTGTAGTAAAATAAAAATAAAAAAAATGTAATACTACATAACAATTCATGGACTAGCAAATTCTGCAGCCCACTGTCTCCCACAATTCTGGGGGAGACACTGCTAGCAGAAAGGAAATAATCAAATAAGAAATTTTCCATTCCAGCAAGTGACTAAGAACTTACTTGCATCAATATTCTGTTGGTTGCCAAGATCCCAACACTGGAATTTGGAAGGACATGGAGAGCAAGTGTGGAAAGTCGCTTTATGAAAGCAAGGGCTCGTTGCTGGGAAACCTGTTTCCTACGTTTGGTAAGCATTACATCCAGGCACTGAAGCACTATCACCATGTCATCATTCGTAGCACCTCAAAAAACAGAATATGTAAAAACCCATTTAAAGGCAACAAGAGACCTTCCACACGAGAAAGAAAATATTCTGTGAAGGATGTTGTTTAGAAATTAGAGCCCTAGAATATTGTACTAAAGCATAAATAATAGTTCAACAAACAGTGGTTATTAACATGATAGACAAAAACACACATCTACTTTTAAAAAACTATTCCTGCTTTGAGCAGACCATATATCTGTGCTTCTTTTAACAATACACTTATTCAAACAAGGACGTTTAAATTCACAAAGATTCTTTTGGTCCTAATTACACTGATCATTCTATCAATTATTTATAATTATAAAAGTGTACTCATCCAGTGTTTTGGATGCATGTACAATAAAAACAATATACAACATATAGTTAATTCATGAGTTCCTCCTATACAAATTAATGAAAACCATTTTAACTAAATGAATCCTTACTTTAATAGGCATCTTTTCATAAAGTGTTAAAGCACATATTAAAAGCAATTAATGTTGAAAATATAAAACTTACAAAAGATCAATAGAGATTTCAATTGCCTTTGCAAAGAATCAAGTATTATGCAGTCAAAACACAGATTTCTATGAAGAGAGGTTAGATCAGGGATGGGCTACTAGCAGCCAGGGGCAGCATCTGGTCCGCCAGATCATTTTATTTGGTCCACCACAGCCTAGCTCAGGACAAGCAATTCAGCAATGCCAAGGGCAAGAAAGTGTGGGAGGGCCCCACCTGCGTACATACACATCATATGATGCTGTAGCATGAGCCAATGGACCAGAGCAGGAAGTCAGGCGCAGCCCAAGCTCCACAGGACAGTAGCCGATGCTGTGGGATGAGTGTGAGGCAGATGTGCTCTCCAACCCCTCTCCTAGGTGGCAGGACGTGACATTCCCCCGGTCACACACATCAGCCCACCAGAGGGTTTTTAGTGGATTTTGTGGCCCTGTGCTACCTTAAAGTTACCCATGTCTGGGTTAGACACTAATCCAAAGTCACTCACTAGCCACTAATGAAATCTGACGCTATTTGAAATTGGTACTAAGTAATGCCATAATATATACATTAACTTGAGAGAAGAACTAAGAAGTTAAAACAAATTTGTTATCTGTTTCTGTAAAAGGATGGCAAAGGCATCTTAAAATTAGCATTTTTAAGAGTATCATACAAATAAAATCAACAGTCTATGGGTTCAGATGTTAAAATAAGACGTTGAACTTACCCGCATGTAGCCTAAATAGTGTTCTGTAAAGGTGACTGTAGAACTTGGAAGGGTCAATGTTAAGAACATCACCTATTTAAAAAAAAATAATCCCAAATAAGTAGGTTTACTTCACTAACCTATCAGCTAAAATCAAATTATAAAGTTTAAATTTTAGAGAACTTACCTTGGCCAGACAGAATATGAAAAGCAGTGAGAACGCAATGAAGGCTCTCCCGATAGCTTAGATCCTGGGAATACAAAAGAATAGCTGATGCACAATAGATAAAGCTTCATTTAAAAAAAAAAAAAAAGTCTCAAGAAATTTCATCATTAGGAAAAAGCTCAACTTACCCCAGATGCAATGAGAGAATGTAGAACCACCAACAGGTCATCAAAAAATTCTACATTTATGAGATGGGCAAACCTAGAATCAGGGAGATTTTTATTTTTCTGTAACTATAAACAATTTTCTCTGCAAGCTCATTCAAAACATTCTGTGACCTGCCAAAGACTACATCTTCATCCTCTACTTTCACCAAATGCCCTCTTAAATCTACACTATATTCGCACAGCTTGGTAATGCAATACATAGAGGCATATCTCAACTTTTCATTAACGCTACTGCACAGAGCAAAGAACGACTTTCAATTTCTTTATTAACAAACCAGAATAAATAATGCAAATCACCTCATGATTTGAAGGATTTTTGTCATGCAAGTCCCATACTGACAATTAGATACTACAATGAAAGATGTTAGAAATGCACAAATATACAAACTGATTAATTTTGGTGTGCTTTATTCATATATCCTACATGCAGTTCAACTGCTCATACAAAAGATTCTTAAAATGTCTTTTTACTGACTCATACTTTTTCTAAAATACATAGAAAAAAATATTGACTCATAGCTCTTACTTTGCAAGACCTTCCAGTACCGCAGGCAAAAGAGGGGATTTCTGTACTTTCTTCAGTATTCTGAAGTAAGTTAAAAATACAATATTCAGAGTCTCTGTGTGCTGTGGAAAAAAGTACATAAAATCATATCAGTACGCACAGAAAACAGGTATTGCTGATTCATTTAAACTAAACTCAAAACTTTTTTTCCTCTTACTTTTTTGAATTTTGAACTCACTAGTCCCCAAAATCCTAATAATTACAAATATAGCGGTCCAAAAATTCCTATCACAAAGGATACAATCACACGTTATTGAGTCAGCAGATGGATTTTAGATTCTGTAGGAAGCTAAAATTAACGGCGATATTTCTAAATTTGACCAACATAAATCATGCTTTTAAATTCCACTTTGATACAACATCTCATTCAAAGAAAGAATTGAGAAGACCTGCTTAAATATCAATAAAAGGAAATAAATGCCAACAAACTGATACTGAACAGCTGTACATATTTAAAGGGATGCTGTTTTAAATAGGCAGTGTTAGGCTGTCAGTGTGCCTGTCACCCTGGGGTAAGGACTACACAATTGAAATTGAAAATTGACATCATAATAAACATTTATAGGGCTTCTAGCAGCAGAATTTTTCTGACACACACAAAGGAACCCTATTACAGATTCAAGTAATTCCACCTTACTGGAACCCTCTGCTGTAAACCGTAACTAGTCAGTGAGTTACAAATTAGAGGTATCATTTTCCTTTCTTTGTGCTCCACATGTGTTTTTATAATTTCAGTCTCCTCAACACAGCTAGGTCTATTAGTTGCAAAAAAATGAACCCTCCCCAGATCCTACCTCATGACATACAATACCCTTTCTGCCATACTCTGTATCACTTAGTGCACTATCATTACCTACTGAGCTAATGTGACAAAGAAAAGACAACAAATTGGACCACAAACTGCAACTGGACCAATTGCTTGCAAGAATACATGCAAAAGCAGAAAAAGAATTTCTCCAATACCCTACCAGTTTAAGTTTTTTTTCTTTACTCTCTGAGGCTTCTGCTTCCAGGAGTTCTCGTTCCAGCTTCTCTTCTGCTTTCTTCCACTGAAAATATATTCATTTTAAAGACATTAAATATTCTGGCAAATTAAAAAATTCCACTTCTCACTAAATCTGGAGGCCCAGGGTCCACAGGTGTCTGGAATAACTATGTTCAATGCTCTGCTGATCTTTTGTGAGTTCCATGGTGGAATGAAGTTGTCTTAATGATGGGAGAAGGGTAACTGGAGGGTAACTCGTTTTCTAAACATCCCTTTCCCACCAACTAATAAACAGAACTGAGTCACTATTAGAAGTTTTGCTAATTATTATAATAAATATGGGGAAAAGGACAGAATTAGGAAGATTAAAAATTCCTTATTATGCCCCAAAATGCTCTATACAGTGATAATGCAACGCCTTTACCAGCGCTAAAGGAAAACGAAGGTAACAGGAATCAATTTCAATTATACCTTTCTTTGCATCCTTGAAAGATTTTTCCTTTTCTCCTTACAGGACATGAACTTTTTCTTTGCAGTAATGTCTTCTGTGTCTTTTTTTACTTCTACTTCTTTAATTCTTAGATGAAAGAATATTTTTAGCACCTAAAATTGAGAAAGAAACCATAAAATATTTAGTGCCTGAAGTTTAACAAAGTCATGTGCAGCAAATTTACAACAGCAGATTATCAACATCAGGAACTTCAAGAATGGGTGTGTCTGACTGATCTTTTGCCCTATAATAGTGGAGAATCTTCATACAATTTTATATAGTTAATTAGAAAACATACACAATGCGTTTTCATAAAATATTAAATTTACATCCGTCTTCCTTTTGCATGTATTCTTGCAAGCAATTAAAACTAGTTATCTGAAGTCACTTAAAACTCTGGTTCCTACAATATATTTGGTCACCTATTTTCTTGGCTTAAATCCAGAACCCATAACCTAAGCATGCCTTAATTTATTTGTCAATCAAAACAGACTACACCCCTTGTAGGCACAACTGCAAACTATTGCGATGCAAAGGAAAGATAGGAAGACTAGGAAGAGTCCAATATGGCTTCATCGGAAGCTACTTAATTACCTGAAAATAAAAAAAGCTTAAAAAAGAGGAAACATGAATAACCAAGGAGTACAAAAGAGCAGCACAAGCATGAAGAGACAAAATCAGAAAAGCTAAGGCACAAAATTAATTGTACCTAGCAAAAAGCAGTAAGAGGAGGTTCTTTAAATGCATCTGGTTTGTCAATCAAACAGACTACACCCCTTGTCTCCTTTTTAAGGGAAGTCAAGAAGATCTAAACTTGTTCTATGCTCAGGAAAAGTGAAGAAATACTGGATGGCTTTCCTAAGTATAGTCTTTTGCTATTTTTGCCATTGTCAAAAGAAAATTCTGAAGTACAACAGAAAGAAACTTACCTCAGGTCTAACATCATAATTTCTGCTTTTTACAAGGCCAGAAATCACCTTAACAACACCCAGAGAAACAGAGCCCAGTTTGTCTTGTTTAAAGAGCTTCTTTACAGCTTCACAACACATTTCAGAAATCTGTAAAGTAATTGAAACGTTTATTCTCATAAAATTATATTAAAAAAAGAGAGAAGTGCATCCAAATAGTTACTCAACTAAGTTTCTATGTCAAAATTTCAATGGTGTGAATATCCATTTTCAATTAAAAAAGTCATCAAGTACAGAGAGAGAGAAAGCCTGTAAAACAAAGTGTTGAAAAGAGAGGCATGCTACAGTTGCTTTGTAATTAACTTTCAAAAATCAGAAATATTTTTCATATAAGAGAACACCTCTTAAAATCAAACAAATAATTAGAAAGATACCCACCAATTTTGATGTGTCATTCATGAGAGGTACAATCAGGACAATGATGTTGTTGTGGAAATTGAAGTGAGGCAGCACCACAAGAAGCTCACACAGACACTTGACTGCAATCTCTGCCAGACCTTTATATGCTTTTAATGAGATCACATTACTTTTCTTCAGCTTCCTCTGCTTCCAGTCTGAATAAAATATTATTTTTGTTATTATTATGCAAAACTTAGTACTGCATTATTTTTTAGTATTTTTCTGGTGGCTTTCCTGTTTCAGTAAAATAAATCTTAAGTACAGCTTTCTATGAAATAACAAATCAGAAAATGTTAGGTGCAGAAAGCAATATTCATTCCAAGGATAAACAGTTATCCTGCAAACACTTAAATAGGCGAGTAACTCTGTGCACAGAACTAGGCCCTTTCAGTTCAAATCGACTATGCATATGTAATTGATGGCAGGATCAAGACCTTGTATCAAGGAATGTACTTAACTAAGAAATGAGGAAAATCCACACTATACCTTTAACTGTTTGTTCCAGATTTTCCAAGTAAAACTTGTACTGGCTCACAAGGCCTTCTTCAAATTCCCTTAGTTTCTGAGTTTCTTTTCTAACCTGTAAACATAATACAGGTGAATTATTTTTAAAGACTTAAGTATTTCAGTTAACTGATACTGCCAATATAAGATTTGGTGTTTTGGGGGGGGGGGGGTTCTTGTTTTTGGGATTGGTTTTATTTTTATTTTGTAATCCAATGAAGTTTAGTTTTTAACAGAGCTTTCCCAGGTATATATTAAAATTAACTTTTCTGTACAAGTTTTGGTGCTTGGAGATTTTTTCTGCCCACCAGATCTATTTTACTAGCAGATATTTAAATGGGATTTGGGAATAGGACTGCCTTTATAAAAAACAAGGCCAGAATCCTGAGTTGTGCCACTTCAATTGGTAAACACCTTCTAAAGCAACATTTTACAAAAAATCCAGGAGAATAATGTATTCTGCCTTTATTTAGCAGAGAATTAAACATACATGCAGAGATTTGATCCAATATAAGGGCATCTACATGGGGGCATCCAAGAAAATTAATCTGAATGAACTAAGGTGTGAATTTGAAGTGGATTAGTAAAACTGCATTAAATCCCATGTGAACACTCTAATGCTGAATAAAAGTGGCCTTAATTCAGTTTAGTTTAAATCACTTTCAAAATGAGTTAAAATAAATCAAATTAAGGCCACTTTATTCCTAATCAAAGCATCCACTCAGGGATTTTAATGCAGTTTAACTAATTCACTTCAAATTCACACCTTTAGTTAATTCAAATTAATTTTCCTGGATGTCCCCATACATACAAGCCCTAAAATACATGAATAATTGTATTCTTTATGATAGCATTTAATGGCTTTTCTTTTGGTTCAATTCCTTCTGCCTGATACTGAGTACTGTTTTTTCCAAGATTACTGCTACTGAAAATTACCTATATATTACATACTCCTTCATACAAAACCTTTTTGGTGACTCAGAATTTACAAGTATAAAAAAAATAAATGTATCACATTTTACAAATGATTCTTTGATTTTCTCTCATTGTTTAATATTTTATTTCTTTCAATTTATCACCAACAACTTTAAACTAAAACTGTAAATGCTTATTGTTAAGTAAATAAAACTACATAAACTCTCTTCACACAAGTGCTATAATTAAAGCTGCAAGTCTGTCACGGAGGTCATGGATTCTGTGACTTTCCGTGACTTCTGTAGCAGCCAGCAGCAGCAGTTTGGGTGTGTGGGAGAAGGTTTGAGGGGGGAGGGGCATTTACCTCAGGGTGGGGGGCTCCCTGGCTCCCACTGGCAAGGTCCTGCAGCTCCTAGGTAGAGGAGGGGCCAGGGGGCTCCATTCGCTGCCCATACCGCAAGTCCTGCGCCCCACCCCCGCAGCTCCTGCTGGCTGTGGTTCCCAGACAATGGGAGCTGCGCAGCTGGGGCTTGTGGCGTGAGCAGCACACAGAGCCCCTTGGCCCCTCTGCTGCCTAGGAGGGGAGCCCCATCCATCACTAGCAGGGTCCTGGACCACCTCCCCCAGCACCCACAGTGCTCCCGGACCACCACCCCCAGAGCACTCGGGGCCTCCCGCCCAAGTTTTAGTTAGGGTATATAGTAAAAGTCATGGACAGGTCACAGGCTGTGAATTTTTGTTTACTCCCGTGACCTGTCCATTACTTTTACTAAAAATACCCGTGACTAAAATGTAGCCTTAGCTATAATCTCATTAACACATAGTTCCCCAAACCGGGAGGGTGGGGGGGTGCAGGGCCGGGTCAGCCCCCATGAGGGGCGGGGGGGTGCCACCCAACCCTGCTCTACCTTCCGCCCCAGCTCTAGCTCCCAGCTGTGGCTCCACTCCTGGCTCCAGCTCCAGCCTCAGCACCCAACCCTGGCTTCTGCTCCTTGCCCCAGCCCTGCCCCCAGCTGCGGCTCCACTCCCAACCCCAGCCCAAGATCCACCCCCAGCCTTTGCCTCCTTAGCCCTGTCTGCGACCCCCACCTCCCTCCCGGAGCCGGGGCCCTGCTCCCAACCAGGGTGCACACAGGGTTAAGGGGGAGGCACAACCCTGAAAAGTTTGGGGACCACTGCATTAACAGGTCAAGAGCCTCTATGGGTATGTCTACACTGTAATGTAAACCCAGGATTAGTGAGACTGGAGTCAGCGAACCAGCATTAGGGAACCCTGGGCTTGAGCATCTACATTGTATTTTAACCCAATATTAAGTCTTTTCTAACCCATACTCAAACCTAGGGCTCTGGAGTCCACACTGCAGTGCGCAGACCCAAGTCAAAGTAACCATATCTCAGAGTCCCTAGTGCTCTCCTCCCAATTCCCAAATATGGCTGCTCTAGCTTAGGACCTAGGTGCACTGTGCGAAAACTTTACTGTCTGCCCTACACGTTACAGGAAGTTTGAAGCAGCCTGCTTTGCAAAAGGCTTGATCAGTTTGTTCTCCATTGCAAACCCAGGAGGTTCTCGGATAGCACGCTTGCAGATTGGTGATCAGAAGAGAACAGGTTAACGATGACCTGAGTTGCTGCCATTCACAAAAGGGGCTGGGCTTCCATTTTCAATAAAGTGGATTGCAGATTGTTGGGACAGAGAGGAATAAGGAAGTTATCCCACTATTCCATGGGACACTTCCAGCTGATTCCCGGGAGATGAGTCAAGCGGGGCTCCGTCTACACCGTAAAGCAATAACACAAGCTCGGACCCTCCAGCCCTGCAGGGTCTTAGGACCCTGGATCCAAGCCCTGTGTTAGTGCAACTGAAGTATAGACACAAGGGGGTTAGGCTTGAGCTATGGCTCAAGCATGTGCTCATGCTGCAGTGTAAACATATCCCACAAGTACTTAATGTTAAAATATGATTTGTTAAATTTGTTCAAAAACTAGATTTCTGTTAAACATCTGTTTTAGATCAGGGATGGCCTATTAAAAACAACAAACTATCCACCCTATTTTATAAAGAAACCTGCAGTTTCACCTTGGTATGTTTTTCTGCTTCAGTCAGAGGCCGAATTTTGTAAGAAGGAGTAATATCTTTGAATATTTCCATCAGAGAAACCATCACCAGCTTCCGAACAATCACAGCCACACTGGGGTCTTGTTCCATTAGCATGGCACGCAACTCTTTCAGCTTCTTTATCTATTCAAGAAAACATATGGTGCAGGAAAAATAAAGGTTATATACCAAAGAGAAACAAATTTACACATGCACTCTACTTTGCACAAAGGGTGGCAGTAACAAAAACTCCCATATCTGGAAATAAAACTACTGTAATGAAGTGATATTACACAAACAAATTAGCACACACTATTAAACACCAGGGAAGGAGTCAGCCAACCCCAAAGAATCTAATGAAATTAATAGTTCAGGAATGTTGCAACTAGCAAGTAAATACATTTTTAAGTAGAATGATAGGAAAATATTAGTGCACGCCGAACACTGAAAAGTAAGGCTCCAATCATGAGCCTGAAAGCTGAGCCCAATTAAAGCATTATACCCACAGGAACTATGGGCTTTGGTGGAATGGGAGCTGTATGGAATCCTCACTCCCAACCCATCAATAACACCATGAATTCGTGGAGAGTCCAACTACTGGTGGGTATGGGCAATATCAAACACAGTCTTGCGGATTTACTTTGTCTGCAGAACAACTGCCAACAACCATGGCCCCCCCTTTGCTGTGCTGTCTCTGCTGATTTTGGCTTTTCCATAGGTGCATAACATGTTGCAGACTTTGCCATTCCTTGATTACTTCAGATTTTTGTAATTAACTGATTTATTGTACCACACACAAAAAAACTGAATACTACTCACGCTGTTTTCAGGGTCAGACAGAATGGCAGCTGCTAAGGCTGCAATGTGTATCTTCTTATCCTGCAGCTTTCTCCTCCTTTGAATTAGCAGTTCATCTGTAGTGAGCACAGGCTGGGGTTCTTCACTAGATGCTAATACAATAAAGTTTAATCGTTAACTTTTCCCCATTAGTTCCCACTCTTTAACCGTATGTTAGAAACCACTTAAGTATCATACTGTAAAATCCAATTCTATTCATTTTATTTCAAATTATTACTTAGCAGATACAATATTATAATGTTAAGTTCAGCAGTATAGCACTCAAAAGCAGCCCAAGAGGGTTTTCAGGGCCACAGACTTGTAATTTGCTTAAGACCCACTTCACCTCTTCTAATCCAAAATAAACAAACAAAGGAATAATGATGTCAAACTTGGTGGGTTAGGTCAAGCTTGAGATACAATTTTTCTGTTAAATTTCAAATGAATTGGACAAGGGCATTTTGAATTGCAGTACCCTAAGAAATGGAAGTGTTCGCAAGATTAAATAAATAAAAAAAGTACACATAGCTGTACAGACTCATCAACCTGAGCTCTCACGCACTGAACCAAAGATTATTAATTAAATCAATTTTAAAAGTTAAGATTTTAATTAACAACAACCAAATGGCTTGGTGGTGCTAATGAACTTAAAAAGGATGACAACAACTGGAGATCTTAACTGTCATTTAATTTTTTTTTTAAATTAAATTTTTAAATTAATTTTTTAAATTAAATTAAATTTTTTAAATCGAAGTGTAAACCCATCACTATGGTGGCTTCTCAATAGAAAAAGGAAACAGTTTCCAACAAAACTGAAGACAGGTTGTTTTTAAATTAAAGTTTTTAATAACAAAAAAGGTGTTCTCAGCAGTAAGAAACTTCTAACGCTTTTTTTTGGGCAGAATTTTGTATCCTGAAAATCGAGAGTAGGAGACATTAAAAATTAAGATTATTCGACTCAGCTATTTTAATAGGTGCAAAAGGAGTGGTGCCTCCCTGCTCCCTCTCACCCTAGTCCCACAAGCACACACCAGTGGACCTTTTAAGGTGCTCACTTCCAATGGATTCAAGGGCTTGCAAGGTGTGTGTGTATGTGGAGGGGAAATATGTATGCTGAGGAGAGTATAGAGCTTGTGGACTGAGAGAAGGGGTCATGAAGGGTATCGCAAAGCAAGCGGGGTGATCTGACAGGAGAGAAGAAAAGAACAGAAGAATGAAGGAAAATGAAGGGGAACAGCAGGACAGGGTACATTCCACACATCCTTGTAAACATTAAGAGTCTCAGCATTACCCCTTCTCCCAATCAGCCCTGGAGAGGCTAAACAGGCCCAATCAGTAGCTGCAGAACTTAAAATGTTGTTGCCCTCTCAACCCTTGCAACTTTAGTAGGCTCACTGTAGGCCCTAATTTCCACAAGGCTTACCAGGGTAGCCAGGGTCCCTTCACAACCACCCACTAGGAGGTCCAATTAGACTCAGCAGCACAAATAGTGTCATCAACCTCCCAACTCCATTTAGGGTTTTGGGCAGCCAATGAGTCAATTTTAGATAGTCAGGTAGCACCTAAGGCTTGTTAGAGGTTGTTTCGGTTAGCTTAGCCTGGCCCAGACTTGCAGCGTGGTGGGGGTTTGGGCCTCCTTCACCGGAGTGGGGGGGCCGGCCACAAGCCTCCTATTGCTTGAGTGGAGGTGTTGGAAGGCAACTTCAAAATGAATCTTCTAATGTTCACCAGGAGGCTGCTGAACTTAGGATTTCTATCACTGTGCATCTCCAAACATTGTGGGCCCCAGGAGATCTATAGGAAGAGAAGGAGGAATGCTTCCTGGTGTGCTGCCCCTTACAATCCTCCTACTCTACCCACTTCTCCTCAGGAAGGGATACCCTTAGAAGGTGTACAGGAGAGGGTATGTCTGCACATCAAGCTGGAGTATAATTCGAAGCTGAAGGAGGCATATCTAACTAAGCTGGCATGCTAAAAATAGAGTGCAGTTGTGGCAGCACGAGTGGCAGGAGGGGCTGGGTACCAGAGTACATGCCTGTCCAAGACACTATGTAAGTACTTGGGATGGCTAGCCTCTCCCACCGCCCTGGCTACACTCTATTTTTAGTGTGCCAGCTCTATTAAAGCTAGCATGGGTATGGCTCCTCAAGCCAGAAGTTATACCCCCAGGCTGATATGCAGATACACTCTAAACTACAGGCAATGTGGAATTTTCAAAATGCCTTTAAAAATATAAGATACCTCCAAAATGTGCACATACAGTTTGGCAGTTGGTAAGACACAATACTCCCCTGACTGAGTTTCTAACTCCTGTAAAAAAGAGCAGACTGTATGTCTGTTTTGAATTTGAAAGTGGTTTTCTCTATGTACACAGTGACAACATACAAACCCAATGCATAAACCATATTGACAGCTTGACTGGAGAGAAAATTTGCAATAGTGTGTTTTGATGTAAATTTATCACAACCTAATTCATACTATAGCAATACAACCACTTTATTTGCATTTCCTGATGACTGTTAATTTACTCAAATGTGTGCTTTGGCTTTTGCTGCCCTGACTAAAACCAGCCCAGAAACTCAAGATTTCTCATTCGCAGGAAATTTTGATATTTTGACATTTGGTTTTGTTCTGATGTCAACAAATGGCCATTTTCCCAATCCGCTCTAGCCACAACTAGACAGAGTTAGGGTTGTGCTTATGTGAGTGAGACTCTGTAGCTTATTGTGGAAGTGCAAATTGAATTCCAAGTTTTCTGGGTTTCTCACATTTGATAATTCAAGTTAAAAAAAATTCTTGAAAGGTAATATATACACTCAAAAAACTGATACATGCTTCATTTTAAGATTTTTTTGTTTTGGAATAATAATCATGAATCAGGCAAGCCAGAGAGATTCCTGAACTAAGAATGAGGCTTCTTCCCTCAATGGTGAAAAAGACACAACAGTTCCAAAGGGCTTAGTCTAAGCATTAATTCTGGAGACATCAACACATCAAAATGATATTAAATAAAGTAATTCTGAAGTCAGCGACAGAAATTTTTTCCTGCAAGTCCTGGAATTCTAGCAGGTGAGCATGAAGCAAGACAGGTCACATTGCCAAATTGTGGGGGTAAAATGACATTTGACCGAGCTGTCTGTTCCAAAACCTCCTAAGCAGAACACCTTCTGTGGTAAATGACTTTCTCTATTAAACAGAAAAATCACTTTCAGTTGTCTAAGTGTAACAGGGTGTTTTATTACCTTCTACCACCTCCATTTCTTCTGTGTCTTCATCCTCTTCATTCTGCACAACACCGATGACTGCAAGAACAGAATGTATATTACAAACCTAACACTACACACTCGGGTTTAAAAAAATTAATAAAATACAACCTTGCTGGCTGCTATGTTGAATCCAGCACCTGTTTCTTACCTGGCTTTTCCATTGTTTGTGGAATAATGCCACTTTTGTCTTTGATAGGAAGCAGGTGAATAAGTTCTTTTTCTGGCTCAGTCTGCATGCGCCTTGGCATTTTCTCATATCTGTCAATCACTCTTTCCTGTTTTCGTTTCTTGGCATGAACAGGTTCACTGTATTTGTGCAAGACAGTGTATTTAATTAATCAACAAATTAGATATTAACTGTAAATTCAAAGTACACTGCAAAATTAAACTCCTAACAACTAAAAAAAAAAAAAAAAAAAGTCATGCAGTACATCATGAATCAGAACATCTGAGTGTGTTTCAGTATCAGTTTCAGTTGCCCCTCCAGTTATTCACTGTTCTATGAATAAAAATGAACAAAAAATCCACCCTCCCGTTCACCTCCAATGTTTAGTAAACTTAGATATGAAATCATGATGGCTTACTTAACCTAGTAAAAGAATGCACTACAAAACTTATAACCAAACACTTTACTTGAAAGTTATAAATAAAAATAAGTCAGTCATGTTATTTTGTGAATGTCAGCATTATTACACTAGCCCCCAGGCTGGTTTCTAAAGGTTGGTAATTGCAATCAGTTTAAAAAAAAATGTAATTAATTGATTTTAACATTTAATTAGCATTGATAAAAGTGTTTATCTGTTACGTGCTGACAATCTAAACCAAAACAAACATTTTTAAGCTAATATAAATGGGTCCAAACTAGGGGGCTCTAAGTTCAACTGCAAAAACTTGTGTGTAAATAAGTCTTAAAGAGGAATGAAATGTCCATTAGAAGAACTGTGAAAACCTAATTAGTGTGGCTACTATCAGTCAAGATGCTTTGGGCCAAACATGTAGTAGGCTGCAAAGAAGAGAGCAGTAGAAAGAGGCCTCACTGTCATAAGATCTGCCATAGCAAACAGACTAGTGTCCTAGTTTTAGTCTGGCGTGCCATCTCCTTTTACAAGCTGTCATAACTGAGTTTGTTTTCATTCCGTTCAGACTCCTAACCTGTATATATTTATAAGTGACTACATACATCTTTGTTTTGTAAATAACAGGTAACCATCATGGTCCGGCAGGCCTAGATCCACAAGGGATTAGGCATTGCAATGCCTAATTTTTAGGCACCTAGAAAATCAATGGAACAGCAGCAGGATCCAAAAAGCCTGAGATAGTAGCCTAGGGAACGCACAGGAAGAAATAGACGCCTGAGAATGCAAAACACAAAGCCAGCAAGCTAGGCAGGGAGCTGCCCAAACTAGCCAATGGACGATGCCAATGAGAGGGGATATGTCCTCAGCCCTACCCCTCTCACAGTTAGGTACCTAAATCAGGACTGCAGGGTATCTATATGCGTTTACAATGCACAGCGAGAAACCCCTCTTCTGGAGTCAGGCAGCTTAGGCACCTAACCTGTTTCTTGTGGGAAGGAGTTAGACAAGTGCCTAACTGCATGCCTAACAGTCAGAGGAGGTGATGCCACTGTCACCCTACCTTATAATTTTTAGCCAAGGGTTAGAGCACTCTCCTGAGACGTGGGACACCTGGATTCAATTACCTCCTCTGCCTGATGAGAAGGAAGAATTTGAAACGGAGCCTGCCACCTCTCTGGAGAGTGTTCTAGCCACTGGGCTATGGGATACTCTGATATGAGTATCTCACTCTCTCCTGTTGAAGCTGTTCCACTTTTAATAAATAATTAAAGAGTCATTAGAGCAGGGGGACTGGGCTTTACAACTCGCATCTCCCAGGCTAGAGTCTCTCACTCTCTTTCTCTGGCCCAAGTACTTCAATTAATCATTGGGCTAAAAACTTATAAGGGAGGCACAACCACCTCTACTTCTGGCCAGATTTTGAATGGGGCCTGATACAGTAGATATATTCGGAGCACTGAACTAAGCCCTGTAGTCAGTGATGAGCTGACAAAATCTTAACAACTGGTCCCCTCCTCACTCCAAGAGGGAGTTGTGGCCCGCCCCCGCCACTCCTGCCCCATCCACCCCCCTCCCCTGTACCTCCCCTCCCCGTCCCCTGACTGCCCCCAGAACCAGGCAGGAGGGTCTTGTGGACCACCATAGTGGGTGCCCACCCCTAAGAGCCAGAGGGACCTGCTGGGGGGCGAGGTGGGGAGTCCCAGTGTTGCTTACCTGGGGCAGCTCCCAGGAAGCATCCGGCAGGTCCCTCTGGCTCCTAGGGGCTGGGTAGTGTAGCTGGGGGGGGAGCAGGAGGAGCAGCCGCTCCCCCCATTGATCACATCAAAAGGGGGAACCTTAGGCACCGACTCTGTGGGTGCTCCGGGGCTGGAGCACCCATGGGGAAAATTTGGCAGCTCCCCGCCCAGTCCCAGCTCGCCTCCGCCCCTGAATGTGCCGCCCCACTCTGCTTCTCTGCCTTGCCCCCCCCCACACCCAGCTTCCCATGAATCAGCTGTTCGCGCGGGAAGCCTGAGAAGCAGGCGGCAGCTTCGCGCTCAGGCCCTGGGAGGCGGAGGTGAACTGGGGTGGGGAGTGGTTCCCCTGCACGCCCCCACCCCCCCGGGTTACCTGCTTCAGTGCGGGCGGCCCTTCTCATGCCCCCCGCCCCAGCTCCCCTCTGCTCCGCCTCCTTCGGCCTGAGTGCGAAGATGCCGCTTGCTTCTCAGCCCTCCCAGGCTTCCCGCGCAAACAGCTGATTCGCGGGAAGCCAGGGGAGGAGAAGCAGAGCGGGGCAGAGCATAACTCAGAGGCAGAGGCGGAGCTGAGGTGAGCTAGGGCGGGGAGCTGCCAGTGGGTGCTCTGCACCCACCAAATTATTTTTTAGTATATTTCAAAAACTGGTCTACATTAATAGTTTATAAATTTAACAAAATCATTTGAATTAGGATTAGCATAAATAAGTGTTGAAAGCAGAACGTTTCTTCCTCCTCTTAAAAAGGAAAAATTAATTCCAAATCAGTATTTTTAAAAAAAAAAAAAAAAAAAAGTCCTCTGATACTTTCTATGTCAAATTAAGAAATTATTTTTATAACCCGTTAAACAGAAAAGTTGAGTTTACACTGGAAATTAGAACAAACTATTAACTTCACAGTACCCATGGTCATGGCATTTCCTACTGGTTGCCAAAGGATATTGTTAAGAAATAAAGAAGATACTATAAATTCTGCTCCTCTATAGGACTGAGAATCCTGCAGAGATCCTATTTCAGGAAATGGAAGAAATATAGGGTAATTTATTTCTCTGGAGATATCACCTTCCAAAATTTTCACTCACCTGCCCGCTCTCCCCCACACAGACGTTGCAGGTACTTCCCCCCTCCCCCCCTTCGTATCTGCTTCCAAAGTTTATCATCATTGCATTTAAGGCATGAAATTTTTCAAACTATTCTGGTAATTGGCTTAACACTGCAGGGAAAGTCTTTGTATTCGGTTCAATCAAGAATTGACTTGAATTTTCAAAGGACAGTGGCTGGAAGTCCAGAGAAGCATGTAACCACGAGCAGGAGATTGGTTCTTTCTCCCTAGCTGCTACAACTGCATGTAGGAACCGAAAAACATGTTGAGCTTTGGGGATTCCATCTGCCTCACGCTAGGGAGCTGAGACAGGAGTGAAAATTGTGCAGACAAGGTATCTTAGGAGAAAGTAATTTCCCAGCACAAGAGGGAAGCTACAGTAGTGTTGATGAACGTGTGAATAGAAAATGTGTGACTAGAACAAGTAAAGTCTAAAATTGGAAGTATTATCAATTTCACTACAGCTTATAGACTGTAAGGATATATGAGAATATTTACCTAGAAGAAAGGTCTCTCGTTACAAATGATGCTTTTTGAGCCAAATCTTCCATTAATTTCAGGTCATCGTCATCCATCATATCCAGTGGAAGTGCTTCCTCTTCCTCCTCTTCCTCCTTTCTTTCAGCTGTATCAGAAGACAATGGACAGACTTGTGAGCCACCACACTTGCGTGCAAACTTGAAAATGCACCTTTCCTGTATTTGTCAATCTTCTCAGCTCCACACTTCAGTCCCAATCCTACAAACACACATGCTGAACTTTATTCCTGTGATTAGACCCATTCAAAATAGTAGGACTACTCCTATGAGTAAACTCACTCACATTCATAAGTATTTGCAAAATCCAGGACCTTAAGTCTTCCTGGCTCCACAATCATTATCTAGATAATAAAAAAGGACCTCATCAATCTCAGTAGGCCAAATAAACCTGACTTTGAAGAATAGTCCCATCTAAAAGGATTTAGTTTGGGGCAGTCATGCCCAATTAATTCTTTCCTTCATATTTCTAGTGTTGGGAAGGTGTTTTTGTTCTCTTTCTAAAGAAAAAGAAGATAAAAACTAGTACATGTGCGCATTCTGCATCATACCATGTGCAAGCTCCACCATCAAATCTATATGAACATTTTTGACATGCTTAAGTGATATGTGGGCTTGTTCTAAAAAGATAGAATACTCAGGAATTCAGGTTCAAAATAGTTTTTGAATCTGAGTCTATAGGAATGTACAAACTTGACAGTCGGAAAAATAATAGGCTCAGGATCTAGTCTGGAACAGGAGACAAGAAGGTGAGCAGTGCAGTTACCAAACATAATACTGAACATAAATTGGTCCAGAGAGTAATCTATGCAGGCACTCTTGAGGATAAGAAAAGAAAATTCAGAGACGTCAAGAATAAAAAAAAGTGATTATGTGAATCATGTGAATATGTGAAGCATAAGTTTGTCTTTATAATGGGAAACTCTGATGTCATACTTTTCCAGCAGTTTATTTTGTAAAGCACTGCATACTGTTTACTTTTGCATAAAAATAATAAGCATTATTACAATTTTCTCACCACAAAGAAATGACTGATAATCTACAAAAAAGGAAGTCAAGACTCAAGCATCTGTACATATCACTAATGGCAGTACCAGAATAAAGAACAATTTGTAACTATTGTGTTCAGTTCTGGTTTCACTAGATGTAAGTTACAATGTCATGCTTACTTCTCATCCCTCATCTATGCAAAATAGATCAGAAACCTTGCTAAATTTACTACCTGACACAAGCGAACACTCACCTGCATGTTTTGTCTTGTATTCCTCCAATGGAACAGATGTTCTGGATGTAACATCTTTGACAGCTTGCCTAAGTTTTCTTTGCTCTTTTCGATATTTCTTAGCAACGCTCTGATGCTTAAACTGTTTATTCTTTAACTTGTTGTCGAGTTTTACTTTACTAGTTTTCAGCAACTTGCGAAAACTTGGAACTCGTTTTTTATTTTTTCTCTGGAAACCAACAGAAAACTTCAGTTAACGGATTCATGTTTATTTTTGTTTTTTAAAAAAAAAATTGCACTACATTTAAGCGAAAGATTTAAACCAGACACGCTAAAGTTTACTAACACCCGTGCTGGATAACAAATTTCTTGTGAACAGAGATTTGTGTGTTTAGGTTCAAGTATACCCAATTCTTAATTAGTGAAATTAATTGCATTAAGCAGAATAACCTGGAAACAAATGGGCCAAAGATTTTACAGAAACATTTCTGAACAATCCTAGTTCTATAAATATCCAGCACAAAAAGCAATGCAGTTTTAATACAGTCCTATAGCACATACTTAGCCGCCTCTTGTTTAGGAAAGATTTTTAGGAAAGAGGTGATGGGACAGCTCCAGCAACAGTTGACATTCTGACCACCTCTGCCCCCATTATTCAGGTTCCAGACATGGATACAGAAATGTGACCATACTGATATTTCCGTGATCTGTTCCTAGGATAAGCTGTACAGCATGTAGCAGGATGGAGTCCTAGTTCATGAGTAGGGCTCCCAAGTGCCATGGTAGTACAAACAATGTCCCTGTTAATTTTATCATCAGCAATTTTTGAAGCCAATTGCCAAAAGATATCAGGGATCTGCTTCTGAGATATCTGTAGGGGTGATGATGTGAACATTTCAAAAGGTGCCGGCCTTGCTCCCAAAGAGGTGTAAGAAGACAGAGGAGTAACTGGCCAGCGCTGCCTCTTCACATGAGGGCTTTCCACATAATTCACAGTCCTCCCTCTATCTCCTCACCCTTCCTCTTCAATACCCAGCCTACGGGGCTATGTGCGCCCCCGGGTGCTGCTGACAAGGAGGCGCAGACACAGGGAGCTTTGGTTGGCATCAGTCTGTAGCCGGCAAAGAACCCCGGGCCCACCTTGGAGAGGCTGCGTGGGCCTCAGCAGCCAACCGGGCTCGGGGCACAAGCCGCCCATGTACCAGCCCCATAACGACACCACAGCCCACCACAGCTCATAACGCCCCCGATCCCCACATGGCCCGGCTCTCCCGTTCACAGCGCCTTGTGCCCCCCCCCGCCTCCACCAGGACACCGAGCGCTTACCCCGCTCCACTCTCCCTCACAGGACCCTGCCATCGGCAGCCGCCCTCCCAAGGCCCGGCTCTCCCCCTCACAGCCACCACTCCCCCACCCCTGGCCCAGCTCTCCTCCTCACAGCACCTTGTGCCCCCAGCTCCCCCCACAGTCACAGCCGCCCCCCCAGCCCGGCTCTCCCCCTCACAGCGCCTTGTGCCCCCCCCGCAGCCACCGCTCCCCCACCCCCGGCCCGGCTCTCCCCCTCACAACGCCTTGTGCCCCCCCCCGCAGCCACCGCTCCCCCACCCCCGGCCCGGCTCTCCCCCTCACAACGCCTTGTGCCCCCCCGCAGCCACCGCTCCCCCACCCCCGGCCCGGCTCTCCCCCTCACAACGCCTTGTACCCCCCCCCGCAGCCACCGCTCCCCCACCCCCGGCCCGGCTCTCCCCCTCACAGCGCCTTGTGCCCCCCCCCGCAGCCACCGCTCCCCCACCCCCGGCCCGGCTCTCCCCCTCACAGCGCCTTGTGCTCCCCCCCGCAGCCACCGCTCCCCCACCCCCGGCCCGGCTCTCCCCCTCACAACGCCTTGTACCCCCCGCAGCCACCGCTCCCCCCCCCCCGGCCCGGCTCTCCCCCTCACAACGCCTTGTACCCCCCGCAGCCACCGCTCCCCCACCCCCGGCCCGGCTCTCCCCCTCACAACGCCTTGTGCCCCCCCCCCCGCAACCACCGCTCCCCCACCCCCGGCCCGGCTCTCCCCCTCACAACGCCTTGTGCCCCCCCCCCCGCAGCCACCGCTCCCCCACCCCCGGCCCGGCTCTCCCCCTCACAACGCCTTGTGCCCCCCCCCCGCAGCCACCGCTCCCCCACCCCCGGCCCGGCTCTCCCCCTCACAACGCCTTGTGCCCCCCCCGCAGCCACCGCTCCCCACCCCCGGCCCGGCTCTCCCCCTCACAACGCCTTGTGCCCCCCCCCCCGCAGCCACCGCTCCCCCACCCCCGGCCCGGCTCTCCCCCTCACAACGCCTTGTGCCCCCCCCGCAGCCACCGCTCCCCCACCCCCGGCCCGGCTCTCCCCCTCACAACGCCTTGTGCCCCCAGCCCCCCCCACAGCCACAGCTGCCCCCCCAGCCCAGCTCTCCCCCTCACAGCGCCTTGTGCCCCCCCACCCCGGCCTTCCCCACAGCCACCGCTCCCCCCACGGCCCGGCTCACCCCGTCACAGCGCCTTGTACCCCCCGCAGCCACAGCCGCCCCCCACGGCCCGGCTCTCCCCCTCACAACGCCTTGTGCCCCCCCCCCGCAGGCACCGCTCCCCCACCCCCGGCCCGGCCCCCCCCCCCGCAGCCACCGCTCCCCCACCCCCGGCCCGGCTCTCCCCCTCACAACGCCTTGTGCCCCCCCGCAGCCACCGCTCCCCCACCCCCGGCCCGGCTCTCCCCCTCACAACGCCTTGTGCCCCCCGCAGCCACCGCTCCCCCACCCCCGGCCCGGCTCTCTCCCTCACAGCGCCTTGTACCCCCCCCCGCAGCCACCGCTCCCCCACCCCCGGCCCGGCTCTCCCCCTCACAGCGCCTTGTGCCCCCCCCGCAGCCACCGCTCCCCCACCCCCGGCCCGGCTCTCCCCCTCACAACGCCTTGTGCCCCCCCCCCGCAGCCACCGCTCCCCCACCCCCGGCCCGGCTCTCCCCCTCACAACGCCTTGTGCCCCCCCGCAGCCACCGCTCCCCCACCCCCGGCCCGGCTCTCTCCCTCACAGCGCCTTGTACCCCCCCCGCAGCCACCGCTCCCCCACCCCCGGCCCGGCTCTCCCCCTCACAGCGCCTTGTGCCCCCCCCGCAGCCACCGCTCCCCCACCCCCGGCCCGGCTCTCCCCCTCACAACGCCTTGTGCCCCCCCCCGCAGCCACCGCTCCCCCACCCCCGGCCCGGCTCTCCCCCTCACAGCGCCTTGTGCCCCCCCCCGCAGCCACCGCTCCCCCACCCCCGGCCCGGCTCTCCCCCTCACAACGCCTTGTGCCCCCCCCCGCAGCCACCGCTCCCCCACCCCCGGCCCGGCTCTCCCCCTCACAGCGCCTTGTGCCCCCCCCCGCAGCCACCGCTCCCCACCCCCGGCCCGGCTCTCCCCCTCACAACGCCTTGTGCCCCCCCCCGCAGCCACCGCTCCCCCACCCCGGCCCGGCTCTCCCCCTCACAGCGCCTTGTGCCCCCCCCCGCAGCCACCGCTCCCCCACCCCCGGCCCGGCTCTCCCCCTCACAGCGCCTTGTGCCCCCAGCCCCCCCCACAGCCACAGCCGCCCCCCCAGCCCGGCTCTCCCCCTCACAGCGCCTTGTGCCCCCCCACCCCGGCCTTCCCCACAGCCACCGCTCCCCCACGGCCCGGCTCACCCCCCCCCCCCCCCAGCGCCTTGTACCCCCCGCAGCCACAGCCGCCCCCCACGGCCCGGCTCTCCCCCCTCACAGCGCCTTGTGCTCCCCAACCAGGCTCCAAGCCCCCCTCAGCCCCCCCGACACGGCTCCGCAGACCGAGCCTCTCACCGGCTTCATTGTGGCGGCTCTAAGGGTCCCGGACACACGTGGCCACAGACCGCTGCGCACGCCCGGAAGCGCGGAGCGGGGCTGAGCTGCCTCAACGGCGGGGCGTGTTTGGCCGCGCACCACCCACCCCCGAGACGTGTGTGACCCCGCCCCAACCCCAGCTCGAGCCCGCCCCGGGCCTAGCGTCGCCCTGCTCCGTTCCAACCCCGCCCGTGAGCTGGGGCTGCAGCGGCCTGGTTAAAGGGCCCGGCGCGCCCCCCCACGTGAGGCATCAGCTGCAGCAGTAGCCCTTGAAACCCGAGCACCTCTCGCAGCGTCTGGTCTATTTTGCTGAAAGCGTGAAAACCATTCACAGGCTTGTCTCTCCCTGGAGTTGTTCCTGGTTCGGTGCCTGGGTGGCGACTCCTAGTCCAGGCTACATGGCCACAAGAGAGTTAATCGGGAACAATGCATCCGATGAAGTGAGCTGTAACTCACGGAAGTTTATGCTCAAAGAAATTGGTTAGTCTCTAAGGTGCCACAAGTACTCCTTTTCTTTTTGCGAATACAGACTAACAGGGCTGCTACTCTGAAACCAATCAGGAACAACTCCATGAAGCTAAGTCGTTGCTGGTTTCCAGGTGTGTGGGTTTTGACTGGAGCATCCAGTCAAAAAGGGACCCTGGTGGCTCCTGTCAGCACCACCCAGAGGATGGTTAAGGGTCCGGTTGGCAGTTCTGGGGAATCTAAGGCAGGCAGGCTAATCCCTACCTATCCTGGCATCATGCTATGCCCCAAAGCGGCCAGCAAGTCTGGCTTCCAGGTAGTGGTCCATGCACCTCCCCACCCCAAGCCCCATTTCTAGCCAGGAGGCTCCACAACGCAGGGCCTGGGGCCAGGCAAGAGTAGCACATGGAGGCTTCTACCCCACCCCTCTAGGAGCTGGGCCTGGTGCTAGCTGCTTCTAGGGTGCAGCACAGCTTCCCTCATCCCCAGCCCCACCCCAGAGTCCACACTTCAGCCCAGAGCCAGTACCCCCTCCTGCATCCCAACTCCCTGCCTCAACCTACAGTCCCCTCCCCCACTCCAAATCCCTCAGCCCCAGCCTGCTCCTGGTCTGCACACCTCTCAGCCCCAGCCCCACCCCAGAGCCCCCAGGTGGAGCCCTCACCCCCCCGCACCCTTTATTTCTGGCCCCACCACACAGGATACACACACCCCCACTTCGAGCCCTCAATCCCTCCCACACCCTAACTCTCTGGACTAGTGCAGTGAAAGTGAGCGAAGGGGGGGAGCAAGCCACCAGGGGACGGGGAAGGTAGTGAGCAGAGGTAGGGCCTCAGGGAAGGAGCAGGGCTAGGGTGTTCAGTTTTTTGCTATTAAAAATTGGAAACACTATTCTGGTCATGAGAATCCAACTGCTGCTACTCGTTCATTTCAACCAAGATGGGGGAAAATATTTACTGGTGCTAGAGAACCTGCCACCCTCACCCAGGGATGCTGGAACAAGTGTTTATAGTGAGGGTGTTGAAGCCATTGAACCAAACTGTAAGCCCTGTATATAATGGAAACGTCAAGCCAGCACCCCTACACCCTTAGTTCCAGCATCCATGCCCTCATCCTACTAACTCGTGCCCTAAACCAAAATGACAAGGTGAAACAGAAATCAACATTCCCAAACAGTAATATTGTGGCCAGATTTGAAAGCACCCACTTCAGTATTGTAGCTAGATCACCTACTTACACGCCTGTTAACCTCACACAGCATGAAACCAACTGCTTTTGAAAGCTGTTTCACATGAATTTGAAACAAGTTATAGTGACCCGGTTGGGAAAAAGATAAGTATACTGAACTTTCAAAACTGGCTGAAGTTAGAATGGTCTGTCTCAACATAAAACATCAATGAAACAGTTAATGAAAGACTATTTCATTTGTTTTCCTACATGGAGTTGTTTGGATATCCCTGAGAAGGTTTGTTAAATTCCTGTGAAATTGTGTTGTCCTAGTTTGTTTTGCGTCAGCAACACTAGTTTTATAGAGTACCATTCTTTAGTCTCCACTAAGTCAGACTCTTCTACCTGCCACAATCCACATGCTTATCACCACAGCAACTAGGCCTTCCTCTGAGGAAGGCTGAACCCTTTAGCTTCCCTGGACTGGTACAATATCATTCCTCATTACTGATGGCCTAGCTAACATAGGTTGGCGCTTGGTACCAAGTACATTGTTCCTCTAATTATGAAGAGCTGAGAGAAAGCCAACAGGACTTGGCTCTTCCAAACAATTGGATGAATGACTTTGCTGTCCCTAAGACAGAACTGAACTGACAACTAATACCCCAGCTAAAATCCTACGGTAAAGCAGCAGATACTGAAATCACTTATTATCCTATCCACATTCCACCGCACCACATCATGGGATTGTCTGCACAGGTATACTCTTATTGATATTTAGCAAATTAAGGACTAAGGTTTGTCAGAAGCAGAGAGTTTCCAGCTCATATCCTTTTTGAAAATTAAGCTACAAATTGAGGGTACTAACAAATTGTTACTACTACTCTACATCTTGATCACAAGAAGTCTGGACAGAATTTCAAGAGATTATCATCTGAATGCATGTTTAGGGACAAGGGGTTTTGACATCAGTGAAGCAAGGGAAACAGTATAGCACTTTGTCTAATATCACCAACATACAATTGGAGGCTGAGCACAGATTACGCCCCACCTTCCTGTCTTCTGAAACACCAAAAAAAAAGTGTTATATGAAGCACTCATATCCTCATTCTATAGTAAATACTTACGGCTCCCATCAGCACCATATCTGAGCACCAAATAGTCTTTAATGTATTTGTCCTCACTACAGGTCCCCAAGTCCTAGTCAACTACTCTAACCACTGGATCATCCTACTTTTTCCCCCTCATTTTTTAATAATTCATAAGCATTGGTGTGAGTTGTAATGCAGAACCACTTTTCTGTTTTGGATTTTCATTGAGCATAGTTATCAGTAGCTGCTTCATGAAAGCACCTCTGAGGATAGGACAAGAAGCAATGGGCTTTAATTGCAGCAAAGGAGGTTTAGGTTGGACATTAGGAAAAAAAAACTTCCTATCAGGTTGGTAAAGCACTGGAATAAATTGCCTAGGGAGGTTGTGGAATCTCCATCATTGGAGATTTTTTTAAGAGCAGGTTAGACAAACACCTGTCAGCAATGGTCTAGATAATACTTAGTCCTGCCATGAGTGCAGGGAACTGGATTAGATGACCTCTCAAGGTCCCTTCCAGTCCTATGATTCTATGAAAGCAATAAGAAAAGGAGTACTGTGGCACCTTAGAGACTAACAAATTTATTAGAGCATAAGCTTTCGTGAGCTACAGCTCACTTCATCGGATGCATTTGTGAGCTGTAGCTCACGAAAGCTTATGCTCTAATAAATTTGTTAGTCTCTAAGGTGCCACAAGTACTCCTTTTCCTTTTGCGAATACAGACTAACACGGCTGCTACTCTGAAACCTGTCATTATGAAAGCAATAGTAACCATTTCCAACATGTGCTGGTTCTGGACCAATCCTTTCATTATACCGTTGAGGATTAGACTGATCCTCTATTGGCATGTAACTTCAACAGAAGAAAACCTGAAACTAGGATGACCAGATAGCAAGTGTGAAAAATTAGGACACTTTTTTCAGGAGGGTGGGGGGAGCGTATAGTTGTGTATATAAGACAAAAACCCTAATATAAGGGCATCTGATTACCCTACTTGAAGCACATATGATATTACTGCTCACAATTCAGGTGTCTCCTATGCTCAAACTACTATTCAATTAATGTTAACCTCTTTATTGCCTGAATTGTAATACTGTCCTCTTCTGATCTATTGACAGAGGAAAGGTCACCATCATACCTCTTCTGTCCAAATTTTCACTATTTCCCTGACGTAGAACAAGTTTTGGTGATGATAGACTTATTTCCACCTCCTCCTCACACTATCAGAAAAGCAACCCCTTGTCAGAACAAATTCAACATGTGCCTTTGGGTCAACAATGAAATAAGGAGTGACTCATTGAATACAAGTCAGTTTTTCCATCCCCTTCTCTGACCCTAGTAACACAGTTAACATGCCTATCTATCATCAAGATAGCAAAATGCCCCCCCTTGACTGGCTCCATCAGTGACTCCAGGACAGGACCACAGGTGGAACACTTTCATGGGGGCATTCCCCACACCCCCAGCCTAGCTCACCAGCAAACTAGCACTCTCAGATCAATATCAACTCATTTGTATTACAGTAGTACCCAAAGGCCCTACTATGCTGTGCATTGTACATATGTTAAATGGGATAAATCAGCAACGTTGCTGAATCTATCACCTGGGATGACCAGCAATGCAGTACATCAAGCTCATCAATGAATACATTATATCAGTTTTCCTCACTACATGAAAATCTTTTAGGTACAACTCTATCAGATTGAAGAGAAAAGTTTGGCAAGAAGTTTTTTTAGGCAAGAGTTTTCTCCTGTATTAAATTAAAGAAGATGCCCCAAAAGGGAAAAGAGACTCAAGTACTTGTTCTGCTTATGAGTTTTATTTACACAGGATTGTTACTAGTGGTCTTAAATGAAGGCTAGATCCCTTCTATTTACAATTTATATACATGTTTGTACTTGAAAAGTAAGAAAACTGTACAACAGAACTCAAAAACAAAAGACAAAATTGGATCCAATTAAAGTAGTGAATACACACAAGAAAAAAATCTCAGATATTTTAACTTTAAATTGTATGTTATGAGTAGTATATTTAAATGTAGTTTTAAACCAGAGTGACATAAAAAGTTACACTACACTGTAATTCAAATCTTTAACCAGAACAAGTTATGCAGACTCTGCTTTTAACACTGGACAACTGAAAAAACCTCCCAAATTTAAAAATATGTCATGATAAATCTGACTTCATTTCCACAGAGGGACCAATTACAAAATCACAAGTAAGCAATTTATTTACATTAAATACTATCAAAAATGGACTCTGAAAGAGCAAGTGTTAGCTACTTAGAGTATTATCCGTTTTCAATTTCTAATCCCCAAGATCGAACATTGTGTTTTACATATTTTAGAAACTAGGAAATATCTGCTTGTCTGACATGTACCATATGATCTTAGATCTCATACAATTAAAAGAAAAAACAAAGTATTGCCAAACAGTATGCTTTTTGGATTTTTTAGTATTGCACACCATAAAAGAAAGTTTCAAAAACTATTCCGTCTGCATTTTATTTTTCCAGCATTTTTGTGTGGACTGAAATTTTTAGTATCAATGCTCCTGAAAACAGAGACTTGTCAGAAGATTGTTTTTAGTGTTTACCATCAAGCATAAGAGTGAACCATTTCTTTTATTAGTAACGAGTAAGCAAGATAAACTGTTGGTGGCAAACTGTTCATGGAATATCCATTTAATTTTCCTTTAAGAAAGCTGCACACCCAACACTTCAAAAAACAAAATGATTGAAGCCATCTGTTACCCATGCTAACTAAATAAAAATTGTAGCACAGATATTCCTACCCATGCTACCATTATACCTTAATTTGCAGTGTACACACACCTTTATAATACACTACAAATAATGGGCCTGATATTGCCACCATTTAAGTCAACTGGAATTTTGCTACTGACTTCATTTGTAGCAGGATAGGGCACAATATTTCCATAGTTCCTGAGTTAAATTTGCCTAAACTGAAGAATGAAGCTACAATTTAAGTGAGCTAAATAAGACATACCCCAATACTTTATATTATCTGGTACAAACATACCGAAACAACTCATTTGGTCCACAAAATTTCTTACTGGTTAATTGTGGTGGTAATTTTGTACCAGAGTGTTTGGTTCAGATAACAGTTCTTGGGCCTTATTTAATATTTTCGTCACTCCCCCAAAAAAGTGCCTTTGTGGTATTTGTAAAAAAAAAAAAGTATGCCTAAATTTTTGTAAGTACCAACAAAAATTACAAATATTTATTGCAAAGCAGATTCTTTTTAAATATTAAATATGTATTACCCATTTCTCAGTTTCACAAGTTTTAGTATTTTGCTTTCTGTGAAAACAATTCTTCCCACAAAAAGCTATTTAATACTGGCAACAGGGTGAGGATTTCATCAATTTCTGCCACTGTACTCAAATACTGTCTCTCCTCATGTTTCTTAAGCTGTTCTTTATAGTGGTTTTCATGTAAAAATGATGTAATAACTCCTTTTAATCAAGTGGTTTTCTACGTCAATAGACCTTTACATTATGGAGATTAGCTTTTCAGTGCTGGACTATGGTTCTTGTCCCCTTCTTTGTTGTCCTTCATTAGTGAGGCAAACACCTATAAATTAGTGTTAAAAAGGCAGGTTAAAATGACTTGCAGGTTTAAAAAAAGTTAAATATTAAAATAGTTATCATAACATAACATAGGTTACCCTTATAAAGAGATCATAATACAGATGTTTTCCTCAACAAGGATTTACATTTATCATAAACCTAAGGATCCCTACGTTTCCCCTAACATCTAATCTTTAGGCCAAGTGTTATAACTGCCAACTCCACAAGAAGAGACTGACTGAAAAGGACTAGAAGCCAGATACCACTAAACCTTATTGGCCACAATCATGGCACTTCCCTTTCCCCTCCATCCTAGGGAGTACTCCCACACCTCAAGCTTCCTCCAGAAGCAAACAGAACTGAGCTCAGACATTTGACAGGCAAAGCACTACCAAGAAGCCAAGCCCACATGACGGCTTCACTTAAAAGTACCTGTTCTTTACTGCTCAGTGTGCAAGAGGGCCTGATACAGCAAAAAATGTGTTTGGCTTCTCTTTCATCCCAACCTTGGGTTTTGTACTCTTGTAGTCTGATATAGATTTCAGCAGCAATAGTGCAAACATTTGCTGAATATTGGATTTTTCTAAAACTTCTAAAGAAAGAAATTCTGGGCAAATATAGAAAAATGTGACCAGCTCCTGAGCTGCTAAAGCCCACAAGAGATTCAAATGCCACAATTCAAAGCTGCACTAAATAGAAGCAAGAAATATTGCGGAAAAAGTGCCCTATATAAACTTTAAATCCTACATCTGAGTCAATTTTCCAGTTAGGAGATATTTTACATAATAAATAAGATTTAAGATTTACAATAAATATTTGTTTTCTGGACTCTAACTATAGCATTTTCCCCTGCTGTTTCTGTACTGAAAAGTTGGTCTTATACAGGATCCTAAGGAAGCCTGAGCCTATTCATTTTATTATGGTTCCCTTCAAAGCTCCATGACCATGGAGCAGGCAAAAAACATTTCTTATGACTCTTGTTCTTCAAGATGTGTTGTTCACGTCCATTCCAATTAGGTGTGCACGTGCCGCATGCACGGCAGCCGGAAAGGTTTTCCCCAGCAGTATCCGTCGGGTCGGCTCAGGCGCATCCTGGGGTCACACCTTTATGGGGCTGGATATAGGAACCTGCCAACCCACCACACCCTCAGTTTCTTCTTGCCAGCTGCTCTGACAGAAGGGTAGGAGGGTGGGTATTGGAATAGACATGAACACCACATCTCAAAGAACAACAATCACGAGAAGGTAGGTAACTTCTTTCCCCACCCCCCACCCCCGAGTGTTTGTTCATGTCAATTCCGATTAGGTGATTACCAAGTCCAAGTTTGGAGGCAAGGTCGGAGCTCAGGGGTTCGCTGACTGCAGCACGACCCTACCAAAGGCTGCATCGTCTTTGGCCTGCTGGGTGATAGCGTAATGTGAGGTAAAAGAGTGTACTGATGACCACATTGTCGCTCTGCATATTTCCTGATCGGAACATGCTCCAGGAATGCAGCTGACAAAGCCTGCGCCCTCACGGAGTTCGCTGTAAGCGGAGGGGCAGGTACCTTCGCAAGGTCGTAACATGCCAGGACACAGGACGTGATCCATGACTAAATCTTTTGGGAGGAGACTGGAAGCCCTTTCATTCTGTACACTACCGCAACCAACAGCTGAATGGACTTCTGGAAATGGTTTCGTTTGCTCAGTGTAAAAAACTAATGCCTGGCGAACATCCAATGAGTGACATTTTTGCTCCTCGCTGCTAGAGTGCAGCTTAGGGTAGAAAACTGGGAGAAAGATATCCTGGTTGATGTGAAACTGGGAGACAGCCTTACAAAGGAAAGCTGGATACAGTCTGAACTGAACTTTATCCTTACAGAACACAGTATAAGGGAGATCTGATGTTAAGGCCTTGAGCTCAGACATCTCCTGGCTGACGCGACTGCCACCAGAACCACCACCTTGTAGGAGAGGTACAGCAGAGAACATGTTGCCAGTGGTCTGAAAGATGGTCCCATTAGTCTGAAAAGGACCAGGTTGAGGTCCCATGGTGGGACTAGCTGTCAGATGTGTGGGTATAGCCTGTTGAGACCTTTCAGGAAATGACCGACCATGGGATTGGCAAAGACCGACCACCTGTGCCTGGATGGAAGGCAGAAATGGCAGTAAAGTGAACCTTTATTGATGACATGAACCCCTGCTGCTTGAAATGGAGAAGGTAGTCCAGTATGAGGGCTATGGACATGAGAATTGGAAATGGACAGCGTTGTGCCGACCAGATTGAAAATCTCCAGTTGGCCAGGTAGGTAGCCCTTGTGGAAGGTTTCCTACTGCCAAGGAGGATTTGTCTGACCAGGTCCAAACAAGCAAGCTCTATCGGCAGGAGTCAATGCGACCTTCGATGCCCAGGCTGAGCTCGCGTGGCCCTACATGGGTCTCGCAGCGGGCTCCTACAGTGCTGCCCTGGACGCGGGGGAATGTCCCTTCTCGGGTCTTCTCTTCTTGTAGGGGACCAGACAATGAGAAAGGTGCCACCCACTGCCCTGTACGGAGCTCCTATGAGGAAACACCTGCCGGTGCCAAAAGTCTCTACTAGAGTCCTTTCTTGGCACCGACTCATGTCCTGACTGTGCCGGGGCACCAAGCACCAGTGCTGAGGCGCTTGGCGTCTACTCCGCAGAGCCAGAGTCCAAATGGGGACACAAAGCAGCCTCAATCAGCAATACCTTGAGGCGCTGCTCCCTCTCTTTTTCGGTGCTTGGCCGAAAACCCTTGCAGATCTTGCAGTGCTCCTTTAGATGGCCTTCCCCAAGAACAAGAAGTGTGAGGGTCACTTTTTGGCATATGCTTGCCACAGTCTATGCAGGGTTTAAACCCCAGGGATGGAGGCATGCCCTAGTACGGAGGAAAAAAGGGAGAGAGAGCGCAAAAGGTCCACCCCCAACTAAATCCTAACTATACACTACATACAAACTATTTACACAAAGAAGTCAAGAAACTAGGGGAGTTGCACTTACAGAGCAAGAGCCACGAGCATTCCGGCCAACCATCACAGGTGGTAAGAAGGAACTGATGGGGTGGCAAGTTGGCAGGGTCCTTTATCCAGCACCATAAAGGTATGACCCCAGTGGGGCACCTGAGCCGACCCAATGGACACTGCTAGGGGAAAAACTTTCTGGCTGCCATGCATGCGGCACGCATACCTAATTGGAACTGACATGAACAAGCACTTGAAGAACTTCCATTCCTGCACTTATTTTCCAATGAAGGAAGTAGTAAGCAATCACCTCCACGACTGACACCGGATCTGCTCTTCAAATAGCTAAGTAGGATGCATTTCACAGGAAAAGAGCAATCCAAACATATGCTTTTGACACAGTTTTTTTTTGTTTTAAAAGAAGAATCAGACTTCCAGCAGAAAGTAGGCTCTATAATGGAGTTACCCTACAGGTTTTGAATTTATACAGGCCACTGTCTATTTTGAGAAATGTGTATTAACAACAACTTCTAGTCATATTATTTTCACTCACCTGGGTCCATTTTTTGTTACTATTCTGCATCTGAATAGCTGCAATGCAACTAAAAAGCTTTTCTGATGTGATGTCTTCAGGCAGTTTTGTTAGAAACTGTGCTATATGAATGAAGTCCATCTGTAGGAGGATATCTTCATATAATCGAAGGATTCCTAGTCCTGTTCTAAACAAAAACTCTTCTCCATCTCTACAAAAGACATCCCAGACTCGACAGGCCAGATCAAGTGGTAGTGACTTGCTGTAGAGTGTGAAGATCCTATAATTGTATAAAAAGGGTAACTGGTTAGTGCTATTGTTTTGCTTCAGAAACATGATCAGATCCCATACCCTTCCCTAGGTTGCTGAAAGCTATCAAATGACAAATTAGCACTGACATGTTCAAGAGCTAAATGTTTTCTAGTTTTATTCTTTGTTAAACAGTTGCAATTTTAAAAGCTAGCAGAGTTTTAGATGGTCCCCTAGAATCTGAATTCCCAATCTGAGATTATCGGCTATTTCCTTCCCATGCTACATTTGAGAGCCTTCTTCTTTCCCTCCTCCATTGAGGAACCCGCCAAAACCCAAATGTTTCCAAAGAAACAGTGTGGAGTAGGGATATACAACATACTGAACAGGGCTTTTTTGTTGAATTTTGTTTTGGTTTAGGCTTCAGTAGTATTTTTTTTGTCCACTTGGTTGGAAAAGGCTTGAGGCATCATATGGGCATGTTCACAAAACAAATTTTAGGTTGGTTAGCAGTTTCTGAACGATTTCATTTTTTAGGGACAGACCAACATTTTGTTATTCTGGGAAATGATGGCATGAAATTTACTTGGGTGACAAGACATTAGACATTGGCAACATACAATTCAGGACATACATTCGGGATCACTTCATTTCTAAATCCAGTCATTTCTGGGATGAAGACAGACAGCTCTTCAATTCACACCACCTCACAAAACACTTTAGAGTCATAAAAGAAGAATATTGGAATCAATTAAAAATTTGAGGAAACTTGGTTGGGGGAAAAAAATTTTTTTTACATGTGTTTTGGATTGCCACAACTATAAACTCCTTTGAAGATGTGTGGAGGTAGCAACTTGTAATATTTTCTTTCCAATAAATTTTAATATATTTGATATAATAGCACTACCAGTCAATGTCTTTCATAGTTACCAGTCATGGATCAACTCAATTAAAAGTGTTTTTAAAATGTTAATCTGTTAAATGTATATATAAATATGTATTATGGTACTTTGCCCACATTTTTAGAGTACTAACTTGTTTCCATTCTTCCATTATCGTTTTCTCTCCTGATTTTTAGTGTAGTCCTCCAACTTGAACATTAAGTACTTTTACATGTTTGTTATTTCTAAGTCTATCCTTTAAAAGAATTCTTATTCTTTTAATCTGCCTCTACCTTAGTTTTCCCTTCAGACTCTCCTCTTACTCTTTTATTCAGTATCCCTTTACTGCTCCCTCTAACACTAAAACTGGAGCAAAATGTCACTCCCTTGAGCCTCCTCCTTCCTGCCAAGGTTACAACTAAGCATCTCAACTATGTGGTATTGGAGCAAGGTCAAATGGCCTTTTAAATTAACTGCATCTTGTTTTCTATATGAACGCATGTGTTATTTCTACTTCTAGTTCATAAATGTATATACTGATGTTGGAACTAGGTGCTCCTGCCAGGGCTGCCATGGGCTGTGCAGCTATGCAAAATAATTCTCCAGGAGTTCATGAGACCCAGAAAGTTTGAAGATAGTATAGGTCAGGAGTTTGTGTGGGACCAAAACTGTACTTCTGCTGGGGGAGAAGTGAAGCAAAATGGGGAAATCACAGGCAGTGATTTGCTAACTCAGGTTTGCTGTGGCCATTAACTTACCAGTCTATCAAGTATATATCTGGAGTAAGACCATATGATTTGAAGTGAAGAAATAGTTTTGGGAGATTTTCTTCAAAGAAAACTTCAAACGCTGCAAAATATTTCAGCATCTGTAGGGGGAGAAGTATCACAAAAATTGAAGATCTTCAAACCGTAAAACTTGTCCATAGTACAACAAATTCTTTTTTATTTCTCTCTAGAAATGAATGTCTTTAGATAATTAATCACACTAGCTTGATTGTCTAATTCTAACCATCATTAGACATTGTTTGCTATCCAAACAAATGAAGGATTAAAAGGTTACTAATAGTAAGAATATGTTCTGAATGAAAGAACAAAATCAAGATCTAATACTTTACAATCTGTTAGCATACCATGCTGTGATCCACACGAAAAAAGGCCAGCTGGCATGGCTTGTTTAGGAGGTTTGCAAAGGCAATGAAAGCATCTGCCTCTTCCAGATTGAGAATGAGTACTGCGGCAATGAAGGACATCCCTTGTACCTTCAATGGGGAAGTGCAATTAGCACACAAAGAATAAATAGCACAGTATCTTTAAATGTTTGTAAATGCAAATATTTATAATCTGCAATATGTCATTAACCAGTTACGCAAAATTTTGAGATGTATACAAAATAACATGGTTAAGTAAAGGCAAAATGTTAAAACAGTAATTTACAAAATTCTTTACAACATATAGTTAAAAACAGCAAAAACATGGCTCCAAGAAAATCATCTTTATTTTGCAGAAGCAAGTTGGGGTTGTTCGTCACTGAGCTTCCAGGAAGGCCTTGTGTGATCAAAAGGTGCTCTGGGATTTGGAATGCTCCCTCTCTGTAGGGAAGGCAACAGGCTGGATGCAGAGCTCATTAGCTCAGCAAAGACAGAGTTTGGCCCCAAATTCATTGTTAAGGTATGAAGAAACTGCTACAGGGAAATGAATCACATGGAAAAGGGTACAGGTACAGCCAACTAGGTTGGAACAGATACAACACTCCAGTTACACAGTAGAGTCAACTGGAACATTCCCATTAGCCAATGCCATTTGTTCTCATGCCCCCAGCTCACACTCCCTAAGTGCATATATAAATAGTTAGCTACATTTAAATTTTACACCTCTGCTACCTGAAAATCTAGGAGCAGAGAAGTCAAAGTGCCTATCAATTTCTCTTACTGTTTCTACCTGCTGACATGTTTCACCTCCATCTTATCTAGACAGTGTTTGGGGACTTTTAAAAAGAGCATTGTAATGGCAACAATCTACTTTCTTTACAGAACTTCCTGACCTGTAATAACTGACAATAACATCAAGTAGGTTTTCAGAGACATATGCATCATATTCTCATAAAGATGGGAACTACTTTTAAAACTGCTGGTAGCACAGCACAATAAAAGTTCAGAGAACTAGAAGCTTTGATATCTACACTATTAAAATATATCAGTGTATAGAGCAAATACTTACATATCCCACATCAGGTCTGTAACACGTATATGCTCCTAAGACACTATGCAAGAGATCATGATATGGACCTCCCTTGGGGAGAGAAAAAAATGTGAATACTTTTGTAAAGCTTTCCTCAATGTAGATAACTAAACCAATTCAATCTATTATTTTAAGACTCAAAAGGTGAGACCCTAAATTGCTATGCTATTTGTAACTACTGAATCCCCAACTTCACCATACACATTAATTTTGCTTCAGGATCTACAGTTTTAAAAAGCAATTCTTAATATGGTGTTACTCTCAAGAATACCACCACTGCTACATAAAAAAACATATATGGTGTCTTGTGTTCAAGGGCTATAAAATCTCATCTCAACTTCTCATGTATTTTGAATGGACACATACAGTGCAAATATACTTCATTCAAATGACACCACAAGCTCTTCAGCTCTTGACATACAGTACATAATGTGAATTCACAAAGCCATGGCCTCTTCATGAAACAGATTTTAAAACCTCTCACCTTCTGAAAAATATAGAAGGATGGAAATGTGCGTGATATATCCAGCTTAATTAGTTCCAGGCTGGCCTCACGGTCAGCAACAGACACACCTGCATCTGCAAGTAAACAAAAAAAGTCACTCATGAAAATGGATAAAATATGCAGCTATTCTATAGACATTTCTTTAGTAGTCAATATGAAGTCACACATGCATATGCATAAAGAACTTCAGGAAACTGTCAGTGTGTAAAACAGGAGGAAAAAAAAAGTTAATTCTTGTTCTCTGAATGTACTTCCACCACAAAGCCATATTGTAAGAGTTGAATACCTAGGAACATACTGAGAGAACTTTTTTGAAAGAGAGGCTACTTAACTTACAATAACTGGAGTTCTTTTAGATGCCTTTCTCCACATGGATCTCACTGTAAGTGTATGTGCACCCTATGCATGGAAACCTAGAATATTTTAGCCTGCAATGTTTGTTGAAGGCTGCGCACACCTCCTTGCACACCCTAACTCCCCCCACCTCCAAGACAGGAACCCCTCTAAGGCATGCTATAGATGTTTCTTGAGCCCTTGTAGAGAGCACCCTAACTGAAGGGCAGAGGTGAGCAATGTTTCAGAAGTGGTGTGCCGAGTCTTCATTTATTCACTCTAATTTAAGATTTTGAGTGCCAGTAATACATTTTAACGTTTTTAGAAGGTCTCTTTCTATAAGTCTTTAATATATAACTAAACCATTGCTGTATGTAAAGTAAATAAGGTTTTTAAAATGTTTAAGAAGCTTCATTTAAAATTAAATTAAAATGCAGATGCCCCCGGACCAGTGGCCAGGACCCAGGCAGTGCGAGTGCCACTGAAAATCAGCTTGTGTGCCACCTTTGGCATGTGTGCCATAGGTTGCCTACCCCTGCTGTAGAGGGATGGAAATGCTTATTCATAGTATACAAGATCTTAATACCATCAGTTCCATTAAAATCAGGCCCATGTAATATCCAACTGGTACTGCAGGCTGAGGAAGCTCTTTGGCACCCTAATCCTTCCCTGCCACAAGTCTCTGAGATCACTGCTCACCTGTGTGTCCAGAAACTATATAAGTATCAGATCAGTGAAAAAAATCAGGCTTTTCTTGTATCTCCAATTTCTCAAGTTTCAGGAACTGCACTGTCGTGAAAACTGAAGTATATTAGTTTTAAATAAATTAAGTAGAATGGAAAATTAATATTAATTTCTGTAACTCATTCCAAGTTGGCTCTTAACAGTGGTGTTTTGGGGTTTTTTTAAATCTTCCTGGACTACAAAAAAAGCCACTTCGTGAAATTTCATTTTCTCTTATTAAACGTGTATAAAATTCAGAGTCAGTAAAAACTTAAGTTTCCATTAATGAATGCTCATCAGTAAAATAAATACTGTCATAACTGACAGTAGGCAGTAGCCATACCTGCTAACATTTAAAAGCTAGAAAGTTATTTGAGGAGAAAAATAGAGAAAACTTGAAAATACATGAGATTAGAAAAGCTTTTGGAAAGATGTTAAAAGATTAATATTTTGCTAAAAGAATTAAGGCCAATCTAAATACATAAAGTAAAATCTCTGGTATTTTCTGGACTTCTCTACACAACTAACTAACAGATCTTCCTGCTCTTGAAAATATAGGGGGGGGGACAAAAAGGGGGGGACATACTTCAAGTCCATTTGGTTTGGACTTCCTTTGGACATTTATAAGAAAAGCAACATAAATACAATATGAATATGTTAATCCGGAGCTAGAGCCCCATTTTTCCTTTTTAAGGGTCTCAAGAAAAAGCAACTGAACATTCTGCTTGAAAGGCAATACTACTAATAAAAAAAATTAAATCAAACTGGTGGTGGTAATACAGTGCAAAAACAAAAAGGATATAAAAGTCATTTAAACATGTATGCCAAAGATAATCAAGCTTCGTGTCATATTCATATACACAAAGATTTTTAAAAACAGTTTGCCTCAGATTAGTCACAGATGTTGACTGAGGAAAGCCTGAGTAATTTACTGGCAAAGAAAATTTGGATGGTCTAAGCAGAAATGTGGACAAAAATATTTTCACATGTCTGCTATATTTTGAGCTGGTGTGTTTTGAAAAAAAACAAGTGATTGTTATGGCATTAAACTTTTATTAACTTCTACAAAAAAAACAGTACCCCTACTTAAAGTACAACAAAACAAAAATAATTTTATGAAATGACATTTCATAGGAAAAATCTCAGTAATAGCAGCACAATAAACCACCACTTATGGCAAGGATTTTTTCAACAATAAAAGTAAGCCATCCCCCGCAACATGTAAGTGAAGAAATTTGGGACAAAACTGGAAAATGCAGAGGATTTAAAATTGCACAGAGGTATGTATATAAACAAATGTTAATATCCCCATTTTATAGCTCTGAGAGGGCCAAAAGGGTCTTGCGGTTAGGAACTAGACTGGGACGAAGACCTCAGGCAAATCACTTAATCTCTTCATCTCTCAGTTTCCCATCTCTAAAATGGTTGCTAATACTTTCCCGTCTCAGAGCTATTGTAAGGACATCGTCGTCACTGGATTTTCAAAGACTCAAAGGAAAAACATTAACGTAAAAATTAATTTTGACATTAAGAAACTGTTCCCGCCAACATGTCTTTTTGCAGGCACCTCTCTTAGCATGGGAAGTGCTAGAGGGTATCCACTCGGTGACCTGCTACAAGAAGAAAGCATCAAGGACAAACTGGACCTGAACACACTGAAGGTTTTAATTCTCATCTGAATTGAACCTCTGAGCCTTCAGACATTTGCCCATCTGTATGTCAAACCATACAAAAAGCCCTGCAAATCATGTTTGGTATTATTATTGTAAGAACACACCTTCTATATCATTCTCTGAATTTGTCTCACTGAAGCTTTTCCATCGTTCCTTGGCTCTGGATAAGAAGATTTCATAGAGTTCTGCAAAATAACACCGCAAAAACATAGCCAACGTACACAACCATAATGAAATATAATCAAAACAGAGCTCTTTAGCTCTGGTCTCTATTGCCCCTCCCCCCGCCAAAAATCTATAGTCTAGGATCTTAAAAATGAGAAAATCCATTAGATGAGGTTACTAAAATTTCACTGCATTACACTTTTACACATATAGAGTTCCAGAGATATCTACTGTATTATGCTTTGTTCGGTGATGAATATTCAAATCACAAAAAGAGGGTGTAGAAACAAACCCTTGTTTTCATTATACATTTATTGAAACAAACCCACTTGTAAAAGCAGAAGAGTACTGTGTCCAGTTCTGGGAAAAATTTGGACAAACTGAAGAGGAGTCCAGAGGAGAGCAACAACAATGATAAAAGGTTTAGTAAACCTGACCTCTGAGGAAAGGTTTAAAAACCGGGTATGTTTAGTCTTGAGAAAAGACGACTGGGGGAGGGAGGGGTCAATAAGTCTTCAAAATATGTTAAAGGTGGTTATAACGAGGATAGTGATCAATTGTTCTCTGTTCCATGTCTTGTATTCTCATACTTCCTTAGTCTCACCAAATTTACATGTCTTATGTAAAGCTCAAGAATTACTATCACTTATTTTTAGAATGAAAAGCTAGTAAATTTACTTTGACGTTTCCATTAAAAATTGATATTATAAAGAACTTGTGAAGGTGCAACCAATCAGTGTTTGATTGTACATTGCTTTTTACCCCTGAAGATGTGTCTTGGCCTACCCAAACTGCTACTTTTACAATGTTTGGGATTGGGAAATTTATTTTTTAATTTGTAATTAAAACACACACACACACACACACACACACACACACACACACACCAACCATAAAACTGTCAGGCAATTGAGCCATCACTCCTCTTTCCTAAGCATTGGCATAGTATACCAGAGCTTTTCCTATATGTAGTATCTTCAACAGAATTTAGAAGAGCTCTTCTACCTGTCTTTTAGCTATATAAATAGAGTTTATTTGCTATTCACCAACAGTCCATAGCACTTGACCCATCAGAGCACTTTTTTTTTAAATAAACAACAAAAAACCACACATACACCAGGCAGAGTATTCATTAATAGTATATACAATATATAAGGAATAGAATAGTACTTAATTGGACATTATGCTCTTGCAAACACTCATTTTGATAGCCTGGGTTAAATGCCTGATGAACTGAAATAGTTTTGAAGCAGGTCAATATTTAAAACTTGTGCAATACATAAAATTTTGTAAAAATTGTGTGAATGAAGTTAGCACCAAGTTTTAAACACAACTCAGCCTTTTTATTCTTTTTTAAATGAGCTGGAGGTCATCAGAGCATTTTATAACCACACTCATTTAAAGTACATATTATTCAAGCATTCCCCCTGCCCACGCAAAAATCACACATACCTAAATTCTGTTCTCAACTTAGATTTTTAATTACTCTAATCCACAAGTGAAAAAACCTTTCCTTTATGTATCTTTGGGGGGGAAAATATGTCTTTATATGCAAAAGGTGTGCCCCAAAATAAAAACTTGTGCAATTTTTGTATATTAGTTACATAGCAATGAAAAGAGGTGTTTAGAATGGAAACAAAAAGTCCTCATAGCTCAAAGGACCCTGCTTATAAGGCTGTGAAATATTATTTCTATAATAAATAAATACATCCTAAAGGAGTCAGTGGTTTTCTTCAAACCTGACTTTTTTCTTCATTTTAAAAACTGTATTAAATTCACTCTATTCTGACCTTTTTAAAAGAAAACGCTTCATATAAGCTGACAACCATTCAATGACAAAGTGCATGATTTCTGATTACCTAATCTGTAAAAGGGATCATCACTCCATATCAGAAACAGCAAACAAAGGAAAGAAAGGGGTGGGGTGGGGAGATAGGTACCCATTTGGATAAACAAAGTAAAGAATTGTGCATAAATGTATACATGACACGCACCATGAGTAATATTTAATTCGTTTCCTATAGCTAGACTCCAGACCTTCCCACGAACACTTGGGGGTAACCCCTGCCACCACAATTCTCGAACTCTTCGGGTAGTACGCCTAGGGGAAAAAAAAAAAAAAACACAACAAAAGATTTAGCAATTTCTGTTTCCTGACCTCACTGAGCAGTTTAGCAGTAACATAATATGCTACTACCCAAGTCAAAATTTGAAGCTCTCTGCTTATGTTCTTGGACTGAAAAGGGTTAAGACCACAATGCCTAGCAGCCCACCGTAAGGAACATCTCATGTTGCTAAAATAATTTTTCATCACATCTGAGGCATTAATGATGGGATATAAAAACTTTCTTTGGATAGTAGGATCAATCCAACATATGGCTGGAGTATGGAGAAACAACATGAAGTGGGTAGTTCCTCTGTGTTCTAAGAGGAGAAAAAAAACCAAACTACATTTGTGTTAGACTTACACTAGAAAAAAAAAAAAAGTATTTACTCACATGCCTTCCCAGTTAGGTAATACTTCATTGATCCAAATCACCATAGCACTAGCAATATTCTCCTCTTGCTTGAATCGTTCTTTCATTATTCGTTTCCTTTTATGTGCTTCTTTAATTTCTAATGTTAAAATAGACAACATTTTAATGCATGATACTACAGGAGCACTGAATTAGATAATTAAATATTCTGACAGTCTCCGGAAAAGGTCAAAGGTAAGAGTTAGACATATAAAAAATACATTTGCATATGAACTGCTTCAGAGACTGAAAGCAGGGATTATCAAATTATTTCTTTAAATAAACTCATTTCCCTAGAACACAAGTCATGTACAAATACATAGGTCTTCTTACATGCCTCATTGTTAGCTTAAAATGTAGTCCTGCTTTGACAAGTGACTATAAAAATGTTTACTGTAGCTAAAGGATTTCCATGTCAAATGTACTCAGTTTATCATAAAAGTGTTTTTCTCCAAACCCAACCATGCAAATCAATCTTGGGGCCTGAGACTCAAGCTGGCTTCTATCCTTTCATAGATCACCCCCCAAAAAAGGTCAAATTGGGAAGCAGGGTGAGGGTTTAGACGCTCTTGTGACACAAAGCAATCCAGTCTTTCCACCATCTGCCATGTTTCTTCATTATAGTCTGTTTCCATGACAGCAGCATCTTTCTCAATGGTTTTTTTATACGTCATCTATTGGTTTCCTCTTTTCCGACTTCTCCCAGGTAGTATCCAATCCAGGGCTTGTCTAGGAATACAGTTTGATACATGTACAACCGGTCTAAAACAACTAGAATCTTCTTTCGCAAATCATTGTCTTTACAGTCTGCTGGCCAGTCCTTTGTGCCATACATCAGTGTTGGTTACTTAATCCCACCAGCAGACACTAAGTATTCTTCACAAGCATCTCTGATGGAATGGATTAAGTTTCCTGTTGTAGGTTTCTGGCATTTGCCAAGTTTCAGAAGCAGATAATGTGAGTGTCACAATGGCACCAAAAAACTTAATCTTTGTTCTTGTGTGAATCTCCTTGCTTTTCCGGACAGCTGCTAGCATTGAAAAACACTCCACTTGCCTTCCACTTCTTTATGGAGTTGGCCATCGGCACTAACTGTGCTTCCAAGATACATAAACTCATTAGCCATGCTGTATACTTCATCATCACATCTGCACCATCACTGCTAACTCCTCCTTCAATGATCATGACTTTCATTTTCTTCCAGATGATTCTTAATTCTACTTTTTGTCATTGGTACTGGTCTTTTTCACAGCATCATCATGTGTCCAATAGAACACATCATCAGCAAAGAAGATCTTGAAGTTTTCCTCTGCTCCATATAATGGTTTCTTCCCTTTTATGATGCTTTTCACATCACAATCTATCACAATGCAGAAGAGGAAAAGTGATAAAATGCATCCCTGTTGTGCTCCAGTGACTATATCAAGTCAGTCTCTCCATTTTGTCCTTACACAGCATTTTGAACCTTCATACAGCATCCTGGCCCATGTCATGATCTTTCTAAGAAGCCCATATTGTCGCAAGACCTTCCATAGCAACTCTCTATAAATGCAGTCCAAAGTTTTGGTGAAATCTATAAAGTTCAAGATTAATCTTCTCCTGTAAGCAAGGCCTTTCTCAATCAATCTCAGGGTGAAGATGTAGTCTGTACACAATCTTTTTGGTCTAAAACCTACTTGCTCAGAATGCAGTTTTTCATCTATGACCAGTTCCCCCACCCCCCAATAGTACACTACAGAATACTTTTCCAGTATAGAAAGTAGCATTATTCCTTGCCAGATGTTGCTTATCAGTGGTTTTCCTTTTTTAGGAATTTGCAGATCACACCTTTCTTCCCTCTTCTGGGCAGAATTTTCTCTCCCTTAAACTGTATCACAAAGGGTATGTTTTCCCATGAACTACCATCTCCTCCACAGCTTTACAGATTTTAGCCGTGATCTTAACCTGACCTGGCACTTTGCCATTTTTAGCTGCTTCCTGTTTCTGCTTCTGAAATTTCTAGTAGTGAGATATTTAATTCTTCACATCCATTGGAATTGTTGGCCCTGGCTAATTGAGTACTTCATTAAAATATTCTCGCCATTGTTTCTTTTGTTCTACTTTCATTAAAAATCTTCCATCTTTTGCTTTTATGATACCTCCACATGCTGATTTGACTTTTTTCTTTTTTGTCAAGCCATTCTTTTATCTTTCCAATACAACTTCTTTATCTTTCTCTACATACCCCTGTTGCAGCATGCATTGTTGTTTCTGCTGTCATATCGCTGGTGCTTGCCTCTTAAAAGGGGAACAGACAGACAAAAAGCTGAGATTCTGGAGCAAACGATGGCAGCTTAGAGGACGTGGTAGTAAAACATTCCACCATGTACCAGCCTAGTCCAAAAGTTATGGAGGAAAAAATATTCCCTCAACTGCATGTGCATCCCACTATCTTTAGTTTTGTAAATAACCATACGTTTCATTATTCTCCACTGGAACCTAAAGAACAACTCTTAAGATTATTTTGACTCTGCTGAGCTTATGAGGAAGAGCATAGTAATAGTTCATTTTTGTCACTGAAGTTAGCAGATGTGCCTCAATATGCATTAGGAGCATATCTGTCCAGTAAGAAGGTACTATTTTTAGTCACTTTTCAAAGCAGACACTCCTTTTCAGCATGTGTATTGTGAGCGATTTCATATAAGCAATCAAATGGCTGCTCTTTAACATGTTAACATTTTGCTTTCATTCTTGAATATGGAAGAGGTGCCTTGGTACAAGTTAGCATATAAAAAAGTATTTTTCTTTTGTTTTGGGTTTGTTTGTTTTAAAGTCATGGGATATAGTCTTTCTTTACAGGATATGATTATGAAGCAGAGATAGAAACATTGCTACTGCCTGTTCAGCCATCATGCGCATTGCCAATCAGCACATCACAATCCCAAGAGAACTCTTTGTCCAACTGTATTCAGAAAGTAACTGACTATTAGTCCAGTGGTGGCATAAATACTCCTGAAATAATAGTGCCCAACATCTACTGCTGGTTTTCAAAATTTAAAAACCCCAAAATTTTAGAGGTATGGGATTTCTCCTCAAGCTATACGAGTGGCAATCTATTTTTAGATTACTGCACAGTACTGCATAATCTGATAAAGTATTCGCATTAAAATAACCTCAGATGGAAACTACTGAACACCACACACACACACACGTAAACAAAAGCTCTCTTCTTACAGCAAAGTCTTTGACAAACCAAGAAATTATCATACGTTTTAGAAGATGTTAAGCTTATCAGAATTGTACTTAATCTTCAGAGAAACCCCACAGGATTTAAGTCATCTACTCAAAGATTATAGGTTATTACCAAATTTCCAAGTTAATTAAATAGAGTCAGTAGTTTGGACCAACAGAAATCTGATTAGAATTAATACAAACTAGAAGCACTCCTTTAGCACGATTAACACTGCTATATACAAAATGTCTAGTAAAGTGAGTTTTACACCATGTTCTGCCAATAGCATGTTTTTTACCTCTATTGTAGCTGTATGTCCTGAGCATCTGAATTTACAGTACTTCTTACACACTGCAGAATTCCATCAATCACAGTGTAACTACAGTAAATTATAGCTAAAGCATTAGCAACAATAATGAAGTTTAAAATCCAAACATCTGCATTCTAAACCCACTTTCAGTTATTCAGTTTTCTGAAACTTTCCCCTATTGGGATTCAATTTAACAGGCTCTCTCTCTTCCAGGAAGAGGACTTTGGTTTTGCTTAAACTTTTTTTTTTTTTTTTTAAATTCAGTTATTCTTGATTGTACAAAGAGCAAAATTATTTTCCTATGATAAAAAGGATCCACTATCCTCCTCTCCTTGTTTTGTTTTTTAAAGAGGAAGGTCTAGCACTGAAATGGCTAATGGTAAAATACTGAAGTTTGGCCTTGCACTGAGATGTGCTGTGGCACTGAAGGAAATGGTCTTCTGTTGAAAACTGATCTGGATTCAGCTGTGTTAAAGCCACTGATCATTTGGCATATTCAGTTGAAGTGTCACAGTTTGTTTTTAACCGCTTTTTATTGAAATTGAAGGTAAGCTAGGCAGCACACCTTATCTAGTGTGCACTAGAACAATATGCATTAAATGTTGCATTTTAGAAAGTGTGCATCAGGCCATGCACAGTTAATAAAAACAAGATCTGCAGGAGTCCTCATCTCATGCAGTGTACCTTTTGCAAGAGGTACAGTGAATGGGGCAGAGTTCTGCAGTCCCTTGCCTTACTCACTGTGCATCTTTTAGATATGCAAGGTATGGAGAAAACCCCTGTCTCCATACATCTTGTAGGGTAACACTTTGCAGGTCGTAATGAACATGGGAAGGAGGGGGTGCTCGTTAACATAAGATAGGACAGGGCATCCTAACAGCGTCTTTAAAAAAAAAAAAAGTTCTAGGAAATTAAAAGCTACATTAAAAACTTGCATGGTTAAGCACTGATAAGTCAGAACTGCCAAAGTTCAGTACACACAAGTTTAACTCAACCCCTTGTGTACACATTGTGAACACTAATATTTTATTTTATACAGCCTTTTAAAGTACATTTTGTTTGGTACACCGGCTCTTGTGTTAGTCACTGTGCATTTTCTATATAAATTACTCTCATGGATTGACATATAATAGTACAAGATACTACACTTGTATTTACAGCTGTAGGAAAAATATATAACCATATTTTATCACCTGAGAAATAGTAAGCTATCATAAACTTAAGGCTTGATTCTGCAAACACTACATTCACATAGAACTAGAAAGGAACTACTGGGCCAGGAGATTCCACACAAGACAAAGGGCCCCAATTCTTATTAGGGGTTTTCCGTGCTATTGCACTGGAAGTTATATGTAGTAATAATTTTGGTTTATTGTGACCAGGCCCACCAACAGTGGGGGGCAAAGGGGTCAATTGCCTAGGTGGGCCGCAGGGCTCCTAGGCACGCCCGGGATGGTACTGGTGGTGGCAAAGGCTGCCAGGCAGGCATGTGGAAGCCCTAGCCATGCCAGAAGAGCACAACCAGCAGCAGCTTGTTTGGCACCAGCCAGCGGAGAAGCACCACCACGCGCACCCACACACTTCAATAAATGCCATCATCACTTCACATATTTGCATCTTAAAAAAAATATCTAGCAATATTCAGAAAGGCAGCTTTGGCTATGACTTTTTCAGGCAGTTCAGTATATCACGATCAATAAGACTGGTTTCTGTCCAAAGATACAACGCATGCACATGCATACAAACGATTTTGCCTCTCAAGATCAGATGAAGTCCAATATTTTTTCTAGCAATGAAAATGTGTGTTGTATGTTTTATTTCAACTTCCTCTTCCATAGTATATGTACTGTATGTGATCCTTCATATCCCATAAAGAATTAATTTCATACCAGGTAAATGAAGGCTGCTATCAAATCTCCCCTCATTTTTTTCTTCTGCAGACTAAATAAGCCCAGTTCCCTCAGCCTCTCCTCATAAGTCATGTGCCCCAGCCCCCTAATCATTTTTGTTGCCCTCCAATTTCATTCCATAATGTATTTAATTTAAATATATAATTCAAAACAACAAATTCTACATCTTATATTTAGGCTCACAATTTGTTTAATACTGGTGCCGTAACTGGAAAAAAAAGTTAACTATATCAAGCAACGCCACAACTTATGTATAGTGGGTTCTAATGTGCTATCAATAGGATAAAAAGTAGTGTTGTAAACCTCAGCCATCACTTTCAGGGGGCCCACTGACTGTTCTGCCTGGGGCCCGGAATGGCTGTCAGTGGACTTCATTGTGACAATTCCCATACCTACCTATATGACTAATTTAAAGGCAGCTCAATGGCTTTTAGATACTATCTTGTGGTTTACATATTTAGAATAATAAAGTTTTGTTTAGAGGATCCACTGTTATCAAAAATAAAAGGGGGGTGCAAAAGTGAAGTCTTTGATATGCACATGGACAAGCTGGGGTTTGTATGCATGTGATCTTTGAAGTTCCTTGACATCCCCAGGGGTGCATGTGCCCTTTTGAAGATCTGGCCCTAACAAATAGCAATTGTGATGGTGGCACTGGGGTAGCTGGGAAGATTTAAGTACCTAGAAAGTTTCCAACTGATCATACTGCACAACAAGTTAAAACAAGTTTCCACTTAAGCGTTGGAGACTATATTCAATGTAAGAATTCACTTATTCACATCAGTGATTAAATTAAGGCTACAAGTTGAGACTGGTGGTCTGGTTTAAACTGTAAGTGTGCCTGTGAGTTCTGCAGCACATGTGTAGTATTAGCCCAGAAATGTAGTCTTTAATGTAAATACTGGCCTAGAAGCTAAAAATGTCCTTATTTTTTCATTTTTGAGATAGAAGATAGAACTGCATTACCATGGTTATAGTTAGCTAACATACCTCGTTTTTTTGCCTCTGCCACCATTTCATCATACTCTTGTCTGTGACGTAAAGCCTCCTCTATGGATTTGGCAGGAAGATTTCTGAAAACAAGTCATTTCTGAATTCAATATATGGATGACATTCTGGACCATTTCAGACAGACTGACTGGTTTCTCTCTCCTTTTTAAAGGTGAATTTAGTGATTATATTAAGCGTAGGAATAACAATAATGGAAAATGAAGTCCAATATGGTGAAACATTTGTATATAAACAATCTACCAGACAAGTATTTTTGCATATATTTGCTTTTATCACTCTCCTCACTGTTAGTAAAGAGACTAAGTGACTTGCTCAAGATGAAACAGACTATGGCAGAGCTAGGAACAGAATCCAGATCTCCCAAGTGCCAATCCAGTTCTATAATTATAAAATCATCCCTCCTCTCAACCCAGCTGCTGAAGAACAACCTCCAAGGTAGAGAAGCTCTATGTCATTCAATCACAGCTCTCTGCTAAAATTGTAACAAGTTTGCCAAACACTACCACTTGCAATGGCATTTTGCATGTGATGTACACAAAAATATACACTAAGAACAAGATCATCACTATAATGCAATAATCCAGAACTTCCATTAAGACATAATGTTGTATATTATTGTAAAACTTGGTACTTCACCATCAACTGCAGGCCCTACATAAGTCAACATATTTTAGGTCTTGCCAATAAGCTATTTTTATCTTCACATGTACAAGTAATACTGGTTAAAGCCTGGGGTGAGAAAGATGCATTCTAGCAGGCTATGAAAACATCTGCTAGAATGGCCTTCATGAAGCTGCAGAACTAATTTCACTGAGGCATGCTTGAAAGTCAGGGATTCTTTAACTAGAAAACATACACTTTTGCTCATCTAGAACAAAGTTATTTTAACTTAGTGAAATTTCACATGGAACCTTTAAGGTCATACAAAAAGTTTTGTATGATGTTAAAGACTCATTCTCCACTTCCTGTTTCATGGTTCAGTTTCATTAAGATGGATGAACCCTGAGGATTTTTGTTCCCAGATTGAGAGAAAATACTAGAAATTTATAGTCCCACATCACTAATTGAGCTTGCATACCTCTGGGAAAACTAAAATATCCTAATAAATGGTGGTAAAAATTTCCCAAAGAGATTTAATATGAAACTGCATAAATGCATGCTAGAATTTTTTCCATTGATAATGAAAGTTAAATCAGCCAAATGATGGATTAACTGAGTCTTAATGATTTGAAACTCGTAAGAAAATTCCTGCAACTCAAAGAATTCAGCGCGCACACGCACACACAGAAAAATCAGACTATATATTGCTCCCTTAACTATTATTTTCTCAAATGTCTACTTCTCATTTGATTCAGTATTTCAAATTAGTGCTGGCTCAGTGGCTTGTATACTGTGGTGTCACATGGTAACAGCATAGTAGTTTAGAAAACCTCTCGTTTCCTAGTCTTTTGAAAACATTTTAGAAATTATCTCAGCCTCCATAGAGGGAGGCAGAGGGTTGATCATATTTTAGCACACTCAAATGAATGAAAACAATATTATAGTCTGAAGACAGCCTTAAGATAAATGCTGAGCAAGAGTAAATGTATTGGGTAAGATACTAGATATAAAGGTTAACATGGTATCTTGTATTCCTGCTTCAGGAAAGTGAAAGTCTCCTTTTGCTGGGCAAGAAGCAGAATGGGTTTGATTAGCTCTTGATTCCTTTATTGTCAGTGATAATTAAAAATTCAGACTTCAAAGCTCTGTGTGGAGAATGGGGTGGGGAATTCAGTAACAAAACTGCTAATAACAACCTCGATTTCATTTTGGCTACCCTTTATCAACAGAATAAATATAACTTTTAATGTGACTTTTGAATAGGATTTGCTATAATGAATAGAAAGATGAAACTTATACATGCGCCAAAAATATAATCAACTTGTGTCTTTACAAATAAGCATTGATATGCAGGTATATATTAACAAGTAAAGGGGGTTTTTTTGTTTTTTTTTTGTTTTTTTTACTGGGGATAGACTGCACTTACAGGAAACATTAGTATTGCTTTTATACACTGCATCACCAATTTTTCTACTTCATGCAACTGCAATAAGATTTTAATATATTGTAACAGGTGAAGGAGGCTATCTTATAGAAATTCTCTTAGTCTATAAGGGTGGTGGAAAAGAAAATAAATTGCATGAGGTTTTTATCAGAAGCAAGTTCCCAAGCCACTTGCAGGCTAGAAAGTAGGTAGGACAAGTTCACCCTGCCAGAGTCAGAACCCAACATATTTAGGTGGTAAGCAATTATCTTGTATTTCCTGGCAACAGCATCTTTTTACCATATGCTGTAGTTACATTTTTTTATCCCCCAAATTAGGCTCTCATGGTGACTGGTCTCAGACTATGCTCAGCAGACAACCATTCATGCTGACACCCTCTTGGTGGTCTAGCAAATTAAATATTTTAGAAACCAAGCAGTGGAGAAATGGGGTTTTAGGAGAGGTCCTTAAGAGAATCTTTTATAAAGGAGTCTGCAGAATGAAGAGTTCTAAGAATCAATGTCATAGGCAACTACCTGACAGCACTACAGGATGAATATATAGGGAAAAAAATCTTGCTCCATTGACTTCAATGGAGCAAAACTCTCATTGACTTTAATGAGGTCAGTATTTCACCAAATTATTTAGTTACGGTCTCAGATTGAGTAATTTATGAAGAAATTGTTCCAGTTCGACCAGTAAAGTACTTTGAGAAAGAAAATTGTAAAACAGGACATCTAAATTATTTAACCTTTGCTAGGTCGGTAGGCAGGAGGGCATGTATGTATATCATGTTATTATCTACTTCATGGCAGAATTCACTACTATACTTACGATGGTCGATCTTCCAAAATAAGAGCAGTAGTTGAAAGTGGTTCAAATTCAAAATTTTTACGCCTTGTTGCCTGGGGTGGATGTTTACATGTTCTTCCTGTTCGTGCTTCATATTCCTAAGTAATGTTATTAAAAGAAAACATTAAAAACGCCAAATTTCAGACTTCCTTATAACTATGGGACATGTTTACAAAATGAATCAATCAATGAGGAACTAACACATTCCAGCTTTAAAATTATTTACATCAACCAGGAGATACTGCTATTTCATGACCATTAGGAAGTGAAAACTAATGAGAAAGTTACATTTCACAAATTAATGCATCTGGTTACAATAGATCAATGATTACATTCTAAATATAAATGTGTATTTGTATGCAATTGACAAACTAAAAACAAGTAATGTATTTTACAATGTTAATTGCAGTACAAATATTCTATTAGAGTAGTCATATGAATTACAAAAAGTACTAATTAAGATGAATCTTCTAGTTCCCTTCCTCATTTTTATTTTTCAAAATTTTCCTTTTCCCCCCTTAATGGCTGCTGCTGTCATCTGTATGATGTTGCCCTTATTTCTGATTTCCACTTTTTCCCAACATCCTTTTGAATACCAGTGAGAAGGATGTGCTCTTGTTGTTCAAATTTAACTATACAACATGGAGTAGTACTGTAATCAAGGTCTTGTATCATTCCATCTGTTATGGATGTACATGTTTTAACTTGTATCCTTATGACTGAGAATGAAGTGAGTGACTTCCTAATTAGTCAATGTATATTTAAGAGCAGGAAGGGAGACATTTAAGATACCCCAGTTCAACCTCAGATACCCACCCTTAATTGACTTCCAAGTTACCCCATGACTCATTCTTACATACAGATTACAATTCAAGATTTTTCTATGTGAAAGCATTCAGCTTAAACCCAAATGACATTTTCACCTTAAACATTCTCTTTAAGCCAAAAAATAAATACTGGCTTCTCCTCTCTAATTCAGTTTCTTTCACATGTTGCAGTTTAACAAAAACAGAATATATAGGGGCGAGTGTTTTTAAAGAGGAGAGTAGAAGGTTAAGTACATTGGAACCAACTGTTAAAATAGGCCGGTTCCCAAGGTGAGCCAAGAATCTTGTCCAAACTCATATGAATAAGTTTAACTAAGTTTATTCCTGTACATATTTCAGCACTGTCCACTTTCAGAAGTAAGAAGAAATATTTTACACTGAATTTCCTGAAACAAAGAATCTGTATCCATTTCCTACAAAAATATATTAGTCATAAATATTTTATTTAGAAATAAATAGCAAAATGGTAAGCTGCTGATCAGTCTTGAGGTTGCATGGTAACTTTTTTGTAAGACCTTAAGCTGTTATACAGATAACTTTTAAAGTTGTCTTCACTTTTCATAACCTTTTAGAATAAATGTCCTGTATGAATGGAATATATAGGTCTATATAGGAATATATCTGCCTGATCAAGTACAGCAGTCTGTTCCAGAAATTGTTTCCACCTGAATTTCACACACTACATGGAAGAGCTTTTTGTTTACACCTTTTCACTACTAAAGTATTTATTCATTTATTTATTCGGGAATAAAGGAGGTTATTGACTTGGCCTATATATTCTATTCATACAGGACATTTATTCTAAAAGGTTATGAAAAGTGAAGACAACTTTAAAAGTTATCTGTATAACAACTTACGGTCTTACAAAAAAGTTACCATGTAACCTCAAGACTGTAAGAAGCTACCAGAAACTTTTGGATAATGTACAAGATGGAACAAAAATATTGTTCACCATGGAGTCATGTAACTCCCACTTGTGGTCGACAGTAAAGTGTCTGCTAAGGGAGTTCGCTGGTATGTTCTGGTTCCCTGGAAGACAAAACTGTCAACATGGTGACTTGATTGTTCACGCATCAATTCCATAGTCTGACTGCTTCTCCGCACAGGGGGATGGTAAAAGATTGCCATCATTTGTCTGATATTATGAAGGTAAGATGATCTTCAATGAATAGGAGAAAGGTCTTGCAAGCCCTTAGGACTGCCCACAATTCCAAACTATTGATGCACATCGTGGACTCTCAAAATATCTAAGTGCCCGGTGCTGTATGGCTGTTGTCCATGTGTGCTCCGCAACCTAAAAGAGACTCATCTGTAATAATTTTTTTCCAGTGAGGAGGAAAGAAAAGGAACATCCAAGCATACCTGGTGTGGATTCTTCCATCATAGAAAAGATTACATAACTATGGCAGGAACAATTACCATGGCATTCTTACAGTGTTAAATTTCAAGAGTACACTGTTTGAAGCCACACTTGCAGGCAATGAAGATGGAGTCTGGCAAACGGCATTACATAACTGCATAAAGCCATATGATGCAGGAGAAAACACACTGGTGCTTGAAGATGGTCTATGGAGGTCATTCATTGCCTGGAACCTGTCCACAGACCTCTGGACCTTCCTAGGAAAACCCAAAACATGAAGCCATAATTCTGAGTGCATTACAATGACAATAGCCACTGCTCTCAAAGATGTATCCACTGCTGATTGAAGAGTGGTCCTGCCAACCATCTTGCCTTTTTCCTATGAAAGCCTGAAATTGAGCTCTGTCCTGATGGGGAAGCATGTCTATGAAGTCTGAAAATTGGGAATAGTTTAGGTAATCATACTTAGCCATCAGTGCTTGGTAGTTGGCTATCCTGAACTGAAGACTGGTAAAAGAAAAACCTCCTTCCTAATGGAGTTGCTTGCCTTGTTTGTCAACTGGAGTAGATCTAATGTGTTGCTATCTTGATCTCTCTGTGGCAGCCTGAACCACCTAAGAATTAGGAGAAGGATGAGAAAAGAAAAATTCTACCTTTTGGCTGGGACAAAACATTCTTCTGCCCTTTTATGGATGGGGGACAGTACCAGTGGCTGAGGTATGCTAGACTGTTCTTGTTGGCTCCATGACGACTTCATTAATAGGAAGCGCTCTTCTTCTGGAAGACTGAAGGAGGTCTGATCGCTTACGTTGAGGATCCTGAACTTCCTCAAGGGAAATCTGTAACACCCCTGCAATTTGACATAACAGATCCTGGAACTTCTTATTGTCATTGGGGGATATGGAGACATTAGAGTCTCTGCTTCATCTAGAGAAGAGGACAATCTTGTCAATAATCAGAGAAACTGCTAGATCTGGCACAATCTTCAATGGGTTCAGGAGGAAGCTCTAGTTGACCTTTCGTTAAGGAGGGGAGGTTGTTTAGACTCCCTAGAAGATTGAACCAAGCTTATGGGATGGTACAGGTCCGAAGGTCCCCAGTCTGGCCAATAAGATGGGTCAAACTGAAGTTGCAGTGTCCGCATAGCATGGGATAACAAACACTGCAAGATGGATGTTGAGGTACAAGTTGGTCCCAAACTGGTTCCGATCCCTTATCCAGAAAGATAGGCCTCAGAGAACGAAACATCAGTTCATCAGATGATTATGGATCTCCTAAGGAAGAAAAAGGAGATGATAGTACCAACAGTCCTGCTAGAGAAAAATCACAAGCAGAGAATGGAATGGGACTCCTCCCATCAGTTGCAATCTCCTGGTGGAATCAGGATCTCCTTCATGAGAGAAGGACCTGATCGAGGAGACCGAGAATTTGTAAAAGCAAGAATGTCCTCAGGTGGATAAGACTCAGCTCTCCCCACAGCATAAGGGATCCTGTCTGCTCAAACGGATGGAGCCACAGTAGTTACAGTCTGTGCCGAAGTTGTGCAAGATGAAGTTGGTACAGTCGGTAGCTGAGACTCAATGGTTGCTTCTAACTGGTACAGTAAGATCCCAGAGTTTGGTTGGATGGTACCAGAGGCACTATTGTCGACAGATCGCAATACAGTACCAATGAAGCCCTGGATTTGTAGGCTCTCTTGTCATGCCCCCTGAGATATGTTCTAAGTTCTCTTGGACTGAGCCTGAAGACTTTCAATTTAGGCAGGGTTGTAGCTGACTTCTTCTACGTGGATTTGGAAGAGAATTTATTCTCATGTTTATGAGAATGTTCCAAGCCTTCCCAACAAGACACCAGTGAGAGATCTGTAGTCAGATCTCATGGTAGGAGGGGTACTCCTTGACAAGTCAGACCTTGTATTGGAGGGGATCCCATCAGGTGCTCAAGGAGAAGTTTTTACCTTTCATGGTTACAACTGGGGAACAAGCAGCACATACTACACTTTGCCACAACGCAGGCTTTCCCCAAGGCAGTGCAGGCAATGTTGATAGTCACTGCTGACTGAGAAGTAGTGCAGGCAAGAAGCTCAAAATCTTGAAGCCTGGAGTCCTGAGCATATCCAGTACCTGCAGTGGGGTAGCCGACTATAAAAAGCAAAAACTAGAATTTTAGAGTTTTATCTGGTAAAAACTTTTCATAAATATGTATTTACAAATAAACATATAAAGATGACAAAAAGTTCTTGGCGCTGGAGGTTCCAACCTGAGCCATACAGTGATGAGAAGGAACAAGAGAGTGTCTGCTCCACCTTTTATTTTCTCAGTTGGAGGCACAAGGAGAGCAAGGGATGCAGACCAACAGACACAGGTTTCAAAATTCTCCAGCTACGGGCACATGGATCACATCCGTACCCACATGGAATGCACATAGGGACCAATACTTGTAGATGTAATATAATAGGCTTGATTCTTCAATTCCTTCATCTAGAACTCCAGACACCTTAAAGAATGCCCTACCCACACTTCACAGAACGATGATATTTTGTAATAGCCCAGTTAGATAGGTTTTAAAAAAATAAAATAGTTTGAGATAAAGTTCTATGTTCACAGTCTCGGCTACAAATTCCTGGATACAGATCTCTGTTATTATGTTGTCTTTAAACTTATAGAAATAATAGATTTCTGGCAGTAGACAGCTTAGTCTGGACTTTTAAAAAAATGTATAAAACTAACACAAAATGTCAATGGAGCAACAGTAATAAGTACCCTCCTCTGTTTGAAACAAATGGTCTGAGGTCTCAAAGACCCACATCCTAGAGAAAGATGCAATTTTGTTTCTGGAGAAGGAAGCAAATAAATGGCTACGTGAAAAAAGAAGCCCAGTAGGACTCCAATAGCTTAGATACTGTAGCAGGCATGTTGGTTGGCCAAATGGCCTTTTTCCAGTTCCTGAAGCATTTCAATTACTCACTTTCAGTTAGCAATTCAAGAAGTTTTTAAAATGACACTGGAATCCAGGGAAGAACCATTTTTCATGGATTCACTCAAAGGAGATCTATAGTTGGTCTGAGTTGCATGATAAAAATAGTAGTTACTCAACAGATTAAATCATCCCGCATCTCAGACAACAATTAAGTTCTTAGCTTTGATTTGTGAGATTAAAAGACAGAGGTACCAATTAAATTATATGAAATGTTTTAGTTCCAAGGACCCCGTGTCTCTAGTTTTACAAAGACAATGTTTCCAAACTCTTAAAATACAGGAAAGATATGATTGAAAAAAAAAAAAAAACCATTGATAGCTTCCCTACTCCTAATGTGGTCAACTAAAGCCAAAAAAATATTAATAATAAGAGTACTAACAACAGTTATAGTTAAAAGTCCCAAGCACATAATTTTCTTGAATGTGTGTGCCCCCCATTAGAATCTGATAACTTTAAATTTAGGTCATACTTGTTGTGGGCCACCCCAGGCCTTGTTTATGTTCATTATCAAAGAAGCCACCACTTTCAGGCTTCAGAATGTAAGCCAAGAGCTTTTTTTTTTTTTTTGGGGGGGGGGGGGGGGAAGAGGACACTGAAGATGCGGGAAGAGGTATCTGAAATATCCTTGGCCAAGGAAGCTAGATTGCTTCTCTGAGGAACATAAGGTTGCACCACCATCTTGTGGCCTAGTTCAGAAGACCTTAGCTAAAGCATTAGTGAAACAGTCCAGTAGAAAGGACAGTGGTAAGGCCCCATCTGACCACAATACTAGACATGAAGGTCTAGCAGGTTGAAAAAGAAAGGGAGCATCAGAACTGCTTGAATACCTTTACGTTTAGGGTCCTGATAGAAGTCATACATCAGCTTCACTGACCGTTCAGACCTGAGAAGAGATGAGGCCTGAAGAGGGTGTACAGTTTGGGTATTTCCCGATTCATTCTTGGTACTCTCTCTCACAAAAAGCAGAAGTGTGCAATAATAATCAGTTGAGCAAAGCTAATTAAGAAGTACAGCAAACCAAAAATCAGGAGGGATGGACTACAGACATTTCATCCCAACTTTTCTGGCACAATTCAACTGTTGCCACTCCCTATCACAAGAAACAAGCCTACTAAGCCATACAGAGAAATGTAAGAAAGAAGGTTCTTCAAAAGGATTTTTCATGGACAGCAGCAATGGCTGAAGTTGGTTATTAGACTCCTAATCTTATGAAAACAAGCACACTTCTAAGAATAGTTGCCAGCAGGAAAAACTGAATTGTACAAACTCAGTGGGATACCACAAAGCATTAGAGAGATTCAAAACTGAGACCAGAATAGTTTCCAAGTTAAGATACTCTATTGTAGTTGGATCAGATTTCAGCCTTGAGGAAAGTTTTAACATAATAGTTTACTGTACAAGAACCTTCCTATGGAAGAAGATTCCTGCATAAGAACCTTCATGTTTCTGAAAAAATAAGGTATTTTATCATGAGATCCAAGAAATTGCATTGAGCATGCATGAAACCTACTAGTTTATAACATTTCTAGAAACTATGGATATCAGTGACCATTTTCTCCATTTACACTATGCACTACTACAATTGTCAAAGATTCCCAATATTCTTAAATCTGTATCTAACATGCAATCTTTCACAAATTCACAGCTGTGCATTGAAAAACATTTCTACTTAATATTAATTGAAATGTGCTGTTATAAAATACTAGTTTGTGATAGGGTACATTTATGTATTTTTTATTTTGACAATGAAGAAAAGTTACTGGGAGTGGCAAATGTTTGAATAAATGTCAATCGAATCTTCAGATCCAAAATTGTACAGAGCTGATTGATTTTTAGTGTGAATAGCTGTTCGTTCTAGCAACAATATCTAAGTTCAGGAACTCATTTCACCAGGACTTCAAGAGTTGATGCTCCTGTGCCTAAGCAACTAAACTGCTAGTAAAAGTATTGCAAGCTTCAGGTCTGAACCGCAGGGCTTGATCCAGAATTATACAGGTCCAAGTGGGATCAACATCTTATATCCAACAATGGTAACAGTTTAAAACTTTGTCTGCAAAATCCTTTATTATTCAAAACACCAACTGATACTTGGTAGGACAGTAAAAAGTAAGTAAAAGTTACTTGCTCAATAGTGACTTCAAGATGGGTAGTCCACACTGATTTCACTGCTGGCACAAATTATATGAACATCAGATTCTTTTGAAAAGCTGTGTCCACTGGGGCCACAACTGCACCTTGCTCACCCTCTTGCTTCAGTTAGTAGGGGAGGGGGATAAAAAGAACATGGCAGCTACCACCTAAACTCAATTCCTTCACTCAATACGAGGACTCCCATCAGCGGGGCCGGAGGAAGGGACGTGGAAGCCGTGTGGACAACACATCTTTAAGAACTACAGTTCCTTACCATACAGTAAATTATTTGTTCAAGTGATCATCCACACAGATTCCACTCTTGGTGATTAGCAAGCAGTCATCCTAATCCCAGGAGGAAGAGGAATTGAGGCTGATTTGAAGAATGATTGCAGAATGGCCCTACAGATGTTTGTGTAGGATCTAGGAGTCTGCATCACAGAGTGTGTGTGGGGGGGGGGGCCCACCTCAACATGCTATAAAAACTCCAGGGCCCAGTGGGGGAGGGGGGAAGACTCGGGGCTTTAGGCCAGGGTTGGGCCCTCAGGCATAAGCATACTTTGACTTCTATTTTGGGGAGGTTAGGGCCAGCAGGGCTTGGGCCAGCTCTGCATGGAAGGGTCCAGCAAGGCAGTGCCATCTCCACCCCCTGACTCACCTCAGCAAACCACCCAGCCTGTCTGGGTGGGTGGGTGTGCGTGTATCTCAGGGTGGAGGTAGGGAGTCACTAGGGGTTGTGTGCAGGCAGGGAGGTAGCTCAGGGTGCAGGCAGTGGGGTAGCTAGTTGCTGTACGCAGGCAGGGGGTTAGCGCAGGGTACAGGCAGGGAGTAGTTAGGGACTGTGCGTCAGAAGGGCTCGCCTGTGGTAACTGCTCCCCAATGGCTCTTCTGGCCACAGAACCAGGTCCCCTTGCCTAGGCAGCTCTTACCAGCTGTTTGAACTGAGCAGCAGCCACAACCCAGGCACCAGCAGCAGGAAATGGAATGACGTGGCTGCTGCTCCATGGCACCAGCTGGAGCAACAGCTGCCCACATTGCCCGACTCCGGCTTCCCGCCTCTGACCTGGCAAATGGGCGGGAACTCAGAGGCAGGGAGAGGAGGAAGTGGTGTGGGGAGCTGCACTCAGGACCGCTCTGCCACTGCAGGAATGGGGCGCAACCAGCACTCCGGGCTTCAGCCCTACAGCAGGGAGAGCACCAAGGCTCAGGCTCTGGGTTCAAGCCGCAGGGTCCCCAGCCCCCCCGAAAGGGCTTGAGGAGTACACAGACCCCTGCTTGAGAACCGCTGCTCTAGGGGAAGGGAATACAAATGTCTGACCAAAAGCAACTGTATAACTATGCTACTTGGAATTTGAAGAAGTCAATATTTCCAGTCATAAGTAAGGGAACCCCAAGCTGCTTAGCTTGAGTTAGCCTTAAAGGGTACATAGAGCTTGCACAAATTGATAGAACAGTAAACTCTGAGGGCTCTTAACAAAAGATAGATTTTTTTTTTCTCCTGCAGTATATTATAGTCTTCATGAAAAGGCACTTCACTGGAACTATGTTTCTGTTCCTATCGCCACAGACTTCTTGTGCAACCAGCACATGCTATTTAATTTCTCCTTGCTTTCTGTTCCTCATCTACTTCCCCCCTACAAAGTACTATTTCAGGGACAAATTTATTAATGCTTGAGGTGTTTAGATACAACAGTGATTTTTTGCCTTAGAAAAGTCTATATGTAGAGTTTCTTTCCTCCAAGTGCAGACTGGGTTATAACTTATTTAACAGCAACTACATGGAGAACTGCAGCAAAGCAAATGCACCCAGAAATTTGAAGTGCAGCACAGTAGCCTGTCTAGTGGACAGCAAAATTTCCCTTGGTCAGATGTTGGTGATCGGGGGGGCTGGACAACAGGATTAACGTTAACTTTTAATTAACGTTTGTGCAAACCTTTGAATAGGTAAAATACTATTACAGGTGATAGACTTTTTATTAAATACTTGATGTACTAGCCACTTTGAAGGACAAAAAGGAGTTTATTTTCTTTCCTCTACTGAATCTGTTGCAGAATCAAAGTTCATTGTTTTAAAAAAAAATTACACTTATCTTTTAATAGCCATGCCTGCTACACTTCCATAGGGTGCCTGTACCAACCCTGAATTAAGTGGGGAAGGTTGAGTGCAAAGCTAGCCATCTAGCCTCATAAAAAAAAACCTCACTGGTTACAGAAATTGAACCAGGCTACCATTCCAGTACAAATGCCTGCTGAGTAGAGAACACTGCCAACTCCTAACGATGCATAAAAGTTCCTGGTGAAAGCCAGTCTCTGGAAGCCGGAGCCCTAGAAAGTTTGATGCTGGCAGTAAGAAAACACTTTAAAAATGGAAGAGCAGTTTAGTGAAGTTTGAGGAAAAAAGACCCCTCCTGGCCAGAAACATGGAACCATTGTCAAAATACTCCAAAAGCATGACCTTACAAAAAACTAGAGGAGTTGCACTACTTTCTCGGGTCGGGAAAAGCCTTCTGATGTGTGACGCTAAACAAGATGAAAGGAGCAGAGGAGGCAAAACTTAGAGAATAGACTGGATTCAGGCACAGGAGATTGTATAGATCAGATATTCACACTAGGGACCATTATAAAAGAATGTACAGAATAGCAACTTTTCCTCATCAATTTCATTAATTTTCAAAAGGCATTTTGACAACCTGCTCTGACGTAATATTGAGGAATATTCTTCAGCCCTAAAGCAGTCAACATCATCAGGGCCATGTACAGAGATATGAGATGCTCTGTAGAAGTGAACCACCGGACAACATAATGGCTCAATGCGGACACTGGCATAAAACAGGGCTGCATTTTATCTCCACTGTTTGATATTGGCACAGACTGGATAATGAAGTGCATTAGCTACACAAATATTGGTATAGGATGGACAGATGGAAAATGCCTTGAAGACTTAGACTTTGAAGATGATATTGTGCTACTGAACGATACCCTCCCCCCCAAAAGTGACAACCTGGCCCACCCCAAAAAAAAAGCATATGCCAAGCGGGACTCAAAATTAGTTATGCTAAAACAAACATCCTTGAAACCCACACATCAAGCAGTAACATCACCTTAGAAGGCCAACAAAAAAAACCCCACACCAATAAATTTGAGCCGTTCACCGACCTGGGCAGCACCATATTGGCCAATTGAAAACGAAGGCAGTGACACCAAGAAAAGGAAAGGCATCCAGAATATGGAAACCAAAGATGTATGGCCAGAATAAAAGTGAGAATTTTCAATTCAAAACGTAATTTCAGTGTTACCATATGGCTGCGAGAGCTGGAGATCTACCAAATCATTAGGAAAAAAGGAAACCTTAGAAAATAAGCGCCTATGAAAGATTCTGGGCATTGGTTAGAAAAACTTCATTACCAAAGAAGAGATTCAAGAAAATCACTAAACAGCAGCTTGTTTCCAATCAGAATTTGAAGGAAGCACTGGTCATATTTAGGGCATATACTCCAGATGCCAAAACAGAGACTCCCATATAAAGCCATCAAGTGAACACCAACTGGTGTCATGAAATGCAGGTGCCCAAAAGAAGCCTTAAGAATCATCTTTAGCAGCGAGGGCAGAACAGTCTATCTCAACACCATACAGCAGATGGAAGCTGCAGCAGGTAACAGCAGAGGAATGAAAGATATGTTTCCGCCCTGTGTGCCAACAGTGGCAAGGGATGGATGTAAGAATGTTTACTAATATTTGGGGGAGAGAAAAAGGACAATTATCTTCAGGAAGACTGTCAGAATTCTGACAAATCCATAATAAGAGAGGGGTGAAAACTCCCAAGTATTTCATCTCCAAAAATTCCATATCACATATCCACCTAAATAAAAGTGAAATATATGTTAAAATATAAGTAGGCAGGTGAACACCAGCAGACAGAGTCTGAACAAGATGCTATTTTCCCTTTTATTCCACAAGATAGAAGTTTACCTGACCCATTGTTGCTGGCCCATTCGCCCTTAGCAGCAGAAAGATAGGAGAATAGTTGTAATAAAGAAAGCCTCTGAAGTGATAGGGACCCTGCCAAAGTCCCATCCACCCCTCTTTCTCTATGAATAAGAAGAGGTAGTCTTAATACCACAGTTTAAGAGAAATTTTACAAAATAAACAAAATGTTTGGTCTTCAGTGGTGCCAGAGAGTTTAGAGAACCTATAAACGTCTGTAAGTTCTTGAAAGAGTTATTAAACTGTGTTAGATCTCATCATCAGAATTTAAAGATTAATTCAATATTAAAATCCAAACTTAGGTCCATAATATTGGAAACGGACAGTCATTATGCTGCTAAAACAGCTGTCTAATTCACCAATTTTCATTGAAAACAGTGACATGCATTTTGTTGCCATAAAGCAGGAGTAGCCAACCTGTGGCTCCAGAGCCACATGCAGTTCTTCAGAAGTTAATATGCGGTTCCTTGTATAGGCACCAACTCCGGGCCTGGAGCTACAGGCACCAACTTTCCAATGTGCAAGGGGGTGCTCATTGCTCAACCCCTGGCTCTGCCACAGGCCCTGTCCCCACTCCACCCCTTCCCATCCCTTGAGCCTGCAGGGCCCTCGCTCCTCTCTACCCAGAGCCTCCTGCATGCCACAGAACAGCTGATCAGGAGGTGCGGGGAGGGAGGGGGAGGCGCTGATCAGCGGGGCTGCCGGTGTGTGGGAGGCGCTGGGAGCGGGGGGGAGCTGATGGTGGGGCTGCTGATGTATTACTGTGGCTCTTTGGCAACGTACATTGGTAAATTCTGGCTCCTTCTCAGGCTCAGGTTGGCCACACCACCATAAAGTTTGTTCTAGCTTGAGTCCAAGAAAAGTCCAAATTAACTAAATTAATACAAAATAGTATTTTAGTGGCTAAATTATCCGAGTGACAGTGGATTAGAACTATGTGGTCTAGCACTCCCACAGGTATGACCTCAAAATTTAAACTGTTAGAAGATAGACTTTTATGGTAAAGTCTATCTTTTTATAATCACTATACTGTGGTATCCCTATGCTTAAACTTCAGGGGAAGGGTAGTTCCTAACTGTGTGGGGAAGCCAACTCTGAAACCAGAGAGCAATTCCATCTGACAGACTGCATCTTTAGATGTAGCCATAAGGCTGGGTCAGACCTTTACCCTAGGATAACTCCCAGATAAGATTATAGCAGATCAAGTCACTTTCACCCCCTGTTGTAACTGAAGCAATAGAACAGCTCTACACAATCCAAAAAGCTTGCTATGTAACACAGTGAGCTTTTAACACTTTTTTCTCTAGGTTCACTGCTGTCATTTTGAACTAAATACCTCTCTGATTTTTATATCATTAGTCTTCAATTAGACTGCTTTTCTGGGGCACAGCAGATACTGGCAAACTCATTATACCCGATGTTCTTATTAAAATCAACAGATAGGACTCTAAGCTAATTCATATAGGGTAGAGAATTGTCTAATGAGTTCACATAGTTCTTTTAGAGTCTTCATTTGATAAAAAGTTTAAGGCTGATTGGTGACCCAATTGGAAAGAATTCCACACTTCACAGCACTTTCAAAGATACAGTCACCACAAGAACATGAGACAAGAACCAATTTTTTTTAAAATAGAACTGTTCAGGAATAGATTTTCCTATACGAGTTTTTAAAATGCCATTACTTTGTATAATGTCTATTCCAGAGAAAAAGAGATTGGAATTTATAGTAATGGTAAAACTCTTATCTAACAGATATGCGAGAGAGACTGAAATTGAAAGGCAAGCCTAATGGCAAGCGTTTAGCAGTTAGGTAGCATTCTATCTTTCAGACTATGTAAAGCTTTAATAGACCCATTCTCGCTGCTATCTTTATTTATCAACTTCAACTGTATAAACAGGATTCCGCTCAGTTTTAATAAAACTGTAAAAGGACATAAAAAAATTTATATCAAACTCTGTCAGTGCAGAGTTATGGGTGGTAATGATATAAATAGCACCACGCAAAGCAATTAAAGAAGGCTTACATTAAAATAAAATATAAGTGGTCTTCAAATAAACTAAACTAAACCAACTAAACCAGAGGTGGCTAAACTACGGACTACAGGCCACATCCGCGGAACTGTCCTGCCTAGCCCTTGAGCTCCCCTCCCCTGCTGCCACACAGGTAGCGCAGCTGGCTCGGTCCAGGTGGGAGGGCTGCAAGCTCCTGCTGCTCTGTGTGGCATGTTAAGGGGGGGCACTGGATAAGGGGGAGGGGGTCCTGGGAGGCAGTCAGGGGACAGAGCAGTTGGATGGGGCGGAGGTTCGGGGGGTTGGATAGGCGGTGGGGGGGCAGTCAGGGGACAAGGAGCAGGGGGGGTTGGATGGGTCAGAGCTCTGTGGGGGGCAGTCAGGGGGCAGGGGTTGATAGGGGACAGGGGCTCTTGGCCCCACATACGGGGTCCTGGCTGCCAGCTCTGCCCGTGGCTCTGGTCCTGGCTCCACAACTGCCCCCAGCCCCACGACTGCCCCCAACTGTGGTCACAGCCTCAGCCCCCTGCTCCTGGAGACATAGCATTGCTCCCAGCCTCAGCTCTGGGGGGGGGGGTATGGACAAGGGTAAGGGGGCTGGCTTTCAGCACCCCCACTACCAAAAATGTTTCAGCACCACTGCTGCCTTCCCATATGGATTAATAGATTCCAAGGCCAGAAAAGACCACTGCAGGGGTCTTTGGGCAGGGGTGGGTCCAAAGGGTTTGGAATGTGGGAAGGGGCTCAGGGCTGGGGCAGAGGATTGGGGTATGGGGAGGTGAGAACTCTGGCTGGGATGAGGCCGGGGATGAGGGGTTGGGGTGCAGGCTGCCCCAGGGCCACGGCAAGGAGAGAGGACCACCCCGCAGCCTTCTCTCACCACAGCAGCTCTGGGGCTGAGGGAGAGCATCTCTCCCCGCCTCAGCCTTGAGTGCCTGCATGGCCCTTGATAGGCTGCTGGGTGGCCACGCAGCTTAGAGGGAACTTAGGACCACTGTCATCTTTAAGTCTGACTTCCTGCATAACAGGCCAGAGAACTTCCCCCAAATTATTCCTAGAGTGTGTATATATATCTTTTAGAAAAACCAACTCTTGATTTAAAAAATGGCCATTGATGGAGAATCCACCACAACCCTTGGTAAGCTGTTCCAATGATTAATTGACTTCATGGTTAAAAATATAGTTTATTTCCAGTCTGAATTTGCCTAGCTTCAACTTCCAGCCATTGGATCAGCTTTTTCTGCTATACTGAAGAGCCCATTATTAAATATTTCTTCCCCATGCTGATACTTATAGATTTAATCAAATCACTCCTTAACCTCCTCATTAAGCTAAACAGATTGAGAGCCCTGAGTCTATTACTATAAACCATGTTTTTTAATCCTTTAATCATGCTCGTGGCTTTTCTCTGAAGCATCTCCAATTTATCAATATCCTTCTTGAACTATGGGCACCAGAACTGGACACACCGTTCCAGCAGCGGTTGCACCAGTGCCAAAGACAGAGGTAAAATAACCTCTCAACTGGTACTCAAGATTCCCCTAATTATACATCCTAGGATTGCACTATCCCTTTTGGCCACAGCTTTGAACAGGAGCTCATGTTCAAATGATTATCCATCACTACTCCCTAACCTTTTTCAGAACCACTGCTTCTCAGGACAGAGTCCTGCTTCCTGTAACTATGGCCTATATTCTTTGGTCCTAGATGTGTTTTACTGAACCAGAAGATGTGTTGAGAAACACTGGCTCCCAGGTCAGAAGAACCAAGCAGATAGCCAAAAGCTTGAGTACATTAAAGCTCAACTTCTAATTTTCTAGGGTGCAAAAGTGCATAAACCCAAAATAGGTTACTCCCCAGCCCAGGAGACATGTATCTAAAGTGATGCAGGTAAGACTCTGAGGAGGCAGATAAGGTAGACACTCTATAAAATGGGGGTGGTGTTCCCATCAGGCCAGGGGAACAGATGGGCTCTTCCCAAGAGAAAAGCAATTTCCATCTGATCACAAGAAAGGAAGGGACTGAAAGGACATGCATGTTCTATTCCTGAGGGAATTCTGCACCAAAAAATAAAAAACTCTGCACACATTTTAAAATCCCTGCAAACTTCTGCATATTTTGTCAAAACAACAACATAATCACACCATTTTCAATTATTTGCTGACAAGTTTTTTTTAAATAAATCATCAAAATTATTTAAAAACACTGGTCAGCAAATTGAAAATGATGTGATTATATTGTGTTATTTTAACAAATAAAATATGCAGAACTTTGCAGAATTTTAAAAATTTTTATTTTGGGGATATAATTTCTTCAAGAGTACCAGAGTTCTTTCTGTGTGGCACAATCCAGGTGAAGACATCTTAGTAGAGGGTGGGTGGAGGGGCTCATTGGGAGGTTCTGGGTGCAGGGGAAATGGGACTCTGCAGGGGAATCCAAGTGGAAATGGTTAGGGCTCAGCGGGGAGGGCTGGGATGGGGGGGCTCATTGGGGATGTGGCTGCTAGGGTAGTGGAGCTTGGTAGGGTTGGGGTCAGGGTGCAGCTGGTTGGGACTTAGTGGGGGTGAGGATCTTAATGCAGGGGGTTGGGGGGGGTCTGTGTACTGGGGGGCTCCTGATGCATGGGTGAGGCTCAGTGGGGTGGGTTCTGGGTGCGGGAGGTTACAGGCGGTGGTGATGCTCGGGATGGGGGGGGTGTCATCCAGATGTACAGGGGTTGGGCAGACAGAGGGAGAAGCTCCCCCTACAGTGACTGCTTTTTCCCCATGGCTGAGGAGCAACAGAGCCAAGTGGGGGAGGGCTCACTGTAGGGGGAGCTACTCAACCCCCACGCACGTGGACCCCTGCACCCAACCTCCCTCCCCCCCGCACCCAAACTCCCCCCTCAGCCAACCCACCTCCCCATGGTACAGAGCTTCCTGCAGCCAGGGGGGGTTTTGGGGATTGATCTAACCCAGACTCAGCTACTGTATGCAGGAGAGGGGGAAATGGAGAACTCAGTCTCCCTCCTCCTCAGGACTAACATCCCTGGGCAGCCAGAGTGGGCCCCAGACCTATACCCACACCCCCTATGCAGTGACTTACCTCTTCCCTGGCTGCCAAAAACTGACACACCCGCGTTGCCGGGGAGGAGTGAGCGAGCACTGATGCAGCTTCTCTTTACTTCCCCACAGAAAGTGGTGATGCAGGAAGCAAAGAGAATCTGCAAGGGGACACGCAGTGGTGCAGAATTTCCTCAATAGTGTACTATTGCCCATAGGAGCAAGTTCATAGAGGACACAAAACCTCCCAAGATAGACAAAAGTCATGCTGACTGGGTGAAATGCGTGGAAACACCTTAAGCCTGGGAGGATTAAAGTGTGAGAAGTGTGTCATGAGAAAGGAAAGCTTTGGCAACCCATGCACAAGTGATGTAATTCCTGGGAGGAAGACAGGTGAGAGACTTTCCCATGGTTGATTAAGGACCTATTGTGGGCTTTGTAAATTAGAACCCTGTCTTGGAGAAGCCAGTTTAGTGCAGATGAAGAGGTCTTTTAGGTCGGATACAGTTGTAATCACTATCTCAGCACAAGCTTGAAAACAGAACTGACAAGATGAAGCCACTATGGACTAACTAGGCTCCAAAAGAGCAGATACTATATTGCAAAGAAAAATCCCCAAGGGCAAAGCAAGGATAATGCAAGCAGACCAACAGCCATGAAAACATGGAGGAATTCCCTGAAGTCCACTGAACAGCTTGAATAGTAGATCTCGGAATCTCTATACAAAAGTTTGTTTGTAGGACCATCTGAGTCGAGTAGAGTTGGACCTTGCAAAGGGAATTAAAACCAATAGTAAAAGGTTCTATAGCCATATAAATAAGAAGAAAACTAAGAAAAAAGAAGTGGGGCCGCTAAACACTGAGGATGGAGTGGAGGTTAAAGATAATCTAGGCATGGCCCAATATCTAAACAAATACTTTGCCTCAGTCTTTAATAAGGCTAAAGAGGATCTTAGGGATAATGGTAGCATGACAAATAGGAATGAGGATATGGAGGTAGATATTACCATATCTGAGGTAGAAGCAAAACTCAAACAGCTTAATGGGACTAAATCGGGGGGGCCCAGATAATCTTCATCCAAGAATATTAAAGGAATTGGCACCTGAAATTGCAAGCCCATTAGCAAGAATTTTTAAGGAATCTGTAAACTCAGGAGTAGTACCGAATGATTGGAGAACTGCTAATATAGTTCCTATTTTTAAGAAAGGAAAAAAAAGTGATCCGGGTAACTACAGGCCAGTTAGTTTGACATCTGTAGTATGCAAGGTCCTGGAAAAAATTTTGAAGGAGAAATTAGCTAAGGACATTGAAGTCAATGGTAAATGGGACAAAATACAACATGGTTTTACAAAAGGTAGATCGTGCCAAACCAACCTAATCTCCTTTTTTGAAAAGGTAACAGATTTTTTAGATAAAGGAAATGCAGTGGATCTCATTTACCTAGATTTCAGTAAGGCATTTGATACCATGCCACATGGGGAATTATTAGTTAAATTGGAGAAGATGGGGATCAATATGAACATCAAAAGGTGGATAAGGAATTGGTTAAAGGGGAGACTGCAACGGGTCCTACTGAAAGGCGAACTGTCAGGTTGGAGGGAGGTTACCAGTAGAGTTCCTCAGGGATCGTTTTTGGGACCAAATCTTATTTAATCTTTTTATTACTGACCTTGGCACAAAAAGTGGGAGTGTGCTAATAAAGTTTGCAGATGATACAAAGCTGGGAGGTATTGCCAATTCGGAGAAGGATCGGGATATTATACAGGAGGATCTGGATGACCTTGTAAACTGGAGTAATAGTAATAGGATGAAATTTAATAGTGAGAAGTGTAAGGTTATGCATTTAGGGATTAATAACAAGAATTTTAGTTATAAGTTGGGGACGCATCAATTAGAAGTAACAGAAGAGGAGAAGGACCTTGGAGTATTGGTTGATCATAGGATGACTGTGAGCTGCCAATGTGATATGGCTGTGAAAAAAGCTAATGCGGTTTTGGGATGCATCAGGAGAAACATTTCCAGTAGGGATAAGGAGGTTTTAGTACCATTATACAAGGCACTGGTGAGACCTCACCTAGAATACTGTGTGCAGTTCTGGTCTCCCATGTTTAAGAAGGATGAATTCAAGCTGGAGCAGGTACAGAGAAGGGCTACTAGGATGATCCGAGGAATGGAAAACTTGTCTTATGAAAGGAGACTTAAGGAGCTTGGCTTGTTTAGCCTAACTAAAAGAAGGTTGAGGGGAGATATGATTGCTCTCTATAAATATATCAGAGGGATAAATACAGGAAAGGGAGAGGAATTATTTCAGCTCAGCACCAATGTGGACACAAGGACAAATGGGTATAAACTGGCCACCAGGAAGTTTAGACTTGAAATTAGATGAAGGTTTCTAACCATCAGAGGAGTGAAGTTTTGGAATAGCCTTCCAAGGGAAGCAGTGGGGGCAAAAGATCTCTGTTTTTAAGATTCTACTTGATAAGTTTATGGAGGAGATGGGATTTTGGTAAGTAATTGATCTTTAAATATTCAGGGTAAATAAATAGGCCAAATCCCCTGAGATGGGATATTAGATGGATGGGATCTGAGTTACTCAGGAAAGAATTTTCTGTAGTATCTGGCTGGTGAATCTTGCCCATATGCTCAGGGTTTAGCTGATTGCCGTATTTGGGGTCGGGAAGGAATTTTCCTCCAGGGCAGATTGGAGAGGCCCTGGAGGTTTTTCGCCTTCCTCTGTAGCATGGGGCATGGGTGACTTGAGGGAGGCTTCTCTGCTCCTTGAAGTCTTTAAACCATGATTTAAGGACTTCAATAGCTCAGACATGCATGAGGTTTTTCATAGGAGTGGGTGGGTGAGATTCTGTGGCCTGCACTGTGCAGGAGGTCAGACTAGATGATCAGAATGGTCCCTTCTGACCTTAGTATCTATGAATCTATGAGACAGCAAAAGATGTAGGAAGGGGTGAAAGTCCCCATGGTGCATATGTCAATCAGAAGAGGAGTGTCGAAAACATTGAGATAATTCTTCTGGGAAAGATAACATGATGGCTCTCTTGCAGAGGACTTCTGTGACCAAAGTATGAGAATCTGAGATCAAAAAGGACAAGTGGCAGCTGGGAACCCTGAACAATGGGGGGGGGGCGCACGGGGAGACACTGTTTATCACCAACTTCCTTATGTAGATATCTACGGTGGCTCAAATGATAAACCATCAGTCCACCCCAAAAAGGTGGTAACACATAGAAGCATAAATTGTGTGTGGGGGTAGGGAAGAAGATGTTAAAGCCTGTAGATCTGTGGCAAAAATGGCAGCATCAGAGGTTGCTTTACATAAAGTAGATGGTGAGCCAGGCAGAATCTATAAAAAAAAGATTGTGCCTTGAGATGGCGTTTGAAGAGAAGAAACTTAAGGAAGATACTACATTCAGTTGTAGAGCAAAAGTTATGAAGGCCCAAGTGTGTGGTATTCCAAAGGTGAATGCCATACCTTCCTCTCAGCGGAATCCAGTGGAGAAATCATCAAGTCAGTGGAAAAAAGTGGATTTTATATGGGCAACTTAACACTGTCATTCATCCTAAGGATAGAGATTATGATGTCTGGGTCTTGGAGAGATTGCATATTAATTTGCCGTGGGACAAAATCATGAGGCCTCAAGTCCACACTCTCTCATTCAAAGGAAGCTATGCTGAAAATGGAACTTAAAGGGTTCTTGTGCTTTAATTATTGGGAGGGTCTTTTGAAAAAAGTCTCCTCAGGCTGAGACTTTAGAACTTTGACCCCCAATGTGGCAAGAGTGCAGAATGGACTCTTGCTCCATGTGAGGGGCAGTCTGGATCCTGATGCATCTTCAAGCTGGTGTACTTTAGATCCTTATCAACCAAAACTGTCATCACAAGAGAGGAAACTAGTCTGGAGAAGAAACCCCACTAAAGTTTGGAAAATGCATGCAAAAATCAGAATCTAGGGCACTTATTCATCTAAAATTGGTTTGAGAGAAGTCAGGGTGGGAAGGACAATTCCCCCAGGAAGAATTTCTGCCCTTGCATGATTTGAGAGCTCCAAAAATCAAGGATTAAATCCTGTCAAAGCTTCTTATGAGTTCAGATACCTTGACAGGCAGCCATTGCATCAGGAACAGTTGGTCCAAAGATGCTTGCAGGAAGCACACAAACAAAAAATTATGCAATCAAAGATGGCAGCCAGAGAATTTTTTTGAGACACCATAACGCTATTTTGCTTCCTGATAGGTGAAACCAAACACATAGCAAAAAACTGTTCTGTTGAAACTCTTCATTTGGACTATAACCTACTATATACCTTCTGCTATTTAAGTCCAAATTAACTGGTACATTAGTAAAAAAGCAGTGGCAATTTTATATCAATTCTTAAATTACATTAGTGAGGTCAATGAGTGTGAAATTTACTTGTTGCTAATGGTATCTAATGGCTGGATGATTTAGTGCCATAACTACTCATGCTACCATGAAAATGTGATGTTCATTCTACTTTAATGATTGCTAAACAATCCCATGCATGGCACAGAATGTGACCAGAAAGAATATATTAAATTCCATACCCCTGTGTTTAACAGATTGAAAGTAGATACTGATGTAACGCTGCCAGAACTGTCATCCTAATGAGAAAAACAGAAGTAAAGCCTTAGTAAAAAGTTGTAAAAAAAGTCATTCAAATATTGCAATATGCATGTTAAAACCCATTTTTCCACAGCTTTCTCTATTCCTAAAGTACTTTTTACTTTGAGGCAAGGATGCTATCTGTCCTAACATGGGCTTGCCTTACCTTTCCCAAATATACCAGGGTGTAGCACAGATGTGAGGTCTCACGTGTTAAAGACTCAAATTTTGTACGTGTTGCAATGGGGGTCATAGAGCTTTCATTCTGAGACAGGTCTTCCTTCTCCTTTCTTACTCCTCTTTCACTCCAACCCAGTTTTTACATTTCTTCTTTTCTGGGACCAAAACCTCAAGCACTTCATAGCGTAAACTCTGTGGCCAAGGGTGCAGATTGTCTGTTCCACAATTATAAACTCTCTCTCCATTACTGGAATCTGGGGATGTACATATCTGCTAAACTATTAGCCTCTCATGAAGCAGAAACACACATGTACAATGTCACACCAATTTTGTGCCTCCTATTGTAAAAGACAGCGTGGAAACAAAAGATTAAGAGATTGACAAAAATGACGATTAAGTAGTATTCAAGAGCTGATCTAATTGGTACCACTCTAAAAAGAAGAGAGTTATCTCTACTAGAAATGTTAGTAATTAACTGTAGCTAACAATCAAGCTAACTTAAGTTTGAAAAGAGATTAAAAACTTCACGTATCACATTTTTTTCCCTTTTTGACACTATGGCATCAGTCTGTCAATACATCAGAACAAGATCTACCTTTTTGGAATTGGCATCAGTAAAATCCATTATGTTCAAGAAAAAGTACCTTTCACAGAGAACGAGCATGTCACCTGAATGACAGATTTAGGCTCTGAATTTATTCAAATCCAGATTGCTGGCAATGGGGGGGGAGGGACTCAATTGTTACTTACACTGAGTAATACAAGTTTCAGCTACAAGTCTTTCAAAATAAAGCTAGATATTAAGGAAAAAAAAAATCTAACCACAAATCTCTAAAAAGCCGACACTAAACAGATAGCAAATAAAGGTAATTTCTATTCCAAAATACCCGTCTTCACAACATTTTACAGATACACTCCCAAATCCAAAACCTTAACTCTTCAGTCCTTGAACTTAAAAGCTAACTTCAGAATAAGTGCTCAATGATCATGTTAATTGTTAACATACTGTAAACTCAGGCGTTTGCATTACTGTTTCTAGTGCCCCCTCAAGAGAGGTTTTAATAGAGATTTATAGGAATGCAGGAATTGCCATACTAGGCAAGATCCAGTGTCCATCTACTCCAGTACCTGATAATTCAGAGAGAAAAAAAGCAAAAACCCTACAATAGATATGAGATAATCTCCGACTCTTAGACTGACTAAACCTCATGCTTCAAGGCTGTTAATATATTCCTTCCAAATGTAACTGGATATTCTTTATAACCTTGTGTGTCCATATAAATATCCAGTCCCTTTTCAAATCTTCAATTCTTGACCTCAGTGACTTCCTGTGGCAGTACGTACCACAGATTAATTACATGTGTGAAAATATTTCCTTCCATTCATTTTTAATTTCCCACCTTTTAATTTCACTGAATTACATATTTGTTCTCATGTGATGAGACAGGTAGAAAAGTACCAATCTACCTTTTGAATAAAAAAGTTGTATAATGTTCCCTCTTATTTGCTTAAGGTAAGCAACTTCAGAATTTTCAATCTCTTCCATATGAGAGGTTTTCTATGTCCTTGATAAAGTACCCCATTTACCAATAAGTTTGTATAAAAAAATTCCACAATTTAATTTGTAACGTATATACATACTCACTGTTACATGTTACTTAATAGAACTCTTCCTTTAAAAACTATTTCTCCCTACAATAGCTATAATTACCAATGTTTCAAAATGAGTCATCTGCATGTGGCAAATCATCATCTCTCTAGACTGAGAAAGATGGAATGAACTGTGAGGCAGCTTCAGTAGATATGAAGGTACTTGGAATTACTGGTCATCCATCCAAAGGTCACAAAACCATAGAAGAGGGTAGAATGAACTCAGACAGAACAGAAGACCAAGTTGAAATCCATGTTGAAATCTTTGAACTAGCAGAACAAATAGCCATTAAATCCTTCGGCAAATGTTTTTGAAAAAAATCTTTTACTGGATCTGCTATCTTTTGGAATCAAGACAGATCACAGTCCCACGCACATGGATGAAACTCCAGGATAAAACTGTTACTTACCTTCTCGAAACTGTTGTTCTTCTAGATGTATTGTTCACGTCCATTATACATTAGGTGTGCACACGTTGCGTGTACAAGCATCAGAAACTTTTTCTCTTAGCGGCTCCCGGCGGGGCCCCCCGACTGGCGCCACTACGCCGTGCATATATACTCCCTGCCGCTTGACCCCCTCCGGTTCTTTCTTGCTGGCGACTCCAACAGAGGGGTAGGAGGGTGGGTGGTGGAATGGACATGAACACTACTTCTCGAAGAACAACAGTTACGAGAAGGTAAATAACTTTTTTTTCTTCAAGTGCTTGTTCATATTCATTCCACATTAGGTGGATCACAAATCTTACCTCTGGAGGAGGGTAGGAATCACAGAACAACTGATTGGAGGACCGCTCTGCCAACCGCCGCTTCCTCTCTGGCCTGCTGGTTGACCGGTGCACCGAGGACCAGGTGGCTGCTTTGCAGATCTCCTGGATCGGGACCTGTGCCAGGAAAGCAGTGGAAGTCGCTTGCGCCCTGGTCGACTGGGCCGTGGCCGCCGGGGGCAGAACACCTGTGAGCTCATAGCACGCCTGGATGCAGCTTGTTATCCAAGATGAGATCCACTGCGCCGATACCAGGAGGCCTTTCATCCTCTACTACAGCCACGAACAGCTGTGCAGATTTACAAAAGGGTTTGGTGCACTCCAAACAGAACGCCAGAGCTCGACAGACATCCAGGGCGTGTAGGCTGCAGTGACTCGGGTCCACATGGTGTTTTGGAAAAAAGACCGGCAGACAAATGTCCTGGCCCAAATGGAATCGCAAGACCACCTTAGGGAGGAACTTGGGGTGCAGCCGGAGCCGCACCTTTTCCTTGTGAAACACTGTATACGGTAGTTCAGAGGTGAGAGCCCTCAGCTCGGACACCCTTCTGGCCGAGGTAATGGCCACCAGAAATGCCATCTTCCAGGAAAGGTGGAGTAGGAAGCAGGTAGCGAGGGGCTCGAACGGGGTCCCATGAGTTTGGAGAGAACCAAGTTAAGGTTCCAAGGAGGGACTGGAGGGCAAGAGTATGGGAACATCCTCTCCAATACTTTAAGGAACCGTCCCACCATTGGGTGGGAAAACACCGAGCAGTCCGAAAACCCCAGATGGAAGGCGGAGATGGCCGCCGGATACACTCTAAGTGAGGACAGGGCCAGCCCCTGCTGCTTGAGGTGTAGGAGGTACTTGAGAATGGCTCGCACCGGGGCCTGGCACAGCTGCACCTGTCGGGGCTCACACCAACTGGAGAACCTTTTCCACTTGGCCATATAGATAGCCCTGGTAGAGGGTTTCCTACTGCCAAGCAGAATCTGCTGCACAGGAAGGGAGCACGGGCTCTCCAAGGCATTTAGCCACAGAGCTTCCACACCGTCAGGTGAAGTGATTACAGATCAGGGTGGAGAAACCGCCCACCATCCTGCGCGATGAGGTCCTGGTGTAGGGGCAGGCTACCGGGGCCTCCACCGACAGCTCTAGGAGCATTATATACCAATGTTGGCGGGGCCACACTGGGTTGATGAGGATCACTGCTGCCCTGTCCCTGTGTACCTTGAGCAGGACCTTGTGTACCAAGGGGAGCGGGGCAAATGCATACATCAAGCCCCCTCCCCACAGGATCACAAACACGTCTGCGACTGGACCACACGGGCACTGGGCATTGTCCCCGGTGGCAAACAAGTCTACCCTGGGAAACCCCCACCTGCAGAAGAGCGAAAGCACGACATCCACTCGTGCATGCGATACGACCTGCTGAGGTAGTCCGCCAGCTCATTTCGCACCCCAGGGAGATAGGACGCCTCGAGAAGAATGGCATGAGCTATACGGAAGTCCCAAAGGAAGAGAGCCTTGCAACAGAGCGGCGAGGAACGGGCCCCACCCTGCTTGTTTATATAAAACATGGCAGTAGTGTTGTCTATCAGAACTGTCACGCTGTGACCACTCAGAGTGGCGTGAAAGGTCTGGCATGCCAGACGAACCGCCCTGAGCTCCTTCACATTGATATGAAGCGACCGCTCTGCTCCGGACCACAAGCCCTGAGTCCTAAGGTCCCCCAGGTGAGTCCCCCATCCATGGTCTGACACGTCCGTCACCAGTGTCAGGTCCAGCTGTGGGGAGGCAAAGGGGATGCCTTCACAAACCACCAGTAGGGACGGCCACCGCCACAGGGAGTCCAGCACGTCCCTTGGGGATATCACTACCAAGTCCAGGGGGTCCCTGCCTGTATGGTACACCAAAGCAAGCCATGCCTGCAGTGTCCCGGTCTAGCATGCCTGACCACGTGCATGCATGCTACCATGTGGCCCAGCAGCCGCAGGCAGCACCTGTCCGTTGTCATTGGAAACTGGTGCAGGGAGGCCACTGCTTGCTGGATAGCTCGGAAGTGGGATACTGGAAGGCTTGCCCTGGCCTGCACTGCATCCAGAACCCCCACTATGAATTCCACTCTCTGCGTGGGCAGGAGAGTGGACTTGTAGTTGTTGACCAGGAGCCCTAACTCACCGAACAATCTGAGGGCCACCTCCATGTGTCCCCACACTTCCGCTTCGGATCGACCCGTCAGGAGCCAATCGTCGAGGTATGGGTAAAATCCGGACTCTCTGCCTCCGCAAGAAGGCAGCCGCCACCACCACACGTTTTGTGAACACCCATGGGGCCGCGGCTAGACCGAACAGGAGAACCGCAAATTGGTAATGCTCTTGGCCCCATGGTGAAGCGCAGGAACCGCCAATGAGCTGGGTGGATAGTGATATGAAAGTACACATCCTTCACGTCAAGGGCAGCATACCAGCCTCCCAGATCCAGGGAAGGGATGATGGTGCCCAGAGAGACCATGCGGAACCAGGCCATGACCAGGAACTTGTTGAGCATTCGCAGGTCTAAAATGGGACGAAGGCCCCCTTTGGCCTTGGGGATGAGGAAGTACCGGGAGTAGAAACCTTTCCTCCTTAGGCCGTGCAGCATCGCCTCTACCACCCCCATCTGTAGCGGTGAGCGAACCTCCTTCTCTAGGAGATGCTCGTGAGAGAGGTCCCTGAAGAGGGACAGGGAAGGGGGTGGGTGGGAGGGAGGGAAAAGAATTGCAGCGAGTACCCATTCTGTACCGTGCATAAGACCCAACAGTCCGAAGTAATGCTGGACCACGCACGGGAGAAATGGGCCAGGTGATTCAGGAAACAAGGGGACGGATCCGGAGACTGGTCTAGTACACTGTCCTCAAGCCTACCTTCAAAAGCCTGGCTTAGTGCCCGGCTGGGATTTGTGCTGACCTTGGTTATTATTGTGCCATCGCCTGTTATCCCTGTCTCGCCTATGGTAAGGGTCATGCCTATGATGAAGCTGGTACTAACACTGAGGGGGAGGCTGTGGCTTAAAGGGCTTCCTCTGCATCACCAGGGTGTGCATACCTAGCGACTTAAGTGTAGCTCTCAAGTCCTCAAGGCTATGCAGCCTTGCATCTGTCTGGTCCGAATAGAGCCCGGACCCTTCAAAGGGGAGGTCCTGGAGTGTACTCTGGACCTCAGGCAGCAGGCCTGACTCCTGCAGTCACGCTGACCGCCTCATGACCAGCCCCGACGCAATCATTCTGGCCACCGCATCTGCTGAATCCAGGGAGGCCTGGAGAGAGGTCTTAGCCACTAACTTGCCCTCATCCACCAGGGCTGTAAACTCCTGTTGGGAAGCTTGCGGGAGGCTGTCCTTAAAAACTTCCCCACTGCTGCCCGGGAGTTAAAATTATGCCTGTTGAGGATGGCCTGCTGGTTAGCAATCTTCAACTGAAGGCCCTCCCAATAAGTACACCTTTCTGTCAAAAAGGTCCAGGCGTTTTGCCTCCTAGGCCTTAGGTGCCAGGGCCTGTTGACCATGATGCTCCTTTTCATTCACCGCCAAGACCACCTGGGAGCATGGACTGGGGTGGCAAAATAGAAATTCGTAGCCATTTGATAGGGCAAAGTACTTGCGCTCCACACCCTTGGCGTTGGAGCGCTGGAGGCTGGGGTCTACCATATAGTCTTACAATTTGATTGGATGGTCTTAATGAGCAGGAGTGCTATTCTAGATGGACCTTCGGGGCTCAAAATGTCCACCATAGGGTCCTCTTGCTCAACCATCTCCTCAGCCTGCAGCCCCAAATTCTGGGTGACCCTATGCAGTAGCTCCTGGTGGGCTCTGTGGTCTATGGGTGGAGGGCCAGACACTGCTGTTCCTGCCACCGCCTCATCTGGAGAGGATGAGGAGATTAGCAGCTGCTCGGCCCCCTCTGGCTGGTCCACCTGCTCCCCTTCTCCCGCAGGAGGGGCCTCCAGCTCAGACTGAGGCAGGAGACCTCGGGGCAGCACCAGACTCAGTGCTGGTCTCCCTGGTTTACCCTGGAGGGATGCTGGAGGCCTGGATACTGTGGCTTCCAGCGCCGTCGGTGCGGGGACCAGGACTGCTGCACTGAGTAGCTTGCCCTAGACAGGGCCCCTTGGTGCTGTTGATAGGCCCAAGGAAGGCCAATGACTTGGCGGCCCCCATTGGGGGTGCCATCCCGTCTGAGGGTCCTTGCTGTCCGGAGCACAGTGCGAGGGACTGGAATGGCCGGAGTCGGCGCCGAACTGCAGCGATGCCGACCACGCAGGCCATGGCAGAGCCGACACTCTGTGCCGGTGGGAGCGAGAATGGGAGCAAGACCGGTATCAATATCCCCAAGACTGGGAATGGGATCTGGACCAGGACTGGCATTCCTGGGCCCGGAATCGGAGCCTGAGGGAGTCCTCCGGCAAGGGCCGTCTTGACTCCTCCCAGTGCTGGGGATCATGCCTCATCCGTGACCTCATCACACCGATTCACTCCCGGTACAGTGACTTCCTTCTGAACCACAGGTAACTGGGAGTCCGCAGACATGGAGCTTGACCAGGACCAACTCTGGGAGCGGTACCAGGACAGTGTCCTTGAACAGCACACCATTGCCAGTTTACCCCTCGACAGCACCCGTGGCATGGGTGCCGGAGGATTCTCTCTGTACGGGAGGGGGCTCGTCGCTGACGGCTCAATGGAGGTCCTTTGCCGCCTCAAAGGTGCCAGGCGTGGAGGGCTGATCCATTAAGTCCTCAAGCCCATTGTCAGCACTGAGCTCACTTAGGCCTGGGCTTGGTGGGACTTGTGGCGCTGGAGCCGCTAGTGCCAGCGCCGGTACAGCAGCCTTTCCACTCGTATCGGTGCTCAGAATCTTGGAAGGAGCTGACCTCCTATGCGGGGAAGTCCGCGCCTTCCTTTTGGCTGTGCTACGTGCTGCACCGGGGAGGATAAGCGGTGCCGGGGCCTAGTCTGGCACTATGGGGCTGATCACTTTTGGTGTTTAGCCAGTGCCGGGTCCCCCGACAGCTCCAGGGCACTACACACTGAGGAAGCTGGAGCCAGCATTGGGCGCTGTAATGCAGTGGCTGTAATGCGGCTTCCATTAACAACTGCTTTAAACGAAAGCCTTTCTTTCTTTGTTCTTGTCTTGAACGCCTTGCAAATCTTACATCGCTCAGTTTGATGTTCTTCCCCCAGGCAACGTAGACACGAGCCATGAAGGTCACTAACTGGCATAGGCTTGTGGCATGTGGCACAAGCCTTAAACCTGTGAGCCTGCAGCATGCCCCATGGCAGGTGCTGGAAGCCTCCAAGCACCTAATCACTTAAGTGTCCACAACAAAGTGTATGCTAACTAACTGATAACAGCTATCTATAAGAGAAAGGCTAAGGGACTGCTCTCATACAAGAGAGAGGTTGTTCCAACTGCGTCACGGATGGCAAGAAGGAACTGGAGGGGATCAGGCGGCAGGGGTATATATGCACAACACAGTGGCGCCAGTTGGGGGGCCCCGCCAGCCCACTGGGAGCCGCTAAGGGAAAAAGTTTCCAACGCTCGTGCACGTGATGCGCGCACACCTAATGTGGAATGGACGTGAACAAGCACTCGAAGAAGAACTTAAAGATTTCCAGACATGGAAGCTACTCCCAGTAGAAAGTAAGAAAGGCTCTGTTTCAAAGAAAAATCCATTTCCTCCTGTCCTGCCCTTAAAAAAAGGGGCCTGCAACAGCCAAGACAAAGCACGCAGTCAGAAAACTGGATCCATAAAACCAGTTGGACTCCCCCAGATCTGATGAAATCTTAACTTTCTCATGTTACCTACCTTCAGAGAAGCTAGATTGTGCAAACAACTAAACTGACCTTAAAAAGGTGATAAAGAATGAGCACAGAGACTCAACCTTTCCCTTAGAGTATTATTTCTTTAGAGCCTCCGAGATATACAGGAAATCTTCTCTATCGCATAAACAACAGTTGAAATCTATATATTTTATAGCAGTCAGCAAGAGGGATTATCCTCCATCAACTTCAATACCTTTTTGGTAACGCTGATACATCCAGTCAGATGTGAGGTATAAAGTCAAGGAGAGGAGATCCGTGTCATAAATTACTCAGACAGTGGCTGACCGCGCCTTTAGAATCAGCAGTTTTTGTGATCCTTAGAGGGTTCTACTAGAGAAACGTACAAGGCACACTTCTCAGGCAAACATCCAAACATTTGTCAGACACAGGACTCTTACCATCACAGGAATTAGACAAAAAGTTTTCTAACTTTAGGCTTCTAAATTAATATATAGTAATCTAAAGTGATTTTGAAAAGTGTTGCAGGATGCTTATTCAGGTGTCTAAACATGCCTATAAAAGCCTAGGCACCAAGATTTGAAAGTGATGGCCGTACTTAAAAACCAAACCAAAAAACTAAAGTGTTTGTTTGTCTGCCATAACAATCTCGGGGGGTGGGAAGAGGTGACAGGGAAAGGGGAGAAGAGACCCACAAAAGAAAAATTCTTCTACAGGCAAAATGAATGACAACGAGACAATATAAACTTTAAGATACCACAAGATCTTTTTAAAAAAAAAAAAAACACCACACAACACACCCTGAAAAACTACTAACAAACAAAGTATTACAAAAGAATCCTAGTTTCACCCCATGCAAAGTGAGAGTTGAGGTGGCACAGTTGATGTTAACTGGCAGAAAGTGGGGAACACAAGAAGACAGGTGAGAAGGGGCACCAATGCCTTGGCCTTTAATTCCGATTTACCTTCTAAAGTGACACAGTGGATGAGCTCACTAACATCCTTGGACTGGCACAGCTACTGCTACACTACATAGTTAGCATGATGGGTTCGGTCACAGAGACCCCCTTGGGACTGTCACCTGACATGATGAAGTTACCTCTGAGACAGTTTTTCGTGCCAGCCTGGGACTCCAGAACACTGCCTTGTTGAGCCAGACACGCTAGCCTACCGCAACACAGACCCAGGTCAGGTCCACGCCCCCAAAGCTGCAGGCTTAACTGAAAACAGCTGAGCAGGTTACCTGCCTCCAGCACCCAGAAACCCAGCTCCCAATGGAATCCAAACTCCAAATAAATCCATTTTACTCTGTATAAAGTTTATACAGGGTAAACTCAAATTGTCCGCCCTCTATAACACTGATAGAGAGATAAGCACAGCTGTTTGCTCCCCCAGGTATAATCACTTATTCTGAGTTCATTAATATATTAAAAGTAGGATTTAAGTGTTTCAAGTAATAACAGACAGAACAAAGTCAGTCACCAAGCAAAATAAAGCAAAAACATTCAAGTCTAAGCCCAACACATTAAGAAACTGATTACAGGTTAAAAAAAAAATCTCACTCTCAGAGATGTTCAGATAAGCTTCTTTCACAGATTAGACTCCTTCCTAGTCTGAGCCCAATCCTTTCCCCTGGTACAGTGCTTGTTAGTTCCAGCAGACATCTTAGGTGGAAAGCAGGGGTGCTCTAAAGTGCTGCCAGTCATGAGCACAAGGCGGGAATCTTTTGTCTCTCTGGGTCCCCACCCCTCCTTCTAAATAGAAAAGGATCAGATTTAAGATAGATTCCAGTATCATGTGACATGGTCACATGTCACTATAAGGCCTCGCTCTTCATTACCCATGGGCTGGCCCATACATACACAGGAAGGCTTGCCGTTAAATAAACCATCTACAATCAATTATTCTAGTCAATAGGAGCCATCAAGATGCTAAACCACCATTAATGGCCCACACTCTGCATAATCACAATAGGGCCTCAGAGTTGTACTTCATATTTCTAGTTTCAGATGCAAGAATGAATCATTCATACAAATAGGATGAATATATTCATTAGGTTATAACCTTTGTAATGATACCTTACAAGAGACCCCCTGCAAAAGGCATATTCCAGTTACATTATACTCACATTCAGAAGCATATTTCTATAAAACATACGGAGTGCAATGTCAGAGTTAGTTTCTAGGCTGTCTGGGAACAAGTGATACAGTTTTAAAATATTAGTTAAAGTGCACAACTCCACAAAGAGGGAATCAGAAGCAGTACCCAAAGATTGTGTTGAATGGTTGCATGTGTTTGGTACCTTCTGCTTCCACTGGAAAGACAACAAAGCTTCACTGTAGAAGTGGAAGTTACCTGAAATCAACTAAATTTTAAACTGCAGGAACTTCTCCCATCAGTCTCTCACTAGGAACATGTAACATTTTAGTATCCGTTGTCTAAACTGTATTCTTAAATTTATTCACCTAAATTTGGGTTATTGCTGATTATGCACTATATGTATCTTACGCCTTTAAAAACAAATTTTGTATTTGTGGATAATCTAAGCACTATACCCAGATATACAGACACTCTTTTCTTAACCTGTGTACTATATAATTTAACATCTTTAATAAAAAATTTAAATCAGTTGTGTATCCTTTTTGCAGGGAGCACATAATACCCATGCTCTATGGTCTGCCCTGGCTTCCATCAAGAAACAGATATTTAAGATGTTGGTTTTCATCTGTAATAATTCCTAAATAGCTAGGAGTCCTGCCTACCTTAGATAAAGATTGCTTCTCTTCCTGTGGGCTGTATCAGATGCCGAGGTCCTTAGCTAACAGCCCCCTTCCTTTATTTAAGCAGGAACCGTCTTACAGCGGAGTGTTTCTGGTAAATAGTTGCAACACTAGAACTTAGGTCCCAGGGAAGTGGGAGTATCTGTAAAAACCTGGATTTGTTGATTTTCAGGGCACACTGTAAAACTATTTTCCTCTGGGTTTTCCCAAGGAAGGGGGGGCGGGGGTCACGTGACCTTAACTAAAGCCATGTATGGATTTAGAGGGACGAGTTATTGTGGTGGGTTGAGAAGCTCAACGTACATGGATACTGATCCTGCCTATTTTGTGTCTTATTTAACACACACACACACAAACTTGGCCCTATTCAAGTTTGTGTGACCCTATCTTAGAAGTCTCTTTGAGAGAAATGCACGAGGAACACTTTTCAGGCAAACCTCCAAACATCCATCATTGGTGTCAGACACAGGAATCTTACTATTGACTTCAATGGAGTCAGGACTTCATTAGAGTTCAGGTAGGCACTTCAGCATCGTCAACTTTTGCTAATTGAAACCCTCTCACATTACGCTTTTGATTATGACCTCTAATGTTCAATATCCATTTTCAGAGACCTGTTGACAATCCTAACTTTTTTCAGATATCAGTTGTAAGACAATGACAAAATAGCATACAAGTGCTATTTGGTGTTTGTCAGATTGCTTGCTCAATGCTAGCACCCTTGGTCACGTAGGAGTGAGTGTAAATAATGGTTACTGCTCTTTTCTGCACTGTTTTAGAACTGATTTCCTATTCTGCTTTTTAGAGTGTCTGAGACTTAAAATAAAAAAAGCAGATTTTTTTCTAAATTCTAAGGCTCCTAAAAAGGCTTTACCTGGCTAAAGGAGGAGATAATTCAGGCTACTTTAGAATATGAAGATGTACATCTGTGAGAGACAGAAAGACATGAGAAGAATGAAAAAAAGATACCATCTCTGTCTTGTAGCCCAAGCAGGGTTCAGAAATCACTTCAAGCTTTACTTTTATGGTAAAACGATTATATTGGTCTTCAAATAAACATTTTCATTAATAAAAAACCAAGAACTGAATTTAAATGCCTCAATGAATATTTCACTTGACTACGTCACTTTCACCACAAAAACATTTAAATATCTCATTTCTAATGAATAAGGTATTTTCAAAAAATGGAAGCAAATTAGTTTTACTTAAACAGATCTGCTACTTTAATCAGTACCAATGGAAAATATATTATATTCATCATATGCTGCAAATGCATTTCAGCTTCAATCTTATGACATTTTATTTCAAAGTGTAGGAAAATGATTTTTAAAGTGAGAAGGCAAGTGTAGTTTACTAGTCAGGATTTCTGTTAATCCATATGTTCCCCTATTTAAACTGGCAATTACATTTGTAGTCACAGTTCATCAGAATAAAAAATTCAGTACACTCAACACATTTTTGGCACTTTTAATCCTAAAAGATTGCTATTTTTCCCCTTTATTAAACAGGGGAGGAAGGAAGCACAGCTGGTGGGAGATATCCAGAAAAAACAAAACAACAACAACAAAAAAAAGCACCACATATCCTACTTGTACAGTTTTAAATCCAGTGAGAACTGAGAGACAACAGCTGTAAGCTGAGAGAATTAGCCTGCCAAGAACTTTCAACCTTTGATCCATTTACAGCTGTAAAGTCTAACCAGAAGAATGTGGGTATCTATAGCTGAATGAGTGGTAATCTTTTGGAAAAGAGGGAATATGCAATTTGCTGCACTAAAGTATAACAAAAATAAAAACAATAGACTTACTCTTAAAATTATTTCCTTGCAGTACTTTCTGCATGTGTAGAGGGCAATTTTTCAAATCTCAGTAGTTCTCTGAAGACAATACCCATGACAGCATTACATTTCTGGGACCTGTGGCTTCAGGGAGTTCTCAAGTTTCCAGATTTTCTGGAGGACTTTTTTTTTTTTTTGGAGACAACCTGCTCATATTACCACCTATCCCATTTTTTGTGGAAGAACAGTTTGCACTAAAATCTAGTAGTCAGACCAGATGACTAGGAATCAAACTCTTGAATTGAAATCCTGACTGCCATTGACTTGCTTTGTGACCTTGAGCACATCCTTTAGGGTTGCCATCTCTGATACATCAGAGACCAGGACATCAGAGATTATCCTGAGCCCTGTAACACAGGACAGCTGACAGTCTGTACTGATCACCCTTACAAATTTCCTGAGACAACTACCTCAAAAAAGGTGGGTGGGGGAAGAGGGCAGAGGGTGGCCTTCAGGAAAACCTGAGGTGGGCAACCCTATTTAATTGATATCAATTTCTCTATATGTAGAAACAGGAATACCTGCCTACTGTACAAGCATACTGTGAAGATAAATCTTCAGGTTCTGAACTCTTACAGCAGGCATTCACTACTCGCTGGATCGGCAGGTAGTGATCGATTTATCAGGGATTGATTATTGCAACTTGTCTAGATGCGATAATCGATCCCCGAATGCACTTCCTGTCGACTCGAACTCCAGCTCGTGAGAGGCGGAAACGGAGTCAACAGGGGAGCAGCAGCGATTGACTCACCACTGTCCTCATGGCCAGGTAAGTCGGCCTAAGATACGCAGACTTCAGCTACGACACCCTCCCCCCACCCAGTGTAGACCAGGGCTTAGAGTGCTATGATTATTTAAAGAGGCCTCAGTGTTGACTTAGTACAGCTGAACACAAAAAAAAAAACCCAAACACATGTTTAGTTTAGGTCTAAATTATAGCTGAAATATCGAAATGTCACGGAATAAGGAACTCAAAAAAAAATTCTGATTTGTAAGTATTGACAAATCTCATTTCAACATTTTCAAAGTATTTTGATAGGTTTCAGAGTAGCAGCCGTGTTAGTCTGTATTCGCAAAAAGAAAAGGAGTACTTGTGGCACCTTAGAGACTAACAAATTTATTAGAGCATAAGCTTTCGTGAGCTACAGCTCACTTCATCGGATGCATTTGGTGGAAAAAACAGAGGAGAGATTTATATACACACACACACAGAGAACATGAAACAATGGCTTTATCATACACACTGTAAGGAGAGTGATCACTTAAGATAAGCCATCACCAACAGCAGGGGGGGGAAGGAGGAAAACCTTTCATGGTGACAAGCAGGTAGGCTAATTCCAGCAGTTAACAAGAATATCAGAGGAACAGTGGGGGGTGGGGTGGGAGGGAGAAATACCATGGGGAAATAGTTTTACTTTGTGTAATGACTCATCCATTCCCAGTCTCTATTCAAGCCTAAGTTAATTGTATCCAGTTTGCAAATTAATTCCAATTCAGCAGTCTCTCGTTGGAGTCTGTTTTTGAAGCTTTTTTGTTGAAGGATAGCCACTCTTAGGTCTGTGATCGAGTGACCAGAGAGATTGAAGTGTTCTCCAACTGGTTTTTGAATGTTATAATTCTTGACGTCTGATTTGTGTCCATTCATTCTTTTACGTAGAGACTGTCCAGTTTGGCCAATGTACATGGCAGAGGGGCATTGCTGGCACGATGGCATATATCACATTGGTAGATGCGCAGGTGAACGAGCCTCTGATAGTGTGGCTGATGTGATTAGGTCCTATGATGGTATCCCCTGAATAGATATGTGGACAGAGTTGGCAACGGGCTTTGTTGCAAGGATAGGTTCCTGGGTTAGTGGTTCTGTTGTGTGGTGTGTGGTTGCTGGTGAGTATTTGCTTCAGATTGGGGGGCTGTCTGTAAGCAAGGACTGGTCTGTCTCCCAAGATCTGAGAGAGCGATGGCTCGTCCTTCAGGATAGGTTGTAGATCCTTGATGATGCGTTGGAGAGGTTTTAGTTGGGGGCTGAAGGTGATGGCTAGTGGCGTTCTGTTGTTTTCTTTGTTGGGCCTGTCCTGTAGTAGGTGACTTCTGGGTACTCTTCTGGCTCTGTCAATCTGTTTCTTCACTTCAGCAGGTGGGTATTGTAGTTGTAGGAATGCATGATAGAGATCTTGTAGGTGTTTGTCTCTGTCTGAGGGGTTGGAGCAAATGCGGTTATATCGTAGCGCTTGGCTGTAGACAATGGATCGAGTGGTATGATCTGGATGAAAGCTAGAGGCATGTAGGTAGGAATAGCGGTCAGTAGGTTTCCGATATAGGGTGGTGTTTATGTGACCATCGCTTATTAGCACCAACCCCTCAGACAGAGACAAACACCTACAAGATCTCTATCATGCATTCCTACAACTACAATACCCACCTGCTGAAGTGAAGAAACAGATTGACAGAGCCAGAAGAGTACCCAGAACTCACCTACTACAGGACAGGCCCAACAAAGAAAACAACAGAACGCCACTAGCCATCACCTTCAGCCCCCAACTAAAACCTCTCCAACGCATCATCAAGGATCTACAACCTATCCTGAAGGACGAGCCATCGCTCTCTCAGATCTTGGGAGACAGACCAGTCCTTGCTTACAGACAGCCCCCCAATCTGAAGCAAATACTCACCAGCAACCACACACCACACAACAGAACCACTAACCCAGGAACCTATCCTTGCAACAAAGCCCGTTGCCAACTCTGTCCACATATCTATTCAGGGGATACCATCATAGGACCTAATCACATCAGCCACACTATCAGAGGCTCGTTCACCTGCGCATCTACCAATGTGATATATGCCATCATGTGCCAGCAATGCCCCTCTGCCATGTACATTGGCCAAACTGGACAGTCTCTACGTAAAAGAATGAATGGACACAAATCAGACGTCAAGAATTATAACATTCAAAAACCAGTTGGAGAACACTTCAATCTCTCTGGTCACTCGATCACAGACCTAAGAGTGGCTATCCTTCAACAAAAAAGCTTCAAAAACAGACTCCAACGAGAGACTGCTGAATTGGAATTAATTTGCAAACTGGATACAATTAACTTAGGCTTGAATAGAGACTGGGAATGGATGAGTCATTACACAAAGTAAAACTATTTCCCCATGGTATTTCTCCCTCCCACCCCACCCCCCACTGTTCCTCTGATATTCTTGTTAACTGCTGGAATTAGCCTACCTGCTTGTCACCATGAAAGGTTTTCCTCCTTCCCCCCCCTGCTGTTGGTGATGGCTTATCTTAAGTGATCACTCTCCTTACAGTGTGTGTGATAAACCCATTGTTTCATGTTCTCTGTGTGTGTGTGTGTGTGTATATAAATCTCTCCTCTGTTTTTTCCACCAAATGCATCCGATGAAGTGAGCTGTAGCTCACGAAAGCTTATGCTCTAATAAATTTGTTAGTCTCTAAGGTGCCACAAGTACTCCTTTTCTTTTTGAAATTATTTTGACATTCCCTGAAACAATGGTCTGTTTCAAATAAGTTAAACATTAAACTGCAGCTGCCTACAGTGCCATGGTGCCTCATGGAAGCTGTAGTTTGGGTGCATCATGCCCTTATTCTTTCCTATGGGTTGGCCTCCCTGGCAGGATTATGCATCCCTTGATGTACTGTAGTCCTGTTACTCCCATGATGTGGCTCGGTCAGAGGTGAGACAACAATGCCAAGTATAGTGCAGCCAAGAATCCAAGACCACAGGAGAGAATGAGGACATGAAGCACTTGAACTACCATTCCCATGAGATACTATGGTACAGAGACAGATGCAGTATGATGTTGAGCTAACTCAAAATTAAGTGCTCGGGGTCAGTCAACATGCCAAAAAAAAAAAAAAAAAAAAAAAAAAAAAAAAGTATTCAGACTTGGTCCAACCGACTGAAAGCAAAATATTTCATTTGAATTTTTCCCCAAAGAAAGTTTTGATTTTGTGAAAGCTACATTAAAAGTCATTTAGACTGAAGATTCCCAACAAATTCCACTGAGTTGGATGGTAACCTCAATAACAAAAGAAAGAACAAATGACATTCTAAATTACTCAGCAATATTGGAAGGATACATTTAGATATATATTACATGCCTTTAAAAGAAAAAAAGTGACCCTTTTGAGAACACAAACCTGTTAATGATTTATTTTTGCTCAACTTTCTCAATAATTACCGTACCAGTTATGTGTTTCATATCTGGTACTGTCATTAAGTTCCACTTGGGGCACCACCACTTCACTAACCCCATTTCTGTTATTGGTCACTGTGGGATTTTTCCTATTCAATGCAGTTTTGTACTCTTAAATCTTCTCTCTTGAGAGAGAGAGAGAGAGAGCGCGCGCACACGCTATTTATTATCCAGACATCATCAAAAGTCCATTTTCAGATATGTAGTCTTTTAGCTAAATAGGCAGAGCTTGCCTCTACATTTCAAGCCCTCCGATCTCTAGAATATATAAAATAGGAGAATCTCAGCTTTCATTTATGAATTAGTATATTTAATCTCTCTTGGCAAAAATGGTTTTGGTATGTAAACAGATAAACCAATTACTAGGATTGTGATTGGATTTTTCCTAAAGACCATACAGTTCATTCATGTCTTCAAACCCCTCCTCATCCCCACCGTTTCTTTAGACTCCATGAAAGCCATATGAACCTCAATTTTGGAGAGGACCTTAGATTAGCACCTAGCTATGGGAGGCCATGCTTTTAAGGGTAGGTCGACACTTAAAATTCTGCAACAGTGCAGCTGCATCGCTGTAGCACTTAAGTGAAGATGCTCCTACACCAATAGGAGAGCTTCTCCTGTCAGTGTAGTTAATCCACCTCCCCAAGAGGGTGGTAGCTATGTTGACAGAAGCTCTCCTGTCGACATGGCACTGTCTATACCAGCCTAACCCCCCATGTAATTACATCGCAGAAGGATGTGGATTTTTCACACCCCTAAGTGACAGTTATACCGATATAAATCTGTAATGTTGATCCGGCCTTGGATTGGTAAGGCTTCCCACCGATGACACAGACTGATGTAAGCATGCTCTCTCTGGTGGCCTGCCTCAGCCAAGACAACGCCACTGTTGAACACCCAGCCTGACCTGTAGGCACTTTGGGAAGGCATATTTAGTATATTCTCATTGGACTTTTCAAACAAGTAATAATACAAGGCCACAAGCATTTTGTGCAAGTAGTCCATAGGTGTACCCACAGGCACTGGCTTCCAACTTTCCCCGGGGTGCTCAAGCCCCTCAGCACCAGGCCCCTGCACCCACTCCACTTCTTCTCCAAAAGCCCCACCCATGCCCCACTTCAGCCCAACCTCTTCCTGCCCAGTTCTGCCCTCTCACCCCAGCACGCCCCATCTCCATTCCTCCCAGCACCTCCTGCATGCCACGGAACAGCAGCAATGAAAGAAGGGCTTTAGCACACAAACTGCACCTCAGAGACACTACATGCTTCCAAATGTTCCCCCCAGTTTTCTACTTCCTGTCATCATCAAGTTTGGCGGTATATTATTGTGGGCAACACAATTTAGACCAGGTACTAAAAGGTGAAATTATCTTTAGTAAAATGCACCTTTATCCATTAGAATCCTTGCTGGATTAACAAAGTGGGCCAAAATTTTCCAAGATACAGGGCTGAGTTTTCACAGAAGCTGCTTGCTTAGAGGGAGTGTACCACTTCTGGAAAAGGTCCCACTATTGATGTGGATTTTCAAGGCACATAATCAGGAAATGTCTCAAGTTTGGAATCTCAGGTCAGGTGCTGCCTCCCATAATTCACATCAGCCAAACGTGTTCTCGTGTTGTAAAGTCTCATGCTGTGGCTGGAATGCTTACAGTGCATTCAAACAATAATCTGAAGCCATTAAAACACTGAAGATAGATGGTTGTGTTGTCTTATCTAAGATATTACCTGAATACTATACAATATCTAGATGAACAGAAAAGAGGATGCATTCATCAATTTAAAGTTACTTATAGAAGTCTCATTTTGAATGTAACAAAAATTAAGCAAATATTCACTGGGGGGGGAGTAGAAGGAGGAAGTAAATTTGCTGATCTGATGGACTACGATCTGTCTCAAGAGCAAGCTCCTTCACTGCAAGAAAAGAGGAACTGATGACTGGAAACTGTATAGTCCACCATCTTTATTCCGAAGAAGACAGATCAGAAACCTCTAGATTCTCAGCATATAGTATTTATTGGAGACAGAGAGCTAAGAATGTTAATAGCAGATACTTTTAGAGAAAAACACTTCTCTTCACAATTAAGGACTACCATTAACATTCAAACTGAAGGAAAAACTACACTTGAAGATGCACACCTTTTAAATACTGCATATGAAAGTATCTCAAACATACAACTTTTATTGCTTAATCTAAGGAAGTGACATCTTAAAATTGAGTTTGGTTTATCATTTATCCCAGCGAGTCCTGTTTAAACACTGTTGCGATTTCAGTGCAAGTGACTTTTTTTTTGGCAGCTCATAGCAAAACACTACAGGATTCTATGACTGATATTTCCCATCCCACTGGGAGTTCAAGATCCAGAAAAACCTTCCCATTTTTCACTTCACTGCTTCACAAAGGGCTCCTATTGCAGTTTTTTTGTTTGTTGCCCCCTTTCTTTTTTTTTTAAAAAAAAGAAAAGAAAGGATGACAGAACATAGCTCCCCCCATAGCTTGTCAATTGTAACTGTTGGAGGAGCATGGGGGGGAGGGGGAAGAGAAAAAGAGAAGCCAGAGAGAAGAGAAGTCACGGGGGGTGGGGAGGAAGAGCTCCCCCTCAGGTCACTGGTCTGGTCTACACCTAGAAATTAGATCAACCTAGTATATCATTCAGGGCAGTGAAAAATTTCACACCATTTGCAATGCAGTTAGGTCAACCAAACCCCCACTGTAGAAGCAGCTAGGTCAATAGGAGAATTCTTCCACTGACCTAGCTACTGCTTCTCAGAGAGGTAGATTACCTGCATCAATGAGAAAACCCCTTCCGTGAATGTGGGAAGTATCTACACTATAGCAGCACAGCTGCAGAGCCTTAGCTGTGCGCTTGTAGCATAAGTAAGGTTACTGCCTCCACCAGCACAAGAGAAAAGAACTCAAATTCACTAAGTCAGCACACTATACTGCCTTTGAACTGCAGAGTCACACTCATGTGTTTAGTATTTTTGAACATTAATACTGTATTACTACCAATTCACTTCAATAAAGCAGTGGCATTTTTACATATTAGCAGAGGAATAGTACACTAAAAACATACAGGAATGAAGACAATAAGGCATTATAATAGAGAGAAGCAGCACAATTTATCACCTTTGAATGAATTTTTTGGCCATCTCTCCCTAGAACCCAAATGCCTTCAGAATAAACAAGCTTTTGGACTTAGACCATAAAGAGATATAGGAATGGATTTTATTTCTTCCAAGATATCCACTCAGGCAAACTAAAAGTCTGCCTATAGAAAAGCCACAAGATTTCTTTTTAGAGACTCTTACAATTTCTGATGAATGAGTGAATTAAATAAGGAATCTGTAGTTGCCTTTATATGAAAGTCTTGTATACAAAGAAAAATGATTTACCTTCCATAATTCTAGAGTTGAGTAAAACTGGTTTTATTCAATTAACCGGAGCATTAAAGAATCAAAAACATTTAATAAATCTCATTAACTCTCCACCCAGTCTGAAGTAAGAATTCCAGGGAATATATAGAAGTGCTAATGTGATTATTTATCCATATAAAAATAAATGGCATAGTTTAACTGAAGGCAGTGTCTGTTTGGTACTTAAACTTTTTCAAGGAAACTGAAATAAAGTTATATTCAGGACTAGAAAGGAAAATGCAAACAAAATAATATTTTATAATCAGTGTCTGCCTGGGTCACCAAAAATCAGCAACTAAAATGACAAATTCAATTTGGCAGGCAGAGGTGTGGCTATGACAAAAAAAAAAAAAAAAAAAAAGTTAAAGAAGAATGGGACACAACCTTAAAAAAAAAAAACCCACCAGGAAGTTTTATTTCTGGTTTTACACAAAAAACTATTGCAACTGAATGTATAAAGCTAGGATACCAGGCATTTATGCAGAATTGTCTATTTTATAAACTGTGTTTGAGAGACATACACCTTTATAAAAGGTAATAGGCAGGGGCCTACTTCAGAAAAATTAAAGGTGGGGAAGGTAAAGTTGTGTTGGCATATAGAACATTATAAGAAGTGGAGCACACATTAGCAAGTGCATGTTAGCAAGCTAGGCTCCGGTAATAGGTATCAGCTCGAAAGAAATGGGGAGCAATATTGAGCATTCTCTATTTGCCATGGACTAACAGATTATTTTCTAAACTTTATTTGCCCAAATGCTGAGAAATAATGAGAAAGTTGTCTTTATTGATATTGAAGTCTAAGGAACTTTCAGGTACAGACTGGGAGATGGGGGGGAGGAGGGGGAAGCAAACTCACCATGCTAGAGGGGAGAAGGTAGAAGAGAAAGACACTGCCAAAAGAAAGAAACTCTTACAGAATGCTCTCTCAAATGTTCGATTCAGCCAAGAACATACAAATACATTGACTACGAGATTAATTTTTACCTTAATGATCATCATCTTGATTCTTCCAAGCTTGTACACTAGCTGCCAACTGCAAATTACAAGAACAGAATCCACATCCAGGAGAGATATTTTTATCCTTCAAGGAGGACTGTTTTCTCATTGTCTCCCTTAGTGGGATTTCCACAGAGGATCAGCAGCTTGAAAATCTCAATTGGGGCTTCAAAGAAACAGTGCATCACCTGGCCAGCCTGGTCACACCTCTTCCCCAAAAAAACCAAACAAGGTAGCACTAGCGCTGTACTGGCAAGTTCTGTGGCAAGAGAAGAGTTACTAGCAAAGCAGAAGTTCCAGACGCTTTGACCACTACAGACTCTCCTCTGGGCAGACTTTTCACATGGCTTCTTGTGGGGCTCAAGGTACTCTAACTTCACCTAGGACTGAATCTAACCAGATCTGTACATTGTCTGTAGACAGTGATTGTGTATCCACACTAGGAAAAAACCTAGCTTTTGTTTTTAATCATGTGTTTGCTAACAGATAAGATTCTAGTGACAAGGCAGTGTGTGAGTTCTCGCAGATGTTAACAGATTGAGGTAAACCACTAGGATATTTGTAAAACCACAAACGGTCTTTTCCACATTAGGATTTTATCATATATCAGCTAATATGATAAAATAAAACCCACATCTTTTCTCCTCATGAAGACCAGGCCTGAGTGGACATTTCTAACCTGATTTGGAATGGTATGCCAAGTTTTGTCTTAATATATCCAGTCACCAAGCTCTCTCCCACAATCTCTTAAGCAAACTAATGTTGTATTATAAGTCATTTAGAATGTGGGGAAAGTTTGTAAATACTGAAAGACCATTAGTGCTTTAAATCAGAATATATTTTAGTACTGTTAGAACAACTGCATGCATATGAATGGTTTTCCTATTTTTTTTTCTACTGCTCTCCAACGTACGGAAGACAACTTTGTTTATTCTGTATTGAATTAAGTTTCACTGAGTTAGCTGAGGTATCCATTCTCTGCTTGGAAAGTTACTTGAGAAACAAAGAAAAATGTAGCTATTTTTCTTTCAATGAAAGGCAAAACTCAAAAAGGTTCTTCTGACCGTCAAGCTGGGTGCCAGTTACTGATAATTATGATGGGGACATCTACTAAGAATCCAACTCATTCCTAAAAGAACCAAAGTTTCATACCTAAAACTATGAGATAGTTACTCACCTGCTGAATTATTTTGGAATCTTTTTGAAAGTTTTCTCTAGGAGGGACTTTTCCAAATAATTTCCAGCCAGGAGCACTGTGGAGAGCAGGTTTGAGTTCCTTTGTCCTTTTGGTGAAAAAGTTTCTGGGGGGGGGGAAAAAAAATCCTTTTAAATTACAGGCATCTTACAATACTAAAGTTTGTCTCAGTTTTAGATTTGTTTTAGCCCAATATATCTTTGTAGAGACTTAATGTTCAGCAGAGCAAATATTGTTTGTATACTACCTTTATTTTCTCTTGTTCTTTAAAAAAATGTGAATAATGTATAAAATAAGAATTGTCACGTGCTATTGAAATAAATATCCAACTGTTTTCAATAATTGCTTTTGAGATGATACACTGCTGGATAGTTTTCTTTTTTAATGTTTGACAGTTGTAACTCAACAGGAATAAATGGCTAGAGCATTAAATATCAGAGCATCTACAGGATATGGAGGACTCACCTATTTTTTAGGAGTTCAGAATATTGTGTATCTAGTTTGTGTCTTTGCAGTGATAGTATGTTTAAAAAAAATAATATTTAATCATTGAGCCAAGGATGGTAAATTTAAATCTGTGTGTTAAATAAATCAGCCGGAAAGTGATTTAAAAAAAAAGTCTTCCTAGTCCAAAATACTAGACACATTGGTACTATAATATACATAATTCCACTGATTAAACATAAACCAGGACATTTCCAAAAAATTATGTTGTGATATAGAGCACTGCATACCAAGAAGTTTTAATTTCAGAATATTTGTGGTGGAACTCGTCTCCAAGTATTAAATTTCAGCCTGTAACAACTCAGCACTCTCCTATATGGGGGATATAGCTTGTTCAGGAAGGACAGGCAGGATGTCCTGCATTATACATCAAGTCTATACACACTTGTTCCGAGGTCCACAAGGAGGTGATAGGCTGACCAGTTGAAAAATCTATGGATAAAGAAAGAGGTGGGGGGGGGCCAAAAAGGAGTGATGTCATCATAAGGTCTACTATACACCATCATATCAGGAAGAAGAGGTGGATGAGGCATTTCTAGAACAAAAAAGATCCAAAAAAACAGACCTAGTAGTAATGTGGGACTAACTATCCAGACATCTGTTGGAAAACTAATATGGCAAATCACAAAATTTCTAATAAGTTTTTAGAATGTATAAGGGACAACTTTTTATTTCAGAAAGTGGAGATAGTCATTTTCAGCTAGTTTCTACCCAAGAGGGAGAAATTGGTAAGGAAACTCAAGGTTGAAGGCAACCTGGGGGATCATAAAATGGAAGGAGTGTAAGCAACAGAATAAAGACAATGGATTTCAAAAAAAGCAGACAACTCAGAACTAACAGGGATAAGGTCCCAGGGAAGGGCAATTTAATGGAAAAAGGAGTTCAGGAGAGCTGGCAGTTTCTTAAGGAGGCAATGTTTAAGGCACAACCACTGCAGGCAATCCCAATGTGAAGGAAAGATCAGAAGAAGAGTAAGAGCCCAACTATGGCACCATCAGGAGCTCTTTAATGACCTGAAAATCAAAAAAAGCCTAAAAGAAAGTGGAAACAGACAAATTGCTAAGGAGGAATACAAAAGACAAAAATTAAAAAAAGTAGCCTCATATTACTAAATAAGATACAAAATATAGATGCCCAGTGATATCCAATTCCGATTTCAGCACCCCATTTTCACATTCCGATTTTCTTTAAAAACATACACAGTTAAGCTAGGAAGCTAACTCTGTCCATTGATAAAATTTCTTTTGGAAAAAAAAAATCTCTGCAATTATAGATGTGCACTATGGGGAAACGTGTACATTCCTTTCCCCATTGTGATATATTCCAACTTTTCAAAAAGAAAAAGAAAAAAAAACAGGCCTACAAACAGCTCAGCTTGGCAAATTAAAAATAAAGCAGTGACTGAGAAAACCTCACTCACTTAGCATATGCCCAATAAGCACATCCTAGGTACTAGTGTAATATAAATGAATAATGTTTAAAGTTTTTCAGCAGAGCTCAGTGAAACCAATTCACCGATGTCTCTACATGCTTGTCTTGCCTGATCAAGCGATTGTGAAGTGGCAAGGACTCCTACTAGAATTTGCACAAACAGAAATGATAAAGGTTTCATTGAAACATAGCAAAATATTAAAGCCACCAAAATCTGCATAAGCTTAGCATCAGGAACAGAAGAGAAATTCAGGTTTGAAAAGAACAGCTAAGTCAATTCTATAATTTTAGAAGGTTTGACAGTTTTCATTCTTAAAGTTCTAAAAGTTAGAAAAACGTTTCCAGAATTTCCATTGTGAAGTTGACGGCCTAAGGCAGACTGCCAAAAAAAAAAAAAAAAGTGTCTTTAGGAAAAAAGTGTCATCAGCATCACTCCCAGCTTCACTCAAAAATTACCTCAGTATGGTGTGAGCTGCCCAGTGTAGTAGAGACACTCACATTTAACACAGTTTAAAAAAAAAAAAAAAAAGTAATAAAGCACATGAAAATGAGACAGCAACATTAATCCAAGATTAAGTCAGCACAGTCAATGTAGTTTAGGGCTTATCTACGCTGCCCCACAGTTTAGACTGCTAGGGCATATACAGCAGTGTGCACCGAAGCGTTGCATTGTCATTCCTCCCCTCCCCGGATCTTGCAGATGCAAACAAACAGGTTCCTAGTCTGCATTAATGCAAATTAGGAGCCTTTTAGTTTGCACTTGCAGTATCCACACAGGGGGAGTTTCAATGCTGCACTTCAGTGCACATGGCTATACACTCCCCCAGTCATCCAAACTGCGAGATATCAACTGTAGACATAGCCTAGTCAGAAGAGGCAAGAAAAGCAAGAGTTAAGGTTCAAACAGCAACACTAACTATTGCACAGACTGTACCTTTCACAGCACAACAGTAATATTTAAGGAGAAAAACAGAAAATACCAGTGTTGTGGAACAGTTCTGCTATTGAAGTTTAGCTATGTTAGTTAACCTTTTTATTTAATTAATAGTTTCCAATTTGGAAAAAATTCTGAAGTAGTAATGTTATAAGATTTGCCATGGTCCATCTTTAACAGGTTTTCTTCAAAGCACAATTTAAAAGGCTCGGATATCCTACCCTAAACAAAATGGTCTTTCCTGACATTCAACTATTCAGAAGTTAAAGACAGGCAGAAGGAAGCTGCTGTACTATAGTAGCAACAATTTCAGTTTTGATTGCCATCTCTTATTACTTACTGTTAGAGAAGTTGCTCTGCTGCACAGTAAGACACCTTGAATTACTTCTTCGTAAAAATCTTAAATTCATCACTATGAAGTTTTATTCCAGATGACAATTACTTCTTCCACTCCAAAACAAACCACCCTCTCCTAAATTTAAAATGGTTGTGTTGACTCACCCTTGATCCCAGCAAAAATGTAAGATCAGCACTTCTCAGTACTGTATGCAATATTTTTTCCAGTCTTTCCTGCCCCTTTTGATAAGACTCTTGTCCACAAACTTTGTTAAAGGCCATTCAAACTTTTGTGACATGGATTAGAAAACCTAAGAATGCGTGTACAGCTTTAAATAAGGTTTCCTTCATCAGCCAGTGTATAAAAGAATTAAGTCTAAATGGACAGATGTGTCTGAATGGAAGTTATAAGCCTTCTAAGGAGTAACTAACAAGGTCATTTTAGGGCACATATGATCAGAGGTGTGTCTGCAACCATTTCTAGCCTCAGATCAGTTGCTGTTTAGAATGATTACAGGGCCAGTGATATGTAGGTGCTCTGCACAAATTTTCATAGATTTACATTATATAACTCCAGCATTTTCAGATTTTTTTTCAAATCAGTGTTCACCTAACCTGTTTCAGGGTTGAAAGTAAACCAGCTTTCCCAGTTCCTTGGTTCAGTTTCTCAAGGCACTTATGTGCTGGCCTCCAAGTGTACAGCACAACACTAGTTCTCTGTATAAAATACTTGCATTTTGAATAGCTTATAAACTTTATATGGTTACTTTGTGCAATGTATTTTTGACTGGCTCTTTAGAAGACACTTTTTTTTTTTGGAGCGTACAGCTAGCTAGAAAACCTTGTACTGTTAAATTTAGCAAGTTTCAGTTAGAGTGGGATTTTAATAATGCGTGTACCTTTGAATGAGAATTTTGTTTAGTTTTATCCATGGGTTTTACTTATTTTTAGTTGGATACATTTCCTTCTAGCTTGACTGAATTTATATTAGTGTCCTGAAAATATCCTTTACAATTTGCCCCGATAGAAATACAAGTATGCTACACAGTTACTGCATACAAGTACCTGCATTCTACTTGTGAAAAACTACAACTCCTGTCTTCTACTTAAGACGGTCCACCTATTAACTTTCTAATCTGTTTTAAAACTGCATTTTAAACTATCACATTAATCATTAACAAGAAACCCTGTACAGTGCGTGTCCAAACAGCATATTTTCTGTGTCACAACCATGTTTGTGCACCTGTACCCACACTATCTAACCTGTTTGTATCACAGTGCACTCTGAAAAAATCAGCAGAAGCTAGTCCAGTGGGGGACATAACATCTGGAGGTCATCATACAGAGCAGCATCTGGGGCACCACAAACATTAAAGGGAAGATGGACAAGCCAAACTGGTCACAGGATGTCTTAGTTAAATGCCAAAAACAAGTGTGTTGAACCAGTTACAAGAAGACAGCTACGTGCCAGCATAGGGTTTGGTAAGAGAAACATTTAGCCAGGCACTGCTCCCAGAGTTTTAACTATGTTTAGAGCTGGCCACATTAGTAACTAAATTACAAAGTTAGTGGGAGATGAAGTTTTAACAAAGCCAAAATATTCATGGTAAGTAAGCCTGAAAGACAAAACTAGAAACAGAAAACTTGCACCAGGCATAGAAGGGGAAAAACCTACACTATTCGACTGACCCTTTTGCTGAGCTTAGAAAAGGTGTTCCTGCGGAAGGATCTAGTTTCTCCCTTTTCTTTGAACAGTTGAGAATCATGTGAGTGATTTACTAATCAATGAATAGGTCCACCACAAGAGGAAGATTAGAAATTCTGCTCGTTTATGGTGTAGTAGCAAAAGCTTTGACATTCTGCTCAGTGCTATGAATTAATTACAAGAATGAGATCTTCCACAGTGCTCTGGATTGTTTACAAGGCGGAGATAAGTGTATTAAAACATTTCCTACTGAATGATATTTTTTTATATATATATATATATATATATATATATATATATATATATATATATATATATATATATATATATATATAGAGAGAGAGAGAGAGAGAGAGAGAGAGAGAGAGAGAGAGAGAGAGAGAGAGAGAGAGACACACACACACACACACACACACACACACACACACCCATTTTACATAGCATGCCCTGATGTTGGAAAATGTAAACAGTAGCACCAGATAATGAAACTTGCAGGAGTACATGATGACGACATTTCCTTACCTCACTACAATCTCTTCTCTTTTCACATTAAGTTCCAGCTCTTTGGCCACATCCGCAAAGTTCTGCATTGCTCCACTTATTTTACAGCTTAGTTTTTATTCCCCACACTCAAGACCTTCTAATGATTTATGCTCAACCTAATTCTCTCTCCTTTGTGTGCCCTTATTTCCTCCGGCTGCTCATTACTTCATACCTTTTTCACATGGTCACCAGCATTCTCTCTTTGTAGGCAACAGCATCTCTTTCAAATATCTCCTGAAGTATTTTTCATTTATTCTCATATTTGTTCCCACCTTCATGCCTGATTTGTATTGCAGTTTACAGTCAGTTGGAAGTGTCTCAAAGCAGGGATCATCTCACTTGTAATTTAAGAGAATCACAGCCAAAAATGTCTACTTTAAAAAAAAAAAAAAAAAACCTTCTAGTGCAGGATCTTCACATGAAGTTGTATCCAATCTGTTGGAGACAAGAGACACATCTCCCAAAGTGACATCCGGAAACTTTTCCATGTACTATGGATACCTTTGAGAGATTAGAAATCTGACATACAGATCTCCAATATTGACATTCACCAGTTTTGTTCATTTCCCCAACTGCCTGAACTGCCAAAAAAATAAAGTGTCACTATAACAGTGCAGTCCGTTAGCTATATAGTAGTAGCTGAAATTGAGCACAATGATGAGCCAGATTTTCCAGACGTAGGTATGCAAGAACATACAGCTTTGTGGATGGTTTGGGAAATAGAGGAACAGATTTTAGGTCAGGGACTTTGCTGGGAATCACTTGGCCTTCATTTATACTAGGGAATACCACTGACACTACCCACCAACTCAGTTGCATCGCTGTTAGCGCCAGCAGAAGCTGTCATACAGACAAGATTCCAACAACTGTTAATATTTTACCACCAAGTCAAATAAAATTCCTTTTATGGGTCTCTAAAAACCTTCACATTTTAAGAAGTGATACAAGTGCCAGCAAGAAACAGTCAAACAGCAGCGTTATTTATACAAATAGGTGTGAACAGCCCTTTGCTGTCAAAGATTTTCCCAATATTTCATTTCTATAGACAGGTATTTCAAAATGGAATCCCACATGGTCTACAAACATCCCCAATTCCCCCGTATGACACGTCTACCTTGCTTTAGATATTCTTTACTACAATGAAGTTATAGTGTGTTAACAAGAAAGCCATATAGTAGAATCTCAGAGTTACAAACACCAGAGTTACGAACTGACCAGCCAACACCACATCTCATTTGGAACCGGAAGTATGCAATCAGGCAGTAGCAGAGATTTATAAAAAACACCCCACTGTTCAGTACTGTGTTAAACATAAGCTACTAAATTATAAAGGGAAAGCAGCATTTTCCTTCTGCATAGTAAAGTTTCAAAGCTGTACTGAGTCAATGTTCAGTTGTAAACTTTTAAAAGAACAACCATAACGTTTTGTTCAAAGTTATGAACATTTCAGAGTTGCAAAGCATCTCCACTCCTGAGTTGTTCATAACTTTGAGGTATTAACTCATGCAATAGCCTTTGTTTGCCTTTTGAATACCAATTTCAAATGCAGTATTGAAGTTGTACAATTTACTTTTATGTAGTATAGTCTATGTTGTTTAGTGTATTTCAGTTTTTCCTTAGAAATATATCTGGTCAGTAAATACTCAAATTTCAAATCGCATGGGTAGATTCAAAGCTAGAATTTTTTAATCTGTCAGTACCGAGTAGCAGTTAATTTAACTGTTTCATCTATTATGAACCAGCTTGAGGTATAAGTACAAGATTCACTATTTTTAGAAGCCAATATATTTTCTGTTCTGATGTGCTCATTTAAATCATGATTAAAATTGGTGACTTAATCACCGATTTAAAATCAGTCCACCCTGACTCAGGGTATATACTTCATCACAAGCTAAGTTAGATAGGCTTTACACACACACACACACACACACTTTATAGGTTCAGTTCAGTTCCAGACTTAGATTCTCTTAGGATACATCCATATTAAGATAAAAATATGTGCTCTTATCTCAGGTTAGCTAGCATGTGTAACTAACTGAGGTAAACTCTTAGCGAAGACAAGACAGTTAATATAGTTTTCACATATGTTAGCAGGTTGAACTGAACATTGTTCCCAGTATGTGCAAGTAGTTTTAATAATTCCTTTCTCCGTAAGTTACCTTGCATTTGCCTACACTGAATTTCATCTGCCACTGTTGCCCAATCACCTAGCTTTGCTAGATCCTTATGAAGTTTCTCAAAATCCTATTTAGCCCTCACTAATCTAAAATTAAGTCATCTTCAGATTTTTCCACCTCATTTTTCCATCCCCTTTTTCCAGAACAATAAATATATTAAAACAATACAGTCAACTTAAATTTCTGTATGGAAACAGTTTACATATTATTGTTAAAAAATACCTCCAAGGAAGTTTTCTGTTTTACTTTTTGCACATGATAGCATCTTAGTCAGTTTCTCCTGTTTGAGTCAGTCTTCCAAACTTAAACAAAGGGAACTGGCAAGAAAAATGTGATTTTGAAGCTACAAGAATTGGCCAGGGATAGCAAAAGGCAAGTATAGTAACAAACCGCTTCTTAATCATTTTCTTTAAATTAACCATCCCAACATCTGACCGAGATGAAAGGGACAGCTAGCAGAAGCTTAACCTATACAGGCTAGAGAAGATGCAATTAGGAAGAGTAAAATGCTTGTATCATCACAGCATCCTCTACTAAGCAAATGTGTCCACAGATCAAGTCAGTGGCAGCCTTCTTACACCAGAGAAAGGTTAGGAGACTGAACTCCATCCTGTCAGAGGTTTTGGCCATTGTGATCCATGCCTTCATGAGCTCAGAGCAGGATGTGCAACAAAAAGGTAAAGGATATATAGAGCTAAGTTTCATCTATATGTTACTGATAGTCTACTGATAGAAACTAATTACTACACATACACCCTTCCCAGCTTCATGAACATGCTAAGAAGAAAACAGAGCCCTGTGCAACTCCACAGGTGAACACTCTGCTGACCTGCAGAATCCATTAAGTTCCAAGGTGGATAAAATCTCTCTTTTCAAATTGGATTTTAAAATTTCACATCATGATTTAAGTTAAGTCAGATTTACATATTAGTTGTTTGCTTTCTTCCCATTTTATAATCTTAAATTGGGAAAAATGGACGTTTTGTACTAGCTTCTTTAAATACTTTCCTAATAGTTAGAATTTCAAATTTTACAGAGACTTTTTTTTTTTTTTTAAAGAGACTTCATACTTAAAATGTTCATCTGCTGAAAAACAGTTATACAGACCTTCGTTAACATCATTTCTATGGGACCACCACAAAATTCAAACATAAAACTGGAAAGTATATAACCTAAACTATATTTGCAACGCACACCAATTTCCAGTATGTTGAAGTTCCACAAGTCACAAAAGCAGAATTGCTTCGATTGAGCTATAATCCATTAGGGTCTGCGACTTGAGATCAATGGCACCTCATTCCTACATCACTTGGGAGCAAAATAGTCAAAGAAGAAATTCACAACAACTACTAGCATATTTAAAATCTAAAACCTTTGCTATTAACAATAAAGCAATTTTGTTTTGAACAAAAATGTGTCAAAAAAATTTATGAAAAATACAATTTTAGCCATTCATGATCCCAACACTTTGTGCATGAGTAACTTTACTCAGATGAATGGTCCTATTGACTCATTCATAATTACGTACCTGCATATGCGTATGCAGGAACAGGGCCTTAATTTTCAAATATATTGTTTTTGCTTAGAGCAGCTTTGTAAGTTCTGATACCCTACTAGTAGTAGCATTTTAAAAGGCAATTATAATTTAGTTCATTATATATTTTAATTAGGGCTGCCAAGAGATTAAAATAATGAATCGGGATTAATTGCACTGTTAAACAATAATAGAATACCATTTAAGTATTTTTGGATGTTTTCTACATTTTCAAATATATTGATTTAAAATTACAACCCAGAATACAAAGTGTACAATGCTCACTTTATATTTTTTTATTACAAATATTTGCCGATCTAATCTGTAAAAAACAAAATTGTATTTTTCAATTCATCTAACACAAGTACTGTAGTGCAATCTCTATCATGAAAGTTGAACTTACAAATATAGAATTATATTAAAAAAAATAACTGCATTCAAAAACAAAACAATGCAAAAAACTTTAGAGCCTACAAGTCCACGCAGTCCTACTTCTTGTTCAGCCAATCGCTCAGACAAAGAAGTTTGTTTACATTTGCAGGAGATAATGCTGCCCGCTTCTTGTTCACTATGTCACCTGAAAGTGAGAATAGGTGTTCTCATAGCACTGTTGTAACCAACGTCACAAGATATTTACATGTCAGATGCGCTAGAGTGTCATATGTCCCTTCATGCTTCAACCACCATTCCAGAAGACATGCATCCATGCTGATAACGGGCTCTGCTTGATAACAATCCAAAGCACAGCAGACGGACGCATATTAATTTTCATCATCCAAGTCAGATGCCACCAGCAGAACACTAATTTTCTTTTTTTGGTGGTTTGGGTTCTGAGGTTTCTGCAACAGAGAGTGTTACTCTTTTCAGATGTCTGAAAAAATCCTCCACACCTCGTCCCGATCAGATTTTGGAAGGCACTTCAGATTCTTAAACCTAGGGTCGAGTGCTGTAGTTAGTTTTAGAAATCTCACGTTGGTACCTTCTTTGCGTTTTGTCAAATCTGCAAGGAAAGCGTTCTTAAAATGAACATGTGCCGAGTCATCATCCGAGACTACTATAACATGAAACGTATGGCAAAAAGTGGGTAAAATAGAGCCAAAGACATACAATTCTCCCCCAAGGAGTTCAGTCACAAATTTCATTAAAGCATTATTTTTTAATGAGCATCATCAGCATGGAAGCATGTCCTCTGGAATGGTGGCCAAAGAATGAAGGGGCATACGAATGTGTAGCCTAACTGGCACATAAATACCTTGCAATGCCGGCTACAAAAGTCCCGTGCGAACAACTGTTCTCACTTTCTGGTGACATTGTAAATAAGAAACAAGCAGCAATACTTCCCATAAATGTAAACAAACTTGTTTGTCTTAGCAATTTGCTGAACAAGAAGTAGGACTGAGTGGATTTGTAAAGTTTTGTATTGTTCTGTTTTTGAGTGCAGTTATGTAACATACAAATGTAGAATTTTTTGTAAGTTGCACTTTCACGATAAAGATTTCACTACAGTACTTGTATGAGGTGAATTAAAAATACTATTTCTTTTATCATTTTTACAGTGCAAATATTTGTAATCAAAAATATAAAGCAAGCATTGTACATTTTGTATTCTGTGTTGTAACTGAAATCAATATAGTTGAAAATGGAGAAAACATCCACAAATATTTAATACATTTCAATTGGTATTCTATTGTTTAACAGTGCAATTAATTTTTTTAATCGCAGTTATTTTTGAGTTAATCACGTGAGTTAACTGAGATCTAATCGACAGCCCTAATTTTAATCTAAAGCATCAAATTTTGAAAGCTTCAACTTGGTTTACATGAATGATTTAAAGAAAGGGATTTGAATCATGATCATTTAGGGTGCTCCTCTCTGTTAAATTCTGAAGCACGTACCTTGGATCTTAAATGAGGAAGTTCTCATGGTTGATTTCAAAATAAGCTTGTAAAGTTTCCAACTGACTGAGCAATGTTCAGAGGCATTTTTAAATTAAGATAAAACTTTGAAATGGATCACTGCTTTGCAGTGCTAGTCTAAGTATAGTTATTTCTAATGCAGCTACGTGTCGAACACAAGAATTACTAAAAGAGCAGTCAATTTTCCTTATCTGAATAAATATGGACAACTAATTTTGCATGTTTACACACAAAAAGTTAATACCTTATATGAGGCAGAAATTCAACTGTGGTTAAGATTTGAGAAATCCTCATCTAGTAAGTATCATAACTCAAACAGATGAGGATACTATCCAATTATACCATTTTGTATTTTTATATCCATTGTATTTGGTGTTTATATATTATTTTGTAACACCAGATGTCAAAATGCATGAACTGTATATTTTTACTACCAAAAACTGTGTCTCAAATGTACAAGATAAAAATACAACTTGAGTCAGATAAGGATCCATTTATCAAGACTAAAAGCATGCCCTATTTTATGCAGATTTATATTCTTGCCTAGCTTGAGGTACTCGGTCATTCACAAACTCAGTTGCCAATATTTCCAGGATATGCAGAGTCAGACTGCGGCTTATTAGGGGACAGGAGTTTCCCCTAATGTTATATACTTTCAGGCAAAGTAAGTTCCAAGTTTTGAATCATCTGGCTCCCTAAATTCTACTTCATTTTGAAAATGTAGTAGAGTACACTTCAACTGTGCCTTCCACGTATGCACGCACGCACACACACACCCTTCCAACCCCACACATCCAACAAGACAACTTCAGGTCATGCAGACCTGCAATTTCTCTCTCATTTTTCCTTACAGCCTCACAAGAGTTTGCAGTTTTTAAGAGCCGAATTGTTATTATTGGGAGCAACACAACAGCTTAAAATTAAAAAAAAAAAATTGAATTAAAATTAAAAAAAAAAAAAATAAAAAAAATACAGCATGTTGAGAACAAATTCTATTACATCCTTGTTGTCTCACAAAGAATTATGATAATGGGTTATAGGAAAAATAGTGAAGTAAAAGCAAAAGCAACAAAATATTTGAATGTGGCCGAAGTTAACGACATATTTTTAAGGAGGTGAGTCTCACTGTTAAAACAATTTATTAAGCATATCAAATGTAACTCAACGCAATCTATAAATAATGTATCACTAAAAAGAAATAAGATCTTCCAGATAACCATCTACTAGCCTGCCAGGTTGACAGAAAGGATTTAAGATCTTAAAACAAACAAAACAAAAAAAATTAAGTTATGAATCAATTTTGTAAGCATTCGCACAGGGGCAGAGGGTGTGTCCTTGGATTGCATTTTGTGCAGAAATCAAGCTTTGGATCAGGAATTGGAATATCATTGCCTGTCAAGTATTGCAGATCTGTATTATGTGCCGTAATCCAAGAGTTATTTTGTTGCTTATACATGTCCAACCCCATATATTTTCTCAAAATTACTAATCATATGAAGGATTGGAGAGAGTGCATGATGGGATATATTTATATATCCAGTTCTGGGCACTATACCTTAGAAAGATCTGGCTAAATTGGAGGGAGTCCAGAGAAGAGCAACAAAAATGATTTCTAAAAGGTTTAGAAAACCTGACCTATGAGGACTGGTTAAAAAAAACTAAAGGAAGTACTTGTGGCACCTTAGAGACTAACAAATTTATTTAAGCATAAGCTTTCGTGAGCTACAGCTCACTTCATCGGAATGCATCCAATGAAGTGAGCTGTAGCTCACGAAAGCTTATGCTCAAATAAATTTGTTAGTCTCTAAGGTGCCACAAGTACTCCTTTTAGTTTTTGCGAATACAGACTAACACGGCTGCTACTTTGAAACCGGTTAAAAAACTGTGTATGTTTAGTCTGAGAAAAAATGAGTAAGGGGACGGGGGGCATATTCTTCATGTCCATTGAGGGTAGGACACAAAATACTGGGCTTAGTCTGCAGCAAGGGATATATAGTTTAGATGTTAGGGAAAGGTTTCTAATTATATGGGTAATTAAACTCTGGAATAGGCTTCCAAGACAGACTGTGGCATCCCCATCATTGCAGGTTTTTCAGAACAGGCTGAAGATATATCTGCCAGGTATGATCTAGGTTTACTTGGTCCTGATTCAGAACAGGGGGAAGGACTAGAAGACTTCGAGGTCCCTTCCAGTCCTACTTTTCTAGCATTCTGTAACTAACAGTACACTCAAGTCTCATACACAAAGGGACAAGCATTAGGAATTACATGCATTAATCCATACTTTAATAGCCTAAATATACTTTAAATCTAGGAATAAGTAACTGACTTCAATCTTTTTAAATGGTTATTATAAAGTTATACCTCTGTGTAACCTACTAAGATAAGACATTTGAAAAATCAGTGCATTTTAAGACCAACTCAGAACAAGATGTCCAATCCATGTTTATTATTTTCACTGGACTCAACGTAATCAGAAAACTTCACAAAGGTAAGTTTCTGGTTCATGATTTAGTTACTATCTTTAATTTTAAAAACTGAGAAAACAGAATAAGGAAATTCTTTTTCTTTGTGTTACCAAACTAGTGGCGCTGTGGTTCACGAGATGTTTGACACAGAAGGGATGGGAAAAAAAAAAAAAAAAAAGCTAAGCACAATAATGATTTCCAGAAGTCTTAACATATTTTAAGTAAAAAAGTGACGGAGATATACGTCCCAGCAAACTGGAAGAATGACTAATCTAGATGTATACAGCATATTTTCAAATATTTTTTGCTATTCAGTTTGCAAAGTGAGACTTCATGTCTGAGTACACAGATTTCCTATCACTATACAGAAACAAGATTTTAAATTTAGATCAATCAAAATAAAGCTATTCCAGCCTTGCCCACATTAATACAATTCAACACTTATTTCCCAAACCATCACGGTCTTCATCAAAGGAATCCAGTGTACAATAAAATTGCTCAGAAAAGGAGGTACTAGTTGAAATGGGCATATAGAAAGAAAACTGGGAATTGATATCTTTCCAGTTGTTTCTTGAAAGGCTGTCAAACCTTATAGTTTCAGAGATTAAGGATAATCAGAAGAGAAAGCTATAACAAGATACATTCCATATAGATAGCTAAATTTACATTACAGATGCAAGAGTCAGGAAAGGAAAGGTAAGGTTTAATCACATTTCTGGAGAATCCCTGCCTCGGTCAATCAACAGGCTGGTGCAGTCAATGAGGCAACCACAATTTATTTTTTATTGTCAATATATAATAAAAGGACCTGTGCCTTATCCATTACACATTGTTAAACCTGTACACGGAAGGCCTAAATTTGCTCTTTGGCAATTCTGAGTAAATCCACTATCTTCCTTACACTAATCTAACTACATAATCACGTTATTTACATAGAACGCCCTCCATAATTAAGTACACATATGGAATGGTGTGCAGTGAATTAAGAAAGGGTACATAGTAAGACCTATCTTACTATCTTACATCATCTGTGGTCCTCATTCTGGACAACAGTAGATTTTGGGTTTGCTTGGGATTTTTTAAACTATCACAGTAAATTTACTACATTTCATTACATGCCTTTGGTTCGCTTGCTGTACTACGTTCAACCAGTGCAGCTAGCTATGCAAGTAGCTATTAATAATTATAAAATATATACAGCCGAGAAGAATTACAAGGTATATGTGAAAACAATCTTAGCTTTCCCCACATCTGAAGTGTTTCACTTTGCTGCCTTAAGACAGACTGCAAAAAAGTATTTTAAAGGGAGTTTGTGCCCTTTTCTTCTTCATGATCTATAAATATGACCTGACTATCCTGCCTCTCTTCTCCTCCTCTCCACAATTTTTCTTGCATATTTCCAACCTGAGAAATATTAGGAACATGTCCGGTCTTCCCATAAAGTTATCCAGCAAAACTGGGAAGGAGGGGGCGAGTGTCTCCGATTTTTATTATGAATCCACACCTTAATTAACAGACATTGGCTGATGAATCTTCAGCTCAAGTCCTACTCTTTGGAAAATTCTCATTAAACATCATTAGAAACAGATGTTATGTATACAAAAAACTAAAATTTATTTTCCCTTTCAACTGGTCAGCTCTCATTTCTTGAGCCACCAATTCCACTAGTTCTCTTGCTTATCCACGGTCTTTTAGGATGTAAGAGACCTGTATTTCTAATGTTAAACAGAAATGGCAAAATTCTTAAATATTGAAGTCTTCTTTATACATCACAAAACAACACGAAGCCAAACAGTTTTTCCCCTCCCTTTGCAAGTCAAGTGTAAGTTACAGAAGATTTTGTATAAAATTCCTTAAATTGGTTGGTGTGTTTTGTTGTCCTGTCCTCCCCTCCCCTCTAAGAAAACAAAAATTCCATCAACAGAACAGCATGTCTTGCATATGGCGCACACTTAATGCTTGGATCTTACTGAATGAAGCAATTTTTGGTAAGACAACCAGTTAAGCAAAGACACAGCTGCTGTCAGACTTGCCTGGAACCTAGATGAACTGGTAGGGGAAGAGCTGACTGATGGTAGAATGAGTCTCAGAAGTCACTGAAGGATGCACAGTGTCAGGCCCTACCTCCCATCATCAGGCCTAGTAGTCAGAGTGGAGGGCAAAGCCTGACGTAGGGTCGGGACTGAACAGAGGACAGCACTGGAACGTAGATCCGGGGACGGGACGGGGATCAGAACCAAAATCAGAGTCTGTAGACAAGTCAAAATAGTACTGTAGATGGAGCCCAGGTGCAGGCCAGAGGTCAAAGCCAGGTGGTTAGAGACCAAGGAGGTCAGGAAGTGGAGGCAAGGCTGGAGCAAGGTCAGAGCAAGGCAAGGACAAGACTGGAACAGGGCTCAGGCAAGGCTGAGGCAGGAAGAGGAACAGAAGCCGGCTGGGAGTAGAGTCTGATCTGCTGCATTGCAGTGTGAGGGTTCCTGGCCAGTAGCGCTGTTGTATTGGGGAAATACCTGATCTGACCCAGGCTCCACTGAGAGATAGGCTGCTGTCACATGTCTGAAGGCTGAGAACCTGAAGGCTCTTTGTGAATGGTAAGTTAGTGCAGCTGGGTTGTTGCACAATACCTGAGTGGCGACTCATGACAGCTCAGTTGGAGGGACACCTATTGAGTTTCTGCACATAACAGCCCCTGTTGGTGGGGCGGCTGAGCGAGCAGCCCTGCTTTGGCTGCAGGTTTGCCTCACAGACAGAAGGACTGTGATATTGCACTAGGATGAATCACTGAACCAAGACTAGCACTCAAGTTGCTAGTCTACATCAGCACTGAAGTCAGAAAACTGAACCAGCTATAACCTGCTCAGGGCTTGTCAACACAGTACATTAGAGTACACCAGCTGGGGTGTAATTTCTAGTGCATACCAGCATGTCGCACCGCAACTGCCCATATGGGCTCTGCTGGCATGCACTAACAGTTCTTTTCTGTGCTTTTATGGAATTTTTAGTACATGCTAGCAGGGACCACATGGGCAGTTAGTGAGCAACACATGTAGAGCACACTAGAATTTATACCATACTAATGCACACTAACACTGTGTAGATAAGTCCTCAAAGTTACTATAGTTGTAACACTTAGAACTAATGAAAAGTATTACAAGCACTTATGGGTAGATCAGAGGTCTCAAACACGCAGCCCACATGTGGCCTGTGGGGTTATTTCCTGCGGGCCGCCAAGCTCCCATCCCCCCCTGCTCTCTCTCCCCCCAGGTCGCCATGTCCCTGCTCCTCTGCCTACCTCCAGGCGCTTCCCACTGCCAAACAGCTGTTTGGTGGCACTTAACACTTTTCAAGAGGGAGGGGGCAGGAGCGGGAAGCCACATGCTCAGGGAGGCAGCGGGGCAGGGGCGGGAATTTTGGGAAGGAGTGGCACCTCATGGAAGGGGTGGAGTGGGGGTGGGGCCGGGGGGTGTCAGTGATGCAGTCTCGGGTCGATGTACTAGTCCTCATGTGGCCTTGTGGTGATTAGAGTTTGAGATCCCTGGGGTAGATAGTGTTTTATCAGTTTGAACCAAGCTCTTAATGACAAGTATGCCTAGTACAGACCAGCCCTACAAATACTAGTTTGTTGATAGAGTACTGGAATATGTTGTAACCTTAAACTCAATCATGTATACCAAACATTACGGTTAAAAATGCTAAGAATTTAATAAGTACAGAAAAGAAAAATAAAGGGAAGGAAGATAAATCAAATATCCTCATCATTCACACGTGTACAACAGAGTTCTGGCTGTAGACTTAAATATGGAGATACTATACAGCAACTGCATAACTACGTTAATGTTTAATGATTTGACAGAAACACCTGGTGATCAGATGGGAAGAAAACATATGAAAAAGGCCCCATTAAAAAACTCAAAATACTGCCAGAGAACACATCACCAAAAGCAAAGGCAAAAAAAAGCCTAAAAAAAAAATAAAAATAAAAGTAAGACTTAAAAAAAAAAAAAAAAAAAAAAGAAAAGGAGTACTTGTGGCACCTTAGAGACTAACAAATTTATCTGAGCATAAGCTTTCATGAGCTACAGCTCACTTCATTGGACAAAAGCTTATGCTCAAATAAATTTGTTAGTCTCTAAGATGCCACAAGTACTCCTTTTCTTTTTGCGAATACAGACTAACACAGCTGCTACTCTGAAACCAGACTTTTAAAAGTAGTTTTTCAATTTTTTTTTTCCCAGTTTTTCTTCTTTGAGCTATAAAGTGGCTGCAGTAAATGTATTAATGCAGTTCTAGTAACTTGTTCACATAAGTCTGTTAGAACTAGACAGAAGGGCCAAGAAATAATGGCAGAATAAGTTGATGTTCTAATTTTACTGTACATTACGTATGCCAAAAAAGCCTTCAAATTATTTTTGATTACAACTTTAAAATAAGCACGCTTTTTTGTCTTGTCTGCAAGTTTTAGCCCAGCTATACTCCAGGGGGAAATGTTATTTGAAGTTAACTACAATGATCACTGCAACAAAATTTGGGTCCAGTAGCTTTTTACCTTGATTCTCCAGGCAACTGGAATTCAGGCCAAATATTTGTAATTTAAGTGGACAGGTAGGTATGAGAATGGCTTTGTTGTTCATAAATCAATATTTGAGATGGAGAGAAATGTAAGAGCAACTGTTACATTCAAAATTTCTAAACAGATAGCTGAAGCTGCAAGGGAACTAGAATGAGCAGAAGCTAAAAAATGAAGCATAATTAAACTAGCAGTAGTGTTTAGATCACCTACATATTATTTTTCTGACAACTGATCTCTTTGTAGTTCCCCACCTGCTTATTAAGATCAACAATAGGAGCAAGATGGGAAGATAATCAGCTTTTGAGGTACAGCCTGCTGCTTGAGCCAGAGGAACATGTTTACAATGGAGTAAAGGACATGTAGGCTCAGGTGACTTTTCCACTAGTGATCCCCTTCTCTGCCCTGTGTCCCACCCAAACTAGCCTGGCACCATCTGCTACCCCACTCTAGAAAACACTACTTTAAAGTTTTTTCTTTGCAGGTACAACGATGACTCCCCAGCACTGTTTTATTTCAGTAATAATTGCAGAAGGTTGGGGAGGGGGGAGTGTTATTCTTTGGTTTGAGGGAGATTTGGGGAGGTGAGGGTAGAGGAAATTGCCACTACCTCTGGTGACCCACCAGTAGTTGGCTGATGAAGTTCACAAGACTGCTTATGAACCAGTCACAAAAAATACTTACAGTGCGTCTTGTTCTATTTTTATGTAACTGCCATAGTAACTGTTTATTAAAAACTAAACCATTCAGTTTACACCAGCAAGGACAATTCTTCACAAAGGTGAATTTTGGGAACAAGAAACTGAACCACATTCCATTAGATTTTACTTCTGCAAAATTAACATTAAAACATGCTATTCAAAAGAGCAGTAATGTAAAGATTGAGGGGGAAAAAATGAAAAGATGCAGGACAAAAAACATTTCACAGTTGTTAAGCTGTAAACTTGAGAATAAAATGGCAATCAAGTATCTTACCAACAATTGTCAGGTGGCTATAAAGTGAGGTAGTAAAATTGTTCTAGGGAAAGGAATAGTAGCCATGTGCATAACAGATACATGTTCTTGCACATATATTATACAGTTGCAAAACTTTTTAAAGAGTTCTAGATCCTAGAAAAAGCCATCACAAAACAATGGTTCCCAACCTTCTCGCTGGAGCCCTGGTATAGTTACTGCTGCCTGATCTCCATCAGTTTCCTTCTCTTGCCCTTTTACAGTTCATTCTTTGCCTTTTGGGGGAGGGGGGGGGCAGGGGAAGCATTGCTTGTTTTCATTCCCCTTCAGTTTTCCCTATTCACTGCTATGCTGCTAGAGCAGGGGGTTCCACTAGCATTGCTCAAAAATGATGTGAACAATGAGACAAGACACACACTTGGGCTAGTAGGCTACTGTCTCAGGCCACGTCTACAGTATGGGAACTCTACCAGCATAGCTACAGTGCCATACCTATGCTGGCATAACCCAACAGCGTAGACACAGCCTACACTAATGGAAGCGGTTTTTCTGTTGCCGTAAGAACACCACTTCTCCAAGCAATGGTAGCTTGGTTGACAGAAACATTCTTCTATCAAACTAGCTACGATTTGGGGTCTACAGTGAGGGTCAGAAAACTGTAGTCTCTCAGTGGTGCAGATTCTTCACACCCCCGAGCAACACAGCTATATCAACCTAAATTTAAAGCATAGACCAGGCCTCAGATTATAATTATGTACCACAAGAGCTACTGCCAGATCTAGGTACATTAAGGCTCAGTCTACACTTAAATTTAAGTTGACACAACTGTGTCACCACGGGGTAGGAAAAATCGACAACAAGCACTGCAGTTATGCCAACTCAGCTGCCAGTGCAGATGCAACTAGGTCAACATCAGAGTGTTTCCACCAACCTAACTACCATTGCTTGGGGAGGTGGTGTTCCTACACCCCATTTGTCACTGTACACTGCATCTACACTACAGGATTATACAGATGTAACTATATAGCAGTACAGTGCCTGTTGAGTAGACAAGGTCTAAGAGAAGGCAGGTAGCTTTCGAGAAGCTTTGGCCATAGCATCAGACACACACATTCAAGGTGGAGGCAGGTGAATCTGGGGACATGCAATTTTCCCTGCCCCACTGATCATCAGCTCTAACAAACCCCTCAATTACTATGGCTGGTAAACAGGAGGCCCACACCGCATGCTGGGGAAAAAATGGAAATAAAGATAGAACAAGAAAGATGGTGAAAACTTATTTTCAAGACAAAATGTAGCACTATCAACTAGATTTTACACAGATTGTTAGGCTTGAAACCAGGGTCCCAATCATCAGATGATCAAAATTCTCCCTCATTGGGCATTAGGTTTGATATTTAAGGGTTCGATTTAAGTTAATTTGTGACAGTCTAGGTTCTGACTATTGAAAGTAAAGAAGTGATTCTGTGATTAAGCACAGAGTTGTGTTCTGTTTGTAAGTTACAGCTGAAAAGTACTTACAAGGCAGTTTGAGTTCTAGCATACCTTCTTTATTGAATGTTTACCAAAAAGCCTGGAGGAAACACTTATTTCTGGCCTATTAGTATGGTCAGCTGCCTCTTTTGCGTTTAAATGCCTTCTACCAAAAAAAAACAAAACAAAAAAAAGCAGCTATGTTTTAAGACTAATTTTAAATACAACAGAAGATGGCAGAGTAAAGTAAGAAAATGAAAGAATCAGAGTTTTAACACAAAACTACAGAGGAAGAACAGAACAGAGAAGTGATTCTCCCTTCTATAAAAAGCACCTTCAGTGGAAATCAAGGCATGCATAATTGGGATTGTTTCCAAGCACAGCAACTTAAAGGTTTGGTACCAGCATCATTATGACTTCGTACTCATTGTAATACAATGATCTATTTACAAGAGTCACAAGAGACCCCATTGTCACTATTGAGGATTCACTCATAAGGCAACTTTAACAGTTCCAGACCAGTGCCTCTTAAAACAAAAATCAACTTCTGCAACATTTAAACGCTTTATATTAAAAAAAAAAAAAAAAAAAAAAAAGCAGAGGTGGGGGGGAGGGACTTCTAGCCCTTAAAGTTGCAAAGATAACCTACAACACGGAAAAGGAGCATACGGGCTTGTCTTACACAGAGCAGCAAGGGATCTGATTTCTAAAGCACATTAACTGGTCTGGGCAGACCCTGCTGGTACAAGCTAAAGGTTCCCTAATGTACTCTAACGCAGTGGGGTTTGAGCACTACATTAAAGCACACTAGGAAACTTTTACCACACAGCATCAGGATCTGCCCAGATCAGTTAGTACACTTTAGAAATCACACCCCCATAGTGCAAATTGCTGCTTCATGTGGGCAAGTTCTAAAATTATTGTTGTGCTGTCCTCTCAGAAAGTCTGTAGGCAGACCACTCCAATGTCTTTAGTAGTGCTTCTCCAAACTGCAGCAAAATGGAAACTTAGGTCTACACTAGAAAAGGTTTGCCAGTATAGCTAGTTTGCCAGTAAAATCTCCTAGAGTAGATGCAGCTTGTATAAGGAAAATAATGTTTTTGCCAGTACAGCTTAGACAGGTTCCCCAAGTAAAATAAGCTGTAATGGCAAAAGCACTTATGCCAGTATATAAGCGTATCTATATCAGGATGGTTTGCCAGAAAAGTAGCATTGGGACGAATAAAAGTCATCTTCCCCACACCCGACATCAGTATACTGGCGAAAGTTTGTAGCACAGACCTGGATTTAGCCTGGTCAGTCTTCACTGTTTCCCAGAAGACTACTCAGTGTTACTTGGCTACTACTCTGGAAAGCAACAAACAGCAAGAACTGGAGTTATTAATTTGGAGTACTCAAAAAATGAGGCAGGGGAGCATAGAGTACTGGAGACAAAAAATGACAAAAGCAAAGGAGGGACAGAGCAGAAACACCACACACTCCCATTGCAGTAGACAGGTAGACACCTCCCTCAATCCATTCTCAAAGCAGTCAGGAGGCTCTATGACAAACTCCAAATTTATCAGGCAGTTACTAGCTTGAAGATAACTCCAAAGCAGAATCCAGGGATAGCATCCACTAGGAATCCAAGCATCTTCCCCTTTCGCAGCAGCTGCAGCAAGGGAAAGTGCTTCTCACTTGGGCATTTTCTCTGCAGCGTGAAACTCATCTTTCCTATCAGTCTTCGGCTAGTGGGTTTACTCTATCTGATTTCTTGTAAGATTTCCAAACCTTGTGCGTGAGAAGACTGTATTAGTTAACTGGATGTAAGAGATTATATCTATCTTTTCTCTAAAATAAGTCTCAGGTATAAGTATATATAAAGGGGGCAGGGAGAGGGAACAAGAGAAAAAAGACAATATAGGGAAAGAATAACAGAAGAGAGAGTGTAGGTAAATAAGCATGATCTATTACAAGATATGCTGTGTCCATTGAGGCACATTAACCCCGCATTATACAGGAGAGACCCCAGAATTACACAGCTCTGCCTTTCAAAGATCTTTCCTTCAAATTTACTCCAAACAGGTTTAGCATTCAAGCTAGTTGGTGGCTTGTACAATTTTCCAAGCTCTGCTTATGAATGAAAAACCGCTGTTTCTTTATCACATTATCAATTAAGTCTCATAGCTCTTTGATTGAAAGTTACTGAGGAGCAGAGAACTATAACAGTCATAGTATTTTGACAGCAATTCTCCAACCCAGAAAAGTTTATTTTAATACCAAATATTCTCCAGAGACCTGTGGCTATTAAGTTAACATGGATCATGACATGTGATGCAGTCTTCAGTTTTGAAGTCAACAAACTCATGGTCTGGAGTTCTAAAACTCTCAAAGAGCTTGTCTATACTTACAGCATTGCATCTGCAACTGTAACACTTAGTGAAGATATTGTCTATGTTAATGCGAGAGCTTTCTCCCACCAGTGTAGGTACTTCACCTCCCCCAGAGCAGGTAGCTATGTCCACCAGGTCAGTGTAACTACATTGCCCAGGGGTCTGGATTTTCCACATCCCCCAGCAAGGTACTTTACACTACAAACATATGTCAGTTAAGAGGAGGGCTCAGTCTTCTTAAATTCCCTCCCAAGTGCACAGCCTCTCTCTGCCTGGCAGGTAGGGTGACCAAATAGCAAAGGTGAAAAAAAATAAGGAGAGGGGGTGCAGGGTAATAGGCACCTATATAAGAAAAAGCCCCCCCCCATCCAAATATCAGGACTATCCCAATAAAATCAGGACATCTGGTCACCCTACTGGCAGGGATAGGAGATACTTAAGTTCTGCACACAATCATCTACCATTGCTGGAAGTTAATACTAACACGTTGCATCTGACGAAGAGAGCTGTAGCTCAGGAAAGCTTATGCTCAAATAAATTTGTTAGTCTCTAGGTGCCACAAGTCCTCCTTTTCTTTTTGTGGATACAGACTAACACAGCTGCTACTCTGAAACCTAACATGATCAGTGTTACTGAAAATTACTGTTAGCTTTTAAGCATAAAGACCATTGGTCTTTATGCTTAAAAGATGAGTGAGGCAGGGTTGTTTTATGGGTTTTTTTTGGAGGGGGGAGGAGAGACCAGGGCACAGGTCCCAAAGCTAGTTTCGGGGAGCTTAGTGGAACAGGTAGGGCAACAGAGCATCGGGTCGCCTTGAGAGGATCTCTGCACAGACTAACGCTATTTTTGAAGTTTATTCCACCCACCATCAGCTCACTACTGTCCCTGCTCTCCCAGGCACCAGGGCAGTGTCCTTTTCTTCCCTCTCCCCAGCTAGGAGGGTCAGTATCGCTCCCGCCCCGGTAACACAGGGCTCCGGGGGAGGGGGAATCTCACCTTGTAATAAAGTCGGCGATGCCGCTGCTGCTGCCAGGGATAGCGATTCTCTTGGTTTTGTCCGTCGGCTCCTGGGGAGGGGCCGGGGAGGTGGCCGGCGTCCCCTCGTGTGGCTGGTGCTCCGGGGCGCTTCGGCGCCGGCTCACTTCGTAGGTGTTGCGGGAATTCAGGTTAATGTCTATGAAGCCCACAGGCGCCGGGAAAAGAGCTCCCGCCGCAGCAGCCCCGTCGCTACAGTCCCGGGGAGTCCGAACGCCGGCGGCGGCTTCTGTCGGGCTTCCAGTCCCAGCTCCGCTGAGGGCCGGCGGCGGCGAGGGGCTACCGACTGCCGCGCCACCCTCCGGATCGGGCCCCAAGCAGCAACTCCTCAGAGACTCCTCGAGGGCGGCCCCCGCCGGCAGGCTCGCCCGGCCCGCGCCGCCCCCCGGCTCCGGCTGGGGATCGGGGAGAAAGTGAGGGAAACCCCCATTGGGCAGTCTCGCTTCCTCCTCCTCGGGCCCCGGCTCGGTCCGCAAGGCCCAAGCAGGCGGCTCCTCCGGCGGCAGCAGGAAGCCGGCGTCCCCGTTGGTCATTCTCCCGTGGGGGCCCAGGACACAGGCGGCCCCGTTGGGGGGTCTCTCCGGGCAGAACTTACAGCCCAGCCCCGCAGGCGCCGTGGGACCGACCTTCCCGGCCAGGTACCGCTGCAGCAGCAGCTCCTGCCCCGAGCCGCCGCTCAAGCTCCGGCTTCGGCTCCCATCCCACTCCCCGTCTTCCTCCTCCTCCGCCTCCTCCTCCTCCGTCGCCTCATCCTGCCGGCCCGCGGGAAACAAGGCTGCGCTGCCCTGAGCTCCGGCATCGTCCGGCCCAACCATTTGCCGCCCCGCAGCCCCCGGGATGCCAGTGGCGCAGCTGGGGGTAGCGGGGGCGCACGAGCCCCCCCGGCGCAGCAGACCGGGGGGCGGGGGGGGGGGGGCGAGCGCGCGCTGCTCTTCACACCGGGAGCCGCAGCTACCGCTGGCTCCGCTCACTGCATCGGACGGCGGCCTGGGGCAGCCCGGCTCACGCAAGCGCACAACCGCAGCAGCCCCCCAGCCAAAGGCGCTTCCACCATAGAGAAGCAGGGTAGACCTACCTGGTCAACCCTGGAATATCCGGTATCATAGAGATGCCACCTAGATAGGATCCTCCTCATGGGAGGGGAAATCTCGGATTTCCTTTACCTCCTTACGCTCAGTTCCCCTTACCGTATTCTATCTAACACTCCCTCATTCACATGAGAAAACTGTTTCTGTGACGAAATTCCATCAAAACCTAGCCACACCAAGTTACCGTATTCCATCTGAAACCACCTCCTCTAAAAATCAGATCCCAGTAGCCAGAGGTGTAATTACTAATGGGTAACAGCAGCAGCACCCAGAGGCATGATTTAGACTACAGACTTCACTGGTGTCGGCCTGAACCATTTAGTTCCAATGTGCTGATGGCCCTTCATTTCATACTATACAAGTAGAAAGGTGGACAAGTAGAAGCTGGTATGGTGTCGTTAATATCTAGTGCAGCCTAGGACTCAGGCTTGCTCAGTTAAAGCTAATGATAACATTACCTCCTGCACAAGACAGGCTCTGGGGCAGCTTCATACTTGTGAAGTGGTGCAATAAGCTCAGAAATTCCATCTAAAACATACACCGCTCAGGAGCCTAATCTTGGTTCCCAGGCAGCAACCACATTAGATATGACAACCTCTTTTTGACTCCTTCTAAACCAATGGTATCCAACCTTTTCAGCCCCTTTATTGCAAAGAGGGGAAGAGACAACAATATTTGGGGGAAGGTTCTTCTCCTTTTGCACCATATGGATGGCACAGAGGGAGCAGAAACCACAGTAAATCCCATGCTGAGGATTCCGTAATGTGGGGAGAGACATCAATGGGCTTTAGCGTCAGCACAGCCGGCTCCTATGCCCCCTCTCTGAACAGTCACCACACAGTGCAGTGCTACTATTCCCCAATGCTTTCTGGTCCCTTGGGGGCCACAGACAATCAATGCAAGTTAGAGCAGCCCTCTGGCTGCCATATCCCACACTGGGGCAGAGAATTAGGTAGGTATAACTGATTGTTGGTTCTCACCTTCTCTTTTCCCCACCCCCTTCCTGGGCTGATCAGGTGGATCGGAGGACAGGGAAAAGAGGGGAACCATTCTTTGCTAGGTACTTCCCCCTAGGCTCAAGCAGAGCCAGTGGAACATATATCCAGCCCTCCTTGGAGAGAGCCAGATTAAGACAAATTGAGGCCTCTGAGATACTACAACATGAGTCCTCCCCCCAAATATCCATGCTTTTTCCTCACCACCACCAGATGTGGCAGAATAACCAGCATGCCTCAGGAACAGCAGCAGCAGTACTGGATTCCTTTCTCCCTCTCCTAGGAACAGCTGCTAAGGGGAGGAAGCCACAGAAGCAGTGGGGGTGCCCCCCAGTTCTTACTCCAGAATCTGAGGTGGTTTTGCCTGTAGGGGTAAGCTAACCCTTCTGTGCACTTCTCCTCTGTTGGAATGGTAGTGGCAGGGCTCCCCAGAGTAGTCAGGACTGGCTCTAGGCACTAGCAAAGCAAGCACGTGCTTGACAATTCCGGGGTGGCCACACACACACACACACACACTTTTTTTTTTTTTTTTTTGCTTGGGCAGTTGCGCTCTCGGAGGCTTGGGGGCGACAAACAACCTGGAGCCGGTCCTGAGAATAGTTGGTCTTATTAAGAAGAGATTGGAATGAATGGGGTACACTTCTCAAGGCTGTCTACAGACTGAGTTTATATCTCTACACCAATCATGCTTGGTTCACATTTCCAAGTTTTTCTTCCCAACCATGAAGGCTGGAAACTTACCAATTTTCTTTCCCTTTATCTTCTGTTTTTAAAGGAAAGTGGAGAGTCTGATATGACTCCAAGAACCTATGATCTATGATGGTTTACATAGTGCAGCCCTTAAGGCAGCCCTATCCCTCAGGTTTCTGTAGTCTGCCAGGGAAGCAGTGGATTCTCCATCACTAACTATTTTTAAAATCACAGGGCACAGCTCAGAGCTCATTTTCTATTTATCATCCATTACACATTTTCTGAACTGTTGCCCTTGAGGTTTAGAGTCTCAAAGCCCCAGGCTGGGCACCACTTTTCTAATCCAACTGACTACTTTCAGTTGCTTGTCAGGGACTTCTATATGCCTTTTTTCATAATACAAGAGCTAAGGGACATTCAGTGATAATGAAAGGGCAACATATTTAAAAGTTATGAGGGCTATTTTTTTTAGAACATTGCATAACTAACTTATGAGATCAAGTATCAGAGGTGTACCATGTTAATCTGTATCCACAAAAACACTGAGGAGTCCCAAATAAATCTGTTAGTCTTTAAGGTGCCATCAGACGTCTCATAAGTTATGAGACTCATTTTGCTAGCTCAGTAGGTATACGTAAGCAGGATCCTAACAGGGAACATAAGCCAAGGTCATGTTCAGATTTTCCTATATAATTTAATGGAGGTTCCTTAACATGCCAAACTGGGTGGGAAGGAAGGAGTTAACCTTCTAGACAAAATGTTCAAAAACAGCTCCAGATTTTGGGTGTCCAACATGAGCCTGATTTTCAGAGCACTTGCAGCTTCCACTGACTTCAGCTAAACCCTTATCTCCTATCACACACACACACACACACACACACGCAGATTCCAATGATGCAATTTCCACATAAAAATTAATATCAACCTTAGATCAACTACATAGATCACATTACAGAAAAACATTTTAAAGCCACTATTTGCAACATGACACCATATCCCCCACATACCAATAGAAAACCAAACACAGAATGTGTAATGTACTTTATTAGAGACACACTAATTTTGTATCAGTCATCAAAAACACGTGAAGCCATAACCAATAAATATGGACAGAGGTGGACAAGGATGCCTGTTAGTTAGTTAGTTGAGTTTGAGGGTTAGTTGAGTTTGAGAGATATGTGGGCTGAGGTTGGTGGAAAGGAGATAGTTGAGGGTAAGAAGGAAAACTGCTGATTATAGTGTAGGGGTGTTGAATGATTTAGTTACTAACTTTATGTTTCACTTTGGGTCTAGCATCCTTAACTTGTAGGTGAAGAGTTTTGTGTGGGGAAATCTATAATAAGCAAATGTTAAGTTCTGATATTAAGTAGAGACTAAAGTAGAGTAAAAAGGGAAGAGGAAAAAGCATAATAGTAAAAAATGTTGAAAAGTAAAAAAGGTGAATTTTGAGGAGAAAGTTGAAGAAGGAAGTAAGGATGCTTGGCATACAAGAAAAGAGATCTCATTCTAGGTGAAAGGAGAAGCTTGGAAAATGTCATGAAGACAAGAGTGACATGAGCAGACAAAGGGTGAGAATGTGAGAAGAGCAGGCAAGAACACGGGGAGCTCCAGAAAATGAAGCGTGGACAGGAGCAGAGCTGTGGAGGAATTACAATGCTGTACAGACAGAGAGATCTAGTGATGGGGCATGAGGTGGAAGTGACTGAGTTGTCAACAGAAGTGGAGAAAGGAAGCATGGAGAAAGTTGTGGAGGACAGATATGTTCAATTTCTGCCATGTTTTTCTTTAAGGAAGCAGCAGGGCACCCATATTAGAAAGACAAAGAAAAGACGTGAATATAGTCACGGGTGGAAAAGTAGAGTTAAGTCTCATTAAGCATAAAGCTTATAATAGACTCATCCAAGAGTTAGTGTAGAGGAATGAAACCCCAACTCCTGGGAACATCAAAAGGGGATAAGGAAGAAGGAAAGGATCTTTCAAAAGTAGTGCTAAAGGAGTCATCAAGAACGCAGAAAATGAAGAAAGGACACAGCCACAGAAGTCCAAAAAAAGAGAGGGTCTCAAGAAGTTGGCAAGCACGAGAGAGACGAAGGAGAATGAGCACAGAGAACAGATCATAGATATGGAAAGAAAGATTACTTTTGTGATCTTCTGAGTGAGCAGTTTCACAGGAAAGGAGAGGGCAGAAGCTCAAGAGAAGACATCAGAGCAATAGGACTAACCACATGAGTAAGGTTTGCAGGATCAAGCGAAGGCTTTGAGTGGAAGCAATACTCCCATGACAATGTCTATGGGTACTAATTAAATAAAGCAGCAAATTAAAGAAATAAAGAAAGCTGTATGTGTGGGGAGCAGCAGGGTCTAAGAGATGGATCATATCTGGTAGTTAGTACTTACAGGCAGTATCATTTGCTTTTATGGGAAGTTATTTTTCTTTCCCCGTTTAATGCTGAAACAGGACTGCTTAGCAAGTCTTGTCCAGCAATAACTTTCTTGCTACTTCCTCTCTGGGGACTTTAAGCCACACTATTTTTCATGGAGAATTTTGTAAGTTACTATCCTCCCTTTCTAGGATAAGTGTCAGAAGTAACCCTTAAGTACAACAGTGTGCTGTAATAGAAGAATCTGTTAGAAGAGTGAAATAATGTAGCTAAACTTACCTTTCTAAAGGGGAAATATCTAATTCTCTTGGAAACTCTTGGCTAGAGGAGTCCTCCATTTAATGACTCCCTCCTCAAAGTTTCCCTTAATCTGTGGTGTGGCGGACCAACTTGTCTTTATAGGCAGCCAGCTGGAGCATGCTCAGAACAATGGAGGAAGCCTCAACTGCACAAAAGTGTTTTCTCCTTCATTTTAATCCTTTCTTCTATTAATGGGGGTTTTTAAGAGAAATAGTTTTATCTGGGAATACTTACAAGGATCTCTTTCTCTCTCTTTTTAAATAGAATCTTGTGTTCTCTTATTGTTTACTTTCTTGAGCTGCAAATCATTGCTAGAGCTTCAGGGTCAGAAAATCTGCTGGGGATAGTTTTAATAATAAATAACAACTGTTTATTATCTTGGTTTTATTTTTCTCTTTCTCTATCCTCATTTTATAGATACACTTCTGAAATCATACATGATTTTTTACCACCTCTCTTCACTATAGATCTTAGCATCTGGGTAAAACCAGGAATTTTGGATTTTGCTGCTAGGCAAGCTACTCTAGGCCCCAATTCTAGGGTTTCCCGCTGCCGTGGCTTGTAAACCAGCAGAGCCAGCATACAGGAACTGGAAAGCTAACAGATCTCTCTATGGAGGAACATCTCAGGTGTAAGAGGGATATCTGTGGTAGCATGGGGCAGAATGGCCCTATGCTGCAACCCTTGCAGTCCCTTTCAGGGAAGGGGCATAGGTGGGAGGAGGGTCTATTGTGGTATGAGTTAATTAGACTGTTAGGTTTGCATCTCACAAGCCGTGCCATAAATGTTATTTTTAACAGTCTCAGGATTAGCTTTATCAATAACCTCTTATGATGACGACCTTTGTACTTTATTAACCTAAGCATTCAAGAAATTCAAACTGAAACCAATTTGTTTTCTTTATCCTTTTCTTAGCAATTTAGAACTAACAATGTTACAATCAAAGAATTCCCAGCGTGGATTAATTTCCCCAACCAAAGACATATACAGTGTCACAGTTGGCTGACATTGGTACTGTGATGTCATCTTATTATGGTGCCATCCCAGAAGTTTTCAGATTTCTGGTGTCTAGAAGGGGCTGGCTTCATGGAGAACCAGTACTCTTAATGAGATGTTATACAGCGAGAGCAAGCTCCTGGTACCTATTTGACCATCCCAGCAGAATTAGCTAAACTAGTATTGCACCTTAACATTGTGTGGCAACATGATTTTGCAAACACAATTACATCAACAGCCCCATGTTGAGTTTAGGGTTAAACAAAATTTGTACCTATGCATTTTGAGGGGGGGGGGGAGATCTTTGCAATTTTCATCCATTTAACTCAAACTGTTCCACCAAATGTCTTTTCTGGAGACATTCAATATCTAAGATTTTTAAAATAAACAAACAACCCTATACTAGACCTGATCTTTCACTGAGTTCCCAAGGGGGAAGTCAGCTCAGATCTAATATCAGATCATTAGATTCTGCATTTTAGCAATGGGAGCTTGATCCCAAAGCCCAAGATAAGAAATTATTTTTTTTTCCTCCAAATGTCTCCTCTGTGAAATATGGGGCAATGGTGAGGTATGTGCACACCCTTCAGCAAAGAGACACTAAAGTGGTTGCCCCTGCTGTTTAGCAAAAGGCCTTAGCCTAAGAACAAGGCCTTAGACTTTCATAGTGAGAGAAGGCATATAAACAGGCAGACTGATTTTGATTCTAGTTTTGTACCTCTATAACTAGCTAAGTGATAAGAATACACCTAAATTCTTAAAGTGTAGACCTTTGCAGACAGGCTTGAATATCTATATCCTAACATTTCCTTCTACTAAGGCATTATCACCTCCACCAAGTGTGTTTATTTGTCAGGGCAGACAGCTTCTTCAGGTAATAGATGACTCTCTAATCTAGAGATGAAAGGTATAACGAGATTAAAATGGTTAGAAGCAGAAGATAGACGAATTGACTAGAAATAAAGTGGGACAGTGAGGGTGGAATAGTTTACCACTGGAATAGTTTACCTAGGAACATGGTATATTCTCTATCTCTTGAATTCTTTAAATCAAGATTGATTGTCTTCCTAAAATATATGCTATAACTCAAACAGATGTTCTGAACTTGATGTGGAAGTTACCAAGTGAGGCTCTATGCCTTGTGTTATGCAAGTTATCAGGTGATATTATAATGGTCCCTTCTCACCTTGAAATCTGTCAATCTATATGAAACCATGAAGCAGCCTTCTTCAGGACTGCTAGCAATCTTTTTCATCTAGACTCATCAGCTGCTAGAGACAGTGTCAGAGCACATATGATTTCTTCCCCCACATCATTTTCAAGGACAAGATTTTAGACACATGACATGACCTGAACCACATTTATAATACACCTCTTGACTGTATAATGTTTTGAGGTCTTAAATTCCTGAAGAGATTTCAGGACAATTTCAAAATTCATTTCTTGTATTAGTGGGATGAAATCCAACTAATCACAGCTTGGATCCTTGAAGGATATTTCCTTTCTGGAACTTCTAGAGGTAAAATGTTCTACATTAATGAGTAGTCCTTGTGAAGGAGTCCTATTCTCATAGCTTTGAAAAAGTGTTGGCAAGCCATCAGTTGAAGAAGTCTTACTCAATTTGACTGCAATCATAATTACAGGTATAAACGAGTGTTTAAACTGCTGATGACGATCGAAGTCCTATGGAAAATGGCACAAGTGCTGGCTTTCATACTCTTAGTACCTGGTCCTGCAAGCACTTCAGACTGAGTGAGTGTAACACTCACTACCATGAATTGGCAGGATTACTTGCAGTAGTAAGCACTACATTTGATCATAAGTGCTTGCAAGATTGGATCTTTTATCTATACTTACTACTTCTTTGAGAGCTATGGTCTGGGTTATGTCACTGTTACCTATATATAACTCTTTAGACTCAGGCAAATATAGTACTACTGTAATCTAAGCTTTTCAGAACATTCCACTAAATACAGCTTTGTCTAATAAATGTAGGTGTTTCATTTCTGAATACCTCTGAAACTTTGAATATCTTTACATGGTTTATTTAGTCTCACATACAATAAGGATTGCTGTAGAGCTGCTTTCATATATTTAACCATTCAAATCTGGTCCTCAATAATGTTGAGCTTTTGGTTTATTAAAAGAGCAATCCTTTCCCAAGGACAGAAACAAATATGATATTTGTATATGATGCCAAAAGTCTTTGTAACTTAGTTATCTACATTAACCGTGGTTAAATAGGTTTATTCAAAAGTATAACCATTTTCAAACAAAAATCAAGAAAATTATCTTGATTGTTCAAGATGAAAAATATTTAGGGGAGATAGAACAACTGATAATCATATCCAAAGATTAAGCTTTCACTTCACAAGAAAAAAGTAGTAGTATTTCAAGTCACTTAACCATATTCAAAAGGTTAAGATTTTATATATAAATACTCAGCTCTTTCATAATATAACACATAATAACCATATAATCAATTCCTGCTTTCAAAAAAACAAAACAAAAACCCTGTTTCTCTTTTTTATTTGTAACACAAACACTCAATGTAAAAAACAGTAATTTGCATGCTGTATATAACACATTTCATAGAGGATGTTAAAATACTTTAGAAAAGTAATAAATAATATGATCCCTATTTTATAGGTGTGAAATTGAGGCACCGAAGTTTAAACGAGTTGCCTAAGGTCACAAAGTTCAACACTGACAGTTAAGAATGGAATCCAGGTTTCCTGACTTTAGTTCTATATTCTAACTGCTACACAATGTAATCAGATATTCTTCAAACTTGTGCATTCCTTTAAAAGCCTTTAACAGGTTTTTTAAAATAAAGAACTACTCTCCGTGAGATCTGTATTAAAATCTTGTAATGGCAAAATTTGGTTACCAAGCTCCCATAGATAAAACTCAGTGCCAGTGGAATGAACGTAGGAGTGTCTCTTGTACAAGATAACCTGCAGTTTTTTTGATACCTCTGCACAATTTTCAGCTACAGAGCATATTCCACTGCACTGTCTGAAACAAAAACAACAAGGAGTCCGGGGTGGACAAAAACTAACATGGCTACCCGCTGAGTCTAAAACAAGTTTATCCTGTCACACAAGGTTGTCTAAGCCAATCTCAGTGTCACCCTTTTTTGTTTACAGTTTATCTAGGAACACTTTATTCTATACTGGACCTTACTATGTTATTCAGGATCTGCATGGCTTTATAATATGAACTCAGTTATCACAGGTTTATAATTCAAACATAAAAGTTAATTCCAGAGTGAAATTTTGTACAGAAAACATCAGGCAGGAAGTGGACCTTTTGTAAAAAAAATTGTACAAAATCTATTTCTGTGGTTGGTAAGTCTTACTTTAAATTTAAAAATCCCCAACAATAAACCAAGTGTACTTTTGTGTGATCCACTTCTGATGCAATACTAACACACTTCCTCATAGTTCCAGTGACTCCCCCACTAAATACACCCTGTCCCTAGCTCCAAACAGAGGCCATATCTTAAAGCTGCAGCCATGTTTCTAAAAGAAATTACAAAATAGCATTTCAGCAAGGATACCCAGGTTCTAAAAGAAGCTGATGTGAAATTACTAGAATGCCCCTTCCATCTATTTGTCACAGTACCTGAAAATAACTTCTGTACCAGCGGGCCTGGAGGATAGCAAATGTTGTACCTATATTTAACTGCGACACAGGAGGGTCACCAACAGAGGATAATGGAGGCAGGACTTCTGCATCTAAAAGGATGAGCATATATGCCTGTGCTAAAAGTCTCAGCTCTGTTAACTTGAGGCCAATAACAGATTCATAAACCTCTATGTGATCCATTGTGTAACCACGGGTTACATAAAAAAGGCTCTAGGAGTGATCCAAAGAAATTATAGACAAGTCAGCCAGCTACCTGCCCCTAGTGAGCTTCAAGGCAGTAAGAATCCAGCTCCCCAGAAGGATCCAGCCCATAGTGAGAATAAATTACAATTTGATGTACAGTATTTCCATATATCAGCTGTATGTATACACATGTATCCAAGAGGGGCCTGTGGTAGTAACTGAGGCCAAACAAATCTACTTTACTAGTTAGCCTAACTAGTGAAAAGTGGATAAGGTTTCATGAATGGATAAAATGATTGGTTACTTAAAACTGTTTAAGAAAATGTGAGAAGGAGACAGACTGAATTAATGTAAACAGAAAGGGTCTACCAATACCATTCAAGGACTGGGTTAAAATTATGACTTAAACAAAATTGGTTTGGCAGAAATTAGGCTTAATTAGTTTGTCCATCAATGAGACGGTCGATTGGGGACCTTTAGGGGAGAAAAGTTTTTGTTTTTTCTTTTTAAACATTACTGCCAGAACACCAGACCTCAATGCTCCACTGGGGATGCTTGACCATCATTGCTGCACCAGTGAGGACCTGAGCCGGATGCATGTGAGATCCTGCTCTGTGTCTTCCCCTCCCTGATGTACTCTTCTCTATCCCCCATTATCTTCCTCCAGTCCTATCACTCTCTCCTGGCTTTTCACCTGATCCTGAAATCAACTATACTGCATGCCACCCAATAGAGAGACATTATATGGCCAATCCCACTCTTCCTGGGCTGAGAAGTACCAGTGAAGGAGAGGGACCTCAGCAGATCAACTAGATGCCCCTGACTCAGGAGGAGAATCATAGAATCATAGAATATCAGGGTTGGAAGGGACCCCAGAAGGTCATCTAGTCCAACCCCCTGCTCAAAGCAGGACCAAGTCCCAGTTAAATCATCCTAGCCAGGGCTTTGTCAAGCCTGACCTTGAAAACCTCTAAGGAAGGAGATTCTACCACCTCCCTAGGTAACGCATTCCAGTGTTTCACCACCCTCTTAGTGAAAAAGTTTTTCCTAATATCCAATCTAAACCTCCCCCATTGCAACTTGAGACCATTACTCCTCGTTCTGTCATCTGCTACCATTGAGAACAGTCTAGAGCCATCCTCTTTGAAACCCCCTTTCAGGTAGTTGAAAGCAGCTATCAAATCCCCCCTCATTCTTCTCTTCTGCAGACTAAACAATCCCAGCTCCCTCAGCCTCTCCTCGTAAGTCATGTGCTCTAGACCCCTAATCATTTTTGTTGCCCTTCGCTGTACTCTTTCCAATTTATCCACATCCTTCTTGTAGTGTGGGGCCCAAAACTGGACACAGTACTCCAGATGAGGCCTCACCAGTGTCGAATAGAGGGGAACGATCACGTCCCTCGATCTGCTCGCTATGCCCCTACTTATACATCCCAAAATGCCATTGGCCTTCTTGGCAACAAGGGCACACTGCTGACTCATATCCAGCTTCTCGTCCACTGTCACCCCTAGGTCCTTTTCCGCAGAACTGCTGCCGAGCCATTCGGTCCCTAGTCTGTAGCGGTGCATTGGATTCTTCCATCCTAAGTGCAGGGTCCTGCACTTAGCCTTATTGAACCTCATTAGATTTCTTTTGGCCCAATCTTCCAATTTGTCTAGGTCCTTCTGTATCCTATCCCTCCCCTCCAGCGTATCTACCACTCCTCCCAGTTTAGTATCATCCGCAAATTTGCTGAGAGTGCAATCCACACCATCCTCCAGATCATTTATGAAGATATTGAACAAAACGGGCCCCAGGACCGACCCCTGGGGCACTCCACTTGACACCGGCTGCCAACTAGACATGGAGCCATTGATCACTACCCGTTGAGCCCGACAATCTAGCCAGCTTTCTACCCACCTTATAGTGCATTCATCCAGCCCATACTTCCTTAACTTGCTGACAAGAATGCTGTGGGAGACCGTGTCAAAAGCTTTGCTAAAGTCAAGAAACAATACATCCACTGCTTTCCCTTCATCCACAGAACCAGTAATCTCATCATAAAAGGCGATTAGATTAGTCAGGCATGACCTTCCCTTGGTGAATCCATGCTGACTGTTCCTGATCACTTTCCTCTCCTCTAAGTGCTTCAGGATTGATTCTTTGAGGACCTGCTCCATGATTTTTCCAGGGACTGAGGTGAGGCTGACCGGCCTGTAGTTCCCAGGATCCTCCTTCTTCCCTTTTTTAAAGATGGGCACTACATTAGCCTTTTTCCAGTCATCCGGGACTTCCCCCGTTCGCCACGAGTTTTCAAAGATAATGGCCAAGGGCTCTGCAATCACAGCCGCCAATTCCCTCAGCACTCTCGGATGCAATTCGTCCGGCCCCATGGACTTGTGCACGTCCAGCTTTTCTAAATAGTCCCTAACCACCTCTATCTCTACAGAGGGCTGGCCATCTCTTCCCCATTTTGTGATGCCCAGCACAGCAGTCTGGGAGCTGACCTTGTTAGTGAAAACAGAGGCAAAAAAAGCATTGAGTACATTAGCTTTTTCCACATCCTCTGTCACTAGCTTGCCTCCCTCATTCAGTAAGGGGCCCACACTTTCCTTGGCTTTCTTCTTGTTGCCAACATACCTGAAGAAACCCTTCTTGTTACTCTTGACATCTCTTGCTAGCTGCAGCTCCAGGTGCGATTTGGCCCTCCTGATATCTTTCCTACATGCCCGAGCAATATTTTTATACTCTTCCCTGGTCATATGTCCAACCTTCCACTTCTTGTAAGCTTCTTTTTTATGTTTAAGATCCGCTAAGATTTCACCATTAAGCCAAGCTGGTCGCCTGCCATATTTACTATTCTTTCGACTCATCGGGATGGTTTGTCCCTGTAACCTCAACAGGGATTCCTTGAAATACAGCCAGCTCTCCCGGACTCCCTTCCCTTTCATGTTAGTCCCCCAGGGGATCCTGGCCATCTGTTCCCTGAGGGAGTCAAAGTCTGCTTTCCTGAAGTCCAGGGTCCGTATCCTGCTGCTTACCTTTCTTCCCTGCGTCAGGATCCTGAACTCAACCAACTCATGGTCACTGCCTCCCAGATTCCCATCCACTTTTGCTTCCCCCACTAATTCTACCCGGTTTGTGAGCAGCAGGTCAAGAAAAGCGCTCCCCCTAGTTGGCTCCCCTAGCACTTGCACCAGGAAATTGTCCCCTACGCTTTCCAAAAACTTCCTGGATTGTCTATGCACCGCTGTATTGCTCTCCCAGCAGATATCAGGAAAATTAAAGTCACCCATGAGAATCAGGGCATGCGATCTAGTAGCTTCCGTGAGTTGCCGGAAGAAAGCCTCATCCACCTCATCCCCCTGGTCCGGTGGTCTATAGCAGACTCCCACCATGACATCACTCTTGTTGCACACACTTCTAAACTTAATCCAGAGACACTCAGGTTTTTCCACAGTTTCGTACCGGAGCTCTGAGCAGTCATACTGCTCCCTTACATATAGTGCTACTCCCCCACCTTTTCTGCCCTGCCTGTCCTTCCTGAACAGTTTATAACCATCCATGACTGTACTCCAGTCATGTGAGTTATCCCACCAAGTCTCTGTTATTCCAATCACGTCATAATTCCTTGACATCACCAGGACCTCCAGTTCTCCCTGCTTGTTTCCAAGGCTTTGTGCATTTGTATATAAGCACTTGAGATAACCTGTTGATCGCCCCTCATTCCCAGTATGAGGCAGGAGCCCTCCCCTCACAGACATTCCTGCCTGTGCTTCCTCCCGGTATCCCGCTTTCCCACTTACCTCAGGGCTTTGGTCTCCTTCCCCCGGTGAACCTAGTTTAAAGCCCTCCTCACTAGGTTAGCCAGCCTGCTGGCAAAGATGTTCTTCCCTCTCTTCGTAAGATGGAGCCCGTCTCTGCCCAGCACTCCTCCTTCATGGAACACCATCCCATGGTCAAAGAATCCAAAGCCTTCTCTCCGACACCACCTGCGTAGCCATTCGTTGACCTCCACGATTCGACGGTCCCTACCCAGGCCTTTTCCTTCCACGGGGAGGATGGACGAGAGCAAGGGTCCAAAACAACTGCTATTGTGGCTGACCTGCAGGCTCAAAGCATGCATCCGACAGACCAGCTGCCTGTATCCTGAGTACATCAACAAGTCATATCTTCCCCCATCTTTACTATCCTCTCTCTTCTCTCCCTTCTGTGTCTCTGTTTTGTCTAAAGCAGGAAAGTGATTATCATTCCTGACTCAGAAATGAACAGCAGAACTAACCATTTCTTCCCCACCAAGGAGAGCTGTTCAACTAAATAAGAGACTTTAACCAATATTCAGTGTCTCCAAAAAAGGACTTTAATAGGCTTTAAGTAAGTTTGTTTGCATAATTACTCAATTACAGTTTCAAGGTGTTTTGCCTTGTTTTGATTTTTTTTCTTTTCTGTGTTTCAGTTAATACATTTCTGACTTTTGGCATGAATTTTCTCATATGTTTGCCTAGATGCTACGGTCTCTATATACCAAACTCTGAACCTTGTTTGTCACTGGAAAAATGTAGGGACTGGTCTACACTAAAAAGTTACATCCGCATAGCTATGTCTCTCAGGGGTGTGGATTTTTCATACCCCTGAGAGACCTAGTGAAGTCAACCTAACCCCTGCTGTAAATGATCTTAGAATTCTCGTAAGAATTCTTCTGTCAACCAAACTACCACGTCTCAAGGAGGTGGATTACCTACGGTGATGGGAAACCCATCTCGTCACTGTAGTGGGGGATCTACATTGATACGCGACAGTGGAGCAGCTGCAGTGTTGCAGCTGTGCCACTTGTAGCATTTTAAGTGTAGACATAGCCTCAGTGTCCTTTGATAACTAAGCTCCTAGCGTTGGCAAAACAGCTGTGTAACTATGGATGGATCGTAGAAGTAGCATCTTCACCACTCATAGCTAGTCCCTTGTCTTGTGATCGTCCAAAATGTTTGCTGGGAGACTACTTACCTAAAATGATTGTGTTGCCTTCCTGCTAATTTTTTGAATGGCCCCCTATTAATCTGTCAACACATTTACACAAGAAAGCCCAATAACCCAACAGGAACTGTCTTAATAACCAGATCACATACCATATTTATGAAATTATTACAGTTCAGTATTCCTAGACTATTACCTAGTTGCTCCACGTCCACCACAACATGGGCCTCTCCAAATGAGAATTTTACCTCTCTGTCCTAGATATTTGGGAGAAAAACCAGGCCCTCTCCCCAGAAAGTTAGTTAAATTATATGTGATATGAATTTTATTGTTCATTATTCAACTTTAAAGGTATTCAGATTTGAGACTGATAATATGGCTCACAACATTGTTTAATTTCAAGTGACTTGGAAAGCTACGAAGGCCTCTGAGTTAGATGTTACAAGGTGCAAATTATCTCGATTAAGCCATAGCAGATTAAACATATGTTTGATACTTAGCTATAGTTTTAGGTTGTCTTTTCTTTACCCTGTCTTTTGCAATGATGTAGCTTCCACTTCTATTGTGCAGACAGTCCAAATCTCAACGGTGGGAAGGTAATTCATTTCTGATACTGCTATAAAGAGATTCTTAAATCATAACTAATTCATAATTCATATAACAATTATATATAGCATCCTATTTCAAATGTTTTATTTTTGCCTTCAATACGATCTGAAGTTTTCTTTCAGGACATTTCAAATCAGTCACAAATAGTACTTGTAAAGGTAATCACTAACTTCACCTTAGTTCAAACCCAAAAAATGTACAGAAGTCACGATTCATATTTTTTCAGTCTTCAAGGATGACAGTTTACCCAGAATATCCTTTTCTCTACGCAAATATATATATTTACACAGTGTTATTAGTGGTTACACCAAATTATACACATTTGGTAACAATAACAGTAGTAGTTTTATTTCAGTTGAAAAGAACTAAAGTAACAAAGCATCATGGCTATTCTTATTTATTTGCCAGAGTCAGAACAAATCTACTGTTCATTACTCAACTGAAAGCAAAATAGTAATGAATGGTATTTGATAAACTGAGCACAAATCCGGAGTTACTACCTTAATGAGATCATGCTGTGTTAGTGAGATTTGGAGCTAGCCTGCATGCAGTATGGAATCATAGCATGGAATCCGTCATTAATCTACACTGATTTCATCCCTGCCAATATGATAGGGTATTACAGCCCAAGAACTGCAGCACCTTTCCTGCTGAGATGGAGAGGACAGGACAGAATAACCAAACAACCTGAGACCTTAGGTCAGCCAGGTGGAGGGCAGCAGGGGAGCAGGATTAAGGACTCCTCAGGTGTCAGGCCTTGTGCCTTTGGTTCTCCTGGGGTGGAATTCTGCAATCCTCCTAGTCTCAGACTGGGCCCTGGGCTACAGTACCCTATGTATCAACCAGGCTTACCCAGATGTCTGAGTTTGGGCACCTGCTGTTCTTCCCTTCAGGAGTCTGGCCAGTGATGAATATACTGACCAAACAACCTTCTTAACCCACAGTATTGTTTATTTAGAGGTAGGAAAAAATATTTTAGAAAAAAACAGGATTTTATAAAAAGAAACAGCCTACACATCAGTCACCTAAAAGGTTTATCATCCCCCAATGGCATCCTATGCGAGCCTAATGTCTAACACTCCCAGCAATGTCCTGTATGCCCCGCTGGTTTCCCCCAAACAACTAGTGCCTCTCTTGAGAAAGGGCCCCTTTTAATCCTGCCACAGTTCTTTTGTTCTTTTTCCATGTTCATGGGCCTTTTCTTGTCCTGGTTCAAACCAGTTTTGTAGGTTGGCTGGGGACAGAGGCAAAATCAAAGCTAGCTATAGTTCTGGCATTTTCTCTGAACAACTTTTAAGTGTTTACTGAGAAATGAATTTATTGAGCCTTTTCCTTCCTGCCTGTTTTCCCAGACAGACTCCTATTGAGCTAAACCAATATAGTCATAAAGAAAACACACTGACAACCAGGTCAACATATAGCATTCATAAATAATTACAGAGAAGACTGAAAAAGAAGTTCAGCTGTTCTTGGTATGTGTTGCGCTGGCTATTTAAAGGGAACAGTTACTGAGCTTACATTTATTATTCCATAGAAGCTGACATTGATTTAGGTCAGCACCAATGCCATTTCAAAGGCTAAGGTAATTTTCTTTAATTGGTACTTCCAGTCTGAAGGTTTATTTTAGACTTTCCATTAGAGAGTCTACACTGAGGACAATGCCATCATGCAAAAGGAAAAAAACTCCTCTCAACTACAACCTGTGTGAACACAATGGGCCTGATTCCCTTCTCACACGATGTAAACCAGGAGTAAATTCACTGTAGTCAATAGAGATGCATCAGTGTAAAATTGGTATAAATGAGGTAGAAACAGGCCCAAAGTGCTTCATGAAATTATTAACAACACAGCTATTCTCATCCAATTTAGCTATGTCACAGCCTAGTAACAACCGACAAACACTAGGATCAGCTACAGTACACACAGGTTTGTTTTTAACAACTGTTGACAAGACTATATGAAATAATTGTCATACATATTAGAATCAAGGGCTAAGAGGTAATAGTACTTTGACCTTTTTAGTTAGATTCTGATTTGATCTTTTGGTTTAGAACCAGTTTAAAACTGGAAACCAAAAACTAATTCTAATGCTCTAGTTCTTAAAGTTTCCTAAGAAACAAAAAGAGGCAAAAACATCACATGACATGCAAAGAATGACTAGTCCTACAAAATATTGTCAAGAAATGAATGTGTAAACTACCAAAGAGCAGGATGATGAATAGTAAAGAACCCATCAATGATACATTCATAAGGCTAAAGAGGGAAAGCTTGAAAAAATGAATTATTGTTCTGGTACAAATTTGTTAACTGAGTTGAATATCTGGAGTAGCAAAATGATATTTAGACTCATTTTGTCTTGTTGATAATCTGGATTATATTCGAAATTATGTCTCCGCTTGTTTGTGTTAGAGCTGGCCAACTATACCATAACTCTGATTTAATTGATAGTACTAATTAGTTTCCACAATTTTCATTCTGGTAAGCATACTCAGTTTGTAGATGTCCTTCAGATTCATGAATTCTAGTAACAACTGAGCAGTGATTTCTTTTTAGTGTGCTGCCAGACTTCAGCCTAAATTCTAGATGGCTTAGAAAAGAGAACTACTGTTTTATCATAACTCAGAAAGTACCTTACCTACAGTAGCACGCCTACCTTTCCATTACTTTTGATCTCTCACTCACACTGAGATTTACAGGGCAAAGAAAATCCTTTGCTCAGGTAAGTGGCCCTTCAAAAAGTGTAAATATGCCACTCTCCTACAGCACCTGCCTCTCTCAGTGCACTGCTGCATTTATTCCATGTTATGAGAATGTCTGGGAGGCCTTTCGCTTGTGCCCTTTCACATGAGGATTTATATCATACTACTTTTCTCTGTGACTTTCTGCATTTCCTTTGCTACCCAGGCTAATTTTGAATCCATTTGAGATTTTTCCATTTTATCATCTATTTTTCTTGCATAATCTTCAAAGAGCAGTCCTAAACCTGGACCTTGACATGTTGTATTGCTAAATTGATTATGATATCACAGACTGATCATATACTCTTCATCACAGAATCAAGAAAGAGGGTGTAAAGAAGAAATTCCTCTTTAAAAAAAAAATTAGATAAGTAGCAAAAGCAGAAGAAAAGTTAGTCCTTTCACAGGTAGATAGATTTGTGGTTATGTGTAAACATCTTCCCCAGTGTGAAATTCCCTTTTAAAATGTTTGGAAAAAGTTAATTGATTTTAATAATTCAAAATCCATCAATCACTGCCATTTTTATATGGACATTATCAGGCACCTATTCTTTCTTGGGACTTCAACAGCCATTGACATTTCCTAGCAGGGCAATGTGGTTGCTCAGATCATTCTTTGAGCCTGATTTTACAGTCCCTTACACACACACAAAATTCCCATTGAAGTCAATGGGAATTTTGCATAAGGATCTGAAGAATTAAGGTCTTGCATAGGTGATGCAGCCTACAGGGGAAAAGAACTAGGCACTCAGCTCTTCATTCCAAGAAGTTGCATCCATAACACTTGGCAGTTCTACTCTTCCCCACAGACAATACAATGCATTTTGGAGACATCAGCTTATTTCATACGTATTTTCTTATAGAAACATTTACAGCAGCTAAAGGATTCTTCAGTATATTGGGCCAGATCCTTAGCTTCACTAAGGTCACTTTGTGCCACAGTAATACATACATTTTTTCAGAGTGCAAAGCATCATAGTCACATCACAATGGACAGTAAACACAACATACAAGAGTCATTATCCAGCAATCTTCCCCCATGTTCTGCAGCCTTCACACTGCTTTGAGAAGCATGCCATGCCACATCCTGTCCAGAAAACCACATTGGCAAACCACACTCACCATAGGTATCCCCTTCTCTGGTACCTGACACCAGTCCCTGCAAAACTTGCTTCAGCAACCTTCCTCTGTTCATCTGACCCACATGTCTTGAAAACTCAAGTTTTCTTTGTCTGATCATCTTGATATGAGGTTATGCATCTGGTTATGCTGTAAATTTAGGCAATTACCTCCTTATTAATCATGTAAAAAATAACTAATGTGCAGCAATCGCTGTAGCATTTCAGTTTGAAGGCAGTAAGCCTCAATATCCTGTTTCAGGGTAGCAGCCGTGTTAGTCTGTATTCGCAAAAAGAAAAGGAGTACTTGTGGCACCTTGGAGACTAACAAATTTATTAGAGCATAAGCTTTTGTGAGCTACAGCTCACTTCATGAAGTGAGCTGTAGCTCATGAAAGCTTATGCTCTAATAAATTTGTTAGTCTCCAAGGTGCCACAAGTACTCCTTTTCTTTTTTCTTAATATCCTGTTTCCTTAATATCCATGTCTCACATGCATATAGCAAGACTCTAGAGAAAAGAGACTGCAGCAATTTCATTTTATACTTCATGGTAATACCTTTGTTTCTCCAAACATGGCTAAGAATCACTGATGCAGAATGTGAGTCCAATTCTATGTGGGATCTCTAAGTGATGTTTAGCATCCCTTGTAGTCATGGTATCCAGGTATTTGAAGTGCTCAGTGCACTCCAAGCTCTCTCAGATTCCATCTGCTAAAATGAGAGAATCGGTGCTGACATTTAAAGTATCTTCTTCACTAGCTTTAGACTTAAAATCCCAATGAGATAAATAGAAGATGGGGCAAAAGAGTTCACACCTTTTCAGCCCTTGTTTCAGATGATCAGCAGATTCAGGAAGATGATAATCTGCTGATTTGTGTTCAGTCTACACCGGAAAGTTTTCTTTGTAACCATGAGGTTTAAAAAAAAAAAAAAGTTAAAATTCTGCAGAAGCTGAATGTGTCAGGAAGGCCACATAAATACATCAAGTGGGCCAGATCTGGCCTAGACATTTGACAATGCTGGCTTAGCGTTATGATCTAGTCTTTAATCTATCTACATCTCAGACTTCACACCTGTAAGAGCGGAACCATTTTCAAAGAGGTAATAAGGATGAATTACTTAGCATTCCATAGCACTTTTAAGATGCAAAATATTTACAAAAGTATAATGTAATCAACAATGGTTCAGTTTGTTTGTTTTTTAAATTGAGGAAACAAATGGAGTGTTTTCTGTTTTGCACTGTGTTTAAGAAGTAAAGAAACTTCTACTTAAAACAGACCAGTGCTTTCCTATCTAACTAATTTCTTTTTATACATCGTGCAGTTGGGGGAATCTCTGGGCTCCCCTTGTGAGTAACCTCTTGGCCCTTGTATCTGGAAAAAATAAGAATACTTGAGGTATAACAGATGACAGTTTGGAAAACAATAAAACAGAAACCAGATTCTTTGTTAGTGCTTCTCGCCACCCCAGCACTGCGAGTGTGAAGTGGTCCAAATATAGTAGGAACATGCTGAAAGTTGTTGGAATCTGTTCCTCTGAATACACTGGGTAGAGAATACTGGGACACATTCAAGGCAAGAAAGAAAAGGAGTACTTGTGGCACCTTAGAGACTAACAAATTTATTTGAGCATTCAAGGCAATATACTGCATAGCTGTGAGGATTGAAGAGAGTTTACTTGCATGGAGGATATTTATAAAATTAAACAATCTGAATCTTTGTTTTTCAAAATGTATTTTCACTATAGTGTAGTTTGTCCCATTTGAAGGGTATTTGTTTCTTCCCAACTGGGCCCCCGATCCTGAATTCCTTGTGCACTGGCACTCCTACTGTAGTCACTTAGAATTTTGGGTGTGCAAGAAATGTAGTATGAGGCCTTAGGAGGAAAGCAAACAAGGATGACAGAGGCATGACTCAAAAAGAAAAGGAGTACTTGTGGCCCCTTAGAGACTAACAAATTTATTAGAGCATAAGCTTTCATGAGCTACAGCTCACTTCATCGGATGCATTTGGTGGAAAAAACAGAGGGGATATTGATATATACCCACAGAGAACAGACTAGTTCCTTATTACTATATTTTATATTGCAGTGGCACCCAACGAGTGAGAGGCATTGCTTTAGCACAGAGGAGACGCAGCCCCAAATTGATAACAATCTAAAAAGAGAAAGACAGATGAAGGAGAAAGAAAGGGGAACAACTTACAAGTAGAGTATTTACAGGTCACTAATTTTTGGACAGGTCCTCTATAGTTCCCTACATTTACAGCAAATAAAGGATCACTGTTAAAGTAATTGCTTGCAAAAGTGGAGTTTAGCTAAACATTTGCCAACTAGCCCCACATTTGGTCATACTGGAAACTACCCTTCTGCAAACTGAATGGGCAGGGAAGCTCTTATTTTATTCATTGAATGATACAAGACAAACAGAAGTTTGCAACTCCACTTTTTGATTCCTATTTCCCAATTAGATAATGTCTTGCCTTGATGTTTTTTCACTACAATTTTTTCTATATGGTGCTTATGCATATTGTAGATGTACATATTGAAAGGTAAATGTTATGTTTTCTCTGATTTTGTACCAAAAAAAAAGTCAGTCAAACTCCATCCAGAACTCTGGTATATTTGCAAATTGTTTAGAGCAAGAGCATCCATAATCTTCCTAGATTTCGAGCTTCTGGGTAAGGACTGTCTTTGCTTGTACATTGGCTAATACAATAGGCCACTAATCCCTGTTTGGAAGCCTGAGTTGCAGCCACAATACAAACAATAAATAATACAACATTCTATGCAGCCAACACAGTCATCTTCCTTTTTTATGAGAGTATCCAGTTTTGAGAGCTCATTCTTAATCTTTCCCTGTTTGCTGTAGAGGATATTGATCAGGTAGTTCTGCAATTTCTTCACACAACAGAACCACTAACCCAGGAACCTATCCTTGCAACAAAGCCCGTTGCCAACTGTGTCCACATATCTATTCAGGGGACACCATCATAGGGCCTAATCACATCAGCCACACTATCAGAGGTTCGTTCACTTGCACATCTACCAATGTGATATATGCCATCATGTGCCAGCAATGCCCCTCTGCCACGTACATTGGCCAAACTGGACAGGCTCTACGTAAAAGAATAAATGGACACAAATCAGACGTCAAGAATTATAACATTCAAAAACCAGTCGGAGAACACTTCAATCTCTTTGGTCACTCGATTACAGACCTAAAAGTGGCAATTCTTCAACAAAAAACTTCAAAAACAGACTCCAACGAGAGACTGCTGAATTGGAATTAATTTGCAAACTGGATACAATTAACTTAGGCTTGAATAAAGACTGGGAGTGGATTGGTCATTACACAAAGTAAAACTATTTCCCCATGTTTATTTTCCCCCCCACACACTGTTCCTCAGACATTCTTGTCAACTGCTGGAAATGGCCCACCTTGATTATCACTACAAAAGGTTTCCCCCCCACCCTCACCCCCCATTCTCTTGCTGGTAATAGCTCACCTTACCTGATCATTCTCGTTACAGTGTGTATGGTAACACTCATTGTTTCATGTTCTCTGTGTACATAAATCTCCCCACTGTATTTTCCACTGAATGCATTAGATGAAGTGAGCTGTAGCTCACGAAAGCTTATGCTCAGATAAATTTGTTAGTTTCTAAGATACCACAAGTACTCCTTTTCTTTTTGATCAGGAAGGTTCTCTCTCTGTTTCACACATTAAGCTTAGTCATTTTGGTCGATGATAGTAAAGCTTGTGGGGATTTTACTGAAACTGATAAGTTATCTTATGGCAGAAATTCAATATTGCTTTGAAATTTTCCACTCTAACCCTAGAAAAATCTAGTTAGTATTTTGAGAATAGTAATCATCTTTACAGTTTGGCTGCCATGCAGTTATGGTGGGTTTTTTTCCGTGTCAAAAAAGTCTGCAAATAACTATGTCCGCCAAAACTTAAAATTTCAGAATTTAAAATAAATCAAATTTAACAATGACCTGGAGAAGAATTCTGGGTAATCTCAAATGCTTGTCTCCTTCACCACCAGAAGTTGGTCCAATAAAAGATATTACCTCACCCAGCTCACCTCTCTGTCTAATATCCTGGGACCAATCTAGTTACAATAGCGCTGCAAACAAATGTAACAATCACAGAGCCCTTTCACTGAGTCTGTAAAATATGATCTCTCACGCTTACAGCGAATGGTATGTTCAACCTGCAGCGCATGGTTTTATGTTAGCAATCTTCTGTCATTTTTACATTATGCCTGGTGCCTCTGGAATAATAAATGTGATCTTTCACACAATTTGAAACCAGCGTCAGCGACATTTTAATAGCTGAATGTTGCAGAATTTTAAGTCTTTTAAACTTCAGCAGCTCTTCTCATATTAATGCTGAAATATTTTTTCATAGCCTTATTATTGTATCTTGTTCATCTTCAAGTGTTAAACAAGAAATAAGTAAGAAATGGACTCAAGTTGCAATGTTTGGATCCAGAATCTGAACACCCCAAATTCAGGGGATGTTTAGATCTGGGGCTTTAGCTCAAGGCTATCCCTAAAATAAATAAGAAAAAAATCAGTTGCAACAAGGGCCCATCTTGTTTCCACAACATTCATCAGTTTTCAACCATTGCCACAGAGTCACACTGTGTATGTGTATTCACCACAACTGTGAGGATGCAGGTTCTGTTTTTTTAAATCTGTTGCAGGAAGTCAGGCAGCACAGGCTGGAAAGGATTCCTTGCTTACCCCCCCCCCCCCCCGCTCCCATCCCCGCCCCCCTCAGTGTTAGAAGAAATCAAAAAGAAAAGGAGTACTTACGGCACCTTAGAGACTAACAAATTTATTTGAGCATAAGCTTTCGTAGCTCACGAAAGCTTATGCTCAAATAAATTTGTTAGTCTGTAAGGTGCAACAAGTACTCCTTTTCTTTTTGCGAATACAGACTAACACGGCTGCTACTCTGAAAGAAGAAATCAACTCTTTCTGTGATTTTTTTTTTTTACAATTGTCACATGACAGGATGTCATTTTCTTATTTATGCTGATTCAAAGTGGGTTAAGAAAAAGCTGGAGTTCCACTTTTCACAAGACTTTCAGTTTGATCAGCCTATGCAATAGCCCTAGTGGAAGGGGCACTTTAGCAGATTTCAAACCAAAAAGCTTTGCAAAGGAATTTGAAACATAGGTCAGCTCATTTCTTTATGTAATGAGGAATGAAGCTGAAAATGTTAGTTATGTGCGGCCCCAGAGGAAGGAGATGAATAACTATGACATCATTCTTAAAACATTTGATGAACTTTTCATTCCAAAAGGAAATATAATTCTCATATGTGAATGCTTTTACCAAAGGGTACAAAGGCCCAGAGTAAGCATGTTAATCTGTATATGAAAAAAACAAAGTATGGTGACATTAGGAAGACGAATACATAAGACCTTCTAATAGATGAGATTTTTAAAAAGGAATTTTCAGGAAAAAAATACAAACTTAGAAAAATTACTGAGTTTACTGTGGGGCAGGAAATACAAGGGACATGGCAATATGAGTTTGTGAACATGCAAGTCACCCAGAAAGCAAGTAGTAGAATTATGGTGCAAGAAAAAAGGAAAAGGAAGCACTCTCAAAATCTATTAAAAGCACAATTTCCTGAGCACAGTGTGGCAGGCATGACGTGGGAGAACACAAGATGGAGGAGTCTGCTCAGCCAATAACCAGATGTTCAGGAAACATCAGAAAAAAGAAATATGTCTGTCAAAGCAAATAAATCAGGGAGATTCCTATTTCCTGGGACCTCTGTCCAAAGGCAGCATTCATTAACAGAGTGGGCTGTTAATCTCAAGATTAGCATACTGCTAAATGTAAAGTTTCAGAGTAGCAGCCGTGGTAGTCTGTATTCGCAAAAAGAAAAGGAGTACTTGTGGCACCTTAGAGACTAACAAATTTATTAGAGCATAAGATTTTGTGAGCTACAGCTCACTTCATCGGATGCATTTGCTGTAGCTCACGAAAGCTTATGCTCTAATAAATTTGTTAGTCTCTAAGGTGCCACAAGTAATCCTTTTCTTTTTGCTAAATGTAAACAGATTCATGAGCAGAGGTGACCGATTTGTAAAAACTTCTAATGAGGGGAGTCTAAGAACAGCCTAGGTAAGTCATTTAACCCATGTGAGCTGTGCTGAGACTTTTTCTTTGCTGCGGTTTCATGTACTTTTCTATTCCTTAGCAAGGAAGCATATGTTCATCTACAAATAATCCCTGGTGTTATAAAACTATTTCTAACTGTCATCTGTTTTTGCCAACAGTTGCTGAAAGGAGGCCAGAAGGAGAATAGTGCTTCACGAAAACTGCTTTCCAGTGCTATAGTAGGGCTACACAACTCTTTTGTTTGCATTCAGAAGATCATTTCCTTTAGCACAATAAAAATGTGGGTATTACAAGGGAGCTTTGGGGCCTGATCTTGCTAGGTGCCCGCTGACTAAATGGGAGTTGAGGGTGCTGGGGACTTTGCAGGATGAAGCCATAGAGGTCCACTTCTGGGCTTTCCTCTGAGAGGGTTGTAGCTCCTTCTGCAGTGCAAGAGGGTGTTTTTACTCTGTAGGAGGGGTAGGCTGGGAAATCTTTAGACTCCTGCCTCTGTACTGCGCATAACTGCTGAGCGCCCAGGCTGGCTTGCACAAAATAGCTATTCAGATAAGCCAGTGTAACAGGGGGCTTGGAACGCCAGGCCGTATAGGGATTGGTGTGCCTGATGTCCAGCCCCTTGTGTCCCTGATCAACATGCCACAGGCTTTCAGAAAGCTGAGGAAGGGGGACCCATGCCCTCCCACTCCACAGGGCCCTGTGGGAGTTGACCCCTGAACAGGGGGAACTGAGCAGGGTGTCCAAAGCCACTGCCCTGGGCTACTTCCTACCAGAGTCCCTTCAGTCTGGGGGAGGATGGCCCTTAAAGTTCAGTTTGCTGGGGCATTTGTCTCCCATGGCATCCTCCCATGGATCTGGGCAGTGCCAGGCTCCTTCAGGCAGGGTAGCCATGAGTTTGGTGAAGCCAAATCCCATAATGGCTCTGGGCTGCAGTCACCCAGTTATCTCAATTGCTGGAAGCTAAACAGATTTAAGTCACTTCAATTCTGAATCAGCATGTCCATATATGGGTTACAGTGATTTAACTATCTACTATAAAAGTTAAGTCAGATTAATTTTCGTGAGTGGCTGCATGCATACAAGCCCAATTAATTATATTTTTAGCTGTTATGGTTGCAAAGGAAAGCTTGAAAATGTGACCCAAATGTAACTGATGCTGTGATGCGTGCCTGAATCTGCAGACAGAAAAAAGAACAGCAGCCATTAAATCCAGGGGGAAACCATCTGGTCTTGCACCCACCACCAGGATAGGCCTGGCCCCTATTGCTCTGAGAGGCAGCAGGAGTGGTTTATTAGGAAGCATGGATGCCCCCACTGGACTCTGTGGTATGGGTCCCACTTGATGACGGTCAGATGAACCACAGGACTCTGCTTCTCTCCTTGGCTCCACAGGTCAGACTGGGTTAGAGAGGAAAAGCGGTGATCCTTTCCCAAACACCATCCACCAAAATGAGTTGCCACTCAGTGGATTAAGAAGGTATATGATCGCCTTTATCCTTTATTACATGCTTTGATAGTAGTGAAATAGTCAGCAATGCAGACATGCCAAAGGTCATTAACTAGCATTTGAGTTACCATCCCATTGAAATGAATGGGGCAGTTCACCCCCTCTTGGTGCTTGTTTCTGGCTCTCTGCAGATGCAGGCAGGCACCACTTCATGTGTTTACACTGCGTCATGTCAAGATTTTCTCCACTACTATAAAGTCTCTTTTTAGAAAAAAAGAAAGTTTAGATTCTGGAGAACAAAATGGCAGCGCAAAGATATACCACATTACAAAGTCACCCCTATTTGAGTCTTGCTTTAACTGCAGGCAGTGTGAACAAATTCAGTGTTTTAGGTCATGTCTGCGCTACAGGCATTACAGAAGCACAGCTACTACTACATTGCATGGGGTTAATTATCATGAACTTAAAGAAAAGGATGTGTGGTAATAAAATCTGATGATGGTACAGGTCAGAGGAAAAGATTTAATACAAGAGAATAGGACAGCACAATTCAGCAGAATGTGGATAGAAAAATATTCTTGATAGCTATGGAGTGCAGAAATGTTTTATTGTATGCACAAACAGCAGTTATTTCAACTCAGATTAATCTCTCCTGCATGCCTGTACAATTTACTTTCAGGTACTAAACTTGTGTCTGGTGTTTTTAGTGCTTGACACTAGATGTCTCTCTTGTGCTGAGAAATGGTGCTCTTTCAGAAGCAACTGGTGAGCAACCAGCATTTCCAAAGACAGAAAATTGTCTTTGTGCCATACCATATTCTGAACTGTAGGGTTTGGGAACAATACTGCACATTATAATATACTGGTCAAAACCACTATTTACAATACTGGTACTACGATGTTTTGGATCACTACTGTAGATTACTTCTGTATTTTTAAAATGACCTAACTAAGACCAGGGCAGGGAAAGTCTCTGCTCTGATGGAGCTTTTGGGCTGCAAATATGTTACAACCAATATGTTGGTTTGTTCATTTTTGAGGTGGGTTTTTGTAAGGAGGAGGTTAGCTAGAGAGAGAGATGAAGGAAGAGGGGACATTGACTGGAGGGGGAAAAAGGAGAAGAGGATGGAAGATGGGGGCCATGGAGGACAGGTGGAGGGAGCCTGAAATAAAGCGACAACCAGGAAGGGGTGGGAAGGAGTTGATGCAAACAGCCAAGCAGCAGAGGGGAAAGAACGTGCAGAGTAAAAGCCAAACACAGCCCTCAGGCACTGATGACATTATCAGCATCCAAAGCACCCCCCCTCCCCCCCACTCTGCTGTAATGGCATGTCTCTGCTCCTGCCATCTTAGTTTCTGGGGGGACCCTTCCCATCAATTTCTTTCTTCCAGGAGCTTGCAGGACTGGGGGAGGAGTGCAGCTGCATAGGCCACCCTGCAGTTATAGGTCCGGGGTCCTAACTAGGAACAAGCAGCCATGTAGTTTTGCAACTGTAACAATATGTCTCCCTCCCTGACACATGAGGAAGAGAACTGTAACTGCCTCCAGGTGGGCAGAACCGGGATACCTGCAGCTGTCCTGTTGGAAGCAGAGGCGGGACAGGAACCAGAACTATAAGAGGCAGGTCCTCCAGCTCAGTAGGAGGAGAGCTGCTAAAGGAGCAGGGTGTCTCCCCCTGGCTGCTGGAGCTTGGAGCTGATGGAGGCCACTACTGCACCAGAGACCCAGAGGACACGTGCCAGTTTTGCTGGCTCTCTCGCCAGAGAGCTAAGCTCCCCAGACTGCTGCGTTGCTCAGCCTAACTGCAGGCCAGAGCCCTTACCTGATTGCTGCCCTGCCCTGAATGAGGGCCCTGGGCAGACAAACTCACTACTGCTCTCCCTGACATCAGGCCAGAGCCATTTATGATTACAGCCCTGTCTTGATTGAGGGCTCCAGGCCTATAGACTTACTGCTACCCTGCCCAACTGCGAGCCAGGACCATTAAGTGTGTGCTACCCCGCTCTGGCTGAGCATCAGGACTACCAGACCCAATTGCTGCCCGGCCTGGACTGAAGGCTGGGGCCTATTAACTGTAGGCTAATTCCCCCTTGAATGGAGTCGCTCTAGGAACATTGCAGCAAAAGGGCGGGGTCTCCCTCCCGGAAGGGGAGAGAACTGCAACCGCCTTACAGCAACTATTTTAAAAGTAATAACGAGGAGTCCTTATGGCACCCTAGAGACTAGCAAATTTATTTGGGCATAAGCTTTTGTGGGATATAACCCACTTCATCAGATGCATGGAGTGGAAAATACAGTAAGCAGGTATAAATATACAGCACATGAAAAGATGGGAGTTGCCTTACCAAGTGTGTGGGGGAGGGGAGTCAGTGCTAACGAGGCCAATTCAATTAGGGTGGATGTGGCCCATTCCCAGCAGTTGACAAGAAGGTATGAGTATCAACAGAGGGATACTCCCTCTCCCACTTTTTATTCAGGCCTAATTTGATGGTGTCAAATTTGCAAATTAATTCCAGTTCTGTAGTTTCTCGTTGAAGTCTGTTTTTGAAGTTTTTTTTGTTGAAGAATGGCAACTTTTAAATCTGTTATTGAGTGTCCAGGGAGATCGACATGCTCTTCTACTGGTTTTTGAATATTACAATTCTTGATGTCTGATTTGTGTCTATTTATATGCAACTACAGGTACTTGGTGGTTAGCTGTCTGTGGTTTTAGTAAAATGTCTTCAGCCATGCAGCTTCAAGCTGATCTCAAACTAAGAAGCACTGGAACAGTTCAGAACTGAGTCTGGAGATCTTCAGGTACTGAAAGAAGTGACCTAAGTGCATGTTGTATTTTTCCCCTTTTAGTTAGAACTGGGATAATCCAACACATATTTGTGCATAGCAGTTATTTGAATCAGCAGGTGGTTTAACCCTGTTTATTTGCAAACATTTGAATGAATGTTCCCAAGCACAGCCCTCAGGCACTGTTCTCAATTATGTTCATGGAAACAATATCATCATGAATGATAGTACAAATTTCTTACGAGTATTGACCCAAAAAAGCAATCATGGTACTTGGAAAAGAATTTATTACAAAAAAAACCCCATAAAAGATTAATCGAACAGTTACAAATAGAGAACACATAAAAGCCACAATCTATTCCTGGATAATTTATGAAGAGAAAGAATTCCTCCAGTTTAAAACCAGAATCTGATCAGAATGGCACTACAGTTGCTCTCCATGCAATTCATATCGCTAAACTCATTCCCTATTTTCCCCCTCAAACTCATTGGTACTTATGTGGTACGACACAACTGCTAAGTCTCCTTGTTACAGATTAATTATAAGGCACCTCAGTTCTGCAATGAAACATTTTAGTGATTTTATTTTTGTAGTAATATATTAGCACAAAGGGCTCGATGGCATATAGTAAATTAAATTCAAATTGTCATTGCTGGGGAGTGTTATAAAAAGGCAAAAACAAGCTGAGCAATCATCTTCACAGTATGTGGGTCTTAACAAAAATTTCATGAAGAATTTATGGCTGTTGCGTAACTCAGCCACCCATCTCCTGAGCTGGATGAGCAGAAGGCATATGATACTTTCTCTGCACAAGTAGCACTGGTTCTCTGCTTACTACTAGATCCAAGTCAAATTTCAGATACTCATCTACTAAGCCCCCAATGGAATAGGACCAGATATCTCAAAGATTGCTTCTCTTTCTAATACTGATGATCATTTGGTAGACTCTGACTAATGGAAACCAGGTTTGAACTCCAAGGAGTTGGCAGATGAGCCTTCTCAACAGCTGACCTAAAGCCAAGGAGAACTCTCCCAAAAGATATCAATGAGAGTTCTATATGACCGACATCTTCAGAAAATGCTGTGCTATTCTATTTTATGCACTTGTTGTTCAGTGTCAACAATAGTGTGCTTCACAGAAAAACAAGATAAAGTCCCAGCTCTTCAAAACATTCACGAACCAACTGAAGTAGAAGAAAATGTTGTAGCATACTCCAAAACAGAAGCCAATGATTAAACAAAGAACAGAATGCAAAATTGCCTGTCACTTCTAACCTAGTCATACTGAATTCTGTAACTCATACAGCACCTTGATATCATGACAACAAGCTCTTTGGAAATGCTTATAGATCTAATACTTTTTTTGTACAGAATTTACAAGATAGATGGGAATGTGAGACTCCTTTAATTCATATTATAGCTATTTGTAAATCAGGCAAAAACATTGGTTCAGACCCCACTGTGACAAAGTTTCTCCTCTACCTTGGTGGGTCTTGCACTTATTGGTGGATTTCCTCGCCTTGGAGTTTCACGGTAGCCCTCAGTTTGGCTGAACTTTTTCTGAAGGTTTTTCTGAACCTACAGTCTAGATCAACTCCTCCTGTGTCTGACCAGGAGTTGGGAGGTTTGGGAGGAACCCGGGCCCGCCCTCTACTCCGGGTTCCAGCCCAGGGCCCTGTCTAGAGTGCCTCCTGGAACAGCTGTGCGACAGCTACAACTTCCTGGGCTACTTACCCATGGCCTCCTTCCAACCCCTTCTTTATTCTCACCATAGGACCTTCCTCCTGGTGTCTGATAATGCTTGTAATAAACTCCTCAGTCCTCCAACAGTATGCAGTCTCACTCTCAGCTCCTAGCGCCTCTTGCTCCCAGCTCCTTACACACAGGCCAGAAATTGAAGTGAGCTCCTTTTTTAAACCCAGGTGCCCTGATTAGCCTGCCTTAATTGATTCTAGCAGCTTCTTGATTGGCTACAGATGTTCTAATCAGCCTGTCTTAATTTTCTCCAGAAGAATCCTGATTGTTTCTGGAACCTTCCCTGTTACCTTACCCAGGGAAAAAGGACCTACTTAAACTGGGGTTAATATATCTGCCTTCTATTACTCTCCTGTAGCCATCTGGCACAACTCTGTCACGCTACCTTGCTTGCATATCTGGAATTCCCAGGGCACTCAACAGGACTTCCAGCTGAAGTTAACCAGAGTTTTGAATGCACAAAAAGATACAGGAACAGGACCATAAGTTACATTTTCAGCCATGGCAGCTCTTGATACTTGTTCTAGAAGTTCTAATAAAGAAAATACAGCTGAAAGAACAGATATTAGATTATTATTATTTATGTAAAGTATTTTGGGGAAGGAGCTGTCTTTTTGTTCTGTTCATACAGTTCCAGCACTATGGAGGATAGGTCCATTACTGGGGCTCCCAGGTGCTACCACAATACACACACTATGAGCACTTTGGCAGACTTTCCCTCCAGCCCTAGAAACCCTGATGGGAAAGCCCCTTTTGGTGATTATACAGCACACTCACTCACAGTACCTTTACCAAGTATCTTTACTATTATTATTTCTTGCCTTAAGTTCCAGGTACAATGCAGCACGGTCACAGGCATCCTTCCTGCTCCCTGGCTCAGTCTTTTATTTAGCTTGTTTTCTTCTGCAACCTATCCAGTGAGTGAGCTAATTAGCTCATTATACTCCCCACTGGTGCAAGTGATCCCCTCTAAGGGTACGTCTACACAGGGATAAAAGACCTGTGGGCCCAGCTGGGTTAGGCCAGCTGAATCAGACTCATTGCAGTGTAGATATCTGGGCTCAGGTGGCCTCCATCTTTACAGGGTCCCAGAGCTCAGGGTCCTGTCTGAACCCAATTTTTCAACCCCGGAGTTCGAGCCCCATGAGCTTGAGTCAGCTGACCTAGGCTAATCAGTTTTGTTTTGATCCCTATGTAGATGCATTCTGACCTTCCCAACTCAATCACACTACTTAATACCTTCCTACTCTAACTACACCCAGTGTCCTGTGTGTTCTAAGTGACCAGGGTGCTGGCTCCCAAAAGGGACTCTATTTATAACTGCTCACAGCACCCTGTCACAGTCCAAAATTAAAGAAACAGCAAATGCACATATAGGAAAAACATTCCGAGATATCTTTTTACATATTATTTTATTCTGAGAAAATTATGTTCACCCATCAAATGTTTAAGTTTCAAAAAGTATCCAACATCTAGAAAATACAGAAATTGTTGCTGATGTAAGTTCTAGTAGCCCTTCTGCTCTCTCAGGCATACACGGAGGATTGAGAGGAATGGGGTTGCTCTTGCTTCTGGAAAGGGTGGAGTATTTTTTGTTCAAATGTGATTGTCTGGTTGGGGATTGTTTTGTTATATAGATCCAGGCTGGCTTAGACCGGCATTGTCATTATAGTTGTTTTGCACAGGATACATATTTTACATTCTGTTCCAGTGATTAAATCTTGAGGGACAGACACTTTCAGGCAAATTAAATAAATGAGTGTTCATAAAAGATACGAGTTTAATTAAAATGGGCAAGATTCACCCTGATGTAGATAGAGCTCAATAACAGTTGTACCAGAATAACTCCCTATGTGTCAAGTATCAGAGGGGTAGCCATGTTAGTCTGGATCTGTAAAAGCAGCAAAGAGTCCTGGGGCATTTTATAGACTAACAGACATAGTAGAGCATAAGCTTTCGTGGGTGAATACCCACTTCATCACTCTTATTCTGGAATATAAGTGCCTTCTTCAGATTTAGCTTAATCCACTTTCAGTCACCAAATGCTTATTCTAAAATAAGTATCCACATGTGAAATTATTCCAGAGTATTAATTCTGAAATAGTTATATCAGTAAATTTTCAAGTGTAAACAAACCCTAAGAATGATTTCTTTAACATTATTTTGCAGTTTCATCAAAGCAAATAAAACAAGAGTCAATAGCACACTACCATACCAAACAAGTGAATAACATTTGATTAATTAAACACATTGCCTTATAAACAATGCAGCATATAGGTTTATCATTGAGTGGAATAATGTAAACATTATGTCAAAGAAGTTCTGTTTTAAGGACTCCCTCTCTGTGGGTGGGTGTATGTATATGTTTGCATGCACCAGGCTAGGGAGGGGCATAGCTTGGGGTAGCCACTCCTGTGCTATTGATAATACATTCATGCTCCATACACCCGTCTAACAGAGACTAATCCTACATGCAGACTCACACACTTTTCTAGTAGACTACTCAACCTCACACAGTGCACGGTAAGTTTAACCAAAGAAGGGAAACGGGATCTGATTTTGTGAGGAATAGTTTTGTTTTGAGATGTGTTTGTTAGTGAATTCTGGCCACACATTCTCTTTGATGCTGTAATTAGAAAGATTTGTTTTCCCATCATGTTGCCAGTGGTCTTGTATCCATATTTACAAACATCTTTCTGTTAAGACTTTGACACTTAACTAATTTAGAGAATTTATTTTGCACTGGGGAATACAGCAAAGAGAAGCTTAGAATGCAGCGAAGAGGTTGTTAACTTGCTTTAGCCATGTAAGAAAATGAGAGATCATAAAACTTGAAAACAATATTGTAGAGAAAAACCTTTGTCTACCATTGATGGTGTTCTAAGAACCAATCTGCATAGCATAATCTGTCAAAGCAAACACAAAGCAGAGTGGCATGATCTATCTTCAGTATATCGATTTCAACTTTGTGTAATAAAACCACAAGTGAATACCTCAGGAACAGAAACTGTTTGTCGTAAAACCACACATCTGTGGAGAGCGCCGAGATGCAGTGCCTTCTGTAATTAACAGTGCCGATTTCTGAATGACCCTCTCTGACAAAGACTAAGAGCAGCACATCCCTGGGTCTTACATTTGATTAGGATTTAGGGAGCACTAATGAATTAATGACAGGTTTCAGAGTAGCAGCCGTGTTCGTCTGTATTCGCAAAAAGAAAAGGAGGACTTGTGGCACCTTAGAGACTAACCCATTTATTTGAGCATAAGCTCAATATTTGATGCATTCGATGAAGTGAGCTGTAGCTCACGAAACCTTATGCTCTAATAAATTTGTTAGTCTCTAATGAATTAATGTTCGCAGAGAGATCTGAAGTAAACAGCTATATTCATGACACGTATTAATGTCTATTATTACTGAAGGCGCTGTCTCCGCAACCTTTCAGATAGGCTTTATAAAGGCGATACAAATGCTTCGTAGATAATAACAATGGCCGAACAAATTGTTATGAATGACTGATCTAGCGGGGCATGCCCAATGGCGATGTGCGTGTGCTTGATGAGCGATGCATATTAATACCAATTAGCCATGCCTGTGGCTGTGTCGTTGTGCTGCGTGCCCCTTGCTAAGTGTGCGCCCTGTCTGTCTCTCTAGGGCTCCGGGGATGCCGAGGGCCCCTCGCTCCTTCGCCGGGACTCTCCATCCCTGCTGCACTTGCATGACAAAAGGCAGCCGGCAGCTCCGCTGACCTAATGAGATGAGGGTCTCCCGGGCGGTTCCACTGAGCCTCCTGCTCCTGGGCTGCCTAGGGGGCGCCGCCAGCGGGCAGGCCCGAGGGGCCGGTGAGAAAGCGGAGCGCCCCGCGCCCTGGGCGCAGTCCGGCCAGTTCTCTACCCGGGAGCAGCATGTGTGCAGCTGGCGGCTGGTCCGAGGGGAGGAGGCCGCCGAGCTGCAGCTGAGTTGCCAGGCGCCTGGAGAGGGCGGCGGCGAGCGGCTCCGGTGCGTGTACCGGGGCCAGCCGGAGCGCTGCGCCGCCTACAGCGCCAAGAGCCGCCAGTACTGGAAGCAGATCCTGGGCAAGCTGCGCCGGAAGCGCCACCCCTGCCGGGACGGCAGCCCGCTCAAAGCCCGGCTCTGCGGCAGCAAGAAGGGGCCGCCCGAGGCGCAGCTGCGCCTGGCACCCCCCAGCCCCAGCCCTGCAGCGCCTGGGGCCGCCGGGGGCCCCGCCAGAGGCCGAGCCAGGGCCCAGGAGGCGCCTACGCTGCAACAGCCCGGGGCCCCCGGCGCCCAGGCGATGAGCAGCGGGGCACACGCTGGTGCCCTGGAGAAGCGGGGCAAGGCGGGCAGCAGGAAAGGGGGTCCCGGCTCCCCGGTGCCCCCCGAGCAGCGGCCGCCCACGGCCGGGGGGAAGCCGGAGCCGCCCACGGAGCCGAGCGAGGACCTGGCCGAGACCTATTGTGCGGAGCAGTGGCACTCGCTGTGCAGCTTCTTCCTGAACTTCTGGAACGGCTGAGGGCACAGGGCGGTGGCGGGCGGGGAGGGTCGGGCACAAGCGGGCAGCCGGGGGGGGGGGGGGCAGAGCTGGGGGTAGGAGCGTGCAGCCGTGGGACAGCCGGCTGGGGGGAGGGGGTATAACTTACTCATTGGTACTAACCCTGCAGCCGCTGCTCGCCCCGGGGCAAGGGGGGGAAGCTGGGGCCAGGCCTTTGCACGGCGGGTTGTTGGCTAACACGACTGCTCAGTCCCTCCTTCCATACTAAACAAGTGCCAAGCCGTGTGTAGGCTGCGCTGCTGTTTCAGAGATTTCTGCTCCGGGGGGTTACCTGTAGTTAAACTCCTAGGAGATTGTCGGTATTGTCACGTTTACTCGCTGGGAAGGGGCTTCCCCTTGTTCACCAGGAGCAAATATGTGCCAGGGAACTGTATTGCAGAAGATAGGTGCAACATTAATAAAGATACAACTCTTTTACAGCAATGTGTGTGTGTGTGTGACCCCTGACTTGCCAGAACCTGCTTGTGGCTGTGCTGCTACAAGGGAGCCCAACCCAGTAGTTGAGGAAGCAGTGCCTTACCTTAACCGACAGTTAACAGGATTCCCTGACGGTAGAGGAGGGCCACAAGATCCTGAAAGACTTCCCGAGGTGGCAGGACCCCTACACAGCACTGGGGCAACAGTGAAACTATACCCCTTTGAGTATATTGTGCAAACCTTGCATCCTACTGAAGCCAGCCATTCATACAAGACTTTGTTTATTTTCTAGTCTATTGTGAAAAGCTCCAGCGAAACAACACTCCATAGTCATGTGGCTGTAGAGACTGTCACCATAAGCTATTGCTTTCTCTGTTCTTTGGTTCCTGCATTGTGGAGCTGCTGAGAAACAGTGAAGGGGACCTACTTTCTCTAGGTGCTCTAGGAATATGCGCTCTCTTTTCCTCCACCCATGCAAATGAAACATTTTTCAATTAATATACATTAAAATATGCTACTGAGTCACACAATTTAGGTAAAAACAATAAGAAGGTCGCTGGCACCTTAAAGACCAATAAACAGATTTATCTGCCCAGATAAATCTGTTTGTTAGTTAGTCTTTAAGGTGCCACCAGATTCCTTGTTGTTTTTGTGAATACAAACTAATGTGGCTCCTCCTCCCCCCCCATACTTGACAATTTAGGTACTTTTTTCTTAGCTTATTATTTAACTCTCTTTGTCTGGCTGGTATTCTTTTCAAGGTGACATGCCCCTCCCCCCCACTCTCACCTTTTCATAGCACTTCTGCAGCACCATTTGCATCAGTTTTCAGAAAATAAATTGAAACAGTTGTCTCTGTTGATCCAGCTTGCACCTGTTTTTCCTCACGAAAGTGTCAGTTATTATACTTCACTTTACTTACGGCTTCACTTATATTTAGTCTCATATTCATATTATTTCCTACTGTGTCTGATTGTATGGTTGCCATGGGGCCCAGTCATGGAAACCCTCAATCATGTAACTAACCTTTCCTCAGTACCTTAATGGGACTGCTTGCAAGAAGAAGAAGAAGAAGAAGAAAAAAAAAAAAAAAGAGAGGGGTTGTTGAGTCAGGTCCATACACTAGTTATGCTGAATTTTGTAAATATAAAATATAGGGCCCAAGCCTACAGCTGCTTATGCACATGAATGATCCCACTGAATTGAAAGTTACTCATGTGGTTTTAATTAATATTAATTGCCTCTCTTCTCATTTCAAAAGGTGTGGCAATTTTATTTTTTTTAAATCGAAGACCTGTACTTATAATGGCAAAGTGTGATGTTCTGGCTTGAATAGGATCATCAAAAAGAAGAGCAATGTAAACAAAATGTTGATCTTATTATAGAAACCATCAATGGAAAACCAGAATTGCTACATACTGTGACAAAGTTTCTCCTCTACCTTGGTGGGCCCTGTGCTTATTGGGGGATTTGCTCACCTCGGAGATTCACAGGCGCCCTCAGTTTGGCCACTTTCGTGGCTCAAATCTGCTGTTCACTCAGATAACCTCATCACTAGCCAGCATGGGGAAAAAGGAGAACAACCACACACACAGTCTCTGCTGATCCACCATGTGGGTCGGGGAACAGCCCAGAGACTTTCCCCTCAGGGGGAACCCACAGTCCAGTTCAACTCCTCCTGTGTATGATCAGGAGTTGGGAGGGTACACAGGCCTGCCCTCTACTCCAGGTTTCAGCCCAGGGCCCTGTGGATTGTAGCTGTCTAGATTGCCTCCTGTAACAGCTGCATGACAGCTGCAACTCCTTGGGCTACTTCCCCATGGCCTCCTCCCAACATCTACTTTATCCTCACCACAGGACCTTCCTTCCTCCTGGTGTCTGATAACACTTGTATTCAGTCCTCCAGCAGCACATCCTCTCATTCCCAGCCCCTCGCATGCCTCTTCCTAACTGAGGTGAGGTCCTTTTTAAACCCAGGTACCCTGATTAGCCAGCCTGTCCTAATTGATTCTAGCAGCTTTTTCTTAATTGGCTCCAGGTGTCCCAATTAGCCTGCCTCCCTTAACTGGTTCCAGCAGTTCCTGCTTGTTCTGGAACTGCCCCTGCCACCTTACCCAGGGGAAAGGGATCTACTTAATCTGGGACTAATATATTAGCTGGGGCTAACATACCATGGTGTGATTTAGCCCTCTGTAATCCTTGTGTTCCTGATTTAGTGCTGCATTTCTACTGGGTTTCATTTTTGCTACCTTCAAGTTTAGCTGGACTGCAGAGTTAAGTTTATGAAATAAAACAAGCTAGCCCCCCCACCCTCCCAAAAATCACTTGTTACTGTTTTGGTTGCACTTTCCCCCTCACCTTCTTATTTATACACTCCCTATCTGTGGCCCCACAAAGTCACAGGACCTCCTATTCAACCTCCTCCCAGCCCTGGCTAAAATGACCATCTATAAAACCAGGGTGAGGAGGCTGGCCGATGGAGTCTGCTGTGACTGTGGGGCTTATTTCCGATCCTCTGTCCATTCTCGTATCTGGGCAGAGTTCCTCTGGGCGGCATCCACTGACTCCCTTGACATCTTTTAGGAGCAGTGGGCGCTGTCTGGGGTTCTCTGCTCGGTGTCCCCATCTGGTTCCCTTCGTTTGACCCTTTGACCACACTCCTGTCCTTGTTATTTCATTAGTTGTCCCCCTTACTCATTTAGTTTCCAGGTCCTGTTATTCCCCTTTCAGGCTGGGGCGAGGGAGGGAGGAATCCTTTAGCTTCCACTCTCCCACTTCCTGGATCCCAATAGGACTACTTTGTTGTACCCAACTGGCCTGGGTCTATCACAATGCATAGACACAGTTATGAAGTGAAATTGTAAAAATGGAATTGGTCATTTTAGAGGAGAAACTATTAAGAGCCACATGATAGAATGATACAAAATAATGAATGGAACAGAAAAGGTAAAGTTATGAGCAGGTTAAAAGGAGCACTTAATAGAAGAATAAGGGGATGACCAATGAAATTGAAAAGCAAACAGTTTAAAACTGATGAAAGAAAATTCTTGAAATAAATTGTATGTGGAACTCATTGCCACAAAATATTAAGGCCAAGAGTTTAGCAGGATTAAAAAAGAATTGGGTGTTATTTAGATAATGAGAACATTCAGTTACTGTAGACAGGGTAATTTATTGTGTCTTGATATAAATCCTCATACTTTCAGGACATAATCAATGACAAGTGGACAGGGCTCAGTAAGAAACTTTCCTTAATGAACAGATTAATCCATAACTGTCCCCTCTGTAGTATCTTAGATTCATAGATACTAAGGTCGGAAGGGACCATTCTGATCATCTAGTCCGACCTCCTGCACAACGCAGGCCACAGAATCTCACCCACCGACTCCTATGAAAAACCTCACCCATGTCTGAGCTATTGAAGTCCTCAAATTGTGGTTTAAAGACTTCAAGGAGCAGAGAATCCTCCCTCAAGTGACCCATGCCCCATGCTAGAGAGGAAGGTGAAAAACCTCCAGGGCCTCTCCAATCTGCCTGGAGGAAAATTCCTTCCCGACCCCAAATATGGCTATCAGCTAAACCCTGAGCATATGGGCAAGATTCACCAGCCAGATACTACAGAAAATTCTTTCCTGGGTAACTCAGATCCCATCCATCTAATATCCAATCTCAGGGGATTAGGCCTATTTACCCTGAATATTTAAAGATCAATTCATTACCAAAATCACATTATCCCATCATACCATCTCCTCCATAAACTTATCGAGTTTAATCTTAAAGCCAGATAGATCTTTTGCCCCCAATGCTTCCCTTGGAAGGCTATTCCAAAACTTCACTTCTCTGATAGTTAGAAACCTTCATCTAATTTCAAGTCTAAACTTCCTGGTGGCCAGTTTATATCCATTTGTTCTTGTGTCCACATTGGTGCTGAGCTTAAATAATTCCTCTCCCTCTCCTGTATTTATCCCTCTGATATATTTATAGAGAGCAATCATATCTCCCCTCAACTTTCTTTTAGTTAGGCTAAACAAGCCAAGCTCCTTAAGTCTCCTTTCATAAGACAAGTTTTCCATTCCTCGGATCATCCTAGTAGCCCTTCTCTGTACCTGCTCCAGTTTGAATTCATCCTTTTTAAACATGGGAGACCAGAACTGCACACAGTATTCTAGGTGAGGTCTCACCAGTGCCTTGTATAATGGTACTAAAACCTCCTTATCCCTACTGGAAATGCCTCTCCTGATGCATCCCAAAACCGCATTAGCTTTTTTCACAGCCATATCACATTGGCAGCTCATAGTCATCCTATGATCAACCAATACTCCAAGGTCCTTCTCCTCTTCTGTTACTTCTAATTGATGCGTCCCCAATTTATAACTAAAATTCTTGTTATTAATCCCTAAATGCATAACCTTACATTTCTCACTATTAAATTTCATCCTATTACTATTACTCCAGTTTACAAGGTCATCCAGATCCTCCTGTATAATATCCCGATCCTTCTCTGAATTGGTAATACCTCCCAGCTTTGTATCATCTGCAAACTTTATTAGCACACTCCCACTTTTTGTGCCAAGGTCAGTAATAAAAAGATTAAATAAGATTGGTCCCAAAAACAATCCCTGAGGAACTCCACTGGTAACCTCCCTTCAGCCTGACAGTTCGCCTTTCAGTAGGACCCGTTGCAGTCTCCCCTTTAACCAATTCCTTATCCACCTTTTGATGTTCATATTGATCCCCATCTTCTCCAATTTAACTAATAATTCCCCATGTGGTACGGTATCAAACGCCTTACTGAAATCTATGTAAATTAGGTCCACTGCATTTCCTTTATCTAAAAAATCTGTTACTTTTTCAAAAAAGGAGATCAGGTTGGTTTGGCACGATCTACCTTTTGTAAAACCATGTTATATTTTGTCCCATTTACCATTAACTTCAATGTCCTTAACTAATTTCTCCTTCAAAATTTTTTCCAGGACCTTGCATACTACAGATGTCAAACTAACTGGCCTGTAGTTACCCGGATCACTTTTTTTTCCTTTCTTAAAAATAGGAACTATATTAGCAATTCTCCAATCATTCGGTACAACTTCTGAGTTTACAGATTCATTAAAAATTCTTGCTAATGGGCTTGCAATTTCAGGTGCCAATTCCTTTAATATTCTTGGATGAAGATTATCTGGGCCCCCCCGATTTAGTCCCATTAAGCTGTTTGAGTTTTGCTTCTACCTCAGATATGGTAATATCTACCTCCATATCCTCATTCCTATTTGTCATGCTACCATTATCCCTAAGATCCTCTTTAGCCTTATTAAAGACTGAGGCAAAGTATTTGTTTAGATATTGGGCCATGCCTAGATTATCTTTAACCTCCACTCCATCCTCAGTGTTTAGCGGCCCCACTTCTTCTTTCTTAGTTTTCTTCTTATTTATATGGCTATAGAACCTTTTACTATTGGTTTTAATTCCCTTTGCAAGGTCCAACTCAATTCGACTTTTAGCCTGTCTCACTTTATCCCTACATGTTCTGACCTCAATTAGGTAGCTTTCCTTGCTGATCCCTCCCATCTTCCACTCCCTGTATGCTTTCTGCTTCTTTTTAATCACCTCTCTAAGATGCTTGCTCATCCAGCTTGGTTTACAACTCCTGCCTATGAATTTTTTCCCCTTTCTTGGGATACAGGCTTCTGATCACTTCTGCAGCTTTGATTTAAAGTAATCCCAGACCTCCTCTACCTTTAGATCCATAAATTCTTCAGTCCAATCCACTTCCCTAACTAATTTCCTTAATTTTTGAAAGTCAGCCCTTTTAAAATCAAAAACTCTAGTTGCAGATTTATTTTTGTTAATCCTTCCGTTCAGTTTGAACTGAATTAGCTCATTATCACTTGAGCCAAGATTATCCCCTACAACCATTTCTTCTATGAGGTCCTCGCTACTCACCATAATTAAATCTAAAATGGCATCCCCTCTAGTCGGTTCAGCAACTACTTGATGAAGGAATCCATCAGCTATCTTTCCTCCAGAGCATCTTATACTGGCTACTGTCAGTCAGCATATGGACTATATGGACCATTGGTTTGATCTGGTATGGAGATTCTTATGTTGAAAGCAGTGGGGGAAAAAATCTTTGTGTGTTCTTGAAACAGTACCCCAGAGTGCAGCAATTAGACCATCCCACAATATAGAAGATAAGAAATTAGAATACAACATTAAATATAGCTGAGCAACACAACAGTAAACTGTATTTGGAATGCAATGTTGTAAGTTGTAAACATCTCTAATGTTTTCACTTGTGATCTCCAGCTGCTAAGCTAGTGAAATATAGTTGCTCTGACGCCTCCATTAAAATCAGGATTGGGAAGAGGGAGAAATATGAAGGGAACCTATTACATGGAATATTCATTCCTTAAGGGGTCTCCACAGGAACTATCTGTGGATCCAGATAAAACCTCGTTCAACAGAATGGCCGAATCTCCACTGAATAGGTTTCAAAGATGAAAGATTTTGGCTCCTTAATATTCTGTTGAATACCATCCTCAATTTGTGCACTTCCTTCCCAACTCAGACCACACCAAAATTAAAGAATTTACTTACTGAAAACATGTACCAAAATGTGTAAATTTCTTCTTTCTACATATCTACTCCAATAACATTTTCTAACAGGCCTATATTTTTCTCTGCCAAACCAGACAGTTCAGTTTTTGCAGGCCAAAAAAAAAAAGAGGCAGAGGCAGCTTTAAAGAGAAGGTATTTTTGGTTCCAAGGAGTGATTTACATCTGCACACAATGAACTTTGAAAATTTTCCAAAAATGAAAGTGTGTAAATCACTCTAGATAAGGACATGAGGAGGGATTGTCTTAACATTCATTTTGTCACAGGATAAAAAAAAGACTTGAAATAGAAACAGAACAGATTCTAAAAGATTCAAATGCTTCTGAAAAGTAAAGGTTACTTACCTTGAATAGCAACGGTTCTTTGAGATGTGTCCCCCTGTGGCTGCTCCATGTCAGTGTGTGCACACCTGTGCACTCTGGATCAGAGATTTTTCTTCAGCAGTGACAATGGGTCTGCAATTGTGCCCTAGGCACCCTCAAGCTCTACTACAATGGCATACAGGGCAGGGCGGACTCACCACCAACACTCCAGTTCCTTCTCAACTATGAAAGTCCAATAAGAGACTCCAAGGCAGAGGGGAAGGAGGTTAGGTTGTGGATCACCTATAGGGAAACACATCTCAAAGAACTCCAGTTACCGTACAAGGTGAGTAACTGCTCCTCTTTCTTCGAGTAGTGTTGCTGGGGTGCTCCCCATCAGGAGACTCCTGAGCAGTACCTCCACGATGGAGGAGGGTGCTGATGAGGTGGATTCAGTACAAATTGTAGAACAGCTCATCAGCTCTGGAAACAATCACAAGAGCATAGTGCTGGAAGAATGAGTGTAACGAAGACCTGGTGGCTGCTCTGCAGATGTCTGGGATAGGTATGTTGCTCGACAGGGCAACAGAGGAGTAAGCAATAACTCTCAGAGAGGGGAAAACCCCTGAGGCTTTGTAACAGTTTAAGATGATCTGGCAGCCCATCTGGACAATCTTTGAGTGGAAATTGCCTGTCCTTTAATTCATTCTGCAATTGAGATAAAAAGAACCTAGGTTCTTTAGGTGAAGCCCTAAAGAACCTAGTCCTGTCTAGGTAAAATGCAAGAGCTCTTCTTACATCCAGTGTATGAAGAAAAGGAGTACTTGTGGCACCTTAGAGACTAACAAATTTATTAGAGCATAAGCTTTCGTGAACTACAGCTCACTTCATCGAATGCATCCGATGAAGTGAGCTGTAGCTCACGAAAGCTTATGCTCTAATAAATTTGTTAGTCTCTAAGGTGCCACAAGTACTCCTTTTCTTTTTGCGAATACAGACTAACACGGCTGCTACTCTGAAACCAGTGTATGAAGGCTCATTTCTTCTCATGAAGAACCCTCTAACCCTACAAAAAATGAACTGCATAAATTAGATTATTTAATTGTGGGTAGGCAGAGAGTTATGTTTGCTATACAATTTAAGAAGCCACAGTTACCATCATTTTATCAAATACAGAATTTTATTATATAGTGTGCATAAAAATATTTTAATAATTTACTAGCTAAATTTATGAGTAATTTGCTGGACACTGGCACCCTGAATGTTCTCAGGGGCTACAAAGTTTATTGCGGTGTAACATACAAAAGAAACTCACATGCCTAAGGTCACTATATCTTCTTAATAATAACTTGGCAAAATTTGTTTCATTGGACTTTCCCCATCTCCCATCCCTATTACATCTTCCTCCTTCAGAGTTTGAGAAACTTGCCCAAAGCTTCATATCTAACATTGTCTTTTGCTTAAACTAGGCTCACTTCATTCCAATACATTTCAAGATATGTATCTGGATGGAAACAAAGCATTGAAAGGGCATGACATTTTGATATTTTAATAGGGAAGGACAAAAGATGATGCTTTAAGAAATTATAACTTCTATGTCAGTGCAAGATTATATTGCTAGGGAAAGGATTCTGTGGAAGTCAACTGGAAAAAAAACAACAACTTGATATGGCTAAACTACAGAAAGTTTCCCCAAGAAACTTCAGTGGCCATGAAATGTAAAACAATGTAAATGACGGCCTGAAGCTGTTACTAGGCAACTAGTGCTCCACATAAATGGTGAAGCAGTTCCAGACCGGTTTGTAGTTTGACAGCTGGAAACAGAACTGGCTGGTCACATGACAAAGTTTGGGCTGCAGACCCCAAATCTTTGATCAGTAGGTTCTTTTGTTTTTGTGCACAATGACCACAATGAGAATTATTCTTTCCTAGATCCTCTGCTGGGTACTTAGGCATTTAAATTGAAAAAGGGGGAAGGAAGTGTTGGGGAGGGATGCCTGGGCAAGATGCCACTATTTATTTGTTGAACAATTTAAAAATGCAGTTCCTATTAAGTGTCTCAGAAACTAAATGTTTACTGTAATTGCCATGATGCTTCCTGTGTGTCTTCTTCATTCTGTTCACCATCAGGTCTGCCTGGGAGATTTGTTTAACGTTGCCAGAAGAGACCAAATTCTGATTTCATCTACCACATTGTTCATATTCACTGGCACTAAAATGTTCTGGATCCATTCTTAGTGCAAAGAACTGGTGTAATGAAGTCTAGGGAGCAATCCCTAGTCTGCTTGGAAGTGCTCTCCCTGAGAGGGTCACCTAAGCATTAAGCCTGAATACTCCCTTCAACTTACATTGAAGAGTTTGAGTGAAAAACTCGCATGAAAATAATGCCACTGAGTCCTTGATTGTCAATTACAACTAACAGAATTGTAGAGCTGTCCATTATTATGAAAGAGCAAAAGCCATAGATCAGATGAATCTCCTCCATATGAAATTGCAGCAATTTCAATCAATACATCTTATACAATATGTGCCCACTGTTACATGTAGATTGCTTCAATACATTACGGGTCCTGCCCTAGAAGTGAACTACTCATGACTTTTATATAAAATAGAAAATACTGATATCTATACAAGCAAGCTCTTTCTAGGACCCTTTTCTGCAACTCCCACTGAAACATTTCAACTGTTCACTCTCTCTCATTTTGAAACTGAAATCTGTGCAGATGGTTAACCTGTACTTAACATCTGGAGTTGTGCTCAGTTTCTGACCTCCGCCTTTCAGTCTCAGTTCCAGCATTGTGAAAATCCTTATGTATAACCTTAAAGTACTAGCAGTGGGGCTCCCATTCAGCAAAACACTTAAGCATATGTTTAAGTCCCATTGGCTTAAAGTTAAAATTAAGTATGCATTTCAATACTTGGTTGAACTGGGGCCTTAATCAGGACAGCAAAGTTCTTTAATTTTCATAGATCTCTGTGTGAGAAACTGGTTTGAGGAAAGGGAAATCAGATCCATATTTCTCGTTAACATGATCTATGTTTAGCTTGTATTGGCTTGAATGAGTCTTTTCCCCTGCAATATGACTCCATTTGTCCTGATGGAATCCTTAGTAATTTCCTCATCAGACCTAACACAGCTCAGTGCATAAACTCGTTACCAGTACTTACCTAGGGAGAAGATTCTACAGTAATATGGTTCAACTGGTGGTCAGTGTCTTCTTGTTATGCACGTCCAAGCTGAACATCATTCTACAGCTTGGAAAGTGTAACTACATGTGGGATACTGAGAGACTAAGGTAAGCTGTGGCGAACAGAGGTTAGTTGTCAGGATTTTGAAAACAGATATAAGCTGTGGTTTTAATTGTTTTCCAGCAGCATGCGGGGAGATGAGAGCTTCTTTTGAATTTCAGTCTCATCATTACCTTTACAAATCCATTTGTACACTTACAACTTTGGACAGACTAGACAATCATAATGGTCCCTTCTGACCTTAAAGTCTATGATTCTATGACAAGTGAGGAGCCAGAGTCTTGTCAAATGATCTCTATTCAGATAGGTCCCTATTGGCTACATCCCTATATACTACTACATATGTAAATTATTTCACATCTAATTAGTTGTAATTAATGTTTTCTGGTGGGTTCAAGATCCAACTGTTTGAATGGGTATCCTCAAAATTTTTAACTTTTTTTCATATATTTGCATTGTGGAGCAGTGCGCCAGAATCAAGCCCTTAACAAACAGAACAATAAGACAGGGGCACAGGACAGCAACAATTTAAATGAAAGCAAGTTGGGTAACTGAATCTTAAGTCTTTAGTGACTTCTCATTAAATAACCCTAATATAATATTGCCCTACCTTGCACCGTGAGCCTTTTACTGAAGCTCACAGTAAAATCAAACAATACAATAGGCATTTCCGCAACAGACTTTCCAATTTTCACTACAACCTTACTCCACTAATAATTTGGATTTAAGGATTTCATGCTCAATCCATAAAGAAGTACATTTGGGAAGCTTTTAAACAGAAGGTATTTAGAGTTTAGATTAATTTTCCCAGTCACCATGGTGTTTCATTAAGGGAGGGGATCTATCAAGTACAATCATGTAGAAGATATTATACAGCTTTAGAAATAATTCAGGCTCGTAGGGCTTAATGTGGTTTGGTATGTGCCTTGCTTTGTTAGATTTGTACAGTCTCTGTTACCCTCAGTGTAAGGAAAATATTTTGTTCTATTTATTTCAAGCATTCAGAAGGTTAATGATGCATGTGCCTTGGAGGGGGGAAAAGGGCGTGAGAGGGAAGGCTGCACCATCCTTAACTCAGCCCACATTCCAGCTTTCTGAATAGAAGAAATGGCCTGATCGCTATGGTGTGATTTTTACTCATCAAAATGCAGCCTTCCCACAGAACAGGTCCCTCCCGCCTTCTCCTGGAGCACCACGTGCCTCGCAGTCACATTACATTCCACTTGACTCAAACACAGTCTTGAATGATTACAAAGAGAAACACTGAAAATTCTCATGGTCTTAGAAAATTCAGAAAATGCACAAATGCAGCAAAAATAACTTCAGCTTCATAACAACAAGGAAGTGTTCTTTATTAACCCTTACAATCTAAAATTGTGTATGTGTTTATGCTCGATATTAATGTGTACCTTATGAAGGGGACGTTGCATGATGCTGGCTTGCTGTACTTGTCTTGCTGTTAGAAAGACCGTATTGACTTCATTTTAGCAGAAGTATATTTTAATTAGCTGTAGTGAAAAACATATGTAACACTGTAAGGCTATTGCATTCATACAATGTGCCTTTTTGAGGGGCAAAATGTACATAATATTTTTATTATAGACAAACCATAATGAACATTTAAATGTTACTTTTAGAATTTAGTTAGATCACCTATATATGTTCTATGATTAACTCTCAGATGAAATCTAGAATCTTTTAAAATAAAACTCTTCAGGATTAAACTTGATCATAATTTCAGATTTCTATTTTGGCTATATTTTCCATTTTAAGACTTCTCAAAATCAGAAGACATTTAATGAAAGAATTTTTATGAACCTTAACCATGTTAAATAACTTTTTGTAATATACAAATATAAACACACACACACACACACATTATACTGAATTTATCAAAGGAAACAAGTAAAAGAAGATTAGAGTCTATAAAAAAAGATCCAAATCTTAAAGTGCAACGTTTTACTTAAGATTTATGCAGATAGTTGTTAATTTACTAGAAAACTCTTAAAGGGTTTGATCGTGCAAATCATACTCACATAAATATTCCTTATTCATATATGAGTAGTCACAGTGAACTCAATAGGTTTACTTCCATGAGTAAGGACTGGGCCACAAAAGTGTCTGTAGAATATGAGGTCTGAGTTAAAAAGATCACAGAATCTTGCACAGTTATGCTTTTCTAGTACCATGTATTGTGAATCACATTCAGCTCTGGAACTACAATTATATTAAATACATCAAAATCAAACCTCAGCTAATCTAGAGAAACTTTGGAAAGGGAGATTCAATGCAGGAATTTTTCAAAAGCTTTTATAATTCTATAAAAAACAAACAAACTATAATACACTTCCCAAAAGACCCGCCTTGACCAGCATAATGATTTGCAATGAAGGAGACAAGATCTAAAAGAAACGTACATAAAACATGCACACGATTGCAGACCATTTTTTTCTTTCCACAGCAAAACCTTTCAAAATTATACATCTATCATTGCTATTCTGTTGACAGGAAAGGATTACGGTGGCGGCAACACAGTGGAGTATCATTTCATGTTAGTAGAGACAAGATGTTAAGGATATAGAAGTAATCTTTTTTCTCTGTCGAAGGACAAACAGTATTAAATTTATATGCATGCTTCTGTCCAGACAGCAAAGGACTTCCACACAACTCTTACTGAGGGTTAATAGCTCTTTGAGATTCTACTCTCTAATGTACCTTGGCATGAAATGGTCTCTCATGATTCATCTCCCCTTTTAATAGTAGCTCCAAGACTACAAGCTCTTTTTTTTTTAAGTTCTTTTATCCCCAGCTGAAGCAATCTGCATTTTCATTGGATCTGAGACCACATAGCGTGAACATTTTTTTCCTTTTCAGTTCTATTCTCCAGCAGCCCTCAGCAGACAGTTAGGCAATCTGAAGAACCTATTGAATATAGGGCACGATGTCATGCCACCCATAGAGGGGCCAATAAGGACTCTCCTTTGGACCATTACAAGGAGAAATGTACATATTGACTGTATTTTAATAGCTTATAGGAGCATTGTAAACCTCCGTGAGTTCACTGTAAATAGTAAGGGAGCCTTAAGGGTTTTATTCCGTTGGTTTTTTGTTATTTTTTAAATCTATCTTTGCTAAGTTTTCATGGTGCAGGAGTCACACAAGAACATTAAATATCAGCAAACATCTCTCTTTGCACTTCAGAAAATTTGTTTGGTTCCTATCAAAATAAAATGAAAACCCGAATCCTCATCTTTGGAGTGGACAGTACAACTCAGAAGGGCCTGAGCTCTAAGGGAGCTCTAAGGCCCAGGCCAGCTATGTGCCACATTGGTCTGTAAGAGCAGTCCAAGGCTGATCACACTTACACTGGCTGCCAACACTCTAAGGGTATGTCTATACTGCAGTTAAACACCCATGGCTGGCCTGAACCCAGGCTTTAGCCTGAAGCTGAAAATCTACACTGCAATTTTACAGCCCCAGCCCTACAAGTCTGAGTCAGGTGACGCAGGCCAGCCATGGGTGTTTAACTGCATTGTAGACATACTTTTAGGGCAGAGGTCATAAGAACATAAGAATGGCCATACTGGGCCAGACCAAAGGTCCATCCAGCCCAGTATCCTGTCTACCGACAGTGGCCAATGCCAGGTGCCCCAGAGGGAGTGAACCCAACAGGTAATGATCAAGTAATGGTCTCAAGTTGCAATGGGGGAGGTTTAGATTGGATATTAGGAAAAACTTTTTCACTAAGAGGGTGGTGAAACACTGGAATGCGTTACCTAGGGAGGTGGTAGAATCTCCTTCCTTAGAGGTTTTTAAGGTCAGGCTTGACAAAGCCCTGGCTAGGATGATTTAACTGGGACTTGGTCCTGCTTTGAGCAGGGGGTTGGACTAGATGACCTTCTGGGGTCCCTTCCAACCCTGATATTCTATGATTCTATGATTCTATGATTCTAAGTGATCTCTCTCCTACCATCCATCTCCACCCTCTGACAAACAGAGGCTAGGGACACCATTCTTTACCCATCCTGGCTAATAGCCATTAATGGACTTAACCTCCATGAATTTATCCAATTCTCTTTTAAACCCTGTTATAGTCCTAACCTTCACAACCTCCTCAGGCAAGGAGTTCCACAGGTTGACTGTGTGCTGAGTGAAGAACTTCCTTTTGTTTTAAACCTGCTACCCATTAATTTCATTTGGTGGCCCCTAGTTCTTATATTATGGGAACAAGTAAATAAAACTTTTCCTTTTCACTTTCTCCACACCACTCATGATTTTATATATCTCTATCATATCCCCCTCCTTAGTCTCCTCTTTTCCAAGATGAAAAGTCCTAGCCTCTTTAATCTCTCCTCATATGGGACCCATTCCAAATTCCTAATCATTTTAGTTTCCCTTTTTTGAACCTTTTCTAATGCCAGTATATCTTTTTTGAGATGAGGGGACCACATCTGTACGCAGTATTCAAGATGTGGGCGTACTATGGATTTATATAAGGGCAATAAGATATTCTCCATCTTATTTTCTATCCCTTTTTTAATGATTCCTAACATCCCGTTTGCTTTTTTGATTGCTGCTGCACACTGCGTGGATGTCTTCAGAGAACCATAAAAGATCTTTCTCCTGATTAGTTGTAGCTAAATTAGCCCTTGCTCTGCAGCTCCCATTGGCCAGGAACCACGGCAAATGGGAGCTGTGGGGGGGTGATACCTTCATACAGGGGCAGCGCATGGAGCCAACTGGCCGCCCCGAGCCTAGTGGCCTCTCCATATAACAAGCCAAACAATTATTAGAAATTCTAACACCTCTGAACTCTGAAGATGTTCAGAATCTCTTCTACTTCAGACATTTCTATAATGCCCCTTACCACACCATCTAATTTTTGACATTGTGGCCCAAACCCAGACATTAGTTTTTCAATTAAGGCATCTCAGTAGAATGAAAACCCCAACTCTTCTCTGTGTAATGAAAACCTCAAATCGAAAAGCCCAAAACACTGACAGAGTTATTTTAAAAGCAGTTACAAATAGTAACTTGTGTGTATAGATTGCTATTCTTTCTAGTGGATTAATGCGTGCTCCCTTACCAATATTACCCCTTGATTTTCCTCCAATAACTCCATAAATTGAAAGCCTGAAACCTTGGCAAGTCTCTTTCCCAGCTGCAGCCATACACACTTCGTGATACACCTTTGTCTGTGAGCTTGTACTTGTTCACTAAGTGAATTATGAGGAGTGAGATGTGTCACAATAAGTGTCATGGGACCACCACTCACTTTGAGCTGCCTGGATCACCTGCTTATTTGGAATGGAGCCTCCTCTTGGCTGTGATGAGGCTATGAACAGGTAGGCCTTTGAGGAGACTAGTCATGCAAAGCTTAACTCATTTTATAAGGAACTTGTGGTTTTTTTTTTTTTGAAAACGGTTTCTACCCCATCAACTAGATACAACTTATGTATTTTTAACACTCTAGTGTTGCAAACAGCCTTCAAGAAGTAATCACGCCTAAACAACTCATTAAGAATCTCTTACCTGTAGTAATGTTTCTTCTAGCTAAGATATCAAGCCTTCATTGGGAACATGGAGAGATAACCTTGTTGCTGCACCCACAAACCTAGGACTTCTGATGAGGAGGTTTTCTTTGCTTTTATATTGGAACTGAAAAGAGATTGGCTGAAAAGAGAGGAAAGACTCCACCTAAGTTTCATTCCTAAAGGAGGTGAGGCTACAGAAATGGGCTAGAGGGGACTGTGGGTAAACATGCCATATATGGATTACTAGGGGAGAATAGCTAACCAATGTTTTTTCAGTTCTAAGGTACTTAACTCTAAGAATATGTTGTATATATCTTTATCAGTAGGTTTTCAACTTTGTTGTTTAACACTTTCCTTTTCACTCATGCTGGAATATCACTATTACCACAAGCTTGTTCTGTTCTACATGTAGGTACAGTAACTCCTCACTTAAAGTCGTCCCAGTTAACGTTGTTTTGTTATGTTGCTGATCAGTTAGGGAACATGCTCATTTAAACTTGCGCAATGCTCCCTTATAACGTTGTTGGGCAGCCGCCTGCTTTGTCCACTGCTGGCAGGGAGAGCAGCCTGTTGGCGCTAGCTGGTGGGGGCTTGGAACCAGGGTGGACTGGCAGTCCCCCTATCAGCTCCCTGCTCCCCTAAGTTCCCTGTGCGGCAGCTGCCCAGCAGGCTATCAATTGCTGGCAGTTCAGCTGTCCCTCCCCCCACTGCCATGTGCTGCTACTGCCCTCTGCCTTGGAGTTGCTCCCGGAAGCCTCCTGCTTGCTGTGCGGGGGGAGAAGAAGGGGGCTAATGTCAGGGTGTCCCTCTCCCACCATGCTCCTGCCCCCTGCTTACCCCCATCTCCATAGAACGGGGCGGGGGGGGGGGGGACGACACATGACAAGATTCAGGATGAGGCAACTTGCTGGCTACTTAAAAAGGCAATATACTTTGAGTGTGGTCAGAGTACTTAAAGGGGCAATGTGCATCTCTCTCTCTCTCTCTCTCTCTCTCTCTCACACACACACACACACACACACACACACAGGGTGTATATCTCTGTCTCCCATGCTGTCTCCCCTCCCTCCATTTGTGCTGCCTTGAAGAGCGTGAGGCTACATTAACAACGTGTTAACCCTTAAGGCCTCAGCCGAGTGCTAGTTCATCATTTAGCAGTAAGGCATTCCCTGGGAAATATCCCACTCTCTTCCCACCCTCTGATTCCACCACCTCATCCAAGCTTTACAATCATCATTGCTGTGTACAGTTTTAAATTGTTTAAAACATGTATTGTGTATAGTCTTTTATCTGGGGAAAAAAATTTCCCTAGAACCTAACCCCCTCTAATTACATTAATGCTTTTGGGGAAATTGGATTTACTTAACATCGTTTCACTTGAAGTCACATTTTTCAGGAATATAACTACAACATTAAGTGAGGAGTTACTGTATTGCAAAATCGTTTGACTATCAAAGTTGAAGTACATCACAGGGTATGTCTGCCCTACAAGGATAAGGTGTGACTGTAGCTTGTGTAGTCATACCCAACCTAGCTTTTGGGGAAATGTGGTGTACTTTCTGAGGGTGGGAGGCATTTTTCTTTAGACTTCTTTAAGTGGTGAAATTAAACTTTTTGAAAACTTTGGTAATTACTTGAAATATTTTTATAGAATGTAGAAAGATACCTTGCATTTAGTCTGCCCCCCTCTCCATTCTTGGGGGGGAAAGTTAATTCACACTGTCAGCAGCTGTCCCTTCCCAACTCTAGTAAGCATGGTTAATGCAGTTTTACATTAAACTTTTCTGGATCATGCAGCTATTGAAGAGCATCCATCCCTGCATGAGGATAGAGTTCAAGAACTATAACTAGTGCTCTCTATTTACATTAATATTTTAATTAGAAAATGTCAGGCTAAAAATCAGTATTTCTACTTGGAATATTAGGGGAGCTGGGATCTCTGTAAGAATGCAAGGAGTAACTGAAAACAGTCAGATGTACAGGGAGGGGGGAAATACAGAAATCATGGATTAAAATGAGCCACAAAGACAATACTAATGTGGTAAGACAGGGCAATATGCAAATAACTGCATGTACCAGAAACTCTAATCCTATCAAGGATGCCTAGGATGTTAATTTGACCATCTTTCACAGCTCATAAATCTATCCACTGCAAAGACAAGCTGCCAGATGCCATCAAGTAGCACTTCTTTCAGGCTGGCGGCTTCAGCATAGATGCCTGGATCATGCCTCAGTAAAGACTAATAAAGAGCTTTGTCTGTGTGGACTTGAGAGCAGCTTCTCACATTTTGCTACAATAGAGAAAAACAGTGGGAAATGTGAATGACATTGTCAGAACTGGTGGTCTCTCTTGTGCTGTCTTCGCCATACTGAGGTATAGATTTCAAATTGTTAATATGCAGATGAATCTATCTTACCTCCTAACAATTAATAATATAAACTACTGGAGGATTAGTTTATTTAATCCTCAACTATAAATACAAATTTAGCATAGTTCCTTTTATGTTAAGCAGATAATCCTTTTATATTTAAAACTCAAATATATACCAAACTATTTCTATTATGATGTGATTTAATTATTTTATTTCATTCAGGGTTTAGACTGGAAATTATCCTGTTTTAAAGCAGAGTAATTTACATTTTCCTCTGAAACATGCATCACTTTTACCATTCACAGTGTCATTTTAAACTCTGTGTCTAACAGTCTAGGATTTTGAGTTTGAACCAGAAAACATCCATTCTTGAGCTCTGCGCCTTTAAAGCATGGCTTTTACAGAGTGGCTTTTAAAGAACCCAATTAAAGAGGGTGAAATGACACAAAGGTTGTTCGCACCAGGCTTTCACCTTTGCATAACAGGGTTCAAATCTGACTTTGATCTACAGTGAAAGGAGTTTTTCAACAGTTCCCATTGGACATTTGTTCACATCACAAAACCACCACACAGAACCACCACCACTTTGGTGGTAGTTCACAGGAAGAAACCAAGCCAAAGGGCCGTATTTGATATTGAAATAGACCTGGCCCTAGAAGAATCAGAGGAAAAAATGGTTACTCACCTTTTGTAATTGTTGTTCTTCGAGATGTGTTGCTCATGTTCATTCCATTGTAGGTGTGTGGTCTCGCCACATGCACCGGTGCTGGCTGTCGCGCCCTCTGGAGTGGTGCACATATGCACCGATATAAGGGGCGCTGCCAACCCTCCCGCACCCTCAGTATCTTCTTGCTGGAACTCCTACTGAGGAGAAGGAGGGTGGGTCATGGAATGGACATGAGCAACACATCTCAAAGAACAACAGTTACGAAAGGTGAGTAACCGTTTTTTTTCCTTCAAGTGCTTGCTCATGTCCATTCCATTGTAGGTGACTCCCAAGCAGTACCTCTGGAGGCGGGTAGGAGTTCATGGATGTGTCGATTGCAACACAGCTCTGCCAAATCCAGCATCATCCCTAGTTTGCTGGGTAAAGGCGTAATGCATTGTGAAGGTGTGTATCAACGACCACGTCACGGCTCTGCAGATGTCCTGGATGGGGACATGAGCCAGGAAGGCGGCTGATGACACCTGAGCTCTTCTGGAGTGAGCAGTTACTATTGGTGGAGGTGTCACCTGCACCAATTCGGATGCAGGTAGCGATCCAGGAAGAGATCCTTTGGGATGACACTGGGAGGCCCTTCATTCTGTCAGTCACCACAATGAAAAGTTGAGTCGATCTGTGGAAAGGCTTAGTACACTCCAAGTAGAAAGCAAAGGCATGCCTGACGTCTAGGGTGTCCAGATGTCTATCTTCGTTAGACACATGTGGCTTTGGACCTAACACCGAAAGGAAGATGTCCTGGTTGACATGGAACTGCAGCACTACCTTTGGCAGGAAGGGGACACAGCTGGACCTAATCCTTGTAAAGCACCCTGTACGGGGCTCCAATGTAAGAGCTTTAATCTTGAAGACTTGCCTCGCCAAGAGAGAGCAAGAGGCTTGAAAGGAGGACCAGTAAGCCTGGAACACACTAGATTGAGATTCCATTGGGGAACCGGATCCCGTATCGGAGGAAACGGGCTCTTGAGGCCCTTGAGAAACCTGATCATCATCTTATGTGAGAATACTGGTCTCCCCTGGACATGCGAATGAAAGACTGATATGGCCGCCAAGTGCACCTTGACCAATGAAAAGGCAAGGTCTTGGAGCTTTAAATGCAGGAGGTAGTCCAGGATGGATTGAAAAGAGGTACTAAAGTGATTTTGTAAAGAGGCTCTGAAGCCCAGCAGAAGCACTTCCACTTTGTGAGGTAGGTAGCTTTTGTGGAGGAATTTTCTGCTTTCTAGAAGAACCTGCTTGACCTAAGCAGAGCAGGCCTGCTCCTTGGGACTTAACCAGACAGCATTTACCCTGTGAGGTGGAGAGAGAGGCGAGGTTCAGGTTCAGCAACTGTCTGTGATCCTGAGACAGCAAGTCCAGATGGCTGGGAAGAGTCCATGGGGCTGCCACTGCCAAGTCCATGAGAGTGCCGAACCAATGCTGGTGAGGCCAGGCCAGGGTGATCATAGTGACTCGTGCCTTGTCCTTCTTGATCTTAAAAAGGACCCCGATGATCAGCAGGACTCGCGGAAACGCATACATGAGATCCTCTGACAATGACAAAAGGAAGGCATCTGACAGTGAACCACTGTCGAGGCCTCATAACGAGCAGAATTGATGGCATTTTCTGTTCTGTCTGGTGGCGAAAAGCTCCACTTGGGGAGCTCCTCACCTTTGGAAGAGCATCCGGGCAACCTCCAAGTGGAGGGACCACTTGTGGTCATCGAAGGACCAGCTGAGGCAATCCGCCAGCGTATTCTGAACCCCGGGGAGGTGAGAGGCTTCTAGGTGGATAGCATACTGGATGCAGAAGTCTCAGACGGGAAGAGCTTCCTGACACAGGACTGAGAAACAGGCTTTCTCTTGTATGTTGATGTAGAACATGGAAGCCATGTTGTCTGTCAGTATGTGCACCACTCACCAGTAGAGGAGGAAGGAACCCCTCGCATGCCAGGTGGATGGCCCTGAGCTCTCTGACATTTATGTGACACGACAGCTCCTCCTGCGACCATAGTCCTTGAGTTTGAGGGCACTAAGGTGCACTCCTCAGCTGAGGTCAGATGCATCCAACACCAGGGACACTGTGGGCTGTGGAGGCGCAAATGGAACCCCTTCCATCACTGGATTTGGACTGCACCATCATTGGAGGGAGGCGAGTAACCAGGGTGGGACCATGAGGAGTCTTTCCAAGGGGTGTCTGACTGGGGAATAGACCGATGAAAGCCGCATTTGAAGGGGCCTCAGCCGCAGCCTTGTGTGCTGGTCTATGATGGTGCATGCAGCCATGTGCCCTAGGAGTCTGAGACAGACCTGAGCTGTAGTGAGCGGAGGTGTGGTGACTTCGGCACTCAGATCTGACATTACTCTGAATCTGGCTTGTGGTAAGAACGCTGTGGCTTGGGTAGAGTCAAGGACTGCTCCGATGAACTCTGTCCTCTGAATACTAACCAATGTTTGTTTATCAACAGGCCCAGGGTGCGACAAGTGATTCACAGCACCTTGATACTGTGCTGAACCTGCCCTTTGGAGTGACCCTTCATGAGCCAGTTGTCCAGATAGGGCTAGATCTGGGCCCCCTGATTCCTGAGGTAAGCTATGACTACTGCCATGCACTTTGTAAATACTCTTGGTGCTGTCGCTAGGTCAAATGGGAACACTGCAAACTGATAATGTGTCTGACCAAAAACCATAGAAATCTTTTGTGGCTGGGAAATATTAAGATGTGAAAGTAAGCATCTTTTAGGTCAAGGGCTGTATACCAGTCTCCAGGAGGGGGATGATGGAGGCCAGGGAGACCATATAGAACTTCAACTTTTGGAGATATTTGTTGAGGTCTCACAGGTCCAGGATAGGGCGTTGGCTCCCTTTGGCGTTTGGAATGAGAAAGTACCAGGAGTAAAAATCTTTCCCTCTTTGTTTTACAGGAACTTCCTCCACGGCTCCCAGCCACAGGAGGGCTTGTACCTCCTGGTGAGCAATTGCTTGTGAGAAGGGTCCCTGAAGAGGGACAGGGAAGAGAGGTTGGAAGGGGGGGGAATAGAACAAAATTGGAGAGTATATCCTGCTGCCACCGTATTGAGGCAGAGCAGTCCATAGTTATGGCGGTCCAAGCGGTAAGGTAAGGCAACAGATGGTGGGAAAATAAGGGGTGAGACAGATCCCGGTTCGAGGCTGGGAGGTCGCCCTTGAGCGTCCCTTCAAAATGACTGCCTGTTCTTAGGAGAGGCGCGGCTTGAGCCCAAATGATCCCCCACTGCTGACGGCTGACCTTGGTGGTGCCTATAAATCCCTGTTCTTTTTGTGGTATGGTTCCGCTCTGGCCTCGCTCATGAACCTCTGAGCGTGTTGAGGCTTAAATCACTTCCTAGTGTGGGCCAAGGTGTACAGGCTCAGCGAGCAAAGAGTGGCCCTAGAGTCTTTCAGACTGTGTAATCTGCTGTTCATTTGTTCAGAAAACAGGGTCAAGCCATCAAACGGGAGGTCCTGGATCAATTGTTGGTCTTCTGCTGAGAGGCCAGATGACTACAGCCACGATGCCCATCTCATTGACACCGCCAATACCATGGCTTTGGCTGTGGAATCTGCTGCATCTGAGGTGGCCTGGAGGGAGACCCTTGCAATCGCCCTACCCTCACCCAGCATGGCACTGAACTCCTGCTTAACATCCTGCGGGAACAAGTCAGCAATCTTGGATGTGGATTGTCATACATTAAAATGACATCCGCCAAGCACGGCCTGGTGGTTTGCTATACAAAGCTGTAGGCTGGCTGTAGAATAAATTTTCCTGCTGTATAGATCGAGTTGCTTGGCGTCTTTATTCTTGGGGGTCGAGCTGCGTTGACCATGCCTGTCATGCTCATTGGCCACTGTGATTACTAGCGACATGGGGGAGTAATGCATATAAAAGGTACTCAAACTCTTTTGCAGGGATGTAGTACTTATGCTCTGCTCTTTGGGACATAGGTGGCAAGGATGATGGCATGTGCCACAGGGCCTTTACAATTTCGACCACCCCATTGTGGACTGGTAGGGCTACCATTGCTGGCACCCCTGCAGACAGCACGTCGAACAGGAAGGCCTCTGCTTTGGACATTACCTCAGCTTTTAATCCCAGGTTTGCTGTCACCTGTCTATGCAGCTTCTGGTGGGATTTGACAACATCCTGGGGCACCGCCTGTGAAGGGCCTGCTACTGCCTCATCAGGAGGAGGAGGTGGTGGCGGCCAGCTCAAGGGGAAGGGTGGGTTGTGCGTCCCACCTGCCTGGGGAGCCACATGTCCTGGAAGGAATGATTCCTGGGCCCCTTGGCCCGACCCGACATCCAAGCCTGGGGCAGGGGGAGAAACTGATGCTGAAGGTCTTTCCGACACTCCTGAGACTGATCATAGAGTCTGGGAACTCCAGCTTGGGAACACACCCACGGGTTATATTCCTGCCAGGTCCATGCCCACTGACCTTGTGCATGCACTTGTAGACTCGCCCGCTGTTTTGCCACCTGTTTTGAGCATAGTGTGTCAGTTCCAATGCCCGGGAGCGAGGGGACCATCCATCCCGCAGTGGTGATTGGTGACGGGGCTCTGGTGACAAGGTTCCGGTGACCAGTGTCGTGGATCTGCCGAGGCTCTGAGGAGCAGTGCCAAGACTCCTGAGAGCGTCAAGGGGGCTCTGGCGAGCAGTGCTTGGACACTAAGAAAAGATCGCCAAGGCTCTGAGGACTGATGGTGTGCTTCTGTGGCCCAGTACCACGGTACTGTGGGTCCAGTGACTGGTGTCAGGATTCCCAGGGATCAGTGCCTTGACTTCGGTGATCTGTGTTGGGAACTCGACGCCTGGTTGCGAGCGTGTGCTCTGGGATGCGGCTCCAGAGGCTGTTGGGATGGCTCTGGGGAGTGGGATGGGGCCGGGGTATGTTGCCTCAGGGATGACTTGTGCAGGGGTATCATTGAAGGCTTTCCTCTTGAAACAGATGGAAGGGAGAGGTCCATGGGCTGCTCTTCCCGTGGAGTTGGCAGCACCAGGAGGGAGAAAATATCTCTTGCTGCTTGCAAGGCTTCTGGGGGGGATGGCACTGTGAGGTACCACGTGCCTCTAGCACTCTCAGGAGTGGGAGGCAGCTTGTGAGGTGGAGTAGGTCCCATCAGTGAGGCTGTCACCTGGCTGGGTTCCAGGGACAGTGAGATAGCCTGAGTCAGTCTGGGCTCCACCTGTGCCTTGTCTTTATGGGTGTCCAGGGAGCGCCCCCTTTCCATGTGTGTTTTAGGTCTTTTGGTTGGTACCCAAAATGAAAGGACAGCCTGTGGGAGAAAGTATCGAGCTTCCATTGCACTTCAAAGCAATTGGATACAGCTAAAGTATGCACAGGCAGCCCTAACTTGGGCCTACACCATGTTTGAAAATCTTACTTCCAAGGATTTTAAATCTACCATGTGAAAAATTTATTTTGTCTCTATGGCATCATTCAGCTATGCTGGATGAAAATTAAGAATTACTTAAACTGTGATTGAGGTTAAGGAAAATTAGTCCTTCCTCTCCTCGAACCACCAAATGAGGACTTCAGATAGTCTTAAAAAGAGCAAGCAACTCTTTTGCCATTTCACCTTTTCCTCTTCAAAAACTACTTTTGAAGAAGAGAACGGTTGAAGGAATCAAGCCAAGAATACAAGACTGATCAATGATTCCAAGATAATCCAGAGCCAGGTCTCCTCAGGGGGCATAGGAGAATGATAAATTTCTCTTTGTGATAGACAGGCTCTTCCTCTGCCCAAAAGGTGATGAAAGTGATTTTGTCAGGCTATGGTATCAAATTCTAGAGAACCACTCATCCTAGATATTTTTCCAACACAATTTCTTCCAATTCTTTTAAATAAGTTATTTCCTACTTACTAGCAATTAGAGCCATAGAATGTGTACCTAAAGTGGAGCAATTATAAATCTATTTTACATTCTTCCCAATTTCCATATGATCAGCTGGAAATTCTGGATCTAAAATATAGGAACAAATCTGGCAAGAGGATAAAATTCCCAGTAGAGAATCTGCCATCTATGTTAGCAGTAATTTCCAAGAGGGTCTTATTATCTACAGATGCCAGGGAAGCCTACCTCCAGCTGTGTCATGGAAATTCTTCTTGCTTGAGTGCTTGCTCATGTCCATTCCATTCTAGGTATGTGTGCTCACCATATGCAATGGTGCCAGAAGTTTTTCCTCAGTGGTATCCATAGGGGACCAGCTCTGGCGCCCTCTAGAGTGGCCCACGTATGCACTGGTATAAGGGTCTCTGCCAACCACCCCCCCTTCTTACTGCCAGTGACTGTGCTGGAATGCTCCCCTTAATCTAGCAAGCAGTTCCCATTCAGTGGTTCTTTGAACTTTTTCTTTGTAAACCGTTGGATACAGCTGAAGTATGAAGTGCAGTGGAAGAAGCTCTGTACTTTCTCCCACGGGCTGTCCTTTTATCTTGGTTCACTCAGGAAAAGTGCCATCCCCAAGGTAAAATGGCTGTGCTTAAGGTGGATGCAGTACTGCTTCCTTGAGCCATTATTCAGGGAGGCATTACTGCAGGCATCTTAGGCAAATTGGCAGAGTCTGTTTCAGTGGTAGGAATTGTGTAAAACTTCTGCACCTGACTTGAAAGACTTCCATATTTATTAGGCTATTCCCACTCTTATTTGGAGTTATTTTTGGTAGTCTCACTTTCTTTCACATCACAACTGTTCTGCAATGGTGGAACCTCATCAGATTTGGTATCAAGAGAAATCATTCCGAGTAGCATTACTAATTCAAAGCAATCTGCTTAGATACTTGTTTCTTCCATAGTCTCAATTCAGGATCCGAGAGGTCTTCATCCTGAGAAGAGGAAGATTAAACCCATATTAGATTTTCAGAAATTACCTCTGGTAAGGGAGATAAACAGGTATTTTTAAGTAACAATTTTCTTGAGCTTTTGTAGTTTTGGTCTGCTGTGTTTGGTCTTTGCTTCTTTTGAAGGAGTGATCTAGACTTCAAAGGATGTGAAGAAAGTGGGCTCTCTCCCACTTCCTCTTCTGTTTGGTTCTGGACAAAGCAGTGGAGAACCTAAGCTTTGCCCAGGACACTCAATTCTGGGGATCCTTTCCGAGAGGATGAACAATCCTTTGCAGGGACCCACATGTCATGGTAGGAGGGATGGACTGAGTTAAAGCAGGGTGTTACTCCTTTGAAGGGAGCAATTCCAGTAGGATGGGGATGAAGTTCCTCTCCTCCTGGAATAGGGTTCAATCTCTTTCTCAGCAGGGAGTAGAGGGGGAGGATGGAGCATTGTAAGGATAAGAATGTCTCCTACGGCTAACGCTCAGGGGATGGGATCTCAGAAGATACCATTTTGTTAGAATGAATAGGAAAGCAAAAAGACCAAGGAACTGTCCAAAACACCGGTGTTTATAACAGGCTCTCTCAGGTCACTAACTGTGGTGGAAGGGCCAGAGAGAAAGAGAAAAGGGCTTAAATGGAGATGTCTGCCCTGGAAGTGGATCCAGGCACTACTACTGTAGGATCAGTACTGTTTAACTCAGTCAGGTTTCCTGGAGATAGCTACAGCAATGGTGGAGAAACTTCTGTCTAGGCCCAACACTGTTGGGAGGTAAGGGAGCAACCAGAGGTGAGAGGAATAGGATCAGCTACCCTTTTGGAGCACCCTCCTAAGTTAGTCGCCTCCACCTCCTCAGGAGGAGCAAAAAATAAAACACACACTCGGGCAAGAAATTACTGGTGAAAGACATTTAGTGTACTACTTCATTTTAAAGTGCCATCTTGACCTGTTTTGGGTGAGGGACAGCTGCCAGCTGCAGACCAAACCTGTTAGGCAACACTGAAATTAAATATCTCACCACATCAAGCCAACACCAAGGAGGGAGAAGAAAAACAACAAAACAGATTTACAAATTAAAGTATATGATCTGTGAATTTGCCTGAGACAGGGCCTTTCCTTGACTAACAGGTCTGGTCCTGTCTCATAGCTAGGGCCCTACCAATTTCACGGTCATAGGATTTTAAAAATAGTAAATTTCATGATTTCAGCTATTTACATGTGAAATTTCACAGTGTCATAATTGTAAGGATCCTGACCCAAAAAAGGAGATGTGGGGGCAAGGGGTCAGGAGGTTTTTGTGGTGGGGGTTGCTGCTGGGAGTGGTGCTGCCTTCAGAGCTGGGCAGTTGGAGAGCAATAGCTGCTGGCCAGGAGCCCAGCACTGAAGGCAGAACCACCGCCAGCAGTAGCGCTGAAGTAAGGATGACATGGTATGGTATTGCCTCCCTAACTTCTGTGCTGCAACTGGTGGGGTGCTGCCTTCAGAGCTGGGCACCTGGCCAAAAGTCGCCGCTCTCTGGCCGCCCAGCTCTGAAGGCAATGCAGAAGTAAGGGTGGCAATACTGTGACTCCCTTTTGGGTTAGGACCCCAATTTGAGAAACTCTGGACTCCTAATGAAATCTGTGTAATATAGGGTAAAAGCACACAAAAGACCAGATTTCATGGTCTGTGACGCATTTTTCATGGCTATGAATTTAGTAGGGCCCTACTTATAGCTGATAGAAGTAGAGACAACCCATTGTCTGAAGTGGTAAAGCTGCAGATGTTGAACAGTATTTCAGCATTAGTAGTTGGGAGTCTTCCCCCATAGAATGAGACAGTGCACTTGATTGAGAAGTCTACTGGACTGTTCCAATTAACAGCTTAAAAAATACCCTAATTTTACGATATTGGAACACTTAAATGAAGGATTCCAATCCCCCTTTTTAATTTAGTTTTCTGTATATAGCAGCATCTAGAGCCAAACAAGCTTGGGTTAAAAAATACAGGACCACTATGCTAAAGCTGATGAGCAAGTGAGCTCAAGGCAGCCCACTGCCTTGACCAAAACTCGGTGAGCTGGAGGTGTTGAACTTCACAAAACTCTATACCATGAAATCAGTTTAGTGAGCAAGACGTAGTGAGCCACTGACTGTGCAATAAATACTCTGTCTTGAAAGTCATACAAGCAAGCTAGAGCCACTGCATTAATAGTGTCAAGGAAGAGGACTGACGTCAGCCCTAGCAGCTACTGGACTATAAACGTAACCTCACAAGGGCCGATGTCTGACATTGGTTCAACATCTCTAGCTTGCAGAGGGATAGTGAGAATATCCAGGTTTCAGAGTAGCAGCCGTGTTAGTCTGTATTCGCAAAAAGAAAAGGAGTACTTGTGGCACCTTAGAGACTAACAAATTTATTTGAGCATAAGCTTCTGTGAGCTACAGTTCACTTCATCGGATGCATTTATTGGAAAATAGAGAGGGGAGATTTATATACACACACAGAGAACATGAAACAATGGATTTTATCATACACACTGTAAGGAGAGTGATCACTTAAGATGAGCCATCACCAGCAGCGGGGGGGGGGGGGGGAGGAAAACCTTTCATGGTGACAAGCAAGGTAGGCTATTTCCAGCAGTTAACAAGAACATCTGAGGAACAGTGGGGGGTGACGTGGGGGGGGGGAGAAATAACATGAGGAAATAGTTTTACTTTGTGTCAGGACTCATCCATTCCCAGTCTCTATTCAAGCCTAAGTTAATTGTATCCAGTTTGCAAATTAATTCCAATTCAGCAGTCTCTCGTTGGAGTCTGTTTTTGAAGCTTTTTTGTTGAAGGATAGCCACCCTCAGGTCTGTAATCGAGTGACCAGAGAGATTGAAGTGTTCTCCGACTGGTTTTTGAAAGTTATAATTCTTGACGTCTGATTTGTGTCCATTTATTCTTTTACGTAGAGACTGTCCAGTTTGACCAATGTACATGGCAGAGGGGCATTGCTGGCACATGATGGCATATATCACATTGGTAGATGCGCAGGTGAACGAGCCTCTGATAGTGTGGCTGATGTGATTAGGCCCTATGATGGTGTCCCCTGAATAGATATGTGGACAGAGTTGGCAACGGGCTTTGTTGCCAGGATAGGTTCCTGGGTTAGTGGTTCTGTTGTGTGGTGTGTGGTTGCTGGTGAGTATTTGCTTCAGATTGGGGGGCTGTCTGTAAGCAAGGGCTGGCCTGTCTCCCAAGATCTGTGAGAGTGATGGGTCGTCCTTCAGGATAGGTTGTAGATCCTTGATGATGCGTTGGAGAGGTTTTAGTTGGGGGCTGAAGGTGATGGCTCGTGGCGTTCTGTTATTTTCTTTGTTGGGCCTTTACTGTAGTAGGTGACTTCTGGGTACTGTTCTGGCTCTGTCAGTCTGTTTCTTCACTTCAGCAGGTGGGTATTGTAGCTGTAGGAATGCATGATAGAGATCTTGTAGGTGTTTCTCTGTCTGAGGGGTTGGAGCAAATGTGGTTATATCGTAGAGCTTGACTGTAGACAATGGATCGTGTGGTATGATCTGGATGAAAGCTAGAGGCATGTAGGTAGGAATAGCGGTCAGTAGGTGCAACAGGCCAGTCCTTGCTTACAGACAGCCCCCCAACCTGAAGCAAATACTCACCAGCAACCACACAACAGAACCACTAACCCAGGAACCTATCCTTGCAACAAAGCCCGTTGCCAACTCTGTCCACATATCTATTCAGGGGACACCATCATAGGGCCTAATCACATCAGCCACACTATCAGAGGCTCGTTCACCTGCGCATCTACCAATGTGATATATGCCATCATGTGCCAGCAATGCCCCTCTGCCATGTACATTGGTCAAACTGGACAGTCTCTACATAAAAGAATAAATGAACACAAATCAGACGTCAAGAATTATAACATTCAAAAACCAGTCGGAGAACACTTCAATCTCTCTGGTCACTCGATTACAGACCTGAGGGTGGCTATCCTTCAACAAAAAAACTTCAAAAACAGACTCCAACGAGAGACTGCTGAATTGGAATTAATTTGCAAACTGGATACAATTAACTTAGGCTTGAATAGAGACTGGGAATGGATGAGTCATTACACAAAGTAAAACTATTTCCCCATGTTAATTCTCCCCCCCACCTCACCCCCCACTGTTCCTCAGATGTTCTTGTTAACTGCTGGAAATAGCCTGCCTTGCTTGTCACCATGAAAGGTTTTCCTCCTTTCCCCCCCGCTGCTGGTGATGGCTCATCTTAAGTGATCGCTCTCCTTACAGTGTGTATGATAAAACCCATTGTTTCATGTTCTCTGTGTGTGTATATAAATCTGCCCTCTATATTTTCCACCAAATGCATCCGATGAAGTGAGCTGTAGCTCACAAAAGCTTATGCTCAAATAAATTTGTTAGTCTCTAAGGTGCCACAAGTACTCCTTTTCTTTTTGAGAATATCCAGACAAGTTAGAGCTAGTGACCTCACAGAGGACTTATCCTTGAGATTAACCCAGCAAACTACTGCTGTTCTGCCAGTAATCTTCAGAAACCTGTGCCTTGACATCAGCACCAGATCAAGATTCTGAACAAGAGACTTCAAAGAAACTTGTGCCTTGAAATCAGCCCAACAGAGTAGGAGCGTTGAGCCAGTAACCACAGCGTGTCTTAATAGCTTGGCATTTGCTTAGCAAGTTTCAGGTGCTGAGTCAGGAACTTCAAAGAAGTCCATGTCTTGACATCATCACAGGAAGGTACTTAGCTAGTAACCTCATGAAGGGCGTTTCCATCAGGTAGCAATATCAAGTTGTTGAGTTAGTAGCTACAGAGGCTTGTGGTTTGACATCAGCACAACAATCTGGAGCTCCTGAGTAACAAATCAAACTAAGAATTCTATGGAAGCTCCCCTCCTCTTACAGAGGTCATTCCTTGCTCTTTCTGCCTCTTCATGATCTACAGAAATGAAGATTCTGGAGAATCTGAAGTGAGAGCAGCAGGATGGACTGGTGCTTGTCCCCAAGCTTTCTGACAAATGGTGAGGGCCCCCCTCCTACTTCGATTTACTTTAAAACACTGTTTTTTCCATTTTTCTCAGCAGCCAACATTAACCCTATCTGAAATTAGCTGTAATGTACCTAATATTAATGCTCTAATATTAATGATCGTTTGTATGGTTAATCTTAGTCAGAGCTATATACCACAGAGAACATTTTCCTGAATTTTTCTAATTTCAACTAAGAATTAAACTTGAAATTATTTGTAAAGCTTTCAGAAAAACTCTGCTATATTATTTCATTAACTGCAGGTAGGTTGCTATACAATTACTTATTTAAAAATTGTTATATGTAAACAGAGTCACAGGATAGAGTTGTTTTATATATTTATTAAAAACCTAGACATGTTAGGTGCTTTTGAAAATCCCACCTAAGTTTTTCAAGAGCACAAGTCCCAGTTAAAGTGAATGGAACTCATGCTCTTCAGTCACTTTTGAAAATTCCACATTACAGTCTTAGTAAAGATTTACATTCCTGCCCTCTAGTGGCCATAACTGTTCTACACCACCAGATAAGAATAAACCTTTGTGTTTGGAAAGCACCTACCACATTCGTGTCTGCTACTGGAATAAAGATATATTTTCAGTGTTACGCTAACCGATCTAAGCAATGCTCTGCCTTTACTCATTTAGATAAAATGTACTCTGAAACACCTGTACAGTAGAGGATAGGCAATTGTTTTGAATTCCTGGATTTGGAGATTATTATAGGTTTTACAAAACTGCTTCACACGATCAGGCAAATTATCCCTTTTCAACCTTGACCATTTTTTGGACCAGCTGATAGTGTTTTAAGTGCAGAACTCTAAAAGTAAAATCTTAGTTTAATTCTTCTCTCTTATACCAAAAGATGTTTATCAGAAATTTTTTTTTCAATACCAAGCTGTAAATTACTCCAATACTCCACTCTTAATCTGTTAAGAACTTTTCCCTATTCAGAACTACATTATGTTCTACTGTAATCAGTTTATTGTAATGATAATATGCATTCTTGTACTCAGAAAGGTTGATTGATTTACTTACATTATGCCTGCAATTACTATCATGCTACCAGAAAACCAGTGAATTTATATTTATTTAGTGTTAAATGGTATGGAATGTGGTACAGTACATGTAAGACACTTCAAGATGAGTAAAGCAGACCTAATTGCACAAGAGATAAAAGTTTCATCTGAAAAGTTAAGACTATCCAACTATTACAATTTCCACCTTCAGAATGCAAGGTATATCATGCAAAAACTAAAACAGACAAAAACAACATTGTGGTGCCACTTAAATGCTATCTTACCCCAATATTTTACAAGACATTAAGTAATCATTCATAGAGAATGAAATATTTTAGCAATGAAACTAAAATATCAACATTTTAATCATATTTACCAGATTTTGTATGACCACCAGTTCCAGCATTACACTAAACCAAGAAGTGGGCAACATTCTGGGAAAAAATACCTTAAATTAAAGCCCCTTTTATTCACTGTCAATATTGCTTTCTGCGAGAGTTAGATTTCATGATCTTATTTATTACTCAGATTCCTCATATAATTTTGTACTTTTCAGTACACTTACTCAGACAGAATAATTACATTATCACCATATCAGCAAGATAATTTAGTAGTCTTGACTAATTATTACATTTAAAACCACGTTAAGGTTATATGACCTGCAAACAAATTAACTTATGGGACAGAGTCCTAGATGTAGAAATATAACTAATTAAAATATGCTCTTATTCAGTTTAAAATTAAGCCCATGATATCAACTATAATTTGTCTGCATTTTATTGACATTTTTAAATATGTACGTAAAAATTGCAGATGTAGAAAAATATAGAATGCAGATAAACTATGATGGGGTGAACAAGAGGACAGTGCATTCATTTATCTGTAATGTGCCTTGATCCGGTGGTTTATCTCCTTTGCTCCCTTCTCCCCCAAGAGATAGTCATGGAGTAACTGTAGCCAATAGCTGCGTAGAAGAGTAGCTCTTTCTGTTCATGCACAAGTGTTTTATCCATCAAGCTGAATGCAAGAGACTAGGATACTACAATCCTATCTATTTCACTCAGCACAAAGCACTGCAGCAGCAAGCTTCTATTACTGCTGAAGCTACCAGCCTGAGCATAAACAAGGAGGAAGCACAAACAGAAAGAGAGAGGGATGGTCTAAAGATGTTCATTCACCCCATAATGTTTATAGTGTGTGTGCACCCACAAGTTATATGGGCTAACCACGATGTGCCAGAAAATAAATCAATTTATTCACTGTCACTAGAGATTATGTATTCAACTTCCTTGTGTTAATTTAAAGTATTAGGGATTTATCTAGAAAGACCTCCTTGAAGTAAAGTTTCCGCCTACATTCAAGGAAAATAGTTTATTAGCCATAATTCACAGGATCTAATAGCCTTGAAATAAGACTACTGATTAACTATAGATCTAGTCCAATACAAATTCTAAAAGACAATTTAATGATCATGAAATGTGAAATACTGGTAAACAGGTGGGAAAATACTTCAGTAATCAAATGGAGTGTCCTACTTTCATAGGCCATGATTCTCTGGAATGCATATTTTGTAAATAAAACCACAGGAGTATCTTTTGAATAACTGTCGAAGCATTGTATAATTCTAAAATGGTTAATTAAAATCAAAATTTATATTCTCCCCCCTCCCAATAGACAAACCCTGGAATCAAAGACTTCTCCTATTTACGGTGTATGATGAAACATAGATGAACAATGCAATGTTTGGAAAAAAATACTTTGTACAAGGTTGCAGTTCTAAAACACTTATATTACAAAGCAATGTAAATAAATACCATGCTAGTACAAAAGCTCTTATTTACAGTTTTACAAATGAAATTGTATTCAGTGTAAATGCAGTGTTTTAAAGAACACAATATAAGTAAAATGAATTCCTGTGTGGAATATTATAGTTTCTGCTCGATTTCAATGTAGTATTATATAAAAAGCACAGTTCAAGTTAATTTATGCTTATAATTTAATACAGACAAACCCAGTTTACCTGGAATGCTAACTGTTAAAGTGCTGAAAAAGAGGAAGTTTTTGAAATTTTAGAAAACATACTGTACATTATTAAAGCTTTATCAAGTCAAAATGTTAAATTTTTTCACATTTTCTACCACATTGCCTGTGCATAAAAATTTATCAGTTCAGTGTAATTTAGAAGATGTTATGTATTGGTATCTTCATGTTCAGATCTGTTGATTTCCAAAAGCAATTTGCCTCAAGCTTCCATGGTGGCTTCAGGTTTCATAATCTGGTAAGTAATCAAATATTCTGGATAAGCCTGAAAGGCAAATGATTCAGTAAGGTTAATTTTCACAGCAAATTCAGAACACACATTTTACAGGATTTCTGGCCATCTGAGGAAAAGGTGCAACATTTATATCATGAAGAAAGGAGAGCAAAATATCTGCCAGAAGTTTTCGGTAAATAAGGACCTCTGGTTCTCAACTTTAAAAGCTTAGGTTTTATTTATATGCACTGAAAAAGAAAGCCCAATAAATCCAGAAAAGAGGCTCAGTATCAATGGCATACCAGTGAAAAATGGCATTTGGGCTTCTTAAAATTAAGTATATTTTGACAAGAAAAAAAAAAACCCACTACCTGTTCTCCTCTGTAAATGACGTATTCTGCTAAAGCTAGTCCATTTACACTAGGTCGACCAGTAACTGAATGATGTCCTGGAGGAGAATGAGCCATTTTCATTGCACTAAACTGCAGGAAAGACTTGCCCAATGTTACACGGCAAAACAGCAACTGCCTATAGTAAAGAAAAACTTTTACAACCAAAAATGTTTGGAAAGTAGGAAAAACATTTCTTGGTCATTCAAAAGCTTTATTCAGAGAGCGAATTGTAACTTTAAACCACTTTAGTCATTTTTCATATTCCACAAATTCTGAAGTTTTATCCATAGTATTATGTTCCCCTTTTTCAGTCCTGGTTCCTTTCCCCAACCTCCAGAGATTTTTCTGACCACATACAATGCATGTTATATTAATAGTTTGTGGAAATAGAATGTTTAATAGTGAACTCAAAAACTGCCACCTCAGTTCTTTATTTTTTGGCAAAGTATGCATCACTCAGACAAAGAGATGAAGTCTACATAAAAGTATGCAGTAGTTCCTAACGCTAAAATTTGTGTACATCTCAGAGAAGGAAGCCAAATTCAAACTATCATCAGGGTCAACTACAAACAGGTCTACTATAAACCCTGGCTCAAATTAAACCCACTATGTATTAGAATTTGTCAGTATACTAGATGTGGTTGCTTTTTTTCTGTTTTATAAAAAGGGATATAAGCACACATTTTCTTGTGCATCTCCAACTGGTTATCTAAATACTTGGATAAGAAATGTAATTATGCTTTTCACACCACGGAAGTTCGAATGCTTGATTTCTACTTTCTTTAACATTTGCTTTCTGTGGCACAACCAGCAACAGTACAGACTATAAAAGAGGAACAGCCAGTGTCCCACGTACTCCTGGAAGGGATGGTCAAGAGACCTACAGCTAACCTGGAAAGCGAGTGTGGGCAACAGAGAGGACCAAAGAACAGGAAGACTAAATTTCCTGTTTCCTCTCCAAAGGAAGATGGCTCTTATGGCAGCACAGCTCTTCATATACTCTAAACAAAAATGCATTTGCTGACCAGATGACAAATTGGCTGGTCAAGGTGGTAGCTCATAGAGCTCGAATGACATTTCTCTTTGTTCTGTCCAGGAAGCAGCAACTGCCCAAGCGGAGTAAGTCCAGGAAAGGAGTCTCAACAGCTTTGTAGGTCAACTAAGTACTGGAGCCAATTTGCTGGGCTGTGCTCATTCAAGACATGTCTTGCCCCTTTTCAAACCCTTCATAGAGAGGGAGCAGTAAGTCCCTCTTATCTGATCTGCTGAAGGGAATCCTGAGTCCTCCTCAAATCTAAGAGTGGCATACCTTTCTCTTTTTCGGCTGGGCTACCAAAGAAGCTTGCCTTGCTTCAAATGAAAAGGGGCACAAGTCTGAGGAAGGAAACTGAAGCAAGTCCCAACTACCACTTTCTCTCTCTTTGGAAGCCAGTGGGACAATGGTAGGACAAAGCTGCAATTTCATCACCATTTCTGGTTAAAGTGACAGCCAACAGGAACACGGCACAGTGAGAAAGCTTAAGTCTGCTGAGCGGAGAGGTTTCAAAAGGAGGTGCTAAGTTTCTGAAGCATGAGATTTAGGTTCCAAAGGGTAACCAGAGACACACAAGAAGAATGCTTTTAGGAACTGGTGGGAAGGGAAGTTCTACAAATCTACCTTGCTCTTCCTCAGAGCACTAAGGATCAAGGTCTGAACCTAGAAGGTGGGGTCAAACATTACTGAACTCAACTTGAAAGAAATACAGGATTATCATAATCTCGACTCATCTAGTGGACACCTCCCTCACCGTGAACCACATAATATGCAAGTACTGTGCTCTTTTAGAAGTTGCCTTGTTTGTGTACCGTCTGGCAGAAAAATATTTCTTGATCAATTTTTACTGTACCTTTCATACTTTTAAAAATCTCTAGCAAATCCTCTCTCTTCATTTCCAGGCTACACAATTCTGGGTTTTGGGATCTGAAAGGAGGTAAGTCTTGCAATGTCTAACTATCTCCATTGCCCCTCCCTGGCTCTTAAGTTTGTACTACAGCTTTAAAGGGTGGTAATCAAAACTCATATAGCAGTACTACCTGTTTTAACTGTTAGTGCATAGGCAGACATCTCTACTGAGCTACAGTCTTTCTTCAGAGACTCTGCTGGGGACTTGATTGCCTCTAACACAAGCTGCACTTGAAAAATCAGATTTCTTGGTATGAATGATTCTGGTACAAAGTATTGTAACTTACCTGTGGCAAGCATAACAAGATCTATCTTTGTGAACTGGGCATCCAGTGCCACCTCCAATTCCATATACATACTGATTGCTTTTGGAAGAGTTTTCAGCAAAATATATCCCAGCTCCAAACATTCCACCTATGTATGCATGTCTCTCATCAAAACCTTTATGAATGATTGCATTCACAAATGGGGAACCTAGAAGTAAATTAATAAGGAAAACCATTTAAATTAATCACTTACAGTTTTTATGTAAAAAGAAAAGGAGTACTTGTGGCACCTTAGAGACTCAAGTACTCCTTTTCTTTTTGCGAATACAGACTAACACGGCTGCTACTATGAAACCAGTTTGTATGTAATCATTAATTAAATCATTTCAAAAGCCTATTGATTGTTATATCCTCCCTGCCAAAAACCCCTAAGATTTACCAGCAAAGTTACCTTTTGTTGAAATAGATAAATTTTCAGCAAGTCAGAGCAACTATGTGATGCAGTATCAGTCTGCCACAGCAAGCACTTAATATCCACTGTATTACAGCAGTGTACACTGTTACATTCACAAAATATTAGACATTAGGGACAATTCCTGACCTGTCTTTACAGAGAAAGCTGCATAGGTGCTTGACACTCTTCTGTAGAGCTTAGGTCTACAAGTCTCCCTGGACAGTTTGGTCTATGGGGGTTTTGGTTGGACATATTCCTGGAGACTTCATCACATGACAATCTTTAATTAAATATTAATCTTGAATTCCTGGAGACTCCAGGACAATCCTGGAGGATTGGCAATCTGAGTGTGAATTACGGTGCAGCACTTTGGTGTGCACTGCTATTCATACGAGCAGTATGCACCAAAGTGCGGCACCATAATACTAACATATGGATACTGTGGGCACAAACTAAAAGGTTCTTAGTTTGCATTAACGTAGACTACTCAGGGGACTTACAGTGCAACACTTTGGTGTGAACTGCTATTCACACCACTGTAGTCCAGCGGGGCAACGTAGAGAAGCTCGCAGATTCCATTTCTTTCCAACACTGAGATTCACTAGAGCTGCTGAGCTTTCTTCAACTCTAAGGCTGTAGTAGCTGCACAGCAGCTCTACTCGCATTCAACAACTGACGGTAAGGAGAAGGATTCTTAAAAGTATAGAAACGTATGGCTGGAAACAGCAAAAATTAAGATGTTTATACACCAATGCGAGGAGTCTAGGTAACAAAATGGAGGAACTAGAGCTACTGGTGCAGGAAGTGAAACCAGATATTATAGGGATAACAGAAACATGGTGGAATAGTAGTCATGACTGGACTACAGGTATTGAAGGGTATGTGCTGTTTAGGAAAGACAGAAACAAAGGTAAAGGGGGTGGAGTAGCATTGTATATCAACGATGAGTTAGAATGTAAAGAAATAAGAAGCGATGCAATGGATAAGACAGAGTCTGTCTGGGCAAAAATTACATTGGGGAAGAAAACTAGTAAAGCCTCTCCTACGATAGTGCTTGGGGTGTGCTACAGACCTCCGGGATCTAATTTGGTTATGGATAGAGCCCTTTTCAATGTCTTTAATAAAGTAAATACTAATGGAAACTGCGTGATCATGGGAGACTTTAACTTCCCAGATATAGACTGGAGGACCAGTGCTAGTAATAATAATAGGGCTCAGATTTTCCTAGATGCGATAGCTGATGGATTCCTTCAACAAGTAGTTGCTGAACCGACTAGAGGGGATGCCATTTTAGATTTAATTTTGGTGAGTAGCGAGGACCTCATAGAAGAAATGGTTGTAGGGGACAATCTTGGCTCAAGTGATCATGAGCTAATTCAGTTCAAACTAAATGGAAGGATTAACAAAAATAAATCTGCAACTAGGGTTTTTGATTTCAAAAGGGCTGACTTTCAAAAATTAAGGCAATTAGTTAGGGAAGTGGATTGGACTGAAGAACTTATGGATCTAAAGGCAGTTGAGGCCTGGGATTACTTTAAATCAAAACTGCAGAAGCTATCGGAAGCCTGTATCCCAAGAAAGGGGAAAAAATTCATAGGAAGGAGTTGTAGACCAAGCTGGATGAGCAAGCATCTTAGAGAGGTGATTATGAAGAAGCAGAAAGCATACAGGGAGTGGAAGATGGGAGGGATCAGCAAGGAAAGCTACCTAATTGAGGTCAGAAGATGTAGGGATAAAGTCAGAGAGGCTAAAAGTCGAGTAGAGTTGGACCTTGCAAAGGGAATTAAAACCAATAGTAAAAGGTTCTATAGCCATATAAATAAGAAGAAAACTAAGAAGGAAGAAGTGGGGCCGCTTAACACTGAGGATGGAGCGGAGGTTAAAGATAATCTAGGCATGGCCCAATATCTAAACAAATACTTTGCCTCAGTCTTTAATAAGGCTAAAGAGGATCTTGGGGATAATGGTAGCATGACAAATGGGAAGGAGGATATAGAGGTAGATATTACCATATCAGAGGTAGAAGCGAAACTGAAACAGCTTAATGGGACTAAATCGGGGGGCCCAGATAATCTTCATCCAAGAATATTAAAGGAATTGGCACCTGAAATTGCAAGCCCATTAGCAAAAATTTTTAATGAATCTGTAAACTCAGGAATAGTACCGAATGATTGGAGAATTGCTAATATAGTTCCTATTTTTAAGAAAGGAAAAAAAAGTGATCCGGGTAACTACAGGCCAGTTAGTTTGACCTCTGTAGTATGCAAGGTCCTGGAAAAAATTTTGAAGGAGAAATTAGTTAAGGACATTGAAGTCAATGGTAAATGGGACAAAATACAACATGGTTTTACAAAAGGTAGATCGTGCCAAACCAACCTAATCTCCTTTTTTGAAAAAGTAACAGATTTTTTAGATAAAGGAAATGCAGTGGATCTAATTTACCTAGATTTCAGTAAGGCATTTGATACCGTGCCACATGGGGAATTATTAGTTAAATTGGAGAAGATGGGGATCAATATGAACATCAGAAGATGGATAAGGAATTGGTTAAAGGGGAGACTGCAACGGGTCCTACTGAAAGGTGAACTGTCAGGTTGGAGGGAGGTTACCAGTGGAGTTCCTCAGGGATCGGTTTTGGGACCAATCTTATTTAATCTTTTTGTTACTGACCTTGGCACAAAAAGTGGGAGTGTGCTAATAAAGTTTGCAGATGATACAAAGCTGGGAGGTATTACCAATTCAGAGAAGGATCGGGATATTATACAGGAGGATCTGGATGACCTTGTAAACTGGAGTAATAGTAATAGGATGAAATTTAATAGTGAGAAGTGTAAGGTTATGCATTTAGGGATTAATAACAAGAATTTTAGTTATAAGTTGGGGACGCATCAATTAGAAGTAACGGAAGAGGAGAAGGACCTTGGAGTATTGGTTGATCATAGGATGACTATGAGCTGCCAATGTGATATGGCTGTGAAAAAAGCTAATGCGGTTTTGGGATGCATCAGGAGAGGCATTTCCAGTAGGGATAAGGAGGTTTTAGTACCATTATACAAGGCACTGGTGAGACCTCACCTAGAATACTGTGTGCAGTTCTGGTCTCCCATGTTTAAAAAGGATGAATTCAAACTGGAGCAGGTACAGAGAAGGGCTACTAGGATGATCCGAGGAATGGAAAACTTGTCTTATGAAAGGAGACTTAAGGAGCTTGGCTTGTTTAGCCTAACTAAAAGAAGGTTGAGGGGAGATATGATTGCTCTCTATAAATATATCAGAGGGATAAATATAGGAGAGGGAGAGGAATTATTTAAGCTCAGCACCAATGTGGACACAAGAACAAATGGGTATAAACTGGCCACCAGGAAGTTTAGACTTGAAATCAGACGAAGGTTTTTAACCATCAGAGGAGTGAAGTTTTGGAATAACCTTCCAAGGGAAGCAGTGGGGGCAAAAGATCTATCTGGTTTTAAGATTCTACTCGATAAGTTTATGGAGGAGATGGTATGATGGGATAATGGGATTTTGGTAAGTAATTGATCTTTAAATATTCAGGGTAAATAGGCCAAATCCCCTGAGATGGGATATTAGATGGATGGGATCTGATTTACTATAGAAAATTCTTTCCTGGGTATCTGGCTGGTGAATCTTGCCCATGTGCTCAGGGTTTGGCTGATTGCCATGTTTGGGGTCGGGAGGGAGTTTTCCTCCAGGGCAGATTGGAGAGACCCTGGAGGTTTTTTTGCCTTCCTCTGTAGCATGGGGCATGGTTGACTGGAGGGAGGCTTCTCTGCTCCTTGAAGTTTTGAACCATGATTTGAGGACTTCAATAGCTCAGACATGGGTGAGGTTTTTCATAGGAGTGGTGGGTGACATTCTGTGGCCTGCGCTGTGCAGGAGGTCGGACTAGATGATCAGAGTGGTCCCTTCTGACCTTAGTATCTATGAATCTATGAAAGTACCTTGAGAAGTCATCCAGTTTAGCCCCCTGTGCTGAGGCAGGGCCAAATTAACCTAGACCATCCCTGATAGGTGTTTGTCCAACTTGTTCTTAAAAAACACCAATAATAGTGATTCCTCAACCTCTCCTGGAAGCCTATTCCAGAACCTATCTGCCCTTATACTTAGAAAGTTTTTCCTAATCTCTTACCTAAATCTCCCTTGTTGCAGATTAAGCCCAATACTCTTGTCCTACCTTTAGTGGACATGGAGAACCAATCACCATTCTCTTTGCAACAGCCCTTAACATAATTGAAGACATCTCAAGTCCCTTCTCAGGCTTCTTTCCTCAAGACTAAACATACCAAAGTTTTTTAACCTTTCCTCACAGGTCGGGTTTTCTAAACCTTTTATCATTTCTGTTACTCTCCTCTGGACTTATTTGGCCACAACTTTCCTAAAGTGTGGCACCCAATACTCCATTTGATGCCTCACTAATGACAATTACGTTTCATGTCTTACGTATAACACACCTTTTAATAAAAAGAAAAGGAGTACTTGTGGCACCTTAGAGACTAACAAATTTATTAGAGCATAAGCTTTCGTGAGCTACAGCTCACTTCATCGGATGAATGCATCCGATGAAGTGAGCTGTAGCTCACGAAAGCTTATGCTCTAATAAATTTGTTAGTCTCTAAGGTGCCACAAGTACTCCTTTTCTTTTTGCGAATACAGACTAACACGGCTGCTACTCTGACACCTTTTAATACATTCCAGAATGATATTAGCCCTTTTTGCAACTGTATCATATCATTGACTCTTATTTCAATTTGTGATTATAACCTCCTGATGCTTTTCAGCAATACCCCCAGCTAGGCAGTCATTCCCATTTTGTCGTTGTGCATTTGACTTTTCCTTGCTAAGTGAAGTATTTTCCACTTGTCTTTACTTTCATCTTGCTGATTTCAGACTAATTCTCTAATTTGTCAAGGTTGTTTTGAATTCCAATCCGATCCTCTGAAGTGCTTGCAGCCCATCCTAACTTGGTACAATCTGCAAATTTTACAAGCATACCCTCCACTCCTTTATCCAATCATTATTGAAAATACTGAACAGTATTGGACACAGGACTGATCCTTGGGACGCCACTAGATACAGCTTCCCAGTTTGACAACAAACCATCGATAACTACTCTAAGTGCTGTCTTTCAGTCAGTTGTGCACCCACCTACTGGTAATTTCATCTAGACCACATTTCCTTAGTTTGCTTATGAGAATGTCATGTGGAACTGTGTCAAAAGCCTTACTAAAAATCAAGATATATCATGTTTACTGCTTCTCCCCATCCACTGAGCCAACAACTCTGTCAAGAAAAGAAATTAGATTGGCTTGGCACACTTTTTTTCTTGACAAATTCATGCTCGCTATTCCTTATCACCCTATTATCCTCTAGTGCTTACAAACTGACTGTTTAATAATTTGTTCCAGTACCTTGCTAAGTATTGAAGTTGGGGAATCAGATTAGTGAGCCTAAGTCCTCTTTGTCCCCCTTTATAAAGATCGGTACTAGTACGTACGCCCTTCTCCAGTCCTCTGGAGTCCTCCATGAATTCTTGAAGTTAATTGCTAATCATTCCAAGACTACTTCAGCTAGTTCCTTAAGTACCCTAGGATGAATTTAATCAGGCCCCACTGACTTGAATACATCTAATTCAGAGGTTCAGGCACAGTTTGAACTAAACTGTAAACCCTGTATATGATGGAAACCACTTAAAGTCAGGGACTGTGGCAGTGTTCCAGTACCTATGATCTAATTTATGTAAATATTTTTTTTTTACCATGTCTGCCTCAGCAAAGCAATGGTTAGTTATTTGAGCTGGGTATTGATCATAAAATTTAGTCTTAAGTTACCCATTCAGATTTGAAGGTGCGTTGTTTGCACTGCAGCACTTATCTCTAGAGAGACCTGATGAATTCAGTTTCACAAAGATGCACCTTTTTACTAAAAAGGTTTTTAAAATTACATGTAATATAAAGGTAGTTATAGGATTATTAGGACTGTTTTGTTCAGAGGAGATGAACAAGAGGGGGCATGACAGAATCCAGACTTACGTAAAATAAGAAATGTTATACTGAAAGTAAATCAAAAACTCTTATTTACCTTCTGTGTAATAAAAGAACAAGGAGACATGAAATAGAAAATGAAAAGTAATAGCTTTTTTTTTTTTTTTTTTTTTTAAATTCACAGACTCATTATTAACTTGTGGAACCATCATAAGATATCACTGGAGTTAAGAGGTTGGCAGGATTAAAAAAGGGGAACACATATGTAAACATCCATCATCACTTTAGATAGATACAGAATTTGTAAGGGATATAAGTGCTCATGCTCCAGGACATAATCCATCCACTATCTGACCAGGTTAGGAAGAACTTCCCCTATAGATGGGTTATACCATTAAAGCGTTGCTTGCGCCTTCCTCTGGGCTGATACTGGCCACTATCAGAGACAGAATACCAAACCACTAGTCTGATCTGGTATGATAATTTCTATGTTATTATTATGCCCAACAAAAGCCTGTATGAAAGAAACACTAAAGTTACACTGTTAAGCACTCAGCTGGGAAATGACAAAGTTGCATCAGCAGCAGCTGACCCCTTTGTATGCAAGCAAGACTATGATCTTTAATTACAAGATCACATACTATTTGTCAGCTATGTCACATTTTCCTACAGCTTTAAATATACATGGTTGGCATCTTTTATGTATATGCCAGAATTCATTAAATGATTTTATATGACAAACTATTCTTACACACCACACCATAGGTGAAGTATAACAAGAGTGATAGCAAAGGTCTGTTGGCATATATAAATCGTAAGTCTGTCACCAAGGTAGTTTCATTCAGATCCCAAGTTATAGCCAAGGCAGACTGTGCTACTAATTTGGAAAAAATTGCAAACTACATGGCTGCTGACAATTAAATTCCTTAGAGAAGATAACTATGAAAAAAAATATCTGTCAGAAATATGGAAAACCCCATTATGATTATAAAAATAGTGTAAGTTTACAAGACTGAAAATATATAAGCTACCACACAAACATGTATATCTGTGGTTATTGAAGAAAATGTTAAATTGTATTAGAGAAGGTTTGCAATCATGTAACTATCGTAATGCATATCCACAAGGGGCAGAATTAAGGTTGCACATGCAATCTTAATTCACATTCTGAATTTTGATTAGTCTGAAATATTTTTTTTCCAAATAAAAAAAATCCAAGATGCTTACAATGGACACCACTGGACCACCATATCCCACCAAATTATAAGCTCTGCAGGAGGGAGCTGTGCAGATTTTTCTTCAGTGAATGTGCAGCTGAGTTTCTTACTATGCAGGTAACTTAGCTATTTAGTGAGTCACTGTGCATATGCAGGGGACAATTTTCAATTGGTTATAACTGTCAAATCAAAAAACTTAACTTCCCTGGAGCTCAAGACGACACTTTTGAACAAGAGCTAACATGCCAAATGTAAAAGTCATCTTGCTCAGAGTTAGCAAAACAAATTGCAAGAAACCTTCCTCACTCCTACCCCCTTCAAACTGAATCTGCTGACCTGTCTTTCTATTTTTGATCAAACTAAACAAAACCTCCCCAAAATCCATACTTTTCTTTGGGCAAAGACAAGGCAGGAAAATTTCAGCAAAAAAGCAAAAGGTTCAAAGTTACAAGGCAACCGAAAATGGGAATTAGAATAGATACAGCTATAGTTGTCACCTCTGCAATAACATGCAATATTGATAACAGGATTTATCAAAATTATGAAAAACTTATTTCCCGTTGTTAATTATATAGCATATTTACCTAAATTTTTGGCACCAACAAAAAATATTCCCCCTAAAGGTTAACAGCACTGATAATGGAAGAAAATTTAAATTTCAAAGATCGTACCATGAAACAGCATCCTTTCATTAGCATGGTTATGGTTTTCTTCAGAAACTTCTTTCCTCCTGTGAGTGTATCTTTCCCAGAGTTTTTTGTTACACACTTTTTGAATCTGAAATAATTAAATCAGAATTTAAATTCTATTTTGAAGAGAAGACCTTCCAATTTTTTGCTTTATCATTTGACAGACATTTTGATGCACAATGGCTATATCACAATAGATCCACTCCAAAACTGGGAATATGTAGTCAAATTTCTAGAAGAAAAAATAAGATTATCTCCCTCAGATTCTAAGGAATCCAATTCTTCTTCTAGCATGATATAGTGAGTAAAATCATCACCACCATAAACCTAAGTTAAAAGCCATTCTGTTCTAAACCACTGTTCAGTGATCTCGCTAAAGTTTTTAGACTGACATTTATCAGGCTTACTCACAACCAAATAATTTTTTGGAAAGTTTAAACAAACTAGATAAAAGGGATTTTTTAGATTGCAACCCCCAATCCATCCAAACTTTGATAAAATAATTCTTTCCCTCCATTCAAAGAATTGCTAACCCCCTTCTTTAGATTTCTTTACTGGCTTCCTCACTTTCCATATTAATTCAAGCTGCTTATTACCACCATCAAGGAACTGAACCATGACTCCATCTCTGTTCTCAGTCTCATTCTAACTCCTGCCCCTCCAGTCCCGGTGGATAAAAACTGATTCTTTTTCAAAACAAATTTGATTTTTTAAACTTTATTTTTAAAAGAAAAATGTATTTAATTTAAACAGATTTAAAATTAAATTTTAAAATAATTACAACCTATATTAAGGCCTTACCTTAGTATAACAAATTATAACTATTTAAATAAATAAAAAAGTAATATGATGTATCAATAAGCCCTCCTCAAATCTTAATGAGTTAAAGGATGATGCTTTTTAAATCAGGGGGAAAACATCTTTCTGAAGTTTTCTAAATATATCACAATGGCCATATTCTGCATTCCATAGCTATATTATTTTCAGTCATTACAAGGGCTGTGTTACAGGGCTCAATTGCTCCCAGAAATTGCAGACAGGAAGAGACGCTACGCTGCAGAAAGCATGTTTTCCTCTTCCAATCTATATGAATAAAAAGCAGGTGGGAGAGGAGAAGATCTACTAAAATCCTGCAGGACAAGGGATCATATTTTAAACATCTAAAAATGCAGATAGGCATCTTGTGGGGTTTTCAAAACCACTTAAATAGATTAGGTGTCTAACACCCACTGATTTCTACTTCAATTATTTCAATAGGAGTCAGGCACCTAACCTTCATAAGCACTTCTGAAAATTCCACAAGGTACCTATTTGCATCTTTAATTGCCAAAATCCATTTGAAAATCTGATGCATGCTGATCAGAAACAATCAATTCACTAATTACAGTCAATACTTCCTTTGTTTAACAACTTTATTTTTAGAAGCAAAACATGTTTTAATAAGCTACTTTATCTTATCTATACAGCACATTTAAAGGTAACTTTATTTAACTAACAACATTTTTAAATGGTGTTTTTATGCATTTTAAGAGATTTCCAATTTCCATCCAAATGCAGCTTGACAGATGTCTTAAGTATAAAATTATCATCTAGAAAATAGGAAATGATCATTTTCTAACATAATATAAACATTAAGAATCAGAACAAACGTACATTGAGCTATATAATTGCTTAAATAAATGTGTAGACAGTGTATCCTCTTGGTTAGCAAAAAGAAGCACCAACATTAATGTAAAGTCTATAATTAGCAGCAAATCAACATATTTTAATAGTCATACCAACCAATGAAAATGAACCATTTTTTAAAATGATCCATATTTTAGGAAAATAACTAAAAAGTACAAACGCAAAAAAAGATTAAAATAGATTTAAATCAAGGTTTATTACTTTCTGATTTAAATCATAACCCTGAGTCTCCCCTCATTCCAGGCCTTCCCATATGATCCCTCAGCCTCATTCTCACTTTTTGCTTTAGGCTTTTTTCTCCTGTCATACCCTTAATGTGCAACCACCTCTCAATTTCTGTGTATTAAGCACTCTGCCTTTTGCTTCAAACTTTTCTGCCTTTCTCTGTGAAGCCTGTACGTGAACTTCTCAAACCACTTCTTAATGCCTTTTGGCACCTAATCTGTTTTCCTATATATTTATCTTAGATTTCTCTATGGAGCACAGTCCTCTTCTTTTTATGTGTTTTGTAATGTACATTTAAGGTGCTCAATAAATAGAACTACAAAAAGTACTTGATTGTAACAAAATTACTTTCAACCAAAGGGTTGAGAGCATAGCTATCATTTAAGAACAAAAAAAATGTGATGGTACCTTCAGAAAACTGTATTTGTTGAACACTCCACCAGCATGCCCACCATCTCTGTGCTCTCGGACCGTACTCTGCATCTGAAGAATGAGAGTTTTAAGGCTGTATGTTTTGGATAAATACTCCAATATTCTTAATTATTCTAGTTCTTAATTTACACTCTTTACCTGATCACATCTACTTAGAATCAAGTGCTGTGCAATTATTCAAATACTGGGCAGAAAAGTAGAGAAAGAATTGATTAGAAGCTGGGTCTGGTATACAGGGAAATGACTGGTTTCAGAGCAGCAGCCGTGTTAATCTGTATTCGCAAAAAGAAAAGGAGTACTTGTGGCACCTTAGAGACTAAAATTTATTTGAGCATAAGCTTTCGTGAGCTACAGCTCACTTCATCGGATGCATTTGATGGAAAATACAGTGAGGAGATTTATATACACACACACAGAGAACATGGAGCAATGGGTTTTATCATACACACTGTAAGGAGAGTGATCACTTAAGATGAGCCATCACCAGCAGCGGGGGGGAGGGGGGAGGGAGGAGGAAAACCTTTCATGGTGACAAGCAAGGTAGGCCATTTCCAGCAGTTAACAAGAACATCTGAGGAACAGTGGGGGGTGGGGTGGGGGGGAGTGAAGATTTCCATGCTGCAGAAATAATTTTACTTCAGATGGAGACCTCTCAAGTATGTTACTAGAAGGAGTGACATGAAGAGAGATAAAGGGTCTCTTCACTTACACTTTGGGCTGGAGTAGTAATTTCTAGCTCAAGAAGACACAAATGTGGTAATTCTCATTGAGTTAATGCACTAAAAACAGACATGCAACAACAGCAGTAAGAGCAACGGAAGGGGCTAGCTGCATGAGTACATACCTAATGTCTTGGATTGATACACAGCCTGCTGCAGCAGCTACACTTAAATTTTTAATATGCCAGTTCAATTAGAGGTAGTGTGGGTATGTCTCCTCAAGCTGGAAATTACACCTCCAGCTTGAAGTGTAAATATACAGTAGCACCTCAAAGATATGAACACCAAAGTTATGGACTGACCGGTCAACTGAACACCATATGAAACCGGAAGTAACCAATCAGGCAGCAGCAGAGACAAAATAATAAAAAAAATAAAAGCAAATACTGTACTGTGCTTGTATTGCATCTTAGAGAAAGAGACACATCTGGGCTGCCTATCCCCACACCTACCTTCACCCCCACACACAGGGCACCCACTTACAGCTAGGAGTTGAAGATGCTAAGATTCACAGGCAAAGCTGTGAGCCCCTGCCGCCAACCCAAGACAGCTGGAGCAGGAGCAGCATTCCTGTGGGTGCTCTTTTCAGCCTGCCTCTCCCAGCCAGGGGGGTGCTTTTTTCCCCCCCACACACCCCCTACCGAGAGCGGGACATGCTGCCCCCCGTCTCCCCCCACTCCCACCCTGGTCCAGAGGGGGACAAGCTTGCAGGGAAGAAGCTGCCTCTGGAACCTGGCCTGAAGTGTGAACTGCTGGAGTCAGAGCTGCATTTTGTTCAGAGTTATGGACAACCTCCATTCCCAAGGTGTCCATAACGCTGAGGTTCTACTGTATGCTAAGTTGTGGAAATGTCAAGCATGGATCATAACAATGGGACAGCACTGACAAAGGAAAATGGAATAAGTGTCTTGATGCAAGCTTTTATCCATTATGTTTAGCAGTATTTGAGTCTACTGTAACTCATGCGTCTACCCATAAGTGACAATGCCAAAAAGAATTTGAGATGCTAGGGAGCAAAACATACCTCCTCTTCCACTGACTGAAATTCCTTATCATCAGCAGAGAGATCTATGAGAATTGTTCCACTACCAGAAGTATTCAAAGTCAGGTATGGGTTAAGACCTATAAAGACAATGAACGCACATATTTCAGATGCAGAGAACAAAAATTAAAAACACAGGCATAGCTCAATTTCCCAGGAATGAAAACGTGGAAGATGCCATATAGAGACAAAGGTTAAGAAAAGGGGAACATTTGCGATTTTAAAGTTATATTAACTTTCAGTTTAAGTCTCATTTCTGCCATGGTTTTGGGATCTTAAAGTAGTTTAAAGTTTTAGTTTTTTTAAAACATATTTTGATTTGCCTTTGTAATTCTGCTCCTCTGAAGATATCATGCAGGATACTCATTTCGTGGCCTCAGCTTCCTAGCTATACACAGACAGAACCTACAGGTTCTTAATGGTAGTAGTGGTGGCCAGGGGCATAAGCCAACCCCTCATCCCCACAAATGATTGTGCACCACCTGAGACCTCTGCCAACCCTGAAACATTCCACTCAGTCATTTTCTAGCTGAGTACCAAGTAAAGGATCCCTAAAGTAACAGGCCAGTCACCTAACATTTTACAGAAAAACCATACCACAGAAGAAGAAAGACTTAAAGTACAGGTATCTTTGACCTAAACAGAAGCCCATCCAAACTCTGAGGGGAGAAGGGGGGGCAAGTATGCATGACTGCTGCAAGACTTCTTTTCCCATCTACCAATAAGATTTCTCACATTGAGCATTTGAGCACCTGCTCAAATACATCAGGCAAGTGGCACTCTTCTCTCTCAGAAGTCACACCATCAGAGAAAGGGTCCTTAAAATGGGATAGAATAAGACGTACCTTTGTCAGGGCCCCTGTTATTACAAGAACTAGTATCTAGACCAGAGGTTCTCAAACACGTTCTGCCGCTTGGACAGGGAAAGCCCCCGGTGGGCCGGTTTGTTTACCTGCCGCGTCCGCAGGTTCGGCCGATCGCAACTCCCAGTGGCCGTGGTTCGCTGCTCCTGGCCAATGGGAGCTGCTGGAAGCGGCAGCCAATATGTCCCTCAGCCCGTGCTGCTTCCAGCAGCTCCCATTAGCCTGGAGCAGCGAACCATGGCCACTGGGAGCTGCGATCAGCCAAACCTGCAGACACGGCAGGTAAACAAACCGGCCCGGCCCGCCACGGGCTTTCCCTGCACAAGCGGCGGAACAAGTTTGGGAACCACTGATCTAGACGTATCAGAGCACCTCTGAAGTACCGTATATACTCGATCATAAGCTGGTTCATTTATAAGCCAATGCCGCCCCCCCCCGATGGATAAGTAAAAATGGAAAATTTTTATGACGCATTCATAAGCCAACCCTATAATTCAGGGGCCAGAAATCTTTGGCTCCTGGGCCATCAGGATAAGCTGCTGGCTGGCTGAGATGGTTTGTTTACCTCAAAAGTCCGCAGGCATGGAGGTAAACCTAAGTAAATAAAAAGCGGGTTTTTTTGGGGGAGGGGGGAGGAGAAGATAGTGGGAAGGGATGGGATGGGGGAAGCTAGGGGTCAGGGGAGTAACCCCTGCGACCATCCCCCACATGACCCCACCCCTAGCCCAGGACCCTCACTCTCTCCCCATCCCATCCCTTCCCACCTTATCTGGGGAGGGCCAGGGAAGGATGTCTCTGGCCTTGCTGGAGCTGCTCTGGCAGGCTGGGCAGCGCGGCTGCAGCATGTTCCAGTGGGCTGGGCTGGGTGGCATAGCTGCAGCGTGCTCCAGTGTGCCAGGCAGCGCAGCCACAGCCTGCTCTGGGGGGCGGGGCTTAGCGTCACAGCTGCAGCCTGTCAGCCCCAGAGCTGCAGCTGCTTCGGAGGCTGGGGGAGAGCAGCATGGCCAGAAGCGGAGAGACACTGGCCCCGCCTCTTCCCTTCTGGCTTTGCTGCCTCTGCTTGCTCCCTCTGTTGGGGGGAGGGGCTGTGTCCCACCTCTCCCCTCTCTATACCTGTTCATAAGCCGGCCCGCTTCTCTGATGCTTCCCCTTTTTCCTAAAAAAAATGGTAGATAAGACATCCCTTGCTAATTTGGCCTGTTCTGGCTGTCACAAGCAGTTCCTTCTTCCTCAGACCTCCCATTTCTCCTTTGAGAAGGGGACCTGATCCATCATTCTCTAGGAAGAAAGTATGCAGAAATGTTTAGAACATACTGACCCAATGGTCTCTGCTGAATTGCATGTGCCCAATTCATATGCTTTGGAAACTACAAATACAGATGTGGGCATGAGAGCATCTTCTGGCTCTAGCATATCCTTGTGTTCCACAAACATCCTAAGCCATAAGGTTGATGTATTTCTGGTGCGGCTGCCACAGAATCCAGTTATCTATGGGGTCAGGATGAGACAAGGTAATTCAGCATGAAATCTAAGGACTGAAACAATGATTGCAACCAGACTATGTGCAGAAGGCACCAAAAACTGCTGGTGATAAGATCAGGGCTTCACACACAAAAGAGAGCTAACTCTTGAAGCATAAGCTCTGACATCTGCACAAGAAATCTGACTGTGCTGAGATCTACTTTGGGTTATTTACAGTATTTACCACCTTCACCTGTAAGTGTTTCTAGCTCAGATCATGCTGCAGAGCAGTAAGAGAACTTTAAAGCAGTCCCCAAACCCAGGAAGCCAAAGTCCAATGCTGACTATCTCCATTGAAACTTCCAAATACACCAACAAACAACTGCAGCTTGATACGGAGACTACCATCACTTCTGATAATGACAAGAATTCTTAATGAGTTGGCAAGTAACTGGCAATCATTTATTGGATTTAAGAACCCAGAGAGGTGCTCTGCACCAGAAGTCCTTATACTATGGCCTGCCCAAGATACATGAGCAGCTAGCTGCAGCAAGATATTGGGTTCCTCATCACTGCTCTGGGCAGCTAGCTGCAGGTACATCAACAACTGACTGCAGCTCAACACCGGGCCTCTCAGCAATGCTTTTGGCCAGGAGCCCATGATGTTTGAACAGTCAGCAAACACTTGACTAGGAGTTTCCCTCTGGAACTCTCTTCTGGGAGTCTATGCTCATTGGTTTGTGGCTGGAACCTAGCAAGTTATATAAAAGTGTCTGGAGGCAAGACACTTTGACTTAAGAAAAGCATCAAAATGAAGCTCCAAAAGAAAGTTCTAGTTAACCATGAAACAATACCATTATATCCAGGGAAGGGTGCTAAAACACTGATGCAAATGTGCTAAAGCACCAAGTCATTGAGGCAAAGCACAGAGACCTGAGGAAAGCTCCACAGCTTGAGTATCAAGTCAAATGAGGCTTCAAGGCAAAGCTCTAAAAATATTCAGGTAAGGAGTTGAACATCTAGAGATGACAATGATAAGGCCTTTTAAAACAAAAGAGCTGAAAATTTCTAAAGAACCTGTGCAAACTGCAAGACTAGGGCTCCAGGGACCACTTGATGTTCTTTAGCTAGAGCGTTTGACTGCAAATTCAAAGACAACAGATGAGACCCAGTTGGAAAGCAAGGACACTTTCTAAAAGGATACTTTCAGCAGTGTAAATCTACACTGGCACAGGAACAGACTGGCAGCTGAAGAGATAGCTCCCACACAGAACACCTTCACTGACAGCAATCAAGAAGCAACTGACTGTTCAAGGGATAGCTATTGAAGCTCCAAGGAGATACATGAACATGGTGAAGTGGTTATCTTGTGGCCTTGACTACTACTGCTTCACTTAACAGCCAAAAAACCCTTTAGAGTGTGGGGAGTTCTGCCTGTTTTATACTAGAGTCCAGATTTGGGAGCGAGAATCCATAGATGGTGTCTAGAAAAAAAAATCCTACCAATTCTAACTAATTTTATTCCATTTCTATGAAATGTACTATAGTACATAGACAATAGTAGCCTATGTTTCAATGTGACAGAATCAATACAATGTGCTCTTTTTTTCTTCAGCTGTAGTCCAACAAAACGTTTTATTCCTATGATTGTGCTGTCATAAACAATGCTGCAAAATAGAGATTTTAGTATAAAACTCAATGCAAGTTGAAGTTATCAAACAAAGCAGCTATGCTAATTTCAGCTCCACTGGAAAGATACCAACTATTTTTTTTAAAGAAAAATATTGAAAAACCACAATTATCTTTTTGGGAAAAAGGGGACAGCCTGTGTCACTCTGAAAAGTGAATTATTATTTACTATCTGTATTGCAGTAGCACATAAGAACCCCAGTCAATGACCAGAACTCCATTGTGCTAGTTACTGTACAAACAGAACAAAGAAATGGTCCCTGTCCCAAAACACTTACAATCAAAGTTCTCTAAATCTACAATCCAACTAATGAAAGTAAACCTGGACAGTGATCATGATAAAGGAGTCAAATATTAAAGTCAATTGAATGCTGGTGTTCATGATAATTTGTACCACTAGTGAAAGCTTCTCACACGAGCTTCAAGTTGAAAGACAGTGTAGCATAATTTTACATTTTGTTATATAAAGAACTGCATTATCAGCTCTTTCTACCAAGAGATGATTTGGAACAAAACTGGTAAAGTTTATAAAAATGAACTCTATATTAAAGCAGTGTCACTTCAGTAATTCAATAAAAATATACCTTGCTGTCCAGAGATCAATCTCTCAACTCCTTTAATGATTTTATGCCTATGTCCATAAGCATTGATACCAATTTCCTTTAACTCTTTGTGGCCCATTTCAACTAATACATCCAGTGTTATCTAGAGCAAAGCACAATATAATTTGTTTAGATTGCTGTATACATTTAAAAAAAATTTCATGCAAATATTTCATTAGAAAGGATCAATTATAACCTCAGAAATAAAATTTATGATAATTTAGTTAGATTATAAAACAGATATGCAACCCCTGGAGATCTGTATATTGTACAGCAGAAGTCAAATTAGGGAAGTTTTAAAACAAGTCATAGTTAGGAAGCAAGCCATAAAACAAAAGATATTTTATAAGTATATTAAATTAAAATTAGACTCATGGTAACAAGAGTCACATTCTGAATGTTTTAATATAACAGTTCATCCTTGGCTTTGCATCTACTGTCTTCCCTAGCATGAAATTTTGCTTTTGAATAGCATAAAACATACTACAAGTCATAGTAGAATTGCTGTCATCTTCCCCATTTTTTTGTTTGCATAACCCTACCTAAAAATGTAGGCCAGCGGTACTGCAAGAATCACTTCCCTGACTGGGAAATTTTACTTTCAGGATATATTACCAAACTAACAGAATAGTCTACACCTTTGTAATTACTACACATACTTTCACGATATTCACTTTCTATTGACTTCATCACCTGTGCTAACATAACAGAAACAAAAACTTAACCTGTAGGTCTTAAATTACAAGGGCTATCACTCCTCCCACTTCAAAAAGGAACATACTGGTAGAGTTTTCTAACCCAATATTTGTACACAGCTACTCACTTGCTCTCTCTCAAATACGTCAATCAGATGTTCAAGTCCAAGATTCCTCACAAACTGATTTATGCTAAAATCTACACCTGGAACTGAAGAATATACAAGTTACTTTCACATTCATATTATCTACAACACAGTATATTCCATACTTACACTTCTGCAATAAGGGGAAATACAAGAATTTTTAAGAGACTTGGTAACATTAAGAAAAATATTTAAGTTACTAATAAGACAATTATATATTACTGTTTCTGGTGGCACCTAGAACACACTAGGTTCTTTATACAAATAAAAACACACTAGAACACATGATCCTGGTTTCCAAAACAAGTAAGTGTTTAGCTACTAGTACTGCATATTTAAGCAATGAACAGAAGTTATTAAAGCAACCTAGTTCATAAAACAGTCTTGCAAATCTTTTAGAACCTATGATACCATTTCATTGTGTATAAGACCATTCAAATAAATACTTATTTGATTTCTATTTAAAACCTGATTGATCAGTAAGAGTCTATCCGAACAAAATGCCTGAAGACCCCTGTGCAATGGTTATTTTTTTTTTGTTCTTTTGGCTATCCGTTCCTTATCAAGCCACAGTTGGAAACAGAGATGATAACAGAAGACAAACGTAGTTAATGGATAAATTGAAAATTCTAGTAAGAGCTGAAGAGTACCCACAAAACTCACTAAATTAGATAAAAATACTGAAAAAGAAAAAAAAATTTCAACAAAATCATGCTTTATTTAACTTTATTTATATAAACTGCTCAAGAGTCATTAATTCACATCTATAATTAGAACAAAAGAAAACCTTACCTTCCTTTTTCTCTAAAACAGTTGCTCCCTCTGCACTGTTTGTACCAACAACTGAAGGGAGTTCAGAAAAGCTACCAGATAAGTTGTCAAGGCTACTGGCAGCAGACAGACTGGATGGGCTGGATGGAACGGAAGACAGGCAATCAGCAGCAGATCCGGTGGTTTGAGATACATTTATAACTTGAGGTTTGTAACAAGATGGCAACGCAGAAGGAGGCATAGCAGCTGTCAACAGCGCGTTAACATCATCTGCCTAAATATCAAAAGACAGTTTATTAAAATGGAGGAAGCCTTCCATGCAAAGTTATTTTCTGGAATAAAGGTAATTAAATACTTGAGAAAAATTAAGCCCAAAGCCATAGAGAACAAATGTGTAAGTAATGCAAACATTTCAACCAACTAAAAAGCAATCTTTCACTTAAACAAGATTTTAAAAAAACTTGTTCTAAATTAAAAGTGCAATACATGAACGTTTTGATATTTGTAACTTTTTTCCGGATAAACACAAGGTCAAACAAAACTCATTACTAGTTTACTTTAAAAACAAGAAATCCCAATTTGAAGCAAGACGATCCATTCAGCATTACTTTGAAAATGTGAAGCTTTTGATTGTATTATAATAATCGAAAACAAAACCTTAAACAGCCTGATTAAATTTTATAAAATGAGAAGGTTTTAATAAAGTTAGACTAAATTTCACCTCTAACACAGTTTTTTTGTGGTCAAATATTATATTAGCCAGTAAAATAGGTAGATCAAGTACCCAAAGTAAAAATTAAAAATAGATAAATGTCAATTCTGGAACAAATCAGTGTCTGTTTTCTTTATCAGGCTGTCAGAAGAACTTTGCAGCAATTTTGTGCAAGAGAACAGAGAAAGAAGATTTATGTGGGTGTACTGGCTTGCATAAACACGCAAGAAACCAGAGTTTATAAATGGTGCACTAACTCCAAATTTGTTCTTTGAATAAAATGACTAAAAGCATCTTATATAAACCAGGTGAGCAACCACTAGCTGCAGCTAAGCACAGATTTCTCAAAAGATCCCATCACTTACGGTGACCAGGTCTAATGGTGTTTGTCCTTCCTGATTTTTCAGAGTAGGATCAGCTCCATGTGCCAATAACAAGGCACAAAGCTGTGTCCTTCCTTTCTGGGCTGCTTCATGCAAAGGTGTGAAAGCCCATTTGTCCGTAGCATTCACACACGCATTATACTTTATAAGTAAAGCTGCTACATCTACATGCTGGAAAATAAAATATCCTGTTATATTCCGAGATGGTAGTTTAATATACTGAAACTCTCAGAATTATTAAACAACCCTTTTTGCAACTCATTCTGGATTTTCCTAGAATTTTTTGATCTAAATTACAATAAGGTCAGAAATAAACATTAACAAAACCGAAGAGACTATTCTGAACTATAATGTATCTGTGTATAATTAAGTCATTTTCTTCCGTAAAACTGAAATAGATCAAACCAGAATACCAAATACAAACTCCTTTAAATTGAAGGAGAGCCAGAGGGGGGCTTGAATTCAAATCCCTGAATCTGAAAGCAGCCCAGACAGCATCCAAACACAGAAGGGCCTTATTTCCTGGTTTGAATTCACAGATGTCTGAAATCTCACCAGATCACTCACAGAACTGCAAGTGAAATCTTTACTAGTGAAATTCTACTAGTATGCACATGTGAAAAGCAATTTTACAGGACATCTTTTAGGCTGCTTGTTTTTACAATAGTTTTTGAATGACCTTTCTCAACATAATTTCACAAATTTAAAATCTTCACTTCTGCAATAGTCAGTTGAATTTGAGCTGCAGTTACAAATAACTAATTCCAAATGAGGTGATATTATAACACGTCAAAAGCTTTAGAGATTGTCAGGCTACACAATTAATGCCAATAAAAGCATCATATCACAACTTTTTACAAAAGTTTCAAATTGTTCCAAAAGATAGTAATTTAGAGATTCTTACCCCATAAGATGCTGCATTATGTAGAGGAATCAACCCTCCTTTATCCTGTGCATTCACATCAGCTCCATGCTGTAACAGGTACTCTGCAATCTCCAAATTGTTGTAACCAGCTAACGGGCAGTTAAGGGAGGAAGGAAGAGAAAAATCGTCACCAGAATAATTACGATTAAATACAATTTTATTTTTAAATCACATCTGAGGGGAAAAAGTCTGCAAATAAATCACCAAATTCTGCTATACTGTGTGAAACCATTTACTACAAGCTATGGAATAAATTAATCTTGTGTATTCAATTCCACAATAAATGTCACTTAATCAATTTGCAAAGAGTACTCCAGTGCTATACTTTTAATATTTCAAATATTTAAGCAACAACATACTCAAATTAAACATCTTTACTTGAAAATAAAGGTGTTAACTGTCTGCACCTAGACATTTGGCGTTGAGTATTAAGAGTTTCCAAAATAAAAATTAATGGATTTCAAATCAGCACTGATGTTGGAAAATCTAAATTCTCCTTTTACCAAGAGTTATATTTCTTAGTGAGCATTAGAAAACTTCAGGTAAGCATCTTCATTCTGATGGACAAGAAAATTCTGCATCCATTCCTGACAAAAACAGCCCACTTTCGCCCCACCCTTCTCTGTCTCTGTTCTCCAGAAAGTTTTCTTCCACCTTCCTTCACCTCTTCTGCTGAATCCCACTGAGCTGTCAACCCCTTGCAATCTGCCAGTTCTGGTGGCCCCAAATTAGCACAGTCACTGTACTGGAAGGGTATCAGCTACATTATGTCTCTCCTTGCTGGTGCCTGGTTTTAAGGAGAAATTGGGGAGGCAAGGTAAGCAGGGAGGGTACTTGTCAATAAGGACATCGAAATTTGTCATTACAGGTGAGAATCCTGATTTGGTGTGTCTCACTAAAAACTCACCAGATTTGACAAGATCACGTTAATAGTTCAGGTTACTACAGATAACATAACTTACACCAAACCAAAAAAAGCAAGATAAAGAAAAGTTAAGCCACCTAACAGAATACCTTCTATTCCTTTACCAACAGATAGTTAAGCAGCATACTTTTTTACACCTTGCTTTTGCATTGCATATAACAAACAACTATCTAATAACATTTGTGCATTAACTTACTAGTTTTTTAAAAATAGGAATGTTTAAGCATTAGCTGTAACATCCCCATGCAAATCCACACAAGCCCTGTTTTGTTCAATATCTTCATTAATGATCTGGAGGATGGCATGGATTGCACCCTCAGCAAGTTTGCAGATGACTCTAAACTGGGAGGAGTGGTAGACATGCTGGAGGGCAAGGATAGGATACAGAGGGACCTAGACAAATTAGAGGATTGGGCCAAAAGAAATCTGATGAGGTTCAACAAGGACAAGTGCAGAGTCCTGCACTTAGAATAGAAGAATCCAATGCACTGCTACAGACTAGGGACTGGAGTGGCTAGGCAGAAGTTCTGCAGAAAAGGACCTAGGGGTTACAGTGAAGAGAAGCTGGATATGAGTCAACAGTGTGCCCTTGCTGTCAAGAAGGCTAATGGCATTTTGGGCTGTATAAGTAAGAGCATTGCCAGCAGATCGAGGGATGTGAACATTCCCCTCTATTCGACATTGATGAGGCCTCATCTGGAGTACTGTGTCCAGTTTTGGGCCCCATACTACAAGAAGGATGTGGAAAAATTGGAAAGAGTCCAGAGGAGGGCAACAAAAATGATTAGGGGGCTGGAGCACATGATTTATGAGGAGAAGCTGAGGGAACTGGGATTATTTAGTCTGCAGAATAGAAGAATGAGGGAGGATTTGATAGCTGCTTTCAACTACCTGAAAGGGGGTTCCAAAGAGGATGGATCTAGACCAGTGGTTCTTAACCTGGGAGTGATGAACCCCCTGGGGTGCGAGACATGCCAGATTTTTTTTTAGAAGGTAAATAATTGAAAACACAAATTAAGCACAGGCATGCAAGTACAACTACTTTGTTTCATCAAACCTAGGTATTTATTAACATTAGACTTTATATATTACAGTAATAGTTAAACAAAAAAATATATCTAGGTTTAAAGAACTGACCTACTTCAACAACTTTTGATAAAGGGTGGAAGAACACACTTTGATTTTTTTTTTATAAGGGGTGAGAGAACATATTTTGAGAACCAAGGAGTGCAGGCTGCAGTAAAGGTTAAGAACCACTGATCTAGACTGTTCTCAGTGATACCAGATAATAGAACCAGGAGTAATGGTCTCAAGTTGCAGTTGGGGAGGCTTAGGTTGGATATTAGGAAAAACTTTTTCACTAGGAGAGTGGTGAAGCACTGGAATGGGTTACCTAGGGAGATGGTGGAATCTCCTTCCTTAGAGATTTTTAAGGTCAGGCTTGACAAAGCCCTGGCTGGGATGATTTAGTTGGGGATTGGTCCTGCTTTGAACAGGAGGTTGGACTAGATGACCTCCTGAGGTCTCTTCCAACCCTGATATTCTATGATTCTATTCACCCTATGGCAGCCTGTAACAGTCTTGGGCCAATGAACTTGTCACAGGAGATCCTCCTGAGGTAAACCATAAGAAGTTTATCGGATGCAGAGGCTGGCTCAGTAAGAAAGCTTGGAGCTCAGCACATCAGGAGTTTGCCTGACAGTTCTGCCTCACCCTGTAGAGTTTGGGGCTGTGACATTGAGAAGAGGACAAATGGAGATTGCTGTGTGGGGGCTTTAGGGAGGGTGACAGAAACAACACTGTCAAAAACAAGCTTTCAAAAATAATGAGACTGGCTTAAATATAATAAAATTTAGAAACAAACTGCATTTTTGTTTGCCTACTGATTTTTGAGCCTTTAGATACAAGTCACCCACCCCCAAATTGGGTATGATCATTTTGGATTCAAAAGTCAATTTTAAAGGGACAAAAGTGCAAACCACTCCTTTGGATGCTTGGAGAAGACTCCACTTATCCAACTGCCACTCTGTCTTCCTCCCCATCGTTATCCTGCTTCTCCCCCCGTCCCACTCACATTCTTCCTCCATGCTACCTACAGTCTTATGTCTTCCATCTGCTCCCTTTAATATTTGCTCTCCCTATCTCCTCAGTTTCCTGTTCCTCACATTCTCCTTCCTGCCTCTATTTCCTTATACTTCTCCCAACTTACCCTTCTTGTCTTCCCTCCCATATTCACCTGCTCCTCACAGTGCTCTTCTCTGCTTCTTTGGCAGAACACAGTGCCACCATCTTACCTGAAGGCAGCTAGTTTTCACCATCTTTGTAAAGAGCAGCCTAAATTTCCTCATGACCAGGCTGTATAGAAATGGGGAGTATCTTAACTGATGGCAACCTATAGTTTCAATTCCCCTAAGAATAATGAAAAACACCTACCCAGCCAGTGTTCGTTCCAGGCCCACCCTAGGGCAGAAATGCGGAAAAGGTTCCAAGACATGTTGCTAAAATTTGCCTGTCAGGATATTTTTTTTTATTTTGGGGGAATGTAATTAAAAGTATTTTTTGAAAAAAGATTAGACATGCAAATGTTTCCTGGCAGGAAAGGCGTTTGGTGGAGAAAAGGGCTTAGGGCTGCCGCAAATAGAGGAGGAATTATGAGGAAGGAGATAAATAGGGATGAGTGGTAAGGAGGAGAGAGGGGCTGAGGGAAGGGTTGGGAGTTGCAGTAGATGGGAGGGGAAGGACACTGGGAAAGGGGACATGGAAATGAGTGGCAAGGAGACTGGTGAAGAGGAGCCAGGGCATCTGCTAGCCCCACATTCTCGCTTCCCAGTGTGTGCACCATAATCTGGAAGGGCTATTTCTCCTTGGAGGTCTGAGTCTCTCCTTACCTGCATGTGTGTGCCAGAAATAGGGAGGCCACTACTCGTCTGTGGGGGTCTGGCCTCCCCTCATGTGAGCCGGGATAAGGGAGTGAGGCTTATCTTTCTAGGAGTGTCTGAGTCCCTCTGCCTACCACCCTTTATGTGATCTGGGGACACCAGCCCCTCTGGGGTGTCAAAATTTCTCTTTCTAGCTGCCTCATGAAAGCTGGGATCTGGGGGACCTTGTTGGGATGGGGAGTAGGAGGGAGCGGGAGGTGCCAAAGACTTCTCCCTGCAAGCATCTGGATGAGAAGCTGAGAACAGGCATACCAGGAACATGCATCAAGAACACACTGCATATCAAAGGCTCTCCAAAACTGGGGGTCACGGGAGGGGGAAATGGGAACATCCAAGGACATGAATGGAACAATTCATACATCTCAGAGTTATTGTAACACTTTATTCATCTCCATAAGATGTTCTCATTCAGTTGAGACCATCACATTGAGATGAATAGGTCACTTCACACCTCTCAGAGTCCCCTAGGCTTTCAGGATTATCCTGTCACAGAAGTACATTTCCTCTCTAATAAATCTAACCAAGGGCTGGCTGTCTACACTACCAAGTTTAGTTGACAAAACTTATGTCGACTTTTGGGTGTCGACATAAACAATAATCGCCAAAGGGTGTTCACACTTGCTCCCTCTGTCGACAGATCATGTCCACATTGGGGACATCATCATTGACAGGGTGAGCAATGCACCGTGGGTATGTATCCCACAGTGCAATGTTGTGGGAAGGAAGAGCTGATCGCTGCACATCTTGGGATTCTCTCCAAGTTCTCCCACAGCCCCCTCAGCTGCTGAGAGCAGCATCATGAGTAGCTATGTGAGCTCTCCATGTTGAGGAATGGCAAAGCAGCACATCAGTCTGCCCCCCTCCTCCTGAAGTGGCAGAACGGGAGCATTCCAATTATTTGCTCTCTTTGTTCCCCAAATGGAGCAGCACATAGATACTTCCCCGAGCTTTGAAAGGGGAGGGGCGCAAGCCTGCAAGGCAGCAGAGATCAAAACACTGAGCAGAGCAATCAGGGCAGGCATTGTGGGATACTGGCGGAAGACAGTTCTGTGGACAAAACTATCAGGAGTGTCTACACTGGCTCTTCATTGACAATAAAGGGAGGAGAAAAGACAAAAAAGTCTCTTGTAGGGGTGGAAGTTTTTTGTTGCCAAATCTGGGCATTTTTTGTGACAAAAGTCCCATCATAGTATCTACGCTCTTGCTGTTTTGTCATCAAAAGGCAGTTTTCGGTGAAAAAACTTGGTACTGTGGACAAGGCCCAAGTCAACTTAGGGCACATCTACACTAAAAACTTAAGTCAAGCTATGTGTTAGGTCAATTTACAGCCATCACATTAATTATGGTGGCTCATGTCCACACTACACCTCACCAGCAGCTCTTCCACCGACCAAAGGGGGCAGTGTGGGGGCTGAGAGTCTGGGAACCCAGCTGCTGCCCAAGGCTCTGAGCTCCCTGCTGTGAGCCTGGCTGCCCCCACTCCCTGCTGGGAGCAAGGCAGTTACCTCGGGCTCCCAGTGGGGGAGCTCTGTATCCAGAGCTCAGGACCCTGAGGTCAGCTGGGCTCTCGCTGGAGCCCCCCCACCCCAGGGTGACAGCTCAAGCTGTGAGCAGCTATCTTATTAATTTCATGGCTCCAACATGGAGCCATGAAATTCCCAACAGCTGATGTAAATAACCCAGTGTCTACATGGACATTGCATCACCCTAACTACACCGACATAAACCCTACACCTCTCATGGAGGTGAAGCTATTATGTTGGTGTAGTAGGGCACTTACATCGGTGACAGCAAGGTTGTAGCGTGTACATTGACATAATTAGGTAAAATCTAAGTATGTACTAACTGTTTAGTATTTAACAGCACTAACCTGCTAAATGTAGTGGTGTTGAATGTCTTCCTTGTGTGTCACGACAATTTACATTGTCAGGTGAACAAAGCTTCTTTACTCGGGCCAAACAACCCTTCTTGGCAGCATCTAGCAAAGCTGCATCTCCTCTAAGTAGGTCTTGAATATCAGTATCACCATCTTTAACTAGATCCAAAGCAGTATTTCCATCTCTGTTCTTCTTTGTGGAATCAGCACCATGCTGTAGCATATAAAAAGCCCAGAAGATATTAAGTACTCATCTCATTTTAACTATTGTCAAAAATGGAAATAATCAGAATAAGTACTTGTAGCTCTTAGATAGCTTATATACCCCATAGGTAATTTATTTCCATTCACATTCAACTTGTATAAAGAAAGTCTATCATGTATTCCAAAGAATAAAAATACACACATAGTGAGAGGAAGGACAATGTACCCTTAAAGCGTATTTCTTAATTTAATAACCATTGATTGGAAACCCGACCCGAATAAAATCCAATTTCTTAGAGCCCTACCCCACACTTCAGATTAAACATGACACATTTATTTCCATCAATTACCCTTCTCTCTATCAACCTGTAGAGTACCTGCAATAGAAGTCTGCAGATCTCATATTTTCCTTTTGCTGCAGCTTCATGTAAGGGAGTGAATTTCCACAAATCAGCTACATTTACAACCGCACCATGTTTAACAAGCAGTTCTGCTACTTCATAGTGACCATAGGAACAAGCATTGTGCAAAGGGACAAGACCTCTGAAAACAAGATTAAGCAAACTTCTCTTAATACACGCTACATTTTAGGTTTAAATCATTCTGTCAAAAACAGCTCTAACTTTATTACACCATGAATATTCTACAACTTTTCTGAAAACAATCAGATGTTCTGAATTTCTGAAGAGAAATCAAGCCATTAAAATATGAAAAATAGGTAGTTACCTATATACTTAGAGATACTGAAAGACTAATATTTATTTTCGCCATTGTGTACTGGTTTCCCTTGTGAATGCATATTTGTCTTTCAATGGCTTTAAATCTTTAACAATCCAATGCTAAAAAATGCTCATTACTTCTTTTGTCAACTAAAGTGGCCTTAATTTTATCAGTGAGGATAACTGTGAACATATGAACATAAGAAAGGCCATACTAGGTCAGATCAATGGTCCATCTAGCTCAGTATCCTGTCTTCTAACAGTGGCCAATGCCAGGTACTTCAGAGGGAATGAACAGAACAGGTAATCATCAAGTGATCCATGCCCTGTTGCCCATTCCCAGCTTCTGGCAAACAGAGGCTAGGGACACTTCAGAGCATGGCTTTGCATCCCTGCCCATCCTGGCTAATAGCTATTGATGGATCTATCCTCCATGAACTTATCTAGTTTTTTTTTTTAACCTTGTTATAGACTTGGCTTTCACAACATCCTCTGGCAAAGAGTTCCACAGGTTGATTTGTGCATTGTTTAAAGAAATACCTCCTTTTGTTTGTTTTAAACCTGCTGCCTATTAATTTCATTTGCTGACCCCTAGTTTGTGTGTTACAAGAAGAATAAACAACACTTCCTTATTTACTTTCTTCACACCCACCATGATTTTACAGATCTCTATCATATCCCCCCCCATCATATCTTTTCCAAGAGTCCCCATCTTATTAATAAAAGGAGTACTTGTGGCACCTTAGAGACTAACAAATTTATTTGAGCATAAGCTTTCGTGAGCTACAGCTCACTTCATTGGATGTGTAGCTCACAAAAGCTTATGCTCAAATAAATTTGTTAGTCTCTAAGGTGCCACAAGTACTCCTTTTCTTTTTGCGAATACAGACTAACACGGCTGCTACTCTGAAACCCATTTTATTAATCTGTCTCATATGGAAGCTGTTCCATAGCCCTAATAATTTTTGTTTCCCTTTTCTGCACCTTTTCCGATTCCAGTGTATTTTTTTTTAGATGGGACGACCAGATCAGCATGCAGTATTCAAGATGTGGGCATACCATGGATTTATGTAGAGGCAATATGATATTTTCTGTCTTATTATCTAACAATGTTGGGAATCATTAGGAAAGGGATAGTTTTTTTTTTTTTTTTTTTTTTTTTTGACTGCCATTGCACATTGAGTGGATGTTTTCAGACAACTATCCACAATGACTCCAAGATCTCTTTCTTGAGTGGTAACAGCTAATTTAGACCCCATCATTTTATATTTATAGTTGGGATTATGTTTTCCCATGTGCATTACTTTGCATCAACACTGAATTTTATCTGCCATTTTGTTGCCCAGTCACTCAATATTGTGAGATGCCTTTGTAATTCTTTGCAGTCTGCCTGGGACTTAACTATCTGCAAATTTTGCCACCTCACTGTTTACACCTTTTTCCAGATAATTTATGAATAAGTTGAACAGTACTGGTCCCAGTACTGATCACTGGGGGACACCACTATTTACCTCTCTCCATTCTGAAAACTGACCATTTATTCCTACCCCTTGTTTCCCATCTTTTAACCAGTTACTGACCCAGAGGAGGACCTTTTCTTTTTTCCCCCATAACAGCTTACTTTGCTTAAGAGCCTTAGGTGAGGGCCTTGTCAAAGGCTTTCTGAAAATCTAGGTACACTGGCTCACCCTTGTCCGCATGCTTGTTGATTACCCTCAAAGAATTCTAGTAGGTTGGTGAGGCATGATTTTCCTTTACAAAAGCCATGGTGATTCTTCACCAACAAATTGTGTTCATCTAAGTATCTGATAATTCTGTTCTTTACTATAGCTTTACTATAGTGTGATACTTCTGCTGATGTTTAAAATGCATATTCTGTACTATATATACACATCACTATTTCTCACTTGTGTGTTTTGACTGGCCTAAATTACATGATTCAGGTCTTGTAGACTATATAGTGGGTATATTTTAAAGTCCTATAGCACTAGAGAGAGTGACCATTATATAGGAAGGATTTTCCAAAGAAATATAAAGTATCTGAAGTAAGACAGAACACGAATCAGTAAGCAAAATTCAAGGGCTCAGAACTATCACAAAACACAGACAACATTTTTCGAGTATTTACCCTTTATCTTTTGCATGAACATCAGCTCCATGCTGAAGAAGATACTCAACCACAGACACTCTGTTATATCCTGCTGCAAAGTGAAGTGGTGTGGACTGACGCCCTTCAATATCTCTGCAGTTCACACTCTGAATTGTACATAACTTCTGTGAAACAGACAAAACATACATTACTATACATATAACAAAATACAAGCAGGTAGACACTAGTCATAAAATACTGTTCTGCATATCTGATTTGAAAAGTTACTTCTATTTACCATAACCAGAAGATTTAATAATACTCATTATAATCTGTACATGACATTTAATTTGCCAATGAGTTTTTACAAAAAGGCTTTACTTTTCAGGGATCCTGTATCCCTGACGGCGCAAAGAGAATCACCTGTTTCCCTCTCTTTAAACCTGTAACTACTCTCAGTAGTATTTCTTTTCAATGAAGAACTGAATGGGACTCTTCAGAAAAATGGGCCAATATTACTCTTTAAATCTGACCAGGGGATTTTTGCACAGTACGGGAGAATCAGGACTAGGATCATGAGTCTACAGCACTCAGACTGAGATAGGCTCTCCCTCTTTTTAAGCAACATAAATATAGTTTGACAAAATATGCACCCTAGTAAATATTAAAACTGCACGTTCTTACTTTCACAGTATCCACATCTCCTGCCTTTGCAGCTTCCAGCAACTGTCGATCTGCATCTGAATTACTTAATGGGATGCCTTCTACAAAAGAAAATAGGGCTATAAAGAAAGTAATTGTTTGTATTTTTAGAGTTTATTTAATTAGAGGAACATTTAAGATCAGACTACTATATAGTACTTCAAGGGCTGCTCTTAAATAAATCAGGAAATTCTAGTCAATGTATGTCTTTTCATATAATCCCCAAAATTTAACTTGTGGTTATACCCTTGAATTAACAGGTTTCCAAAATTGTGTTAATTTGCCCCTTGCATTGTCCTCAACTCTGGAATACTGCAGAACCAGTCAAACTTTCCTATTCAGTCTTTGAATTTCAATTATTCTAAAACGCTTATATGTTTAAGCTTATAAATTTTTATTCATGATTTTTTTCCACTGAAAATAATCTGCAAGCTATGTATATACTCTCTTACCTCTGGTCACAAAGGCAAAACAAAAATAGCTAATATTGATCCTCACTTTTAGCCTAAGAGATTTCTTTTCAGTGACTCTCCAAACTGATTGGAAGTGGCAGGTCTACTAAATATACAGAAGCAGTTAGCAGATGACAAGCATATCAAATACTTTTTTTTGCTTGAGCTCAGTGCTATTCCTTAATGGCTGACAATGCAGCAAATGAAACAAAATATGACACCATTTTTTAAATGGACTTGTATCCTAAAACAAACAAACATAGTACCTTGTAGTAATTGTTGCACACTTTCATTCCCCATTTGTAAAGCTGTGAAACCCTGCAGTGACACAATTGAGGGATCACATCCAGAGCTCAACAACAATCTGCATGTCTGAAGATGGCCACAATGTGCAGCTCTATGCAGAGAAGTCTGACCAAGATTGTCCAATGCATTAACCTAGAGAGAACAAAGAATCTTAAGAATGTAGTTTTACAGGATTTAAAATCATCAAGGACCTTATTTTCACAAATGACCAGGCAGAAGTTCACAATGAGCACTTAGGTCAACAGATCTGACCCCTGGAACCGTGAAGGAGAATCTTGATTTTCACTTTAAAAAAAAAAGTTTGTAATTCATTTCCATGCAAAGGTAACCTAGAAAATATGAAAAATGTAAGCCAGTCACTAATGCTGAATACAACAAGCAGCTGGGCTTTTATTTTACAGCAAATGGGTAGCAGAGACCTAAGGATCCCGCAGCCCTTAACTTCCAGTACATTTATTTAAAATGAATCAGTAAAGTAGGTGTTTTACCCAGAAAATTATTTCACTAACCCTCTCCAAAATCCTTAGGCAATGCCTGTGCAAAGCAGTCAGATAATGATGGACAGGAATAATTGGTAGCTAGAGGTGTTGGCACAAATTATTTTGCTGACCCTTCACCTAATCTTAAGGGCAGCTATGCTTAACAATTTTAGCTCTCACTTAAATTGGTACTGAGCCAGGCAGCTGCTCTGCTAAGGGTGTGGTTGCCATTGCCACAGCAGCTGCTGTAAGAGGAACTCCCCTCCTTCACCTTACACTAGTACTGCCAGCAGCATGTGGAGAACACACTACTCAGTCTCCATATGTTTCTCCCCACCAGCCACTCCAGTAGCACAAAAGGATGATTGATCAAGCTGCCACTGCACAGCTACTGCAACCTGCTAGTCCTCTCAGGGTATGTCTACACAGCAATGTAAGCCCAGGCCCGAGCCTGGGCTCAAGCCTGACTACCCTTGTGTCCACACACCAATTGTGCTAACCTAGGATTCGGATCTAGGGTCCCAGGACCCTGCAGGGCTGGAGAGTCTGAGTCCTATTGCTTTCCTGCATGCATGTGACCCTGGCTTAACTTGGGCCCTGGAAGTCCTCCAGATGTATCCCAGAGTTCCTGGTGACAGAAGAGCTATTACTATCTGGCCAACTGCATTCCCACTTCCTGCTCCAGCTCCTCCTTGCTGTTGCGTGGAACAGCCTTGGAGCAGGAAGCAAAGTTGACAGGCGGGAGGAGGCTCCTGGCTGTTGGGGGTCATCCCTCCTCTGGCCTGGGTCCATGCTAAACCAGATCTGCCGCTCTGCCTCCCTGTAGGGCAGTCCCCGCTCAACTCTCTGGCAGGGGTGCCCGAGAAGTGTGCGCTGTCAGGGGAGTGAGTGGAAGCCAGCCTCAAAACTCCCCCACACCCACCCAGGGATCCTTTTTTCCTGCCTCCCACGGTGCAGCAGGGGCAGGGATAAGGGATCTCAGGGGAGTGCTGGAGCACACTTCACCGCTTTGCGGTTGGCAGCAGCCAGGCTGTGATGTGTGCACATTTTTCCTCTGAAACTTTTTTAGGTCAAATATTAAAACAGACAAAAATAAATAGAAAACCAACCAAACAAAAACACCTTTGTTGAACATCCAACTTTAAAAATTAAGAATTTCAAAAGTTTCATTTTGAAAGACCTGGGCAGTGATGTCCTAATTATCCTGAGAACAGGTGCACATGGGCATTTTCCTGCCAATGTGACCCAGCCTAGAGGTAGAAAGCCCAATTCTCAGATTAGATGATAGTTCAGTATAAAGCCTTCTCAAACTACAGTCATTCTCCGGAGACAGCCACCAAAGGAGCTAGTTACGAAGTTTATGTACTCATGTGCTCTTTATGGGCACCCGAGTTCCATCAATGACACCACTACCGTTAGGAAACAGGGTGGGCAGCTGTGTTTCCCACAGTGCAACACATTCGTGGGGCTAGTGTCAACACTGGGGAGTGGGGCGCTAGGCACTCTGGGACAGGATTACTTTGACTCAGATCTGTGCACTGCAGTGTGGATGCCAGAGCGCTAGGTTTGAGCACAGGTCAGAAAATTCTAAGCCTAGGGTTAAAATACAGTATTAACACTCAAGTCAGGGTTCTCTGACATGGGTCAGCTGACTCTAGTCCCACTAACCATAGGATTACATTGCTGTGTAGACATACCTTAGCTTCAACATGGAGTTTAAAGAGCCAGTACCAGGAGCTCTGCTTCAACCAACATCATGCAAGGGAAGCCTGTTTTCCTTCCCTTCCATATCAGCCAAAGTAGACTAGACAACCTCAAGATACACAAGGCACACATTCCCTGAATGACTACCCTGCCCACCACAAAGGGGGACCCAATCTTCACCCGTTTGCTCCATAGCTAGAAGCCTCAAAATGACACACTGCTTCCAGGTAGGGGACCCACCTAGAGAGTGCTCCGTGACATGCTAGGGAGGAACAAACATGGTGGGTTGAGAGTTATTAGGGAAGTTAGCTTAGAGTAGCAATTCCCACTCCACGTGGCAAATAGCATTACCATTCTCAATTAAATGAACTAAGAGTTAAAAAAGGAACACCAAATATCTAGTTTGCTCTTGAACACAGCATCTAGGCTAAAAGAGAATGCATTTTTCTTTGAAGTTCAGCATTTAACAACAGGTCTTGGCAAGCACCACATGTTCAAAAGGAAAATCTTACTGCTTTATTAATACAAGTCCAGTGAGACTGAAAGTACCTTAGACCACTAAAACATGGCCTAGAATGCATTAGAAATGACTTGAAAAAGGGAACTGTGAAAATTCTCAACTGCAGTAATACTGCATGAGCCAAACGTTCATTCCCATTACTCTGCACGTAAGGACATATTCAGTATGTTACTGAAGTTTAAAGAATTTAACAGCATATTGGGCTGCATTAATAGGACCATTGCCAACAGATTGAGGGAAGTGATTATTCCCCTCTATCCAGTTTTGGGAGCCCCACTACAGAAAGGATGTGGACAAATTGGAGAGAGTCCAGCAGCGGGCAACGAAAATGATTAGGGGGCTGGGGCACAAGACTTATAAAGAGAGGATGAGGGAACTGGGCTTATTTAGTCCGCAGAAGAGAAGAGCAAGGGGGGATTTGATAGCAGCCTTCAACTACCTGAAGGGGGGTTCCAAAAGAGGATGAAGCTAGGCTATTCTCAGTGGTGGCAGATGAGAACAAGGAGCAATGGTCTCAAGTTGCAGTGGGGGAGGTCTAGGTTGGATATTAGGAAAAAATAGTTCACTAAGAGGGTGCTGAAACACTGAAATGGGTTATCTAGGGAGGCGGAGGAATCTCCATCCTTAAGAGGTTTTCAAGGCCTAGCTTAACAAAGCTCTAGCTCGGATGATTTAGTTGGGTTGGTCCTGTTTTGAGCAGGGAGTTGGACTGGATGACCTCCTGAAGTCTCTTCCAACACTAATCATCTATGATTCTATGAATTTTGAAAGTTTGTTCCACTTTTAAACTACTTTTACTGAGGAACCAAAAGCCAATTTCAAAAGACATTTGTGACAAATTAACTATGACAGTTAAACCTACTGCTTGTGAGAGTTACAGTCAGAGCTTGAGGGGGGAGGAGTCTGGGTCTCATTTATGATCTTATACATGATTCCCACCCTCCTCATGTCACTGTTTAACTACTAAACAAGACGTACAGAACAGCTTTGTCTATATCTGGCCAATATTAGCTTTCTGATTTGAGAACCTCTGGATTTTTCTAATAACTAAAAAGAAAAGGAGTACTTGTGGCACCTTAGAGACTAACAAATTTATTTGAGCATAAGCTTTCGTGAGCTTCACTCCAATGAAGTGAGCTGTAGCTCACAAAAGCTTATGCTCAAATAAATTTGTTAGTCTCCAAGGTGCCACAAGTACTCCTTTTCTTTTTGCGAATACAGACAAACACGGCTGCTACTCTGAAACCTTTAATAACCAAGTCAGTCATTCAGTAACTCAATCCTACAACAAGTAACTTTCTATTCTCTAGACTTCTCTGCTTCTCTCAATAGCCATGTCAGAAGCCATATAGCAGTCAGCCTGTAATCAAGTTCCAAAAATCAGAATCTTAAGTCTTTATTTTAAGTGGGGTGCAGTCTTGTTCAATGTGATTACACTAAGTGGCACATCCTATTTCCATACTTCCCCTATGTGAAAACTTGGCCAAAATGCGGTGCATTATAGCAGCTGTGCAACATCATGACTTGATCTTAATTTTATTGCCAGTGACACCATTTAAATTTTTCTCCATTTTATCTTTTCAAATTTAAGCCCCAGATCTCTTCCGTATTATTTTTCTAACTAGTTTATTTGCCACCTCCTCTCTTGTTGTGTTTTTGTAAAACACATTCACAGTTCTATTGCTTGTAATTAAGCACCAAATATATCTTTTTTCCCCGTACTTAGTGAAAGTAGTAGTAATTAGTAAAACTTCACGGTTTTCTCTCTCTTAAAACTTGACAAATGTATGACGTCTATACACATAATTCTATACAAGTGTGTATATCATCTCTGTCTTGCATACGTAAACATGTATACTTACAAAAACTAATTCTATGCACAATGCTGAATTTACAACTGCAGTCTTTCTGTCAACTTTGTGCCACAATGTTACATCTTATAGATAATTCTAGCCAAAGAAATACAGGAAGTAATTCATACCTTAGCTTCATGCTTCACAACAACTTCAACAACATCATTATGAGCTTTTTCTGATGCCACATGGAGAGGTGTCAAGAAGCTTTATTAAAAAATAAAAATTACAATTAAGTCGTATGCTATAAAATTATCCTGAACAATTAATAGCATCCATCAGTAGCACTCACTCTTTTGTCTTTTCATTGATGTTGGCTCCTTTTCTCAGAAGTAATTCACAGACTTGCTTTCTCTTGGGATACAGAGATGCAGCAGCACAGTGCTAAATATTTCAAAATTGCAGCATTAATAATGCTCTCGTTATATACAGAATTTTATTAGTTGCTAATGACTGGCAAACTAAAGCAAGATCCTGTATCAGGAAATGCTAGAACAGACCCATGCAGAGTACTATTAATTTCAATGGGACCTACCTATGGGTTCAGGGATTTGCACCATGGTTTTCCAACATAACATTTAACTAAATTTCTAACACTAAGTCATAGATTCTAAGGCCAGAAGGGCTATCTACTCTGACCTCGGTATAATATAATAATGTTGGGGAAATTAATGAACACAGAACCAGTAAATTGAAAAACAGGTAGATAACATGGTCTATATTTCCTTTGTTAGCTTAATACAACTGCAATTACACAAACTGGGTAACAAGAAGTTACATTTGAGAAGAGAAAATATCTTAAGGATAGAGTCCTCTCTCACAAGTGGAAAACATGTGATACTGCAAATCTACTGTTGATACATGAGTTCGGGAGAAACACTTTTAAAGTGGGAGACATTATCTGTAACAATGTCCTATTACAATGCCATGATTTCTGTCCAACTAAACGGCTGATGAAGACTGTCACTGTACCTCGGGGATGTTACTACAATAATACAACAAATTATTATACAATTGTCCTTCTATGCTTAGATTAGCTTGGAGAACAGTCCTACTGATTACTTCAATCACAGAGCTGCCTTCAATACTTTTAAGCTTACATAGTATCTTACTCCTGAGGGATTTAGTAATTAATATATTAATAATTAGAGGCATAGGTTCTAGAAATGGCACACAAATACATGAAAAGTATATGAGCACTTAGATGAAACTGATCTCAAAGTGCTTTAAAACAAGGAATTTAGGCCCATTTTTAAAGGTATTCAGGTGTTGTTGTGCTCAGGGTTGCAACACCTAACAGATCTACGAACCTAAGTCTCATGTTCAAAAGAGATTTAGGAGCCAAAATCCCATTGATGGCCAAAGAGTTTTTGGCTCCTAAGTGACGAAATCCCTTTTGAACAGGAGACTTAGGTGCTGCAATGCTGAGCGCAGCAATGTCTAAATATCTGGGCCTTAGTCTCAATATTCATAGTAAAGCAAATATCTCCATTTTACAGATGAGGAAATAGGCAGAGAGTAATTAAGTGACTTGCTTAATGTCATATGGGCATCTGGACCAGATGGAACAGAACAAAATTTTCTGGACTTCCCATCCTACATCCTTACCTTTAAATCACCTGTACTCCTACACTCCAACAATTAACCACAAGCTGGTCTGTCTCCATCTTAACAGTTCCAGAATAGAAAATTATAACTATCAACCCGGAGTTGAGGTGTGTGTGGTCTATAACTATCAAAGAGCTATGTTTGTATGTCTGATTGATAACCTATAAAAAGAATACCAAGATTGATACCAAGCCAAAGAAAAACAAACTAAAAACTCTAATATTAGTGTATGGGAGAAGATTCTCAGTGTAGCCCACTTAATTGAGGCGGACAAAGTTTGGTATAACAGTACCTAGGACAGGGGTCTCACACTCAAATGATCACGAGGGCCACATGAGTACTAGTGCATTTGCCCAAGGGCCACACCACTGACACCCCACCCTTGCTGCACCTGACCCCGCCCCCACTCAATCCCTTCCATGAGGCCCCGCCCCTGCCCCACCTCTTCCCTGCCCCCATTCCAACCCCTTCCCCAAAGTCTCCACCCCAACCCCACTCCCCTCCCTGCCCCCAGGGGGAGCAGGAGGGGTGCAGGTGTGGCAGGGGCTCAGGGCAGGGAGTTGGGGTATGGGGTGCAGGAGGGGCTCAGGGCAGGGAGTGCAGGAGGTGTACAGGTTGTGGCAAGGGGCTCAGGGCAGGGAGTTGGGATGTGAGGTGCAGGAGGGGTGAGGGGTGCAGGGGGCTGAGGGCAAGGGTGCAGGAGTGCAGCGTGTGCCAGGAGGCTCAGGGCAGGGATTTGGGATGTGAGGTGCAGGGGGGTGAGGGGTGCAGGGGGCTGCAGGCAAGGGTGCAGGAGTGCGGCGTGTGGCAGGAGGCTCAGGGCAGGGAGTTGGGATGTGAGGTGCAGGAGGGGTGCAGGGGGCTGCGGGCAAGGGTGCAGGAGTGCGACGTGTGGCAGGAGGCTCAGGGCAGGGAGTTGGGTTGCGGGGTGCAGGAGGGTTGCGGGCTCCAGCCCCGTGCCACTTACCTAGAGCGGCTCCCGCACGCACTGGGGCCAGGGCAGGCTTGCTGCCTGCCTGCCATGGCCCCATGCCTCTCTGCTCTGCTCTAGGCCAGGAAGCAGCCAGAACCACGTCCCGCTGGGGTGGGGGTCTGCACTGCAACACACAGCTCTGTGTGCTGCTCTTGCTGGTCCTCCAGGTACCTCTCCCGAAGCTCCCACTGGCTGCGGTTCCCTGTTCTCGGCCAATGGGAGCTGCGTGTGGGGGTAGGGAGGGGGGTGTGCCTGGAAGAGAGAGTAACACACGGAGCCCCCTGCCCCACCCCAGGGGCATGGTTCTGTCTGCTTCAGGGAACGGTGCGGGATTCGTGGTGCCACGGTATACACAGAGGGGTGCGTGGGGGGGGGGGCGCACGCGGGGAGCTTGGCGGGCCGCACAAAAATCTTGCGGGCCACATGTTTGAGACCCCTGATCTAGGACCTTGAGACTCTTGAAGTCTATGTTAATTACAAAGATGGATCAATAATTTGTAATATTGGATGAAATCCTGGCCTCAGTGAAATCAATGAGAGTTTTGCCATTGACTTCAATAGAGCCAGGATTTTACCCATTTTATTTCTTCGATTTGAGAATCAGTACAGTTAAGACCAGTTTTAGGTTTGAAGGTTGAACTTATAAAATTACTCAAATAGCTAGCAACAAAATTTATTTAATTATTATTTATATAAATATATTAGGAAATCTAGTTTCAGGCTCTTAATATTTGCATAGATTTACTAGACTAAATTCATCCCTGGTACAAGAAAAAGGGCAAGGGAAATACATTAGTTGAATCTGGACCATGTAATCCATTATTTCTGGAAACAACTCTTTTCAGGAACTGTAACTAGGTCATACCTAGGACCCTACTAAATTCCAATTTTCATGGTCATACGATTTAAAAAATTGTCAATTTCTTGATTTCAGATATTTATATATGAAATTTCATAATGTCGTAATTGTAAGGGTCCTGACCCAAAAAGGAGTTGGGGGGGTCGCAAGATTATCGTAGGGGGGTTTGCGTTATTCCTACCCTTACTTCTGCTGGCAGCAGTGCTATCTTCAGAGCTGGGTGGTCAGAGAGTGGTGGCTGCTGGACAGGAGTTCAGCTCTGAAAGCAGAGCCACTGTTAGCAGCAGTGCAGAAGTAAGGATGGCATAGTACTGTATTGCCACCCTTACTTCGATGCTGCTGCCTGCAGAGCTAGGCCCTCAATCAGCAGCCACACTCTCCGGCCGCCCATCTCTGAAGGCAACAGTGCAGAAGTAAGGGTGGCATCGTATGGTATTGCCACCCTTACTTCTGCGCTGCTGCTGGTGGGCTGCTGCCTTCAGAGCTGGGTGCCTGGCCAACAGCCACCGAGCTCTAAAGGCAGTGCAGAAGTAAGGGTGGCAATACCACAACCCCCCTAAAATAACCTTGTGACTCACCCTGCCCCGCAACCCCTTTTTAGGTCAGGACCCCTTTGAGAAACGTTGGTCTCCCCTGTGAAATCTGTATAATATAGGGTAAAAGCACACAAAAGACGAGATTTCATGGTCCATGACACATTTTTCATGGCGAATTTTGTACCATGGGCCATATAAAGGATATTATACAATACCATTTTCTGTTCTCTTTCCTCATCTCTCTTTCCTTTTACTTTGTTTGCCATTTCCTCTCTATCTCCCTCAACATATAGTAACTATCAGAATAAAGTAATCAAGAGCAAGAGTGGAAATCAAGCATGAGTTTGTAATGATCAAGCCACACAAATCTGATTTATTTTAACAATTACTAAAATTACTAGATGAAGGTGCCAAACACTTTTCATATGGATTGAAAACTGGTTGGATTCTAAGCAAAACAAAACTAGGATAAATGGCTGTGCCAGGAATACAGGCAGAGAGAAAGCTGCCTACTGCAGTGCTGCAGCAGTTGGCATTAGACTGAGCTTATCTTTATTCTTTCAACTCACTGATGAAACATTCATATGAAATTACACTGAAAAGTGAAACAAACACCTACAAGGACAGAACTACAAAAGCCATTTGAAGAGATTAGAAATAGGAGCAGACAGTAAGTGTGGTTCAACCTGAAAAAAATGCAAGCTAATATATGTAGAAGAAAACTTAGAAACTCAAGTATTCAGTGGATTGAGACAGATGACAGTGGTAGAGATGACCTAGAGAAAATAGACAAATTGGTTACAACCTTTCACTGATATGGTAGCAGTGAATTATCCTGCAAGACTTGAAAGGAATGTGAAAAGTTTAAATTACAACGGATACTTTACATGTGTTAACTTATTATACACTACAGTTGACTTGTCAGTCTTTATCAATGACAGGTTCTCAGAAATTGGAATTTGTCTGTTTTAAAGCATTGCCCAACGTATATAGTTTAGCCACCACATCTTAAATCACTAATACATCTGAAATATTACCAATGCTGTTTCATGAGTTTGAGGATGCTTGAAATTCACTGTTTCCAAAGAAAGGTATTTTTTGAGGCGAGCTACATCTGATTCTCGTGCCGCCTGTAGCAAGGAGTGACCTTTGAATTCATCTAGAAAAGAAAGATTGTATTCTTAATCTGGTCTGGAAAGTATTAAAGGGATTGTTTGCTTCTAGTAGGGGAAATGCTCCTCTCAGTGCATGGTAGAGAACTTAGAAAGCCATTTCTAGTAATTTACTGTACACAGGCTCATTATATGGATGTAGCCCAGCACTCTATGTACTCCAGAAAATTGCTACTTTGTCCATGCACAGGCTGAGCATGAGGTTTCCTTAGCTATGCCAGACAGAAATCATGTCTCAATTCTCCACTTCAGAAGTGGAGAGAAAGTGATAGCATTTCATCTTCAGAACAAATGTATTCAGAGTTCTAAGTAATTATGCTGGTGGGTTTTTTTGTTCAAATGATCTTTGCTGAAGACAAAAATGGTGTTGCTGGGAATACGTTTTTTGAAAGATCATAGGGAGAAGTGGGGAAGCAGCAGGAAGAAAACAGGATTCTAGGAAAGAAAAATCTACACAAGCCATTACAGCCACAAGACTGTTCAATAGTAACTAAAATCAGTTTTAAATCTAGGTTCAAAAAGGCCCGTTAGTTGTATATATTTGAGACTATTTCATGTTTTAGGATAATACAATCTTCAGGCAGGCATTACACAGTTGTTTGCAAAATGTAAACACTTTCTTCCAAACTTAATATCTGTGTGATACTGTTTATGAAACTTAAGGCACATATTACAAAGAAAAACAACTGATCAACTGGAGATGAGCTATGAAATGCCATCTATCCTATTCATTTTCACATTCACTTTATACTCACATGCCAATCGTTCTTTTAATTGAGAAGTTGGGGCTAAATCAATGGTGCTTTTATTGTGACAGTTCAACAGTGTTGGATCAGCACCATAACTTAACAAGAGAGAACACACTTCCACCCTGTTCTTAGAAGCTGCTTCATGCAGAGGAGTGAACTGCCACAGATCCATAGCATTCACACATGCTCCACGCTGGGAAAGTTACAAAAACAAAGCAGACTATTAAAGAAAAATTGCAATTATTAATTGCAACAAAGCAGACCAGCAAGATAAATATATAACTATATATATGCACAGTTTCCAAGATATTTTTTCAGAAATATCTATTGTAAGTCCTTTTACAGTCCCCATTACCATACTATCAGAGTGCCTCATAATATTTAATGAATTTATCCTTACAACACACCTGTGACGTAGGGCAGTATTAATATCCCCATTTTATAGATGGGGAAGTGAGGTTCAAAGAAATTAGAGGCCTAGTCTACACTAGAAAATTAGGTCAGCATAATGACATCACTCAGGGATATGAAAAATCCAAACCTGAGTGGCACAGTTAGGATGACCTAAATCCCAGTGCAGACAGCGCTAGGTCGACAGAAGAAATCACCTCTTGGGGAGGTGAATTACCTATGACAACAGAATCCCTCCAGCTGGCATAGGCAGTGTCTACACCAGAGGTCGACAAACTTCGGCATGCGCCCCATCAGAATAATCTGCTGGCCAGCCGCAAGACACTGTGTTTAGGTTGACTGTCCACAGGCACGGCCCTCCCCCCCCAGTGGCTTGGAATGGGGAACCGTGGCCACTAGGAGCTGAGGGGGGCCGTGCCTGCAGATGGTCAACCTAAACACTTCCCACAACCCGCCAGTGGATTACCCTGATGGGCCGCATGCCAAAGGTTGCCAACCCCTGATCTACACTGAAGCGCTGCAGCAGTGCAACTATGCCACTGTAGCATTTTAAGTGTACACAAGCCTTAAGTGATGTGCACAAAGTCACAAAGAAAGCCAGAGTCGGAGCAAAGAATTGAGCCTAGGTCTCCCAAACTCTAGGCTAGCTCTAGCCACTGAATCATCTTTCCTCTCACTATGATCACCACTATATTATCATCCTTCCATCATTATTCTCTACATAACTGAATGGTTCTTTAGCCTAAGTAACAGCTACCATTTCCCAAGAGGAAGTTGACAGTTTTTGACAAAATGATAAATCAGTCTGTGAACACAAGAAAATGTTTAGAAACTCAGTTGCTTTAAGGCAACTTATATTTACTCTAAGAGTCACATATTTTCTTTTTTGAAGATAGTATTTTGTTATGTAACAAAAAAGGTAACAAGTTTATTGCAACACTAATCCTCATCCTGTCACTGCCTTAAAATGCTGAGAAGCACTTCCTTTGTTACAAATTGTCAAGCAACATAAATCTGCTAACACAGCAAGAAATTCTTACTCAATAGTTTGAACTTTTTACTAATTTTAAAACACACATATTTCAAAATGAGTTGTATATTCATTCCCCCACAAATCACTCAAAATGTAGTAGTTTCGGATAGAAATACAGTTGCGACATGCCCAGGACAAAAGAGTCTGTATTTTGTATCTTCTTGAGTTACATATTTCTCTCCTAAAAATTTAGTCATTTCTGTACATACTTCTATACTTACCTGCAATTTTACACTATAAAATAAACTCCAGTAAAAATCTAAGCTAAATTAAGGTTTTAAATAGTTATCAGTTACTTAAGGGGAAAAAATATTTAAAATATTGTTTTAAAAAAAATCCTTTAAGTGCCAAGTTAAGGTTAAACCTAAAAATCTTTAAACATGCAAACGCAGTTTTTAGTCATCCAATAAGCCTTAAATCTGATGCCATGCCTATGCCTTCCATTATGCAGAACCTCAACATCTGTGTCTAAGATAGAGACATTTCAATGTAATTTTTTATAAGAACACTTCAAAAATTCTCTTTATATTGCCTGCCTATGAAGTCAAGGAATTTTTGAAATTTCTGTTTTTTTGGTTTTGTTTTTTTTTTAACATGTATATACAGTAGAACCTCAGTTACAAACGCCTTGAGAATGGAGGTTGTTTGTAACTCTGAATAAAACGTTATGGTTGTTCTTTCAAAAGTTTACAAGTGAACACTGACTTCATACAGCTTTGAAACTTTAGTATGAAGAAAAATGCTGCTTTCCCTTTATTATTTTAGTAGTTTACATTTAACACAATACTATACTATATTTGCTTTTTTTAAGTCTCTGCTGATGTCTGATTGAATACTTTCAGTTCCAATAAGGTGTGTGGTTGACTGATCAGTTCATAACTCTGGTGTTTGAAACGCTGGGGTTCTACTGTATTATGCAAGCATTACCACCACCATCTGGTATGACCCTACGTATTGGTTTGGTTCTTAAAAAGTTTGTATGCCCAGATACAAGCATCCATGTTAAGTCTCACAATACAACACCACATCTGATACACCAAATGGTGTATTCCGGAAAAGGTGTGGAAACCTATCTTTTCATAGTGGTCTAATTACGTTCTTAAAGGCGGCAAGAAAGTTTTGCTATAATGTAAACACTGGTGCATACCTGCATAAGTGTATTTTGAACTACTGAATGCAATTTAAATGTTTCAGTTTACAATTTATGATGATAAGCCTAACAATGAGAGTAAGATAATCCAGTTAAACCACTTCAAGTTTTGGCAAGGCTGACTATTTCCTGGGAAAAAATGGTTTAGGACAGGGCACTGGTAAATACTATCTAAAACTTAGTTTAAACTGGGAAACTGAGAAAAATAATTGTATCAGTGTCCTGCAAGTTTCAGCAAGCACAGAACAAATTTTTTTCAAACTTTGGGTACATCCATTCAAAATTGAGGATTAGGTTCCATCTATTCACCATATCAAAGTGGGTCTTCTGCTACAAAATGCAGCATGATCAAATGGACCTGAATTGGTAGTCTGCAATTCTGCATGCTTCTGATTGCTTAATGCTTCAAGGCTACAACTCTGCATGACTTGTTTCATATAATCAAATGTTTTCAATATTATATAACATGAAAACTGAAATATGAATCATGACATGTATAACTTCCTTGAGAAAATACCAAAACCAAAATGTAGACAGACATTCGATGTTCAGTATTATAATTACATGACACCTACTGCAATTTACTTTTTATTTGTACAACCCTACCTTATTAACCGCAACTTAGTTAAAATTACGTGCAATTATGAAGCAGTTTTTAAAACAGAAAATGCCTTAAATTGGGACTAATTAGTTTTTCCGGGGGTGCAAAAACCCCAATTTTACTGGTAAAAAGCCACCTCTGGTAAATACCATGCCACCTTGATATTCTGAGACACTCATGCAATGAAACTAGATACACTTATCTCCTAGTTGGGCGGTGGGAGAGGGGGCGGGGCGGAGTGGTTTGTGAGCAATGACACAGGGTCAGAGTGAAGGTGGTACTGTTCATTTCCACATGAGACTGATGACTTTTTCAGGGGTTCAGCATTAACTGAATATTTGCAATCTCAACTATAACTTGAATTTTTCATGGCCCCTCATGCTCCGCTTTCTCCTGGAAGAGAGAGGTTTGTGTGTGCATGCGCAGAAGTGTCTTGCCAGCACTTCTAGACGCTCTTCTCTCATTTTACTGAAGAAACAGGAAGTGCCTATAAACATTCAATATAGGGTACAAAAGAGGACGGCAGGGAGAGAAAGTGTGTTTGTAAGGACAGAGTTTCCATGCAAGCAGATAATACACAAGGGGTAGTAAGAATTTTGTAGTTAGAGCCCCAACTCTGCACCACTGAATTGGAGACCAAAAGGATGTTTTTAATAACCCTGTAAACTAATCAGTGGCTGAAGTTAGGAAAAAGTTCAAAATGTCAGAACTATTGCAAATGTAGAGCCATCTCTCAACATTTAATTCACTAATTTTTATAATCTTTAGATACAATAAAATTTGTAAAGATTGCTAATTGTTTAAATGTTATGTCTGGAGTATATACAGAATATATATACAGAAGTAGTAAGGTTAATCATTTTTCCTATGTATTTTTTTCTTTTTCTTCCCTTTCTCCTCCATCTGATTGATAATTATTGAACATATCTAGTTTAAGGCTCTGAGGGAATATTTTCCAGGCTCAGAGACTATTATAAACAATAAATATTTACATTAAGTCAAATATTTTGCAAGTGAACTGACAATGTCATTTCATTTATTATTAATAAATGTGTCTGAGACGGATGAACGTTACTCTTTTCAAGACCCCAATTCTGCAAATTTTGTGTGCACGCTGCTGTGTCAATGCAGAGCCCCAGTGGCTTCAGTGGGACTCCACAGATATGCATTGTTGTGCCTGCATGCAAACAGTTCAGGATTGGAGCCTTAATTTGTAGAGAGCTGGAACAAGGCTACAAATCATCTCTTTAGATAACAATTTTTAAAAAAGCTTTGCTAAATCTTTGTTACATCTGGAGTGCTAGAACTATTGGGTCGGTATTTCTACATATTTTAAAACCCTAACAATTCTACCCCTATACTAATCTTACAAACCATCATGACACCTCCATAACTTGAAAGTAAAATGTATTTCCAAATGCTGACTTCCACTGCAACTCCATCTTGATACGAACAGTTCAAGTTTTAAAGTGGCAGTGCATTTCTATAGCAAGCTTTATAGGGCATGCTTCTAACTTATTCTGGGTGGAAGAGTGAGTTAGTGTACATATATCAAATTAACCTACCAACCGTGACTGTCTTTTTAAATGATTTTAAATACAAGAAGATAAATGACACTCAAAAACCAGAAAAAATTCACAATAGAAGAATTTCACCCAGTTTGAAAGAGGAATGAAATTAAATACCAACCTTTACTAGAAGTTCTGTTACTTCATAATGACATAGGAACAGGCATTGTGAAGTGGCACCAAATCTCTAAGCAGTTGGGGGGGGGGGGGGGAGGGAAGAGAACATGTTATATATGCTTGGGTTAGAAGTATGTAAACTCAGTAAATTACAAACAATACTATGTAGCATTCTATCAATTCTAAAAATTAAAAACCCAGCTATCCACTGAAAAGTGATGGGGAGAACAGAGATATGAGACAACCTCCAAAGTTATTGAAATCAATGTCTGCTTAACATACTCAAAATAAATTGCATAATGAATTCCATAATCACATGGAAATTGCATTGTATTTGTTGTAAGTGACTTGGTTCCAGAGATTTTATTAAATTAAAACAGTAATTACACTAAGTGGAAAGCCCTGTATTGGGAGAACTTATTTCAAGGAAGACAGTAATTTTTCCTTTATCCCTAAAAAGTTTTGTTGCACAATCTCTTTTCTTTAGCATGCTAAAGAAGTCTGATTGGTTTAGTGTTAATATCACTGAGCAAGATTCTGTACTATACATCTAAGAACACAGTATAGACATTGCCTCCACAGGGAGGGAAAACTAAGATGGTTTAAGCCACCTCTGCTCCCTCCTGAATCTGATCTTGTTCTGGTGGCTGGAGAGGCACCTAGTGTAATTTAGACAGCCAGGAGACTCAATATCATTGCAAGGGTAGCAATGGACTGACAAAGGTTTCACGTTTACAAGGGCCTTGCAACCCTTTGAACTGGCAGCTGTTCTATCCATCCTGAAGTGATATGTTGGGAGTAAAGACTTAATATTCTATTTTCTATAATTTCAGCCTATTTATCATGATGTTTTAAAAAGGTTTCTAGAGACTAAATATTTTCTGTAAATTTGTATGAACTTACCATGTTTCAATTAGCATTTCTAAACTTAACAATAGCAAAAGTTCCTTATATGCTAAGTGAATGCTTAGAAATATATTATTCCTACAGGATTCTGTGCCACTGTGTGGTGGAATTCATGTCCCGCGCAGATTTCTTTGCTTCCCTGCAGAAAAAAGATCTTTCTGACAGGGAAGCAAGGGGAAGCTGCAGGAGCACCACTCCCTAGCAGCGCAGGTACAAGTTTCAGGCACCCGGAGGAGAGGTAAATCACTGGGGGCTGGAGATCAGCTGCTAGTCCTGGCTGGGCTGGAGACAGGAGAGGACAGGAGTTTCTCTTCCCCTACAAGGAGTGGCTGGGGCTGTCAGACCCACCCCCAGAAACCTCCGCTAGCTGCAGGAAGCTCAGCATCCTCCACTGCTTCCTGCCCCCATCACTCCTCAGCTGTGGGGGGAGGGGTCACTGTACAGGAAGCTGCTCCCCCATCCACCCAACTCCTGTGCATCCGGACCTGCCATACACAGACACCCCTGCCAAGCCTTACCTGGTACATCCAGAAAGCCCCCTAGCCCTCTATACCCGAACCCCACCCCACTGAACCTCAACCCCTGCATCTGGAGCCCTCTGCCCCAGACCCCCTGCTTCCAGACCCCCATTCCTGCTCCCAGACCACCACCCACTGAGCTCTCTGGATTCAAACTCCCATCCTGATGCCCCAATCTCTGTACAACCTGAGCCCCCACATCCAGACCCCCAAACCACTGACCAACAATTAGCTGCACTCAGACCCCCACTCCACCAGCACCAAGATCCCCCTCGCTGAGATCCCTACACCCAGACCCCTCCATGGAGCCCCAACAACCTTCACCTGGAAGCTCCTGCAGAGTCCCATTGCCCCTGCACCTGGAACCCCCTCAAAATGAGAATCTGTGCATCCAGGTCTCCCCACACCTAGACCCCCCACTGAGCTACCTGCACCCAGATTGTCCCACACAGAATCCTCTCACCCCACATGTGGATCCCCCACACTCGGATCCTGCCTGGTTGAGCCTATCTGCCCCACACCTGGTGGACCTGGCGCAGAGGTGCATGGCCCTAGGGTATTTCTGGGGCAGGCCCACGCCTTGTGCTGTGTCAGGTACAGCCTCACTGCTTTGTCCGTGTTCTGGAGGTGGGAGTGCTGCAGGGTGATCCTCCATCTTTGTGCAGCCAGTGGCTGTGCTCCCCACTGCCATGCTGGAGCCTCTGCATTTATTTATTGACAAATAAAACTCATAGAATTTTGCAGATTTTTAAAATACTGTGTATAGAATTTTTTATTTTTTGGTGCAGAATGCTCTCAGGAGTAATATATTATCCAAATTCAGTGTTTGGGAAACAAAAATGATGTTTATTCTTTTGAGTACAACCTTTTAAAATGAGAAATCATGGGAATCCAATCAGAAAACCATTTTCAAAATGAAAGGGGTCTTCAAAGGAAAATGAAAACTGAACTAACCACAGATGTGTACTGAATTTTGATAGGTATGGTATGAAAGCATTTTTTAAAAATGTAAGCCTTTTAAAGTCTTTTGGACATATACAGGCGGGCAGTTCATCTCTTAGAATGAATATGTTTTATGAATGGTTCGGTATTAGTTTTATTGCTTCGCAGGTTTCTCATAAGGTTGTGACCAAAAAATTAGAACGTCACAATTATAAAGTTAGAGATGGTACATCTGCCCCAACTTTGAGTTTTCTGGTATTTGTTCCAGGTCAATTTTTTTTTTTTTAACATTAGAATTCTTTATTACACGTAAAAGTGCATTATTGATACATTCTAAACACAAGTGAAAGACAACTCACCCTTTATCCTTGGCATGTACATCAGCTCCATGCTGTAGTAACAGCTGCACAATCTTAACCCGGTTATACCCAGCTGCTAAGTGTAATGGAGTTGACTGGAAAGATGGAATGAATTTAGACTGAATCAAATTGAAGTCAATTATTAACTAATCAAACATTGTGAAATGTAAAAGGAATACAACTAATAAAGTTATCTGAGTCCTCAAAATATTTGTACCATCAGTAGAGAGAAAATGTTTGAACAGTTATTTAATAAGTATTTGTACAAAGGACATTTTTTTCCTACCTGCTCACTTTTTTTTTCCCCTGTGATTTAGTTACCATCAATACACATTGCAAGGCTTTACTCACCACTAATACATTCAGGCAAACGACAACCACAATGACAGATTTTTGGGCTCTGCAGTCAGCTCCCACTTCCTCCCAGTTTAATCCCTCCATATATGTGCCAAAGCCCTCCCCCATAGGCTCCCTCTGTGTCTTGGCTGTTACCAGCATATAGTGCCAGATTATGAACAGTTCTCTTCACCAAGTAACAAGTTACATTTAAAAATAAGCCACAGTGACGGTTAACTGTGCTGGAGAGAAGAGTGTGACTATATGCAGAACAAACAGAAAAACTTCACCTTATCCTCTTATCCTGAACTCCCTACACAGACGACTGCTCTATGATCTGTCCAGTCAGTAGGCACGGGAGTGTTTAGTGAGGAGTACCCAGCAAAAGGCCTGAAGCAACAGGATTTGCACAGAGATCTTTTCTTCTTTCAGGAGGTGGATAGGTTCATCAACTTGAGGGGATTGCACAGTTGGACCAGATTCATGCTCCACAGGGTGGGGGAAGTAGTAGTACTGATGCTCGGACACTTAAAAGCTTTAGAGAGCTTCAAATATCCAACTGCAGGGTGTAACATGTAAGAAACTGGCTTGGGGAAAACATAGAAACTTAAGGGAATGAGCCCATGCAAATATCTAATGGAAACCATGACAGGGCCATAGATAGCGACTTAAACCTTCAGGAAAGCTATGGGCTCAAACTGAAGAAATTTCAAAAAATTTTGGATGGGAATTTTGGCATTTTTAGTCAAGATACCCTTATCCTGCCAGCAATGAGTCCAGACCCTGTAAACGTAGCATAAACTCTACTGTAAGAAGAGTAATGTCAGAGCCAGTGCCACGTCTTGGGGACACAGGATGAGGAGGTGCAAAAGAAGAGCATCTTCAACTCACTTGGCAACTATTAGGATCAAAGAGGGAAAGCTTTTGTTGTAACTGACATCAGCACAGCTGCAGAGAAGGTCAGTCAGCATAAGAAAGCTGTTCTGCCACTACTCCTTGATCCAGAAGACAAATGCAAAAAGTGGTGGATATAGCTATTTTTAAGCAAAGAAGAAAAGTATCTGACAGTTGCCACATAGGTACATTGTCTTCACACACAATTTTTTAAGTACAAGTTGAATATGACATACCACAAATCTGTCTCAAATGGTAATTTTAAATATAAAGAATTAAATCTAAATGTTAACATTTCAAAACAAAATGTTTTTAAATGTGGCTTTGAGCTAAAATACCTTTCTGCCATCACTTGCATGACAGTTGACATTTAATGGTGTAAGAAGAGCCATCATCTTTTCTTCATTACCACCCCTAGAAAAAAAGATTGTTTAAACAAACATGGGACATTTTGGCCAATTGATACTGCACATAAAAACAACTTTAGTTGCTTTCACTATTTACAGTGTTGCACAAATAGCAGAATCAACAAAACAGCTATTTGGGATGTTTCAAACCTACTAAAAATATCTTCTACAAAGGATTTCAAATTATACAATATGAACATTGACATATTACAAGCCAGTAGCTACTGTGCATCACATCTTGTCTAATATTAATTGGCTATTTTCATCAACACTGCCTAACAAGTAACCCTATGGTTCTGCACTGTAAGTAGAGCCTGTGATGGGGGTACACCAGACCCTCTGAGGACCCCTGCTGGAGGCCTCGTAGCCCTGCCACACCCTGCCCCCAAAAAAGGCAGTGTAGAGGGTCCTCCAAGCTGCCTAGAGTGGCTCTGTGGGATGCAGCCTTGTATAAGAACAGCTCCAGGGGCAGAGGGTGTTTGGTTCCTTTCTGGAGCTGTAGGAGTGTGGTGGCTGATGGAACTACAGAACCCTGGACAGGGCAGAACAGTCCGAAGCTGGGGAGAGTGAAAAGAAGCCCTGAGCTAGACGCTGGGACTCCATTAGGACAAGGTCCTGAGGTAAGGGTGCCATAATTGTTTTATTAATTTCACCCAAAAAATGACTGCCCAAGGCCTAGTATGTACTCAGAAAGCAATCAAAGTTAATTTGTATGCGTTATTAAAAAGTGGGTTATTCTGAAAATAACGCCATATGCAAATTGTTTTCTACATTTAATACATACCTGGCACTTTCTAAGAGTTCATCCTTCTTGTATTCACCTGAAAGTGAAGAGAAAATTATTTCTTTACCTATCAAAAGCAAACAATCCATGAATAAAAGCTTTTATGATCTAAAGTTTTCTGCTTATCCTCCTCTTTCAGTATTTAGAGAGCAGTCTCCAGCTGTTTCCCCTCTTTAAAACAATTAGCACTTTATGCACTTGAAATTCTGATAGGTTCTGTCACCTATACTTGGGGTCTGGCCACAAATAAATAGAAATTAAACTAGTATTTAAGAAAAATCCAGAACAGCATATTACTTTGAAATAGGAGCACTGGTAGCCATAATCTATCAGTTACTGATTTAAAAAGACACCACTTACCAGTCAGCACCGCTTTGGCAGATGGGTCTGCCAAATCCAAAGCTGTCCTTCCATCTGTATTACGGATGGCTGGTTCAGCACCATGCTGCAGCAGTACTATAAAATAGCAAAGTCTCTTATGTGAAACAACGATGATAGAAATTGGGCTTTTGAAATATGGCTTGTCATCCCACCAAGACCTATCAACAGAATGGCCCAGTTGGAGAGTCTCTTGATTCCCTTGTCCAAACCCTACATATGTTGAGGCCACCTAATTTGGCTCTGATTAACTAATCATAACTAATATCCCTGAAATGTCAGACATGCTCTTATGCCACAGTAAACTTACCAAAATTGCTTCTGGCAAATTGGACAAGACAACTGGAAGATAAGAGCTCAAACTTGTATTTAACTTCTTGACCACTTTAACTGTTTAATACTCTTCACAGCTCTCATAACTACCTAGTTAAAACACAAATTCAATTAAATCTGTTGGCTTTCGTGAAGACTGATGCCTCTAACTTGGGGGGAGAAGGGGGGAGGCACAAAACACCAGAACTAAGTCATTATGTTAAAGTTCCTGTTGCTTCCATGTGTTATGGAGACCAGCAGCAGGGCAGGATAGATGGGTCTAAGACAGAGTGTGGGAAGAGAGAAAGACCACTTAGTAGTCAAAATACTACTCCTAAAATAAACCTACTTTACATGACTACTTTTCCCCTGCCCCCACCTCTCTCGCCACCTGAGAACCATATAAGGTAGAAGGGGGATTTTTGCATTTCTGCAACATGTAATATGTGTCAACAGATTTTTATATGTCAAGTTTCCGCTCATAGTAAATTTTTCGTTTCCGTGAGAGTGAACCTGACAAACTAGAATTTAGTGATGAGCAGAGATTGGTTTGTTTTTGTTTTTTTTAAAAAGAACTGGGCTTTGCAGGGTTTTAATCTCACACAAGTCAGTTGAGGGGGAAATCTGATTAAGTTACCTATGCAGACATCAATCTTGCCCTTAATGGCAGCTTCATGAAGAGGAGTATAGTTCCAATTATCCCGCGCATTAGGATCTGCACCATGACGCAAAAGAAGATTGACAACTTCAGCGTGACCGAAAGAGCAGGCATTATGAAGAGGAATGAGACCACCATCATCTCGTGCATGGACATTGGCACCACTGTGAAGCAAATATTCAACTACATCCTTCCGACCAAAAACCTAAAACAAAAGATGACTCTGTATTAAACCACTAGGCATTGAAAGATCAGAAAGGCCAAGGATTAAATTAGAAAACAAGACACTTAAATAAGGAAACTGCTATAGAAGAAACCACAACTGAGTTCTCTGCTCCAGCAATACTTTTATTGAAACCAACAAATTAAAATTAAAAACCCTACATGTAATGCTAAAGAGTATACTGATACTATACCTACATGTATATAGTCTAACTACAGCTGTCTTGGTCAGAATGCTAGAACAAACAGTAATAACCTGAAAATATCAGGTAACATTAGTGCAGGACATTGACAAGCATAGGGAGGAAAGATGGGTGAATGCTTAAGGTGCCCCTAGCACTCCGGAAAACTAGGTTAAATTCCCTGCTCTACTACAGACTTCCTCTGTGAGCGTGGGCAAGTCACTAAGACCTTGTTTATACACACAACTACAATTATATCATTACAAGCCCCAGTGTGGACTCTCCACTCCAGTCCCTGCTTCCCCCCCAAAAACACTCTCTAAGGCTCTCGTTCTTGGTAGAGCCCAGACTACAGACCATGATCTCCATGCAGCAAGTAGTTAAGCTGCTACCTCTGAGAGGTGCAAGCAGACTGATTTCCTCTGCGTGCAGCACCCAGACAGTCTGGGTGCCATGGTTTTCCAGTGATTAAGGCTTTTCTGGTGTTTCAATTTACACACACACTATTGAGCTGCATATTAGACCTTGCTTCACTTGGCCAATGAATAATAAGAACATTCACAGTCACCAGAGAATCAGAAATATATAAAGAATATATATACTTCTTTAGGGTTGGGCTTTTGACTGGTCAAGAAATAACTACTCAACCGACCAGCCAAACATTGCCAAATGATGTAAAATATGGTTATATTTTACAGAACTAATTTAATAGAATAGTAACAAAAAAGAATATAATGTTATGGTCTCCAGTAGCATAGCCTTAGATCATGGTCTCCAATCTTTTCATGCACAAGATCATTTTAAAATTTAAATGCAACCCAGGATCTACCCCTCCCCTTCCCTGAGGCTCTGCCCTGCCCTCTCCATCCACCCACCATCGCTCACTCTCCCCCACTCTCACTCACTTTCACCAGGCTGGGGCAGGGGGTTGGGGTGAAGGATACAAGCTCTGGGAGGGAGTATGGGTGCAGGAGGGGTGTGGGCTCGTGCTGGGAAGCGCTTACGTCAGGCGGTGGCGCAGCAGGGCTAAGGTAGACTGCCTGCCTGCCCTGGCCCCATGCCACTCCTGGAAGTGATCATCATGCTAGGGAGGGTGGGGCCACGTGGCTCCACGTGCTGTCTCTCTCTGCAAGCACTGCCCCCGCAGCTCCCATTGGCTGCAGTTCCCCCATTCCCTGCATTCCCCATTCCCAGGCAATGGGAGCTGCGAGGGCTGTCCTTACAGGCAAGAACAGCACATGGAGACCCCTGCCCTGCCCTGCCCCGCCCCGTCCCACCCCTCCACTCCCCTCCCCCGTGACCTCAAGGGCATGCTGGCCACTTCCGGGAGCAGTACAGGGCCAGAGCAGGCAGGGAGCCTGCCTTAGCCCCTCTGCACCACCAGACTTTTAGTGGCCAGAGATTGTGATAGACTGGCAGAGGCTCCAGGATCAACCAGTTGATTACGATTTACAGGTTGGTGATCACTGCCTTAGATTCATACTTATGCCTAATTACAAAAAAAGTTACTTTACTGAGTTATTTTAACTCAGAAAAATGCAAAAACAATCAAATGAAGCTCTAAAAAAATGAATTACTACCTTTTAGCAATTAGATGTGTATGTTATTCCAGACTCAACGGTTACAAAAGAAATATGAAATTAGAAATAAAACTATAAAAGGAGAGTCATTTTTAAATGCACCTATGCTAGGTAGGTAACAGGCCAACTCCTCAAACCTCTTGCTTCCATCATCTGCTTCATCTATATCTGTCAAAACACAGCAGTATTGCCTTAGTCTGACAATTACTGAGTCAACTCTTCATCTGCCATTTTCTTCTCTAATCTTAAACTGTGATACATGCTCACTAGCTTCCCACTGGAGGTCTTCACTCTATTTCTTGTTTTTGAAAATTTCTCCTCAAACCTATCCATTTCATTCCACACATGTAGTAGTACACAGAAGTACTAAAAGAATTTCTGCCACTGTAGCTAGAGTGCAAGGACGACACAACCCTTACCACCATGACGAAGAAGCAACCTGTTCTGATTCAACTGCTGGGATTTTACTCCATTGTTTTAGGACTAAACTGGCTGCTTCTTGCTTTATAATTTGCTACCTCCATCCAAACTGTTTATATATCCTTTGAAATTTGCAACAGCCACTGAGGTCACGAGATTAATCAAATTCATCATCAGAAAAGTCCTGGCCCAGGAAGCGTGGTTCAAGAAGGCAGGCAGCAATACAGGCAGGAGTGATCACTTGATTTTTTTCTATGATATTCTTTTACATTTGTTTTCTCTTGAGCTTTTGTAAGTGGACTGTATTCAGTATTCTCACAAATAAGTTAATGTTCAGGTACGCTTTCTTGGCATCAGACAATGCAGATCATTTTCCATATTTTGAGTGGCTATGGCTTAAAGCAGTGAAATAAATTGAGTTTTGCATCCAAAAATATTGTCAAGAATGTCAGTAAAGATTACTCTTCTACTCCTTCAACAGCAGCTGTTGAAGAGCCTTCTTACCTATTTGAAGAACACAGACATTTAATAGAAGATGTCCATTATATTGAGTAAGCCTTGTCATACTCAGATGAAACAGAGCTGTACTAAATTATGCTATAGAATGGCTGCTGGGCATTTGATTTTGAAAAATCTGATGATGCTCTTCTCTTTTGGCGTATGATGAGAAAGCTGACAGATTTTCAACATCACCAGTGAAAAGTTGCATCTTATGTGCAGCACATATGTAACACAGAAGGTGTGGATATTAATTTTCACAAAGCCCAAGCAGCTTCATATTATCCATGCTGTTGGTCACAACCAAAATATTTTGTGGACCCAATGTATTTTTTTTTAAACTGGTCAGCAATATGTTGAGAAATGTGGTGATGCTCCAGTTGTGCATTGGAATGAGTAAAACACTGGTTGCTGACTTGTCACTACGAAGTTGATGACTCACTCATTGCAAATATTACTCCATCCATCAAACACTAGACACATGTGAGGAGCTTGCACAATATGAACAACTCTTTTTCAAGTTGCCTTCTTTGACATTCAAAAGACTTCCTGCAAATATCTGGTACTTTGTAAATTGGATGCAACCTATAAAAAAAATTCTAGCATATGAGGATTTTCAACTACATGAAATGGTGATCTCATGACATAAATACATCCAAACACACAGTCAAGGTCATTTTCTGGTCATGATCAGTTCTATCCAAAAACCTCTTTATCAATTTGATGAACATCTGAAGACTTTCCATGAGTAGGAGTTCTGAAGCTGCTAAAGTAGAAAAATTCTTATTAGAAGGTGAAGAAATGGAATTAGCTTTACTTTCACTGTCACTCGTATCTCTTCATCAAAAGGCTCCATGCTTCATAATTCTGCTGTTGAAGACTACGTAGAAAGAGAATGCACAGGAGAAAAATGTCTCCTCCCCGCCCCCCCAAAAGTGACCGCAATAATCTCTTTAACAGTGGCTGGACACATCACAAGAATTCAGGAAGTGTTTCTGTATTCTGTCTACATGTTACATACTCAGAACAACAAAACTTGCACTCAACTTTAAAATTTTTTTCATTTTCACCCCTCATAAAAAAAAGTTCATAAAAATGATTTTGGCTTTTCCTGACTCTGTCGTCACAATTATAAATGCATCACTATTTCTAAAATGCTTCTCTCGATTAAAAAATATCTCTTGTACTTAAATCAAACAGTACCCATTCAGTTCTATTTCTAACTACTGCTGTTCCAGAATATTTAAGACAATAATAATGTCTTCAGGCATGCCGCCCCCTCCCTCCAAAGACCCTTAAGGTGAAGACATGCTGGTAGACTGACTTATAGGCTAATGGGGATTGTGCCTGCCAGGTGTATGAACACTGCAACTCTAGCTGGGACTTGGGCTAGACACCTGGGCTCAGACCTGGAGGACAGGGTAGGCTAAAGCTGGGGTAGATAGCCCAAGTCTTTGCTGGTACCACAACATCAATAGTTATTTTTTAACACACTAGTGTGAGCCCCTCCAACACAAGTCTCACTGACATATCCTTACAGATTCTCAGAGGGAGGGCAGCCCCTTCTTCCTGCAGCAAACACAATGGACTCAAAAGCAGCAGGAGAATCAGAACAGGAAGGGAGTAGCAGCCTCTAAAGAAATGCAATGTCACATCTCCTTCAGCACAGAATTTTTTCATAGGATCAACATGGCATAGCTGGAGGTATGTGAAGGGGATTTTTTTGAGGGGGAGGAATGAGTGCTTATTTACATGAGCTTTTAATGTATATTGTTTAGCTTTGCTGAAGATCAGAAAGGTGTTGGGGGTTTTCTTAAACTGATTTTTGTTAAGAGAGGCTTAGGGATAGTCTACACTGGCAATGCTAAAGCACTGCCATGGCAGCACTTTAACGTGGCTTGTGTGGTCACGGCCCAGCACTGGGAGAGAGGTCTCCCAGCACTCTAAAAAAACAAAACCAAAAAAAAAAAAAAAAAAAACTACTACGTCTGCAAGGGGTGTGGCTCCCAGTGCTCGTGCACTGTCTACACTGGCACTTTACAGCACTGAAACTTGCAGAGCTCAGGGGTGTGTGTTTTTCATACCCCGGAGAGTGAAAGTTGCAGCGCTGTAAATTGCCAGTGTAGACAAGCCCTTTAATGGCTGTGCCTCTTTGCTCCTTGTGCTGGGGGAGGTGGTTTAATAACTGAACAGTCCTATACCTACCTCACTCCTTTCTGAGTTAACTTCTGTATGTTTGTCTAGTAAATTTAGATTGTAAGATATTTGGGGCAGAGACTATATCTTTTGTCTTGTTTAATGTGCTTTGCAAACCACCATGTACTCCAGTGCCTTAGTATACAAATAAAGATCTTCACACAATGTTTTCCTTGAAGATTCCAGACAATCAAAATGCTCATCTTTCTATTAGTTCACCTCTTTCCCTAACCAATAGCATTAGCATGAAATAAAATGGACGATTGACACTTAAGTAGGCTTGCTAACCGATGGCACTATGACGCAATCAAAAAGGTAGGCCCAGGCTGCTGCCTACATTAAAGCGTTCCTGCTGAAATAACTGACCATGTTTGACTGGACAAATAACAGGTGGTCAACTGACTGGCTTGCCAAGTCAAAACCGCATCCTTAAAAGCATAACCCAACCATTAAAGCAGGGTGTACACATTAGCTTTTATAATGGTATAACTATTTTGGTTAGGGGTATTTTTTTTTAAACTGAACAATTATGATCAGGTACAACTCCCAGCATGGATGCAGTTATGCCAGTATAACAGCATCTTATAATAGTACAGTTTCTTTCTCTTTCTGTACAGGAATAGCTACTGGTATAAGGCACCTTTATATCCGTATAACCGAAACCCCCCTGGGGAGTGCATGGGGGTGGGGGAAAGGAGGGGCATGTTTTACCATTTTTCACTATATCAGTGTAGTTAATAAAGTACAACTTTTGTGTTTAGTCAAGTCTTAACTTCCTGGAATAAGGAAGAAATAGTATACCAGAGTACATTAACTATTACTCGATTTGGTATGAAAATTCTTATGAGCTTCCAAGTATACTGCAACACCTCTGAACATGTCAGCAGCAGCAGTGTTTAAAGCTGGGATCTCTGAATCTAAAACCATGAGCCTCTCAATTTTCTGAGGAAAAGATCCAGTTAGCTTAAAGGCTGTGAAGCAAAAATGTTCTTGTAGTCCAGCCACGAGTGGGGGGAACAGATGGCTAAACTGCAATATGGATACACAACTATTTTAAAAAGTGATAATGGAAGGATGAAGTTTCTGGAAGGAAACTTAAAACCTCAACAGCAGCAGCTTCCTTCAAAAAACATTTATGTTGGAAAGAGGCTAGGTTTTTGTTTTGTTTTTTTACTGTAGAGTACCTATATTTAAGTTTCATAAGAAAAAATGTTAAAGTAAATTGTGTATAAACATTAAACAAATAGAAAAATTAGTTATGAATATGCTGGCACTTAGCCTATTTTTAACATACTTGTACTTGCACTTTCTTGGTTTGGAAGCAAACTGGGTTCTGTATTCTAATTCACTGACCAAATTTTGCTGCAGCAAAAATTTAGGTTTTCGGGTTGGTTTTCGTTTTGTTTTAAAGATATAGAATATAGGTCTCTTGAAGAGCCAATGTCTCATTTCTCTAGTTAGTCCATTTTCCAAGCAGAGAAAAAGAACCAACCACAAGCTTTTATTACTTATCATTCGGGGTGGGGTGGGGGGGAGGGGGTGAGAAAACGTAAATCTTCCATCTACCAGAAACCTTCCAACAGACAACCTATTCAAGTCTGTAACGGTCAACATTACACACGGAAGATCCCGACTGAAGGCAAGTAGATTTCTTACCAATTTAAAGTTTTCACTGTCTCCCCATTCATTGGCTCAAAACAATCTGAATGTCCCCCATAAGTATAAGTATAGTTTAATTCTGAAATTGTACACTGGGGGAAAATTTAGTGACTTTGCACAGCTACAATTTCAGGAAGTTCACCACTTCTATATTCAGTGATCCCTAATACAATTATACATATCTGAACAAAAGTGAAGCATGAACAGATTTTTTTTTTTTTAAATAAACACTTAGGTGAGGCTTTACGTTCTGATTAAGCTGCTGGAAAGCAAAAAATGTAGCCAATTTAACAAAGCACTGCAAAATTCCACTTGTCTGCTCATGTAGGGCAAGTAATATTTTTAAGTAAAATATCAATTTTTGTCCATGGAGTGGACAAGCAAATTATGCATAAACTGGCATGTGACAATTATGCAAGCCTGGTTTAATGTAATCTTGCACTAACACAATCCTAAATTTATATAAAGCAGTTTTGTAATGGTGTTAGTCCAATGCTGGCTACATCTTAACTATTTCTCTAATTGAAAATGCACCAGCACTGGAAATCTTGTCCATTTTTTGAAGTTTTGACGGTTCTCTCTTTTCAAGAAGCTAAGATGACTTAGGGCACTTGCTCATGCATATCCTACTCATAGAACTAAATCTTACAGGATGCGATTGATGCCTATGAAGGTCCTTTAGGCACTTCAGAATTATCTTTCTCTCTACAGAAGAGGCACAAGTTTTTTTTTTTTATGGAGAAACCAAAAACCCTAGTGAGCAGAGTAGATTGATTTTTAAATGAGGATTTAAATCACCATGTGGGAAAACTTAAAGTTAAATCAACTTTCCAATTTGTACTTCCTTTATTTTCTAGAGAGGTGCATCATCATTGGTTGATATAACCATTAAAGCAGGGATTCTCAAACTGGGGGTCACAAGGTAATTACATGGGGGTGTGTCACAAGCTGTCAGCCTCCACCCCAAACCCCATTTTGCCTCCAGCATTTATAATGCTGTTAAATATACTTTAAAGTGTTTTTAATTTATAAGGGGGAGGGGGTCCGCACTGAAGCTTGCTATGTGAAAGGGATCACCAGTATAAAAGTTTGAGAATCACTGCATTAAAGCATGCTGATTTATAACTAAATAGAGCCTTTATACCAGATTAAGTACATCTTTCTGCTGTCTAGGAGAGGTACACGTCTATGTATTTATTCAAGCAATCATACAGCTAGTGATGATAGCTGAGGATCTTCCTCTGTCTACTTCTGTGATAGGTCTTATTTAGACTTTTACTTGACTGACTTCCTGGACTTTCCTCAGGATTTGAAACTGATTTATATCCGTATTCTCTTGCTTCTCATCAATTCTAACAGTATTTATGTATAGTCACTAGGAGAGGCTCCTGTGTCCTCTTGGCATTGGGTTAATTTCCCTGCAAGTTATTTGTATACTTCATTGCCTAGGAGCTGTAGTCACAGACCAGGACCCCACTTACTAGTTGCTGTACAAACATAGATGTGAGGGACAATCCCTGCTCCAAAGAGTTTACAAACTAAGTATATCTGTTCCTCATATCTTCTGTTTTGTTTGTTTGTTTGTTTTTAAACTTGAATGTTTAGCTCCTAGGAAGGGCATTCTGGCTACTACAAATCCCTTGAATTTGTGGCATTTTCTAGTTGTTATGCTCCACGACAAAGTGTTGCCTGCCTGCAGATCATCATCCTAGGACCGGTCTACACCTAGAATTTAGGCTGACAATGCTCAGGGGAATGAAAAAGTCATACCTCCTGAGACGCGTCACCTCCTCTTAGACAAGAGGATTAACTAGAGTGACAGAAAAACCCTTTCATCAACTTAATGTGTGTCAACACTATGGCCATAGCTGTGCTTCTGTAGCATAGATCTAGCCTTACACATGCCCCTAACTTTTGCTAATTGGACTTGATTACATGCCTACTTTGTGCAGAGAGTGACACTCTTGACTTAAGCTTCAATACAACTTAACTGCGCCAGGTTCATCTTATGTGTGCAATGGAGTTAAGAAACATCAAGATTAATCTCCACCAAGATCCGCTGCTTCATTGTTTCCAGATAGCAGCACATGCATAAGAACAGCCAGTTCTCTCAACCCTTTTCAGTTAGACCATGAGGAAGAACAGAAATCCATTATTTAAGGAATGCGAGAGAGAGGCTGCATTTATTTACAGTCTAAGCCAGAGTGACAATACAAGGGAAAAAGAAACACACATTCCCTGGTATAGTGCCATCATCTCTGTTGCAAAGCAACAACCTACAGGATAAGTACACTTCTCCAGAACTGAACTAAACCAAATAAAAAAGGTTGCCTAGCACAAGCATTAATACAAAAGTGTGCACACCCAACCTTCTTAACAGAGGTTCTGCTGTGCAAAACTACAGCAGAGCCTTTATTACCACTTCCTGGTAGGTTACTTCTATCTTCAGTAGTCCAGTAATTCTCCAGAGACAGAAGACAGAGAGAGCAGCCCTTATTATTCACACCCTGAATAATGGAACAAAAAAAAAAAACCAACCCCAAACACGAGTTTGCTACCAATCACATTACTCTTTTTCATTTACTAGAGTTAGGTTCACAGTGGAAAAGTTCCATTCAATGGAAGGCTATAAGTCCAGGGTTCTCAAACTTGGGGTCAGGACCCCACAGGGGATCACAGGTTATTACATGGGGGGTCCACAAGCGGTCAGCCTCCACCGCAAACCTTGCTTTGCCGCCAGCATTTATAATGGTGTTAAATATATAAAAAAGTATTTTTAATTTATAAGAGGAGTCACATTCAGAGGTTTGCTATGTGAAAGAGATCACCAGTATAACAGTTTGAGAAACACTGCTATATCTTCTCAAGAGAGATTGACAGGTAGGTCTCTCCACCAGAAAGATCCTGCAGTTCTGGGAGGGAAGACATCAGTAACTGCCTTGTAATCCTCCTGTGTTCAGGAACCAAAGGGAGGAATGTGGAACAAACGGCCTCTCCCAACATCTCTGCTACCTAGTGGCATACACCACCTGTCTCATTCTATTGGGAATTTAATCTAAGTGTGATTAATTTAAGGTTATTCAGAGTCTTTAAAGTTCCACTGGACAAAACTAAGTAGGGTTATTCTTATCTAGGATTTATAGGGACTATAATGTGAGCATCCCTTCAGTAATTAAAAATAGATTACCTTCTAACTCCCAAGCCTATAGTAGAAATAGCTTAACTGGCTAACAAAAGAATTTGAGTTTATGAATCAACTGAAGGTGTGCTGTGTGTAAAAATCTTATTGAAAGAAATTAGTTTGGTACTTAGGTTTTGAAAGCATGAGGAGTTCCATAGTTTAATAGAGTTGTCTTATGTGTTCATAAGCTTCCCTTAAATAGTAAACTATTTCACAGTTTCAGTGGAACACAGCTATCTTGCAAGAGGCTTTTAGGTAATTAGGGCCAACCCAACGAAGGCCTTTGAATATGAGAAGTCACACCTTCAGCAGGACTCTCTTCAATGGGGAATCCGAGCAGAGCGGAGCAGCAAGGCTACATGTTCATAATGACCTACGGCACCTTAGAGACTAACAATTTTATTTGAGCATAAGCTTTCGTGAGCTACAGTTCACTTCATCGGATGCATAGCTCACGAAAGCTTATGCTCAAATAAATTTGTTAGTCTCTAAGGTGCCACAAGTACTCCTTTTCTTTTTGCGAATACAGACTAACACGGCTGCTACTCTGAAACCTGTCATAATTACCTATGTTTGGCAAACAATGGGCTGCTGATTTTGTACTATTTCCATCCTGAGTATTTATCCCTAGAAATGAGTTGCAATATACAAGCTTAAAGTGTTTAGACAGCTACAATTAGGTCTGTGCCTGAAGCGATAGGGCACAATCTCCTGGCCAGCTGCAATGACTACTTTGTGATGTCATGGTTATTTAGGCATCCAAAAGCATTGAATCCAAGCAATGCTCATTTACAAGTGACAACAACAACATCTGATGAAGTGAGCTGTAGCTCACAAAAGCTTATGCTCAAATAAATTTGTTAGTCTCTAAGGTGCCACAAGTACTCCTTTTCTTTTAACAAAAACAACAAAAAGTGTGGTACTTACATTGTCTGACAGGTCCTAGTAACAGAGGGCAGTTTTAAAATCAACATGAGCTAAGCTAATTATTCTCATCTCTCAGTCCAGATACTTAAATACCCTACTCACCGTAGGACATAAAGTATCTCCTAACATTTCTGTAGAGCAGAAAGCATTAATACTCCAATTTTCCAGGAGGGGAATCAACGCAGCTCCCAAGAGTGAAAGAAAGGACTTGTCAAACAGGAAGTTTGGAAACACAGCCAACACCTGACCTCAGATCGCCTGAGGCCTGATCCAGCACCTTAGCCAGAAAGCCATACCAGCCAGTCAGCGGCCACCGTCTTCCGTTCAGCTGGGCAGGCCCCAACCTCTATGGCACTTGGGACTCTGACCATCACCACCTGGGTGTTTGGCGCCCGGCAAGCAGGGCGGATCGCCAGGCTGGCGTGTGCACAACTGAACGGGGGGTGGGCAACCCCCCAACTCACGTCCCTGAAGCACAGACAGCCCCTTTTGCGGAGACACGCTGTGCAGAGCCCGGAGCCCCCAACGCCGGCCGCTAGCGGAGCCGACGGGGCCAGGCTCCCGGATTCGCGCTTTGGGCAGTCACCAGGCGGCTCGGGCCAGCTGCGTGGCACAGCCGGGCGCGGGCTCGCTCCCGCACAGGCCCGGGCGGGAGTCGCCGGCCCGGCCAGAGCAGACGGGCGCCCGGTACCTGCGGCGAAGTGCAGGGGGCTGGACTTCCTGCCCGCCGTGTCCCTGCCGTTCACGTTCTCGGGCCGCACCAGCCGCTTAACCCGCTCCACGTCCCCGTTCCTGCAGGCCTCGAACAGCTCCCGGGCCGGCTCCGCCGCGGGCCCGTAGCCCGGCGCCTCCGCCAAGGGGGCCACCCCGCCCGCGCCCCGCCGCCCGGCCATGGCGCTCCCCTTCCCGGCAGCGTTTCGAGCGTCTGTCACAGGCCGCCCCCCGCCATGGCCCCGGCTCCCGACACGCGTCGCTACAGGAGGAAGCGAACCCGGCCAGACATCCCCCCCCCCCCGGCAGCTCCAGCAGCCTGAGCCAGACACGCTGCGCGTGCGTCCGCCTTGGGGGAGGGGCTGGGTGCGCGCCACATAGAGCATGCGCAGAAAGGACAGCCGCCGCCAGACTAAACGCCGGAGCATGCGTATTGCTGCGTGCGCGAGGCGAAACTCACCCAGCGCCTGAGCGCAGCGCAGAGACTCGGAGTCCGTGGCGGTCTAGGCAGGGGGCGGGGCCGAGTCCGTGTGAGAGCCCGGCGGTGAGGTGAGGGACCGCTCCCGGCGCACTAGTGCCGCGGCACCTCAGGGCAGGTGGTGGGCGGGCCTTCGCTTCTGACGAAATAGCGATGGCCCTCGGGGAGCCCGCAGCACCAGCCCGGCGGGGCTGTGGTGGCGCAGCGGTGTCATGGCTCAGGACAAGGCAGTCTGCCCGTGGTGCCAGGCGGCCGCGTAGCGGCTGCTCCAAGGCAGCCTGGAGCGCTCCTGTGGACATCATAAAACCATCTTCAGCAGAGGGGGTACCGATGTCTCCAGGCAAAGCTCTCCCCCGGATATAGCGCTGTCCACACCGTGCTTAGGTCGAGGTAACTTACCTCACTCAGGGGGTGGCTTATTCACACCCTTGAGCAACAGAAGGGGTTGTGTACAAGCCCTGAGATGAGTAAAGTGCGGGTCTAGTTGCATTTTACTGCCTAAATCACTACATCCTCTTTCCTCTTAAATCCCCTAGTGATTCTATACACAGAGCACCAAGGCATAGGTTAGATGAGGTCAAGGGCAGCCCAGGTATTTAATTTTTAGGTGGATGCTGCCCATAGTTTTCTGGTAGGTCCAAAGAGACCATAGGCCATAAAAGTAATCACAAACTGACTGTATATCACTTGGCAAAACGGCCCCTTTAATCAGAGAGAGCTGAATGAGTGTAGAGTCAAGTAAGAAGTGAAGTCAAACTCATGGGCTTGGGGCTTGTATACTGCCATCTGTCTCTCTTTAAGGCACCAGCTGAGTCTAGACTTGTCTTCACTGCTTGCTTGGAGTTTATAGCTTGATAAAACTGAAGTGCCTTCACTGTTTACCTGGAATAGCTCACATGCATTAGTGACAAGCCCTCTGTGGCAGGTCAGTCCCTCAGTCTATCACTCACTAAATTCTTCCTAAACATCGGCGAGCTGCTCCTATTCCCATCTTCAGGTATGAGGCTTTGCTTTCTTGAAGAATAAGCTTTATTAAACCAAACCCTGACCTTTGCTGAAATTTAAACAGGAGTTTCAGGCCAGATTGTCACATGCACACACTGCAGTCCCCCATTCTCTTGGAATTTGTGGGCAAAACAGCAGAAGCGTAATTTTAAAAATCAGCAAAAAGAAAAGGAGTACTTGTGGCACCTTAGAGACTAACAAATTTATTAGAGCATAAGCTTTCGTGAGCTACAGCTTACTTCATCGGATGCATTTGGTGGAAAAAACAGAGGAGAGATTTATATACACACACACAGAGAACATGAAACAATGGGTTTATCATACACACTGTAAGGAGAGTGATCACTTAAGATAAGCCATCACCAACAGCAGGGGGGGGAAGGAGGAAAACCTTTCATGGTGACAAGCAGGTAGGCTAATTCCAGCAGTTAACAAGAATATCAGAGGAACAGTGGGGGGTGGGGTGGGAGGGAGAAATACCATGGGGAAATAGTTTTACTTTGTGTAATGACTCATCCATTCCCAGTCTCTATTCAAGCCTAAGTTAATTGTATCCAGTTTGCAAATTAATTCCAATTCAGCAGTCTCTCGTTGGAGTCTGTTTTTGAAGCTTTTTTGTTGAAGTATAGCCACTCTTAGGTCTGTGATCGAGTGACCAGAGAGATTGAAGTGTTCTCCAACTGGTTTTTGAATGTTATAATTCTTGACGTCTGATTTGTGTCCATTCATTCTTTTACGTAGAGACTGTCCAGTTTGGCCAATGTACATGGCAGAGGGGCATTGCTGGCACATGATGGCATATATCACATTGGTAGATGCGCAGGTGAACGAGCCTCTGATAGTGTGGCTGATGTGATTAGGCCCTATGATGGTATCCCCTGAATAGATATGTGGACAGAGTTGGCAACGGGCTTTGTTGCAAGGATAGGTTCCTGGGTTAGTGGTTCTGTTGTGTGGTTGCTGGTGAGTATTTGCTTCAGATTGGGGGGCTGTCTGTAAGCAAGGACTGGTCTGTCTCCCAAGATCTGAGAGAGCGATGGCTCGTCCTTCAGGATAGGTTGTAGATCCTTGATGATGCGTTGGAGGGGTTTTAGTTGGGGGCTGAAGGTGATGGCTAGTGGCGTTCTGTTGTTTTCTTTGTTGGGCCTGTCCTGTAGTAGGTGACTTCTGGGTACTCTTCTGGCTCTGTCAATCTGTTTCTTCACTTCAGCAGGTGGGTACTGTAGTTGTAGGAATGCATGATAGAGATCTTGTAGGTGTTTGTCTCTGTCTGAGGGGTTGGAGCAAATGCGGTTATATCGTAGCGCTTGGCTGTAGACAATGGATCGAGTGGTATGATCTGGATGAAAGCTAGAGGCATGTAGGTAGGAATAGCGGTCAGTAGGTTTCCGATATAGGGTGGTGTTTATGTGACCATCGCTTATTAGCACCGTAGTGTCCAGGAAGTGGATCTCTTGTGTGGACTGGTCCAGGCTGAGGTTGATGGTGGGAAGGAAATTGTTGAAATCATGGTGGAATTCCTCAAGAGCTTCTTTTCCATGGGTCCAGATGATGAAGATGTCATCAATGTAGCGCAAGTAGAGTAGGGGCATTAGGGAACGAGAGCTGAGGAAGCGTTGTTCTAAGTCAGCCATAAAAATGTTGGCATACTGTGGGGCCATGCGGGTACCCATCGCAGTGCCGCTGATTTGAAGGTATACATTGTCACCAAATGTGAAATAGTTATGGGTCAGGACAAAGTCACAAAGTTCAGCCACCAGGTTAGCCGTGACAGTATCGGGGATACTGTTCCTGACGGCTTGTAGTCCATCTTTGTGTGGAATGTTGGTGTAGAGGGCTTCTACATCCATAGTGGCTAGGATGGTGTTTTTAGGAAGATCACCAATGGACTGTAGTTTCCTCAGGAAATCGGTGGTGTCTCGAAGATAGCTGGGAGTGCTGGTAACGAAGGGCCTGAGGAGGGAGTCTACATAGCCAGACAATCCTGCTGTCAGGGTGCCAATGCCTGAGATGATGGGGCGTCCAGGATTTCCAGGTTTATGGATCTTGGGTAGCAGATAGAATACCCCAGGTCCTGGCTCCAGGGGTGTGTCTGTGCGGATTTGTTCTTGTGCATTTTCAGGGAGTTTCTTGAGCAAATGCTGTAGTTTCTTTTGGTAACTCTCAGTGGGATCAGAGGGTAATGGCTTGTAGAAAGTGGTGTTGGAGAGCTGCCTAGTAGCCTCTTGTTCATACTCTGACCTATTCATGATGACGACAGCACCTCCTTTGTCAGCCTTTTTGATTATGATGTCAGAGTTGTTTCTGAGGCTGTGGATGGCACTGTGTTCTGCATGGCTGAGGTTATGGGGTAAGCGATGCTGCTTTTCCACAATTTCAGCTCGTGCACGTCGGCGGAAGCAGTCTATGTAGAAATCCAGGCTGCTGTTTCGACCTTCAGGAGGAGTCCACCTAGAATCCTTCTTTTTGTAGTGTTGGCAGGAAGGTCTCTGTGGGTTAATATGTTGGTCAGAGGTGTGTTGGAAATATTCCTTGAGTCTGAGACGTCGAAAATAGGATTCTAGGTCACCACAGAATAGACTGCTTCCGCCGACGTGCACGAGCTGAAATTGTGGAAAAGCAGCATCGCTTACCCCATAACCTCAGCCATGCAGAACACAGTGCCATCCACAGCCTCAGAAACAACTCTGACATCATAATCAAAAAGGCTGACAAAGGAGGTGCTGTCGTCATCATGAATAGGTCAGAGTATGAACAAGAGGCTACTAGGCAGCTCTCCAACACCACTTTCTACAAGCCATTACCCTCTGATCCCACTGAGAGTTACCAAAAGAAACTACAGCATTTGCTCAAGAAACTCCTTGAAAATGCACAAGAACAAATCCGCACAGACACACCCCTGGAGCCAGGACCTGGGGTATTCTATCTGCTACCCAAGATCCATAAACCTGGAAATCCTGGACGCCCCATCATCTCAGGCATTGGCACCCTGACAGCAGGATTGTCTGGCTATGTAGACTCCCTCCTCAGGCCCTTCGTTACCAGCACTCCCAGCTATCTTCGAGACACCACCGATTTCCTGAGGAAACTACAGTCCATTGGTGATCTTCCTAAAAACACCATCCTAGCCACTATGGATGTAGAAGCCCTCTACACCAACATTCCACACAAAGATGGACTACAAGCCGTCAGGAACAGTATCCCCGATACTGTCACGGCTAACCTGGTGGCTGAACTTTGTGACTTTGTCCTGACCCATAACTATTTCACATTTGGTGACAATGTATACCTTCAAATCAGCGGCACTGCGATGGGTACCCGCATGGCCCCACAGTATGCCAACATTTTTATGGCTGACTTAGAACAACGCTTCCTCAGCTCTTGTTCCCTAATGCCCCTACTCTACTTGCGCTACATTGATGACATCTTCATCATCTGGACCCATGGAAAAGAAGCTCTTGAGGAATTCCACCATGATTTCAACAAATTTCCATCCCACCATCAACCTCAGCCTGGACCAGTCCACACAAGAGATCCACTTCCTGGACACTACGGTGCTAATAAGCGATGGTCACATAAACACCACCCTATATCGGAAACCTACTGACCGCTATTCCTACCTACATGCCTCTAGCTTTCATCCAGATCATACCACTCGATCCATTGTCTACAGCCAAGCGCTACGATATAACCGCATTTGCTCCAACCCCTCAGACAGAGACAAACACCTACAAGATCTCTATCATGCATTCCTACAACTACAGTACCCACCTGCTGAAGTGAAGAAACAGATTGACAGAGCCAGAAGAGTACCCAGAAGTCACCTACTACAGGACAGGCCCAACAAAGAAAACAACAGAACGCCACTAGCCATCACCTTCAGCCCCCAACTAAAACCCCTCCAACGCATCATCAAGGATCTACAACCTATCCTGAAGGACGAGCCATCGCTCTCTCAGATCTTGGGAGACAGACCAGTCCTTGCTTACAGACAGCCCCCCAATCTGAAGCAAATACTCACCAGCAACCACACAACAGAACCACTAACCCAGGAACCTATCCTTGCAACAAAGCCCGTTGCCAACTCTGTCCACATATCTATTCAGGGGATACCATCATAGGGCCTAATCACATCAGCCACACTATCAGAGGCTCGTTCACCTGCGCATCTACCAATGTGATATATGCCATCATGTGCCAGCAATGCCCCTCTGCCATGTACATTGGCCAAACTGGACAGTCTCTACGTAAAAGAATGAATGGACACAAATCAGACGTCAAGAATTATAACATTCAAAAACCAGTTGGAGAACACTTCAATCTCTCTGGTCACTCGATCACAGACCTAAGAGTGGCTATACTTCAACAAAAAAGCTTCAAAACAGACTCCAACGAGAGACTGCTGAATTGGAATTAATTTGCAAACTGGATACAATTAACTTAGGCTTGAATAGAGACTGGGAATGGATGAGTCATTACACAAAGTAAAACTATTTCCCCATGGTATTTCTCCCTCCCACCCCACCCCCCACTGTTCCTCTGATATTCTTGTTAACTGCTGGAATTAGCCTACCTGCTTGTCACCGTGAAAGGTTTTCCTCCTTCCCCCCCCTGCTGTTGGTGATGGCTTATCTTAAGTGATCACTCTCCTTACAGTGTGTATGATAAAGCCATTGTTTCATGTTCTCTGTGTGTGTGTATATAAATCTCTCCTCTGTTTTTTCCACCAAATGCATCCGATGAAGTGAGCTGTAGCTCACGAAAGCTTATGCTCTAATAAATTTGTTAGTCTCTAAGGTGCCACAAGTACTCCTTTTCTTTTTGCGAATACAGACTAACACGGCTGCTACTCTGAAACCTTTAAAAATCAGGTCTGTTTTTGGAGGACCTATATCTTTTGTCAAATTACCCTGATTTTACATCAGATATTATATGCCTATACTTGTGGTGGCTTACCAGTTTCCATGGCACTCTTCATAAACATGTGGATTTCACAGCATTTTATAAAGGTGGCTCTTAAATAGAAAGCTTGCTGCAGTCTTAACTGTGAGGCAGGTGTTCTTGCAACAAAATTTTTTGGTGCTCTCAGAGTGCAGCCACTAACATGACACTGACATTTTCTTTCCTAAAATACTTAATTAACTTTAGGAAAAAGAAATAAATATGCACATATACATGTCCAAATTATTGTAATTTATTTATGTAGGGTGTTTTTTTTTTTGCAGACTCGAGCAAAAATGATGTACAGTTGTCTCTTTTCTTTACTGGAGATAAACAGAATAGAAACACAAAGTACTTTGCATAGTTTTTTTTTTTTAAAAAAAAAGCAAAGACTTGCTAGCTCGTAAGTCTGCTACTGTGAGAAGTGATATTTGTAAATATTACTTTTCACGGCAGGCTTACTTGTCCCTGGCAAGCTGAGGGACAATTAAATCCTGGATGTGGAGGTTGGTAAGGGAGGCAGGAGGGCTAGGGGCGATAGCGGGAGGAGGCAGTGTGGGTTAGGGCGATGCGGGCGGAGTGAGTCCAGGGCTGTAGCCTGGAGTCCTGCTGCAAGACTGGGGTCTGGAGGAGGCAGCAGAGGCCAGGGACAATGGGGGGTGAACCTAGAGCTAGAAGCCCTGAGATTCGGGGATGAAGCCTGCTGCTGCATGGCTAGAGCCTGCTGCGCACCACCCAAGGGTGGAAGCCCATGGCCCAAGTGTGCTGGAACAATTTTTATAGTGGGGGTGCTGAGAGCCATTGAACCAAACTTTAAACCCTGGATATAATGGAAACCACTTCAAGCCAAGGGGTGTGGCAGCACACCTAGTTCCAGCACCTATGCACAAGCCCCATCCCCCTGAGAAAGGTGGGGAACTCACAGTGGTCACCTGCTCCAATAGTGTTTGTGGCTCCAGAAGGGGACAGGGACCAACCCCTGCTGGTGCTCCCAGGGGAGGGGCCACCGCTTTGCCTCATCTTTCCCCTGCAAATCACTACCAAGAGGATGTGGCCGCAAGAAAAGCCTGTAGCCGCATTTGAGAAACACTGCATAGGGCAGCTAAGAGCCCCCTTTAATTCCAGCTAGAGCATGGAACTGACCTATAGCTCACAGGACTCTGTGGACTTGAAGGGCCTGAACTGGAAAGGGGGGAAAAAATGGTTAAAATGTTTTTGTGCTAAGAACTTGATTCTTCAAAGTGCTAAGCATTCCGGCAAGGTGCTGCACATCCTCAGCTACTTCTGAGGTCAGTGAGAGTTGAAGGTGGATCAGTCCTTTAATAGCTCCCTCAATCTTGCTGTTGGGGGCATTACACCACATCAGAATACCTTCAGTTTATTTATTAGTATATTTTATGTGAAGGTCACCTTTAAAGTTCAGGTTTCAGAGAAGCAGCCGTGTTAGTCTGTATCCGCAAAAAGAAAAAGGAATACTTTTGGCACCTTAGAGACTAACAAATTTTATGCTCAAATAAATTTGTTAGGCTCTAAGATGCCAAAAGTACTTCTTTTCTTTAAAGTTCAGTAATTTTCTCCAGTATAGTATAGGGCAGCTGAAATTCAGAAAAAAATGGAGCCACATTTCTGGTCACCATTTATTAGTTACATCACAAACTAAACTAATACACACTGTTGCATATTAGTAAGTAAAGTTAGTGGCTTGAGATAGCCTCAGAAAATACAGTGACATCTTTAAAGTGTCTATAGATTTTTTTTTTTTAAAATATGTTTGGTTTGTCACTAGAGGGCAGAAAAATACAAGATGAAAACTGTTTGTGCAAGCCTGATTTATAAAAAAGGGAAAACAATGCATTTCCTATTTCCTTGTGAAAATATAGGTTGTGCATGTGAGAATTCATATGCAGGGACATCTTTAAGGCCAATCTGCATGGTAGTCAATTAGCTTGAGGGTTTTCAACTATTATCCCTTTTAATTCCCAATGAATTTCCTGACTCTTTCCAATTGGTCCCCATAATGACTTGTAGTGCTGATAGAAGCAGTAACAACTGTAATGTCACCATTAAAAATCTCAAAGTGTCAATCAATATTTTTCATTTCAAAAGAATAATTACTAAAATGCACTTGCTTTAGGCTTTCCCGTGGTAAGACTCAGAAGAACAACTCTGTTGGTTGGTACTCAAGATCTGGACATTGTGAAATGTGCTTTCCAGTCAAAAATTCAAAGTTAATATTTCTGACTACTGTGCTGAAGCAGAGCATGGAGAATCTAGCCCATAAAACAAACAAAAGTACTTTAAGGAAAACTAAGGGGGTAGACTTCTAGCTAACTATTTATGATAAAACAGAATCATTGACAGTCTGAGTTATTTTTTTTCCCATAAGTTGTAGGAGAGGCTGACTGTCAATGAGAGAGAAGGGCAGTACAGATTGTGTGTTAACGTGAGCGTACAAACAGATATTTTTAAAGCTTCAGGGGTTTTTTAATCAGATCATTTGATACATCAAAGAGGACATCTCATACAGGCAGCCAGTTGTTCCATTTTTCCTAATTCCTGCCAACCACTTTTATCTAGTTGGTATTTGTTTTTTATTTGCTATCTTTGTGTGATCAGCAGATTGGGGTGTAGTGGAACAACATTAGTACCAGAGGCTGTGGAGTAATGAAGAAATGATAGAATCTTTAGAGCTCAGAAACCTGACAGACAGAGTTAAGCACTATGAGTGAGCACAAGGGAGTTTGGACCAGTTGTATACGAAGGTGGTCATTCCAGAAGGGATATAGTTTTGAGAGGTAGAGAAGCTGTGGTGACAGGAAATTCAAATAGTTAGAATATTGATAGCTAGGTATGCGGTGACCATGAAAACCATTAAGTGATTTACCTCTCAGATATACAGGTGAGAGGTCATATGATACATCTAGACAAACTTCTAGGCAGAGATGGGAGGAGCCTGTGGCTCTGATAATAATGACGCAGAAAGGCAAAAGACTGGTCATGAAATGTAAATTGAGATTACTAAAAAAAGCTTTAGGTCCAGGGCCTCTGTGTGATAGCTTTCTCTGAAATTATTCCAGTTCCACACACAGGGCCAAATAGAGAGGGGAAGCTTCAGGGAGTCAAAGCATGGGGGTAAAGAGAAAGGTGTTTTTTAGGTACTGCAGAACTTTCTGGAGAAGGGAGAGTTTTTAATCAAAGACGTGAGCTCCACTTGAGCCACGCCAGAAACACATAGGCTACTGGTACAGAAAATTGGCAAGAGTTTAGAGAATTATCCAAACTATTCACTGACAGAAAGCCAAGAGTTGCTAAGGATTGTTTAAAGTCAGGCAAAGACATCTGCTAGAAATGTTAGTGATAAAACAGAATTCTGTATCCAGTACTCAATAGGATGGGAGGAGGGACAGATTGAGATCAAAGACCTACATTCCTGAAGAGTAAAAGGGTGCCAGTGCCAGAGTTAAAGGAAAAAGAAATAAAAATAAGCCCAAGCTAAAAATAAAGGGCCAGAATCTTGGCTGAGAACTGCTTGGCACAAGGGCCATTTACAGGTCCTGGATTTCTTTGGCCCATGCCACAGGACAGTTTAGAACAACCTGTGCAACTGAGAATAGCTAGAACACAGCAGTGCTCTGTCCCTGACCCGTCGTGTCCTGGATTCCCCCTAAACTGGAGCCAGGACGGAGGAAAGGTGGCATCAGAGCTATGCCTGCTTTAGGTCAGCAATGCAGGCTCTATGCTGAGTACCAGCAAAAAAAAAAAAAAAAAACTCAGTTGATCAGATTTCACCACTTTTGTGCCTTTAGCAGCACAAAGGGATCAGAATGAAAAAGAGAACCTGGCCCCAAAACTGTAGATATTGGTAAACCGGTGCAAGAAGACAGAAAGCAAAAACAGCAAACTAGAACGCCTACAGTGGAAGAGAAGCTTGGCATAAGAGGCATTTCTGAAACACGTAGCAATGAAAAAATAAATCAGTTGGGTACCTGGCTTATAAATTATACAGAACAGATCATAGAGATGTGAGAGTAGTGCTATGCTTAAAGGATTCCATGGAATCTAGTGAGAGAAAGTCTGAGGAGAGGGGGCTAGAGAGACAATCTGAATGGATTCATAAAGTTATATGAGAACAAAATATTTTAGAAGAATTTTACTATTAACCTCCTGATCAGGAAAGGGACACCAAGTACCCAGTGTCAAGGAAGATCAGAGAGGCAACTATTGTCTAATAAAATAGTAGTAATATGTAACTTCATTTACCCATGCATAAACTGGCTAAATGTCAATTTGGGACAAAGTTTAGAAAGGCAATTTCTCAATAATTTAAATGATGGCTTCTTGGAACAGCTAGTTCTACATCACACAAAGGGAGACGGTTCTTGATTTAGTTCTGAGGTAACACACAAAAGAGTTAGCTAAAGTAGTAACTATAGTGTTGGTACCAAGTAATAGTGAATACAATGAAGTTCAACATCCTTGGGAGAGGGACCAGACCCAAAATTAGCACTGGACGCTAAATTTTAGAAAGGCTGATCTTGACAAAAAGGGAAAAAAGAATAAAGGATACTAGTCAAAAAAGCCGTAAAATCAAAAGCAAAAACATGCTAAAAATCCATACACTCGACATGCTGGAGGCTATATTTGTTTGTTGGCAGTTCTAAAATATATATATAATGGGTTGGGTTGAACAAAATGTTTTGTTTGACCTGAAACTAAATATTTTCATTTTGGGCATTTTTTACAAAAGCAAAGGAAATGAAGGGCTAGATTAATAAACTGAAGGAGGAGGTTGTGGCCCCTTACAACCAGTAACCCAGTGTTTAGGACGCTTACCTGGCATGTGTAAAACACAGGTTTGAATATTTGCTTTGGAGCAGATACTTGAATCCAGGTCTTTCCCAGCACCCAAGCAAGTGTCCTATGCACCAGGCTATTGGCTATTCTGGACCAATGTCTCTCAGCATATGTCTACATTGCAACTGGGAGCGTGCTTCCCAGATACGTGCTAAAAGTAGCTCTGTGGCCATGGTGGCTCAAGCTAGTCATCTGAGTACAAACCCATCTGACCTTGGGAGGCTAGGGCCAAACTTATTTTTAGCATGTTACGTTGAGCAGATCTATCGTGTCTCTGGCCTTGTTTACACTACCAAGTTTTGTCGCCAAAAACTGCCTTTTGGAACAAAGGCAGTTGTGCTGCTTTGCCATTCCTCAGCATGGAGAGCTCACATAGCTACTCATGATGCTACTCTCGGCAGATGAGGGGGCTGTGGGAGAAATCGGAGAGAATCCCAAGATGCGCAGCGATCAGCAATTCCTTCCCACAACACTGCACTGTGGGATACATACCCATGGTGCATTGCTCACCCTGTCGATGATGGTGTCCCCAAGGACATGATCTGTTGACAGAGGGAGCAAGTGTGAACACCCTTTGGCGATTTTTGTTTTGTTGACTTCTAGGTGTGGACATAAGTTTTGTCAACAAAACTTGGTAGTGTAGATAAACCCTCTGTCTCTTCTCCTGCTGGGAAACATACTCCCAGCTGCCATGTAGATACGCCCTTGATCTTTCCTGCTGAAGCTGTTTCATTTTGTATAAATAAAATAAAATAAATAAATACTCACTGGACTAGGGACTGGAACCTGGGTGTCCCTCTTCCAGATGAGTGCCCCAAACCCTGGGCTATATAGTAATTCTCACTCTTCCTTTTTGGCCCAATGACTGTTCAAGAGAGAAAGAATGCATCACACAGTTCCAAAAGGTTTTCATTTTTCTTTTTTTGTTTCAACAGAAACAATTCACTAAAATCAACATGAATTTCCAAAACGTTTCAGTCAACCTGAATCTCATTTTTCAGTAAAAAAAAGTTTCAAAAATTTAATTCCAAACTCTTACCATAAGTGAGTGACTAAAGGTATGCAAACCCCAAAACAAAAAGAAAGCAAGATTCAAGAGAGATTACTGGAATCAAACAGGAATCCTTCAGAACAGGGAAGTTCAGTCTGTCTGAAGCCAATAGAAATTGACTAAGATAGAAAACAAGGAGTCAGAATAAATGGTCAATTTTCAACATGGAAAAAGGTTATCAGTGGGGTTAATATGCTAGTGTTGTTAAGTGTTAGTATTGTTTAATATATTTATAAGTTAGTTGGAAAAGGGGATGAGCAGGTGTCCAATTTGCAGATGACTCAGAATTATTTAGGTTGTTCAAATAGGCTAGAAAATAATACTGAAAATATTATAATGCCATTGCGTAAACAAAGGGCACACCATCATGTGGAATACAGTTCTGCTCTCATATAGCAAAAATAAGAGTCCAGAGACAGATGATAAAAAATTAGAGACACAGAAAAACTTCAGTACCAGGAAAGATAGAAAAGATCAGATCAGGTCTGTTTAGGTGTGCTCCTGGATTCCTCACTGACACCTAGCTCTCACATAGCAGTGCCTGGAATGAAAGCTGTGATGAACTCCTTCCCATCCTGGCAAACAATGACCTGGTCTCAGTTATACTGAAAGAATAAGCCACAAATGACAGATGTTATTCATGTTACTTTATTCACTTCTGGAAGACGCTCAGGTACTACAGTGATGAGGATGGTATAACACCTGTATAAAAAACAGAGACAAATAAAGGGGTAGGACACGATACATATAGACTAATGAATGGTATAAAGACAGTAAGTCATCTGTCCAAATTACAATTTATTACAATACCAGAACAAGGGGACTTTCAGTGAAATAGAAATGCAACACATTTAAAACAGATAAATGATGTACTGATTTGTAATATTTTTTATGACTTATGCGTGCCTCACTTTTTCTTAGATGTTGCATGGCTACACAGTGGGGGGAAAGGATTAAAGTTGCTCTCAGGAAAAGCTAAGAGACATAGATGTGTGTAAAAAGAACAAGTAGTACTTGTGGCACCTTAGAGTCTAATAAATGTATTTGGGCATAAACTTTCGTGGGCTAAAACCCACTTCATCAGATGCATGGAGTGGAAAATACAGTAGGAAGAGAGAGAGATACATTCACACACCCACACACACACAGAGCACATGAAAAGATGGAGGTTCCTTACCAATGCTAATGAGACAAATCAATTAAAGTGTGTGTGTGTGTGTGTGTGTGTGTGTGTGTGTGTGTGTGTGTGTGTGTGTAACACCTCCCCATCTGGGTGGAATTAACAGAGTCATTAAGGAATTGGATGAAACCGCCCTGGATCAACCAGGGGTCTAGCAAGATTATGGAAGCTCCAGTGACTCATGGATCCACACTCCCAGCAGGGAAGCCAAGCTGAGACCCCAGCTCAAGAACGAAGAGCTGGGTGGGGGATAACTTGGCTTCTGGAGGAAGCCGAGAGCTCTCTCACCTGGAAACTGACTAAGGAGATCATTCTCAGAGAGACAGAGCCTGAAAATGGAGTTCACTACAGCTTGGCTGGGGCGGGGGGGCAGCTCTGGGCTGACCAGAATGGACTATGCTTTAACCTTTATTTTTCTGTGCAACCTAAGGCCTTCCTGTGCTTTGTTCCAGTTGACTAAAACCCTACTGTTTTGAAAATGCTGTTTAAGTGTCACAGTAAATACTTGTTTACGTGCATTAATTCCTGAAGAGTATACAAGTCTCTGCCAAAAAAGTCTGTCTCAGTTGGACTCACTGAACAGAGATCACAGTGTGAAGCAAGAGCGATAATGGCCCCAGAGGTTCACTCTCAGGAAGCAGGGGGCCATGTGTTCTTCCCTGAAGGAAGAGTAAGAACATTGAAGAGGTTCCTGGAAGAAACTGTTCCAAAGCTGGGGATGGAGCACTGATCCTGTGGTTCTGTGACAAATGAAATTCTTATAAAAAGCAAACATAGCACATTATTATGGATACCGAGGGGCCACCTGATAATAGTCTTCAACTATGGTAAGGGCTGTTATAAAGAGGATGCTGATCAATTGTTCTCCATTTCCACCAGAAGCAGGACAAGAAGTAATCAGCTTAATCCACAGCAAGGGAGATTTTGATGAGGTATTAGGAAAAACTTTCTAACTATAAGGATAGTTAAGTACTGGGATAGGTTACGAAAGGAGGTGGTAGAATTCCCGTCATTGGAGGGTTTTAAGAATAGGTTGGACAAACACCTGTTCAGGTCTTCTTTGAACTGAATACCAAACCTTTACGGTGGGGTGGAGTTCTGGTACTATGGGTATCTGCTTTAACCCTCATCTTGATAGGCCCTTATGTTGGTCCTTCCTGTAACAAAATTCCATAGATCTGTTATCATATCTGCTGGGCATTAAACCAGCTCCTCCATTTAAATTTCACACATTGGGATTTCCCTTTTCAAAGGCTTGTGACATAATCTGGCCAGGAAAGCCCTAGAAATGTATTAGGAATGATGTTGTTCCGGGAAGAAGGATTGCTAGGAAGAGATGGGATCCACCTAACGAAGAGAAGGAAGAGCATCTTCGCAGGCAGATTTGCGAACTTAGTGAGGAGGACTTTAAACTAGGTTTACTGGGGGATGGCGACCTAAGCCCAGAGGTAAGTGGGGAAGTGGGATACTGGGAGGAAATACAAAGTGGAGGATACAAGATGGGAAGCTTCCCGATTCATACTGAGAAAGTAGGGCAATCGGCTAGTTATCTTAGGTGCATGTACGTGAATGCAAGAAGCTTGAGAAACAAGCAGGAAGAATTGGAAGTCCTGGCACAATCAAGGAACTATGATGTGATTAGAACAGAAACTTGGTGGGGCAGTTCTCATGACTGCAGAACTGTCATGGATGGGTATAAACTGTTCAGGAAGGACAGGCTGGAGAAGAAAGGTAGAGAAGTTGCATTGTATGTAAGAGAGCGGTATGATTGCTCAGAGCTCCAGTATGAAAGTGGAGAAAAGCCTGTTGAGAATCTTTGGGTTAAGTTTAGAGGTGAGAGCAACAAGGATGATGTCGTGGTGGCCGTGTGTTATAGACCACCGTATCAGAAGGATGAGGTAGATGAGGCTAATATGAGGGGGAAAGGAATCCAGGAGATCTGGCTGTATTTTAAAGAAGCCTTATTGATTGCACAGGAACGAACCATCCCGATGTGCAGAAAGAATAGCAAATATAGCAGACGACCAGCTTGGCTTAACAGTGAAATCTTGGGTGAGCTTAAACTCAAAAAGGAAGCTTACAAGAAGTGGAAATTTGGACAGATGAATAGGAAGGAGTATAAAAATATTGCTAGAGCATGCAGGGGGGTAATCAGAAAGGCCAAGGCACAATTGGAGTTGCAGCTAGCAAGGGATGTGAAGGGTAACGAATTGTTTCTATAGGTATGTTAGCAACAAGAAGATGGTCAGGGAAAGTGTGGGATTCTTACTGAATGGGGGAAGCAATAATGACAGATGATGTGGAAAAAGCTGAAGTACTTTGCTTTTTTTGCCTCAGGTCTTCACAGACAAGGTCAACTCCCCAAACTGCTGCACTGGGCAACACAGTATGGGGAGGAGGTGAGCAGCCCTCAGTGGTGAAAGAACAGGTTAAGGACTATGTAGTGCCCATCTTTAAAAAAAAAAAAAAAAAAAAAAAAAGGAAGGAGGAGGATCCTGGGAACTACAGGCCAGTCAGCCTAACCTCAGGCCCTGGAAAAATCATGGAGCAGGTCTTCAAGGAATCAATTCTGAAGTACTTAGAGGAGAGGAAAGTGATCAGGAACAGTCAGCATGGATTCACCAAGGGCAAGTCATGCCTGACTAATCTAATTGCCTTCTATGATGAAATAACTGGCTCTATGGATGAGGGGAAAGCAGTGGACGTGTTGTTCCTTGACTTTAGCAAAGCTTTTGACATGGTCTCCCACAGTATTCTTGCCAGCAAGTTAAAAAAGAATGGGCCGGATGAATGACTATAAGGTGGATAGAAAGCAGTCTAGATTGTCAGGCTCCACGGGTAGTGATCAATGGCTCCATGTCTAGTTGGCAGCCGGTATCTTCATTAATGATCTGGAGGATGGTGTGGATTGCACCCTCAGGAAGTTTGCAGATGACACTAAACTGGGAGGAGTGGTAGACATGCTGGAGGGTAGGGATAGGATACAGAGGGACCTAGACAAATTAGAGGATTGGGCCAAAAGAAATCTGACGAGGTTCAACAAGGACAAGTGCAGAGTCCTGCCCTTAGGACGGAAGAATCCCATGCACTGCTACAGACTAGGGACCGAATAGCTAGGCAGCAGTTCTGCAGAAAAGGACCTAGGGGTTACAGTGGACGAGAAGCTGGATATGAGTCAACAGTGTGCCGTTGTTGCCAAGAAGGCCAATGGCATTTTGGGATGTACAAGTAGGGGCATTGCCAGCAGATCGAGGGACGTGACTGTTCCCCTCTATTCGACATTGGTGAGGCCTCATCTGGAGTAGTGTGTCCAGTTTTGGGCCCCACACTACAAGAAGGATGTGGAAAAATTGGAAAACGTCCAGCGGAGGGCAACAAAAATGATTTGGGGACTGGAACACATGACTTATGAGGAGAGGCTGAGGGAACTGGGATTGTTTCGTCTGCAAAGAGAAGAATGAGGGGGGATTTGATAGCTACTTTCAACTACCTGAAAGGGGGGTTCCCATGGATCTAGACTGTTCTCAGTGGTAGCAGATGACAGAACGAGGAGTAATGGTCTCAAGTTGCAGTGTGGGAGGTTTAGATTGGATATTAAGAAAAACTTTTTCACTAGGAAGGTGGTGAAACACTGGAATGCATTATCTAGGGAGGTGGTGGAATCTCCTTTCATAGATTTTAAGGTCAGGATTGACAAAGCCCTGGCTGGGATGATTTAGTTGGGGATTGGTCCTGCTTTGAGCAGGGTATTGGACTAGATGACCTCTTGAGGTCCCTTTCAACCCTGATATTCTGTGATCATATTTAGAAAATCTGGACATGCACAAGTCCATGGGTCCAGATCTAATGCATATAAGGGTTCTGAGGGTGTTGGCTGATGTGATTGCAGAGCCATTGGCCATTATCTTTGAAAACTCATGGCGATCGGGGGAGGTCCCAAACGATTGGAAAAAAAGGCAAATATACTGCTCATATTTAAAAAAAGGGAAAAAAGACAACCCAGGGAATGACAGATCAGTCAGCCTCACTTCAGTCCCCGGCAAAATCATGGAGCAGGTTCTCAAGGATCCATTTTGAAGCACTTGGAGGAGAGGAAGGTGATCAGGAACAGTCAACATGGATTCACCAAGGGCAAGTTATGCCTGACCAACCTGATTGCCTTCTATGATGAGATAACTGGCTCTGTGGATACAGGGAAAATGGTGGATGTGATTTTTCTTGACTTTAGCAAAGCTTTTGATATGGTCTCCCACAGTATTCTTGCCAACATTATAGAAGTATGGATTGGATGAATGGACTATAGGATTGATAGAAAGCTGTCTAGATTGTTGGGCTCAACGGGTAGCGATCAATGGCTCAATGTCTAGTTGGCAGCCGGTATCAAGTGGAGTGCCCCTGGGGTTGGTCCTGGGGCCGGTTTTGTTCAACATCTTTATTAATGATCTGGATGATGGGATAAATTGCACCCTCAGCAAGTTTGCAGATGACTCTAAGCTGCGGCGGAGAGGTAGATATGCTGGAGGGTAGGGATGGGGTCCAGAGTGATCTGACAAATTGGAGGATTGGGCCAAAGAAATCTGATGAGGTTCAACAAGGACAAGTGCAAGGACAAGGAAGAATCCCTTGCATCACTACAGGGTGGGGACCAACTGTCTAAGCAGCAGTTCTGCAGAAAAGGAACTGGGGATTACAGTAAACGAGAAGCTGGATACGAGTCAGCAGTGTGCCCTTGTTGCCAAGAAGGCCAATGGTATATTGGGCTGTATTAGTAGGAGCATTGCCAGCAGATCGAGGGAAGTGATTATTCTCCTCTGTTCGGCACTGGTGAAGCCACAACTGGAGTATTGCATCCAGTTTTGGTCCCCCTACTACAGAAGGGATGTGGACAAACTGGGGAGTCCAACGGAGGGCAATGAAAATGATAAGGGGACTGGGGCATATGACCTACGAGGAGAGACTGAGGGAACTAGGCTTATTTAGTCTGCAGAAGAGAAGAGGGATGGGGTTTGGTAGCAGCCTTCAACTACCTGAAGGGAGGTTCCAAAGAGGATGGAGCTAGGCTGTTCTCAGTGATGGCTAGGGTGACTAGACAGGAAATGTGAAAAATTGGGACGGGGGTGAGGGGGTAATAGAAGCCTATCTAAGAAAAAGACCCCAAAATCGTGACTGTCCCTACAAAATTGGGACATCTGGTCACTGTAGTGGTGGCAGATGACAGAACAAGAAGCAATCGTCTCAAGTTGCAGTGCGGGAGGTCTAGGTTGGATATTGGGAAACACTCTTTCACTAGGAGGGTGGTGAAGCACTGGAATGGGTTACCTAAGGAAGTGGTGGAATCGCCATCCTCAGAGGTTTTTAAGGCCTGGCTTGACAAAGCCCTGGCTGGGACTATTTAGTTGGTGTTGGTCCTGCTTTGAGCAGGGGATTGGACTAGATGACCTTCTGAGGTCTCTTCCAACCCTAATATTCTACAATTCTATAAGATCTTTATGGAGGGGCCCAGCAAAACCAGTGCCAGTATTATTGCATCTAGTACCTGCTTGTCAGAGAGTTAACACAGAAAGGGAGAGGCCTGGATATCTTATTAGAAGACACAGGGAGGGAAGGAACCAGGGTGGATAAAATCAATGATTTTTTTTTAAAACAAAAACAAAAAATCGGATTTTAACGTAAATCAGATTTTTTTGATAAAATGCTTTTTGAGGAAAAAAGATAGTTTTAATTAAGATCATTATAGCTCATCATGGAATAGAGATTATAAATTCTAATTCTATAGCATGAGACAACATATTCATGTAATGTTTAAGAAAAATTTTGTAATGAGTTCCAATAGTTCATGGATTAGGGACCCAATCTTATGGTTCAGGGGATTCTGTATAGATTATTTAGGTTAATCTTTCCATCTACCTAATGGGACTCAGTGCTCAGTTTAGAAGATACCACCAGAGATGCTTCGTTTTGCAGTTCTCAAACTGTGGATTTGTGTCTACAGAGATAACATGCTTGTTAACAGCAGAAATGTTTTAAAATAAATAAATATATAGAGTTGAGAAATAACAGACCTCAACCCTATTCTCCCTCTGCAAATTTGTGTACACAGAGTCAATCCCTTACCTCTTCTAAAAGTGCAAAGTTTCAAAAAGATCAAGGAATAGAAAATTGTGGGGGTGGAATAGATCTGGACAAACAAAAGAAGTCTGGAGATAAATGTGAGAAGGTAGGGACAGGCAGTAGAAACGGAAGTGAAACTATTTGAGCAGCATATTCCAGAAGTCTTGAGGTCTTTCTTGAGAGTGAACCATTCAAGAAATATATATGTTTGCTGATGATATTTTAAAGAAAGTCACACCAATGAACTGGTGGAAGTCACTTAAGCACTTGGATTCAGAGACTGTTGAAATGATAATCTCACTTTTAACAGCAGTAGCTTCTTCTGCCAGTGTAGAAAGTCCAAATGAAGAAAATATTCTAATTCATTCCAAATTGAGAAATTGTTTGGAATCTGAAAAAGCAGGAAAGCTTGTTTTTCTTTCCCAGATTATGAACAAACAGGAAAATGAAGGTTAAGACAACTGAGGTAGCTACAGAAGCCAATATTTTAAGTTTCTCATGATGACCTGGCTGACATAGTCTATTTAATTATTTTTTTAAAATATTTAATTTAACTATTTTGGTTAAAAAAATTTAACAAAAACAAACCTAATTTTAAAAAACTTGAATGTTTAACTACATTCAAAAATTCATATTCAAAATTCACCCTGGAAGGAACTAACTGGAGGTCATGAGTAGGAATGAGGAGGAGTTGTAGACAGGAGATGTGGGGCAGGATGGGTAAACTGGTTCAGTCAATTCTTATCAGAATATATAGAGAATTACAAGTTATTATAAGAATTAGTCTTAGAGCCAACATATTCCTTTTACAAACTCCATTTAATTTCCTAAGAAAATGCTTGTGATTTCCCTAGCGTATAAGCCATAAACCAGACCTGGCCTTGACACCACAGGAAAATTAAAAGAAACCCAAGTAGTATACAGAAAAAAGGGGCAGGATTTCAAATACAATTAACTATAATTCTTTTAGAATCTGACAAAAAAAAAAAAAAGGGTCAGGTAAACCATGGAAGGAGAGGATTTTCTTCTACAAAACCCCAAGAGTTAAAATTGAGAGCCATTTTGTCACTCTGCCAGATTATACCAACCGTTTATATAACTGACAATACCACACTGATATCTACAAGTCCAAAAAGAGAGATTGACACCTCCCCCCAAAGTTTGTAATACCAGAACATCTTTTGTCCTGATTGACTCTGTGCAGTCTAGTGCTGTTTACTATAATTCATGAATAATTTTACTGGTCATACTTTCCACATTGTCTGGAAGGAAAATTCAGTGGAGTTGCTGCTTCCTGCACCACCCAGGTGCAAGAGCTTTTTGGGTACATTAGAATACTCTCTACAACGTGTAGTAGGAGGCAAGCAGCACGTGACACAGTTTGCAATCAAGAAGTAGGGTGACTAGATATCCCGATTTTATAGAGACAGTCCACATATTTTGGGTCTTTGTCTAATATAGGTGCCTATGATTCCCTACCCTGTCCCGATTTTTCACACGTGCTATCTGGTCACCCTATCAAGAAGTTCTAATCAGCAGACGAGTGCTTGACAATTGTTGGAGACATTCACATTTATTCCAAGGTAAATTCCATTACTGGAAAATAATGATGTGGAAAAACACATTAACATTGCTATTAATGAAACTAATTTTATATAAATCAAAAACATTTTTATAATAAATGATTGAATTTAACTTGGAACAACTGGGAAAGTCCCTAGCCTAATTCATTAATTCAACGGCACAAAACACTTCATGATCAAACTATAGTACCACACAGACAAGATAGGGACTTCCTTTTCCTTTAGTAATGTCTCATTTTAATTATATTCAGTAATAATTTTAGGACTGTCAAGCGATTAAAAAAATTGTGATTAATCACACTGTTAATAATAGAATACCATTTATTTAAATATTTTGGATGTTTTCTACATTTTCAAATATATTAATTTCAATTACAACACAGGATACAAAGTGTACAGTGCTCACTTTATATTTATTTTTGATTACAAGTATTTGCACTGTAAAAAAACAAAAGAAATTGTGTTTTTCAATTCACCTCATACAACTACTGTAGTGCAATCTCTTTATCATGAAAGTTAAACTTACAAATGTAGAATTACGTACAAAAAAAGCTGCATTCAAAAATAAAACGATGTACAATTTTAGAGTCTGCAACTCCACTCAGTCCTACTTCTTGTTCAGCCAATTGCTCAGATAAACAAGTTTGTTTACATTTGCAGGAGATAATGCTGCCCGCTTCTTGTTTACAATTTCACCTGTAATTAATCAACAGCCCTAAATTTTATACAAATTGGCATTTTACCCACTTTACAATTTAATGAGGTGATTCTAAAGAATTCCATTGACTTCAGTAGCTGTTGAATTGCGCAAACGTCAAGCTTTGTATAGCAGAGGGAACTCTTCCCATGCAATTTTCATTTTTATCTGGGAAGCAATGATCACAGAAGAGTATGCAGAAAAACCATCAGAAATGCCTAAGAATTTCTAGTTTATGTAAAATTGTCAAAATAGCTCTGAGCAAGAGAAACTTGGAACTAAAGTAAAATTGTTCTATACTCTCCTAATGCTCAGCAGCTACTCAAGCATTACAGCAGGGCAGCCAGTCTCAAACTAGGAGTCAGAGTCACCTCCTTCGGCTCAGGTGGTGCAAATTGCAGCTCTCAGCACCTGTGAGAGCAATGACATTAACTCCAGGTGAGGGCAAGTGGCAATACCCAAGCTCCCATCAGGGGAAAGCTGCTTTATTTTATGGCAGTGTCTATCTGGGAGATGTGTGTTAGGATATAGATATTCAGGCCTGTCTGTAAAGGCCTATACTTTAAGAAAGTAGGTTTATGTTTATCATTTAGCTGGTTATAGAGGTATAAAAGAAAGAATCAAAAGTCACTGTCTGCTTGTGTAAGGGCCTTCTCTCACTGTAACAGTCTGAGGCCCTGTTCTTAAGCTAAGGCCTTTGGCTAAGCAGTGGGAGCAGCCATAAGCTGGGAAACATATGGTCACATCCTCACATTCCAAACTACTGTAGTCTCTGTAAAAGAATAAATGGACACAAATCAGACGTCAAGAATTATAACATTCAAAAACCAGTTGGAGAACACTTCAATCTCTTTGGTCACTCGATTACAGACCTAAAAGTTGCAATTCTTCAACAAAAAAGCTTCAAAAACAGACTCCAATGAGAGACTGCTGAATTGGAATTAATTTGCAAACTGGATACAATTAACTTAGGCTTGAATAGAGACTGGGAATGGATAGGTCATTACACAAAGTAAAACTATTTCCCCATGTTATTTCTCCCCCCCACCCCACCCCCCACTATTCCTCAGACGTTCTTGTTAACTGCTGGATATGGCCCACCTTGATTATCACCACAAAAGGTTTTCCTCCTTCCCCCCCATCCTTCCTGCTGGTAATAGCTCATCTTAAGTGATCACTCTCCTTACAGTGTGTATGAGAAAACCCATCGTTTCATGTTCTCTCTCTCTCTGTGTGTGCGCGCGCGTATATATCTCCCCACTGTATTTTTCCACCGAATGCATCCGATGGTGAAGTGAGCTGTAGCTCACGAAAGCTTATGCTCAAATAAATTTGTTAGTCTCTAACGTGCCACAAGTACTCCTTTTTCTTTTGTAGTGATAATCAAGGTGGGCCATTTACAGCAGCTGACAAGAACGTCTGAGGAATAGTGGACGGTGGAACAAACAAGGGGAAATAGTTTTAGTTTGTGTAATGACCTATCCACTCCCAGTCTCTGTTCAAGCCTAAGTTAATTGTATCCAGTTTGCAAATTAATTAATGCAATTCAGCAGTCTCTAGTTGGAGTCTGTTTTTGAAATTTTTTTGTCGAGCTACAGCTGTACTTACTAGCTTGAGCGTTAACTCAATCCCTGACAGGCCAGCTATTTTAAGTTTAAAGCACCACCACATTCAAGGTAGAGATTTGTGTGTGTGGACAGGAGTTAGGTTAGGGGTAACACTTGAGTTAAACCATGAGCTAACACAGCAGTGAAGACAAGACCCAAGAGGATATTTTACTTCCTGAAATAAGAAAGTTTTATTTAGCGTAAAAATAGCTTTTAGAGCAGGGGTTCTCAAATTATGGGTTGGACCCCTCAGAGGGTCACAAGTTTCTTACATGGGTGGGCACAAGCTCTCAGCTTTCACCCCAAACCCTGCTTTGCCTCCAGCATTTATAATGGTGTTAAAATATATATAAGTGTTTTTAATTTATAAGGAGGGGTCGCACTCAGAGGGTTTGTATGAAAGGGGTCACCAGTACAAAAGTTTGAGAGCCACTGTTTTAGAGAAACCAACAATGAATCCCAATTTGTGTTTGTTTATTATTTGAAATTGCCTGGTGCCTTTTTAGTTAGCTTGTCAACATACTTTGTTTAGAAACTTTCGAGATCACTTCAAAGACAGTTTAATTACTGGTTATTTTTCCTTAGGCAAAATTCCACAGTGGTTCAAATTCTGTCCTAATTTAAATTTATGCTTCTGGAACTAACTGACCTCAGTACTAGCATAAATGCTTAGGCGACTTCATATTTCCCAGACAGAATGCCCATGCTTCCATTCTGTAGTAGCCTGATAGTAACCTGTACACAGCTATATAGGAGGGGATTTATGTAAAGAATCCAGGAACATGGTTACTTGTGAGTATTGGCAAACCATATTTTTTTTCCCCCACTGGTGCCAGGAAATCTGTTCATATCTTAAAACACAATCCGGCTGTAAACCCAGCCTTCTACCCACAAATCAGTGAGAGAAAAAACTGATGTTGACTAACCAGAAGATAGCACAAACACATTGTACACATTGTGTCAACATGTGCTACTATTTCCAACAGCTTAAAACAGCAAGAGACCTTGATGCTCAGAGAACATGATGTCTAAATTTTTATAACAGCTGACATTAGAAATGCAGCCAAGAAACTACCTCATATTACTACATGCAGATTCTATTTTGTGCTGTGATTTTTTGCAAGGGACTTGAACAAATACTTAATATTAGCACTTGAACTCTTAGCAACTCTAAATAAAAAAAAAAGCTGTGTCTGACAGCTTTCATGGAATTGCAATGATGAAGGGAATATTTTGTTGGATGTATGGCTGCTAGCCATACTGGGCCTGCTTCTTAGAGAGAGTTGTGTTACTATGCTCATGGGAAAGAACATACTTTAAAAAATGCCAAATGAAAGATACCCTGGAAAACTAGGGGCAGAGCTCTTCTTGACCTGCTGCTCACAAACCGGGAAGAATTAGTAGGGAAAGCAAAAGTAGAGGGGAACCTGGGAGGCAGTGACCACGAGATGGATGAGTTCAGGATCCTGACACAAGGAAGAAAGGAGAGCAGCAGAATACGGACCCTGGACTTCAGAAAAGCAGACTTTGACTCCCTCAGGGAACTGATGGGCAGGATCCCTCAGGAGAACAACATGAGGAGGAAAGGAGTCCAGGAGAGCTGGCTGTATTTTAAAGAATATTTATTGAGGTTAAAGGAACAAACCATCCCAATGTGTAGAAAGAATAGTAAATATGGCAGGCGACCAGCTTGGTTTAACAGTGAAATCCTTGCTGATCTTAAAACACAAAAAAGAAGCTTACAAGAAGTGGAAGATTGAACAAATGACCAAGGATGAGTATAAAAATAATGCTCAGGCATGCAGGAGTGAAATCAGGAAGGCCCAATCACACTTGGAATTGCAGCTAGCAAGAGATGTTAAGAGTAACAAGAAGGGTTTCTTCAGGCATGTTAGCAACAAGAAGAAAGTCAAGGAAAGTGTGGGCCCCTTACTGAATGAGGGAGGAAACCTAGTGATAGAAGATGTGGAAAAAGCTAATGTACTCAATGCTTTTTTTTGCCTCTGTCTTCACGAACAAGGACCGCTCCCAGACTACTGCACTGGGTAGCACACGATCAGCCCTCTGTGGAGAAAGAAGTGGTTCGGGATTATTTAGAAAAGCTGGACGAGCACAAGTCCATGGGGCCAGATGTGCTGCATCCGAGAGTGCTAAAGGAGTTGGCAGATGTGATTGCAGAGCCATTGGCCATTTTCTTTGAAAACTCATGGCAATCGGGGGAGGACCCGGACTACTGGAAAAAGGCTAATGTAGTGTCCATGTTTAAAAAAGGAAAGGAGGACGATCTAGGGAACTAAAGGCCAGTCCGCCTCACCTCAATCCCTGGAAAAATCATGGAGCAGGTCCTCAAGGAATCAATTCTGAAGTACTTAGAGGAGAGGAAAGTGATCAGGAACAGTCAGCATGGATTCACCAAGGGCAAGTCACGCCTGGCTAATATATTTGCCTTCTATGACGAGATAACTGGCTCTGTGGATGAGGGAAAAGCAGTGTAGAGTGGAGCAAACCATGTGTTTCCAAATCATGCTAATTCCTTGACCTTCCCAGAGCTATAGTCTGACTCAGGTTCATGTTTAAAATGTGATTCAGTCTCATCTTCGCTGCAAGATGGAACAGACCTGAAATGGGTTTCTGATTAGGCTAGATTTTATCGTGCCAGTGGGACCTTACAGATGGATTCAGTTAAACACATACATATAATAGCTGTACTGGAGAAAAAAATGCAAGCCTGACAAAGCTGAAAATCTTGCAGTTGTGAAAACCAGATACGCTTTGGACCAGATTCTCAGCTGGTATAAATCATCATGGTTCTACTGAGGTCACTGGAGCTATGCCAGATGAGGATCAAGGTCTCATATTTTATTACTTAGTTAACACTACTCAGTTGACGTGTCTGGTGCTCTACAGGTGAATAAAATGACATGGCCAGTGCTCCAAGGAGATTACAAACTAATATATACTAAGAACACAAGAAAATAAAAATAGGCCACTAGAAAAAGTGTGGGCCATGCAAAAGACAGCAAATAGTAAAAAGGGAAGTGAGCGATTGGAGAAAGGAAGTTTTGCATAAAATTTTTTTTGGAGCATAGTGCCTTGAGTATTACTTGCTCCTGGTTGGCAGGGGATCAGGGACTACTGCAGAGGCTTTCTAGTGAAACAGAATATATGGGCTTTGAAGGGGAGGTCTTGTCCAGCCTTCCTGTGCTGGAATAATGGGAGAACATGTGACCGAAGGTAGTCAGGAGTGACTTGGGAGATAAAGAGAAGGGACCTCGAGTCACAAAAGAGCTCATTAAGTGGAGAACATAGAATATCAGGGTTGGAAGGGACCTCAGGAGATCATCTAGTCCAACTCCCTGCTCAAAGCAGGACCAATCCCCAATTTTTGCCCCAGATCCCTAAATGGCCCCCTCAAGGATTGAACTCACAACCCTGGGTTTAGCCAGCCAGTGCTCAAACCACAGAGCTATCCCGCCCCCTCAGAGGATACCATTTTCCCACACCTCTTGGAGGATTCCCCAGGTCTCTAAACTGTGTAGTTCTGTCAGTTTTCTCCTACTAAGTTATAGTTGGCATGACTCTAAAGAGAAGCTCTGTAGTCTTATACTTGTTCCAGTCAGGCTCACCCAGAATGAGACAAAAAGTTTAACCCCAGGTTGAAGAATTTTTTTTTTTTTTAAACAAGAATTTCCTCCTTGATTTCTTTGCCCTTAATAAGACAGGAGACATTTAGCTACTGGTACATTCTAATGCAACTTTAGCAGAAGCATGTGGGATATTCAGAGGACGATTATGAATTAATTATTAATATTACTACAATAGAGAGCAACCAAATGAATCTTTGTGCAGCACATAATGGAAACATTGTTTATATAGTGCTGACTGCTAATACATCTAGAATTCATTCCTTTTCCTATGCAGCATCACTATGAGTAGTCTGAGATAAGCTGTTCTTTTTCTTACTTGGGAATAAGACTGGAGGTCCCTTTCACTTCCAGTGTACTCAGTACCATCCTCGTAATCTAACTCACCCACTCTAACTCAAAACATGTAACTCCAGTCTCATGCTTTCTCTGCAAACAAACACTCATCATACACTTAAGCAGGGCACATAGGTTTATTGTAAATATCAATCAGTGTTACCGAGATCAAAATGAGAGTTTTGTGTCAGAGTGAGTCAGATGAATTTGGTGAATGTACTGCGTTTCTTTACATGTTGGAGGTGCACAGTCTGTCAGATAGATTCCTTACTATCCACATATCACAGTAACCAGTGGTAAAGATGGTTCCCTTAAACTGTCATCTCTTTGCTTTTAAGGATCTATGTGGGTGAGTTTGGCACTTACACAATCATAACTAGTTTGAATAAAGTTTTTGCTGGTGTGGTATTAGGGCAGCATGGCTAAAGGGCAGCTGCCATTTTCTCTTTCAAATTCCATTTTTAATGGATTTTAAATTGAGCTCTTCTAACAGTGTGAAGGTGAAATTGCCAGCTTGGACGCACACTTCTCCCTAATAAAGTGATTTAGATGTAGAGCAGTAATAAAAAGTCCTGGTGGTTTTAGCAGAGGTTAATAAGGTAATAGGTTTTGTGGGTAAATTGAGGTTTAAGGATGGCCTTAAGAAGAGAAGGTGAAGGCATGGTGGACCAACTCAGGGAACGGCATCCAGTCACAGGACTTCATGGAAGGAGGCACAGAGATGAGAATTGAGGGGGATGAGCAGTCATGTAGCTTGAGCAAACCAAAGGGCATAGTAGAAAGAGATGAAAGCAGTGAAGTAGGCAGGAGCTAGGATGTGCAGGAGACACAAGGCTTTCCAGAAAAGAACAGGGCTCTTAAAGTGTAGCGTGGAAGGCAAAGGGAGGCTGCATATCACAGAAGCAGCAGGCAAAATAAAGTTATTTTTGCAGCAGCATTTTGGAGGATTGAAAGGGAGTGGGTGGGGAGGTAAGGCAGACATGGGGGCAGATACTAAGGCAAAAGTCTAGAAGGTTAGGCAGAGGACATTTGCATTAGTCAGTACCATAGTGTTGCTTTTATTAAGTATGAGGGGCAAACTCTGTCTGACAATGATCGCTCTACTCTTTGGGAAGTGACACCCAAGGATAACTGAGAAACCAAATCATTACAAATGTGTTACTCAGGCAATAGCCCTAGGAGCAAGTTTTCTATGCTCAGAAGCCCTCCCTAGCTCCCTTTCTGCCACTTGGTAAAACAAGAATGCTTCTGTTATAGGACTAGGACTTAAGAGAAGCTTCATTCTTACTAGCAAATCTGAAAGCTATGCTATATAACAATCATGACTCTACAGAATTTTTTGTGGGGAGAGACATATGCAGGAAACTAACGTGTAAACATATCAAGGTCTAGTAAACCCCTATTTTAAGGTTCAAGCTATTAGAAACTAGACTAAATACGGAGGAAAAGGGATTCATTCATCTTAGATCTATCCCATAGGGGAGCTTTCTTTGCAATGTAGCAAATCCAGGAAAGAAACGTGGACAGAGAATTCCACTGTACCTACTTCCAAGCTCAAATCCTTCCTCTATGATACACAAAACAAAAAGGACCTTGTAAGAGAACCTAAAATATAGTAATGGACTGTGTGTGTTTGGTGATAGAATAAGAAAAGGAGCATTATTCAGACTCTAGGAAGGCCTCTTAAAACTCTGCCTGGGTGAGCAGTCACATTGCATGGAATACTGAGATCAGTGCAGACCTGAATGACTTGGGCTGTGATCAGATACAGAAATATTCACCCAAATGGTCAGTCAACATAGCTCTCTGCAGTACTCAGACACGAGCCTTGTGTGAATACTACATCATCTTGACAAAACTGCACCATTCTTGCAAGGCTGTCAGGAACTGTTCCCATATAAATAAAGACGTCACTCTTTTGGCAGACAGATTGAAAAGAATTAGAACCATTTACACACAGGTGGTGGGAGTGTCCACCAAAGCAAAGCCAAGGTTACTTTGCTGGCAAATAATCATTTGTATACATACTTAATCTTACCAAAACTACACAAAAGGAGAGCTATGACTGTTTCTCTTAGAGTAACCACAGGGCAAGCTATCATCAGATTTTTTTCCTCCCTGTTGTTACTGGTGTAGAGTAAGAAGCTAGATGATAGAAATGGATTGTGTAAATATGGCAATACAATCATATTTGATTGTATGAATTGTTTACCTCAGGGACAATTATGCGGGCTACATAGCCCCATGGTTCAACTTTTGTGAACATTTGGGGGAAGGGGGGGGAAATCCAACCCCTCCCCACAAAAAACCAAACCCCTCTGGTATCCAAAGAAATTGAAACGCCTCAGTCCTTCCAATGCCCCTGAGGGGCATATCTGCTTCTCAGCAAACTGACCGATATACACAAGCCCATGCAGGTCTCGTCTTCTGTGCTTTTGTGAACCATTCCTTTGTAGCCCAGACTAACATAACAGTGAATACATACACTCTTATTCTTTCTTATCTTACTCTATTTTCCTCCATCATCCAAGTAGCAACTATGTATAAGCTACATTGATGGTTTATTTTTGTAACTGTATTTTTTCTTTTTGCCCCAGCCAGTGATTGTACTACATAGAACCAGTCTAGTGACATAACATTTAAAAAAAAAAAAAAAAAAAAAAAAAAACGACGTCTTGCAAAAGTTGTTTAAAGGGCTTTTGCTCAAAATACTCTGGATTTAATATAATCACATTGCATAAACTTTGAGTGCATAGCACATACTTTCCAATTTTTTCATATGATCATTATTTTTTCTTCTTTGTCACAGACTTTTAATAAAAAATGTTAAAAAATAAGCACTAAAACCTAAGCACTTATCTTGCCTTTTACATTTCCAAAACATTGTACAAACATTGGCTGATCTACCACACACCAGTCTGATTAAATATTCTTTAATCAATCAATTTCTTGCTTACACAATTTCAATTACATTCTATGTAGTGTTAGGGCCCTTAACTTGTGCGACTTGCAGTCAATGTAACTTTTGCCACTGACTTCAGCAGAAGCAGGATTGGGCCCCTAGTTTGTTGCTGCTTAGAGTCTAGCATTCTGTATCTCAGGTGGTTCAGGCGTACTGTTCTCACATGGGTCATTATAGGACAAGAACTATTCTGGGGGAGTTTTGTGGCCTGTGTTATGCAGGTCAGACTGGATATCACAATGGTCCCTTCTGGCTTCAGAATCTAGGAATAGGAAGTATTATATTCACAGTTCTGGAATCACCGTAGCCCACTGATGCCATGTTTGGGAATCAGTGGGAATCACTGCACGCTTAGCTTGGCATTTCCAGATTCCCTTGAGGAATGAGAGTATTCAGTTGTTGCAGTCTGATTGGGCTGATTCCCACAAAGAAATTAGAGTGGAGCAGGAAATTGTTTGAGATTTTGAATTTTCCCATCCCAAAGAGATACAAATGTTGAAAATTCAATGATTTCTGCAAACCAATAATCTGAAAAAAAATTTCAGATCCAGTAAAAGTGTTTTTGAAATGTTTAATTTTGATCTTTAAATTTTGTAAATCCTAAATATAAATTAAACCAAAATTTCAAAAAACAAAAAACACCCAAAAATAAAAATTCCAAAACTATTAAAAAAAAAAAAAAGAGTTGAAATGAGATGTTTCGGAAATTTTGAAACTTTTATTTTTATTTTATTTTTTTTTAAAAAAGTCCAAATCAGGAGATTCATCAAACCAAGCCTTTTTCATAGACAGTTTAGAAAAATGAGAATTTTACAAGGAAAATATTTCAGCAGAAAACTCCTGAGTAGCTCTAACAAAAATGCTTTCAGATTCTACAGTAACCACCCTATACTGTAAGCAGTAGTTCTGGGACTACTGCTATAGACTGTTGCAGCATATTTTGTAATACTTGCATAAAAACAAATTGATTGTTCACTGAGTATGTGGTCATAATTCATTGATAAATCCCTTTGGTTACCTCTGGCAGAAAAGATCCTTTTGCTCCAAAAGGATCTAGAGGAAGTTAGGCCTGATTTTGGGGCCGGGGGTAGTGGAGTGTTTTTTGGGAAGTTTGGACTTTTCCTATTAATGAATAGCTATTACTCCAACATGCACTATATTAATCTTCCATTGTGCAAACAGCAGCAGTGCTTTCAGTGGATGGGAAGCAAGTTGGGGATTTATAATTTTTCTTACTCCTCCCCCAACCCCCAACTATAAGGTGGTTGTGGCTTGAATTTGTTCTGAGAAAATGGATGGCTTATCTTTGCTCAAATGATTCTGATTAGCTGTCAGAGGCTCCTCAGTACTCTCAACACATCTCCCTTCTGTCCTCCTAGAGCTATGGGGACAGAGAAGCATGCCTTGCAGCAACAATCTAAAAGCAATAAAGCCAAATAAAGAACAGTGAAAGCATGTGAATTACTTTAGTCTAGAAATACAGGTTAAAGAAAGCAGCTCTTTCATTCTACCCTGCAGCAAAATTACTGGAGACGGAAACAAACAAACAAACCATTAGGTGTCTGTTAGCTGACCTGAAAAATGCTAACATTTATAATCTGCTTCAAATACTGCTGTTTAAAAAAAAAAAAAAAAAAAAAGAGTTGGTTAGTTTTGAAAGGCTGGAAACAGCAAGAGCTGTGGTGTTACCTGCCTATAAAAGGATTCTTTGTGGAGTTAGAACGATATAATTTTGTCTTTGTCCAGAGGAGCCCAAAGTTGATTTGGAGACTTGTGACAAAGCATGCTTTGTAAACTCACTAAAAATTAATCCATGCGCTGCATGCTTATGGAGAACCTAGACTGGAAACTGTAAGAAAATCTATCATATACTGCAGGTCAACTGTAACTATAATCACAACCTCAGCATAATATAGAGTAAAAAGAAAAGTGGCACCTTAGAGACTAACAAATTTATTTGAGCGCAAGCTTTCGTGAGCTACAGCTCAATTCATCGGATGCATTCAGTGGAAAATACAGTGGGGAGATTTATATACATAGAGAACATGAACCCCCACTGTTCCTCAGATGTTCTTGTCAACTACTGGAAATGGCCCATTTTGATTATCACTACAAAAGGTTCCCTTCCCCAACGCCCCGCTCTCCTGCTGGTAATAGCTCACCTTAAGTGATCACTCTCATTACAGTGTGTATGGTAACACCCATTGTTTCATGTTCTCTATGTATATAAATCTCTCCACTGTATTTTCCACTGAATGTATCCGATGAAGTGAGCTGTAGCTCACGAAAGCTTGCGCTCAAATAAATTTGTTAGTCTCTAAGGTGCCACAAGTACTCCTTTTCTTTTTGTGAATACGGACTAACACGGCAGCTACTCTGAAACCTGTCATATATATTGTGTGTGTGTTTTTAAGGGGAAGAGAAAGTGAAATCTGGTCAGTTTTCTTTATAAGGTGATAATTAGTTTCAGGTACAACACCTGACAATTTGGGGGGCGTGTAGGAATTTACAGTCACATTTGTCTATTTCTATAGAACTGTTCTTCTCTCCCATCTTCTTGTGTGGAAGACCCACACAACCAAATGGAAAGCTAACTGACCATGTACAAAGTACTGTCACATACAAAAAAATTTTTTAAAAATATTTTCTCGCTAGTCTTTCAGCTACAGTGGTATTAGGTAAAAAAATTCAAACAGAATTTTTTAAGTTGATGATGTCTCTTTAAAGTGAAAGATGCCAAATGGAAACCACAGGAAACTAGAGTTCTCTATTTATAAAACAGAACATGAACACTGGCAGTGCAAATCTGCCTGGCTACTTTACACACCCTATTAGTTTGCCATACTGTAACCTGAAGGGCCTTCTTGTAGGGGTGAAAGAATAACTCAAATTCCATACAGATTCACTTTACTGAGACTGCCAGTGGACAGCAACAGACATTTATCCATGAGATACTGATCTGAGATACGAATTTATTTCATGTGTAAATGCATGACAGTTGTTAAGTGCCAACATAATTCCTGATTCTGTTTAACCTCATTCAAAGAATCCTGTGGCTTGGTTAATGCTATCATGAAAGAGGTTAGGGCTGAAGGATCTTCAGGCTCTTACTCAAAAGAATGAAAAATATTTTGCACCCAAAAGTTCCCAACTTCATGTGAATTCTGCGTTGTTCTCTAGTACTTTCAATGACAACTTGGAGAAGCATTGTCTGTACTTGAGTAGGAGCTGGGCAGCTGCCTCAGTCATAAGGAAAATGACTAAGTGAGAGAGAAAGAGAGCAAAAAAGGGAAGGGGGTTGGAAAGTAATAGACTTGGGAGAAGGTCTCCTTGAATACCTATGGCTCTAGTGAAAAACAGACTCCATTCCAAAAAGCCTCATTTGTGTTATAGATTAGTGCTTCACAATATCCTTGCCTGTGTGACAGATACCTTCAAGTACTGGCATAAACAAGCATGTCAGTCACCAAGGACCTTAGCTGAGAAATCCAAATCTTATTGCCACATGAATTCTGTAATGTACAAAAACACAGTATTGATCATTGTGTGCAACATCTCAACAGAAAGTCAAGTAGATCAAAATAATTCCAAAAAAAGCAAGGCTTCCCTCCTCCCCCCTTTAATTTAGCTTCTCTCTACTTTTAGTTGGCTAGTGTCCAAAACAGAATACATTTTTACACCTCCCCTCCACATACTGTCACACTCTTATGCATTACTATTTTACAAGCTCTTATATACACTCCTTGTTAATGCCTTTCATTCTGCTAGATCACAAACAAAAAACAATCAACTAATGTGATTGGACCAAAAGGCATGTAAGATCTACTGATTCATCATCTTAGGCCCACTTGGTTTTATGTAAGAAGTAGGGCCACATGCTACCTATCTGTGGATAAATCTATGCAAGGGTAAAACATACACCCCAAGTACCTATTAGGATTGCCAAGCCTTCAGGATTGTCCTGGAGTCTCCAGGAATTAAAGATTAATCTTTAATTAAATATTATATCATGTGATGAAACCTCCAGGAATACATCTAACCAAAACTGTCAACCCTAAACTACCACCATTTACAGTTCACAGACTTCAAGTGCAGTGAGAGTCAACATCTTGTGGAGAGATCAAGACTGAGCCAGTATGAACATGGCTAGTGAAATCAATGGACAGCTGGAACACCTACACTGACCTGTGAAAACCACAACCTAGCCCACAAGAAGTAGTAACTCCTATATGAATTGCCTTTGGGAAATCTGTACTCTGCAGATGGCAGCATGCTGCAGCCAGTTACAGCTTCCTGGCTATTGCACACTAGATGTAGACTCTTGCATGGCACTTGATGATCACCTGTTCTGTTCATTCCCTCTGGTACACCTGGCATTGGCCACTGTTGGAAGACAGGATACTGGGCTAGATGGACCTTTGGTCTAACCCAGTCTGGCTGCTCTTATATAATCCTGCTGACCTTGGCCTAAATCAGTGGTGCCAGCAAGAAGAGCATGTATTAGTGGAGTGACTCCCTTCCCCCCAGTGTGTACATAATGGAAAAATTTTTTGCCCTATTTCCCCCTTTTCCTAGCATAAAGAAAGGAAACTTCTGACCCCTATGTAATAAATGTAACTCAAGCAGCTTTTTAGGTCCTATAGCACACAGACAGAACATAGAACTGTGTGTGAAAATAAAAAATAATTAAATTGCAGAAGTGCAGAAGTACTTTTTCTAACTGGCAAAGAGGTGTAGAGTGTCTTACATTGTGTATGGGGATATATATGTTCAGCTACATATAGATTTGTGTCCTGCAACAAATCATGGGTGAGAACTAGTGCAAAAGTTGACTTTTTACAGTTTAGGGTGGGTATTATTTTTGTTCTAAGTATGTAAGATCATGCCAACAGTGACTGAAAAAATAGTCATGATTAAACAATATCTATTTCATTTTGAAAACCCATATTGCAAATGCAGCATGCTTCCCTTCCCTGCTGCTTGGAAACACAGGCCATTTGAAAAATCCATTTTAAACCCCTTACCTGAAAGCCTTTCAGTTTGAAAATCCATTCCACTGAGGCTGTAACCCTGCTGCTATCTCCTTTCTTTGCTCTCTGAATTACAATGAGATACTAAACCAAAGTTTAGACTTAGAATATTGGCAAACAGGCTTCTCCAAGTTTGTTAGTCCCCAGGTATTCACAATAAGGCTCTCCTTAAGCAGAGAAACTTCAGGTGTGACTGTCACTAATCAAGGAGTTCTCTGCTCAGCTTCTGCACTGAAGCAATCAGTTGAAACTTTCTTCTTACAGCTAAATAAAAAGATTTAAGTGTGAACTGAAAGCGCAGTGGGAGGAGGGGCAAAGACCTTTAACAATAAGTTATTTCAACTATAACAGTTCAGGAAACAGAGATTTGATGAAGTTCTGCACTCAGCAGGGGGCACGAAGGGAAAAGGAGAGAGGTACATTTTAGTCCTATAATTATGTGGCCACTTCAGTAATGATTCAGGTTTATACTTTAACACAGCCTCAGTGAACTAACCTCAAAATGGGAATCTCTCAGCACTGTGCCAAAACAAGAGACAAGGGATATTTGTAACTAAAAATATCATTAAGTGCTGCTTATGTGCAAAATTTGTCAGTTTGTCTCCATATTTTATAATTAAGCCCCCCACCCAATCCTACAGTACTAGACAGTATTTGCAAACCGCAAAGTTAAATTATATAGAGATAGATATAGATATATACATGAAAATATATGCCTCATAGTTTGCATTTTCTATTAGCATGGAATGAATGAATAGATTTGATATTTGCCTGGTTTGTTGCTTGGAGAGCAGCTGTTTTCTCTTCTCTGTAAATTAAATATATTTTAGAAACCAAATAAAAGTAAACCTAATTGAGAACCCTGTTTTTACATATTGGGAGAAAACAGCTGCTGGGAGAAAATAAATAAATACAGTGCCTTAGATTTTCTGACATACCTTCTCTCTCCAAAAAGAAAAGGAGTACTTGTGGCACCTTAGAGACTAACAAATTTATTTGAGCATAAACTTTCGTGAGCTACAGCTCACTTCATCGGATGCATTTGGTGGAAAATGCACCAAATCCACCAAATGCATCCGATGAAGTGAGCTGTAGCTCACGAAAGCTTATGTTCAAATAAATTTGTTGGTCTTTAAGGTGCCACAAGTACTCCTTTTCTTTTTGCGAATACAGACTAACAGGGCTGCTACTCTGAAACTTCTCCCTCCAGGGATACAAAGATTATGGCCCCAGTCCTGCATTCATGTCTGAGGTCAATGAGACAGCTCTTGTGAATAAATTTGTGTCCAATCCTGCAAAGCATTCATGTGGGTAGACCCCTCCACTGATTTCAGTGGGGCTCTGTGCATGTCTGCCTATTCAGATGCCATTGCAGGACTAGGGCTTTGCTTAGCTGCATACAACTACCCCGGATCCTCCATTCCCCCCCTAGCAAAGTTAGAATATTTGTTGAAGTCTTGTAAAGTCAACAATACTTATAAATTATGCTGTTATACTCTGGACTATACTGTTTTATATAACTGAATGTCTTGTTTCCAAAGGGTTGACTTTAGTCAATTTTTTCCTGCTAAGGAGATGAAACTAAAATACATTTTTCTCATTAAAATTATTAGAATGGAAAGTTACTTTCTCTCTGCAGTTTCCAGTGCTAGTGCTGATCTTAAGGTGACAGATCAGGGACGCAGAGACATCACCTTATCATGACTGATACCTTAAAAATATATTAGTTTCTATCACTAAAACCAGCTGATTCTGAAATCATAGTTTCATTCTTTATTTCTCCTTCGTTAGAAGGCAGTCTCCAGCCAACACGTCTACCGAGTTTACAAATGCTGTAACATGAGCATGCAACTGCCCTGATGGCTTGGCAGGAGCTAGCTGATAAGGGATTGGCTGCTCAGAGGCTTTTACGTGAAAAGGGTTGGGTGTCGGAGCAGGCAGCAGACTATGTTCTCTGGTAGTCTGCAAAGAGCTACTACTGCAGAGAGGAGGAAAGAAAGGGAGGAGGTTGTGCAAAGGTTTAATCAAGCTAGAAGCACCTCATTAACCTTCACCGCTTCTTCTCCATGCTGTTCTCTTCTGGCTTAGTTTGCTCTATTTAATGCATTGTACCAGGTAAGCCTTCTGTAAGAGTTAACGTTGCTGATAGGGACGACTCCTCATACTAAAAAATGCATTTTTAGGAGTTTCTGTGGAGCATAGCAAGCCCCTTTTACAAGTGCAGAAGGATTATATGGGTGTTTGCTAGTGTACTAGTGCATCTTAACATATTTAAATTGGCTTTTGAGTCTGAACTACCTAAACTAATGCATGCATCTGTGTGTGAAATCAGCCATTTTCTTAGAATTTTGCTTTTTGGGAGGAATCTGAGACATTAAGATTTATATCATTACCTTTTTTTGTATTACTTAAAATGTCAACATGCATCTGTAATGCTAACATTTAATGTCTCCAGAATGGTCTTAACTTCTGACTTTCTGATTTTTGTCAGTTTCCTAGTTCTCATCCCTGTTTGTTAATGCCCTGTAAGTGTGCTCTAACATTCAAAGAAGCACAATTAGCTTCTCTCAAAATAGCCATAAGTGAAAGTTGTTTTTGAAACTTCAGTGTGTGTTATTTTGGTTCTGTTGAAAAAGATGAATTTATGTTGCTTTGGCTTCAGTGACTAATAGGGCTCTTTTTATTTCCCCCTTGCCCCTGCACTTGCCTTAACAGGCAGAATTAAGAGACTCAGAGTCTGCATACAAGGTTCCCCCCCCACCCCATATTTTGGCACTGCTCTGCAATACCAGTGAGAGCACTTAGAAGTAGAAACCTTTCTTAAAGTGATAAAGCAAATATTTGCTTCCTGTGACTCAACAGAATTTTATCTTCATTCAAACTATGCCAGTCTTCAAAGATGTATTACATTTGAAACCCTAATCCACAAATATATAATATAATATACAGTTTGTTTGAACTATCCATGTCTTTTTATACTGTAATTGTGAATAATCTTTCATCATTAGAAAGGTGATTTATTTAAAAAAAAAAAAAGAATAAAAGCCATGTAGCTTTTATGCAGACCCTGTAGTAGACTTACACATGGATTTAGAGATGCTTTTAGGAAAGTATGCCTTTATTAAGGGCTACTAGTGTACTAGATTACTACAGTGAAATCAGATGGGGTGAAGCATGCTCTTGTTGCATAAATTAAGCAGCCAAAATCATGATATGGTATGCCTCTAACACCTGCAGCTGGTAGAACAATTTTATCCAGTAGTTTGACCATTCTTGTCTGAATTATCCACTAACTGACATTACAAATTATTCATTTTTATAAGTGTTCATCAAACACTGTGAACATATCCATTTTTACCTGTTTGGCACTATGTGATGATGAGTCCATACAGTGTTATCTCTGCTCCCTGATTGAGAGAACTTGTAGGAATCTATGGGTCTTGGCTTGGAGCCTATATGACTGAAATGAGATGCATGCAGTGTAGTTGTAGCTGTGTCAGTCCCAGGATATTAGAGACAAAGATGGGTGAGGTAATATCTTTTATTGAACCAATTTCTGTTGGTGAGAGAGAGAGAAGCTTTCAAACCGTGCAGAGCCCTTCTTCAGGTCTGGAAAATCTGTTCCACTTTGCATTATGCTGTGATTCTAGGAGTTCCCTTTTCAAACCTGAAGAAGGGCTCAGTGGGGTTCAAAAGCTTCATTCTCACCAACAGAAGTTAGTCCAATAAAAGAGATTACATAGCCCACCTTGTCTCTGAAATGAGATGAGCGCTTCCACTAGGAATAGCTAATACCTTGCTGGCTTATGAAAATCTTCATCCATATTGCCACATGTAAATTTGCAAGAAGATGAGACCTTTCCCTAAGATTTGTGTGAAAAATTCCATTTGCACAGATGTTCATGGAAAAGCAAACAGCTGGGTGAGAATGTGGCTGAATCAAAACAATTGAGAATTTACAAATATGGTTGAATAACTTTTTATGCTGTTTCTCAGCTTCCGTAATTGAAAGTCATAATCGTAATTTAGGTTGCATTATTTAAGAGTATGCAAAGAGCAAGCCATGAATAATTAAGATGATGAATGAAATCAAATGTGCACAGCTTTTCAAAAGACTCTCTTCCAGTGTGTATTTGATGGAGCAAACAACCTTATAACTTACCATCTTCCTGATCACATTTCAGAATGATACAGATCTTGGACCCAAGGCCTTTGCCCAGCTCCATAATGCCTGTTGATGTGGCCATGAGAATTTGCTTAGCCCATTCGCCACCTCTGAAGAGAATTCTCAGCCCTCTTGATGACTATCAAAGAAGAAACTTTGTTAACAGATTCAAGCCTCTCAGACCATGTCTCAATATGAAACGTGATTCTGAGTGTCGAAATAATGAATGGAACCGCTCCCCAAGCCGAGCCAAGAAGCGAGTTGTGTTTGCAGATTCAAAGGGGCTATCTCTGACTGCAATCCATGTCTTCTCAGAAATCCAGGAGCATCCAGTGTGGGATCTTCAGTTTGACTTGTTAGACCTTCAAGATATAACTGCTGGTTTAAAACTACATGAAGAGAAAAATTTGATTTTGGGTTTCTCTCAACCTTCAGCTGATTACTTAGATTTCCGGAATCGCTTGCAGAAGAACTTTATCTGTCTTGAGAATTGCACCCTACAAGAAAGGGCTGTGGCAGGGACTGTGAAAGTGAAAAACATGAGCTATGAGAAAAAGGTTCAGGTTCGAATTACCTTTGATACGTGGAAAACCTACACTGATGTTGACTGTATCTATATGAACAATGTGTATGGCGACTCTGACAGTGACACCTTCTCATTTGCCATTGAGCTGCCTCCAGCCATTCCCACTCAAAAGAAGATTGAGTTCTGCATTTCTTACCAAAGCGGTGAGCACGTCTTCTGGGACAATAATGAGGGTCAGAACTACAAGATTGTCCATGCAGAATGGAAACCTGATGGCGTCCAAGCACCAGCATCTACTAAGAGAGACTGCACGGTTCATAAGATTCCAAGGAAGACATATGAAATAGAGCATGAGCAGCTTGGCAGTCCAAGGCTGTCAAATGGCTTCTCTCCTGAGTGGCAAAGCTCGTGTAGGATTGAAAATTCAACCCCATATTGGTGAATGAACATGAGCATTCCTGCTTTCAATAACTAAACAGTGTTAGTCTTCAGCCTCTGCTTCATGTACAGTACACCAAAACCTGCTAGAAAGTTTTGCTGACTCTTCTTACAAATCCAAATTTACTAGCACGTTGGGACTTGTTGAGTGAAAGCAATTGACCATCTGAGAACTTCTAAACTTCTCAGCCACATCTTACCCTTGCAGAAAAAGGGGTCCATTTCAAAACGGAAAAACAAGCCCCTCAGTAGGTTACCTACTGTAGAAATAGCATGTCTGTGTTAAGTATACATGACTTTCTTTGCTATTCACTAGCCTTAATCATGGGTTAAGAGACACTTGTGAGGAAGTACAATGTGTAGTGGAGTTTTGGGAAGCTGTAATAATTGTGTGGGGGGGATGTTAAGTGAACAGAGCCACAATTCATTTTGTGCATGGCACAGTATGTTGTAGAGATGAGATATTGCTGCTGAGATGGAGGTTTGTCTTAACCCTCTACATCCTCATGGAAACAAAATGCAAGGTTATGATTCTGTGGTATGAATAAGGAGTATCTTTTTGGGTGGATAACAGAAAAGTGAGAGAAGGGGAAGAGGTAAGATGCACTGTATATTTTAGGAAAGTGCAAAAACTTTTGGAAGCTGGTCTTCCAAAAATCACATGGGAAATTTTTAAGGGGTAATAATGAATTAATCAATTAAAAAAAAGTGCAATTAGCTTAAACTGCAGCCTTTTTGTTCTAACTTCTTCATATGTGAAAATAAGTGACAGAGTAATGATAGATGGGAGGGGTGAATTCTGTAAATATGCTTATGTATATTTAATCTTGTGGGAGGTGCCTATCTTGTACCATAAGCTGAAAGTTCTGCCTTCACTTATACCCATGCAACTCCACTGACTTCACAGGCAGAATTTGGCTCTATGTACATTTAAGAAGCCATGTGCCTTTTAAAAATCCCTGAGATGCCAAAAATCTATCTTGGAAAAAATTATTTAGAAGCCAGACCATGTAACTTATAAAATGCCCTAATTTATAGGTGAGTTAAATGTGTTGGCTCATCTGCTGATCTGATCTTTCTTATGAATGTTTGTCTTGACTCTTATGGTATCTTGTTCCCTATTGCAGTCAGTAACACTTCCCCTCAAAAATAGTTTTCCAAAGCAGTAAAGTAAACTTAGGCAACTGAGGTCCTTCATATTGAAGGTGGTGAGAAAACTGCACTTTTTGAAAGCTAATCTGTTGAAAAGAGCAAGGGTTGCCACTGGTTTTCTCTAGAAAGAATACTTTTCATAGTTAAATATCTTGCACATAAATAGGAGCGGTTTTCTATGCTTCGTCGCAGACCTCAGTTATTTTCTGTGAAATCAAAGTGTTTGGTATTTTTTTTTTTTTATTTTACGTATTTCAGCAAACCCAATGTATTTTTGCACTTTGCGCTTCACATCCTGAGCTATCAAAGTGTAAAGATAATCTTTTTCCTGTGAGAATGAAGTGGGAGATGCTAAGAATGTATGGGATGTGGCAACTCTAAATATGTACAATACACACACCTGTGTTCAGTTGTCTGGTATATTGAGCTGATGTTGACATGAAAATGCAAGTCATATTACTCACTCAGATACTGAGGATTGGAACATTTTTGTAATAAAAAGGTAAATGTTTAAGGTGAAATTAGCCTCTTCCATTCCTACCCAAATATTTTTCTACTGTAACTATCACTGTACTGTGTAAACTGGTCCAAGAATAAAACATATTTTGATATATCTAACTGTTTTCCTGAGGGATTTAAAAAACAAAAACAAAACCCTCCTTCACCACCCATTGTCCTGCTTTATGTGATTCAGAGGGCAATTGAGAGTAAATGGTAGGAAGACCTGGATCAGCATTATGGTCTGCAAGGGAGCACTGCTAGAGTTGGTCAAAAATTAACATTTATCCCACGGAAAACTTCAATTTTCAACCTGAATTTAAATGAAAAAGTTAATTATGAATGAAAGGTTTGAAAAAATTTCAGTAATATCCTTCGGGTCAAAGTGTCAAAACAACATTAGACATTACCAAATTGAAACGTGTGACTGGGATATTTTGAACCAAATCGGAACATAAGTTTGACAAACTGTCTGCCTGAGCTGCTGTCATGTCTCTAAGGGTATGTCTACACTACAAAATTAGGTCAATTTTATAGAAGTTGATTTTTAGAAACTGATTTTATACAGTTGATTGCGTATGTCCACATTAAGCGCATTAAGTCAGCGGAGTGCGTCCCCACTACCGTGGCTAGGATCGACTTACAGAGCTGTGCACTTTGGGTAGGTATCCTACAGTTCCCGCAGGCTCCACTGCCCATTTGGAATTCTGGGTTAAGCTCCCAATACCTGATGGGGCAAAAACATTGTCGCAGGTGGTTGTCAGGCCCCCCTCCCTCTGTGAAAGCAATGGCAGACAATCGTTTCGTGCCTTTTTTTTTTTCCCTTGGGTTACCCGTGGAGACGCCATACCACAGCACACATACCGCTCAACTCACCATACGTCTCCTGGGTGCTGCTGGCAGATGCGGTTCTGCATTGCTACACAGCAGCAGCTCCTTGCCTTTGCGGCAGAGGGTGCAGTAGGACTGATAGCCGTCGTATGTCTCCTGGGTACTTCTGGCAGACCTCGGTGAGCACCGAATGGGAGCCAGAGACTCCAGCTCATTCTCTTCTCTAAGTTTCGTCTCATGGAGATTCAGTCCTGCCTGGAATATCATGCGTGCTGGAGGCTTCTGCCTCAGGCTGCTCTCCCAACCGGCAGCACCACATGGTCACGCCTACCCCTTGCTCCCATGGCTCGTGAAGCCTGGACAGTAGTAAGGAGCGATTCAACTATAGGCTGAGCAAGTGCAGAATGGTGTTAGAATGTACCTTTGGACGTTTAAAAGTTCACTGGCGCTGGTTGCTGACTAGGTCAGACCTCAGTGCAACCAACATTCCCAGCTGCTTGCTGTGTGATCCATAATATCTGTGAGAGTAAGGGGGAGACGTTTATGGTGGGGTGGGAGGTTGAGGCAATTTGCCTGGCATCAATTTTGAGTAGCCAGACACCAGGGCAATTAGAAGAGCATAGCAAGGCACGCTGCTCATCAGAGAGGCTTTGAAAACCAGTTTCGTGACTGGCCAGGCTACAGTGTGAGAGTTGTGTGTGTTTCTCCTTGATGCAAACCCACCCCCTTTGTTGATTTTTAATTCCCTGTAAGTCAACCACCCTCTCCCTTTCAAAATAAAGTAACTATTGTTTTGAAACCATGCATTCTTTCTTAATTTAAAAAAAAAAAAGTGAGGTAACAGACAAGGTAGACCGGGTGGGGTGCGGGAGGAGGGAAGGACAAGGCCACATTGCTTATTGCAGCCACACTAAAAATCAAACTGTTTGAATGAGAGCCTTCTGTTGCTTGGGCCATCCTCTGGACTGGAGTGGCTGAGTGCCCAGAGCCTCCCCTTCCACGTTCTTGGGTGTCTGGGTGAGGAGGCTATGGAACATGGGGAGAAGGATAGGCAGTTATACAGTGGATGCAGCGGGGGTCTGTGCTCTTGTTGGCTTTCCTGCAGCTCCAGCAGACGTCTGTTTGTTTGCTTCCCCCATTAGCCTCAGCATCGCGTCCTGCTTCTGCTCTTTGCACTCACTTAATTCTTTCCTGGCTTCTGCCACTGAATGCCTCAGGGCACAGCTTAATGCGCGATCAGTGCAGGAGGACTGCATGAGCTCAGAAAACATGTCATGGTGAGTGCGGGGTTTTTTTTTTTTTGTTTTAGTGTGCGATAACCTCAGGGATGGAGATGATAGAGGGAGCATAGAAATGTTCTACGCTCTACGATTCTGGGGGGGACTACATGGTCATCTGTGCTGCTGAGTTCACCATGCTTTCCAAACAGGAAATGAAATTCAAAAGTTCCCAGGGCTTTTCCTGTGTACCTGGCTAGTGCATCAGAGTTCAAAGTGCTGTCCAGTGTGGTCACAATAGCGTACTCTGGGATAGCTCCTGGAGGGCAATACCGTCGATTTGCGTCCGCACTACCCCAAATTAGATCCAGCAAGGTCTATTTTAGTGCTACTCCCCTTGTTGGAGAGGAGTACAGAAGTCGATTTTAAGAGCCCTTTAGGTTGACGGGCGGGGTTGGTTGTGTGGACACAGTCATTTTTAAATTGACCTAACACCGCTAAATTTGACCTAACCCCGTAGTGTAGACTAGACCTCAGAGTGGTAATTCAGGTGCCTTATGTCTCCATTCTCTTTTATGAGCTAGGCTTCTGTGATAGTCTACATTTCTCATGACACACTCTATTAGCGGCACTGATGCAGTTCAGGCAAAGGGGGAACACCATGATCCAGGTCCAGCCAGGGAGTCTGATCTATAGGGAGAATAGGGATGAGGCATCTGAACTCTCTCTCTCTCCCATACAGCAGCTCAGTGGGCCTAGATTGTCAAATTGAATAAAAAAGGAACATTTGGACTTTTTGTCAAAGCAATGTTTTTAATTTGGGATAAGCTGAAATTTAAAATTGATTTTGCTAAAACTACTTCCTGTTGGAAGATCAAGATTTCCCATGGAAAAGATTCAATTCTGCAGGAGCCCTTCCTCTCTTCCCTCCGCCCCGCCTTTTAAAAAAAATAAATAAATAAAAAAAGAAGCCATCTTCCTGGAAAGGTCCTGACCGCTCTGAACACAGCTAAAGCAACTCCTTACACAGCAGAATAGGCAGTTTGCTCCACTAGCATTTCTTGGCAGGGGCCAGTAGTGGGAATTGAACCAAGTCCATCTGCATCTGGAAGGATAAACCTCTATAGCCTGATTTAAAGACACAGTATTATAACAAAAAGAAAAGGAGTACTTGTGGCACCTTAGAGACTAACAAATTTATTAGAGCATAAGCTTTCATGAACTACAGCTCACTTCATCGGATGCATTTGGTGGAAAAAACAGAGGAGAGATTTATACACACACACACACACACACACAGAGAACATGAAACAATGGGTTTATCATACACACTGTAAGGAGAGGTTTCAGAGTAGCAGCTGTGGTAGTCTGTATTCGCAAAAAGAAAAGGAGTACTTGTGGCACCTTAGAGATTAACAAATTTGTAAATTTTTACTGTAAGGAGAGTGATCACTTAAGATAAGCCATCACCAGCAGCGGGGGGGGGGGGGAGGAAAACCTTTCATGGTGATAAGCAAGGTAGGCTAATTCCAGCAGTTAACAAGAATATCAGAGGAACAGTGGGGGGTGGGGTGGGAGGGAGAAATACCATGGGGAAATAGTTTTACTGTGTGTAATGACTCATCCATTCCCAGTCTCTATTCAAGCCTAAATTAATTGTATCCAGTTTGCAAATTAATTCCAATTCAGCAGTCTCTCGTTGGAGTCTGTTTTTGAAGCTTTTTTGTTGAAGTATAGCCACTCTTAGGTCTGTGATCGAGTGACCAGAGAGATTGAAGTGTTCTCCAACTGGTTTTTGAATGTTATAATTCTTGACGTCTGATTTGTGTCCATTCATTCTTTTACGTAGAGACTGTCCAGTTTGGCCAATGTACATGGCAGAGGGGCATTGCTGGCACATGATGGCATATATCACATTGGTAGATGCGCAGGTGAACGAGCCTCTGATAGTGTGGCTGATGTGATTAGGCCCTATGATGGTATCCCCTGAATAGATATGTGGACAGAGTTGGCAATGGGCTTTGTTGCAAGGATAGGTTCCTGGGTTAGTGGTTCTGTTGTGTGGTGTGTGGTTGCTGGTGAGTATTTGCTTCAGATTGGGGGGCTGTCTGTAAGCAAGGACTGGTCTGTCTCCCAAGATCTGTGAGAGTGATGGGTCGTCCTTCAGAATAGGTTGTAGATCCTTGATGATGCGTTGGAGAGGTTTTAGTTGGGAGCTGAAGGTGATGGCTAGTGGCGTTCTGTTGTTTTCTTTGTTGGGCCTGTCCTGTAGTAGGTGACTTCTGGGTACTCTTCTGGCTCTGTCAATCTGTTTCTTCACTTCAGCAGGTGGGTATTGTAGTTGTAGGAATGCATGATAGAGATCTTGTAGGTGTTTGTCTCTGTCTGAGGGGTTGGAGCAAATGCGGTTATATCGTAGCGCTGGGCTGTAGACAATGGATCGAGTGGTATGATATGGATGAAAGCTAGAGGCATGTAGGTAGGAATAGCGGTCAGTAGGTTAAGAATGAGCTCTCAAAACTGGATACTCTCATAAAGAACCAACCTTCCACACAAACTTCCTTGTGGCTGGACTTTACAAAAACTAGACAAGCCATTTACAAAACACACTTTGCTTCTCTACAAAAGAAAAAGGACACTAAGCTATCTAAACTACTATATGCCACAAGGGGCCACAACAATGGTTCCCGTAACCCACCCAGCAATATTGTTAATCTATCCAACTATACTCTTAGCCCAGCAGAAGAATCTGTCCTATCTCGGGGCCTCTCCTTTTGCCCCTCCACCCCCACGAACATGATACAGTTCTGTGGCGACCTAGAATCCTATTTTCGACGTCTCAGACTCAAGGAATATTTCCAACACAACTCTGACCAACATATTAACCCACAGAGACCTTCCTGCCAACACTACAAAAAGAAGGATTCTGGGTGGACTCCTCCTGAAGGTCGAAACAGCAGCCTGGATTTCTACATAGAGTGCTTCCGCCGACGTGCATGAGCTGAAATTGTGGAAAATCAGCATCGCTTACCCCATAACCTCAGCCATGCAGAACACAGTGCCATCCACAGCCTCAGAAACAACTCTGACATCGTAATCAAAAAGGCTGACAAAGGAGGTGCTGTCGTCATCATGAATAGGTCAGAGTATGAACAAGAGGCTACTAGGCAGCTCTCCAACACCACTTTCTACAAGCCATTACCCTCTGATCCCACTGAGAGTTACCAAAAGAAACTACAGCATTTGCTCAAGAAACTCCCTGAAAAAGCACAAGAACAAATCCACACAGACACACCCCTGGAGCCCCGACCTGGGGTATTCTATCTGCTACCCAAGATCCATAAACCTGGAAATCCTGGACGCCCCATCATCTCAGGCATTGGCACCCTGGCAGCAGGATTGTCTGGCTATGTAGACTCCCTCCTCAGGCCCTTCGTTACCAGCACTCCCAGCTATCTTCGAGACACCACTGACTTCCTGAGGAAACTACAGTCCATTGGTGATCTTCCTAAAAACACTATCCTAGTCACTATGGATGTAGAAGCCCTCTACACCAACATTCCACACAAAGATGGACTACAAGCCGTCAGGAACAGTATCCCCGATACTGTCACGGCTAACCTGGTGGCTGAACTTCGTGACTGTCCTCACCCATAACTATTTCACATTTGGTGACAATGTATACCTTCAAATCAGCGGCACTGCGATGGGTACCCGCATGGCCCCACAGTATGCCAACATTTTTATAGATGACTTAGAACAACGCTTCCTCAGCTCTTGTCCCCTAATGCCCCTACTCTACTTGCGCTACATTGATGACATCTTCATCATCTGGACTCATGGAAAAGAAGCTCTTGAGGAATTCCACCATGATTTCAACAATTTTCATCCCACCATCAACCTCAGCCTGGACCAGTCCACACAAGAGATCCACTTCTTGGACACTACAGTGCTAATAAGCGATGGTCACATAAACACCACCCTATGTCGGAAACCTACTGACCGCTATTCCTACCTACATGCCTCTAGCTTTCATCCAGATCATACCACTCGATCCATTGTCTACAGCCCAGCGCTACGATATAACCGCATTTGCTCCAACCCCTCAGACAGAGACAAACACCTACAAGATCTCTATCATGCATTCCTACAACTACAATACCCACCTGCTGAAGTGAAGAAACAGATTGTCAGAGCCAGAAGAGTACCCAGAAGTCACCTACTACAGGACAGGCCCAACAAAGAAAACAACAGAACGCCACTAGCCATCACCTTCAGCCCCCAACTAAAACCTCTCCAACGCATCATCAAGGATCTACAACCTATCCTGAAGAACGACCCATCACTCTCACAGATCTTGGGAGACAGACCAGTCCTTGCTTACAGACAGCCCCCCAATCTGAAGCAAATACTCACCAGCAACCACACACCACACAACAGACCACTAACCCAGGAACCTATCCTTGCAACAAAGCCCGTTGCCAACTCTGTCCACATATCTATTCAGGGGATACCATCATAGGGCCTAATCACATCAGCCACACTATCAGAGGCTCATTCACCTGCGCATCTACCAATGTGATATATGCCATCATGTGCCAGCAATGCCCCTCTGCCATGTACATTGGCCAAACTGGACAGTCTCTACGTAAAAGAATAAATGAACACAAATCAGACGTCAAGAATTATAACATTCAAAAACCAGTTGGAGAACACTTCAATCTCTCTGGTCACTCGATCACAGACCTAAGAGTGGCTATACTTCAACAAAAAAGCTTCAAAAACAGACTCCAACGAGAGACTGCTGAATTGGAATTAATTTGCAAACTGGATACAATTAACTTAGGCTTGAATAGAGACTGGGAATGGATGAGTCATTACACACAGTAAAACTATTTCCCCATGGTATTTCTCCCTCCCACCCCACCCCCCACTGTTCCTCTGATATTCTTGTTAACTGCTGGAATTAGCCTACCTTGCTTGTCACCATGAAAGGTTTTCCTCCTTTCCCCCCCTGCTGCTGGTGATGGCTTATCTTAAGTGATCACTCTCCTTAGTGTGTATGATAAACCCATTGATTCATGTTCTCTGTGTGTGTGTATATAAATCTCTCCTCTGTTTTTTCCACCAAATGCATCCGATGAAGTGAGCTGTAGCTCACGAAAGCTTATGCTCTAATAAATTTGTTAGTCTCTAAGGTGCCACAAGTACTCCTTTTCTTTTTGCGAATACAGACTAACACGGCTGCTACTCTGAAACCTAGTATTATAGCAGGCTCCCCCGCGACTAGCTGTTTCCTCTAGAGGAAAACAAAGTACCATAGAATGGGTATAGGAGACACTGTATAGGAGAACTCTCTCACTCCCTCAAAACAATCTGGCACTAATTTCCCTCCAGCGGGAGTAAGAAACTGGGGTTATGAGACAGTTACAGCGAGGTAGTTTGAGAGCCTTCCCTGCCCATTCCATGGCCTAACTTGTGCATCAACTTATTACTTCTCTCTAGTCACTACTCTGTATCTTGCTGGAGTAGAAGTGCTGCTTTGTGTCTGAGGCAAGGAGACATTCTTTCCCTAGAAATCCTCGCGGAAAGCTAGATCTAAAGGGATAGCTGGCACGTCCTACCCCTGGGAGGGGGAGAGAGGGTTTGCTTGGATTCCTACTGCAGAGACAGAAGTTGCTTTTAAAAAAAACCAGGAGCAGTTGTTTTTAAAACAATATAAACCTACTCTCTGCACCACCTGGGCTTTAAATCAGCTCCCCTGGAAGGCTATCTTGCAAGGTTTGGACCTCCAGTGTGCAAGACAACAAATGAAGTGGGTTCTTGTAGGGGCTGTCATGCCATTCTCAAACTCCATGGGCCCCAGCCATAAAGACAAGCAAAATGTTTTCTCTCTCCTCCCCTGACCCCCATGGGCTCTTTCATACCAATCCCCTTTACACTGCAAAAAGGTATTGGTCTAGTCCACCTTCCTCCCTTTCTCTGCTCTATGCCAGAGCTGAGGCTGGATGCTGCTTTTGTTTTTGATTTTTTTGGCCTAAGATCTCTCTGCAATGTACCTATGACAAAATATGCAGCAGGGTAGATTAAGACCATAGACAAGGCAGCCTGCCAAACAGAATCCACAGCGGGATGGGCTCCTTGGCCCTCTGAACCCAGCCTAACCCACAGTTACATTTAAAGCAGATTTCCAAGGTGGTCCTGAAAACTGATCAGCCCATTCCCTCAAACAGTAATAATTAAACAAAATGTTATTCATCAAAAAATGCTGTTTATGTGTGGCTCCTCATACCTTCCAGGTGGGTGCCCTACACTCTGGACTAGAGTTATTCCCATTGTCTCTCTCTGACCCAGTCATTCCATTTATCTATCCACAGTGCAACAGCTTCAACAGGAGAGAGCCCCACATCAGAATACCATAGAGCCCAGTGACTAATGCACTCTCCTGACAGGATTGGAACTGGGCTCTCCCACCTTTCTCCCCTGTGCCAGGTAGGGGGGAATTGAACCTAGGACTCCCCCATCTTAGGTGAGTACTCTAACTACTGTGCCAAAAGTTATAAGGTGGATACTCAGGATTGGTCCTCTTGGGCAAGTTAGTCAGCCACATAGCTGTGTTCCCCTGGTTTGTGAATCACTCTGGGGTTTAGGTGGGAGATAGGACCACCGGAGGGGGGAATTGTTTACTTTGAAAAACATCGGCAATGAGAGAGTTTAGGTGCCTACTGTGTTCAGCAGGAGTCTTGTGGATTGTGAATCTGGGTGCAAGCACCTCACAATACATCTACAGTGCAAAAAGCCCCCAAGTCAGCAAGTCTCAGAGCCTGGGTCAACTGCCTTGGGCTTGTGCTACAGGGCTAGAAATAGCAGTTTAGATGTTCCCACTTGGGCTGGAGCCTGGGCTCTGAGACCCATCCATCTCACTGAGTTTCAGAGCCTGGGCTCTGGCCCAAGCAGGAATGTCTGTACTGTTGTTTTTATCCCTGTATTGTGAGCCCTATAAGCTCAAGTCAGTTGACCTGGGCTCTGAGACTCACTGCTGGGTTGTTTCAATGTTCGTTTTTTTTGGTTGGTTGGTTGGTTGGTTTTTTTGGTAGCGTAGATGTACCCTAAGTAGATTTGTGGATTCCACTCCATGTGTGTGTCAGCTGTGTGTGCGATATATTTCAGGTAAAAGACATGCCCCCAGGTGATTGGTTTTCATAGTCTCACATTCTGTCCCCCAGTTTCAGAAGTCAAAATATAGCTCAGCACTGTAACTTCTCTTTTGCTGCGTTCAGACTTGGAACTATTGGTCATCTTATTTCAAAGTAACTGTCTCATAAAACTAGCACAAAAAGTATTGAGAACACTTACACCGTAACAGAGATCCCACAAGTTTCTTAGTACATCAGTCTCTTAACTATTTATTGTCGGTCATTGGTGCTCATGGTTGATGAATGTTTATTTGAGCTACCTCATTGCCTGAGTTTATCCTGGATTTGTCATTTCGTTCTAAAGGAGACCCGTTGCTCATTAATTTCAACTTCAGATATAGAGTGCAATTACATTTTTATAAATTCTATTCCATGATGTAGGGCTAACACCATATGAGGAAGAGAGTGGCTGGTTTGGACCAGGAATGTTGTGTTATAAAGACAAGTCTCTTTGACCTTCCTCCAAGCAACAAAGTGTTTCTTTGCCCATGTTTTTATTTATTTAAAACTTCCCACGCAAAACCCCAGCAACATCACATTGCAAAACAGCATCTGCCATAATTATACAACACAAAGGCATAGTCTGCACACCGTGGAAAAAAGATAGGTAAGAGCACATGGTGGTGCAGTTTAAGAATCTGAGACCTTGATCTGGGGAATAGGCTGATGCTCAGATTAAGGAATCCTGGTATTCAGATGATATTCAGACCGCCAGGTAGAATCATAGGACTGGAAGGGACCTTGACAGGTCATCTAGTCCAGTCCCCTGCAGTCATGGCAGGACTAAATATTATCTAAACCAGTGATTCTAAACTTTTTTTTTTTACTGGTGACCCCTTTCACATAGCGAGCCTCTGAGTACAACCCCTCCCCCCCATCAATTAAAAATGCTTTTAAATATATTTAACACCATTATAAATGCTGGAGGCAAAGCGGGGTTTTGGGTGGACATTGATAGCTCACAACCCCCCATGTAAGAACCTTGTGATCCCCTGAGGGGTTGTGACCTTCAGTTTGAGAACCTCAGATTTAGACCATCCCTGACAGGTGTTTGTGTAACCTGCTTTTAAAAATCTCCAATGACAGAGATTTCACAACCTCCCTAGGCAATTTATTCCAGTGCTTAACCACCCTAAAAGTTGAACATTTTTTCCTAATGTTCAACCTATACTTGCTGCAATTTAAGCTCATTGCTTCTTGTCCTATCCTCAGAGGTTAAGGAGAACAAATTTTCTTCCTTCTCATTGTAACAACCTTTTATGTACTTGAAAACTGTTATGTCTCCTCTCAGTCTTCTCTTCTCCAGACTAAACAATCCCAATGTTTTCAATCTTCCCTCATAGGTCATGTTTTCTAGACCTTTAATATTTTTGTTGCTCTTCTCTGAAATTTCTCCAATATTTCCACATCTTTCCTGAAATGTGGCACCCAGAATTGGACACAATACTCCAGTTGAGACCTAATCAGCGTGGAATAGAGCGGAAGAATTACTTCTCGTGTCTTGCTTACAACACTCCTGCTAATACAGTCCAGAATGTTTGCTTTTTTTGCAACAGTGTAACACTGTTGACTCATATTTAGCTTGTGATCCACTGTGACCCCCAGATCCCCTTCCGCAGTACTCCTACCTAGGCAGTCATTTCCCATTTTGTAAGTGTGTAACTGATTGCTCCTTCCTAAGTGGAGTACTTTGCATTTGCATATCCCCACTCGATATGCCCTTCCAGCATGACTGAACTACTCCTAACTTATTCTCTGGCAACAGTTTTCCAAACAATTATGCACCCACTTCATGGTAGCTCCATCTGGGAATATTACTACAAATATTAATATCCTCTGAACATAGTCATCCTTCTTCTGATCTCCAAGTAGGCAGGGGAAGAAGATCTCCTAGGCTAGCATCCCTCCTCTGAACTGTCTTTGAAAAAAGGGTAATCCTTTGGCAGTCTTTCCCCTAGTTTCCTCCCAGCAGGAAGTGAGAGAAAGAAGGGGATCCCTCTCCACCCTCTGCTCAAGGCTCCCAAGTGGGAAACAAAGTGTCTGTCTATATATAGTGCACCAGTCATCCCAGTACATGCCAATCAAAGACCCCTGGCTCCTATCCATTGCTCCAAGTAGGGAGGGGATGAAGATGGTAGTGCACCCCCATGCCTAGGCCTTCTCCCTTCTATCACGCCATGGGCTCCTCCTCCTCTTACCTGGAATAGTCTTCTAATCAGGATGGGAGACTAGGTCACTGAGCCTTACCACGTTCAGATCCCCCAGTCTTCTGTCTTCAGGAAATCTGGCAATGCAACAATGAAACCCAGTACAGAGAAATGATCTCCTTGGGGAGAGGAGGCACCAGCAATTGAGATGGGAAGAAGGAATTGCTGGCCAAGAGAAGAAGAGCTTACATGGGGAGAGGGAGTGTGATAAGGGCACTCATGGAAGATTAAGAGAAAAACTTGGTGAGGGGACAGTGAGGATTCCAGGCACAGGGTTTACTCACTGGAGTAACAGCTGCTGGAGGCCCGATGCCAGCTTCAAGCAGGAGGCTAGAGCCTGAGTTTTTCTTCTATACTGACTGCCAGCAGCCTAGTAAGGACGGAGCTTTGAATATAGATTGAATGGAAGGGATGTTTTCTATTGGCTGAACTGCTAACTGACAGCCACTCTATCCAGTACAATGCTTGTCTCATTTATAAAAAGGGGCTCTCATAAGCCATTTTCCCCCAGCAGCCAGGATGTGATTAGCACCCCAGTCACCTTGGGCCAGTCTGCCCTTTTTTGTACATTGGCTCGAACAAAGGAGTAATTCCTAGGCACCATGGAAGAACTCAGCACAGGAGTAGGAGTCTAATAGCTTTGCATTCTGTGCCTCCAGAGAGTACCCAGGAGCACCTGCTGCTGTGACTGATGGAAGATGGGCCTGGAGTGGGCCCGAGACCAGCTTGACTGAGGGTGGATAGGAGTTTACTCTTCCTGTGGGGGAAGCTCATCAAATCATGGTCTTGCCTAGCTTCTTGCCATCACTTCCTCCTGTGTCAACCAATGGGACTGGAATACAATTGGTTGCAGGTGCAAAGTGCCGACAAGCTGATCCAAGGAACAGTCCAGTAGCACACCAGGCAACTCTTCTCAACCACATTATCTGCTGTGAAACCTCCTGGACATCTAGCAAAGTGACAAAAAACTTGACTGCATCTCTGAATACATAATTACATACAGAAGATGCTAGAATCTCTCTGGACCCCCTCCTGCCTCAGCAGCAGCAGTAGTTCATTAAAGTCATGGTCCTAAGCATGGAAGGGAAGAGAAGAATAGGGACTGGCTGGCATTTGTCAAACGATTGTTCTACACAACATGTAGTGACTAGGTTCTAGGATGACTGCACAGCCATTTGGCCCATTAAAGAACAGTCAGCATACCCCTAACTTTCTACTAATGAGCTTGGAGCAGGTCAGGCGCCTGAAGGGATTACTTAGGGTACATCTTCACTGCCCGCCAGATCAGCGGGTAGTGATCGATCTATTGGGGATCGATTTATCACATCTAGTCTAGATGCAATAAATCGATCCCCAAATTGATGCCTGTACTCCACCTCAGCAGGAGGAGTAAGCGGAGTAGACGGGGGAGCCGCCACGGTTGACTCGCCACCACGAGGATGGCCAGGTAAATCGAACTAAGATACTTTGACTTCAGTTACGTGAATAGCATAGCTGAAGTTGCATATCTTAGTTTGAAACCCCGCCGCCACCACCCCCGGCCCCCAGTGTAGCCCAGGCCTCAGAGTAACTCGCAGGCCAATCTTGAAAGCAGAATAGACTGTTCCATGGAATAATCCCTTTTTACTGGAAATACTGTAGCTGTGGGTTGTTCCTAAAGACCCACGTTACTTGTCCCTACTAAGAGACACTAAAGTGGGCCACTACAGTCTGTGTTCTAGATGAAGTCTCTGCTGCATGAATTCATTTATTTGTCTATTCTGCAGTTGGTTGGTGACTGAAGAAACTGACTGAGGCTGAAGTTGGTTTTAGCAAAAAGTCTAGAAAAAAACCTTTTGGTAATCAGTGGCACATAATATCAGTGGTTGCTTTTATCTAGGCTAAACATTCTTCTTTAGAAAAGCTATTGTATGCTCAGGTAGCTGTTTATATAAATAACATACTTCTCTCCCTATTTTATTCCAAAAAAAATCCTTGCCAATACTCTTGCCCTAAGTAACGGGCTACTCCTTAAACGTAAAACCTCATGCAAAAAACACAACCACAAAAACCAAACTCTCTCTCTCACTCTCTGGAAAGGCACAAACCCAAATTCTTTCTGTTTAGAGCAAAAGTGTCACCTCAGTCAACAAAATGCAGCAGTGAAAATAAACTGACTCAGTGTGGCACTGGCTAAGATGGAAGTGCTCTTTTTTTTTTTTTTTTTTTGTAAAGAGGAAACATTCAGAGGAATAGCCAGAGGCAATGTCTGCACTAGCTAAAAGTCACCATATCTGGTTGCAGATCATTCTAGATGAGGCATCTGTTTTTGGAATCAGCTCCCTTTGGCTGCCCATCAGAAGTCAAATCTATTAACTTTCAGGGCATGATTCCAGTCATGTTCATTCTATTGATTGTTTTCCTGTTGTTTCTGTTTCTAGTTTTTATTCTGCAAATGGCGTGTCTGGTTTGTGATTCGGTACCCAGCTATCATGGTACTAGGTGTTACAGAAAAAAGTAAATAAACAGAAAAACAGAGCAGGATCAAGTTTCAGAGTAGCAGCTGTGTTAGTCTGTATTCACAAAAAAGAAAAGGAGTACTTGTGGCACCTTAGAGACTAACAAATTTATTTGAGCATAAGCTTTCGTGAGTTACAGCTCACCGGATGCATCCGATGAAGTGAGCTGTAGCTCACAAAAGCTTATGCTCAAATAAATTTGCTAGTCTCTAAGGTGCCACAAGTACTCTTTTTAGAGCAGGATCAAGTATGCCACCAGAAACATCTCTCTGCTAGGTCTAACACTTCTCTTCTTCCAGAGATGGGGAGCCAGCCTTTCTCCCTGTGTTCTTCAGCAGATTCCCTCCTCCAATTCACAGAGGACTGCTCCCACCAATCAATTTCTGGGGGCAACTTGAAATAAAACAAGAACCAATATTCTCATGACATTTCCATCATTCCACTCCTGTTCCCAGGCAGGAATAACATGACAATAGCCTGTCTCTCATGATGTTTCTGTAGTTGTGGCTCTGGTATGGCTCGACACAGAAAGTAACTAAAACTTCTCAGAATATTTCACATAATCAAACACAGGCTTAGAGCAAGTTCTGGTCTGGCAATGATCCAATGACTGAGTTGGGATATGGGCTAGTCTTATTCTATCTGCTCCTAGGAGTGACTGGTCTGAGTTTAAAAAAAAAATTAAAAAATCCTTTCAACAGAATCAGAGTCACATCCCATCCAGCTGAATTGGTTAAAATGCTGTGAAAGTTGTTTTGGGTTTCTCCTTGCACTAAAGTCACAATTTGCAGGTAGAGAGTCCACTCCAGTTCAGTGCTCACATCCCAGGTAATCATAGGAGGCTGGCATAAGGTGTAAGTTGGCACTGAATTTGTTTTATAACTTCACAGTTGTGAAATGCATTTCTCTGTTGGACTCATAATGGCAAGCTTTGACTTTTTCAGCTGGCTGGCAGTGGTGGCTTTGCCACATGTTATGTTAATGCAAAAAATGTAATTTCTGTTGGCTAGAATCACATTTCTTCATTATATTAATTTCAGTTGGAAAATGTTCTCTGCCTGTACAGTGTGTGTGGTGGTGGGAGGGGCTCCAATCTTTGCCTAAATTCTCAAATTATCACCCACTTTCCTTGGGCTAAAGCATCTTTTGAGGAAGTAGGAATTTGCCCTAGAACAACTACAATTTATATCCCAATATCTTTGTCAGCCTCTTGTGGAAGGGATGGAATGCTAGTATCACTGAAAGGAACAATCAAGGAAAGTCACATATATGGTTAACTAACCACAGTTATATAACAAGAGTATAGCATGAGAAATCCTAAATTCTTAAACAAAAGAACCCTAATTCTCCCATAAACAGTGCAAACTGCCCGGCATTAGCCCTCCTGCTCCAGCAGTGACTGTCTGGCTCTCTCTCTCTGTCCCTCCTTGAGTGTTTTCAAAGCTCTGAATGTATCTCCTGCTCTCCCACATGTATTCTGTGTGCTTTAATGGTCACAGGGGTTTACATTTAGGATTAGAGAAAGGAAGGTATATTTGTTACCTTCTTCTTCGAGTGATTTTCACTATGTGTATTCCTTACTTGGTTATACATGTGTACCATGGACTCAAGTCCAGAAATTCTTCAAAGCAATGTCCATTGACCTACACGTGCACAGTAGCTCTCCTCATGCTCCCAACCGAGGGTACAAGAGCCATTGTAGGTCAACCCTTCTCTAGTTTTTTCTTACCGTGACATGGCCTGAGTTGGAATTGTGTCCTCCTTCACTTTGGTGTACAACCTATAAATAAAACATTTGTAAACAGATATATTCTTAGATTAGTAGTTAAAAAGTTTATAATATCATATAGTTTTTCTTTCTGCCAAGTTGGGGAACCCCTCCCCAGGTCTGGGGCTATGCCCAGAGTCCCAGGATTCAAGAATTTAATCTGCCCTTGATCCTTCTCCATCTGTAACGAACATCAGTGTTGGATGTACTGTCTGGATGAGGCATTGTGATGGGTCACCTGCCCCACACGGGGCTCTAAGGGGTTAATAGACCTCTAGGGAGGCTGCACAGAAGGCAGCAAATCCGAGAAGGGCTGAAGGGAGCAGCCAAGCAGGACTAAACAAGCCCATATAAAAAGGGAGCTTCAGGGCAGAGGAGGACAGTTCTCTGCTGGGAGCCCAGGGAGGAAGGACTGTGTCTCTGGAAGGCTGAGAGAACTGCCAGCACCCTAGACAGAGCCGTGCTGTTAGCAGGAACCAGGGGAGTGGGAGACAGCTCCTGGATGGCTGCTGAGGTTTGCAGGCTGAGGCCCTGAGACAAGGGAAAAGAGGATACTGGGGTCACAAGGTAGTGGCTAGATAATTCGCTGCAGTAGCCACTAAGGGAAGTGGCTGAACAGTGGACTGCAGGTCCCCAGCAGGGGGGAGAACAGCATGTGGCATGACCTGAGGGCTGTGTTGCTGAAGAGGACAACATGGTCCTTGGAGAGATGTCGGTCCTAAATCAGGAATGACAGCAGCGAGGCACCACCCAAAGAGGGCGCACTAACATGCAGAGCTAATTTCCATGACAGCCAGTAAGAGGTGCCAGAGTGATGAGTGAACACCGTTACAGGCACATATCTCTGCAAAGCGCAGCATCTGTCATTCCTCACCACCCAGAAGTCGAGAAGCCCGGGAGCTTCTCCTACAGAAGCCCCTGATGGAAAAGGCTATAAGGCCCATCTCCGATCTGGGCCACGGAGACCCCCCATATGTCAGCCTCAGCTGCCTAGCAGTGCCCCTCCAAACATGTGCCTTGGAGTGGAGCCCTCAACATTTAAGCCCAAGGACTCTTCTTCCTGTGCTCCCCATAATAGTAGAAGGCACTCTCATGGGCACAAGTACATATCCCCACTGAGAACAGTCCATAAGAAACATACTTTCCCCATGAGCCGGTCCAGTCAGGTGAGATGTTGCAAGGAGAACCTGAGGAAGCAGCTCTGATGAAGATCCCCGATCAGAGGGCAAGATGCGTAAAAAGAAAGAACTGCCAGTTCTGTCGGTCACCTCAGTACCAAGATAAGGATAGACGCTGCCCACTTCTGTCTATGAGTACTGGTCTAGACCCATCATTGGTACCTCTGCATCCATCTAAAGACAGTTCTGTCACTACAGATGCACTAGATCCATCAAACTGAACTGCAGGAACCACTCTGACAGACACCAGGATATACCGAGATTTACATAACACCGGAGGATATATTCTTCCTTATCTGCAGTCTCCACTTCTTTCTGGCCTGGCTCTCCTGTAGGATCTCCTTTCTCAGAGGAGGTGGCCACAGCGGTATCTCTGCAGAGGCAGCTGAGCCATGATAAACAGTCAAGGGGTTAGGCTTGCCATTTCACTGGGTATGACACTTCAGGGACTGCTGGTACTGATTTCCTTGGGGGATCCCACACCACCGATCAATTCTCCTTTCTGGTCTTATTGTGGTCCTTGGGATCCTTACAGCAGGTGTGAAGGCCCTTCTCAAGAGTCATACCTCTCCTCTCCCTCTTGCCAGCTGGGTCTGTTGGTGTACAAGGAGGAACAGGTGGAATTAGATCTGCAGGTACCGACAGTTCTCACGGGCGCCTCTTCATCATTTCTTTTCATCATTTCTACCCCAAATGAAGCAGGCACTCCTTCTTCGCCTTCTCCTCTGGATGTTCATTGCCAGTACCAGGAGTTGTTACGAGTGGCCAGTGTCCTATAGATCTCATCAGAGGAGGTCCAGGATCATCAACACTGATTCCTAGACATCTTGCAGTCGCAGGGACCAAGTGAGGTGGCTCTACCCATCAGTATAGGTAAGCCAGGCAAGGCGGATTAGTTTATCTTTTGTTTTATGTGAATTTTCCCCGTGTTAAGAGGGAGGTTTATTCCTATTTTCTGTAACTTTAAGGTTTTGCCCAGAGGGGGATCCTCTGTGTTTTGAATCTGAATACCCTGTAAAGTATTTTCCATCCTGATTTTACAGAGGTGATTCTTTTACTTTTTCTTTAATTAAAATTCTTCTTTTAAGAACCTGATTGATTTTTTCATTGTTCTTAAGATCCAAGGGTTTGGGTCTGTGTTCACCTGCACAAATTGGTGAGGATTATTATCAAGCCTTCCCCAGGAAAGGGGGTGTAGGGCTTGGGGGGATATTTTGGGGAAGGACGTCTCCAAGTGGTCTCTTTCCTTGTTCTTTGTTTAAAACGCTTGGTGGTGGTAGCATACTGTTCAAGGCCAAGGCAAAGTTTGTACCTTGGGGAAGTTTTTAACCTAAGCTGGTAAGAATAAGCTTAGGGGGTCTTTCATGCGAATCCCCACATCTGTACCCAAGAGTTCAGAGTGGGGAAGGAACCCTGACAACCTACATGACTCCTTTTGACAGACTCCACTTGTGGTCCCTGCAGGTTTGGCTCCACCTGACCTATCGACCAAGAAAGGGCCACATCAACTCCAGGGTGGTCATTCCTGCCAGAGTTGTCCCTCCTCTAACTCGGTGGTCAAACCCAGAAAAGATCATGTTGGGAGTTCTGTTCAGCCCTCCCACCACCCAGGGCCAGCATTTTGATGGATGCCTCCCTTGTGGGGTGGGGTGTTCACCTGGACAAACATGCTGCTCATGGTACATGGACCCCATGAAAGGCCAACTACATATAAACTTTTACTGGAACTGAGGGCAATCCACCTTGCTTGGAAGGCCTTCATTCCACTTTTACACTCACTCCATATTCAGATAATGACAGACAGTATTGCAGCTGTGGTCTGTATAAACAAACAGGGAGGAGTGAGATCTGATCTCCTCTTCCAGGGGCCAGCAGACTTTGGAACTGGTGCATCAGGAACTGAATCACGATGCAGGCTGCGTTCCTTTCTGGTATTCACAACTCCCTGGCAAATTAAACAGAAGCTTTTTTATGGACCATGACCAGGAGATTCAAGACACGTTATCAAAAGACCTCTTCTTTGGACATTTCTCAGACAGTAATGTGACAACCTGTCCTGCAAGCTCAAGACCAGACTACGCTTCCAAGACTTTCCTTTTTTATTTTTGGTTAGGTTTTTGGTAAACAGAGCAGGAAATACAGCATGTGCCTTGTGGGTTAGGAGTTACTGGTACATTTGCCACAGAATTTAAAATAATCTTGACAGGTTTTTCATCCAGTATGGACATAATCATGAATCTCTTGGATTAATTTATATTTCTCTCAAGCTTCTTTCTTCTTGCATTGGGTCACAACTTTTTGTGTAGCAGCTTCACAGCATGAGTGTACTTTACATAGTTTTTATTTGCATTATTTGTATTTGCATTACATTTATATGCATTTATTTGCATAAACTATTCTTTACTTCCCTTTTTTATTTTTGTAACTTGATTTTTGATTCCTGCCTCTTGCTATTAAACTTTGGTGTTGCTGTGGAAAGCTGTTTTTGTGTCACAGTCTTGCTCTCTACACATACAAACAACTTGTTTGACATTCCTACCAATAAAACATGGGTTTTTTTCATCACTGGGGGAATTCCTTTTAAATCAATGACATTTGCTCAGGTGTCATTTGGCCCATTATATTCAAGCCGCCTTCTCTGAGCTTTTGTTCAACAGAGAGCACTTGTTTTCAAAACTACAAGCCCAAATGATCTTCCCCCACCCACACACCACAATGGCTTAAATTAAGCATCTCCTATAATAAATTGGGGATGTATGTGACTGCCTCCTGTACTGGCAAGCAGCATGAAAGTGAAGAATGAGAGTGTGAACAAGGGTCCCTGGAGGCTGTCCACAGTCCTTTACTAAACACTTGCATCCAGTTTCTTTCTTCCCATTCTGATTGCCAAGCACAGCGTCTGCCCCACATCAGACAGAGAATGGGGAAAAGGTTTGTCAGTCAATGCGATAAGGGAAAGGGAGAGAGAGCTGGGGGAGCTGTGATGGCTGTGCCTTAACTGAGTTCTAGTAAAGTAAAACATCCCTCTGCTACAAGAGGCCTGAGCTACTGAAATAGCAATAGCTTTCCATTGAAACAGACAGGATCTGCTTCCTCCAGAATGTCTTTACTTTACTCCTAGCTCTGTCTAGAGCCATTCTAGGAGACAATGGAAGGCACAGAATTTAGGGCCACTGGCCAATTTCGCTGATTTGAAAACATGTCTGAGAAGCAGCTTTACCTGTTCTCAGTACTTCCAAGGCAGTTTTGCTCTCTTCATTCAGCAAGGACCAGCACTGTAACTCAGGCATGGATTTAACCGGACAAGAAAAGAAGGTGTGAAGAGAAGGGTACGTGGTTTGACTAATCTTCATCCCCCAACAAACTCTTGCATGTTTACAGAAATATTTTTGATTGACAATGTTATACAAACTATATTCAGTGCAGAATCTATTTCTGGAGTATCAGGCACTCTTTTTGATTCTATAATGTGGAGTTCCCTCCCACTTCAAACAGTGTAGATACCAGATTATAGTCCAATGAGAGATTTGGTTTTAGAGGTAGCTGAAATAAGAAAACAGATTTAGCCTAAGCCTCTCCCTACGCCGAGCTATTCTGGAGGCTTTGTTGCAACACCTCCTCTAACACAGCCCTTGGTTTCCAGTATCCCAGAGGGGCACTCCACACCTTGTATCCTGTTTGAATCTAACAAGTTCCATCTGCTAGCATGAATCAATAGTAATTACACTACATCTTTACATAGGGTGCAACTGAGTTTATGATGACTCAGCAGTGGCACCCTGTATGTCAGTGTAGGGTCCTATAACCTGCCACCTTGTTATTGTTATATACTGCAAATAATGATATTCTGGAAGGCTTGAGATCGCTCCTTAGTGGTGTGGGTAACCTTCACATAGTTTTATACTTGCCAGATATTTCCCTTTGAGTCTCAAGTATGCATTAATGTGATTAGAAATAGTGAAACAGCATTAGGTTCATTCTAATAAATCAGTAGCCATACTAGTAGCCTGGTACAATAGTGTCATTAGCAATGAAACCCTCTTTTCTACTTCCCATGTCTCCATCACTGACAGTTATCATGTGTTCTGTTATTACTTATCTTTGTGGATTTCTTTTTACACTTGTTTGAACTGGGTGAGGCTGGGGCTGATGACCCATCAGGTACCAGCTGTAGATTTCAAGGCACTTTACAAAGATGGTCAGTGTTATTATCCCCTCTTTACAGATTGGGAAACTGAGGCAGAAAAGTGAATTATAGCTAGGTGCTGTGCAATCTTTCCTTCACAACTCTGTCAAAACATTTCCATCCTGACTTTAACTGCCCTCCCCATCTCCAGCTACCCTTCACCAGCAATGATGCAGTATCCTGTACATGGACAAAGAGCAGGAAGAGACTAGGGAGAGACCAAGAAACTCATTTTCATTTATGGCCTGAACGGCATTTCTTAACCACAGGTGATAGGTTAGTACTTTAATTCACAGGACTATTTAACATTTTACAGCAATGGAATACTGTCATTTGCAACGTTTTGTAAGTGAAAGCAATGGTCAGATGGATAATCTTTTATTATCTTTTAATATACTTATTAGTATTAGACCGAATGAAGATTTTTTATGCACATTCTATTTAATGTGCATAAAACCATATGAGGATCTGGGTCAAGATGACTATTGTACAGTAGCCTCTCTGTAGGCAGAGAATGCTATGTACAATATGGCAAAAGATAGTTAAAGATGGGAGCCAAAAGTTAGGCTCCTAAATCCATATTTGTACTCGGATCCTGCAAAGACTTACATGGGCGCTTACTTTTACTACCATGCATAGTTTCATTGATTTCAGAGGGACTGTTCACAGCAGTAGAGTTAAGTATGGTATAAGTGTTTGCTGCATTTGGAAATAGAATAAGTGATCTGATTTTTAGAAGGACCAAGCACCCACCAGCTCCCCTTGAATTCAATTTGAGATTGTTGGCAAGTATATGGAGCTGTCTACCATTTGACCTCCCTTTCCTTCAATGGCAGAAGGGGTAGCAAGGCTATCAGATGCCTCAGAAAACACCAAATAATAACAGCCTACCAGCATTTCCTCAAGATGACAACAGATAGATGGGACCCAATGCTTAATGTGGAGAGGTGTATGTGCTCAGAAAAGAATTGGTTTTATTTATCCTTAATACAATGGTAAAAAACCCATAATAAAAAGTACACTGTATTTGTGTATTAGAAAAGACAGCTAATTTCCATACACTTAATTTCAGTAATGTTATAACAATATAATTTGTGTTTCATTTGTACAAGAAACTAAGGACCATTTGTTGACAGAGACATATCTTTACCCCCCACTCCCTCTGTAACACATCAGATCACAGAACTCTTCAACATTCCCCCAAAGTATGCCACATTGCACACAGCAGAATGTGATCCTGCAGTGAGAGACCATATTATACATACATACATACCAGGGAGCACAACTAATGTAGCTGTGGGAGTTTTAATTCTGAATTTCCTACATGTCTTTCATGTCGAGGGTGGCAAACCAGTCTTCCAGAGAAGGGATAATTGTGCTGAAGGAGACCATGTAGAACTTCAACTTCACTATGAACTTGTGGAATCCTCGCAGGTCTAGAATGGGTCTGAGACCCCCCTGGGCTTTGGGGATTAGGAAATAGTGGGAATAAAATCCCCTGCTCCTGAGGAACCTTCTCCACTGCTCCCATGGCGAGGAGTGCCTGCACCTCCTGGATAAGGAGTTGCTCGTGAGAAGGGTCCCTGAAGAGGAACAGGAAAGGGGGGTGGGAGGGAAGGTAGGAGCAGAATTGGAGAGAATATCCCACTTCTACTGTGTGAAGAACCCTGTGGTCCGAAGTTATTTGGGACCACGCACGGTAGAAGTGGGATAGATGGTTCAAAAAACATGGGGAAGGATCCAATGTTGAAACAGGTGCTCCGTACTTGGGTGCACCTTCAAAATGTCTGTTTTGAGCCCGATGGAGGCTTAGTCGGGCCCTGTCCCTGTCTGGAAGGTGGGATGGGAGGGCTTGCACTTGCCGTTCCTACCCCTGCACCTGTAGAAATCCTGCCTTGGCCAAGGAGAATAAGACCACTGTTGCAGCGGTTGGAGCTTAAAGGGCTTTCGTTGGGTTGCCAGGGTGTGCATACCCAAAGATTTCATTGTCACCCTGGAGTCTTTGAGGCTATGCAGCCTGGAGTCCATCTGTTCAGCAAACAGACTCACCCTGTCAAAGGGTAGGTCCTGCATGATTTGTTGAACCTCGTGCGGGAGCCCTCAGGCCTGCAGCCATGATCTACGCCTCATAGTTATCCCTGAGGACAAGGTGTGCGCTGCCGAGTCTGCAGCATCCAGTGAGGCCTGTAAAGAGGTCTGTGCCACTGCCTTGCCCTCCTTGACAATTGCCCCCAAACTCCTCCCTGGACTCTCCTGGAACCAACTCCCTAAACTTCAGCATTGAGTTGCAGGAGTTAAAACTACCTGCTGGTTGGCAATCCTGAGTTACAAGCCCCCCAAGGAGTATACTTTGCATCCGAATAAATCCAGGTGCTTGGTGTCCTTGGACTTAGACGCTGGGGCTTGCTGTCTCTGCCTTTCCTTTTCATTCACCACAGCCACTGCTAAGGAGCAAGACTGTGGGTTTGTGAATAGGTATTCATACACTTTGGAGGGTATGAAGTATTTTCTCTCCACATCCTAAGTGGTGAGAGAGATTGAGGCCAAGGTCTGCCAAATGGTCCTTGCACTGGCTTGTATAGTTTTGATGGGGGTAGAGCGACCATGGATGGTCCTTCTGGTGCCAGGATAGCTATCATAGGGTCCTCCGACTCTACCTCCTCCTCAGCCTGCAGGTTCATATTCTGTGCCACCCTGTGTCGGAGTTCCTGGTGGGCATGGCTATCTATAGGGGGGTGGCCCTGTGGCACAGGTGCCTGCCACTGCCTTGTCTGGGGAGGAGGACAAGGAGGCTAGTGGAGGAACTGGGTTCTCCTGACCCTCTTGGTCCTCAGGGACCTCCTGCCTCACCTTAAGTTGCATGCCAGCAACTCCTCTGCACCCCTCGGGGTGGGACTGTCCACTGCCTCCAGCACCCTGGGTTCGGACACCACACGCGGGAAGCCTTGGACCATGTGCCCTGGGCCTGGTGGTACGCCCATAGGGTCCAAAATGGCCACTCTGTTGGTCCGTGCCACTGCACAGGCCATGGCCCTACATCCACATCAGGTCTTTCCTGTGCCGACTTGTGTCGGGGCTGCTGCGAATATTTGGATCCCATCTCCGAGCCCGATGATGGGGACCAAGACCGCGATGGCCGTGGCAGTGCCAAGTGCAGCCATGCCAGGGATCAGTGCCACGAGGCTGGGGAGCGGTGCCGCAAGCGGGGTCTGCGCAGAGAGCCAGATTGGTGCCCATGAGAACGGTGCTGAGACTGGAACCTCTGTGCAAAGGTGATCGGTGTCATGAGCAGGAGCACTGGCAGGACCTGGAACTCTGCTGTGAGTCAGACCGGCGCAGCGAGTCCGATCGGTGCCACAAGTGTGATCGGCGCCGTGACTCTGAGCGGTGCCAGGACTCTGAGTGGTCCTGGGACTCGGAGCAGTGTCTTGCTTCTGCGGGCTGAGTCGAGGGGCATATCGTTGCCAGCTTTCCTCGGGACAGTGCTGCCTGTTGCAGTATTGGAGGCTTAGCATGAAGAGTGGGGGACCTCGGTGCTGTCATCGCAATGAGTTCTCTTGCAGCCTCAAAGGTGTCCGGGGTGGAAGACAGTTCTGCCTCCTCCACCACCTGACACGGGGAGTCCAACTGCACCGGACTCGACAGTCCCCCTCGCAGGGCCAAAGTCGATGGTGCAGGCTCCAAAGTTTTCAGCGCTGGGAGCTCCTTCCTGGGACGCACCCCACTGGCTGGCTCCGAGGAGGTGGGTCCCGAAGCCCAGTAACCACTCCTCCTCTGCTTCTGGTGCCACTTCTGTGTCAGTGAATGGGATCTGTGCTGGGCCGTTCCTGCCAGCTTTGATTCATAGATACTAAGGTCAGAAGGGACCATTCTGATCATCTAGTCCGACCTCCTGCACAGCGCAGGCCACAGAATCTCACCCACCCACTCCTACAAAAAACCTCACCTATGTCTGAGCTATTGAAGTCTTCAAATCATAGTTTAAAGACTTCAAGGAGCAGAGAAGCCTCCCTCAAGTGACCCATGCCTCATGCTACAGAGGAAGGCGAAAAACCTCCAGGGCCTCTCCAATCTGCCTGGAGGAAAATTCCTTCCCGACCCCAAATATGGCAATCAGCTAAACCCTGAGCATATGGGCAAGATTCATCAGCCAGATACTACAGAAAGTTCTTTCCTGGGTAACTCAGATCCCATCCATCTAATATCCCATCTCAGGGGATTAGTCCTATTTACCCTGAATATTTAAAGATCAATTACTTAGCAAAATCACATTATCCCATCATACCATCTCCTCCATAAACTTATCGAGTTTAATCTTAAAACCAGATAGATCTTTTGCCCCCACTGCTTCCCTTGGAAGGCTATTCCAAAACTTCACTCCTCTGATGGTTAGAAACCTTCGTCTAATTTCCAGTCTAAACTTCCTAGTGGCCAGTTTATACCCATTTGTTCTTGTGTCCACATTGGTGCTGAGCTTAAATAATTCCTCTCCCTCTCCTGTATTTATCCCTCTGATATATTTATAGAGAGCAATCATATCTCCCCTCAACTTTCTTTTAGTTAGGCTAAACAAGCCAAGCTCCTTAAGTCTCCTTTCATAAGACAAGTTTTCCATTCCTCGGATCATCCTAGTAGCCCTTCTCTGTACCTGCTCCAGTTTCAATTCATCCTTTTTAAACATGGGAGACCAGAACTGCACACAGTATTCTAGGTGAGGTCTCACCAGTGCCTTGTATAATGGTACTAAAACCTCCTTATCCCTACTGGAAATGCCTCTCCTGATGCATCCCAAAACCGCATTAGCTTTTTTCACAGCCATATCACATTGGCAACTCATAGTCATCCTATGATCAACCAATACTCCAAGGTCCTTCTCCTCTTCCGTTACTTCTAATTGATGCGTCCCCAACTTATAACTAAAATTCTTGTTATTAATCCCTAAATGCATAACCTTACACTTCTCACTATTAAATTTCATCCTATTACTATTACTCCAGTTTACAAGGTCATCCAGATCCTCCTGTATAATATCCCGATCCTTCTCTGAATTGGCAATACCTCCCAGCTTTGTATCATCTGCAAATTTTATTAGCACACTCCCACTTTTTGTGCCAAGGTCAGTAATAAAAAGATTAAATAAGATTGGTCCCAAAACCGATCCCTGAGGAACTCCACTGGTAACCTCCCTCCAACCTGACAGTTCGCCTTTCAGTAGGACCCGTTGCAGTCTCCCCTTTAACCAATTCTTTATCCACCTTTTGATCATATTGATCCCCATCTTCTCCAATTTAACTAATAATTCCCCATGTGGCATGGTATCAAATGCCTTACTGAAATCTAGGTAAATTAGATCCACTGCATTTCCTTTATCTAAAAAATCTGTTACTTTTTCAAAAAAGGAAATTAGGTTGGTTTGGCACGATCTACCTTTTGTAAAACCATGTTGTATTTTGTCCCATTTACCATTGACTTCAATGTCCTTAACTAATTTCTCCTTCAAAATTTTTTCCAGCACCTTGCATACTACAGATGTCAAACTAACTGGCCTGTAGTTACCTGGATCACTTTTTTTTTCCTTTCTTAAAAATAGGAATTATATTAGCAATTCTCCAATCATTCGGTACAACTCCTGAGTTTACAGATTCCTTAAAAATTCTTGCTAACGGGCTTGCAATTTCAGGTGCCAATTCCTTTAATATTCTTGGATGAAGATTATCTGGGCCCCCCCGATTTAGTCCCATTAAGCTGTTTCAGTTTCGCTTCTACCTCAGATATGGTAATATCTACCTCCATATCCTCATTCCCATTTGTCATGCTACCATTATCCCTAAGATCCTCTTTAGCCTTATTAAAGACTGAGGCAAAGTATTTGTTTAGATATTGGGCCATGCCTAGATTATCTTTAACCTCCACTCCATCCTCAGTGTTTAGCGGCCCCACTTCTTTTTTCTTAGTTTTCTTCTTATTTATATGGCTATAGAACCTTTTACTATTGGTTTTAATTCCCTTTGCAAGGTCCAATTCTACTCGACTTTTAGCCTGTCTCACTTTATCCCTACATGTTCTGACCTCAATTAGGTAGCTTTCCTTGCTGATCCCTCCCATCTTCCACTCCCTGTATGCTTTCTGCTTCTTCTTAATCACCTCTCTAAGATGCTTGCTCATCCAGCTTGGTCTACAACTCCTTTCTATGAATTTTTTCCCCTTTCTTGGGATACAGGCTTCCGATAGCTTCTGCAGCTTTGATTTAAAGTAATCCCAGGCCTCCTCTACCTTTAGATCCATAAGTTCTTCAGTCCAATCCACTTCCCTAACTAATTTCCTTAATTTTTGAAAGTCAGCCCTTTTGAAATCAAAAACTCTAGTTGCAGATTTATTTTTGTCAATCCTTCCATTTAGTTTGAACTGAATTAGCTCATGATCACTTGAGCCAAGATTGTCCCCTACAACCATTTCTTCTATGAGGTCCTTGCTACTCACCAAAATTAAATCTAAAATGGCATCCCCTCTAGTCGGTTCAGCAACTACTTGATGAAGGAATCCATCAGCTATCACATCTAGGAAAATCTGAGCCCTATTATTATTACTAGCACTGGTCCTCCAGTCTATATCTGGGAAGTTAAAGTCTCCCATGATCACGCAGTTTCCATTAGTACTTACTTGATTAAAAACATTAAAAGGGGCTCTATCCATATCCAAATTAGATCCCGGAGGTCTATAGCACACCCCAAGCACTATCGTAGGAGAGGCTTTACTAGTTATCTTCCCCAATGTAATTTTTGCCCAGACGGACTCTGTCTTATCCATTGCATCGCTTCTTATTTCTTTACATTCTACCTCATCATTGATATACAATGCTACTCCACCACCTTTACCTTTATTTCTGTCTTTCCTAAACAGCACATACCCTTCAATACCTTTAGTCCAGTCATGACTACTATTCCACCATGTTTCTGTTATCCCTATAATATCTGGTTTCACTTCCTGCACCAGTAGTTCTAGTTCCTCCATTTTGTTACCTAGGCTCCTCGCATTAGTGTACAAACATCTTAATTTTTGCTGTTTGGCCTCGCTCACATTTTGTATCCTATTAGGCACAGTCATTCTAGAGCCAGTATAACCTATTAGACTAGTATCCACACCGCCCTCACTCCTTATATACATTCTCCTACCCACGGCTGTATCCTTTCTTACTTCGTCTTCTTCCCTCTCAATGTTAACGTCTCAATGTTACCTGGACATCTCCCAACCATCTCCCCCAAATTCCTAGTTTAAAGCTCTCTTTATCAGTTGTGCCAGCCTCGATCTTAGAAGTATATTTCCTTCCCTACTCAGATGAAGTCCATCCCGAGAGAACTGTCCTCTGTCCATGAATGCCTCCCAGTGGCCATACATCCCAAAGCCCTCCTTATAGCACCACTGCCTAAGCCATCTGTTGACAGTCATAATCTTGTCACACCTTTGTTGCCCTTCTCTAGGAACAGGAAGGATCCCACTAAAGATCACCTGAGCCTCAATTTCCTTAAGCGTCTTCCCCAGCCTAGCATAGTCTCCCTTAATACTTTCCAGCGAGAATCTAGCCATATCATTTGTTCCCACATGAAGGATAATTAGGGGATTCTTTCCCGCTCCCTTTAGGATCCTTTTCAACCTCAGGTCTACATCCCGTATCTTAGCACCCGGAAGACAGCACACCCTTCTATTCTCTGGATCAGCTCTAGTTACAGGCCTGTCTATTCTTCTCAATAAAGAGTCCCCTATCACATAGACCTGCCTTTTCCTGGTGACAGTGCTATTCTCCAGTCTCTCCCCTGTTCCCTCTGGCTGCAAGTTCTTTCTTTGGTGCCGGGGAGCAGCAGTGCTGCGGGTCTTGACCAGAGTCCAGTGGTGCCGCTTCTGCAACTGCCACTGGGGCACTGCGCACCGATGAACTCAGTGCTGGGTCCTGTCACGCCGATGTGGGATGCTGTCTAAATGCCACCTCCATAAGGAGCTGCTTCAATCTAAGTCCCACTCCTCCTTGGTTCGGGGGTGCAAACTCTTACAAATCCTACCCTTTTCAGACTGATGTGCTTCCCCCAGGCATTTTAAACAAGTGTCATGGGAGTCGCCCATTGGCCTGGGCTTATTGCAGGACTTAAACCTCTGGGACTTAAGCATGTAAATCCCCAAGGGAGAACATAGGTTATGGGGGTTACTATCCACCCTGACTATCAGCTAACTAACTAACTGGAATTACAGAGCTATGAACCAACTATAAACTAATCAACTATGGAATACAAACAGTACGAAGCTAGGGAAAATGTGGAGAGCTTGTGAAGCAAGATGCCACAGTTCTAACGACCGTGACTGGCGGTAAGAAGGAACTGAGGAGGCACAAAGTTGGCAAGGTCCGATATTGAACGCCATGAAGGCACCACTCTAGGGAGCTCCACAGCTGATCCGACGGGTGCTGCTATGGGAAAATCTTTCTGATGACTATGCAACAACGCACACACACCTAATTGGAATCGATATGAGTAATTACTCAAAGAAGAGCATAACTTTTTTTGCACCGTAGACTAAACACACCGAAAGACAGAAAAGCTGATTTAGGGTCATAATATGCTCTGACAGTAGTTTTATTGGCACTAGCAGTTTATTAGCAGTTGCTGAGGTTTTGCCGTAAAAAAGCCAAAGACACTCACGGCAGTATACGCTTCTGGTGTTGTGTGGCTAGAAATGATCAGGCAGCTTTGGTTTAAAGCACCAAACTTTAAGAGTTGTAGTGTGCACTCAGTAGTATTCTTGTCTGTTAGTCCTAAGCTTGGGAGTATTCATGTTAAAGTTTAAAAGCCCATTAAGCTTTTGTCAGAAGTAAAATAAATGCATTGTTATGACTGTACTCAAGATACCACAAATATATTTCCCTATTATGGAATAAGTACCAGTCATGGGGCTATTCTGATCTCACTAATGCTTTTATAGAAAGGTAATTATAATTCATTTTACTAGGTATAGCCCCTGGGACATAATTATCATGTTTCCAAGGGGATCCTGCAAAAAGGAAGTCTGTCAACAACACGAGCACTTTATAAAACACTGTTCCATTTCAATCTCATTTAATATCATCATTGTCTTTTAAATGCTTAGAAGTTTGATGTCATTTTAATGGTGCAGTGAAGAAGAACTGTGACATAGGGCAGAGGCCCTGGTTTTGAGCTGCACTGTCCTGGCAGGCAGGGATCAAATGTGACTTTAAATTGGCTTTGCACCTCTGAACTCTAGGTCTGGTCCCTGGTATAAGTTAGAGCAGAGCAGGGACTGCTCTAGCTTAGGGCAGTTTCCCCCTGTGGACTGCTGTGCAGGTACAGACTAGTCAGAGTGCTGAGTGCTCTGGACATACCTCCTTTTACAAACACATCTGGTCTCTGAGCATTCCTCCGGACCTAGCCCTACTCCAACAAGGGAGAGAGCGTAAAGTCATTGTGCCAGCCCTCTGGCATTTGGCGAATTCCCAGCTGGGGGGAAATTTGGTTGCTTTCAGGTCGCTTTATAGCACAAAAGTGACACAGAGGGGCTAGCAAATAGCTCAGAATTGGAATCTAAATGTTAAACAGATGGGACCAGGTTGTGGATGTAAAATGGAAGGGCAATGGCACAAGGAGCTTCTCTCCTGTGCACATCTGCACAAGAGGGAGCTACAATCCTAGCATTTGCACACTCAGAGCACAAGTGAACAGGACTCACAGATCTGCTTCTGGTGCTAGCCCCTCCAAAAGGGGGTGGGGCTCTAGGCCCTTCTCCCTTCTTTACAAGCGACTGAACAATGGTTGCTGCAAGGTGGAGCACACAATGCACCCTTAGGAAAGGTACTGGAGGGGATGCCTTGGCATGCACTCAATCAGTGTGCCCAGATACATTCTGGTTATGTCTGTACTAAGGCACCCTGTATGTCTCTGGGAACTGTCCCTGTGGGTCCCAGAGTCTCCTATAGCTGCTAACGCAGGTGGTGGTAATGGAGCAGTTAAAGAGCCTGTAAGGAATGAATAGAAGTCCTGGAGTTTGGTGCACATGCTTGGATTGGGCTATGGAAGTATTTGGAGTGTACATGTCAGTCTTTGCACTTTTACTCCCTGTGGTGATAATGCTCAGTGAGAGTGTTTTCCTTGCCATAGCGGCTCATTAAGAAAAAACAAAACAAAACATTCTGTGCTCTACTTGTTCTAATGCTGAGGAGAAGGATTCAACTATTCAGAGATGCTGTCGATGTTCAACTATGAATTCCTAATCCTAGAGTGAAAATATACAAAATGGTTTTTTTGTGCTGAATTTAAGACCTTGATTTTACTCTATAAAGGCATCAGTAGGTCAGGACCAGCTACAATAGAGACCACTTCATTTCTATCCACATGACTTTTAGACATCTACACTCTTTGGGACAGAGCCACTAAGAAGGCCTAGCATGAAGGTCCTGATACACTGGTGAGCACCAACTCACACAAGCAGTCCTTTGTGCTCCCCAGTTTGCACTAGGATTACACAGTCTAGATCTAAACATTTTCAATTAAGGGCATGTGACTTTGGAACAAGCTACTGGAGGAGGTAAGGTTAAGCCAAAACCTGGCTGTCTTCATAACATACCAGAAAAGTGTGCCAAAGTCTTCCTGTCATGACAGAAGAGGTGCCAACACACAATGTTAGAAAAGATTCCTGGAGCCTTGGAAAGCTGAAGAACAGAATTCACTGGGAAATCCATTTTGATAATGCTTTGTGGAACTAAATGGCCTTTTCAGAATTAGACATCACAATAACAAGTGCTGAAGGAAAGTCTGCCAGAGGTATAAGTAAATAGTGGAGGAGAAGAACTAAAATATTCTTTACAATTATTTATTAATACTGGATAATGAGACAAAACTCTTCTTGGAATGAGTAGAAATTATTACATTGAAACCTCATGATTTGGCCCTTTAGTTGTATAGCATAGTAGAGAGACACTTTACCTATCTGTTTACATGGATTTACCTTTATCAGCCTTCATTAATTCATATTCAACCAACACAGCAATGAAACCTATAAATGAAATTTCACCCAAGTCATACTAATCAGACAGGAAGTCTGATGATCATAATGGTCCCTTCTGGCCTTAAAAAATTTATGAAACAATAATATTTTGGATTTTTGCAAATAAGGGAGAAACATCATAATGTAGATCTAACTGAAATCATGTTCATATTTTCTACTCTAGCACTTGAATCACTCTCAGGACACTTGCCACAGGACAGGAGACAAAGTGTATGTAAAAAGGAAAGGAAGAATTTAAAAGAATGGATTGATCTCAAGATCCAATTGTAGGCTATACTGCATCCCCATCGATCTAGAGAAACCCAGGGAATGGCCAGAGAGGTTGGAAAATTCAGTGAGGTTCACTTCGTAGCATTTCCTTCCTGCTAATCTAAACATCTCCTTGCAAAACTTCCCTCTGGCAGTTACCCAAAGAATTCACAGTTTTACCCACTGACTCAGATGAACCCAGGCAAAGAATTCATTCTCTTAGGAAATATATGTAAGAAAACAATTAGAAAAAAAGCAGCTTTTGTCTTCATTGTTCTAGCCACAGAGTAACAACAAATAGTGCAGCAACAAAACTATAGTAAAACAAAGGCCTAGTAAATGGGCAAAACAAACAGCATTTCAAAAAAATATACAGGTTAAAAAAAAAATCACCAAACAGCAATGCATTCTTGGGCTCTGTGTGTGTGTGTGTGCGTGGGTGTTAAATAAAAAGACACAGGACTAATCTACACTGGCACCACTAAAGCTCTGCAGCAGTAGTGCTTTAATGTGGCTTGTGTGGTTGCAGCAGAGCGCTGGGAAACAGCTCTCCCAGCGCTCTTAAAAAAACCCACCTCCATGAAGCGTGTAGCTACCAGTGCTGGGAGTGTGGCTCCCAGCGCTGCTGCACTGTCTACACTGGCGCTTTACAACGCTGAAACTTGCTTCACTCAAGGATGTGTTTTTTCATACCCCGGAGGGAGAAAGTTGCAGCACAGTAAATTGCCAGTGTAGACAAGCCCTCATTTAGCCCTGGTCTACATGACGGGGGTTAGGTTGAATTTAGCCACGTTAGGTCGATTTTAAAAAGCGCTAAAATCAACCTTTCTGGGTTGAATTTGGTGTAGTGCAGACGCAAATCGACGGTATTGGCCTCTGGGAGCTATCCCAGAGTGCTCCAATGTGACCGCTCTGGACAGCTCTTTGAACTCCGATGCACTAGCCAGGTACACAGGAAAAGCCCCGGGAACTTTTGAATTTCATTTCCTGTTTGGTCAGCATGGCAAGTTTAGCAGCACAGGTGACCATACAGTTCCCCCAGAATCGCAAACGAACTCCAGCATGGACTAAAAGGGAGACACTGGATCTGATTGCTGTATGGGGAGAAGAATCTGTGCAGGCCGAACTCTGATCAAAAAGAAAAAATGCAAATATATTTGCAAAAATCTCACAGGGTATGTTGGAGAGAGGCTACAACAGAGACACACAGCAGTGCCGCATGAAAGTTAAGGAGCTCAGGCAAGCTTACCAAAAGACAAAGGAGGCAAACGGGTGCTCCGGGTCAGACCCCCATTCATGCCGCTTCTGTGATCAGCTGCATGGCATTCTTGGGGGAGACCCTACCACTACTCCACCTCACTGTCCATGGACACCTGCAAGGGGGGAGTCTCACTCAACAGGGAGGAGGATTTTGTGGATGAGGAAGAGGAGAATGCTCAGCAGGCAAGTTGTGAATCCTTTCTCTCTGGCAGCCAGGATCTTTTCATCACCCTGGACTCAATACCCTCCGAAGGTGGGATCCCCAACCCTGAAGCTGGAGAAGGCAGCTCTGGTGAGTGCACATTTGTAACTCCAGTACAGGGTTTAAAAGCAATAGTGTTTAATGTTTGATTTACCCCGTTCATGCTGGGCTGTTTGCGCTTAGCTAAAAGGGATCATCCTGGAGAATAGCCACTTGGCGGGGGAAGGGGTGAAGGGATCATCCCAGAGAATAGGCATGCGGTGAGATAGGGGGAGATGTGTGCATCCACGCAAAAACTGCAGACCCTCCTTTTAAATGTGAAACCCAACTCATTGCTTGCTATGGGAAAGGATGGTGCTGCAGTTTGAAACCATTCCCACATGATATGTGAAAGAAGCCAACCCCACATACCCTGTGCCTTAACATGCTGCCTGGAAACTTAATTCTGTTGCCCAGCTGTGTGTGATGTCACCATACCAGCAGGCGCTCAATATAAAAGGCAAAATCTGACCTTGTACCTAAATCACATGTGCTGTCTGTTGTGAATTGGTTGATTCACTGTCAAAGAGTCTTCCTTTTGTTCTCAGAAATGTATCATCTTAAATTTTACTCTCCCTTTTAATCTCCCCCCCCCCCGGTGCAAATGATTCTATGCTCCCCCTATCATCTCCATCACTGAGGTTATCGCAGATTAGAAGGCAAAAAAACCTCACTTGCGATGACATGTTTTCCGAGTTCATGCAGTCCTCCTGCACTGATAGGGCACAGCTTAATGCATGGAGGCATTCAGTGTTAGAGGCCAGGAAAGCATTAAGTGAGCACGAAGAGCAGAGGCAGGAGGCGATGCTGAGGCTAATGGGGGAGCAAACGGACATGATGAACCATCTGGTGGAGCTGCAAGAAAGCCAACAGGAGCACAGACCCCACTGCATCCATTGTATAACCACCTGCCCTCCTTCCCAAGTTCCATATCCTCCTCACCCAGATGCCCAAGAACGCAGGGGGGCAGAGGCTCCAGGCACGCAGCCACTGCGCTCCAGAGAATGGCCCAAGCAACAGAAGGCTGTCATTCAAACAGTTTGATTTGTAGTGTGGCTACAAAAAACAATGTGGTCTTGTCCTTCCCTCCTCCCCCACCTCACCCCACCCCACCCCACCCAGGCTACCTTGTCAGTTATCTCACTTTTTTTTTAATGATTAAATAAAGAATATATGGTTTCAAAACAATAGTGACTTTATTTCCTTTGCCAGCTGTGATTGAACGGGGGAGGGTGGTTTGGTTACAGGGAATTAAAATCAACCAAGTGGGGTGGATTTGCATCAAGGAGAAACACACACAACTATCGCACCGTACCCTGGCCAGTCATGAAACTGGTTTTCATAGCCTCTCTGAAGTGCAGCACGCCTAGCTGTGCTCTTCTAATCGCCCTGGTGTCTGGCTGCTCAAAATCAGATGCCATGTGATTTGACTCATCTCCCAGCCCGCCATAAACGTCTTCCCCCTTACTCTCAGATATTATGGAGCACACAGCAAGCAGCAATAACAATGGGAATGTTGGTTGCGCTGAGGTCTGACCTAGTCAGCAAACAGCGCCAGCGAGCTTTTAAACATCCAAAGGCACATTCTACCACCATTCTGCACTTGCTCAGCCTATAGTTGAACTGCTGCTTACTACTGTCCAGGCTGCCTGTGTACAGCTTCATGAGCCATGGGAGCAAAGGGTAAGCTGGGTCCCCAAGGATAACTTTTGGCATTTCCATATCCCCAATGGAAATTTTCTGGTCTTGGAACTAAGTCTCTTCTTGCAGCTGCTCAAACAGCCCGGAGTCCTTAAATATCTGAGCGTCATGCACCTTTCCCAGCCATCTCACATTGATGTCTGTGAAATGTCCCTTGTGATCCACGAGTGCTTGCAGCACCATTGAGAAGTATCCCTTGTGGTTTACGTACTGGTTGGCAAGGTGGTCAGGTGCCAAGATAGGGATATGTGTTCCGTCTATCACCCCAGCACAGTTAGGGAACCCCATTGCAGCAAAGCCATCCAATATGACCTGCACATTTCCCAGAGTCACTACCCTTGATAACAGAATGTCAATGATTGCATTGGCTACTTGGGTCACAGCAGCTCCCACAGTAGACTTGCCCACTCCAACTTGATTCCCGACTGACCGGTAGCAGTCAAGCATTGCAAGCTTCCACAGGGCTATCACCACTCACTTCTCAACTGTCAGGGCAGCTGTCATCTTGATATTCCTGCGCTTCAGGGTGGAGGAAAGCAACTCACAGAGTTCCAGGAAAATGGCCTTACGCATGCAAAAGTTCCGCAGCCACTGTGAATCATCCCATACCTGCAACAGTATGCGGTCCCACCAGTGTGTGCTTGTTTGCCTGGCCCAGAATTGGCGTTCCACTGTATTAACCAGCCCCACTGCCGTCATGATGTCCCAATTGCCACAGCCCAGGCTTTCAGGAACATCTATGTCCATGTCCTCATCAAAATCCTCCTTGTGCTGGCGTCTCTTAGCCCGGTTCTGCATATACTCCAGGATAATGCGCGAGGTGTTTACAATGCTCACAACAGCAGCAGTGACAGTGAGCTGAGTGGGCTCCATGCTTGCCATGGTATGGCATCTGCAGGAGAGCAGAGTTGCAGCGGAAGCGGTGGATGATGATGGTTAGCAGCACTCAGGAGGACTAGAATGGATCCCCTGAGCTGCAGGAGAGCAGAGTTGCAGCGGAAGCGGTGGATGATGACGGTTGACAGACCTACTGCATCGTCTGCTGACAGCAGCACCCAGGACACAACAGTCATGGTGACGGCGAGCTGAGCTGAGTGGGCTCAATGCTTGCCGTGGTATGGCGTCTGCACAGAAAAAAGGCGCGAAACGATTATCTGCCGTTGCTTTCACTGAGGGAGGGGTGACTGACGACGTACCAAAAACCATCCGTGACAATGTTTTTGCCCCATCAGGCATTGGGAGCTTAACCCAGAATTCCAGTGGGCGGCGGAGACTGTGGGAACTGTGGGATAGCTACCCACTGTGCACCACTCTGTAAGTCGATGCTAGCCATGGTAATGAGGACGCACTCCACAACTTAATGCACTTAATGTGGACATATGCAATCAACTGTATAAAATCACTTTCTAAAAATTGACTTCTATAAAATTGACCTATTTTTGTAGTGTAAACATACCCTTAGTTCAATAACTCTTCAAATACTAAAGCCAGATATCTAGCTGGTATAAATCAGCATAACTCCAGTGAAGAAAACACAAGCATTGCATATGCCTGTGTGACTTATCTGATCATACTGTAGCTCAGTCAGAGATGATTTGTCCCATCATGCAAATTTATAAAGCATTCCAGAATATCTGCCCTTTCCCACACTCTCAGTCACAAGTGCTAAATACAGCAATAGTATTTGGGCAACCAGAGCTTTCAGCAGCTACTGTTTATATTTAGCCTTGGCATTTTATATAAATTGCTTTCATTTCAGTAAATTGGACTTGGGCTTGAAAAAACAAAGTACAGTAATGCAACAGTGTATAAAGCTCTGCCATCCTAATATGACATGGCATCTTGGCAAAGTATCTTCTCATTAACAATGTTTTGGTCAACTCAGTTCTTGCTTTCAGCATCAAGGCAGGAAATGTCAGATAAATAATACTTTTGTTTTGGGAATCTGGCCTCATTATCATTGGGAAGGTTTTGGTGCAATTTTTGCTAGCTGCTAGTGTGCGGCTAGAGATCTTGAAATTCAGCCAACGGCCTATTTCCAATAGACTGCTTTTGAATTTGCTCAGGGATAAAGAAAGCAGTTCTGATCAGAAAAGGACAGCCATTGGATACAGATGATCAGAAATAATTCTAAGGACCTACCCAGCTCTTTTATTCAACCTCATTGTAAATTGCAAATGAAATGGATAGATATTTTCAGCTGGATGGTTTTCTTGTGTGTGTAGCTAACTCCTCCTGAAGGTCGAAACAACAGACTGGACTTCTATATAGATTGCTTCCGTCGACGTGCATGGGCTGAAATTATGGAATTTCATCACTTGCCCCATAACCTCAGCCGTTCTGAACACAACGCCATCAACAGCCTAAGGAACAACTCTGACATCATAATTGAAAAGGCTGACAAAGGAGGTGCTGAATAAGTCGTCATGAATAAGTTGGAATATGAACAAGAGGCTGCTAGGCAGCTCTCTAACTCCACATTCTACAGGCCATTATCCTCTGATTCCGTGGAGGATTACCAAAAGAAACTACACCATCTGCTCAAAAAACTCCCTGAAAAAGCACAGGAACAGATCTGTGCAGATACATGCCTAGAACCCCAACCAGAGGTATTCTGTTTGCTACTCAAGATCCATAAACCTGGAAATCCTAGACGCCCCATCATCTCAGGCATTGGCATCCTAACAGCAGTTTTGTCTGACTATGTGGACTCTCTCCTCAGGCCCAATGCTACCAGCACTTCCAGCTATTTTCGAGACACCATTGTCTTCCTGAGGAAACTACAATCCATCGGTGATCTTCCAGAAAACATCATCCTGGCCACTATGGATGGAGAAGCCCTCTACACCAACATTCCACACAAAGATGGACTACAAGCTATCAGGAACAGTATCCCCAAAAATATCATGGCAAACCTGGTGGCTGACCTTTGTGACTTTGTCCTCACCACAACTATTTCACATTTGGGGACAATATGTACCTTCAAGTCTGTGGCACTGCTATGGGTACCCGTATGACCCTACAGTATGCCAACATTTTTATGGCTGACTTAGAACAATGCTTCCTTAGCTCTTGTCCCCTAATGCCCTTACTCTACTTGCGCTACATTGATGACATCTTTATCATCTGGACCTATTGAAAAGAAGCTCTTGAGGAATTCCACCATGATTTCAATAATTTCCATCCCACCATCAACCTCAACCTAGACCAAGCCACACAAGCAGTCCATTTCCTAGACACTACTGTGCTAATAAGCGATGGTCACATAAACACCACCCTATACCGGAAACCTACTGACTGCTATACTTACCTACATGCCTCCAGCTTCCATCCAGGACACACCACACGATCCATTGTCTACAGCTAAGCTCTAAGATACAACCACATTTGCTCCAATCCCTCAGACAGAGACAAACACCTACAAGATCTCTAGCAAGCATTCTTAAAACTACAATAACCACCTGCTGAAGTGAAAAATCAGATTGGCAGATCCAGAAGAGTACCCAGAAGTTACCTACTACAGGAGAGGCCCAACAAAGAAAATAACAGAACGCCACTAGCTGTCACCTTCAGCCCCCAACTAAAACCTCTCCAGCGCATCATCAAAGATCTACAACCTATCCTGAAAAATGATCCCTCACTCTCACAGATCTTGAGAGACAGGTCAGTCCTCACTTACAGACAGCCCCCCCAACCTGAAGCAAATACTCTCCAGCAATTACACACCACACAACAAAAACACTAACCTAGGACCTTATTCTTGCAACAAAGCCCGATGCCAACTCTATCCACATATTTATTCAAGTGACACCATCATGGGACCTAATCACGTTATCCACGCCATCAGGGGCTCATTCATTTGCACATCTACCAATATGATATATGCCATCATGTGCCAGCAATGCCCCTCTGCCATGTACATTGGCCAAACCAGACAGTCTCTACGCAAAAGAATAAATGGACACAAATCTGACATCAGGAATCATAACATTCAAAAACCGGTAGGAGAACACTTCAACCTCTCTGGCCACTCAGTAACAGACTTAAAGGTGGCAATTTTGCAACAGAAAAGCTTCAAAAACAGACTCCAACAAGAAACTGCTGAGCTTGAATTAATATGCAAACTAGATACCATTAACTTGGGTTTGAATAGAGACTGGGAGTGGCTGGATCATTACACATATTGAATCTATTTCCCCATGTTAAGTATCCTCATACCTTCTTGTCAACTGTCTAAATGGGCCCTTTTGATTATCACTACAGAAGCTTTTTTCTCCTGCTGATAATAGCTCATCTTAAAAAGCTCCACTTTTTCATGTTCTCTGTATGTGTATGCATCTCTTCTTACCATACGTTCCATTCTATGCATCCGATGGAGTGGGCTGTAGCCCACAAAAGCTTATGCTCAAATAAATGTGTTAGTCTCTAATGCCACAAGTACTCCTGTTCTTTTTGTGGATACAAACTAACACGGCTGCTACTCCGAAACCTAACATTTAATTATACCTCTGGAGTAAACACATCTGAAAATAGCCCCAAAACTGTCATTAGAATCCAGGCAGAGGAGAGTGCGTCCAGGGATAATAATCTATGATGGGCTAAAAGGAGGTATATGAGGCCTACGCCCAAGAATAATTTTTTCCAAACAAAATTTGAGAAAAATCCATCTGGCCATTTCTAAGTTACAAAAGGGCTTTAAAGTCTGTGCAGATAAAATACCTTTCCCTGTTGTTGTTGTTAATTACATTTACATTCCAGTAGCATCTAAAGGGCCCAGTCAGGATTGGGATCCAGTGCTCTCTAGGCAACATCATAATACATGGTCCTATTCCATAAAGTTTACTATATAAGGGCTCCATCCAGCACTTGGATCCTTACACCTGTGCAAAGACCCACTGAAGTCAATGGGGGTACGACAGGGCAAAAAGTTCTGTCTAGATGGTTCCAGCTGCAGGCTCGGGGCTTTAGAAATCTTTTCAGAGGGACAATTCAAACATAGCATGTGATTTGAAAATAATTTTGTGGGCAACAGATCTGGTTTAAGGTTTATTAATTTTTTTCCCATTACAAATGTTGAGTCACTTTAATTAAAAACAAAAATAAACCATTGTGCTAGTGGGGAAACTTTTGACCAAAATAAATTGTAAAGGGTTTTTTCCATATATAGCCTTACATACTGCAGTCACAGTCTATCAGTCCCCAAATTATGAAGGCTTTATACAAACAGAACACAGCTCCAAAGGCGCCATTTATGGTCTGTCTGGTGGATGATATTTACTGTCTTTCTAAAATTAGTTCTTTTTCTAAAATGTGCATTCATCTAAGATAGCCCATACCAGCTCCCATGGTAAATAGGCATGTCAGCACTTTCCATAAAAAAATGTGTCCTAAAAAATAAATGGTGATAGAGAAAACTTATTGGTAAGCAATGCTAAAAGTGGTGACCAATCAACAGAAGCCAGCATATTCTCATTTAAGACTGAATGTTTTCATTAATGTGGCCAATTATGCCTAGACCCAGGATGGAGAGGTTATTTTAGATACAATCAGTGCTCCACGACTCCTGAAGAAACATGGAGCTCCATGTGGTATGTTGCAGATAATGCCATGGGATAATGCCAAGTATGTACACAAACTGAATATGGTGCAACATAAACAAAATAAACTAAACGTAACAAGTCACATATTGGGGCTAATCAATGTCCTGTGCTATCCATAGGAATGATGCCCCTTAATTTAAATGCTCTTTAGATAGCATGGCCTGCTCTGTAATTGTCCATTTTTAAACCTTAAACTTCTGCAGTTTGTAACCTGATGGGTAAATTCAAGGAGCTACGAGAAAGCTCATAACACCTCCATTAGGGTCAAATTTAATGCAAAGAGAATGAGTGCTGGGAGGCTTGCTCTTGCTGCTCACACTGAAGTCAATGAGAGTCTGGCCACTGATTTTAGTGGGAGCAGAATCAGACTTTAGGAAATGAACGCTGAGAAGGGGAGGAGCATTTACAGTTCTAGCAGTCCTTGTGTTAGCCTTAAAAGGGTTAAAGAAATTAGATCCAGCATTTCCCCTGAAATAGAAAATCAACATCAGGTTTAGCTGCTGTACAATATGCTGTTGGAACTGATTCCCAGTCTACAATGCAAACTCTTCTTTTCCAACAGTATTTACTATACCTTGTTTCTAAGGTCTCTTTCTTCACAGATTTTCCAATGCAATGAGAACTCTCATTAAAGGTACCATTTTACTTTAATGTTATTAAATTCGTACTACTGGTCAGCTTTCCTTTTCTGGCATTTTAGGACATTAATTTTTAATGTGTTTTAATTCTGGAAGTGCTCTACCACGCAGCTAAGAATGTGTTATTTTTAACAATTAGAAAAAGCTTCCCATGGACTATCGTACTACATTGCTGCAGGGCCAAATTCAAGTCAACTGCGCTTAACTGGAAACATTCAGTAGAGAGTGTACAATATCACATGCCATTATTTGGTTTAGAGCGCTGCAATGGTACTTCTTAAAGAGCTCTTGTCACCTGTATTTCAGAAGCTGCTTTCTCCTCACCAGTGAGAGTCCTTTGATTATCAGGAAAACAGAAGCTGTACAATGGTAAAGGTTGAAGAGGTTAAATCAGAGGTTTCAGGAATTACCTTACTGTAGTATGTGTCTCAGAGAGCCCTGTGTTTTTCCTTCCTTTCTTCCTTCTTTCCTAAATTAAAGAAATACATGGCAGGCTGCTTGCCAAATAAAGGGCCAAATCAGAAAGACATTCCATCATCAACAGTTTATGATGAAATAAATTATCAGAGTCCTGAAGTGAGCATAGATTTTGCAGAAAAATCTTCCAAAAAAGAGAATATTGTTAGAAAGTCATATTTCAAGGCAACAAGTAAGTAGGACTCACTGACAAGCCAAATGTTCATATACTAAATCCAAATGCACACAGCACTCTTGAGTAATATTGCATGTCATTGGACTACTCTGATAACTTTTACACACTTGCATTTAGTTTTTGCTTCTTTTTATTCATTTTGTTTGAATCCAGAAATTGAAATTTGCCTGGTTAATTTCAATTTTGTTGTTTCTCAGACCTGTACTTGCATTAGCATCTTCCTCTGCTTTTTGTTATTTTCACTGGGTTTTTGATTTACCTTCTCTCTGTATAGCCAGATAGGAGCTTGTGAGCAGGATGGTAAGCTACAGAGCTGTAACCACTGGCTGAACTGATGTTTTGCGCTGGACAATGGAAAGAAATTAGAACATTCAGAAACATCATAAATTACCATTTTTCTAAGTTGGCCCTAAATGCCTAGTTAAGACTATATTTCAAATAGTTTGGATCTTAACACATTTTCTGATTTGTGTCCATTTTCCAAAACATTCAAACCATAGTGGCTGCCTTGTGTTTGCAGGCGCATACAAACACACACAAAAATGTGGGTACAAGTATTCAACTGAACACAAAAATGTGGAGTTTGTATGTGCAAGTGCCACCACATGCACTTCTTTGCATCTACCAGTTGTATCCACTGGCATTTGCACATGCAAAATCATTATTTGCGTGTTAAGTTGGAATTGCTTATTCAAATGGATAGTTTCACCTGCATGTGAATGTAATGTTCCCATGTATCTTTTTCAGGTACAAGTTAGCTTCACTGTTTGAACATTTGGCCCTTAGTTATTAATTCTTAGGATAGTTAGGGCACATTCACTAAGTGCTATTTGATGATTTAAAAGCATACTTAATCTTTACCATTCCATTTTATATTTGTGTAAGAGGCTTCCAGGTAACAAAAGACATCACACAGCTTCCATTGCTAAAAAGCCAATCCTATGCTTCTCTCCAGCTTGCCTGGCAGAAGCTACTACAGTTGTCTACACGCTATAGGGTCTGAGTTTCCGTTTAGTCACAGCAGCCTGACTATCTTACACAGACACTGTTTAGCCAGGGTCTGAGGGTCTGACCTGTGGGTGTAAGACTGTTAAAACTGGCCTTAAAAAAATTCTTCCCTTTGGCCTGGGAGTAGGGTTGCCAGGCATCCGATATTCGACTGGAATGCCTGGTTGAAAAGGATCCTAGCGGCTCCAGTCAGTGCTGCTAATTGGGCCATTAAAAGTCCAGTCAGTGGCGCAGCCAGGCTAAGGCAGGCTCTCTGTCCTGGATCTTTGCGGCTCCCGGAAACGACCAGCATTTCCCTCCAGCTCCTAGGTGGAGGTGCGGCCACAGGGGTGCCACATGCTGCTCCCGCCTCAAGCGCTGGCTCTGCAGCGCCCATTGGCCAGGAACAGGGGGAGTGCAAAGAGCCGCCTAAGAGCCGGAGGGAAATGCCAGTCACTTCTGGGAACTGCCTGAGGTAAGCACTGCCCGGAGCTCGCACCCTGAACCCTCTCCCACACCCACACCTCCTGCCCCAGCCCTGAGCCCCTTCCCACACCCAAACTCCCTCTCAGAGCCTGCACCCCGCACCTCCTCCTGCACCCCAAACCCCTGCCCCAGCCCAGAGCTCCCACACCCAAACTCCTTCCCAGAGCCCACACCCCCTCCCACGCTCCAAACCCCTCAGCCCCAGATCAGAGCCCTCATCCCCAGCAGAAGTCCTCACCCCTCTTGCTTCCCAACCCCCTGCCCAGCCCAGAGCCCCCCAAATCCTGAACCTCTCATTTCTGGCCCCACCCCAAAGCCCACATGTCCAGCCTAGAGCCTGTAACCTCTCCCACACCCTATCCCCCTGCCCCAGCCCAGAGCCACCTCCCACACTCCAAATCCCTCATTTCTGGCCCTACCCCGGAGCCCTCACCCCCTCCCACACCCCAACCCCTTGCCTAGCCTGGTGAAAATGAGCGAGGGTGGGGAAGAAGAGTGAGCGATGGAGGGAGGGGGGATGGAGTGAGCAGTGGTGGGGCCTTGGAGAAGGGGCAGGGCCTCAGGAAGGGGTGAGCAGGGATGTTTGGTTTACTGCAATCGGAAAGTTGGCCATTCCACTTGGGGGAGATCCTTTGTTTTCTGAGAGACAAGTAAATTATTGTTAACTTTTTCAATCTTAGCCTCATCATGATAGGAATGGGTGACTTGATTTTGTGCCTGGACTGGTAAGTTTTCATGAAAGTTGTGTTAATGATCAGCACAAAATTTTAATAGGACTATTTACTGATATAATTGTCCCATTATTCCAAAGGGGCTGCACAATCCTGTATGTTTGGAAAGTGCTTAGACCACTGTCAGCATTACCACAGTCTACATAATACTACAATATTAATTACTTACATCTTTTTTGACACAATTGCTACAAAACTGGTTGCTATGAGTTTTGCTGTACTCATGAGAGAAAAAAATCAGTTCTCAGTTTCACCTCAAGCTTTCCAAGTCAAATGATGGGACGCTAAATATTAAAATCAGCACCTATAGGCAAGCCCTTCAGTTTCCCCATCAGTTACTGACTCATCTACCTGCAAAGCCAGATATATTGCACAAGCTTCATAGGTTATATAGAGTCACCAACTGGGTTATTTTCTGGAGGTGGGAACTCTTAGATCATACCATAGAGAAAGTTGCTGAGCTCATGAAACCTTAGATATAAAATGAGCTCCTGCTCATATCAGATTGTTGCCTATTTACAGTAACTGGATCTAGTCCAAATCTCTTAGCCACTATGCTGCTGCAATGCTATGCTAGACCAAATCTGACTAAAAAGGACACTGCATTCCACTCCAAACCCCCCCACCCCCAACTCATAGACACTCACTGCTGACAACGGATTCAGGTCACCATTTGTTAACACGCTTGTTTTTTTCCTTTCTCTCTTGTTTTCTATGCTTCCTAAAAAAATCTGTCAAACTTTCAAGTGTGGCTGTTTATTTTTAACTCCACCCTCCTCATCTCTTTCCCCTCAACTGGTTTTGTTGTGACTGTTTCCCTTCAAGTTTGCATTTCCCCCTCACTCCCTCTCCTGTCTACTTTTCTCTGAGCTCATTTAATATGGTTTTACATCTACAACCTCCTCTCTCCCATATATGGGTTATTTTCTTCCCTTGACCTTATTTTGCTTCCATTCCCCTGATAACCTTCTTCCAGCTCTCCCTCTTTACAGTAGCTTTTCATTTTGCCTCTCCCTTTTATTCCTTGCTCAACAAGAAGAGGAACACATCTGAGGCGTCTCTCCCTCAACACCCCAATCTTTAGCCTTCTCCTCTCTCCCCCACTTTCTCTCTGTTTAGTCCCCTCCGTACCTCACTCCAGCTTCATTCCCTTTCCCAGTTTGTTTCCAGGATTTCCCTCATTTTCTTTTTCAGCATGATAGCAGAGTTTCCTCCGGTCAGGCCTGCTGTTACAAATAATGTATGCTCTGCTCTGCTGTGCCCAGTTCTCTCTTACCATGTGGATATTATCCAGCCCCGCCAAGAGTGGCTTTATTGTTCTGAGGAAAAGTTATTTAGCTCTAACTAACTAAATAATGCTCCATTTTGCTTCTCTCTGGAACTAAATTCTCCTGGTGCAGCCAACAGGGGACTCCAGGACTGGATGGCTCCAACCTAGGTGCCATTGGTAAATATGGGAATTCTGGATTTTCTATGCATATTAATAGGTTCAGATTCTGTTCTTATATCAGAAGAAAAAAAGCCCTTTAAACATGGTACAAGGAAAGGATATTAAAATATAGAGAATGTACTGTGTGACGGGTGGGGCCTTGTTGGTCGAGCTGAGGCGCCCCCGTCAGTCCAGTATGGGGGTGGCCCGCTCAGCCACTCGGTCGTCGGACTTCCCCGTTAAGTGGGTGATTTCTGCCAAGTGTGGCCCTCCATATACCTAAATGGATAATCTGTGGATTCTGAGCAGCAAAACCACCAAACAGTCTGTGGCCCCGCAACCTCCTGGTGGGGCAGGCGATAGTTATTAGCAACAATCAGGCTGCTGCCTCGGGGCAGGGCAAGGTAAGTGACAGTCTGTAGCTCTGCAGCCCCCTGGCTGGGGCAGCAAAACAATCAGTCTGGGGAATTAGTCCCCTGGTTAGGGCAAAGCACAAGCAGACTGAAGCCCTTGGGTGGGCAAAGCAAGCAAATAGTCTATAGCCCAGCAGCCCGCTGGCTGGGGCAGCAAACAATCCAAAAGTCAGGGAAATTAGTCCCCTGGTCAGGCGAAGCAGCAAACAGGCTGCAGCCCCTGGGTGGGGCAAGGCAAGTGAACAATCAGTCTATAGGCCTCATGTCTCTCTGGGTTGGGGCGTAGTTCAGCCAGCTTTCTCAGCAGATGGCAGCTCCGCTTCCACAGCATTCTCCAAAGTTAATGTGGTCTTGCATCAGGTGAGGTATTTCCAGTAGAGATAAGGAGGTGTTAGTACTGTTATACAAGGCGCTGGTGAGACCTCATCTGGAATATTGTGTGCAGTTCTGGTCTCCCATGTTTAAGAAGGATGAATTCAAACTGGAACAGGTAAAGAGAAGGGCTACTAGGATAATACAAGGAATGGAAAACCTGTCTTATGAAAGGAGACTCAATGAGCTTGGCTTGTTTAGCCTAACTAAAAGAAGGCTGAGAGGAGATATGATTGCTCTCTATAAATATATCAGAGGGATAAATACCATGGAGGGAGAAGAATTATTTAAGCTCAGTACCAATGTGGACACAAGAATAAATATAAATATAAATAAAGAATATAAACTGGCCATCAGGAAGTTTAGACTGGAAATTAGACGAAGGTTTCTAACCATCAGAGGAGTGAAGTTCTGGAACAGCCTTCCAAGGGAAGCAGTGGGGGCAAACGACATATCTGGTTTCAAGACAAAGCTTGATAAGTTTATGGAGGAGATGATATGATGGGATAGCCTAATTTTGGCAATTAATTGATCTTCGACTACTAGCGGTAGATATGCCCAATGGCCTGTGATGGGATGTTAGATGGGGTGGGATCTGAGTTACTACAGAGAATTCTTTCCTGGGTGTCTGGCTGGTGAGTCTTGCCCACATGCTCAGGGTTTAGCTGATCGCCATATTTGCGGTCGGGAAGGAATTTTTCCCCAGGGCAGATTGGCAGAGGCCCTGGGGGTTTTTCGCCTTTCTGTGCAGTGTGGGGCACGGGTCACTTGCTGGAGGGTTCTCTGTACCTTGAAGTCTTTAAACCACGATTTGAGGACTTCAGTAGCTCAGACATAAGTTAGGGGTTTGTTACAGGGGTTGGTGGGTGAAATTCCATGGCCTGCGTTGTGCAGGAGGTCAGACTAGATGATTATAATGGTCCCTTCTGACCTTAAAGTCTATGATTCTATGATTCCTCTGGTTTGGGAGGTGTTTTGCTTGGGTCCCTCCTGTGGTCTCCTTTGTTTAGGAGCTAGAAGTCGGGGCCCTTCTGTGGCCAAATAATCTTCCAACAAGGACACCGCCTCAGCGATACCCCTTGGCTGGTGTCGGCAAACCCATTCCTTCCCCCTTTGGGGGAAGATCTGTGTAAACCGCTCCAGTACAATAGCCTTCGCCACTTGAGGCCTGGTCAACTTCTCGGGTTCCCACTCCCTCCAGCAGTAATTCCGGAGTTGATAAACCACCACCCGAGGTCATGCTCCTGGGAATACCTCTCCCGTCGAAACTGCTGACGGAATGTTTCGGTGCTCACCCCGGTTTACTCTAAGATGGCGGCCTTCACTTTGGTGTAGTCGAGGGCTTCTGTAGGGTCTAAATTCTGGTAGGCGTTTTGTGTGGGTCTGTTTACATATGGGGCCACTACGGTACCCCAGTGTTCTGGAGGCCAGTGGGCCGCCATGGCAACCTGTTCGAATATGACTAACAAGGCCTCTGGGTCATCCCCAGTTTTGGGGGTCCCGTTTTGGCCAGCCTCTCTGGTAACCCAGTCAGGGTGTTCTCTGAGCCTTGGCTCACCTGACAGGATCGGGTTGTCCCCACAGCTGCAGGAGTGCCATCATCTGCCAAACTAGCCGTTCTTGCTGGGATTGGTGTTGTGCAGCTAGCTCCCTAATCAGCTGCTGCTGTTGGTGTTGGGCCATCTGTTGTTGTTATTGGGTGGCCATTTGCTGAAGTAGCTGGGCTCGTTGTTGTTGTTGCTGGGTAGCCTGCTGCTGCTGGCTTTCTAGCATACATTTTAATATCTTGTCTGTGTGCATGGTTTCCGTGGGATTCTCACATGTAGCTCTCCTCAGATTAGTCGTTTTAGCAGGACCTGACCGCTGCTCACATTCTCCACCACGTGTGACAGGCGGGGCCTTGCTGATCGAGCTGGGGTGCTCCCATCAGTCCAATATGGGAGTGGCCTGCTCACCCGTTAAGCGGGTGATTTCTGCCAAGTGTGGCCCGGCCCCTGGACGAGGTCACCTAAATGGGTAATCCATGGATTCTGAGCAGCAAAACCACCAAATAGTCTTGGCCCCACAGCCTCCTGGCGGGGCAGGCAATAATTATTAGGAGAAATCAGGCTGCAGCCCCGGGGTGGGGCGAGGTAAGCGACATTCTGTAGCTCTGAAGCCCCCTGGCTGCGCTAGCAAAACAATCAGTCTGGGGAATTAGTCCCCTGGTCAGGACAAAGCAGCAAGCAGGTGCAGCTGGGTGGGGCAAATTAAGCAAATATCCTATAGGCCAGCAGCCTCCTGGCTGGGGCAGCAAAACAATCCAACAGTCTGGGAAATTATTCCCCTCATGAGGGTGAAGCAGAAAGCAGGCTGCAGCCCGTGGACGGAGCAAAGTAAACAAGCAGTCTATAGCCCTGCAGCCTCCTAGTAGGAGCAGCAAACAATCAAGCAGTCTGGAGAATTAGCCCCCTGGTCAGGGCAAAGCATCAAACAGGCTGCAGCCCCTGGGCAGGGCAGGGCAGGGCAAGGCAAGTGAACAATCAGTCTATAGCGGGGGTGGGCCAACTTTTTGGCCTGAGGACCACATCTGGGTATGGAAATTGTATGGTGGGCCATGAATGCTCTTGAAAGTGGGGGTTGGGGTGCAGGAGGAGGAGAGAGCTCCAGTTGGGGGTGCAGACTCTGGGGTGGAGCCAGAAATGAGGAGTTCAGGGTATGGGAGGGGGCTCTGGACTGGGGGTGTGGGCTCTGGAGTGCAGGAGGGTGGGACTGAGGGGTGCGAGGGGGATCAGGGCTGGGGCAAGGGGTTGGGGCGCAGGAGGGGGTCGCGGTGCAAGCTCCAGGTGGCGCTTACCTCAAGCAACTCCCAGAAGCAGTGGCATGTCCCCCCTCTGTCTCCTTCGCGGAGGTGTGGTCAGGTGGCTCTGCGTGCTGCCCCTTCCACAGATGCTGCCCCTGCAGCTCCCATTGGCCCCATTTGCTGGCCAATGGGAGCTGTGGCGCCGGTAATTAGGGCGGGGACAACATGCGGAGCCCACTGGCTGCCCCTATGTATAGGAGCTGGAGTGGGGACGTGCTGCTGCTTATGGGAGCTGTACGGAACAAGCCCCCTAGCACGCTCCCTGGCAGGAGCTTGAGGGCCGGATTAATACATCTGAAGGGATGGATGCGGCCCCCAGACCGTAGTTTGCCCACCCCTGCTCTATAGGCCTCACATTTCTCTGGGCTGGGGCGTAGTTCAGGCAGCTTCCTCAGCGAGTGGCGGCTTGGCTTCCATGGCAGTCTCTGCAGCCGGCGGGTAGTCCAGGTCCCTGGGTTTTACCACTGGGTCGCTGCAGGAGCCAGCAGTGTACTTCCTTCCTCCTCCATCTGTTCCCCCTCCACCGACTCATGTGGGCTGCCTCCTTTTATCTGAGTTCTCCACTTGGAGCATGTGCAGCAGGGAAGAAGAGGCATGGCCTCCTGGGCCCACAAATTGGCAGCCCAGTGTGGAGCTGGTATAACCTGACACATATTGCTTGGAACTAGCATTGAACAGTAATAATTTGATTTCTGGAAGGAGTTACATGCATAGCATTCAAAAAGCTGGCAGAATTAGTACTGTCTTCGAATACAGTCCCGTTGGAAGATCATTGCAGGGGCAGTCAGGGGCTATTGGAGATTCAGGGAGAAAGCGAGGAGGGGGGTATTCAGCTGAACAGGAACAAAATGATTCTGTTTGTTTGCAAACCAGTCCTTGCTTTTTCAGAGGCAGTTCTCATCCATGATTATGCTCAATTGTTACTCTGTGGGTGACTTTGCAACCAGATTTAATTTTGCTATTTCACTTTGTTAATGACATCTGAAATGCTGCATCATGAAACAGAGTTGGATTATGCCTCATAACATTCCTGTGAGTTTTTGTTCGTCTATTTATAAACAGGATGTCATGATCAGGGCATGAGTAGTCAGAGCAGGGGGTCACGAGTCAGGCTGGGTCAGATACCAGGAGGTCAGAGTGTGAGGCAGGTCAGAGGGCAAAACCAAGAGTCAGGTGGCAGGCAGGGTCAGGATACCAGGAGATCATCAGCAGATAGTAGGAGCAGGTCCTGCAAGGGAAGCAGGCCTAGGCAGGGAGAATCCAGTTGCATGGACAACTTCCTGTTCCTGTGCTGGATTTAAATAGAAGCTGTGAACCAATCAGGACACCCAGCATTCTGCAAGTCAGATTCCAAGACTGGAGTCCTGAGTCAGAGTTCAGCTCCTATTCTGGCAACTGTTAGCAGGTCACTGGCTGGCAGGTTGGAACTTACTAGTGCTGAAGAGCCTTGGGGACGAGCGTTCAACACCTGAGGTTCCTGACATCACCCTCTCCCAAAGCGGTTGCCTCAGGGTGACATGGAGCTGGGTTTTGCAGGGTGATTCCTATGGAATGCTTGTGGCAGGGCACGTATCTTTTCCTCAAGTGCGCTGCTCAGGACCATACACCTCCCAGTCAACAAGATACCAGAGTCTGCCACGTTTATATTTAGAATCCAGGATTTTGTGAATCACATGGCCCTGTACCTGTACTGGTGCCAGGAGGTTGCTGGGTCCTGTGAGGAAAAGGATTTTCTGTGTAGGATTTCAAAAGTTATACATGAAACACTAGGTGAAACTTCAGAGAGCCGATCGCTGGCCTGGAGACGTCAGCTTCTACAATGAAGGCTTGTGTGACATCTGGATGAGACAATATGGGTGCTGTAGTAAAGGTGAGTTTCAGCTGATTGAATGCATGCTGGGCCTTAGGAGATCAATGGAACTGGGAATTTTTCCAGAGGAGAGTGGCGAGGGGATCAATTTGTTCTGAAAAATATCAGGATAAATAGTTGATAATAATTGGTGAACCCCAGGAGGCATTGCAGGACATATACTGTGTGTGGAATCAGCCAATCTTGGATAGCTTGGAGCTTGCATGGGTCCATCTGGATCCCTTTTGGGAATAACATGAAGCCTGCGCAGGTCTGATTGAAGGCACACATCTCAAGTTTGGCATAAAGGCCATGCTGCTGTAAGCATTCCAGGACTGTGTGAGAAAATGAGTGGTATGCTGTTTTGGGCAGCCAGAGCTGATCAGTATGTCATCTAGGTAGAATATTATGTACTGGTCCAATGTATCTCGGACCACATCGTTTATAAAATGTTTGAAGGTGACTGCGGGCATTGGTCAACTTGAAGGGCATTACAAGATATTCATAGTGACCATACCGGGTTCAGAAGGCAGTCTTCCACTCATCCCCCTCTGTGAAACGTACAAGGGCCAACTTAGTAAACATAGGGGCACCTCCTGCGCTATCCAGCAACTCAGGTATTGGGGTAGCAGGTAACAATTCCTGATATTGATTACTGTGCACTGAGTCAGATAAATGTAGAGTCAGAGATTGTCTTTCTTCTTGACAAAAAGTACTGGTGCGCTAGCCACCGAGGTTGACTTGTGGATACACTCTCGGGCCAGGTTCTCCTGGAGGTACTCAGAGTGCTGTCAGCTCAGGTTCTAACATTACATACATTCATCTGAACGATATTTTTGCTCCTGGCTGCAGCTCTATTGGGCAGTCATAGTCTCCATGCAGAGGTAGAGTTTTCTCATTCTTTTCAAAACCACCAGTGTAGTCTTGGAATTTTGAGGGGAGTTCCGTTGTTGCTTCAATGGAAGGTTCTATCTGGATACCCACCCCCATTTGAGCCGCTCAAGATTCGGATGCTGGGACTGGAGCTACTGGTCCCCAACAGTACTGTCTACAAGACTGTGATGGAAAACAGACTTCCTGTGTTTGTCACCAAATGAGCAGATTGTGGAGGGCCAGCCAGGAGATACCAAGGATCAGGGGAAAACATGGAGAATGGATCACGCCAAGGTGTAATATTTCTCAGTGCCCTTGAATCACAGCCTCCAGGGAAATTGTTTCCTCTGTGGCTGGAGCAGAAGACAAAGGGGGAACTGTCAATAGTCTCTGGAAGGACAGAGTGGCCTTGTATTGTAGGGGAATCTGCAGGATCTGGGCTGCTGCTGCATCAATGAAGCAGTCAGCTGCTCCTGAGTTGATGAGGGCTGGTAGGACAGGATTTTGCAGGGACACCCTGTTAGGGGGCTTATTCCTTCACTCGCTTACTTCCCTGGTCCTTCTCGCATGAACAGAGAGCAACAATACCCGAAGTCCAAAGGTGCAAACAATTCAATGTTTATTGGGGTAAACTTCCAGCAAGCATGATTCCAGTTTCCTTCCTTAGTATCCGCCTTCCCAGCTCTGACACCACAGAGCCTTACCTGTGTCCCTGTTCCCATTCCCCCCCTTAGCAAAATATGATTCCAATTTCCCCACCCGTATTCCCTGTTCCCATTCCCCTCTTTACTTCCTGATTGACTGCAGACTATATAGTAAAACTTGAGTTCTGCTTAGCCATACCTTAACCAATCATTTTACTGAAATTTAACTAACCAATCCTAACATATTGTAACATGATTATTTAACCAATTATATCCCACCACCTTAATTAGTTTACACCCAGCAAAATTAATTATACAGCAGACAGAAACAATCACAGAACCAGACAGAGACCATGCAAATAAACAATAGCAAAGAGGGAACTATAATGACAAAACAATACAGAAGTGAGGATTTCACAACTACATCTATAAAGACATAAGAGTTTCCCAGCTGTGTCTATTGATAAGTGAGTTCTTGCCAGACAGGATGCTATCAAACTAAGTATCCTTTTACATCTTCTAGGCACTTCCCTTTCTCTGGAGGTGATAGGCAATATCAGGACAGGATTTTATTCCTAACAGCCCAATAGCACCTTATTTCAATGTGACTAGTTTGGAATGTGAGGATGTGACCGGTCGCTTCCCAGCTTATGGCTGCCTCTGCTGCTTAGCCTAAGCACAGGGCCTCGGACTGTCACAGTAAGAGAAGGACCTTACACCGGCAGACAGTGATTTTGATTCTTTCTTTTATACCTCTAGAACTAGCTAAGTGAAAAGAATACACCTAAATTCTTAGAGTATAGGCCTTTACAGACAGGCCTGAGTATCTATATCCTAACACACCCCAAGTATGTGCAACTGAACTGGCACATGCAAGTGGAGAGTTCTTGGGCAGGGTTCCAGGGGTGTTCCAGACAAGAGTGAAGTGTGGGGGAGCTCTTGTCCCTGATTCCTTGGCATTCGTATGAGGCAGACAGAGATGAAGTGATCTGACACCACAGTAGAAGCAGAGATAATGATGGTGTTATTGTTCCTTTTCTACGTAGGTGAACCATTGACGGCCCACATCCACCTGCATTGGCTCAATGGGAGGTAGTTGTGAAAAGGTACCTGGATTGGAGGGTTGCAAGAACCCCATTGTTTCCGTAACTTGTTGCTTATATGGATGACGAGATCCATGAGGGCATCCAGACTCATGGGCATCCCTACTTGGGCTTATTCATCTTTAATTTCTTCTTGCAGGTCCCACGGGACTGGCACATCTGTGTCTCCTTGTGCCTGTCTGTATTGGTGGTGAAGCAGCAGAATTGTGCAGCATAGGAGGCTATGGTGCCCTGCCCCTGTGAGAGATTCCTTAGGGCAGCTGCTGCCATTTGAACTCGGTGCAGATCATCAAATAATACCAACATGCCTTGGATGAAGACCTCCCAGGTTGACAGTACCAGACTGTGACACTCCAAGCAGGGGGAGGCCCAGTCTAATGCTGCCCTAGGCAGCAGGCTGATAACCAGGCTCACCTTTGCATGATCAGTAGTATAGGACTGAGGGTGCACCATAGGCACCAACTCTGTGGGCGCTCTGGGGCTGGAGCAAGCACAGAAAAAAAAAATAGTGAGTGCTCAGCACTCTCTGGCAGCCCGGGGAACAGTTCCTCCCCCTCCTCCCCAGCCCTCCTGCCCACTGGCAGCCCCTGCTGAGCAGTGCCTCCCCCTCCCTCCCAGCACCTACCGCCCTCTGCGATCAACTGTTCAGTGGGAGAGGGAGGAGCGGCGGCAGCAAGAGGTGGGGGAAGGGGTGGAGTGGGGGCAGGGCCTGAGGAGGAGTGCGGTTCCAGCACCTCCCGGGAATTGGGGAAGTTGGCGTCGCTAGATGGCACTGGTTTGTAAAACCCTGGAGTCGCTGGTGATTGCTATCAAACCATTCCGGCGGATGTATTGGGGAACAGGACTCCATGAGCTGTGCCTGGAGTGCGTTGTTTTCAGCAAGCAATTGTGTGACTTGCTCCTGAGGTCAGCTGGATGACTCAGGTCTGCAGGACTTGGTTGTCTGCCTGAAGATGGGTAGTCCGAAGGGTTAGCCAAGTCTATTCTATTGGCACCGGGCCCACTTCTGTGGCCTACATGGTCCATGCAAGTTGTCATGATAGGGACATAGGCAGTGGTCAGAGCAGGGGGTGGGAGTCAGGCCAGGTCAAGTACCAGGAGGTCAGAGTCTGAGGGAGGTCAGAGGACCAAAATCAAGAGTCAGGATGCAGGCAGGGTCAGAATACCAGGAGACTAGGAGCAAGTATTGCAGGGAAGCAGGCCGCCTGAGCAGGGAGAACCCACTTGCACAGACAACTTTCTGTTTCTGTGCTGGGTTTAAATAGAAGCTGTGAATCAGTCAGGACCCCCAGCATCCCACCAGTCAGCTTCTGGGACTGGAGTCCTGTGTCAAAGTTCAGCTCCTATTCTGGCAACTGTTAGCAGGTCACTGGATAGCAGGTTGGAATTTACTAGAGCTGAGGAGCCCTGAGGACACAGAATATTAAGCAACTCTTCCAGTGTCAACAATGATGTCTGTGGCAGCATGTGAATTACAACACAAGGTCTCCTGCCTTTAGGGTTGCTAATTTTGGTTGGACGTATTCCTGGAGGTTTCATCACACATCATAATCTTTAATTAAAGGTTAATCTTTAATTCCTAGAGACCCCAGGACAATCCTGCAGGGTTGGCAACCCTACCTGCCTTAATATACTCACTGAACCATAAGACTTCCCTTTGAAGCTTCCTTCATTACTGTTACTCTTATGTCTTTCACTTTTGGAGTCTTCATCCGCCTATTGTTATGGCAGCATGTAACAGTTTGTTCACTCATTTGGGTGCACCTACAGGAATCATGACCCTTAGCACAACAGACTAAGCCAGAACAGATTTTACTGGTGATATGTTCCACTTTTAAATCAAACTTAATCACAGCTGACAATAAGCATTTCCTAAGAGCTAACTCCTTATATATTGCGATGGATGGAAATTATAGCACTCTCTACAATAGTGCCTTCTAGTGACTTCCAGTAATACTTCAATCCTGTAATTTGTCACTGATTTTGGTAGTCACCAATGGGGCAGCAATCTCAGACAGAAGACTGGCCATCAGGGAGAAGAAAAAGCTTCTCTTCCTCCCTTCAAATAGTGCTAGAGAACCACAAAAGCAAACATTAGCAGGACTGCAAGGCCAGGAAATGTTTTTCTCTGCCCCAACAAAAGCCTTAGGTGAAAGTAGGGGGACCCCAGCCTGGGGAGTTGAGTCCACAACCCCATTGATGTCTCAGTTAATCCATCCAGCCATCAATAAACCTACAGTTCAGAGAGCTGCTGAAAATGAATCCTGTTTTGCTTCATCAATACAGTATTCATGTGCATGAGCTAGACTTTCCTGCCTATGGAAATTGCCTTTAAATTTATACCAAACATTTGGAGCAAGAATATTTGGCATTTTTGGGAAGCAGTATAATTTTGTTGTCATTACTTATGCCCTAAAACATCTTGTTAAATCTATACAGTTATTTAAGATGACATTTACAGGGTTTGTTAAACCCCAAACCTCTCTGGTTTCTCTTATCTCTAGTGCTCTGTGGAAATTGCGGAATTATTTACTTTGGCAGATTTTCTTCACTAAATAGGACCATGTTCATAAACATATTCTATCACTAAGTTGTCCTCAGGCTTCAGTTGTCTGTTTGGGCATAGGAGCTCCTATGAGCTACTACATGACATCTTAGGATATGGAAACATACAATATGAAGGCATGAAGCTCCTAATCTACTAATGCCTCCTGCAGTCGAAAACATTTGATCGTATGAGATGCATTCACTTAGCCATGCCGTGTGTCAGAAAAATAATTCATTTAATCACTGTATAAGTAAAAATAAATAAGGCTCAGGACAAATTCAACAGGCTAAAGTTACAGATAGGGTGGCATACTGCCTAGGCAAAAGACATCTCACAATGAAGGACAAGCTACCCATGACAGAACTCAGATTTGTATGTCTCTGGCTGTCTATTAAATGCATCACTTAATGTTAGCTCCTGTGAATGCTACTTTCTTCCTGACACATTATACATTCATAGAATCATAGAAATATAAGGCTGGTGGGGACCTCAAGAAATCATCAAGTCCAACCTCCTGCAATGGGGCAGGACCAAGTAAATCTAGACCATCCCTGACAGGTGTTTGTCCAACTTGTTTATTTTGTTACACTAATAAAATAATACCAATAGGATCTTGTAAGAGGAAGATGGATAAGGGAAAAGAAACACCATGTTTATTGTAAATACAACAAAACATTACTATATGCAATTTCTATATAGATTCATTCACACACACAGACATTCACCAGACATTCACACAGGTTCTGCAAAGAGGTTGTTATAGTTACCAGCCTAGACGTTGCTTGTGCCAAGTCACGGGCCAGGTGGCCTGGACATGAGAGTGGAGCCGAGTTGTTGTCAGATGCGCATCCGATGCTCCTGGAGGGTGGTCGCAGAGCCAGACTCAAAGAACACAGTCCCGGGGTCCCATCTTTATAGGTCTCTGGTTCAGTACAAGTCTATGGAAGTTGCTTCATCATGCTGAATTTACAATTGAGATGACCATCAATCAGCTCAATTAGCAGATGGTCCATCCGTGACGGCTCTATGACGGCTAGGTGTTATCTTCTTGTTCTTCCTTGCTGAGTTTTGGGTGGATTCTGGTTTTCCCTCCAGGGGTCATCCGGTTATCTCCACTCTGCATACTCTTCGGCCCATCAATACCAAGGTTGTAATTCTTAGGATTAGGCTGGCACCATTTACTAACCAATTATTTATCTGCTTCAGACATTCAATTCCATGCACTCTTATTCATTCTTTTACTTAAAACTACAGTCTCAGGACTCTTTTGGGTTTAACAAGTTTCATCCCATTGTTTTTCCCTCTTTGGTTACAAAAATGTACATAGGCATGATGAGGGACCCCCGTGGGGGAGGAAGTGTGTCAGGGTGTTGCTTCAAAGAACAGCATTGTTTTCTCAAAGTTTTTATCACTTTCCAGCACAGACTCTTTGTCCTATACTGGCCATTCTTATCATCTCCTTGCATAGCCTATTAACTCAGTTCTTGTACCAGCCTGAGATACCTTTTACAATACCTATATAACTCTTATATCTATCTTTATTTCTACTACTACTTGATTATAATTTTACCATACTTATATAACTGTGAGAGTGACCCAACATTATCCCTCTTTTGACACTATAATAATATAGTTAATAGTTTTCATAGTAGCAGCCGTGTTAGTCTGTATTCACAAAAAGAAAAGGAGTACTTGTGGCACCTTAGAGACTAACAAATTTATTAGAGCATAAGCTTTCATGAGCTACAGCTCACTTTATCGGATGAAGTGAGCTGTAGCTCACGAAAGCTTATGCTCTAATAAATTTGTTAGTCTCTAAGGTGCCACAAGTACTCCTTTTCTTTTTATAGTTAATAGTGTCACTTTCTATATAATCTTTGGGAAAGTATATACTGGGAGGTGAGCTGGGCTTGCGGCTCTAGCCTCACATACATTTTTTTTTAATCCAGCAACACATTCCACACATTCCAATTAGACAAATGCAATTTAAAATTAACACAATCAGCAGAGGGTGTAACATTACAGATAATATACCCGTGGTTGTAGGTGACCATCCTGAAAAAAATGTCATACCAATGATAAGTAGTAATTTCTTTTTCTGCAGTAGCAATTTTTAGCATGTTTCCATTTTCGTGGATAATGTGGATAGTTCTATTCCCTACAATATCACTTGTTTGTTCTAATAGCTGGGTGACTTTTTTGCTGTTTAGTAACTCTAGAGCTAACTCTTGCCAATCAAGATGAATGGAGAACTGTGGTAGTTCTGCCTCCATTTTGAATTGAGATCTTTTTGGTTGTGGCAAATAGTAGGTATGATTTTTAGAAAAAATAGTGTTCACATTACATTTACATTCATCTACTGGTGGATTACTGGTGCTCCCATCCTCCCAATGTACAATTTCCCACGAGGTGATACAAACGCATTGCCCGTTATACAATACCCGGGTCTCATTAATTAACTCATCCCATACACAGGATCCTATAGCCATATCCTTACTGCAAGGCTCTGAGGCTTCAGGCAGGGATAAGCACACCCACTTCTGAGGTGTCCATTCAGTACATCCTCTAGTATCCAATAGTTTTCCATCCTCCCCAGCCCACTGGCTCGGGGTCCAAAGTAGCCAGTATGATCCCAAATGTATTGTAGGGAGTGGGCTAACTTTCCATATCCAAGCCTCCTGTACTTGTTGATGTGCTATTTTAATAACAAATTCTCCGAGCAGTAGGTTTGGTCTTACATTACTGGACACATACTGCATCCACTTGTACCGATACATGTCAAACAATGATCTTTTTCGTTGTTTTAGTAGGTGTAGCAAGACCTTAGTATGCCCTGATATAACCCAGAACATTTCCTGTTCTAATGTGGAGAGTGCTATAATTTGCATCTCTGTACACCCCTTGGCTATGGCTGTGCGGTTCTCTAGCTGTAGTTGTTGTTTATGCAACATCCCGGTAGTGGTATTCAGCCATTGCCAAAGATTCCATCTAGCTTTTAAATTGCCAGTGCCTATTTGCACCAGGTCTACGTTAGCGTGAACTTGTTTCTGAATCAGGCTATCTTGTAGTTTTGCCAGGGAATTTAGTTTATTTTTAATTATTTCCAAATTTACTGCGTTGGCCAATCTGGCCCCTGCCCCAAAGCCTAATACTGTATCCATAATGCCCCTTCTAACCCTTGGGTGTGTTGAACCTGGGGGAATCAGTGTGTGTGTTTTAATCCATGCAGTCAAAATAGGGAGAGAGAACTGGGGACACTTAGGTTCTACTCTTGATACATTTAACTGTGTCCAATCCATAATAATTCTTACTTCTACCAGGAGGGGGCTGACAAGGACTCTAACAGGAGTTGTTTTTTACTGTAAACTGATAGGTTTAGGCACGGTAACAGGGGTGTTTCTAATAAAAAGATGTTCTTTTTCCCCATGTCCAGTCACACCCATCTGGGAATGTTATTTCCTGTGTGTGTTTTGGACAATATACTACCACAACGTAATTAACGTTCCGGATTTAACTGTTCCATCCCAGATATATGGGTGAGGGGGTAATCTGAAATCACTGTGGTGTCTCCCACATACCCTTCCATCTGGACCCCCACCATCCAGTTTTTCTCTTTTCCTTCTGGGACGTCAATGTTTACTTGTAACCGGAGTTCCCCTTCTCCCACATATACATGTGTGTCCCCAAAGGGTGGTATTGTAAGATTTGTTCTTAAGTCAACCCATCTTACATAAATACTCAAGTCCTGTGATGAGACCCCTGGTGTGTATGTTGTATCCAAATGTATCCTGCTGGTGGGTGTAACTGAAATGGTTCTACCTTTCCTTTGTGATTCCATGTGATGAGTGCGGTTGTCCTTGATACTGGGATTCAACATATCTTCAGGAATAAGCATCGCCCTTACAAAGGTGTTAAGCCACAGGGTCCAAATCAATAATTGTCGGATCTGGGATGGCATCATTTGTTTCTTTCTCAACCGTCAGGGCTTGCCCAAAGATGCGGATATGAAGTCGGGACTGGCTGTCTCAGGAGCACCTGCAGCACGGTGAGTAACAGCAACACAGTACGGCACCCATGAGTCCTGCGATGAGAACAATAAAAATACACCTTTTCCACGGGCCCTAGTATCCAGGTGACATCGGGGGCGGGGTTCTGGGTCTGCAAACATAAGCGTAAGGGTGGTGATATTATATTAGCCAAACAATTTGATTTGTGAGACATGGACCCACTTCAATTTACCGTCCTTGTTTATACGATCGATAAGAGGGCTGAGGTGATCCACTATGGAGTATGGACCTGTCCATTTTGACTCCAAGGTGTGGTCCCTTTTCCCCAATTTTAAATACATTACCTGATCTCCTACTTCCCATAGCTGGGGGTCCCCGGTTTTCTTTGGTCCATTTTTGATTCATTTATTCGATAGCTTGGGTTACCCTGAATTGGAGCGTGCTTTTGTCTTCCTGTAATTGTTTTAACCACAGCCAATAGTCATGGTTTCTGGGCCTCTGACCCTTCTGTTTCTAGAATTTGGTCAGGGTCGATGGCCAGTCTCCATGGCTTGTCCAAAAGGAGTTGGTAGGGCTGGTATTTTATTCCGCAGTCTATTGCTGCGGATAGCTGCCCAAATCAGTGGCAGCTTATCTGGCCAGTTTTTACCAGTATTGTCCACAACTTTTCGGAGTGCTTCCTCAATAGTGCGATTCATTCTTTCTACCTGACTGGATGATTGCGGTCAGTAGGGGACATGGAACTTATTTGTGACCCCCAAAGCTTTAAGCATAAATTTAAACATTTCCCCGACAAAAGACCCTCTGTTATCGGAGTTGACAATTCTGGCAGCTGTCTGAGTACTGGTTTCAGAGTAGCAACTGTGTTAGTCTGTATTCGCAAAAAGAAAAGGAGTACTTGTGGCACCTTAGTGACTAACAAATTTATTTGAGCATAAGCTTTCTTGAGCTACAGCTCACTTCATCGGATGCAACTTATGCTCAAATAAATTTGTTAGTCTCTAAGGTGCCACAAGTACTCCTTTTCTGTCTGAGTACTGTTGTTTCTGGTGGAAAAAGCTTCTACCCACCCAGAAAATGCATCTATAATTACAAGGAGGAAACGAAATCTTCCTTGCTGCCGAGCAATTTATCAATAAAATCAATTTGGATGCGGTGCCAGGGGTCCAGTCTCCGCTGATGGAGCATCTGAGGTTGGTGTGGGGGTCGATCCCTATCCTTAGCACACTGTACACAGTTCCTGACCCATGTTTCTATATCATCTTTCATCCCCTTCCATTCTTGAGAGATTAACTGCCCAGCTGCTCTGCTCTGCAGATTCAGCTACCCAGTCTTCCCTCTGAACCTGAGGCACAGACTGTTCACTTACAGAATCAGCATGGAGACATTCCTCTCTCAACAACCTTGTCTCCCCAACAAGCTGGCCAAACCCAGCCACTTGGTTATAGGACTGTTCAGCTTTCTTACCAGCTTTCACTCCATCTGAGACCTTCTCAAAGCTATCTACACTGGATCTTTCAAAAGGAAAGTCAGTGGATCCATTCACAACAGAAAATTTCTGGCTGTTAGGAACTGAAACTTTCTTGATTAAATCACTTTCACCCTTCAGTTGCAGTAAACTGCTTGCAAAGACTACCATGAGGATTTCTTTCCCTAGGAGATTTTCTAAGCAGCAATTCACCCCTCTCAGAAATAATAATTTTATTAAGATGATGTTGAAGTAAAAAGAAAACAGTACAGAGTTTAAGCATAAAAGTTTCTGGTTATCAGGGAATAAGATACAGTTTATCAAGGGGTGCAAAATTCGGTTTAGGAACAAGTGGCGTAAGGAATACATAATCTTCAATCGCCCCGATTTGGGGGTAAAAGTTTAACGGGTCAAAGTACAGACATTGAGATATGGGGTATGTTGTCCATATAATGGCTATGTTCAGGTGTGGAGTATAATGAGTGGATACGATGATGAGGATGGATTTACCCTCATTTGGTGGGATTTAATGTTCAGTGAGTTTATGGTTTCAGTTCATATGGTCCAATGGAAAAAGTCTCTCAGTCCCTTTCCCATAGTTGATGCACGATGTCGTACTGGCTCACGCTTCCTGGTACTGACGGTGGCCAGTGATGTGTTCGATGTAGCTGTCCCTGGACCATTGGGGATGGTGTCCGAGACCATGAGGTGCTGCATGAGCCATGTGTAGCGTCGACCAATCCCACAGGTCTGCAGCACACACTCATTGCAGGGGTCCCGAGCACCCAGGGCTCCGACGATCAGGGCATCCATCTGCACCTAGTAGCCCTTCGCTCTCAGGGTGTCGGCCAGAGGGTTGTATTTTTCCAGCTTAAGAGCTCAGGCTTCGCGGAAGGCTGGGGTCCTGTTCTCAAAGGAGACCGTGACGTCGACGAGGATGATCTTTTTCTGGGCCTCATCAGTGACTACCATGTCAGGTCGCAACTGGCTGTCAGTTCACGGCGACCTCCCCCAGGCGCAGTGTGATGGCTTTCACCAGGCGGTTCTGGATGGCATTGTGGCACAGCTGCCAGGCTCTGGAGTCGGGTCAGGGTCTCGATGGAGTAGCCGCACTTCTTGCAATGCTTGTCTCGGTTCCCGTGGCGGACGGCTCCGTTGAGCGGGACACAGTTGAGCCGGGCATGGTGGATGAACCGCCAGTCGGCGAAATGGGTGAAGCCGCCCCCGGCGAGGAAGTGGTTGCTGGCATCCCACTTGCTGGTCAGGCTTTACCCTGGTCCGGTTTACTCTTCAGGGTTTCCATGTACAGTGAGTGGATGGCTGCCTTCAGGGTCCTCTCCAACATGCCCCTGGCGCTCGGGATGATGATGTTGTCCATAGTCTAGAAATCTTGGCATTTAGCCATGAAAGCATTATGGTAGTGTGCCTCAGTTTCCTTTTTCATACAGCACATCAGGTTTGAAATGTCTTTTTCCCCTGTGAAAAGTTTCAGTATGGTTTACAGGCATTAACTTTGCATCATCAGTATAACAAAGCCTTTTAACATAAAGTGTGTTCTTATGTATCACTTTTAACATATTCAAGGGATTTTCCAAAAGATTAGGCACATTGTATATCTTTAAAGTTCTTGATAATAGCAACACATCAGTTACAAAAATTACCATGAGCAATAACAACAAATTCATTACAAGTGTCCACCTACAGTCATGTTTGTCTTGCCACACCTCTGGCTCAATACCATTGGGGTTTAGGCCTTTTAGGGTCAGCCTGTGGCTTCCCTTTGCAAAATTAAGGTCTCTCTTTCCTCCTTGTCCTGAAGGATCAAGCCCTGATTTCCTTTGCTTAACAGAATTCACTGGCTGATTGATTGGGTGTGCTCTCTCTGCTAAGGGCTATTAGCAAGTCCTTCTTTTCCCTGCCAGCCAATTCGCATTACCATAGACAGGAGCCAGTTCACCAGTTTTCAGATTCTTAACTGCTACCAATTCCAAGGCTGCACTCTGTCTTAAAGAGAGACCAACCATTTTCACTAACAAGCTAGACTCAAAGTTCTGTTGTCCTTCCCTTACCAACCTCTGCTTCCACATGGAATTTGATTTATATACACACATATATAAGTTCACTGAGAGACTACAAGTCATATCCAAAGTGTCTAGAGGTGAAAGTATACCTGCCATCCCCTGTAGGACTTGATTTTCCTTATTTAAAGCTTGGTTTTCAGTTTCTAGTTTTCTAAAGGTTTCTATTTGGCCCATTAGAAACCTTTCCTGGCCTTTACTTTCTTGTAAGGCTTGTTTTATGATTTCCATTTGATTTTGGGAATTTGTGGCCATTATTTTCCAGTCTTCTATCCCTTTTTCCAATTGGGATACTTTCTCTTTTAGTTTCAGAGTAGCAGCCGTGTTAGACTGTATTCGCAAAAAGAAAAGGAGTACTTGTGGCACCTTAGAGACTAACAAATTTATTTGAGCATAAGCTTTCGTGAGCTACAGCTCACTTCATCGGATGCATTTGGTGGAAAATACAGTGGGGAGATTTATATACACACACACAGAGACCATGAAATGGGTTTTATCATGCACATTGTAAGGAGAAAGAAAAGGAGTACTTGTGGCACCTTAGAGACTAACAAATTTATTAGAGCATAAGCTTTCGTGAGCTACAGCTCACTTCATCAGATGCATTTGGTGGAAAAAACAGAGGAGAGATTTATATACACACACACAGAGAACATGAAACAATGGGTTTATCATACACACGTAAGGAGCGTGATCACTAAGATAAGCCATCACCAGCAGCGGGGGGGGGGGGGGGGGGAAAGGAGGAAAACCTTTCATGGTGACAAGCAAGGTAGGCTAATTCCAGCAGTTAACAAGAATATCAGAGGAACAGTACACTGTAAGGAGAGTGATCATTTAAGATGAGCCATCACCAGCAGCGGGGGGGGGGGGAGGAAAACCTTTCATGATGACAAGCAAGGTAGGCCATTTCCAGCAGTTAACATAACATAACACCCCCTGCTGCTGGTGATGGCTCATCTTAAGTGATCACTCTCCTTACAGTGTGTATGATAAAACCCATTGTTTCATGTTCTCTGTGTGTGATATAAATCTCCCCTCTGTATTTTCCATCAAATGCATCCGATGAAGTGAGCTGTAGCTCACGAAAGCTTATGCTCAAATAAATTTGTTAGTCTCTAAGATGCCACAAGTACTCCTTTTCTTTTTTCTTTTAGTGACGCTTTCTTTTCTTTGCATGTGGTTAGGCAGAGGTAGCTGTTATTGCATGCCTCCCATAATAACCAAATTGCAGCTCTTTTAGCCGCATTGGATGGTTTGTACATAAAGATGTATTGAGCCAATCTATCCTCTAAGTCCGAAATAGTACATACATCTGCAAGGGCTTGTTCAGTCCACGGACTGTGCCCGTATCTTTGATGAACTTGTTTAAAAGGTGTAATCTCTTTTACAAAGGGGGAGGCTGGAGCGTATGTTAATTCCATTCCTCCCTCCGTTATTGGCTTACCTTGCCTTTTCTTAAACATTTTTACAAGCTTATTTTATTTCCTTTGTTACCCCGGTATTGCTCAGCAAGTAACTCAGCCAAGATTTACTGATCTGTTTACCCCAATGTCGTTCAGTGAGTTTGTGCTGGGTCTTTTGGCTCTTTATTACTTCCTGATCTCGTTCAGTGAGCAATCCAGCTTGGATACCATAATCGTAACTTTAACAAATTCTCAGTTTTTCTGTGAAACTCCTACCTACCGGAGGTCAGTGAGCTAGGTACCAATCTCTTATAGAGCTCCTACTCCTGGAGGCCAGTGAGCTTAGGTTAACCAATAATGCCTTGCTCCTATGAGCCATTGTGTGATTGGTTTACAATAACTGGGACAGATGCCAATATTCCCTCTTCCTCAATTCTCCACCAATTATGTTACACATAAAATAATACCAATAGGATCTTATAAGAGGGATAAGGCAAAAAACCACCACGTTTATTGTAAATACAATAAAACATTACTATATGCAATTTCTATATAGATTCATTCACACACACAGACATTCACACAGATTCTGCAAAAGAGGTGTTATAGTTACCAGCCTAGACGTTGCTCATGCCAAGTCACTGGCCAGGTGGCCTGGACATGAGAGTGGAGCCGAGTCGTTGTCAGATGGGCATCCGATGCTCCTGGAGGGTGGTTGTAGAACCACACTCAAAGAACACAGTCTTGGGGTCCAATCTTTATAGGTCTCTGGTTCAATACAAGTCTATGGAAGTTGCTTCATCTTGTTGAATTTACCATTGAGATGACCATCAATCAGCTCAATCAGCAGATGGTACATCCATGACGGCTCCATGATGGCTAGCTGTTATCTTCTTGTTCTTCCTTGCTGAGTTTTGGGTGGATTCCGGTTCGCCCTCCGGGAGTCATCCGGTTATCTCCACTCTGCATACTCTTCGGCCCATCGATACCAAGGTTGTAATTCTTAGGATTAGGCTGGCACCATTTACTAACCAATTATTTACCCACTTCAGACATTCAATTCCATGCACTCATTATTCATTCTTTTACTTAAAACCACAGTCTCAGGACTCTTTTGGGTTTAACAAGTTTCATCCCATTGTTTTTCCCTCTTTGGTTACAAAGATTTACATAAGCATGAAAAGGGACCCCCGTGGGGGAGGAAGAGTGTGAGGGTGTTGCTTCAAAGAACAGCATTGTTTTCTCAAAGTTCACTCTCCAGCGCAGACTCTTTGTCCTATACTGGCCATTCTTATCTCCTTGCATAGCCTATTACAGGGGTCGGCAACCTATGGCACGTGTGCCAAACACGGCACGCGAGCCAATTTTTAATGGCACGCTGCTGTCTGCCGGACCCGGGCAGACAGCAGTGTGCCACTAAAAATCCTGCCCGGCCCAGCCTGCTCTTTTCCGCATCCTGTCCACGGCTCTCTCCTTGTAGGGCAGACAAGCTACCTCCTCCCTCCACCTCTTCCCCCAGCGTGCTGGGTTCCTGTCCCTCCTTCTCTCCCTCCCTGCGGCTGATCAGCTGATGGTTCTTGCTATGGAGGGGGAGCAGTAAAAGCGGAGCCACAGTGTGCTCTCTGCTCCGGGGACCTTGGGGAAGAGGGTGGAATCAGGGCATAACCCCTCCAGCCCCCTGCCATGAGCTGCTCAGGGCAGGGAGCACCCACACGACCCCCAGCCCTGTGCCCTGATCCATGCACTCCCCACACACCCCAGCCCTCTGAACCCTCCTCACACACACCCAGCCCTCTGCCCTCACCCCTGCACCCCACAAACACTCCAGCCCCGTGCCCTGACCCCTGCACCACCCCCAAAACCCCAGCCCTGACTCTGGCACCCCCCACATACCCAGCCCCCCCCAGCTGCCTGCCCTGACTCGTGCACTCCCCCACACATACCCAGCCCCCCCACCCCATGCCCTGACTTTTGTACCCCCCTCATCTCCACTCCCACCCTGAGCACCGAACGGGAGCTCCTGCGCACACACACACACATTCCCACCTGCACCCCTCGCACCAAATGGGAGCTGCCCAGGTAAGCGCTCCACAGCCAAACCTCTTGCCCCAATCCTGAGCCCCCTTCCTCATTCTAGCTCCTGGCCAGACCCTGCACCCCAACTCCCAGCCTGCTCCTTTACTTCCAGCCCTGTTCTCAGCATACTCCCACCCTCATCTCAGTGCAGAGAGAGGAAGAGAATGGCTAGAACCAGGGAGAAGGTAGGTACATACTCTATGTGGACAGGGCCAGGACTCCAGACCGGCAACAGGCTGAGCAGGGCCGGTAGCCAGGACCTTGGCTGGCAGGAGCCAGCGGACGGAACCCCAGGCCGGCAGCGGGCTGAGCGACAGCGGGCTGAGCTGCTCAGCCCACTGCCAGTCTGGGGTCCTGGCCGCCAGCCCCACTCAGCCCACTGCCAGTCTGGGGTCCTGGCCGCCAGCCCCACTCAGCCCACTGCCGGTCTGGGGTTCTGGATGCTGGCCCCTTGCCAGCCAGGGTCCTGGCCGCAGGCCCCGCTCAGCCTGCTACCAGCCTAGGTGAACGGAACCCCAGGCCGGCAATGGGCTGAGTGGGCCAGAGACGTAAGATCAGCATTTTAATTTAACTTTAAATGAAGCTTCTTAAACATTTTGAAAACCTTGTTTATATACGACAATAGTTTAGTTATATAATATATAGACTTATAGAGAGAGACCTTCTAAAAAATGTTAAAATGTATTATTTGCAAGCGAAACCTTAAATTAAAGTGAATAAATGAAGACTTGGCACACCACTTCTGAAAGGTTGCCGACCCCTGGTCTATTAACTCAGTCCTTGTACCAGCCTGAGATAATTAGCACTTTGGCCTTGCATTTGTTACAGAATGAAATTCAACATAATAATACAGCATGGAACTGATATTCATAACCTTTTACAATATCTGTATATCTCTTATATCTATCTTTATTTCTACTATACTTGATTATAATTTTACCATACTTATATAACTGTGAGGGTGACCCAACAGTAAAAGCTTCCAATGATGGGGACTCCACAACCTCCCTTGGAAGCCTATTCCAGAGTTTAACTACCCAGATAGTTAGCAAGTTTTTCTTAATCTCTAACCTAAATCTCCCTTGTTGCAGATTAAGCCCATTACTTCTTGTCCTACCTCCAGTGGAGATGGAGAACAATTGATCCCCATCACTTTTATGGCAGCCCGTCACATATTGAAAGACTGTTATCAGGTCACCCCTCAGGCTTCTTTTCTCAAGACTAAACATGCCCAGTTTTCAGAAGGAAATATTTTAGAGACAGATTTATCCTAAAGTACACACATAACTGAGAAGCCAAATCTCAGTAATATTTGTGCACCTATGGGAAAACTTGGGCTCCAAATTCTGGTCACTGTGGGTGCTTAGACACCATCTGAGGCCTAGCAATGAAGTCTGCAATGATATTTTCAAGGCAGAGTCTGTGTAGACCTATGCGCCCAAACAGCATGTATATCCTAGTTCATTATACCACTGGGACAACAGGCAATGTACATGGGATATTACATGTAAGCAGCATCTATACAGGGGCCCATTTAAGGGGACACACTTATTTTGCTGCATGTAATCATTAAATGATTTTTGGGTCATTGGGTTCTGCAAATACCTTTATTTCTTGCTGTAGTAAGTATGTTGCCACCATAGAATGGAGTATTATATGGTTTGCCATGTTTCTCACTTAGTTGAAAAGCAGAATGTCTTCCCCATTCCTTCCTCTGACCTGGCTAGTTTTATGTGCAGTAAGTGCTACAGTTTGTGTCCATCTTCTTCTTGTTTGCTATACTTGCTCAGGGGCACTGTGGCCTCAAAGTCACATTCTGGCTCATGTAGCAGAACATGAGCATTCTGTGTTTTCACAGCTTCCAGTTATAAAGCCACAGCCAAAACCCATTAGCCACATGAAGGACATGTTCAGAATACCAAATGTGCAGTCGGCGACAGACCAGACAAATGGTAAGCTACAGGGTATTAGTGGTCAAGAGGAAAGAAGAGAGATGTTGGTGGAAAAGGATTCTTAGCTTTTCAGAGCTATGTTAAATACATGTTTGTTTGTTGCTAGAAGAAAAGGTAACATTTTAGAAGCCTGAGTCCCTTGGCTTCCCTAAGTCCCTAAATTTTTTTCCTATAAAAATCTATTGTCTTAAGTTGTAATCTCCCATCAGGTGAAGAAATTAGGATAAAAAAGTAATTTGTCATTTCTATCTCTTATTTATATATTTCTTTTCAGAAAAATAAATATTTTAAAATAAATTTGACCCCAGTCTTGCAACTGGAACCTTGCAGGCAGAACTTTGTGCTCATACAGAGCCCAAATTTATTTCAATAGGACTCCGGGGGCATAGGCGTGTTCCCACATAAATCATATTGGAGGATCTCAGCCTATGTTTGCAATTCTTTGGGCTATTTTAGGGCTGGATCTTTAATTTGCAAGTGTCAGAACTCAGAAGCAACCAGTACACAGCCCTACATCCTATTAGTGCCACTCTGAAGCTACTATCTTGTTTGCTAGAATCTCAACTTTTATTATAAAAAAAAGTCTCTAGGTGGTATGTTTGTGCAGAAAACTTCAAAAGTGTGAAATAAGTGTAAATAATACAGAGATGAGTCTGCAGGGAACCTGGAACAGCAGCAACCTGAGGTGAGAACTACTCATTCATCTCAGGGAGGGGTTCACTCAGCTACCCAGTGGATGGCACTGTACCTGTCAGCATGAACTATTTCATTTCTCTTCACGTAAGAAAGGAGAGGGAGGATCACAGATCCACACAATTTAATGCAGATGACATCTAGGAGATACCACCACTTACTTTTTTACCCTGATCAAGAATGAGCAAAATTCAAGAAGCCTAGCAGAGCCCACAGGCATACTGAAGGCAGCTAAGAAAAGTATCACCTTCTGTTTTTTTACCTCAGTCTGACCTTTGGCAAAGGTTTGGGGGCCCTTCAACCTGAGGGTCCCTTTAACTGCACAATTCTGGGTGTCCTGGACATAATGCAGAATCAAAACAATAGTTCATAACAAAGAAGGATTCAGCTAAAAGGACATTTTTTTTTTCTCTCACATCACATCACACACTGATGGGCAAATTCAAGAAAAAGAATGGGGGGGAAAAAGTAAAAATTAACTTCCTAATCAGTTCAACCCATTTAATTGATGAGCACTATACTACTGTACTTTTAGCTAGCAATCAAGAAAGAGTTTCATACTGTGGGTTAAAAGGTGAATCAATTCTATTATTTGATTAAAATATATATTACATTTAATAATACCTAGGAAGATGAAACTGAAAACTAGGGCAGTCAAAATTTTCAGTTAACCTTCAGTTGTTTGCTAACATTTGCAGGGCTAAAAATATATATTGACTCTTCATAGTTAACTTGAGTTTATACATCAGAAAGAAACTAAAAAGTCTATTAAAGGTCAGTTAAAATTTAACATATTGCTTTTTACTACATTATTGCAATCTCTGAATCAATGTCCAGAGTAAAGTATGAGTTATCCATGTAACTAACCTGATTTGAGAATGGTAACCTCTGAAAAATTGCCAATATAAATGGTCTTGTCTGATAAAAGTCTGCCTTGATCATGATGAAATATCTTGGGAAATTGCTTGGATCTGATTCACAAACCACCTTTGCCCTCTTTTAGCACATGTTGGGCTAAAAATGAAAAGTCCAAACAATGTTAGCTAAAAAGTTGTCTATCCAGAAAATAAGTCACAGACTTCAAATGTTTTCATAACCAGATTTTCCATGTTTTAGTTAAAGAAGCTTACTCCAATATTAAGTGCATTACTAATTGTCTATGTGAAGTGTATAAAAACAGGGAGCTCAGAATGGCTCTGGATAATTGGGAACAGAATATTTGCTCAGTAAGTCTCTACTTGCTGCTGAAAACATTTTTTTGGATCATTGCTATCTTGTGAGCAAATTTTGTACCATAGACATAAAAATAGCTTGGAAAATTAATTAAATTGGTTTACTGGGATTGGAAAATGACTAATTCATAAATATTTACAAGAAAAAGCAGATACTTTCAAATGTATTTACAAATTTGATCCAGAAAAAGATCTACATGAAAACAAAAATGCCACCATTTCTGAACAACCATACTAAGTTTTCTTATTTTTTAGCTTCTTTGTTTTATTTGAGAACTGTACATTTTATAAACAAACTTACCATATTAAGTGGTTCTTACTGAGACTGGCTATGACATGCCTTCTCTCAAAAAAACAAAAAGTAGAGCAGTAAAATATTCAGTATAGCCCCAATTCAGCAAGCACTTAAGCATGTGCTTTACTTTAAGTACACGTTGAAGGGCTTTACTGAATCAGGGCCCAATGGGAACCTGTCTTTAGACTCTACACTAGTGATAAGAACAGGAATTACCTATGACCTACCCAGGTTTCAAAGCCACATATAACCAAGTTACAGGAAATTTACACAGTTTCCATGTCGGTTTATGGATTTTTGGTTCCCATATCTTTCTTTCCATCCTTTTTCTATACAGAGAAAGGGTTAAATAAACATTTTTATTTGTCTAGAACAATGTTTCCTGCTCTTTGGAAAGCTACGTGCCCTCCCCGCTCCCCTCTTTTCAGGAGAACGAGACTAATTGCATTCCTCCTTTTTTTCTTTTTTAACTGAAAGCTGAGATGCTGCAGAACAATGGAGAGAGCTGCCTGCACCCCCCTGGCTTGCCTTTTGAATCCCACTGGTGGGTGCTGTGCACACTTTGGGAAACAGTGCTCTAGGGTATCCGCTCAAAAATGCAATCCCAGTTGCCAATGTTTACCAGAGTATTTGTAGCCATTTTCAATATGAACCTTCTCTTTATCCATATACTTCTTTTACCTGGGCACTGTTTCTCCTATGATTCTATTCGTGAAGTATTATCACTTCCCCTCTTTCAGGGCTGATTATCACAATACTTCAAAGGCATCTGACTTTGAAATGCTTCTCTATCATTAAAGGCTGGAGACTAAGGGTAGGGATCACAGAATCAAAAGCATGTTTCTTTCTTGACTTTACAAGTTGCCAGCAGAACTAAAGGCGAGTCTGTAACAGAGTGTAGGAAATCATATGGGGCAACAGAGTATACCCTGGTGGAAAATGCTACTTCACTCGTAGTTAGCTCATGAGACACATGAAAGGAAGCAGCTGGCAGAAAGTGTACTTTTGCTCCAAAATGTCTTTTTTTGCTTTCTTTGCACATAAGGACTCGATTCATTCCAAGTTAATAGGGTGAAATTCACTCCAGTGTAGAGGATCTGTGCAGGGCTTTGCAACACTTAAACACCACTTAGATCTTTTGAAGTTGGGTTTAAGAAATGCATAGGGCCCTCTGCACTGCAGTGAATTTCAGCCATAGATTAATTTGTAGAGCACGCTGCGGCACACAAATCAAACTGATAAAGAATCTGTGAAATGTTCTACCTGTCCAAAGTGTGGTAGCAAACAGGTACGTCCAGCTGCTTCTAGCAAGTTCTGTAGTGTGTGTAAACTCTGATTCTTTAATAGAAAATGCAAGGAGCTTAGTGAAAGCATGTGAGAATGTGGTGTCTGATGAGTGGTAAGTCTTTGTTGTAGCTTCCTCAGCACACATGCTATTTTGAGCAGGTTTCAGAGTAGCAGCCGTGTTAGTCTGTATTCGCAAAAAGAAAAGGAGTACTTGTGGCACCTTAGAGACTAACAAATTTATTAGAGCATAAGCTTTCGTGAGCTGTAGCTCACGAAAGCTTATATTTTGAGCAGGAAGCAGTGATCACTTTTGAGGGTTCCTGCACATTTCCAGTTATATTAGAAGCACTGCTATAGAGTCAAGGATTGCTGTGTGGCATATGATCAACACACAAGCTGCTATAAAACACTACATTATCTTTATATATTTTGAATTTTAGTCAACTTTTCCTTTTAGCTTCTGTCACTGATTCCCTGATTCTCTCTTACAAGCTATTAAGTTCCTCCCTATTCAACACTGCAATGGCTGGTTTCACTAGGAGTTCCATATTTCAGAACATTTTCCCAGATACCATTATAGGTTACCATAGATATACTACTGTGCCATGGGCAATGAAATGAAAATGCACTGACTTTTAGTGAAAAAGTTAAGATATTCAAAATCCAAGGTTTTCTTTCAAGCATTCAAACTTGTTTAAATGCAAACTTACAGAAAATGAAACTAAGATGGCCTTCCTTTTGTCACATCATCTGTCAACCAAGGGCTGTGATAAAATACTGGGAACATTTGTTAATGACAGCATTATTGTCAGCTAATTCTTAGAAAGGTTTATTTTGTTTTTCAAATCTCAGTGGACATATTTTAGAAATTAAAAATATTACATGCAGTCATTTTGCAAGTGTTCTCAAACATTTATAAAAACTGACCAAGCAATGCTTATAACAGTCACTGCCTTCACAATATCAGCATAATTCATATTCAGATTTAATTTAATTAATTAATTATTTTCTGCTGTTTTACTTTAGCAGATGTTAAATGCTTTCCTAAATGCTAGCACCCAAACTAACATGTACAATGAAGCAGAAGCAAACAGTTAGTAGAGTGCTCATTTGTGAGCCCTCACAGAAATATTATCAGCCAATATTTATATTACCGTGGCACACCCTGTTACATTAGGTGCTATGCAGAACTCCTCCCTAGCAAATTCCAGGATTTGTATTTTGTATCAGTGTAAATGTTTCAGATACAGAACACAGACTATATGGGGCCTGATCCAATTCCCAGGGATGTCAATGGAATCTCTCCATTGTCTTTAATGGGAGTTGGATCAGGGCTTTAGAAGCTACTGGATAAAAGGAACAGAAGCAGCTGTTAGCAATCCAATAGCAAATGCCTTTGAAATTCTTCTTGGAGCATTAGGAGTGAGAAAACAGAGCGAATTGCTTTTGGTTTGATGGCTGAGATTATCATCTCCTTGACTTGTTGATAGCATATTTGTACAGCTGTGACCCAGGGAGTCCCTCAGTCCCACTGCCAGAGAGCACCTCATCCTGTAACTCACATCGGCCTGACACACTCCTTGCCCTCACACACTCTTGTCATAATCTGCATCTAAAAGCTGTCATGTAAGGTATCATATCCAAATCAGTAATATGCTGGGCATTAAAATTATTGTGTGATGTATGTACGGGTGGTATATAAAGAATTACAAATGTGTGTTGGAAGTATGTTCTTAGAACGTGTTTTGCAAGCAGTGCATAAGTCCAGTCTGTCCTAGACATAGGAATGTTGTATTACCTGTTTTCCTGAATCTTCAGTGTAAATTGGGCCAGATAATACCTCGGAGGATAATGAAAAGTGTATTGACAGAGAAAGGGTAAACAAAGAAAGCTAAACGGGTGGGGGGGGGGAGACTGCTTAATAGTCATACTGGGGGATGGAGCCTGCATCCCCAGGAAGCTTTCCTGGCTCTGGAAACAGTCAGTAGACTTGGGAACTACAAGCAGAAGCAGAAACCATTTTGGCACTGATCTCCTGGGGGACAGAAGAGGCCAACTAATGGGGTTGAGGTCTCTGGGAACTGACTATAGGTGAGGAGCCTGCTTAGACAAAGATTGTAATTTGCTGAAGTTACGTTTTAGTCACTAGAAGCAGGTTTGGTTTGGTTTGACTTGTAACCGTGCCTGTATCATGAACTCTTATTTACTATCACTAAAATGCCTGCTCTTTGTTAATAAACTTACTCTCGTTTTATTATAAAATCATCTCAGTGCTTCTTATTAAACTGAAGGATGAAGTCCTCAGCTACGAGTCTGCTGTGTGTTCTGTCTCTCTGGCAGCAGCAAACTTATTAACTTCTGTGAGTATCCAGTGAAAGGGACTGGACCCTGCAGGGGCGATAGAGGAGATGGGGAGACTCAAGATCAGAAGGGTTGTTGGTGTCATTGCAAAAGAGTAACTAGGCTTGTAGAAACCAGAGTGAGGCCATTGTGCTGTGGCAGACTGCTAGTGTCAGGGCTCTGAGCCAAATCTGCACAGTACAGAAGCACCCAGGGTTACAGGGAAGGTGGTGAAAGAACCCCTTATCTGGGCAATCCCCGCACATCACACAGGATACTAGCTCAGAAAATACAGAGACACAAAAATCACAAAAACCATAATTAGTTTGTATACATGAAATATCAATGGGATCTGGTCACAAGTTTATAGCTTTCTTAAAATGCATATAGCTCCTTGATTTAAAATAAAGTGGCATTCACAAAGGGTGCAAATTGCCCCATGCAGAGAGCCAGCACAAAGTCTATGCACTACTTACATTCCACTTGATCCCTGTTTAGAGGCAACACTGCCCAGTGGATAGTGAACTGGCCGAGGAGTAAAGGGACCTGGGTTCTACTCCTGGCTCTGCCACTGATTTACTAAGTGACCTGGGTCAAGGCACTTTACTGCTCTGTGCTGCTGCTTCCCCACAGCCAAGTGTTTTTCTTATCTATTTAGACTCTGACTCTTTGGGGCAGGGACTGTCACTAATCATATTTGTACAGCACCTAGCACAATGAGGCCCAAATTTCAGTTAGTGTGTCTGGGTGCTATTGTAATACAAATAAACAGCAATATTGGCAAGTTTTCCTTGGTCAAAATGTTGCCAGACACTGTGTTAACTATCTATATTTTCGGGTGCAGTTTTAGTTCTTTTTAGGAAATTAAACACTTACTGAGTCTCCTGTCCTGCCATCCTTGTGAGTTCACATGGGCAATCTCAGGTTCACTGACAACTCTAATGGCAGTAGAAGTTTAAACTCACTGGACCTCTGCAGCGTTACTATATGGACAGTTTGGCCTTTGGAATGTCACCCTACATGCTCAACACAGACCTTCTCCTCAGGAAGCAAAGAGAAGGTTCTTCAGAGAAGTACTGGTAGACAGCCAAACAGAACTTCTGTCCGTCAAGTACAAACAGTCTGGCGGAATATATCAAACAAAATCAGCGTACAGACCCAATCTTTGCTTGTTCTATAAACCAGAATGATGCAAAGTAATGATGACTGACTAGTTTGTTATTTCCACACTTAAAACTTTGCACTAATCCTGAATTCTTTACCAATATCTTATTTTACTCTTGCCTCCTGAACAATATTTCTTGAATTTTACAGAGGACTGAGTGAACTTCAGGTTAAACAGAGATTAGGCAAGAGGAGAGCTGAAATAAGAGAAGTTGTTTCAATATTAACAAAAGTGCTTCCAAAACAATAATATTCTCAGTTAACAGAGTAGCAGCCTTTTTCTTTCGCAAAAAGAAAAGGAGTACTTGTGGCACCTTAGAGACTAACAAATTTATTTGAGCATGAGCTTTCGTGAGCTACAGCTCACTTCATCGGATGCATCTCAGTTAACTTCAATAAAGTGTGAACAAAAGAAAACCATGTGCATTCTATTTTTGAATAATTCCATAATCTTTCAAAAACCTGATATCAAAAATACAAATCCCATGCATATGCAATACAGTTTGTCTTATGCAATGGGATATGTCCAATTCCCGGTATATTAGTATGGTCCAATGCAAAGCAACATTTAATCCCCAAAAGTCTTTCCAGTGATTTCATCAGGCATTGGATGAGGCAGTACTGATCTTATGGAGAAGAGAAGAATAATTGAATTCATGTTAACATTTCCTACATTGTCCATACAGCTCCTTAGTTTTGTTCCCACATGCATCTGCCAGCTCTTCCTTCTCCATGCCGCACCACATTGTACCAACCAAGGAGAGAACCACCACTGTATTTTTAGTTTTTATTATCTTGGAAGTATAAAAGTATAGTATTATGTTCCACAGTACATATATCATTGCAGTATGTTGAAGACTGAAAATCCTCAGAAGTTGCACATGATTAAATAATTGCACATCACTTTGTAAATTGATTAATTTCTGTTTAAAGAGATGCCAGTAATACAGGTGCATGCAGAGCAATCTCAAAAATTGCTTTGCTAAAGCAATGCTAATAGACTATGTCCCTGAGAGAACATCCTCCAGTGAGGGGATCTCAATTCCCTTCTATATAAACAATGTGCACGTTGGGGCAAAGATTTATTCTTCATTTCAGCGGTGCCTACTGACTATCTAAGAACAAACTTATAAGCCAAATATGAACCAAATGCTAGGGAAGCAGGATGAGTATATTTTGTCCTATCAGTGGGTGAAAAAAGGGGTTATTTAGTATATTTACTAATTAAACATCACTCTTTGTTGATTATATTAAATTTTAACAGCAGACTACAGCCTTGGGTTTAGCACACCTTTCATGTAAACAGGAAAGGCTATGTTCTATTTCAAAAGTGGGACTGATGCCCAGAATCACAAGGCTTGTCATTTCCTAAACGATAAAAATGTAATTGGGAGAGGACTGAGTTAGCTCCAGTGGGATAGGAAACACCCATATAAAGACAAAGAAAGCCTATTGTAATCACTAATGGCGAGCTAGAGTTGAGTTTGCAAGAAGACTATTAACTGAGCCAACAGAAGTTGGCAGCTATCTATGTGTAATTACTTTTCAAAGGAAGGACCTAGAAAAAACTGGAATCTATTTATTCTGGCTTCCAGAAATTTTTGCTGTGGCTAACTACATAGCGATTTCAGTTCCAACCACAAACCAAGAATTATCTTAATTCTCCTCTGTACTATATCACCCATTCCAGAGCTCTGTCTCTGAACCAGTAATTTTTCTGAAGCAAGAGTTAGTTCCAGTAATGTTTTCTGATTGTTCAGAAATCAGTAGTGCACTTTCCACTATCTAAGTACTCATATAGCTCCCACCACCTGAATTCCTCCTGAGTATTTATGGATTTATCCTCACAACAACCCTCTCAGGAACGTATTATTCCCCTTTTTCAGATGGGGAACTGAAGCAAGAAAGATTGACTGATGTGCCCAACATACCTTAACCACAAACCATCCTTCCTTCTCACCGCTGCTCAGATCATCATCAGTCTCCAGAAACACAAACTGTAGAAGGATGACAAAAGAAAAATTAAAATTATAAACATTTTGTTATGCAACATTCTTACAGAAAACAATAAAGAAAGAAGCCAATAGGATTCCACAGAAATTAAATAGAATCCTGTAAAACTTACTATAACCCCCACTGAATTTAATCGAGAATGATATCTGCTCAATAGAATTGTTAATACAGAATTATATGCCTGACATAGACTTCTATAGCTGGGTTGAAAAATTCTACAGAAAGATTATTTTGCATTACATTATGTTAGGGCTTTTTCATAGAATTAGGAGGGAAGCAATTCCCCTCCACCCCCACAACAGTGCCATCAAACATATTCACATGGGACATAGTAAATGCACTTAAAAAGGAATTGCAAAGTGGTACTAAAAAGGTCATTGCTATATGGTCCTATATTTTTAGATGTTCACCTGTTACGTACTCTCAAAATAACGTTGTAACAATAATTTGATAATAAATATGCTGAATAACATGAATGCATATAAAGAGCTATTATACTCCTTATAATCATGGTTTTGTTATGAACACCTGTGTCCTATACAGTGCAGGGATTCAGATTCAAAGCTTAAGGTGTTGCTTTGGTTCCTCATATAAACACAGAATACAGTGGAGGTTTTAGGTGTATAAGGAACCTAGGATCAGGCCCAAAATATCACTTGACCTTATATCCTACCATGTGAGAGACACATGAGTTCTAAATGAAGGTCAAACAGATGGCTTGTAATGCCAAATACCTGTAGGAAACTTGTATCGTACCAAATGTTAAGATACTCATTATCTCTAACATCTCAGATAACAAAATATCTGCTTTGGAGTGAGCCACACTAGTTTAAAAAAGTTTTGATATATTAATGGAATCAGGTGACTGAATCATGGAGGCATGCCCACGAAATTCCCAGTGGAGTCCTGTTGAGCCCTTCTTTAAAAAGGCACTCTGTAGAAATGGTACCACACAGTCCCATGTTGATGTTTTCTTAGTAACCTCCTTACAAATGGGCTCAGTTCACAATTCAAAAGATTCCCCCCCTTCACTTAAAAAATCAGCCCCCAGCAAAGTGAATCTGGGATTTGAAATTAGTGCCTTCTGTCAATATTCTGCAGGGCACATTCTGGCTTCATTTATACCTGTGCAACCCCTCTATTTGCAAATGACATTGGAAACTACTTATTTGTTTTGTTGGTGATGTGTGAAAAGGACTAGGATCCCACTGACGGTCCTTTAGTTAGGCTGGCTCTGCAGTGCTAACTGGAAGAAAAAGTAGTAAAACTTTAGTTTTGTTTCTAACCTTAGAGAAGATATGACTTTGAATACACACTGAGGGCAAGATTCCAATTTTCCTTACACCAATTTTCCTTGATTTACCTTGGAGTAAGTGTAATGAGAATCATGGCTCTAGACCCGAGATGTTGGGTGAGACGGTACAGCGTGACTTTTCAGGGTGAAGCTGCATGACGATAAAACAGAGTTAAGATTGAGAGTATACGTCAATAATTGAAGAGCAAAAATCATCACAAGGATGTTGAATTATTCCCAAATCAAGCCCCAAACCCTGGAAATCCAGAGTTAAGATTATATTTAAAAGAAATACAAACATTTTTTAGGTATGGAAATAACTCTGCACTGTAGTAACATAAGGGGAAAATAGGAATAAAACTAATGTGCCTTTAAAAATAAGATTAGATTAATCTGGGACTAAAACCACTGAAACGCTTTAATCATACTTGCGGGTTAATGCGCGCTGTCAGCATAGAACAGCATTAAGATTGTTTGGCTGCCTGAACCTTGCATTTCTTATTGTAACCTGTTTGCCTTTCTTTAAGACTGATATTTTTTAGTTTTTTAAAAAGGCTCTTGTTCTAGCTAGAATAATGAAAGAAGACATAATGATATTAAAATATATCAATCAAATATAAACACACAATAAAATACTTAACCCTTACACACAGCATTACATCTTTAAAATTCCTAATTCACATTGCACCTTACATATCCTCTAAGGCAGGGGTGGGCAAACTATGGCCCAGGGGCCGCAGTCATATCTGGAAAGTGACGTATTTTATCAGTGCTTTAATGAATTTTTAGAACTGGAACATAGGAATAGAATAGACCTGGCATCTTGTTGCAAGCTATCTCGGCAAAGATCACTTGCAAATGTGCTATGGACCATAGTTTGGGAACCTCCTGAATTAATCTTTTTAGACTGATGTCTTCAGCCTATTCTGAAGATATTTAATATGTTTTTAAAGATTCACCTACTGCTTCTTGCAGGAAAGGTGGATCTGAACATCATAATAAATGTATTCAAATATAATAGATTGAATGTTAAAGACTTTGTTCTTAAAACTATTGAGACTCCTTTACAAATGCTTAATTTAATTTATAGTTACTGCTAAATTATATTGAATTTGTTTATACGAACACTTTGTATATAGGTTAGCAACTCCCCACTCCAAACTTTCTAATCAGAAACCTGGGTCACATTAAAGGAGATTCAATTAAGATTGGAGAAGGGGTTATACTCTCCGGATAATGCAAATGCATGGTGAAGATTTCTCCATCACTGTAGCATGTTAGAAATAGTCAATCTATTGTAGGGTGGATTCTGAAGTACAGTAACTACTTCAAGAAGGTCTGGTCTTTGCCCTTTGCATTATTGCCCTTTGCCACACCAGTTTCCCAATTAAAATAATTAAAGTCCTCAGCTTCTTGTAGTCTTTTTTTTTACCATTGCCATCCTTGAAACCTGAAAGAACAAAACACTGAAGGCTAAATTCTCCACCCCACCTAAGGTGCAGCCAGTGGAGATTTAGGGAGCTGGACTCCCGCATAAATTAGAGCTACGGTGGAGGACTGCAGTCAGGTCCCTGACACAGATGGCCTTATGCCAGTGTACAATCTGGTATAACAGATTTTCACTCCACCATCCCCCTCCCTGGACCTAGCAACCCCCACCATCCCTCTACAGTGGTGGGCAGCGTAGCCTGAACTCGGCAGGATGTATCTAATCAGTCTCATAAAGCAGCAGAGTATGTGTCTGAGAAACAGATGTCAATACTCTGCCACCCTGAGGGTTTTTCCTTTTTCAAGATGTCTCACAGTGAGAACCCCTTATTCCATTAACAGTACTGAATTCTATGAGATGACTCCTGCATGTAATTGCTCACCAATGGGTGTAAGGGATAACAATCTTGTCCATTGAGGGAGTATGGAACTATGAGTAAGGAGCTCCTGAATTCTATTCCTAGTTTTTCTAAAGATATGTGTGTGGCCCTGCGTAACTCACTTACCTTCTGTTTCCTTCTCTCTAAAATGGCCTAACCCTTAGAGCAGGAGTGGGCCAACTTTTTGGCCTGAGGGCCACATCTGGGTATGGAAATTGTATGGTGGGCCATGAATGCTCATGAAATTGGGGGCTGGAGTGCGGGAAGGGAGTGAGGGCTCCAGCTGGGGGTGCAGGCTCTGGGGTGGGGCCAGTAATGAGGAGTTCAGGGTGTGGAAGGGGGTTCTGGGCTGGGGCAGGGGGTTGGGGTGCAGTTGGGGGGATGAGGGCTCTGGCTGGGGGTGCAGGCTCTGGGGTGCAGGAGGGTGGGACCGAGGGGTTTGGAGGGTGGGAGGGGATCAGGGCTGGGGCAAGGGGTTGGGGTGCAGGAAGGGGACAGGGGTACAGGCTCCAGGCGGCACTTACCTCAAGCAACTGGTACCTTTAACCAGTACTTTCCCTCATTCTTCTCATACCACCCCTCTGAACTTAGTAGAGATTCTGTCCACAGATTTCAGAGTAGCAGCCGTGTTAGTCTGTATTCGCAAAAAGAAAAGGAGTACTGGTGGCACCTTAGAGACTAACAAATTTGTTAGTCTCTAAGGTGCCACCAGTACTCCTTTTCTTTTTGTCCACAGATTGTTAGCTGTTTTTCACTAACAACCAAAAAATATGACAAAGTACTTGGTTCAAAAGCTAAACCTTAGACAAAGTTGAGAAGTATGATACCATGATAACTACACTGTTATCATGGTATCAGGATACCTTGAAAAGTGACCTTCATTTAGAAATGTAAGGGGCTGGCAGCATCTTTCCACCCTACTGCTAATCTGCTGGGAGGATCCAAGCCTCGCTAAAGCAAGGATCTCCTGCTTATCACCTTTGACCCTTGTGTGGAAGAGACATAATTTCACCAAAATTCACTAGTGGTCTAGTTACAGTCAACTAATGTAAAGTACAGATATCTAAATGCAAGATCTGGCACGCCAGAACATGATGTGTGTTTATGACACTCCAAGAACAACTATGGGTCCACATACAGTACTGAATCAATGATGAAGCTTTTAAAAAAGGTTACTTCTCAGCAACCAGAGATCTCTAGATGTCTCCTCTCTGCTGATCCTACCACAATGATCGTGAGCTGTATGAGCGCCTATTCAAACAGCTGGCTACAAGGGAGGCATATGGCCACTAACCTGTGAATTGCAGCAAGTTCTGAAAAATCGAAGTCCAAACTGCTTTTGGTTTCTCTCTCCTTATCAGTTTCTAGCATAAGACTCAGAAGAGGCTGGAGGAGACAGTGGGTCAAATGCAGGTGTGCAGAAGCAATGAATGAATTTCAGAGATCTCCAGTCAGTATTTATTTCTCTCAGAATTAACACACGAACAATTCCAAAGCAGAAGACTACATTAGTACTTAAAGACATACAGCCAATTTAGCTCCACCAATGACATAATACTGCTGAGTAAAAGTATGTAGCATACTCTCAAGTGGCAGCCTTAGAAAGAGTCCCATTATGGCAGCATGCTGTGAGGTGTTTTGCTGAGTAAATGCCATCGTCTGGCACTAACATCCAGGCCTGTTCAAAACAGGTTTGAATTTAAAAAAAAACAGATCAATTCAGACAGCTCTTGGACTGAGACTGCTTTAACCTTTATGGCTTGTTTACATGGGGAATTATTCCTGGTTAGCTGTTCCTAAATAACTCCATATATGGACAATCTTATTCTGAATTAATTTAAACTAATTTGGAAGAAAGTGTTCCTATTCTGAAATAAGAATAGCCACACATTGAGTTAATCAGGAATAGTTAATCCATTTTAAATTCACATCCTACTTTGGATTAATTTTCATGTGTAAACAGATCCTTAGCATTTGGAGAGCAGTCTATAAAATAGACAGTGAACTCTCTAAGGGACTCCATTTTGTTTAAGGGAAGATTGAGGGCTCCTTCCACATCCAGTATATGAAGCCTGACTCTCTCACTAATCACTAAAGTAATCATGAGGACAAGGGAGGAGAAACAGAGGAATAATTTGACTAATATGAAACTGTGAAAGTGCTTTATGAATGTTAGAACCATCTTGTTTTTGTGAAACATTATTGCAAGTAGAGGGTGGATGGGCTTGAAATTCACTGATTTAACTGGATGGCATAATAGCTACCAAGAAAGCTATCTATACCATATGGTACCATAAAGGACAATATTTAGTTACTTAAATGGGACTCCATAAGTCTACATTAAGGTTTTAAGAAAATATGGAGAAAACAGGAGGTTTAGAGAAAAGAGGGAAAAAAATCTAAATGTCAAATCAGCTGGAGAAATTGTTCTGTGACCTGGTGGGTACACAGGTAGTTGGAGGACAGAGGCCTCTTACAACTTCAGCTAGAATGCAGGATCTCCTGGATGACGGGAACACACATCCTAACAGTCGACTGATGGAAATGGTTCATGGATCTGAGATGGTGTGTAACTCCTGTGCTGGATATCTGTACTTTTAATGGAGGAAAAATGAGATATTTTGTCACTCAGGTAATCTTATTCCAATATTATCCATTTTCTTCAGATGAGCACTCAGAATTTTCTCAACAAAAAATAAAAATTTCAATATGAGTGATGTGAGAACTACACTTATGACAACAAATGTGGCAGAATTTAAAGTGTCATCTTTCTGGATGAAGGAAAAACTTGGCTTATTTTAACACTTTTACTACATCATATGTAAGCGCACACAAGAATAACAATTTTTTATACAAAATGTAAGATGCCGTTTGTCATGACACAGGTCATGCTTATCAGAAAAAAGGGAGATGCCACACAGATGCTTGACTGTGTCATGACACCTAGCATGAGCATTGCTCTAAGACTGTGTCATGTATTCCATGGTTAGCATAGTAATAATCTTGTTCCTCAGACATTTGTTTGGCTGCTTAACACAATCAACTTCCTGTGGCAGATAACGTTAATTGTTGGACTCTAAGCCCTGGTCCACACTACAGGGTTAGGTCGAACTTAGCTGCGTTAGGTCAATTTTATAATTAATGCGTCTACACACCCAACCCCATTCCGTTGACCTAAAGGGCTCTTAAAATCAACTTCTGTATTCCTCCCTGGCAAGGGGATAGTGCTAAAATTGACCTTGCTGGGTCAAATCTGGGGAAGTGCGGACGCAAATCGATGTTATTGACCTCTGGGAACTATCCCAGAGTGCTCCAATGTGACCACTCTGGACAGCACTTTGAATGCCGATGCACTAGCCAGGTACACAGGAAAAGCCTCCGGAACTTTTGAATTTCATTTCTTGTTTGGTCAGTGTGGCGAGCTCAGCAGCACAGGTGACCATGCAGTTCCCCCAGAATTGCAAACGAGCTCCAGCATGGACTGAAAAGGAGACACTGGATCTGATTGCTGTATGGGGAGAAGAATCTGTGCCGGCCGAACTCCAATCAAAAAGAAGAAATGCTAATATATTTGCCAAAATCTCACAGGGCATGGTGGAAAGAAGCTACTACAGGGACACACAGCAGTGCTGCATGAAAGTTAAGGAGCTCAGACAAGCCTACGAAAAGATAAAGGAGGCAAATGGTTGCTCCGGGTCAAAGCCCCATATATGCTGCTTCTATGATCAGCTGCATGGCAGTCTAGGAGGGGACCCTATGACTACCCTACCCCACCGTCCATGGACACCTGCAAGGGGGGAGTCTCCCGCAACAGGGAAGAGGATTTTGTGGATGAGGAAGAGGAGGAGGAAAATGCGCAGCAGGCAAGTGGTGAATCCATTTCCCTGGCAGCCAAGACCTTTTCATCACCCTGGAGCCAATACCCTCCCAAGGTGGGATCCCTGATCCTTAAGCCAGAGAAGGCAGCACTGGTGAGTGCACATTTGTAACTCCAGTACAGGGTTTAAAAGCAATAGTGTTTAATGTTTGATTTGCCCTGGAAACTTGGGTTGCATTTGTGGCCAGTACAGCTACTGGAAAAGTCTGTTAACATGTCTGTGGATGGAGTGGGAATACTCCAGGGACATCTCCATGAAGCTCTCATGGAGATACTCTGAAAGCCTTTGCAGAAGGTTACTGGGGAGGGCTGCCTTATTTTGTCCTCCACAGTAGGACACTTTACCATGCCAGTAGCCTGGAATCATTGCAGCACAACGCATTGCAGCACAACGCATTGCAGCGAATGATCCTGGGTTTTGGTAGCATTCAAGCAACATTTGGTCTTTATGTTTCTGTGTTAGCCTCAGGAGAGTGATATCATTCATGGTCATCTGGTTGAAATAGGGGAATTTTTGTAAGAGAACAGTAAAAGGACCCCATTCATGCTGGGTTGTTTGAGCTTGGCTAAAAGGGATCATCCCGGAGAATAGCCACGCAGTGGCATGGGGGGAGCTGTGTGCTGCATATCCACCTGAAAACTGCAGCCCCTCCTTTTAAATGTGAAACCCAACCAGCATTGCTTGCTATGGGAAAGGAGAGCGCTGCAGTTTGAAACCATTCCCACATGTTATGAAGGCATAAGAAGCCAACCCCGCGTACCAAAAGGCTTACCATGGCTGCTTGGAAACCATATTCTGTTGCCAGGCCATGTGTGATGTGTCACCATACCGATAGGCACCCTCAATATAAAAGGCAAAATGTGACTTTGTACCTAAAGCACATGTGCTGTTTACTGTGAATTGTTTGATTCACAATGAAAGAGTCTCCCTTTTGTTCTCAGAAATGTATCATCTTAAATTTTACTCTCCCGTTTTATCTCTCCACCCTGCCCCCCACCCAGGTGCAAATGTTTCTATGCTCCCCCTATCATCTCCATCCCTGAGGTTATCGCAGATTAGAATGCGGAAAAAATGCACTCTGATGACATGTTTTCCAAGTCCTCCTGTACTGATAGGGCACAGCTGAATGTATGGAGGCATTCAGTGGCAGAGACCAGGAAAGCATTAAGTGAATGCGAAGAGCAGAGGCAGGAGGCGATGCTGAGGCTAATGGGGGAGCAAACAGACATGATGAACCATCTGGTGGAGCTGCAGGAAAACCAACAAGAGCACAGACCCCTGCTGAATCCATTATATAACTGCCTGCCCTCCTCCCCAAGTTCCATAACCTCTTCACCCAGATGCCCAAGAACACATGGGGGAGGCTCTGAGCACCCAGCCACTCCATTCCAGAGGATGGCCCAAGCAACAGAAGGCTGTCATTCAAACAGTTTTGATTTGTAGTGTGGCTACAATAAGCAATGTGGCCTTGTCCTTCCCTCCTCCCACACCCCATCAGGGCTACCTTATCAGTTATCTCCCTTTTTTTTTAATTAATAAAGAAAGAATGTGATCCAAGTAACCAATGCAATAGTTTCAAAACAATAGTGACTTTATTTCCTTTGCCAGCTGTGATTGAAGGGGGGAAGGTGGTTGGCTTACAGGGAATTAAAATCAACAAAGGGGGATGGGTTTGCATCAAGGAGAAACGCACACAATTATTGCACTGTAGCCTGGCCAGTCATGAAACTGGTTTTCAAAGCCTCTCTGATGTGTAGCGCGCCTAACTGTGCTCTTCTAATCGCCCTGGAGTTTGGCTGTGCAAAATCGGCTGCCAGGAGATTTGCCTCAACCTCCCACCCTGCCATAAAAGTCTCCCCTTTACTCTCACAGATATTATGGAGCACACAGCAAGCAGCAATAACAATGGGAATGTTGGTTGCGCTGAGGTCTAACCTAGTCAGCAAACAGCGCCAGCGAGCTTTTAAACATCCAAAGGCACATTCTACCACCATTCTACACTTGCTCAGCCTATAGTTGAACTTTCCTTACTACTGTCCAGGCTGCCTGTGTATGGCTTCATGAGCCCTGGGAACAAGGGGTAGGCTGGGTCTCCATTGGCATTTCAACATCCCCAATGGTAATTTTCTGGTCTGGGAACTAAGTCCCTTCTTACAACTGCTTGAACAGCCCGGAGTTCCTAAAGATGCGAGCGTCATGCACCTTTCCCAGCCATCCCACGTTGATGTTGGTGAAACATCCCTTGTGATCCACCAGTGCTTGCAACACCATTGAGAAGTACCCCTTGCAGTTTACGTATTGGTTGGCAAGGTGGTCCGGTGCCAAGATAGGGATATGTGTTCCGTCTATCGCCCCACCACAGTTAGGGAACCCCATTGCAGCAAAGCCATCCAATATGACCTGCACATTTCCCAGCGTCACTACCCTTGATAACAGAATGTCAGTGATTGCATTGGTTACTTGGATCACAGCAGAACAATAGACTTGCCCACTCCAAATTGATTCCCGACTGACCGGTAGCAGTCAGGCGTTGCAAGCTTCCACAGGGCTATCGCTACTCGCTTCTCAACTGTCAGGGCAGCTCTTATCTTGGTATTCCTGTGCTTCAGGGCAGGGGAAAGCAACTCACAAAGTTCAAGGAAGGTGGCCTTACACATGCAAAAGTTTCGCAGCACTGGGAATCATCCCATACCTGCAACACTATGTGGTCCCACCAGTCTGTGCTTGTTTGCCAGGCCCAGAATCGGCATTCCACTGTATCAACCAGCCCCACTGCCGCCATGATGTCCCAATTGCCACGGCCCATGCTTTCAGAAACATCTGTGTCTATGTCCTCATCAAAATTCTCCTCATGATGGTGTCTCTTAGCCCGGTTCTGCACATACTCCAGGATAATGCATGAGGTGTTTACAATGCTCACAACAGCAGCGGTGAGCTGAGCGGGCTCCATGCTTGCCATGGTATGGCATCTGCATGAGCAACCCAGGAAAAAAGATGTGAAACAATTGTCTGCCATTGCTTTCACGGAGGGAGAGAGAGAGGGAGGGAGGGAGGGGGGACAGACATGTACCCAAAAACCACCCGCGAAAATGTTTTTGCCCCATTAGGCATTGGGTACTTAACCCAGAATTCCAATGGGCAGGGGAGACTGCGGGAACTGTGGGATAGCTACCCACAGTGCACTGCTCTTTAAGTCGATGCTAGCCAAGGTAGTGAGGACACTCTCCACCAACTTAATGCGCTTAGTGGGGACATACACAATCAACTGTATAAAATCGATTTCTAAAAATCGACTTCTATAAAATTGACCTAATTTCGTAGTGTAGACATACCCAAATGGTGGGGCTGATCATGCCCCATGCTGATAACTATCAGGATTTACAGTGGTGCAGGAGTTAAATGGACACAGTGGTAAAGGATTTGTAACTTGAAAGGAGAGTTAACTTGTAATTATTGTATTGAAATCTCTTAGCCTAGTTAATGTAGGTATTCAACAATGGAATTGTCTTATTTCCTTTGAAGTTCACCATTAAAATTTAAAACTGACTATTTTAAAAGTGTGGACTAGATGCTGGAGAATTGCATGAGAGAGAAAAGACTCCTCTGGAAAGACCTTGGAATAGGAGCAGTGGGCTTGTCTACACCACACAGCTTTTAGCAACAAGGCTGTGTTAACATAGCCTGGTGGCTAAAAGTCAGCATGTGCAAGGGTGGTGAGTTCTCTACACTAGTGGTGCTCAGGCTCCAGCAATACTTAGGGCCCGGGGGCCCGGCTCCACCAACGTTTGTGGAGGGCCCTTGCCACACAACTTCTTCCTTCCCACTGCACACACCGAGGATGCCTGGGAGTCAGCAAAAGGGAGACTGCACGTGGGTGGTGGCCAGTTGTACAAAGGGCGCTCCTGATTTTACCCCATTCAGTAACAATTAGGCCTGGGCAATAAGAGAGGCTGAGGCCAGAGAATCTCTGTAGTGCCTTATCTCTGTGGTGGAATAGAGGCTTGTCAGGGTATCTCTACACTGCGAAGTTGTCAACAAAACTTTTGTCTTTCACGGGTACTTAAAAGAGCACCCCCGCGAAAGACAAAAGTTTTGCCGACGCAAGTGGCAGTCTGAACGTGGCTTTGTCGGCAGGAGCACTCTCCTGCCAACAAAGCTAATGCCACTCACAGGGCTGGAAGTATTTTGTCAGCAAAAGTGCCAACAAAGAGCGTTTACACATGCTCAGGGATGGCAGGTTTCTAGAATTTGGTGGTGCCCAGAACCCGCCCCCCCACAACTCCGCCCCCCACCTGCCTAAGGCTCTGGGAGGGAGTTTGGGTGGGGGAGGGAGTCTGGGGGTGCAGGCTCTGGGCTGGGGCAGGGGTGCAGGAGGTGGGGGTGCAGGCGGGGCTGAGGGGTGCAGGCTCTGGGCTGGGGGTGGGGGTGTAGGAAGGGGTGAGGGGTGCAGGCTCTGGGAGGGAGCCTGGGGCTAGGGATGCAAGGGTAAGGGCTGTCGGGCTGAGGATGAGAGGTTTGGGGTGTGGGAGGGGGCTCAGAGCTGGGGTAGAGGATTAGGGTGCGGGGGGATGAGGGCTCTGGCTGAGAATGAGGGGTTTGGGAGGGGCTCAGGTCTGGGATAGAGGATTAGGGTGTGGGGGGGATGAGGGCTCTGTCTGGGGCTGGGGTTGAGGGGTTTGGGGCATTGGAGAGGCTCAGGGCTCAGGCAGAAGGGCAGCCTGCCTTGCTATTAGTGAATGGGGGGGGCACTAGGACTTTGCAGCAGCAGTTGATGCAGGGAGCCAGCAGAGTCAGCATGAGCTGCAGGCTCTGGGGCCGGGGGAGGTGAGTGGGTGCAGCAAGTGGAGGCTGGGGAACATTCGGGGGGGGGGCCCGCAGATGGGGCAGGTGCTGACTCCCAGGCATCCTCAGTGGTGTGTGCAGTTGGAAGGAAGAAGTTGTGTGGCAAGGGCCCTCCTCGAACATTGGTGGAGCTGGGCCCTGAGTATTGCTGGAGCCTGGGCACCACGAGTGTAGAGAACTCGCCGCCCTTGCACACGCTGCCTTTTAGCGACAAGGCTATGTTAATATGGGAAAGGGGGCAGCATTTGGGATGAAAACTGTACCATGCTTAGGCATGACATTTGTCTGTGCAGATGTATAACTGCTATAGCCAGAGAAAAGATGGACCAATGGTTAGGACACTCTCTTGGGAGACCAGGGTTTTATTCCCTGCGATGCCACAGACTTTCTGTGTAACCATGTGCAAGTCACTTATGGTATGTATATACTGCAGGTGGGAGTGTGCTTCCCAGCTTGGAGAGAGAGAGACGCCGCCCAAGTGGTTTGTACTCAGCGAGTAGCCTGCACTGCTGCCTGTGCTACTTCCTATATCCTCCTACACTGTTATTTTTGGTGCATTACTGTAGCTTGAGCAGAGCTAACACATCTGTATACCTGTGTTGGGAAGCATGCTCCCAGATGCAGTGTAAACATACCGCATCTCTCCGTCCATCAGTTCCCATCTGTAAAATGGGGATGACAGTACTTCCCCTTCCACATTGGATTTTGCAAGGATAAATACATGAGACTGGGAGGCACTCTAATACTATGGTAATGGGCACAACAAGGATCTTACACAGGTTTACAGATTTTATCTATTTAAGAGCATTTTAAATGTGCTTTTTTCTCAAAATATATACTTGGATTTCATGGAAAGAGGAAGGTTTCTATTTATCCCACATGTCTTCTTCAGTACCTTCGAACTTCTTTGTGGAGTTCTGGTTATGCATTGCTGATTGACTTTCAAGATTTTAGGCCTACATATAGTAAAAAAATAATTCATAAATGAAAGCTTGCATTTCTTAATCACTTTACGTCTGGACTATTATGAATGACAGTAAATAGCACTTGAAGATTGTGAAAGGCAGTATTAATCTGAAAAGAATGTAGATTTAATACTGAATGTAATGACAGCTAAGAGAAATTGCTAAGGAATTTGTAGTGCTGTGTAGGAAGTAAATCTTTTTTCATGACACACCTTTTAAGAATTAATGCTAACTTAATGTATAATTAGATGTGCCTTGCATGCTTATGGCATATAAAATTAGCAATCCATGGTATAACCCTCTCCAAAATTGCTCTCCCCACAAAACCCCAAAGAAATATAGGCAAAGTTGAGAAGCAAGAATACTGAAACTGGGAATACTGTCTCACCACGAAATATTAAAATTTGAATGCCTTTGTGTTTTCCGGTGATGTCCTGGAGGAAAGGAGGGGAAATCAGGCAGTACATTTACACAACTATAATATGACAAATAATTATGTCTTCAGATTCAGAACTGCAAAAACACAGAGATGAGAGAACTGCAGTATGTAAGGAATGCCTATTGCAAACTATGCAATAAACAAAAAGTTTATTGCTTGATAAGGTTGCACAATCAAGCAATGGGGTCAAGAAATTCCCAAAGTTCAGTTAATGTTAATTCAGTCCCGTTGCACGTGATGTATACTTTATGGTATATATTAACAAAAGCAAAACCATTAAGGTTTACATAAAAAAGAAGAAGAGAATATACTGTGTGCTCAGCATAGTGGTTAATTTTGCCAGAGCAACTTTAACGTTAGGAATTTCCTGATTCATGTTTGGTCTTACAAGTTTAATATAATATTGTAGAAGTGTTTCTTTTTTTAATTACACTTAATTAAAAAAAAAGAAAAAAAGGAAAATATATGTGGGGAGGTGATCAACTTGTAAAATAAAGTGGAACTTGTAAATTAAACTGCTGAGATTTTGTTTAGACTTTCCAAAGGAAAAATAAAATTAATCTGTGATAAGAGACTAAGTATGGGAAATTTCAGTCCAAAAAGGAATATTTTGGTAAGTGTGTGAAAAGAGGTGAATATGGAAACTATTCTGCAACCTTAAACTTATTAAATGTTTCTCTGTTTTGCTTCAGAGGAATCAGCTAGAAAATGGAGTCTCCTTTTCTTGCTTCCCATTTCATTTTTGTAAGGACTGAATAACCTTAATCCCTATCAAGCACCTTCCATTACCTGTATTCAGCTGTCAAGTGTCATAGAATCCTCAAATATAATTCACTTGGCCAGTTTTTTGTTTAAAAATCTTCAGCACTAGTGATGGGCTACAGAGAATTGAGGGAAAGAGCAAGGACCTATGAAGTGTCTTCTCCTTTCTGGAGAAAAGGCAAATGTTGTAGGGAGTAATATCAATCCCCCTCAAATTTTAAGTCTAAACAGAATATATGAAAATAGGAAGAGAGCAGATATGCTGATTATAAAGCAACAGCCCAGCTAATTATGCTGCTACTGGTCACAACAGAATAGGAAAGGAGGCGGCAGAAGAGTTAAGTTTAACAGGAGTTCTAAGAAACTTTATTTTGTAAAAATCTCAACTAGCAAAAAATGAAATATAATCTGACTACTATTTGAATCTTTCAAAGCAGTTTGTTGCGAATTCAATGGCTACAGAAAGAATGAGTTATAGAATTACCCCTTTTTTGAAGTTTCTCACTGGATTGTCTCACTTTTTTTTTTAAACCCCTTTAGGAAGAAATGTAAAATACTCTGAGATTGGGGATTTGCTCCTCATGTGCTAATTAATGCAATATCCGTTATAAATACCGGTATGTAGTGTTTGTCTGTATCATGCTCTTTCTCCATAATTGAAAAGAAATGCATGATGATGAATTTAATGCATTTAATGGTGATGATTCAACGTATCTAGTCAGGTAATCTTCTACTGGGGATGGAGGCAGGAAGGGAGACAGGCACACCTCCTCTCCCCCAAATGTCCCTTTAGCCATAGGCAAAGTTCCTGAGCTAGGAAAGAGGAGGTCCTGAGTTCAAGTTTCAACTCTCTGTGGTTTATATTCCCATGCACCTCACCCAACCAAGCCTGAGTCCCAGTCTCAGATGGCAGTCAAGCATGAACTGATACATCACTCTATACAAATAAGTTGAGAGGTTACACAATGTCACAGACACAATCAGGAATAGAAGCTAGGACTCAACACAACAGGCCAAGTCAGTCTCATTGCCTTTCAGATAGGATTGACTATGCTTCGGCTATTGCTAACCCTCTAAACCTAAACTATTTTCCAAGAGCCAGGGACAGAACCCACTTTTCTAGTGGGTTACACAATTGCTTGCTCTCCATTATGCTACTGATGCCTACCATATAACTGTGTAAGAAAAGTGTGTATCAAGTCATCTTTCCGTTGTATTACTCAATAGAAGCTAACAATTACTTGTGCACCATGAGTGGTAAGAGTCTGAGGCTTGGAAAGTCCAGGGTTCAAACCCTGATTTGACCCATGTGAAGGCATGTGCGGGTAGCATTTCCTTTTGTTTTTAAATAAACTGGTTTATTTAGTTCAGACAATGAGCATCCTGCAATATTTGTAACTGAAAATCATTTTCTGTAAATTAAGCAACATCCCAGAAAGGGTGTGCGTTTCATTTCAGTTATCATCTCCCCTCTGACCCTGAGAGCATACCTAGTGAGATATACCATCCCTATATATAAACAAAAAACCTAAAAATTTGACACAAAAAAAGCTTAGTTTAATGACATAAGAACGGCCATACTGGGTTAGACCAGTGGTCATCTAGCTAGATATTCTGTCTTCTGAGAGGGAATGAACACAACAGGGGAATTTATTAAATGATCCATCCCCTGTCGCCGAGTCCCAGCTTCTGGCAATCAGAGGTTATGGGACACCTGGAGCATGAGGTTGTGTCCCTGACCATCTTGGCTAATAGTCATTGATGGACCTATCCTCTTTGAACTTATCTAATTCTTTTTTTAACCCAGTTATACGTAAGAGCGGCCATACTGGGTCAGACCAAAGGTCCATCTAGCCCAGTATCCAGTCTTCCAAGAGTGGCCAATGCCAGGTGCCCAGATGGAATGAACAGAACAGGCAATACTTTTGGCCTTCACCTATCCCCTGGCAATGAGATTCACCCGTTGACTGTGTGCTGTGTAAAACAATACATCCTTATGTTTCTTTTATACCTGCTGCCGATTAATTTCATTAGGTGACCCCTGATTATGGTATCTTGTTTTATTATCTATCCCTTTCCTAAGGTTTTCTAACATTCTGTTAGCTTTTTGGATTGCCACTGCATACTGAGCAGACATTTTCAGAGAATTATCCATGCTGACTCCAAGATCTCTTTCTTAAATGGTAATAGCTATTTAGACCCCATCATTTTGTATTTATAGTTGAGATTATTTTTTCCAATATGTATTACTTTGACTGGTAAGTTTGCACCAAAATACTTCCCTCCACTCAAAACTGAAAAGTTAAAGGAAAGTCTCCTACATTCCTTGCCACTTTCACATTGCCTACACCACCGATAACAGCAAAAAGCAGCATCTACCCCAACTTCAAACTTGTGCTCTAGTACAAAATCTTAATAACTGACCTCATTAATGTTAAGGCAGAATAATTTCTCATTTGTATGCTACATGTGACAGATGTGGCAATCAGTTGATAGAAGAGACTGTGAAACTGCTGTTAAGATTTTGTGCAAGAGCACAAGTTTGAACCTGGGGGTGTGTGGCTTTTAGTTATAAAATTAGATTTTAGTCATAGTTTAGAGTCAAAGTACTATATACACAAGATGACCTTAGACAAAGTCTGGTCAATCTCTACGTGATCTGGCACCACTTTCTTAGGGAGGAAATATTTGGCAGGAAAATGAAAAGAGACTCCATTTGTTTATGTCACTCACTACAAATTTCTAAACATAGAAATCAATGACACTAGAAACTAGCTATGTAAGAAAGTACTGATTTATAATGATGCAGCATCCAAGCATCAAGAAATGCAACTGAACTATTAATCTGTATATTTTTATACAATTTTGTTTTTCTCATTTGTAGGGTCTTACCAAATTCACGGCCATGAAAAATGCCTCATGGACCGTGAAATCTTATCCTTCTTTGATATCTGGCTATTGTAGGGAAGGGGCAGGGCTGGGGGCACCTACCATGCACCGGGCTCCAGCTGCTAGTCCCAGCCCAGCGGTTGCCTGTGAGGCTGGCCCTGCCCCCCCAACTGACAACGCCCCCATACCCCGCAACCATTATTTCTGCGCTACTACTGGCGGTGGTATTGGCTTTACAGCTGGGCACTGCCCAGCTCTGAAGGCAGTGCCCCTGCCAGCAGTAGTGCAGAAGTAAGGGTGGCAATCCCACAACCTCCCTATAATAGCTTTGTGACCCCCCCCATGATCCCCTTTTGAGTCGTGACCCCCATGATTACAACACCATGAAATTTCAGATGTAAACATCTGAAACCGTGAAATTGACTATTTTAAAAATTCTATGACTGTGAAATTGACCAAAATAGGTCATGAATTTGGCAGGGCCCTGCTCATTTGTATAAAATTAGATACTAATGTTAAATAATAATTACAGAGTATATTGTATTGCAGTAGTTCCCAAAGCCTCTTTTTGCTAGGTGATGCCCAAACACACAGTAAAGGGTTTGCTTACAAAAACAGACCACTCCTCCATCTTCTCCACTTCGCTCCCTCCCGTACATACATTGTAGAATGAGATATTTTTCAATCAAACATTTTCTATTGCTATGAATATCTTGCTGGGAATTTGGCTATATTAGTAACTGTTACACTGTAACACAATCATCTTACCATTTTCCTTTTATAGTGTTTAGTTAAAGCCATTGTATTTTAATCAGTCGAAGTAAAAGAGATTGAGTTAGCAACTTGAATGCTGTGTCTCCTGTGGGGGGCTCTTTTGCTAACCACTGTGGGAAGTTCCAAGTCAGTAGGTGGTGCATGATCCCCTGCTGTGTATGGTGCAAATCTCCATCCTGTTATCACTTGACATGGAGACTAAAAATTGTTAAGAGCTTAGAATTTTCACAAAACAAACATCATGAAAATGAGATCCAGGAGAGAGAATCCTGGTGATTGATCAGATAGTTATTCAAAAGGTACCAACAGAAAAGGAGAAACCATCTTGGAAAACAAATGTCTTAATCACTAACATGTCCTTATGGAAAATCTGGCAGAGATTCTTGCAGGGGGAAAACCCCCCAGCAAAAACAAAACCCTATGCTCCTACATTCTCCTGGCCAGAAGATCAATTTTAAGAGTCAAAATCTCTCAGAACTTCTTCAGGTGTTCAGAAGGAGATTCTGAGGGTGCATTTAGAACCACTGAGCTAGAACAGAGATTCTATTCTTCCTTAGCTTTAATAATAACCCAGCCAACCAAAAAAATCTCACCACTTCTTGATCAGAAGCCACAGAAGAATGCTCCGTTTTGCTTTTAAAGCCCCACTAGCAGCCATTTGGACCTAAAGAGAGCCCATATTCAGGCAAGAGTATTAAAAAAAAAATCACATTTTTAAAGGATTTAAATTGATGTCCTTGCAAAATGCTGTTAAGGAACCCAGATTAACATACAGGGAATGTAGACTACTTACGTGCAAATAGCTGTAAAAGCCACCCGTCTATAAAATCCTCCTTAATGAGTCTCACTTCATAAACCAGCCCAACTAACATATTTGATCACAGTATTCAAGGTGGACTGGATCTTAGGCCAGAATGTCCCATTTGAAGGGAAGAATTAAAGAATGATCTAGGCAGAGATTCAGTCAGTCTCATATCAAAAGCATCATTGGCTATCAGGAAGACTCGACTAATTGTGTGCTCATTTGATGGGGACGTATAACAGAAGATATGCTGGGTGAAACTTCCAAAAAGAGAACACCCGTATTCCTAAAACTAATGATTCTGGAGAAGACGACATTTGTCTTTATGTTTGACCATAAAGCCATCAGACTCATCTGAGGACTCCATTTGTGGCAAATTAGGAGGAATGCGGACTGGTACATTTCTTTCCCTTGATTAGTTCTAGAAGTCTGTCTGCTCTGGAGTTCAGAACCCCTGGTAACATGGATGACCATGGGGAAATACGACAGGTTTCAGAGTAGCAGCCGTGTTAGTCTGTATTCGCAAAAAGAAAAGGAGTACCTGTGGCACCTTAGAGACTAACAAATTTATTTGAGCATAAGCTTTCGGAAGTGAGCTGTAGCTCACGAAAGCTTATGCTCAAATAAATTTGTTAGTCTCTAAGGTGCCACAAGTACTCCTTTTCTTCATGGGGAATATGTAAAATTCCTTTTTGCTGAAAAGAGGATTTGGCTGCCATGCTCTTACATTGTGTTCCCTGACCTACTGATTATGATACTGGAGAGACCAGGGGCAGGTGAAGTAATATCTGTGATGGGACCAACCTCACCCATCTTGTCTCTCTAAATTCTTGGGGCTAACATGGTTACAAATGGTTATGCTACTGTCTGTTTGAATTCTTCCTGTCTAAAACTTTGGATCCTAGCTGAAGTGGTAAATTGCCTACCAGCTGCACTACTTTCTAGCCAACTGATCAGGAGAATCTTCTCTGTCAGCAGCTAGCAGTCCTAGATTACAGGGTGGCCTAAGTGTCTATTTCTACCAGGCTCATGTCCATAGTGAGTACTGTTATTATAATAAACGTGGTACTATCAATTGAGAGGATCTAAAAGTGACCAGTGGTGAAGATTAACAACCTGCATTCACCAGATGAAAGACTCAGTGAGAGGGCTGAGAAGCCAAATTTGGCAAGGTAAATGAAAGCAGGTACAGGATACTAGGGCAAGTCATCTGACAGAGTGATGTCAGAAGAGAATTGCTCCCCCCCATCTCCATTTGCTGGAAGTAGGATTTATACCTAGCGGCTGAGCATTCATGAAGAAACAGCATATTTAGAAAATAAAACATTTCTTCATTGAATACAGACCTAAAAGTTAAGTCACTCTGATATTTATAATAAATAGTTCAGATATTGATCCCTTATGTCCCCTGTGTGCCACTCAAGTAGCGCAAAGGGGATGGAAAGATGGCTTTAACAGCTGGCTGGAGATTATGCCTGCATAGGGGAATCCTCAAGCAGCACAAAGGCAGAGAACCTAGTTCTATGGTTCTTGCTCCTTACCCTTATCTCCCTCTGGTTTAGGGATCATTGTGGGACAGAGAGGAGATATGGCTGGAGCATGATAACATCTGAGCCAGTTTCTAGCATCACAAATTAGAACAGCCCTGAAGCTGAGGGATCAGGATTGTTCCTGGAAATAAGGAGAAATAGGTTCAGGATCAATACTATTTTAAAAAGAAAAGGAGTACTTGTGGCACCTTAGAGACTAACAAATTTATTAGAGCATAAGCTTTCGTGAGCTACAGCTCACTTCATCGGATGCATATGCTTTATGCTCTAATAAATTTGTTAGTCTCTAAGGTGCCACAAGTACTCCTTTTCTTTTTGCGAATACAGATTAACACGGCTGCTACTCTGAATACTATTTTACATTCTTGTGTTTCTAGCATGGTATGCATTGCAACATCGGTAGATCAAGATAGAATATGGATTATTATTTTAGGACTTTTTGGTGGGTATCTCTGTATTAGTAAATCAAGATTTCTTATTCATTGAAACATGCAGAGATTTAATAGAAGATTATGAACTGCTAGTGCAAAGAAAATGTTTCAATGGAAAAAATACTGCACTTAAATAGGTCAGACTTGGAAATTGAAACGTGTTTGATTTAATGACTGCACAATTTCAATACATAAAAATAGATACCCAGTAATGAACAAATGTATACAAACCAGATTTCCTTAGGTAATGTACAAAACAATTGTACAGAGAAAAAGGGGGGTGGGGGAGAAGGAGGAGGAAGGTTTTGTTGGATTACATTGCAAGACAAAAAACAAAATGTAGTTGAGCAAACAATGTTAAATGAGGAGATCAGAGGCTTATTTCATAAATACTGTGCAATGCTTTCATTTAACAAATACAAAAATTACAATTATTTAACTTAATGTCAGGAAATATAAAATGTAATTCAATGACATTCTCTAATTTATTTAAAAATGGATGCAAATATAATAGCTTTTAAAATTTTGAGGTAATATTACACAGTAAACCCAAAAAGCTTTTAATAATTAAAACTAAACCAAGGCAAAGTGCAAATTTGTGATAAAAGATTAAAATGTAAAAGATTAAAATGTATCATTTATCTTAATGATAGGCAGAAACAATGCTTTAGTTATTAAATGTGGGCTTGAGTCATAAAAATATTGACATGTGCATTTTTACATGAAAAACTGTATAGCTAATTCATAAAACAAAAATGCATAAGACAACCTTCCATGAATCAACCCCTATAGAAACAAAAATTTTGCTTCCAGTTTACTTAATAAAAATATACATTATTCTGACTTCTAAAATACATCCACATTTTTGTGCTTATTAGTATTTTACCCATTTTAAATGTCTTTTTAGTTCAGGCAGTACAGTGGTGAAGCAATGTGATTTGTGTAACCGATTCACTTTACATTTTCAGATTAAAAATATAATTCTAGATCGGTATTTTTAAAAGCAACAATTACTGGCCTAAATATGCTTCCACTGAAGTCAATGGTAGTTTTACCACTCACTTAAAGAGGAGCTGAGTTAGGCCAATGCTGAATGCTTTCAAAAATCCTACCACTAATCTCTATTCCTAATAAAATAAAAATGGTAAACCATCACTACCTTCTTTAATGCATCCGATGAAGTGAGCTGTAGCTCACGAAAGCTTATGCTCTAATAAATTTGTTAGTCTCTAAGGTGCCACAAGTACTCCTTTTCTTTTTACCTTCTTTAAGGATCAGAACAGAATTAAATGTGTAATTATTTACTAAAGGATTAATGTCATTAAGGTTACAGAGTAGCCAGATTAGTTTATTAACCAATGTAGAAATCTGCTGGTTGTGTGTAAGTAGTATAGAAAGGAAGAAATAGCCAGAATAAGAAAAGTATCAGAAAAATTACTATATATTTTGTTATTGCAAATAAGTTCCATTGCAAAATCTATAGAACATACAGTAGGTATTACTTGATGTAAAAAAATACAATATACTATACTGTATGCTGCTACTGTCTCAGGTTGTGAATAAAAATGGACTTGTAATTATGCCTGCATTTTACAATCAGTTTCCTCCTCAGCTCCAAATTTGCTAAAACTTTCAGACAAGAATATCTTTACATTTACTTTATTAGTGTGCAGTGAAAAAAACAAAACATTGTCTAAATACCGACCTTCAAGTGAATGAAAGATAGAGCATTTTGATATGTTCTTGTATTCACTTTTGTCATAGCTTACTCTAATAAACTTTTAGTAAAAGATTTCTAGCATAAAGTTGTTGATCAAATGACAATATTGTACACAAATTAAAATTTTAATATTTTTCCATGTGATGTGGATATCACTTATTTCTGAAGCAATTCAAAGATTTAGAATTTACCTGTCAATATCCAATTTCTTTAAGTAAGCCATGGTTACAAAACTACAATATCTACAGCCAAACTGATTAGTTTGCTGCCAATTTCATAAGATTTACATGCAGGTTGTTTAATACTTAAAGTCTGTCCTTGAGTCCAGTTATACTGAAAATAGTACTCTTAACATTCCTATACAAATCAATTCTGTTGATCTGTAAAAGCTGAATATATATCGTCTAAAACTGTGTATTTGTAAAAATAAATCTTTAGCAATTAATGGCACTATCAAAATTCTATTTTTCCACAGGCAGTTATTTACATGCTTTTTAAATATCCTGCTTAATTATTTGATAACGAAAGCCAAAACATTAAAACTGTATACATTTTATCTAGGCTAAAATTGCTTTATGTCTCAATATGAAAATATGGCCCCGTGTCTCACATGAATGGCAGTTATACACTTTGCTACTGCGTGTATTAATTGAAGACACTCTGCCACTCGACTTACCTAATCAATAAACCTTTTATGTTTCCTTTCCCAGTGGGATATGTATCCGGATATAAATTATGATTAATTATAAAGTGCTCCAAGAATAATCAGACACAAAACTGTAACCTGGAATTTGTCACCTCTGGCAGCTTTCTTCTGTCAAGTAATGCAGCATTCTGTATTTTATGAAAATTACTTTGTGGAAAAAAAAAGCAGTAAATGTATTGCCATACAGCAAAAACAAATGCACTTTGCATTTAACTAAAAAAATCATGTTTTAAATTGGATAAGACTGGCACAGTATCAAGAGACAGAAACATGAAAAGCTTAAAGGCACAATAAGAGGAAAGTGAGTGCTACATAAAAAATCCTGTATTTTAAATCTTTCATCTTATTCTAGACCAAAACCTTCTGCATTTGAAATTCCAATGATCAGCTTCTGCTTCAGTTCTTTTTTGCTCTTGTAAGGAGGGAGGCAAAGCTGGTTGAAGCAGGTGTGGGCCACAGGTAACCTAAAAATATTTAAAAAATAATGCACCATTTGTTTTTAAAAGAAATTTTATAGCACTAGGATATTACCTGTATGGTTTTAATTTACGTGCATTACTTTTACAAATCCACATGAAGAAAGCGTTACTTACCTCACAGTAACTGGGATTCAACAGGTATCATTCATATGTATTCTATGGTTAATGCACGTGCCCCATGCTGAGTTTGGATTCTTTTTGACCAGCGGTGTCCTTGTGACTCCCACCTCAGTGCACAAAAGGTGAGGAAATCCCACCTAACCCTCAGACTCTTTGACGATACAGAATCCAGATATTATGAGACTCTGTAGTAGTGAGGAAGGTGGGCTGTGGAATATAAATTGCTAACACATCTTGAAGAACCACAGTTACTTTAAGGTAAGTAACAGTTTTCTTCTAGGTTAGTTGTCCATATATATTCCATTGTTGGTGACTCGCAAGCAGTGACCTATATCACAGGAGGTGGGTGTTTGGAGTCTAACAATAAGATAGCTCTGCCAAAAAGGAGCATCAGATCTTGATGCTTCATCTGTGGAGTAATGTTTGGTAAAATGTATGCATGGAATTCCGAAGTTGCTTCCCTACATATTTCCAGTATCAAAATGCTTCTTAAAAAGCTGTAGAAGCTGCTTAAGCCCTGATGGAGTAAGCTATAATTCTTCCTTGTTGGCGTATGGCTTGGGAATGAACACAACAGGTGTATTACTTGGTTGAATGGAAGTCAGAGACTACCTTTAGAAACACCTTTGGGTGAGGCCTCATTGAAATATTGTATATGGAGGTTCTGCAATGAGCATATGCATTTTTCCTACCTTGATAGCTGCTGTTATTGCAATCTGGAAGGCTGTTTTGATGGACAAGAGGGAATGTGTAGCTAGGGATGGGGGAGGGAAGACCCATCAAACCTGTCAGCACTAGGTTAAGATCCCAAGGAAGAGGAAGGTCCCTGACTGGGAGATATACCCTTATAAGGCTCTTCAGGAATCTACCTACTGTGAGGTGTGAGAATACTTGATAGCTCTGAATCAAATGGGAAGTTGGAAAGCTGAAATGGCTGTTAGGTGAACCTTAAGGAATTCAGAACTGTCTACAAACTTCCTAAACAACAAGAGGTATTTTAGTATTATATGCAACTAGACTTCCTGAGAAGTGCAGGGACCTTGTGTCTGAAGATTGTCTAGATGGGCTCCCCACCCTAGACTGGAGGCATCTGTAACCAAGACTTTCAAATAGCAATGGCTGATAAGATGATGATGTAGCAGAAGCTGATGGTTTCCTTGTTTCGAATCTCTGATACTTCTCAGATGGGCTCTGCTGTGTGTGAGGGATAGTTGCCAAGGTGCTGGTAAGAATATTGAACAGGGAGCCATGAGAGTGGGTATGACTGCTGGGGTCCTGGTACGGATATTGAACCATGGGGGTGTCTCATAAAGTGTCTCTCCTAGAATTTTGGGCTTTAGATGGTAGCAATGTGCTCTAGAATCCTTTTTTGGTGTGTAGGGATCAAAAGACTCCAGGGAATGAGATGGTCACCCCAACTTGCTATTGTCTGAACGAGAGGAGGAGAAAAACTACTACTCTTTTAATGGAGGAGCAGTACCAGATCAGGTGCTTGGCAAGCCTTTAGTATGTTGTCTACCTGGTACCACAGATGTGCTCAGTACTGAAGAGACAGAGTAGTGGTTGGTACTTCAGAAGGAAGTTAGATGAACAACAACAATGGTACTGCAGAAGGTGTGAGGTCTGTTGATGCTGCAAAGGGTCTTGGTACTGAGCATGGTGGTACCAAGTGAATGGAAGAGATAGGTACCAGCAGCCTCAGTGACAAGTCAGTTCTGGATAATATATGATGCTTTGTGGGAGCTGGCACTAGGATATGGTGACTGGTGTGGACTAGGTGCCAGAGAGACACCCACTCATTTGAACTACCCTTCTCAGTAGCAGAATGAGAGGACCTACTGAGGGGGGATTTAGATCTGTGGCCCTTAGAGGTGCAATGCTCCTTTCTCCCCCAACCTCAGATATTTTACCAGCCAGAGAGGAAGGTCCCTTAGACATGTGCCTCAGAGAGTAGACCGAAGAGCTGACTGGAGCACTTTTGGAAGAGGACTGTTCAGAAATTTCATGTCTAGCCACTCCAATATCTGAAGACGCATAGACCTCTCCAGTAAAAGAAGCTTCCTGAGAGTCTCTCTTCCCTTTGGTGTTTGTTTCAGGAATGATTTGCAAAATGACACCTCTCTCAGGAACGTGCCCCTTTGCTAAGACATAAACACGCGTGTATCCATCATTAAGTGGTGTTACTGCCTCACAAGGACAATTCTTAAATCGTGGAAATTTCTATTCTGCTATAAGGACTAACCCTGATTCCAGGTGAAGTCGTTTAGAGAAATTTTTTTGTTTTCAAAGAGAAAGGAAATGCTAAGTAAAAAGCTAATCCTAACACTAAGGTATTTACAAACAACAGAACGGGCACAGTGATCAAGAGGCTCAGCCACTGTTGAAGTTCCAACTTGTAGCCATGGGCACTGAGAAAGAACTGAAGGATGGGTAGGGTTTCCCTACCCTTAAACACTTAGGTGGGAGGCACAAGGACACTAAGAGCACAGGCATGGCCCCATATGGATATTGGTATCCAAAATAATCCAAAAATCAAGTGCAGGGACTGCACATGCACCAATAGTGGAATATGTATGGAATTACAGTTCAGATCAGTTTGAGGTATGAAACTGACTGGACATATTGGCAAATTTCCAAAGATAGATGTCTAAAAGTTAAGTTTCTAAATTCATATTTGGGGTGGGATTTTTAAATGCTCTCAGCAGTGGCATAACTTTCTTTGAAAAATCACAGCCTTTAGGCCATTGAAAGCTGGGCTACAGATGTCTACAAGCACTGAGAATCCACGCATTTCACTAAAGTCAACAGGAGCTGCGGGTGCTCAACACCTTTAAAACTCAGGCCACTTTCACTACTAGGTACATATCCAATGAATGTAGGAGTTTAATACTGGGCACTCAGGTTTGAAAATTTTGGCCATTACTATTGCCTGGATCTTGTAATATGATCCATGCAGGTGGATCCTTATGCTTATGAAGAGACACATGGAAGTCAATATGGCTCTGCATGGGTGCAAGAATCTGACTGCAAAGATGACACTGTAGGAATAGGGCCTACATTATTCTAACATACACCTTTTATTTAAAAGCAACTACTCCATTTTTAAATTGTGCCACTGCACCAGACAACAGGAAGATATGTGTTGCATGTACCCAAACATATGTAAGATCATATACAATTTTGAGAATTTAAAAATGGGACCAAGTTAAGAACAGATTAGCAGTCAGCTCTCAATTTTCTTGCCTTGATATTCCTTTAACATATTATTGGATTCATGAGTCAGTTGATCTAAAAATCAGTAGAAGCATTATAATATTATAAGGCCAATTACAATAAATGAATTTTTGAAAAAAAAAGATCTCATGTACTGTACTTATTTCAAATCTAGGATTATTTGTGATGCTGAAGACTTGACAATGCAAAGTGGAACCAGGAATTTCTGGTGATAGTAAGCTTCTTTATATAGCTCTCCAAATTAACTTAGCTGAATTTCTCCTAACCTTCTGGAGAAAACAGCCATCCAAAAAACTAGCTTGATAGTAAGGAATGAGAAACTTCCCGCATGAGTTCAAAAGGATATAAAAGGTTCCAGCAGAGCACACAAATATTTAACCTTTAATTTCATGTTACAGACTCTCTTGTTTCACCTACAGAGAAGAACCTCTGGACCATCTGTCCATTTACTCAATAGACATCCCAAAGCAATGGTCAGTCTGTTCAGGGCTCACGCTAAAAAGCTTGATTCAGATCAGCTATAAGAAACAAGAGCATCCTGCCAGCTGCGGAGACTGGTATCCATAGTGATGAACACCCAAATGGATCCAGCAGGACTCCTGGTAAATATGGTAGTTTATTTTTCACCAGCTCAGCCCCAGTCAAGGACTAAAGCAAATTTGCTTCTCTGAATTGAAGCATAAGGACCACTTGTATTAAAAAGCAGTAATTGGACTTCAGATTTACACATTGCTTAGAGAGCTAGCTCTGTATTATATGAACATCTGCTAAATTTGTGTAATCAATAACTGGTTTTAACAACATTTGTAAACCAAGCTAAAGGAACTAATATAGTTTCTCAATCAGTTTGCTTTTTCTTTACAGTACATACACAAATTACAGTAAGACTCTTCTGTTAAAATATTTAAGAATACAACTGAAAATTATTTACCAGTTAGTGGACGTTTCACTCTTTGAAATCTTGAAATTCAAATCAGCCATCCCTCCCACAGGTACTCTGTCACTTCCTGTAGTAAAATGCAGCAGCTTCTTTTGGAGATCAAGAGGAAATCCAAGTACTACCTCCCAAAAGTATCTACAGGATTAATTAGGGAAGGGGAGAGTTAATATCTTGATAAAAGCAATGTAAAGTTATCACTACACCCTAGGCTCAGATATTATCACTTAATATAAAAATTCCCATAAATATATAGTTAACTGGTGAACTTAAAAGCAAAAAGTATTTATGTACATTTTCAAACACTATTACCAAAAATGTGCTAGTGACATTCCTCTATACAACTCCTCCCCCCAACCATTATTTGGAGCCAGATTTTATAACTGGCATAGTGAGGCAAAGGGAAGAGATGTTTTGGCTGAGCTACAGATTACATGCCTGTATCTTACAAACCCTTATTTTTCAAATGTTGGTTTAGTTAAAGATACACATTTACATTTCTGTCTGAAACGTTATTTAAAACCTATCAGTTACAAGAAATGCCGAGGGTTACTAGGTATTACAGGTTTCAGAGTAGCAGCCGTGTTAGTCTGTATTCGCAAAAAAGAAAAGGAGTACTTGTGGCACCTTAGAGACTAACAAATTTATTTGAGCATAAGCTTTCGTGAGCTCACGAAAGCTTATGCTCAAATAAATTTGCTAGTCTCTAAGGTGCCACAAGTACTCCTTTTCTTTTTTAGGTATTACAGAAAGATCAGATGGAAACATTTTCTTCTCAATTTTTTATGCATTTTATATTTTGTGTATAGACAGTTGCCCCAGTTTGTGTGGATCTTTCACACATCATCAGAGAAGAGAAATAACATTTTAAAATATAGGAAAATAATGTAAAACCACACAGTAGCTTGGTGTAGTACCTGAAACTGACTAGACTTAAACCAATTGTGTCCTTTTAGAAAAGATACTTGGTATAGCTAAGGAGGTTCAACTAATATAACTTTTCCTACTAAAGGAAATAAGACTACAGTATTTAATGTCATTTTGAGATAACCTTTTTAAAACATAACTTATATCTTAGTACTTCATGACTATATTGAAATTCAGATTTTAATTGCTCCCATTAGAGCATCAGTCTATACTGTTCTTCTATATGAATATTAAGAAGATTAAAAATTAAGTCTACCGTATAGTGAGATCAGTTTTCAGGTAGCCATCATACTGGGTGTTTCTCTGTAGAGCATACATATCCAGTTCAGGGCTTCCACAAACAAGAATTTCAACCTCTTCTGGACGAAGTAGCTGCCAAAAAGTCATAACATTTGCTGGCAGAACACTTTTTTAAAAGATATATAATGATGCAATTTAATTTTTCAATTCTTAGTCTGAATCGTATTAGCAGATGTTTTGTTATGTATTGTAGACAAAGTATGTTATTTTCTTAAGAACATTTTTCATGGATAAAAGTTGATATGTGAACTCCAGTATTTACGATTTTGCAGGAAGATCAGTTCCTCAGTGTTTAATTTTAAAATCCTGTACTAACAAGCAAGATAAATGTGGGTAATACCCATTAGTGTGTTATTACTGTTATCTTTATTCCCCTTTCTTCCTAATGTTTACACTTACTTACTTAGAGTCAGAGATTTAGGCCATTGAGTCTGACCTCCTGCCCATCCACAGGCCCTTAACTGAACCCAATTACCCTGTACTGAGCCCAACACCAGTAAACTATTATATGCCACAGCCAGAGAACAGGAAGGAGTGAGTAGCTCTAATACTCAAGGCCTCTGCGATGGTAGGGAATTGATTAGGTTAGATATACTCAGATGATTCTAACAATTGACATGCATGCCATGCTGCAGAGTGAGGCAAAATCCCCCACAATTCCTGCCAATCTAACCTGGGGATATTCATTCCTGAAAACAGAAACGGTCATCAGTATGACACTCAGCATGTGAGAAAGACTCACCAGCCAAGCATCTGAGAAGGAATTCCATTTATGTCTCATAGCACTGGCCCATCCTGCCAAGTGTCCTATCTCATACTTCTGAGGAAGGAGGAAAAAAAATACAGAATACACCTCTGGGCCACTATGCCCAATCCCTCTGTCACAGCATGTAACCCCATCATACAATCCCACTCATAAATTTATCGAGTTCTATCTTAAAATTAGATTGCTTGCCCAATCTATTCTAATTGGGAAGTTCCTCTGATGGTTAGTAACTTTCTAATTTCTGAGCCTTAATTTGTTCATGGACAATTTATACTCATTTGTTCCTCTGTCAACATTTTCCTTTAACTTAACTAGCTCTTCTCCCTCTTTGGTGTTTACCTCCTTGATATATTTGTGCACACTCACACCCCCCATTCAGCCTTCATTTTGCTAGGCTAAAGAAACTAAGTTCTTTCAGCCTCCTCTCATAAGATAGACCGCCACATACATTGATTGTCCTAGTAACCCTTCTCTGCACCTGTTCCAGTCTGAATACATCTTTCTTGAGCATGGGTGAACAGAACTGTATGCAGTATTCCAGGTGAGGTCTTACTACTGCCTTGTACAATAGTGTTAATATTTCCCAATCTCTACTAGAAATACCTCTCCTGATACATCTTAGGATCACATTTACCTTTTTCACAACTGCATCTCATTGATAGCCATAGCCATCCTGGGATGAACCCACACACCCAGGTCTCTTTCCTCTTCTGTTGCCTCCAAAGACTGAGCCCAAGCTTCTAGTAGAAATTGGTATTATAATTCCTCAAGTGCATGTCTTTGAACTTGATATTATTAAATTTCATCTAATTTCTATTACCCCAGTCCTCTAGGTCATCTGGTTCTTTCTGTATAATATTCCGATGCTCCAGGTGTTGAGAATGGAGTCTTCACCCTGAAAATGCTACTAGTTTTAAATCTCTCCCCCTTCTTCCTGAAGTACTAGTGTGGTGCCTGCAAATGTAGGGAGCAGGGAACAAGTACGAATGAACCTGTGACACGTTAATTTCAGGACCAGAAAAGCTCCCAATCAATCAGAAGCCGGACCTTGGAGCAATTCATTGACATGCTATTGGTCATATTAGGAGCCACACTACCATAAAGCCAGTTCCAAGCCACCTTAATAGGCTCTTCCCTGTCCAGGAAGAAATTAACTGTCCCAGGGACCAATGGGCCTGCTTCTGCAATCTCACCAAATTCACTGCTCTCTGGTCAGTAAGTGGGAAGGATACTCCTTGATTGAGATTCTGGTTGTCAATCATATTCAATCTCCACTGATACCGTAAAAACCAAATAACCAAACCCATTAACTAAAATCCTTTTTCTGTGCTTAAGTTAAACTTTAATGAGTAAGAAAATAAAGGAAGGCATGTACTCAATAATGAAATGTGTATAATTTAACTCCTTTAATCTAATCCAGATGTCCAGGAAGGGACTCCTATAGTAATAAGTATCCTCTGTTAGTGCCAGAAGTATGATATAATGAACAAGATTGGATAATTGATAAAGAGTGCTTACAATCCATGTTCTGTGATTAATAAGAGGTATTTGTGGATACAAATATTTTCTGTAATTTATAAAAAATGACATATTCAGAGATTTTTTAACTCCTTTGAAAGTGTTTGCTGGAACAGATGTTCTTAACAACAATAACTGGGGTTAAAAACCCCTTTAGTGTATCAATCATGTATATTAAAATACCATAAAAATTTCATAAGTAGTTAAATAAATTAAAATATTAAAACAGAACACACACAATCAACTGTGGGAAAATAGTTTTTCCCCTCCCAACAAATAAACTCTCTTTGTTCTAAACCAGTATATAAAGGAATAAATTTTGGAAAGTTAGTTAGAATTGAACAAGTTGCCATCTCAGTTATTTTTATATATTTAAAAAGAGAACAAGCGGCCATCTCTTCACAATTTACAGAGGGTAGTAAAGTATACTTTCTGTATTCTGTATCATACTGTATGAATCTTTAACTAATAAGCTCTAATTAAGTAATTCCAATTAAGATAATTGTCTACCATCTAGTGTTGTTGTTATTATTATATTAGAACATGCAACATTGCCCTGTGGCTGCTTGCAAACTATGTGGCTAAACTATCAGGTTGAAGAAGTGGTGAAAAACTAATGGAGAAGGGAAGAGAATGGACTACACTAGGTGACACCACTTGGGTTATATCATGAGTAGGGTTGCCAACTTTGGTTGGATGAATTCCTGGAGGTTTAATCACATGACATTATCTTTAATTCCTGGAGACTCAAAGACAATCCTGGAGGGTTGGCAACCCTAATCATGAGAGACAATGGGGGCACCTCTGCAAACCTGCCACAGAAGAGGGGATCTAGCTCTGCACACCTGGGAATCACTGGCTTAAAACTAAAGACTAAAGTGAGGAAACAGAGGTTTCATTTGTGGTTTTATTATAGTTACTTGAGACAAGATTTTAAAAAATTGGTATATAAAGTTAAGGTTTCAAGTTCACATTTAGGCACCAAAATAAATGGCCTGATTTCCAAAAGAGATGAGCAGCCACTAAGTTTAATGAATACTGCTGGGTGATAAACACTTTTGAAAAACCAGGCCCCACTGTATCCTAATTGTTAAAAATCCTACTCATTAGAAAAAAAAAAATCTTGGCCTTAATCTGTTGCAATTATCTGTCTATAAAAGGGGAATCATACTGGTTCCTTACTAGCAGTATTGTGAGAGGAAATACATTAAATATCTTTAAAGACCTTTAAGATTCTCCAATGAAAACACTATACTTTCCAACTCCGTAATATTGCAGAGTCCTAAATATTAATGCAATTATATACTGTTTTCTCAAATAGTTTTCTGGTCATAAGAACATATGAATAGCCATACTGGGTCAGATCAAAGGTCCATCTAGCCCAATATCCTATTTTCCAACAGTGCCCAATGCCAGGTGCTTAAGAGGGAATGAACAGAACAGGTAATCCTCAAGTGATGATCCATCCCCTGTCATCCATTCCCAGCTTCTGGCAAACAAAGGCAAGGGATACTGTCCCTGCCCATCCTGGCTAATAGCTATTGATGGACCTATCCTCCATTAATTTATCTAGTTCTTTTCTAAACCCTGTTACAGTCTTGGTCTTTACAACATTCTCTGGCAAAGAGTTCCACAGGTTGACTATGCATTGTGTGAAGAAATACTTCCTTTTGTTCATTTTAAACCTGCTGCCTATTAATTTCATTTGGTGACCCCTAGTTCTTGTGTTATGAGAAGGAGTAAATAACGTTTCCTTATTTACTTTCTCTACACCCGTCATGATTTTATAGACCTTTATCATACCCCTCTCCTCTTACTTGTCTCTTTTCCAAGCTGAAAAATCCCAGTCTTATTAATCTCTCCTCATATGGACGCTGTCCCATATCCCTAATAATGGTTGTTGCCCTTTTCTGAACCTTTTCCAATTCCAATATATATTTTTTGAGATGAGATGACCACATCTGCATGCAGTATTCAAGATGCGGGCATACCATGGATTTATATAGAGGCAATATGACATTTTCTGTCTTATTATCTATCCTTTTCTTAATGATTCCCAACATTCTGTTAGCTTTTTTGACTGCTGCAGCACACTGAGTTGATGTTTTCAGAGAACTATCCACAATGACTCCAAGATCTCTTTCTTGAGTGGTTATATTCAGCAAGGCCCATTGATCACAGTGGGACTACTCATATGCTTAAAATTAGGATTTGCTTAAATATTTTGTTGAATCAGAGCCTCTATGAACACTGAAAAAAGTCAGTTGAATTATTAAAGTTTATTTATATAATTCAGATCAGTCATTTTCAATTCTTTGTCACAGATTTATAATAGAAGTAAACCAAACTTTAAGATAATATTAAATAAAGTTTATTATAAGACTTTTCATCTTATTCTTACCATCAATGCATATGAATCACAGACACTATGGAATCCATAATAAAAAGCTGCAAACTGTTTGTAGACTGATTTGTTGAGAATGAAGTCAACATAAAGTTGCACATATTCTAAAAAAAAAAAAAAAAGCATTTGATACCCTTTATATTAGATATTAATAAAATTATTTCAGACTATCATTTATTGTATTATCTTAAACTGAGTTGAAGTAATTTAAAACTTTTAAAATACATTTTACTTTACGTAGCATTAGAAATAGAAAGTATATTAGCAAGTTCATTCTAAATTTTATTTTTACTACTCAGCTAAATAACAAAATCTATAGTTACAAGTGAAGTTTGGTGCATTGCAGTTGGCATATTTATATCTTTAGTGTACCTTTCCTATTCTGAGCCGTAACTGGAATTTTATCACCACCAGGCTTTAGGTTATAAGATTTTATGACTCCAAATTCTTCTTGAAAAACCTGGAGAAAGAGAGAAGATGGTATAGTACATGTAATACCTTTGGTCCATTATGGCAAATAAATCACTTACCAATAGTTTTGCATATTTCTGAGAGATTTTTAAAAATTATGTGTTGTAATTTTTAGTATTTTTCTTAACAAACAAATACACTATTTAAAACGTGCTCGTTGTGTGGTAAGACTCAGATACCATGAAGGAGAAAGATGCAGAAAAGGATTTAGGAAATTAAATATATTAGAAGAAATAAACTCTCTTTTAATCGTAGGTCCCACAGAATTGAAAATAATTTAGGTTATAAAGATTCTCATACCAGCTGATGACAATATAATTCCCAGCCAAAGCAAAAAAGCCTTGAACTAGATTAACAAGCCTATGTTAGGCCTAACAACCGTTTTCAGGCTGTTGCAGGCCTAAACCCAAGCTTCCTTGGCTAAACTAAATGATTCCAGATTAGAGCAAGCAAGCAAACTACTCAGTTTAAAACTCCCACGGCATACCAAATCTTTCATAACTGGATCAGGATTCTCTTTAAGCCAATGTTTCAGACTGGAGTAAATCAAATAGTTAGTGCAAGCATTTGTCAAAAACTAGCCCCCAGATTAGGTAAAATCTTTCAAATTAGGTAGGTCTCTGCCTAAATCAGGCTTCCAGGCCAACTTCAATCCCAAATTTACTAAATCCTCCAAAGCTAGAGCAAGCCTCTGTCTGGGCCAACCTTCCAGGCTAAACTAGGGCAAGCTTTATAGTTCTTTAACCCCAACCCCACTGAACTCCAGACAATCAGCAATCACTCTCTATGATGGACTACTCTACCTATGAATAAATCTCCTGAGATGGATCAATAATTACTATAAACTGTAGAGTCTGTGTTCCTACAGTACCTGGAAGGTTGAATAAAAGTCTTCTTCAACATTGTCTTCATAGGATAGAAGCTCACTTAGTCCATGGGCCAACTCCTGGGGGGAAAAAATTACTAAATTAGCTACAATTCCACCTTGTCCTTTTAAAGTACAACAATTTACTACTGAGAAACACCTTGGGCAAAATTGCACATTAAAGCATACTATACATAAAGCAACCTGTTACTCCACATGTGCAGAAATGTTTTTTCAACTACTAATAACTATATTTTGAATTTTTCCCCTCACCAGGCAAATGAACTTATTTCCAATATGTTCATACTGAATTCATCTTTCAAACATCAGCTACAAATGGATCTAAAAAAACCCTGTTAGATTTTTTTTTAAACAAATGGAAAAAAGGGAGATTTATCAGTAATTGTTCCCCAGATGTTACCTCTGAAAGAAAGGTACAACTAAACAAAGAGCTCATAGAGAAGGGGCTGCTTCTGTATTTTGCCTACCACCATTATATCACATTTATTCAAATAGATTAAATTTAGTATCCAGGTCTGTAAGAAGTAAGCTGGAGTCCCAGTGCCACAGAGACTAAACTCTTATTCTACCAGGGGAGCGACTGCTTGGAATGCTTGCATCCAGAATGTATGTATTTTGCAAATTTGTAGGGCTGCTACTTGAAGTTTAGTTTCCAGCTTTATGTTGTTTAAATAATTATGACACTCTTGACACTGGGGTCAAGATCAGATGCTAATATTGGGAGAGCAGCTCTTCAATTTTTAAAAAAAAATTAGTAATCCTTTGACACCACTTGGTTCTGTTATTGTATGTTATCCTTCTACAGTGGGGATTCAGAAGCATTTTACTGAGGGAGAAATGTATTTCTCCCAAAATGCCCAAATAATTGTGATGAGCCTGAGTGAAAGGCTTAGTGTGTCCAGATGGTAACTAAATAGCCCATTCCATGCCCAGCTTATGCTTATGTAACTTCTCTTTGTGGCATGAAGACACCATAGGCCAGATTTACAAAGGTAAATAGGTACCTAAACATGCTGCTATGTGCTTACTGGAATTTACAAAAATACCTAAGTAGGTTAGGTACCTAGCTCTCACTCAAAGTCAATGGGAGTTAGGCACTTAACTCACAGAGTGCTTTTGTAAATCCCAGTAGGCGCCTATCTGCATCTTTTAGGCTCCTATGCACTTTTGTAAATCTACTGTCTGGCCTGCGTACGTGTATCTGGAGGAATGCTTTGCCTCCACCTTCCTCTTCAATATGACTGCAAGAGGAACTATGACTCTCAGTATTCAAAAATGGAACCTACTGATAGATAAAGTGGTTTCTTGGCAGGAAAAATAAGATCTGAAGATCTTGTCTTCAATTTATGATCTGATGGTTTCTTTGTTGGAGAAGCTGGACCGAAAGATCATCTCTGATTTCAAAGTCGAAGATTCTGAGACTTCTGAAGAAAGGAGTTGAGCAGGTCAGACTTCAATCCAGGGGGGGAAGTTTAAGACTGAGCTCATGCTTCTTACCCCTACCCTGGAATATGGTGCCACACAAAAAAATAATACTAATGCAAATACCCATCAGTGTACTAAGTGCCTTAATGATAGGGTAGTGACATCTTCCCACTGCATGGGGCACCTTTTTTTGATTCCCAAATTCTTTTTAGGATATATCATCTTGTGCTGATGCAGATTTCAGAATATTGCTACTCAATTGTAGAAACTAACCCCACTACAATTATTAGAAATGAATCTGGCCATTACAATACTTTCATGGGCTTTTTTAAACCATAGGAATGAAGGCTGATAATGATCTAGCAGGTGGCTATAGAGGAACTGAGGTCAATTAAATGGCCGAGGCCATTTGTAACTTCACTGAGAATGCTTAAATCCAGAACTGACTCATGTATACTGTTGATTGCAAAGTATAGCACTGGTCTCTTAGAGTGGCGTTCTGCATAGTAAATTTCTTAGAAGTGAAGTTTCATGAGTTTGTGTGTAGTTTTTGTTGTTTTTTTTTTAATTCCCATAACTTAAATGGCAGAAGGAAAAATTTTGTTCAATCTTTTACAAGCAAAAGATAAATAAATAAGATCTTCAAGAAGAGAGAAAATGGTGAGTGGTTTGGAAAGCATATAAAAAAGGGGCTTATAAAGTGAAATGTTCTGCAACATTTAAATGAAACAGAAGCACCCAAGCACCCATAAATGAAACCAATTATTATTTAAATAAACTATCCTTTAAAATACTGCTTTTTACTTACTGGTATAATATGACACAGGTCATCTAATGAAACATCACTGAGGCCTACAGGTGTGTTCTGATCACAGGGAACAATGGGAGGACTCAAAAGTTTCTTGTAACAGCAAGGTGGGAAGCGAATATCCAAGGTGATACTGTTATACACGGCAAGTCCCATAAGCTATACATGCCAGATGTTAAGTAGAAAATCATATTCTTATTATTCTTTTTAGATCACTTTTGGAAGAATATTTTACACTGTTAGTGAGAGTATTTTGTAAGTATTAAACAAAACTGAAAAGGCAAGAAAATATGTTCCTTTTTCAACATTGCCATCATTCTTTTAAGAGTCTACTGTCTAATGTAAGAATTATTAAACTAAAAAATATTAACATGATCAAATAATGCACTTCTATTCAACACTTGAATTGCTTCATACTTAAGATTCTAATACAGCATGAAACATTTTTTGAACTACTATAATATGGAAAAAAAGTTAAAATGAAACTATAGATATGGGTATCTTTAATCTAAAAAATTCTAAAGAGGTCTTAACATACAAATGTTTCCATAAAAATTAAACACATTAAGACAAACTTATGCTGACAGTGTAGTTCACCAGCTGGCCTATTCAGGCATATTTGGTGGGACTGCACAAAAATCCAGAGTTTTTGGGAACTATTAATGAGAAATCAGGTTGATTTTAGGCATTTTTGTACAAATCAATATGATTACTGCTGTACCTCAGAAGTTAATTATCCATCAAGAGAAGCTGCCCGTCTTTTATGGTTGTTACTGGTTACTGCCAGATTTGTTATTACATCCCATTAGTTTAACCTTCCTATGTCAGGCTGCCAACTGGGTAAAGCATGGGATATTTTATCCATCAGGAGAAGCTGCCCATCTTTTATGGTTGTTACTGGTTACTGCCAGATTTGTTATTACATCCCATTAGTTTAACCTTCCTATGCCAGGCAGCCAACTAGGTAAAGCATGGGATATTTTCCTCATACAAAGCTTAAATATAAGACCAGGCTATTGGTTTCCATTTACTAAATATGCCAGTTCTAATAAACAAATGTATAAGCCATTCGATTTGCTGCCTATTCCACCAGGCTGTTTTTCTTTTTGTATTTAGTAGATTAAATTCTGTTTACTGTATGTATTCATTCTATTTGTAATGACTATACTCTTTAATGATTTTCTTAAAAAATTCAGTTTATCTATTGCTAATCATTTTGTTGACAAGTTATGTCATTTATAATAGCAGTGTGAGTAACCTATACTAGGTTATATGTCAGTTGGTTTAACAGTCAGCAAGAAATTACTTTTTTCAACCAAAGATTCAATTTTAAAGATGAAACTTTATAGTCAATGAACTATTATTACAAAATAGATTTTAAACTGGTTACCAATAGGAATTCCATACTTTAAAAAAAAATCTAATTCTTAATTTCCTAACTTTGGAGTGCTTGATTTTGCTGACTACATTATTTTAATGTATTTTTTTGTATGTAATGTATATGTATACATACACACAATATGTATTTTGCTTATTTTTAATTTTCCTACAAGAATCACTGGTCAGTGTATTCTGTTTAGCCCTTTAAAGCAAAAAAAGATCTTTTTCTGAAAAATAAAAGCATAATAAAAACTAATTCTGATATTGTATATTTATATTTAATCAGAACTTCCTAGCTTTTTGTTTTTACATTTAGTAACTGATTAAAATACCATGCAAGTAGCACCTTCAAGTGGACAGCAAAGGATACAGCTCCAACCAATCGGAATTCAGAGTAGTTATCACATTTATAGCTGCTAAACCAGTGACAGTGTGAATCCTTGTGATACGTAAACATACCTGTGGAATGTAAAAATTATTTCACAACATTATTTATCTGCAATGAAAAAAATCCTCCCCAAAGCATACATTTGCTTGCGCTTCCTGCATCCTTTTATTAGCTAACAGTGTGTGTATATCAGTGAGTGCCTTCATTCTAGATACTTTCCTTCCTTTCCACAGCAGTACAGGTAAGTTGTAAGTTGGCAATCTTGAAGGATGCCGGCACATATTCACTGACACTAATGTCACAAGCTGTATTGCCATGTAAGGCATGGTTGTGGGCTGTCTCACAGAAATCACCAAACAATAGTGAAATTGACAATGTTAAAGTCAATTTGCTAAAGAATTGTATTTAAGATCCATATTTATGGAGCCAAAAATTAGAGTGTTAGAGTGAGTCAAAATTGCTGGAAAAAACAAGTGCAAAATATGTTCTAATAATGGCCGTGGGATATGTGATTTAGTAAATGAGGAGACTGCGAGACCCACTGGATAGTGCAATACTGACTACCATGTTCACAATTCTCAAGTAAGCAGCTGGCACTCATGCAGGCAAGTCCCACATCTATACACAATTACTGTGCTTTGGCTTACAGACACTGAAGGTATGTTTACACAGCAAAGAAAAACCTGTAGCTGGCCTTTGCCAGCCGACTTGGGCTTGGAGGGCTCAGGCTATGTGACCCAATAGAGAATATTAAAAAAAAGATCCAAGGTGGATGGGCTAAACATTTGAAAAACTAAAAATGCCTATCCATCCCTGTTTTTAATTAATCCTGTTTTTAATCTGTTAATCTTAAAGAAGTAAATTATGAGGACTCACCATAGTCTGGGTGAAAAATTTGGCGAATAAGGAGAAGAAACCATTCTTTTGTCAAGCCACCCATATCAAGACCAGCCTCCCCTACAAATGTAACTTTCAACTTTTTTTTCAGATCTGCCCTCTTCCGTGTCAGCTATTAAAAAATTAAAATTACAATAAATCAAAGATTCACAACATATTTAATATTACAGAACTTCTGGATAACAAAAATGTGCTTATTTTATTTCTACAGCTATTATTTTGAGTGAAATATGAATCCATAAAGTTACTGAATTCTAATTCATAATTCAAGTTTATATGCAAATAACCGTCTAGACTGGGAGAGTTAGCTAATCATAATTGGTTGGCCGCTCTCCCTCCTGACTCATGAGGTCTCTGTCCAGGCTTGGAAGCCATCTTGGGAGTCAAGGCACCAAATAGCTCTCATCCATGCTCTCTGAGTAACTGGGTCCTGGGTATGGCAGCAGTGGGTTAAAAATTTGGGTAAGAAATTGGAAGAAGAAAGCCTAAAGTATTTAATAATCTTGGAGCATGTGTAATTCTGTGGTCAAGTTAATGATAGAAAGGTAATGGAAGTGTCATTTGAGTCATTAAAATCTACGGAATTATAATTTCAATGGTATCACCTTTTTAACCGATGATGGCAATCAACTTCAAGCATTCCTTCCATTTATAGTAATGTGCATTACTGGACATTAACCGATAAACACATTATTGTCAGTCAAGAGCCTCAACAGAACTTCGTGAGGGCTGCCATGTTTGACAAGCCTGTGTTAAAGTATAATTAAAAAAATTATTTTTAAATATTTTCTTTAATGTATAGCTACATAATTGTTCCAGCCTTGTCCTGTTTGGTACCATAGCGTTTGCTGGAGAAAGGACTTTTGAATGATACCCAGCTTGACTCATTTCCGACCACACTCTATTATCAAAATGTCTACCAACTGGAGGACCTGGAGTGGGGACCCATAAGAACATAAGAATCGCCATATTGGGTCAGACCAAAGGTACATCCAGCCCAGTATCCCGTCTACTGACAGTGGCCAATGCCAGGTGCCCCAGAGGGAGTGAATCTAACAGGTGATGATCAAGTGATCTCTCTCCTGCCATCCATCTCCACCCTCTGACAAACAGAGGCTAGGGACACCATTCCTTACCCATCCTGGCTAATAGCCATTAATGGACTTAACCTCCATGAATTTATCCAGTTCTCTTTTCTGTTATAGTCCTAGTCTTTACAACCTCTTCAAGCAAGGAGTTCCACAGGTTGACTGTGCGCTGAGTGAAGAACTTCCTTTTATTTGTTTTAAGCCTGCTACCCATCAATTTCATTTGGTGGCCCGTAGTTCTTATACTATGGGAACAAATAAATAACTTTTCCTTATTCACTTTTTCCACACCACTCATGATTTTATATACCTTTATCATATTCCCCCTTAGTCTTCTCTTTTCCAAGATGAAAAGTCCTAGCCTCTTTAATCTCTCCTCATATGGGACCTGTTCCAAACCCCTAATCATTTTAGTTGCCCTTTTCTGAACCTTTTCTAATGCCAGTATATCTTTTTTGAGATGAGGGGACCACATCTGTATGCAGTATTCAAGATGTGGACGTACTACAGATTTATATAAGGACAATAAGATATTCTCTGTCTTATTCTCGATCCCTTTTTTAATGATTCCTAACATCCCATTTGCTTTTTTGACTGCCGCTGCACACTATGTGGATGTCTTCAGAGAACTATCCACGATGACTCCAAGATCTTTTTCCTGATTAGTTGTAGATAAATTAGCCCCCATCATATTGTATGTATAGTTGGGGTTATTTTTTCCAGTGTGCATTACTTTACATTTATCCACATGAAATTTCATTTGCCATTTTGTTGCCCAATCACTTAGTTTTGTAAGATTTTTTTTTGAAGTTCTTCACAGTCTGCTTTGGTCTTAACTATCTTGAACAGTTTAGTATCATTTGCAAACTTTGTCACCTCACTGTTTACCCCTTTCTCCAGATCATATACGAATAAGTTAAATAGGGACTGGTCCTAGGACTGAACCTTGGGGAACACCACTAGAGGAGAAGTGAGCCCCCCTGCCATGCCAGTGCAATTATGATTCTGTAGATTTTTACAAATCAAACAACCCCCTACCCCTTATCTTGGTAACAATAGCTTGCCCACCACAGAATGAGATTTTACTACACTGTGCTCCTACACTATAAAACTTGAGGAGAGAAGGTCGTGAAAGAAGAAATCACACAGTATCTAAAGCATTAGTTAGAAGAAGTTGGAACTCCTACCTTGGAATATGATACAATATAATCTGATGATTATGCACAGTATTATTAATGGGTTAACTTTATATTAATATTTTTAAAATTTATTTTTAGTTAGCATGTACATATGCAAAATGTACATAACTGTGTGTAAAGTGAGTAAATGTGCAGGAGACAACGACTGAACATGTGGTTCGTTTCCGCAGCTACCATTACAAATGTTTTAAATAGATTCACTATAGAAATAAGTCCTATCAGACTGAATGAAAAATGTTAGATACTTTTCAACAAACATTAATTAATTTCCATTTTCTGTACCTCATCAAGTGAATCACTAACAAGGTGCATCCTTCTCACTTTCAAGTTTAGGAATAACATATTCATGTCAGGTCTCTGCCTGCGAGAGACTTTGTCCACCAGGCTTTGCTATTTGGAATTAAAAAAAAAAAAATTTTACACACACAACATTTTTGCTTAAGAAGCCAGATCAGCCCTCAGTACCTAGCACCATTTCCTCTTAACAGCCACTTCTCCCTTATATCCAACACTGTGTCCTGTGACCTGTATATGTACTGTTGTATTCCGATCTATCATTGTTCACATTAGCAGAATAAAACTGACAACTAACAATGCGTTTCAGGGAAATGTGTTCCCTCAAAATTATCTTCCTCATTAATCTGGCTTGCCTGTCACTCATGGGAGTGGTGAAGGAAGATTCATATATTGCAGAAGATTAAAGAGCAGCACATTACACTGTAGAAACACATTTATGAAGCTACCGCAGCCCTAAGCAAACTAAAACAAGAACACTACGTAAGCATTTTTCATGACCTTTTGCAGACTAGAAGTTACAGAATGACCTAATTTTTTTTTCTTACGAGGTTAGCCCTAAATTTCAGAGATTGCAATGAATAATTTTACAGAATGTTTAACAGATTAAAATGTATAACATTATTTTTACATGAACATCATTTTTCACAAAGTTACTTACCCGTGCCATGCTTATCATCTGTTGTTCTGAGTCCCTTTGAATAATAACTTTTTTTGCTGCTATAGAAATAATGAATGGATACTGACAGAAAGAAAACCTGAATGGCAAAATAGATAGGAAGTTAAATAAGGTGTAATTTTTACTAAAGACAATAAAACAAGAATCAATATTTGTATTACAGTTTAGAAATTTTCCCCTCTGTTAATATTTTTATAAGAGTTATTTGTAAATAACTCTTCTTCTGAAATAGCTATTGTTCTTTCTGTGTTGTATGCACAGATGTTAATTTAATCTTGTGCAAACCATTTTAATGTTAACTAACAAGGACTTAGCATTATTGTAGCATCTACCATCATTGCACTTTCACGTGACAGAAGAAGAAAGCCAGCTACTATAGTATGCAAACAGTATCTTTGGTGTTAAATACTAAATTTGAATTGTTAAGCAAAGCTAATGAATTAAAAAAAAAAACTTAACTTTTAAATGACTTTGATTGCAAAAATGATGTCTCATGTCTACTATTTTCCAGTCAATTAAAGCACATAATGTAAATACTTGTATTTTATGCTATTTGCTGGGGCCTGATTGACAATTGGAGCTGCAGGTATCCAGCACTTCTGAAAAAATCAGGCCATTAGTAACATTATTTTTCAATCAATCAGTAATAAGAATGATAAACGCTCAAGAATCCCAAAAGTGACAAATACCTATGGTTCTTTTGTTAGTTTTCTTTGTTAAATTTAAGCTCTCATGAAAGTGATGGAATAGACAGCACTAACTTGAGCAAAGAACAGAGCATGTAGATGCTGTCCAAGCTTCCTCACGTGGCTCTGCTAGTATTCAGTCATGACATGCAGTAATGTTATTTGTCTCTTTAGCCTATTCTCTGACAACTGTGTAGAACATTATACATATCATAAAGCTACTACAGTGAAGTATGACACTCCCTCCAAATACAAAATTTGCCTTGGAACTTGTGCAGGAATTTGGACTTTGGGCCCCCAACATGCAAGGATAGTGTATTAGTCCAATGTACCATCTGTCATAAAACTAGTGTCATCTTTCATATAATACCTAGAGTTTCTTTCATCCTTCACCTTTAACAACAACATTATATGGGCCACAAGTCAACAGTTAGTATTCTTAGTCAACAGAGACATCATTCACTAAAGAAGATAGCAGAAACATTGATTCACCATGTAAACTAAAAATGAACTTACTAAATATTCTACCCCACTCATTAAAAATCAATTTGAAACTAACTCTAAAACTGATGAAGTGGTCCACATGTCCTGTTACAATACAAAAATTTACAGCTACATTAACAACAGACAAAAAAAATAAGAAATGTATGTGAACTGCATCAGCATTTCTATCAATTTTATAAAACCTAACAAAAAAAGATTACTTACCAATAACTTTAAGTTGAGTGTATTTCTTTTGTTCACATTTATGGGATGTGTGGCCTGGTACAGCTGAGTTTCAGGAACTTTCTGGAAAGCACTCCACTGTTGCTCTGAACATTGAGAACGTTGCAAGCCTATACAAAGGTTTATAGAGCCCACAACCACCAAGTGAACTCCATAATCCCGCAAGAACAAAGTTGTGAAGAAGAGAGAAAGGTGGGAGCAGAGTGTGAATACGCAGAGGCAACCCTCCTAAAGAACTACATTTGCTGGTGAATAATCATTTTCTTTTCCAAGGTTTGCTTCTGTATATTCCTGATCATGAGGTATAAAACAGGATGATGAGAAGTGCTCTCATATCGTCCTTGTTTTGAGAATTTAACGGGCAGCTAAGTAGTACTGCAGTGGCTTCATTCACAGGCAGGGACCACTAGGGCCTGTGACATAGGTGCAGGACGCCACGAGACTTAACCACGTTATAAAGAAACTCACTGATATTTGATAATTATTCTTTAATGGAATAGTAGCTTAGAAAACATCCTGAAATCTCTCTTCGGGGTAAAAAATGGCTTGCAAAGAGTCCAGGATTGCACCAATATAAGAAGATATCTTTTGAATAGGTACCAGAGAAATGAAGCAATACCCATGTCACTTTCAGGAATTCTTCTAAGGTTTGTGGTATACAAATGCAAACCAGCCAGTTCTTCAAGTACAGGTATATTGGAATACCTTAATATCAGAAGTATGGTGCAAGCACAACCAAACTGGTAAATCAGAAAACAGTAATGTCTGTTGCCTGCACTTAAATATTTGTGTTGGTAAGTCCGAATGAGATATGTAAGCATCTTTTTAAAAAGTTGATAGCCTTGTACAGGCTTCATAGAGAAAAGATAAGAATGATGGAAACCAATATCAGCATTTAAATTTCTTCATTAACTCTGTTAATTTTTTTAGCCTTCATATCATCATGGATCTATCCTGATTTTTTTTTACATGAGAAATGATCTTGAATAGACAGAACATCCCCTTTGTGCTGATCAGGCACCTTCCTTCTGTAGTTTCAAACTTTACAGAGAATTCTCCTCTGCTCTGAATAGTGTTTAGTGAGAAGAAACCCTTATAAGCATATGGGAAGAGAGAATGGGTTGCCCCATGGAATTAGATTGCGTGGCCAAACCAAACTTTAACCACCAATGATCCATGGTAATTTCACTCCACATTGCAAGGAAATGGACCAAATGGTCCCCAACCAACAAAGACGACTAGAAATTAATGAATGGCACAGGTTTCTCAGGAAATTTGTTAAATATATTGCTTAGTGGATGCAGAAGCCATGTGAACATCAGTAGTCAAAACTGACCTACTATTTTTTTCCACTCCCAAGCCAGGCAGATCATAACAGATATAAGCTGAAGGGAGGAGAAACAGTCAGAGTTACTGGAGCTGGTTGTGGTCGCAAGAATGGTGAAGACTACACACACACAAAACACAGTTTGAAACTGGTATGCTTGTCCAGATTGGCTACAGTGCTCTGTTCTGAGGCCCCACTGGGGATTTAGACTATGTAATACTGCAGAAACAAGGGAAGAAACAAGGGAAAAACCCCAAAGTAAAAAAAGAATTAAAATTATACCAAGAGTGATATAGCTGGACTAAACTACACTATGGCCAAAAGCCAAATAAAACATGTCTGGCTATAGACAATAGTCCCAGTGTCCATAGCTAGCCAAGAAAAGGAAAGAACTGAGGTGGGGTGGAGGCCAGATAGCCCTACTAAAGGCTTGGTTCCGAATGTTCAGAGCCAGAAGGAGGCACTCATGTGAACCCAACTGGCATTGTTTCCTAGGAAGTTCCTGAAGCTCTGCAGTTCTGGGACATACATGTGAATTTGCAGCAGAAATTCTGTAGTTTTCTGAAGATATTTGTACGACAAGATTTCATGATACTAGAAGTTTGTAAAATGCTTTTATATTTCCAAATCCAAATATCAGGCATCACACTGAAGCCTGATCTAAAATACCTGTAATGGTGTGAAATTCTGCCCTTACGGTTTTCTTCAACTCCTACTAAAGTCAATACAAATTGCACATATATATAATCAATAGTCAATATATAATTGCGCATTTGTTTTTAGCTTCTTTAACTTACTGAGAATATTTCAGTGTACTTTGATATAAAAAATTAAAAAGTAAAATAAAGAAAGATGTAATTAGTCTCATGATTCAAGCCATGAAGATCCCTTCAGAAATCCTTAATGCGATGATATATTGTCTAATCTGATCCAAAATTTTCATTTTGTAAAAACAAGTTTTTGTGAAATCAATGAAAAAAGTTTTCATTAAAGATTTTTTTTAAATTCAAAGGAAAGTTTTAATAAATATTCCTCTTCTGTTTTTGAAACCCAAATATTGTGCTGTCTCATGAGAATCTAAAGTCTTAATTTCACCGTACAAGCTGAGCAAAATGCAAAAAATAAAACAGCCTAACAGTGAAAAATAAATTGAATTTTACATTTCTTCCACTTTAATAACCTGAAGTATTACTTAGAACAAGAGACTTGTTGCCAAAAATGACAGTTAAAGACCCTAAGCCTGCAAAGGCTTACTCACGTTTATCTTTATGCACTGAAAATAGTCCTATTGACCTCAGTGAAATTGATCACAGTCTGTAAAGTTAAGCATGTGTTTAAGTCTTGGCAGGATCAGAGCCAAATTCTGGAAGGACACATATAGTATATGAACTTCAGATGTTTTATATATAAAATGGTTAATGCCACTTGATATTAATAGGTGTCTCTCTTATTGTGTGGCAGACAAAAATAATTTGTATCATGATAAAAATAATTCATATTAAAAAATTTGTCCAGTAGAACCTCAGAGTTCTACGTACACCAGAGTTACGAACTGACCAGTCAACCAAACACCTCATTTGGAACCTGAAGTACACAATCAGGTGGCAGCAGAGACCAAAAAAAAGCATATACAGTACAGCACTGTGTTAAATGTAAATTACTAAAACATTAAAGGGAAAGTTTAAAAAAAGATTTGACAAGGTAAGGAAACTGTTTCTGTGCTTATTTCATTTAAATTGAGATAGTTAAAAGCAGCATTTTCTTCTGCATAGTAAAATTTCAGAGCTGTATTAAGTCAATGTTCAGCTATAAACTTTTGAAAGAACAATCAATGTTTTGTTCAGAGTTACAAACAACCTCCATTCCTGAGGTGTCTGTAATTCTAAGATTCTACTGTAATTAGACTTCACTAGCTGCCTTTTGTACTGTGAATATTAGCAAACAATGAACTTATATTATTGTCTACAATTTTTACCTTTTATCTGATTTAAATCAAAGTGTGAAATCCTGGCCCCACTGAAGTCCATGGCAAAACTTCCAATGCCTTCAGTGGGGTCAGGATTTTACTGAAACTGTCAAAACTATCTATTTGAAAAAGACATGGTGAACTTTAAAATAAATAGACAAACCTATAACAAACAACAGAAAAATATAATCTGTTTTTATTCATTGTTAGATAAAACCTGACTCTTGCCAGTTTTTCCTTTTACCTGTGAGAGTTTCCATAACACTGCCAGTTATGATACTCTTCCATGAGATCAATATGATCCAAAGTCGAATTATAAAAATCCATATATGGAATAATAGCAGGATTAGCTAGGCTATTTGCAGCATCTACAAAGAAAACATACAGAATCACTATTAGGAACTCTCTCAAACTACTATCCCAATGACGCACACCAATTTTCAAGCTGTGTGAATGTCAGAGCACTTAGAAAAATCAGCTGTTATAAAGCCATCTCTTTTGAACCTTACCTATAGCATTGCAATCACCCTGCTAAAATACATATTGTCATGCTGGCACACCAATACTTAATGAGAATACTTTACAAACCATTATAATCAAAGAGAAACTAGACAAACAAATGCTAATCTCAAGATCATTTTTAAAATATTTTTATTTTGCAGTTTGTTAAAAAATAGTAAGTCTAGGGACTCAAATTGCTTTTTTTTTTGCTATCTCAAACATGTCTCTGACATATGGAAATTTGACATGCAATTGATATGTATCATTTAATTTACTTTTTTGGTATTTTATGAAGAACCAACAGATTTTGTCATTGAAATTAAAGTACCAGCTAATGCTTATGATCAGTGACTTGAAACAGGGACCAAAATTCCAAGGTAATTTTTTTCTGCTTCCATTTTTTCCAAATATATTGTAAGAATTTAAGGAAAAAAACCCAACCTTGAAATTCCAATGGAAATCTAAAAAGTATTTTACTCATCAGCAATAGAAGACTGCTTTCCTGAAAAAATATCTTAGTTTGACTGTACCTCAATATAAGGGTGAAATCTTGTCCCACAAAAAAGTAATAGAACTCCTATAGACTTCAGCGGGGCCAGGATTTCACCAAAGAGTAATCTACTCATATAAGCCATAAATAAAAAGAGTAAAGTATAGTCACCAGACCAATGGACACCTTTGATTAAGGAATCAATTGATTCCTTATCTTATTTTTCAAGACCCTGAAGTCTTAATATATCTAGATATTTCAAACACATCTATTGACATAATATGTTTTTATGTTACATGTATAAGTTCAATGCAGTCTTAGTAAAGGGAAAAAAAGGCACGGATGCACTCTAGGCTACCTATTTCCTTTCAGAGTTCCAATTCTCTATCACCTTGTCTAAGATTCATAGTGAAATAATTAGATACTAAATGAGAACAAGATTTAGCCAACTTGTCATTACATGGGGATCTGATCTTTAATCAACTGTTGTCTTGATGTAAAAAGAGGACCCACACTGTAGACTTGAAACCACTCCCCATAACTGACCCAATATTCATGGCAAAAGACGACTCCTTTCAACAAGCCCAAATTTATGAGTCGCTATGCATTTATTGCGATCCATCAAGCAATACATTGGATTAGCAATTCCAAATTTAATACTAAGGTTTGTAAATATCTGTTCACTCCACAAAAAAAACTTGAATAAAGTACTGCACTATAATGAGATCTGACTTTCACTGGATGTGAAATAAACTGAATGCTGCATGTTGGAAATTTTTAAGATCTGCTAATCCACATGCACGTTTGCTAACAGGTTTGTGCCAGTGGGATTGGTGGATTTATATGTCAGCAATTTGCCGCAAATATCAGTGAGACTGGTATGGGCTATCTATGAGACTGAGAGTATCTCACATTCATTTGATCTATTTTTTTTTTAAGGGGAAACAGGCTAAATGCTGACCATTCAATTTGATTTGTGATCAGATTACCTATATCTTTTTAAATGTATTTATGTGGTAAAAATATATGTATCCTTACTACAACATTACAGTCTTATTCAGTTGCTGGAGAAACCTTCTGTATAATCATTTGATATCAATATACTCCTATCTGCATCTGTGAGTTTTGACTAAAACTTAATTGGTCACAATTTTGTGAGAGAAAATCTTATCCCCTGAAGTGCAAGATAAGAATGCATCTTCTCCCTAAATATATATACAGGATTAGGAAAGAAGTGATAGTTATGTAGACTAGATTTCATCTGCAGGGAAAATCTTGCTTTTGGGTACAGTTTAAAGGCATTCTTCTAGGAGAATGGAAAAAGCATTTGGTAGGTGTAGACAGGGCTGCATTCTTCTCAGTATGCAGTGGTAAAAACAGAAGTGCTGTGGGAACATCATGGTCTGTTGATGAGATTGACTGCAGAATCTATTTTGTCAGTTACCATTTTATATCTCTATGGTAAAAAGAAAAAGCCCATATATCCTAACAGAATTATGAACTAAGAATAATCAATTTTAATGAGAAAAACTTACTGAATAAAGCCAAGACTTTGGTTGCTGATGGAATCCACCAGGTACATTTTATCATGGGTGGGAATTCTTCAGGTTTTGCAGGGAACAGACGTAAAGAAATAAATTGCAGCAACCTGTCTACTAACTGCTTAAACCTCCTCTGCGAAATCCTAGAAGAAACACACTGAAGTTACTCTTATGCTAGTACTGCCCCCACTGAAGCCCACTATAATAAATTATCACATAATGGACAAAATTCCAAATATAAAGTTTATTGACATCTGCATACTTCTGAACATTGACATGTGGCAATATTTTTCTTTAAAGGATATAGCAATTCTACTGAATGCATCAGGCGTACTCTAGATATGCTTTAGTCTCTACATCTTTTTCAGATTACTGTATTAAAAGTTACAGCTTTCCTTTGGCTCTTTATTAAAGTGGTAAATAGAAAGACAGAAATTATCTGTTCTCTGTGAAGTTTGTCCTGACAGCTTTTTGGAATTTTCTATTTAGAGATATTTTGCTTCATTGAACAGAGACACTGAAAAGAACTTCATGCACTCTTGAGTATAGATTAAGTATTCTACAAACACTTTTTATGTTGTACAATACATAGCTTCCATGTTTATAGTAAGAGAAATGCAAAATCTTTTTAAAAGATAAGTTCAAATTTTTAGTATTGTTTGGCTTTTCTATCCTGGCTGTAACAATCAAAAACGTCAATCTTCATGTTACCTTCTTAACCAAGAGAACAATCACCCTTTTCAAACAGTGAGCCAAATAAAATTACAGCTATTAGAGTTTTTGGTAAACTAGGACACATTTCAACTTGAGGGAAATTTTTACCTCCTCATGGAAAAGCTGCCCCCAAACCTAGCAGATAACCTGCAAGGCCAGGCTCATTCACACAGAAATCCTGTATCCAGATGAGGTTACAGCCCCTAGTGGTCCCTACTAGCACAGCTCCAACAGGACTACGCTTCCACCAATGGGATCTGTGCAAAAGTTAACATAGCCTTGTAACTTCCATGAGTATAGGAGAACTATGTATGAACCTCACAATCTGCTCCTTCCATATATGTTTAAAAAAAATAAAACTTTTCAGTTAATATAATTAATATAATATAATATTGTCAGAATACAAAAATGAAAGTACATTAAAAATTTATGATCCTATATGATGGAAAGTATTTTTTTTTTTTTACTTTTTAAACCAGTGAGCTAGGAAATGATGGTCAGCTTCTGCCAAGGTTGCTATCTGTCTTAGCAAGTGAGCATAGATGACATAAGTAGATGTGTTACTAAACTGAGGATTCTGCAAAAGATATTAAAAACATGTTAGTACCAAAATCGTATAAAGAAAAAAGCCATTACACTTTTCCAACCAATACAATCATGGATGAAAATATCATTCTGAAAATTGCTGTGATAGAGTCAAGATTATAAAACAATAGATATTTTTTATTTACAACTTCTGTTCAAAGTCAAAAGATATGTACAACTTCAATATAGCAACAGAAAACACTTAAAATGCTCTTACACTTTAAACAGAAAGCAGAGGTTTGTTTATTTAATGAAGACTTTGCTATAAGTGAACATCAATTAAAACATGTTGGATAAGCAATACTTATGGAAGTTTTAATATTCTTATGGCTGTGGTTAGCATTGACCTTACAGCTCAATATTATATACAACTATATTTCTCCGCATAAATTCTAATGATTGACATCTTCCAGGATTAGAGCATTAGTCTTAATTTCTATCATCACCCCTGCACTGGACTGATCACATTTCCACTATCACAGCAGGTTACATTTCACACAATTCACAGTTGCTTCCCTTTCCTGGTGTACTGAAAACCTTTTCTCCTACATGAATTAGATTCCCAGCTGATTTTAACCCCAAATACTGGTGAACTGCTCTCTTGTGTACAAAACACATCCACAAGCCTCATCTACGTTAGTAAAATTTGGACGTATAATTCATCATTGGTGCAACTCCACTAGTAGCAGCAACAGTCAAATGCTAGTATAAATAAGACTCAGGCATTCTTACCTCTGTATCTGATGTATTTATCGATAATATTTGTATGTTTCCTGCAACATTACAGCCTTATTTAATTGTTGAAACAAAACTGCTCAAAATATGGAGAATGTAGCCTGTTGGAAAAGTGGGCACAAGGGCAGATCAGTGCAGGAGAGCAGGGGATGGGGAGAAAATAAAATAACCCACTTTGCTCTCTCATCCTGCAAGATGGCAGTTTCCAAGCAGTAAATTTGCATTGTTTTTTGCATGTTAATTAGAAAGAAAGCCTCTATGTTTCATATCAATTTAAAATTTTAAAAGAAAAATCCCACAGCAGTAGACTTTTCTGTAAGGTAGCTGTAAATATTTCAGTACATAGTTTCCATATACAAGGAAATTAAATATAAACCCATTTAATGTAAAGCCGCTCAATTTATATTTTTAATTTACAGTACACTTTAGTTACACTTTGATTGCATACAGGATTGTACATCATGCACTAAACAGATTATGTGATTTACTAAAAAGCTTTTATTTTTCTTACCTGTAGAAGTATACAGTATGCTCTAAGATCATCTTTTGTTCGTGGCCTAAGATTTATATCAAAATCATACGTAAGTATAAAAAACATTAACAGTCAATGAAAACATGCATCTATTTTCTCAGTTTTGCTTCTCCAAAGATACCATATCTGTTGATCTTCTACAATCTATACATACTCTGGGTCCCTTTCACTGATCGGTTAGGAGAAGCAAAAGTAGTCTATCATTGTAAACCATTGGCTGAGGAACCCACCATCCACCCACTTTCTGCCATAAAGAGTTCTTCCAAAGTTAGTATAAGCAAGACGCACGTTACTGTAAATAACTATGTTCACAGGGAAAATGTCTTCTAAAAGGATCTCAATATGATCCTGAAGAACCCTTTGAAGATGCACCAAGTTGATAGAGCCTATATATTTCTGAAACAATAAAAGAAGGATCAGCAGACATGCCCAGGTAAGAGAAATTGACAAGAAAGAACATTTCTCTTATTATTATTCTCTTGTCCATTGATCCTTTGCATAGAAAGCATAGCCAGAAGCAAAAAGTAGACAGGCAGGGAAGAACAAGGTTAGGCCAGAAACACTGGAAAGCACAGAAAAACATAGCTGAAGCACCACTTCACTGAATACCCTCCTATGAAATTGTATGACGAGATACCCAGAACTCCTTTTTGAAAGCAAATGGTTGCTTTGTACATTTCCTTGATTGATGCTCAAGATTTCTCTGCCCATGAAAATGAAGCTGATTCAGAGGAGTGTGTCCATAGTCCCTCTAAGGAGAGACCTTTGGCCTGCAATGTTTTACTAACAGAGCAGTTGATTCAAGAAGAGACTTTGTCCTGTTTGGATGCTGAAGACTAATAAGAAAGACAAAAACTTGACCATCAATACTGCTCTGTTCTCTTAAGATAAATCTTGAGAACAAACCAAAAATCTGAGATATATCAGTTTTCTTTTTTGGGGGCATTTTAGATTAGGGTAAAATAACAGGATACTAAGACATGAGATACACTTCTAAGTCTGAAATCCTGGGGGTTACTTTGTTCCCTATGGAATATGCTGTAATGAGTGTAACTAATATGATTTTTGATAATGATAACTCTGAGGAAGCGTTAGCCATGAGGTAAATCCCACAAGATAAGTCCACGCAAGAATCTGGAAGTAGAAGTCTCTGATTAATCCCTCTCATGAGAGCAGAAAGCAGGAATCATTCTTAAATGTCCTTGGTATTACAAGCATAATCAAACAGCCCACTTGTTTCTGACATAGGAAATGTTGCAGAAATCCTGGTGTGCTTTTTGTAATCATTGGGTTTCATAGTTTAGAAAAAGTGAATTCATTCTTGTAGCATCTGTTGGAGATGTGTGAAGAGACAGCCTACAATTTCTGAATGGTCTATATTTCTTGGGTCAATTGTCCTCAAGGGATTTTAATCATGACCTTGTTGAGAGCTTCACCACATGGTCCTCCTCCATAGAAAGGTGTTAAAGGGTTACCAGCTGCTTTGGTGGTTAGCTTTCCATAAACACAGCTATGTTTATTTCCTGACAACGGTGGTTGGGATCAGTGATCCTGTGGAGGATCAAATTGAGCGAATGGTGGCATCTACTATGAAAGAAGAGATGAGAAGTCTTCAAGATGGCCTGCATTATTTTGTGTTTGAAGGCCGTAGCTTTTCAAGGATGGAATTTTCAAAAGCTCTCGGCATTGGCTTACTTCTGCTTCCATTTAGGTCAATGATAAAACTCCCACTGGATTTAATGGGACAAGAGAAGGTCAATGCTGAGCACTTTTGAAAAGCCCACTCCTAAGTTTCCTGAACTATAATACAGATGCTCTAGCAAAGTAGATGGCAGAGACAGAGGGCTGGAAAAATAATACTAAGGCCTGAATTTTCTTGGAATGGTGCTTTGACCTTCCTGTCCAACATAGTGCTTAAGAAAGAAATCTTTCTTAATGAAGAAGATTGTTTCCTTTATCATGCCTGTCAAAACAGCATCACTCTTGGGCACTGTGGACAGTTCCTTTCTTTGCAGCTTATTCAAAAGTTATTGATCTGCTAGTTTAGGCTATTGCTTTTTCATGGCTGCTCCCATTCTGAGTTTACTGTTCCTTAAGCAATCATTTCAAAGGAAAGTCCATGTGGTAGCAGGAAAATATATGACCACCTAGGCTTTAACTGATTCTTTCTTGCCTTCTTTTGGTGAGGACTCAAGAGCCAAAATAATCCTTTTAGTCATACTACTGCAGTATTTCCATGGGGTAAAAAGTCTTTCTTGGGAGCTTAGTTAACATTTTAAAGAATAGATTCAGACAGTTGTTCTTTGAGGAAAGAGAGTGAAAGGAAGTGGTTGAGCTGGAGGAGGAATCAAGTAGCACTTTCAAAGCTCCTACACTTTTCTTGTATTTCTTTAATCTTGGATCTTAAGATCCAATCATGGATCTTATGTCCACGACAGAAAGAGTCTACAGATTCAGAAGGAGAAAGGGGGAGGAATAAGCTCTTTTAGTGTTCATTGCATATACGATCCCATTGCTCTCCATTAAATCATTGAATGAGACACACCTTTGGGAAGACCCTTACCAAATTCTGGCTACTTTCTGAGTGAGGGGGACCTTGTGAAACAGGAACAATGTCAGCCAGCTAGCTATCTTAGCGTGTTTTCTCTTTTCTGTATTTGTACAGCACCCAACACAAAGGACCCAAATACTAGTTAATATAAATATTTATTAAAAATCATCCCCACATCTTAGAGGTTGGGGGAATCTTACGGAATGAGAGACGCATGGGGAGCGAGGAACAGTGTAGGAAAAGGAGTTACCCCTCTTTTTTCTATCTTAGAGAAGCATGGATGCTCTCATCGCCCTTCATGGTTGAGGATCTACCTACCTGCCTTTTCGTGCTTTGTGAGAGGTGTATCAGTGTGGTTTTGCTACTTCTTGCTGTTCATTTACTTTCTTGCTGTTGTTACTGTCACTGCTGAGACTTGCCTCCCTCACTAAATTTTTTGTGTGCCTCTTCAGGCTCTTCTGTTTTAAGCTACTACTGTTTGCTGAGCCACTTTGGTGGGAACTGGAAAGTAGCTTATCCATCACATTCCCCTCTATCCAGCAGAGATCTATCAACCAAAAGAGGCAATAATGACCAAGGGTGGAGTGGGGAAAAGAACTGTGTGTCTGGAACACCATTGTAAGCCCCTAGCTTAAGTGCTGCCTGGCAATCGAAGAGCAATTTGCATTGTGGAGAGGCAGCAGAGAGAAGAGATTCTGAAAGCAAAAAGCTGAAAAGAAAAAGAGGGTTTCCAGCTGCAAAATAAAAGTTTTTTGGAAAAGCACGAGGGAGCTCCAGAGCCGCATACCCATTTCCTAAGAAATTTTAATCAAGCAAGAAGTTGGGGAGAGGTCCTCTTGAACCAGTGCCCACCATGACTGAGGATATATCTACATTGTAAAAAACAAAGAAAGGAAAAGAAAAAAAACCTGTGTGTTCTTAACTTGGGTTTGCTAACCCATGCTGGCTAACTTGGGTTAAATAGGCAGTGAAGACATGGTTAACATGGTTTTTAACTTGAGTTAACAGCTTGAGTTCAAGCCTTAGAGGGAAGCCTGGGGTTGAACATGAACTGCTATGCTGAGTTTGCCATGTCTTCACAACCTGAGTTAGCTAATGCAGAAGTTGGTCCAATCAAAGATAGTATATCACCCTCCTTGTCTCTCCTACCCAATTTAAGTTTTTTTTTACAGTGTAGGAATACCATGAAAGCTCCAGCTATTTCTGATCAATCACTCAGAGGGGATTTGACTAAGATTTAGATGATCAGCAGATGTGTCTCTTCAAAGGAGAAACTTATAAAGCAAATAAGATGTAACTCAAATAATTTTTCATTCTTGGTCTAAAAACATGCTAGATCCTTGTCATGTATTAAAGAAAGATAATATACGAGTACAATAAACCCAGATTTTTCACTAATGTAAATGTGTGCAAATGCTGGTTATAATTACCCTTTCCACTCCTGTAACAGACCATTAATTATTCCTTTTAGGACAGACTTCTGAATATCTTGAGGCTAGGAAGAATGGAAAGAAAAAAAACCAAACAGTATTAGTGTAAAGAGTGTAAAGAGTACACTTCTTTTTTTACAGTTCATCTAATACAATTGTTGAAGCATGACAGTAGGATAACATTCTTATTTAAAGGATTAGGAATAGTTTTTACTCCACAATAAAACATAACTATTTATTTTGTCTACTTCACAGAAAATATATAACTAAAACAACCCAAACTAATGATAATACAATTAACATTAAGAGGAAATTTATATGCATACTATTCTGCTACCTTAATTGAGAGAAATGCCCAGGTTAGTTCCAACTGGGACTACTCAGGTGCATAAAATTATCCACATGTAAATGTTTATTGTATTTTGCCCTCTGTTTACAATAAAGTAACATTAATAGATCAGTAGAAGAATTAGGGCTTTTACTGTTGAACAAAGAACCAGGAGAAAATGTTAAACTTACTTTTGGTGCCTCTAAAAATTTGACTTTACCACAGTACTGTATTTGTGGTTATCCCTATACTTAAAATGGGGAATACTGCACATATGAACCTACACTGAACTACACTGAGCAGTGAAGTTTAAGATTATAATTCCACCCACTCTATGGGAGAAACTGATTTTAAAGTAATCAGTGAGAAACCTTCAATGAAAATTGCATAAGAAAAGGAGTACTTGTGGCACCTTAGAGACTAACAAATTTATTTGAGTATCAGCTTTCGTGATAGTGAAAGTGAGCTGTAGCTCACGAAAGCTGATGCTCAAATAAATTTGTTAGTCTCTAAGGTGCCACAAGTACTCCTTTTCTTTTTGTGAATACAGACTAACACGGCTGCTACTCTGAAACCTGTCATTATTTTACTTACAACTTTCAGATGAATATTTAGTTCAGCTAGTTGAATTTTGAATACTAGGTCTATAAGTAAATTAGATCTGGCAAGATTTATTAAATTGGTTATTAAAATTCTCTCATTTTAGGACATGACAACTAAATATGTATGAAGAACTAATAATATTCAATTTCTTGATGAGTCACTGAATATGTAATAAATGCTACTTCAACTTTCCCCCATTTTCAGTCTTCAGCGTTCCATTTTACTAATTTAGAATTAAAATACTAATTTTCTTATAATGGTAATAGAACGAATGACCTTATGCTGACATTCGTAGTAGGTTAATTGTATAAGAAAGCTGACCTAATTTTTTCCTTCATGCAAATTACCTTCTCTACAAAAGTTAAATGCCCAAGGTCTGCTGAATACTTCTTGATGATTCTAGCTCTAGTCAACAGAAGCTCTTGTTTAATAGCTTGATTACATTTGTAAAAATTAGGAAGGGCAAATCTCATCAATCTAGTCAGTCTAGAAAAAGTTCAATACATATTTTTTTTTCTTTTCATATATAAACAAATCTTTTAATTTGCAGATCTTTCAAAGCTGTGCTACTAGCAGAATTTAAAACAGAAAAACGAATCAGGGGAGCAAGTGTGTTTTCACCACAGCCTCACTTCCCAATCAAAACGTTATCAGTTTATTACATTTTCTCCAAATCTTTATTTAGATGTGACACGATAGGAGGATTATTAAAAGTAATACAAATTATCAAGGATGGATGCGTAGAAAAGAAACAAAATCAAAGACCACCCTAGACAAATCACTGCTAGCTAAGCTCTCTGTTTGGTTATATAAAATATCGTTTAAGTTACCAGAAGATGTTATCTTATATTAAGCCCTATTAAAAATAGGCACAAAACTTTTCAATTGGATACAAACATGGAAAAAAATATGTTTAAAAAAAAGCTACATCACCTAAAAAGTATATCACCCAAACTTAAAGAGATAGATTTAGACTGGGAGTCCGGTGAAAGTGAGGAGATAAAGAATGCACCATTGTTTTGAATCAATACATTGGGAAGCAATATGTTTTTCTATTGCACAACTAAGTTTAACTTTTGGTATCACTAGTATCTCTTACATATTATATATTATCTTATGGTTTCTTTTTCTATTATCTTGTTTCTCTGACTACTTGTTAGTATGTAAAAAAAGGCTCTCTCTTTCTACAGTCCAAGTCCCCAATCCTTCAATCTGATCATGAGGTCAGAGCACTATGCTGTGCCGGGGCCAGGGTCCTTCTAACTTCACTAGAACACTGCACAGGTGGACCTTTATACAATGTACAGCCTATTTGAAATCAGTGGTGTCCTGCACAATCACAGGAATCTACCTGCAAAAGCCATTTTCAGGATCTGAGCTTAAGTAAGAACCTCCGATGTTGTGAGGAAAAAGCCCTCATTACCATTTTTTCTTTCATGCCTCAAAAGAGAACAGTTCAGTACCATGTGAACAGATAGCTTAGAAGCAAACTAATGGTTACACAATATCCTTTACTGAACAGTAATATTAAGTTCACTATACCGGATGCAAATATTTTTATTGAGCGAAACACCAAAGGTCATACAAAATCAATCAAATAAATAATAAAAAATTGACTACATTAATAAGTGGTCAAGAATAGCCTATATTGTGCACTTAATTATTAAAGAAAAAATAACTTTCAAATTATTTGGAACCCATCATTTGCACATTTAACTTGCCTATGCATATTCATATGATTGTCACCCTCATTCCATCTTCCCCATTGCTTCCTACACTCATTTCTGTATCTTTTTTCAATCCACATAAAAAGCTTTTGGGGAAAGGAACCATGCCTTGCTATGATTGTGCAGCATATAGCATGATGGGATCCTGGTTCTTATTGAGGCCTCTAGACCCTACCAAAATATAAAACAATATTATTAACTAAAAGTTGTTCTATCCGTAGAGTGCAGTTTTCAGGATTTTATGGTGATTTCATGTAAGCTTGCACAGTTTTTGCAATTTCAGCAGATTCCTCAGTTCATGATTGTGAATCTTTTAAAAGATTTTAAAAACATCTTTTTTACTTACAGTATTTAGTAAGGCATCATAGACAGCATTCACAAATTTAGCATTGATTCCAGAATCATCAATGGTACTGAAAGGGAGACTGATATCTTTCTGCAAATTCAAATCATAAGCATTTTTTATTCAAGTTATTTCAAATGTCATTTTAAAATCCCCTTAAAAATAAAAGTTTTGGTGTGCTAACATCTGTCTCAAGTTTAGAAAAAAGTATGTACAGAGGAAAAAAATAAATTGATAATTTTTTGTAACAACAAAAAAGAAACCAGGTCAGATATGATATTGTATCTTTTCAAATTCTAATGCAAGAATACATTATGTTAGCAAAGTTCACCTGGCTCCAATTTATCAAAAATCTAAAATAACGGGACTACATTAGATGTGTCAGCTGATACATGATGGGTGATTTAGTCTACCATTTCTAGTCATTGGCTCAAATTCAAATTCAGCAAGTCAAGAGCAACAAAATTACTACCACGCAATATCTGTTAGATAACCTGTGTGACATAAATTAATACCCTCAATTCAGATCCCACTGTTCACATCAAATAGCACTGCCACAGGCAGATTCTGAAAAAATACGAAGAATTTACTTCAGCTTGGAGACTGAAGTACCCACCCACGGATGTGATCCTTTCAGAACCGGACTGAGGCACATTAAGAAGGCAATGCAAGGAAGAAAGTGTTGCCACAAACCATACTGTATTTGATTAGGGAATTGAGGGCTTCAGTCTCCAGGGCTGTCAGATAACTAGTTTACCAGCAATGGAACCTACATCAACAATAGTCTAAAAAGATATTAAAGCAACTCCATAGTTATAAAGTATTACAAATTTTAACAAAATAATATGTATATAGTTTTATTTACTATAATGCAAAGTTAATCTTTCAGAAATGGGTTGTACAGAGACAGCTTTTATAAAGTCTTTGCATTTTCTTTAATTCTCAGGACGCCAATTTTTGAATTTCTTTTGTTTTAAATCCTACAAATGTCCTTGAAACATTGCTTTACTAATACATGAATAATGGACGAATGGTGTACTAAAAACAAATAATAAATGGAACTAGTACATGAAACAATGAAATACTATAACTACAAAGTGTATGGGTAAGGTAAACAAGATAATAATACTATGAGTCTAGTCTGTTTAAGTAAACAAAGATAAAAATAAATTTTATGTGATGATTTATAGCATCTTGAAGATATAAAAGCTGTAGAGCTAAGCAGCATTCTGAATTGTTTTCTACCTTAAATGCAGCATTTAACTCCAGGAAAGAATCAAATGTTGTTAAATAAAAATCATGTACAGCTTTCCAATCTCCTGATGACTTAGTTTTTTCCATATCCTCCCTAGAAAGAAAATTCACAAATAAATATATATCACACAAGTTTATGTACAAATATTAAGCACTTTATGAAATAGACTTTATACTTCACTATTACTCCAATGTCTTTCATCTCTTAACAGATTTATGAGAAGGGTGAATTTAAGAATTGATGTGTGCAAGTTAATTTCTACTTTAATATTGAAAATCTAGAAACACTGACGCTCCAAAAGAATGGAGACATTTGAAATTGGTTGTGCAAAATATATTTCAGCACTACCTGACCATAATATTTATTAATTCAGATTATATTTCAGTATTTTAAAACAAATTAGTAATAGAATAATGTATTATCAATTCTTATGCAATGTGTAGAAATAATTTAAAATAGTAAGTAACCTCCTAAAACTGTTAATTTAACATTACAAGTACTGATCTTTGCTTCTATTACAAGCTTTAAAATTTCTAAATTTTACATAGCATATGTAAGATCACATTCATTGTTGCAACCATAAAATTCAGAGATTCACAGCTAGTTAAAAGCTGAGAGTTGGATACGTTATGTGAATATTTTAAACACCCATAAAGAACTAATGTCTGAAATAATGGAAAACTCTAAATACCTTGAAAATAAAAGTAAAAACATTTATGCAAAGCCAATCGGCAATTTATTTCCATATTAGTAGGGCCAGTGTTCTCCAGCAATGAAAACAGTAATTTTGGATTTTCAAAGCTATATATTTCAGACATTTTTGATATGCATTATATTAATAAAAAATACACATTGACAAACATGAGCAATATGCAATCCTTTACAATAATGGTGCTCAAACTTTTCCAGTCACACCCTGCCCCTTACCAGTAATGGAATCTGTCTGCGCCCACCCAGCATTACTGCATAGCCAAGGTTTCCTCAGCAGCAGAGCTTGGGAAGAAGGCGGAGCTGGGGATGGGGGAGGAGGTGGGGCTGGAGGTGGAGCTGGTTTGGGGGCAGAGAAGTAATGAGGGCAGAGCAGGACTGGATGAGGACAAAAAGGTGTTGGAGGTGGAGCTGGTCTGGGTGCGAAGTGGGACTGGACGCATGGTCCACCCTCCGTGCCCCCACCATGCACCCTCTGGACAGTCCTCTGAACCCCCTTATGGGGGCACAGAGAACTACACTTTGAGAACCACTGCTTTACAAAAATGCTGGGCACTGAGGGCTAGAGCCAGGCAAGCTATGTGCTGAGTAGCAGGGGGAAGGAGCAAGCTGTGTGCAGGAGAAATGAGTGGGGGACAGGTGCTGTGGATGTCACCCTGCATGCCCTGCTCACCCTCTGAATGGCAATTCCAAAAATTAAGGGCAATTCCAGAACTGAAAAGTCATTTTGGAAAAAAAAAAGCAGTAATTGCAGCAATTTCCAGAAAACATTAGCCCTACATGTTAGTGATACAAATCACAATTAATTTTTTCCTCTACAACATTTTTATATATTCACTCATATGAAATAAACTTGTTTATTTCAATAAAACACACTGTAAATGTGAAAATAGATGTAATATTTTCAAAGTGCTTAAAGGATTTAGGAGCATGTTTTGCTGAAAGTCAACGGGGCTTAGATTCCTAAGTCACAGACACTTTTGAAAATTTTAGTTAAAATTTATAATGTGGGGTAGATGGGTTTGTAACATGTTTCAGTTTTTCGACCACTTGAGTTCTGGCCAAATATTCTCTTTTACCAGTTCCTTTGTGATACCTGACTCATTCTGCACCAAGTAAAGAAACACCTGACAAATCAGAACATCTGTTACTTTTAACCTCCTACTGAATGTGAGAAATCTCAAACACACACAAAAAGCAACCAACTTGTTAAAAGAAGATAAACTCATATGTCAGTAAGAGCAACTGTGAACTTTTCCTTGATAAATGAGGTCAGTTAGGTTTGTGTTCTGACAGAGAGAGTAAATATGAAAGTGGAACAAAGCCAAATCGATTTGGAACAGTGATCATATTATCCTTTTGCTAAATTGTAAGAGGGCAGCAGTATAAAGCTCACCTGTAAGGAATCTGATCTAAGTCCACAGAAATAAAAGGCCTGTTGAGTGTAGTGCTTCTCACATAAGGGAACTAGAATGAAGGGGATTTCCCCAATATGGTTTCAAGCTTACTTACGCTATTTAAAATAGCACTATCATCAATAGAAAGGAGGAGAAAAAAAAAAACAACTAACTACAAAAAGAGAGTGAACTGCTGACAACAGTGTCCTTTCACATAATATGAAAAAAATATTTCTACATTTTAAACATCTAAGTGAGAGGTGGCACAGCTCATATTATTAACTATTGTCAAAGGGCCAAAAATATAGGAAGTTACAAATTAAAGGCTTGGTACACAATGTCTTCAGAGTTGAGAATGCCCAGCTTCTGATTGGATCGGACCCCAAATGAGTGGATGATAAACAGCAAAGCTTCAGAGATGTGGTTTAAATATCGAAAGAGCTTTTGTATCCTGAGAATACCCCAGTATGTCTTTTCTCTGATTGAAACTAAATATCCACTAAATATCAGTAGTTCTTTCACTTCCCCACCCTCCAAGAAAACAGTAATGGTAGAAAAAATGCATGTGGCACTGAGCTGCTGATGGTGCTATCTTTAGGTGATGCATAAAACCCAAGCTGAGCAAAGAACCATGACAATTTCCACAGCCACAGAAGTATTAATTCCAACATCCTAGCCAAAATAACTTACAAAATTACATTCTATCTAGCATTCTGTTAGCTTGTACTGATCCCATCACTAGAGGTCAGCGAGAAAAACAATATATTACATACATACATAAATAAAATGGAAAGTCAGTCAATAAAAACCAAAACAGAGTATACAGTTAAAACCAATACAACTTACTGGAAGTCCTTCATAGTTTTGGTTCGGATGGGAAGGGAAGATTCTGGAGGGACTGGAGCTTTCAGTTCCGGTGGTAGTGTATCTATAGAGATGCGCTGCTTTTGCCTAACATCAAGGCAAATTGGTGGTAGATCTCTCACTTATTGAAAAATTTTAAAGAAGTGTTAAATGTATTGTAATCATATACATAATTTACAAAGAAAGATTGATTTATGTAGCTTGCAAAATACAAAGGCATATGAACTATGCAAAAGGACTAAAGTTTACATTGTAATCTGTAAAGAGAACTTAAACATTGTTTTTGTAAACTAGGAACTTGTATATACGTGAAACTGATAGAAAATGCCTTTTCAACCAATATAAAAATTAGCTTAAATTTTTTCCATATTGCTCAAAATTCCATTTTTGACAAATATCAAAATTTAAAATTTCACTGTGGAAAAAACACAAACACATTCTCACTATTTTACTTTCCTCCTTCTATCTTTTAAAAGTGAAAATAGGTAAAAGGGAGTGAGAGAAAATGGTTTTTTCCCTCCCAAACCTTTTAAAAAAAATTCATTTAAAAATGTAAAAAAACCCCCAACATTTCAAATAAAGCCAAACATTTTCATTTCTTTTGAATGTTTTAGTGAAGCTTACTTACTGCCTGACCAGCTGCAATATTTATATTATACTAGGGCTGTCAAGCAATTAAAAAAATTAATCGCACGATTAATCGCACTGTTAATAATAGAATACCATTTATTTAAATATTTTGGATGTTTTCTACATTTTCAAATATATTGATTTTAATTACAACACAGAATACAAAGTGTACAGTGCTCACTTAATATTTATTTTTGATTACAAATATCTGCACTATAAAAAACAAAATAAATATATTTTTCAATTCACTTAATACAAGTACTGTAGTGCAATCTCTATCATGGAATTTGATCTATCATTTCAAATGTAGAATTATGTACAAAAATAACTGCGCTCAAAAATAAAAAACAGTGAAAAACTTTAGCGCCTACTAGTCTTACTCAGTCCTACTTCTTGTTCAGCCAATCGCTCAGGTTAACAAGTTTGTTTACATTTGCAGGAGATAATGCTGTCCGCTTCTTGTTTACAATGTCACCTGAAAGTAAGAATAGGCATTTGCATTGCACCGCTGTAGCTGGAGTTGCAAGATATTTACATGATAAATGCACTAAAGATTCATATGTCCCTTCATACTTCAAATCAACTGGGTTCTGCTCGATGATGATCCAAAGCAGTGAGGCATGACGCATGCTCATTTTCATCATCTGAGTCAGATGCTGCTAGCAGAAGGTTGGTTTTCTTTTTGGTGATTCAGGCTCTGCAGTTTCTGCATCGGAGTGTTGTTCTTTTAAGACTTCTGAAAGCATGCTCCACACCCAGTCCCTTTCAGATTTTGGAAGGCACTTCAGATTCTTAAACCTTGGGTCGAGTGCTGTAGTTATCTTTGGAACTCTCACATTGGTACCTTCTTTGCATTTTGTCAAATCTGCAGTGAAAGTGTTCTTAAAACAAACAACATGTGCTGGGTCATCATCTGAGACTGCTAGAACATGAAATATATGGCAGAATGTGGGTAAAACTGGAGACATATAATTCTCCCCAAAGAAGTTGAGTCACGAATTTAATTAACACATTTTTTTAAATGAGTGTCATCAGCATAGAATTATATCCTCTGTAACGGTGGCCAAAGCATGCAGGGACATACAAATGTTTAGCATATCCGGCTTGTAAATACCTTGCAATGCCAGCTACAAATTGCCATGCGTATGCCTGTTCTCACTTTCAGCAGCATTATCTCCCATAAATGTAAACAAACTTGTTTGTCTGAGCGATTGGCTGAAAAAGAAGTAGGACCGAGTGGACTTGTAGCCTCTAAAGTTCTACATTATTTTGTTTTTGAGTGCAGATATGCAACAAAAATATTGACATTTGTAAGTTGCACTTAGTATTTTTTAAATCATTTTTATAGTGCAAACATTTGTAATAAAATAATAATATAAAGTGAGCACTGTACACTTTGTCTTCTGTGTTGAAATCAATATACAGTAAAAGCTGTTTTATTCAGCATTTCACCAACTGTAAAGCTCTATAAACTGGCATTTCTGATCTTCACTGAAATGCCGGTTTATAGGCCAGTTGGTGTGGGTCCAGCGCAGGGACACGGGAGGGGGTGTGGAGGGAGGCTCTGGCAGGGAATCTGCCTGTGGGAGGGGATCGGGGCAGAGGGTGTGGCGCAAGAGAGTATGCAAGGAGCCAGATCCGGGGGGCGCTCATACGGTTTGGGTATGGTAGGGAACTCAAGACAGCAGGTTGGGACGCGGGAGTGGGTGTGGGCTGCCTCCACCTGCAGACACCGTCCCCACAGCCAATGGGAGCTGCGGAGCTAATGCTTGGGGTACGGAAGAGGCGACCTGTCCTGGCTGCTCTCAGGCAGAGGTGCGGCAGGCTGCCCCTGCCCTATCCCCAAGCATTAGCTCCACAGCTCCCATTAGCTGTGGGGATGGTGCCTGCAGGCGGAGGCAGCCCGCACCCACTCCCGTGCCCCAACCTGCTGTCTTGAGTTCCCTCCCGCACCCAACTCCCTTCCTTTTAGTTAACTGGCATTTTTCAGTTACCAGCACCCCCCATAACTCCAACATACCGAATAAAACAGCTTTTACTGTATCTGAAAATGTAGAAAACATTCAAAAGTATTTATAATAAATTTCAATTGGTATTCTATTATTGTTTAACAGTGTGATTAAACTGTGATTAATTTTTTTGAGTTAATCGCGAGTTAAAACTGCGATTAATCGACAGCCATATATTATATTTTTCACAGCTCTACCACAATTTTTTAGCATAAATCTGGGAACACAATATAGTAAAATGTCATTCTGTGGGCAAATTAGTGATAGAAAGGTGATGGAGGTATCATTTGATTCCTAAAAACCTACAGAATCACAGTTTCAATGTGCCAACTTCTGTGGCATTGTGAGGGGCTTACTGCTCCCCTGGCACCCAGCTTCTAGTCCTCCGGTTGGTAGAAATTTTGATAATACAGTGCTGTCAGAAATGCCTCCAGTTGGGTATCATTCAAGAGCCCTTTCTCCCATAAACACAAAGGCACCAAACGTGATAAACCTAGAACGATTATGTAAACATATATTCGAGAAAATGTTTAAAATCAACATTTTTTAAACTATACCTTAACAGAGGGATGCATTGCTTACATAAAAAAAGACATTGATCTTTTGTAATTCTAGTGAAGTTAGCATTGACATGTAGGACTGAAAACATTTATTTATCAAAGTCACCATCAGTGTCATCTCCATCTAGGGGGCACCATTGCTAGACATATTCTCACACTGATCCTTGTCTGAGCTGCACTTGCATATTTCTGTGCAAAGCAGGCTGCTGGCCAAACATTTGCAGGATGGTGAGCATCTGGTCTTTGCACACAAGCATTTGATTAGCTGAAGTACTGATCTGGAACCACATAGTAATTCACACATAACCGGTATGATCAGTTCATTCTCCAAGACCCAACCATGCCCAATAGGGGAGGGTAGTTTTGGATATGGTCGATCATCTCAGAGCCATTCCATTGCTTGATAATTTGCCCTTATGACACCAAAGTATAAATAGTACCCACATCAATGGCAATTTTTCTCAGTTTATCTGCTTCTTAGAAAGCATCCATCAACATAGTTCTGCAAATGTCGTAATGTTAGTCTTCAAATGGTAAACTTGGTATATTAATGCCTCCAGTTAATTTATGACATCATCAGTGATTGTCTCATGCATTCCAAGAACCTTCAGAGCGAGGAAAGAGGCTTTGGAAACTGAATCTAATACCGTCCAGTAAGATAGTTTGATAATAAGATAACAGAAGGGAACAGGTGACCTTTTAACAACCCAATTTCCTTTTTGAAATTCCTCCAATATGTCAGGGTCAGACTTTTCACACCTCTTATTTCAGCGAGGTAGCAGATTAATCATCCCAGAATAGTTGGTTAAATCTAAAGCAAAAATGTATTTTGCTAGGTCTTCCAGTGTGAGATACAAATTCTAATTAGCAGATCGAATAAAGAGCAGCAAAGACTCAAGCATCTTCATGTATTACTACACTAGTCCAAAAGTTGGCTTTGTCACCAATTCAACTTCATTAAATTTCATGATCCATTCTGTGATATTGCAGCTCTCCATCATGTACAATAATGGTCACTGAATACGGAATGTACACTGGATGTATGGAACTCGTCTTGCAAGTCCTGTATCCTTTGAGAAACAACTTAAAATACATCAGTATGCTTTTCAAAGATGACATCTAGTTAGCATTTTTGAAGGGTAACGAGTGTTTGGGTGTGTGATTCTACAACATATCACAACTTTTTCCCTGCAAAAATATGGTTCACAATGCCAAGTGTTGTGTTCAATCAGGTCCTCCAAGGTGATATTCTCCAAAGGTTCAGTTACTAGTTGGTAATCTTTTGTCTCCCCATTGATGCCTAAAAATGATTGAGACTAAAGTAAAAACAAGGATTCTGTAATAAATTACTCTGGGATTGTAATGATGTTAAGTAATGTAAGTTATGTAACAATATGCATACCATTTGAAGATTGATTCCAGTTATTTCTGGATGGATGCTGATGTCTTAATCAGTGCCTCATTACATCTCCTTTGGCATAATAAACAAAGTTCAATACCACTGAACTATTTCTTTTTTGAAGATGGGAAATCAATCTGAAGTACTTCTATTTGTAGTAATCTGTAACATTAAAAAAATTAATCCAGGTATCATCTTCTGAACATTAACTGATAACATAGTACTTGTCAAGATTCTGGGTGAAGGTAGGCAGGACTAGTAGCAGGAGCTTGAGATTCTGGAACTGAAGCCAGGGGTCAGAGCCAGTATCAGGGTCAAGAGTCAAACTGGAGTCAGAGTCAGGAGTTGAGCCAAGGGTCAGAGACAATCAGAAATCAGGCCAAAGGTCAATACCAGGTACTAGGGTCTCTGTTGCAGTTCCAGGTGTCAATCAGGAATCAGAATCCAAGTCAGAGCTAAGGTAAATACAGAGAGTTCAGGAACAGAGAAGCAGGGTAGTCATGACACCTAGCTAAGGATCCATGTTGAACCTCTGTGGATTATGGGTCACAGGGAGTGGGCAGGTAACAGCTGCTGCTGGGTGGCAATGGTGTAGCCCAAAGTTATTACCTCCACGACCCACTTGTCTGTTGTAACATACCATAAGGCCTGCTGGAAATGGCAACGGCAGTCTCCAAATGTGGGGAAGTGGGCAAAGGGTTGCAGCTTACAAACTATAGGTGAGGGAGGAGTCAAACCCTTGACCAACCCATGAAAATTGCTGTTTCGATGATGACTGGGTACTTGATGATGGAGGGTGAAATGCTCTTCTCCTCTGGAACCTTTGTCTTTTTCTAGCAGGTTTGGTGGTTTAGAGAAAACTGGAGAACTGAGCTGGGAGCAATCACTGGGCAGTTTAAGACCTGCTAAATCTTCTGTTGTTTCACCTTTGTGCGGCTTGTCTTCGTCCGTCCTTCCACGAACACAAGTCGACATCACACCATTCATTTTGTTGTGAGCACATTCTTTCCATTTCTGGCCAAAGACTTTGTCATGGGATCAGCCCAGAGCGTTTTCGGTCTGCCCAAAGGTTGGTTGTAGTCTCTGGAGATCCGGTCACTGATGTGGGTTGTTCACCTATTGTCTTGCCGGCAGACTACATGACCCGCCCATCTCTGCTTTGTGTCGTACATCGCCTGTACTACATCTGTTGTTTGTGGAGGTGTATATACTCAGACACCTTTGCATGGCCATAGAGTCCTTCAGTATATGCAGGGACTTGTCTGTAGTTCCTGAGAAGAGTTTTTGACCATCAAACAGGAGTTTTTCACCAGTATTCTGAACCATTCTCAGAAACCCTGATGACTGGTGCCAAGATGCCCTGTGCATGACAACTGCTGTGGAGTTGATCTGCAGCATCTAAGGACACTTGAAGAAAGGTTCTGGCTAATAAGTAAGGCTATGTTTTGGTCACAGCTATTTTTAATAAAAGTCATGGATAGGTCACAAGCAGTAAACAAAAACTCATGACCTGTGACCTGTACTATGTACCCTTGAGTATATCTTGGGGGGGGGGAGAAGAGATGCTGCCATGGGTGCTCATGGGGGAGCAGCCCAGATGATGCCAACGGTATTTGGGGGCAGTCTGAGGGGCACCATGGGTGCTCGGTGGGAAGCAGCCCATGATCTCGGCTGGTGCGGGGGGGTGGGAGGCAGCATGGAGCGTGGGACCCCCGCTGAGGCTGGGGGAGGGGGTTGCCAGGGCTGACAGCTCCCTACCCGGTTCCTTGGAAGTGGCAACATGTCCCTCGCTCAGCTCCTAGCTCCGTGTGCTGCCCCTGCCCCAAGCCCTGGCTCCCAGCCCTTAGCTGGGAACCGAGACCAATGGGAGCTGCAGGAGCAGTGCCTGTGGGCAGAGGCAGCATGCAGAGCTAGAAGCTGAGGGAGGGACATGTTGCCACTTCTGGGGAGCCCCCACGGTAAGTGCTGCCCAGAGCCCTCACCCCCTCCCGCATCCCAAGCCCCAGCCCGGAGCCCCCTCTCACACCGACACTCCTGTTGCTGCAGAGGGGTAGGGGACGGTGGCCCGAGACTGCCCCAGCAGCGGCCGGTGCGGCTGTCCAGGGGCTACCCAAGCTGCCTTACTAATAAGTGACCCTCCTTAACGATGACCTGAAATGCTCATGTGGAAGATATTCAATAAAGGATGCAAACTTCTTGTAATTTGTGTAATCATACTTGTTCACGATCACCTAATAGCTTGCAATCCAAAACTAGAGGGTCATGGATAAATATGCCTTTAGACCTGCTGTTGACGCCGCTTGTTTATAGCATCCATCTGCACTGAACTAAACTAGGGGTGAGAAAACAAAAATTCTGAGTCCCTTGTAGGAACAGAGTATTTTTTTATCCGCCAATTTAGAAGTTGGTATGATGGTGGCAGGAGTTTGCTACACAGTTTTTTCTGGATCTAGGAGCACTTCATTAATTGGTAGTACAACCTGGGAGGGTGTTGCTGATTGCAAAATGTCCACGTGCTCATGTTGAGAGTCTTTATCCTCCTCAAGAGGTATGTGAAGGGCATTAGCCATCCTCTTCACAAGGTCCTAGAATTGACAAAAATTGTTGGCCATCAATGGTGCCTCATCTGGAGATGAAATAGGGGATTGAGGGGTAGCCTCCTTGTCCACCCTAGCCTCCTGTTCCTCTAAGGTCTCTTCATGGTGGTGGTTTGGTATAGGGGACTGTGTGGCCCTAATCTCCCTTTGGAATGGAGATGGAGATCTAGCAAATTTCCGCTGATACATCACCCAAGGATCCCAGTATAGCAACTGAGGAAGCCCATGCAAGAGAAGAGATATTACTCAGGGCTGATTCCATCATTCTTGATATGAATGAGGGTTCTTGTCAAAATATGGGGTTCTGGAATGATGTGGAGGTGAATTCTGCACTGAAAAGGAGGAGTCTGATTGAATGTTTCCTTCAGCCTCCTCAATGCTATCCAATGGGAGGGCCCCAACAGAAAAGGGCAGAGAATTCTGCAGTATTGGGAAGCGATGGTAATCTGGAGACTGGGGTCACAGCACTGAGAGTTGTTCGGTTCCCATAAACAGTGGGGACTCCTGCTTGTCTAACACTGACAAGTCCCTGCTGTAATGGAATTTTTGAGGTACCAAGTGGGTCAGCACTGATCAACAGTTTTATCTGCTGTGTTTGGAGCTTGTAGGCACTGGTGCCAAAGGCTTCAATTTTGTTGATAATGATGGAACCGAGTGTGAAGGTACTGTTGGTAAGACTGAGGTAGACAGTGCCATTCTGGAGAAATGCATGTCTTGTACCTCCCTGTCCTTCATGGTCAGTACTGGGGCCCTGCTGAAGCCTTGTTTCTCTGAAGTGCTCTGGGCACTCCCTATTTCACTGGTACTGGAGAAAGAGTTTGCCACCATGGTACTAAGTTGAAAGGTCAAGGTTTCCAACACCATAGACCTAGTGGGAGATCAGGGCTTCTTGGGAGCTGACTCCTTATGATGAGAGACAGAGCTCCCCTTTTTTGGAGTCTTCCCTGAGTCCTCTGAGTTCTTTCTAGGAGATACCTTAGTTGAAAATGAAGGAGCACTGGATCTGCTCAGACACATGTTTGAGGGCGGTCTCCTGACCTGACTTGAGGCAATCAACAGCAGCTTCAATTTGATCTCCTGATTCTCCCATGTTCTAGATTTGAGAGCCAGGCAAAAATTACATCCCAAGCAATGCATGCACTTAGAGTGGCCATCACTGACCGGGACAGCCTCCCAACTAGAGAGGCAGCATTTGCAACCTGGTGAGCCAGGCATGGCAAGCAAGGCCAGATCAATTCCTCAGAAAAAAAGGGGGAGAGGACAAACTGATATATTTCAAAGCTATCTAACTATTCCTATACTAATAACAACTGTAAACACACTGAGGTACACATGAGGTAGACATACTAGAGCTCTATCTGAGTCCAAAGTAGTAGAGAAGGAACTGAACATGGTTCGCCCATGCAGCCCTATATACGCCACAAGGTTGTACGGAGCACATGAGCAGGTTGCATGGATGCTACTAACGGAAAATCTCTAATCAACAGCTCAAAAGGCACATGTGCACCTGAAGCAGAGCACCCACAGGGACACTATTCAAAGAAGAATTTTAGAATGACCATGTGTAATCAAAATTTTCATTTTTGTTCTCTCTAAAAAGATGGCATCTTAGCAACTCAGTGATCTGGCATTCAATCACTGGTTTGTCATCGACTTGGAGAGAGGAATGTCACCTATTGAATCATCAGGACTGCAGCACGAAGGTTCCATTAGTCTACAATAAAGCACAGGACAAAGGGAGGTCATCCTTCTCTAAGGATCCCTCTACTGAATTAAATAGGATGCAGAGGTAATCAAAGTCTACAAATGCAACTCTAACTTCTTTGCAGATAATTTTTACTGTGTCTATTCTATCTTTCAACTTTTAGTCACTATGACGTTAGAACATCTTCTCCAAATAGAAGAAAAAGAGTTTCACTGAGGTCTTTTAATCTAACTCCACATTTTATCTTGATTTTTCAATCTGCCCTGCCTTTGCTAAGCTTAGTCACATCAAACAAACTATAACACATCATACTTAAAACACATTTCATTGACCCTCTCTCTTTTCAAATATCTTGTTTCTCCCTTATTTATACTACTAAATTTTTCCTCTTTTTATTATTAAATTATGTATAAGGATTTTGAAGTATTGTTTGGATGAAAGATGCTATACAAAAAGATGTCATGTACAATAAATGCATGTTAATCCTAAACTCATCTAAATCTTTTATCTGCAATCCAATAAGTGTCCATTTTCACTAAAACTTGTTTGCGAGTTTACATTTTTTCTAATTAACCAAACACCAAAGTATTATTGCTAGTCTGCTGCCAATTCCACTAATCCCAGCAGGAAGCTGCAGCTGAAGAAAGAATGTTGGTTCTTTTCACCCACATGAATGATAGAGCCAATCTACTGATGTGACTTATTCAAATACCACTCATGAGACGATAATAGATGAGACCTGTCCTCAGACCCCTGAGTATCAGTAGCATTGATTTTCGAGAGTGTTTCTTGCCTGTTCTCACAGCTGGACTTTTAAACAATGTGAAGGCAAAAGTAGTAATCAGCAACAAAGAGGACACTGAAATATTAAATTAATCTCAAACTGATGTTCTAAACACTCCCACCATGCACAACAAATGCACAGTTGCTCCACTATTCACGATATCATAATGCTCTGTAGAGGTACAAAAATATTCATAATTAAAAACCTGGTACTTGAGTTCCATTCAGCTAATACTTGGATCTTTATGTGCTGAATTGATAAGCAGCAATAATGTTTTCTTTTCTTATAATATTGTGTTACCATTTTTAGCTGGTTGCTTAGTTACATTAGGTAAAACCTTAACCAATATGCAACAAGCAATGTGAAAACTCTGAGGAACAAAACCTTACTGGTATGGGGGGAGTGATTATTACAAAGACATTAAAAACGAAAGATCTAGAACAGTGGCATTTCTGAAATGACTTGACAACCATTGAGCAATCAGCCTTTCCAGGCAGCCAAAGTGAAAAAAACCCTAACTATACAGTAAAACTAGAAAAAACAGCCTGATTAAAAACACTTTTCATTATAGATATTTATTGTATCATATTGTTATATCAATTCAATCTTTGTAGCTGCTATTATACCAATTGTACTTAAAACATAATTCGTGTTATCAACAGTACTTGCCTTATCTCATCTTTTTCATGGTATATATTACATATCACTAACTTTAAAAAAATACAAGTGAATTAATACATTAAAACACCTTGATAAATTAAACAAATACCATAATTCTCATTAAAATAAAGGAATACCAAGGAAAAGCTTTTAAAATGTTGGGTTTATATCAATGAGGGATTTCTCAAAGCATAAAGTTATATATCAGTATCTGGTACAATCTATGAAAGACACAATCAAACAAGTTTTGAAAAAATTTCTACCCTCATCATAACAGAATATTATGAAATTATGTGAGTTCTAGCAAATTCTGTGAGTCTACTCAACTGTTTGCAGGATTGATTGTATAATAAGGAGAAAATATAGTCATAATCAAAATAAGTGTTTTTCTGAATGAATACATACAAATTAAAAAAATCACTATTGCTGTGGTAATAACTATAACCAGGCGTCTATGTTCCCTTCAAAAAGCTGGACCTAAATTCTTCTGGCACTCAAGTGAAGGACAAGATATTCTCTGGCAATTACAGATAAAATGAAATTTTGAGATTTTTAAAAAATTTAAATATGGACGTGAATTCCAGAAAATCCATATATCCATTGTGTTACTTATTTCAGTATTACATTTATTTTACGCTTCCAACTTTCAGTGTGCTGCAGATTTTTGTATGAACAACATAAGGGGAGGGATAGCTCAGTGGTTTGAGCATTGGCCTGCTAAACCCAGGGTTGTGAGGGGACCATTCCAATCTTTGAGGGACCATTTAAGGATTTGAGCAGGGGGTTGGACTAGATGACCTCCTGAGGTCCCTTCCAACCCTGATATTCTATGATTCTATGAAGATTGCATTGTACAATTTTTCACGATGCTGGTGTTTTATAGCTGAAAAGGAAAAAACTGGGGGTTGTGGCACCAGCAAGACAAAGGAAATGGTTTGGGATTGTGAAATAAGCACATTAACTGCACATTTCTGTTAAAAATGATTAGCAGTGAATTTAATGTTAACAAATTAATGTCAAGTATCAGGGGATAGCCACGTTAGTCTGTATCCACAAAAACAACAAGGAGTCTGGAGGCACCTTAAAGACTAACAGTTTTATTTGAGCATAAGCTTTCGTGGGTAAAAACGTCACTTCTTCAGATGCATGAAGTGAAAGTTACAGATGCAGACATAAATGTACTGACACATGAAGAGAAGGGAGTTACCTCACAAGTGGGGAACCAGTGCTGACAGGGCCAATTTGATCAGAGTGGATGTAGTCCACTCCCAACAATAGATGAGGAGGTGTCAATTCTAGGAGAGGCAAAGCTGCTCCTGTAATGAGCCAGCCACTCCCAGTCCCTATTCAAGCCCAAATTAATGGTGTTAAATTTGCAAATGAATCTGAGTTCTGCTGTTTCTCTTTGAAGTCTGTTTCTGAAGTTTTTTTTGTTCAAGTATAGCTACTTTCAGACCAGTCCTTGCTTACAGACAGCTCCCCAACCTGAAGCAAATACTCATCAGCAACTACACACCACACCACAGAAACACTAACCCAGGAACCAATCTCTGTAGCAAACCTCGTTGCCTAATCTGTCCCCATATCTACTGTAGTGACACCATCAGAGGACCCAACCACATCAGCCACACCATCAGAGGCGCAATCACCTGCATGTTTCAGAGTAGCAGCCGTGTTAGTCTGTATTCGCAAAAAGAAAAGGAGTACCGGTCGCACCTTAGAGACTAACAAATTTATTAGAGCATAAGCTTTCGTGAGCTACAGCTCACTTCATCGGATGCATTTGGTGGAAAAAACAGAGGAGAGATTTATATACACACACACACACAGAGAACATGAAACAATGGATTTATCATACACGCTGTAAGGAGAGTGATCACTTAAGATAAGCCATCACCAGCAGCAGGGGGGGGAAAGGAGGAAAACCTTTCATGGTGACAAGCAAGGTAGGCTAATTCCAGCAGTTAACAAGAATATCAGAAAGAAGAAAAGGAGTACTTGTGACACCTTAGAGACTAACAAATTTATTAGAGCATAAGCTTTCGTGAGCTACAGCTCACTTCATCGGATGCATTCTGAAACCTAAGAATATCAGAGGAACAGTGGGGGGTGGGGTGGGAGGGAGAAATACCATGGGGAAATAGTTTTACTTTGTGTAATGACTCATCCATTCCCAGTCTCTATTCAAGCCTAAGTTAATTGTATCCAGTTTGCAAATTAATTCCAATTCAGCAGTCTCTCGTTGGAGTCTGTTTTTGAAGCTTTTTTGTTGAAGTATAGCCACTCTTAGGTCTGTGATCGAGTGACCAGAGAGATTGAAGTGTTCTCCAACTGGTTTTTGAATGTTATAATTCTTGACGTCTGATTTATGTCCATTCATTCTTTTACGTAGAGACTGTCCAGTTTGGCCAATGTACATGGCAGAGGGGCATTGCTGGCACATGATGGCATATATCACATTGGTAGATGCGCAGGTGAATGAGCCTCTGATAGTGTGGCTGATGTGATTAGGCCCTATGATGGTATCCCCTGAATAGATATGTGGACAGAGTTGGCAACGGGCTTTGTTGCAAGGATAGGTTCCTGGGTTAGTGGTTCTGTTGTGTGGTGTGTGGTTGCTGGTGAGTATTTGCTTCAGATTGGGGGGCTCGTCCTTCAGGATAGGTTGTAGATCCTTGATGATGCGTTGGAGAGGTTTTAGTTGGGGGCTGAACCACCACCCTATATCGGAAACCTACTGACTGCTATTCCTACCTACATGCCTCTAGCTTTCATCCAGATCATACCACTCGATCCATTGTCTACAGCCAAGCGCTACGATATAACCGCATTTGCTCCAACCCCTCAGACAGAGACAAACACCTACAAGATCTCTATCATGCATTCCTACAACTACAATACCCACCTGCTGAAGTGAAGAAACAGATTGACAGAGCCAGAAGAGTACCCAGAAGTCACCTACTACAGGACAGGCCCAACAAAGAAAACAACAGAACGCCACTAGCCATCACCTTCAGCCCCCAACTAAAACCTCTCCAACGCATCATCAAGGATCTACAACCTATCCTGAAGGACGAGCCATCGCTCTCTCAGATCTTGGGAGACAGACCAGTCCTTGCTTACAGACAGCCCCCCAATCTGAAGCAAATACTCACCAGCAACCACACACCACACAACAGAACCACTAACCCAGGAACCTATCCTTGCAACAAAGCCCGTTGCCAACTCTGTCCACATATCTATTCAGGGGATACCATCATAGGGCCTAATCACATCAGCCACACTATCAGAGGCTCGTTCACCTGCGCATCTACCAATGTGATATATGCCATCATGTGCCAGCAATGCCCCTCTGCCATGTACATTGGCCAAACTGGACAGTCTCTACGTAAAAGAATGAATGGACACAAATCAGACGTCAAGAATTATAACATTCAAAAACCAGTTGGAGAACACTTCAATCTCTCTGGTCACTCGATCACAGACCTAAGAGTGGCTATACTTCAACAAAAAAGCTTCAAAAACAGACTCCAACGAGAGACTGCTGAATTGGAATTAATTTGCAAACTGGATACAATTAACTTAGGCTTGAATAGAGACTGGGAATGGATGAGTCATTACACAAAGTAAAACTATTTCCCCATGGTATTTCTCCCTCCCACCCCACCCCCCACTGTTCCTCTGATATTCTTGTTAACTGCTGGAATTAGCCTACCTTGCTTGTCACCATGAAAGGTTTTCCTCCTTTCCCCCCCCCCCGCTGCTGGTGATGGCTTATCTTAAGTGATCACTCTCCTTACAGTGTGTATGATAAATCCATTGTTTCATGTTCTCTGTGTGTGTGTGTGTATATAAATCTCCCCTCTGTTTTTTCCACCAAATGCATCCGATGAAGTGAGCTGTAGCTCACGAAAGCTTATGCTCTAATAAATTTGTTAGTCTCTAAGGTGTGACCGGTACTCCTTTTCTTTTTGTGAATCACCTGCATGTCTACTAATGTTATATATGTCATGTACCAGCAATGCCCCTCTGCCATGTACATTGGCCAAACCAGACAGTCCCTATGTAAAAGAATAAATGCACACAAATCGGACATCAGGAACGGTAACACACAGTAGCCAGTGGGAGAACACTTCAATCTTCCTGAACATTCTATAAAAGATTTGAAAGTAGCTATACTTGAACAAAAAAACTTCAGAAACAGACTTCAAAGAGAAACAGCAGAACTAAAATTAATTTGCAAATTTAACACCATTAATTTGGGCTTGAGTAGGGACTGGGTGTGGCTGGCTCATTACAGAAGCAGCTTTGCCTCTCCTGGAATTGACACCTCCTCATCTATTGTTGGGAGTGGACTACATCCACCCTGATTGAACTGGCCGTGTCAACACTGGTTCTCCACTAGTGAGGTAACTCCCTTCTCTTCATGTGTCAGTATATTTATGTCTGCACTTTCACTCCATGCATCTGAAGAAATGAGGTTTTTACCCACAAAAGCTTATGCTCAAATAAATCTGTTAGTCTTTAAGGTGCCACTGGACTCCTTGTTGTTTTTATATTTACAAATTGTCATCTTTAGCTTCCAGAGTTAACACTGCACTGATTTCAATGAATAATTTTACCTTTTTCAGAGCTCTTTCAGATTTAATAGCACTGCATCAGTTTATACTCAGTTTACATTTGAAAGGTTTTATTTACAATTATAAGGGTGAGAGGGAGGGTCACAGGGAACTGGCTGCAGCTTCTTGTTTCAGGATCCCTCGCCGTGATTTAAGCTAGGGCTGCACAGAGGAAGTCCTGAATTGACCTACACCAGTGGAGCAGAGGGCACAGCTCTGACACGCTTCATAAAACACCCCCCCTCTAGGCTTTACCCACATGCTCTCCCTGACACATCCACTCCCAACTCTACACTGGGATAATCCCCCACTAGCCTTTTCTGACTATTTTCAGGCTACATTGCTCTGTTTCTATTGTGCAAAATAACCTGAGCAGACTGGAGAATCCTGTCCAAAATATCTAATTTAAGATGAACTACATGATTTACAAAAAGAAAAGGAGTACTTGTGGCACCTTAGAGACTAACAAATTTATTTGAGCATAAGCTTTTGTGAGCTACAGTTCACTTCATCGGATGCATTCAGTTTTTTTTTTTCCACTGAATGCATCCGATGAAGTGAGCTGAAGCTCATGAAAACTTACGTTCAAATAAATTTGTTAGTCTCTAAGGTGCCACAACTACTCCTTTTCTTTTTGTGAATACAGACTAACACGGCTGCTACTCTGAAACCTGTACATGATTTACAGGTTCGTAATTGCCTTGCCTTTTGGTGATTTGAGTACTTGTCTACTCAAGAACAGCTATGAAATTTAATGTTAGATTTTTTTAATACACCTAGTACAGAACTCACATCTATAGCCAGCACGGATACAGATACCATGATTTTAAAGTAATATAGGACCCAATCCTGCAACGTATAGCCCACTTTCTCCTTCAGAATATCTACATTATTCTTTTTCAAGTACCTCTTTAAAACCCATCTTTGCATGATGTCTACAGAATCTACCATCTGACAATGGATACACAGGTGGCAAGCTGTGATTACTGCTACTGACTGGCTCTGCGATTTGTGCATAGAGAGAGTCTACGCTAAAACTTCTGATTATTAATATTACTTTATCCTCCATTCTCCACCCCCCAGCCCACTTGTTTGTCTCACCCACCTGTTAGGTCTTGTCTTTTAGAATGTAAGCTCTTCAGAGCATGGGACTGTTTAACATATGCTTGTACAGTGCCTACCACAATGGAGACTCAACATAGTCAAGGTTTGAAGGCACTATGGTAATACAGATAATTAATGATTGCAGCATATTGAACATGTCTCAGAGTAATTTAACAACTTAACTAAATAACAAGGAATTTTATTCTCTTACCATTTTTGATGTTGGGTATAACAAGTTGTGTAGGTGAGCTGCTGCTTCCGGCTGCTTCTCTCTTTTGGTTGATAGTGGAAATAAAATTGCTAAAAGTAGAAAATTGGCTTTTGGCTCCTCTTTCCAATCCCTGTAATTAGGAAGGCAGTAATAATAATAAAGCACTAATATCTATTATTGCAAAAGTAACTTTACTCATGAATTATTCTATGGAACACTTAAACAACATGCTTCTTGAATGAGGAACAGATCCATGAGTAATACTTAAATATTTTTGAACAAATTTGTTTCAAATTGAATAACAAAAGCCACTGTAAGATTCCTTCCCATTTTCATCATGTTTTAAAACCCATATATATTTAAGAGTTCTTCAGATAAAATGGGAGTAGCAGATATGACTAAAATGATTTAAATATACTGTATTATTCTAACTCACTGTATCCTAATTAATAATTATCTTTATATTTCTTTTTTGCATGCAACTGAGTTCATATCCAACAGTGCGTCTCACATTCCTACATCAAAATACCTTTATATGTATTCCGACTGTTTTTAGAGCAGAAACCTAAAAAAAAAAAATCTTAAAAATGTCCCCAATTTCAGTGTTCCCTCGAATTTTGCCCACCCATGTGCGGAATGAATTTTGTTATGTGTCCATCAATATGGAGGTGATGTGTGACACATCACCTCTATATTGGTGCACATAACAAAATTCATGTGGGAGGCGTGGGGCTGAGGGGTTTAGAGTGTGGGAGGGGGCTCAGGGCTGGGGCGGAGTGTTGAGGTGAAGGGGTGTGAGGGCTCCAGCTGAGGGTGCTGCCTCTGGGGTGGGGTCAGGGATTAGGGGTTTGGGGTGCAGGAGGGTGCTCCGGACCTATGGCGTGGATAGAGGATTCCCCCAGCTCGCTTTTCCCACAGCAGCACCTGGGGGGGGGGGGAGGGAGGAGAAAGTGCCTCTCCCCACCGTGGCAGCTCAGGGCTGGGGCCACAGGTCAGGCGCCCCCCCCCAACAGGTCCGGACCGGGGCTGGGTTCGGGTAGAGGGAGGGGCTCCCCTACCCCAGCAGGTCCCCGGGCAGGTTCCCTGAGCACCTGAACTTAGGCATGTGGCCATGAACTGTGGGCTGCCTGCTGGTGATGTTAATCTACAGGCCAATAACTTGAGTTTTCAATGTTGGCTACCACTCAGCTTACAAAAAAAGGTTAGCTATTGTAGTTAGACAACAAGAGAAGCTGCTTGAACATCTGATGCCAGTGAGGAACCTGCATAAACCACTGCCATCAATGTTGTATGCAAATAAACTTTAAAAATTAGCAGAGAGCCTACGTGAACCAGTATGATGGAACATACAAATGACTATTTATGTTAACTTGTTTGAAGGGGGAGATTATTATTTTTGTGCCCTTGAGAAACAACAATTTCTAAAATTCTATAGAAGTGTAAAGGTGATATTATTCCTATTTTACAAACAAATAAAGGGAGGCTCAGAGAAGCTAAGTGACTTGCACAAGATCACACAGGAAGTCAGCAGCAGAATGAAGATTATTAGAACTCTCAAGGCTCGATCCACATTTGGCATAGGCAGATTCAAGGTCTTCTCACTTCAAGAATTTACTCTTCAGCCAGTGATAAATTTGGTCCTCACACTAATCCAATGACAAATTTGGCCCACAAACCTTGCCAATGCTCTGACCACTACAAATATAGAGTTGTTTTGTGTTTCTACATTAAATTATAGCCTTTTATATAAATCTTCAGAACTCCAAAACTGTAATTCTAAAAATAATAAATAATAATAATTAATATTGAAAATGCATTATTCCACCCATTTTTTAAAACCCAAGTTTTCTCATTCCTTACCAAAAAAAAAACAAAAAAACAAAAAACACTTGTAAAAAAATCATATAGCTAGAGTTCTGGGAAAAGCTATACATCCACACAGTCATTCTGAAATACAGTGGGCTCAGAAGGGCCCAGAAAATCGCACACTGAAGCATGGCAGGAGTTGGAAAATTTTAAACAGTTTTGAAATTTCTACTGCACTTGCACAAGTGGCCATTTACCATGGCTCAGTCAAATTTGAACAAATTTAGAACAGCACAAGACATCTCTAGGACCTCTAGACTGATGAATTTCAATTTCCTACTGTAAACCCCTGATATGCCAGAAGTGTTAAAAATAGGTCACAGAAAAGTTGACATGCAACATGCTAGGCTACCACTCAAACTTTCATTCTATCTTAAAGGTTAAAAACAAAAAACTAAGACACCTCTCAAAACTTATAATGTGTAACATACAAGATTGTAGAATAAATCCACAACCTAATGGAAAAAACAAGTAAGAATTGGTCAGCTGAAAATAAGGAACATGTTGAAATGAAAGGTTTCAGAGTAGCAGCCGTGTTAGTCTGTATTCGCAAAAAGAAAAGGAGTACTTGTGGCACCTTAGAGACTAACAAATTTATTAGAGCATAAGCTTTCGTGAGCTACAGCTCACTTCATCGGATGTGAGCTGTAGCTCACGAAAGCTTATGCTCTAATAAATTTGTTAGTCTCTAAGGTGCCACAAGTACTCCTTTTCTTTTTGTTGAAATGAAAAACTCTTTTGGGGTGGCCACCTTGCAATCAAGTTCTGCGGCATGCAGAATACAAAGCCAGACAACTTGAGTTCAATTATGAAGACCAGAGAACCATGAATCTACTTTGTAGACAAATGCAATGGAAACATCTCTGAAACAAGAAAAGGAGTACTTGTGGCACCTTAGAGACTAACACATTTATTTGAGCATAAGCTTTTGTGAACTACAGCTCACTTCATCGGATGCATTTGGTGGAAAATACCAATATTTTCCACCAAATGCATCCGATGAAGTGAGCTGTAACTCACAAAAGCTTATGCTCAAATAAATGTGTTAGTCTCTAAGGTGCCACAAGTACTCCTTTTCTTTTTGCGAATACAGATTAACACGGCTGCTACTCTGATCTCTGAAACAGGATGTGGTAGCAGCCTTATCTCTGACTGTATAAGACTTTTCAGGGCCTTCTCAATTTCAAGCTAGCCAGGGCACAGCAATGTGAGCCACAAGAAACATCCCTTTGAACCATAAGAAACTGTCTTCTGGAAAACAGCATTGCCTAGAATGCTAGTATAAAATGAAACAAAAAATTAAGTGAACAGTCTAATGACATTAATCTGCTCCAAGCAGAGCATCAAAGGACTTTTCAACATTAAACATATAGAAAAGGGCTAATGAGGAACTGACACCTCCTTGGAGAGTATCTTGGATAAGTCTAAATCTCATTCTTATAAAAACTTGTAAGGCGGTCAGTCAGTCACGAGGGTCTAAAGCTCACTTACTGCCATCGGAAAAAATGAACTTCCATGTACAAAATTTAAGCTTACTGGAACTAAGTGATTCAAAAGGGTTTTTATCATCTTTGTAAGGATCACATTTAACCCACTATAGCACTGGCTTAGTAATGAAGAGTTTCAAAAGAGTTAAACCAGTGGTTCTCAAACTTTTGTACTGGTGACCCCTTTCACATAGCAAGCCTCTGAATGCGACCCCCCCTTATAAATATAAAACGTATTTTTATATATTTAACACCATTATAAATGCTGGAGGCAAAGCAGGGTTTGGGGTGGAGGCTGCGACCCCCCATGTAATAGCCTCATGATCCCCTGAGGGGTCCCAACCCCCAGTTTGAGAACCCCTGAGTTAAACCCCTGCATGAATCTGACAAGAGGTTAGACAGACATCAGCCTACCTTCAAGGAATTCATGACAGACCGAAGCAGTTACCAATGTGCATATAAGTGTGCATAAATTAGACTTAAGACAGGTGAAGAAGATAGCCCAGCTCTTGTGAGCAGCAAATAAAGGCATCCTTTTGAGTCTAAATATACCGCACTACAGGGAAGGAGAGGCAGATCTTGACAACTTTCTGTGGTGTGGGGAGCCCAGCCGCCCTGCTCCTGATGGCCATCACTCGCCCTTCCTGATTCTGCAGATCCAAACAATGCTCACGACTCACATATCTGAGGTGAACAGGCGCCACTGAAGATAAAATGCTTCCTATCCTCCTCCACTCAGAAGGTCCTGGCAGACTAGTGGTAAAGGCAGGGGGACTCAACACTCTTGAACTTTTGTCAAGGTTTTTTTTGAACTGTGGTACTATAAATAACAACAACATTTGCTGAAAGAGGGCTTAGGACACTTCAGTTTCTGGCATCAAGGTTGAACTTGCTGCAAGAGTTAAGGCACTCAATGTAATACCTGCTTATGAAGCAGAGCCCTTCCTTTTCCTCCCTTGAAGAAAGAAAGTGAAGGTGAAACAGGCCCCAGAGAATGCAGAGTGCCCTTTGTTTCCTTTGCAGAGGCCACCACCTGCTCCTCAAACAAATTCTCTTTAGTGAAAGGCAAGTTCTTAAACTTTCTCTTGCTGAAATCTGGATACCTACAGCCAGACAGAACTATTGATATCCATCCCTAAGGCAGAAGCCCTGATGCACGGCAAAGTTCTGAACTGACTGCATGTCAGATCACTGCATTCATGTACTAGTTTCTTAAGCACCCAACATTTTTCTTAGGGAAGAGAATAGGTCATGATGGAACCCTCCTTCTTGTAGTTCCACTTCACCTATGGCCGTGAAGGGTCACAACGCAAAGGACTACAGCCATGTATACGCAAGCCTTTCATCCAAATGATTCTAAGTGCCACAGCTCAGGATTCCGAGATATACTACCTATGTGCTGACAGCCTTTCCTTGAACCCCGATACCTCTGACACCAAGCTTTTATGAGAAAAATGGTAATGTAGCAGACAGCAAGGTATACTTTTTCTCATCAACCTTTGAGACCAGGAAGCTGGATCTGATGCACTTTCATAACTAGTACAGTAACTGGTTGATGTACATCCAAGGAGTTGCTTGGTTCATCAAAGAATAATTACCCGACAGTATAGCCAGGTTAGTTGTACAAATACATAGAGGTTGTCTAGCACATTGACAATATATCAAGTACAAGAAAAATCTAGTGGAGTATTGCAGAAGGAGTATGATTTCATTGCAGAAGATGTCAGGTGTGCTATTGTAAGATTGTCATATAAATTTGGACAGATCATATATACAGGGATACAGCAGCAAAGTTAATGTTGTTTAGAGTAAGTTAACTACATTTTCACATTTACAGTGTTAGGGGTTGTTGTTTTTTTTTGTTTGTTTTAAAGCCAGGAGACTTCAACTTAAAAATTCCTTGCATGTTAAGGTCAGTGCTGGTTTCTTTGTTTTTTTAAGTAAAACTACAAGTTCTAACGAGGATTTTTTTCTTAAGTTGTTATACAAACTTGCAACCTTCACTGTAACTTAATAAGGTTGGGTCTGAGAATTTCCTTTTTCTTTTACAATTGTTTTATAAGATCTGATCTGTGTTCTGTAACATTGATTTTGATGCACTAACAAGAAATTTGGGTTTAAAAGAACTTGTTTGGTGCATTGGATCTGGCAGCACACTATACAAACCCCTGGAACCAGATATCTGGGTTTAGCGAGCACTAGGGTGCAGCAAAGCAATTTTCCAAGCTTCATCAGCTTCCTCAAAGGATCTTATAAAGTACTTGCTTCATAACCAATGACCTGAGCAGCCTTACCAATTTTGTCTATTTAGCTTGAAAATTTATCTCCAAGCTTACATAAAGAGAAATCCAGGGCCATGGAAAAGACCACGCCTTGTACCAGGACTCCTTTTGCAAATTTTAAAGTCCCACCAACTATCTTTCCATAATTAAAAACTTTATGTGTCTCCAGGGTTTGAAAATCCCACACATGACTGACAAGAGACTGCTGTAGGCTCAGACCTCTGTCCTCAACAGAGCTTTCGGCAGGAACGTTTGGACTACAGATGCCCCCTCTGCATTGATCTCTGAGCTGCTGCTTAAAGTCCTATCAGTAGTGAGATCCCCAACATCATTCCCTTGACCGTACACAGAGGTAAAGTTCCTCATTACTTCATAGCTTCACCTGCTCTTCACTCCTACAGTTCTTAGGAAAGCAAAACTAAAGTTGTGAATTCGATGGCCTACTTTCTCTATATTGTTAATTATTTTAACACACTTTTATTACACCTGCTCTTACTAGTATGAAGAACTCAAGTCTTCCGAGTCACTCTTCATATAAGAAAGGCATGAAGTGGATGAAAGCACAATATCAGGAGTCAGGAACTCCTGAGTAGGTCTGAAATCAACTCCCACTGTGTGACTCAACAATCTAACTGTTCTGTCTCAGTTTCCCCATATGCAAAATGAGTAAATACCTAACTCAAGACTACTGTAAAGATTAATGTTTTAAGTAACTGAAGATAAAAAGTGCTAAGTAAATGTATTATTTATGAAAGTCCTTTATGCGTCTACTAAAGTGGGTTTATTGCTGTAGATCAATCTATTTAAATCTCCTTTATACCATTTTAGAAACAAGGCAATCAAAACTGAACAAAGTATGAAAGTCGCAGACATATCTATACTATCTCACTGTAATATTTTATGCTGTTTTAACAGGACAAACAATCATTCACTTTTTAAAAAACTTGTGCCACATATTGACATGACATCTTCCTTGAATTAACTACATAAGAATAATAGAATCATAGATATGTTGGACTGGAAGAGACCTTGATAGGTCATTTAGTCCAGTTCCCTGGACTGAGGTAGAACTAAGTATTATATAGATCATCCCTGACAGGTGTTCATCTAACCTGTTCTTAAACCCTTCACTAATTCAGATATAGATTCAAGTTATAATATCTGCACTCTGACAATATCAATTAACCTCAGCATAATACACTTCAGACTTGCTATAACATGATTTTGATTTTAAACTATAGATGGTATTGTGTACTAGCCTTTCACCGGTTTTTCCTTGGTCAGAGGAGGTTGAATGGGCCCCCTTGATTACCTAGCTGTGCCTTTTCCTTCCCTCATTCTGCCCAGAGCAAAAGCGTGTGTGTGGTGTGGTTGCCAGCCAGGAGAGCACATGCATATGGGAAGAAGTGACAGGGTGAAGGGCCAACACAGAGGCAGCCTACAGTAGCAGCTGCTGGAACCAGAAGAGGAAGGGCGAGTGATTCCCAGCAGGAGCAGGGTGGCTGGGCTCCCCACACCACAGAATAGTGAGTGGGTAGCCCCTTGGGGGAAAGGGAAGCTGGCTCGCCTCTGGCCAACCCCCTCAGTGGGGCAAGAGCATATGTGTGTGGTGAGGGTGCAATTCAGCGCAGCAGCTGCTTTCCGAGTGTATGGCTCCTACGGGGTAGAAGGGCTGCCTGGGCTCTCCCACATTGCAGCTTGAGAGCATGCACAGTGGTGAGGTAGCCAAAACAATGAAACAGACACAGCTGAGTGTTGCTGCAGCTACAATCCTAGCCAAAATCGAGGCACAGCTCAGTATTGCTGTGACAAAGATCTCAGCTGAAAGGGGAAACTGAGGCTCTTAAGGAGTACTGCACAATATAGGATACCTACCTGAGGGTGGGAAAAGTATATATGCAGTAGTCATGTTTATAAGAGAAGACCTTTTACAGAGTGTGACTATGGATATTGGGGGACACTTCAGCCAAGGGACCCTGACTTGCAGTCCACATGGAGGCGGGGCAGAGAGAAGAAGCTGTCCCTGGGGAAGAAGCATAAGATTAGCTCAGAGAGGGTTTACTCACACACACACCGCAGGGATAGGGACAGACCCGCAAGAGAGAGTATGCCATAGCTTGGGAGCAGGGGTGGCAAGAGGAAACCTTTCCCGACCTGACATTGGGTAATTGAAGTGCAGATGTTACAGTTTGGTTAAGACCAACTTTGCAGGTGGTAGTCATCTGGATACTCTTTTATGTGCAGCAAGGGTGGATTCAAGAGAGAATACAAGCCCGTTGAATAATACCAGCAAAGAAATCACAGTGAGCCTCTGGCTGGCTTGTCTGGAGTCTGCGTCAGAGACAAGAAGATATCTCTACTCGCTGTTAATAAACTACCAGGATTGTAGGAGTTGGCTATGAAGGACTGGGGCGTCCAAGATTAGTTTGCATGAACAACAAGCCTGGCCATCTTCAACTTCCACCTTGGGTGGTGCCCTTGGGATGGATATTTTGCACTTAACAGCTGGCTATTTCCTCAGTTATGGCCAGAACTTATTTATTTAGGGAAAAGAAAGAGATGGAGGTTTTGAGTGTTGGAAAATCCTCTAGTCAGTGCAATAGGATATCCATGAAGGGAGGATGGATGACAGTTGGACCTGGAAGTTGATTAGAATGTACTGGGGGGCATCTGTTCTGGTATTTTCACCAGGGCAAGCAGTGCTCATTGGATATCAGGGAGGATGGGAGCATAACCCTACAGAGCTCCACTGTATGCATCCGATGAAGTGAGCTGTAGCTCTCGAAAGCTTATGCTCAAATAAATTTGTTAGTCTCTAAGGTGCCACAAGTACTCCTTTTCTTTTTTCTCTCCCTCCAGTGGCAGAGACTTCTTGCAAGAATGAAGTCAGGGACTAGAGAGGTGATTCAGGCAGAAGTCCACATTAGTAACTGGCCATTCGAGTTGCTCAGAGTATGAGGGAGATGGAATTTGAGAGTTGGTACTGGCAACCAGTGAGGAAGCTATTCTGGTGCAGCTAGACCTCTGGCTGCTTAGTTCTTGTTTGACCATTTTGTCTTAGTGCAACTTAAAGCTTCAATATTCAGGTATACATTGAGGATGTGGAGGAATTGACTTATTTCTCGATCAGGCTATTAAGGAGTTCAGCAAGGAAGGATCTAGATAGGTCTTCAGAATTTAGAGATCTGCAAAGGGAAGAAGGAGGGAAGCAAACTGAGGCGTCTCACACGACGAATTTCAAAGTGTAAAAAATCCATTAAAGGATGGCAAAGTGAAACATGATATTTCAAGAGTGTGGGGACGCTGAGATTTGCCCAATCAAAGCACTAATGAAGAAGGTGCCGCTCTTTCTTCACAGAGGAGTAACCTTGGGAAAGTATTTTCAGTTTATGGCAATGTCAAAGCGCACGTTATTGAAGTTTCCCCTGGTAAAGTAGGATCCCATTTCTTCAGGACTGGATTGGTTACATTAAAAGCAGAGCTGGGCAAATTTTTATGGATGAATTGTTTAGTCTTTATAAATGCCGTTTTGGATGAATCCACATCTCCTATCTCGCAGGTGAGCACCTTAATCAATAAGCTATAAAATTGTTCTGATTCTCTTTCGGCCCAATGAATAGTTATGTGTTTACATAAAGTGAAACAGTTTTTAACAGGAGAGATTAAGAGCACAATAGCCTACAGGAATGATACTAAAACTGAGGCTCCTGAGCCGCAAGTGACTCTTTAATGTGTCTCATGTGCTGCAGAGAGCCACAGGATACTAAAACACTGTGTGATTTAATTATTAACCAATCAGGATGCTTTTACTAAGTTATTAAACAATTGATAAAATAATTGTGGTTGATAAAATAATATTACTTGGTCAGCCATTTTGCTGTGAATTAATCAATAAATCAAATATTGTCCCATCATACTGTTTTAATATGAATATATAGTACTATAGTAAATGAAACAATGAATTCACTCTACTGTGGCTCTTTTGGGTAATGCTGATTGCTAATTTGGCTCCTGAACCAGTGAGGTCTTAATATCACTGGCCTATGGCATGGGGTTAGGGCAGAGGTGGGCAAATTTTTTGGCCTGAGGAGCACATCTGGGTATGGAAATTGTACGGTGGGCCATGAATGCTCATGAAATTGGGGGTTGGGACGTGGGAGGGGATGACGGCTCCGGCTAGGGGTGCAGGCTCTGGGGTGGGGCCAGAAATTAGTTAAGGGTGCGGAAGGGGGGCCCGGCCTGGGGTTGGGGTGCAGGTGTGGGGACAAGGGCTCCAGCTAGGGCTTTGGGGTGCAGGAGGGTGGGACTGAGGGCGGAAGGGGGAGCAGGGTTGAGGTGAAGGCTCCGGGCGGCGCTTACCTCAAGCAACGGCATGTCCCCGCTCTGGCTCCTACACAGAGGCGCGGGCAGGTGGCTCTGCATGCTGCTCCATCCACAGGCATTGCCCCTGCAGCTCCTATTGGCCCTGTCTGTTGGCCAGTGGGAGCTGCGGAGGCAGTGCTTGGGGCAGAAGCAGTGTGCGGAGCCCCCTGGCTGCCACTACGTGTAGGAGCCGGAGCAGGGACATGCCGCTGCTTCCGGGAGCTACACAGAGCAAGACCCCTACCCCACTCCCCGGCAGGAGCTCGAGGGCTGGATTAAAACATCTGAAGGGCCGGATGCGCACCCACCCCTGGGTGAGGGTATTCACACAGGAGATCAGAATTCAAGTCCCTGCTCCAGAGTAGGGATTCAAACTTGGGTCTTCCACATAAGAGCCCTAAACACTAAGCTAAAAAGTTATAAGAGGAATGGCTAGACACGTGTTTTTCTGAAGGTGACCCACATAAAACAGACTTTTCTGATTTGCTGACAAATTCAGAACATTTTCAGAACAAAAACAATAATTTAGTTGATTTTTTGGTTTGTTGGCAAAACTGAAAAAAACTATTTGCCAAGCTCTAATCCACAGCACAACTTGGAATAGGAACCTACGTGGTGGTGATACTTGGTGACATCCAAATGCATACGAAAGTATGGAGGTTCCTATTGGGAGGATAATTCAGTGGTTTGTGCGCTAAACCTTCAGGATCACATGACTGATTCACAGGAGTTAGTGACTAGATATTCAGAGATAAGATTGCGCTTATGACATACAGGCAGGTGGCCAGTTCCTCCACAAAGTATGCTGCTGGGCATCAGTGGTGAGGCAGCTGAGTTAGTATGAATGCCGGAGTGCTCTACAGAGAGCTGGGAAATGGGTCATGAGAGTCTATGTTTGGATCTGTGCAAGCAGCCAAGCACAGTTCCCCTGGAGGTTCACAGGTGGGTCTTGGTGGAGAGATGAATCTGAGCTGGCATGGCAAGAGGGACATGCTCTGGAACCAGCTTATGACCCTCTTATATTCTTTGGCAGTGAGGAAGCAGCCACCTAAAATGATTCCAGTACACTTGGGTGAAAACAATTTGAGATTTCATTAGTGGATTGATTTACTAATCGGAGCCAAAGAGATGTAGGTATTGCTTAAGGTGCGACTATAAACTTGTCTGAAAAGCTTACTGTGCAGCTTGACAAAGCCAGTAGTCATATGAAGCATCTGGAATAGGATCTGGGAGGATTGGTAATTATCCACCCAAAATACATTTGGTACCTGAATTATTCAGGTAATGGGGTACATCTACTCTCCTTCTTGGCCACTGGGGAAGGAACTGTTAGCTATTTGGGAACTCAGCTTCGGATGTGTGGGCAGTCAGCCAAGCTAATTGCTGATGTCTCCTTAAGGCTGGCATCCAATACAGGTAGTCATAGAATATCATGGTTGGAAGGGACCTCAGGAGGTCATCTAGTCTAACCCCCTGCTCAAAGCAGGATCAATCCCCAACTAAATCATCCCAGCCAGGGCTTTGTCAAGCCTGACCTTAAAAACTTTTAAGGAAGGAGATTCCACCATCTCCCTAGGTAACGCATTCCAGTGTTTCATCACCCTCCTAGTGAAAAAGTTTTTCCTAATATCCAACTTAAACCTCCCCCACTGCAACTTGAGACCATTACTCCTTGTTCTGTCATCTGTGACCACTGAGAACAGTCTAGATCCATCCTCTTTGGAACCCCCTTTCAGGTAGTTGAAAGCAGCTATCAAATCCTCCCTTATTCTTCTCTTCCACAGACTAAACAATCCCAGTTCCCTCAGCCTCTCCTAAGTCACGTGTTCCAGTCCCCTAATAATTTTTGTTGCCCTCCGCTGGACTCTTTCTAATTTTTCCACGTCCTTCTTGTAGCGTGGGGCCCAAAACTGGACACAGTACTCCAGATGAGGCCTCACCAATATCGAATAGAGGGGAACAGTCACGTCCCTCGATCTGCTGGCAATGCCCCTACTTGTACATCCCAATGGCATTTTGGGATGTATAAGTCATTCCAGAGGAGGACCAGTTCCTTGATTAAATGGAAATGAATGTAAAGAAACTAGGTTAATGGGCTGGGGCAAGTAACGTCTGGTAGAGCAAGGAGACAACTCCCTTTCCTCCGCCCCATAACCTTTGTATGAAGGGAAGGTGGTGGGGATCCTCGCAACAAGCGGAGACTAGCCGTGGAGGGGTGGGGAGCTGATGGCAGCCTTCCAACAGGTAGAAGTAACTTAAGGAATCATGACTTGCACTGTAACAATTTGTTCCCAGATGAGTTAAATAATAAAGCTGTTACCTAAGCCACACTCCTTGCTCTCTGTCTTTCTTGTCATGTGTCCAGGACAGGTGGCAGTTGGGTGTCTGACTCCAACTGACTTTCAACAGGAGTTAGCACTGGCATTTGTGCCCTGATTATCTCCTACCAATTCTAACTTGAGTTCACAAGTGCAAATAAATCTAGGGATCTTACCCAAGTCCATATTTGTGTAAATTAGTGATTCGCAAAGTTGACAATCTTTTTAATGAACCAGAGGCCATGAATTTGGTTGTACACAAAGACCAAGGTGCACTGGCAGAATTGTGCAGAGAAGTTTACATAGTATTAAAGACCAGCTAGTGAAGACAGACTGTCAGTGTCATAAACAATGCAGTCACTCAATTTAAAAATTAAATTGTGAGTTCTAATAATTCAGTCATTTAAATCTATTCAACTAAAAGACCTCAGAATTCTGACACTAGAGGATTAGTAAAAAGAAAAGGAGTACTTGTGGCACCTTAGAGACTAACACATTTATTAGAGCATAAGCTTTCGTGAGCTACAGCTCACTTCATCGGATGCATCTGGTGGAAAAAACAGAGGTGAAGTGAGCTGTAGCTCACGAAAGCTTATGCTCTAATAAATTTGTTAGTCTCTAAGGTGCCACAAGTACTCCTTTTCTTTTTGCGAATACAGACTAACACGGCTGCTACTCTGAAACCTGTCATTATGCAAGGTAGAGGATTAGTGAAACTATTGTTTGCTCCTTTATTCTATGAAAATAGTCCTCACAGTTACTTGAGCTAGTTAAATGGCAGATTATAGCCAGGAAATCAAGGTTACATGGTGGGAAATGTTATATATTCATCAGAAATAAACTTGAAATTCCAACAAGTATGGAGATTTCACTAAAATAATAACGTTTATGAAATGGAATTTTTTCAATGTAAGTATCTTTCTTCATCCTCAATTTTATTGGATAACTTCATTGAGGATAGGTTCATCAATGGCTATTAACCAATATGGTCAGGGACACAACCCCAAAACCTGAGACTGGACAACAGCGGATGAATCTCTTGAAAAATTGCCCTGTTCAGTTCTGAAGCATCTGGCACCGGCTACTGTCAGATGACAGGATATTGGGCTAGATGGACCATTGTTCTCGCCCAATATGGTCATTTCTGTTTTACATATTTATAAAGTTTAAAGCGGTCTACATTAACCCATATAGCAGTAATTTTATCACCAAAAATATTTTGTCATCTTTGTTTAAGCAGACTGAAGAACATAAGAGAATGCAATGGGTTGAAAATAATTAGCATTACATTACTTTCAAAATGGTAAATTTACCATAAGAATATTACAAAGACCTCACTCACGTCCAACAAAAAATGGAAGCGTCACTATAAAATAAACAACCACATGCAAATTCACAGCTACGTCACTGATTATTGGTACGCTTTCTAAAAAACAAAAAACTTAAAACACCCCAAAACAAGTAACATTAAAAAAGAAAAAATGTCTATCTACTAAGAATAAAATAAAGTAAAATTAAAAAAAAAACTTTAAAAAATTAATCATTTTGCTTCCTAGTTTTCAAGCCCTTCTAAAAAAAAAATGGATTAAATCTGAGTTATGCTCTTTAACGAAAAGTGACAGGTCACGCAATCCCCTTCATAATGATTCACAAAGCATCTGTGTCAAGAGCCTTATGGCATCAGAAAAAGGTACTTGCTCTCCACATACCCCAGCAGCAGTATTAGGTGCAGTCAGGATAGGAGGCAATTTTTCTTCTTCCTCTTCCTCCTCCTCCACTGACGGGGGAACAAAACTGTCCTCGCCCATTTTGTAACCCAGAAAGGACCCTTTCTCGGTAGCTGCGGGGAGATCTGAGCCGGCTGTGGCAGCCTGCGGGGTCTGCAGTGACATCGCTACTTCGCCCAGCCAACACGCACCGGCTCTGCGGCAACTCCCCCGCCCCCACCAACCCCCTCAGTAGCCCCTACACCCCAATCACCCCCCCAAACTCATCACCCCAGCGACCCACGGCCTCCCCACACGCGCCCACAGACACCAGCCCCTAGGTCACCTGCTTCAACCGGGTCGCCCCCAAACACCCACCGCCTCCCCGAAATCACTCAACACCCCAGGGAAGAGAACCAGTCACCTCCGCAGCCCCCCCGACACCCTCCCAGCCAGCTCCCCTAACGACCCCTGCCCCGACCGCACTGCGGGGACAAGCCGCGGTGCCGCAGACGGCGCGACTCGCGGGCTCGCACACACCCCCGCACGGCTCGGCGCGGGGAGCGCCGCCCTGCCGCCCTCACTGGAAGCCCGCGGCCGGACCTGTCGCCCTCCCCGCTCTCGGAACCCCCTGCCCGCTGCCCTGAGCGCTCCAGGCGGCCGCGGCTGCCCGCGCCCCGCACAGCCGCCTACAGCCCAAGGACGGGACCAGGAGCCGGCACAGCCGCCATGTTGTTTACGGGCTGCTCATAGAAACGCGCTTGGCGACGAGCGAGCGAGCGAGGCGTGGAGGCAGCGGAGGACACGGCTACGGAAACTCCGCAACGTAAGAAACGCCGCGGTGCCCCGGTCACGTTGCAGGGACTGCCCGTTCGCTCTGCGCCGCCGCAGGCTCCAGCGCTCCGGGGCAGCGGGGGGAACCGACGCTTTACGTCATGGGCGAACAGCCCGCCCGGGGGACCCTGCAACACCCTCCCCCGCCCGGGCGGGGCCTGCCAAGGGGCCTCTGCGAGCCTCCCCCGGGGCGTTCCCTCAGCAGCAGCCTGTCAACGGAGCGCTCTGAGTCGGGAGCGAGCCTCGTCTGCCTGCGCCCCGCCCCGCAGACAGAGAATCCCTCCCGTTAGCCTGCCTCGCAGGGCCGCGCAATCCCTCGCCCTCCCCGGAGAGGGGATTTCTCCTCCTCCTCCTCCTCCCCCGTAATCGAACCAGCCTTTCCTCTGTCGCACCCGCGTTTGCCCACGTGGAGGTTAATTCTCCTCCCAGCGAGGGAGTCTCTCCCCCCCCCCCGCGCTCTGTTCCCCCCGCATTTGAAAGCAATTTGGGGATCAAACCCCAGTCAGTTTCCAGCTATGAACCACCCTTCGGGGGCTGCACCTCACAAAGCCCAGGCTGAAGCGTATGAGGGCTGGGGACAAAGCATTCCCCGTCAAGGGCATGGGGCGGGGCAGCGAACTGCCCAGGGAGACAGGTGAAGCCAGAGCCCTCACCCCTGACCATAGGGTTGCCAACTTTTTATCTGAAGAAAACCCAACACCCTGCCCCAGCCCTTCTCTGAGGCCAACATCCCCACTCACCCCGTCCCCCTCCCTCTGTCGCTCGCTCTCGCCCACCCTTGCTCATTTTCACCAGGCCGGGGTTGGGGTGAGAGGGGTGAAGGCCGCAGCTGCAGGCTCTGGGGTGGGGCTGGAGATGAGGAGTTTGGGGTGCAGGAGGGGACGGGGGTGCAGGAGGGTGTGAACTCTAGGGTGGGGCCAGCCAGAGATGAGTTTGGGGTGCAGGAGGGGGCTCAGGGCTGGGGGGTTGGGGCACAGGAGGGGGTGTGGGCTCCAGGCGACGCTTACCTCAGGTGTCTCCTGGGAAGCAGCAACATCTCTCTCCGGCTCCTAGGCAGAGGCGTGACCACATGCCTCTGAGCCCTGCAGGCGCTGTCCCCGCAGCCATGGTTCCTGGCCAATGGGAGCTGCTGAGCTGGCGCGGGGGGGAGGGGAGGGGAAGCAGCGGGGGCACAACACACAAAGCCCCCATGGCTGTCCCTCCACCTAGGAGCCAGAAGGAGATGCTGGCAACTTCACGGGAGTCATGCGGAGCGGGTAGGGAGCCTGCCTGCGCCGCCAACCTGGCTTTCAACCGCTTGGTCAGCGGTGCTGACTGGAGCCACCAGGGTCCTTTTTCGACCTGATGTTCCGGTCGAAACATGGATACCTGGCAACCCTAAGTGACCATCTTCAGGAAATAGCGCCAAAACTTTCCTCTTTTTCCAAAAATCCTATCCACCTTAAGAGTGATACAACATGGACACACCCTCTTATACCCAATAAATCCTGACAAACCCACCAAAGAAAGGGGAAATAAATAAAATCTAAACAAACCCTAACCATGCAGAGTTTTTATCCTGAAAAGGGGAAAAGTACCACAAATGAGGAAGTCCACTGGAGACTTCACTATTGAGATTGATTTTTCATGGAAGCTACTTAGATACTATGGTGATGGGTGGCAGTATAAAACAGTTAGGTAAATGAATAAGATAGAATGGAGGGAGAGAGGTGTCCATAATTGACTCTGTTTTGGCTTGCTACAATATTTTAATTTTCTGAGCACAATAAATAAACGGGGGGGGGGGGGGCGGCAGATTTGCCCCCAATTTCCATACATTCTCCCCAGCCTATTAATTTATTTCCAGGTGTCTCAATAATACTTCCTTATCAATCAATCTAAAATGTGTTACCAAATAGCTGCTGCATGATTGCCAGCTTCTCTTTTCCCATCAGAATAGACAGTATTTTTTTAAAAACCAAAAACCAGGACATATTTCTTAATATTGTCAAATGAAGATTGGATGGTTTGGAAACTGGGAGCACATGTCACTTCAAACAAAGTACCTAATTCTTTCCTCCTCTTTTCCTTGTCAACCAGCTGTACCAGGCCCTGAAGCCTAAAACCTCCTACTGCCTAGAGTGACCCCACCACATGCTTCACAGTTTTAACGTGGATCATACTTATTTATGTTCTAGGCCCACACTGCCCTGGCACTACATCACAGATTCTTGCATGGTCCAGAAAACACAAGACCAGGATTTGGAGCACCATAGATTCAGTGGCATTCCAAAACTCACCACAGTTTAATAGAGAGGTGCCCAGAACCCATCATCAACACAGCTATCTCAGGTTCAGTTTTGGGATGGGAACTTGGAATGAAACTGTGGACTGTCAGGTACAGAGAGGTTGGCTGATTATACTGAAACTAACATAAAACATTAGTTTTATTATAAAGAGCCCCATAGGGTTGTTTTTAAAAAATTGGGAGTAGGGTGTTTCAGGGAGCTAAGTCATCAATTTCTGTCATATTTAAGGTTTCAGAGTAGCAGCCGTGTTAGTCTGTATTTGCAAAAAGAAAAGGAGTACTTGTGGCACCTTAGAGACTAACAAATTTATTAGAGCATAAGCTTTCGTGAGCTACAGCTCACCTCATCGGATGTCATATTTAAGCTGTCATTTAAGGAGAAAAGTTCTAGCCCTTGTGGTTGTAGAGCTTCCACTCCAAATGTGAACAATGCACTGTTCTCTGACAGCCACAGTTGCACATAGGTTTTCCAGCAGCTTGAAGTTGATGAGACGGGTCAGTTTCATTCATATTGATTAAGGGTATCTGTGAAACTGTCAAGTTCACTTTGCGGCTGGTTGGGGAAACTATGAACAGCAGCAGGGGCAGACAGAGGCTAGGTCTTCCTGCAGGCAGGGACAGAATAGCAGTCCCTGCAGTTCTGGAGACAGTCACAGTGTTGGGAAGAACGAGGAGTACTTGTGGCACCTTAGAGACTAACAAATTTATTTGAGCATAAGCTTTCGTGGGCTAAAACCCACTTCATCAGATGCATGCAGTGGAAAATACAGTAGGAAGATAGATAGATACACACACACACATACACACAGAGAACATGAAAAAATGGGTGTTGCCATACACACTATAATAAGAGTGATCAATTAAGGTGAGCTATTATCAGTAGGAGAAAAAAACCTTTTGTAGTGATAATCAGGATGGCCCATTTCCAACAGTTGATAAGAAGGTGTGAGTAACAGTGGTGGAGGGAGGGGGAGAAATAAGCATGGGGAAATAGTTTTACTTTGTGTAATGACCCATCCACTCCCAGTCTTTATTCAAGCCTAATTTAATGGTGTCCAGTTTGCAAATTAATTCCAATTCAACTGTCTCTCATTGGAGTCTGTTTTTGAAGTTTTTTTGTTGTAATATTGCCACTTTTAGGTCTGTAATCAAGGGACCAGGGAGAATAAAGTGTTCTCTGACTGGTTTTTGAATGTTCTAATTCTTGACATCTGATTTGTGTCCATTTATTCTTTTACGTAGAGACTGTCCGGTCTGGCCAATGTACATGGCAGAGGGGCATTGCTGGCATGTGATGGCATATATCACATTGGTAGATGTGCAGGTGAAGGAGCCTCTGATAGCGTGGCTGATGTGATTCGGTCCTATGATGGTGTCCCCTGAATAGATATGTGGACAGAGTTGGCAACGGGCTTTGTTTCAAGGATAGGTTCCTGGGGTAGTGTTTTTGTTGTGTGGTGTGTAGTTTCTGGTGAGTATTTGCTTTAGGTTGTGGGGCTGTCTGTAAGCAAGGACTGGCCTGTCTCCCAAGATCTGTGAGAGTGAGGGATCATCCTTCAGGATAGGTTGTAGATCCTTGATTATGCGCTGGAGAGGTTTTAGTTGGGGACTGAAGGTGATGGCTAGTGGCGTTCTGTTACTTTCTTTCTTGTTGGGAAGGGATCTAGTAGGACAACCTCCTCAACAGTCTGGCAGCTGTTGTGGAAACAGGAGGCAAAAGAGGGAGATGTTTGATGCTCTAGGCCCATTTATTATATCAAAATTAACACAGAGAGTAACCTTTTTCTGTTAGCAGCCAAAGAGGTGGAGGAGGAATTCAAATTTAGACCAGACACCCATTAGCCACAGACTAATAGATAAAAAATAAAATCCCAGAGCACAATGCAGGGGAGGGTTAGAAACTTAATTTTTTAAAAAGCAGGATCTTAAATCCTTCACAAACTTATGGGACCTCAAAGAGAAATGTTGATACAATACCACTAATACAAACTCAGTCTTACTCCTGCTTATTATTATTCGGTATTATATAGTTAGCAGGAATTGCAATTTTTCTTTAGAGTGTTGTTTCTCAAAACTTACAATCACATGTAAAAGAAAAACACACATACACATAAAGAACAAACAAAAAAGTAAAAATAAAGCAGGCAGAAGTCCAGCAGCAGAGTGGGGGCTATCCAATTTATTGCACTGAATGCAGCATGTATGGTTGGTGTATGTGTGCATTCGGTCCAGGCAGTTCATGGCCCTCTGAGACAGGAGTTTGGGCTCTTGAGACCAGAGTGGCTGAACTGAAGAAGCTAAGGGAAAAAGAGAAGTACATAGATAAGATTTTCAGGACACAGCACAGTCCCATCCCCCATATGACAGTCTCTGTGCTGTTGAGGAGTGTGAAAGTCTTGGGGAAGGAGAATTTGGAGTGAGGGAAATGATCCCATAGTTGGGACCCTCCTTCCAGATGATTTCCTGGTATCCTCTCACACTGATGACACCTCTACAAGGGAGAGGACCACTGCTATTAGAAAGAGATATGGTAATAGTAAAAGGGGTTTCGTTCATTAGAAATATAGATAGTTGGATTTGTGAGGACCAGGAGACCTGCATAATGAATTGCCTGAAGGATGCAAAGATTGCAGACCTCTTGAGACGTCTATCAAGGCTTATGTGCATTGCTGGGGAAGAGATGGTGGTCACGGTAGCTGTAGGAACCAATGACAAAGGAAAAGGTAGGAGAGAGGTTCTGGAGGCCAAATTTAGGTTGCTAGGTAAGAGATTAAAGTTCAGGACATCCATGGTAGCATTTTCTGAAATGCTACTATCTCCAAGCACAGGACCAGTTAGACAGGCAGAACTGCAGTGTCTCACTGTGTGGAGGAGACAATGGTATTTGGAGGAGGGATTTAGGTTTATTAGGAACTGGGAACCTTTTGGGAAAGAAGGAAGGATAGGCGCCACCTAAACCAAAACGGAACCAGATTACTGGCAGGTAAAATTCAAAAAGTCGTAGAGAAGTTTTTAAAGTAAGAGAAAGGGGAAAACTGACACGTGTGAAGCACATGGTTCTGACGACACATCCATTAGGTGAGGAATTTTTAAAGGGGATACTCTATATCCTAATAAAGAGGACAGGATTGAAGTTACAAAGTACAGGAACTGAAGAGAAACAGTCAAGTGAAAGAGAGTCGGATTCAGTTACATCGCATGAAGCCAGACAACAAAATATTGACAAATTTTATAAGTGCTTGTTTACAAATGCAAGAAGTCTAAATACTAAGATTGGTGAACTTGAGTATCTGGTATTAAATGAGGATATTGATATAATAGGCATCACAGAAACTTGGTGAAGCGATGATAACCAATGGTACTATCAGAGTATAAAATATATAGGAATGCCAGTTGGTCATGCTGGTGGGAGAGTGGCACTATATGTGAAATAAAGCATTCAATCAAACAGAGTAAAATCTCAAGGGAATGTCCATGATTGAACAATAAGAATATAGCAGTAGGAATATACTGCCGACCATCTGACCAGGATGGTGATGGTGACTATTAAATGCTCAGGGAGATTAGAGAGGCTACAAAAACAGAAAATCCATTGATGATGGGGGAATTTCAGCTATCTCCATATTGATTAGGTAACATGTCACCTCAGGATGGGATGGAGAGAGAACATTTCTAGACACCATTAATGACTGGTTTTTGGAGCAGCTAGTTCTGGAAACCCAACAGGAGATGCAATTCTTGATTTAGTCCTAAGATGCACCCAGGATCTGGTCCAAGAGATCAATATAACTGAACCACTTGGTAATAACAATCGTAATGTAATTAAATTTAATACCCTTGTGGGGGGGAACCTACTATAGAAACCCACTACAGTAGCATTTAACTTCAAAAAAGGGAACTATAGAAAAATGAGGTGGATAGTTAAATAGAAATTAAAAGGAACAGTCAGAAGAGTGAAATGCCTGCAAGCTGCATGGAAACGATTTAAAAACTCCATAATAGAATCTCAAACTACCTGCATACCCCAAATAAAAAAACAGTAAGAGGACCAAAAAAAGGCCACCATGGCTAAACAACAGAGTAAAAGAGGAGGTTAGAGACAAAAAGATAACTTTTAAAATTGGAAGTCAAATCCTACAGAGAAAAGTAGAAATGAACATGAACTCTGGCAAGTAAAGTATAATTAGACAGTCCAAAAAAGAATTTGAAGAGCAATTAGCAAAGGACACAAAAACTAACAGCAAAAAAAAAAAATGTTTAAGTACATCAGAAGCAGGAAGTCTGCCAAACAATCAGTGGGGCCACTGGACAACTGAGGTGCTAAAGGAGCAATCAAGGAAGGCAAGGCTGTTGTGGAGAAACTAAATGAATTATTTGCCTTTGTCTTCACTGCAGAGGATGTGAGGGAGATTTCCACACCTGAACCATTCTTTTTAAGTGACACATCTGAGGAATTTTTCAAGATTGAGGTGTCAATAGAGGAAGTTATAGAACAAATTGATAAATTAAACAGTAATAAGTCATCAGGAGCAGATAGTATTCATCCAAGAATTCTGAAGGAATTCAAATATGAAATTGCAGCACTACTAACTGGCACGAAACCTATCGCTTAAATCAGCTTCTGTAGAAGATGACTGAAGGATAGCCAATGTAATGCCGATTTTTTAAAAAAAAATTCAGAGGTGACCGTGGCATTTACAAGCCAGTAAGCCTATGTAAAGTACCAGGCAAATTTGTTGAAACTATAGTAAAGAACAGAATTATCAGATTCACAGATGACATAATACGTTGGAAAAATAAAAGGAGTACTTGAGGCACCTTAGAGACTAACACATTTATTAGAGCATAAGCTTTCGTGAGCTACAGCTCACTTCATCGGATGCATTGGTGGAAAATATAGAGAGGAGATTGATATACACACACAGAGAACATGAAATAATGGGTTTTATCATACACATTGTAAGGAGAGTGATCACTTAAGATAAGCCATCACCAGCAGCGGGGGGGGGGAGGGGGGAAGGAGGAAAACCTTTCATGGTGACAAGCAAGGTAGGCTATTTCCAGCAGTTAACAAGAATATCTGAGGAACAGTGGGGGGTGGGGTGGGGGTGAGAAATAACATGGGGAAATAGTTTTACTTTGTGTAATGACTCATCCATTCCCAGTCTCTATTCAAGCCTAAATTAATTGTATCCAGTTTGCAAATTAATTCCAATTCAGCAGTCTCTCGTTGGAGTCTGTTTTTGAAGCTTTTTTGTTGAAGGATAGCCACTCTTAGGTCTGTAATCCTAATCAATGTAGATAAATGTAAAGTAACGCACATTGGAAAACATAACCCCAATTATACATACAATGTTTAATTGCCAAATGAGAACATAATATTGCCTTTTGGCAGGCACTTTCTCATCTTCAGTCCATTTAACCAACAAACTAGAAGTGTGTTAGTAACTATTCCACAGCCTTTGCACAGTTGCTGGCAATGCTGCACTATGAGAAAATGTGAATTCATCTTCAGGACACACTGGTTGGGCTAGATCGGGGTGGGCAAACTTTTTGGCCCGAGGGCCACATCGGGGTGCGAAACTGTATGGAGAACCAGGTAGGGAAGGCTGTGCCTCCCCAAACAGCCTGGTCCCTGCCCCCATCTGCTCCCTCCCACTTCCCACCCCCTAACTGCCCCCCCTCAGAACCTCCGACCCATCCAACCCCCCCTTCTCCTTGTCCCCTGACCGCTTCCTCCCAGGACCCTCCACCCCAACCCCCCCCCGCAACCCCATCCTCTATCTACCTCCCCCACTCCCTGTTCCCTGACTGCCCCCCCCGACCCCATCCTCCCTGTTCCCTGAGAGGCCCCCCGGGACTCCCACGCCCTATCCAACCCCCCCGTTCCCCATCCCCGACCGCCCACCCTGAGAACCTCCACCCTATCCAACTGCCTCCTGCTCCCTGTCTCCTGCCTGCCCCCCCGGAACTCCCTGCCCCTTATCAACCACCCCTGCTCCCCGCCCCCCACCCACTTACCATGCCGCTCAGAGCAGCAGGAGCTCGCAGCCCCACTGCCCAGACAGAGCCAGTCGCGCTGCCTGTGCGGTGGCATACCAACAGGGGAGGGGCTGGGGGCTAGCCTCCCTGGCCGGGAGTTCGAGGGCTGGGCAGGACGGTCCCACGGGCCAGATGTGGCCCGCGGGCCATAGTTTGCTCACCTCTGGGCTAGATCCTCTGATGCAATGCAACAACTTTTCAATATAGGGCTGGCAGATTCTGCCTGTAAAGGTGGTGGCAGCACAAGGGGGTGGGAATCATTCAGAGTCAGAAGGGAACTATGGCTGCCATGTCATGCAACTGCATAGATTGGTTTTGGCTCTTTTAGCAGCCAGTCTAAATTAGAATTGCCCTCAGGCTACTCTATGCCTGGAGAATGGCCCAACATAGCAGCCATATCAGGGGAGTACAAAGATGAGCTATATGTCACTTTTTTGAAATCTTTCCAATGTATGATTTTTCAGATAAAGACAGAGCATATACTTTTTGTGAACACTGGCAATACTCAAATTACCCCAGTGAGTGGGATGGGGTGTGTGGTGGATGTAAAGAGTTATATAGGCTCCATGTAAGGATTCAGTGAGCGGAGACTTTGAATTAAATTTACACAATAAATACTGAAGTGGTAGAATAACATTTAATTAAATTTTTGCTTGCCTTTTTTGAGTTAACAGGCAGTTAACTCAAAACTTAAATTTATTAGATTTAATTAAGAATGTGCTTTTCCCCTCTTTTTCTTACTAAATTAAATTGAAATTTCATTTAAGAGCTGGCTTTATTAAAAGATAACTTGTTTAACTTTCAGGTTCGATTTCTCACCATGTTTGGTTTCCAGTAGTTTGTACAAATATAAATAATCAAGCACAGTTGCACAAACACCAAGCATTCACGTGCTTATCTTTCCCTTTTGTTATCAAGAAATCACATAATCATGGGCATTACAACTAGGGTTGCCAACTCTGACTGAAGCTATTCCAGGAGATTTCCCCCCCCCCAACATGACGTAATGTCATTTTCTTAAAATATCCTATTAAAATCTTCCAGATTGCTTTCAATAGTCACTGGGAGATCGATGCTGATTCTGGGAGATTCCAGGCCAATCCTGGAGGGTTGACAACCCTAATTATAACAACTTCAGTACTGGAGTTTATGCTCCTATGGAGTAAGATGGCACAGATGCATTGTGGACCTTTTCCAATTTACATTAGCTGGGGGCTCTGCCCCCATCCCCCACCCCTGCCCCAGAACTGCAAAGTATAGTAAATCCTAATAAAATGAAGCAAAAAGAATCAAACACAGAAAAGAAAGTATTCAAGTGAATTCACACTATTTACTTAATCTCTATTGAGATATAAATATTCCAGTTTAGACTCCTTCAAAAGCACTGAAATAATTTCCTACCAATCTCATGTTCACAAAAATCCAACGCAATATTAAAATGAAAATTCCTTTCCTATTGTCCATAAACAATTTGACCTAGATCCTCAGCTGGTGTAAACTGGCGTAGCTCCATTGATGTAAATAAAGCTATACTCTTTTACACCAGCTTAGGATCTCACCCATTATATCTGTGGCAACAGACACAAAAATTTATCCCATCTTTTGTTTTTTCTGTTACCAGAGGGAAAAAAAAGATTATCTTACTTAAGGCAAAACAAACTTTTCTCCCATTCCTAACAAAGTTATAAAAACACTTTTTAAACTGAACAAAATGTATATCTGCAATCCAATTATGAATGTTTGCAATACAATAAGTGTCCCAGAAAATGTTCCCCAGTTTCATAACAGGAGAATCCTACCTGATTTGGAGTGTTGTTTCCAGTTCCTTTCAGTTAGACAAAGAGATGCTTGAATAATTCAAAAAATAATTCACAAATATTCTTCTCCTGTTTAAAAAGTTTCAGTCATCCAATAAGGGAAAAGAAACCATTCCACATAATACAGGTGACCAGTCACACACTACCAACAGCAAACTATGCAAGTGAGCTGTTTGCAAACAACCAATGGGCTGAAATATGTTCACAAAAGTATTTATCAAATGCTTACAAATAAATATATTAATTAGTAGAAGCCAGTATGTATTTAAGATTCATGAATGGGGAAAAAAGCTAAATTCACTGGATGGTTTATTCAAATTTATAATTCAACTAATTCTGATCATAAATTCCCTGACAGGCATAAACTGAAAATCAAATAGGGTCCAATTCACCCCTAATTCAACTCCATTAATGCTGGTGGAATAAGTCTAAGGATGGATTTGACCCATTTTGTACTTTTGCTTTCCCTCACTTGCTTTGTTACTAGTTGCAGTGATGCTGCAGTTCCTGATGCAAACTGGAGCATCACCATGCATCTCAGTAGTTGATGTGGACTCTGCCCTAAGAAGTGTTAGTCTGGGTCTTCTGTTCCATTACTGATGTATTCTTATTCTTATTTTATTTTTTGGATTATTGTAGTACCCTAAAGCCCAGTCATGGACCCAGACCCCGGTATGCTAGGAGTTGTACAAACACAGAATAAAAAAGACAATCCCTACCCCAAAGAGTTTATAATCTAAGTACAAGATAAAAGACAACAGATGGATACAGAGAGACTGATGCGAGAGTACAAAGAAACAATGAGACAATACTGGTCAGCATCAGAGGCTATGGTCACAGCACACCACCAGACTTATCATTATCAAGTTTTTTTGTAGGTGTTATGGAAAAGGAGAGTTTTGAGGAAGGATTTGAAGGGGGACAAGGAGGTAGCTTTGTTGATGTTTTACAGGGAGCTTCTCCCAAGCGTGTGCAGCATGATGGAAGAAAGCAAAAAGATACTTGTCTGAAAATTTAACAAGTAGATGATGGAATCAGGCATCATTAGCCAGCTGGAGGTTTGGGGGGGTCGACCTTTTGATCTGATTATTTCCTGTGTTTCTCTCTCTCTCTCCATGTTACTTTTTCTTCTTCCTCATATTTTGATTGAATAAACGGCTAGGTGTCTTACAGTTCCCAGTACAGAAAATGGAGGCTTAAATAATAGATGTGGACTTAGTGAGGTGGCCCCTGGGAAGGGTAGGGAGAAGAGCAGGTAGAAGCAGACTAGTTGAAACAAGAAAGGAGTGCATGCTTCAGAAAGTTCTGTTCCTCTTTATTCTGCATAAAGCTATATAGTACTTTGTAAGTTGTTTTCAAAGCATCTTACTGCTGCATGATTATTTGTGGCTTGCCTTTCTCTCCTTGGAGTTACAAGCTGTCTTCAGGTTTCAGACTGGTTAGTCTGTATCAGCCAAAACAATGAGGAGTCCTTGTGGCACCTTAGAGACTAACAAATTTATTTGGGCAGACACTTTTGTAGGCTAAAACCCATTTCAGATGCATCTGATGAAGTGGGATTTAGCCCATGAAAGCTTATGCCCAAATAAATTTGTTAGTCTCTAAGGTGCCACAAGGACTGCTCGTTGTTTAAGCTGTCTTCAGTTCAAGCTTTCAAGCCAATTCCTTCTTTTTTGTTCTGGTGGTTTACATACAGCTGCAAGGTGGAAACGTCCAATTAATTATCTTCTGCACTATTAAGTATTTGACAATTACTTTCCCCAGTCTCCTAGTAAAAAACATTAAAGGGATAGAGGCTATTAATAAATAGTGGACCATATTAATCCAAGGACTATGCTTGCTTCTGTTCATGTGGATCCTGAAGAAGACCCATGACAAGATGAAATCCATCAAAAAGAGACAGTGAGGTGGTAGAAAGTGGTCAGTCTTTCCTCCAATAGAGGGCTCACAAAAGGCCAACTCTTCCCAGAAAGCTGATGCTGTCTCAGGATTGGGCATGGTTTGGATATGTGCTCACTCAGTAAATTCTCCATCAGCCTTCAGCAATGAAAAGTCTCAGGGAGAGTGACAGCCATATCACAGCCTACTTGTCCCCAGGGTAAATCCCTCAATAAAGTGCAGGAGGAAAGATGGTGCCAGTTTGATGAATCTGACCCTGCATCTATTTTATTTCCTTGTAAAAGATACTTCCAGATTTTATGCATGGTCTTTCAGGACAATTCCTACTTGAGAAGCATGTAAAAAACAAGTTTACCATGATAAGGAAGATACCAGAGAGTTCTGGTCTATAATAGTCTGAGGCAGGATATCAAGTCACTTAATTGTTTTGTATTAAGGAGTTTGCTTCAGTTTTCTAAATTCTCCCTATAAAGCGTTATAAAGGTGGGCAAAGGCTTATTAGGTTATGGAGTACTGCCTAATCTTCATTTATTTACAGATTAGTAAAATTACCTGATTTTTGTTTTAGGAAGCAAAAATGTTTAAACTGATGTTACTACACAATAAAATGAGAAAAAGAGAAAGTCATATTAATAAACTCTCTCTATTACCTTAAAGGAGTCCTAAATTGATATATTAGCAGAGTCTTAGTGATAGGAATTACAAACAAAATGTGCTAGTCATGGTGTCAGTGAAACACTATTTGTATTACAGTTGTTCATATAATGTAACTGTGGCTATGGCTCCCTCTTGTGGCTATCCAGCAGTATATGCTAATAGTAATAATGTCCACATTTTAATATAGCATCTTTCATAAAAGTAGCATTACAAACTGCTATAGTCTTATTTTCTGACTATTTTTTGAATTTCTTCCATACTTCGTAGGCATGATGACAAATATAGGAGTTCCCAAATGTTGGGCCCTTTTTAATAATTATTTATTTAGGGCCAGATCATGTATGTGCTTGTTTTTATTTGTATGACTAATATCTTTGAAATCAATGAGAGTACTTGACACTGTTAAAGTGTTGAGAATTTCATAGCATTTACATGCTACATGATATCTAAACATTAAAGGTACAATATCTCACCTTTCCATGTATCTTGATTGCCATTTAATTAAACACTCCATTAAATAATAAATAAATAATGATGATACTTAGCTCTTGTATAGCACTTTTTAGCCATAGATCCTAAAGCAATTTACAAAAGTGGATAAATATTATCCTGATTTTACATATGGGGAAATAATTTTGGCACAGTGAATCCTTTTTATAATATGCATGGGGAATGACACGTAAAAACATTGGCAGTTTCAAAAGAAAATAAACAATGAATCATATTACTGATTATTAATTTGAATATAGCCAGTCATTAATACTGTAGAAGGAAATTCCATATTATCAATGGATATAATGTCCTGTGCTGCTAACAAAGTTCTGAAAAGAATGTTTTCTTTTAGATAAATGTAGAGACCATATGAGTGAAGCAGAAGCAGTTTTCAGATCAGCCTTAGCTGAAGTGAGCCAGACACTTTGGCAGCAGAAAGACAAATTTTAGTGACCCCATAAAAACACTGAGATGCTGAACTAGCTTATCACAAACTATTACTCACCAAGTCAGAACTTTCAACGATTTTATCCTTGGTTATTGACTGGGATGAATGTAGGCTGCCTGGAAGCATTTAAGATGGAACAGCATACAGTACATGGTAATATGGATCTGATCTAACACCTATTGAGTCCTATAGAAAGACTTACATGGGAGCCTTTCTATTGATTTCAATGAGCTCTGTGAGCCTTACGGATTTATTTTATAGGCTTTTTGTGCCACTCCAATGCAGCTGCAACTGGCAACCTTCAGGCATACTACTTTGGATTCAGTTCACGTTTAATCAAATCCTTCACATTTTGGAGGGAGGGTTTATTACTAGAACTGATTGAACTATTTGTTAAGACCAAATTGCTCTAAATAGATAAAAATTATTTAGTCCTGCTCTCAAATTATCTTCAAAATAATGAGAATTTTCTCAAAATTGATCCTTGTTTGTAATTGTTCAACAAACTTTAAAAAAAGGAACATATATAAATCTACATGGGGATTTGCCAACCCTGGGGTAAAGTTTTCCTTTTGGTGTTCAGACTTTGGTATTTTGAGAGTCTGACTGGTTACCTAGGTTATGTGGTATGGGTTCTGCTTCCTGAACAGGTGGCCTTCTAACCTTTATAAACAGGAGGGATGCCTGAACAAATCATAAGGGTTTTGAATGCTTCGGGTATATACGTGGAGTGCCACACTTTATCTGTGACCTCCCTCACTCTGACTGCTGCTGTTTGCTGGCCTCACATTTCTCTCCAACAATGGCAACATGGGTCTGATTACTCTCACCCCAGTTAGCACACTTGTTATGTTGCAATGGTGGTTATAGGTCCATATACATATAGAATATAGGGCATTTTGGTCCCAGGTCCTGATCTATCTCCCATCCCTGCTTCTGAATAGACTGCAGATATCTTGCATCATGCACTGGGTCTAGACTACGTGCAAAGTGCCTCTAGAAGATAACAGACTTTTTTGATGCTTAACCATCACCTGTTATGCCTGTCTTGCCATCTCCTCCTCACTGAAGCTCATGATAATGTATTTATTTTGTTAGTTTGAAAAAGTCAATGATTTTAAAATCTGTTCCGAATCTCTCACTGCCTCCGAACACACAGGGTCTGTTTACACTAGACTTCCTTAAGGTTTCCCACCTTTGCTGTCAGCAGTGGAGCTCTACAGGGAGTATTACTGTAGACCAGCTGGCCATGTTTAAAACAAATTGCTTAGAAGTGCTCTGAGCACAATTAGACTACACAGTGAATAATCAACACTACTTCTCCCACTGACAGAGCTGTACCAGTGCTGGCACCAGCTCACAGGGGTCCTAAGCAGGAATATTCTCCGCCCCCCTCGCATGACACATAGTAATAATTAATAGGGGGCCCCCTTGAGCTACTCGGGGCCTTAAGCAATTGCTTAGTCCGCTTATGCCTAGCACAGGCTCAGGCTGTACCAGTGGTAGCAACAGAGAAAACTCAGGGCTTGTCTACATTACCCGCTGGATCGACGGGCAGCGATCAATCCAGTGGGTGTCAATTTATCGCATCTAGTCTATACGTGATAAATCAACCGCTGAGCACTCTCCCTTTGACTCCAGTGCTCCACCAGAGCGAGAGGCGCAGGTGGAGTCGACGGGAGAGCGTCAGCCATCGACTTACTGCTGTGAAGACACCACGGTGAGTAGATCTAAGTATGTCGACTTCAGCTACGTTATTCACATAGCTGAAGTTGTGTAACTTAGATCAATCCCCCCACTAGTGTAGACCATGACTCAGAAAAGAAGTCTAGTGTAGAGACAGCTCAGCCAAGGTGAATAACCTGCTAGCACTTTTGACAGAAATACTCATCAACACACATGAACATGCTCATTCATACACAAATACCAGTATTCACACTAATAAAACCTCTTCTTCAAATATTTATACAAATAAAGTTGTCACCCAAATATTTGTGAAAAAATTTCATGTATTGTCAAATTATTTTGTCTATTATTAGCCAGACTATATTTAATACCCTGTACGTGCATTTCCACATCCATCTTTTCCTGAGGAATTGTTAACCCAATAGTTCTTCATTACATTTTCTGACATTTCTCCTCACAGAGTTCTTGTTTTTTTAAAGAATTATAGAATCAGAGACCAGAAGGGACCACTATATCATCTAGTCTGACCTTCTGTGTAGCACACGCCACCACTAGCACCACCCAACACTCACACACTAACCCAACAACCAAAATGAGATCAAAGTAATACAACCCACAGGAGACTAGACTATTATGTGCCACTGGCAGAGGATAGGAGGGACTGAGGTACACCAGTGCCCAAGGCCCCCGCAATGGCAAGGAAATGATTAAGTGAGATACAACCAGATAATCCTGGCAAATGACCTAAATCTACATGCTGCAGAGGAAGGCACAAACCCCCCAAGGTCACTGAAAATATGACCTGGAGAAAAATTCCTTCCCCACCCCACATATGGTGATCTGTTAGACCTTGAGCATATGAGCATGAGCCAGCCAGCCATTAGAAGTAGGACATTGTATGAGTGCCTTTGCAAAGTAGTCAGATACTTTGAACTTTGAAGAAGGACAAAATTTACAACAGTGCAGAGGGTCGGCTCAGGCCTGTGCCCTAGTTAAATCCAACTTTATGCTTATTTTGCAAGCTTATGTGGGATTTAAATGATGCACTGACTTTGTGTTAGCTTGCTGTAGCATGGGGTGAATTTGGGCCATCATGCTTTAGATCTTCAGAATAGGGCATTTAGATTAATTAATTAACGCAAGCAAACCCCCTAAATCTGAGGTCAGTATTATTTTTGTTTATGTTAGAAATGGGGACACTATCACAGAGGTTCCAGGCTACAAGGGGCCGTTGAAGGGTCCTGGACCCCTCTTCTTTCCATTCTACTTGCTCACCCAAGAAGGACTAACCACAATCTGGCGGCCTGTATATATGCTCTAAAGGCTCCATTATTTTCAGCTAATATTACAAAACATCCTGGTATTACATGTGCACCATGAGGTAGGAATATAGCAATCACTGTTCTTCCAGCTCCCTTCAAAGTCAGTGGTGTTGCCAAGTTATTATGTAATTTTATTCAATCAAGGTAAGTAGTGCTATTTATAATAACATTTCAGGTGACCGAGACACATTCTTGGTAAACCCATTCTAAAGAAGATTACATCTTACAAATGTGTGATGTATCCGATGAAGTGAGCTGTAGCTCACGAAAGCTTATGCTCTAATACATTTGTTAGTCTCTAAGGTGCCACAAGTACTCCTTTTCTTTTTGCGAATACAGGCTAACACGGCTGCTACTCTGAAACCTATCATAAATACTGTGGCTTAACTATTTTTTATGTTTTGTATGTCACTTAAGATCAGGTTTTCAATATAAACTTCAAGTTATTCAGCAGTTTTCATCATGGACATTTTAAATTTACATCAAGTTGAAACTTGGCTTTCAAGCTGTCAGCCCAGGTGCTAGTTTTATTCTAAAAATAGTGTAAGTTAAAGCTTTTAAAGGTGTCATATGGTTTATTTATGCAGTGGTTTCAGATGTTTTATTTTTCAGCTGCTCTAACTACAAAAGATTAATTTTAAAATAATATTTTTAATTTCATATCCCAGCATTTACAGTCTTCAGCAATGAAGGACAGGAGGCAAAATAACAGTAATGGAATAACTGTATTCTCTGAGAAGAACCCAAACAAATAATAATGTGGCTGAAATATCGTTATATATATGATTTGAGTCCCCAGAAACCAGGTGGGGAAATGCAGAGACCCCTGTGATGGACATAATATAATTGTGATGACCAAGTATTACAACTCAGTACAATGAAACAGAAGGCAAGATCCTCACCTTCACAAGGTACCCTGTACACCTGGTAAAAGGGTTAGAGTAGAGTAAATTGGCTCTAAAAACCTCAGTCTGAGCTGAGGGAGAATTTCCCAGGAAGAATTTCCCAGCTATAAAACTGCCATCTGAGGACCCCTTCGCAAGTCCTGGCATAGGGAACATGCTGGGGTGGAAGGATGTGTCAGAGGCCGGGCTGCCCCATGCTGTGTTATGGAGACTCCAGGCAGTACCACAACCCAGAGAGCAGCCCATGGATGTTGCCATATAACTACAGCCTCCACTGTCAAAGTTCAGCCTCTGGAGCAGCCCAGGATAGGAAGGGAACAGAGATGGCTTAAAGCCTGAGAAGTGCAGCACAGTCTCTTCCCCAGAGTACCTCTTCCAATGTAACTAACATGGCAAATAAAGCAAAAAATCAGCAAAATAACATAATATTCAAGAGCAGGAGAACAGGAGAGTTATTTGGGGGGTCCAGATACTGATACCTGTCCTCATGCGGAGTATTATTTTACTCTGCAAGTCAGCCTACTGAAGTCAGTGGGATTTCTCTAGAGTAAGAATGAATAAATGTGGCAATAGCTGGCCCAGAATAAGATAGTACTTAATGTGAGAAAAGGTTGTCCTAATTTATTTAGCAGCATCTATGTCAAAGTCTGGGACTTCACAATTTTTAAAACAATATTATTGAGCACAACATTTTAATAATCTAACATTCATTGAGCTTCCCATACAAATAGTAAAATCAAACTAGCCTCTCCCCCCAATAACCACTCAAACACAAACACAAAATATCCCAACATCTTAATCTGCTTGCTCCCCTATGCCCAAGAAAAGATGGGTCATACAGCACATCCTGGAGTTAACAAATCTGAGCTCTGATGGGGAAGCAAATTCCATAGCTGTGGATTCTTCATGGAAAATGTCCTGCCAACGCCTACCTCTCCTTTCAGTCAAGTGGGTTCTAGCTACCTCTAATTGGATGGAAGATCAGACCAGTTCACAGGTATTATGCACCTTTTTGTGAAAGAAGAGTCTCATTTAATTTGACTGGTAAGGGGCTATACTTTTGAAGTCATGATTTTAAGACTTGGCCATAGTGGACAGTACAGTGATTATTGTAATCCTAGTTAGTCACAGTTCTGTTACAATGGATTTAATCTACGTCTCTAAGGCTCCATTTTCAAAGAGTGTGGACAAAACACATGTAAATATTTGCATGTGTGAAAAGTATATTTACATTTTCAAAAGATGTAATAGTTGCACAGTAGATTTTAAAAATACTTATCTATATTCATCTTTGTGTGCTTGTCCTCTGGCACTCATGTTTCTTTTGTGATTTTCCAAGTTTCAGGATTACCTGAAGAAGATAATGATGATGAAAAGGTTTCAGTACATGCTTTGCCTGTTTAACATGAAGTTATTTCTCCAAGTTCCTAAATTTTGATTTTTTCCAGTTAGAAAATCATCTTTTTGTGGAATTACCAGTGCCAATAAAAATTAATGTGCATTGCTACTCCTTTGTAACCATTCTCTGGGTGATCCACTGCATCTGTGCAGAAAACAAAGAGCATTCAGCAAACTAGCCATGTGCTTACACTTTTAAAGCCAGATCCTGCGATTTCACTGAATTAAATTGGACCCCACCTGTACGGAATGACTATTCACAAGATGAAAGAATTGTACGATCTATACATAACATCAAATGTTCACTGTTTAATCATTTTGCCCCTTAAGAACTGTAATATTTGAAGATTCCTTGTCTATATTGTTTCATAGTATCTCATTACCCATTTCTCCCTAAAAACATACTTTACTATATTCAGTCATGGCAAATCCATGGATAAGAATGCCATAACAATCTCTTTACTAGTCAAGATTTAATAACCCATATTTAACATTCTATGAAATGCAAATGTTTCTAGCCTTCAAAATTTAGCAATATTCAGCCCTTTCTGATAAGGTGAGAATATACGAGGAAGCTGAGTTAATTTATCTGGCTTTCAGGGAGATCTTGATAAAGAATAGTCTATCGGTAGGTTTTGAAATAATGCCAGCTGGAGCATACTCTGCCACAGTGACCTCTGTGTTGCTCCGCTAGTCCCCTTCTCCCTGGCAGTATGACTTCTTCAGAAAGCATGTAACAATTGGCTAGATAGCCCAGAGGATGATCAGTAGCAGAAATGAAAAAGACAAAGTGGTTCATAGAGCTTTGAGCTGTACCAACTCTCTCCTGGAATTCCATACAGAAATTTGTAAGAGTTTTGCAGGTGAGAGTGCCATGACCAGTCCCATGCTCCTCCCTTCCAGCTCCAAACCTCCGGGAACCCCTTCCACAGGGAGAAATGGAGGGGGAAGTGCTACAGAGGTGACAATATAGCTGCTATACATTATTGGAAAGGTCACACATTCCCCATCATTATTTGATGAGAAATTTGGCATTAAGTCTCCTCTTCTCCCCCTCCAACTGTCCTTGATGACCAGAAAACATATTCTCTATTTCATATTTGTCTTTTGGAAAACTTGTTTCATAGCTAACATACCAAAACTTAGGAACCCACTTTCTCATCTAATCAAGTATGGTGTTTGATCCAAAATTTTCATGTTTTATAAAGAAATAGTTGTGTGTAGTACAAAAGTTAACAGAATTTGGTTTATTATTTCTAAATGTTGGATTCCCATTGTGACCCAAAGTGAGTCAATTCTTTCTCAGTAAAAGGTCTCTAGTGCGGGGAAAATGAGGTAATTGTTATATCTAGAAAATGTGGGTTTGCACACTGGACAAGATAATATGGCCAATGTAGTACAAGTTGAGAAATACACAATTTTACTGACATTGGAATGGTCCATCTCCCTGGGATCTGAAGGTATATGGGGTCTTCATATCATCATTCCATCTTCCTCTCCCTTCCCAGAAGGTGGTGAAGAATGCAATGTCACCACTGTAGCACTTCCCCCTCCATTTCTCCCTGTGGAAGGGGTTCCCGGAGGTTTGGAGCTGGAAGGGAGGAGCATGGGACTGGTCATGGCACTCTCACCTGCAAAACTCTTACAAATTTCTGTATGGAATTCCAGGAGAGAGTTGGTACAGCTCAAAGCTCTATTAACCACTTTGTCTTTTTCATTTCTGCTACTGATCATCCTCTGGGCTATCTAGCCAATTGTTACATGCTTTCTGAAGAAGTCATACTGACAGGGAGAAGGGGACTAGCGGAGCAACATAGAGGTCAGAGACATGGTGCATCACCTTCCCATTCTAGGAACTCCAAATCCCCTGGAGACCATGAATTAGAGTAAACACTGTGAGGTAAATCTCAGAATATTCCTGTCCCTCAGGAATCTCTCTTGTGGGTTTCTCCACAGAAGGGGAGAGTTGGTCTGTATGTTGTCAATATTGACAGATTCATAGATTCCCAGGTCAGAAGGGACCACTGTGATCACATAGACTAATTTCCTGTATACCTCAGGCCATAGAACTTCCCCTAAATAATTCCTGGGCGTATCTTTTAGAAAAAACATCCAATCTTGATTTAAAAATTGTCAACCACAACCCTGGGTAAATTGTTCCAATGGCTAATTACTCTTCCTTAAAAATGTACACCTTATTTCCAGTTTGAATTTGTCTAGCTTCAATCTCCAGCCATTGGATTATGTTACACTTTTCTCTGCTAGATTGAAAAGTTCATTATTAAATATTTGTTCCCCATGTAGACACTTATAGACTGCAATCTAGTCACCCCTTAGCATTCTCTTTGTGAAGTTAAATAGATTGATCTCTTTGAGTCTATAATTATAAGGCATGATTTCTAATCCTTTAATCATTCTTATGGCTTTTCTGAACCCTCTTCAGTTTATCAGTATCTTTCTTGAATTGTATTCAGGCTGTGGTTGCACCAATGCCAAATCTAGAAGTAAAATAACTTCTCTGCTTCTACTAGAGATTCCCATGTTTATGCGTCCCAGGATCACATTAGCTCTTTTCACCACAGCATTATATTGGGAGCTCATGTTCAGCTGATTATCCACCACAACCCCCAAATCTTTTTCAGAGCCACTGAGTACCAGGATAAGAGTCCTCTGTCCTGTAAGTACAGCCTACATTCTTTGTTGCTAGGGATTGATGTCAGGCTGAGAAACCTATAATTACCCAGGTCATCCTGTTTACCCTTTTTAAAATAGTGCTCCAAGATTTTTTGAAAATTAACATTACTGGTCCAGGAAGCTCTTCAACCAGCACTTTTCAAACTCTTGGATGCAAGTTATCTGTACCTGTTGATTTTAAAATGTCTAATTTTAGTAGCTTCTGTTTAACATCCTCTAGAGATACTAGTGGAATGGAAAAAGTGTTATCATCACAGTATAATGAGACTATATCACCTTTTCCCCCCAAAATACAAAATAGAAAAAAATATTGAACACTTCTGCCTTTTCTGCATCATTACTGATAATTCTACATTTCCATTTAGTATTGAACCAATATCATTGTCAAGATTCTTTTTGTTCCTAATATACTTAAACAACTCGTTATTGTCCTTAATTCTGCTGCTTAGATTTCTCCTTGTGCCCCTTGGGCGTACCTTATCAATTTTATATGATTCCTAACTTCTGATTTATATTCATTACTATCAACTTCCCCTCTCTTCCATTTGTTACAGTTTTCTTTTAATTTTTAATACCTGCCTTCACTTCCCCTCTAAACCAGGCCAATTTTTTAACCAGCATGGCCTTCTTCCTCCATTGTGGCTTTTGGAGAATCTAGTAAGGAGTTCTTAAATGATTCACAATTATCGTTTAAATTTTTCTGATTAAATTCTTCCTCCCAGATGGTTTGGCTCATAATTGTTTTCAGCTTTGTGAAACTGGCCCAATTAAAGCACCAAATATATAAAATACTGATTTGGAATTTATTCTGCTTGCACATTATAAATGTGATCAAGTCATGATCACTTGTACCTAAACTACCATTAATTTTTAGTTTTGTGAACAGTTCCTCTTTATCTGCTAGGACAAGGTCTAATAATAATTCCTCCATGTTGGCAGCAACATTTTCTGAGTTAGGATATTGTCATCTATTACATTTAGAAGTTCCAAGGACGTTGTAGTATGGCAGTATGAGACCTCCAGCATGAGTCATTCAAAAGTCCCCCAGTGATCAGGCAGCTTTTTTCCCTATCCTTCATAGATAGGTGCGTTAGAAGCCAGTTACCCTGTTCCCTAACGTGATTTGCTAGTCTGTTGCAGACATTAACTAGTATCCATCCTGTGCTTTATCTGTTAGGACATTGATTCCTAAGCATTCAAGATCATTTTCTTCTGAGCTATCTGTGACTTGGAAAGAGAAAATGCTATTTTTGACATAAAGTGCCACTACGCCCACTTTTGCCCACTTGGTCCTTCATAAATAGGTTATAACCACTGATTTTAACATTCCAATTGTGAGACTCATCCCACCAGGTTTGAGTAAAACCAACTAGATCAAATTTATGCTAATAAATGAGCAATTCCAATTCCTCTTGTTTCCCAGGCTCCTAGCATTGTGTATAGGCAATTCAAGAATTATTTCTCTTTGTGTCCTTTGGTTCCCTGATTAATTAATTTTGTTCTCAACATCTCAATTTTGTGCTAATATCTTCCCTTTTTTTACCCTCCCTTTTTTCTGTTAGTTCAAGCCTCTCCTGACTACTCTAGTCAGCCTGTCCCCAAGAAGATTGGTTCCCCTTCTACCGAAGTGGAGGCCATCCAAACTATACCTCCTCCTCTTCCCAAAGGAGGTGGACCAATGTCCCACAAAACCAAAACTCTACACAACTTACCTAGCTAACAATCTTCTGCTGACTGTCTTCCTCCACTTGTAGAACATGAAGAATCTCAGACACGATCATTTCAAAATTATTCTTCTTCAGCATGCCTCTGAATTCCTCGAAGTCATCTACTATCTGCAAGATATCCCGCAATGCACTGTCATTATTGCCGATATGAACAACTGCCAGTGGATCCTCACCTATCAACTTCAGAAGCCTATCCAGTCTTAGAGTGGCATCCTGTGTCTTGGCTCCAGGAAGGCAGCACACTGTCCTGTTGTCCATCTGTCCCTTGCAGAAGGTTTTTTCGATTCTTCTGAGTATTGCATCTCTAAGGTGGATGGTTGGATAACTCTTTGCAGACAAGCTTGATTTTCTTGGAGGAAGAGTTTTTGGCCCTTTTTGAACCAACTGAGGCCTAATCTGTAGAATCATGGACATATCACAGAGACAATCATTGAGGCACATGAGACCATATGGATGTACATACATTCTACTTCAGGATCTTCCATTCACTTCTGCTATAGCATGGAGGCTCCCACTGCAGGTAACCTCATAAAAGATCCTAAAAACTGTCCAGTGTGAGGTACTGTCCAAGAGTGTGCCAACTCCTTTAGAAATTCCCCAATTCCAGTCCTTTACAAGAGCTGGGCACTGGCACAGGAATTCCATCCTCCCCTGCAGATGTTCATGCCTCATCCTGCAGGTGTGAAATCTCTGCTCTTCCCAAACATGTGTGTGATTTTAAAAATGAAAAACCTATGTGAAGACTAAATTCTGCAGAAATTCTCCAAGCCTGAAAGTTTGATTAAAGTTATTGGGTTAATGATTAAAAAAAGTATTGTGTAACTGAATGTGCAAGTTTCAGAGTAGCAGCCGTGTTAGTCTGTATTCGCAAAAAGAAAAGGAGTACTTGTGGCACCTTAGAGACTAACAAATTTATTAGAGCATAAGCTTTCGTGAAGTGAGCTGTAGCTCACGAAAGCTTATGCTCTAATAAATTTGTTAGTCTCTAAGGTGCCACAAGTACTCCTTTTCTTTTTGTGAATGTGCAAGCACTCAGTCACCTAACCACTGACAAGAGTAGAATTTGACACTGGGGCCGAGATTCACTAGTACACTCTGATTACTTTGTGCCACTACAGTTTAACCAGCTAGCTAAGCTATCTTTATGGCTGATTTGCATTAAAACATAAAGTATCCACAACCAATTGATGAATCTGGCCCTGGATAGTCACAGTGAGTTGGCACTAATAAACATGGGTTTTTCTGTAACCATGGCACCTTAAGAAACATACCAGTTCTTAAAAGCTGTCATAAATTCATAAAACTGCGAGCAGTGGTATAAACATTCAAGAACTTCTAAAGACATTTTCCTAAAACAATGCCTTCTGCTGGATTGAATTTCAGATCTAGCTAGGTATTTGTGATTATGTTGCCCTTCTGTCTGTGACCACAAAATTGTTCATAACTGACTGAGATTATTGGTCACACTATTCACAGCTTGTAGAGATTCTCTTTTAGCCTGATTCAGCCATTGTTATTTAACATGATTTTTTCTCTTTAAAAAAATTCATATCACAACATAAACTCTAGATCTTTCACAATGGCCATCAAAACAGATGAGCTATTCTGATCTGCTGTAAGCACTGATCATGCCCTTTATGATTTTTAAAAAGAAAAGGAGTACTTGTAGCACCTTAGAGACTAACAAATTTATTTGAGCATAAGCTTTCGAGAGCTACAGCTCACTTCATCGGATGCATTCAGTGGAAAATACAGTGGGGAGATTTTATATACATAGAGAACATGAAACAATGGGTGTTACCATACACACTGTAACAAGAGTGATTAGGTAAGGTGAGCTATTACTAACAGGAGAGCTGGGGCTGAAGTGGGGGCCCCCGCTCTCCTGCTGGTAATAGCTCACCTTACCTGATCACTCTCTTTACAGTGAGTATGGTAACACCCATTGTTTCATGTTCTCTATGTATATAAAATCTCCCCACTGTATTTTCCACTGAATGCATCCGATGAAGTGAGCTGTAGCTCACGAAAGCTTATGCTCAAATAAATTCATTAGTCTCTAAGATGCCACAAGTACTCCTTTTCTTTTTGTGGATACAGACTAACATGGCTGCTATTCTGAAACCTATCTTTATGATTTTTAGACTCCATCTCTAGTTCAAATCCTAGAAATATAAGGGTGATATATCCTGTCTATCTCAGGGTCAGGTTACCTTCATATATGAAAAGCATGGTTTAATATAGTAGATCAAGCAGTACACATGAACAGGAGACATTTTTAAAGTAATATTACATATTATAATATGGTTCATAATGTTATATATTAAAATTTTGTGACTAAGTTAAAGTACTTCTTAGAGGTTATATCCAAAAAAGGAAAAGAAAACATTTTGTGCTTGTGACTTGAGTTGACACATGACATATTGCAGTAACCTTCCAGGGCAAAGAATTACAGCCTAGTATTCAACAGATATAATTAAGAATGTATGACTTAAGTACCAGCTGAATAGCAATGGTTAGACATGATACCATTGAAGTGAGAATGTTGTGGTTGGTTTTGATTCCCATCTAGGGAGTTTTAATATGTTCCTAAAAATACTCTGTGCTGGGTGCATGTAAATAAGGAGTGCTATCACATGCAGAAAGGAAAGACAGAGTGTAAGTCATCACAGGAGAGGAGGGAACCATAGGAGAGGGAAATCTTATAACAAAAAAATTAAAGTAAAGCTTTGAGTAGCTAACAAAACAAGTCAGTACTTGGTTCAAATTTCTATCCCCCATTCCCTGGGATGAATAGTTATCTATAATTAGAAATGAGTCATATGTAAATAGAACAGTGTGTATATATTTGCACCATATAAAATTCCATTTTATTGCTATACACAATGCATGCTCATCTATTGAGGATGTTGTAATGGGACCTCTCTTCCCCTCTTTTGTTCTGGGGGAGGAGTCATTTATTACTATCTTAATTTGAGGCAGCAGTTAAAGAGGAATCAATATTTTGACAACATTTTTCAAAAAGCTCCCATGGCCCTTTTGTTATTGTGGTTAAGGTCAGCAGCGTTCTAAATACATGAAATAAAAACCTTCATTTAGGATGCTGTTAAGCTACACAATCAAATATTCAAAGGAGAGGAACAATTTAGGCAATTTATATTTTTCTAAGAAAATATATTTGCAATGGAGAAAAAGTAGTAAACAGGATACTCTGGATAAAGGATTCTGGAACAAATATGATTAGATAGCAGAAAATGCCTCAGTCAGAGGGAGATACAGAGTTAAATCATGCCCACTTCATTCACATAACTAGTCTCAAACTACTATAATTATTTGCTTTTTAAGTCACTAGCTATATTACTGAAGAAAACTAAATCTTCTGTTCTAATGTTTCTACTGTTGAATATTACTATAATAATTCTATTAATGACATATTTATTATTCTATTTAGAATATCAGATCAGGCGGATATGGGGATGAGGGGCTGTAGAGTGTTCCAAGGTGAATGTTTGGATATAGGGATACAATTTAGTCAAACAGTGAAACTTATGCTTTGAGACGCCATGCTCTAACTCATTCTGAACATTACTCTGGTGAATTTCCCCTTATCTGTACTAATGTGAATTTAGTATCAATAGAATACACAAAGGAAAAGTAAACAAAAATTTATAACAGGTGCACAAAATGAAGGAAGGAACTGTTTATTTGCTCTTCCCCTAGAAGTAGTATGGCATGTAACATTGTAGAGTCATGAGGGTGGATCCAGTAATCTGGCCTATGTAATTCCATGCCAAAATGTTTACAATATCTGATATGTACAGTATTGTATAGCCAAAAAAATATGCTGGGCACATATAATTGCTTATCTTGTTGAACATAACACTAGGCAAACACTAGTGGGGTTAGATTTGCCCAGAGTAATCACTTATTTGTCATAAATACAGTCATGAGAGATCATCTTAGGGATGGATCTGAAAGGAACGGAAAGATGTGATGACAAATGTAAAAGAATACAAAAGCTATATATGGATTAAATGTCAATTATTTTAATTATGTACTTCTAGCAAATATTTTCCCTTTTAATATACAATAAGTTTATTTGAATAATTATTAAATATTTTAGTAAAGTAACTATTTCTTATGACCATTTCTTAAAACAATTTTTTTAAAATTTCCCATTGTTATCTGTGATACATAAATAAATTGTGTAATTATATATACAGTCACTAAAAAGTGATATTTATATGCAAAAAGTACTTTTTAGAGTTTTTAGGTTTTTATTTTCTTTTATACTATTCAAGAAGCACATAAGCTAAATGTCTTAACAAAATTACTTACAAGTGGGCTAAACGATATTGTTCTCAGTTGTAAATTTTCTCAGTTGTAAATTGACGTAACGCTTATAAGAACCTAGATGTGTAATCTGAAAAGACTCTTAAATGTTATCTCACATGTAGGCTCTCTCCATGAAGAATCATGGATCACATCACTACATTCAGAAAAAAAACTTTGATAGGGAATAATGGAACTATTGTTCACTGAGAAAATGGTTTAAAACTTTTTATTCCAATCCATAAGAAGCAATATTCCAAAAGATTCTCAATCTGCCCATTATATTTAAAAAAGGTTTACAGGAAGGGGTGCACCATCAATATATCAGCAGCTGTGTTAAGACAACAGAGCATAGACACCATCTTTATGAGTGGCTGGGGGGTGCTCAACCCCCGCTTCACCCCAGGCCCTGTCCCTACTCCAAACCCCCACCCCACCTCTTCCCATCCCTGTTCCGTCCCTGCCTCTTCTCGCCTCTGCCCTACCTCATTCCGCCCACTCGCCCGAGCACACCCTGACCTCACTCTTCCCCCTAGCGCCTGCTGAACACCGCTGAACAGCTGATTGCAGTGGATGGAGGTGCTGAGAGACAGGGGGAAGAGCTAATTGGCGGGGCCTGCCAGTGGGCACGAGACGCTGAGGGGGAGGGGGAGGAACTGATGGGGAGGCTGCGCTGGATGCTGAGCACCCACTAGATTTTTTTCCTTGGGTGCTCCAGCCCCGGAGCACCCCTGGAGTTGGCACCTATGCAACAAAGTATAGTAAAGTTATAAGATGATCTATTGAAAACAAAATACATCTATTCTAGATGCTGACAATGTTCTCCTGTGTATGGCTGAGTATCTGATTTCCCCCCCACACACACCCCTACCCACACTTGGGATATACAATGTAAGCCCAATGGCCAGAAGCTCCAGAGGGGAAAAGAGCTTTTTACTCCCTCCATTGGTGAAAGTGGAAAAGTGCTGCCATAGAGAGCTTCATTGGCTTAGGCTACAGTGAATCACCATTTATCACCACAAAATTTACTATTATTATTTATTTATATTATTATAGTGCCTAGGAGCCCTAGTCATGCAGGAGGACCACATTGATCTATGTTCATACAGTGCCTAGCACAAGAGTAACAAAAGGTTTTCACTGTAAGTGTAAGAACAGAGACAACATATGGACAAGGACAGATGAGGGGAGTACAAAGAAACAATGAGAAAATATCGGTCAGCGTGATAGGCAGTAATCTGAGCAGTGGGCTCTTAGAGAGCCTCAGCAAAGATAAAGAACTCTTTGTGGCAAAGAGCTCATTTCCAAACAGCTAGAAGTGGACTCTGCTCAAAAGTCCTAAGTTCTCTTGACTCCCTTCCCATAGGTTCTCCACAACAAGAGATGACACAGATCGAGGCCAGCAGCAGACCTGAATGGACTCTGTGGAGGTCTCACCAGCTCAGCTCCTTGACAAAGATGAATCTCTAACTATTAGATGACAGAATGAGACCTAATGTGGGGGACAGATTACCATTCAGCTGCCTACTGCAGGGATCTTACAGCTGCTTCGGAAGCAGCTAGTACTGGCCACTGTCAGAGACAGAGTATTGGATTAGATGGAACTTGGGTTTGATCCAGTCTTGCAATTCTCACATTCAGATCAGTCAAAGCTAGTTGGATTAACCATAAAACTGAGTCTCCATTCCAACTGACATGCAACTAATTAATTAATTTCAGACACAAATTCTGCCACTCTCTCTTCAAAGCATAAAAAGTCTTAAGCTTCATTTAATTAAGCTCCTTAGGGCAGGGGCCATGTGTCCCATGTGTTCGTACAGTGCCAGGCATAACTGAGTCCTGATCCTGATTGGGGCCTCTGTGTGCTACCCCAGCGTTACGCTGCCAGTCCACACGCCAGCTTCTGCCAAGGTCTGTAGGCCTCAATGAACATTGACAAATGGATAGGTGAAAACCAGTCTGGTTCACCTGTGTGATAGTACTGTTAAAATAGGTATTCGGTTTATAAGAATGTGTTTAGTGATTAGACTTCATGAAATGCTTGTGAGTTGCTGCATGCATTAATCTCACTTATGATATCTGCTTCCGATGTTATCAGGTAATATTTAAGTCTTTGATCTAAAACCGTAAACCCCTGCAGTTAGGAGAGAAGCATTACCAGGTATGAAATGCTAGTTTACCTCAAGAAGTGTCATCTTCTCTACAACAAAAGAAGATTTATAGACACCAACAAGCCTTTGTGGCACATCAGTGGACAAAAGACTTTGTTGAGTCCTCTCCCCACACCTACTAAAAGAAAATATGCCCAAACACTCGTCCCATCAGCTTGAACTTTGAGGGGAAGGGAATAAAAATTCTTGTTAAGAAAACACTGTTAACCATATGCTGCTTGGACTTTAGGGAGAGGGGAAGACTTCTAAGCCTAAGCAAGGGATCTCTGGCTGCTTAGCGTGGGTTAGCCCTAAAGGACATATAGAACTTGCACATTACAGCAGCTTCTATTATTTTTGAAATCTAAGACTGACACACACAAATGAGTTAACGTTTACCGCCTTTAACCTTGTAAATAAAACCATATTTACACTTACTGATACAGCTGTGCTGCTGTAAGATCGCTCATGTAGCCGTATTATGTCGACAGGAGAGAACACTCCCGTCAACATAATAAAGCCAGCTTAATGAACAGTGGCAGCTATGTTGGCGGGAGAGCATCTCCTGCCGACATAGTGCTGTGCACACGAGCCCTTATGCCAGCAAAACTTACGTCGCTGTAAGGGGATGTTTTTTCACACCATGATTGACAAAAGTTTTGCCAACACAAGTGCTAGTGTAGATGTGGCCTAATTCTCTTATTTCTCTTTTCCTAGTTAATAAATTTTTAGTTAGTTTATTACAGGATTGGCTACAAGTGCTGCCTTTGGTGTAAGATTTGAGGCCTGGCCTACATTAAAAAATTAGGTTGCTGGTCTACATTAAAAAGTTAGGTTAGGAAGCTGCCTTAAGTCGAACTGTTAATGTATGTATCTACACTATCGGGTCCTTTACGCCGACATAAATTGCCTCTAATGTTGACTTCTGTAATCCACCCCTGCAAGAGGCATAGCACTTAATTTGGTTTTCATGACTGCGAGATAGTGCAGACACAGTGTTGTGTAATTCGACTTAACTGGCCTCTAGGTGGTGTCCCGCAATGCTCATCTGTGACCGCTCTGGAGATCATTCTCAACTCTGCTGCATTGCAGCCAGGTACACAGGAAACAGCCCCTACCTGGTTAAAGCCCCAGGAATTTTTGATTTCCCATTTCCTGTTTGATCAGCATTGGGAGCATGCCAGCTTGACTATGGAGACTACACGCCCCAAACACACTCCAGCCTGGTCTGCATACGAGGTGGTGGATCTCATCGCTGTGTGGGGAAGAGAGTCTGTGGAGGCAGAGCTCCGATCCAGCAGAAGAAACATTGACATCTATGCAAAGATCGCTCATGGAATGGGGGAGAAGGGCTACACGAGGGACACAGAGCAGTGTCATGTGAAAATGAAAGAACTTCGCCAAGCATACCAGAAGGCATGGGAGGCGAATAGTCATTCTGGTGCTGAACTCCATAGATGCCGGTTCTACAACAAGCTGCATGTGATTCTCGATTCCCTATTAGCACCCCCACAAGCAACATGGACTCCTCACAGATGTGTGAGTCTAGGGACAACAAAGAGGATGAGGAAGAGGAGGAGAATGGGAGACAGGTGAGCGGTGGATCCATTCTCCCCGAGAGCCAGGAAATATTTTTAACCCTGGAGCCGTGGGTTGCAGGACACCACAGTGACTGACCGTGGTGCCAGGGAAGGCACCTCTGGTGAGTATACAGTTATAATCAAAGTCCAGTTAAACTTTAACAAGCACACACATTCGGTGGTATTGCATGTTTACTGTGAAGAAAAAGCAAGGTGCTATGGTTCTCTGCTTACAAGAGGCAGCTCCAGCTATGCAGAGGGTGGCCCCCGGAAAAGACTGTTTATGTAGTCTGGGATAGCCCAGGAATCCTCCATGGATATCTCTAGGAAACTTTCATGGAGGTACTCTGCAATCCTTTGGAGCAGTTTTCTGGGTAGGACAGTCTTATTTCTTCCACCATGGTAGGACACTTTCCCATGCAACTCATGAATTAATTCTGCTGGCATCGTTGCGGTACACGGCATAGGAGGATAAGGACTGGGTTTATACCCAGACGCTTGCAGTATCTCCTTCCTTTCCGCCTCTGTTAACCTCAGGAGACTCATATCACATAGGGTCGTCTAGGGGAAACGAAGAAGAAAAAAAGAAGTTATCATTAAAAGTGCCCTTACAAGAAAAAAAAAAAAAGGGAATGTAGACCCCCTCCCCCCCACACACACATTCTGGGTCACAAAACCACGTGGCTGCTAATGTACCTTTACTGTGCTCAGCATGGGTCAGCAAGTAGTTTAAAGTGGTTGGTAGGGGACTGAGGACGCACATGAGAGATTCTGCAAATTCGGAGTGAAAATGTTCCCCTCCCCCATTCGTAAACAGCTTCCCGTGGTGCTATGGGGAAGGGCCATTGTTTGACTAGCTCCCGACATAAGCCTGCCATAAACTTCATTAAAAGTTCAGTCACCCATGATCCGAAGGGGGGGGGCCTACTCACCATGGGCTTTAGCCGGGGAGGGGCTGTTTCCTGTGTACCTGGCTGCAATGCAGCAAAAAAGGGTGTTTTTTTTAATGAAAGTGGTCTTGCTATGGAAAGATTTTATTCATGTACAATGGCTCCTTTATTTTTTCCCATGACTGTCAGCTGGAAATGTGTCCTTCAGTGTGTCATCAACACCTGAAAGCAGACTTTTGCTGATTAGAAGGAGGAGAAAGAGAACGGAGGAGGACATGCTCACCAAGATAATGAATGCCTCCGGGACAACTGACACAGAGCTGAGAGCGTGGAGCATTTCACTAACCGAGAAGTTAGACATGGACATGGAGAGCAGGAAAGCTTCCAATGAGCGAGAGCATGCAGTGCAGGATAAGATGCTTCAGATTATGAGGGCCCAAGTAGACATGTTGAGGCATCTGGTTGAACTGCAGGAACAGAAGCATGAAGTTAAAGTCCCTCTGCAAACTCTGATGGACAGCCAGCCAGCATCGCCTGGTGCAGAATCACCCTCCCCCAACTATTCCATGAGGCGTGGGTGAAAAGTCCATTATCCCTTTCACTTATCTCAGGGGGAGGGTACAAGGAACAGAAAGCTCCCATTCCAGACCATTGATGGTCTGGAATGCGGTGTTATGTTACACAGCTGAAAATGTTTCTCCTGTTCCAACTTTACAATCCCTTTTCCCCAAAGTTACCTTTTTTTCTGTTCTCCTTCTTACTTTATGTTTGTTAAAAAAAGTAAATGGATTCAAGAAATAAATGTTCTTTATTGAGTAGAAGCAGTGGGCTTGGGTGGGGGGTTGGCTTTACAGGGACAGTGATATAAGACAGGTGAAGGTTTGGAAAAGCACAATGCAGAAAAGCAACTCACATTACTGTAACTCATTATTGTAACAGCTTTTTAAAGCCTCGAGGATATGCAGCACCCCTTGCTGTGCTCTTCTTATTGCCCTGTGTCTGGCTGCTCAAAAAAGGCTGCCATGTGATCTGTCTCAACTGCCCACCCCTGCAGAAAATTTCCCCCCTTTTATTCACAGATATTATGTAGCACAGATCAGGCAGCTATAACCATGGGGATGTTCTCTTCACTAAGGTCCAACCTTGTTCGTAAACTTCTCCAGCGCCCTTTCAAACAACCAAAGGCACATTCAACCATCTTTCTGCACTTGCTGAGCCTATTGTTGAAACGCTCCTTACTGCTGTCCAAACAGCCAGTGTATGGCTTCATGAGCCACGGGAGCAAGGCGTAGGCTGGGTCCCCTGGGATAACTATAGGCATCTCAACGTCCTCAGTATTCATTTTGTGGTCTGGAAAGAAAGTCCTGGATTGCATCTTTTTGAACAGACCCGAGTTCCTACAGATGTGTGCTTCATGAGCCTTTCCCAACCATCCTATGTTGATGTCAGTGAAATGCCCCCTGTGATCCACCAGCACTTGCAACACTATTGAAAAGTATCACTTTCGGTTTATGTACTCTTTGGCAAAGTGGTCTGGTGCCAAGATGGAGATATGCATGCCATCTATCGCCCCACCGCAATTAGGAAACCCCATTGTGGCAAAACCATCCACTATGTCCTGCACATTTCCCAGACTCACTACCCTTCGTAGCATAAGTCAATTAATGGCCCTGCACACTTGGAGCACAGCAATTCCCATGGTTGATTTACCTACTCCAAATTGATTCCCCATTGACGGGTAACTGTCTGGAGTTGCAAGCTTCCATATAGCGATTGCCACTTGCTTCTTCGCTGTCAGAGCAGCTCTCATTTTTGTGTTGCTGAACTGAAGGGCAGGGGAAAGCTCTGAACAAAGTTCCTGGAGGGTAGCCTTCCTCATTCAAAAGTTCTGCAGCCACTGCTTGTCATCCCATACCTGCAAACCAATGTGGTCCCATCAGTCAGTGCTTGCTTCACGGGACCAGAAACATCACTCAACAGAGTGCAGCTGCTCTGTGATTGCCAGCAGCAACTGTTAATTGTTTTTTTCAGTGGCTTGCAGCAGGGCTGCTTGCAGGATATCGTTATGTTCCGCGCGGCAGACCCTACTTCAGCTCTGGAAATACTGCAGAAGAAGGTGCAAGGGGTTTGAGATGCTCACAGCAAGAGTGCACAACTGAACAGGCTCCATGCTTCTGGGGTTATGGTGTATCTGTGGCAGTTTTAAGGTGCGAAAACCACTGGGTTGTTCGCCACTGAGCACAGTGCATCATGGGATGCTGACACAATGTTTCCATTCTCCCCTGACAATGTTTTGGTCCCAGGAGGCATTGCACAAACTTCCCAAAACACACTGCGGCAAATTGCACTTTGGGATAGCTACCCATGATGCACTGCTTTGTGCATCGAGGCAGGCACAGCTAGTGAGGGCACACTCCATTGAGACAATGAGGATGGTGTGGCCATGCACACAATTGATTTAATTATTTTGGAGGCTCAAGGAAGAATTAGCTTAAAGTCGACAATTTTGTAGTGTATACAAGCCCTGTTGAGGTACAATTGATCACGGGTAAGTGACTGGTCCTTTGGGACTGGGAGTAACCTGAATGTTGTTATTTTTGGTGTAAGGGACCATCTCTTACAAAGACATGCTTACCTGAGTGGCAGGATAGATTGGGGTACCCAAGGGAACTGTCTGTAACTCCAAGGTAAGGCTGTTATAGTGCTTGACTAGTTCACACTTGATACTCGGTTGGTGAAAACTAAGTATAGAACACACAACCGATTTGGAGTTTGTGCTTCTCTTCTTAGCAGTCTGCCCTGAGGTTGTCACTCATAGTGGTGAGCCACTCCAGACAGCTTGATACTCAATAAAATTAATAGTAAAAAATTTATTAATGGTAAATGAAAGACTTCTATACCACTTAAAACAGAGGCCAAGGGCACAAGATCTCTGTGCTTGCAGATATCTGCTTTCTCATGCCACAGGTGTCTGCAATGTCCATTCCTTCCTTTTTGTGCTACCCTGCTCCAGTCTTGTGGGCAGACAGGGTATTAACCTTTATAACTGTTACAAATTAAGGGCATTATAACATCTTCTCACATGGTAAGTCTGATTCCTGACTCACATGAGTAGTCCCACTGAAGTCACTTACTTATATGATGACAGGTTTCAGAGTGGTAGCTGTGTTAGTCTGTATCAGCAAAAAGAACGAGGAGTACTTGTGGCATCTTAGAGACTAACAAATTTATTTGAGCATAAGCTTTCGTGGGCTAAAACCCACTTCATCGGATGCATGCAGTGGAAAATACAGTAGGAAGATATATATATACACACACAGAGAACATAAAAAAAATGCGTGTTGCCATATACACTATAACAAGAGTGATCAAATAAGGTGAGCTATTTTCAGCAGGAGAAAAAAACCTTTTGTAGTGATAATCAGGATGGCCCATTTCCAACAGTTGACAAGAAGGTTAGAGTAACAGTAGCGGGCAGGGAAATAAGCATGGGGAAATAGTTTTACTTTGTGTAATGACCCATCCACTCCCAGTCTTTATTCAAGCCTAATTTAATGGTGTCCAGTTTGCAAATTAATTCCAATTCAGCAGTCTCTCATTGGAGACTGTTTTGGAAGTTTTTTTGTTGTAATATTGTGACTTTTAGGTCTGTAATCGAGTGACCAGGGAGATTGAGGTGTTCTCCGGCTGGTTTTTGAATGTTCTAATTCTTGACGTCTGATTTGTGTCCATTTATTCTTTTACATAGAGACTGTCCGGTTTGGCCAATGCTACCACTCTAAAACCTGTCACCATGCAAGGCACTGCATTTAGCTGTATGAAGTGGAAATCCATCAACTTCACGAAAAGACTCATAGAGATACAGACAGACATCATCTTCCTTTCCAATGCAAGCAGATGGACATCATACCAAAAGGACTGAAGGTAAAAAATCCACTACAATCTACATACCACACACTCTAGAGAAACTGCGGAACCACTTGATCAACATCCTATGCTACAGCAAACAGGGAAAGATTAAGAACGAGCTCTCAAAACTGGATACTCATAAAAAAACCAACCTGCCACACAAACTTCCTCATGGCTGAACTTTACAAAAACTAGACAAGCCATTTACAACACATACTTTGCTTCTCTACAAAGGAAAAAGGACACTAAACTATCTAAACTACTTCGTGTATACCTTCAAGTCAGCGGCACTGCTATGGGTACCCGCATGGCCCCATACTATGCCAACATTTTTATGGCTCACTTAGAACAATGCTTCCTCGGCTCTTGTCCCCTAATGCCCCTACTCTACTTGCGCTACATTGATGACATCTTCATAATCTGGACCCATGGAAAAGAAGCCTTTGAGGAATTCCACTACAGTACAAATAAGTGATAGTCACATAACCACCACCCTATACCAGAAACCTACTGACCGCTATACTTACCTACATGCCTCCAGCTTTCATCCAGACCATACCACACTATTCATTGTCTACAGCCAAGCTCTAAGATACAACCGCATTTGCTCCAACCCTTCAGACAGAGACAAACACCTACAAGATCTCTATCAAGCATTCTTACAACTACAATACCCACCTGCTGAAGTGAAGAAACAGATTGACAGAGTGGAAGAGTACCCAGAAGTCACCTACTACATCAGTGGTCTCCAAACTTTTTTGATCGCACACCCCTATCAGTAAACAATTTTTGAGCACGCACCCCCAATGTATGTATCTTTATGTATGTATAAATTATATACATGTACTACTGTACTTATATATTATGTAAATTATAAAACATACACAAAAAATAGAAATTAAAAAATGATGAGATAAAGATGAAATAAACAATATTTAAAAAAAATTATTTTATTTATTAATGGTACAAAAAACCTTTTTGCTCTCACTAAACAATTATTAATAATAATAATATTTTAGTGAGAGCAATGTGATTGAATATGCTTTATTATTTTTGAAAATCTTGGTTTAACACTTTGTGATTCAGCAGGCGCACAGGGTGGGGTGCGGGATCTGGGAGGGAGTTACAGTGTGCGAGGGTGCTCAGGGCTGGGGCAGGCAGGAGGTGCAGAGCACTTACCTGGGGCAGCTCCTGTTTGGTGCAGGAGGATGTTCAGGTGGCTCTGCGCAGCGCAGCACCACCCTCACGGCTGCGATTCTGGGAGCTGCCCTCCCCCCCACACAGCAGGCAGGGCCACCCGGAACGCAGGGGCATTAGGAGCTTCAAGGCCCTGGGCTAAGGGGGCCCCGGGGCCCTGTCCTGCAGCTCTAAAGCCCCTTTCAGAATGCGGCCCTCTGAGCATGGGCTGGAGGACTCAGGAGGAGCAGGGGCAGCCGCGCAGCCGGAGAGAAGTGGCGCTTTACCCTTCAAAGCACCGCTTCTCTCAGGCCAGCTTTGAAGGGGAAAGTTTCTTTTCAGCTGCTGGCTGCGTGGCTGCCCCTGCTCCTCCATGGGCCGGAGGACTCAGGGCCCCCTTTTTTTCCCCCCTCCGGCAGTGCTTGTCCTGTCACTCTGCCCTTTTGCTCTGGCTGCGCTCCTCCTGCTGCACCCCCCAATCGATCGTCTTGCGCATCCCCTGGGGTGCATGCACCCAACTTTGGAGACCACTGTACTACAGAACAGGCCCAACAAAGAAATATTTGTTGCAATATTACAACAAAAAAACTTCACAAACAGACTCCAACGAGAGACTGCTGAATTGGAATTAATTTGCAAACTGGACACCATTAAATTAGGCTTGAATAAAGACTGAGAGTGGATGGGTTATTACACAAAGTAAAACTATTTCCCCATGCTTATTTCCCCCTCTACTGTTACTCTCACCTTCTTGTCACTGTTGGAAATGGGCCATCCTGATTATCATTACAAAAGGTTTTTTTCTCCTGCTGATAATAGCTCACCTTAATTGATCACTCTTGTTATAGTGTGTATGGCAACACCCATTTTTTCATATTCTCTGTGTGAATATATATATATAGAGAGAGAGAGAAAGAGAGAGAGAGCTTCCTACTGTATTTTCTACTGCATGCATCCGATGAGTGGGTTTTAGCCTATGAAAGCTTATGCTCAAATAAATTTGTTAGTCTCTAAGGTGCCACAAGTATTCCTCGTTCTCTTTCCTTATATGAGTGAGAACTGTAGGACTGTGCCCTAATCAGGTGTACAAGTGATCCAGCCTAAAACTGATGGCACAATGTGGTTCCTGGTGAAGGGTAGCTTAGAAATGAGACAGGACTAGGGTAAGTGATACGAAGTAAGGCCATACTGTATAATACTTAACCTTATTTTTGTTTTCAAGGAAGCACAGTAATTCCACTCATTTGAAACTACAGTATCTTCTAGCTTTTTTAAATTAAAGTGATGAAACTTGCTAGAAATGAAAAAAATGTTTCCTGTTCCTGAAATAGTGTTGAAAATCTTTCAGCTACTGCAGCAGTCCTGTGGATGACACTGGTTGACAGACTGTTACTACACAGTCGTACAAAGGGAAAGTTTTCAAGAATTTCCACGGTTTTCAAATTGAGATCTCACCACAATAACATCAGTCAACCAAGAAGAATTTCTGGTCTTTGGGGAAGGTAATAAACCTTCCAGAACAGTGTTAACTGACGCCTTGGGCCCCTTTTACTGGTTCATATTATTTTATATCATATAGTACAAATTGCTGGAACAGAAGTACGAACTTAGCTATACATTTCAAACATTTCTTTCATAGTTCTGGTCAGGTTTCAGAGTAGCAGCCGTGTTAGTCTGTATTCGCAAAAAGAAAAGGAGTACTTGTGGCACCTTAGAGACTAACAAATTTATTAGAGCATAAGCTTTCGTGAGCTACAGCTCACTTCATCGGATGCATATTTATTAGAGCATAAGCTTTCGTGAGCTACAGCTCACTTCATCGGATGCATATGACTGCATGAGAGAAGTAGCAAAGAGGTCATTAATATAAATAGTTGGCACCATTTTGGGTTTTAAGATAAAAAATAAAAAACAGTGGTTATTCCCATTTCACTAGCACATAGTCTCAGTGAAAAATCTTGAAAATTTTCCCCTTCCACTGCACTTCTAATTCAACTGACTTACTAAAAAATAGTACGTATCCAGTGTTGTATCCATGTAAGTGTCAGGATATTACAGAGACAAGGTGGGTGTGGTAATAGCTTTTATTGGACCAACTTCTGCTGGTTAGACAAGCTTTCAAGCTTATGCAGAGCTCTTCCTCAGGTCAGGAGAAGCTTGTCTTTCTCACCAGCAGAAGCTGGTCCAATGAAAGTTATTACCTCATCCACCTTCTCTCTCTAAAAAATATTATTTCAGGGTATATCACAGAGCTATGTGCATTAGACTTATACTCCTTCAGCGCAAATTACATCTCATAGCTTGTATCATGGGCATAACCTGTCACTTTTCTGGAAAGTTTGCATTAACATTATAAAATGAGCATCCTATGAGTTAAAACTTCTTGATTCAGGTATTTCCCACTATGGTGTCACAAAGAGCTGGGCACCTTTTTTTAGGCCAATAGTTTATTTGTCAAAAAATTGAGTTTCAGTCTATCCAAAACTGTTCACAAATTTGACACAAGTTCATCAAATAGTTTTGGCCAAAAATAGTTTCAGGCTAGATTCACAAAACGGGAGAAGGAGAAGACGGCAGCCACAACTTCTGATAACGTTTAGCCCAATGGTTAGGCAACTGACCAGGGATATAGGAGGCCAGGGTTCAATTCCCCCTCTGCCTGATTTGAACTTGGGCCTCTAATCTCCCAGATGAGTGCAGTGGGCTATAGGATATTCATTTTTCTCTACACTAAATATTAAATATATAGTCTATAGGTCAGACACAACTGCCTCACCATAACCCCTCCACACATCCCAGCCCCATTTTATCCAACTTAAAATATCAATTATTCATGCAGCTCTAGTTCCGTATCCAATTTTTAAAGAGTCTCCAAAATAGGAGTTACACAGTTTGTCTTGAACAACAGTCATCCTAAAACTTGCTAGAGTTAGCCTCATTAGAAGAAAGAAAATAAGAGCAGATATCTACCAAAACTGAATCTTTCCTTTCTAGCTGCACAAGCCAACGCCATTTTGGATTTCTGCACAGGAAACTGCCAACGGCAATGTGCACAAATGGAGCAATGCTCAGAACTTCTGGTCCATTTGAAATACTGTATATCCCTTTCTTGCCCAAGCAAGGTCTGCCTACACACAAATAGGTTTGGAGGAAAATACAGGTTTCAGAGTAGCAGCCGTGTTAGTCTGTATTCGCAAAAAGAAAAGGAGTACCCGTGGCATCTTAGAGACTAACAAATTTATTAGAGCATAAGCTTTCGTGAGCTACAGCTCACTTCATCGGATGCATTTGGTGGAAAAAGCAGAGGAGAGATTTATATACACACACACAGAGAACATGAAACAATGGGTTTATCATACACACTGTAAGGAGAGTGATCACTAAAGATAAGCCATCACCAGCAGCGGGGGGGGAAAGGAGGAAAACCTTTCATGGTGACAAGCAAGGTAGGCTAATTCCAGCAGTTAACAAGAATATCAGAGGAACAGTGGGGGGGTGGGGGGTGGGAGGGAGAAATACCATGGGGAAATAGTTTTACTTTGTGTAATGACTCATCCATTCCCAGTCTCTATTCAAGCCTAAGTTAATTGTATCCAGTTTGCAAATTAATTCCAATTCAGCAGTCTCTCGTTGGAGTCTGTTTTTGAAGCTTTTTTGTTGAAGTATAGCCACTCTTAGGTCTGTGATCGAGTGACCAGAGAGATTGAAGTGTTCTCCAACTGGTTTTTGAATGTTATAATTCTTGACGTCTGATTTGTGTCCATTCATTCTTTTACGTAGAGACTGTCCAGTTTGGCCAATGTACATGGCAGAGGGGCATTGCTGGCACATGATGGCATATATCACATTGGTAGATGCGCAGGTGAACGAGCCTCTGATAGCGTGGCTGATGTGATTAGGCCCTATGATGGTATCCCCTGAATAGATATGTGGACAGAGTTGGCAACGGGCTTTGTTGCAAGGATAGGTTCCTGGGTTAGTGGTTCTGTTGTGTGGTGTGTGGTTGCTGGTGAGTATTTGCTTCAGATTGGGGGGCTGTCTGTAAGCAAGGACTGGTCTGTCTCCCAAGATCTGTGAGAGTGATGGGTCGTCCTTCAGGATAGGTTGTAGATCCTTGATGATGCGTTGGAGAGGTTTTAGTTGGGGGCTGAAGGTGATGGCTAGTGGCGTTCTGTTGTTTTCTTTGTTGGGCCTGTCCTGTAGTAGGTGACTTCTGGGTACTCTTCTGGCTCTGTCAATCTGTTTCTTCACTTCAGCAGGTGGGTATTGTAGTTGTAGAAATGCATGATAGAGATCTTGTAGGTGTTTGTCTCTGAGGGGTTGGGCAAATGCGGTTATATCATAGCGCTTGGCTGTAGACAATGGATCGAGTGGTATGATCTGGATGAAAGATAGAGGCATGTAGGTAGGAATAGCGGTCAGTAGGTATCCGATATAGGGTGGTGTTTATGTGACCATCGCTTATTAGCACCGTAGTGTCCAGGAAGTGGATCTCTTGTGTGGACTGGTCCAGGCTGAGGTTGATGGTGGGATGGAAATTGTTGAAATCATGGTGGAATTCCTCAAGAGCTTCTTTTCCATGGGTCCAGAAAAGAAAAGAAGCTCTTGAGGAATTCCACCATGATTTCAACAATTTCCATCCCACCATCAACCTCAGAGACTGGGAATGGATGAGTCATTACACAAAGTAAAACTATTTCCCCATGGTATTTCTCCCTCCCACCCCCCACCCCCCCACTGTTCCTCTGATATTCTTGTTAACTGCTGGAATTAGCCTACCTTGCTTGTCACCATGAAAGGTTTTCCTCCTTTCCCCCCCCTGCTGCTGGTGATGGCTTATCTTTAGTGATCACTCTCCTTACAGTGTGTATGATAAACCCATTGTTTCATGTTCTGTGTGTGTGTGTATATAAATCTCTCCTCTGCTTTTTCCACCAAATGCATCCGATGAAGTGAGCTGTAGCTCACGAAAGCTTATGCTCTAATAAATTTGTTAGTCTCTAAGGTGCCACGGGTACTCCTTTTCTTTTTGAGGAAAATACAGAAACTTTTAAAATATACAGGTCTTACCAGAGCCTTACTTTCTTTGCAGCCACCCCATGAAAAACAACTCACTTGTACACATTTTACAATCTAATGAGCCCATATTATGGTCAGAAAAATGATGTCTTCCAGAGAATCACACCACTTACACAAATGCAGATATCATTTGAGCAACTTGAAAAGGCGTGCAGTACAAAGCCAAATCTCTCTCCTTTCCCAATGAGATACTGCTTAGGTATCAAATGCTGTATGTGCCAAGGTTTCAGCACAACAAGGGCTCCCCAAGGGTTAGGGTTACTGTTAGGACAATAACTCAGTGAGAAATCCCATCCATATGCACGGAGACATTGATACATAAATTAAAAACTGGGCTCCTCCCCAACCTTCTCAGAATCCCTGTTCCCTCCACTCCTCGAACATAGGTTGCACAACCCCGCACTTCTCCTCCACCCTCTCCCCCCGTTCCAAAACTTCAGAGGGGAAGAAGCAGGCCTAGCAGCTCAGCTCTGACAATGTAGCCTTTTCTCCAATGGTTCATCAGAATGGAGCTCATCTCGGATATACTATCTACAAAAAGAAAAGGAGTACTTGTGGCACCTTAGAGACTAACAAATTTATTAGAGCATAAGCTTTCGTGAGCTACAGCTCACTTCATCGGATGCATACTATCTACAGTTCACCACCATAGAAGGCTCCATTTCGAGGAACCAAAGGAGATTTGTAAGAGCTCACCTAGGTCTCCCTACAAGGTGCTCTGACCTCTCTAGATATTGCCCCCATGCTCCTGTACTCACAGAGCCCCACGTTCCCCATGCCCTTCCTGTCCTCTATCTCATTCCACTTATAAATTGACAGATATCAATGTAGATCAGCATTTAACATTTGAATGGAATTGGTGAGTGAGTGTGTGTGAGAGAGAGAGACTGAAGCAGATCTGTGCAGAAGGAGGGGGGAAAACAGTGCTTCCTGAGATGAAAGGGAGGAGAGTATTAATATAGGGTAAAATGGGAAAGGCTTGATAGGTAAATGAGGCTTTGCAGGGAGACATAGGGAAGCAGGACAGCTATGTGTGGGAGGGGCAGAGTGGGAATCAGGGTTGTGCAGAGGACATGGGGGACATTGGGACTTTGATAGAAGTTACTGGAAAACAATATATATCAGCAGTGATATCACTGAAGATGCTTATTCACACTGACAGGTACATTCTTATTAAAAGCCTGAGAAATTCCAACATAAAAAACATAATTTACAGTGAAATAGCTGAAACTGCAATTATCTCATTCCCGGTTAGGAAATCACTGGATAATCATTCACATCCACTCCAATACAATGCCTCAAATCCTACCTCATACTTTTTCATGTACAAGTAGCACACTAAAGACTTTACCACTACACATATATCTGTAAGTAGTTTATTTTATGGCTTGTCTACCCACAGAATAATTCCAAAAAAGAAAAGGAGTACTTGTGGCACCTTAGAGACTAACAAATTTATTTGAGCATAAGCTTTCGTGAGCTACAGCTCACTTCATCGGATGCCTCCGATGTGAGCTGTAGCTCACAAAAGCTTAGGCTCAAATAAATGTGTTAGTCTCTAAGAAGCCACAAGTACTCCTTTTCTTTTTTGCGAATACAGACTAACACAGCTGCTACTCTGAAACCAGAATAATTCCAGAATAGCTATAATTTGAAAGTGGATTAAGCTAAACAGGAACAAGGCATTCTTATTCCAGAATAAAAGTCTGTCCACAAATGGAGTTAATCAGGAATAGTCATTGAGCTTTAAATTCACACCCTACCCTAATCTGAATTAACTTTCAAGTGTAGACAAGCCTTATACTAGCTAAGGGCATGGCTACACTTGCAGATGTAGAGCGCTTTGAGTTAAACCCACCTTCGGAGAGCACAGTAGGGAAAGCGCTGAAGTTTGTCCACACTGACAGGAACAAGCGCACTGGCGCACATTTGCAGCACTTGCAGCTGCATTGGGAGCGGTGCATTATGGGCAGCTATCCCACAGAGCCCCTCCTCCCCATTCTGGCACTGTGGCTTGTGGGAAAGGGGTGGGGGTTGCGGGGCATTCTGGGTCCTGTCCCAATGCCCTATGATGCATCAGTTCGCATCCCAGCAATCCCTGTGCTTCTGTTCACATTTGGCACCATCATTCAACGTTTTTTGTACTGCGCGTTCTGTCTTCCCTTTCGGTCTGCGAGAATGGAGACCGAACTGCTGAGGAGTATGACGAGTCTCGCCAGCACATCACATTTGGCAGTCAAGTTATTCCTTATGATCCAAAGTGACAGTGAGGGCTCCGACAATATCGATTCGAGTAACGCATATGATACGAGTTTGCTTGTGGCATGCACAGACATGCTCACCACCGTGGAACGCCACTTTTGGGTTCGGGAAACAAGCACTGAGTGGTGGGATCACATCGTCATGCAAGTCTGGGATGACGAGCAGTGGCTGCAGAACTTTCAGATGAGAAAAGCCACTCTCATGAGACTGTGTGAGGAGCACGCCCACACCCTGCGGTGCAAGGACATGAGATTGAGAGCTCCCCTAACAGGTGGAGAAGCGGGTGACTATTGCAATCTGGAAGCTGGCAACTCCAGACAGCTACTGATCGGTCACTAACCAGTTTGGAGTGGGGAAGTTGACCGTTGGAATCGTGTTGATGCAAGTTTGCAGGGCCATTAATCGCATCCTGCTCAGAAGAATCGTGACTCCAGGTAACGTGCATGACATTGTGGATGGCTTTGCACAAATGGGTTTCCCTAACTGCAGAGGGGCAATAGATGACACACACATTCCAATTCTGGCACTAGCACACCTAGCCTCCGAGTATGTTAATCGGAAGGGGTATTGCTCTATGGCTCTCCAGGTGCTTGTGGATCACAAGCTGGCTGGCCTGGAAAGGTGCATAACGCACGCATCTTTCGGAACACTGGCCTGTTCAGGAAGCTGCAAGCTGGGATTTTTTCTCAGACCAGAAGATCACCATAGGGGAAGTCGAAATGCCTATTGTGATCCTTGGAGACTCCACTTACTCTTTAATGTCGTGGCTCATGAAACCCTATGCAGGGAGCCTTGATAGCAGCAAAGAGCAGTTCAACAACAGGCTGAGCCAGTGCAGAATGACTGTGGAGTGTGCTTTTGGCCATGTAAAGGGCTGCTGGTGCTCTCTGTATGGAAAGCTGGACCTGGCCAATGACAGCATCCCCGCGGTTATATCTGCATGCTGTACCCTCCATAACATTTATGAATGATTCACTCAGGCATTGAACTCTGAGGTTCAAGACCTGGAGACTGAATTTGAACAGCAGGAGAGCAGGGCTATTAGAGGGGTCCATCACGGGGCTGCAAGGATTAGGGATGCCTTGAGGGACCAATTTGAGGCTGAAAGCCACCAGTAATGTTTGGTGCCCTGCACGGGAGTGAAGTGCAGTGGTTCCAATGTTAGTAGGAATCTGTGTTTGCTACACTGACTTGCAGTGCCTGTTTCTTTCCTGGGCTAAGGTATCTTTTACTTTATACAATAATAAAGAATGTTTTCAAAGCCAAAAAATCCATTTATTGAAAAGAAACACAACTGCTTGGGAAACAGAAAGGGCGGGCGGGGGGGAATGGTACAATCACAGATTTGCATATGTCCTGTTATCATACTCAGCCTTCCTGTCTGGAGTGCTGTGCAAAGAGGGCTGAACTTCGGGATGGCTATACTGCTGGTGATGGGGGTTGAGTGCAGAGGGTAAGGGTCATAGTTTTCAGGACTGGGTGGCGAAACTACAGGTGTTAGAGGCAACTGGTGCCGGTAAGAGCCTGGATGTTGGGGAAAGTGGGTTGGAGGTGACGTGGGGGCACAAGGGAAGGAGTTTTGGGACAAGGGCTGCAGGGAGGGGTCAGGCACAGTAGTGTTCCCCCTGCATGGCTACAAGTACCTGGATCGAGTCCGCTTGATGCTCCATTATGCTTATCAGCCGATCCGGGCTTTGCTGCCGGAGCACCGTGCTTTTGTGCCGGTGCTCCTCATTCTGCTGGCAGATCCTCCTTTCACTGTCCCGCCACTCCTACACTTTTCGATTTTCTTTACTTGAATGCCGCATTACTTCATTCAACATGTCTTCCTTGCTTCTACATGGCCTCTTTCTGATTCTTTGGAGTCTTTTGGCCAGTGATAACACAGACGGCTGAGATCTCAAGGTTGCATCTGTAAAGGCAAAATGCAACACTTAACAGAGGCAGCATTGTTCACACCAGACAGAGCAATGATTCCCCCATACTTAAGGGCAAGCACAGTCTACACAATAGCATAATTTGCCCGTCCCAATGTGAGTGCGCATAACCCACAGGAGCCACAAAATGGTGAGTAAGCACAGGGTCAAGCGTGACTGATTGGTTCACGATTGTACTGTCCTCTGGGTTTCTGTGCTTTGGGGAGAGCCAACAGTGGCAAGGGGCCCCTATACTGAACACTGTCCCCACATTTGCCACAGGAATTTTTCCTGGAAGATATCTCGCTGCTGAGGGTGACCTGAGAAGCAAGGGAGGGTCTTCTAATGCAGATTCTGCCCTGGCCCGTATGCAGCTTGCCTGTATGCAGCAAGGGCCCCCTCCCCGCCCCTCACAGCACAGTGGCATGGACAAGTTAGCCTTACTGGGACAAGGAACACAGTGGCTCTCCCGAGACACCTGTGCAAGTGCATTGCCCAAGTTCTGGATGAGACCTTTGAAGAGATCACTGAGGCCAATTACCACGATGTGAGAGAGCACATCACTGCCCTCTTCCACATCTGGGCATGCATGCAGCCCTAACCCTCCTCACCCCAAGAGCCCACACCGAATAACTTCTTTCCCAAAATAAAAGCTGCTTACCGGGAACCTTCTCTGGTGTTTGCCCTTTCCCAAGCACCGGCCGCTGTGACTGGCTACCTTCCTCCTAGCTTGAGAACAGCTCCTGGCTGCATGCATCTCGGGATTCCGGGGTGTCTTCCTCCTCCTCCGCACCCTCACTCCCACTTTGCTCCTCCTCCTCCCACCTTGTTGAACTGGGCTCTGAAGTGTCCATGGTGATACTCGGAGTGGAGATGGGTTTGGCCCCAAGTATCGCGTCCAGCTCTTTGTAGAAACAGCAGGTCGCAGTGGCAGCATCGGAGCAGCTGTTTGCCTTGCAGGCTTTGCGGTAGGTATTCCGCAGCTCCTTCACTTTAATCCTGCACTGCAGTGTGTCCCTGTCATGGCCCCTTTCCCTCATGTCCCTTGATATCTGCCCAAAGGTATTGTAATTCCTACGGCTGGAGCACAGCTGGACTGGACAGCTTCCTCCCCACAAACAGTACCTCGCTATTGCTCCATACTCGGGATTGACGGCGCATGGAGGCATGATCACCTGGAAAGATTCGCTGAGAGTACTCCATGCGTAGCTGAGCAAACAGGAAGGGGATTTTCAAAATTCCCAGAGAATTTAAAGGGCAGGTCTAACGGTTGGTCACCTGAGGGCAGGGCAGTACAGTTCAAAGTGATGACCAGAGTGGCTAGAACAGTCATTGTGGGACACTTCTGGAGGCCAATCAAAGTGCACGATAGGACCAGGGTGTTCACACTGGTGCCACGGCAATCCAGCAAGGGCGCAGCAAACGTTATTCCACTCGCTGAAGTGGAGTACCAGCAGCGCTGTAGCCGCGGAGTCAGAGTGTTCTACGTGCCTTGCCAGTGTGGATGGGTAGTGAGCTAGTGCGCCCGGGGCTCCTTTATTGCGCTGTAACTCGCAAGTGTAGCCAAGCTCTCAGACTGAAGTTTCAGGTTGGGCACTATAGTTGGAGAGTGAGGAATTGTATTTGTGCACTATAGTTGATAATATGTTGGGGTTGAAAAGGAATCTGTGAATGTTTGAATATTAGGAGGTTTGGGTGGCAAAGCATGTAAATGAAGAGTAATGTTGATATAAATTTTAGCTTAAATCCATGATTTCTTGAATTTTTAGTGATTGTGCTGATATGGAATGCAGTTAAGCAATCATAAATGTAACTCAGAGATTTTGATGTGGGAATTATACTTGAGCTTCAATCAGTTACCAAAGAACTATTTCATCTAAGAATAACTTAATTAAGCAGCATTGCTTTCCATAGCCTTAGCCAAGTAGGAAAGGAAATCTTAGAACAGTATATGGCTTTTCTTTAACACCCAAACACAAAACAATAGTAAAAGGGTAAATTTTCCATCAGAGAAATAAGGATAAATTGATACTTTTATCTTGAGCGAGTCTCTTCATACAGACTAGTGGTTCTCTCAGTTAAAAACATTTGAGGGAAAGGGTAAGAGTACCAGCCACTTCACAAACCCAGTTCCTGGTCCTCAGTTGCCCCCATTGTGCTTCACTTGTTTTTTTTAGTTTCTTAACAGAATGTTTGTTCTAAACTAAGTGTTTCCATAATTAACACAAAGCTAACTCAAAGTTTGGCAGGGACCAGAACTACTGCTTGGATGTTTTCTTCACTGAGCGCCTACTTGACCACTGCTAGTGCTCAGAATTTTTGTGCCTAACGAAGCCAACATCCGGGAAAGACTATTTATTTAGGATTCTTTAAAGCACTGATCCAAACAGTTTTTTAATATTTAAAAGAGACAACGCAATAGAAGTACAAAAAGCTACCCATGCAATTTTGGCTAAAACAAAAACTTGCCCAAACAAATAGAGCATATCTGGACAGCTCATACCCCTCCACAAAATCCCAAGAACAGAGCTAAGCCTTGCAACAAACTCTAAAGATCAACAAGCCCAGACCCCATTAGAGTAAGAAAAAAGGAGAAGAAGAGTACCAGAGCAAAGGACTTTATTAAGGAAAATCCCCTACCACAAGCTTCCTCTTCCAAATCAGCGGTGCTTGGCTTGGAAACCTCTGCTGCCTGTGGCAGCATTGCATGGGGAGAAATATGGCCTCTGAAGAAAGCCAACCCTTCCCCCGCCCCAAACCTTTGGACTTTATATGGTAGGTCAAGAACAACTTAAACTCTATCGGGAATCTAATCTGAAGCCAGCATAGACTACAGAACACCAATGATATGTCTACTGCATAAAATACTGCAGAAACATTCTAAACTAACTTAAGCTTCCAAACAGTCTTTAAGGGATAGCCTTACGTAAAGTGCATTACAATATTCTAACATCTAAGTGAGAAAGGCAAGGCTAATACGTAGCAAGGTCTCCACCTGAAAGGAATGGTTGCACACTTCTCCCTAGCGACAGGTAAAAAAAAAATTTCCTCTTTGCCCTTGTTTCTGCCTGAATATCAAGGCCAAGATGACGTTCTAGCATGACTCAGACTGAGAAAGTGAGTCACAAAGGCAGGTGTGAATGGCCTACAGAAAGGGCCGTCTAGGAGCTGTCATGGTAGCCCTGTGTCACTGGAGGATTGTCCCATGCTGGGGGAATCCTCAGGGCAGGTGATTTAAACTGCATTTAAGGCAGTTTTGCACTGCCAGAGTGGAGCAAAACAGTTGTAGTGTGGATCATTTGATCCTGTTGTTTTTCCAAAGAACATACAATGGACAGCACAAGCAGCAGCAGTACTAGCCTCTCCACACTACTCACTGCGTCTCTCAACAGCCCAGAGCTGGAGGGTCACTTCTAGGGATAAATGGGGAGTTCAGTCTATGACTGTTCAGTCTTTGCCCTTGACTGACCAGCAAATATGCTAGTTTTGACTTTTTCTTGTTTTTGAAGTGAACACCTGTCCAGGAGAAACTGACCTTGGCTCTCAATAAATCTTTCAATAGCTATTACATAGTAAATACTTATGGCTGCTTACAGGCTGAGTTAAATTCAGTCCTGAGACTTCAAAGTAAGAGTCTTTGTATCCTGTTACCAAATCAGAGCCCTCCAGTCTCCCAGTTACTGAATTTCTTTACTTACAGTGAGCAAACATATGAAGCTAGCAATCCAACTCATGTTTTATGAAGTGACACTTTTCTAGGAGAAAGGAATTAGTACCACAAGAACTACTTGCTGTTTACCATCAGTACTTGTAAATTTTGACAAGTTTTTGCTATTTATTAGTTAAAATTCAAAATCTAAAACTAATTCCAACTATTCTTTCAACGAATCCTGGTTTATTGTACAGATAATAAACTAGATGAAATAAAATAAACCATTGTGCGATTAGCTGTGCTTAAACTGACCTCCTTTTTATGGTATCTTTTAGCAACCCCAAGGACAGTATTTATCAGCCAATGCTACTGAAACAGCAAAACAAAGTATGGGGATTTTTGGATATGTGGTATGACTAGGATTAAGTTTTTTAAAGAAGATACCTCATTAAACTGTGGCTGAAGTAACTGAAGCAGAAGGTTTTCCATCTGTCTGCAAAGCATTTTGCAATCACTCTTGTAGCAAAGTTGTGTTGGCATAATTGTACAGTGATTGTGAGCTCTTCAGTGCAGGGATTTTGATTTCAGATGTAGGTGGACAGTACTTACTATGTTGTGGGTGCTACTGAACTACAAATAAATATTTCTCTGATTTGTATAATACAATTCAACTTAGTTTGGGAAAGTATTGAGGGCCAAACTGGGATACCTGTACTCATGATTTCAATGGGACTTCTTGTGTAGTAGTATATTAGCTTGAATAAAGATATCCCAATCTGGCTGAAATGATATATGAACATCAGGAATTAAAATTACATATACAATAGTGCAATATCATGCTGAAGAAAAAATCAATTAAGACTTTTTTTGGTAAGGTTAAATATTGTTTTTATATAGCAAAATAGGGGAAAATAGACTCTGAACAGACACATCTTAAGGAGATAAAGATAGTACTAAGAAAAATGATCCTTCATATGAAAATCTAAACACAACCACAGAGCAAAATCTTTTCTAGCAAAAAAAAAAAACCCATTAGTATTTATCACCTTCTATTAATACAATCATAGTTTAGGGTAAGCCTATCATAAAACTTAAATGAACTGGAAAAAGGAACATTTTGTTTTGCAACATCAGATTCAATTGTTTGTTACAGTTTAGTTCTTTGTTGATTTTGGCAACAACCCCCAATATTTCAATTCCTATGTACTCACATTCTAACCTTCTGCAACATTGGCTTTAACACGTCATTAATTTGCCTTAGTTTCCAAATGGACTGATATGATATTGACAGTCTAGTGAGCAGTGTCTGAAAGATATACCAAGAAAGATTGTGCTAGATGTCAGAAGCTTTCAGACCTGTCAAGAACCAAAGATATGAGCTCACACTCTGAGATACATGATAATATATCACTCACCCTACTGTGGATTTAAACAGGTTACAAATGCTTGCATAAGCCTGGCATATGGCCAAGCCTGTGGATGGACAAAGAATGTGCCAGCTATGAAGTATCAGCAAAATATGCCTACAAAGTATTATCTAATGAAAGAATCATTATTCTTTCATCAGCAAGGCTTAGGAAATAAATTTCCCTTTTTTTTTTTTAAAAAAAAGCAGCTCTTTGAATCACAGATAAAAAATTCTTGCTCCAACAACTGAATATTTAAAAAACCCATAAATAAAATGTACTTATTTAAAATGGAACTTCTCTAATAAAACATACAGTAAACAAATACTAGATCCAGTTTATTAATTGAAATTAGCCTTATTGAACTTGAAAATAATATATGCGTGTTGGAGATTAACATCAGTTAGACCAGCAAAGAACTTGGTCCATAACTTTTCCCTTGAAATTTAAGTCTTTTTGGTTTTCCCTTATCAACATTCTTGAGAAATATCTTTTTGAAGTCTCTATGCAGAAATTTTATATAGCTGAGATTTTTTTTAAATAGGAGTCTAAAATTCAGCCACTAACTGCACATTTAGGCATGTGACAGAGGATTAAGAGTCCGTCAGTCATGTATTTGTTATGGTGCCAGAAAGAAACCGGATGCATGCAGAGAGGAAGGATGGTTCCAGTGATTAGTGCACTAGACTGGATTCAATTTTCTGCTTCACCAGACTTCTTCTGTGATCTTGGGAAAGTCACTTGACCTCTCCGTACCTCAATTTCCCATCTGCAAAGAGGGAGTAATTGTACTTCCCTGCCTCATAGGGGTCTTCAATTTATTTATTCTAAGATTGTGAATGGCTCAAACTCTATAGTAATGGGGGCTATACAAATAGCCTAGATAGATAGAAGGAGGTATGAACCAGCACTGATAGACAGGAACAAGATCAAAAGCTGATCACCATGAATATTGCGGAGGGTTTTAACGTAACATAACCTTGGAGACAGAAGGCTGGAAGGAAACTCCCAGAACATAATGAGGCAATAATAATCATATGGTCTTCCCCCCATATGGGACTTCTGATCAAAGTCTCTTGTGTAAAAGTTAATGAAACGTAACTTTGATGGGTTTTAATGGACACTCCCATGCAAGAGAGACATGGATGGCCAGGAGGAGCATGCTGAATATGCAAACTGATCCAATTGGAAGGACTTAAAAAAGAGTGGGTCCTCAACACAAAATTTTGATTTTGTGGAAGCTACATTTTCAAAAATCATTTTGGTGGAAAATACCCAACCAGCTCTAACCTTGACCTGAGGTCCTAAGGCTAATGGAGATAGTGGGTACTTTACACTTTTCATTTTGAGTTATAAAAGAGAAAAAACATTTCCTTTTCTAAAATTAAAGAGGCATATTCTCATTCATCTCTTGTGGTGAAGGTGATGAAAGACAGGGTGAAAAGAGCCATGCCCACGCACTTCCCCTGGCTCAACAGAAGTGTCTACACAGGTGCTACACATGGTATGAGCTTCACAGTGTAGGAAGTGGTGGGCCATGGGTAATGGCCATTCTCCACAACTTCATACCCTCTCCACAGCAAATCCTGCATGACTTCTGATGCAACAGAATGCTGATCTTCCCAATGTTATTTTACATCTTGTCTCCTGACCCTGATACATGTCAATTCCTGTTTTAGGTAAGTGCCGATTCATACCCCAAAAGTGGGGTTTGATACCTAACCTTAGAGTCTGAATTTGAAAGTTGAGCCCTTCCCATTTCATAGCCATAGGAAAGACCATCTTTCTTTCCATACTCAGCTGCATAAGAGGCAGATAGTGCTCAGATAAGGAGGTATTGTCAACTTTGATGTACAATAGATCCTTTTTCAGCATTCCACATTTCTGAAGAAAATCTGGAATCTCCTGGCCCATCACTCAATAAACAGAGTTTATGCACAAGCTAGCTTTTAGATGAGATTTGGATCTACTTTTGTAACAGCAGCTACCTCTTGTAGGTACCCAAAGGAATACCAGATGGAATACCAGTACAAGGCTGAAGACAATCTTAGAACTTCAGTGAGAATCCAGTAAATATATCTTTAACTAAATAATTCTGTCACAATTTACTTTACTTATTTTTCACAACAGTTGTGGTTTAAAGTTGTGTTTACTATAATTATGTTCAGTTGATATTAACCAGCTGTCTTAATATTATTTGCAAGGTTTTTGTAACATTCATTTGATCTCTCTCTCAAGGCCCCATGTTGAGGCTACAATGATCTTTCAGATTGCTTGTCATGGCCATGATCCTGCAAAAATGATGAGATTCCCTTTGGAGCCCATTAATGCTGCTACTTAACTGTACAGAGAAATCAGAGCTGAGGAATACAAGACATTTTCACCTCTCAGAGGACTCAAAGCACACAGCACCTCTATTTTGACGAAGAGGAGAATGGCCCTGGCAACTGAATGTGCATCTCCCACCCAACACTGCAGAACATTGCCTATAGGCAGGACCAACGTGAAGACTCTCTAAAAATAAATTCTCCAAGCACAGAATGCAGCAGGAAGATTACTGAGTCTCTTGTGTGACACTAAAACAAACCAAGACTTACAATCTTATTACAGTTCCACCATTTGAAATATAACAACAACAGGTGTATCTACAGCAACTCAAAGGATTTCAAAGTGTTTTACAAACATCAGTGAATCAAGAACCTTACACAACCAATGAAGCAGGCAAGTTCCAACACTGGATAACTTTAACACACTGCCACTGCTTAAGGCGAAGAGCTATACACCTCTACTGAAACTATTACTCCTGTTGTGTGGTCCGGAAAAACAATTAAATAACTATCTATCAGAGATACAAATAACAAGAACAGAGAAGCCTCATTGTTTCACTGACTCAGATACTGAAGGCTCAGATATAAATGAGTTAGAAATGTTCCAAAGAAAATTCTCAAGTTTAAAAGTTAAATGAACCTGATTCTTGCCTCTGCTATGGCTCCCATACACTGTCTCTGCAGCCATACAGAGGTCACAGTACAAGGTTCACCAGCCCTAAGAAATACCTCTGGTATATAGGGGATTGCCTGGTGGTGTCAGATCAGTGGAGCAGCCTTCAATCCTATTTGAAAAATCTGTTCAAATTGCATTGGATGGGAATGTGCTCTGAAGGACCTTAACAAATTGGAAGTCACCTGAACTGAGGGGAGGAGGAAGGGTGTTATCCCATTGGGTGTGGATCTTACTCAACAGTTCCATTAATGACTACAAATGGAGTAAATATTTTATTAATTAAATTAGCAAATAACACTAAATTGGCAGTTGTCACAAAAGCAATTGAAAAGCAAGGAATAATAAAGCAGAGACTGGAGAGGTTCGGAGTGTTTTTCGTCTCACGCTGCACTGTTTCACTCTGCAAGCCAGAGATGTTTGCTGTCTGCCACAAATTAAGGGAAAACTTGTATTGTTGCATCTGAAAATGCTAAAGCTTGTTACACCAGCTGTTAGCTTGGATAAGCAACAGATTGCATATAAATCTTTATAACTTGCCTTTTATATATTTTTTTTTCACTCTACAGAGCCAAATGAACCATTAAGACTAAGTTTGTTATAAGGAAAGAGTGAATCAGCTTGCTTTTTGACTTTGGAGATGTAGAAGGAACTTTGCGGTCACTGATTGTAATTAAAAGTTATTGTGTTGCAAATGTTTCCCTCCCCAACCCAACTCCCTTAATGGTGGGAAGGAAAGGTGAGTAGGTACTTGGTGTTCCTGTTCAGTCCATTTCTCAGGTTGGCAGCCAACACTAGCACTATTACTGTTACCTGAGTCTTCATGTGGTGGACATATACTAGGAGAGAGTCCCATGAGCCCGAGCAACAGGAATGATAGCATGCTGAAACTTTGGCAGCAGATCCACCATGGTGACATAAAAATAGACTGTTTTAAATATTTCCTTTTTTCATTGCATGAGAGGCCAAGACTGAATTCTGCTAAGGACTATAATAGACAAGGGGACAGGCTAGAGCGATGTCACTTGGTTCAGGCATTGCACAAAAGCATGCACTAAAAACTGACAGTAAAGATTTAAAATGAAGAAATATTTGCCCAACAGGTCTACTACTACAATGGTATCAGAGATCTTGTCAGAAAGGGTTTCTCTTTTTTGTGTATTGAATGGTTTACCCAGCAACTGATTTTCATACTAAAGTATGCATTACCCTTAGCATTCACTTCAACAGGTTGTATTTAAAAACATTGATTTTTTTTTAATGTCAAGGAGAGTAATTACTGCTTATGTATAATTGAAACTATGCACGGCAACTTTTATTAGTACACAAGCTCCCTATTTATTTGTCTCGCGAGTTGACATATTAAGGGGTTCAGCCCTTTACAAGATTAATCCATAAAACAATTTCATAAAAAGAAGTGTGATCTAATGAGTTAAGCTCTCAACTGGGAGATTTAGAGCACAAAAATTCTAATCCTGACTCCTACTTTAATTGCTTTTCTGATCTTGTGTCAAGTCTCAATCTCTCTGTATCATTTTTCCCATCTATAAAATGGGTATAATGAATTTATACTGATTACTGGCCTCAGAAATGGATTAGTTATAAACATTGAATAAATGTTTGTCAACTATTTTGAAAATGTGCTAAGTGTTTATTGAATCCTACTGTACAAATCTGGTAGTTACTTTCTAATATTAAATATTTAAGACATTTTAAAACCCCTTTCTCCAAAAAAGATTCTGGATTTCATATTTATACTATCTGTGTTATTTTAAAAAATGATAATGAAGTCATTTGCCTTGGTGTTGACACTTTGCATGTCTAATTTCATCTTGGTGAGATGTGAAACGTTCAGCTCATAAAAATTGGAAAATAGCTGGTAAAGGCAGCAGAAACAGAACTTCAAGTGTACCTTGTGACACTATGAACCATACTACTGAACACTGTATTTTAAATGCTGCATTTTGCTCTTTACATTTAGTTTCAATGCTGTTTCATAAAACTTAAATGATGATTGCTCAGTGTTATCTGCTATTTTAGACTACACATTCTATATTGTTTGCATTATAATGAAGTATGTTAAAGTAAGATTGTTTTCTGTCCAGGACCTGTATTAAAACAAAAGTTTTTCATGAAGCTATGTGTGGAGTAAAATTTTTGATAATACTGAAAACTATTGTTGTTTTAAAATTACAAAAGCCTCTCCTGAAACTTTTAGTCTCATTAATTGATTTCATTGCAATTCCATGCACATGAGGATTAGTGAGTAAGGGATATGGTATAGGACCCTATCTAGGGCACCTGGGAATGAGACAATATTGGATTTTCAGGGCCATTACTTAGGACCAAAGTCAACACCCTTTGGAAGCAATGGGAATTGGATCAGGCCCTTAAAGAAGACCCAATCTAATTAGAACTATCTTAGCCAGTAAAGCTAGTTGAATTGTTCATTGTGAAGAGTTTTTCTGATGAATTTTAGCCACTTTCTCCCTGTTATATGGAACCACCTTTTTCTTATATATTGAGTGCATTGGTCTGCATCTTCTTTGCAATCTCTGTCAACCACACACAGCTTTGTAGTTGTGTATACGTGGTTAGTTCCAGTTACAAATGTGTTTTCAGATAAACTCATTAGATGAACTGTGTTAGTGCTACATGGCTGGCTCATGGATGTTTTTTTGTGGGAAGACGGGGAAATGCTTTCTTAAGTGTCCCACTCCAATCTCATATGCAACACCCGATTTCATCTGTTGGTCAAGTGTATTTATTCAGTATATACCCAAGTTTTCTACTACTGCTTTTCCAATTAAACACAGGCATCTATGTCACCAAAAATGTAATTGTCTATACTGGTCATCTACCAAGAAGCCTAAGTGGAGTTTGGAGGTTCCCTAGCAAAGTTCCAGGGCAGAAAAGGGTCAAAGACTGTTTTTTAAAAGGGAAATGCTGACTAAGCCAATGAAACCACTTCAATGCCAGAAAGAGAAGACCCAGCTGGAGAGAGTGGAAGTAGGAGGGAATTGGCTTCCCATAAGGTAGATAACCAAACCTGAGGATTCACACGACTTATAATGACATCGAGGGGCATTGCATTCAAGAGTTTGTTGTTTTTCATAGATCTTTAATTCTCTGTGCTTTTTAAGAGTAAAGTGTTTGTGGATAAGAAATTCCTTTGAAAGGCCTGTGTTTCTTTGCTTTATGCCGTGTTGTCCCTGAAGAGTGCAACTAGAAAACCAGAGGTCCCACTGCCAAATGGATTTGGTCATGGCGGGGGGAAGAACAGGGCAGAGTGTGCCTAAGCAACTTGGGGACTTGGGAGGGATGTGCCACTGGTTCTAGGGTCTAGGAGGCTGGACTACAGGGTCCCACTTCCCAAGAAGGCTGTCAGACACTGGCTCTGCACTTAGGAGTGAACTTAAGAGACCCAGAGCTAGGAGCACTGATCAGTCACTATCCAGATTCAGGGGACTTAGAAGCACATGGGATTCAGTAGCTGGATCCTGTTAGGAATCAAGACATAGGCAGTCTGATCTAGCAGTCAAAACAGGAGTCTGGCCTAGCAGTTGAAGCAGGAGTCAGGAAATGGAATGGAGGGTCAGAAACTGGATGCCAAAGCCAAGAGTCAAGCAGAGTCAGAGCCAGGAATTGGAGTCAAGGGTCAGAGGCCGAACGCTCAAAGTCGAGAGCCGGGGTCAGAGCTGGGATTGATAGCTGATGGTCACGAGTGAGGTGTAGGAGTAGGAACCAAACATGAGGTCAGGATCAAGCACAGAGCAGGAGCAAGGCAGGAAAAGGGAGCAAAAGTTGGCTGTAGATCATGGGGGACAAAGAGCAAAGTCCAATGCAGCAGCAATAGAGAGTCTGTGCAGTTACTCAGACAGATCATCTGGGTCACTTCCTGGCTTAAATAGCAGTGGGAGCCAATCAGCTGCTCCTAGGTCTTGGGTATTCTGATAGGACTTCCTGTGGGACCTGAGAACCCCAGACTGGTGAGGTGCCTCTTCATCTGTCTCTCTTGGTAGCAATGAGGAAGTTTTGGAGACCCTGAGCCTCCACAGCTCTTGGTTCTAAACCTGCCAAAAGATCCGGATCCAGTCATTAAGGGGCTGGTGTCCATTCAAAGCATGGGACTGGACTGGGTTATAACAGGAGATATTAAGACAAATAGTGGTGCAAAATTTGAAAACTCCCTTGGGGACAGAAAGCTTCTATCAGTCACAGCAAGTTCCAAACTAAACAACTCCCGTCAAGGATAAGACTATTCATTCAGACACTACCTTTATAAACAGAAAAGGAGTACTTGTGGCACCTTAGAGACTAACAAATTTATTTGAGCATAAGCTTTCGTGAGCTACTGTAGCTCACGAAAGCTTATGCTCAAATAAATTTGTTAGTCTCTAAGGTGCCACAAGTACTCCTTTTCTTTTTGCGAATACAGACTAACACGGCTGCTACTCTGAAACCTACCTTTATAAACATTCACTTTTAAGCTGTGGATTATCTAGTTTTCTTTAAGTCTAGAAAATAAATATTAATATATCTTTGGCTTCTGCTCACAGAACATTTATTAAGTCATAAAGTCAAACCCCTGTCTGACTTTGTAAGAGTTACATAGGGAAGAATTTCATCCAACTGTTCTGTTTCATCCAAACTGGCTATTCTGGAAGTGATTACAAGCCCAAAAAACTTTGTTTAGAAAAAACTGTTGAAGTTGCTAAGTGACAATTCAGTAACCTACAGCATCATTTACAAAACCTAGATTCAAGCATAGAATGGAGTAGTTAAGATAATAAATCTTACATTACCCACATGATAAAAACAATGTTACATGTCCCATTGGCAGCATAGAATTAGGGTGACCAGATGTCCTGACTTTATAGGGACAGTCCCGATTTTTGGGTCTTTTTCTTATATAGGCTCCTATTACCCTCCACCCCCATCCCGATCTTTCATACTTGCTGTCTGGTCACCCTATGTAGAATTCATGGTGTCCTTAACAATTCATTAAAATGCTTTTAAGTGCTTGAGTTTTATAAATGCTGAAATGACATTCATACTACTTAGCCACCTTATCCAGGGCAGGGTTGTTGTTGTTTTTCTTTGTTCATGTATTTGAGAATTTCACAGGGTTTTTTAATGGTGTGACGGTAAATGAAGACACAATTTATTTAAAATATTAAATAAGTAGGATGGACAGATCACCTAATTATTAAATTAGGTACGTGGAATGGAGAGATCACCTGATTATTAAATTGAAAGAATGAGTAGTACTATCCAAGATGATAAAGGTAGCTAAGATGCTTGGCTCATTCAAGCATATCTGGCAAGGTGCGAGAGTTCTATATAAATTCTAATTAAGCCAGTCATGCGTTTACCACTGTGCGCAACTCAGCCTGCCTTTACTCCCAAGGTTGGTAGAAAGTGTAAAATAAACATATCAAAATAATTGAGCCCCATAATAAATTACACCTCTGCAGAGCCAAGACTGGAACACTGGCCCTTTAGCGCCAGAAGTACGGGCTTCAAACTAAAGGGAGAACTCTGTTAGCTGTCTAATAAAATAATGCCTTTATGTTCTCTCTAAACTGCAACATAGTCATACACACATGCACGCGTATCATGCACAACTCTGCTTCCCACTGAAATCAAGGGCAAAAAATTCTCATAGGTATTAATGGGATTAGAATCAAGCCCACAACTTATTAAACTCAATGGGAAAAGAAGTGGACTTAACACTATCCACAGCCAAAAAAAAAAAAAAAAGAAAAGAAGAAGAAGAAGAAGAAGATTTTGTTTACTTACAAACTACTTTCTTCAGACAAAGTGGTGCATGAGTTTAAGGAAAATGAAATTACATGGAAAGTATGAAGAGGCCATTTGTGAGCTACAGGAAGGCAATTGTTAGACAACAGGCAAACTTTTTTATCAGGGTAATTTTTGTAAATGGTTTGTAACCCAGCAACAGTTTGATTAGTTTTCTTCAAATTTGAAAAAAATATTCTCTTTCACCTTCATAGGAACCCTGGCATTTTCAGACTAAATCAATTTTTCATTGTAACTGGCTTTACAATGGAAGTCAGTTTTGCCCCTATAAATTTATGAAAGCATCCAGAGGATTATTACTGATGAACTCATAACAAAACTCCTGTTTTCATGTAAGTGTCTCTAACAATTAAAAAATGAGGGAAGAAAAATACAGGAAATAAGTAAGGGTTAGGTCTCTAAATGGAAAGGAATTCAAAGTTTGTCATAAAGCATCAGTTTGCTTATTTCGTCTTTTCTGCACACAACTTGGTAACAATGTATGAATCTTTGTTTTGTGTACCAAACTTAACTGGAAGTTGAAGCAAATAGCTGTATTTATACCTTTTTTTTTTTTTTTACTGATGTAACTGTTAGTCTAAACACTACAGTGTGGAAATAAGCATTTGGTAGTTGGTAAAGTTTTAAACAAGTAAAGAAACTCCATATTGCCTTAATTCAACATCACCTTTTTCCTCTTTTACTCTTTGTATTACTCCCCATATTTGTCATGATATACACAACTCTTTCTTCTTGAAGCCTCCAATCCTGCAAAAGAGAATGAGCCACACAACCCCTCTGGCACCATACAGAGTCCCACTGAAGTCAGGGGGGCTCACCGTGAGTGCAGGGGTCCATCCATATGGTCATGTTGCAGAATCAGTGCTTAAGACTTTAGTAGAACAATTCCATGAACTATCTGCTTGAGGTCTTCTTTTACCTGTTATTAAATAAAAGCACATCCTTGATATAAAATGGGATCACAGTCAGTTGGCAGACTTTGTGCTTTCGACTATGCTTAACAAAGTTCTAAATAGTAAATGCAATGTAGGGATCTTACACACTGTTCATTTTTTTGGTGGCTAATATAAAAAATATTGAAGCTCACAAAGATACAGTATGTTAGAGTGAGCCAAAAATTAACAGATTATGCATTCTCTTTGGAATCCATTTAAGGAAGTTATGGGTGTAACGTCAAATTCTATTTAACTTTGGTGAAAGCCTACTGTGGAATGTCCCTGGGAAAAGGTTAAGAGAACAAAAGCTGTAAAGTAACAAAATATAGATAAAAAAATAACTGTGAAAAGGTCATAGCAATAGAACATCTCCTATGATTATGAGTCTGGGAAGGCATTCTTTTGCTCTGGCAATCTGCCAAATGAGTCCCCACAAAAAGGGTTCAGAAAAGAAGCTAAGTGCTGTAGCACCAAGATGAATCCCAAGAGGCTGCAAAAGAGGCAACTCACACAGTGACTGCAAAAGAGGTTGCAGATTTTTTTGTATTCAGTGGAGACTTCAAAAATATTTCACCTTTATTCTATCACTGACTTATTTGTCTTTAATAAATGAATACAATTATAATTTTAAGAAATATTTAGTTTTTGAGGTGATGAGAAATGGTGATTAGAATGACTGAAGAATTTATCTAATGATACTTAGCTTTTCAGAACTGTCATTTTGTTTGTATTTTAGAGAAAAATATCAGCAATTTAGGGCATTGTTTCAATTTTAGCTCATTTCAGAAGTAGTTGGAAGTTGATATTTGACAGCTGTTTGGTAGCCTATGTGAAATGAGTGGGTCTCAGTCCAGCTGATACTGTACTCTCTCTGACTTGTTCCTATTGATGTTGACCACAAAGTCATGGTCAACAACTCTTCAAACTTGTGTTCTAAATAGGGCTGGCTGGAAAACAAGAATTCCACCCTCTATGTCTCCTGCACCCCTCCCCCAAAAAGGAGGTTAAAACTAGACCTTTCAAAACGTTTGTAAAACACACTCCAGAGTAGAGACCACCTGGGATATGGGAGTCCCAGGTTCAAGTCCCCAGTCCAAATCAAGCAGAGTGGGAACTTGAAACTCGGTGTCTTATATACTGAGGCCTGGTCTACACTGGGGGGATCAATCTAAGTTATGCAACCTCTGCTACATAATAATGTAGCTGAAGTTGATGTACTTAGATCTACTCACCGCGGTGTCTTCACTGCGGTAAGTCGACGGCTGACGCTCTTCCATCAACTCCGCCTGCGCCTCTCGCCCTGATGGAGTACTGGAATCGACGGGAGAGCACTCAGCGGTCGATTTACCGCGTCTAGAGTAGATGCGATAAATCGACCCCGCAGGATCGATTGCTGCTCGTCGATCCAGCCGGTAATGTAGACAAGCCCTGAGTGCCCTAACCACTGGGCTATTGGCTGCTCTGGGAAGTCTCTCCGACTGACTTCAGTGGAGGTATGATATTTAACATCATCTGAACATCTTGCTCTATACTGAAATAATCCATAGTATGACTCCATTGATTTCAATACCAGGGTGAATTTTCGTGTTGCACAGATCCACAGATAGTTAAGAGATCCACCATTAGCTCTTACTGACATTAAATTTCTGATCTAGGTGTTAGACAATCCGTAGTTGGAGACCAAGAACATAACTTCCATAGTGCATCTGGATCTCTCTCTTGATATGGAAGCCCTGTTTATGGAAGCCCTCCGCTATGGTACTGGTAATAACAAAAGTAGATTTGTGGATCTGCTGGAAAAACCCTACGATTCTCAAGCAGATCACAACTCATTTTTATGAACAGTTTTGGTGTATTACCTTTTTTAGATTGATCTGGTGAATTAGGAGCCTGGAATTTGTATCATTCAAGGCTTAAGTCCAAGATTCATAGCTGCCAAAAAAAGTAGACACATGCTTAACATCAAAACTGAAAAGCAAATACATTCCATATACGCAAATAACATCTAGGCCAGTGGTTTTCAAACTTTTTTTCTGGGGACCCAGTTGAAGAAAATTGTTGATGCCCGTGACTCAACACAGCTCAGGATGTGGGGCTTGGGCTGTGGGAGGGGCTCAGGGCTGGGGCAGAGGGTTGGGGTACAGGGGTGAGGGCTGCAGGGTGGGGCCAGGAGTTAGGGGTTCAGGATGTGGGAGGGGGCTCTGGGCTAGGGCAGAGGGTTGGGGTGCAGGAGGAGGTCAGGGCTCTGGGGGGTGCAGGCTCTGGGGTGGGGCTGGGGATGAGGGGTTTGGGATACAGGAAGGGGTTCCAGGTTTAGGGGGGGCTCAGGGCTGGGGATTGAGTCACCGGGTTGGGGCGTGGACTTACCTTTGATGGCTCCCGGTCAGGAGCACAGCTGGGGTGCAGAGACAGGCTTCCCTGTCTCTGCATCCCGGACTGCGGATTGCGCTGCACCCTGGAAGCAGCCAGCAGCAGGGCTGGCTCCTAGGCGGACGCACACAAGCAGCTTCACGCGACTCTTGTCCGCAGGCACCGCTCTCCACCACCGCCATGGAGTGGTCGAGGCAGGAGCAGCACATGGAGCCCTGTGGCACCCTCTGCTGAGAAGGCGGACCCGCTGCTGCTCGTGTCTAGGAACAGGAAGGCACTAGCCTGCCTTAGCTGGGCAGCACCGCCAATGGGACTTTTAATGTCCTGGTTGGTGGTGCTGACCAGAGTGACCCAGTGCCTGACATGCCGTGACCCAGTACTGGGTCGCGACCTGAACTTTAAAAAACACTGATATATACTACATGTAATACTGTACTCCTGATTGCTTGTTGAGTTGAGGTTCATGCATACAGAATATCTATCATGTCACAAGATTGCCTGTTCCAAGTAGAATAGCAATACTATTGAAGTCGCTTGAGAAGACCCCACTGATAAAGAGTTTGTTCTTCTTATGGCAGAATAGATAGTGAAGAAAAGACTCAAGTGGAACCTCTCTCTAGCGAAGAAGAGGCTTAAGCAGACCTAAATAATGTCAACAGTGTAGCTATTCATCCATAGATGGCAATGAACAGGAGTTGAGATGGAAGGAAAACAACTATAGCTAAAGAAATGGCAGCCTATCTTTTACTGGAAGCAGATTACAGTTTATACTGTAACTGTATAACCAGTTTGGTAGAAAAAAAGTGAGATTTGGTTTAGTGTGCTAACTATCCATCAGTCTCTCCTGCAACACAGGAAAATGTAGTCTCTGTGAAAGGAACTCTGTCTCATCCTAATAAGGCAGAGCGGTTTGCTAGCAACATAGTCTGGATGCCTTATGTATGAAATAATGCAAGCTATTAGGAGAGCTGTTTCAGTGTGACTGATTAGCCGTATCATCTTTCTGTCAATAATGAAGTCTGATCATCGTTACAGGGTTATTTGTGATGAGCCATACGCAAGTGCTTTGCTCATATGCATGCTATATCTGAGTTTCATGTTACAATAGAAGCCACTTAATGTCCTGGCTTACCCTCTTGCATTCCTCGAGTGTGAAAGAGCAGTGAAAAAGACCAGCCATTATGTTTGTGTAGTAATCAATTTGCTCCACAGAGAATGTAATGTAATAGCATATGTTTTATGTCTTTTTTCCTAGGTAATAAATTTACTCTGTCTTAGTTTGAACTGTAAAGTGTTTCCTCTGTTTCAATAACATGACATGGCTGAATTCTTTAGAAAAGTGGTTTACAAACTTTTTAGGCTGCGTCCTTTCCAAATTGCCACCATTGGGGGGCACAGAGGAACGTTCGGGGGGCAAGCAGCGACACCAGGCAGCTCGGGCCAGCCCCACATGGCGGGGCTCGGAGACAAAGCACTACCTCTATCCCAACTCATCTTACAGGGTTGCTCCAAAAAAGTTTTGAACTGAGCCCCTCCCCTTTGAGATACAATTTTTGATTGCACTCCCCGCAACCCAGATAGGCTGGGTGACACTGAGGTGAGCCAGGGAGTGGAGGTGGCATTCCCTCCCCAAGCCCCGCTGCCTGGAGCTGACCCCCTGGAATGTTCCTCCGTGCCTCACATTTTGAAAACCTCTGCTTTGGAAGTACTATGTGAACAGGCGGCACCAGTACAGAGCAGGGCAGCAAATGGCTTTCCTGTCCCGCAAAACTTTTCAAGATTTCAAACATTTTCCTGTTCCACATCTATATGAAACTGAAACCTTCTGAAATGTTCATGAAAAAGGAAAAAGAGCCCTTCCTCCCAGAATAGCCAATAATTCAGCAACTATGGGACTCCTCTCGGATGTGGGAGCCCTAGGTTCAAGTCCCTGCTATACCCAATTCAGAACAGGCTAATAAAGAGGCTATGGCTATTACAGAGTATGTGGGGCTATTTTTCAAGTAGAAATTTCATCCTGCACCTGAGAACCCTTTTCTAATGAAAAATTTTGTCAAAACTGGTAGATTCCAGCAAAAGTCTTTGGTTTTGACAAATCAGCATTTCTGACAAAAAAAGCATTGAATTGAAAAATTCCTACTCAGCTTTAGTCCTGACAGCAGTGCTTCTGCCAACTGCTGAGCACAGGGGCAGCTGAATTACCTGTTGATGCTGCAGGAAGGAGATAAATGAGCTCTGCAATAATTCATGATGCTCCCTTATTTTAGAAGAGCTCTTTGTTTCTTGATCTATTTATAACAGTCACTGCAGCTATTTTAGTACATTTTGAGGTGAGAGACAGATCTCAGCAATGACATGAAGATAAGCAGTTGAAAACAGTCAATACAATTCTTAGAGACAGTGTTAATGGGTTAAAGAAAAGGAGTACTTGTGGCACCTTAGAAACTAAGAAATTTATTTGAGCATAAGCTTTCCTGAGCTACAGCTCACTTCAAAGGCATCCGATGAAGTGAGCTGTAGCTCACGAAAGCTTATGCTCAAATAAATTCGTTAGTCTCTAAGGTGCCACAAGTACTCCTTTTCTTTTTGCGAATACAGACTAACACGGCTGCTACTCTGAAACCTGTTAATGGGTTGTTTCTAAAGTAGGCTCTGTGGGCTATGTTGTGAGGGAGAGCTCTTGTAGTTCAGGCAGAAAAATAGTTTAGAAAAAAAGATAGTAAATAAATAAATAGGAATATCTACCTAAACTACCAAACTACCAAAGTTTTGCAAAGGCTTTTATTTTTTTGCTGCCACATTCTATAACCCTTACAGGAGCAGGAATCCTTTTCAAATTAATGGGAGTTTTGCTTAAGCACAGGCTGCAAAAGTTGACTCTTCCTTTAAAAGTGTGTCTTGATTTGTGGACATAGTAAGCATTTCTTATCATTCCTTTCTGTGAGCAATACATAACATAGTACAGTTTGGGGCTTTTTTCCCCATTTACACCAAAATTCATTCAATAACATACTCACATTTGCTTAACAGTTTTCATTAAGGAGTGGTCGGATACTGCAAAGCCACTGGTGGAGATCAGCTTTTGCTTACACCTATATGACTTGGGGCATGTAACTATTAAACAGCACAAAGGCTTTGCTATTTTTAAAAAAGTTTTAATTTTTCAGGTACGTATATGCAAGAGAGAGAGAGATAGCAGGTAGAAACAATTTACCCTGAAGGTATAATAGCATGTGATATGGATCTGTCAGGTGAATTCAAGAGCATCAAAACACAATCAAAAATATGTTAATCAAATAGCACAGAAATAACATGGTTCTTAAACTGTGATCTGTGAACAAAAAAAGAAAGCCATGTGTTTATATCCAGCTTGCATCCCCCTCCCTCCCCCGATAGGCTGTTAGTTTGTCCATTGTTATGAGTTCCTAAATTTGGGGCACAATTCACTTTTAGACAACTGGAAATTCCACAGTGGGGCACCTCACACATAGAATGAAAATATTCACAGTAGAATAACCGTACCTTCGTCCCAAATCTTTGCCCCATTCAGAGCTGAAAATTTGATGGACAAACTGCCGAATGCAGGATCCACGCGAGGCAATGTCCCAGCCTATACAAAGACATTCCTGTTGGTCCCACAAAACAGCAACAAAAGGCAGAACTTTGAAGGATGCTTTTAGAAGTGCCTTTAATAATAAGTACCTATAGAACTAAGGCAGGTCATCTAGAGCCCTCCTTCTCTTTTTTGTAAGCCACCTTCCAGATGTCAGGTGGTAAAGACTTTGTCCATTTTCTACTAAACTAGGCATTCATACCAGTGGCCTAGAGGTTGCAATCTAGTCTGTAGCTCATTACCAGTTCTTTAAGCCATGCGGTCCTATATGGAGAAAGTCAAAAGCGGTGATGATGTAACAGAGTATTGTAGACTATGCCACTTGGTTTAATTTGCAAGTATACATTTTTCTTTAATTTTGCGGGAAAATATAAAATTTACCGAAAGAAAACTCACTGAAAACATCAAATCTGTTATGTCCTACCACATTTCAATTAATTTAGACTAAGGTTTTTTTTAAAAAAATATTCAAAATAAGTACCATTGTACTGCAGTTATAAAGTACAGTGTGTGAAGAATCATAACCCTATTTCTCTGTTTGGCACCCAAAATTCAGTATTTCATATTTCAGAGTGACAGTCACATAAACACTGCAGTTGATTAAACAGAGTAATTAGATTATGTTCTCTTATTTTGCTGTTTCAAGGATCCATCAAGATTAGTTTAGAGTAGACATCTACAATTCCCATTGAATTCAAACCTGTAACTTAGAGATCTCTCACCACTGTTTAAAGAGAACCCCGATAATAAGAAATACATTAAGTAATCTCACTCCCAGTAGTGTCAATGAACTCTAGAGTTATCTCTGTACCTAAGAGAAGCTATGAATATATGACATAGGAACTAATGAAATGGCAATTGTTTCTAATCTACTTTTAAGATAGGAATAATTCTTATTATTACTACAATTATTTAAATTTGGTTCTAGTGTACTAGGTAATTGTTAAGTGCCTAGTATCTATGCACTTTAGAAATACCTAATATACTAGGAAAGCAACTTTGTGGAGCTGTTGATGGCTACATAGAATGTGTCTATAAGAACAGAGATTTACTCCAGTTCTATTAACAAAAATAATTTAATTTAAAAACGCTCTTTTGCACTTTGTGGTAAAGCAGCAAGACTTTGGCCTCAGACTGGAACGGATGTGAAATGAATCCATATCTCTGCATGCCTGTCTAGACAGTACCAGGATAGTACTTTTGTACTAGAGTATAGCAGACACCCTGGTTAAGTCTAAAGATGAGCAAACTAGCTCTTTTAGGTCATGATGTTCAACACAGGTATGCAGCTCATGTGACATATCACAATTCAACTAGCTATTCCCACCTTTCATATTTTTAAAATTTAAGTAGGCAAGTGCCTCTTCATTTGTAGTAATAAAAGTTTACCACTAATATTCTTCCACTTGTGGACCATGGTATCTCTGGGCATCAGACTGTACTATTTGACTGTAAGTATACTTCCAAAAGTGTTTGTCAAACAAATATAGGAGGCATGTGCCTAAAGTAATCCAACCATCAGGTATGTCCATTTGGTATGTTATTCAATCAAACCACTGCCAAAAGCTTTCCGCCTTCTCCTTTCTCTCTACTACCAAAGTGAAGAACACAGCCAGCAAAAACACTGTAGTATTCACTACAATTCTGAAACACCATTTTTTAGAATTTTTTACCCTCGACTGTCAACAGAACTGCTAGCTTGTAGGAACTTTTTGAAGGAGACCTTCTCCCATCTCTTTCACTCCCCACCTCCGCCCACACTACTTTTCCAACCATGTTAGAAACAAAATCTAGTTGGTGTAGAAGGGCAAAGACACAGAAAAACCTATTTTTTAAAATGGTTGGGGTTTTATGTCTATCTCAAACACGATTTTGGCCTGCTCAGGAAGCCTAATTCTGTTTTCATTCATACCAATGTAAATCTGGAGTAACTCCACTAAATGGAGTTAGTCCAGTTTTATACTGATGTCACAGACCATAATTTGCCCTAGTGCCTCTAAACCAAATATAATGACATAGTGCAGTGCCAGGAGAGAGAGATCAAAGGAATAGCTGAGAATGATTCCTTAAGCAGAATACCATCACCTCTTCCCTAACTCCTGAAAAGCAAGTTCTAGTTGGTAACTGGAGCAGACAGAGTATATTTAAAGGTGATACATAGGTCGTAATAGTAGTGCAAGATTTCTGGAGTCTTTGAACATTTATTCTACCCAGAGCATTTTAATACATTTGACAGCAGCAGATAAATATTTTGTGTAAACTGTTAACACTCCACAATCCTCTCCATTTTTACAAGAAGCAGGGAGCTGAAATCCATGGAACTGGCTGGGACAGATGATTAACAGGGTGGCAGCCCAGATTCTGCAGCCTGCTCATTAGACCTCAGACACCCCTGTACAGGGAGCTTCTTTGGTATCCTGATCCCTAGTTTGGCAGGAGGGGCAGAATTATCTTCACAGCATGCTCCTCTTACCCAGACTCACAAGGCAACATATCCAATTAGAACATAGCCAATTAAAGAGACAGGAAAAACTTTAGATAGACAGAATGTAATAATCCAAATGGTATTTCATCTGGAAAGTGGGGTAAACACCCCTATCTGACCAGGACTCATGTTTCATATAAAGGGCAGAAAGCTTCACATAAAATTTTTTTTGGGCGGGGTCTATTTGACAATTCACTAATGAATAAAAACCACTGTATGTTCAACTATATTTTGTTGATCTGAAAAATAATGGAAAATGTCTGTTTTTTCTAAGTTTGCAAACCTTTCAGTCCCCCATTTATTGGTACATCTTTAACTTTATTACAAAAATGCAGAGAAACCAATTCAAGATAATATTAAAATGACAATCTTTAGAAATGAACAAATAGTACCTTGAAATATTATGTGTCAATAACATTTTATAAACATAACAGATCTTTTTAAAAAAGGATAGAAAACACTGCTCAGTGCATGAAAGGTGCCAGAGTTTTTAGCTGGCATTTACACAATGCATGCTTTTCTGATGAGAGTGGTGGGACAATGAGATGCTAATATCAGGCCATAATATGCCAGTGATGTAAAAGGTCTGTGATATTCTGGATCTTGAATCTTAACTACCCACTGTACCCTTTCACAATGGCACAGAGAGGAGTGTAGCTTAAGACAAAGTGGTAACCATCCAGTTGGCAAGAGAATAAGATGAGTGATGGCTACCGACGTGCTGGGTAGAAATGCATTTTCTGGTGCTGTTAAATTATTCTTCATGGCATCAGCAATCCAGAGATGGCTTTGTTTGCCTTTTATATCTTTTTGCAGAAGCTAGAATAAGCTAACAAACGCTAAATAAGTCAGAGAGAAAAAAATACTCAACATATTCAGAAATGCTGCTTGGAAGCACAACAATTGGGGTTTCTGTTTAAAAATAAAAAGAGGAATAATACTTTGCATTTATATATACTTTGCATTTCATCTGAGGACCTCAGAGTGCTTCACAAGCATTTACTATTTAAACCTCATGAGCCCTGCATGATGGGGAATCATGAAGCACAATGCTGCCTAGTGTTTCCACATGGGGAGCGTGGCTCCATAGTGTCATTTGCCCAAGCTTGGGCCTAAAAAGCACTGTCTGGTCCTAAATTGTTTTGATTTGATTCAGTGGGGGAAGTGCCCCTGTTGCATTGACACAGAATTGTTCTATTCCAGAGTTAGGGTCCATAAAGTAACGTATGAATTTTAAAATCAAGCAGTAAACTCCACACCTAACTTTTCTTCATACACCTCCCTCCTACCCACCTGTCCACATAAGCAAAGGGACCAAAATATGACACAGCTTTCCTTTAGCCCTAGACTTTCCCATGCCGGTGTTTTGTAGTATTCTGATGTGGATTTACCCACAAGTTCATACAATGGAAATCCAGCTTTCTTTTTGCTGTCCTTCACTATCTGTGTTTTAAACATACCATCACGTTCTCCTAAGTAAGAATCATTGTATCTAGTCTTTTATGCCCTCTCTTCTGAAGGAAGTGTGTTTATGTATGTTGTGGTTAGATAGATGCCTCAAGTTCCATATGAGCCATTCCCTTCTAAAAGCGGAATTTATATTCATTTTAAATATTTCTGTGGTGCCCAGAAATATGGAAGCTATGGAAGCTATCAATTATCTTCTGATAATGCTACTCTGAAATACCAGATATCCCAACACAACTTTTCCCATGCTTTTTTGGAGCAACAGCATTCTTTCTCTGTTTCAGGTAAGTAGTGGGCTTTGTTTTCCAGTTTCCCACTGAATCATGCTCCAAATGCACTCAGTTTAACAGACAGTATTTTGTGCAGGAAATGGAATCCACCCCTTCAGATGCTCTATAAAGGCAAATGCTCAATTAATTAATAAAGTTCATTTTCACTCCCTAAAGCAGCCACCCACCCAAGCAGATGTTCAAATACACTCACTCTAAAACAGGAAACCCACTCGGATGCAAATGCCTCTCACCAACTGTCAACCCACAGTTAAAGTTGGAATTAATGAGGTATCCTTGTTTTGCTGTCCATAATGGCATGACTGGAGAATGAATAATCTATTTCTTTTCTTTTTAAAAACAGTCAGTCACAATTCAGTTCTAAAACATTCATTTTTATTTTTTTATTGCCATAAACATTTTTCTATAATGTCATTTTCCTAATGAGCCAAATTCAGACACAAGAATGGTTTCATTTGTGTGACCAAAATGTGTAAAATACATCTCCTCTGACTTTGGCACAAAGATCAAAGGAAACTGCTTCTTTGGGTATGTCTACACTGCAATTAAAAACCGATGGCTGGCTTGTGCCAGCTGACTCGGGCTAAGGGGCTGTTTAATTGCAGTATAGATGTTTGGGCTCAGGCTGGAGCCCAAGCTATAAGACTAGTGCTTGGGCTATAGCCAAAGTCCAAAAGTCTACACCGCAATTACACAGACCCTTAGCCCGTGTCAGCTGGCATGGGCCAGCTGCGGTGTCTAATTCCAATGTGGACATACCCTTTGTGTCACTTACATTCCACTTCATAAAAGAGATGCCACTTCCAAAGGGGAAAGAAAGTTTGTTCCTCAAAAAAACCTGAGGAAATACCACAGTCTTATCATTTCAGCTTATTTTTAGGTAAATTTAACTACCATTGATTTATAGTATAAGACATATGGATCAATCAATATACAGAGGAGTCATTCAAAGCCTCATTTTGAGTAGCGTACCCTGTAATGAGTAGTGCATGTTACATCAATCAAGTCAGAAATGCCTGCAAATGTACACTCTTTTTATACGTGCTGCCTACTTTGGATGTAATGAGAGCTGGGTAAAAAATTTTGTCCAAAACCTTTTACAGAAAAAAATGTAGATTCAGTGATATTGAAACATTTCATGAATTTGTGTTGATTTCACTGAATTGTATTGGTTGAAACCTTCCCCTCTTCTCTACCCTCCTCCCCAAACATTTTGTTCTGAGATTTTTTTAATGAACATTTCAATTTGAAACATTAAAGAAACTTTTTTGTCTGGAAATTTCATTTAATTTTACAAAATGTTCAAAAATGTTCAAAATCAAAATAAAACATTTTGTTTGACCTATAATTATTTTTCCTCCCTGACTTTTTGATTTGCTGAAATATTTTTGAGATTTTTGCTTTGATTTGGCCTGACCATGATTTTTTTTTAAATGTATTTTTTAGAATGGTCAGAAAAAAAATTTTCTTTGCCCAGCTCTGGTAATCATAAATGATAACATATAATATATGATATATTATATGATATATATGATATAAGAGGGACTAGAAGCCTGATTCTAATCTCACTTACATGTGTGTCACTCCATTGTCCTAAGTGAAGCTACTCTAGATTTAAGTTGGGGTGAAGTCAGATTCAGGTTCTATATCTATAGTGTCATATCCTGCTGTGATTTATGTCCTGTGCAATCTCACTGACCTCAGTGGATTTGTTTTGGGTGTAAATGAGGATAGAATTTGACCCATAGTTGGCATTTTCTTGGGGCTACACATAAGCAGCAGGGCACTGACTTCCAACACACAAAACTTCCAGAACTTGTTAGCTAGGTAGAAATGTACTTTCTCTCCATAGCTATGGCATCCTTAATGCACCCCTCACAGTAACCACCCCACCCACATCATTTTTTTTAATTCTAATGATCAATGATGCATACAAAAGCTGGACATTCAGTTAAGCCCCCAAAGTTCAGTTCCTTAGCTAAAAACGTACTGGCATTTTTGTGGTCTGTTTGTATTTGTGGCAATTGTACCTGTGGTATTTCCCCATTACAAACACGTACAATGGAACCTGAACTAAAATGTGAAAGAGCAACCTCTGATCTGTACCCTTAAAGGATACAGATACTTTGTATGGGGGGAATTTTGGGGCACATTCTCTTGGCTGTAGACTATAGACCACAAGTTGCTGCTCATGCTAAATGACATTTTTTTCTCTTTGGCAACTTCTTAATGGTAAGCAGCATTGCCTAGCATACACTCACTTACACAGGTATTTAAGTTATAGCCATGTCTATGACATTCCTCACCACATTACCCGAGGCACCTTTCTTTTTTCTCATACAAAGTTTCTTCTTCTGATGAATTCTTCTGGTGCTACCTGGCTGTCTTTCAGAAGAAAAACAGTCCTGCTGCTGTAGCTGCATCATGTTACTGTCTGCAGTCAGGCACTTCCTCCCCACTGCCTGCACTTCCTAAAATGACTGACAACAAGAAATTAAATAAAACCAAGGACTATGCAAAGTAGCTGTGTGCCCATCAGGCAGAGTGGAAATTAGAATCTGGATCTCCTCTGTCAGTTGACTGCTTTAACCAGTGGGCTATTGGGTATAAAGGGAACCCCCACCCCATTTTTCATGAGAAAGGAATGACCGAGCTTAGGCACCTAGCTCCACGAGGGTTCATGACTGAGAATCCTGAGCAGAGCTAGGTGCCTTCCTCTAGCCCAGAGTTAGGTGTCCAACTTCCTAATAACTAAGGCTGCAAGTCTGTCACGGATTCCATGACTTCTGCAGTGGCTGGTGCTGGCTCAGGGGCTAGAGGCCAGCAGCAGCAGTTTGGGTGTGTGGGAGGGGGCTCAGGGCAGGGGGTTGGAGAGTGCAGGGAGGCGCTTACCTCGGGATTGGGGTCCCTGGCTCCCACTGGCATGGCCCCTCTGCAGCTCCTAGGTGGTGGAGTGGCGGGGGGTCTCTGTGCTGTGCGCTCCCTGTGCCCGCAGGCCCCCCCCCCCCCGCAGCTCTCATTGGCTGTGGTTCCTGGTCAATGGGAACTGTGGCAGCTGGCACTGATGTTGGGAGCAACAGAGCCTATGCCCTAGCCCCTGATTCCCACCCTAGAAGCTGCAGGGATGCGGAGCTGGGTAGGAAGCCCCTGCCAGCCCCACCAACCCCCGCACCACCTCCGCACCAGCAGGGGTCCCAGGCCACAGCCCCCCACCCAAGTTTCGGTCAGGGCGGGTATTTTTAGTAAAAGTTACGGACTGGCCATGGGCCCATGAATTTTTATTTATGGCCTGTGACCTGTCCATGACTTTTATTAAAAATACCCATGACTAAAACATAGCCTTACTAATAACTAACTGAGGTGGCTTCCCAGTCAGCATGCTGGCTTCTGTGGATCCCATTCTTAGCCACCTAGTTTTCCCCATGCATTGAATGCATAGGGAGACCGGCAATTAACTCAGGGTTGTGAATTCCACTGAGTGGCAGGGCACTGGCAAACTTGTGTGCAGTAAAGCAGCTTTCTGCGGTGTAACTCCTGAGGTGTACACACTGACAAGCCACTTAGTGTGCAGAAACCATGCAGTTTCAGCACTGTAAAGAAACCACCCCGAGAGGCGTACAGCTTTCTGCGCTGGGGGTACAGCACCGTGATGCCAGTGTAGATACCCTGTTCGATTATAGCGCTGCGATTGGCCTCTAGGAGGTATCCCACAATGCCTGTTCTTGCCTCTCTGGTCATCAGTTTGAACATTACTGCCCTGCCCTCAGGTGACCAACCGTCATCCCCACCCCGTAAATTCCTTTGGAAGTTTGAAAGTCCCCTTCCTGTTTGCTCAGTGATGTGTGCAGTGGTCTCAATGCATCTTTCCAGGTGTCCATGCGGGGACAGGAATGATTATCAGCCCCCTCCCCCCCCACAGTGCTGGCTCTCCCCAAGAACCACGTGCCCAGTGTACAGTAGGGTTTGGGAACACTGATTTTCCCTTCCCCCGCAGCTACTCAGCATTTTGGGGGTCTTGTGGCTCATGTGTGCTTGCCTGGGGCCAGCCAGTTAGTGACAGGTGTGTGAGTACTGCCTGTGTTTTAAAGCACTGAATCAGTAGAGTCTGTGTTGCAAACAATACTGCTTCTGTAAAATGTTGTATTTAAACTTCACAGAGATGACCTTGGGAGCACAGCCTCCCTCTTTGTTATCACCAGCTGAACGGCTGCATAGAATTAGAAAGCGACAACAAAGAACTGAGGACTTTCTGTGTGAGGTTATTATGATGCACTCTGCGGCCGAAAAACAGGAATTGAAGGAGTGGCAAGACAGCGAGAAGAGGGACAGAAAGGAGAATGTGGCATGCCAGAATGAAGCCACAGAGTGGCTTTTAAACGTTATGAAGCATCAAGTGGACACGCTCCAGGCAATACTAGCACTGCAAACCAAGTAGCTCCACGCTCACCCTTCCCTGCAGCCACTGTCGCAAAACTCTTTCCCATGCACCCCCCCAGACACCGTCAAAACACTCTTATCAACCTCCTGGCTCCAGTCTGTACCATGGCATTCCAGTCCTGCCCTGTCACAGTCCAGCCCTGCAGACTCCCAGTACCCACTGTACTCAACACCCATTCCTCTGCAGTTTAACCCTTCTGAATTACAGTACCCGCTGCACTGTATTCCAAAGGAGAAGGTTGGATATGATCCCTGGACATACACAAATCCTTAACTGTCCCGAGACCCCACCTCTTCCTGGGACCTTCCCTTCCCCCATCCTCCTCAGTGCTGATGTGTTTTTTTTTGTTTGTCTCTCTTCTCCGGTTGTTGTTTTTTAATAAAAGAATTGTGCTGGTTTGAAAGCAATCTTTATCCTATTAATTGAAAGCAAACAGAGCCTTGCAAAGCAACAATTATCTTAAACCTTTATAGTACATCGTATGCACCAATCCAAATCACCTCCTAGTTTTACAAGCTGACCCTGACCCTGGCCCCGTGCTGCACCCCATGGTCTAATAGCCATGGTCTCTGGCTGTTCAAATTCAGCCTCCAGGCGCTGAGCCTCAGTGGCCCAGCCCTGAGTGAAGCTTTCACACTTCTCTTCACAAATATTATGAAGCATACAGCATGCAGCTATAAGCATAGGAATACTGTCATCAGCCAGGTCCAGTTTCCCATATAGGCAGCACCAGTGGGCCTTTAAATGGCCAAAAGCACACTCAACAGTCAATCTGCACTTGCTTAGCCTGTTGCTGAACCTCTCCTTGCTGCTGTCAAGGTGCCCCATGTATGGCTTCATAAGCCACAGCATTAAGGGGTAGGCAGGGTCTCCCAGGATCACAATGGGCATTTTGACTTCTCCTATAGTGATCTTCTGGTCCGGGAAGAAAGTCACTGCTTGCAGCTTCCTGAACAGGCCAGTGTTCCAAAAGATGCATATGTCTTGCACCTTTCCGGACGAGCCTACATTAATGTCCGTGAAACACCCACGGTGATCCACAAGCGCTTGGAAAACCATAGAGAAATACCTCTTCCGATTAATGTACTCGGTGGCTAGATGGTCTGGTGCCAGAATTGGAATATGTGTGCCATCTATCACCCCTCTGCAGTTAGGGAAGCCCATTTGTGCAAAGCCATCCAAAATCTCATGCATGTTGCCCAGAGTCAGGGTCTTTTAGAGCAGGATGCGATTAATGCTCCTATACACTTCAGTCAACTTGAGTCCAACAGTCGGCTTTCTCACTCCGAACTGGTTAGCAACTAATCAGTAGCAGACTGGAGTAGCCAGCTTCCACTGTGCAGTCGCCACATGCTTCTCCAACAGCAAGGCAGCTTTCATTCTCATGTCCTTGCACCGCAGGGCTGGGGCAAGCTCATCACACAATGCCATGGATATGGCTTTCCTCATCTGAAAGTTCTGCAGCCACTGCTTGTCGTCCCAGACCTATATGACAATGTAATCCCATCACTCAGTGCTTGTTTCCTGAGTCCAAGAGCAGCGTTCCATTGTGGTCAGCACCTCCATGAATGCCACAAGCAATCTTGTGTCATAGCTATTACATGTGGCAAGATCACTGTCCGACTCCTCTTGCCTTTGTAGTTTAAGGAGTAACTCCACTGACACTTGTGATGTGTTAGAGTGAGCAGCACACTGGTCAGCAGTTCGGGCTCCATTCCTGCAGCCTGAAGAGGCCGAGCGCACAGTACACAAGCTGTTGAAAGATGCTGCCAAATGTGGACAGAAGCACAGGGATTGCTGGGATGTGAAGCAATGCATCATGGGGCACTGGGACAGGACCCACAATGCCCCATAACCCCCACAACTCTTAGCGGCAGAAGAGGAAGAGATACTCTGTAGGATAACTGCCCAGAGTGCACCGCTCTGAATACCGCTTCAAGTGTCACAAGTGAGAACACACTATTGTGCAGGCAGCTGACAGTGTGAACACAAAACAGTGGTTGCCCTTCAGAGTTCTCTGAGTGGCGCTGTATCTGCCGTGCTGTAACTCTGCCAGTGTAGACATACCCTAAAAGTTAGGTGCTGCAACACTCAATGTCCCCCTTTTGAATCAAGCCTTTGGCTCTCAGTAGCTATTTTCAGAAAGAAGCCTTAAATCTGTTTTGCATTCCTACCTTAATTGCCTCTGTCATTGGGAGAGTTCAGTAAAGGCCACTTTCTGAATTTTATTTTATGATGAAGGATGGGAAGTTATAATAGAAGAGGGATCATAACTCACCTACCTTCATACCAGGTAACTGTGACTGTTCTTTATTGCATAGTTGTCTTAACTGCTGTAACATCCTGTCATTTCAAAGCACCAGAACTAGATGAAGAAACAGACAAACCTTAATTCATTGCTTGTTAGTGGAAATGTTGCACGTGTGGTTTGAGCTAGAATTGGTACATGTAGTTATACAGGAACAGTTGCCTTGGCCCAGGTAACCTTTGCCCCTCAGTGCAGTTCTTCATACCCTTGTGCTCATTATTATTAATTAGTTGTATTACAGTAGCACCTAGAAGCCTCAACTTGGTTCAGAGCCCCATTGTGTTAGGCATTCTACAAACACATAGTAAGAGACAATCCTTCATCCAAAGAGCACACAGTCTAAACAGACTATACAGGTAAAGAGTGAGAGAGGAAGCAGTGGCACAGACAGGTGAAATGACATGCCTGAGGTCACCCAGCAGGTCAGTGAACTAGAACTAATTAGAGCTGGGTCTGTGCTGAACAGTTCATATCCCAGGCCAACCCAAAGCCCAGGTGTGTGGAAGGAGGGGCGGTTAGGTATCAGATCTGAATCTTTGTAAGGAAGCAACTGGCTGGTGGAACAGGAAAATCTTCTGTACACATCTGTTTGTAGCTGAAACATCTTTGAGATGTGCTTTATTGTTAAGAAAATGCCACCCCCACAAAGGACAAACACAACAATAGGACTTCTCTTTGACAAAATTCAAAATAAAGGTATAAGACAGTTCACTTCAGATCAGTCCAAAGAAAAGTATTTAAGTGTGGTTCAATACAACCAAATTTCAAAGAAGAATAAAATATCTGTCTTCTAGTTCCGCACTCAGCACTAGTGCTTTTCAGAGATCCTGACTGCCAGCTTCAGCCCCAACACCTCACAGCACATCTCTTTTATAACAAAGATGTGGAAACTAATTAATTCCTCACATCCAGTCCAGCCCTATTACCCTGCACTCACTGCAGGAAACTCTGGTCCTTGTTGCAGGGCAGAGGGTTAATCTGGGAAAGGTCCAAACATCCTGTTAAAAGAGATAGGGACAAGCCATAAAGTTCAGATCTGTAGCTGAACCTCCCTGAAGTTCTGGGGTGTTCAGAACTAGGGTTTTGCTTCTGGAGCATCTCTAAAACTTGAGTTTCTAGCTCCCCTTGCCTCCCTCCTGCCATGAGGTACTGACTCACATCTTCTTAAACCTTTCACAATTGATTCCCATGTAAAAAAAAAACTGCCCTCACTTCCATCCAGCACTGTACTAAGATTGATACTGGGTGCTAAATGCTAATTATATGGGAGATGAGTGGAACTAGGCATACTGGACATTTAATTTCTCCCTGGGCTCAAGCTTTTGCTTTAGCTGGCCTCCTTCATTGACTGAAGAAAAGATAAACTAAGTACATAGGTCCCAAAAGGGTACTGTAGTCACTGCCACCACATCAATGACCTTTTCTTAGGTGAAGAACTTCAAAAGAACATAGTTTTTCTTCCAATTTTGTGGGCTGTGATTATTGCTGTAGCTTCACCAGGTTAGCAACTAACTCTATTAAGGCTTACAGACAGAAAGGAAATATGGAGTAAAATGCTAATTAAAGGCTCTTTGCTCCAAAGAATCTGTTTGCTATGGAATTTGCTGCACAGCTTCTATGGGAATTGGCCAGCAGATACAAGCAGAAATAAAAAAGAATAGTCTTTCGGGGGACATGTAAAATCTGAGCTCTTTACCCCTTATCAAAAGATATTTTAGTGCTTTTCTCAAGAATATGGGTATTAGATCTTGTCAAATTCCATAATGGGTGATTATTGTACATTATAGCTGTGACATTCTATACCTTGGGGAAGCATGCTGTAACCCCCATATTCCTCATTTTCATATAATCATGATCTTATGTATAAAGCATGCCTTGTAAGGTATCAGGGGAAAGGTTATTATCTGCTGAAAGTCATTTCTCTATCCATTTATGTATAACATTAATGCATATGAAGTTATGATAATTGTGTAGTATGGTTGTTACTAAGGGTATGTCTACACTTACAGAGTTTTTGCACTGTTAAGTTTCACGGGTGATAGGGAACCGGTAAAAGTAAAGTGCTGGTTAGTGTACTCACTCAGTTCCTCAGGCATCAGAAAGTATTTATGCTAGCAGCACCTCCATCGCCAACGAGAGCAGCACTGTAGGGCAGCTATCCCACAGGGCAGATCTCTCAATAGATCCTGTGGGAAGGGGAGGAGGGGTGAGCCAAAGGCATTCTAGGTCCCTGCTCAGTGCTGCCCTGCTTCATGTCTCAGGAGCTGCATTACTTCCAGGTTTCTTCTGTAGCATTTTTTAAAAAACCTCCTGCAGTCTGGCTGCTTTCCCCGCCACATTTACAAACAAAGGGAAAGGGAGCTTCAAACTTCCCGGGGCTTACGGGGGTGGGGGAGAGAACGTCCGTGCGTCAGAGATGCTGGCCAGAGTGGTCGCTTTTGGAACATTGGGATACCCTTCGGAGATTAAAGGGTGCTTACATTGGTGAAACATGTCTTCACTTTCACAACAGCACGAAAAGAACAGCGGTAAGAGCTGTACACCTCTGTGAAGGTGGTTCTCTTTTTCGGTGAAACTTCTGAGTTTCACCGCAAAAGGTCATTAACAAATGTAGATGCTCCTATGGTTTTAGCGCAAAAAAGAAACTTTTTGCGCTTTAAATGGTAAGTGTAGACATACCCTAAAACATGCTGTAAGTTGTGGGAATCAGCCAGATATTAGCTCCCCTGAGGCAACAGCAAGGAAAGTAACCAACACCCAGGTAGGGTGTCAAACAACCCATCAACAGCCATTGTACAGCAAGGGAGCTACAATGCAATGACTCACCTGCATGAGGCCACACCAGAGGAATTGTTCCAACTTGCTTGGAGATTCAGTAATGCTCACCTGACTCTGAAGGGGGCAGGAGGGCAAAGCCAAGAGGGAGGAAAGGACATGATAAAAGGAAGAGACATTTGCCATGCTTTTCCTCTCTCTTCCCCCTACATCTACAGACATCACCACACCAAGCAACTGAAGCACTGATCAAAGGGGAGAGCCTGGCTGAAGAGCAACCAGCCAGCCTGTGGTGAGAAGCATCTAAGTTTGTAAGGGCATTGAAAGTGTTAAGATCAGCTTTGAATGCATTTTGCTTTTATTTCATTTGACTAAATCTGACTTGTTATGCTTTGATTTATTATCACTTAAAATCTATCTTTATAGTTAATAAATCTGTTTGTTTATTCAACCTGAAGCAGTGTGTTTGGTTTGAAGCGTGTCAGATGCTCCACTTAGGATAAAAGGCCTGGTACATATCAATTTCTTTGTTAAATTGACAAACTCATATAAGCTTGCAGCGTCCAACGGGCATAGCTAGACACTGCAAGATGGAGGTTCCTAGGGTTGTGCCTGGACTGGAGATATTGGCTAGTGTCATTCGGTTGCACAATCCAGGGAGCAGCTTACGTGCTAGAGGACGTGCATGAACCGCCCAGGAGTGGGGGTTCTCACACCAAAGCAGGGTAAAGTTGGCTCCCAGAATCAAGGATTGGACTGACCTAGCAGATCACCAGTCCAGATAACACCAGAGGGGAATGTCACAATAGCTACCTTAAAAAAATTTCCCTTGAGGTTTCAGTTGGGTTCAGTATACTTTTTCTGTCACAAGTTACCATGTTCTACTTCTACCAATGGCTGCAACTCAGCAACTAGGGTAGTGTGTATGTAAAATTTATAAAACACTTGGGATTCCTTTGAGATTAAATTTATTTTCTAGCTGATATGTTCTTCTTGCATAAATACATTCTGTAAAACACACATAGCTCATTAACATCATGGACATTTGTGTTTTCCAAGATACTGTTACTTCAGTACTAAGGCTTCGATCCTGCAAATACTTACATATGTTTAACTTTATTCACAGGAACTTCTAATTTATATAGATGCCTGGTTGTAGGATCATGACATCCATTTCACACTGCTATAATGGTGCAATATAAAAATGGTTCCCTTCTATTTATTTCTTATGGTTTTGGTGAAGGAAAAGGATATTAAATTGTAATCTTTTTTGGTTTCAAGGTTTTTGTAATGTAGGATGCATAAAGCGATATTAAAGTTACTCTTGAACAGTAAACATGGCCACCTCTTTATGGGTGGATTATAATAGGATTATTGATTCATATTTCAATAACACTGAGGGACACTGATCAGGACCCTATTGTGGTAAATGTTGTGCAAATACAGAATGAAAGATAGGCTCGTCCCCCAAAAGCCTACCGGACAATCACATCACACATTAGAGCCCAGTACACAGTACTGTAGTTAAAGAAGTCCATCACTTTGTGTGTTTTTAATGTCTTCCAGAGTGGATTTCTAATCTGTAGATTGAGAAAAATTTGACATTTTAAATATATTCTTGTGAGAGAGTCAGTCGCCGTCTCTGAAAACTGAAATAAGAATAGATGAACTTGTTCTCCTTCATGGCATAACTTGCTTCTTAAATAGGCTGGAGCACTAGTCAGTTTCTTTATTTTTGTAATACATTTCAACTATCATCAACACAGCCAAGTGGTATTTACAGCAGGTCTATGTATGAATGAACACAAGTTTTGAGTTAGATACAGAATGCTACTTCATTTATTAATAATTTCTCTAAACATGCAATCACAACGTCTACGGTCTTGGAATATTACTCCTAGGGCTGTTCAAAACAGAAGCCATTAAATCAGGAGAAGCAGCACGTTTTGAGTTCCTCTCCTCACAGAAAGAGCAGGAGCACTCGTGGCACCTTAAGAGACTAACACATTTATTTGAGCATAAGCTTTCGTGAGCGACAGCTCGCTTCATCCGACGCTGTCGCTCACGAAAGCTTATGCGCAAATAAATGTGTTAGTCTCCAAGGTGCCACGAGTGCTCCTGCTCTTTTTGGGGATCCAGACTAACACGGCTGCTCCTCTGTTTCCCCACAGTTAGCCGTGCCCCGCCTCCACGTGTCGAGTAGCGCATAACTTGACAAGAAGAAGTTCTGACAATTGGAAGCGTCCAGAAGAGAGGGCAAGAGTGGATTGGCTAAAGTTACATTCAGACAACTCTAGCTCCCGGGAGGGAGGAGGCCTTTCCCCTTCTCTTGGTGCATGGACGTTCACGGCCAGGAATGAGAACCGGAGCCTGGCCGGCAGAGGCAGAGGGGAACCCTACCCATGGGCTGTAAAACGGCTACCCCGGCGAAGAACGGAGCCTGGTTCGGAGGTGGGGAGGAGCCGGCTCACGCCAGCTCTCCTCAGGGGCGCGCGCTGGGCCGAGGGCGCAGGAATCTGTGGGAAGCAGGCTGCAGACGTAGCTCTTTTTGAGCACGCTCGCATACCTGCAATGCGGAGGCCGCTCCGGACAGAAGCCCCCCGCCCTCTCCAGAAGTCCGCGGCAGCCCCCCGAGCCTCATGCAGCCGGGTCGGAGGCGGACTGACCGAGCAGACCCCGGCCGGGGCTTGCAGAGGCCGCGGGATAGGGACGGGCTGAGAGGGCAGCTCGCCCCCCGTGGGGCCCCAGTTCATGGGCCGCGAGGACCCCCGCATGAAGCCACCAGGGCTGAGGGGGCGCTGATCCCCTTCGAGCTAGGGGCAGCAGGCTCCTTCCCATCTCAGAGCAGGAGGGTCCCAGCCTTAGCCCCCACACCCCGGCCAGCCTCCCTGCACCCCCCGCCTCGCACCCTGGCCCCCTCGCACCTTTCCGGGTGAGCTCAGTGCTGGCAGTGCTCCAGAGCCCGGAGACGAGGAAGCGGCAGCCGGGCTGGGCCCGGGGGCTGGCTGGGTCGGTGCAGGCGGGTCTCCGCCAGCAGCGTCTAACCCACGCCGCGGGTAGCCGCCTTCGGCAGCGCCGAGCCCGCCTGCCGCTGAAGTCCCGCCCCCAAGGCAGGCAGGCAGGCAGCGGTGGTGACAGAACGGACCTGGGTGGACGCCGAGGGCAACAGAGCTCTGGTTGGCTTCCTACGCCCAAGGGAAAAGCCCCAAGGCGCTGGCTCTGTTACACACGCTGCACCCCCCACGCTCCTACAAGGGCCAGTTTTATTCCAAACGGCAGGAAACGTGATTTTCATCTCGGTTAATTTCACGCTTCCCATTGGACAAGGTCCCTTCCGGTCCTGCTGCCAGTGGCTCAGTGCCCTTGCAGGCAGGCTGAGGCGGCTGGTCCACTTGTCCACATTTCAGGCGCTGCTTTTTTGATATAACTTATGGACCAGAACATAACTATGCTTTACATAATGCACCTTCAAGTTAGGGGAATGATGAGTATTCTTCATACGCAATAAAGTGGTTGAAGCCTGCTTTAAGTACAAAATTCAATTCAAGCTTAATTATAGAGCAGCAGCCAGCACCTCCGCCATAATTTCAGGTAATTAAACTACTGGAAGGGACTCTTTTGTTTGGGCAGTCAAAAAGAGGGGTACTTTAATAGGAGAAACAATGCACAGGATTAGCAGCAGCTCCAGGGCTAGCTCCTGAGCAAATCCTGACCATGTATAACTGAATTGGGAATCTGCAAGTCACTTCTGCAGCCAGAGCTGTAAATAAAATGTATGAACTAGAAATTTGGGAAGAAACTGGTAAATGTTTTGCAGCTTTTGTTATCATACAACAATCCACAGAACATCAAGAGTTTTGCATATACTCCCTGTATGTAGCTGAAATTCTCCCTGGTGGTAGAATTATGCTTTCAATTTTTGTACCATGACATTTTTTCTTATAACACTCTATACGAGAATCTGATATGCAATTGCACTATGGCTTATAGCAATTTCTTGTATAACATTTTTCCTTCAAAGGAAAAGAGATTTAATAATCCAGTTTTCATTAAAGAAACAGAAATCTGCTGCCAGTCTGTAATGCGAGTGCCTCACTCCAAGGGCAGAGTTCCAACAACTTCATTTGGAAAAAAGTCTGCTGTATTCATAATTCATAAAAGCATTGGCATCTGTCCCATTAAACTAACAGAGGAAGAGAAATATTCTTATGCTCAAAACATTCTATCCCTCTTTTCCGAACTATTTATATCTGGGGGCCTATCATTTTCCCAAGCTCAAATATAACCACCGTGTGTACATGTATAGATATGCAGGTTAACCCCAAAAAATACAAAATCTATTTTCAAAAGAAAAATGCTGTGCTTAATGGAACTATTTGCAAGCATCATACATCTCAGTGGCACAGGCAGCGGCACAGACAGCTGCAGCGGCACAGGAGCTAGCAAACAGAGCTGTAAACAGGGGAGTTTGAGTGGGAGTTTGCAAGGGGAGTTTGGGATTTGCTTTTGCTGGGTGGAGTGTGGTCTTTTTGGTGTGGCTTGTGTTTCCCAGATTAACAGGACTTAGGTGGGAAGGCAATGACAGATACGGAGGCAGCTGTAGGAGTGACTCCTGTAGTGGTAGACACATTGAGGATGACTGTATGTGGAAGCTGTGGTATGTACATGATCCTGGAAGGGGGACCTGGTAAGAGTTTTTTCTGCATGAAATGCCATCTGATAGAGCTTATGGAGGAAAAGATCCGAGGTTTGGAGATGCAGGTGGAAAGTCTGGTTGAGTTTAGGAAGGGGTTTGAGCAGATGATGGAGCAAAGATATGAGGTATTTGAAGGGAAAAGCTCAGACTCACAGATGGAAGCAGAGCTGGGGAATTTTGAGGGGAGACTGGGTGAGGAAAGTGGTCAGTGGAAGCATGTGACTAAAAGAACCAGGCAGAGGAAAAGACGGGCTAGTGAAGCAGAAATAGAGCTTAGGAACAGGTTTGCAGAGTTGGAAAATGAAGAAGGGGCTCAGCAGGTACTTGTTGAAGGTGGAAGGGTAAGGAAGAAGAGAAGAGAGGCCAGTCCTATAGGAAAAGTGGAAGAGTCAAGGGAGACTACACCAACTATGAGCCCCAGGAGGATACAGGATGGGTTGAAGAGGATTATAAGGGAAAATAGGAATGGAAAGAACTTGCAGCCCGAGGGAACAGGGGAGAGACTGGAGAATAGCACTGTCACCAGGAAAAGGCAGGTCTATGTGATAGGGGACTCTTTATTGAGAAGAATAGACAGGCCTGTAACTAGAGCTGATCCAGAGAATAGAAGGGTGTGCTGTCTTCCGGGTGCTAAGATACGGGATGTAGACCTGAGGTTGAAAAGGATCCTAAAGGGAGTGGGAAAGAATCCCCTAATTATCCTTCATGTGGGAACAAATGATATGGCTAGATTCTCGCTGGAAAGTATTAAGGGAGACTATGCTAGGCTGGGGAAGACGCTTAAGGAAATTGAGGCTCAGGTGATCTTTAGTGGGATCCTTCCTGTTCCTAGAGAAGGGCAACAAAGGTGTGACAAGATTATGACAGTCTTAGGCAGATGGCTTAGGCAGTGGTGCTATAAGGAGGGCTTTGGGATGTATGGCCACTGGGAGGTATTCACGGACAGAGGACAGTTCTCTCGGGATGGACTTCATCTGAGTAGGGAAGGAAATAGACTTCTAAGATCGAGGCTGGCACAACTGATAAAGAGAGCTTTAAACTAGGAATTCGGGGGAGATGGTTGGGAGATGTCCAGGTAACATTGAGATGTTTACATTGAGAGGGAAGAAGACGAAGTAAGAAAGGATACAGCCGTGGGTAGGAGAATGTATATAAGGAGTGAGGGCGGTGTGGATACTAGTCTAATAGGTTATACTGGCTCTAGAATGACTGTGCCTAATAGGATACAAAATGTGAGCGAGGCCAAACAGCAAAAATTAAGATGTTTGTACACTAATGCGAGGAGCCTAGGTAACAAAATGGAGGAACTAGAACTGGTGAAGGAAGTGAAACCAGATATTATAGGGATAACAGAAACATGGTGGAATAGTAGTCATGACTGGACTACAGGTATTGAAGGGTATGTGCTGTTTAGGAAAGACAGAAATAAAGGTAAAGGTGGTGGAGTAGCATTGTATATCAATGATGAGGTAGAATGTAAAGAAATAAGAAGTGATGCAATGGATAAGACAGGTTTCAGAGTAGCAGCCGTGTTAGTCTGTATTCGCAAAAAGAAAAGGAGTACTTGTGGCACCTTAGAGACTAACAAATTTATTAGAGCATAAGCTTTCGTGAGCTACAGCTCACTTCATCGGATGCATTTGGTGGAAAAAACAGGAGAGATTTATATACACACACACAGAGAACATGAAACAATGGGTTTATCATACACACTGTAAGGAGAGTGATCACTTAAGATAAGCCATCACCCACAGCAGGGGGGGGAAAGGAGGAAAACCTTCCATGGTGACAAGCAGGTAGGCTAATTCCAGCAGTTAACAAGAATATCAGAGGAACAGTGGGGGGTGGGGTGGGGGGGAGAAATACCATGGGGAAATAGTTTTACTTTGTGTAATGACTCATCCATTCCCAGTCTCTATTCAAGCCTAAGTTAATTGTATCCAGTTTGCAAATTAATTCCAATTCAGCAGTCTCTCGTTGGAGTCTGTTTTTGAAGCTTTTTTGTTGAAGTATAGCCACTCTTAGGTCTGTGATCGAGTGACCGGAGAGATTGAAGTGTTCTCCAACTGGTTTTTGAATGTTATAATTCTTGATGTCTGATTTGTGTCCATTCATTCTTTTACGTAGAGACTGTCCAGTTTGGCCAATGTACATGGCAGAGGGGCATTGCTGGCACATGATGGCATATATCACATTGGTAGATGCGCAGGTGAACGAGCCTCTGATAGTGTGGCTGATGTGATTAGGCCCTATGATGGTATCCCCTGAATAGATATGTGGACAGAGTTGGCAACGGGCTTTGTTGCAAGGATAGGTTCCTGGGTTAGTGGTTCTGTTGTGTGGTGTGTGGTTGCTGGTGAGTATTTGCTTCAGATTGGGGGGCTGTCTGTAAGCAAGGGCTGGTCTATCTCCCAAGATCTGAGAGAGCGATGGCTCGTCCTTCAGGATAGGTTGTAGATCCTTGATGATGCATTGGAGAGGTTTTAGTTGGGGGCTGAAGGTGATGGCTAGTGGCGTTCTGTTGTTTTCTTTGTTGGGCCTGTCCTGTAGTAGGTGACTTCTGGGTACTCTTCTGGCTCTGTCAATCTGTCATCTTCATCATCTGGACCCATGGAAAAGAAGCTCTTGAGGAATTCCACCATGATTTCAACAATTTCCATCCCACCATCAACCTCAGCCTGGACCAGTCCACACAAGAGATCCACTTCCTGGACACTACGGTGCTAATAAGCGATGGTCACATAAACACCACCCTATATCGGAAACCTACTGACCGCTATTCCTACCTACATGCCTCTAGCTTTCATCCAGATCATACCACTCGATCCATTGTCTACAGCCAAGCGCTACGATATAACCGCATTTGCTCCAACCCCTCAGACAGAGACAAACACCTACAAGATCTCTATCATGCATTCCTACAACTACAATACCCACCTGCTGAAGTGAAGAAACAGATTGACAGAGCCAGAAGAGTACCCAGAAGTCACCTACTACAGGACAGGCCCAACAAAGAAAACAACAGAACGCCACTAGCCATCACCTTCAGCCCCCAACTAAAACCTCTCCAACGCATCATCAAGGATCTACAACCTATCCTGAAGGACGAGCCATCGCTCTCTCAGATCTTGGGAGATAGACCAGTCCTTGCTTACAGACAGCCCCCCAATCTGAAGCAAATACTCACCAGCAACCACACACCACACAACAGAATCACTAACCCAGGAACCTATCCTTGCAACAAAGCCCGTTGCCAACTCTGTCCACATATCTATTCAGGGGATACCATCATAGGGCCTAATCACATCAGCCACACTATCAGAGGCTCGTTCACCTGCGCATCTACCAATGTGATATATGCCATCATGTGCCAGCAATGCCCCTCTGCCATGTACATTGGCCAAACTGGACAGTCTCTACGTAAAAGAATGAATGGACACAAATCAGACATCAAGAATTATAACATTCAAAAACCAGTTGGAGAACACTTCAATCTCTCCGGTCACTCGATCACAGACCTAAGAGTGGCTATACTTCAACAAAAAAGCTTCAAAAACAGACTCCAACGAGAGACTGCTGAATTGGAATTAATTTGCAAACTGGATACAATTAACTTAGGCTTGAATAGAGACTGGGAATGGATGAGTCATTACACAAAGTAAAACTATTTCCCCATGGTATTTCTCCCCCCCACCCCACCCCCCACTGTTCCTCTGATATTCTTGTTAACTGCTGGAATTAGCCTACCTGCTTGTCACCATGGAAGGTTTTCCTCCTTTCCCCCCCCTGCTGTGGGTGATGGCTTATCTTAAGTGATCACTCTCCTTACAGTGTGTATGATAAACCCATTGTTTCATGTTCTCTGTGTGTGTGTATATAAATCTCTCCTGTTTTTTCCACCAAATGCATCCGATGAAGTGAGCTGTAGCTCATGAAAGCTTATGCTCTAATAAATTTGTTAGTCTCTAAGGTGCCACAAGTACTCCTTTTCTTTTAATGGATAAGACAGAGTCCGTCTGGGCAAAAATTACATTGGGGAAGATAACTAGTAAAGCCTCTCCTACAATAGTGCTTGGAGTGTGCTATAGACCTCCGGGATCTAATTTGGATATGGATAGAGCCCTTTTTAATGTTTTTAATCAAGTAAATACTAATGGAAACTGCGTGATCATGGGAGATTTTAACTTCCCAGATATAGACTGGAGGACCAGTGCTAGTAATAATAATAGGGCTCAGATTTTCCTAGATGCGATAGCTGATGGATTCCTTCATCAAGTAGTTGCTGAACCGACTAGAGGGGATGCCATTTTAGATTTAATTTTGGTGAGTAGCGAGGACCTCATAGAAGAAATGGTTGTAGGGGACAATCTTGGCTCAAGTGATCATGAGCTAATTCAGTTCAAACTGAATGGAAGGATTAACAAAAATAAATCTGCAACTAGAGTTTTTGATTTCAAAAGGGCTGACTTTCAAAAATTAAGGAAATTAGTTAGGGAAGTGGATTGGACTGAAGAATTTATGGATCTAAAGGTAGTGGAGGCCTGGGATTACTTTAAATCAAAACTGCAGAAGCTATCGGAAGCCTGTATCCCAAGAAAGGGGAAAAAATTCATAGGAAGGAGTTGTAGACCAAGCTGGATGAGCAAGCATCTTAGAGAGGTGATTATGAAGAAGCAGAAAGCATACAGGGAGTGGAAGATGGGAGGGATCAGCAAGGAAAGCTACCTAATTGAGGTCAGAACATGTAGGGATAAAGTGAGACAGGCTAAAAGTCTAGTAGAGTTGGACCTTGCAAAGGGAATTAAAACCAATAGTAAAAGGTTCTATAGCCATATAAATAAGAAGAAAACTAAGAAGGAAGAAGTGGGGCCGCTTAACACTGAGGATGGAGCGGAGGTTAAAGATAATCTAGGCATGGCCCAATATCTAAACAAATACTTTGCCTCAGTCTTTAATAAGGCTAAAGAGGATCTTGGGGATAATGGTAGCATGACAAATGGGAAGGAGGATATAGAGGTAGATATTACCATATCAGAGGTAGAAGCGAAACTGAAACAGCTTAATGGGACTAAATCGGGGGGGCCCAGATAATCTTCATCCAAGAATATTAAAGGAATTGGCACCTGAAATTGCAAGCCCATTAGCAAGAATTTTTAATGAATCTGTAAACTCAGGAGTAGTACCGAATGATTGGAGAATTGCTAATATAGTTCCTATTTTTAAGAAAGGAAAAAAAAGTGATCCGGGTAACTACAGGCCAGTTAGTTTGACATCTGTAGTATGCAAGGTCCTGGAAAAAATTTTGAAGGAGAAATTAGTTAAGGACATTGAAGTTAATGGTAAATGGGACAAAATATAACATGGTTTTACAAAAGGTAGATCGTGCCAAACCAACCTGATCTCCTTTTTTGAAAAAGTAACAGATTTTTTAGATAAAGGAAATGCAGTGGACCTAATTTACATAGATTTCAGTAAGGCGTTTGATACCGTACCACATGGGGAATTATTAGTTAAATTGGAGAAGATGGGGATCAATATGAACATCAAAAGGTGGATAAGGAATTGGTTAAAGGGGAGACTGCAACGGGTCCTACTGAAAGGCGAACTGTCAGGTTGGAGGGAGGTTACCAGTGGAGTTCCTCAGGGATCGGTTTTGGGACCAATCTTATTTAATCTTTTTATTACTGACCTTGGCACAAAAAGTGGGAGTGTGCTAATAAAGTTTGCAGATGATACAAAGCTGGGAGGTATTGCCAATTCGGAGAAGGATTGGGATATTATACAGGAGGATCTGGATGACCTTGTAAACTGGAGTAATAGTAATAAGATGAAATTTAATAGTGAGAAGTGTAAGGTTATGCATTTAGGGATTAATAACAAGAATTTTAGTTATAAGTTGGGGACGCATCAATTAGAAGTAACAAAAGAGGAGAAGGACCTTGGAGTATTGGTTGATCATAGGATGACTATGAGCTGCCAATGTGATATGGCTGTGAAAAAAGCTAATGCGGTTTTGGGATGCATCAGGAGAGGCATTTCCAGTAGGGATAAGGAGGTTTTAGTACCATTATACAAGGCACTGGTGAGACCTCACCTAGAATACTGTGTGCAGTTCTGGTCTCTCATGTTTAAAAAGGATGAATTCAAACTGGAGGAGGTACAGAGAAGGGCTACTAGGATGATCCGAGGAATGGAAAACTTGTCTCATGAAAGGAGACTTAAGGAGCTTGGCTTGTTTAGCCTAACTAAAAGAAGGTTGAGGGGAGATATGATTGCTCTCTATAAATATATCAGAGGGATAAATACAGGAGAGGGAGAGGAATTATTTCAGCTCAGCACCAATGTGGACACAAGAACAAATGGGTATAAACTGGCCACCAGGAAGTTTAGACTTGAAATTAGACGAAGGTTTCTAACCATCAGAGGAGTGAAGTTTTGGAATAGCCTTCCAAGGGAAGCAGTGGGGGCAAAAGATCTATCTGGTTTTAAGATTCTACTCAATAAGTTTATGGAGGAGATGGTATGATGGGATAATGTGATTTTGGTAAGTAATTGATCTTTAAATATTCAGGGTAAATAGGACTAATCCCCTGAGATGGGATATTAGATGGATGGGATCTGAGTTACCCAGGAAAGAATTTTCTGTAGTATCTGGCTGGTGAATCTTGCCCATATGCTCAGGGTTTAGCTGATTGCCATATTTGGGGTCGGGAAGGAATTTTCCTCCAGGGCAGATTGGAGAGGCCCTGGAGGTTTTTCGCCTTCCTCTGTAGCATGGGGCACGAGTCACTTGAGGGAGGATTCTCTGCTCCACGATTTGAGGACTTCAATAGCTCAGACATAGGTGAGGTTTTTCGCAGGAGTGGGTGGGTGAGATTCTGTGGCCTGCACTGTGCAGAAGGTCGAACTAGATGATCAGAATGGTCCCTTCTGACCTTAATATGTATGAATCTATGAATCTCTCAGATTTATGATTTTCATTCACTGATCTTTGAGAAACTTAACATTTTAAAAAGGCAAAGTGCACGCATCTCCCATTCTTCCACCCCACTTTCTTAAGTGGCTTCTAAGGTTTTTTAGTAGTGCTGGTATTTTCATTAACAGTCATAAACATCTATGTTAGTGTCAGAATTCCATGTGAATCAATTTCCTTCCTTTCTTTTTCTTTTCCTCACCTACATCTTTCTCAACATGATATGATTTTGCATGACTACATATTAAGAGATATTTTAATCCCTTGCTCATCCAGTTGATATAGCAAACAAAATGCAACAGACTGACCTGGAGCCAGCTGTTTCTGCCAGTGTCTAGGTTCTTATTTTGCACCCATAGTATCTGAGCACCTCTAGAAAATGTATTAAAGGGGACTCAACTAATTAGGTGTAGCTCCCGCACGTTGCTGGCTCATGATACTGATTTGTTAAAATTTGCTTTATTACCCAGGAAGAACTCCCAAGAAGGGAATATTTTCAAGCAACAGAGCTAATGGTCCATTTTAAGAGAGACAATACATGATTCATTTTAAGAAAGTAATGAGCTACTTGTGGAGTCAAGTGCTACTCAGCATGAGTAAAGTTGGTGCAATCTGGCCCTGTGTTATGTACTTAGATACTATGAGTGCTTTAAAAATGCCTGAAATAGATAGCTGCATTGCACTAAATTGGATGAGAAATACAGCACATTCAGTGAGGGAATGGATCCAGGTTAGATAAGCAGATGCAAATTGCTTCCAACAGTCTACAAGAAATTTCACAAGCTGATGCCAAATGGTCTTAAAGGCTGTCTTCATACTCGCTGTATTACAGTCAACAATCCATTGTAGGATTGATTAATGTAGACCAGGGCTTATATCATGCATGGTGGCACCATGCAATATAGGCTACATTACATCATTCTAAATAAAATATCCCTTTTGTTCACTACAGCCAAGTCCTTTATCTTCTGTATCATGATGCACACCATTGGCACCAAGATATGCAGATTGCTTGTGACAGAGAAAGTGGGAAAGAACTGTTCCAGGTGCTACAGGACCTGGTGAATCCAGACTATCTCCACTAGTTTACAGAGTGGAGCACTTCTCATTGTGAGATTATTACCTACATAAAATCACTCCAAGTTGAATGGCAAAATCATAGCTGTAGAGGAGTGGGACAGGATGCAAATATAGTGTCTTTGATTTAGTTTCAGTCAGCGTCAATTACAAAGTTTCTGGAAGTGTTTGAAGAGTTCTGGGCTATGAGCTGTGGACACATGTTTTTGTTGGCTTGTGAAGTCCAGTAGGGAGGCAGAGAGTCCATTATTGGAAAAATCCTCCAATGCCTCCCTTCAGAAGGATAGTGCTAGAAAGGGGATTTGCTAGGCTCTTACTAAAATTCTTGCAATGCTGAGAATCTCATCAACTATTGACCTTTCTCTAATATTCCTCTTTAATGAATATTGAGAAGTGTGTGGTGATGCAATTCTGTAAAATCTGAAGTCTTCAGATTTCCTGGATACCCTGAATATATTATGAGCTTGGAAATTGTGCGTATCTTATTGTTTGATGATCATCTTCTGGCAAGGATGAAGACCAAGTATCCCTACCTATTTCTTTAGATTTATGAGCAGCCATTGAGATCACTGACAATGAGGTAGTGTTGACATGATTTTGACCATAACAGGGATAGACAGAGTTCCTCATGAGTGGCATCCCCCTATTTGTGACTCAGAATATAAGGACTCCTGAGGGAAGCGCCAAAAAATTAAAAATTCTGCACACATTTTAAAATTCTGCATATTTTGTCAAAATAACAGTATAATCACACCATTTTCAACTATTTGCTGACAAGTATTGTGAAACAAATTACCAAAATACTTAAAAATGGTGTGATTATATTGTTATTGTCCTAGTATTATTTTGACAAATAAAATATGCAGAACTTGGTAGAATTTTAAAAATTTTAATTATTTGGCACAGAATTTTTAATTTTTGATGCAGAATTCCCTCAAGAGTACCAGGGTTCTGTGTGGGGCAATCTGGGTGCAGGCAGCTCAATGGAGGGTCAGGGTACAGGGGGGATTTGGATGCACAGAGGCTCATTGGGGGGTTCTGGGTGCAGGGGGAATCGGACTCTGCAGAGGAGTCCAGGTAAAGATGGTTAGGGCTTAGCGGGGGGTTTAGGTCCTGAGGAAGTAAGGCTTGGTGGGGTGGGGGTCCAGGTGTGAGGGGCTCCTGATGCAGGGAGTGAGGCTTGTGGAGTGGTGGGAGATACAGGGAGGATCAGGGGGATTCGGGGGGGGGGGTGAGGCTCAGCACGAAGCTTAGGTGCAGAATTCCCCCCAGGAGTAAATAAGGGATTTCTCATCTTCCTCAAGGGCTCTCTCCTGTGGTGTACTTGCTGGATTATAATTTGTATGTATGTATACATTTATTTTTGATGGGTTTTTTTAGTTTCTTGAAATTCCTAACAAACAGAAATTAGAAAATATACACCCAATCACAAGGAACAATACTGATATCAGGTTAACTCAAGGAGACACTGTAACAAAATCAAAAGGAAAGAATGTAAAAGGGAAATTAAATGTAACTATGAAAAAACCTACAAACGTATTGTTACATTTTAAAGGATTGCTCTGGAAGTTATAAGTGACTGTAAAATACTTATTGTATGGTAAAACGCACACCCACGCTATATACTCTGATTTTAAAAATATACTTAAGATAACTCTGTATTTTAAGGATGGGTATTCCAAAACCATTCAGTATTTATTAGCCTATTTCTGTTTCTATTAAAGTTAATGGTAAAGCTCCCAATGACTTAAATAGGGGCAAAATTAGGCCTACATTGAGCGCCTTTGAAATTTCTATCCCAAATGTTTTACCATTACATCTCATGGCTGTATCACAATAAAGTATAAAAGCAAAATAGAAAGACTCATCAATCAAATCAATCTTACTGATCTGGATGTTAATGAAAAATCATTGGAGCCAAGCCCTATTCCTAAGGTACATGTGAACTTCTATGTAATTTTCACTTATCTGGACTTGCATCAAGAGGCTCAGATAGGAACACATTAAAATTATCTAAATAAACAATATTTCATATGCATTTTGAACTTTATTCAGAGTTATGTGTCTATGATTTGGAGATTTCAGAATGCTGGTCTAAGAAAAATAAAGTACCGTAGGTCATGGGCCCCCTGGGGGGCTGCAAGTAGGTTTCATGGGGTCCATGAAGCAGGGCTGACAGACTCACTGGGACCCAGGACAGAAAGCCAAAGCCCAACCGCATGGGGCTGAAGACCAGGGCCCTGAGTCCCACCACCTGGGGCTGAAGCCAAAACCTGAACAACTTAACGTTGTGGGGGCCCCTGGGGAATTTCCCTGATTGCTAGTCCCTAATGCCGGCCCTTTTATATGCAGAAAACCAGTTGTGGCACAGGTGGGCCATGGAATTTTTATAGCATATTGTGGGGCCTCAGAAAGAAAAAGGTTGAGAACCCCTGATGTAGATAGTTTCTTCTTCCACAGCACGAAACACACAGGGGCAGGGCTGTACATAGCACATGATTATTTATGGTAATTATGGAACCTAGAACTTCTAAGGAGTGTCCAGAAATCAGCATTAGGTTCTTTAGTTCAGAAATGTTAACATTAGATTTATACATACATAACACATTGATTGAAATGTTCCTACCAATCTCGCATCAAATAAGGTGGAAGAGTGGGACTTATTTCACCTAAAGGGTAGAATAGCTGGCACTCCTGAGATTAACCTTTTAAGCAAATTTCTAACAAATTAAGTGAGAAGGTGGTGTGTTGATGACCTCTGGTTTGGAACTCTACCATCTGAAACATGATCTGGAGCTATTAATATTTGGGAGCATGTAAAAATATCAAAAGGTACCTATTAATTGTTTCAACCCTCAGGCCCTATTTGCCACTTTTCTGAGATCAGGATTGTGGATCTGACATAAGAATTTTTTGTTTATACTGCAAATAATTAGAGCATAACTTCACCAATGGTTACTGCACATCCTGTCTTCTACTGTAGGGGAGAAAGCAGTGTAATTTTTGAACTTCCATACAGTTTTTTTAAAACTTCATAAAAATTCAAGGGCCGTACATATGATGTCATCTAGAGCAGCGTTTCTCAACAACCGGTCCCTGAGATCTCTCTGATACAGTTAGGAAGGCAGCAAGTCAGTCCCTGGTATAAAAAAGGTTGAGAAACACTCATCTAGAGGAAGTTTAACATACAGTAGAATACTTATACATTTAAGTGGTTGCTGGTAGTAACTCTAAGTCAACACTCAACAATCTTCTACATAAAACAAGTGCTTGCTGATCTAGCAAAAATATATAGAGTTCCATTTCCAATTGGTTTTGAGCACTGGTATTTCATAACTTTAAAAGCAGGCTTTTACAAAGCTACATTCTGAATGAAGTTTTCACTTCTGGAAACTCTTCAGACATTTTAATATTACATTAATTGATTACTAAAAGTCCTGATTTTTTATCACTCTAACACTGTCATGTCCTATCTCTTCTGCCCTTGTTTAGGTCAACTCTTGTGTTATATTTAATTTAAAGCCTAACCCTGTGATTAGTTGAGTGCCATCAATGACCAGGACACACCACACCTCTAGGAGGCACTAAGCATCATATAGGATTGAGCGTTAAATCAAGTATCGCAAAAAGAGAGACTCCTTGAAGCAAGGCACCTGCCATTTAATTGGTCTATAAAGCCTGCATGATTAGATTTGAAATTAGGAAATGTGAATTCAAAGATTTTTACAATCTAGAGAAAAGTCAGAGAAACCAGAGAAACTTTTTATTGCACAAAATAAATTATATAGAAAACAAAATGCAACAAAACAATTTGTATTTGTAGGCTGCACAACAGATGTTACAACATGAATATATTTATTGCTTTCAGAAAGGAGCAATTCAGTGCTAGTAAGCAGATTAGTTATACTTCTTGCTCATCTAGATTTTTCATAGGATTAATTCAACTGGGCCAGAGGCATCTTGCAGCATATGGACCTTACACAATTGTAACTTATTATAGCAGTAAATGAAGGTGCCGTGGATATTCTTGACAATTACATGAAACACTCAATTTAACATCACTGGTACTGAAGCATACATACGATCACAATAAGAAACTGTTACATATCAAATATATTTCTTAAAATGTCCATTTACAGAGTTTGCATGAGTTATTGTACTAAAATTTACCTTCTTTACAAATGTAGATATAACTTCAAACAAACTCAATTCTCTCTGTATCAAAATACAACACAGATCCGATTTTGCCAAATGAAGGCTAGTACCAACTCAGTACCTAATCATAGAAGCGTTCACTTGTTCTAATGTAGCTATGGGTTTATCATCCTTTTTCAGGACAACCCTCTATTTTTTAAAAGAGTTATAACTCAGCTGAAAAGAATATTCCAGAGTGACCTTTGGCAGAGCAGAGGGAAAACGACAGTACTTGTTTTATACACTGTTAATAAAAATACTCATTTGGTTATTTAAAAAAATATATAGGGCTGCAATATATATTTTACATATATATTACATTTATAACAAATTGGTTTGAGATTCTAAAATATTACTTTGTTGACCCTGAGATGTTGAGCCCCCATTGATTTAATATGGACATACTATTAGTAGCTATTTAACAAGAAATTTAAAAAATGTAAAATATTCAAATTGTAAGATGTTTAAAAAATACTGACTACTTTAGGAACTTAAGAAAAGCGTACATATATTAATATGGTAATGGTTTTACCAAGTATTTGCAGTCTATTGAATAAAATCCTCTTACTATTTAATTATTTAAATATCTACACACATTTAGGATTGTAATATTGTAATTTATTGTGGACTTCTGGGCTTATAGTTACTAAACTTTACAAACTTATGGAAAACGAACATAAAAGATTAAGTGTGACTAATGTTAGAGATATGACAGACACCACAAATGTAAGGAAATTCAGAGTTAAAGTGGGAACTCTTGGCCCTATTCAAGTCTAAGCTACATGAATGTAAAAGCAAAGAAATACCATTAAAGTCAAATCTAGAGCTCTGACCCAGCCTGAGGATCTGTTAGTGAGGACCCATGCAGAGTCCCATTGCGTGAAGACTGTGGGTTTACACGTGTGGAACTGAGATCAGAGTTTGGCCATCTGTCTTTAACAGTGATCTGGTAGAATTCATTTGGAATGCTGTGTGTGTGTTGCTGGGTTCTTTTAGATGTTAGATATACTACAGTACAAGCTGGCACAAAAAATGGGTTAAGAATGGCATTTCAGCCATCATTGCAATTTCAACATTTCAGTGTCCATGGTTCCATGAGATTAAGTCCTAATGTCATATCGTGGTTTTTTTGTGTTTTCAAAAAAGTAGTTTAAAAGTACGGTTGGTACAAATTACTATGTTCTAGTAATTCAAAAGGTGCAGTTGTAACATGCATATGTTCCAGCAGCAGTTTCCTAAAATTCAAAAATATCGAGAATCAGATATGTCCCATTGCACTAAGAAAATACTATTTGCTTCACATATCTGGTATGTCATTTTCATTCAGTAGGGAATTTGCTATTAAATACTGATGTCTAGCAAATCTGTTGTAATTTTAGATAATTTTATGGATTGCATAAACTGTAAATGGACTATGTAAATACTGTATACCTTAAAACATCCATTGGAATGTGACCCTCACAATGAAATTTGCTGTATCACAACAAATACAATAAAGTAGGAATGTTATAAGGTAGGAAGAAACTAATGTCAAAAATGAAAAAACAGCACCGTCATTATATGTTATGCAATCAAATTATTGATAATGTAGACATTTTTTGTAGCATGGTCAGATATACTTGGCTAAGTCCAGGTATAAAATGCATTTAGCCCAGCTGTAACAACTATACAGCTTTATACAGAATAAACATTCCATAAATCAACTGAGAATGCATTTAAGCACAAAAATAAAAATATTTAAGTGATTCTCTAAGCAGCTTTTTGTTTTTTCAAAACAAACAGATATTGGACTGATTAAATATCTACAAGTGCTTTTCCTTTATAAAAATACATATATTCTTAGTAGTAGGATAGACTAAGTCATTAACAATGACCTGGTATTTTTTTTCACTTCAATTTGAATGATTTATAAGCTAAATTTTACAACCACAAAAAGGTTTATTTGTAATAAGGTGTTATCACTTTTGACAAAAAGCTTAAAATATTTTATATTTTAAAAGAAAATTAGCAACATAACATTACAATACGTTCTATGATCTCTAAGTATTGTGAGGGCTGTTGTATTAAAAACTGATAGCCACTGACCAGATGCAAGGAAGAATTATTGCCCACCACAAGCTCCTTTCTTATCTTTACTTGGATCACAGCTTATATAAGGACACTTAGGCCCCCATCCAAAAAAATGTGATTTAGAATACTCTATACAGACTATTCAGTAGCCTGGAACATCTAACAAATCAGGCTTTGCATTGATTTTTTTAAAATGCAAAATATTTTTGAGTTTGCATTTGGGAAAATATTTACAAAATTATCCATTGCTTAATCTTTATTCCAGGAAGTTTCTACTCCTGAAAGAAAAGAAAAGAAATAAGAGCTACTGCAATTTTTTAAGTGACAGATTTTAAAATCTCTTTAAATAATTGTTCTGTTTTTTCCAATCTAGTTCAGGACTATCCTGGAAAAGAAATGCAAGAGATTTATCTAATTTTTTATTTTTACTGCACAACACATAAAATAACCTCGATATTTTTACTAATCAATAGTCTGATGTTATGGAAAGCAATGCCATTTGCTAAAAAAATAGCTATAAAATCTGTAAAATGTACTTTAACATCTTTGCATGATCCTCCAAGTCTATCCTTTTTACCCTCCAAAAATTCACTAAGCTACAGCTAGAAAACCCAAAAGTATCTTGGTGAATATTTTGTGCTTCAGAAGGTTTATGAGATTGACAGTGCATGGAAGTATTTTATTAGTTCACAGACCAGGTATAGCACAGATATCAGTAATGCAAGCCTTTATGCTTCTTTTTGTTAACAGACATTACCCATGACCTAGAAGGGACCATTCTTTCTACCCATGACTGGTAAATTCAATCCTTAAGCTAATTTCCATAATTTATCTGTTATTCAAAAATTGACAGGTATGCCAAACTCTAGTTTGGCAATAAACAGTTACCACCAGTAACATATGTTTGTTTGATACCAGATGCATTACACTTGACTAACTAGATGTCCGCTGCACTCCTCAACGGAGAATGACAATGCTTTATTCCACGTCAGTTTCTTGATGGCTGACCTTTGGCATTAAAAAGTCCCTTATAACTATTAGGCAAGCAAATAAGTCATAAAAATATAGTCTTTAAAAAAAACTTTATGAATAAATTAAATGTATGATAGGCAGATGCACGGAGTAATTTAAGTCAATCAGAATTCAGTTTTCCAGGAAAAAGGTACAGTGAGCAACTGATTATACTGCACCAAAATCCCTCAGACACAACGGCAACATCTACATTGCTAATCACCTGATAGAATACAAAACACAATTATAGGACCAGAATATCACCACAGAATAAATGCTTCTCACTTTGACAGTTAATATCTTTGCTTCACCTTTGTTTGCAATAGAAAACAAACGATAGCCAGCAGCACAAAAATGTTTTACCCTTGTAAGAATTTTATATACTACACCATTCTCTCTTAATCCAAACCCTGCCTGCTGCTCATCACCTTAAGGGAAAAAAAAATAGCAACAATTTATTTTCATCCCATCCATCCTTTTATATGTCACGTATTAAGCCCCCTTTAAAAATATCTGCTAGAAAAAATTATTATATATATATATATATATATATATATATATATATATATATATGCGTATTGCTATGATATATGTACTTTTTCTTACAGTAAACTTTATATATATATATAAAGTTTACTGTAAGAAAAAGTACATATATCATAGCAATATGCAAATTCAATCTAATGCCTCTCTTTGGTTTGTTAATATAATCATGGAATCTTTATCTTATGGGACTGGCCTCTCCTGAAGTCTGAAACATTAGAGCTGCGCCTCTCTTTCTACAAATACAAGAGGCAGCTCAAGTCTACGAGCTTTTCCACACCCCTACCACCACTCTTAAAGTGCTTCCAGAGCTGTATAGAAACATTAAATTGCTTATTAGTAAAGGAAACAAACTTCTTAATGGTAATGACTGGATTCAGAAGTCACCATTGTAAAAACACCAGCAGAATGTCTTGTGTTAAAGGAAACTCTACTTAGAAATCCCATCTGAAAGATCCTGACCTCTCCCTCCCATCCATCTGAGACATTTGGGATGTAGTGAGTAGTAAGGAAAAAAATTAGCTGGGAAGTAAAGATGAGTAAGACAAGGAAAATGTTCCCCTTCTCTAAAATTAGTAGCATTAATCTATTCTGGGATCACTGTTTGGAGCACTTTCCCACAGAAGGATGCTTCAGTTGAGAAGGGAAGATCAAGCCTTCCCTGGCAAATAGATTTAGTGTTTTACTAAAATGTTGATAGATGACCAGGTGGAAGTTTTTCAGATTTCTTCTGTGGAGGCTCAAGCTCTTTCTGCCCTGAAAGCCATCTTGGAAAGTGTTAAGTAGGCTCTGATCCCTTCTAGAATCAATCTGTCTACAGCTGAATATGCTTTGGTGAAGCAGGACTAGATCCACCTGACTATGGAGAATTTAGCTGGCTTAGCCCAGGCATTATGGACAAAAACAAAACAATCAATATTTTTCTGAATTGATTGGTTCTACTAAGGTATATTTTCACTGTTTTTCTCACATGTAGGATATGCCATGCTTTTATCCTCTCCAAATGCGAGGTATTAGACAAAATGAATGATCTCCCATGAAGTACTGATGGGTTAACCTTGTTTATGAATGCCTCTAGAATAGAAAGAGCTTTATCTTGTCTTCCTGGAAGATGTAGTAAGGCTTTATGTCTTCTAAAAGCAATGTTTTCTGAAACTCTTCTGGTTGACATGACGCATAACCTTTCTGTAAGGAAATACAGGGAATTATATATCATTGATTCAAAGGTCTGGATTGCGAAAGCTTGTAGCATTGTGGACAGCTCCTATGTGGCTTGCTTTATTGGAAAATAGATGAGTTTATTCTCAGGTGGGAATCTGCATTACTTTGGCATTTAGACTTGAACTTCTCATGTCCTCACGTCAATTTATATATGCCATGGTCATGATTGAAATAGAACATGCTCCTTCCCTAAGGCAAGCGCTGAAGTCTCAAAGAGCCAGCCTGAAGGCTCCCAAATCTGGGAACCTGATGCTCTGGAGCTTTTTTAACTTTGTTTATTGTGGTGCTCCAGGTGTGTTCCCCATCCTGAAAGGTTGATACCAGAGGTCTGGATTTTGGGATCCGGACTGCAGAAGGAAGTTGTTACAATCATATGGACTTCCCATCACCACCAAATGAATCACTGAAACACTCTGGATAATGAAGGAGTACTTGTGGCACCTTAGAGACTAACCAATTTATTTGAGCATAAGCTTTCGTGAGCTACAGCTCACTTCACTGGATGTAGCTCACGAAAGCTTATGCTCAAATAAATTTGTTAGTCTCGAAGGTGCCACAAGTACTCCTTTTCTTTTTGCGAATACAGACTAACACGGCTGCTACTCTGAAACTCTGGATAGTATCTGCTTTCCTACGCATCTCTTGTTGTGACAGTTCCAGGCTCATGAGAGAAATCCTTGATGAAATACCATATGCACTCTTGTCTAGGTGTAATCTCTATGTACAAGGCCAGAAGACCAAGGGGCTGCAAGTACGCACATCTTAAAGATCAGTGCGTGGGCTATGTTGAATCTTTCCTGTGTTGGTAATGCTGCATTCAACTCCTAGGTGAATGATACTTTGAGAGGGCTTCAGAAAATTCTCCTATCTGAATATTTTCTATTTTGTCAACCTGTTCATTTTCCTTGTCTAAGATCGCTTGGACTCTCCTCATCTTTTTCTTACTCTGAAGAATATGAAGCAGAGTCCTAAACCTTTGAGGGACAAGTTCTATTGCTTCTTACTCCAGGTGACTGTCTGACTGAACTAGGACATTCTCCTTTAGGTGTGAGATCTCCTTCAGGATTATTTGATGTTTTTAGTTGTCTTGCGAGGTTGAAGAGGATGAAAAAGAGATGTGGAGGAGTCTGGAACTCCAGAGTGAATCTCTGCTTCACTTGGTTCTGAACTTACCTGTTGGAAATCAATTAGAATGAGGTTTCTGGAAAAGGGAATACTCTGCTTTGTAGGCCTACTTGACTGAAAACTGCTGTAGGTCTACTTGACTGATCAAACTGAATGAACTGGAAAGAGGAGTTGGACTCATTTCTTGGTTTGGGCTTTCTTCTTATGTTCTTACCGCCTTGTGGATAGGAATAAAAGGACCTTTACATCTTTCAATTTGACTGAAGTGGGAGTGAATACTTTGGCTAGTCCATGTAATTGGATAGCACTGTATCAAGCTTTTCTCCAGGTAGGATTATGCCGGTGTGTTTTGAAACTCAGAGAATTGGCACTGAATAACTATGCTGTCAAGGACTTCAATCACTTAGGGCTTCTCTAGTTTGTGGCAAGCTGGGATGTGAATCTACCCCACCTTATTTTGCCATGGACTAACTGATGTGCATTAACAGTTCTTTAATTAACCAAATGAAACTGTATTAATGAACTGTTAATACTTGTCAGCAGGATCGAGAGCTGGCTAGTGTAGGGTATATTCACACCGCAGTTTGCGGGGAATTAAATGTTTGTGTACACAAGCCCTTAGTGTCTGGCTGAGTTGGCTTTTGTGGTTTTGCTGCAACTCCATGGAATGCCCTTCTGTGGCTCCTCAGACCTTATGGCAAATAGATTGCCTCTTGACCTCTGTGGTGATATGGAAATGGAAAACAAATAGAGCAACAGAGCTCAGTGGGTGGTCCCATTTAGGGAGAAAAGCCCTACAAATTTTGGTTCACTATGGGAGAGTAGAGAGCAAAAGATTTTGGTTGCTGCTGTCACAAAATCAGTTTTAAAAAGCTAGGATTGCAATGGATAAGATGGGAGCCCTGTCTACCACTCTGCTGCAGAAAGTGAATTTAAGTCCTAAACCGCAATGGACAAATCTGAATTGCCTCTGGAATCTGCAAGAGAAGTACAGCCAAAATATCTCAGACTAAGGAAAAAGATAAGGATCCAGAATTCAAGATTATTGCTTAGGGGAAAATAAAATTGACTCAACATAAGACTCATCTTTTTTAAATAGTTTCTAGTATGTGAGATACCGTATTTGCCCATATTTAAACTGCCTAATTAAAAGAAAATACTTCTTTGATGTCGGCTTGTTTTACTTGAAGGAAGATTCTTCTATGTAGAGTTCTATTAAGAAATACTATTACTGAAAATACTGAGACCATTTATAATACACAGAAAAATATTCTCATTTAAAATGTATAAAGTGGGTCCAAAAGATATTCTATACTAGTAATCCACCATTTTCCTTTAAATAACATTTTCAGTAAAACCAGAAGAGTCAAAATAATTTACATTATAAAATGTCATTAAAAAGAATATAGTTACATTTTTGTTGCACATTGTTTCCTATCTGACACACCATACGTTAGGGTCTGATTCTGAAAACATTTATTTGAATAATCCTTACTGTAGTGATAAATTCCACTGACTACAGTGGGGTATTCAGACAAATAAGAATTATTCATGTGTTTGCAGGATTGGGCCCTTAGTCAAGGTAGTTTAATAGTACACAATGTAATGCACATTTCATGCTAATCTAATAGATTTGTATTATATATGCTTTTGAGATCTTACAAGATCCTATTCTGTAAACTCTTAATTTACAATATGTTAGAGGACATATACTGCATACAGATTTCTAGTCTAACAAAAGGCATTACATTTGACTTCTATTAATGGGCTATCTGGGGGAAGGAGGTGGATGTAACTTCTGGGCTCTCATTTTAGAAAAAAACCCTAAACTTGTGGGATAGAGTTAAAGGTTGTACAATTAGGGAAAGTGTCTCATTTTAGGTCTGATCACCCCCCATTGCAGGTGGGAACCAACAATATGGATAATTGCAGAATAACTATTGTGGGCTCAGCTATATTCTTCCTTCCTGATTGACTTTATGCAGTGGTGAGACACTGTCTGCTATTTAAATGTCCACATCAATCATGCCTGTATGTAGTAGTGTCTTGTTTTATTTGGAGACGCTGTGTGATTTTCATTGAATACCCATGTTCCCACTGCATTCTAATATGACTTTGGCACTCAAAAGTGTCTGTACATGCACGTGACTATTCTAACACTTGTCTTATTTTTTAATTGGCACAATGTATCAACAGGGATAATCACACGTACATATCTGTAGACGTCACACCTATGCAGTATAAGAAAAGAGGAATTTAGTGCAGGAGAGACAGCACTTGTGTTATTCAAACTGCCCACATAGATATCAATCTGGCTGGCATCTAACCCCTAGGACAAGCATTCAACCAAACCACAAGCAGGCACTATGCCTTCATATCTGAATTTCATACTTGTAGGTAGCTAGATCATATGTTTATAAAAGCACTGAAAGACAGGATACTCAGCTAAGTACATTGAAAATGTATCTGTCCTTAGTTTTTGAACTTACAGTGAAAAAGATCTGACTTCCCTAATTCAGTTCTGAGCTGGATTTAAAAAACAAACCAACCATGAAATAACACAGTTGTCAATTCTGAGCAAGACAAATTTTTGGCTTCCTGAACTTAGAATGCAGAAAATTTTATGAAACATTCAAATCTCTATTCATTGTCACTCATGGGCCCTCATAATAGAGTAAAAAGAATTTTCAGCGGCCATGCTAAATCCAATATGAATTTGTTGGTTGGGTGCAAAATTCTCTCTATGGCATGGCCTTAAGAATGGACTCAAAGTGATCAATTTTGTGTTAGACAAGGTAGGTGAGGGAAAATCTTGTACTGGACCAACTTCTGTTGATGAAAGACAAACTTTCAAGCTCACAGAGCTTTTCTTTGGGTTTGGGAAAGATACTCAAATTGTCACAGTTAAATACAAGATGGAACAGATGGTTAAACATAAAAAGTTAACATGTTTCAAGAGATCATTCAAGATAAAGTGGGAAAAATATTTGTGAAAAATGTTTACCCACAGGTAATATGGTGTTTCCACATTGGAATCCATATAGGGAATCATTAAATAATTATAACCCATACTCGATGGGACCACATCCTGAAAGAAATCTTCCCCAAACCCCCTCTTCTGGCCTTCAAACAACCTTCCAACCTTACCAAGGTCATCATCAGAAGCAAGCTCCCCACAGACCAGAATACACCAACTCAAAGTGGCACTAGACCCTGCCAGAACAACAGATGCAAAACCCGGATGACATATCTCCACTTTTATAATGATCAATATCTTCCACAATACACCATGGGTCCTACACATGCCTAACACAATATGTGGTGTACCTCATCCAATGCACTAAATGCCCCATTAACAACTGTGGGTGAAACCAGACAATCACTATACTCTCAAATGAACTCGCAGAGAAAAATGATAAAAGACAAAAAACACCCTATCACCCATGACCAAACACCTTTCAAAAAGCAATCACTCCATATCTGACCTATCTTCATCCTCAAAGGAAGTCTGCATAACACCTTCAAAAGCTGGAAAAAATTCACAACTCTGCTAGACATTAAAAATCATGGACTCAATAAAGACACTGGATTTATGGCTCATTATAACCATCTGTGCTCCACTAGTCCTCCTTTGTCCCATGACTGCAGGGGTGTTAACTGCTCACTTAATGACTTGAATGATCTCTTGCAATGTGTTAACTCCTTATGTTTAGCAATTTGTTCCATCTTGTATTTAGCTGTGACGCACTGTGTACTTTTCTCAGACCTGAAGAAGAGCTCTGTGAGCTTGAAAGCTTGTTTTTCACCAGCAGAAGTAGGTCCAATAAATATTACCTCACCTAACTTGAGACTACATGGCTACAACACCACTGCAGACAAATTCTGTGCTGTCCTTCTGTTTGTTTAAAACTCCCAGTCCAAATGTACAAAACCAGCAAATACACAACTAAAGAAATACATTGAGTCTCCCATATCAACTAAAAATTAAGCTTGAAATATTGCTATTAATTTTATGACAAACTGAAACCAAAAGCTTTGAAATAAACCTTTCATTTTAACGTGAAGCCAACCTGAAAATACTCCTGGCATATCAACAATACTTCTATGATGTGAAGGGCATAAAAATTGTAAGGTGTCATTTGTACATACATGTAAATATTTAGAAATAACATCCTATTGCTACTTTATAAAGGAATTTAGTATGATGCACATAACATTGATATGCAATAGAAATTTGAATCCCGCTCCTGCAAGCTGATCCATATGGGCAGACCTCTGTGTCTGTCAAGAGTACCATTGCATTTGTTAAGGCTCTGGGGTTTACCAACATGGAGCAGCTTGTCAAATCTGCCAACAAGCATGCCAGGGACTGGGAAGAAGCATGCCATGGACTGGGAGGGCAAGAGGTGGCTAGCCTTTGGAACCAGCAAATGCATCTGTTGCTATCAACTGTATGACCCAACTAGCTCCAAAACCAGTCAGCACACTGTGCCTGCAGAAGGGAGTATCAGAGCGTTTCCCATGGCACCCTGTGTCAGCACATTATATTCAATCTTCATCTGAAATGGCAGGATTCCTTAACAGAATGCTATGGGCAATGTCCCTACCCCCCTTGTTATTGTGTCTTTTGGAACACAAAGGTAGGATTTGACTCAGTGTGTACAAATACAAATCTCACGAAAGCTTATGCTCTAATAAATTTGTTAGTCTCTAAGGTGCCACAAGTACTCCTTTTCTTTTTACAAATAGGATGTAATCCTGTTGTCACTAAAGTCAATGGCAAAACTCCCATTGACTTCAGGGGCCAGCATTTCACCCATAAATGCATGTTTGTTTGCATGCCCGACACATATAAATTGTACTGACACCAAACTTCTATAGGAGCTATTTCCCATCGTCTATCTTTTATGCTTTGATCCTGTGGTTTTTTATTTAGGTTTTTTGTTTGATTTTCAAAGCATGAGTAGTTCATTCTATAGTAGCTTCTGAAAGTCAATTTGTTTCCTTTTTGTTGTATAAATAAAGTCGTATAAAAGTTAGTAGGAATGCTAGTAGCTGTGCATTAAGTAGAAATTATACCAAGTATTGAACTGTAAGTATCTCTGCAGAGTTTGAAATAAAAAACCCACTCTGACTTGTAAACTGAGCAAAGACAATGGAAGACTACAGAAAATATATGAAATATAATGCTCCCTGCAATGTTACCAGAAATCTTAATACAATTTTCTTCACTAGAACCATTATATTTGTGATACCCAAGGCAAAAATCACATTTTTCCCCACCACCACCAGGTCTGAGAAAAAAAATGCCTCTAGCAGCCTATTTTCATCAGACTGCTTATCTACTACATTGCATTACCTCTAGTTTTATGGAACTAGCTTTAAGATGCGACAATAACTAATTAAATTAATCTGCAATAGTTCTGAACTCCAGATAAACATAGCAGAAATTTAATGCCATTAAAGCTGTGTATTTTGAAATATGTTAGTTTGTATTATTTTACTCTATTGTATGCCACACTCGGCCACATCTAAACCCAATCTTAAAAAGAAATCCTTAATGTGAATGGCAACAGAGTGACAAAAGATATATAAATATTTGTCATATGGTGTAATTTCAGACAGGAATTTCTGCTTTTTTATTGGACATTTAAATTATTTTAACCTCACTTTTACACTGACTTTATTAAAAGAAATGTAATTTGACCAGCTGCCATTATCCTAAATAGTTGTATATCATTTTCCAATCTCTAGGTCAATCATACAATTTTGCACTTACGAGGGCTAGTGCGCTATTAGGTGACACTGGTAGAATCTATTTAGACAATTTAAAATGGCTTAGTTGAATTACTACGTTCTAATATTGTTGTAAGGATAATCTTCATTCATTGCAAAAGGACTGCTGCACACTCATGAGAGAGCTATACCTGGACGCATGAGAAACTTAACAAGAAAAATGTAGTGGCAAAATCACCACTGTTCTAAATATATTTTCTATACAAAATATTTTCAAGGTATAATCCATAACTTTTAGTACAGTTCGCTATCATTTATACAACAATAATCAGTAAAATAGTAAATATGTGACAATTGCAACAACACATGGAATGAGCATTCTGCCATTTTGCTAGTGTAATCAACATTAGGACCAGAAAACTCTTCTAACAGGCAGGCAAAATGTTCTGTAGTTCTTGAATCTTGACTATACACGTCATGATTTTGGCTATGACTTGCAGCACACTTAAGATACTACAAATACCTTATGCACATTTCAGTAACAGAATGGCACTTGGATTGCTCTAATAGAAACAACAAAGATGCAATTGACAATTTTAAGAAAGACAATGTCCTTATTTGCATGCTGAAAGTCTGGTTGTGTCCCCTTAATCCAGGCACATCCATTCATTGTGCAATCTGTCGATGGGTAAACAAATAGTGCAGGATTCATCTCAGTGGGATCCGGCCCTTTGATCTAACCAAAGTCAATTCTGGGTCGATACTGCAGTACCATAGGGTAAGACTAGAAACAAAAACAAAAGAAGAACACAACAACAAACAAAAAAAGACAAACAAGGATAACATGAAGGCATGGTTTATATGAAATACAAACAGGATATAATTAAACCGTACCGTAAGGAAAGTTAAAAACTTACCTCTAGGGTGAACATTAGACTAATGTGGTTTTATACATTTCAATAAAATTTACATACACAACCAGCTTTCAAAAATATAATGAAAAGTCTCTTTTTCACGGTGAGTTCAGGAGTCAGATTATAATTATATCATCCATACACAATACACATGCTATATAACTTAAATTGTATGTATGACATACTGGAAACACACTTGTGTGATCATAGAAATAATTCAGGTATTCCTGTGCTGTTAGATTTGACAAAAACATTCATAAGATGTTTTTATCCCATATTGATCAAATCAATTCTAAGATGACATACTTGGCCTGATATTTCAAAAGTACAGAGAGCCAACAGCTCCCATTATAACCAGTACTAACCAATGTAAGCTGCAGTTACTCAATTCTTTTGAAAATCAAGTCAACCAGAGTCGCTTGATTTCATGAGAGAGGAGGACTGAAATCTCCGGAAAATATTTCCCTTATCTTCATATTCATTCAGGACTGCATTTTCAGTAGCTCTCAATCTTGCATTCACAAAAATGCAACACATCCATTTGGATACATAAATTGAGGAGCACTATGATTAGGGAAGGAAGGTGGCTCTTGTGGTCACTTGCTGCTGAACGTTTCATTTATATAATGTATATTTTTTCAGTCTAAGTCTGATGCTTTCTTCACATAACTTTACTTCAGTGTTGAAGCTTCTCTAACACAAAATCAGGAATGGTCTATTATGTCAGCAGTAACATGGGGTTCAAATAGCCTCTGACTTCACTAGCAGAAGGGACAACAGTTGAGGTACAGACTTCTTTAATTGTGTGGGTGGAGTTACTGAGAGGTTTTACAAAATTATCGTTAGCAACAAAAATATTGCATTCTTTTTTCATTCTTCAAATACCACAGATGAATCTCAGAGACCAAAAAAAGAATAACTATTGCATTCAAGATTTATGCAAGAAGCTAATGAATTTTTCTCACTATGGTAGAAAAAGGGTCAGAAACTGGAGTGATCGCAATTGTTGTGGGCTTGTAGATGTGGAAATCTGAAAAATCAGACAATTAGAGCAAAGGTATTTATAGTAGCCAGGATATTTGGGTGAGAAGACAGAAAGCACCTTAAGTGCTCAAATAAACACAATCTCAGATTATTTAGTCCAGTATATGATTACTACATGAGAAAAAGGAAACCATCCCATTTAACATTTAAGAATCTTTCACACCTCAAACTAATGCTTGGTCTTGCAGACTATGTATTTGCTTCTGAACACAAGCACCTAACTTCTATTAACACTAATGGGAATTACACACAAGCACTGAGGACAATTACATCCCTAAAATTTAGTATGAGAATATACTATACTCAAAACTCCTGTGGACAAAGACTGCATACCACTAGAAATGTTGAGCTAACTGAACAAATACAAATTGTGATGTGTGAACAAAGTTTTTCTAGAACACCCTTTTATTTGGACTGAATTCTGCCCTCAGTTACACCCATGGTCACTCAACTGAAGTCAGCACAATTGCAAAGTGTCATTTGTATCAGAATTTGACCCTCGATCATTAATTTTGGTTTTCCATGTAAGAAAAATATTACTTGGGGTCATTTTTAAAAAAGAACCATTTTTAATAGAGATGGGCTCAAATCAAACACTGAAACCAGGTTCAGATCCAAATTTGCAGCTTGAAATCTTCTTTAAAATAGGCCAAATTAGAACACCCATTGTGAACAATATGAAAATTTGAGAAAGTTTTGATCAGATTTCGATTCCAATGTTTTGGGGTGTTTAGATCTAGAGTTTTGGTTTGCTCCATTAGAGGGATATGAAGCTGGGATGTCAGCCCATTTCCAAATTTTAAAGCAGTAAAAAGGAACACAACATTAGAAAATCTAACATTTCTTTACTTGCCAATTTTGGATACTTTATAGAGGTATAAACTTCCATTATGTCCCTAACCATGCAGTACCATGCAGTCCCTAACCATGCAGTATCATCATGAGGGAGGACAAGGGGAGAAAGGGAAGAGTGGAGAAGTCTTTTAGCACCCTGCTGGTGATCATTGTATGCACTGAAGCATGAAGATAAAGAGCCTTTATTTAAAAAATCGTAAGCCTTAAAACTCCTGAGTGTACTTCTTTAATTCAATACAAGGTTTATGGAATGAATGAATAGACAACTTAGACCTTATATGTCAAGTTTTAGCTCAGAGGAACATAGAGTTATAAAACCTCCACAATGACGAGTTACAATTAAAATGTTGACAGGATCTGTAATATGTACAGTCGTGAGTGCCTCTTACCTGATAAAAAGTGCCATCCTGTGAGCAGACTTGCGAAGATGAGCAGTTCTGACACCGAAACTGAGGAGGAGATGATTTTCTGATCAGATAAGAGGCATCCACAACTGGACACATACATTTATCATCAATCATTTAAATTTTTTTTTGTTTCAAATTAGAGAATTAAAATTAATTATTTTTAAAATAGGAAAGCATTTTCCAAGTAATAAATTATCATTGTTTCTTAGACTATATCTAGCTCTCCTAGTGTCCAGAGGTGTGTCAACAAAAGGTCACAGTGAACAGTGTCATAGACACAGATAATGGATTTAACTGAGCTTCATCCATCAAAGAAAGAGATTATCAGCTAAGAACCAGTATAGCTTCTGTAGCACACTTTGGCCTAAAACCAACTTGACCAGGGGCTAGACAACCACAGAAGAGCATACATCACTGGAGCTGCCTTACTATAACCTTCTTGATAATCCCGCCCCCCAAAAAAGAAGTTTCCAAACAGGTTAATAACTGGAGAGTTTGTTACCAACATAATTTCTGAAATATTTCACCCAGGCAGGAATAGCACCCTGAAGAGACTTGAGCTACTTCAAAGATGATAGTATTATACATTTTATATTTTTTCCTGTTGGTTTTGGTTTGCAATCATTGGCTATTAAGAATAATTTATAATTCTCCAATGGAAAAGGTGAATGCATCACCTGGAGATTCTGTGGGATTATAAATGATCCAAAAAATTTCACTGAGTTTTCAGTAACATCATATATATCCAAGAAAACATTTTTCTTTTAATTTTTTTTAAAAAATTTAAGCTGATGCAAATATGAGGATTTGTCCAAATATTGCCTCCAAACCAATACAACTGTTAAGGATCCATGTGTTGACAGGAGGCAGTAGTTCAGCCATCTTGAATGCATTCTATTATTGTTATTGCCTCATTTCTCCTCAATATTTCCTTAGAGCACAAGCAATGTTAACAAAATTCAGAAAGTTAGTAAAACAAATATCAACTGGATTCAAGGGCAATATTACTCTTAGATTAAAACACTCTTTGATGATGCAATATTGCATTCTTGATAGCTATTTTAATCTCTGTGCAATATTCTGTCCTCAAACCCAGTCAATATTTGCTATGCAGAAATTAATTTTTTAAAAGGACTTTCTAGGGTTTAAAGGTAAAACTGTTAAAGAAGTTTGCAAGTTGTTTGATCAACAATGTGCTTAATCCCATCTCCTCTGCCCATGCCATAGTGAGTACTCAGAAATCAGAAAAACAGAGTGATGGGGGTGCTCCGGAATTTACTACAGCTCAGTATGTAAAACTACACCAGTACTTAACCTTAATTGAACCCATGTGCAGCTTCCCCTTGCACTGAAATGCAACCACTTTGCACACAATCCAAAGCCTTGCAAGGTAAAGCAGAATATATAACCATATGTAACATGAATGAATATATAAAAGAAAGATAAAATAAATACAAGAGACAATGAGATGATTTCTGACAATTAGTGATCAAATGGGAGTAGTTAATGGTCCAAAGCAAACCTAAGGGTTATTAACTCAATTTGATTATTGATCCCTAAGAAATGTCTTTCAGCAAGATAGCTATTGCTTTTCTAAACTATATATGTGGGGGTAAAAAATTAGCTGTCCTATCTGTTGTGGACATTATTATATGTTTAGTGTACACAACATGAATACAGAATTAAGCAATGTCAAAATAATTAGATGGCTCGAATGATTTCTCAATGTCCCATCGTATTATAGATAGAGCATTTTGAATACAGAATGATTGGACACAAACTCCTAGACTTTTGCAAGTTAAGGGATCATACTATTTCAACTGAAATTCCCAGGATGACTAAGTGTTTGTGGTTTCAGATATTTCACCTAAGAATTCAAAATTAAAACGTATATTCAAACTTTGTATTCCTACTAATTCTGAATGTTAAACTCTATATAGTATACCTGTTGTAGTGTTTCAATAACTAATCTTAGAATTTTTTAATATAAATAATCTGAAGAGTATGTGAGATTAATTTTTAAATACAAATTTTGTAAAGATCACAGAACAATTTTTGGACCAAGCCACGAAGCCATACAAACTCTATAAAGAAATCTCTCTCTATACAGGCACACACAAATACATGTAAAAATCATAAAAGTACTCACATTTTCGCCTCTTAGTCTCCATCTTGTCATATAGATGAATTCCATAGTATGATCCTTCCCCATGATTTCACCATTGCATAGTACATCCAGCTTTAAAAAAAATAATGACATAGTCCAACCGATATGAAATTGTTACTTTAAATGAAATCATAAATTAATCTCTTAGCTATTTAATAATCCCACCAGAGACTCTTAGTGCATGAACCATACATTGACTTAAATAACATGCTGATAAATATCAATGCAGATGAATTCCCCCTAAAATATTGATTTTATTAATCCTATACAGTTATCTGAGTAAAGAGAAAAGCTTTACAGTGTGCCTTGGAAGATGCTCTGAACATTGCAATACTTTTTCAGTCCTAAGGATACACACATGACTATCACACTTTCCTGCTTATTAAAAAATATAAGAATAACCCAAAAATGCAAATACCATTCTTCATTAATTGAGGACTTAGGGCAGGAGAAGGAAGCAATGTGATGAAGTGAGATAGTCTGTGAGAAGCATTTCTACAAAAATGGCATTATGGGGTCCCCTTTTTATTGTCTCTTAGGTCTTATCTCCATGGAGACTTTTTAGAAATTTTCCTATTGCTGCTTAGCAGAGGAGCTGCTCCATTGGCTAGTTGAATATTACTTCCTCACCTTACACGGGTATGGTGAGGGCAAATATATTAAAGATCATGAGGTGTTCAGATACTATGGTAATGGAGGCCATATAAGTACTTAGACATAGGCTAGTTTATCAGAACTGGGCTGCTTTTCACATTACACAATAAAAATGAAGAATCACTACTGAAACTGCAGAATGTTTTGGTCAGGTGGTGTTTAGTCACTACTCCTCCTTTCTCAGCAGTTATAGCTATAGGGCTCACTTTTGTTATTAACTATATAAAAGGAGGCAAGAAGAGAAAACAGACCTGTATATAAAAAAACTGAAAAGATAACTAATACATAAGGATATGATTCTGTTATGGATACTGTGACTTTCCAGGACGTCTATGACTTCTTCTGGGGCAGGGCTGGAGCTGCTGTCAGTCCTGGGCTGCTGAAGCAGCTGGCCGGGGTTGGGTCAGCCCCTGTTGCATGAGCAGCCTGGGGGCTGGAGCAATGACCCCCCCGGAACAGCTGACTAGCGGCTAGCCCCGGGGCCACTGAAGCAGCTGGCTGGGGTTGGGTCAGTCCTTGCCGCAAGAGCAGTGGAAGGGCTGGAGCAGCTGCAAGCCCCTGGCAGCACTTTATTTGTCCCTCCCTCCCCAGAGTATTTTTAGTAAAAGTCAGGGACAGGTCGCGGGCAACAAACAAAAGTTCATGGAAGCCCGCAACCTGTCCCTGACTTTTACTAAAAATACCAGTGACAGAATCTTAACCTTACTGATAAAACAAAATGAAGGTCGCTCCAAAGCTGAGCAACAAGCAATATTTATATGAAGGTGCCTGGGTAGCAAGTGCAGTTGCATGCTCCATTTTCTAAGTGCCCTTCAGTGGGCATGGCTCATTTCCAGGTTTAGAAAACCTTGTACCAGAAACTGAATACTGACTTGTACCCACTGATTGAGTTATTTTAAAAAGCCTTTGTTTAGCTGAAACTTAAATTTATATTTTGCAGTTGGGGGTGGGGCGGCGAACTTACCTCATAAGAACTTGGAAGCTTTAATTTTAAACTGAGAAACTTTTTGATGGTTCCCACAGTCACTCGTGTAGAACAGCGGATGAATTTTTTCATTAAACCCTAAAGGAACATATCAGAGTCGGGATGTTAGATATTTTGAAACAAAGCACCCTCACTTAAATAGCGTGTATGCAACTTTTGGTACAAGAATATTTATTAGAGTGGGCACGTTTACTGTTAACTAATTTTACTGTATTGCCTGTATTTATTTAGTTTTATTATTAATTCATGAACGATGAATATATAACTAGTATAACTTTCTGGAATGCTTGATTTTTTATTAATCAAAGGTAGGCTGGTGACATTTACACTGCCACAATTTTCTTGTGCAGTAAAGACCTGGTGTTTGGCTGGGTTAGAGCACCCCCAATCTGCTACTGCTTTGCACTGGTTACTTTGAAAATACCATAGATATCTGGAACAGCTAGCCCATCCTATTCAATGGGTTTGTATAAAGAATCTACACTCACTTTAGGTCTTTTCTTGTTCCATATAAATTCTAACAACAACCTTTGTATTCCTGCAAGGTTTTATCTGGGATAATCACAGAAAGATTTTGAAACAAGAAAGATATTTTTGGCAAAACATTTATTTTGAATGGACTATTCTTCCTAACCAAATTGCATACTTCCTCCAGTACTCCGCATCTTTTTTCATTTGCTGAAATAGTTGTTTGACATTTAAATCATAGAGCTCCTCTAGGTTGTCTGAGATTTAAATTCCCAGGTATCTTACAGAATTTGTTGCCCATGTGTACCTTCAAGTTTTCTGGAGCAATGACTTTTCAGAATCTGGCAAATTTATGGCTAGCATTTCAGACTAACATAATTTACTTTAAATCCAGACACTTTCCCAAAGTCATGGATTTCTTTAGAAATTTATTTTAGGAAAATATTTGGCTTAGTTAAAAATAATATGACAGTACTTGTATTTAAAAATACTTTCTGATAAGTTTTTTGTTCAATATTTTCATTAATGATCTGGAGGATGGAGTAGATTGTACCCTCAGCAAGTTTGCAGATGACACTAAACTGGAAAGAGTGGTAGATACACTAGAGGTTAGGGATAGGATACAAAGGACCTAGACAAATTAGAGGATTGGGCCAAAAGAAATCTGATGAGGTTCAACAAGGACAAGTGCAGAGTCCTGCACTTAGGAAGGAAGAATCCCATGCAGTGCTACAGACTAGGGACTGAGTGGCTAGGCAGCAGTTCTGCAGAAAAGAACGTAAGGGTTACGGTAGACAAGAAGCTGGATACGAGTTAACAGTGTGCCCTTGTTGCCAAGAAGGCTAACAGCATTTTGAGCTGTGTAAGAAGGAGCATTGCCAGCAGATCGAAGAATGTGATCATTCCCCTCTATTCGGGATTGGTGAGGCCTCATCTGGAGTACTGTGTCCAGTTTTGGGCCCCACACTACAAGAAGGATCTGAAAAAATTTTGAAAAAGAGTTCAGCGGAGGGCAACAAAAATGATTAGAGGGCTGGAGCACATTACTTATGAGGAGAGGCTAAGGGAACTGGGATTATTTAGTCTGCAGAAGAGAAGAATGAGGGGGGATTTGATAGCTGCTTTCAACTACCTGAAAGGGGGTTCCAAAGAGAATGGATCTAGACAATTTTCATTGGTACCAGATGATAGAACAAGGAGTAATGGTCTCAAGTTGCAGTGGGGGAGGTTTAGCTTGGATATTAGAAAAACTTTTTCACTAGGAGGGTGGTGAAGCACTGGAATGGGTTACCTAGGGAGGTGGTGGAATCTCTTTCCTTAGAGGTTTTTAAGGTCAGGCTCTACAAAGTCCTGGCTGGGATGATTTAGTTGGGGATTAGGTCCTGCTTTGAGCAGGGGGTTGGACTAGATGACCTCCTGAGGTTCCTTCCAACCCTGATATTCTATGATTCTATGAAGTTCCTGCAAGTTTTATTCCTGTGATAGATTCATTGTTCTTTATGCAAAAGGCTCCATGCCAGTGAAAAAGTAATGGACAATGGACATCCTTGCCTAGTCCCTCTGTGTAATTCAAACAGTGGTGATTTAACCCCAGTAACTTGCACAGCTGCTTTTGGACAGGTGTAAAAAGCAATTATCCTTTTAAGGAACTGGGGGCAGTGTCCATAAGGGGCAGGATTTGAAATAGAAAGTTCCACTCTATTCTACCAAAGGGCAGTGATAACAAAAGAAACAGATCTTTACTTGATTCAGCATTATGGATGATTCCAAGTAGTTTCTGAATATTGTCTGACTTTTGTCTGTCCTTAATTAATAAAGTTTGATCTGGATTTATATAAGCTGAAAGCATGGAGTTTTGCAATGGGCTAACTAGTATTTTTGCTAAAATATTTATGTCATGATTCAACAGTGCATAAAGTAAGATCTTTTCCAACTTTAGGGAGAACAGTAGTAGCTTCTTTCATAGGTTGTGGAAGTTCTTCCTTCCACAGAAAAGGGCAAAAGGTACCTCTTAAGGGACCCACAAATACCTCCTTAAATATCTTGTAAAATTCAGTTGGAACACCATCAGGTCCTGGAGTTTTATCGTTGTTCATGCTTACTATTGCCTCTAACATTTCTTCTTCTGTTATTTCTTTAAGTTGTTTAATCAATTTTATCTTTGGCAAGCCTGCTATTTACAGATATTTCTGAATAGCTTCAGAGCTTGGATTATCTGACATACTGAGGTTTTTATAATAAGCAGCAAAAATAGCACATATTTCATTAGGGTGTGTAATTATCTTTTGCGGATTGTTTTTACTTACTGAAATAACACATTGCTGTTGAATCCCTTTAAGCTTTTGAGCCAAAAGATTATCATTTTTATTTCCTTTTTCATAAGACATCTGCTTTGGATACCTACAGGATTTTTCAGTGGCATCTGTCATTAACATATTCAGTTTCACCTTATATTAGTTAATCGTTGATGTTCTTCTTTTGAACCTATTTGTAAGACTTTCTTGTAATCTTTTTATCTCCCATTCTAGTTCTGTTTTTTTCTTAAGCTCTTTCTTTCTTCAATTGAGAGTTCTGCTTATCCAAATGGCCCCTAAATATAGTTTTACCTATCTCCCAGATAAGACCTCTTTTTATATTGCCTATATGATTAATCTGAAAGTATTTAACATCCTCTTTAACTGCTGAAACCCGATCTTTGTCTTGGAGAAGCAAGCCAGTGCATTTTCCCCCAAAAAGTGATCTTTAGGACCCATCCCACCTATCAAATACTACTTTCAGTGGTGCATGATCAGACCCTGTAATGGTGCCAATTTGTGCAGGTCGTCTGTGTCATTAAGGATTTAGACAGAAACAATAAATCTAGCCTAGTGTGGGTGTGAATAAAATGTATAGTCTCTTTCCCACGGGTGCAGTTCTCTCCTACAATCCAAGACTGAGTTATTAGCACAGAGAAGTCAATGCTACACCTGTTTTCCCACCCCCTTGACTTTTTTGTCAGATCTGTCCCCCTAAAGAATCAGTGTGAAACAGAAGTCTCCTCCAGGTATAATTTCTCCATCCTAAAGTCCTTCAGAATTTTAAAAATCTTAAAAAAAAGATTTGCTTTTGATTGGGAGGCACTGAGCCAACTCTTATTAATAATCCAGCCATGGTGCCCTTCAACAAGCTAAACTGGTCTTTAATGTTAAAACATACACGTTCAGCAAATACATGCACATCTATTTTTTGCTTCAGCCAAAGTAAAGATCTGCCTAAACCAATTACCTGTTCATGCCCATAATTTGCCGCTCCTGAGAATGAGTTTCTTGAAGTACAATAATCTAAGAGCATGTTTTTTTAAATTTGGCCAGAACTTTTTCCCTTTTAATAACATTATTTAGCCCTTTGACATTCAAAGATGTTATTTAAAAGGAAGAGCCATTGAGAATAACTATTTAAGCTTACTGAAAAACTTGAAATTATTGTGATTTTTTTAGCTGTTTGATAGCATGAATCCTTGTGTGTCCGATGTCTCTGGTTTCTAATTGTGTTGCATTCATGATAGTTTGCCTGAATATGGCTTGATTTCTGTTTCTAAACTTCCCTAGCTATTTCCTATATCACTTCCCCTCTGCCTTCCCACTCCTGCCTTACCCATAATTTCAATCCAAAACCAAAATACCACCATAGCATATAAATCACTCCCCAATCAAGTGTTTTGCTGAACCCTAAACCTCTGTACTCTCCCCATGAATACTTGGACTGCTTCTCTTGTAATTCAAAGATGCTACATTCTCCACCTATGAGGCCTTGACCCTCACCCTCAGGGATTGATTATCACATGCTCACTTTAATTACATTTGATCCTAAGGGCTCCTCTCCATTACCTCTCTATTATCAATCTCCTCCATTCCTAAAATACCCCTACCCATTCCCTATTGTCCTTTATTTTCTAAAATGCAGCTATCACAAAATTGTGCTCATCCCACTTAAAGTAAACACCATACTATTTCCCTTCTAACATTAATATAGTTACTTCACAATTGTTCATTCTTGATGACTTCAGGAAGTCCATTCTGTATAATCTTTAGCTGATTCTCAGATATCTGAGTACTCTTGTTCAGGTTCACTTCTGCCACTGACACTACGTTATCAAGAAGATTTGTCTTTTCTTTTCCTAGCCTCCTTTTCTTGGGTTTCACCATCTGCCAGGATTTTTCCAGCATTTTATCCTTGATTTCTACCTCTGGAATAGGTGTTCTGATTTTTTTTTTCCCTTGGAGACTCCATTTCTGAAACCCTGTGCTGTTTTACGGGAGGAATTAGTAAATTCAGAAAGTTGATGGAGGCAGTTTACTTTGGTAACCCCTTACATCTCAGGCTTCAGGAAGCCATTTTTGTCCAGTCCTCTGCTGGTCCTGTGTTGCATTGCTTTTAACTGTCTTTTAAGGGAATCAACAACATTGACAAAGCAAGTTCTTCCAATGTATCAGTATTTTGTATATTTTTTAAAAAATACAGAAATGAAGAAAATATAAAAGGGATATAGGCTAACAGGAAAGGGACACAGTCACATGATAGCTGAACAGATGGAACACTTCTTGAAACCTCTTTGGCTCATAAGAGTAAAAGACTAAAACCTTTTTCAAGTAATCCAGTGGAAACTCTCTAAGGCCCCAATGTTGAGATGTGATCTGTTATTGCAGACCCTAGCGCCTATGTGGTTAACACTTTTCATCCAACCTGCAAAACACAGAGACCTATCTTGGGAGAAAGAGACATTTCTTGCAACATGTGACATATCAAGCTGAGGGAGGGACACGAACACACACACAGTTCTGCTGACCCTGGGTCAGAACAAAGACTTTTCTACGGAGTAAGAGTTTCAGATATTGAGCATGAGTGTTTAAAATACACACCAACATGGTAAAACATTCTGTAGTATTTGACTAGGTGAGTACTTTGTATCTACCATTTTATGATTTTCTCTCTGCAGCAGTTTGACAATTTGACAGTAAAATCGGCAACGATTCCTACATAGCTTACTCCCCCTAGAAAGGGCTCAGACATGAGAGAAAGAAAATACCCCCAAGCTGGAAGACTGGTAAGCAAGCCTCATCATCTCCATTTTTCAAATAGGGAAAGTGACTTGCCCAAGGTCACAGAACAAGTTAGTGTCAACACCAGGTTTATAGCTCAGAAGGTTTGGCTATCAGTTCCTCAGTACTCGAGCAATCCTTGGGTTAAAAATACTAAATACTTTTTTAGTGAAAGAGATGGGAAGATATTTGAGCCTGTTCCTGTAAGTGGACAAACCACAGCAGAAGAAGATTTAAAATATTGTAATACCATGGTGTACATTTCTATTTGGTATTCCAATTCTCATCCTGTTTTACCACAACATGTGCTAGTCCTATAGATTATTGAAAAGGTTAATCACAAATGAGTAATTTTATAGGCAGCTAATTGTAAAAATTGCAAGATTCTTTATAATGCTCCAACCCAGAGAGGATTTTGTAATGGTGACAATGGAGATGGTTATAGGTCATGAATACTGCAAAACTCTCTCCCACAGAAGTTTATCTTAAATTGTCAGGAAATAATAAGCAGCACAGATTCTTTCCAACAACTCACTTTTACTATGTTATCCCCTGACTGCCCATTGTTCCGTAAACAATCAAGGCAAATAGCAATCTGTGGGTCACTCCGATGATAATCTTTATCGTCTTGATTTTCATCATCCTCTTCATCTACTTTGGGCTTGTCAGCTTTTGGACTTTCATCTGTAAAATATGAAGATCAGATTATTCAGGTATCATACAATTAAAAGGAATGGTTTGCAATGTCTGGGAATGAATTAGTATACACATGCGTACACACATAGATATAGATATGAAATCAAAGATATATTTAAAGCTAAATTCTCCCAAATGCATTAAAATGCTTTGGTTCAATTATTTTAAATCTGGCACGTTCTTTAAAAATATGCTATTGGACTGAATTTCACTCAATGCATTCTTTAAAAACAGCTCAATTTACAATCCCTGAAAATTGAAGTTTACTACTGAAATTGCAATTTTACATGCACATAAAGGATTTCTACTTTACAGATAGTGGTTAGGCAGGTGGTGAGTAGTGATTATAGTAGTCTATTTTTGTGTGTTTACTTCCTGTAATTAATAAAGCTCACATCTCAGAATAAGTCAACCCCATTTAACTATGCAAAACTAACATGCATTAGCTGTGGGATAACTAACATGCATTAGCTATCCTGCAGTAAAATCCTAGAGGCAACAAAGCACTGTATTTTTACCATGAAGTATACTAGGCAAGATCAGCCACAGGTAGAGGTATAATACTGATTTTGCAGTAAAATCTACAGATTTTACAGTGCCATATCTCCACTAAGATTTTACAGCTAATGTGTTAAATAGACTGCTGTAACCCCCCCCCCCCTTTTTTTTTTTTGCAGTGAAGACATAGCCTCTGTAACTATGTATTCTTATCAGTTACCTTTTATCCTCCTTCTCCTCAAGCCCCTCACTCGCCCTTATGGCTGATAAAAGGTGCATAGCCCTCCAACTTTTAAAAGTGCGGGGGCCATGGCCCCCTGACCCCCCCCGTTCTGGTGCCCCTGATAGAGTCCCAATCCTAACAGGCACCTCTGGGTGTTTTTGTAATACAAATAACACTAATCATACAGCAAATTAAAATGGTGTGTTTCTAACTGGCTTAGCTTTTAACAAGTTTGGAAGACAACATACATCACACCTATTATATACACCTAATAGTGCAGGGGCGGGCAAACTTTTTGGCCTGAGGGCCACATTGGGTTTCCAAAATTGTATGGAGGGCCGGTTAGGGGAGGCTGTGTCTCCCCAAACAGCCAGGTGTGGTCCAGCCCGCCTCCTATCCGACCCCCCTGATTCTTACCCCTGCCGACTCCCCCAGGACTCCTGCCCCATCCAACTCCCACTGTTCCCTGTTTCCTGACGGCCCCCCCAGGACTCCTGCCCCATCCACTACCCCCTGCTCCCTGTCCCCTGACCATCCCCGGATCGCCACCCCTGCCGTCCCATCCAACCCCCTCCTCATTCCTGACTGCCCCCCGGGGCCCCTGCCCCATCCAACACCCCCGTTCCCTGCCCTCTGATCCCTCCCACCCCTATTCACACCCCCGAACTCCCATCCTCTATCCAACCTCCCCTCCACCCTCTTACTGCGCTGCCTGGAGCACTGGTGGCTGGCAGTGCTACAGGCGCGCCACCCAGAGCACCAGGTCAGGCCGCAGCTCTGCAACTGTACTGCCTGGCTGCCCAGAGTGTGGCACAATGTGCTGAGGCTGCGGGGGAGGGGGAACAGCAGGGGAGGGGCCGGGGGCTAGCCTCCTGGGCCAGGAGCTCAGGGGCCAGGCAGGAGGGTCCCGCGGGCCGGATGTGACCCGTGGGCCGCAGTTTGCCCACCTTTGTAATAGTGGCAATCTCGGAGTCTTTCTATTTTATTTAGGGGGTTACTAGCAAATGTTGTTCACTGCAGGCACAAAACACTAATTCAACATATCAAGACTAATAAAGTGCTGACAAGTTACAGAAAAATGAATAGCTGATAAAAATTGAGAAATAAGAATGAAACCAGGACAAAAAAACAGTTTAAATATTCTGATCTATCACCTCCAATTCACATGCATGCAAAAACTGGTTTATGAGATAAACAAGTGACTTGAATGGATTACTTTTTGCCTATTCTGAAACTGTGTTAAATCAGGTTCTATTATGTTTTTCTATTTCCACCTAAAACTACTCATACATGAATAAAAACAGTTAAAATGTGAAACCAGAGTCAAAACTGTATGGAAAACAATCTCTCATGCCTAAAGTAATTAATTAATAAATGCACACATTTTCAGACATAGTACCTTATTCACCTTGTCCACTTTTATTACTCCAAATTTTTGGAAAGAAAAATATCTTAGACAAGCCAGAAACAAGACATCACTAATCACTGGCACATTTTCTAGTTGAACAAACCACATTTTTATTTGTCCCTGCAGCTGCTTTTTACCATCTATAAACAGGATATACTGTATCAAACTACTGTACCAAGGAAAGTTCTGTGAAATTCCAGGAATTAAACCCCTTCCCTCAAACGGGCAAAGTACATACGACAAGCATTTGTCTGTGGAAAATCTGTGCTTCACGGCTTCTGCAGCAAATACAAAACCTTGTATAACTTTAATTTTCAGTAGTTACTAATGTTGAATAATAGAGGAAGCTTCAAGTAAGGATCTGGGTTTCCTGTTAAGGCTTTTCCCATACCAGACGCTAGGGAATTAGCTAACTTCCAATCAGATAAACAATCCAGGAACATGTGCAAGAGAAATATCTTTCAGGACGCCCTGATAGGAATTCAAACGCCCCTCCCAGACCTTAAGAGCTCTATGCTATTTCCCAGAAAAGTCCTTGCAGCTATTTCAACTATGATCTTGTCTAGGCAACTGTCCAGGCATCTGGTACAAGCAACCTATTAAAGCATGATTTGATGCGATTGAAAAAAAAAAAAAAACTTTTTTAGACTTATAATACTGCATCAGTATCCAAGAAATTTCTTCAAGTCAAAAGAACCAAACCACACATGGCAGAAAAGTTCTTCACACATTACAGTATTAAGCTGCGGCCGGTACCACAAGGAAACACTAGTGAAATTATTCAGTAAGAAATCCATACACTTAATTTCTTTTCAGAGCAGATTTCTAAGCACTTTCTGGGTGTCTAACTTATTCCAAATGCTTCTGTTATGTAAACATATCTATCCAACCTGTAATCTGGATTTAGAAGTGTCTTGCAGATCCAGACCCCCTCAGCCCAAGGTCACCTTTGCACTAACAGAAAGACCATGTATCTGTGGCTCTATGGAAGCATATTTTGGTAGTTTGAGACTTGCGGTGAACAGACCTCACTCATGATATTAATAAAATTATTATAACTTATTCTTAAAACATTAGGTCATAACAAACTTGCTTATGCCTTTACTGAATAGTAACATATAGTTACAAGCTGATTATAGCCAGGGTGCTTGGTGAGTATGACAAACATGTTTTTAGTTATTTATGTTAGGAGGTTTTCTAGCTAATCAAAGGAATTCCAGGAGGCTTATGCTTCCTGTCACCTCAGGGACAAGTCCCCAAGTATCAAGGGAGATACTTATGACTCCTAAGAGTGTTTACAAAAACTTGGAAATGCTGCATTTTTAACTTTATCTTGCTTTAACCTTCTATGCCAATTCCTTTTATGCTATGTTTTGGGAAATGGATGTAAACTTGGTTGTTGTGATTGATACTTTGTATAGAATATTTAACTGGAGTTTTAATTGTAAAAATTGCAACTGTTAAACACAATTTGGTCAAAAGGACTTCAAAAAGAAGGAAGAAGAAGTTACTCACCTTGTGCAGTAACGATGGTTCTTCGAGATGTGTGTCCCTGTGGGTGCTCCACTCTAGTTGTCGGTGCATCCCTGCGCCAGAGATTTCTCGCAGCAGTACTCGATCGGGGGAAGGGCACGCACAGGCGTCGTCTCATGCAGCCGTTGGCACCTCCTGTAGCACACGCTCCCCCGACAGTCCCTCCGTTCCTTCTCTACCACAGAGCTCAGCTGCATGAACTCTGAAGTAGAGGGGAGAAGGGTGGGTAGTGGAGCACCCACAGGGACACACATCTCGAAGAACCATCGTTACTGCACACGGTGAGTAACTTCTTCTTCGAGTGGTGTCTCTGTGGGTGCTCCACTCTAGGTGCTTGTAGAGCAGTACCCCATGAGGGATGGTAGGAGTTCGGAGTTATGTATAAGTGTGTGATGAGAGCACTGTAAGGCCAACGATAGAGTCTGAGACAAGGCCTTGCGTGATAGCATAATGCTTTGCAAAAGTGTGCTCCGATATCTAGGTTGCAGCTCTACAAATATCTATTAGGGGGACATTGTTCAAGAATGCAATTGATGTCACCATGGCTTGCGTTGAGTGGGATCTGTTGCCCACGGGGGGTTCTTTGTGATGCAGGTCGTAGCAAGTTTGAATACAGTTGGAGACCCTCTGAGTCGATACTGTAGAGCCCTTAGAGAGCTCTGCTGTAGAGACGAATAGTCTTGGTGACTTGCGGAATGGTTTAGTTCTGTCCAAGTACCAGGCTACAGCCCGTCTGACATCTAGCATGTGCAACATTGCTTCTCGAGAATCGTTATGTGGCTTGGGATAGAAGGCAGGTAAAGTTATGGTTTGGTTAATATGAAAATTTGTAGCCACTTTTGGGAAGAATTTTGGGTGAGACATAACAGAATTTTGTCTTTGGTAAATACAGTGTACGGTGGTTCAGCCATAAATGTTCCTATTTCACTGACACATCTGACAGACATGATTGCCACTAGGAATGCAGCCTTCATTGACATATGAAGGAGCAAGCAAGTTGCTAAAGGTTCGAAGAGTGGTCTTGTGAGAAATTTGAACACAAGACTGAGATCCCATGATGGTGCAGGTTGGCGTACCTCTGGGTACATGTTCTGTATACCTGCTAGAAAAGCCATGTAATCAGGTGAGCGAATATTGGAGCCCCTTCTATCTGTTCGTGGAGGGCCATAATGGCAGCGAGGTGTACTTTAATAGAGCTTATGGCTAACCACGTTTCCGTAAGTTCTAGTAGGCAGTCTAGAATCACAGAGAGAGGCGCCTTGGTCGCATCCAGCTGTTTTTGCTGACACCAAAGGGAGAATCTTCTCCACTTATGGTGGTAAGTATTTCTAGTGGTGAGGCGACAGCTTTTTATTAATACCTGTTTTACTTTCTCCGAACAGAGGAGCCATGCTTTGAGATGAAGTTTCGCTGGGTCTGGATGGAGTGTCAGGCCCTTGTTCTGGGACAGGAGGTCCATCCGGAAAGGCAGCAATTGTGGGGCATAGACTGCTAGACATGAGAGGTACAGAAACCAAGTCTGTCTGGGCCGTGTGGGGACAATGAGAATGATGTATACTCTATCGAGTCGTATCTTCTGGATGACCCCTGGGATCAGTGGTATCAGTGGGAAAGGCTTATATGAGTGACGCATTCCATGGGATGAGGAAGGCATCCCCTAACGATCCAGGTGCCAGGCCTGCCCTTGAGCAAAATAGTGAACATTTGTGATTTGTCACTGAGACGAAAAGGTCAATTACTGAGTGACCCCATTTTTGAAATATTGTGTTGAGGACACTGTTGTGGATTTTCCACTCATGTTCCTGTGAGAAGTGCCTGCTGAGGTTGTCGGCTGTAGTGTTTTGGCATCCTGATAGGTATGATGCTGTGATGTTTCTATTATTGCAGATGCAGAAGTTCCATAAATTCATGGCTTCTACGCATAGTGAGTGAGACCTTGTTCCTCCTTGATTGATGTAAAACACGCACACCACATTGTCGGTGAGAATAGAGATTGAGGTTTCTGATATGAGAGGGAGGAAGTGTTGGCAGGCATTGTGTACCACGGGAGTTCCAGGAGATTGATATGTAGTCGGGTTTCTGTTGCAGACCACTTGCCTTGTACATTGTGGTGACCCAAGTGAGCGCCCCAACCTATCAGGGAGGCATCTGTTATAATAGTCACTGATGGGGAGTCTTGTTGAAAGGGAATCCCGGAGCATACATTCCCTGGCTTGGTCCATCATTGTAGGGAGAGGATAACCCTGGATGGTAGGGTCACACGTCTGTTGAGTGTTTGCTGGGTGCATATACCGTGCTCAACCAGTGCTGCAGACAGCGCACATGGAGTCTGGTATACTTTACTAGAAAGTCGTAGCTGCCATACATCCCAGAATCTGAAGGCATGTCCTCACTGCAGTTTTTGGGCTGATGGTCACCGTGGAAATAAGATTGGTCAATGTAGTGAATCTGTGGTTTGGCAATATTGCTTTGGCTTGTATGGAGTCTACGTCAGCTCCAATAAACTCCAATTGCTCAGTTGGTTCTAGGGTGGATTTCTTTTAATTTATCTGTAGACCTAGGTGGTGTGGTCTTCAGCATGCCTACCGTTTCTTGTCGGTTGGTACCCTTGAGAAGACAATCGTCCAAATAGGGGAAGATTATGACTCCTTTGCATCGTAAATGTGCTGCTACTACCGTGAGCGTTTTTGAGAACAGGCGGGGAGCAGTGGACAGTCCGAAGGGAAGGACCCTGTATTGGTAGTGGTTGGGTCCTACTATGAACCTCAGGAACCGTCTGTGGGCAGGATGTATTGTAATATAGAAGTATGCATCTTGGAGGTCAAGGGCCGCAAACCAGTCCCCCCATCTAGCGCTAGGATTATTGTGGCCAGAGTGACCATTTTGAACCTGTGGTTGCATACGAACCTGTTGAATTTTCGGAGGTCTAAGACTGATCTCCATCCCCCTCCTTTCTTCTCTGTCATGAAATATTTGGAATAAAAACCCCTCCTTCGGTATTGATGTGGTACCGGTTCTACAGCACCCAGCAGTATGAGGTGGTCTACCTCCTGTTGCAGAAGGTGCTCATGAGAGGGGTCCCTGAAGAGGGACGGGGAAGGGGGGACCGTGGGGGGGGGATAGCTGTGAAAGGAATGGTGTAGCCAGACTGTATGATCTCCAAAACCCATTGATCTGTGATTATCGCAGCCCAGGCATGGTAAGATGGGCGTACATGGTGATCAAAATTGTGGGATGGGGTATCTATTGGCGCTAGAGGTGTGGGGAGGTCATGCATACTCTCGACCAAGACTTCAAAATTGTGGCTTAGATGTAAATGGACGGTAGATGAGGCCTGGTTCTGTGGAGCTCGTCATCTCTGAGCCCGTTGTTTGGGTCTGTTCTGAGTGAACTATCTTGTTGACGGTTAAATGAGACGTCTCGTGACCTCTGGTATGGTGTAAAGCAAGGGCGTTTGTCTGGCAATGGGTGTATGTCTAGTATATGCAGCATTGCTTGGGAGGCCTTCATGGTATGGAGGACGTTGTCTGTTTGAGACGAGAATAGTTTATCCCTATCGAAGGGGAGGTCCTCCACTGTTAGCTGTAGTTCTTTTGGAATTCCCGAAGCCTGCAACCATGCCGTTCTTCTCATAACGACAGCTGTTGTGGTTGTTCGGGCAGCTGTGTCCGCTACATCCATTGAGGCTTGCAGCGCCGTGCGGGCTACTAACTGACCTTCATCGATAATGGTGTTGAGTTGAGGACGTTTATGCTTGGGGGGGGTCCTCCACAAGCTCTTGTATTTTACTGTAGTTAGAGTAGTTGTAATTTGCTAGTAGAGCAGAATAGTTGGCAACTCTAAACAGAAGGGTGGCTGACGAGTAAACTTTTCGCCCAAAGAGGTCCAGTCTCTTGTGTTCTTTATCTTGCAGTGAGGAGAGGAAATGAGGCTGTTTACTGCGCTGATTAGCAGCCTCTACTACCAGAGAACAGGCTTGAGGGTGTGAAAACAAAAATTCCATGCCTTTGGCTGGAACGAAGTATTTTCTGTCAGGCCTTTTGTTGGTGGGTGGTACTGATGCCGGTGTTTGCCATATTACCTCCATAGGTTCCATTATAGCCTCATCCATAGGGAGGGCAATCCTGGTCGATGATGCCGGTTGTAAGATTTTTAATAAAATATGTTGTTTCTCCTGCACCTCATGTAAGGCAATTTCTTGGCTGTCTGCTACTCGTTTGAAGAGTTCTTGGAACTGTTTCAGGTCATCTGGTGTCGTATGGGTAGACGGCATCACTGCTTCGTCTGGTACAGAAGATGAGCATGGGGCAGGTAATGAATCATCCAGGTCTGCCTGAGATAGTATCTCTTCCTCTTCTATCTCTGTCTCAGGGTGGTCAGAGTGTGTGTTTCTCTGTGTGGTAATGATGGGTGTACCCTAGAACCTCTTGTTGCTGGAGAAGGGGGACGAGAATAGGGGTTCTGGTATGTGGGTCAAAGACCCCTTTGTGGCCACCGTATGGGCTAAGGTGGTAGTGCTGTGCATACCAGGGCTGTGAATGCTCTGAGGGATGAGGCTCAGGCTTCACAGCATTCGATGTAGGTCTCCTCTATGATGGGGATGAACGTTGAGAGGAGAAGCGGTTGTCCTGCACGTCTCCTTCCTCGTCACTATGCATGGAGAGTGGTGCAGGAGATGAAGGATGGTACCACGCTATGTAGCTCGGGAAGTGTTCGGGCCGAGCAGTGGTGACTGCGGTGCTGAAGAAACCGTTATGTCAGCAGGATGCAGGAGTTGTGCTGGTCCCGCCTTGGGGTTGCAGTTGACCGTTGGAGCACCGACAGGGCTTGTCAGGCGGTAGCAAGTCTTGGGTCAGTGCCGGTGGCAGCAGCATTGATCGCGGTGCCGCTGCCTGTGCCGTGCTCTGCACTGGGGTACTCGGTGCTGTGGAGGAGACTTGACGTCTCAACTCCAGTGCCGCGCATTGGGGCTCGGCAGGGGTCCACTGAGGGATGGTACTGGAGGAGCCTGGTGCCTCGTAAGTGCTAACTCTGGATGAGTGGAGCACTGAGGGTAAAGACCTCGCTGGGAAAGCTCTCTTTTTCTGAGAGACCCTTGCTGGAGAGGTTGAGGCTCGCTTCCTTACAGTTTGGAAGTCAGAGCCTTATCAGAGCTCAGGGATCTCGGTTTATGAGACTCCCCGGAGGATGTCTCTTGCGCAGGTTGAGGGGGTTTCTCCAGCAGAAGCATTTTCAAGCGGAGATCCCTGTCATGTCTTGCCCTTGTTAATTTTGTGCAATGTATGCATTTCTGGGAGATATGAGTTTCTCCCAGACAGTAAATGCAGGATGTGTGGCCATCAGAGACCAGCATCGGTTCACGGCAGGAATCACACTTTTTAAATCCTGTTGAGCCCGGCATGATTGCAGTTAAGCCTCTCCCATCTCTCGAGAGACAAGGGTTAATTGTAATGGTAAACAGAAACTATTCCCAAACGGGGAGTTAAGGAGAGAAAAAGTATTTTTCGTTCTTCTCTTTTCCTTTTTTTTTTTTTTTTAAAGAAAAACCTCTAAGAGAAATTAACTAAACTATGTAACTATGTATAGACTAAGACTAACTAAACAATTTAACTAAGTATAGACTAAAAAGAAGTTCCTATGTAACTAGTAACTTTTTTTTTTTTTTTAAATATAGAAAGTATCAAAGAGAGCACTGCCGTGGAAATCTGTCTGCAGCTGAGGACGGTCAGGGGAGAGCACACTACAGGAGGTTCTAACGGTTGCACAAGATGACTCCTGTGGGTGCCCTTCCCCCGACCACGTAATGCTGCAAGAAATCTCCAATTTCCGGCGCAGTGATGCACCTACACCTAGAGTTGGAGCACCCACAGGGACACCACTTGAAGAGGAACACTGAAAATCCTTATCAAAGACATAAAACCCAGGAGTATAGCGGGCCTCTGCAAGCTCCCCTTTCCAAGAAAAAACACTGTAGTAAACCCAAACAAAAGAATGCTGGAAATATCCTTATTGAAATGGGTTTCTTTCACAATCACTCTAAAATCTTCATTCTGGAAATTCTAGGAAAAATGCCTTACAGAAAACTTTTGTTTATTTCTTAAATGTTGAAATGGCATATCTGCAAGTATTCTAAGTGAATGAAAAACATTTAATATGGTTTCCTAATATCATTGCTATGGTAAAATGCTTTATGTACCAACCTGAAATTTAATAACCTTGCTAAACTGATTTCTAACCTAAGAAGCCTTTTAAGTATAGAATATTTATATTGATGGGAGCTTAATTAATTATTTAGTATGTAAGCTATCCCCTCCCCCAAATCAGGAAGACAGGAAGAATCATCTCTCCAAAAATTATGATGAATCAATAAATTCTGTAATGACCATTTAAGCTAGAGACCTCTTTAAAAGTTATTTAATTTAAAAAAAAGATTGTAAAACTAAAAATGTTTATATTAAGAGTGTTTGGACTTTTTACAAACAGAATTTCATTTCCTGCTGAACCCTAATGAAACTGAAGAGATCTCTGAGGCCAGGTCTACACTACAGACTTAGTTTGGTATAACTACATCACTGAGGGGTGTGGATTGTTCACACCAGTAGTTATACCGACCAAACCCCCGGTATAGAAAGTGCTATGTCAGTGTGAGAGGTTCGCCCAACAACACAGCTAGCGCCTCTTGTGGAGGTGGATTAACTACACCAATGGGAGGAGCTCTCCCATAGGCATAGGAGTGTCTTCACTTAAACATTATTGTAGTTCAGCTGCACCGTTGCCACATTTTAAGTGTAGATTTGCCCTCAGGAAATGGACTGAATAATAATAATAATAATAACAAAAAGAAGATAAAACTAACTTTAAAAAATTATCTGAGGATAAGAGAACAAAGGCAATTAGAAGTATGCGGCAAATTCTTTAAACAGATTGCATGCTCAGGAGCTGAAGGTGTGACCAAAACCAGGCATGGAGCCCATGAAAGTATAACTACAGCCAACCTTGAATCTAAACAGGCCTGAAAGAGGTATATTTTCCTATAATTTCATTAAAATAGAAAGAAGAAGAATATAAAACTCTTAAGTGATCACCCTTCACTCACACTCTGCTACCCTTCTCAAGCACTCCTACACTCATCCTGTTGATCTCTAAAAGCAAGCTGCCACAGACATCTGAGAAGAAAAAGAAGGTAACAACTGTGACAATCAGGGTGCAGACACCCTCAGGGAGAACAGGGTATGTCTGAATCCCAGAGAATAAGCAACTGAATCAACTGGTTGTATACAATGTTATTGTGTATAAATATATGCCAAATAACGTCTTTTATGAAAGCTTGTAATGTTCTGACCTTGATAGTCATTAGGTGATATGTATACAGGTTATGGTTATGAGAGAGAGAGAGTGTGTGTGTGTGTGTGCGCGTAGAAAATTGTAATAACTGTGGTGGAACTACAGCATCACCTCAGAACAGAGGGTGAAGTAATCAAGCAGAGAAGGGCACCTTCCAGGTTAGTTGTTTACATGAAACCAACTTCAAATACCCATCCATTGTCCAGCCAGGAAGATACAATGGTGGATCATTAAAGTTAATGGAAAGACATTTAAACTGAAAAGAAAACTAAGGAAGGAGGAAGTTTCCCCTGCTCTGTGTAACCATGAATTACCAGAACCCAACAGAAAGAAAAACAAATAAACAAAAAAAAAATGGCACACCTTGTTAAAAGAGAGGAGGGTTTGAAGTGAAGGCTATCCAAAAACTGAGGGCCAGCATCTAAGCTGGGTGCTATCTGGGAACAGAGGGTATATGCTGGGAAACTGTTCAGAGGCAATAGATAACTTGTATTAGAAAAGGGAATTTAACTAATATAGAAGTGTAAAGACCGAGACTCCATCTTTATATATATTTTCTGTGTAACGTGTGTTTGTTTTTCCTCCCTATTTCATCTTTGAATTTATGATTTTTCTATCAAACAAAAACTTTGGTTTATTTTTACTACAAGCAAGAGTTTGTTGTGCAAAAGTGAACTCATGACTGGGGGCAGGTTTCACTCCTTCAGGGGTGACAAATCAGAGGAGAAAAGTCCAAGAGTCTGGTAGTTAAGAACTTGGGCAGACAGATTTGGGAGAGACTCGAGACTAGAAGGGCTAGTGGGATCAGCCCTGCAACGAGTAATTAGGCAGGTGGAAGCCAAAGTTGAGAGCTTTATGCTTGTAGGCTGGCTATTGGTGTCAAAACTCTGAGCTCTTATAGCATAGCAGTAAAGCACCCAAAATTACAAGACAGGTAGTGACAGAATCACCTGGGTGATCCCCAAATGTCACAACAACCACACAGTAGGAGCAAAGGCAGGCAACCTTCCAGCCTAGATGACAACCAAAAAGACTTCATCGTGGTGAGATGGAAGTAGCCAGCCTACATAACCCCTTTATATTCTACACTTTGATTTACAAAGCAAAGAAGTCCTTAGATTAACAACTGAATTATTTGAGGAAGATCTAGAAGGATGAATGGTTAAAAATATATCAATCGTACAATCCTTATAACTATAAATTAATAGTAGCTGGTAATTTACAGTGTATTTCCTTGACTCGTTATATTCCTTTATCTTATAAAGGACACCCTTCTTTTAATGGATCATTATGATGAGTAAACAACACTATCAAGTTTTGTTTATCTTTAATAAAAATTAATAAATAAAAATATTTGTCTTAAGTTTATTTAATACGTACTTCTAATTATATCTGTTACTTTGTAGTGGACTAGTAAAATTTTGTCTAAATTGTACTATAGGCTAACTTTAAAATAATTGTATTACTAGGAAGAGAAATAATTAAAGTTTTCCCTGTAATGTTTGCCAAATGTAAATGTACAAAATACTAGTGAGGTAGGAAATATTATTTTTTCAAACTGCAAAGAGGATATTATAAACAGAAAATATATTAAAAATTATATAAAAAAAGAGTACTTGACAATGCCTCTTTGAAACAGATGATCCTCATACAGCATAATAAATCTCTCTTTGGATTGACAGTGTGTCTTTAAATGGTTTACAAAAAGTCAAACACGCTGTGGCATCCAAATCATGAAGCCAGTTTAGAGAATACAAAAACCCTGGATTTTCTGCACTACTTATCAGCTCAGTAAAGGACTCCCAAAGATTTTTAAGACTAATAGTGAAAGACATCCATTCTGGAATATATATAAAGCAATTGTTTAGCACTTGTGGAAAAATATTTCTGTTACTTGTCAAACCTAATTCTTGACAACCTTCCACTCAACAGCTGGCCAAATTTGATAACAGAAATTAATCTGTATGTAAAGACTCACGTAGTTCTATGTTTTACCACTGGTAGATTATAACTAGGATCAAAGTAGAAAATATCAAGTATAAAAGATATTAAGAATTCAAAGCAGAAAGTAGTATGAATCTCAAACATGGGAATATTATTGGGAAATGCAAGTAAAAATAAGGATGAAATTGTTAGATTTAAAATTTACAATTGCTGAATAGACAAACATCAGGGTATTGTGGCCCTGATCCTGTAAACACATATGCAAAGGTGTAATTTTATGCACCTGTGTGGTTCCAACCACTGAATTCAATGGACCTATACACAAACACAAGTATTTGCAGGGGACTGCAGCCTATGAAGGAGCCATTACATTACTTAACAGATACATTATTAAATTTATAGCTAGAACAGCAACAAAAAAAATCACCTTGTCCATTTTCTTGAGGTTTGTTTTTCTTCCAAAATTCGATCTCACGCTGAAGTTCCTCTAGTTAACATCAAACAAAAGCAAAGGGATGTTTCAGATCAGCAATACAGAAATATCACTAGAAATGCTGCTTCCAATAACACAAAAAAGGTAGCAAAACTAATCAAACTTACGTTCTCGAAGTCCAGGCACCAGCTTAAATATAATTTCCTCTAATGTGTTATCCAACCTTTCAAGGAAGAAAAAAAACATTTCTTTCAAAGAAAGAAGATGCCTATGCAGAATTTTAGACACCCCTTATAAGTAATTAAAAACAAATTTAAAAAGCCTCCTAAACAAACATTTCAGTAATTATATAACAATGCTCCTGGTAAGTAATACATCATTCACAACCCAATAGATTGCAAAATGAAAAAAAAAGAAAAACATGAGAAAAATATATTCACACTTATCTCCTCTCACCCATCTCTTGCACTGATTTGTTACAGAATCAGGCATACCTTCAGGTGTCAGTATTTAAAAAAATACAGAGAAAAAGGGAGAAGGGGGAAGAAAGAGGAGAAAAAAAATCTCACTATATAAAACATTCATAGTATTTTTCAATTTCTGTCACATGCAAATTATTGTGTACCATTGTGAAGTGGTTCACTTAATATTTGAAAAGGACAATTAGAAAAACAATAAAATGTAACCAACCCCCCTAACCATTTTAAGATGGTGGCCACTGTAGTCAACTTTAAATAATAAATTCATTGACCGTAATGTTTCTCTGGTAAATTTCTGGTTGACTGTGTTTTTTTTCTGGACTAAAGAATGTTGCTATAAACTATTATGATCATAAGCATTTTTAAGATGTCCATCACTACAGTATCAAGGTACCATCAAACAAAGCAAAGACACACCATCTCTTAAAAATAATTAAAAACAGGTAGCCATACAGAAAAATAACCACTGGGTTAATATAGAGTGCTAGCACACACAAACATTATGTTTCATAAGGTTATAGTTTGTGTCACAAACTAACAAAAGGAAGGCTACTTACAGATAAAGGTAGCAAATATATTTTTATCTCAGTGTGTGTAAACAGACTAGGGTAACTATCTACTACTGAAGTTGTTATCTTAAACTTTATGAAACAAGACAGAATATGCTTCTGCTATCACTTCTACCAGCCAGGATAGGAATTAAGTTTTCTATGATACTGCTTTTTTATATATTAACAAAACATACAGTTTTCTATAATAATATGACATCCAAATAATCTTTGGATTAAAAGAGAATGTATGTATTTTGGGTATCAACAATTCAGACTATTGATAAAATAATCTAACAGCTCCATATAAAATATAACTATATATTATAGAATAGTAAAACCATAAGATTAAATTCAGTGGTGATATAAAGGGAGGTACAGATTGGAGTAAGTGGTAGAATAGCATAACTTACATGAATATTGCATTAATTGGGTGTGGGAAATGAATGTAATTTACACACCAAAGGACAGAAGGACAAGATCGAAAACAAAAAGTAAAGTAAAAAATAAAGCAAAGATGATTCCACTCTACTTTATTGTCAAGCTGTTAGCAAAGAGGTGCAAGAAAGTGGTGGGGTGGGGTGGAATGGGCTTGCTTTTAAACCCTTCTGTGAGTTTCTTTTCCTGATCACTCCACTTTCTGCATCCTAAATTTGGACACTCATTAGGCTAAATCCTAGGTCCCTGTTCTGGCTGCTTTGCTGGGGACTCACCCCTGGACTCCTCCTGCTGAGAATCCCACAGGTGATACAAAGCTAGAGTAGAGTAGTTGGCTCAATGCAACTTATTTCACTTCTTCACACAGAAGGAGTGATGGAGGTGGGACATTCTAGGAGTGGGTCTGAGCACAGAGGGCTCTGCCAGATCCCCCAGGATGCTGATTGGTTGCTGCCAGCATAAGTTAGAGGCTGCTCTAATTTATGCTGGGAATCCTTTTGGCCATCAGCCATGCAGGATCAAGGAAGCAAAAACGTGGCTTTGAGCCATGTCCCATCTTTCCCCAAGCTGCAAGGAGAGTGAATTTGGCACAGTTGAGAATTGAGGCTACTGGGTGGCAAGTTGATGCTAGCTGTGCTACTTTTTCATTTACACTGGTTTTGTGATCCAGTTACACCTGACAGGAGTTGCACTCATTTAATCCAGGTCTAAATTTGGTCAATAGACAGCTGTCTTAATAGGTTTTTAAGCCTTCAGTTCATCTACAGTCTCTCATAAAAAACCCACCACATACTGTATTTATGGTTAGACACTATGTACATGGGCGTTTAAAAATGCAGGGTTTTGATATCAATTCTCTCTCAATTTTCTGATCACTAAAATATGATCCACTATTTCAATACAGCTGCCAACAACAGATATAATCTTTTCCAGAAAATAACATGCATCTATGTTTTTATTGCTAAAGCTAACAATGTTCTTTTACCTCTCTTAATCTCACCCACTCTCCTGTCCACTTAGTCTATCCTCTTCTTTCTACCTCTTCACCTCTCCTTTTGGTCTCCTCTCCCTCTCTGTTTCCTCTTCTCTCCTGTTTTCTCTTCCTTCCTCTCCTCACTGTTTCATCTCCTCTCACCAACAGTAAAGTACGTTGTTCAGAACCTGGACAACAAACAGGACTCTAAGGCAAACAAATAAGGTACAATATAATAATACTAGGGAAACAAAACAATTCTAGAGTCACTCAGAGGTCACATCACAAATGCAGTGCTTGCTGTTGGATTATGTGAGATGTCTGTTGCGCACGCTACTTGCCCTCACAATAATTAATGATGTAGAAGAGAAAATGCACTCATACACCCACCTCCTTTAATTTTCAGCATCAAAATTCAACGAAAAGAGCATGTTATTTTCTGGAAATTATGGTTAATCTCTGTGTTAAAAATACTGAAGTACTAATTAACATTTTACTAACACCAATATTAATATTTTCTAAACAAAAAGCCCTTAAATTTCCCATCCCTGACCCCTTATCATGCATATTAGATGTTATTAACTTGCAAAATGACAATGTAGCAAACAAAGCTGTTTGAAGCTGTGTGTGTGTGTGTGTGTATCATCTGAAACTCCTAACTGCAGTTTGTTTATTTAGACTCATGGACTTTAAGGTCATAGGGGACCATTGTGATCATCTAGTCTGACCTCCTGCACATTACAGGCCACAGAACCCCATCCACCTACTTCTGTACCAGAGCCATAATTTGTGGTTGAGTTAATGAAGTCCTCAAATCATGGATTTAAAAGTAGTGATAATCAGACTTAGGCTCGCAAGTGGCTCTGTAGAACGTCTCCTGAGGCTCTTTGTGGCAGATGATATTAAAATACTGTGTGATTTAATTATTAACCAATCAGGATGCTTTTACTATGTTATTAACCAACTGTAGTTGATAAGATAATAATACTTGGTCAGTCATTTTGCTCTGTGTGTGTGTGTGTGTGTGCGCGTGTAAAAATAAATTTAAATAAATAAATAAATAAAATAATTTTTTAAAAAATGAATTAACACTACTGTGACTCTTTTGGGTATTGTTGATCACTAATTTGACTCCTGAAGCATGGAGGGCTGAGTATTACTGACGTAAAGACTTCAAGTTACAGAAAATCCACTATTTACTCTAGTTTAAACCAGCAAGTGACCCGTGCCCCATGCTGCTGAGGAAGGCAAAGAAACCCCAGGGTCTCTGCCAATCTGACCTGGAGGAAAATTCCTTCCTGCCCCCATATATGATGATCAGTTAGACTCTAAGCACGATGGCAAGACCCACTAGCCAGACACCTGGGAAGGAATTTCTTTGTAGTAACTCTGAGTTCTCCCCATCTAGTGTCCCATGTCCAGCAGTTGGAGATATTTGCCACTAGCAGTCACAGATGGACGATATGCCAGTATAGGCAATCTCATCATACCATCTATAATGGTATTCACATACTACATGCTACTATAATAATCTTTGTACAAAATATGCATTGTAAAGTATCATTTGAAAACTAATAACTCACTGGTCAATAATATCATGATTATTTATATATAAATTTATAAACAGCTAAATTAGGTCTGAAATGTGTTTACCACACAAGTCTGAGTAAACCAGTTTCTCAAAGACAAAGAACAAGATGACACCTCTAACCAGATATCATAAAAGTAGATGGGCAATCATCTATTAAGTGGGCATTTTTTGGCAAGGAAGAGGGGCAAGCACAGCAACTTCTCACTTAAAGTCATCTCGGTTAACGCTGTTTCGTTCTTACGTTGCTGATCAATTAGGGAACATGCTTGTTTAAAGTTTCGCAATGCTCCCTTATAATGTTGTTTGGCAGCCACCTGCTTTGTCCACTGCTGCCAGGAAGAGCAGCCCACTGGAGCTAGCTGGCGGGGGCTTGGAATCCAGGTGGACCGGCAGCCCCCCTATCAGCTCCCCGCTCCCATAAGTTCCCTGTGCAGCTGCCCAGCAGGCTATCAATTGCCGGCAGTTTAGCTGTCCCTCTCCCCACTGCCATGTGCTGCTCCTGGGAGCCTCCTGCTTGCTGTGCCGGGGGGGAGGAGGTGTGTCAGGGTGGGTGTGTCAGTAGAAACCTTCACTAATTTCACGGTGGCCCCCCCCGTTCCTGCCCCCCACTTACCCCTTCTCCATATAGAGCAGGGTGGAGACACAACAGGGCTCTGGATGGAGAGAGCTTGCTGGCCACAGCTACTGTCTCAACTTGCTGATCTACTTAAAAAGGCAATATACTTAAAGTGGTGTCAGCATACTTAAAGGGGCAATGCACATCTCTCTCACACACAGGATATGTGTCTCTCTCTGCCATGCTGTCTCCCCTCCCTCCATTCGTGCTGCCTTGTAGAGCGTGAGGCTACAATAACAATGTGTTAACCCTTGAGGGCTCAGCCGAATGCTAATTTATCATTTAGCAATAAGGCATTCCCTGGGAAATATCCACCCTCTTCCACACTCTAACTTCACCACCTCAACCAAGCTTCACAATCATCATTGCTGTGTACAGTATTAAATTGTTTGTTTAAAACTTATACTGTGTGTATATATATAGTTTTTTCTCTGGTGAAAAAAATTTCCCTGGAACCTAACCCCCCATATTTACATTAATTCTTATGGAGAAATTGGATTAGCTAAACATCTTTTTGCTTAAAGTCGCATTTTTCAGGAACACACCTACAACGTTAAGCGAGGAGTTACTGCACGAACAGATCTGTATCTTAGTAAACAATAGTCTGAAACCTCTTTCACCACAAGACTCCAACAGTAGCAATGAACTTTAGGGACTGAACTATAAAGTGAGGGGCAAAAACACCCCAAGATATCTCTCCCTATCCATCTCTCTCTCTCTCACGTAAGAAGACAAAAGGAACAGCCTTTGGACTTTGGGAGTAGATCCTGGCATGAGAATCTGGTCCAGAAAAGGGCTGGACAGTGCAGAACACATGTTTTGGGGGGAAATTCAGGACTGTGAGAATGCTGGGGCCACCTGGAAGTAGACACCAAAATGTGACTGATGTGTGGCTGGCAGGCTGTTTGAGAATAGCCCAGGTGGGAGCTACAGGAGCAAAACATTGTGAGACATCCAAGGGTGCAGGGCAAGGTTGAGAAAGGCCCTCACAGATCTGGATGGAATGTTATACCATCCCCACCATAAACTTATCAAGCTCAGTCTTGAAAACAGTTAGGTTTTTTTCCCCCACTGCCCCCCTTGGAAGGCTATTCCCGGTCAGTCTTCTGATGCTTAGAAACCTTCACTAATTTCGAACCTAAGCTTGTTGATGGCCAGTTTATATCCATTTGTTCTTGTGCCAACATTGGCCATTAACTTAAAAACTCCTCCCCCTTCCTGCTGTTTATCCCTCTGATGTATTTATAAAGAGCAATCGTATCTCCTCCCAGCCTTCTTTTGGTTAGGCTAAACAAGCCAAGCTCTTTAAGTCTCCTCTCAGAAGGTAGGTTCTCCATTTTTCTGATCATCCTAGTAGCCATTCTCTGAACCTGTTCCAGTTTGAATTCATCTTTCGTAAACACGAGACACCAGAATTGCATGTAGTATTCCAAATCAGGTCTCACCAGTGCCTTGTACAATGGTAATAACACTTCCCTATCTTGACTGAAAATACCTCGTCTGAGGCATCCTATGATTGCATTAGCCTTTTTCATGGCCGCATTACATTGGTGGCTCATAGTCATCCTGTGATAGATCAAAACACCCAGGTCTCTCTCCTCCTTTGCCGCTTCCAAATGATATGTCCCCAGCTGATAGCAAAAATTATTTTTTGTTAGTCCCTAAGTGCATGACTTTTCACTTTACACTATTAAATTTCATTCAGTTTCTATTACTCCACTTCTATTACTACATCATCCACTTCTTCTTTCTGACATTCCAGTCTTCCTCTGTATTGCCGATAGTTTCCAACTTTGTGTCATCTGCAAATTTATTTGCACACTCCCACGTTCTGTGACAAAGTCATTAATGAAAATGTTAAATAAATTGGTCCCAAGACTGATCCCTGAGAAACCCCATTAGTAACCTCCCTCCAGTCTGACAGTTCAACTTTCACTATAATCCATTGTAGTCTCCCCTTTACGCAGTTCCTTACCCACCTTTCAATTCTTGTAGTAAGCCCCACTTCTCCATATTAATCATATGGAAATGTATGAAATCCAGGTAGATTAGAGCTACTGCATTTCCTTTATCTAAAAAAATCATTTATCTTCTCAAAGAAAAAGATCAGGTTGGTCTGGCACAATCTACCTTTGTAAACCATGTTGCATTTTATCCTAATTAATGTTTACCTCTATGCCTTCAACTACTTTCTCTTTCAAAATTTGTTCCAAGACCTTGTATATAATTGAAGTCAAACGAACAGGCTTATAGTATCCTAGATCATTTTTTCCCCTCTCTCTTAAAAATAGGTACTATATTAACGATTCTCTAGTCATAGGATACAATCCCCAAATTTACAAGATCATTAAAAATCCCTGCTACTGTGCTTGCAATTTTGTGTCTCTGGTCCTTTAATATTCTTGGCTGGAGATTATCTGGGCTCCTCAATTTGGTCCCATTAAGCTGTTTGAGTTTGACTTCTACCTTGGATGTGGTCATTTCTACTTCCATATCCTCGTTTCCATTAGCCACACTGCCACTACTTCTAATCTCATTACCCTTATTAAAAACTGAGACAAAGCATTGGTTTAGGTGTTGGGCCATGCCTAGACTATCATTAATCTGCACCCCATCTTCACTGTTTAGCCCACTTCTATCCTTGCTTTTTTTTTTTTTTTTTTTTTTTAAATTTATATGGTTAAAGAACCTTTTACTATTGGTTTTAATTCCCTTTACAAGGTCCAACTCTGCTTGGCTTGTGGCAGTTCTCACTTTCCCCCTACAGTTTCTGACCTCCAAGATCCATCCTATCTTCCATTCCTTGTAGGCTTTCTGCTTTCTCTTAATAATCTGCTTACAATGCTTGTTCATCCAGTTTGGTCTTCAACCCTTCCCTACAAATTTTTTCTCCTTGCTTCGGGTACAGGCTTCAGATAGTTCCTGCAACTTTGAGTTAAAGTAATTCCAAGCCTCCTCTAGATTCAGATCATTGAGTTTTCAGTCCAGTCCTCTTCCCCAACTACTTCCATTAAATTTTTTAAAGTTTGCCCTTTTGAAATCAAAGATCCTAGTTGCAGACCTATTTTCATTTATCTAGCTTTAATTTATCTTAAATTAGATTAGATCATAATCACCTGATCAAGGTTGTCTTCTACAACCAGTTCTTCTATGGGGTCCTTGCTACCAATACTAAATCTAAAGTGGCATCACCTTTTGTTGGTTCGGTGACTATTTGGTGAAGAAATCTATTGGATATCACATCCAGGAATATCTGAGCCTACCATTATTAGTAGCACTCATTCTCCAAACTACATCTGGGAAATTAAAGTTTCCCCTAATCATATAATTCCCAGTAGTATTTATTTCATTAAAAATATTAACGAGGTTTCCATCTATATCCAAATCGGATCCTGGGGGTCTGTAGCATACCCCAAGCTCTATCCCACCATAGCCTCTGTTACCTTTCTTCCACAAAATGATTTTGACTCAGATTCCGTTTTATCCATTCTTCAACTGTACAATAAAATAACTTTTTCAAATTTCACAGAAAAAGAAAGTAAGGTACACAACCTTATTCTCTGACTGAGACATGCATACCAAATTTCAGTCAAAACCTTATTTATAATATAAGCCTCCTATAGAGCGCATGCTTGTTCACTACCTTTTCCTATGGGGGTGAAAAGTTAAGGAAGAGGAGAGAGGTGATCTTATAGTTGGGGAATGGATAAAGGTGATTTCTACAAATAATTATCTTCCTTTAGTAAATATATGAGAATTCCAGATTCTCTCTTTACAGACAGCATGTCTAATTAAAAAAAGGTCAAATTAGATCGGTCACCAAAGCATTTTGGTATGAAACACCTATACTAGTTTTTGAACTTTAGTCCTGGACTATTGTGTCACATTGTGAAGAAAACCCTGCTATGCCATTTTTCATATTCTAGGCACTTTTACAAATCACTTACTAATTATTTTTCAACTTCCTGCCAGACCTGAAATGAGACTCTACCATCTAAAATGGGCTGTCCCAACAGGCCAGGGAAGCTAAGAGAGCAACACTCATAGAGCTGGAGGGAGAACAAGAATCCCAGGACACTGAAGCACTCCTGCTCTGATAGTTACCCCAGTGGCCCAGGTGCACTGAGGCCCTTTTATAGCCTCAGCTCAGAACGTTCAGTGCAGCTAACGGGCACTGTTTTGTATAAGGTTCCCGAAGCTTAGTGGTGCTGGGGTAAGGGCATATCACACAAGTGGTAATATACACAGGCTACCTAAAACCAACTCCATATCCTAAACTACTACTACAACACCATCCCCCTCCCCAACAAAACAGCTCCTAATTCCCCAGAAGGGCAAACAAACCCTGAAAAAACCTCCTCCATCCTTTTCATTTACAGAGTGGAACTCCCCATCTGTTGTCTTTTATTTTGTCTTCTAACTTTGGTGCCAAAGATGGAAAATAGCACTGAGTGCTGGTTTCATGGTCTACAATTAATGTTTTCTTTCAATAAGGAAACAAACCAAACGGAATCATTTTCACATTTGTTCTCTAAGAAGCATAAATATTACACAAATCAATACATGTCTGAAGTAATAAATCAAAAAATGGCAGAAAAAGTAATGTTAAGTTCTGACTACAAACTATAGGGAATAAAAAAAAATTTGAAAGTATTTGTCACTTTCAGGTGTGCCTTTCAGATTAGTCCCATCATCCTAAGGTTTTCAAAACTGCAAGGAAATGTCTTTCATTCTACACCAAACCAATTCCAAAATGAAACCTGAACAATTACGTTAGATAATTCCAAAGTCAATCTTTTCTGTAATTTAACATAATAGTTCCCGTAAAAGTTGAAGCAAGTATTTTCAGAGATTAACTATAGCCACCTTTCCCTGCATCAAAAAAACCCCAATTGTACAGAAGAGTATAAAACATCAAATGTAAATACCAGCTTTAGACTGGACCCTGACATTTTTATTTTTAAAGGACAGGATGAATTACATGAGCAAAGCAATTCTCCACTACTAATTGTGTGTCACAAGGCAAACTGAAAACTCATTCAGGTTCACTGGTGTCCCTAGAGTTGGATATCAAAAGTGTGTGATCCTACCTTCTTGGTGCACCCAAAGCCCCCAATGATTTTTTTGATGCATACATAATTTTTGTTCGACAGGGAATGCAGGACAGGGCCCAAAGTGATTTTAACAACGTAACATCCCTCAAAAACTGAATCTCCATTTTCAAGATTGACATAGAATTTCACAGTTAACTTTGCAATTGAGACAGGCCCTGAACACTAGTAACTGAAAGATATATTTTTAAAAAATTAACACTTCTGGCAATTACTCAGAAGTTAGTTTATAATGATATAGTACCTATATTTAAAAAATCTAACTGGTTCAAACATGTAATAACATAGTTCACTCATATATCCCTGAGAAGTTTCAAGCCTAATAAACTACAGTGCAATTCGTTTTTAATTTCATACAGTGTTTAATGCCATTGCACATAAAATATTAATCTGTTCTCAAGCAATGACAAGGATAGGCTCTCTGAAAACTCATTGTGTAAAATATATACAGCAAGCCATATAGTCAACATCACAAGACTCAGTTTGATATTTCTGCTCATTTGCTCTTCTGATTACTTTGAGTTTAACATATCTTTAAAACTGTTTTTATAAATTGTAACTAGCAAACTACTTGTTTTATGAAGATTATTGTCAAATAAACCTCTTTTAGAGTAACTGGGTTTAAGGAAACTTCCCACAGAATATTGCTGTTTCTGCACTTCTAGCTTGTGGTCTTAGTTTTTTCTCACCTTCATATTTCCTGTCTAGAACACAAAATTATTTACATATTTCAGAAATGTATTTTTCAGATTGACATTCTCAAATCAACATAGAAATATTTCTACTATATTTTCGTTTTCAACACACTCAATATTTCACTCAGGCACTATGGTGAGGGGAAGCAATATGAATACCTATAACATTTATAAATACCATATATAAAGAAAGAGAGATCCTTTCATGCCTAACCTCCCCAAAAGCTTAGAATGACATTTTATGAGATACTCATTAACCAAACCGGTCAGATGCAGCTGAATATCACCCTGTCTTTTTTATATACAATTTAAACATGTTCATTCTCCCATGAACTGCTCTACATACGAACACCTAACCATAAACCCACAGGCAGCTTGTAGCTGTCACAAGGGAATAAATAAATAAACAACTCTGATGTAATTAAGACCTGAATATTTGCTCTTATATTGATACCATATGGTATTTTCTTCACTTTTAATCATAAGCTCTCTTGGTAGAATATCTGTTACAAAGTAAGAAAAACTCAGACTACATTACTGGTGTAAAAGATTGGGGGTTATTTTTTTTACCCTTACAGAAAGCAAGAGATAGTTGTCGGGCACAAAGAGATGGTAGGTAGTCCATCATGCATCCTCAAAAAATACCATTAACATTAAACTACCTTTTTAAGCATATGAGTCAGACACCTATTACAGCTTTTCCCAGTCAGTTTCACCATGCAAACTGTACCTCAGAGAATAGTTAATTTCTTATATGTTAATTTGGTTTCTTCAGTTCCCTCTGAAAGCCCAGACAATGGGTAAATGTCCTCTTTTCAGCAGAGAGAAAAAATAGCAAACCAAACCCACCAAACTAGCTCCTGTGATATCACTCACTCTATACAGTAGTCTGCCTGGCTGCCCAATTTACTTTAGATAGAAGTTACCTGAACAATACAAACCCTACCAATGTAAAGGAACTACATGGAAAATTATTCAAAGAAACACTCAACGCTAACTCAAACAGCACCACAAAAATTGTGGGGTTATATACTGTGTGGTATAGAGGAATACGGAGCAACACAATTACTTATTCCTAATACACCTTTACTCTAGTCAGCAAGAAACTGCAGAGTAGGTGCCTATAAAAAACCCAGAAAGTAAAAGATTAGTGTGCACAACTGGGCACATTTGAAGACCTTGGAGGAGGTGAAAAGCTGTCAGGACACTGCATCTCCAAATCTGCTAACCCTTTGTTAAAAAGGGCTGACCCAAGGGGGAAGGCAACTTTCAGATTCTTCTTTAACAATTTAAAATTTGAGTGTCTCTTGTAGGTCAAAACTACCAAAGTGATTTTTGCCCATCAAGTTTGTAGTCTTAAGGCTTTCAAACTAGGGCATTCAAAACAAAGATGGAAGTCCTGATACTGTAACAGATGAAATTTCAGTGTTAATAAACGCACAGTAATGCACACTGGAAAATATAATCCCAACTATACATATATAATGATGGGATTTAAATTAGCTGTTTTCAGTATCTCTTTCTTGAGTGGTATCAGTGTGGATAGTTCTCTGAAAACATTCACGCAGTATGCAGCGGCAGTTAAAGCTAATAGAACGTTGGGAATCAGTAGGAAAGGGACAGATAACAAGATAGAAAATATCATATTGCCTCTATATAATCCCTGGTATGCTCAGATCTTGAATGCTGCATGCAGATCTGGTTGCCCCATCTCAGAAAAGATATACTGGAATTGGAAAAGGTACAGAAAAGGGAAAAAAATGATTAGGACTATGGAACAGCTTCCACATGAGAGATTAATAAGACTGGGACTTTTCAGTTTGGAAAAAAGACGACTAAGGGGGGATAAGACAGAGGTCTATAAAATCATGACTGGTATGGCGAAAGTAAATAAGAAGTGTTATTTACTCCTCATAACACAAGGACTAGGGGTCATCCAATGAAATTAACAGGCAGCAGGTGTAAAACGAACAAAAGGAAGTATTTCTTCACAATGCACAGTCAACCTGTGGAACTCTGCCAGAAGATGTTGTGAAGGCCAAGACTGTAACAGGGTTCGAAAAAGAACTAGATAAATTCATGGAGAACAGGTCCATTAATGGCTATTAGCCAGGATGGACAGGGATGCAAAATGATGCTCAGAAATTTCCCTAGCCTCTGTTTGCCAGAAGCTGTGAATAGGTGACGGAGGTGGATCACTTGATGAATACCTGTTCTGTTCATTCCCTCTGAAGCACCTGGCATTGGACACTGTCAGAAGACAGGATACTGGGCTAGATGGACTATTGAGCTGATCCAGTATAGTCGTTCTTATGTTATTATGCCATTGCAAAGAAAAATCTCAAAAGTCTCTATCTAGGAGAAAAAGTGCTCGTCAGTCTGCCTTGGAAATCAGTATTGTAGACAGCAGTGACAGGTTGCTGGGGCACTATCTGGTCCTTAGTAAACAAGAGATTAACCTCAGTTCAACTTCAACCTCCTCTTGGCACATGTACTCTGAGAAGAACCATAAAATAACTGCTTGAGGGATACAGAGGGAAGAATGCCTATGGAAAGACAGGGCTCCATACCTAAGGTCACAGAACTGAGTTGAACTCTCGTTATCTGTTAACTTTTTTTTGCCTGTGTCAACTCAGTTTTGGGGGACAGTTACAAAAAAAACAAGCATTTTCTGTGAATTTTCAACCAAATTAAAATATTTTCACTTTGTTCAAAAATTTTCACTGAAATGCTTCCATGAAATTAAAATTGTCTTAATTTGAATCATCATTTTGTTTCAGTTATCAAAGGGATTATTGTTGTTCCCATCCTCATCTCTCCCACTGGAAAAGGGGGGGGGGGAACATATTGACAATTTTTTTGATTCAAAACAAAACAATTTTCACTTTTATTCATTTCACTGTAACTTTTTAAGGAATCAAAAAATTCCATTTCCTTCAAAAAGCCATTTTGCATCCAAACATTTTTGGACAAAAAATTTTCAGAGGCTCGATTGATTTAATTTCTGAATATATATAAGGGCTGTTGATTAAACGCAGTTACCTCACGTGATTAACACAAAAAAATTAACTGCAATTAAAAAAATTAATCACGATTAATCGCACTGTTAAACAATAGTATACCAATTTAAATTTATTAAATATTTTTGGATGTGTTTCTACATTTTCAAATATATTGATTTCTATTATAACACAAAGTACAAAGTGTACAGTACTCACTTTATATAGCTTTTATTACAAATATTTGCACTGTAAAAATGATAAAAGAAATAGTATTTTTCAATTCACCTCATAGAAGTACTGTAGTGCAATCTCAATTGTGAAAGTGTAATTTACAAATGTAGATTTTGTTACATAACTGCACTCAAAAACAAAACAATGTAAAACTTTAGAACCTACTAGTACAGTCAGTCTACTTCTTGTTCAGCGAATCGCTAAGACAAACAAGTTTGTTTACATTTACAGGAGATACTGCTGCCTGCTTCTTATTTACAAAGTCACCTGAAAGTGAGAACAGGAGTTCCCATGGCACTTTTGTAGCTGTTTCAAGGTATGTGTGTGCCAGATATGCTAAATATTCATATGCCCCTTCATGCTTCAGTCACCATTCCGGAAGCGATATGCGTTAATTAAATTTATGACTGAACTCCTTGGGAGAGAACTGTATGTCTCTCATTCTGTTTTACTTGCATTCACCATGTATTTCATGTTACAGCAGTCTTGGATGATGACCCAGCACGTTTGATTTACGAACACTGTCACTGCAGATCTGACAAAACGCAAAGAAGATACCAGTGTGAGATTTCTAAAAATAGCTACAGCACTCCACCCAAGATTTAAGAATCCAAAGTGCCTTCCAAAATCTGAGAGGGACGAGGTGTGGAGCATGCTTTCAGAAGTCTCAAAAGAGCAACACTGTGTTGTGGAAACTACAGAACCTGAACCACCAAAAAAGAAAATCCATCCTTCTGCTGGTGGCATCTAACTCAGATGATGAAAATGAACACGCATCAGTCCGCTCTGCTTTGGATCATTATCGAGCAGAACCCATCATCAGCATGGACGCATGCCCTCTGGAATGGCGACTGAAGCACGAAGGGACATATGAATCTTCAGCGCATCTGGCACGTAAATATCTTGTGATACTGGTTACAACAGTGCCATGCGAACGCCTGTTCTCACTTCCAGGTGACACTGTAAACAAGAAGCTGGCAGCATTATCTCCTGAAAATATAACCAAACTTGTTTGTCTGAGAGATTGGCTGAAGTAGGACCGAGTGACTTGTAGGCTCTAAAGTTTTACATTAACTGCATTCAAAAATAAAACATTTTTTGTACATAATTCTACATTTGTAAGTTCAACTTTCATAATAAGGAGATTGCACTACAGTACTTGTATTAGGTGAATTGAAAAATACTATTTTTCTTGTTTTTTACAGTGCAAATATTTGTAATCAAAATAAATACAAAGTGAGCACCGTTCACTTTGTATTCTGTGTTGTAATAGAAATAGATATATTTGACAATGTAGAAAAACATCCAAAAATATTTAAATAAATGGTATTCTATTATTGTTTAAAAGTGTGATTAATCGTGATTAATCAATCACTTGACAGCCCTAATATCAATATCTATAATATATTTATATCTACATCTATCACCCCTGGAGGAAAAATCCTTGCAGACTCTACAGCACTGGTGTTTTCTCTCTGCTATATTAATTTACCAGATCTATACCACATTACTAATGGCAGGATTTTGTAAGCCAAACCGATTACAAGCTGCACAGAAACTGCAAAAATCTTGAACTCTCTCAGGTGCTCTCTCTCTGATTTCCAGCCCATTGAAACCTTTGGATACTCCCATTCAGTCAACTAGGAAAGTGGTACTTCTATGCACTTCTAGATGCTGGATTCTACTTTAGAGTGCGTCTATACTGCAGCTGGGAGTGAGCTTCCCAGCCCAGACAGACAGACTTGTGCTAGCTGGGCTTGAGCTAACACAATAAAAATAGCAATGTGGACACTGCAGTGCTGGCAGAGACTTGGGCTAGCCACCTAAGCTTAGAACCAAGGGGTTGGGTGGGCTTCAGTGCTACTGCTTGAGCCACAATGTCCACAATGCTATTGTTAGCATGCAAGCTCGAGCCCCACAAATCCAAGTCTATTTACCCATGCTGAGAGGCTTGCTTGAAGATGCAATGTACGCATACCTTTAGATGCTACAAGAACTGAAATTAGATATATTCTTTGAGCCACTTAAAAGTTTTCTAAGAGTATATGGAATAGTGGGGGGTTTTCCATTATAGTTCATCCTCTGTCAAAAATGTTGTGGATAAACATATTCCATTGGCTAGCAATAACTGAAGCTCTCTTCTTCGACTTCAAGGAGTTCTCTTGCAGATTAATAATGCAGCTGACCTGTTTAATTGGCATAAATATATTTTCTTTTTAAAAAATTTTGATATTGAAGATGTCCAACTCACCCCCATAGGAATTTCTTCCCTTCAGGATTATTAGTTTTCATAGCTTTCTCCATAACAATTGTATTCACAGAGGGATGCTAATCCGCTGCTGAGAAAAACTCTGAGACTGAGGTTTCTTTCTTCTTTGAGTCAAAGGCTGAAACTGTGAGCTGTCATGAGACTACGACAGAGGCCATGGCCACGAAGGCTGATATATTTCATATAAGGACAATATATGGGAGAATCTGCATTTCTCCCAATTATCATTTGGCCTACTAAGTAATCACCAGGGAGAAGAGTTGGTCACCCAAATCTACAGAGTCATCCAAGGCTGGAGCTGTAACCATCTCTGCAGAACATGAACAAAAAGTATTGGAACAGCCATCCTCAGGAGAACCACCATGCAATACACATTGTGTAGGCAGTTCTTACTCTCTTTCTGGCAAGGCCAAGGTTCCTTCCATGATGAACATATTTTAATGACTGAGCAAATGGGTACTAATTTTCACCTTAAAAGTTCCCTTCTGAACTCATAGAATTACCTAGACTAGACCTGGATATGTCATCAAGAGCAGTTCCCTGCACTGAGAGGGTCTAAGTATTATCCCTGGCCTAAGTATTATCTAGACCATCCCTGACAGCAGTTTGTCTAACCTGTCCTTAAAAACCTCTAATGACGGAAATTCCACAACCTCTCCAGGCAATTTGTTCCAGTGCTTAACTACCTTTACAATTAGGACATCTTTCCTAATGTCTAAACTAAATCTCCATTGTTACAATTTAAGCCCATTTCTTATTGTCCAACCCTCAGTGGATAAGGATATCACCCTCTGTATAACAACTTTTTATGTACTTGACCATAGTTACCATGAAACCCCCCCCACCTCAATCTTCTCTTCTCTAGAAGAAACAAATCCATTGTTTTCAATCTTTCCATGTTTTCTAGACTTCTGATCATTTTTGTTGCTCTTCTCTAGACTTTCTCTAATTTGTCCACATCTTTCTCAAAGTGTGGTGCCCTGAACTGGACACAGTACTCAAGTTGAGGCCTTATCAGTGCTGAGCAGAATGGAACAATTTCTTCTAGTGTCATTTCAAAGCACCCTTCACTAAACAATCTAATCCTGACAGAGAGGTAAGAGAGAGAGAAAAGAAAAGTATTCACATACAGAAAAAGATGGCTAGGCTAAGAAGAAAAAAACTATCATCATGGGCTGGAGACAAACAGACACAGCCAGAGCCCTCTATAGCAGGACTGTTGTCACCAGAATTTTGCTTTTCTCCAACTCCATCTGCTGGTAGGAGAACTTATACTTCATTTCATAGTAGCAGCCGTGTTAGTCTGTATTCGCAAAAAGAAAAGGAGTACTTGTGGCACCTTAGATAACAAATTTATTAGAGCATAAGCTTTCGTGAGCTACAGCTCACTTCATCAGATGCATTTGGTGGAAAAAAACAAATGAAAAACAAAAAAAAAGTTTTTTCCACCAAATGCATCCAATGAAGTGAGCTGTAGCTCACGAAAGCTTATGCTCTAATAAATTTGTTAGTCTGTAAGGTGCCACAAGTACTCCTTTTCTTTATACTTCATTATCTACCTGGGCTGACACAGAGGGACATTGGAAAAACTGTTCTGGAGTGTATGCAACTCCTGTTAATTTCTGAAGCTCCCAGTATATTGGTGACACTATCAGAGACAGAAAAGGAAGGAAAGACACAGGAAATGGGGGACAGAGCTAGGGCTGATGCAAAAAATAAAATGTGTTTTAAAAAAGTAATAGATATCCCACATTCTCTCCATGAGGATTATAGCGGTGAACTGTTTTGGCCTTTCAGCCTATGGGATTCCATATTTCATATACATATGTTTCTTTCTAAAGTAAGTACTTTGCACTGTGGGAAATTAGTTATGTACTTAAGGGTGAACATTTTCTAGAGGTAGCCTTGTTAGTCTAAATTGGATCAAGGAAAAGTTACTCAACAAGGCAGATAGGACAGAGAATTTAGGTATTGGAGGTTTATGCCTTTAACTGCATGAAATATATTTTCACATCATGACAATTCAAAACTCTGTTAAACAACTGTTTTTCTTGAAACTCTGAATTCTTCTGAGGAAATCTTATGTTGAAATCAAGGCGATAGGCAACTTATAAATATGACAGACAGAAATCAAGAAACATGCCATTGGGAATGTGACATAGTAATTCGCTAATTCTGTTGTTTCTATTTCATATAGCATCACACTGGGTTCCTTTAGGGATGGAAAACACCATGTCTACTGTTCTCTTGTCTGCTAAAGAGGGGATTTCTGTCTAGCTTCTGCCTAATGTCTTGAATAAATCGAAGTATATTATGGATATTTAATGCTAGACTTTAACGATGCTTGCATCCAGATGGGCGTAGGGGTACATAAATTTTAATGCCAATCAATTTACAGGCCTAGATCAAGCAATCACCTACATATGTAAACTTATTGTATGCAATTCTTGGTGAGGCAATTCTGGAAAAGGGACTTACTAGAGATCGGGTTTGAAATGGAACCCAGTAACTGTACAAGTGCATTCTGGAATGTTTGAATTATGAATGAACAATACATTGAAAAGCCATAGTAGAAACAACAGTAAATTTATATATAAACATTAGGCTACAGAGCAATGGGCAAAACGACAGACCATTAAAATATAGTAACGACAAATTTAAAAAAAATCATATTAAAAGAAGAGCCCTAGAAGGGGAACTGGCAGTTTTGGAAGAGCTTTCTAGGGAATTCATAGAGTTTGTGCCACTGCTCCTTTCCCAGTTGCAAAATAAGCGTATAATATTTAAAGTAGATGTCAGAGGTATTTTTAAAGTGCTTTCTCCTTTTAAATGAATTTATTCTAAATGGAGGTTAGTCAAACTACAATGGTCGCCTTTCTTTCTATGTATTTGAAGACGGGGAGTAATTTAAAGGAGGGGAAATTGAAACTTTTTAGTTGACCAGTTTGCTGTTGGTGGGTTATGCTGGGTATTCATTTAGTTTTATATTCAAGTAATATAAAGGGTGCCTAGAGCATACACATAGGAGTCAGCATTTGAATAAATTAAAAATAAAAAAGAAGAAGAAATTATGGCATTTCCTTAAAACAATGAAGTTATCAAAAAGACTGTTATATTTAATCAAATTTTGTTTAATGTTGTCTTACCTTAACATTTCTAATGGATTGGTCTCATGCACCTGATTGCCACACCTGGGGCAGTCATTGCTGTCTTCAAAGTGCTGAACAATACATGTCTTACAAACTGTAACAAAGAAAAAATTGTACATTAGATAAAATTATACATTATTACAGTGCAACTTTTAGATCAAGAAATTATTATTGCTCACATTTGGCTTGCAATTAAAAAAACAGATTAATGCTGAATGCTTCTGGTAGCAGGGATAAGAGGGGTATTCTTTAACACAAGTTGATTACAATGTACCATTAACTTATCTGTTTCTTGTTCCCAAAAATTATGTCTAGCTGTGACCTGATGAGATAACAGTGAGCGAATACAGGTTAGGAGAGTATCGTTCATAAGTATGCAATTTTTCTTTATTGTTTTATCTTCCTCACAACATTGCACAGCGATTCAGAGAAAGTGCATGCTGGGGAGTCTCAGCAGAGCAGGAACTAGCCATGACTTTGGAGGATCTGAAATGAATGTAAGTTTGCAATCAATTACAATACAGAATTCCTTGCAATGCTGGTGACTGAAAAACTTGACATCTACTATTTTCTAAAAGGGTAAAAAGAAAATTATAAAAAATTGTTCCACAGGTTGAAATGAGCTATTTTCCCCTCCAGATATATAACCTTTAACAACAGTGATGGTAGAAGCACTGGTGAACATTCAGTACTTGAATCTTAAAATCAGAATAATCAGAGGAGCATGGATATTGCATTAGGAATAAATTACATCAAAATAAGAGCCTACAAATTTATATTAACCCAAACACTACTATAGTTTTTAATCAAAAAGCATGGCACTGTGGTTGTTTCCAAATATGATTAATTGCAGATTTTAGCATCATTAAGACAAAAAATGGAACATAATTCGGCAAGAAGTAATAGGTCTGCTATTATTAATTTGTTAAAATGTTCTGGATGCAGATTAACACTCTTCTATTTGTTATTTTTCACCTGAATTGAAAAGTGAACTGCAAATACTTTAATAAATGGACTGAAAAACTAGTTTGTAATTTCTTCCAACAATTCTCCAAAGAACTAAGACCACTTCTGAAACAAAAACAGTGAACCCTAATAATATGGGGATCTTTGAGGGAATCCTGACATCTTCAGAAAACAAGCATTTTAATAATCTTGAAAGCCAGCCCAAGAAGTTCTGCATTCATATCTCCCTGAGTCTGGGGCACAGACTTTAAGGCCCACTGACTGGCTCTCCTAATTATAAAGAATGATGGCTGGCTTCCCAAGGATGGATGGATCTAGAAGCCAGGCTGCACTGCAGGTCCCGCATAATCCTAATGAAGTGAGGAGGATCTCTTGCTGGCAAGTCCAGCAACAGGGGCACACCTGATGCACTTCAGGCTTGTGACACACAGGGTGCAGAGGAGAAAGCAGATGCCATCAAGGAGGCACAGTACAACCCTCAGGACACAAATGAACTTTCATTATCTGGGGTTGCATAGCATAAAGTATTAATATGGAATAGCAACAAACAGTAACCATAGAGACTCACTACACAGATCTCATTACAGCAAGCAACAATGAAATACTTTAATATTTCTGACTGTTTAAATACAGAACTTAGTTTTGTTTTGTGCATGTATTTTCATACAAATGAAAACTTACAGAGCAAAAATTCTTCAAAGGGCTTAGAACAGAAGAACAAACTTGATATTCTAGTCTTGTTTGCTCTTACATGAACTTTTTTTTATACCTAAACCTCTTAAACATGAATACTTCAGTGCTATTGTTTTTAGTGTCATATGAATATATTTACAAACTATTACCTTAGAAAACAGTATGAAATAAGTCATCAATACACTAAACTTCAAATATAAAAGAGCTATAAAATCTACCTAACAACATTAAGGCCCTGATTCAGCAAAGCACTTAAAGACATGTTTTACTTTAAGCAGATAAGTAGTCGCAATGACTTCTTATAGATCTGCAATTAAGCTCTTCATAATTTAGTTTTATAAAAGTGACTGATAATTACCTCTCCATGCAACTCAGAATAAGCTAAAATCTTCTCATCCTCCAAAAAGGACAGATGTCCAGATAAGAACTCCCCCTCCACTACCCCCAGTTAAAGAAAAAAAGGGCATAGTTTGACCAAAATTGAATGTTACCAGCTCAAAATACTTGGTCATCATCAGAAAAAGGAAAAACTGATTTGTAAATGAATATTGAATAACTTGTGCTCTTTATTATGTACAACTGTGCTGTCATTAGGGAGTTGTTTACCAGTAACTATATATGACTTTTACATATCTGTCAGTAAGTTAGAACTTAAAATGCGAATTCTAGCACTCAAAAACTTTGTCCAGACTTTGATACCTCTATAGGAGTAGGTCCATCAACCAATATTTTCATCTGTCACAGGCATGATCTTATTCTATTATTCCAAATATGAAAAACTCTGCACATTTTCCTGGGTCTATTACTTTGAAATTTCTAGAGTAGGGGGAAAAAATATCTGAGCAGGAATTTAAGTGACAACTATATTTATTTAACATCTTTTAAAAACCTTTACACTTACAGTACAAGATACACAAATATGGTACAATTTTAACTGTCTTAATTGTTTTATAGTACAACACAAAGCGACAGCCAACACAATGGAGAAAAAATAAACAAAATGTGAGATGGGTTTCAGAATTTTGAGATATGTGCCATGCATGTCAGTGAAGCAAGAGAACCATCAGATACACTTGATTTTTGGCTGCACCATGACACTTAGGGCAAATCATTATACACGTTTCACGACTCACTCTAGGTGACTTACCACAGCTTAAAAGCACCAATGTGACATACCTTTAATTCACTAACATACAAATCATGCCATACAGTGCGCTAGTTTCCCTTTATATAGGGTAATTGTTAATATGGATGGTCCACTTTTCAAATGGTACTGAGCCAAACAGTTATGTATACGTGTCAGTGCTGCTGCACCCACATCAACCCTGAAGGAACACAACGTGATTGATACTTTATTTACAAAGACAAAATGGGTGAGGTAATATCTTTTATTGGATCAACTTCTTTTGGAAAAAGCGACAAGCTTTTGAACTTACATAGAGCTCTTCTTCAGCTCTGCGTAAGTGTGAAAGTTTGTCTCTTTCCACAACAGAAATTGGTCCAATAAAAGATATTACTTCACCCCCCTTGTGTTCCGAATATCCTGGGATCAACACAGCTACAACAAGACTGCAAACAATTGTATTTACATATCATTCTAGTTTCTTTATGTCAAAAATAGCTCAAGGGAAAGAGCCTCTCTAAGATACTTTTAAATGATAATCACAAAAGTATCTAAGCACTGATTGCAACTAAGTAGAAGTCTCATATTGGAACAAGAGATTTGCTTATATTTTACATATTGCATTTTACAATGAACAACTGTTCTATTTATATGATGAAATTTTCAATAGAAGTGCTCATTATAGGGCAAAACCTCCCTCAGAATCCAGCTCAAATCAAGGCAATGCAGGCCTAAAACTCAAAGACAAATTAGAGTCAGTTCTCAGAGGCTACTCCAGCCTCCACACCTTTGGAGCAAGAAGGGGCATAAGGAAGGACTACAGGATCTGCATAGCATGTGGTCCTCCAGCTCTGACTCATCTCTCCCTTACCCACAGCTAAGTAACAAGATAGGTGATCTACAGAGAAGCTTTTCTGTGTATCAGCTACTTTATTAAACTAAACTTTTACCTCTTTATATAGTAAATTTAAAAATAACCTAATTTTTAGAACAATGTCCTTGTTAGCAAGCTTAAAATTATAATTTAAAAACACTTCACTTGTTCAAGGGCACCATTAATCAGCCACTCACACACAATGTAGAATTCCATTAAAGGATCAACTATTCCCCAAATCTACTGCAGACTTGCATGCACTCTACCACCCTTCTGAAAATTGCTTAGGCACTTACTTTACACTTACACACTCCATTAAGCGCCTATCTGCCTATTTAAGTACATGCTCAAGAGACCACCTTACTGTTACAATTACAAGGAGCAGAGACTCAAACTGGAGTTCCCTCTATTTACAAATGGAGGGGTCTTGGTAATAGGGTATCCTCCTTGAGGGACTCACCTTGTTTCAAAACTGGATGGGTTTACTGACCTTCAGGACGCACTGCAAGTTATACACAATTACTTAGGCTTCAGAGGAGGGAAGGGCACAAAAGGGACTGGGGTTTGTTTGTTGAGGGTTGGGAAATTCTGTAGGCATTCTGATGTGAGTACAGTCCTGTTAGGAGATGCTGTAGGATGAGCTGGTAGTTTCAGCAGGGAGATTTGTTTTTGTAATTTATGTCGAAGACACTCAGATTGATATATATATGCAACAAAAACAGTTATGAAAATTCTGGCCCAGGTAATTTTTCTGTGTGGAATGGCATCCTTAAATCATGGTAAAGCTAGTACTCCTTCCTTCCTGAACTTCACTGAGTAGACATTACACGCTCACATGATGAGGATGCTGCTCTTTGAGCCTGATCTGCAAGGACTATACTCTGTATGTAAGATACCCCAGAGAGTTCTCCCTGTCTCTATCATTCAGAAGGCACAGGATGGTTTAAAATTCCCAGCTGTTACTTATGACAGACAATGCACTAAGACCATTGTCCAGATACTAACTATTACAAGTGGCAGAGCCGCCGCATCTACAACTTCTCTACCAAGAAAAGCTAATAATGTACATCTGGTCTAAAGGGAGAGAAATGAAGAGAGAATCCAGGTTGAGGAGATGCCATTCATCAACATCTTCATCATCTGGGTGTGGCTTTATCAGCTACATGATAAGTCAAGTCCCTGAAAAGTCACAGCACTAACACCATTAGTAGCCCTTCTGTGCTGCGCGAATAGCATTTATTATTCAGGAGCACCCTGTGCAATCCATCACAGCCTAAATGACTAGAATTGTATGATTTAGGCTTGAAGAACTCTGACGGCTGATTGAGGTTAAAGAACTGGGAAGTGAAAACAATCCACAGCCCCAAAAGTTTCGGAAGCCTTCCATCCTCACAAGAATGTAGGTATTTTTGGCATACAGATCAGCAGGACATGCTTCACTGCAACAGATTCCTCCTATGCTATATCTCCCAGAGTGCTCTTCTGCAAACCAAAGCATTCTCAGGGAGTAGTCTCTGTTCTTGGATAGTCACCAGTAGCAACTCAACTTTCCACAAGGGGAGTGGTTCCCACATGGGTAGCTATACATTGTAAAGCTGTAGTCAGTTCCATGTGCAGAAACTCAAAGGTGGGGGGTCTTGTGCAGATGCCTCAGCCATTCATTTTCAGTGCAGACAGAAAATTTCTCACCAACTGGCAGAGCTTGGCTTAGTTCAGAGCCTTCCCTCCCCATAGTTCATGTTCTTATGTTATTAGAAATGTACACTGGATACAGTATACTGTAATTTTAAGTATAGTATACTACCAGAACCATAATAAATCCCATTGAAATATTTGACTTCTCTCTTCCCCAATTAACTCTAAGGCCCAAAGTACTCCACAGTGAGATTTTTTTTCAGTGATAATTGTGTATATCCAAGCTGAACATCCTGAAACACTTTATAATCTTTCATGCTATACAATTTTTAAAAAATGAGTGGTGATATCTGGAGGACGCATTACTTGTGAAGGATGGATACCTTGCAAAGTACTACTTACAGGTATGGAGACATTCAGTTACTGTTGTTGGCTTGATAAGATATCCTTTACAGATGTAACAGGTGATATGAGGATTGAAATCTTTCACCAAGTGCTTCCTCTGGGTAGCCATTCGTGGGGCAGGCGATGCTGGCTGAGTGCTTTAGGCCAGAGGTGTGAGTTTGACAGCTGGAGGTGATGTGTTTCACAGGAGCTGCTCTGTGCAACTGCACCTCTCCAGGCATTTGATGGACATTCCAGACCTCTCACAGGGCCATCATTCATAACTCCTGCTCCTTTTCTGGACTAGGCGTTTTCATACCTGCAAGGCATGTGAAGGAGAAGCATAATGATGATGTCCCAACGGACAAGTGTCACAGTCCTTCGCATGGGGCAATCCGCAGCACTGACTCTGTGCTAGGTGCTTTTTGCTGACAAGAATTAAGCCAGTGCCTCCGCCCCCCATGAGCTTACTGTAAGGCTAGCAAAGTGACCAGGGCAAGGTGACACTCAGGGCTGGGGGAGAAGGTGGGTGGGGGACAGGTGCAGGGGCTGCGCTTAAGCTGCCGGGACCTGGGAGATTTTCAGGAAGCCCTGGAGGAGCCTGGGAACGTCCCACTGAACCACACACAGGGCGAACTCCTCCTTCCGTAGAGGCACAGCCCGTAAACAGGCCTCACGGTGGGTCCCGGCGGAGGGCGGCTCTCCCCGCGCTGGTCCCGTCCCCCGGCCTGAGGAGAAGCGGGGAGTCTCCCCGAGCGCTGGGCAGGCCGGGGCTCCACGGCCCAGACTCAGGGCTGTAGTGCGGCGCTCCCTCCCTCTGGGAAAACTCCTGTCCCTCCCCCCCCATGCACCTGCGGCGCCTCCTGCCCCGTGTCCTCCCCAGCTCCCCCCCCCCCGAGCGGTACCTGCGGCGCCCGTCGGCCTCTGGCCGGCAGCAGCCCCAGCCGCGCTGCCCAGCGAAAGAGAAAGGGAAACAGCGTGCGCCTCCCGCCCCTTCAAGCCCGCCCTCCTTCCCGCCGGGCTGCCGCGGCCGGTCCCAGCGCTGGGCCAGAGCGAGAGCAGGCGGGACAGGCGCGCAGGCGCTGCTCCCACGCCGAGCCCTCCTGCGCCACAGCCCAGGCGGCCTCTCGGGGCAGGGCGCGGCGTCTCCCCGCGGGCCCTGGGGCTGCTGCTCCAAGAGCTCCAGGCACCGGCCGCTTGAGCGGGGAGCTGGGACTCGGGGGAGCCTTTGGGGGAGTTGGGGAGAGTGGGTAGTTTTGGAGGTGAGGCAGAGGGCAGCCGGAGAGAGGAGGGGAAGTGGGGATGGAGGGGGCAGATGCCTGGGAAGTTGCAGTGGGGCTGGCAGATAGGTGTGGATGGAGAGGAGGGGTGGTTGGGAGACATAGGGCTGGAGAGGGCAGATGGAAGAGGGGAAGTGAGGCTGGAGAGGGCAGATAGCTGGGGAGAGGAGGGGCGGTAGTGGAACTGGAGAGGGTAGATGGCTGGGAAGTTGCAGTGGGGCTGGCAGATAGGTGTGGATGGGGAGGAGGGGTGGCTGGGAGATGTGGGGCTGGAGAGGGCAGATGGCTGGGGAGAGGAGGGGAAGTGGGGCTGGAGAGGGCAGATGGCTGGAGAGAAGAGGGGCGGTAGCGGACCTGGAGAGGGCAGATGGCTGGGAAGTTGCAATGGGGCTGGCAGATAGGTGTGGATGGAGAGGAGGGGTGGCTGGGAAACGTGGGGCTGGAGAAGGCAGATGGCTGGGGAGAGGAGGGGCGGTAGCGGAGCTGGAGAGGGCAGATGGCTGGGAAGTTGCAATGGGGTGGCAGATAAGTGTGGATGGAGAGGAGGGGTGGTTGGGAGACATAGGGCTGGAGAGGGCAGATGGAAGAGGGGAAGTGAGGCTGAAGAGGGCAGATAGCTGGGGAGAGGAGGGGCGGTAGTGGAACTGGAGAGGGTAGATGGCTGCGAAGTTGCAATGGGGCTGGCAGATGGGTGTGGATGGGGAGGAGGGGTGGCTGGGAGATGTGGGGCTGGAGAGGGCAGATGGCTGGGGAGAGGAGGGGAAGTGGGGCTGGAGAGGGCAGATGGCTGGAGAGAAGAGGGGCGGTAGCGGACCTGGAGAGGGCAGATGGCTGGGAAGTTGCAATGGGGCTGGCAGATAGGTGTGGATGGAGAGGAGGGGTGGCTGGGAAACGTGGGGCTGGAGAAGGCAGATGGCTGGGGAGAGGAGGGGCGGTAGCGGAGCTGGAGAGGGCAGATGGCTGGGAAGTTGCAATGGGGTGGCAGATAAGTGTGGATGGAGAGGAGGGGTGGTTGGGAGACATAGGGCTGGAGAGGGCAGATGGAAGAGGGGAAGTGAGGCTGAAGAGGGCAGATAGCTGGGGAGAGGAGGGGCGGTAGTGGAACTGGAGAGGGTAGATGGCTGCGAAGTTGCAATGGGGCTGGCAGATGGGTGTGGATGGGGAGGAGGGGTGGCTGGGAGATGTGGGGCTGGAGAGGGCAGATGGCTGGGGAGAGGAGGGGAAGTGGGGCTGGAGAGGGCAGATGGCTGGAGAGAAGAGGGGCGGTAGCGGACCTGGAGAGGGCAGATGGCTGGGAAGTTGCAATGGGGCTGGCAGATAGGTGTGGATGGAGAGGAGGGGTGGCTGGGAAACGTGGGGCTGGAGAAGGCAGATGGCTGGGGAGAGGAGGGGCGGTAGCGGAGCTGGAGAGGGCAGATGGCTGGGAAGTTGCAATGGGGTGGCAGATAAGTGTGGATGGAGAGGAGGGGTGGTTGGGAGACATAGGGCTGGAGAGGGCAGATGGAAGAGGGGAAGTAGCTGGGGAGAGGAGGGGCGGTAGTGGAACTGGAGAGGGTAGATGGCTGCGAAGTTGCAATGGGGCTGGCAGATGGGTGTGGATGGGGAGGAGGGGTGGCTGGGAGATGTGGGGCTGGAGAGGGCAGATGGCTGGGGAGAAGAGGGGTGGCGAAAAGGCTGGATGGCTCTGAAGCTGGGAGCAGCTTGTGTTGAGTGGCATTAGGTGAGGAGAGCAGTAATTTGCACAAGACAGTCAGGGCCCCACTGATCTGTACTCAGTGCCTTTTCTCTTTCTGTCACAGTTTTAATAAAAATATCTCCTAAGGGACTTGAATCACACCTCTCAAGGTGTCTTTTTTTTTAAATATTGAATTTTGTTCTTATTATAAGGGATATCAAACTTTTGGATAGCTGAAACTTAAATGAATTTTCAAAACTTTTATCCTTTCTATATAGCGCTGGGCATTTAGGGAGAGAACACAGTTACTATCAGTAAAATACTGAAATAAATTAGGCTCAGGTCCAGAAAATTACATACACGCTTACCTTTAATGGGATTACTCGTGGATGTAAAATTAAGCATGAATGAAAACATTCCCCATTGTCAGATGTTTACTGTTTTGCTCCCTGATTTAAAATACAAGGTTGCTATCAAAGTTGTTGAGATGGACCTGCTGGTGTTATTTAAAAAAACAAAACTGATGCATGGTTGGGGGAGACACAAATTAGGTGGAATTTGCTAAAGATAAAAACGGAACAAAGTACTTCCCATACTGTGATTTTGCTGTAGAATCTGTGACTGTGTCGTGCCATGTCTACCACCTGTAGCTGTGACTTTCCACTTTACTTGTGAAACATTTGCTTTGTGTAGCCCCAGTTCAGTGTCATCTTCCATATTTAGCTATGCTGCAACAGTAGAAGGCTTTCCTAAGGCCCAATCCTGCCGTCAAATCTGGATGGGTGGAACCGTTACACCCAATGGAGTCCCATTACTTCAGTTTGAGTGCAGGATAGGTCAAGTATTGTTCAAAGTAAATCTTACTTAAAGTTATGGTACAATGAAAGTGTTGGAATTTTTTTTAAGTATGAGGTTTTTTAATTCATCAAAAGTTCTTTTCCAACAAAAAAGACTACAATATAAATGAAAGTTTGCTAAACTATAATCAATTTTAACTTAGCAGTAAAAAAACAAAACCAGCATGTATTAAGAACATAAGAATGGCCATCCTGGGTCAGACCAAAGGTCCATCTAGCCCAGTATTCTGTTTTCTGACAGTGGCCAATGCCAGGTGTTTCAGAAGGAATGAACAGAACTGGTAATCATCAAGTTATCCATCCCGTCACCCATTCCCAGCTTCTGGCAAACTATCGTCTAAAAAAAGTTATATTTTGGTGGTTTTGGCCTTGTACTGTTTCCACTGTTTGTCATACTACACCTTCTGGCAAGTTTTACTAAGATTAGAAAACATTACCTTGTAAGAAGGAAAATATGCATCATAAGCAAATATTTGTTAGGTGACAAAATTGTTTAAAAGAAATATAAGGAAACAGTGAAATAAAGTCCCAAGTACTTTCAAAAGTTTCAATTAATAAAACATTGCAAGTTAATGAAAAAACATCGTTTCCCATCATTTAAACAATTTTTATTACGAGGTACGTAAAAAGGAGGATTTTAAGACCTGGTTTTCTAAAGCTGTTCCTTCTTTACACACAGCAGATAGGCACTGACTCAAATTAGGGAAATGTGGGGGAGGAGGGAAGAGGAAATCAGTAATTTTTACAAACTACAATATAATTAAAGTCAAGTAACTGTTTTGAAACATAACTAAAACCAAAATTATTAAGATACAGGGAAGTTCAGCTATTTGAAATTGAAAGCTGGAAAGGGTGTGGATGTCTGAATGGAATATTTAACAAAAACACTGAATTGTTACTCTTTTAAAAATCATAATGATCTTTAACAAATTTATTCCTAGAATAATAACTGTAAGTCCTTTTTCATATCAATCAATCTTTTATTTGGCAAATTGAATAATTTCTATTTGTGATTAAGTTTTATCAATTGTCAGAAGTTGATTTTTTCTCAGAATCATCACTTGGGTGGCCCTACTGAACATGAAATAAAGTCTATAAGCATCGGAGTGCAATATGAAACCCCTTTGGGTGTAAAATAAGCAGCTGCTGACATTCTCTTGGCCGTTTCAAAATGGTTGAGACTGGGAGGGTTGCTTTAAAAGAAATTCTGTCTGGATCCTAATTTTGGGGACTTCAAAACTTACTCGGTTTATAAAATCTCTTGCTTTACTCCTGCGGGAATTCTGCGCCAAGAATTAAAAATTTTGTGCACAATATTTTAAAATTCTGCAAATTTTGTCAAAATAACATTGCATAATCATGCCCGTTTCAATAAATTTGGTAATTTATTTCAAAATACCTATCAGCAAGTATCTCTGTAACAATACAGACACACAAAAATTCCCCCAAGGAGTAGACAGTTAAAGAAAGGCCTATGACAACCCAGTTCCTGTTTCTCTGCCCCTTTGCCCCGCCCCCCCAAGAGCCCAGCAGGGAGCCAGACACCCACAACCTCTCCTGCCCCCCAGAGCCCAGTCACAGGACCCCCCGTAGCCCAGACACCACACCTTTCCCCCACAGCCTAGCTGCAGGCCCCCCCAAGATACCCACCCCCCCCAGAGCCCAGCCATCCCCCTCCTTGCCCAGATACTCACACCCCCTACCCACCAAAGCCCAGCCATGCCCAGACACTTGCCCCCTACCCCTCAGAGCCCACGGATCCAGAAGGAGAAACAGCCTGATGGAGGCTTGCATGGAGTTTCCTGCAGGCTGTCTCCTTCCCTCAGGGCATGCTGGCAACTGCAGCTGCTGGGAACCCTTTAGCTGCCTTCCCCTGGCAGTGTCTTCTATGTGCGAACTGGGCTCTGCTGCGTCCAGTGGCCCCTAGTGGTGACCAGCAGCACTGCAGCCAGTTTCTGTGGGGCAAAGGAAATTCTGCCAACACAACATTAATTTCTGTAAAATTCTGCATTGTGCAGTGGCGCAGAATTCCCCCAGGAGTATTGCTTGTTAAAAGGACTTTTCTAAGTATATTTGTTCTTCCACCAGATTCAGTTTCAAATAGCAATTGATGCACAACATCCCATGAAAGCATAGCTATAAAGGTGGAATGATGTTGTAATGATGTCTAACTCATACCATATTTTAGAGCCAAACTGCAGTTCTGCTAACTACCCATACAGATGTGACTGGTTTAGACACTCATGAAATTCAATAAGGACAAATGCAAAGTACTCCACTTAGGAAGGAAGAATCAATTGCACACATACAAAATGAAAAATTACTGCCTAGGAAGGAGTACTGCAGAAAGGGTGCTGGGGATCATAGTGGATCACAAGCTAAATATGTAGTGTAATACTGTTGTAATAAAAGCAAACAGCATTCTGGGATGTATTAGCAGGAGTGTCACAAGAAGTAATTCTTCTGCTCTATCCTGCGTTGATAAGGCATCAACTGAAATATTGTGTCCAGTTCTGGGCACTACATTTTAGGAAAGTTGTGGATAAATTGGAGAAAGTCCAGAAGAGAGCAACAAAAAATGGTTAAAGGTCTAGAAAACATGGCTATGAAGAAAGATTGAAAAAAACAGGGTTTGTTTAGTCTGGAGAAGAAAAGACTAAGGGGGGACATGATACCAGTTTTCAAGTACAAAAAAGGTTGTTAAGGAGGAGAGAGAAAAATTGTTCTTGTTAATCTGAGGACAGGATGAGAAGCAGTGGGCTTAAATTGCTGCAGAGGAGGTTTAGGTTGGACATTAGGAAAAACTTCCTAACTGTCAGGGAAGTTAAACGCTGGAATAAACTGCCTATAGAAGTTGTGGAATCTCCATCATGGAGGTTTTTAAGAGCAGGTTAGACAAACACCTGTCAGGGATGGTCTATAATACTTAGTCCTGCCTTGACTGCAGGGGACTAGACTAGAAGACCTCTCAAGATACCTTCCAGTCCTACATGTCTATGACTCTATGATTCATAAGCCAAGTCTTTTAAATCCCTTTTTATAAGGAATATCGATCGGGATTTAATATTTTGGTATCAAATGAGTGATTATTTTTGCATTGCAAGAAAAATAGCATAATCAAGAATAATAAATTACATTAGTGCTTTTAAATATATTTCATATATGCAGGGCATCAAGTACAGAGGAGATAACTACATCCCTCGAATGCTAATGAGGAAAGTAAAGCTGCCAAACTTTTTCATATTCTTTAAACACCTGATTTTGCTTCTGATTGACTTGCTCTTTTTTCCATAGATGGTAGAAACAAAAGTGTGTCCTGTAATGTACTATGGTTTTAGCTAAATACCGCCATTACTACTGTGGAAAGCAGTCTACTTTCAAGTTTTGAAGTTGAGGGGTAATTTGTTACATTCCCTATTAAACTGTTGCAGTACTCTGACATACATGATGTATAGTAATTCCTTGCATTCTATAGAAAATAAATATCTTTTTAATGGAGTGGCCAGTTCATAAATAACACAGGAGAGAATAATGCAACCTGTGAACTGCAACTGCTCCATTAATTTTGCTTGTTAATGAAGCTGTAACACTTTCAAGAACTGACATCAAATATTGACAACATTTACGTTTTCTGCTGTATGTCAGGAAACAGAAAATCAATAGTGTTGGATCAATAGTCAAGATGACAATAGCATTTTACAATCAAACTAAGACCCTGCTCCTCCAAACAGATCCATGTAGCTAGGCCCTGAGACACCTCTGGAGCCCTACTGGCTTCAGTAAAAGCATACACATCTATCCATGCAGCTCCAGGTGCAGGATTGAAGCCCCAGTTGTTCTGATTATCACTTTGAGATACAGTTTAAACATTAATTGGTCAAAAGCTAATGTGTTCTATTTCCCCCTTACATAATATCCATTGTTATCAAGCACCCAGTTACCCCAAGAGACATTTGGATTTACTGGGTAGGCAGAAAAGATCCTGGGCCACATCTGGTTTGGGAAAATTGTTTCCCATCTAAAGAACTACGTTTGGAAAATTGTGTTTTGTCTGAGCAGTCAGAATTCTGTTTAAGAGGATTCAGAGTAGCAGCCGTGTTAGTCTGTATTCGCAAAAAAGAAAAGGAGTACTTGTGGCACCTTAGAGACTAACACATTTATTTGAGCATAAGCTTTGGTGAGCTACAGCTCACTTCATCGGATGCATTTTCCACCAAATGCATCCGATGAAGTGAGCTGTAGCTCACGAAAGCTTATGCTCAAATAAATTTGTTAGTCTCTAAGGTGGTACAAGTACTCCTTTTCTTTTTTGTTTAAGAGGAGTCACTGTACTTACTTCCATCAAAATAGAACCACTGGACAGGAAGTCATAATTAGGAAATAATCATTGCTTTGTGGTGACAGTACTAACTTTAAAACAAATATTCAAGATTTAAAATTACTGCATCTTTTCACAGATGAAAATTAAAATATGCTAATTATAACCTCTTCTAGCACTTACTTTATTTTTGTTTCTGATGCTATGTTCCTGAAATATGGTTAAAATATTTTTTCCCTAAATATAAGTAAACTTTGTTGTCATTATCTTGGGATCATACATTCACTTTCCAAGGGAATGGAAACTACTATGTAAAAAATCATTTTATTTTATTTAAATTTATACTATCAAAGACTTTATCTTTCACTTGGGGCTTTTCTATCTCCGATTTGGTGGAAAAGCGTGGGAATATTTCCTTGTCCCTCATACTCCTGAGAAAGAGCACCAGAAGGGCTCTGGAATGGGAATCCTTTCCCATCACCTTTGAGCTCTATACAAGGTGCCTATCTGTTGGCAAGTTACTAGCAGTTACTTAACTCAGTTTGCCAGAGGGTGGCATTTCTCTCACATGCTCACTCTTATTTTGTATGCTATGAATGCACAGTGAAATCTAAGGTGCGAGCCTGAATATGGTGATACCTTTGGCAAATAAATGTGCTGACACATGTTTTCGAGAGGAGGGCGAGGTTTTATCATAAAAAGGACTCTTATTCATTTTCATTGGTCAAAAACTTACTCTTTATACAGCACTCTGACAGTTATCCTATTTGAATTATAGGACACAAATACCTGAATTATTTGCAGTCAAAGGAGGGCACTATTCAGGCCTTAACCTGGATATTAAAAAGTGTACATATGGATCCAAATAAAATGACTGCATTATCAGACTTGTCTGAAACATTCAGATCAGAAATTGAAAATACCTATTAGATCATTAACCCATCCCCTCCCAAAATAGGATTGTTTCTATATTCTATGTAAGTGTTATCTTGAAGCAATAGGGGGACGTATGCCATCCTCTGCAAAGAGGAAATAGGATGAGCCAGCTGAACAGGGTTATGTCAGCAGAGGGCAGTGTGATGAATCCCTTAAGGGTGAATTTGCTTCTGTTCTTTTCCTCTTACTCAGAAGTTGTTCCAGGATGACTGGAAGGGCAGTTGGTGAGGAGTGGGTCACAGAGGTAGGATGTCTGGGGGCCCTGAGGACAGTGGTATGGGAGGCAAGTAGTGGAGTGTACAGTGGGAGATACTAGTTGTTAGAGCCCTAGGCTCAGCTTTTTCAAGGTATGTAGTGTTGCTGCACTCACTTTCAAAGGGAATTTAGGTACTTAGAAGTCCTTTTGAAACTGAGATGTAGGCTCCTATATCAGTTTGGCATTGCAACGCTGAGCACAGCGATGCCTAGATACTTAAAAATCTAGGGCAGGGGTGGGCAAACTTTTTAGCCTGAGGGCCACATCTGGGAATAGAAATTGTATGGCGGGCCATGAATGCTCACAAAATTGGGGTTGGGGTGCAAGAGGTTTGGGGTACAGGAAGGTGCTCTAGGCTAGAATCAAGAAGTTTGGAGGGTGGGAGGAGGATCAGGGCTGGGGCAGGGGTTGAGGCGTGGGGGGAGGCTCAGGGATACAGGCTTGGGGAGGTGCTTACCTCAAGTGGCTCCCAGAAGCAGCAGCATGCCCTTCTCCAGCTCCTATGCGGAGGCGCAGCCAGGCAGACTGCACACTGCCCTGTCCACAGACACCGCTCCCACAGCTTGCATTGGCTGCAGTTCTTGGCCAATGGGACCTGCGGGGGCGGTGCTTGGGGCGGGGGCAGTGTGCAGAGCAAAGCCCCCTGGATGCCCCTACATGCTGCTGCTTCTGGGAACCGCATGGAGCAGCCCCCAACCCTGCTCCCTGGCTGGAGCGGGACCATGCCACTGCTTCTGGGAGCTGTGTGGAATGGCCCCCAACCCTTTTCCCTATCTGGAGTGCCAGAGCGGGGCAAGCCCCAGACCCAGCTCCCCAGCAGGAGCTCTAGGGCTGGATTAAAATGGCTTGCAGGCCAAATCTGTCCCATGGGCCATAGTTTGCCCACCCCTGATCTAGGGCATAGTACCAGGTGCTTAGAATGCCTGCAGCACTGGCTTGAAGCTTGTGATAATCAGAGCACACATCAGACATTTAGAGAGGACTGGTGTACCACAGGACTCCCGCAATGCAAAGAGTAGGTGTGCATCACACAAAGTAAATGTCAAGTAGAAAACCTTAATGTGATTGAGACAGGGAGATCTTTTATTAAATCAACTTTGGTTGGTGGAAGAAACAAGCTTTTGAGCTATCCAGAGCTCTTCTTCAGGTCTCAAAAAGATAAGCAGAGTGCCTTAGCTAAGTACAAGGTGGAACAGATTGTTAAGCATAAAGGGTTAAAACAGGGCCAGCCTTGTGGAAAATGGCACCCTGGTAGAACTTCTTGTGATGTTGCACATCATATGATTTTATGAAAATATGCTAATGAGTGTGAATATAATGTAACTGGAACATGTTTCATTCAAAAGGTCTCTTGTAAGATATCATTACAAAGTTTATAATCTGAGTGTGGTCATCCAATTTGTATAAATGTATCATTCTTGTATCTGAAACTAGAAATATGAAATATAACTCTGAGATCCTACTGTAATTATAAAAAGAAAAGGAGTACTTGTGGCACCTTAGAGACTAAGGTGCCACAAGTACTCCTTTTCTTTTTGCGAATACAGACTAACACGGCTGCTACTCTGAAACCTACTGTAATTATACAAAGTGTGGGCCATTGGAATCTTGATGGTTCCCATGAACTAGGACAATTGATTGTAAATGGCTCTGTTTACGTGCAAGCCTTCCTGTGAGTCAAGCGAGGAAGAATGAAGGCTTGGGGTCTTCCAGGACATGCGACCATGTCACCTGGTATTGGAATCCATCTTAAACCTGTTGCTTTTCCATTTGAGGAGGAGGAGTGGGGACCCAGAGACAGACAAAAGATTTCCACCTTGTGCCAAAGTTATATAAGGGGGAGGAATAGAACAAAGGGGCTGCAGTCATGAAAAATCCCTTAGCTACCATCTAAGCTGGAACAAGGACTGTACCGGGGAAAGGATTGGGCCCAGACTAAGAAGAAGTCCAGTCTGTGAAAGAAGCTTATTGGAACATCTCTGAGGGTGAGATTTTATCTATAATCAATTTGTAATGTAGTAGGCGTGGACTTGCGTGTTTTGTTTCATTTTGCTTGGTAACTTACTTTGTTCTGTCTGTTATTACTTGGAACCACTGAGAGCCTACTTTTTATATTTAATAAAATCACTTTTGCTTATAAATTAACCCAGAGTAAGTAATTAATTTCTGGGGGAGCAAATAGCTGTGCATAGCTCTCACTCAGTGTTATAGAGGGCGACAATTTATGAGTTTATGCTCTATAAGATTTATACAGAGTAAAATGTATTTATTTGAAGTTTTGATCCCATTGGGAGCTGGGTGTCTGGATGCTAGAGATAAGAGCACTTCTTAAGCTGTTTTCAGTTAAGTCTGCAGCTTTTGGGGGATATGGTTCAGACCTGGGTCTGTGTTTGCAACAGGCTAGCGTGTCTGGCTGAACAAGACAGGGAAGTGAAGTCCCAAGCTGGCAGGAAAAACAGGCTCAGAGGTAGTCTCAGCACATCAGGTGGCCTCTATGTCCAAACCCGTCACACTTGTATTTTAGCACGCCTGGCCCCCCCTGCCTCCCCCCACACCCTCCATAACCCCCAGTCCTTGCTGCCTCTCCAGGCTTCCCACAAACCCCCATCATCCCCAGACCTTGCTGCTTCTCCCTCCTATTTGACCTGAACTCCCTTCCACAGACTCATACCCTAGGCTCCTTGTCTCTATGGCCCACCCATAAGGCCAGACCTATTAACACATGTTGCAAGAAGCCACTAAAAATGAAGTGGTAAATTTAACACCTCTGCAGTTGTAGGACAAAGGAGGGTTACAGAGTAGCAGGAGTGTTAGTCTGTATCCGCAAAAAGAAAAGGAGTATGGGTGGCACATTAGAGACTAACAAATTTATCTGAGCATAAGTTTTCGTGAACTACAGCTCATTTCATCGTATGTATTTAGTGGAAAAATACAGTGGGGAGATTTATATACACATAAAACATGAAACAATGGGTGTTACCATACACACTGTAATGAGAGGGATCAGGTAAGGTGAGCTATTACCATCAGGAGAGCGAGGGGAAAAAAACCTTTGGTAGTGATAATCAAGGTGGGCCATTTCCAGCAGTTGACAAGAACGGCTGAAGAACAAGGGGGAGAGGAGGGAAATAGTTTTACTTTGTGTAATGACCCATCCACTCCCAGTCTTTATTCAAGCCTAAGTTAATTGTATCCAGTTTGCAAATTAAATTCCAAGGCAGCAGTCTTTCACAGTCTGTTTTTGAAGCTTTTTTGTTGAAGAATTGCCACGTTTAGGTCTGTAATCGTGTGACCAGAGAAATTGACGTGTTCTCTGACTGGTTTTTGAATGTTATAATTCTTGACGTCTGATTTGTATCCATTTATTCTTTTACGCAGAGACTGTCCAGTTTGGCCAATGTACATGGCAGAGGAGCATTGCTGGCACATATCACATTGGTAGATGCGCAGGTGAACGAGCCTCTGATAGTGTGGCTGATGTGATTAGGCCCTATGATGGTGTCCCCTGAATAGATATGTGGACACAGTTGGCAATGGGCTTTGTTGCAAGGATAGGTTCCTGGGTTAGTGGTTCTGTTGTGTGGTTGCTGGTGAGTATATGCTTCAGGTTCGGGGCTGTCCATAAGCGAGGCCTGGCCTGTCTCCCAAGATCTGTGAGAGTGATGGGTCGTCCTTCAGGATAGGTTGTAGATCCTTGATGATGTGTTGGAGAGGTTTTAGTTGGGGGCTGAAGGTGACGGCTAGTGGCGTTCTGCTATTTTCTTTGTTGGGCCTGTCCTGTAGCAGGTAACTTCTGGGTACTCTTCTGGCTCTGCCAATCTGTTTCTTCACTTCAACAGGTGGGTAGTGTAGTTGTAAGAATGCTTGATAGAGATCTTGTAAGTGTTTGTCTCCGTCTGAGGGGTTGGAACAAATGCAGTTGTATCGTAGAGTTTGGCTGTAGACAATGGATCGTGTGGTGTGGTCTGGATGAAAGCTGGAGGCATGTAGGTAGGAATAGCGGTCAGTAGGTTTCCGACATAGGGTGGTGTTTATGTGACCATCGCTTATTAGCAACGTAGTGTCCAAGAAGTGGATCTCTTGTGTGGACTGGTCCCGGCTGAGGTTGATGGTGGGATGGAAATTGTTGAAATCATGGTGGAATTCCTCAAGGGCTTCTTTTCCATGGGTCCAGATGATAAAGATGTCATCAATGTAGCGCAAGTAGAATAGGGGCTTTAGGGAACGAGAGCTGAGGAAGCATTGTTCTAAGTCAGCCATAAAAATGTTGGCATACTGTGGGCCATGCGGGTACCCATAGCAGTGCCACTGATTTGAAGGTATACATTGTCCCCAAATGTGAAATAGTTCTGGGTGAGGACAAAGTCAAAGAGTTCAGCCACCAGGTTTGCCGTGACATTATCGGGGATACTGTTCCTGAGGGCTTGTAGTCCATCTTTTTGTGGAATGTTGGTGTAGAGGGCTTCTACATCCATAGTGGCTAGGATGGTGTTTTCAGGAAGATCACCGATGTATTGTAGTTTCCTCAGGAAGTCAGTGGTGTCTCGAAAATAGCTGGGAGTGCTGGTAGCATAGGGCCTGAGGAGGGAGTCTACACAGCCAGACAATCCTGTTGTCAGGATGCCAATGCCTGAGATGATGGGGCGTCCAGGTTTATGGATCTTGGGTAGCTACTTGGGTAGCAAACACCTGGTCGGTGTTCCAGAAATTTGTCTGTGCGGATTTGTTCTTTTGCTTTTTCAGGGAGTTTCTTGAGCAAATGCTGTAGTTTCTTTTGGTAACCCTCAGTGGGATCAGAGGGTAATGGCTTGTAGAAAGTGGTGTTGGAGAGCTGCCTCGCAGCCTTTTGTTCATATTCCGACCTATTCATGATGATGACAGCACCTCCTTTGTCAGCCTTTTTGATTATGATGTCAGAGTTACTGACCGCTATGCCTACCTACATGCCTCCAGCTTTCATCCAGACCACACCACACCACACGATCCATTGTCTATAGCCAAGCTCTATGACACAATCGCATTTTCTCCAACCCCTCAGACAGAGACAAACACCTACAAGATCTCTATCAAGCATTCTTACAACTACAATATCCACCTGCTGAAGTGAAGAAACAGATTGACAGAGCCAGAAGAGTATCATCAGGAATCAACAACCTATCCTGAAGGAAGACCCATCACTCTCACAGATCTTGGGAGACAGGCCAGGCCTCGCTTACAGACAGCCCCCCCAACCTGAAGCAAATACTCACCAGCAACTACACACCACACTAACCCAGGAACCTATTTGCAACAAAGCCCATTGCCAACTGTGTCTACATATCTATTCAGGGAACACCATCATAGGGCCTAGTCACATCAGCCACACTATCAGAGGCTCGTTCACCTGCACATCTACCAATGTGATATATGCCATCATGTGCCAGCAATGCCCCTCTGCCATGTCCATTTGTCAGACTGGACAGTCTCTACGTAAAAGAATAAATGGACACAAATCAGACATCAGAAATTATAACATTCAAAAACCAGTTGGAGAACACTTCAATCTCTTTGGTCACTAATACAGACCTAGAAGTGGCAATTCTTCAACAAAAAGCTTCAAAAACAGACTCCAACAAGAGACTGCTGAATTGGAATGAATTTGCAAACTGGATACAATTAATTTAGGATTGAATAAAGACTGGGAGTGGATGGGTCATTACACAAAGTAAAACTATTTCCCCATATTTATTTCCTCCCCCTCACACACTGTTCCTCAGACGTTCTTGTCAACTGCTGGAAATGGCCCACCTTGATTATCACTACAAAAGGTTTTTTCCCCCCCGCTCTCCTGCTGGTAATAGCTCACCTTACCTCATCACTCTCGTTACAGTGTGTATGGTAACACCCACTGTTTCATGTTCTCTGTGTATATCAATCTCCCCACTGTATTTTCCACTGAATGCATCAGATGAAATGAGCTGTAACTCACGAAAGCTTATGCTCAAATAAATTTGTTAGTCTCCAAGATGCCGTAAGTACTCCTTTTTTAAAGGAAGGTTAGTAGGTCACAAATTGTAGTAATGAGCCATAAAACCAGTGTCTCTGTTGAAACCATGCATGTCTAGCAAACATGTTGCCGTGCTTGTCTTCTGAAGATGATGTGCAGGTTTCCTTTGAGAACAATTACTAATAGGTCAGATAATGAGTGATCATACTGTGAAAAGTGTTTGCCTGTGGGTGACAGAGTGATTTTGTCTTTTATCATTTTTCTGAGAGTTCATTTCAAAGTGGGTTTCGCATACATGGTTGTTGTTGGAGCATTTGATGCACTGAATGAGGTACACCACATGTTGTGATAGGCCCATGGATCTTGAAAGGTATGTTGTGGGAGGGGTATTGATCATTGTAGCAAGGGAATTAAGCGTCCAACTCCCACTGACTTTCAATAGGAGTTGGTCTTTCAACTCTCAGATGTCTAAAATGTGTGTGCATTAAATCAGACTAAAACCTACATTTAATCATGTAACATTGCAGAGTCTTCGATTTATTTGCATTGTGTGGGAAGACACTCATTCATGGGAATGTCCTTTCATCTGCCTATTAAAATAGTAGACTTCATTGCCAAAAATGTAAGTCTAATATAGATATTTCTGAACTTACTAAAATAGATAATGTATTCCCTGATTGAACAGGGAGAAAATAAGGGGAAGATCAAGATACTCTGACCCTAGTTTGATGTTCCTGCATCACCCTTTGATTAACAATTTGGCAGAGATATTGAGTAAAATTCTGTACAAACATATACTTTGTGTGAGCCCACTGAAATCCATGGGATCACATGGAATAAAAGTCAGAGCAAAACTTGGCCCATTGAGAGTTAGAAAAAACATTCTCTCCATATTTGTCTAAGACTCTTGGCTGAAATGTGAAGGTCTTTAAATGCTTTGGACTCTTATAAGAGTTATTATTAACAAACGTGAGTTTTTCTGGATAACATTTTACTGGAAGCATACCTTGAAACATATTAATGATTTTATTCAATATTGCAATGGAATAAAACTAAGCAAAATTGATGTTTTTAATTGATTTCCTATCTGAATAATACAGTTAGAGGAGGAGGCAGGCTCAGGATTCTAGCCAGAAAACTATTCTCAAGTGAGCAATCACTCACCGCCCATAACTTGGCACCGTATGCCAGTAGGGAAGTCACTTTGGCCTAAAAACTGACAGGTCTGGTTTCTTGGCTTTAACCCTGTATCTGTAATAGAATCATAAAATTCCATCTAAAGATTTCACACCATCAACTTTATTATCCGTGTGAATTTTTCAAGAATTGGATTTAGAAAAACAGATTCTCAAGTATAATAACTATTGTTTCTAATTTTAAGGTCACAGAACTAAAACTCTTAGAGCTACCAGTTTAGTCAATCTAACTTATGTTGCTCAGGGGTGTGAAAAAGCTCCCTCCTCCCCGAGCGATGCAAATTTCACACTGTCCACACTGGTGCTATATTGGTGGGAGATGCTCTCCCGCCAACATAGCTCATGCTTCTTGCCAAGGTGGAGTAGTTATGCCAATGGAAGAGTGCTCTCACCTCGGCATAACGCGTCTTCAACAGATGTGCTAGAGCAGCTGCATCGGTGCGCCGATGTAGCACTGTACTGTAGACTTGTCCTTAGAGTCGCAAATAACTAATTTTTCCAGGCATATCTCCTCAGGTTGCAAATTTGTCCACTCCAATAAACTAAGCAATGTAGGTTACTATTTTCATTAAGGAAAACCCAGTTGCTATATGAAATGGTGGTAATACTTCAAAAGATGGTACTCTTCCTTCTGCATCTGTACTGAACCAATGCCTCATTATAATGCTATAGAACACAGTATTGCTAGAGGTTCCATCTTTTGGATAAGATGTAAAACTGAGACTCTTGCTTGTTGTGGTCATTAAAGATCTGATGACACTTTTCTAACTCAAGTCCTGATTATAGCTCAAGTTGGGTAATTACTAGGGCTGTCAAGCGATTAAAAAATTAACCACGATTAATCATGCAATTAAAAATTAATTGTGACTAATCACACTGTTAAACAATAGAATATTATTTATTTCTATATTTTAGGACTTTTTCTACATTTTAAAATATATTTATTTCAATTATAACAGAAAAAGTGTACAGTGCTAACTTTATATTTATTTTTTATTACAAATATTTGCACTGTAAAAAAATAGTTTTTCAATTCACTGAATACAAGCACTGTAGTGCAATCTCTTTATTATGAAATTTGAACTTACAAAATGTAGAATTATGTAAAAAAAACACATTCAAAAATAAAACAAAGTCCACTCAGTCCTATTTCTTGTTCAGTCAATTGCTCAGACAAACAAGTTTGTTTACATTTTCAGGATATAATGCTGCCTGCTTCTTGTTAACAATGTCACCTGAAAGTGAGAACAGGTGTTCTCATTGCACTGTTGTAGCCAGCATTGCAAGATATTTACATGTCAGATGCGCTAAAGATTCATGTCCTTTCATGCTTCAACCACCATTCCAGAGGACGTGTCCATGCTGATGACAGGTTCTGCTCGATAACAATACAAAGCAGTGTGAACCAACGCATGTTCATTTTCATCATCATGAGTCAGATGCCACCAGCAGAAGGTTGATTTTCTTTTTTGGTAGTTCAGGTTCTGTAGTTTCCACAACGGATTGTTGCTCTTTTAAAACTTCTGAAAGCATGCTCCACACCTCGTCCCTCTCAGATTTTGGAAGGCACTTCAGATTCTTAAACCTTGGGGCATGTGCTGTAACTATCTTTAGAAATCTCACATTGGTATCTTCTTTGCATTTTGTAAAATCTGCAGTGAAAGAGTTCTTAAAACAAATAACGTGCTGAGTCATCATCCGAGACTACTATAACATGAAATATATGGCAGAATGCAGGTAAAATAGAGCTGGAGACATACAGTTCTCCCCAAAGGAGTTCAATCACAAATTTAATAAAAGCATTATTTTTTTTAATGCAAGTTCTCACTTTCTGGTAACCCTGTAAATAAGAAGTGGGCAGCATTATCTCCTGTCAATGTAAACAAACGTGTTTGTTTTAGTGATTGGCTGAATGAGAAGTAGGACTAGGTGGACTTGTAGGCTCTAAAGTTTTGCATTGTTTTATTTTTGAGTGCAGTTATCTAACAAAAAAATTTGTAAGTTGCACTTTCATGATAAACAGATTGCACTACAGTACTTGTATGAGGTGAATTGAAAAATACTGTTTCTTTTGTTTATCTTTTGTTTTTATAGTGCAAATATTTGTAATCAAAAATATAGAATGAGCAGTGTACACTTTGTATTTTGTGTTGTAATTGAAATCAGTATATTTGAAAATGTAGAAAAACATCCAACATATTTAATAAATTTCAATTGGTATTCTATTGTTTAACAATGTGATTAAAATGGTGATTAATCACAACTAATTTTTTTAATCACGATTAATTTTTGTTAGTTAATCGCATGAGTTAACTGCTATTAATTGACAGATCTAGTAATTACATTCTACTGCCTCAATTTCCTGTATTTTATTTGAAAAAAAGAATCCTCATTTCCCTTGCTAAAACTGTTGTTTAGCACTGTGAGTGCAGAAAACCTGCCATGTTCTACTGAAGAGATTCATATATTTCAGTGGCATGTAAGTGATGCTTATATACTCTGATATAGGAACTCCTGGCAAGTGGGATACAGGAATTTCCTGATTCTGGTATCAACGAAGAATGTCATGTGGGGTCTTAAATGAAAGCTGGGGCACACCGATCATTAATTTCATTGTGAAATGTATGGATAGATATTAGGTAAAGAGTTATGAATATATATATATAAGGAAATACATTTTTAAAGTCTGTATCAAGATTTTCTGTCAGACAAGAAACATTTATTCACTAGTCTCCCTGCTGAGATGTAAATTAAGCATTGTAAGATAACACAATGGATAGCCATTTACATACAAAGTCAAGAAAGATGTGAAGACAACAAATAAGAACACACAGGAAAAACAAGTGATGAAGGGTTATACTGCCTCTGAGTACAGACAATGAACTTTGGGGATATAAACAGAAGGCAAATCAGACAATCCTTTATCCTGCACCTAGGAACTAAACAGGCAGTGTGTTTACATTCATGAAAATGGGATCACAACAGGCCTCTGTTGAAAATGCTGCAGAAGACGTTGGGTGAGAAGACTTCTTTAGACAGGAGGCTAGTCCGTTACGTTTAGTCTCTAGAAAGCATGTTATGATTTTGTTTTCTGTATAACTTTTTGTTTCCATTATTCTTATTCATTATCTTTTGAATCTCTGGAAATAAACGTATCCTTGTTCTCACTATAAATATATCTAAGTGCTGTGATATTAAGCTAGGTGCTGATCCCGAGCTGAATCATACAGACTTCTGAATACACAGTTCCCTTGGGGATAGCCAGCCTAGCATTTCTGTGAGTGTTCAGCAGAGAATGGGCTGGACACTACAGGGGTCTGCTTTAGAAGAGCCCACCGACTGAAGTGTACTTATTGTTAACCTATAAAGCAAAGTAAGGGCTAGCATTGCCTGGTAGCATTAGGGAGCTGAAACCCAGTTTAGCACAAGCAAGTCTCCCTCACGCTGGAGGCAGGGGAGTACCTAGATAGCTCACAGTCTAGGTACCCCAAGAACTGTCACATATACCTACAATACATAAGCCCTGATTCTGCAAAAACATATCCACATGCTTATGATGCATGTGAATACTCCCATTAAATTCAGTGGATTGCTCACATGTGTAAAGCTAAGCATGTGTGTCCTTGCAAATTGGGGTCATAGTCTATAAAGTACTTTGGAAAGTACAATATATATTTGAATTATTGTAATTCATCTACATTCCACCACTGGGGTACAAAAATAGATAAGTTGTTTTTTTATGCATGGTAGTTTAATACAGTATTAATACTAATTTATGCCTTACTGCTGTTTCTGCTCCATATTATATTAATCCCTAGCCTTTAAGGTCATCCTCACTTTGTTTCTGGAATCCAAAATGTGAGATGACTTACCTCACATGGAAGCTTCTCACCCTAATTTTTTTCTTACTCAATTAATGAACACAAATTAATGCATTACTTGAGCTCCAGTTCAACATCTTCCAACAAACCTGTCATCTAAAGCAGATGACAAAGTCTGCTTTCAGTAGTGATTAATGTACAATACCGTGACCTTTCAACATGGTCATCTTTATACTATGCTCACACCAAAAACACAATGATTTTTAACCTGGAACAACAGACCTGACTGTTTTCTTCAGTTCTATCATGGGCTAATATTCTATAGGCCTAAAGTAAGTATGCTTCAATTATCAATTTTCAAAGCAAACCTCCTTGGCTTTCCCCAATCTAATATTCTTCCTCATTAGGATTTTAAGAATAGAAAAAAATTATTATTAAACCATTGGCCTTTATAACAAATGCATGGAGACGTGATTAGTTTTTTGACAAGGAATTCAGCTTATGAGCACTTGTTGACACACATCATAAGACGTAGCCTGTTCATATTATCTTAATTCTGTCTACTTATTCATTTACACCTAAATATAAACTCTTAATTTTATTTCTGCTTAGCTGTGAAAACTAACAAATTAAGGAGATTTACCTCTACTGCTGCTGAGAAAACTAGACAGCTGTCAGATGTTTTATCATCTCCATGTGTCTTATAACTCTTCAGAAATGCCAGTGCCATAGCATGCCTTCACCAACCACAAACTGAAAGTTGCCTGTTTGGGTTAATTGCCCTCTGAGGATTCATGTAGATAATGAGAGAAGCTATTATTAGTAAAAAACAACTAAAAAAAGTTAAATACCTAAAGACAGTCTGCCAACTTGCACCTTTGTCTGAAATTTACTTTACCTACTGTTGTGAGCTCTCCCTGTTGTTTCTGTGGGTCTTCCGCATTGTAAAAAGGAAGAGAAAAACATTTTTTAAATAGGCTAATGTAATTGCAAAAGTACAGAAATTGGCAAGGAGACTCAGTGTCAGGGATAGTACCTGAAATTACTTTAAACATTTCTTTAAATACATAAGTGGATTTCAACTTGCCAGTGACATTTAAAATTGTTGTGTTTGCTGCACAAAAGGGATGAACTGCTCAGTTCTAGCACTGGCAGAGAAAATGCATCAAACTTTCTGAAGACTACATAGTACAACGAATGTGATGCTGTTGAAACTGTTCAACATAGGAGTTCATTATAAATAGAAGAAATGGACAACATATTTCATTTAGACAAATTACTGAAATAAGTTATTGTACATAAAGTAAAACAGGTAATTTCAAATTTCATCTGTAGTCAAGAAAGCTCTGCACACACCTCTGTAATAAATAAATAGATACATTTATTATGTAGAGATTATATTTTCCAGTTTCAGAGCTGACATCCTTATTAGGAGCCTGATATTACTTCTATTGAAATCAATGACCATACTACTGGTTTCATTGGGAGCAGGAGCAAACCTTAAGTGGGATTGACCGTGTCCTGTGAATAACAAACCTTAAACTGCTGAAAATGGACATTGTCATTTAGGTAGCACAGACAATGGAACTCCATGCTTTGCTCGACTGACCTTCCACACAAGCCAGTTTAAAGCAGCAGTGATTAGAGTCAGGATGTGAACTCGATTGTTAGAGTGAAAGGTAATTGTACTATCCCACTGTATCTCTTAGTCCCTCCCATTATGACCTTGATCCAGCAAAACACAAACATGAGCTTAACTTTAAGCATGTGAATACAGGATCAGTTATATAAAATTATCTCATTTCTCTTAGCAATTGTCACCTGTGCCTTGTGTGTCCATTTTTGAAAATTATGTCTGTTTCCAGTTTTCTTTTATTAGGAGCTAGAGCAGTAAAATTGAACAAAAAACTCCATCAAAATTCTAGGTACCTGTATATGAAAGCTATTAATGGAAAAACTAAAGGCATTTTTCACTTCCACAATTAATTAATAGAAGGTTTAAGTCTAAACGTAAGAGACATTTATATTCAGCTGACAAAACAAGTCATCTTAAACAATTCACTTTGGAAATGTCCAATAATAAACTAGACATTTACAGAATTGCATGTCTACTAGATGTTACTAGCTTACTAGATGTTTATCCACCTTTCACAGTGGATCCTGGTAGATCTATTATTTCTATAGCTCCTGCCAACCAGAAGGGTGAACTAAATGACCTCTTGAGGTCCCTTCCAGCCCTACTTTTCTATGATTCTATGACCATTTGGCCTGAATTTCTGAGGTGCTCAGCACCCAACAATCCCATTTAATTCAGTTGGAATTGTGGGTGCTTGGTACTACTCAAAAATAGGCCTTAAAGTTCCTAGATGTCGCTTCAGGCACCTCCTATTTTCTTCTCATGTACTATTATTTTACTTAAAAATAAAAAATGTGAGTGCCAATAAATCAGTTCTGGTCCTGAAGAACTTAACCCAAAAGATCAACAATGCTGCTGAATGCCAGAAGTGTCCAAGTCTGAAAACCATCTTTGTTTAGAAATTAAGTTACCAAAAGGGTGCAGTGATTTTAATGAAGAGCTGGGGTATATCATTTTTTGAGTGCAATACCCTGCAGCCTATGCTCAACGTAAATGCACTCTAGTGGCCCAGTATACGAGTACTACTAGTAGAACTAGCAGAAACAATGCTGTTTCCTTTCAGTGCATCCCAAAGGGGCTAAGTATTTAGGGTTCAAATGGACATTTTTAGGATCACCCAGACCAGTAATGTGTTCTGTCACCACTTGCCCTGGAACCTTGGGTGCCTTTATGCTGTGCAGCTTTGCTTCAGGTCTGACACCAGCAGACAGCCCACAAGCACGGTCTCACCCTGGCTTCTACCAGCCTAGTTACTCTTTGAAGGATGACACCAACAGTCCTTCTAGTCCCAAGACTCCCCAAGCCTATCCTTCTCAAGTGCTTAACTACCAGACATTCAGACTTTTCCCCTGAAGGTGTAAAACCAGCCTCCATTTATCAACTCACTTTGGCAAATACTCTCCACACAGTCTGCACGACAGAGACCTGTTTGAGTTAAAAATAAACTAAAGGTTTACTTAACAGAAAAGCCACAGATTCAAAGATGAAATAATAAGGGAAGCAAACACATGTAAGTTACACAAAAACTAAACATAAAAACACAATATCAGGCTTTATGCTTCTATACTAGATAAAATCCCTTTTCAAAAGACAAGTTATCTATTGTCTTTGAACAGTTTCTTAGTGTACCCCTATCCATAGGGGGATCCAGTGTTCACACACAGCCTCCCACCTCCAAGACTGTGCCTCAAGTTCTGGACATCTTCAGTTCGTACCCCTCCGTTTTAAAGATTTTGCAGTTTTTTCCCTCAGCCACTATAGATATTAAAAGTGGGGAAAACACCTTCATTTCTTAGTTTTCAAAGTCTGGGGTTTTCTTTTCAGTTTCAAGCTGTTCCCATTTGCCTTGATGGTTCCTCATAGTTTTTTTCCTGACCTGGACGAAGGCTTCGAGCCAGTCTAATGTAGGGTTGCCAACTGTCTAATCACACAAACCCAAACATCGTTGCCCTGCCTCCAGCCCCACCCTTTCCCCCAAGGCCCCACCCCAGTCCCACCCCTTCTCCAAGGCACCACCCTGCTCACTCCATCCCCCTCCCTCCGTTTGGGTTGGGGTGCGGGCTCTATGAGGGAGTTTGGGTGCAGGAGGGGACTCCAGCTGGGGTAGGAGGTTGGGATGCAGGAGTGGGTGCGGGGTGTAGGCTCTGGCTGGGAGGTGCTTACCTCGGGTGGCTCCCAGGCGGCAGCGAACAGGGCTAAGGCAGGCTCCCTACCTGCCCTGGCCCCGCACCGCTCCCAGAAGTGTCTGGTGCATCCCTGGGGTGGGGAGGGGGCTCCACATGCTGCCCGCACCCACAAGCACCATCCCTGCAGCTCCCATTGGCTGCAGTTCCAGCCCCAGGGGCTGCAGGGATGTGCCAGACACTTCTGGGTGCAGTGTGGGGACAGGGCAGGCAGGGAGCCTGCCTTTAGCCCCGCTGCACCACCAGACTTTCAGCGCCTAAAATCTCCCAGTTTGGCTTCAGTAGCCTCCAGGAAATAGGGCGTGAATCTGGAAGACTCTTCGCAAAACCGGGAGGGTTGGCAATCCTAGTCTCATCTAATTGGGAAGGCAGCCCTTCTCTGCCTGATTGCATCACTGCCCAGTTGTGAGGTGATGCTGAAATTGCACCACAATTACCATTACGATATATACACACACACACACACACACACACACACGGACATACTCTTAACTATAACTGTATATATACATCTCAGATGACTATGAAGTTCAGTGCATTATAGCTTTCATTAAAGACTTTGACATATTTTACAGTACAATAGCACAGTCCGTTGGGTTTGGGTTTAAACCTTCAGTTCTCCTCTGGGGGTGTCTGGACCCTGATTGTCACACCAGTCTTTCAAGCGCTCTTCATGTGGAACTCACGGATATTAATGGGAGATACAAGTGTAAAGGGACAGCAAGCTCTCTGTGGGTCCAGGGGCCTGTGTGAGGGGAGGAGGTGTCTGAGGGAGACTGCATCTGTGGTCAGGGACATCCATTGTCCCAAACAAGCCCTTTGGAGAATTTGTGCGATAGGTAATACAGACAGACTTTTTTTTTTGCCCCCTCAATGCTGTGAAGTTTCCCCTTTGTGGGAGTCCCAAAATCATCTACCCATATGGGAGTTCCTGACAATTTGGCTCTGTTGGGCAAGGAAGCCACAGACCTGGCAATGGAGCTGTGGCCTCTGTACTGATGGCCTATGTCTATCATGGAGCAATCTGCAGGACAGAGGGTAGAACCACTTGCTTCTTTAGCTAGGAAAAGATGGTAAGAGGAAGAAGAGAATCCTCAAGCGCTTCCACCCATGCTTTCTCTCACAGGTTCTTTTGCAGAAGGCCATAATCTGGCCCCAAGAGTTTTGTAAAGATAATCAGAACTCATTAAAATATTACCAATTTTTAAGGGATAGAAAAATATTAATCTGCTGCGTTGAAATAGAAGGAACCAGAGTAAGTGCTTAGCTAACACTAAATCTCTGCTGAAACACTTAGTTTAAAAAACAAATGGAGAATGAGGAGGCTTGTAAGCAGTCTAACTCGTAATACAATTATATTTGGTAGAAGGGGTAAATTAATTGAAGCACTATGAAGTACTATAGGGCATCAGAAAAAAATACATATAATGGATATTTTATTTATATGCAAACCTGAACATTTGTACCAAGCACTGCACAATACAAAGGCACACACCAAGACTCAGGTGTGGAACTAGAAATAAAATGGTAGAGTGGAACAGGGAACCACAAAGTCTGACAGGACCTGGATGCTAGAACAAAAGTCTTTAGGGGAACAGAAGAGAGGTGCACAGAAGGATTGGAGCAGACAGAGGGTGGATTTAAGAAGCTACTGGGCCATTTAATCACAATGGTCTCATGAAATTGAATCAAAACTATTAAACAGAAGAAGGAAGCCTATGGCAATGACTGGATTGGTAATGGGAAAATTAAAGGTTCGTTTCCCCTGCCACCTGGAGTGAGCTTCCCAGCCTAGGCAGGCAGGCGGGCTTGCACAAGTACACTAAAAATAGCCGTGTGAACATTGTGGCTCTGGGGGAGACTCAGGCTAACCACCCGAGCTCAGACCCAAGGGGTTAGGTGGGCTTAAGAGCTCAAGCTGCTGCCTGAGCCGTTACATCCCACACTGCTACTTTTAGCCTGCTGGCTTGAGCCCTGCTAGTGCAAGTCTGTCTACCTGGGCTGGGAGGCTTGCTCCAGCTGCAGCGTAGATATATCCTATCGGGTCAATTGTGGCTTTGCCACAATCCCTATATAGTGGTCAGCATGTAGGTGTGATATCTCAGGAGCAGAACAGGAAGCAGATTGTGACACTCAGAGTCATCATTTGCCTCATGATTTCCTCCTGCTCCACAGGGGTGCGTGTAAACCTGCTCCAGCCCCTAATTCCTGGTATGCGATGGTGCAGCTGGCCTGGCCTGCACGTATTTGGGTGGGGACAGGTGGCACTGGCAATCCGCCCTCTTCCTGCTCACATATGCAGGGGGTATAGAGACCCCGTGGGGACTTCTCTCCCATCTGTGCTACTTGTGATATGGGTCATGTGGGTTGGCAGCATGGGATACAACCTAGCCCTACACTAAAACTCCTGAATGGAAAACCATAGGGTTTGGGACGCTACTAGACATTGCCTATACAATCCTAAAAATTAGCTGAAAGAAAGGAACAGTTTTCATACTATAATGCTGCACTATTTAATAAAGTTGCTATGACAAACAAGAGGTCACTGATGTTGCATACAAAAATATTTAGTTTTTAAAACTATATGAACTTGACCACATGCATGTAGCTTGAAGTAAATCTTTGTTTCCTTTTCTGTAAAAAGGGAGAAAGTTACACAGAGGAATGCTATAAACTTTGATTTCAATGGGAACAGGAACAGGCTCCAGATTATTAATTGTTCTGTGTATTAAAACTAGTGTATGGAGGCTCCAACTGAGCTAGGTCCCCACTGTGCTAGGCACTGTGCATAAGCCTACTAAGAGACAGTCCTTGTCCCAGCGAGCTTAAAAACTAAATAGATTAGACTGACAAGTGTGAGAAAGGGAAGTATTATTAACCCACTTTCACAGATGGGTATAGAAAGATTAAGTAACTCCCACAAGGACATCAGAATTTTCTACCAGGAGTTATAAAGAGGGATTCTACTATGCTAGGAATGAAACCCAGCTCGAGTCCCTATCCAGTGCCTTTAGCACAATACCATTTTTCTTCTCTAAATTCATTTAACTCCTGACCTAAACTAGACAACCTCTGCATCACTAGAAAACACTGCACCCGAGTGTCTCAAATTTCACATAAAATAATCAGGTGAAACACTCAGTCCTTGATTATTTTCAGAGACTATTCATTGTCACTTTTAGAACAGAAATTTTAATGATTTAAAGTCAAATCCCAAGTCTCTCTCTGGTCTCAGAAGAAGGCAAGGAAAACAGCCCTGAGAAACTTGAAGACAAAAAGTTGAAGACAAAAACCCTGATTCTCCAGGGCCTTGCACCTTGTGCAGTCATTTATACCTGTGCAAAATGGAACTGAATCACTATCATTTTGATTTAGCAGCATTTTACATTCACTTTGCACATTAGGTGCAAGACAGTGCAGAATCAAGCCCATAGACTGAAAATTCAACACTATTTTTCTTTCTTATTAACAAACACATAATGAACACGAGCAAGGCTGTTTACACTGTCTAATTCTATACACAGCCTCTACAACTTCCAGACACTAGTTATTTTTATGCCTCTACGATATAATTAATCTATTTATGCTGGTGGTGCGATGATCCAGTTACTGGGTACCATGCATGCAGTACTGATAGATTGCTTCATAGCTAAACATGCATTATTAAAAAGGAAATAAAAATGCATTAGCCTGCTTATTTCCAAACAATGTTTTTAATAACATAAGCAATCGTTGAAGCAGAAATATGGTCTCATTTTGTATTTTTAACTAACAAAGAAAATGATCTGGGACAAATTAAAACAGTGGTAAACAGATAGATTTACGCAAACACATATGTAAACTCTGAACAGGTATGTTTAAGGAGGACATCTCTTCATTATCACACTTTAGAATAATGGTTAGAAGTACATGAAACATTCCCATCTCATGTGCAGAGGGGCTAGAAAAACGCACAAGTACTGGCCAAAGCTAATGGAATAAGGGAAAATACCACATATATAATACACTTCATGACCCTGCTCGTGAAACTTGCAGAAGCCTCCTCTATGGACATTTCTAAACTTGAAGCTGGAGGTGTGGTTCCCATCTTAAGGAGAGACATATCCATGCTAGCTCTCATCAAACTACCGTGCTAGAAATAACATGCAGCCATGGTAACGTAAGTGGAGGGACAGGTTAGCCACCCTGACAATGTGCCTATGATTTCTGATGGACATGTACTTGGGGCAGCTAGCCTGTCTGCTGTTCATATTGCCACAGCTACATTCTATTTTTTAGCACGCTAGCATGATGAACCTAGGTATGTCTCCTCGAGCCAGGAATCACACCCCTAGCTCCACATGTAGATGCAACCTGTTTCTACAGAGGCAGGGACGGCAGGGTAACTTTCCACACCATCATTTCCCTGTGAGAATGTAATGCATATGAAAATTCTGACAACATCAACCTTATCTTACATACAAATGTCATGCACACATTGAAACTGCTCTGAAAGGGAGCTTGTAGTGTCAGGAGACCAAGGGATCTTAAGGGGTGCTGCTTCTCTTTTGCCTCTCTCCCCTGGAGTTTGCACTGTAGGCCCCGGGAGCATTCCCCCATTTCTGAATGTCTTTTGGAGGCTACACCCTCTGATTGCAAGGGCTGGATTTGTCCACCACAGTACAAACAGAATGATCAATCAGGAACTCTGAGTTTCAACTTGCAGAATTTCCATTCCCCTCTATGGGTTTTTCCCAAGGAGGGGATGATTTGGCTCTACAATTTGAACACTACCTACACTGACTTTTTTCTCAAGGGCATAGAAACTTTTTGAGCATCAAAGCAAATTCTCTGCTTTTCAGTTAACTGAGTGACTCATTTTACTATTAACATGTGGGCATAGATAAAGAAAGAATGAGGGTTTCACACAAGTTTCCAATATTGTTACGGCATGACATATCTTCAAGTGCATATGAGGAATGTTTGACAGCTTATATTTCTTCAGAGCCCAAATCAACAAAAATAAGAGTAGCCACCATGAGCTGTATTCCCAGAACAATATTGTCAGTAACTTGCAATGCTGATATGAGAATTCAGCTCAAAAATAGTTTCAGTTTCACTGTAGAGAAATGCCACATGTAATCTTTCAGATCTCATTTCTTTTTTTTAAAAAACTCCAAAATTTTTTTAGAATGGTGAAAATGAAAATGGTGGAAATGAAGGTACACAGTTTAAACAGAATTGCTAAAAGCTTTTGGTACAAGAAAATAATTAATACAAGTGGAAAAAATATGTTTAGGGTAACACAATTTTTCATGCATTATAAAATGTACACAGCTTTATATATGTATGTTTTATACAATAAAATGAACAAAACCCGACACCTATTATGATAGGGGGCCCGCTTGGGTGAATATAAACTTTTGTTTGAAACAGGGCCAAATTCTACTTACTTCACACATGCATGTCATCCACGGACTTTACCAAGATATCTTGCTTGAGTACATAGGACTGGAATGAACCTCCTGAGTCACTGAATCCAATCCCTAACAATTTCAGGCAACCCTGTCATATAATCCCATTTATAAATATAATCACGTACCATTTTAAAACTAGCTATGTTTTCTGCCTCCATTACTCTTATGGGACGGCTCTTCCAGAACCTCACTCCTCTGATGGTTAGCAACCTTCTCTAATTTCCAGCCTAAATTTATTCATGGCCATTTTATACCCATTTGTTCTTGTGCCAATATTGTTATTTAATTTCAATAGTTCTTCACCCTTCCTGGTGGTTTACTTCTTGATGTATTTATGGAGAACAATCATGTCCCCTTTCAGCCTTTGTTTTCCTAGGCTAAACAAGCCATACTCTTTTAGTCTCTTTTCATAAAAGTCAGGCCTTCTATTTCCCTGTTTATCCTAGTAGCCCTTCTCTGCACCTGTCCATTTTGCATTCATTTTTCTTGTACCTGGGTGGCCAGAATTGTACACAGTATTCCAGATGAGTCTTACCAGTGCCTTGTATAATGGGATTAATACTTCTCTCTCTCTACTGGAACTGCCTTGCCATATACATCCTAGGATCACATTTGCCTTTTTCAGAGCTGCATCACATTGGTAGCTAATAGTCAGCCTGTAATCAACTAATACATACAGAAATTTCTCCTTTTCCAGCACTTCCAACTGATGAGACCTCATCTTATAGCAGAAATTCTTGTTATTGGCCCCAAATGCATGATCTTGCACTTTTTAACATTATTTTTCATCCCATTTCTATTACTCCAAACCTCAAAGCAAGCAGAATTTGGGCCAGATTCATAACTAATTAACTTTCTGAATGCTATTTTACTATTCCCTCCTTAAATATTAATGAAAGATACAGTATATGTATTTAGTTCTATACCATATGATTAGGAGGCTTTTCAGAACAAATCTTTTCCGGGATCAAAAAAAGTCATGCTATTTCCCTAAAAGGTTACAAATTTGTTGTACTGGCTTGAAATTACTACTATAATTCTAATGTAAAAATGGAACAGACTACTTTTACTATACATTTAGCTGATACAGAAATGCTTCAAATATCTCACTGATTAGTTTTACTGGGGAAGCTGCCTGTAGAAGTCACATATAGAATCATATAGGAGCATCGTGATATATATCGTGATATACACAGAGATATAATGTGTCCAAAAGACCAGATAATTGCTAACGTGGGATTTTCACCATAATGGCTACAGCTTTTGCAAACAGCACATATTTAAACAAAATCCACACAAATATAATTGCTTTGCTCAAAGCTAAAACAAATTACTTATAGTAATACTGTAAACCCCAGAGCCTTTGATCAACATGTTAAACTTACCTATCAATAGAAAAGAATGAAACAGAAAATTAGAGATCACTTTGCACTGTGGCCTTGTGATAGGGCATATAAACCCTGAACTAGAATTGGAGGGGTTAAAGAGCAACTCTGACCTGCAGAGCATGCACCAGCTAGAGGTGGAATTTAAAAGGGAGCCAACAGCTCAGAATTGGCCTGACAAATCAGAAAGAAGGACCTGCCTTGGGAGTGCCTGAAGAAGGATGCTACAGCAATCATCTCTGGTGGAGCAGGAGCCTGTCTAGTGAGCCCAGAGGGGCTGAAGGTGCAATTGATACCTTTTCTCTTATGACTTAGTGACAGACTAGAAGCCTTTGACAAGAGAGTGGGTGGTAGGAAGTGGCCCAAGGAGGCAGCCTTAGGCACTCCTGGGTGCTAGACATTTGGTAATGCTTATAGGTAAGGCTACGTTTTAGTCACGGGTATTTTAGTAAAAGTCATGGACAAGTCACAGGAGTAAACAAAAATGTGGCCCTGTGTCCTGTCCATGACTTTTACTATATAACCCTAATTAAAACTTGGGCATGGAGTGCTCTGGGGGTGGTGGTCCAGGGGTGCCATGGGTGCCCAGGACCCCTGCTGGTGCTGAGGGAGGGGAGCTGGGCAGCAGCACGTGACCCCGCTGGTGCTGGGGTGGGGGGAACAGGTGGTGGCTCACAGCCCGGGATCCCCGCTGGTGCTGGGGTTTGTGGGGGTGGTTGGCAGGGCAGATAGGCTCCCTACCTCGCTCTGCATGTCCCCACAGCTCCTAGGGGGAGGGAAGGCCAGGGGGGCTCCAGGCGTGCTGCTCCTGCCACAAGTGCAGCTCCCATTGGCCGGGTACCACAGCCAATGGAAGCTCCAGCTCGGGCAGCCTCTGAGCCTCACCAGCTGCTGCACAAGTCACAGAATCTGTGACTTCCGTGACAGACATGCAGCCTTACTTATAGGCCATAGGTTGGACTTCAGTGGAGTGGGAGGGCCTGGACTCCACTGCCAACTCTCCACCTCATTAAGAAAGGCAAAAAAATCCCTCACCTTTTACACTCACCCCGGAGGTACAAAAGGAAAGAAAAGATTAATACCTTTTGCAAACCCTGGCTGGGATTTGACACTTGTGAGGTGGGCTGTGTCAGACTGGAGGGAGAGAGGACTGAGTTGTAACATGACTGGAGGGTATAGTCAACCCCCAACAAACAATAGACTAAACACCAGGTGTGAAGATGGTCTAGGGGAAAGAGTAGAGCCTAACTCCCTAACTACTGGGCAATGCCACCTGCAAACACCCACCCCCACTCATCATGTTCTCTATAACTATGGCACCTTAGAGACTAACAAATTTATTAGAGCATAAGCTTTCGTGAGCTACAGCTCACGGTAGCTCACGAAAGCTTATGCTCTAATAAATTTGTTAGTCTCTAAGGTGCCACAAGTACTCCTTTTCTTTTTGCAAATACAGACTAACACGGCTGCTACTCTGAAATCTATAACTATGGTGGTTGCAAAAGTATCGACTAGCGAAGTATAGCAACATCATACCCTCTTAATCACAAGATATATCAACATTCTTGAATGGGCATAAACCTCTAATACTAAATAATGATGCACATCCAATACTTTATCTGTGGAGAGTATCTCTCCATCTTGGATGCTTCTAACCCATTTATCCCCACAGCATAAGTCCTGTACAGCTTATTAGAAAGCACTAACAATGTCCACGAGGTTATTACCCCCCTTCCCTGGTGGATATTTTAGTTTGGTTGCATTTTACTGTGTTTTTTTTAATCTCGTGCACTGTAAACTCTTTGAAACTCCTCCAGACAAATCACACACTTCTGAATAGCGCAACAGATTAGATTATAATAGCTAAGAATTTCTGTAGTAGGGTCACTTATTATACATTGCCTTCTCTAGCAACTACATAGCAACATGTATATTAAAGCAACAAAAATAAAACAAAATCTGCCTCCCAAAGAACAACCTCAACCCTGCCCGCCCCCCAAAAACCCCACAGCCAAAACCATCAATGCTCCCCTGACAATATCCTCTATGCAGGGTGCCTTCTTAGCTGATATAAAGCTAGCATAAGGGCTCTACATCAGCCCCCTGATTTATGGGTGGATCATGGGTGTGTTGAAGATGTGGCTGGAGTGCACTGCAGGATAGCTATTCTTTATCTGATAGCCATTGATGGTCATGGAAAGCAGAGCATCATTTATAGAACTCCTGAGGTTGCTCTACATTAGGGGCCAGGCAGTTTCTTGCACAGCCCTAGAATGAAGGGAGCACAAAGGTGATTTATAACTTAGCTACTGAGAATCAGGTCCATTGATTTACTGGAGAATAAAACCTGATCAGGTACTGAAACATTAAAATTCTGAGGCTGATAAAAAAGAAAGGGAGGGGACTTTATTATCCTTTCTGAAAGCTGTCTTCCAAGAACTCAGACACACCTGATAATTCTACTTCTACTAAGAGTACAAATTGCACCGCCTTTAAAAAACTGTCATATACAGCCACAAGATATTTATTTTTCCTAGATCTTGGATCTGGCACTTTAGGCTCAAATATATACTAGGAGTCCACTGAAGCATGACTTTCTTAAAAAAAAAAAATTAAAACTATCTTTCCAGAAGAACTCTTGGGGTTTTTCTTTTAAAAATGTTTTGTAATTTACTTGCCTTCTTTTTATCAAATATTATCAATTGGTACAACAGATATTGTAAAACACTATTCTTCTTTTACATGCTCTTTTTTTTTTTAGAATGAAAAATCAGTTGGGACAGATTTAGTCTACTAATAACAATATACTGTATAAATTGGAGGCAACAATTTTACACCCAGCCAAAGTGTCAGATAAGTTTCATATACAACAAAAAATACCTATTTTGTAATCTTAAAGTCACATTGAGACTAATAGTTTATATGAAGGCAATACCTGGTGCTGATTTAGATATGGACAAATCTTTTGCTTCTAACTCATTGGGTATTATTTGTTCAACTCATGAAATGAGAGGAAAGCTAATTTAAAGCTAAACACACACATTTAAGGTAACTTTGATTTGTTTATATAAGCCTTTTTTTAAAAAAAAAAATTTGATAACCCACAGCAGATATACCAGTCTTGAAACTTTTGGCTCTGTTGTCCAACAACACAACACAGCTTTCTCTCTACACAGGTATTTATGCTTCACTTTTCCTGGATTAAGATAATCAGCATTCAAGAGAATTACAGGTAAATTAATGCAAAGCACTGTGTGTCAAGGTTGCACTTAATTAAGCACTCAGTCAAGGCTGAATGTGCAATCTTTATTCTGTCCCTTTGCACATATGCATGCAGTGCCATATAGTTTCTGGGCCTGTCCTTGCTACTCCCAAAATGGTCAGAGGGATTATTGCTGAGCAATTTGAGTTCCTGTCCCCACAATCAGAGGCTAAGCATATTGCCTTTTCAATATTTTCAGCACCTCCTGAAATAAGAGGGACATTTTTTGAGGCTCTGACTATAATGATAGTGCATCTATCATACCTAACTCTCTTTGGATCATGGTGCTGTACTAAATTAGGCTCCTATTTCCTCTTAACAATCAGTTTGTATCTCATAATGAGGTCTGCTCTTTTATTACATATATTATCACAAGAGTTCCACTATACTGTTCCAGGTGCCTTGATTTACATACTACTATTAGGTGAACTGATCTATCACCATAGTGTTTAATTTAATTTATATACTGGGAACACAAATTAAATTAAATTTGTCCCCATACTCTACTTGCTATCTCTGCTGTGAATGCCTAAATAGTGTCAAGGCATATTTAGATATTTCTTACAACTTAATGCAAGGGTTTGTGGGATATAAACTCCAGCTAAAAATCACTCATCTCTTAATTCTGTCTTTTCTCTCCGTCTCTTTTATAATGCTTTTTTCCCCCAGGATTTGCAATTTAGCAGTTCAGCTGGAGTCTCGTCTAACATTTGAATGAAATGTTTGTTTTATGGAAATCTCCATTATATTGCCTAAGGAATATTGCCAGATTACATCTCCACCTCATTTCTGCTGACGCATAGGTCTTTATTCAAACCTTTGTCTCATCTTGTTTAGACTATTGTTGTAGAGCCCTTTTATGCTGTTTTGCCCTGCATGCCATTAATAGACTTCAGCTGGTACAAAACGCCACAGCTAGAATTCTGCTTGGCATCTGATAGTAAGAGCATAACTCCAGTTTTGATAAGTGTTCTTATTTAAGGGCATAGGTGTATGGACCTAGACAATCTGCAGTATGTCAAGAGGCCATGCAATGTTACACTATGAAGATTTTTGATTAAAAAGATTACAAAAAGAAAGCAAATATCTGAAACCACCAAAGGAAGCTTTATCTCCAATCTAGATCTAATCTCCTTAGCCCCCAAACAGTGCTGAAAAATAGGCAGTTTCCAAAGAAAGGGTGACTGACTCCAGGCAGACAACATGAAATGTAAAAGTATACGAAGATTTAGTCTGAGACTTTAAATGGCCAAGTTATGGAAACAACAACAATTAGTCACAAAAATGAAAATATTCTTTTTCTAATTGTAGCATTACTAAATCCCTTGTGAGGGAGTCTAAATTTTCCTTGTTATGTTGTTTTACATACTTATGACAAAATCTGATTTCATTGGTAAAGCCCCCCTTTCATGCTGATTTCGGGCTCACAGATGTAGAGCATGTAAATCCACATATTTTCTTTTCACAATCTTGTTATAACAAGGCAAACTTTGGTCCCTTAATTCAGTGGGAATTTTGTGTCAGTAATTTCAGTGGGATCCTGGGACCAAGGACTCAGACATGTGAAACTGAGGTTGGATTATCTAGATTAACACAGTATGCCAATATCTTCTTCAGCCACAAATGAATCATTCAACTACCTTTTGGCTTTACACTGAGGAGAGACAGGGTAAGAGATATTATACGTTCCCCTCCCTATTCCCTTGTATAATTTCAAACACTCAAAATTCAACGAGTCCTAAATAATCCTTTTGATTATGAATATTTCTGTTTAACTCTCTGCTTAGTTGCTTAAATCTTCACTTAAGAACAGATGCAATGATTTTAAAATGTCCTCTGTTTATTATCATTTAATACATAATTATAGCAAATTTTTAACTGATCAATTTTGTGCAGAATACTTATTGCAATATGTTCTGATTTTTGAAAGGCAATGTACCTGATAATAGTTTCCAAAAAAGTTATGCAACTATTGAAAAAACAATCGGAGTCAATATTTCTAACAACGACATTTCAAAACCTAGTGCTAGAAGGTAATGGCCTGGTATTGCTACATATAAGGAATCAAGACACTATACAACCTATTACTTCAAGCTTGAAGAGAAACAGGCCCCATGTGCAGCAGAAGCAATACTGTGTTAGCCAAAGTCATATTTAAACATTGTCCTTCTAGTAAGAATGGTTTCAACACTCTGCCTGGCCAGTGTTGACCAAGGAGAACTGTTTTACAAAACTGTGCTCTATATTAGGTCAAGTTTCTCTTCCAGGGTAGACACTGTCCTAAAGTCCAACAAAAATATTTGTAGTTTCATACCAGCACTTGTACTCTAGATTCTGCTCCGGGACACTTGTTTGTTTTCTTTGTGGTATACTCAAGTTTCTTCCGATTCCTTAATTTATCTTCTACCTGGAGTTTTCACCAGCTCCTTATCCTTGTAAGATAACCAGAAACATGGAAAGGAAAAGAACAAAATGATTAATGAAAAATAAAACCCTTGAAATATAAAATCTTGAAAATAACCCTAATAAAAAGAAATGCCACAGTTGCAAGAGGGGGAAAGGACAAGGATGAAAGATTTGAAACAGGAATGTACCAGAACGAAATATATATAGCACACACAGCAAAATATTTTTTTAAACTGAAAATATTTAATGGATGCACATGCTGCTTACTCATCACACTATAATTCTCTACAGTCTATTTGCTGCCATTCTTAATTAACCGAGTGAAGTTCAGTACTCAGTTAAACAAGAATAGTGGCTATCCAGTAAGTTGGTAGGGTCCCATGCATTGTTTAGGCATTGGAACAAGTTTGCCTCCATATTTGGTACAGACCCAGGGATCAATGCGCACATACTTGGTGGAGTTCCTAGGGAGCATTCCTGCAGAAATGGCAGAGTGAGTGAAGCAGAAGCATCAGGGCTTCCAGCCAATACTCCACAATGTGCATGAGCCTCAGTGCATACACAAGGAGGGAAAAGTTACTCCAGTCTAGCAGAAGCAAAAGCACAACAGCAGCAATGGGGTCATGTGACACTCTGATTATTGGGCTGAACTGTCACCATCATTAATTCCAAACAGTTTAGAATTCCACCTAAGGAGAGGGCCAATAGTTGCAGAAGACATCATACAAAAGAAGTGTGATCCTCTCTGAATTACAAAACTGTCCCATACCAGACACTCAGGAAACAGCTCCTGTTGATACGATACTCAGTGATTCCTAAGAAATGTCTTCCATTTGGGTAGAAAAGCATAGGAAACTGTATTAAGGCCCAAGTCCATATTTTAAAGAAATGTTTGGGTGAATACAGTAGGTCCCACTCACTCTAGTGAGCCTGAGTAATCCTGTTTGTTGAGATATTTAAAAAAAAATGTTTCTAAAATCTTTAATTTGAAGTATCTTGGATACTTCACTCTCCCACGTGTGCCTTCTCACCCCTCATGCATGACACCCTCCACAAACTAATCCATAACACCACTGCTGTGTCCTCCTCAAATTCCATAGGCATCTGTTGTGATGACTATGGAACACAGATGGCTGATAATGGTTAGGAAGGTGGGGAGCTGGAACAACTTTTAAAAACAACCTCTACAGCACTTTTGTACCTACAAATTACACGCCCAGCCAGTCTATGAAAGACAGGGTGGTATTATTGTTGCCTCTCCTAATCCCAGTTTGTCTATCACACCCATTTGTTTAGACTGAAAAGTCTTTGGGACAGGGACTTCCTCTATAATTTGTAAAACACCAACCTCAGGTTGGGGATCTCAAAAAACTACTGTAATATAAATAATAATTACAAGCAAAGAAAGTTAAAAGAATTCAATCCTCTTTGTGTGCATGCATGATACAGCCTTCAATGACATCACCATATAACATTTTTCCAACACCTATCCATTCAGTTAATGGGTGGTTATTCAATTTTTTTTTTAGTCTTCTCATTCAGTGTGCAGCCTCAGGCCTTATTTACAACACACAATCCAAACCCTGCACTGAATACTAATATTAAGCTTTCTCCTACTATGTTGCTGATTGCTGTAACATCTGAGGACTTCACAAACATCAATAAATTTATCTTCAGAACATACTGTGAAATTAGGTGATATTATCCCCATTTTACAGATGGGGAAACTGAGGCACAGACAGATTAAACTCAAAATTGTCAACAGGTTCCTCCAGCAGCAGAATACGGACCCTGGACTTCAGAAAAGCAGACTTTGACTCCCTCAGGGAACTGATGGGCAGGATCCCCTGGGAGAATAACATGGGGGGGAAAGAGTCCAGGAGAGCTGGCTGTATTTTAAAGAATCTTTATTGAGGTTATAGGAACAAACCATCCTGATGTGTAGAAAGAATAGTAAATATGGCAGGCAGCCAGCTTGGCTTAGCAGTGATATCCCTGCTCATCTTAAATACAAAAAAGCAGCTTACAAGAAGTGGAAGATTGGACAAATGACCAGGGAGGAATATAAAAATACTGCTCAGGCATGCAGGAGTGAAATCAGGAAGGCCCAATCACACTTGAAGTTGCAGCTAGCAAGAGATGTTAAGAGTAACAAGAAGGGTTTCTTCAGGTATGTTAGCAACAAGAAGAAAGTCAAGGAAAGTGTGGGCCCCTTACTGAATGAGGGAGGCAACCTAGTGACAGAGGATATGGAAAAAGCTAATGTACTCAATGTCTTTTTTGTCTTTGTCTTCACAAACAAGGTCAGCTCCCAGACTACTGCACTGGGCACCACACCATAGGGAGTCCTCTGTGGAGAAAGAAGTGGTTCGGGACTATTTAGAAAAGCTGGACGAGCACAAGACCATGGAGCCAGATGTGCTGCATCAGAGTGTGCTAAAGGAGTTGGCGGATGTGATTGCAGAGCCATTTGCCATTATCTTTGAAAACTCATGGCGATCGGGGGAGGTCCCGGATGACTGGAAAAAGGCTAATGTAGTGCCCATCTTTAAAAAAGGGAAGGAGGAGAATCCGGGGAACTACAGGCCAGTCAGCCTCACCTCAATCCCTGGAAAAATCATGGAGCAGCTCCTCAAGGAATCAATTCTGAAACACTTAAAGAAGAGGAAAGTGATTAGGAACAGTCAGCATGGATTCACCAAGGGCAAGTCACGCCTGCCTAATATATTTGCCTTCTATGACGAGATAACTGGCTCTGTGGATGAAAGGAAAGCAGTGGACGTGTTATTCCTCGACTTTAGCAAAGCTTTTGAACGGTCTCTTACAGTATTCTTACCAGCAAGTTAAAGAAGTATGGACTGGATGAATGGACTATAAGGTGGATAGAAAGCTGGCTAGATCTTCGGGCTCAATGGCTCCATATCTAGTTGGCAGCCGGTATCAAGCAGAGTGCTCCAAGGGTCGGTCCTGGGGCTAGTTTTGTTCAATATCTTCATTAATGATCTGGAAGATGGTGTGGACTGCACCCTCAGCAATTACAGATGACACTAAACTGAGAGGAGTGGTAGATACGCTGGAGGGTAGAAATAGGATACAGAGGGACCTAGACAAATTAGAGGACTGGACCAAAAGAAATCTGATGAGGTTCATCAAGGACAAGTGCAGAGTCCTGCACTTAGGACGGAAGAATCATATGCACTGCTACAGACTAGGGACCGAATGGCTAGGCAGCAGTTCTGCAGAAAAGGACCTAGGGGTTACAGTGGACGAGAAACTGGATATGAGTCAACAGTGTGCCCTTGTTGCCAAGAAGGCTAATTGCCCCTCCTTATACAGCCCAAAATGCCTTGCCAGCAGATCGAGGGACGCGATTGTTCCCCTGTTCAACATTGGTGAGGCCTCATCTAGAGTACTGTTTCCAGTTTTGGGCCCCACACTACAAGAAGGATGTGGAAAAATTGGAAAGCGTCCAGCGGAGAGCAATAAAAATGATTAGGGGACTGCAATACATGACTTATGAGGAGAGGCTGAGGGAACTCGGATTGTTTAGTCAGCAGAAGAGAAGAATGAGGGAGGATTTGATAGCTGCTTTCAGCTACCTGAAAGGGGTTCCATAGAGGATGGATCTAGACTGTTCTCAGTGGTAGCAGATGACAGAACAAGGAGTAATGGTCTCAAGTTGCAGTGGGGGAGGTTTAGCTTGGATATTAGGAAAAACTTTTTCACTAGGAGGGTGTGAAGCACTGGAATGTGTTACATCGGGAGGTGGTGGAATCTCCTTCCTTTGAGGTTTTTAAGGTCAGGCTTGACACAGCCCTGGCTGGGATGACTTAGTTGGGGATTAGGTCCGGCTTTGAGCAGGGGTTTGGACTAGATGACCTCCTGAGGTCCCTTCCAACCCTGATATTCTGTGATTCTATGAATTTGGAGTACCTACTTGAGATACCCTAAAAAATTGGACTCTGGGTACTTGGCACATTATAGCACTCTTTATATTCCAAATGGAGCTGTATTTGGCTTCAGTGGCAGCAGTGAGTGCTTATCACTTCTACAAACCTGGCTATAAGTTTCTCATGTTGGGCACCCAGGAAACAGGAATATACAGTTAGTGGCCAACTCAACATTTTCCTTAACATGACTTGCCCATCATCACCTAGTAATTCTTTGGCAGAGGCAGGAACAGGCTCCATGCTGGGACCACAGGGTTCAGAGTGTGGGAGAGGTCAGGGCTAGGACAGGGGCTTGGGGTGCAGGAGGGGGTGTAGGCTCTGGGATGGGGCCATGGATGAGGGGTTTGGGGTGCAGGATGGGGCTCTGGGCTGGAGCAGGAGGTTGGGGGAGCAAGAGGGAATGGGGCAGGGGGTTGAGGTGCAGGAGGGACTCAGAGCTGGGGTAGGGGGTTTGGAGCACAGTTGCCAGCTTTCATGCGGTAAATAAGCACCCCAACTTTCACAATAAGCCAAAAAAATCAAGCTAATCCCATTTCAAAACAAGGCCAAAATAAGCCAATCCCTAAGAACTCCAACACTCTATGTGACTAGATCCCCCTGGCGTGCAGTCTGGAACTGTGGTGGGCCTGCTGTGGGCCCCTGACTCTCTCCGCCCCTTGACCCGGCTTCCCGGGAGCTGATTAAAGAAGCAACAAGCAACTCACAAGCCAATTAAGCCAAAAACAAGTGCAATTTCTGTGTTTTTTTCAGGGGTTGGCATGTCTGTTTGAGGTGCAGGCTCCGGCCAGGCGGTGCTTATCTTGGGCGGCTCCTGGAAGTGGCCAGTCTGGTTCCTAGGCTCAGGAGCAGCCAGGTGGGTCCGTGTGCTGCCCCTGCTTGCAGGCACCGTCTCCGCGGCTCCCATTGGCTGTGGTTCCTGGCCAATGAGAGCTGTGCAGATGGCAGTCGGGGCAGGGGCAGGGGCAGCATGCAGAGACTCCCTGGCCGTCCTTGCACCTAGTAGCCAGACTGGCCACTTCCAGGAGCTGCGCAGAGCCAGGGCAAGTAGGGACCAGACTTTTAGTGGCCTAGTAAAATCTCCCAGATTGCTTTCAATAGTCACCAGGAGATTGATGCAGATTCCGGTAGACTCCCGGCCAATCCAAGAGTGTTGGCAACCCTATCTTTGGGAGATAGTAAGGATTGATTCTTCAGATTACCTCATCTTTGAGGGAACATTAAGAATTGAGGATCTATACAAGTAAGTTTGATTCCCCTTATGGAGCTATATTAGAGGTTGAAAAAGACTTTGGCAAACACTTAAAACATGATAAAACCCCCCCACTAATTTACTATTGAGTCTTCATGCAAAGACTAGTAAACCAGTATGATTGCAGAAACAACAAGGAGTACTTGTGGCATCCTGGAGACTAACAAATGTATTTGGGCATAAGCTTTCATGGGCTAAAACCCACTTCATCAGATCCATGGAGTGCAAAACACAGTAGGCAGATAGATATATATACACACACAGTACATGAAAAGATGGGAGTAGCCTTATTTCATTAATAATATTATAATGGGTCTAATAGGGTTCTGATTTCCCTAGAATATGGATCACTTTGAGTGCACAGTTCTCTTTTTCCCGTTGTCCGGGACCGGCTATAGAAACACTAGTTAACAGGCTGGTGGTTCATCTATGCAAACATATACATTATACATCTTTCTTTTTAATTTATTCTCCCACCACTTCAGGTGTGGAGGGTGTCTACCAATTTCTGCCACTTATTTCGCTCTTGCCCTGGTCTCTTCAGGCTCCTGAGTGTCATGTTGATTGATCTGGTTTCTTTCACTATCATTCTGTGTAATGTTTCTCTAGGTCACCCTCTTTTGGTCTTCTGTAATATTTGTGATTAGAATGGCCACAAAGGAAATCTCGCCAATGAAGAACATCAAGCTTCTGAAGAACACTCCAGCTAATGAAAGACATGATCAATTTCCCATATGCCTCATACACAACTACAGGAAAATGTGCTTGTCACACGAGAACTCAAGAAAAATTAGACTCACCCCAGCAGAACACCACCAAAAATGAATCAATATGTATCATCAGTGAAATAATCACACCTCAGAGAGGGGCGGTATCACATATGTGACAGTTTAGGGCATCTGTCTATGTAAAACTTATGTATTCGGATTGATTTTATTAACATTATGTATATAAAGTGAACCTCAGTGTGTACTGAATCAGCCATTTGCTAGCAAAGACTGGTCATGTCTCCCATAAACCCTATCTGGAAGCTGCTTCAGGACAATCAAGAAATCATTTACACTGAATGCCTCTACATTGCTAGAACAGGTTTCAGAGTAGCAGCCGTGTTAGTCTGTATTCGCAAAAAGAAAAGGAGTACTTGTGGCACCTTAGAGACTAACAAATTTATTAGAGCATGCTCGGGGGTCGCATAACTAGTTATGCGACCCCCGAGCATGCTCTAATAAATTTGTTAGTCTCTAAGGTGCCACAAGTACTCCTTTTCTTATTGCTAGAACAATGGTTACTCTAAAGCAGGAGGTAATCAATTATTTTTTGTCAAGGTCCAAATTTCTTGGACAAGGTCCAGACTTCAGAGAAAATAAAATAATAAATAATAATAATAATAACAACAACAACTAAATAAAAAGATTTTGAGGTTAGTTCAAAGGCATCTGGTGGCCTAGATTTGGCCCCGGTCCGCCTATCTGCTACCCCTGCTCTAAAGAGAGTGACCAGGCTAAAGGAAGTTGGTTCTCCCAGGTTTCCTGAAGGGGGTAGGGTTGGAGCAATAAACAATCCTGAGTAAAAAAGAAACTGGCACAAGTTCTAACTGCATGCAGAATTCACCTTGGTTTGAATGAACAGAGCCAACTCAGATTTTTTTTTTTGTTCTGGGCTACCAGAACAGATTCAATAGGAAGGCACTGTCAGTTTGAAAGGAAATTTGCTCTTGAAATTTTGAGGAAAGCCAGATGTTATAGAAAAGCCCCAGTGAAATCAATAAAAATTGCTAAAATCCAGCTTCTCTCAATTCAGTGGGAAATCTCTTGCGAAACCAATAGAAAATTTTGCATCTTATTTAGTGTTGTAACAAATACAAATTATGATCCAAATTTTCAAAAGATCATACACAGAAAAGTGCACACATCAGTAAGGGATTTCAAATGCATACACACATAGGACTCAGGCATTGCACTTGTGTATGTTATTTCAAATGCATGTGCATGTACATTGGTCACTGCAAACACACACTTGAAAATTTGAGCACATGTGGGAAGGGGGGAGAAAGCTCATCTAAATCTTACTGAAACAAAAAGTTAAGATTAAAAAAAAATCAAAACTATCGGTCTGATCTTGCAAGCCTGCAAAATCAATTCTTAAGAAGGGAAACTATAAATTAAGCAATATCTAGTCAGGTTACTCTTTATTTTATTAAAATATAACATGCCTAATGCCATTCAGCTACCATAGGTGCTTGTTTATATAATTACAGGAAATAAAATCCATAAAATCATGAAAACAAGAAATATTCCTAACTTTCACAGAAATGTAGGCTGGAAGGGACCTCATCGAGTCCAGCCCCCTGCAATGTGGCAGGACAAAGTAAACTTAGAGCATCCCTCAAAGGTATTTGTCTAACCTTAGGTTTCAGAGTAGCAGCCATGTTAGTCTGCATTCGCAAAAAGAAAAAGGAGTACTGTGGCACCTTAGAGACTAACAAATTTATTAGAGCATAAGCTTTCGTGAGCTACAGCTCACTTCATCGGATGCATCGGATACATGAAGTGAGCTGTAGCTCACGAAAGCTTATGCTCTAATAAATTTGTTAGTCTCTAAGGTGCCACAAGTACTCCTTTTCTTTTTGTCTAACCTTAGAAACCTCCAGTGATGGGGATTCCACAACTTCCTTGGGAAACCTATTCTAGATCTTAACTACCCATATAATGAGAAAGTTTTTCCTAACATCTCCCAGGCTGCAAATTAAGCCCATTACAACTTGCCCTATCTTCACTGGACATGGAGAACAATTGATACAACTGTTCCTTCATTGTGACTAGATACCCAAGAGTTAATCTTTAGCTATGAAGAATAGCTATGATTTTCTGGCATTAAACCAGAGCCTGGATGTTATTCTGATGCTGTTTTTCCCTCTTTGGTGAATAATGTTGTTATACTTGCATTAACTAGTAGGGATGTTTCTGTCAGGGACTCCTGGGACTCTTATCTTCTTGTCTCATTTCCAGTAAATCAACTACTCATCCTTAACACCAACACTATCCCCACTGGATAAAAAACAGAACTCAACTCATTTGGCTGTCTGATCATTGGCTAACTAGCACTGAAATGCCACCTGAACAGTATTACATTTTATTTTTACAGTAGCAGTCATTTTAGATACTCACTACTGCTTGGGAAATTCCAGTTCTTAATAAAGTCTTGATCCTGACCAAGGTTACTACGCCCTACCACAATATCAACTACTACTACTAATAAATAATAATAATAAATATAATTAATTACATACATGTGACTTTCTACTGCAGGTATTATTTATATATGTGAATGAACAATGGTTCTCAAACTCTGACCTATGGACCACCAGTTGTCCACGGAATTTTTGCTCATGGTTGGCAGAACAAAATATTTTGAGAACCAAAAAGTGGGTGACTGGGGAAGGTGGAAAGGGGAGATGGTTCCATAAGAGGGTCTTTTTCACAAGATGGTCCACAGGATGAAATGCTAGAAAACTATTGGGATAAAATATTTGTAACATCCTAGTTTCATTTCTTATATAAGTCCAAGTTCCACAGCCCTTACTCACATGAATAGTCCCACTGGGAACAGAATTGAGTCCAACATGCTATTCTCACAGGTCACCAAAATATAAATGTAATTAATATGGGTATATCACATCACACACCCATATTACCTGTATTGATTGCATGTGTATTGAAACCAACTTGCTTCTTTTCTACACGGAATGCTAAGACATTTTCTAAAAAAAGTAATATTTTACATTAAAAATAATGTATACAAGAATACACCATCTTAAAATTCTAAAGAGAAATAACTTATGTTCTGCTTAATGATATCACCAGAAACCCTCAATGGCTTTATATCTTTGTATGAGAAAGTTACTCATCTATATGTTCAGACACCAAGTTGTTCACTTTTACTGCAAAGTAAATGGTGGTAGGGGAGAGGTGTTGTTTTCTGTTACAGAACAACATGTGCAGGGAATACATTACTCTTGAAAGACTGGAAACAGCAAGTTATAGCCTAAACTATTCCAGTAGGCAACTCTTCTAGTCCTGAAAACTGACCCAAGAACTGCAATAATTTTAAGATATATAAATGTAATGACAGGTTTCAGAGTAGCAGCCGTGTTAGTCTGTATTCGCAAAAAGAAAAGGAGTACTTGTGGCACCTTAGAGACTAACAAATTTATTAGAGCATAAGCTTTCGTGAGCTACAGCTCACTTCATCGGATGCATTTGCTGGACCAAATGCATCCGATGAAGTGAGCTGTAGCTCACGAAAGCTTATGCTCTAATAAATTTGTTAGTCGCTAAGGTGCCACAAGTACTCCTTTTCTTTTTATAAATGTAATATCTATCACTATATTGTAAATTCACAAATTTCCTATTCTTCAGAGTAGTGCCAATAAAAAAAAATCACCCTTATAAGTATAATATGAAGATAAATTGTCTCTCTACAATATAGTCATACCACAGTATTTGGTTTTATAGAGCCTTTTTTCATAGTCAACATATCCCAAATCCCAGTCAGAGTAGCACAGGACATTTTGTCCATAGAAACTCACTTTGATTTTGGTTTTTAAACAAAGTTCAAATTTTAATTTTCTTAGGGTTTAATTTTGTCATCAGTGACTCCTGTGTACTTGCCCTTGTAGTTGTTGGAGCTTCACAGGAGTCACCAAGGGCAAAATTTAGGCTTACTTGATTTCATTCTTATTATTGACTATTTGTTTAATGCTATTTGTCTTTATATAATGCTCTGGTACTTGGGGAGAACACTCTTATCCCTGCAGTAAAATGTTGTGGGTTTTTTATTTTGTTTTGAGAAGACTTGGGCAAATTCCTAAACCTAGAATCACTTTTAAACATTTATATTACAGCATCACCAAAACAACAAACTGAAAGTTGTTAGAAAAAGCCATATGGGTGGCCAACCATTAAAAAAATATATATCAGGGTGAACAGATTGTTGGTGTGCACTACAGAATATAAGTGAATTAGGAAACAATACTGAGGATTCTGTACTCTTTGAGAGCTGAACAACTCCCAGATACAATTTTTAAGCCCTTCTGAGAAGGAAGGCCTTTTCTCCTTGAGTCTACTCAGTAGTACGTTTTGGGCAAATAAGATCATCATTGTACTTCAGGCAAAAAGGTCACAAGATAGTGGTTTGAAACAGGAACATTTCCATCCCTTTCTGTCCTTAATATTCCTCATTGAAAAGTTCTTCATGAAAAACAAATTGCTGGACAAAGAACTAAGAAAACTGCTTGCAAGTGCAGTTCAATATGTCTTCCAGTGCTTCTTGCAGTTCACGGTGCAGGAGAGGCCACACTGGCTGAATGAGTGGAGAACAGAACATTAAGGACATCTGAAGGGCAAAATTCTGCAGTGAATTATATCTGTAAATGCCACTGACATCAGTAAAGAGGCATAGGGTGTCAGTCAGTGCAAATTTGCCTGGAAGCTGCCAATATCTATTTGTTGGAAAGAGTGAAAGCCTCCAGTCCAGAGTGATGGAACTGAAGATAAAGAAATTTAAGAGGTTCGTTCAAATTAACATTTAAAAACTAAATTATATGAACTTGCTACTGAGCTCCAATCAGTTAAAAATAATTGTATAGTTTATTTCAGAGTAGCAGCCGTGTTAGTCTGTATTCGCAAAAAGAAAAGGAGTACTTGTGGCACCTTAGAGACTAACACATTTATATGAGCATAAGCTTTTGTGAGCTACAGCTCACTTTATCGGATGCATTCGGTGGAAAAAACAGTGGATCTCCCCACTGTATTTTCCACCGAATGCGTCCGATGAAGTGAGCTGTAGCTCACGAAAGCTTATGCTCAAATAAATGTGTTAGTCTCCAAGGTGCCACAAGTACTCCTTTTCATTTTGTATAGCTTATGCAACTCTACACCAAGCCTGAGGAAGCCCATTAAAAAAAACAAAACAAAACAAAGCCTCTCTCTCATTTGGCACCAAGCAGAATAAGCCTACAGTGCAAACATGGAGCTGCAACACTCATGCTGGACTGTGGTATCCAAACATCTTCAAGGGCTGAGGGGTTAACTTTTTTCCTATTTTCTTTGTTTAAAATAACCAGTTTGGTTCCATTTGTATGTCACACATCAACCCAGCAAAAGCATTCCAAGTTTACAAATACATACGTTTAAGGTAATGGCATAAAGGAAGAAAATTATTTAGTCTCAGAAGATGACGGAACAAGCAGTAATGTCCTAACCCTAAGGAATAAAAAGGTGTGGGTAGCTATTAGGAAAGTTCTGGAGACTGGATGGATTTGGCAGTTAGTAATGGGAAATGAGCATTTCACCTTTAAGTTACCAGATCAAATGTGAACATGGTCAGTTGTCACTATAAATTGTTACCATATGAGGGCTGTTCAGTGTTTTACACGTAAAAAGAGGTGGTGGCGGCAATAGTTCAGTCCCTCCTTGACAAGTGAGAATATGTATCCTGCATATCACAAAACCACCACAAAGGTACCTTTATAGCCAGTTTTCATACAGAGAACAAAGAATGGAGATTGAAACACCACTCCTCCCAATACGTGCACTTAATGGTTGTCTTGCCACGTGATTGAAGTTGCTGCCTGTGCTATTCCTCTTCCGTTGATAAAGGGCTTCAGCCTCAAAGGCTGTCAAGCTGGCACTTTTCATGACCACTACAGTGATTGAAAAAATAGTTAAGAAAAAGTACAACAGAGAACTAGATTATCAAGGGAAATGGTAAAGGCACCAATACCACAGAGATTCAAGAACAGGTTAGATAAGGCATTAACAGGAATGATGGAGTGAATGGAAAATGAAAGGTGGAAGATTCTGTTACACCGTGGTCTTTTCTGGCCCTACTCTCCATTATATTTTGATTTATATTTGTAACTAGCAAAAGAAATTAAACCTATTTTAGGTATAATTATTACCTTGCACGACATGTAGGAACTGGCAACAAGTATCTTCATTTAAGGAGTTTGTGGACAAACGATCCACAGACTAGTGTGTGTTCTGTGGAGAATTTTTTATATAGCTGTTAAAGGGAATATTGTATTTTTCCCAGTTTTGCCTCCAGTAGCGTTGTTGTCTATCATACTAGTCTGAACTTTGCTTTGGATCACTGCAGGTATCTTCAAGGGTCTCTAAAGCAGGAAAGGGGGTGAGGAAAGTGTCTTATTAATTTTTTCAGTTGGGAGGCTGACTACTCATTTCCAGTTTTAGGTAGCTGAAAGAGATTTACATGAAGGTGCTGCTGGCATGAACCATCAATGGCATAGAGTCTGTGAAGCAAGGGGGAACATTTGATACCTCATAAGCAAGATTTAATACTTCAGACTTTATACTCAACATTTCTTTTAAAAAAAATGGGGAGGGAGGGGGTTGGTTTAAGGTTTGGAATATCACACCTTATATACACCATGTACCTTATCACACCTTATATACACTATTGAAAACTATGCTTCCTTGATACAAGACAATAAAAGCAACAGGATTCAAGGTTCATCTGACACTCCCCCTTTATCTGCTTTCTCACACCACTTTACCCCCATTGTTCTTTGGGTTCTGGTATGTAGAATATAGCAGTCTGCCTATAAATCCGAAAAAGAGTGTTATGCTCTATCTTCCCTAAACCCACCCATGAATTTGGCACCCTGCCATTCCATTTCACTTTATTCTGTGTATTTTACAATGAAATGAAATTTACACTCTCTCATTTTTACTTTGAATCCCATGGCGCACACAGAACACAAAAGAAAAAAGTGGAGCAGATAGTCCTTTTATACTGCTTTACTGCTAGTTTTCTTAGTGCAGTTCCACTTTTGTGCCAAATAAAATATGGATTTTCTTCTTTTGTCTGTTTGTTGATGTTTTAAAGAAAATTAAATGAAAGAAACATTAATGCAGCGTTAATGTTGGTAATTTAAATATATCAAACTAAAACCCTTAAAATCATTCACACATTCTTTCTATAGTTTCGCCAACATGCATTGACTGTTTCAGGCTTGATTGCATCCATTGCTTGTTCAATATAAAAGTGATGCAATCGGCAATGTTGAAGGACTTCCAACACTCCATCACATTAAGATTGGGAATCAGCATCCATAGCACTACATATCCGTGAGAACATAAGTCTCGTGTACGTGGCCTTGAAACAGCAAATCACGGCTGGGTTGAGAGATTGGAGGTGGTATGTGGGGGACGGGAGAAAGATGATGACTTCGACGTCGTTATGTGCAAACCAGAGTGCCGCAGGGTGGCCAGGAGCATTGTCTATGATCAGCAACGCTTTAAAGTCAAGTCCTTTCTCTTCAAGGTATCGCTTGACCTCCTGAATGAAACACTCGTGGAACCAATTCAGAAATAATGCTGCTGTCACCCAAGCCTTTTTATTTGATTGCCAGAACAAAGGCAGGAGATTTTTGTTCTTGCCTTTTAGGGCACAGGGATTTGCAGCCCTGTAGAGCAAGCCCGGCTTTATTAAATGCTCAGCCGCATTGCTATAAAACAACACAGTCGCACTGTCTTTAGCTGCTTTGAAGCCAAGGGCTTGTCTTTCTGATTTCAAAGTGCAAGTATGGTTGGGCATTTTTTTTTCCAAAAGAGCCCAGTCTCATCAGCATTAAAAACTTGTTCCGGAAGATTGCCCTTTTCTTCTATGATTTTCTTTAATTGTTTGGGGTAGGCTTTTGCTGCCTCTTCATTGGCAGATGCAGCTTCACCAGTAGTCTGCACGTTTTTGAGGTTGAAGTGGTTCCTAAAACTGTTAAGCCAATCTTGGCTGGCTTTGAATTCCTTCTCATCAGAAGGCTATCCCTCTTCGGCAGAGGTTTGAACAGCAGATAGAGGCTAAGAGCCTTTTCTCGCAATGTGTTGCCATCGATAGGCATGCATTTACAGTTCATGTCTTCCAGCCATAATTTAATGCCTTTTTAGTCTTCACTAAAGTGTTATCACGCACCTGGCTCGTCACCTTAGCAGTTATTGGAGCACTTGATGCCACAGCTTGACGAACTTCTCTCTCTCAAATCTTGATGGCACGGATGCTAGAATCGTTGTGGGCATATTTACATGCCACATTTGAGAGACGATATGTCGGTCTCCATAAGTCTAACACAGCCAGTTTTTCCTCCAGCGTTGGAACAGATCGCTGTTTCTTCAGTTGAGCACGAGATGAAGTAGTTGGCTCGTGTTTAGCGGCAATGTTGTATAAAAAATACATACAGTATCTTTAAATCCTAGAATCACACTCAGCATGGCGAGATGCTCACACTAGGAGAGGCAAGCGGGAACTGAGACCAACTGAGGGAACAACAGATTCACATCTCCCATCTCATGCTCGCTCCAGGGCATACGGTCATTGAGTGAAATGGTGGGCAGAATCGCCTACACTATTTACAGGTTTCTTTTTTTTTTTTTTTTTTTTTTTGCCGAGTGCGTATAGTTGAATTTGCATAAGTTAAATGCGTGTATGTTGCGACTCACCTGTAAAGCATTTTCCCTGGCTATACTTGGCTGCTTCATTCTTGTATGCAAGTTGGCACCACAGGGTAGGAGAGGAATTGTAAATTTCATGTTTCAGAGTAGCAGCCTGTATTCACAAAAAGAAAAGGACTACCTGTGGCACCTTAGAGACTAACAAATTTGTTAGTCTCTAAGGTGCCACAAGTACTCCTTTTCTTTTTGTAAATTTCATGTTACCGCCTCCATACAAGAAGACAGGAGACAGAAGTCCAGGAAAAGTGGAAGGTATGCAAATGGCATTCCAGAGAGAAGCTGTATACTAAGGACCCAGTAATAGCCTCAGTGGAGTCAGTGGCCATCAACTTTAAAGGGAGCAGGATCAGACTGTAGTTTGTGTAAGAGTGCAACTGTAGCACATTTATTGAGTAAATTGGCTCAGCTTTTCCCCAAAATACAGAATGCTTGGAACAAACTTTTATTTTGAAATAGGTCAATTATTTTGGCCTACAACCAAAACCCTTTTAAAAACCTTTGTATTTAACAAAGAATGTCCTTGGCCTATGTTTTACAGATATATAACTATAAAATTTCATATTTTTCCTGTTCAAATCTGATTTAAAACAATCTACTGCTTCCTGTCCTGCACCCCAAATATCAATGATGAGATATTGGCAACCGTAATATCATTTAAGACAGTAAGGAAATCGAAGGGTTGGTTAGTTCATAAAGGCACAGGTTACCACTCTGTTCTGACCGTGCCAAGAAAATAACAGTTTAGTGTTGCAAGGCTTTCTCAGCTCATGAACTAGCCTCAGGAAACCGAGGTGGGTCTTTGAGTGCAAAGTACATCCTATCCCCCTCCCACTGTTTCAGAAACTGACACAGATCTTTCACTGTCAACAACAATGTATTTTGTGTGTATGCATGCACACACGTGTGTGAGAGAGATGATTCACCAGCCCTTATTCCGTAGAGATGATTCATTCAATCATGTCCAGATCATACTAACATACTGAACATGCTCAATAATAAAGCAAAAAACAAGTTCTTAAACTTTTTTGCTCAAACATTTATTTTTTAAAGTGAGAAATATGCAGAGGAAGAGGAAGGAAATGTGCAATGAGGAAATACAAAGGGCTTTATTTCATTTCCACCACAACCGTTGGAAAACACACCCAACAGTATGCCTAAAAAGAGCTCATCAGTTTTGCCTGGGGGCTCCGACAGGTGTGTCTGCCAGTTCTGCGCTGGCTACATCCTTTGGGCCACGACTACTTGGAGAGAGAAATGCATAGGAGCAGCTCTCTATGCAACAGAGGATTTCTGTCTCTCCTCCTTATATAATAATCCAACGTAATCAAAACGGAAGCCAACGACGCTGCCCCGGAGCATTAACTAGAGATAATTACCCTAGAAACAGATGGTCTGAACCAGAACGTATTGCTCACTAACTAGCCACCCAGGCTCTTTGCTAGGAAAATCCTCGGTGGAAGCACACGCAGCAGCCAAACGCAAACCTGCTTGTTACCCAACAGCGAATGTGCTGCTGCTGCTGCTGCTCTCAGTCCCCAGCTACAAGCATCACAAACTGCAGCAGCTTCTTCCAAACACATTTCAGGGTCTCTCTCTCTCCCCCTCTCTCCAGCGAGACATCTCAGCGAGCTCAGCCTCTGCCCCGCACTGAAACAGGCTCTCTAATTAAAAGGGAAATACGGGAGAAAGTTAACTCCGGGGCTCTCGGCTCTAGTCCCTTGGAGCCCGTCACCTCCCTCCTGCCTCGCTGCTGCGCTTCCCCGCAACATGATTCAACAGCAATGTCACGTTAAGCAACTTGTTACGACACCTGCTCGCCCCTCCCCGCCCCCCGCGCCCCAGAACCGGGCTCCCCAGCCCCCTGCTCGGGCGTGCGGCTCCCTTACCTTCCCTCAAGAGGCCCTGAGCTTGGGGGGGGGGGACGCGGGCGGGCGGCAGGTAACGGTAGGGCGCCGCGGAGCGAGCAGGCGGGGGCGGCGGCGGCGGCGGGAGCCAGCCGGGGGAGCGCACGGCGGGGCGGAGTGCGAGGGAGCGGCGCGGGGGGGCGGAGGAGTTTCCCGGGCTTGTTTACGCATTGCTGCCCTGTTCCGCGCGCGCCCCGCGCGCTCTGATTGGACACAAAGTGGGGCACAGCCTGTCGCCGCCCGCCTGCCCTCCGAGCCACGCCGCCGCTGCCTAGCGCTGGCCCCGGCCGCTAGGGGCTGCGGAGCGGGGCCGGGGACCCACCCCCCGCTCTAACCGCCCCCCCCCCCGGAGCTGCCCTCCCCGGCGCCGCCGATGCTCAGGCGCCCGGCCGCCGGGGCCCCGCGGAGCACGTGCACCGCGGCTGCACAGGCCCAGTAGCGCAGGGAAGCCCCAGCAAGGCTCCTGCCGCCCTTACCCGGCCAGCTGCCTGGCTGAGGCGCCCCGGGGAGGGGAATGGGGAGAAGGCTGCGCGTGCTGGCGGCGAGGAGAAGGGGGGGGGGGGGGGGAGATGCTGAGAGCAGATGCCGAGGGACGCACGAATAACCCGCCGGATTTTGCATTCTGGGCTGGACACAGGGAGAGAAACATCTAGCGGGACAGAGTCAAAACCACCCTGAATATCTGCCTGTGTGCTTGGATTGCGTCCCGCTGTGCTCGGCGTGGCCCCCTCTTCCACAGCCCCAGTTGGAGCGTGTAAACCATCCATGTTTCCATCTATTTATCTGTCCCTTCCAGTTATGGCTCTTGGAATAAGCCACCTCACTCCCTTTGCTTACTCCGTAAGGAAAGCAACAGGTCGTCACTACACGCACAAGCTTTTACAAATTGATGAAGAAAGCAAGCTCGGTTACTAGTTCTGAGGCACGTTACTGCTTCGGACCATGGTAGCTTCAGGCAGCCCTTGGTTCCTTTTCCCATAAAATGACAAAATAGGGCTTTGGAAAACAGTCGTAGAAAAATGCCACATCAGTCTCCCTTATGTCCCATCAAAAGCCCATTCAGAACTTTAACACTGAGAGGGGTTGTTATTAGTGCTGTTGTGTTGATTGTGACCCTGGCCTTATGGGTGATAATTTCTAGTGTTAAAAATCAAGGAAATAATGAGCTCTTAATAGTATAATTTGAGATTACTAAATTATGTTTTGGTTAAAGCAACTCAGATTCCTTCCCTCCCTTAGATGATATTTTACAATTGCAATAAATATAGTAAAAAGAAAAGGAGTACTTGGGGCACCTTAGAGCCTAACAAATTTATTTGAGCATCCAATGAAGTGAGCTGTAGCTCACGAAAGCTTATGCTCAAATAAATTTGTTAGGCTCTAAGGTGCCCCAAGTACTCCTTTTCTTTTTGCGAATACAGACTAACATGGCTGCTACTCTGAAACCAATGAATATAGTATCCCCATATTTTGATATTGATGTTCTACATAGGGTGTAGCTCTAATAGAAGTCCCCTTTTGTTATTTCATTGGGTGCCTTTGGAGTTTCAGTGGAGTCAGTTTCTCAGTATTTCCTTAGTTTTACTAGACAAGTATTCATGTTCCTCCCACTTATAACAGAAGCTTGGGTGCCTAGTTGTTCCACAGCATCTTGTATGCTGTTCAGCAGTAGTCCCCTTGCTGCAACCATTTCGTGGCAGAGCGTAGAACAAAAATGTTGGATTCATAAACCATCTGTCTTGGTCACCTCTGATGGTATAGGAGCTGTTTGAAAGACATTTGATTGTCTAATCTTCTAGAGCTTCTTTTGCAAGTGAGCAGTTACTAGGTCCTCACCCTGTGGCCTAAGGCCATGGTTCTCAACCCTGGGTACATCAACTCATTTAGGTAGTTGCCTAGTTTTACAACAGGCTGCATAAAAAGCAGTAGCGAAGTTAGTACAAACTAAAATTTCATACAAATAATGACTTGTTTATACTGCTCTATATACACTAGACATTGAAATGTAAATACAGTATTTATATTCCAGTTGATTTTATAATTATATGGTAAAAATGAGAAAGTAAGCAATTTTTCAGTAACAGTATTCTGTGACTCTTGTCTTTTTATGTCTGATGTTATAACAGGGTTCAAAAAAAGCCGAACCAGATAAGTTCATGGAGGATAGAACCATCAATGGCTATTAGCCAGGATGGGCAGGGATGGTGTCCCTAGCCTCTGTTTGCCAGAAGCTGGGAATTGGCAAGAGGGGATGGAACATTTGATGATTACCTCTTCTGGTCATTCCCTCTGCGACACCTGGCATTGGCCACTGTCGGAAGACAGGATACTGGTCTAAGTGGATCTTTGGTTTGATCCAGTATGGCCATTCTTATGTAATCAGGTGAAAATTCAAGATAAATCAGACTCCTGAAACACATACAGTAGAGTGGAAAGGTTGAGAGCCACTGGCGTAGGGCATCAAAGACATGGGCCTTGATTGTAGGTGAACAGAAAGTGTTCTAGGAAGAAAGTTTGTGAGGCCTTCAAGACTTCTCTCAGAAGATGGGAAAATGTTAGATGGTTTTTACCCTCACCATCAAACCAAAATAGATTAGCAGAAAATCAGAATAAAGGACTCCTCTCAAGACCTGACTCAGTCTCGTTCATTTCTGTCTAGCTATGGACACACCTCTTCTAACTAGCACACAGGTTGTAGCAGGTCTTCCAGATAGATCAAATAGGGATGCTCTCTCTCTTACCTGCTTATTAACAATCCTCAGCTGCTATAAAAAGTTTTCCCCTTCTGCACTTCCAGCATTGCCAAGAGTGCTTTCCAGCATGGATAAGTACTTAGTAGTAGCATCTGATTTGCTCTTTCTGAGGGTACAGATGACATCCATGGCCATTCTGCAAAGATTCTCTCACAGCTATTTTTGCTTCTATCAGAGCATGCTACTTTTGATTGTTTAGGTAGCTTGATCAATTCAGGCATCAAAATAATCATTTGAACATAGCAGAGAATGTGCACAATCACTACCTGGGTGTGTATGAAGGGCCTGGATTTATAGGTCAGATTAATGTTAATCTTGACTGTGGTGTTATCTGTTTAGTTGTAATTAAATCTGGTAATTAGACAGTGGTATCAGCCCTGCCTTTGGCTCCTGTGAGCATACGTACACAATGGATGTCACCCTATCTCATAATAATTTCAGTGAACAATATATCCAGTTCTTTAAGAAATCAAAAGACCTCGCTGAAATAAGCTAGGCTGTTCACACATCTCAAAGATCTTGTTTCAGGCTATGTAAAACCTAATATAAAACAAAATCCAGCATCACAACCGTCATTCTCCCAAAGATTCGACTAACTGCTTAGACCACAGTTGCTGGAACATCCCCTGGGGTACTCACAACAGCTGCTACAGTACAGATGCTGATCTATTGGGGCATCTCAGAAATTTAAGCATGCTGGTCAGCCCACAAGTATGCAGTCTGAGCTTTGGAGTCTTTCGCCTCTTCTCCTCTCCTAAGATAGAAATTTTTGACAGGCGCCAACTGAGGAAGGGGGGCAGCTGGGTGAGGCTAAAGGCCTGTCAAGAGATCTCTTGTTCAGCCTTCCCTCTGCCAGTTCTAAACTGGACCCTGTTTTTTCTTCTGCTGTTTGCTCCCTGCCACTCTGTCTTTCATTCAGTATTGCTTTGGCTGGAGAAAAAGGGAGGAGCAACAGGCTGCAAGAGCAACTTCCTCTTCAAGGCAACACTTTGTGTTGGTGCAAAGGACTTCATTCCTCTGTCAAACACTGACTATGCAGTGCCCCTCAGAGGAATAAGTCATGACCCCCGAAGGGGGCTTACAATCATATTTGATTGTCGATTTAAAAAAAAAAATTGCAGTAATAGTGCCAGTTGCCCATACATTACAACTGTTCTACTTCTGTCTTCAACTATGCTCCATTGTAGCTTTCTCTGAAATTGCTTCTAGTTCCACATGCAAGGCCAGTTAGACAGGACTGCAGGGTATCAATGTGTGGATGAGACGATAGTGTTAGTAGGAGGGATTTAGGTTTATTAGGAACTGGAAAAATCTTTTGGGAAAGAAGGAGCCTACATATGAAGGATGGTCTTCATGTAAACCAAAATGGAACCAGATTGCTGGCATGTAAAATTAAAAAGGTCAGAGTTTTCTAATTGCTGGGGGGAAAGCCAACATCTGTGGAGAAGCTCATGGTTCACTCAGATACATTCCATGGAAAGGATTTATTAAAGGGATACTCTATATCCTAGTAAAGAGGAGAGATAGAAGTTGATAAAGTACAGGTAGGAACTGAATATTCAAACAAAAAAGAATCCCCTTCAATTACATCAGATGAAAGCAGACTACTAAATAAGTGCTTGAATACAAATGCTAGAAGTCTAAATACTAAGATGGGTGAACTTGAGTGCCTGGTATTAGATGAGGATATTGATATAATAGGCATCACAGAAACTTGGTGGAAAAGTGATAATCAAGGGGACATGGTAACACCAGGATACAAAATATACGGGAATGAGAGTAGGTCATGCTGGTTGGGGAGTGGCACTATATGTGAAAGAAAGCATAGAGTCAAATACAGGAAAAATCTTAAATGAATTAAAAACTGTACCATAAATCTCTATGGAATGAAATGTCATGCTTGAATAATAAGAGCATAGCAGCAGGAATATACTACCAACTACCTGACTGGGATGATGAGGAGGAGGACTGTGAAATGCTCAGGGAGATTAGAAAGCTACAAAAAACAAAACACTCAATAATAATGGGATATTTCAACTATCCGCATATTGACTGGACATACATCACCTGGACAGGATGCAGAAATAAAATTTCTAGATACAATTAATGACTGCTTCTTGGAGCAGCTAGTTCTAGAACCCACAAGGGGAGATGCAATTTTTTATTTAGTCTCAAGGGGAGGATCTGGTTCAAGAGATGAATATAGCTGAACTGCTCAGTAATAGTGACAATAATGTAACTGAACTTATAAATAGCAAAGAAACCCACCACAGTAGCATTTAACTTCAAAATAGGGAACACCACAAAAAATGAGGAAACTACTTAAACAGAAATTAAAAGGAACAGTCACAAGAGTGAAATGCCTTCAAGCTACATAGAAATTTTAAAAACACCATAACAGAGGCTCAACCTAAATGTATATCCCAAATAATAAAATAATAAAAACAGTAAGAGGACAAAAAAAATGCCACCGTGACTAAACAACTGAGTAAAAGTGTCAGTTAAAGGCAAAAAGGCATCCTTTGAAAAGTGGAATTCAAAAGCCCGACTGTAACGGGGGGAGACTCACCCCTGCATTGCCCCCTGCTGGTCTCTCAGGGAATTAGCTCTTCCAGCCTCCAGAGTGCCCTCTGCAGGCCAATGTCCCGCTTGCCGCTGGCCCCTGTGCCCCTTTCCCTGGGGTGCTACCCCCTGGCAGTGCTGCACAGTCTCTGGGTCTCCCCTCCCCAGGGAACCCCCACCCACTATCACCACCTTGCCACAGTCTTTGGCTACTGCCCAGTCACCATCTAGTCCCTATCACTGGGGTGGACTGCAGCATATCAGGCAATCATCACAGGCAAGAGGGGTTTGGACCTGCTGCCTCTGCCTACCCGTGGGCTGCCCCCTGCAACTCCAGTACCCTTTTTGACCTTACAATAGGCCTGCAGCCTGGGGGTTTCCAGGCCAGCGCTTCCCAGCTCCTCTGGCCTTCCTCCAGCCCTGTTCCACTTTAGGTACCCAGTACGCTTCCCCAGCAGCCAGGGGCTCCTCCCCCTAAAGGCAGAGAGAGACTCCGTCTGCTCCTAGCCCACTGCCCTCTGATAAGGGCCAGCTGAACCCTGATTGGGGCATGGCCACAGCTGTTCCTGCTTCCCCCAATCAGCCTGGGAACTGCTTGCTCCTCTCCTAGGCAGTTTTAAGCCCTTTAAGGCCGGAGCAGGTGACCACTCCGCTACACCTACTGAGGAAAATAGGAGCATAAAACTCTGGCAAATCAAGTGCAAAAGTATAATTAGGCAGGCCAAAAAAGATTTTGAAGAGCAATAAGCAAAGGACACAAAAACTAACAACCACCTTTTTTTAAAAAAATACATCCGAAGCAGAAAGCCTGCCAAATAATCAGAGGGTCCACTGGATGATCAAGGTGTTAAAGGAGCACTTAATGAAGAGAAGGCCATTGTGAAGAAGCTAAATTAATTCTTTGCATCCGTCTTCACTGCAGAAGTTGTCAGGGAGATTCCCACAGTTAAGTCATTCTTTTTAGGTGACAAATCTGAGGAACTGTCACAGACTGAGGTGTCAATAGGTAGGGGTTTGGAACAAATTGATACATTACAAAGTAATAAGTCACCAGGACCAGATGGTGTTCACCCAAAAGGAAATCAGATATGAAATTGCAGAACTACTAACTGTGATATGTAACCTAGCGCTTAAATCAGCCTCTGTACTCAATGTCTGGAGGATAGCTAATGTAATTCAGATTTTTTGAAAGAGGCTCCAAAGGCGATTCTGGCAATTACAGGCCAGTAAGTATAGCTTCAGTACCAGGTAACTTGGTTGAAACTGTGGTAAAGAACAGAGTTATCTGATATATATATGAACATGGTATATTGGGGAAGAATCAGCATGGTTTCTGTAAAGGGAAGTCATGCCCCACCAGTCTATTAGAATTCTTTAAAGGAGTCCACAAGCATATGGACAACAGTGATCCAGTGGATATAGTGTATTTGCACTTTTCTGAAAGGTTTTGACATGGTCCCACACCAAAGGCTCTTAAGCAAAGTAAGCAGTCATGGGATAAGAGAGAAGGTCCTCCTCTGGATCAGTAGCTGGTTAATAGATGTGAAACAAAGGGAGGGAATAAATGGTCAATTTTTACAATGAGAAGAGATAAATAGTGAAGTCCACCAAGAATCTGTACTGGGAACTGTGCTGTTCAACATATTCATAAATTATCTGAAAAGGGGATGAGCAGTGAGTTGGCAAAATTTGTTATGTGAAGGGGTAAACGACACTTCCTTATTCGCTTTCTCCACACCATTTGTGATTTTGTAGACCTTTATCATATCCCCCCTTAGTTGTCTCTTTTCTAAGATTAAAAGTCTCAGTCTTTTTCATCTCTCCTCACATAGAAGCTCTTTCATGCCCTCAATCATTTTTGTTGCCCTCCTCTGTACCTTTTCCAAGTTTAATATAACTTTTTTGGAGATGGGGCACATTGAGCAATGTTTTCAGAGAACTATCTATAATGAATCCAAGATCTCTTTCTTGAGTGGTAACAGTGAATTTAGACCCCATCATTTTGTATGTATACTTGGGATTATGTTTACTTTGCGCTTATCAACACTGAATTTCATCTGTCATGTCACCCAGTTTTGTGAGATCCCTTTGTAATTCTTTGGAGTCAACTTTGGACTTACCTATCTTGAGTGATTTTGTAATTTGTGAAGGCCAAAAGTATAGCTAGGTTTGAAAAAGAACTGCATAAGTTCATGGAGGATAGGCCCATCAATGGCTATTAGCCAAGATGGTCAGGGATGGAACCCCATGCTCTGGGTGTCCCTAAACCTCTGACTGCCAGAGGCTAGGACTGGACACAGGGGATGGGTCACTTGATAATTGCACTATTCTGTTCATTCCCTCTGAAGCATGTGGTTCTGGCCACTGTCAGGAGACCATATACTGTGCTAGATGGACCATTGGTCTGACCCAGAATGGCCATTTCTTCTGTTCTTCAGTACACATCTTCCTAAATGAAGCAGGTGGTAGTATCAATAAACCTGAGAGACTGGACTGGATTCTTGGTTGGATATGAAGTATGCTGTGCAGATTGCTTAGGATGCAATGAATTCATTTCTGGGCTCTGTGGAACAGCAGGTAGGGTATGGAGTGACTTGCAATATTGGCCCTAAAGACAATCTTTCCTGACAGGTTAATTGATTATTGTTACCTGCAGTGCAGCGGTCCTAGAGGCACAATGTTAGGATGATTGGGCCTAGCAGCTTGGCAAAGAGAAGGGAAATCTCTTAATTTGCTCATCTATTTAGGGCATTCTCCCTTCTGTTCTTCTGGTGGGTTAGTGCTTGTGCTGGTTTGCAGAGTTGCAATGTTTGTTGTGGGGGTTCTTGGCCATCCCCCTTCTATCAAGTGACAGATGCTAAGGGCACACACTTAGTCCCCTGCCCTTGAGCAACAACTTTGTGTTAATGTTGAAGTTGAGTTGAGGTTTTGAAGAGCCACTGAACTGCAGTTTGCTCTGAACTCACTGGGATAACTGTTCTGCAACTGCCAAGGGGCAAGTTAATGCCAGACAGACCCACACTGAAGGACAATATGACAGCATACAGTGTGGGAGGGAGCTTGACACAATGGGGAATCATTTTTTAAAGCACAATAGAGTTCACCTGTAGGAAAATAACTTTTTCACCCAGCAATTTAACTATATTTTGTCATTACCTATAATCAGGGCCATCCCTAGCTATTCTGGGGCCCCACGCAGCCCCCCTGCAGGGGGGTTGTGGGAGCCCCAGGCCTCCGTGGGGGGGGGGGGCTGGCTTGGGAGGCAGGGAGGAATCGGCCCCCAGCACCCACCGGTGGCACAAGTGGGGCTGGGTCGCTGCACTTCCCGCTGCTGGCGAGTGCAGGCCTTGGCCTGCTGCAGTCCTCAGGGGCAGGAAGGGGCAGGGTGGGGGGCAGAGCAGGAGTGGGAAGCGGGTGGAGCAGAGGCGGGGGCTTTGGGGAAGGGGTGGAGTGGGGGTGGGGCTGGGGCGGAGTAGGGGTGGGGCCCTGGGGAAGAGGTGGGGCAGGGGCTGAAGCAGTACGCAGCTGCATAGGGCACCAGGAAATGTGGGGCACCAAATTTCCTGGGCCCTACACAGCTGCGTACTTTGCATATAGGTAAGGATGGCCCTGCCTATAATTAGAATTTTAATTATTTTCTGCAATTAAAGACCAGCCCAGGCTGTTAAATTTGGCCACAGAGCCAAACTTCCCAAAAGTTTGGAATGGGAGGATGCTGGATTCCAGGTCAGGTCTATCTCTAGTGGCAATTGACTGAAACAACTTGAGACTCTCATTCAACTAAAACAGTTTCACTAGAAACAGCTTCCACTGTATAAAATATTTCCATAGTTATACCTGGACATATGCTGCATCTAAAATGACTGCCTAGCTTGTGATGAAGTACAGTTTAGAGGAATAGGGGCAGCTCTGGAGCTTACCACTTTACACCAGCTGTGTACCTGGCCCTTTTAGTTAATGCCAGTAAACAAGGTTCTATCAATTCCTTCTATCAACCATACTCTCGGTCTGAGTTTTCCTAGAAGTCAGTAAGCTCAATTCAGAATCATTTAAATGTTTAAGCATTGGAGGTTACCTTTTAGTGAAGTCACACATCAGTCTTCTCTTATCTACAAAATATATACCCTGGTATAGGGTATTTCCCACATATCTTCAGCTGAAGAAAAAGATACACAATGTATTGTACACAATGCACCATTCTTAATGTTTTATCTTAACTCAGGCTAACTTGAGCTAAATTCTTCCTTGAGTTATCCTAGAATTGTATATGGCCCATTTATTTAGATGCAAATGGTATTCAGTTATGATTAGTGGGTGGGAGATGTATTATTTTACATTTATAACAACATATCATCTGCAAAGCTGCTAATAATTTTTTGGAAAACATTTCAAAGTTCAACTTAAATTTAAAGGAAAGAAATGTATAGCAACAGTTCACTTGTTTTCTTAGTGTCTTCTCCATTCGCTTCTTTGTATTTCAGACCATTTCAAAGGCATTTCCTTAGAATACCTCATGGTTATTTTCATAACTAACATGATGTACATGTATCTGCCACCCAGTGCTATAATGGCAATACTAGGAGTCTGTATACTATGTATTATGTACAATGCATAGGAACATTGTAGGGTCACAACTTTCTGGATCTTCTCTAAGAGTTCTTGGCTTCCGAGTCCCAATCCAATGCGCAGACCTATTTCATTTTCTGGATCTCCTGCACTGGCACAGTGCTGCAGTATCTGGTTTCTATTTATCTATCCTATGTATGACCTGAGAGCCTCACAATCTTTAGTCTAGTCATCCTCACAACACTTCTGTGTAGTAGGGATGTATTATTCTCATTTTACAGATGGGAAACTGAGGTAAAGAGAAACTGATGGCATTTAGGCACCTGAAGAAGCAGATAGGCACCAAAGTCCACCAATGGTATTTTTAAAACTGCTACTTAGCTGATGCCTAATCCCGTGGATTCCTGGTTTCTTGCTCATTGGAACCAAAATGCCTGAGCATTAGCAAAGCCTAAGCACTGCTGCTACCACACAGCCAATAGCTTTGAGACACAGGGCTTATACACAGGGACAGTCACAAACTCAGCTAGCAGTACATCTGAACAGTTACATGTGCCACCTCTCAGCTCTCTTGATGACATGGAGCTCCCTGCGTGTCTAATTGACATTTATACTAGGTTGGGGCACTCCTATCTCACTTCCAGTGGCTGGTCATGTAGAAATGCTTGGGTCAAGCTTAACACGTCACCTGGGACTGACTGCAGGTGTTAGGTGGAGTGGCAACAATGAATGTGCTTAAATGGCAGCAGGAAAGTGTAGGGTGAGCCAGAGACAGCAACGGAGAGTGAACCAGAGATGTATGTTGTGAGAAAATTTTTAGTTAGATAGGGATAGATTGTAAGTTAGTGGTTCAGGGGGTTAGTGTGGCACCTACAGGGAACAAGAGATGGTGTTGGGACAGTTTGGGTAGTTATGGAAATAAAGAAGTGTCTTCATAACAAAGATTTTGGGGAAGTGGTGGTCAAGTCCATGGGAGTGAGGGGAAAGAACAGGTGTTAAGTGCACACGGCTGCTCATTTTTTATCTTTTTGTTTTCCTTTGGCACCCAGTAACTGTCCCTGTACATTCCAGTTCTCTGCTGTGTTGTGGGGCTTACTGGTGGAGACGTGCTGGGATCAGGGTCACTCATCACTGCTTTGCCCTTTCTTTAATGTGAAGGTTTTGGGGGAGGGGTAACCAAAACACAGGGCACAGATGACCATTATTGTCACTGTTTGAATGTGGATCAGCAGTTGCACCCTCAGAAGTAGTGGGTATTTGAGAAGTTGTCCAGGTGTCAATATCAGTTTCAGCAGAGGTAGACAGTCCAGTTGTTGTCGTCTGTGACAGACAGATTGGGGGCTGTGGTAGGGGGACTGGAGCACAGAGCCTATGTGTGTGTGTGGGGTGGGAGGGATGGGACACAGATGATGAGCAGAAAGGCATGGGGGGTCTGGGGCCGATAGGAGTACATATGGGAACAGGAGAAGGTAGAAGGACAGAGGGGATTGGTTGGGGAGGAAGGAACTGACAAACAGTGGTACAAGTGAGAGTATGAAGGTCATGAAAGGTGAAGCAGGTGGGTGCTGGTATGGTAGATGGTAGTGGTTGAGTGGCTGGGCAGTAAGCAACATTTTGGCTAGGATTGTTTGAATTGATTCTGCAGTGGGAGAATAGTGGGGAGGATGGGCAAAGCACTTTCATGTGCTTGGATCTGAATCCATGCACTGATGAGTTGGGAAGAATGCCAGATGCCTGACACTGGGTGGCCCTTAGCATGATTGCCTCTGCTATCTATTTCTGCAGTCTGGCTGTCCTGCCAACCATGCAATGCAAAAATGTCCTCTTTAACTCCACACAGTCTGTCACAGCTCATGCAGCTCACATCACTGGATTTATTCTAATACTCCAGCACACTTTTGAGCCATCCAGCTTGCTCCACCTTATCCATGAAATTTCCCACACTAATGTGTCATTCTGGTTTGCCATGACCTCTCCAAAATTCTCTCAGTTGTAATGTGGGTGGGGTGGGAAAACTTCATGAGCACACTGCTGTAGGAACTGATGTCTCTCCGGGTCTCTCTCTCTCTAGAGAGAGTTATCGAGTTTGTTTGAGGGTGATTTAGGGATATACCATGAGCCAAATATTACATCTTGTCCCCATCTGTGGCCACAGGAGGTGGAGGACCATGGCAGCTACTGAGGTGGGCCCCAGTAGTGCAGCTGGTGATGCTGGTGCCCAGTGAAGAGATGCTGGTCCCGGTTCCCTGTTGCTGATGTTGCATCTGCACAGCAGATGCGCTTGTGCTTGTACAGGCCCAGCCAGGTTGTAGCCATGTGGTGCTGGTGGTCCAATCCCAGTGGGGCACCTCCAAGACTGTGTTAAAAGCAGAGTTTCTTCGTTACTGTCCATACAGGTCTCCAGTGATGGCACATCTGAGTTGCTACCCTCAGAGGGGATCTCCGAAGGCATTGATGTCTCCCCATCTGACAGCTCCTCCTTATGGTGATAGGTTGAACCTGAGGTCTATAGCTCATTAGAATGGAGAGCATGGGGGAGGAGGGTTGGCTCCACTTGCAGAGATAGTGTGCACAGGGCATACATTAATGTATCTGAACATTGTCCATTGCAGTGCCGCTAATCCTGACCCATTGCACACATCGTGCTGGAGTCAGTGAGCTCAGCTTGATTGATGTGTGATCTTGCAGACAGACTGCAATGGCTAATTCCAAACTCCTCTTCCAGAATGGGTGCACAGAGCGGGGAAACTTGTTCGATCCCAAACAGGAAGCCTGCAGCAGAGCAGTGAACCTGGTTCTCCTGAGTACCAGGCTAGTGCCCTAACCAGTCTCTCATATTGCAAGAAAATAGTTAAATCCAGGGAAAAGAGGCCAAATCTGTTTTCATTGCTATTTGAAAACATAATGACAAGTTATTATTATTAACTTGAGATTTTCAGAGAGAATGTAGACATAATATTGCCATCCCAAAAATCATGTACGCCTCCACCCTATCATGAAATGGGCTTGACAGTTATAACATTTTTAAAATAATAAATGTTGGGTTGTTTTTATTTCCCCTTGGTTTTTGAGCCTGTAGAGTTTGTGTTTTCAAGATTTACTTGAAAATACAAGGGCTAGAAACTTATTTCTTTAAAAATTGAAGCTGAGATTCTTATATATTTCACTTGACTCCAGCTGCTGAGGCTTTAAGAAAAACACCAAATATTGTGAGACTCACAATAAAATCACAAGAGTTGGCAACACTGCGTTCCATTAATTGTAATGCAAGATATCTAAATCTCTACATCTTTGAAAATCTCAATCTTATATTCAGTTATTATTAATTATGTTAAATTAAGTCTACATTTTTGGGTCTAATTTGCTTTACAGTTTCCCAGTAAAGTCTGCATATGTCACAGAGAGGATCTTTTGGCTGAAGACTCATTTTTCTAATTATACTTCTTTCACTTCCTCTGATTCTATTTCTGATAGTGTGGTAAGCCGTTGGGCTACTCCTGAGGGTTCTGTTTTGGATCCCATGTTTTTAACATTTATATGCATCCTCTGGATGATAGCTTTAATTTTATGGATTGTCTAATTACATTCAACTGGCATCACTCCCATCACAGCTCCTCTGATAATGTATCTTTGGTGACTCAAGAACATGAATGCGGTTTTCAGCTGTAAAATTTGTGGTTGGCAAAGAATTTTTTAAAACTAAAGACCAACAAAATTAAAGTGCTCAGGTTTGATGCTATGCAATTGCCAGTTTCTGTTGTCTTTGGTTACTTTTCCACTTGGTGTTCACTTCTGCCTTTCAGATACACACACTGGAGGGGAAAATATAGCCCATTAGGGTACAGTAATATTTAGGATCATTGAATCAATGTCTGGATGTCACTTTAGGCTCAAATCAAAATGTCACCAAATGCCTACCCTGCCCTCTCAGGAATATTGCCAGGATACATCTTTGTCTTTCCATAGCTAACCTGGAAACAGTAATTTATGCTTTAAAACCTCTAAAATTACTCTCTCTATTTTCCTGTTGGCTAGACTTCTGGCTAGAATGAATGGCAACCTCCACCCAGAATTTGGTTACCAAGCTATTCAACTACCTAACCTTGGACTAGGGCTAGCCCAGCATCAAACTCCTGATTTAGAGCCTTTGCAGTGGTTTAAAACATTTTTATTTCAAAATTTTGCTTTTGACTTTCAGGCTCTTTGGGGCTACTTTCCTTATCTACCTCAGATTTAATAACCTCCCCCATTCTCACTATGATCCTTCAGGCAGGAGTTCTCATCTGTCTTGTTGATCAGCTGGAAGCCTGTAAAGGCACCAACTTTGCTTTCGCTGACCTGTGGACTCAGAGTTGTAGTCCCTCGCATTGCGGAGATCTGAAATCAATTTTAAGACTAAACTGAAGACCTCTGGTTTTAGCCTAGCATTGGGTGGATGTTTTTAGTTTGATTATTGTTTTATTTTATTTTAAGTGCTGAGAGATGGTTAGGTGTGAACTATACTATTTGGTCTTGTATCATTCACAACTAAAAGAACCCCCCCCGCTGGTGATGGTTCATCTTAAGTGATCACTCTCCTTACAATGTGTATGATAAAACCCATTGTTTCATGTTCTCTGTGTGTGTATATAAATCTCCCCACTGCATTTTCCACCAAATGCATCCGATGAAGTGAGCTGTAGCTCACGAAAGCTTATACTCAAATAAATTTGTTAGTCTCTAAGGTGCCACAAGTACTCCTTTTCTTTTAACTAAAATAACCAAACCCTCTCTTACTTATGGGCTAGCCTGACAGAGGCTTTCACTCAGACTTTCACTCAGCTGCGCAGGAGAGTAACTGGGACTGGAACACCCACTAACCCACCCAATTCCACTGCTCAGCGCTGCACAAATTGTTACTTCTCTGGGAAGGGTGGAGAGTAAGATCTAGTTGCCAGTTACTCCCATCCAGGAGGAAACTGGGGGAGCTCTGGCTCAATCTGCTTGCCAACAGTTTTTCAGAGGGCAGTTGAGCTAATCCACAAAAGAGCAGAAGTAATTTACTCCCTCCCCAGACAAGGGGGGGGGGGAGCAGCAAGGACGAAGGAATTGTGACTGAGTTACAACTCATACTCTGCTCTGCAGAGCGCAGCTGTGCACTACCCCTTACTCAGGGCACTTTGTACAGTCCAGACTCACCAGATTTTAAAAGGCAACTTCAGACTACCAAGGCTCTTCTCTCACGCTTTAGAGAGGGGGTGGGCATGGGCTGAAGTTCAGGCTGTGTGCAGTGAGCATGGTGTTCTGCAGCGGGAGGATCACAGGATATTTTATTTTCTTTCATTTTGGGGGGTGATGCATATATGTTTTGTGTATTTGAGATATGATAAAGGTGTTTTGAGCTTTGCATAAGCACCTTTTAATGTTTATATGCTTAATAAATACATTAATAAAAGATGCACATTTCTGATGCATAGCCACTGTATGGATCAAAATATGTACATTCCTCATGTTGGAGGTTCTCTGTTAGGGATTTTTGCACAAGTGCAGCAACACTAATGCAAACCGTTGGATTAAACATGCTGCCCTATGTAAAGAGGGGCTTGTATTGGTGCCATTTACCTACTCCTACACTTGGGAGTATTCACAGTTGGACTCAAATACAAAGAAAAGGAGGACTTGTGGCACCTTAGAGACTAAGGTGCACTTTGTAAGGGGGATAGAGAACAGATGACCAATTGAAGAATGGTTGTCTGCAACTACCTCCTAAAATGGGACAGAGAATAAACAGATTGCTTCTGGAACGGCTTTAAAATAGTATTTAATATATTAACCAATTAAAATGTGTCGAGTGGCAGGACTTTGTCACAAAACACAGGCTGAAATTCTGACACTCTGGGAATCAGGTGATGTACTCAATATGAGTTTCAGCAAGGGTTTCAGGATCTTTGTGCATTAAATGCTAACTTTTCCAAATACTATCTATCCAAAACACATGCAAAACAATGTACACGTGACATTTAGAGTCTTGGTTTTGTTTATGATAAAGAACAAACTTCACACAGACGCATGTCTGGGGTTTTCCTGTTTTTTGATGCTGTTGGTCTCCAGCCAGATTTGTGAAAAAAAAACTAATGTCTAGAAATTATGCTAGAACACTGCACTGGATGTTGCAGCCATTTGATCAGTCAAATTGTATATGTTATTACTTGTCCACACTGTTCAGGGGCAGGCATTTTAAGAATAAGGAGACATTTAATTTGCAATTTTCATCATAGTATTTTATTATTAGACTATTAATACTATTCTTTTATTGATATCTTTGTTACATTTAAAGAAAAACTTCAAAACTTTAAAGCGACACTTTTACTCACAAAGCTTATGCTCAAATAAATTTGTTAGTCTCTAAGGTGCCACAAGTACTCCTTTACTTTTACTCACGTTTCCCCACAGGACAGTGACTATGTCTTACTTTAGGTTTGTCAAGCTTCTAACATAATAGGACCATGGACCTGACTGCGCCCTCTGGGTATTACCATACTAAGTATAAATAAAATAAAACAAACTTGAAAACAAATTATTCTTATATGAACAACAGATGCCTTTAGCCAGGTGTGGTGCAGGCGAAGGGAAGTTGAGAAGAGGAAGTATTATTAGGAGAAAAACAAATGGTTAGGGATTTTACAGCAATGGGACATTCCCCTCCAACCTACATATGATAGAGTTAGACATAATCTGAAAGCGAATCACGAAACTGTTGCAACAGTTCTTGTAAATGTTACAGCTTTGTGAACTGTTCTTCTGTTTTGTTCTGCAAAAACCCCATCCTTTCAGCCAGAGTAAGGCATAGTGCAGGCGCTTGGCATGAGCAGACTAAGCAATTGTTTAGTGCCCCAAGCAGGTCAAGGGGGCCCCCTGTTAATTATTAGTATATGTTGTGTGTGGGGGCCCAAAATATTCCTTCTTAGGGCCCCCAATGGGCTAGCACTCGCACTGGTAAGACAAGCAGGATTTAGCCCTCTGTACACCCTATTCATGTGCAGATTCATCCCACAATTCTCTCAAAGTTCATGCAAACTACTTTAACCTAAGAGGATGAGGAACCCATAAACTGGAGTTTCGCCCTTCTCTGTGCTAATTCAAACTAGTGTAGTTTCTAGGAATAGAGATGTAATCCCAACAGAAATATGTATTTTGGATTTCTTGTCTATGCTCCCATCCTATGTGAACAAGGGCTCAATACTGCAAGATACTGAGAGCCATCGACTCCTGCTGAAATCAATAGAAGTTGAAGAGCTCAGTAACTCACATAATCAGGTACCATTTGAAGTTTAATGGGGTTATATGATCAAACCAAGCTTACTAATCAATTAGTGAATGCTAACTGGCCAGCCAGGAGAAAGCTAGATGTAAATTATTATTTTTTGCCAGCAAAAAGTGAATTCTCTGTGGCAGTTACTCTACTTTGTTTAAATCTGAAGTCTAACTCAACTGAGGATACAGAACAAGCCCCAGTGTGAATGCCACACCTTCTAGCAATCATAAAAGCTTGAGACTGCAACCCATATGATTGCTTGCTGGGATGAAGGGCCAGTTTGTGCCCTTTTGAGGTGTGTCTGATGGATCTTCCCTGTGCAGATCACCCCCTTTCCCACAGAACATGGGAGCTCAGCCATCCCCACAACACAGTGTCCCTTTTCATATCTCACAGAATCCTCTCTGTAGCATCTCAGGTCCATGATGGGGAGGAGCATGGACTGGGCAGGGTAGGGCCGAGAGGTGATGTTTACATACCAACTCCCCTGAAGAACTTGTCCAGAAAGGTAGTAGTCCCTAAGCTCAAGCCATATTACTTTTTCTGGGTAGCCTGGACACCATGCCCAGTCCAATGCATCCATGTTGCTAGGGTTTTGTGTGCATGGGGCTGGAGCAATTGTGGGGTCACTAGGCCTCTGTGCAGATGTCCATGGCTGTCTGTGCTGTGGATTTCCAGGGATCCACCAAATTTGAAGGCAGACTTCCCATGCCCTTTCCAATGGGGTGCCAGGGGGAAAAGGTGCAGGAGGCAAACCCCACCAACTAATGGAAAGTTTAGGGTGAGAGGCACAAGAGACTCCTGATGAAGGCTCTCTCAAAAGAAATGACCTCTCCTGGCTTTTTACATGGCAGGGGCAACAGGTTGGCCCAGAGATTTTGAAGAAAGGAGGCTTGTTTTATCATTAAGGTTCAATGCCTTCCACAGCATAGGTTCAGGAAGACACAGCCCACAGCACTTAAGATGGCTGTAACTTCACAACACATAATCTAAATGGCAGTGTACAACAGGGTATTTTTGCTGTACTGGGCCACCACATAAATAGCATGAATGTATTTTTGCCTCATGTGTCCCTTCTGTAGAAGTGCCCAATGGCACTATCATTTGGAGTGAAGAATCCATATAAACATAATCCTAGAAAGCAGGTATCCGGGAGTTTTATGCTGTATCCTTTTTTTTTTTTTACCTGTAACAAACTTATCCGAGCAGCCAAAACATTTATTATTAAGAGTTGTAACAATTACCAAAAATATATTTTAAAAAGTGAATATTAATAAAAGGTTTGCTTACTGGGGGTAGTACATTAGTATACTTTCTTGGCAAGCTTAGAAAAGATTTGTCTGAGGGATAAGAAAGTGGAATTTGACAGACTATTCTTTGTTTCTAGATCAGAATGAGTAACGGGATATTTTGGTTTATGAAATGCATAAAAGAATTCCCCCACTGTCTGTAAATTCTCACTCACTAAAATAAAAGACTCAGTAACTGCTAATCAATTCAGCTAAAACATGACATTTTTGGAATTTAAATTTGTCACATATTCAAAATCAGGGACTATGGCGTCCTCCACCAATATGTTCAGTGTAGTTTGTTTTTTTCAGATGTTTGGTTTATTTAACAGAATATTCTGTCACTTAATAATGGGTTCCTAGCAAACAATGAAAATTCCTAGTCACACATATCTGAATGCCATTTCCCCCCAACTTTGGGTTGCTCAGGGTTTGTATCTTTGCAGTTAGATTGGAATTTTATGGCATATAACGAGAGAAGAGAAATCACAAGCAGTCTGTAGTTATTCAGGAGAGGCACAACAGTAGGTTCCACTACACCTTAGATGTATATTTTGAGGATTTTACAGCAAACACCTAATATCCCTTGCCCTTTCAATGAGTTTTCAGATTCTAAACTCAGCTCTCCAACTTCCTACTTTTTCATGTGTTATAAACATGGCCACTGAGAGGGTTTGGTGACTGCTTGATCTTTCCTGATAAGATGAACACCTACATAGATACATATGTATATAAATCTCCCCACTGTATTTTCCACTGAATGCATCCGATGAAGTGAGCTCACGAAAGCTTATGCTCAAATAAATTTGTTAGTCTCTAAGGTGCCACAAGTACTCCTTTTCTTTTTGCACATACATAGATTGTCATCTATGCCAGATATAGACAGCAGAATTATGGAACCAAGCTGCCTCTTATTTTAATTAAAGACACTTAGAGAACCTCCTGTTACGGGTTGGATAAAAAGACCCTCTCATTAGTTAAACTGAAAGTAGGGCATAGCATTCAACATTTGTCTTAACACTATCCCAGGCGCTGCCAAGATTGTATTCAGCAGGAGGTGTCAATGGTCCTGCATGTTATTTACCAACATAAGAGTACTATAAAAGTTGTCAGCATAAGTCAAAACTTTTTAGTAACTGACAGACACTAAGAGGCCAACAGAAAACTGAAAAACATTTTTTTTAGAAACACTCCAGCTTTTATGTAATAATTTCTTTGTACTTTCTCCCTCCTTTTTAAACCTCTGGGACTCTTGCATGAAAATAGCGTCTTCATTGCTTAGGAATTTGGTTTCTTCTGGTGATTTTTCCTCACCCACAGGCATGATTACATCCACAGGAAAGTAATTGTGATATCACAAACATAGAACTGGGGCTTCAGGTGAGAAATAGAGCTAGTCCAACAACAACTACATGTTCATGAAAGTTTTCTTTAAAAAAAAATAAAAATCTCTCTTTTGCTTTTTTGTTGAGATTGACAAAAAAACTGACTACAATCAAAAATTTTCTACCGGTGTTAGTGAGAAATAAGCAGGAAGGAGAACAAAAAGAATAGCAGAGTATAAATGAATGAGAATGGACAAGCAGAGATGAAAGGGATGGGGAAATGAAGCAAGTCCAGTGTCTGTACAGAACAAATTCTTAGCTACACCCACTACTGCACTACAAGCTTAGTTGCTAATTGCAGGAGAAGTGATACTGGAAGGTTTGTTAGTAGACTTCATTCACAAATTCTGTAGGAGACAGTCAAGAAAAAAAAAATCAATGCTACCGTTCCATTTTGTTGTCTGGAAGATCATGTGAATGAAATCCATCAGTCATGCTAAAAGGCACGCCAGGGTCTTTGGTGATGTAATTGCTGCAATTTTCTTTTTCCTCCCTTTCTATCTGGTGGATGCATTCTCTGCTGCATTCACTCAGCAATCCCAACCCAGCATATCTTCAGCGACCAATGGAAGTCACTGAATTTAAGATGTCAGTTTAGTGTATCCTCCCACAGCAAGTGGACTAGTGGTCAAAGGAGACAAGAAGAAACCCACAGGAATTACTTAGTTACAGTTTTATACCCCTTTTCTAGCATTTGGGAGAGCAAGTGTGAGCAAGGAGAAGAGGGTCATCCGCTGAAGTGTCAGTGTAAAAAAAAAGTTCTTTGTTTGACCCTGGCCTAACTCCTCACTCCTTGTGATTTGCATTGTTATTCTCCAATAGCCAGGTGGATATGTTCTTGGAGAACATGAAGCCATAATGTAGTTCCCTTTTTTACTGAATCAATTTTAGGAAATGCCTTAATTAAAACTGATAAACAAGAGGTCCTGATCCTGACTGGTTTTATCTTATAGACAGCATTACAAAAGTAATTTTCATAATACTACAGTTCCCACTACAGATGAGATGCTGTCAGACAGTTTTGTCAAATGAAATACAGGTAAACCTTCATTATCTAGATGGGGATGGGGATGGGGATGGAGATATTTCTGAAAGTCAGAGGAAAAAAATTTTTTTTTAAAAGAATTCCAATTTGGGGGGATACTTTTGAATATCAAATAATTGGAATTATATTTTATGAATTTTTTGTGGGAAGATGTCTCAGGCTGGATGAAATAACATTATTCCATGATTATTGAATAAATAAAGAACATTTACTATACATCAATAACATTAGCATATTTGCTTTGGACCATTATTTTGGTCATACAGTTTTAAAACATTCTCATGATGACTCAGGAAACAGCCACTCTAGTTTAGCTTTCAGAATGAAAATCTTAGGAGCAGAAAAGCAAATTCAATATGACTTTTGATTTACATATATGATATTATTTTTAATTATATGAACTCCTTTCATTGGAGAAAGGTGCAAGTGTTGCAGGCTCAAAAACAGACCTTAAAATCTGATGGAGTGTGAGCAGTTAGTGAAAGGGCTGGAGTGATCAGATGTTCAAGACATTACTTGAATTTCAAGATAAATACTGGGGAAAAGTAGCAGTTAGAGGAAAAATGTCTACACATCCTTAAAGTTGCAAGGTGTTTCCAATCACAACGTCTTAGAATCCTGAACAAGGCTGATCTTAGTTCTGTATCCTGTTCTTTATTTAGCAGTTTCCTTTTCTTTTGGCAAATATTTTAATATCTACTGATCACCTGCCAGACTCCTAACGTTGCTCTGTCACTGACCAACATCATCTTATTAAAAGTGTATTAGTTTGGTTGTTTTTAAAAGGTTTTGCTAATGAGTACATCTAGATAAGGATTGTGGGGCAGGAAGGTTAGAGTCGGAGAAGTTAAATCACTGTTGAGTGTGGTATCCTGAGAGATCTATAAAAGCCTCTGTTCATGATTTCTTCAAACAAGTGTTGTGAGAAAGGGGATGAGAATTCACCTGTTTTGTGAAAAATAATAAAGATGATGTGTATTTTAAGGGCAAAAAAGGAACTGAAATACCATTATTGAGGGTCAAGGGGCATCTTGAAAGAGCTAAAAGGAGTCTCATGAAGGGAGTGAAGGATGTCATGTGGCTCCTGACTTTACATCTACATTTTTTTTTATTATACACGAAAGACCCTGGCTTCCAAGACTCTCAGGGCCAAATTCAGAGTTGATATACAAGATGGTAAAGTAACACATCAGGAGGAAGATGTAAGGCAGTCTGAGCTGGTTTTACTTTATGTTGACGGATCCAAAGAAGTTGCAAGTTATCGTGTTTGGGTCCAATTTATGAAATCAGTGAAGTTACACAGGGCTGGATTTGGGTCTGCATAGGCAGTTACTTTAACTTACCCCTACCAGCTACTCGTTTTTCCTGCTAAACTGAACTCTTCCAAGTGTGAATCCTTTAGAGCAACGCTTCCTTCCACCTATGTCCTCATGTTTAAGTGGGCTATTTGGCACTTGGGCTGTAGGCTTGATAAATGATGATAGGATGACCTTCCATTTTGAGCCCTGACATCTTCTCTTCCAATATATTTGGCACAATTTAACCTTTATTTTAAAGTGTCAGGGACAAAGTACAGGATCTTTCTTGCAGAAAAAAGTGATCTTCTGTTAGGTATTGTTTTGACCTGCTGGGTTATTTTGGAAGGGAAAACTCACTCTATGTAACAGTTGAAACTAGGTGTGTCCCAGCTGCAGTATTATAGCTACATCACTCAGCTGGGTAAAGGAGGAAGCACATTGGTGGGGCAGAACAAACATACACTGCCACTTTCCGAGATATACATATCTTTTAGTCAGAGGACTTCAGTCTCTAGAGCTATCTGGCACATTTCATCAACACTAAATTCACTTTTTAAAAAGTTCCATCCCTTTTGACAATATGCCAACTTTAGTGCCATCCTTTTTTTTTTTGAAGTCCTTGCTTAATTGCTCTAACTTAAAGCCTCCATGACCCATATGTGTGGGGGTGAGGAGAGGGTTCTGGATTGTCAGTGCTGCAGGCTGTATTTCTCAATCAAATGTACTGGTGGAGTCTCTGTTCCACCTGTGTAAGCATCTCCCTGCCCTTCTAGCTCAATACTTACCTGGGTGAACTACTCTCCCAGTTAGTGGATAGTTCAGTTTACATACCCATACCATGGCTAGCCAATCCATTGCCAACAACTTATGGTAGCCCATCTTGTGATGGGGACACTTGTCCACTGAGAACTGGACTGAGACTATCAAACTCATTTCAGATAGGTAGAACAGCCATCAGCTGTTGGCATTTTTTCACTAGCACCCTGAGCTGGATTAATACCAACACTTTAGAGATATTTTAAGTCTTTTGTAATAGCTTTGGTGACCTCATTAAGCATCAGTCTGTTTGTCCACACACCATAAACAGGCTTCACTGTCACAAGCCATTCATAACCGAAGCCTCTTGTTCTCTACTTCTGCAACAATACTCTAGACTTTTCCATCTTTACTCTCTCTTCTATAGGTAAATTAAATGCCTACCATTCAATTCTTCATTCAGCAAACAGTGGAACAAATGTTCAGTAACAGCCTTCTACCCACTGGTTTAATAGTTTATAAAACAAAAGGCTGCTGAAATAAGCTTTTCAAATTCAGCATTTTGTATTAATAGCTGTTCAGCTTTACGATAATGGGACAGATCATTCTGAAGCTAGGCTTCCAGAGAGGTAGAGCTTTGCATGTAAAGCAGTATCTTTTTTAAAAAAACTTTGGAATCCCATTTTCAAGTCCTTCCTGAACTCCTAAGTGTATGTGTTGTGACAACCTATTGCAATAAGAACTGTCACTAACACCAATATCACACTAATCACAATGAGGCACTTAATAATCTAAGGCTACTTCAAATTCCCCTAAAAATTCACCAATAGATATAACCACAGTAACCTTTTTTTGTCTTTCCACTGAATAACAAAATGTGACATTACAGCAATTTTAATTATTCCCCTAACATATATAATGCCTAACGAAAAACCTTAAACATTTGTAACCACGGCACCCTGCTGCCTAGGGAAAAAGCTGCATTTCTGTATAGAAAAAAAGTCAATTTCAGGGAAATAAATTCCAAGCTCCGAGACACTTCCCCCTGCCCCCAGATGCACACTGCCTCTGCATTTACACGTACCCTATTTCCCCTCATTCGCTCTCACCCCAACTCTTTCCTTACTCTGTAAACACACAGGTGTCAGCATTCCATCTGGTACCACTTTGCCTTTCAGTCACTTTCCTTCAACTTTCCTGCCCTCCTTTCCTCTCCTCCTCCACAATCCCTTGGATGATGCTGCATGCTCTCCTCATCAATGTCTCAGGGCTTCTGCAAGGATGGTCAGAACAAGCCATTCCCTCTTCTTAGCTCCTCCTTCTTGACTGGAGACAGCCTGAGGAGAGAAGTGGTTACTGGCTGGAAGTAGGGGGTATTGTCTCTCCTTGTTGGGGACTTGGCAATTCCACATAGCTGTTGTAAGCCTAAGGTTGCAACTCATGCTGCTGCTGCTGTCCCCGGACAGGACTATGGGGTGTTGCAAGCCATCACATGCTCTGCATATCCCTAGGACTAGTTCTGTTTGTTCTGGGGCTGAAGGTAGCAGTGCAAACCCACTCCTATCACTTCTTCTGGAGATGCCTGCATTTGCTTTTGCCTGTCACTGGATGGCTACTTTATTTTGGGGACTGTATAATGTGGGCTATCTCAATTCTTAAAAGGTCTTTGGGACTGGATCAACATGCACCTGTGCATCCCAGTAATGCAACATTCACATTGGCAGCTGACTCCTCTGAGTTCAGTATGAGCTACTCCTCATAAGCACTACAGAAGCTACAGAGCTAGAAAAACTAAGGTCAGTCTCTTTACACAGATTGTTTTGGAAGAGATAAATATTTGGGGGATGAGGGAAATTAAACTAGAATTCTTAAGTTCCTTTGAATGTAGCTCTTTCTAAGCCCTTCCTTCCAAACTTTACAATCCTATAAGCATTTTCCTTAGTGTAAGAAGTGCTGTAAATTCATTATCTTGGGGTTAGTTTCTAAGCTTCCATGAAGTAAGCGTGCCAAACACAAAAAGCTGTGTTCACTAACTGCACACCATGTTAGGCAATCACGCCATCTTTAGACATGTCCTTTCTTTCAGGAAGGCAGCTTATCCAATAGCAAAGATCTGGAATGGTGTGCCTATGAAAAAAAGTCTTAGCATTATGAAATGACTATGGAGTCCCATTGCAAAACAGAGCACTGATGCAATGAATTCAAACTGAAGTTTGTCACTGAATATTCATTTTTTAGGTGAATCTGAGCACCTGCAGCTCTTCATGAAGGCAGGGGGACCTGTGGGTGCTCAACACATAAGACAAACTTTTCTGTTTTTGAGAGGCAGCCTAGATCAGCAGGTAAGCTGTGTACCTAGGGCTCAGAAAACATCAGTTCTATACCTGGGTGTATCACACCTAGCTGTGCCACTGATTTACTGGGTGACATTGGGCAAGTCTCTATTTCCCCAGGTGGAAAAAGTAGGGCTACTGACCTACCTTTGCAAAGTGCTTTGAAGCATCAGCCGTACTCTGCTTCACTCAGTTAATCAGCCCCCCCTCTCTGTTCCTTTGCAGGATACTATGCCATTTTCAAAGAACAGGAAGATAATCACACCAGGTGATTTACCCAGGATCTGACGTTAGAGGTACCTTGACTGCTGTTAAGACTATATCTTGCCCCTGCTTAGAGGGCCACCATGGACTTAAAAAATTCCCTTCTCTGATTTTTTTTAAACCTACTACTTTTTTAAGTGTCTCCCCTCATTACTATAAACTACAAGAGTTTTGTTTGTGTGTTTCTTTCAAACAGCAACAGATAAGAAATGGATGACATTTTGGTACAGTTGTAAGAACTCATAGTTGTAGTTGATTTTTTATTTTGAAAACTCTAGAATTAGCAATGCAATAATTTTACCTTGAAATAGTAGCAAAATCTAACAAATATTGTCTCCATAGTATTGTAAATAACTGATCACCATTTTCATCAAAACACTCTTTTCTTAGATCTGTTATGTGTACCATGTAAATGCATTTAACATCTCAGCACAATAAAAATTAGCAACACAATATAACATTTTATTACAATAGAGACAATGTAAGCACTGTAGTTAATTTTCTTCAAAAACATTAAAACAGTGACAGCTCCATTTATAATACTGAACACGTGCATGAGAGTTAGTCCAGCTAGTATTTGTCCACATTTTACACCCAAGGTAAAGTTACAAAAAGCTCATTCATTCAAAATTTCATTCAAGCAGAAATAAAATTTTGTACTGCAAAGTTGGTCCATATTTGTAGCTCTGTTTTTCCAAGGAGAAAAAGGAAAGGATTCATAAAGTGCATTATGGCCTGTCAAAAACACTCACTTAAAACTTGTGAGTCACCACAGGAACTATGTCCTAGAACTCTGGCCAATTTTGTTGATTAAACTTCATAAGAAGTGAAAAGCTGAAGCTATCACAGGGGAAGAAGCACTAACAGATTTCTAAACAGATTTCTCAGAAACAGAGCAATTAATAGTCTCTTATAAACAATTTTCATGGACTCCTATTTGTTGTATCTCAGAGTGTCAACAGAAAGTTTAATGAATCATAAAATAACATTTTTATGATTTTTTTCAGATCTAAATCAGACACTTCTAAGTACACAGAGTATTAGTAATGCATATACCACATTTGAAACTAGGTTTACTCATGGGCAAGGTCACATAGACAAACAAAGAAGTCCACAAAGAGAAAATTATCTAGAAACACCCCCAACAAATTTAGACAATATCTTTACAAAACAGTAAAAAGCAGCTCCCATTCCTATCCATAGCAAACAGATTAAAAAAAGAGAGAGAACTTCTCAAACAGCAAAGGAGGGGCAGGAAATCACTAGACCAAACAAATTATATAAGATAACATTTTTAACACCTCTCATGGCCTTATGTGTCTTCTGCTATTCATGTCTGTCTTTTAGAGCTGGTCTTCACTGCAGTGTTAGCTCAAGTTAACTCCTCTTGAGCTAGCCTAGCTCAAGCGTGACTGTTCTCACTGCAAAATAACACACACACTGCAACAAGTGATTGGATTAAGAGCACAGGGGGGTTGTATTAGCAGCACAGAGTAGCTGCATTCCACTGCATTACTAATTCCAGCAGCAGCAGCATTCAAGCCACACTCCCTGACAGATCAGCTAGTTTGAGTTAAAAGCCACTACACTCAAGCTAGACATTTGTGTGTGTGGACAGGATGTAGGTTAGGGGCAAGACTTGATTTATAATCTGAGCTAACACTGTAGGGGTGATAAGCCCTAAGACTGTAAATGCATGGGGGCTGGGTCCATCTTTGTCTTATACAAATTTTTCAGCTGCTGCATACTGAAGCCAGGCATAGAGATTACATGAGTCTCTCCCATCCTTTTCACTTCATTTTTCCGTTGAAAACCCATCTTATAATCATGCCAGCCTTGATCCCAGAAGATTCTTCCTGAGGGGCTCAAGTGGAGTCCATCAATTGAGGAGAGTCTTCTCCCTGTGAAGACCTGCCAGTGATTGATCATTCCTTCTTTAAGCATCTTACCCAGCCTAGCATAATTGTCCTTCATCCACTCCAGTAGGAATCTAGCAGTACCATTTGTCCTGACATGTAGCATTTTCCCCACTCCCATCAGGATCCCTGTTAGCCTTATGTCCACATCTCATATCCTTGCCCCTGGCATACAGCACACTCTTTTGTTCTCCAGATATGGTCTGGTGACAGGCCTGTTGATTCTTCTTAGTACTGAGCACCCAATCACATAGACCTGACTCTTCCATTGTTGGTACGAATCTGTCTTATGTTCTCTCTCACAGTCCCCTGTATATCATCCTCATTTTTCCTTAGGCTCTGGTCCCAGTCTATTGCCTTTGTCTCTTCCTCTCTTCTGCAGGGACTGGCTTCCCTTCTTTTCTTCCTTGCCACCATATCTTCTGCCTGTTTTTCCTCCATGTTCTATAGTGCAGCAAACCTATTACTCAACTCTATTTCACCTCCACTATCCAGTCTCTTCCTCTGCCTTGTTCTTGTGGTCAGTTTCTTTCATGGGTCAACTGCCCATCAGGTTCCTTTGTTCAGCAAGTTTCTGCAAATCTTGAGTTATTCTGTACTACCTCCTCTCTGTTGTCCTGTATTATACTTTCAAATCCCTGTCTGAATTCTATCATCCATCTCTAATCTTTGGGGCCTCAGCTCTATCAGATAACATTTTCATGCATAGAATCATTGAACTGGAAGAGAAGTCAAGAGGTTGTCTAGTCCAGTCCTCCATGCTCATAGCAGGACTAAGTATTATCTAGACCATCCGTGATAGGGGTTTGTCTAACTTGCTCTTAAAAATCTCCAATGATGGAGATTCCACAAACTCCCTAGGCAATTTATTCCAGTGCTTAACCATCCTGAAAGTTAGGAAGTTTTTCCTAATGTCCAACCTAAACTGCCCTTGCTGCAGTTTAAGCCCATTGCTTTTTATCCTATAATCAGAGGTTAAGGAGAACAATTTTTCTCCCTCCTCCTTTTAACAACCTTTTACATACTTGAAAACTGTTATCATGTCCCCTCTCAGTCTTCTCTTCTCCAGACTAAACAAACCCAGTTTTTTCTGTCTTCTCTCAGAGGCCATGTTTTCTAGACCTTTAATCATTTTTGTTACTCTTCTCTGAACTTTCTCTAATTTGTCCACCTCTTTCCTGAACCCAGAACTGGACACAATACTCCAGTTGAGGCCTAATCTGCATGGAGTAGAGCGGAAGAATTACTTCTCGTGTCTTGCTTACAACACTCCTGCTAATACAGCCCAAAATGATGTTTGCTTTTTTTACAACAGTGTAACACTGTTGACTCATATTTAGCATGTGATCCACTATGACCCCCAGATCCCTTTCCGCAGTAGTCCTTCCTAGGCACTAATTTTCCATTTTGTATATGTGCAACTGATTGTTCCTTCCTAAGTGGAGTATTTTGCATTTGTCCTTATGGAATTTCATCCTGTTTACTTCAGGCCATTTCTCCAGTTTGTCCAGATCATTTTGAATTTTAATCCTATCCTCTTAAGCACTCGCAACCCCTCCCAGCTTAGTATCGTCTGCAAATTTGATAAGTGTACTCTTTATGCTATTATATAAATCATTGATGAAGATATTGAACAGAACCAGACCCAGAACTGATCTCTGCAGGACTTCACTCAATATGCCCTTCCAGCTTGACTGTGAACCACTGATAACTTCTCTCTGCGAATTGTTTACCAACCAGTTATGCACCCACCTTATAGTAGCTCCATCTAGATTGTATTTCCCTAATTTGTTTATGAGAAGCTCACATAAAACAGTATTAAGAGCCTTACTAAAGTCAAGATATACCACATCTATGGCTTCCCCTCTATCCACAAGGCTAGTTACCTTATCAAAGAAAGATATTAGTTTGGTTTGACATGATTTGTTTTTGACAAATCCATGCTGTTGCTTACCACCTTATTATCTTCTAGGTGTTTGCAAACTGATTGCTTAATTATTTGCTCCATTATCTTTCCAAAAAGAAAAGGAGTACTTGTGGCACCTTAGAGACTAACAAATTTATTAGAGCATAAGCTTTCGTGAGCTACAGCTCACTTCATCGGATGCATTTGGTGGAAAAAACAGAGGAGAGATTTATATACACACACACAGAGAACATGAAACAATGGGTTTATCATACACACTGTAAGGAGAGTGATCACTTAAGATAAGCCATCACCAGCAGCAGGGGGGGGAAAAGGAGGAAAACCTTTCATGGTGACAAGCAGGTAGGCTAATTCCAGCAGTTAACAAGAATATCAGAGGAACAGTGGGGGGTGGGGTGGGAGGGAGAAATACCATGGGGAAATAGTTTTACTTTGTGTAATGACTCATCCATTCCCAGTCTCTATTCAAGCCTAAGTTAATTGTATCCAGTTTGCAAATTAATTCCAATTCAGCAGTCTCTCGTTGGAGTCTGTTTTTGAAGCTTTTTTGTTGAAGTATAGCCACTCTTAGGTCTGTGATCGAGTGACCAGAGAGATTGAAGTGTTCTCCAACTGGTTTTTGAATGTTATAATTCTTGACGTCTGATTTGTGTCCATTCATTCTTTTACGTAGAGACTGTCCAGTTTGGCCAATGTACATGGCAGAGGGGCATTGCTGGCACATGATGGCATATATCACATTGGTAGATGCGCAGGTGAACGAGCCTCTGATAGTGTGGCTGATGTGATTAGGCCCTATGATGGTATCCCCTGAATAGATATGTGGACAGAGTTGGCAACGGGCTTTGTTGCAAGGATAGGTTCCTGGGTTAGTGGTTCTGTTGTGTGGTGTGTGGTTGCTGGTGAGTATTTGCTTCAGATTGGGGGGCTGTCTGTAAGCAAGGACTGGTCTGTCTCCCAAGATCTGAGAGAGCGATGGCTCATCCTTCAGGATAGGTTGTAGATCCTTGATGATGCGTTGGAGGGGTTTTAGTTGGGGGCTGAAGGTGATGGCTAGTGGCGTTCTGTTGTTTTCTTTGTTGGGCCTGTCCTGTAGTAGGTGACTTCTGGGTACTCTTCTGGCTCTGTCAATCTGTTTCTTCACTTCAGCAGGTGGGTACTGTAGTTGTAGGAATGCATGATAGAGATCTTGTAGGTGTTTGTCTCTGTCTGAGGGGTTGGAGCAAATGCGGTTATATCGTAGCGCTTGGCTGTAGACAATGGATCGAGTGGTATGATCTGGATGAAAGCTAGAGGCATGTAGGTAGGAATAGCGGTCAGTAGGTTTCCGATATAGGGTGGTGTTTATGTGACCATCGCTTATTAGCACCGTAGTGTCCAGGAAGTGGATCTCTTGTGTGGACTGGTCCAGGCTGAGGTTGATGGTGGGATGGAAATTGTTGAAATCATGGTGGAATTCCTCAAGAGCTTCTTTTCCATGGGTCCAGATGATGAAGATGTCATCAATGTAGCGCAAGTAGAGTAGGGGCATTAGGGAACGAGAGCTGAGGAAGCGTTTTCTTTTTGCGAATACAGACTAACACGGCTGCTACTCTGAAACCTGTGATTATCTTTCCAGATACTGAAGTTAAGCTGACTGGTCTGTAATTCCTCGGGTTGTCCTTATTTCCCTTTTTATAGGTAGGTATTATATTTATCCTTTACCTGTCCTCTCTCCCGTCTTCCATGACTTTTCAAAGATAATCACTAATGGCTCAAATATCTCCAAAGTCAGCTCCTTGAGTATTCTAGGATATATTAACATACTAAACCAGATCCCCAGCTTGCATAAATCAGCATAACTCTGTTGACTTCAATGGAGCTCTTCAATTTAAAACAGACAAGGATCTGTCCCAGTATATTTAGAGTATACCAGATGTATCCTAATTATGCCACTTTTCTCCATCAGAGCAGGGTGCCTCTAAACTAAGGTCCTAATCCTGCAAAGACTTGCTCATGTGCTTATTTTATGCACTCTGACTTAAATAGGAGTGCCCAAAGTATGAACGTCCTCCTAGTGTATAAAGTTAAGTAAGTGCTCAAATCTTTGCAGGATCAGAGGCTAAAATATTTGAAACTTAAATAAAAAACCTGCAGAAAATATGCATTGTTTACCAACGGCTCAGTTTTGCTGCCTATACTTACACTGAGTAGAGTTTGACTGCCTTTAATGGACACTATTCATGGACAGTTTCTACTCGCTGTCAGGAAAGGTGGCAAAACTAGGCTTCACCTGTCAGTACAGCTGGGGTAAAGAGAAGATAACAAGTTTTAACCATAAAACTACTGTATAAGGAAGTATAATATAAAAGCTACTTGGTTTGACTGAGCGGTAAAACTGACAAATATTAGCGATAGTCTAGACAGAGATAATGGTAACTGACAGCTTTTATTTAAGTTTTCTATTGATGTGCCTGATAGTAAAGGATATTTAACAGTATAAGTCTATTCCTGTGGATGCTTTTACATTTTTCCCCCCTTCCAAAAATTATTCCCACGTTTCTCTCCAACTCTTCCCTTTGCTTTTGGCTTTATTTTATGCCTTATTAAAAAACCCAGAAAATTTTGTTTTCGAAAGTCCCTCTTTTCCCCCCAAAAACCTATTTTCAGTGCTTACAACAAGTAATTCATCAAAAGCAAGTCTCTGAGCCAGAACAGTTTCTGTTATTTAATGAAGCAGAATCCAGCAAAGGAGCAGGTTCTCTCTGGCTGGCTCCATGATTTAAGCAAGAGTAATCTATCAAGGCCCCCTTCTTATGCTGATACAACACCCTGCAATGCATTGTTAGCTTGATGAAACAGAGCAGAGAGGTTCCACGTTGCTTGGGCTAGCTAGGGTTTAAATTAATGAAAGGGGAGGGCAACGGACCAATCAGCTCCCTTCGTCTCCCAGCTGGCCAATGAATTGCAGAAGTAGCCCTTCCCCCTCCAGAGTAGGGTGACCAGATGTCCCGATTTTATAGGGACAGTCCTGATTTTTGGGTCTTTTTCTTATATAGGCTCCTATTACCCCCCACTCCCTGTCCTGATTTTTCACATTTGCTGTCTGGTCACCCTACTCCAGAGTCTGGAGGGGGAAGGGCTACTTCTGCATCTTCCCTTCACCATGTTTTCCTCCTTCCCCATTCATCTGGGGCTGTCCAATCATGGTGGCTCCATCAAATTTCCCACCCATTGAGGTGGGTGGGTGGCATTACATTATCATCTTGAATTTTTGATCTGACAATGTAGTTGTTTAAAACAATTATATTTCTTTAAGAGAGCTATTAAAGATGACCACATCCAGGTGTGGATTTAATTTTACTTACAGGGCAATGTCAACAGATGGCGGAGCATATGCTTTTTATGGTACCAGGAAGGAATGCTTGACCTAAATTAACTTCTCTAATGCTAATTATAGCATTGTAGCAACAGTTTACAATCCTCTCACATCTCTCTCCCTCTTTCTTTTCCTTTTATTCCTTTTTGAAAACCATCATTCCCTAGATGTATCTCTTGCTTGGCTTTCTATTCCCCCCTCCCATCACCATCCTCTTGGCTACTTGCTCAGTACAAGAGGTTTGAAGGTGAGATAGGATTTGAATTCACCATCACATTCATCTTAACAGAAAGTTCAAACTTTGGTTCACATTTTGCAAAGCAGCTGAAAAGATACTCTGGTCTCCTGGTCAGAAATAGAAGCTCTGTAAATAAAAATTGCATTCAACATCATCTGAGCTAGTGTCCTGCAGCAAAAGGAATGCACTCCTCCACTAGATCCCAAGTCAGTGTTTAATATAAACTGGAGGAACATTATTGCCATCTACACTGGGGCAAATGAAAGAGTGAGATGCATCAATTCAAACAACTACGGCCATTTTCTGGTGGGTGCTTCCCTCCTTTTTTTTTGGGGTCAACACTGTAGCAACCAATGCAACTACCTATCCTGCATGTGTGCCAAGTTGAAGCCACTTGGCTGGATGCAGCGCATCCTGCCAGTGAGAGAAGAAACTGCATTGAATCCTAATATAGCCTGCCTCACTTATTAACAGGAGGCATTGTGTTCATGGCCATTCAGGGTGGGAAGCAAATAAAGTTTGATGTTGGTATCAGAGACTATTGGAATGAGGTTCAATAAACAAACAGTCTGGAATGTTGATAGGTGGGGAAAGGAGAACATGATTTGCCCCTTTCCTTTGTTCTTGTTCATTCAAAATCAACTGCTGTGCCAACACCTGTCAATAATCCTCACCAGACAAGGCTTACCACTTGCAACATCATGCTGGTTCAGCGAGCACAACTTTTTTTAGCCTTCTGTTGCTGGCCTGTCGTGTACTGTGAACCCTGTTAACTATACTGCATCTTTGGGAGAGTCTCCTTTAGTTAAAGTGCTAGAGGCCTGTGTTTTTGGGGTGCCTAAAGTCATGAGTTTCCGTGCTAACTACCATAAAAATCTGCCAAAGCATGCAGAATAGGTGATGAGTGTGATGTGTGTGTCCAGAGAAGTATTATTCCCTGAACTGGGGACTTAAGTGACCTCAGAGCATGGTTAAATAATGTTCAGTGGTGACAACTGTAAAGGTAGTATTTGCTCAGAGGTATCACACATTGTAAGAGTCTAATAGTAACTTTTTACAGGAAGAGTTCATTATAACCAAAATCATCCCTCTTTGGGATGCTACACATGAACATTTCTACAGTGACTAGCCCAGTGGTTCTCAAACTTTTGTACTGGTGACCCCTTTCACATAGCAAGCCTCTGTGTGCCACCACCCTTATAAATTAAAAACACTTTTAAACATATTTAACACCATTATAAATGCTGGAGGCAAAGCGGGGTTTGTGGTGGAGGCTTGTGACCCCCATGTAATAACCTCATGACCCCCTGAGGGGTCCAGAACCCCTGTGTAAGAACTCCTGGAATAGCCAGTCAGTTTGAAACTTGAGCACAACAACAGTTGAAAAGAATTTGATTTCTTTTTTCCTTAAGGAGAATTTGATCTATTTGTGGTGATTAATACAGCATTAAAACAACATTTTAGTTTTTTATACAAATGAACATATACATGTTTACCAAACCCTGGGCTTGTAGTGATCCTGAAATACTGAGGTATTAATGTAGACAACAATTTTTATTGCTGTCATATGGAGGGTATTTGTAACTGTCTTATCATACATGATTATTCCTTCATCTCTAAATGGCACTCTGCCAGATTCCTGTATCTCCTGAACCGTTCTTTTGTATGCTAGATCTAATATCAGTTAGCATACTCCACCATCCCCAGGCATTAATATTTCTATTTTTGCAGCAAGCACTGGCTCATAAAATGACAAATATAATAGCACAAAACCCAGCATTTAATCAATGCTGTTGATAGCCAGAATTACATTTTTTCTGGTGAGAAGTGAAAGGATTTCGATAAGATCTAAACACAGCAAAGTTTTTCTTTCTTATTTATGGCTTTGCAGATTTAGATGAGCATGCACCCACTTAATCTTAAGTCTACTTTTCTAAATTTGTGGTATTAAATGTCTCTGCATAAGGTTCATCTTGATTTTTTCCTAAACAAGATAATCAGATAATCCTATACCAAATCCTTTTCTTTCATAATTCTATAATTTGTATCACTGTGAGCGTGCCCATCCATACATCTTTACAAAATGCTTGTCTGCTCATGCACTTCATCTTGAACATACTTTGACAAATTAATTTACAAATTAAATTAATTGACCTCAAGATCATACACATTTGAGAGGCTCCCGCCCACATCATTTTATTTACTGTTTACATTAACCCATAAAAAGGTCAAAACTCAAGCCTTTTCCCCAAAGGTTTACCCCTCCATCATGCGTGCACATGGGTCTTGCATCAGCAGACGGTAATGGTAAAAGCTATTTCAAGCGCAGGTGGGTTTCTCTTGATTCTGCTCACTTCCCTTGGAGGAGATTTTTAATGTTGATATTAAAAATTCATTTATATCACTTGTTGCAATGGAACCAACTAGGTGACAGCAAAGAAGTAATACAAGTGAAAAAAAAAAAAGGTTTTCTCCAGCAATTGCTTTTACAATAGGTAATTAAACTGCAAATGCTGTTGTTCCTTTTTAAGTCACCACTAGTGATGTTATGTCCCCCAAGATGGGGGTATGTAATTTAAATTAATTTCTGGGCAACAGAACCCACTTTTTAAATGTATGAATATTTTAGTTTCCTAGTATGATTATTGTATTTATCAAACATCTTTTGGGGATGGTGGTGGGGAGAGGGGGAAGAAAAAAAAGAGGGAAACCCTCAAGCAAATTTCCAGTGCATTCTCAACAATAAATGGAATTGTCTGGCATGACTGGCAAAATATCAAATTAATAATCGGGCTGTGTACGTTTGGGAAGAACAACCCAATGTGCAAATTCACTCATAAAAAAATCAAATCCAGTTGAAAAACTACAGGTAATCTAAGAAGTTAAAGGAAAGCAGAATGAAACATTTATTTGTGTAGCTGGCTATCTCTTCCGAATGTTTGCCTCAAAAAAAAAAAAAAAAAAAACACCACCATTAGTAAAACAGCTGAATTTGGCCGGCTATCCATACAACTTTGCATAGTTGACACTCATCTTTGCTTTGTGTCTTTCTACAGCAATTAGCCAGCAAAAGGCAGTTATTTGTGTGATAGGGGTATGGTTACTCACAGGAACAGCATAGAAAGATACAAGAGATTGGATTTTGCAGCACTAATTAGTATATTCAATTTTCACTCCTGCCCACCTTCCAATTTGACTTTACCAATATTAGACCGTCTATTTTTCCTTTTCTAGGGTATTTTGGAAAGAGATAATTTTGGCTAGAATTAGATAGATACCAGTCATACTATCTACTGTGAGTTCCTTACCAGCGTTCTAAGAAATATTTATCACCCACAGCAAAAACTACAAACATCACAAATTTTTCAAGGGGCAAACAATGTCAGTTTTGGTGATGTGTATGTTCAGAATGTGTACCACTGCCATCTACAGGAATATCAGGGAGCTACTTACATGCCAGATCTAAAGAGTGCAAAAGTCAAATAATATCTTGCAACGTGGACTAAGTCTGCCAGAAAATACTCACAGCTTCCATTATGGAGTAACACCTGTAGCCATTTTTAAAGCTTCAAAGGCAAGTGACTAAAGCTACTTTTTTCTCTCAGGTGTTTCAGACAGTAATAAGGTCCAGGTTCAAAAGACTATTCTGTTCTATTGAGGTATTTATATGGTCATCATCATATTATCAAAGTGCTTCACAACTTTCCTGTGAGGTAGGAAGTAAGGCTGTTGATTAATCACAGTTAACTCGTGATTAACTAAAAAAAATTAATAGCTATTTATAAAAATTAATCGTGATTTTAATCTCACTGTTAAACAACAGAATACCAATTGAAATTTGTTAAATATTTTGGATGTTTTTCTACAATTTCCATCTATATTGTATTCTGTATTGTAATTGAAATCAAAGTATATATTAGTTTTGCATCCAAGCATTTAAAAGATGCCAACTCAAGTGTAAGAGCAGGTCATTATCCATTCACTTATTTTTGAAATTTTCTTCATCTACACAGTTAAAGTCATGAAACCTGCTAAACATGGCAGTAGCTGATCTAGGTCTAGCCCTGTTTCTAGTTATGGATCATGTCTCATCTTAGCCCAGGAGAACTGAACCTGCACCTCTGTGCTCTATAAATCTCTCTGCCAGCTCCAGGTTTTATAGTTACCTTCTAATGATCCTCTGAAAATGAAGAAAATCTTGGAATTTTACCATTGGCCCTTTTAAGTGCTGAACTTGTTAATCAACACTATTTCAGCCGCTTCTAGCTTTCACTGTCAACCTGACACATAGAAAGCTACGAAGTTTAGCTCTGTAGATCTTAGGTAGGAGTACAGCTTTAATTAATTTGAGGCAAGCATAGATAGCCAAGTTAGGTTATTCTTCTCCAGATTCAAAAGAAAAGAGACTGAAAAGGCTTCAATTCGTACGTCACTTATCCTGACCTAATATGCATGGACTGTAGAAGAGCAAACACCTACTGAAGAGCAATTCTCAAAACTCATTATACTATGACTACAAATGTGTCAAAGTGCTAAGTCTTTGATTTCTGGAGTTTCCAAATACTATGGCTCAAATCCTGACCACTAACACACAGCCCGAATAATTGGGACTTGCACTGTGGAGATCCACATAGATACAGAGAAAAATCTTCCTCATCAGGGCCCAACACAGCAGTGGAGCCTCTCAGCACTTATTCATGGTGATGTAGTAGTGGTATAACCTCCAACGCCATTTTGGTTCCCTCCAGAGGTTCTTTCCAAGTTGCAATTTGTTGTGTACCTGTTAAGTTTAAAAGGGTATGAACTTAGGAAAGCCCCTACGCCACCCTGCTTTAATGCATTCTCTATGTTAAAGGTCGCAGCCATACATGGACCTTATGCTTTAGCTCTTCACCATTTATTTAGGTGAAAGGTCCCAAACATATGTAGGCTAACTTTGCCTTAGCTTAACATATAGGTTGTGGCCTGCAGGTCCCTTGTGTTACAGCCAAAATATACTTTAATATAAACCTATTATAATAAAACACATCATTAAACCTATAAGAAAATAAGAAACTTATAAGAAGAGCTATATAGGCACGCAAGCAGCCAGCCTTAGATGTATCTCATGTACCCGCTATGTAAGTCAGTTCGGTGCCAGGACACTTCTGTGGTTGAATTATGTACCTGTGATCAGAACTTCCCCTTAAATTCTATTTTCAGCTTCCCAACTACTTGGGGTTTTCCGTTGGGCCTTCTATCTGTGCAAAGTTTATCTGTTCAAAGTTCATAGGCCTCAAGCCTTATGCTAACTTGCTGAAGCAAATGTCTTACAGGATACAGGCCTGTAGGTTTTTTGCAATACTGCTGAATATAACACAAAGCAGTAACTATAACAAAGACAAACTACTTGCTCACTTGTTAAATTTCCAAAACGAGCACTTTATGCTTTCTCCCATGCTGCCCCTCATGCTTGAGTGGAGCTCTCTGTAAACAGCCAGAAAGCTGCCTCATAACCCTCTGTAGTGGTATGGTGGTTGTCCTTCCCTCTCTGGGTCAGAGGGAGGCCACACTACCCCATTGGGATCGCTGCCTAGTATCTGGGGGAGCTAGCAAATAGCTGTTAGCATCCTAGGTGGTCCAATGGGGCCAAACCCACGATAGTTAAGGCTGCGATTCTTTCTCGGAGGTCACAGAAGTCACGGATTCCGTGACTTTCCACGACCTCAGTGAGCTCCGCAGTGGCTGATGTGGCTGACTTCAGCTGCTAGCTAGAGTGATCTGGGGCCAGCCACACCAGCTGCTGCTTGGGAGGCCCCAGGAAGCTGGTTCTGGGGACCGCCTGAGCAGCAGCTGGTACGGCTGGTCGCATGGACTGCCTGAGCAGCAGTCCTGGGGGCAGCCCCGGGGAGCGCCAGAGCAGCGGTCTCAGGGGCTGCCCCAGAGCCAGCAGCCCCAGGGAACACCTGAGCAGCAGCCCCAATGGCTGCCCCAGAGCCGGCAGCCCCAGGAAACACCTGAGCAGCAGCCCCAATGGCTGCCCCAGAGCCGGCAGCCCCGGGGAACACCTGAGCAGCAACCCCGGTGGCTGCTCCAGAGCCAGCAGCACTTGCTGCTGCTCAGGAGGCCCCGGTCAGCTGGCTCCAGGGACCGCTGGAACAGCGGCTGGTATGGCTGGCTCTGGGGCATGCCCGAGCAGTGGTCCTGGGGTGACCTGGGGACCTTCCAAGAAGCAGCGGTTCCTGGGAGGCCAGAGCGGTGGCCCTAGGGGCGCCTGGAGGCCGTCTGGAGTGTGCTCCCGAGGAGCAGTGGCTGGGGGGCAGTCAACCCTCTACACTGGAGCAGGCTGTGCCCCCAGCAGGGTCTCCCCCAGAATAGCAGGGACCCAGAAGTAGAGATTTAGTAAGGGGTATTTTTGGTAAAAGTTATGAACGGGTCACGAGCTGTGAATTTTTATTTATTGCCCATGACCTATCCATGACTTTTACCATAAATGCCTATGACTAAATCTTAGTCTTACCACTTTATGCTTACCACTAGGACCAGGGCCTCCCAGGACAGGGCAGGGCAGAACAGCCAACAATCTATAGTTCCTGGGCCCTTTAAACAGGAGCACAGCAAACCCTGGAGTCAATCAGCTCTGAGGCCTTTATGCAAGGGCAGAACAAACCCAGGAGCCAATTAGCTCTGAGCCCTTGATGCAGGGACAGAGCAAACCCAGTAGTAGGGTGTCCTAGCTGTGGCGGATGGCTGACTAACACAGGCCTCTTGACCTGGAGGGGAGAGACTGCCATTTAGGCAGAGTGTGAGCTGGTGCCACTGCCTATCATGCTGACCAATATTGTCCCATTGTTTCCTTATGCACCCTGTCTTTCTGTCTATAGCCACCTATTGTCTTGTTCTTAGAGTATAAGCACTTTGGGACAGGAACTGTATTTTTGTTCCACGTTTGTACAACATCTAGCACAATGGGCTCCTGGACTGGGCTCCTAGGCGATACCACAATTAATATTCTAAATAATAATTGTGTGACCAACTGTGTGTCCATACAATATGCTGTGAAGAGAAACTGACATATTAAATAGTTGCATCAAAGTTGAATTGCTACAGTTCTTCTTCATGCTTAAGGTCCATGGATCCATTACAAGGGGGAGCCTGGAAGCAGCACCAGAGATGTCAGGCACTGGCAGCAGGGAAGTCCTCTGCCTTCTGAAGCTCCCTCCGCCTAGAGGCTATTCAGAGCCATCAGAAAATTGACTTACAATCCTGACTCCTTCCATAATTATAGAAAGGAACATGGGTCATCTGGCAAATGAGAGTCTGTGACGTACAAGAGGAGACAATACCTCTTTGCAAGTGGTAGCTAGAACAAGTGTAGGGTCAGCAGTTGCCCTCTGTTGCTTCAGAGCTATTTGTAGGCCTCCTAGCCAGCCCCATCTGGTGTTAAGCCCCCAGTTAGAATCTTGATAGCCCCAGTGGCACTATCAATTTGGAAATAAAAGAACCACCTCTGGCTTTGACGTGTGAGGTCACTGGAGAGGAGTTACCCTGTGCAGCCACACAAGAATTTCAGGAATAGCTTTGTCCCATTCCCATTCCCAGCAACCCACGGAAAGACCATGACATGAATGAAATCATACGTCTTCTGCTTCATATCAGAGCATTACAACCCACTCCCCATCCTATTTCTAGCCTCAGAGATCTGTGGAGGATTTGGGTTTATTGTTGTTTAGAGGGAATTTACCAGGCTCTGGAATAGATGAAATTGTGATGCTTTCCCCTCCAAGTATATTTAACACAATCTGTAATTTAAGAAAGTAGATTTGAACTACCTTGGCTAGGGAAGTTATCTCAGCAGGAGGGAACTTCAGTAGGTGATTCATTTCTCTGCTGCCAGTGACTGACATGTCTGATTGCGCCCCCAAGCTGCAAGGAGGCTCAAGTACACATTGTAACAGATCTGCAGGCCTTTTTATTTGAAGAAAGGACATTTGTAGGTAAGCACAAATAATTTTTCCTATTCTTTTTTAAAATGTTCTAATATTTTAAGCAACAAGATCTTATACAATACAAATAACATGAAAAATTCCTTCTCTGACTCTATTAAAGGGTTAGGTTTCACTTTACTACACTCTTATTGGCTGATACAAGATTTGTATCAAGGGACTGTACAAAATCCTATATCCTTAAGAGCCATCTCTCCAAATACATACTGCTAATATTTTTTTTTTTAAAATACCTAGCTTGCTGCATTTTCTCCTCAACTACTTAATTAAGTCTGTAAAATGAGCATTTGGTAACTTTTGTTGTTCCTGAATTTGTCACTCTTCCAAAACTGCATTTTATTTTGTGAGAATGTACTTTTACATTTGAACATGAACCATAACTTGGAAATGGAGCAAATAATGAATTATATTACAAGGTGATGTCAATGTAAATGAAATTAATATGAGCGAGACTCATTCAGACTTTGAAAATATAAGCATATTATTTACAGCTGACACAGATAGCTGTTCCCATTTGTGAGATTAAACTTTTAAAACTAGCAAGGATTTTAAGATGATGAAGAAAAACTTGGTTATTCTGTACAGATAATACATTTGCACAAAATGGGTAATTTTACTGCTACTTTTGAGTTTTCTGGACATAAAGAAGAAAGGATAATCTGAAATAGAATTATCTATTCACTCCTAACAATACTTAGCACCAGTGCAGTACTTTATACCCTCGAAATGCTGGATGACCATCAACTAAACTGCAACAACAAATTAAAAGAAATAAATATGGAATTTTTCAAACATAACTGAACTAAGTTATTGAGATAGAATTTAATAACCATTTATTTTCCTTATTTATTATATTTTTCTTACCCACCAAATAAAGTCCCACTTATGTGGAGGAATTAACTGTGTTTTGCTTTGATTGAAAGTTGAAGAATTAACATCAGAAATCAAAAATTTTAAAACCCAAAATTACTTTAAAATTGCCATTCTGATTTTTTTCCAAGTTTCTTTTAAACATGGCCAGTACATTTAAAGCCACCTTTGCCACCCCCGCTATCCTCAGCTGTGCCAAGCAGAATTTAGGGTAGCAAACCTGTTATCTTGGGCAAATAGGCTGTCTACTCCTGGCCGAAACTAGCCTATTATGTCTAAATTCCCTCTCTCCCAGCCATCTCTGGTTGGCTGAATTTATTTTTGGATGTTAATTATGCTGCCATTGACTTGGTCAAGATGTTATCTGAAGCAATTTTTCCACTCTCTTTGTCCTAGATTTAAAGACAGTGCACATATTCCTCTATACTTTCAATGTAACAATTTCTACCTGGTGTCAGATATTAACAGTAGATGAATTCCCAGCTGTTGCATAAGTGTAACACTTAGAATCAGCCTTCCAGTGCACCTATTCACTATTCCACATTTTAAGTTTGTTTGCTGTGAACACCCTGCAATATTTATTTAACAGTCACTGTTTTGGTAAAACATTCCTGCTAGTACATGCAGGTGCTAAAATATCTGTAGAAACACACACACACACACACACACACACACACACACACACACACACGGCATGAAATCAATTTGTTTTAAAATTGAAATGAATATTTGATGCAGAAAAATTTCCACATTCAGCTAGCTCTATTTACATTAAGTGTTAACACAAGCCAGTGTTGGTGCAATACACTACTTAGAATTAGTTTATAGCCAAGGTTTTCTACTATTTTTATAGTGTCACCAGGAGTTTTAAGTGAAGGTCCCTCTCTACTTGGGCGGTGTGGAGTGCCTTGTTTGAAAAGGGAAGGGGCTGCTGTAAGCTGTGAACCAGAGATTTACAATCCCAGTTCTTTGTTGTGCCACTTGCAGTCCAGCCGGGGATTTTCTGGTATGCAATTTTCAGACCTGTTTACAAATTCAAAATCAGTTTATTCACAGACTATTTGATAAGAAGTTTGCATAACTGTCAACAGAAAAAAGCAATGGATGAGAATAGTTAGGGAGCAATACAGAAACACTTTGAAATGCCACCGAAATACACTGCCTCAGTCACTGATTATTTATCATCTATAAAAGATAGCAAAAGAAATACCATTTTATTCTGTATGATTCATGTATACAGGATGGTGCTTTTGCTTTGAAACCAATACGCCTCCCAATGATTATTAGAAACAGACCCAACTCTGAGAATGTATAATTAATGTCCTTTGTACCTTGGCAGTGAGCAAAAGAATTAGAAACAAATCATTCAAAACTTCAACAAAAGTAATTTTCTTTACAAGAGCATGAGGCAGCTATAGAGGTTAGGGCTGTTTCATTAGCCCAATTTGAATCAATACGTCAATTCTTAACTATTCTAAAACTGATTTGCAGTGACTTATTGGAAGAATTGAACGCTAAAGCAACGTATAACAGCAGCACACGGATAATACTGTTATTTCTTGTCTGTTTTCCTGTAATGCTTCGAGGCCCCAAGCAGGATATGAATCCCTTTGTACAAGGCACTGTACAAACATACCAAGGCCTTGTTTACAGTGGGGATTTGCCCTTATATCAGCCATCAACACCTAGGAAGACAGGAACAGTCACTGCACCAGTTTCAAGCCAAGGGTTTGAATTAGTGCAGCCCAGGGGTGGACAAAAATTATGATTTTTTAAATTTAAATCAGCTTTTTATATACATTAAATACATTTTTGTTTCAAAAATAGACCTATTTAAAATTAAATTTGAAATTATGACAAACTATGTTAAGGTCTAACCTTACCATAATCTATTAAAATAATTTTAATTAAAATTTAAAAATTATTAAGCAGTATATGTTTGTTGCTGAAGTTTTAAAGACAGTCAAAACTGAGAACTGATGGAACAATCAGCTTAGTTCTTGACTATATAATCATCTTTGTACAAATAATGTATGGCATCAGAATGTAAGGGGACTGTTGCCCCCTTACTAACATTCAGTGGGGGTGTTTTAGTTGCTAGCTCCCAGTACTAAAAGGGGGAAGGGTCGATGGGGAATCAGGACCCTGAGACTGCCAGTCCCTAGGAGCAATGGCTAGAGGCCAATGCTCCAGGTCAGCCTGAATGACAGGGCGGGCAGGCTAATCAGGGAGTCAGGAGGCCAGGGAGGTCCGGTCCTCCCTGTGAGCTGGAATTGCCTGGGTCAGACAGAGTGGGGCCAAGCTAAGGAGAAAGCAGGGACCCAAGCTGAGCTGGGGAGCAGAGCTGTGCCAGATCCAGAGAGAGCAGACCCCGTCCTGGAAGCAGAACTGCAGCCCCAAAGCCAGAGGCACAGCCCAGAGAGAGCAGACTTGCCCTGGGAGGAGAGCTGCAGCAACCAGAGCCAGAGGGGACAGAGAAGCAGCCCAGAGAGCTGGAGGCAGAGCTGCAGCCGTGCTGAGGCAGAGTGGAGCTGGAGCTGGGGCTGGAGCAGTCTGGAGCTGGGTGTCGTGAGCAGCTGGGGAGAGCGAGGGGGGACCCTGGGCAGTGGGCCCAGCACAGGGAGATGCGTCAGCCAGGAGGCTCTGCAGGCCAGACTCAGAGGGGGATTGGTAACCCTGACAGGGCGGGGGCAACACTGGGAAGAAGGGTCCTGCCACCTAGAGCCTGAGAGTGTGTGGCCACCACCAGAGCGAGTGTCCAGCCCACAGCATCCCTGCAGCACAGCCAGGGCCTGAGAAGAAGGCCTGGGACTTACAAGGAACAGACTGTGAACTGCCCGGACATTCCAGAGACACTGTTTGTGATGTTCCCTGCCACAGAGCGGGGTGATGTGTTTCCTTTAACCTTTCCCATTTTCCCTTATTCTTTTTAAAATTAATTGTTGATTAAATAATTTGCATTTGCTTCAAATTGTATGTAATGGTCAGTGGGTCAGAGAAGTGCCCAGTGCAGAGAGAGTTCCCTGGAGTGGGGACACCCTAGCCCCTGTCTTAGGTGACCACAGCAGGGTTGGGGGTCAAGCCCCCCAGGAATCCTGGGCCCCGCCTTGTTGAGGGTACGAGGACTCTGCCAGACAGGAGAGTGGAAGGGGAGTCCTCAAGGGCAGGGAGGCCTCTGGGTAAAGGAAGTGGGAGCGAGGACTCAGATCCTTTCGCTAGCCCACTTCACCAGGGTAGTGCAGAAGCCAGGAAAGTTCTCCACAATAGCAGGACTATTCTCCCACTTACAATAAGTAGATCATCATTACCTTCCTGCTAATTTGTTCAGGGGTCTGCTGTTGATATTTAGAAGTAGCACCCAAAATAGGAATCTTAAAATAGTCTCTTACCTCTCTGGGTGTGAAGATACGTTTGTGTAAGAAACCCTTTACCATTAAAAATATCTCAGTTCCTTCTCTAAGAGGTAACCATAGGGGAAGGGGTTCCCTCAGTAAATAGTTAGGCATGACTATAGTATACAACTATATAGAATAAACTGTTTTCTCTACATTTATCAATATTTGCTGTAAATTGCTATCAGTATTTGTTCAACATTCATTCTTTGTACATCATCAGTTAATCATGTGAAGTACTTCATATTTATCATTGTTCTATCTCTATACAAGTATGTTCATTGTTGATATTGTCAGCTGTTTCCTTTGCTAAAGAGAAGATTATTATTCAAAAAGCACTCTTCTTCAGCCCTGCACAAAATGCCAGCTTTGCTTCCAGTGGCTCTCTGTGTATGTCAGTGTAAGATCTGCTTAGATACTTACATGGCCACCAGAGTCTCTGAGCGCTCTCCCATAAAACATGACTTAGGCACCCCCAAAAAAAGTGATAGGGCACAATCCCAGGGATCACCTCTATGTATTAGAGTTCAAACTTGTGTGTATCAGAATAGTGATATCAGAATCCTTAAAATCTTATGGAACAGCGAGTAGTATAGTAGGTTTGCAACAGGAATCCCTGAAGTTTGATGAAATAAAACCCGTGGTGTATTATGATCAGTGGAATTGGAGGCAGAGGACCTGTATTCCCGGGGAGGGATTGTTATTGATGGGTCATCAGTGGAACAGGGAATGCAGAGAGTTAGGCTGGAAGCAACTCAGCCACGTGGAGAGAACAATGCACAGGTTTTAATAAAGTTTGTTCGACTTAGCCTGCATTCAGCTTCACTCTTTCCAAATGAAACATCGTGGTATCAGCTGAGCTGTGAGTTCACTGAAGTGCAGCAGCTGGCAGCGTGAGCCACAGAGCTCAGTCTGAAGCCCCATGGAGCCCTAGATTTTATGGGCACAAATCTAGCCAAGCAATGGCCATGGTGGAAGGAGAGGTTTGAGCTGCACACAGATCTGGCCGTGCAGGAAAGTAAAGCTGTTATTTCATCTTACAGTGGAACAAGGAAGGGAGATTTGCACCACTCTGCCTTGAGCTTCACGGCACACCTAGGAGTCCTGGGGAACTATTGTTCCCCAAAGCAAAACAAAACTATGGCGCAATACAGATTTTTCTACTCAAGAGCAATCCAAAAAGGAGCAGGTAGACCCATATATATTACAGATTTACACTCATTGTCAGGTCCACAAAATTGCATGTAATGGCCAGACTCCCTGCTTCAGGATAGGACATCTGTGGTACTGGATCAACACCTGTTGGAGTGGTTGTTCTGGGAAGGCAATCTCACATTAGACAGATGCTTAGACATGGAGCGTGCAATGGAAGCATCAAGAGAAAGAATGAAAGCCCTAGGAGGCACAGACCCCCAGAAGCATATGGAGCGACACACCAGCAGAGGGGAGAGCAGGTGGCCAGAGTTCCATACCCACAGTGAGTTGCATTTACTGTGGGAGACATCAGACAGCTGTGATGACATCATGACTCTCTCCTCGAGTTGGAGAGTATTTCAGGTTCAGGCTGCCAGGACAGGAAAGCAACAAGGAACAATACTAACCTCTGTGCATGCAACAGTGTTAATAGGGAAATGCCCTGTGTGGTTTCAGTTGGATAGCAGGACCTCCTGCAATGTTATTCTTTGGGTGAACTGGACTTGAACACCCCTATTACAAAGAGCAGGTGCAAACTAATAATGTACAAACAGGAGCATAATGCAGCTTGTAGGAAAAAGTGACCTCATAGTAACTAACCTGAAAATAACACACACTAGCAACTGAAGTTTGTGATGGTGGATGGTAAGCACCACAGACCCAGATGCCATACCACCCATTGTGCAGCATCAGAATTTTATTGCTGCAGTGCAAGAAGCAACATGGGGAGTCCCATGGACCATGGAGACAACTTTCAAAGCATATGGGGATGTTTTCAGAGGTGACGGGTGTCTCGAAGGAAAGCTGTGACTGAAAGCAGACCCTATAATGGAACTGTGTGCTTACCATGAAAGAAAATTCTAAAGGTTCTGTGTAATCCAGTATACAAGGAGCTCTGAAGTCTGCAGAGCAGGGGTATCATAGCACCTGTAAAGGTCAGTACAGCCTGGGTAAGCAGAATGGTGGTGGTGGTGGTAAAGAAGCCACCAGACAAATTACACAACTACATAGACCCAAAGCCACTGAAACGGGCATTGAAAAGATGCCACTATCCTCTGCTCACAACTGATGACATCTTGCCAGAACTTTCCAAAGCCAGAATCTTTACAGTCTATGATGGAAGGAACTGGTTGTGCACATAAGCCTGCATAAAAAGTCTGGTAATGCTGACAATCTTTGCCACACCATTTGGTTGCACATGCTGATGGTCATGAGCCCAATACCAGAAGTGTTCTAGAGAACAATCAGCCAAGCACTGGAAGGACTACCTGGGATGAAAATAATTGCAGAGGATATCCTCATTGTAGGCAGAAAGAAGGAGCACGGATACAGAAGCTGAACAAGACCATGACAGAAAACTATAACACTTTAAAACACACACACACACACACACACACACAAACGGACAAGAACATAAAACTCAACCCAGAAAAAAATGTTACTCAAACAGGGTGTGGTGACATACCTTGGACATTTGCTCACAGTAGAAAGACTGAAAGCAGATCCCAACACGATCAAGGCAGTCAGAGGCATGCCAGTGGATGTGAAAGGGATACACCGCTTGATAGGAATGATCAAATTTCTGTCCGTGTTCTGGCCACACCCAGTCACAGTAGCAGAAACCATGTCAGCTCACAAGGCAGGATGTTGAGTGGGACCAGCAGGTCCCCAACAGCAAGCCTGTGACATGCTGAAACAAATAATAATGGATGCCCCAATCCTGAAGTACTACCAGCCAGGAGAACCACTGACACTCCAGTGTGACACATTGGAAAAAGGATTGGGTATAGCTCTTTTACAGGAGGAGCTGGACACCAGCAGAGCCTTGTCAGAGACTGAACAGGGGTATGCCCAAATAGAAAAAGAGTTTCTGTCTGTGGTATTTGGAGTGGAACGACTCCGTCAGTATACTTACAGGTACACAGTAGTAGTGCAATCAGGCCACAAACACCGAGAGACAATCACAGAAAAAGCAGCTTTTTGTGCTCCAAAATAATTGCAGCACATGTTGATGTGCCTCCAGCATTACCAGGATAGAGATCAGATATTGTCCAGGGGGATTGTCCTGAGCAGGGCATAGAAACCCAGCATCAGTGAGCTGGGGGAAGGGGATGAGGACACTGAATTCCCATTAATATGCTGCACTATTTCCCAGTTTCAACAGCAAAACTGATGGAAATTTAAAAGGGGCTACAGAATACGACATCCACATGCAGGCAGACAATAGAGCCATATCATCAGGTGGTCAGAAGACAAAAAGCCATGTACCGGATGGAGCAGAATCATCTTTTCAAATAAAAGAAGAGCTGAAGGGAATATTTTGAGGACACAGAGATATCCCTACCTCATTACATAAGGATGTTATGCAAAAAAATGCGTGCCTCATACCTGGGCATTGACACATGTCTTAGACTCAATAGTGTGTTTCCTGGCAAGGAATGAATACACAACTCCACTCCTTGATAAGAGGGTGTGACTCTTGCAAGTCGTGTGATAACCTCCGGCAGAAAGAGACCGTTACCACATGAGCTGCCCAGCCAACCATAGGAACAGATGGCAGTGGAATTATTTGCCTTCAAGGAGAAGCAGTACTTAGTTACAGTGGACTACTATTCAAGTTTCTGGGAGGTCACTGCCCAGCCTGATACAAGCAGAAAGTCAGTGATTGGCAAACTGAAGGCCCACTTTGTGAGATATGGCCATCTGGACACCTTATTTACCAACAACGGATCTCAGTTCGTCTTGGAAGAATTCAAGAGATTTGCAGGTAAATGGGAGTTTGACCACCACATTTCTTCCCCAGCACACCCACAGAATAATGGTAAGGTGGAATCAGCTGTGAAAACAGCTATGAGACTGTTACACACGGGTTTTTTCCTTCTGGATCAGATCCTTGTTAGCATTTTTGGCACACAGGAATACCCTATCACAAGGCTGTGAAAACAATCCAGAGCAGGCACTGATGGGGTGAAGGACCAAAACCCTGCTACCAATGAGGTGAGGCCTGCTGCAGCCAGCAGGATGGAGATACCACTAAGAAGAGATGGCCAACAATCAGAGAAAGCAGGCACTAGAGTACAACAGGTCAGGCAAGGACCTACGAGCCCTAGAGACAGGCACTCCTGTGAGGATCCAGACATTAGGGAGAGACACCAAGAGGAGTGTACTAAAGGAGCTGAGAGGTGCAGTGGCATCCAGGCTATACAAAGTGACAATGCAAGAGGGACAAGTGATCCAAAGGAACAGGAGACACTTATGAGCCAGTGGACACAACATCGAGAGAGCGGCTACAGACATCATCACAGAACGGAGAGAGAGACAGAGAACCATCTGGAGGTCAATTCCACTGGGAGGGAGGAGACGTCACAGAGAGACACCATGCTGGACTTGGAGACAGAGATAGGTCACTCATCATGTGGTGCTTGTTGAGAAGACCAAACTATCTCAAAAGATAATGTAACCAGTTGAACCTGTAGTAAAGAAGACTCCAACTTGGTTATGTGCTAGCAACCTCTGGCCAAAAAGACATTGGGTGAGGGGTCATCTGTTATTTGTTGTTAATGTTTAGAAAATAGGGTAGATGTATTATGATCAGTGGAAATGGAGTCAGTGGGCCAGTGTTCCCTGGAGGGACTGGAATGGACAGGACACCAATGGAACAGGGAATGCAGATAGGATAGATAGAATCATAGGACTGGAAGGGACCTCGAGAGGTCATCTAGTCCAGTCCCCTGAACTCATGGCAGGACTAAGTATTATCTAGACCATCGCTGACAGGTGTTTGTTTAGCCTGCTCTTAAAAATCAATGATGGAGATTTCACAACCTCCCTAGGCAATTTAGTCCAGTGCTTTAACCACTCTGACAGTTAGGAAGTTTTTCCTAATGTCCAACTTAAACCTCCCTTGCTGCAATTTAAGTCCATTGCTTCTTATCATACCCTCAGGAGAACAAATTTTCTCCCTCCTCCTTGTAAAAACCTTTTACCTACTTGAAAACTGTTATCATGTCCCCTCTCAGTCTTCTGTTCTCCAGACTAAACAAACCCAGTTTTTTCAATCTTCCCTCATAGACCATGTTTTCTAGGCCTTTAATAATTTTTGTTGCTCTTCTCAGGACTTTTTCCAATTTGTCCACATCTTTCTGGAAATGTGGCGCCCAGAACTGGGCACAATACTCCAGTTGAGGCCAAATCAGCGCAGAATAGAGCAGAAACTGGAAGCAACACAGCCACAGGGACAGAGCAGCCCCCAGGGTTAAAATAAAGTTCTACTTGTTCAGCTTCACTTGCATTCAGCTTCACGCTTTTCAAATGAAGCGTGTGGTGCCTTAGACTTTGGGAGGAGAAATGGAAGAGGGTCTCCAAGAATTCCTACTGCGTACCCACCATGGCTTCTGATACAGGCTAAATCAAAACATGGAGCAGGAAGGAACACCAAATAGGGCAAGATTTTGAGGTTCAGACCGTTCACAAAAGATAGGATAAATTGGAGAGAGTCTGCAAGACACAGACAAGGAAATAATAAATATGAGGCAAATACAGTCTCCCTCTGAGACATGAGAGGCACGAGGGGCAGTAAAAACAGTGCAGCTCTCTCAGATGGGAGAGGCAGAATGTTGGGAGCCTACTGAGAAGGGTCTACAAGCTCCGAGTGCTGCAGAGCTGTCTCCCCAGGGCTCCATCTGCAGCAACATCAACAGGTGTTTGTGGAGGCGGGGGGTGGGGAGAAAGGGACAGGTAAGGTAACATTGCTAGTGTGTTAGCCACTATTCTGCAGGGGGAGGGGGGAAGCAGCTGCCTCAGAGATGATCAAAGTCATGAGGCTGCCACTGCAACCAGCTCTACTGGTCTTCCCTGGTCCTGGGGAAGGGGAGGAAGGGATGGATTCGGTCCCCTGCAGCACACTCATGTGCCACATCAGTTTAGGACACAAACAGGAAGATTTGATTTTGTGGCTCAAAGCTAGAGACAACAGAAGCAGCAAGCTGATAAAGAAAAATCTGACACTGTCTCATCAGAAAGAGTAGCAGCAGAAGGAAGACAATAGGGAAAAAAAAACAAAACCCCCTGGAGAGGAAGTCATATTTCTGAGAATGTGTAATGTATGAGTTCTTTAAGGGGGTCAACAAACATGTGGACAAGGGGGATCCAGTGGAAATAGTAAAAAGAAAAGGAGTACTTGTGGCACCTTAGAGACTAACAAATTTATTAGAGCATAAGCTTTCGTGAGCTACAGCTCACATAGTGTACTTAGATTACAAGGTCCCTCACCAAAGGCTCTTACGTAAATTAAGTTGTCATGGGATAAGAGGGAAAATCCTTTCATGGATTGAGAACTGGTTAAAAAAAAAGACAGGGAACAAAGGGTAGGAATAAATGGTAAATTTTTGGAATAGAGAGGGGTAACTAGTGGTGTTCCCCAAGGGTCAGTCCTAGGACCAGTCCTATTCAACTTATTCATAAATGATCTGGAGAAAGGGGCAAACAGTGAGGTGGCAAAGTTTGCAGATGATACTAAACTGCTCAAGATAGTTAAGACCAAAGCAGGCTGTGAAGAACTTCAAAAAGATCTCTCAAAACTAAGTGATAGGGCAACAAAATGGCAAATGAAATTTAATGTGGATAAATGTAAAGTAATGCACAGTGGAAAAATAACCCCAACTATACATACAATATGATGGGGGGGCTAATTTAGCTACAACTAATCAGGAGAAAGATCTTGGAGTCATTGTGGATAGTTCTCTGAAGATATCCACGCAGTGTGCAGCGCCAGTCAAAAATGTTAGGAATGTTAGGAACCATTAAAAAAGGGATAGAGAATAAGATGGAGAATATCTTATTGCCCTTATATAAATCCACGGTATGCCCACATCTTGAATACTGCGTACAGATGTGGTCCTCTCATCTCAAAAAAGATATACTGGCATTAGAAAAGGTTCAGAAAAGGGCAACTAAAATGATTAGGGGTTTGGAACGGGTCCCAGATGAGGAGAGATTAAAGAGGCTAGGACTTTTCAGCTTGGAAAAGAGGAGACTAAGGGGAGATATGATAAAGGTATATAAAATCATGAGTGGTGTGGAGAAAGTGAATAAGGAAAAGTTATTTACTTATTCCCATAATATAAGAACTAGGGGCCACCAAATTAAATTAATGGGTAGCAGGTTTAAAACAAATAAAAGGAAGTTCTTCTTCACTCAGCGCACAGTCAACCTGTGAAACTCCTTGCCTGAGGAGGTTGTGAAGGTTAGGACTATAACAGGGTTTAAAAGAGAAATGGATAAATTCATGGAGATTAAGTCTATTAATGGCTATTAGCCAGGATGGGTAAGGAATGGTGTCCCTAGCCTCTGTTTATCAGAGGGTGGAGATGGATGGCAGGAGAGAGATCACTTGATCATTACCTGTTAGGTTCACTCCCTCTGGGGCACCTGGCATTGGCAACTGTCGGTAGACAGGATACTGGGCTGGATGAACCTTTGGTCTGACCCAGTATGTCCATTCTTATGTTCTTAAGGGGTGTAGAAGAGAGTACTAGAAAGAAAGAAGGAGTCTCCATTGGGGATGTTGAAAGTGAGAGGAAAAGTAATCAATAATTCTGTGTTATTTGTGATAATGTGATCAGGACTCAGTTTTGAGAGAAAAAAGATGGAGTATGCCCTGCTGAAATTCAAAGTGCTAATACCAGGAAAAAGGTGGTTGGTGCTGGGTGAAATCCATTTTGTGATGGGCGAAATGGAAAGCAATCCAAAAAAAATTGCTGCATGTGATATAGATGTGCATACAGTGTGAGCAATAGATGCACTAGAAGAAAGAGCTCACTTTGGATGAACTTAGGAATTAGAGTTATTGAAAATTGGAAAACTAAAGCCTGCTGGGCTAGAGAGGGTGAACCCAGGGTTTGAAACAAGAGACACAGAAGAAAATGAGACATTATTGGGGGAAAAGAGCACAACAGCTGTTTTGGACTGAAGGGAGGCTATTTAAGAAAAAAACAACAGAGGAAAATCCAAGAAGTCAGACTTAGAAATGTGGCTGCAGTAGTGGTGACGTCACTTGATAAACAGGAAGATAATCATTCATAGATACAACTATATTGAATTAAATTATATTATTTCTACATCATTTGGAACCCCAAACTTATTGCGACAGACAGCTGTGTGCATTCAAGCTGGGAAACAAGCCATGGTTGAGTATAGAGGGATTCTAGGGTCGATCACCGCTAGCTGACACATTGTGGGTGTTCCACATACTTATATAGTCAAACATGATGTATTTGCCTACTCTAGACATGACTTGTATTTGGACCTAAAGAGATGGCATGAGAGGTGACAATGTGAATTTGTATTAATTTGAAGCTACAGCCACTCTGTAGCACTATGCTAAATAAAGTGGGAACAACACGTTTAAATCTACATCTTCACAATGCACTATTCCAAACTAGCCTAATCTGTCAGCGTACCCAGCATGTTGGCTTTCCAACAGCTCTCTCCAAGTTGTAACGAGTTGCCAGTCTTCCGCTACTAGAACCTAGAGAAGAATATGATGGGCTGAGAAATATTACATATTTATCATGAATTCTCAAAAGGAAGATTAACAAGAATTAGTGCATAGGAAGGTGTGGATATACATTGCCTAGAGTTCAAGAACACATTTTAAACACACAAGGGACAATTTAAAAGGTTAGCACAATCAAGCAGTGGCTGAACTGAAGCAAGAACCATTTTAGGAGTATAGAATTTATGGAAATCTTTTGGGATGGAGGAAGTTGACACATGGATTGTTATGGGTCTGGGTTTTATTTACTTTATTAAGCAATGATCTGGAATATAAAATAGGATACCTCTTAGGAAAAGGTGCCAATGTCATAATGGATAGCATATAAAACCTTCAGATTAAACACAATTTAAAAAAAAAATCAGAGCACATTATCCTAGGACTGGATTCTGAAGAGCAAAGCTGGATAGAACTACTTTTGTATCTCAAAACTCTGTCAGATTTAAACTTTGGCTAAATTTCTATACATGGCAAAAGTGGAATGGGCAAAATGGTACAATTTCTAGTCTCATAGAAGATGCATGCATGACCTAGGAACATATGAACCATATGATCAAAGAAAATGCATTACTTGCAAGGGCTCACATACTCTGGGTTACACCTTGCCCATTTAATTGCCCCCTGGCAACCTACTGGGATGTCCTGACGTATCCTTCCAGCTACCACAAGGATATGAAATGGCAAACGATAGTGTTAGATACAGGTATATTTATTATTATATTTACATTTGATATTATAACATGAGCATGACTGGAGATTAAGATGTTGCTTATGACCTATAAAAGACCTAAGTGGCCTGGGATATGCCTACCTGAAAGACTGCTTCTCCCCATATGGCCTACTGCCACAGCTGTGGTCAGCAGAGGCCAGAATCTCCTTCATTACAAGAGATGAAATTACCAGCTGGGTGTTTTTGGTGAAGGCCTCGGGATTCTGGAATGTCATCTTCCTGGTTCAGAATAATCCAAACTGGATGATCTTCCAGGAATTCTGTAAAAGCGATCTGTTTGACTGGGGTTTGGGGAAGGCTGAAGATATGATCCTGGCTAAGTTAATTCACTATTTGTATCCCTTTTCTGCTGATGGGTGGTTACCATTGGATGTCTAGCCAATTGTTAGGACACCTTTAAAAATCTGGCCCCTAGACCTTTTTTTGTGCGAGTTTCTTGCTGTCATTTAAATCTAAATAAATGAATAATAAATAATGGTATGTATAAGTGCCATGATAATAAGAATAAAATTTCTAATTAAATAGTATTTTAGCACCCTACCATGGACATGTTTAAAATATTATAATTTTCATTTTGATGGCTTTATTTTATAAATAGGCACTATTGGAAATATTAAGCATAGAAAATACTGAGGTAATGGTTATTAGGTATTTAGGGCAAACAAGTTTTTAGGCATGGCCACTGTGTAAGTGATTTGAATATCCTATTAGCAACACTTTCATTAATAGAAATTGATGAACAGAAAGTCACCTTTCTAGTGCAAAAATTTTACTTAGTTAAGGAGGCCCATTTTTTACTCATTCTCCTAAAACTGGGCTCTTTGAGGTCTGCATATTGTAATTATGAAACCAAACTTTGACCTGGCATTAAACTTGTTAACTACTAGCTTTTAGTGCAATGAAGAAAGAGTGGGATTGTTCTGGCAGCGGCTCCAAACAGTTGGCAGCAAAATGCTCTTTCTACTACTCAGTAACAAACAGTTCAGGACAAGGGGCTAAAGTTGTTTTTCTTGTCACTCTAAAATCTCTGTTTTAATACGACAAGCTTCCTTTAGGTAATAGAGCACCTTCACCACCATGAGAATACCATTTTTCTCAAGCGGGTCCTGCAGGAAGATGCTCCCCGCCCACCCCTGGCCCTCTGGAACTCATAATTGGGCTGCTGCCCTGCAAGCCTTCTTGACCGTCCCCAACACACACTTGAATCGGCTGAAGGACATCCAGACAATCAGTCTGTGAACTGTGCCCAGAGAACATCTGTACTCGCTTGTGCTTCATATCATCCACTTTCTCACCACTGTGTCCATCTCCAATACCAAGTGTTGGGACCAGCCACCACCACAGGGCACAATTTGGACCAGGGTACACTCCACTTTGGTTCCATGGCCCACTGGGGATATTAGCTGGCAGCTCTTCCATGAATCCGTGAGCACAAGTATGCGTCTGGCTTGGTTCGTGAACTCCTGAAACCTGTTCTTTTTGTGGCAAGAGGGAGACCCTGATGTGCATAGAGTGCATCAGGCTGCAGCCTCTCTTCCAGCTCCTCCTCTTACTGAGATTCTGGCTGTGATTTCCCTATGACTTGTTTATCCTAGCACACCCAGTCTGTGGCCCCACAAAGTTGCAAGACCTCCTCGTCAACCTCCTCTGTCATTGGCCAAGAGGGCCATCCATCACCCCAGGAGGAGGAAGTTGGACAGTATGATGGGAGGGGCTGTGGCCTAAATCAAGTGTGTTGTCCAATCACACCTCTGGGCACAGTTCTTCTGGGCAGTGTCCACGGACTCCCGAGATGCCTTTGATGAGCAGTGGGTGCTGTTTGGGCTCTCTGCTCAGTGTCCCCTTCTGCTTCCCTAATTTTTAACCTTGATCTCACTCCTGTTTCTGTTTTCTCTTTCATTGTCCCAAGTAATCACTTGCAGCCTGGGCTCAGTCGTTCCTCTTCCGTGGTTGAAGGGGCAGGACTTTAGCTTTGGGCAGGCCTTGACTCGCCTGTCCGAGTACTCACAATAGGTACACACCTTCCAACTTTTGCAACAAATGAGATACTACACAGTTCTGATTCATCCCAGAGGAAGTACATCCTGTACATTGAATGTGGCAGTCTAGTTACCCAGCCAGGTCCAGTTTTGCCCTCCTTGCATCTTGTCTGATTTGTCTCTTCCCCTCTCCACCTGCTTCCAGACGTTTCCCCTCATATCCCACCCCACCTCCTCATCCCAGTCTGCCTCTCCCTGGTTCTTTGTTCCAGTCTTTGTCCAGCCAATCCCAGTCTACATCCCTCCCTCAGCTTATCATCAGTCTTCAGTATTCCCTCCCACAACCAGTTCTCTCCCACCCTTATTTCATTACCAACTCCCAGATCCAATCTCCTTGCCCCACTGGTCACAGCCTTCCCTTCAGCACATCCCCTCCAGCTCCCAGTCATACTCCCCTTACCCAACCTGTCTCAGTCTTCTCCCCACAAGTCCAAGCCACAGTATCTCTCTTCCCAGCTGCCCCTCCAGTCCCAGTTTCACCAGGCTCCTTGTCCCCATCTCCTGCTTTCTCTCTCCCCCAGACTGACTAATATCCCTTCTGCATTGAGTGAGACAGCTTCCTCCTCCATGCTATCTGGTCAGTAGTAGGGGTGGGGTAAATGAGAACATGAGAAAGACAGGCTCCCTGTTGTCATTCCAGTGCCTGGCTCTGGACCAAAGCAGCCATTACTGGGAAAGTCCAGTTTAATCCCCGTAACTCTGGGTTGGAACTTGCTCTCTCATTCTGTGGAGCTGGAGCATACAGAGTCTGGTCACACATAGCATACCCCTGAGAGTTCATATGTATGACCAGACTGCACATGCACTATGCTCACAGAGCATGCTCCATCCCCTCAGGGCTCGACAGTTGCTCTGTGAGGATGACGGGTTTCAGAGTAGCAGCCGTGTTAGTCTGTATTTGCAAAAAGAAAAGAAGTACTTGTGGCACCTTAGAGACTAACAAATTTATTTGAGCATAAGCTTTCATGAGCTACGAGTCTGGTCAGCACTAGGTAATGTAAGGGTCTCAAGACTGCTCAGTGAGGACGGAATCTTCAGAGTTTTTTGCCGCTAAACTCTAAAATCTCTGAGTATGTGTGGACTGCAATTTTCAAAGGCTTATGACTTGGCTAGATTTGGGTGACTTTTTATGAAGATGGCAAAAGGCACATCCCTGACACAAAGGCCACCCTCTGCCAAATTTCAAGTCCTTGCTCCAAAGCATGGGGCAGCTAGAGCTTCTCAGAAAACTTCTTAAAGAAAAGGTGTCCCGATTTTTTTTTATTCTGCAAAACAATGCATTTTTTTTAAAAAAACATTCAGCCGTCGGCAGACACCAAGCATAAAAATTGCAGCCCAAACAGTTAAATTTGGCAACTTATAAACAACTAAACAAAGATCTTATAATGGGAAGTGTCAGTCACCCTTAATGATAGGAAGTGCTACCAACCCCACCTATAATGGCATTTTTTCATTTTTCTGGTTGAGCCAAATTTCAGATAAATCCAGTGTTCCCTCTCCAAATATCTATCTCATGAAGTGCCATTGTATGCTGTTACTACTTTATTCCAGTCCACCATAGTTAGGGTGACCAGATGTCCCTATTTTATAGGGACAGTCCCAATATTTGGGGCTTTATCTTCTATAGGCGCCTATTACCCTCCACCCCCTGTACCAATTTTTCACACTTGCTGTCTGGTCACCCTAACCATAGCAGATCAATGTGGAATAAACCATCCCAATGCCAATTTAAATTAACTTTAAGCATGAGTGATAAATAGCTCCTGTTCTGAAAACAGCAAAATATGACAGAGAAAAATATGTTCAACCTCATCTACCAAAGCCACAAGATTTAACTGTAACTTGAGTTGCTGTAACTGGTACCTGAAACTGTACTTCATACAGCTGACTCTACATGGATTCTCACTGTATCCCCAGAAAACTCAAGATGTCTCTAAAGAATCTCATTCAACCTCCCCAAACAATTTTAGAGCTAGATCAACTATTTCATTCCTTTTTAAATCCAAAAATCCAAAAGGACTGAAGCGGACTAATTAATGTCCTTGTAACCCTAGTTCATTGATTCAAGGAAAGCTCTATAATTAAAATAGCTTTTAAACAAAATCTCAGTATCAGACACCCAGCATTATTATTCTCATTAATGGGAAGGCTATGAGAAAACACTAGGGACAGCAGCATCTGTTTCCATTAAAGTGTGGGTCTGCCAGCTAAAGAAACATTTAATCACTCAGCAATGGCCATGTAAGCCTCTTTCTATATCAAGGCATACATCTATATGAGCTAGAAATCCATTGTCACTTGTGGTGTTAATATTCTGGGGTTATCAAAGACAAAGCACAAATCCACTGATTGAAAATACTAAATACATTCTTCTTAATCATTAATTGTTCAGCTTCAAGGAATAGAGTAGTTATGAAACTGACCTCTTACCTCATATAACTTCTGAAAAACTGTCAAAGAACCTGCTAATGAGAGTTTTGTATTTGAAATCATATGCAGCAGAAGCTTGTTAAATCAGATTATATTACAAAATGCTGCTGCAACAAGGTTAGAGGGTCTAATCCTTTTACAGCTATTTGTTTAAGGGTGTTCCTCTCTGCTGTATGATATATGTTTAGGTTTGGTTCACAGGAAAAGAATTCATTTAACAGGTTTGTTTCTTTTACCAGATGAAATTTTGATTGCATTTCACTAGCTGATGCATCGACAAGGTAAACTGTGTTTCTCAGTCATCTGAGGTAGATACTAAACTGCAGTAGAACTCAATGTGTTTGTGGGCATTTTAGAAACAATGGAGGCTGCATCTACTCTGGGTGGCTATTAAAGATTCTGGGACACTCTTTGAAAGAGTCAGGAATTGAACATTTTCATGAATATCTGACAGCTGTCCAAATACTATGCCCCCACAAATAGCAGCATACCAAACTTATCACTGATATGTAAGAAAATAGTCATGAGTCACTTTCTGTATTTATTGGACTGCTCTGTTCTTTATCAGCATCATCTTAGGAGGCCAGGTATTTCTCTCGCCTACCACAATTTTCCATTCAAGCTCTGGAACTTTTGAGGGTCCATATCTATGAAGGTGAATACTGTGGGCTGGATAATTCTTGCCTGCTTCATACAAGGAGTAAATAGGTATTTTAAACTCCGAATACCAACTTTTTTACTCTTGGTGTAGTGATGTCCTTGATTACATACGAGTTGTGCAAAACATATCAAGGATTATAAATCAGGTTCGTTAATCATGTCTTTGCTTTTGATGTCAGGGTGTAGTGGTATGGCATAGAATTTTAATAAAATGTATGAAAAACGCCTGAAATGTGCCCATAGGATCTCCTCCAAAGTCCAGGGTAGTCAAAGGGAATTGACCTCAATGGGCTCTGAATCAGGCCCACAGTACATTTTTCTAAGTATACCTATACCATGCCATCAAGCAATAGGTGACAGTCTATCGAAGTGATTGCTTGGGATATTACAATGCAATTGTCTAATCTAGAATTAAACTGTCAAAGAAATACAATTTAAAATAAATATTAGCATGCACCAAACCAGGGCCTGATCCTGCAAACACTGAATGAAGGTGAATAAATCTTGTGTCTGCAGAACCCCCGCTGCAAAAATGGACTGAAACCTTTTAGATGAACAAAAAGAAAAGGAGTACTTGTGGCACCTTAGAGACTAACAAATTTATTAGAGCATAAGCTTTCGTGAGCTACAGCTCACTTCATCGGATGCATCGGATACATGAAGTGAGCTGTAGCTCACGAAAGCTTATGCTCTAATAAATTTGTTAGTCTCTAAGGTGCCACAAGTACTCCTTTTCTTTTTGCGAATACAGACTAACACGGCTGCTACTCTGAAACCTGTCATTTTAGATGAACAGTAGCTAACAGAGTGAGATGCAGCCATCTGTGTGATGGGGAAGCAACCAAATGGTGCACATAATACTTCAATCTCTTGAAAGCATTACTTTCAGAATTAGAAGCATGAGTCATTCAGGCACTTTTTAAAATGTTACCCCGTTTAAGAGGATACAATGGTGCACTTTCTCCAGAAAACATCAGCCTATCTGGCAAATTCCAGATACATTTGTTGAAATCCAGATCTGCTAGCAAACAATTAGTGCCTAGGAGAGAAGAATTAAATTCACAACAAATAATTCAGCCAGCTCTAGTGAGTTTGGCAAGTTTCTCTCTGGTTCACTGAATCTGTCAGCCTGGGAAGATTATTAAAGGTATGGTGGCCTGTACAGGGTAAAGCTCAAAGGAGATGAAGGCAGGAGGCATGCAGCCTGAACATTGCCCTCATGCAATAAGACATTACTACTGAGCATCCAGGTGAGCTAATTGTTATAATCCTTCAGAATTAGCCAGTGATGGGGTGAGGAGATAGAACAGAAGGATCTCCCCATGCTCCACAGTACCTTATAACTGGCCCTAAAGCTGAAGGAAATTCTTTGGTGGAAGAGATGACTGGCTTGTCATTCTTGTAAATAGCAAAAGGTGACTGAAGCAGAACCTTCACAACAGCTCCCCAACTCCCTATAATGGGGCGAGTGCTTTTTCTCCTCGTTGGGCTTATAAAATGGGCCATCTTGTCCCCTAGATATTTCATTCTACCAAGGATGCAGTGTTTGAGGTCTTTGGGGACTTGCATCATCCAGAAGGCTGCACATCCTTTTATATGGATTATGCTCAAAGACGACAAGGCATAGAGTTCCCACACCCAACTTCAACAAACAAGTAAATTAAACTGGGCATCTGTTTTTTTTTGTGGGAAGGAGTTTTGGGTTGAACACTGACAATCCCAAGAAAACCTCTTTCCTTGTTCTTAAGGGTATGTCCACACTGCAAACAAACAAAAACCCACCCCAAACCCATGGCAGCAAGCCTCAGTCTGGGTCAACTGACCTGGGCCTTGCAGGCATCACACTATGGGGCTAGAAAGAGCAGTGTAGATGTTCAGGTTTGAGCTTGAGCCTGGGCTCTGAGTCCCTCCCCAACTAGCTGGGTGTCAGAGCCAGGCTCCAGCCCAAGCCCAAATGTCTATACTGCTGGTTTTAACCCCACAGCACGACCCCACAAGCCAAAATCAGTTGACCTGGACTCCGAGACTTGCTGCCCTGGGTCTTTTTTTTTTTGGGGTGGGGGCAGTGTAGACATAAGAGGTGACAATTTTTTTCCTCCACATGATCCCTACAGATAACACTAAATGTAAATAATACTTCCTGTAGCGCTTTCCATTCCATGGCCCAGAAGTGTTTTATTAAACATTTAAAAACTTTCCTAAGGTGATATGAGCAAGATCTGGTATTGGCACTAGAAGATGTTTTCACTTTGCAGCACTTTAAAAAAAAAAAAAAGAAGAACCACCTTGGAGTTGCATTGTAAAGACAGATCATTCCTCCTTATCTTGCAATTTCAGAAGTGAATCTCTGATCAAGCAACTGGTATACTTAGTGCTGTATTTTTCTGTCACAAAACAGACCTTTTAGACTATCAGCCATTTGTTACTAAGGCTGGCAAGATGAGTAATTTTTTATTACTAGCTTAAAGGATACATGGAGAATCATGTGACTCTACTGCTTCAATACAAGACAAGACATTTCATTACAACCTGCTGCTCCCTTTTTAGTCTCTGTTCAGTATATTTTCTGGCAATGCCACCTGACATTATGGAGTCGCAAGAATCATTCGTTTCTGCAAAACAAAAACACCAAACAAACCAAAACCTATTTTTGTATGGTTTTGACACAGGAACATTGCATTTTTAAGAAGGGAAAGGACGGTTGGGTGGGATGAAATAAAGCAGCTTTCAGTACTGTTCTTCCCAATTAATTTTAATTGAAATTAGTTTCTGCAGGATTCTTTAGAGAAATTAGAGTTAAAATAGTCCTATTGAGCAAATCTAGATTTCTGGAGTTGCACATACTCACCTTTTGAAGTGTTTGTTAAGCAGGAGAGACTGAGACACCAAGGCTATAACCCATTTTTTAAAGCCACTGTAGTTGCCAGGAATCATATACTTAGTAAAACTTAATCTGAATGTGCATGGTTTGAAAAACTGTGCCCCCCTTTTAAAGGCAAGAAGAGTTTGAATTGTAGGTTCTTACTCTGGTTTCTATTGATGTTTGGGCTCTTACTATGCTCCTATTTTCTAATGGTGTGAATAGTACTACCGGCACTACTTCTTTCTTTGATAAGTATGTCTTTGGTGGCACAGTAACAATTTTATTGTGCAGTCTTCTATTTTTCATTTGAAATGACCACTAGTGTGCTCATTTAATCACTTCAGAAATATGCAACAAGACAGTCCCCAGCCAGCACTGTTCACTTGAGTGCAAATAGCTGCAGCAGAGAAGAATATGGGGGAAAATAGAAGGAGAGAGAGGACCCATAGCTCAGGCCCTATCTTTTCCAAGAAAAAGAATAAATGTTTAAGATACATTATGTTTATTGATTTAGCTAATGAACAGTAAGGCCAGTTCTAAAGGGTAAGTACAGCCAACAACAGCAAAAGAAAAGATACAAGTTGTATTAATATATTTGTTAGCCAAGCTGCCTCGCTCTTTTCACCATGGCATCCATGAAGCCAGACCTAACCCACATCACTTCTGAACAGGTTAACCTAATAATGGAAAAGATGAAATGAGAAAAACAGAAGCAAGGGGGTTATCAGTGCCCCATAAATCTGGAAAAGCTCAATATGCTGGAAAATATTGTTTTTCAGTTGCTCTGTGGCTTTTCATAGAATCATAGAAGATTAGGGTTGGAAGAGACCTCAGGAAATCATCTAGTCCAACCTCCTGCTCAAAGCAGGTCCAACCCCAACTAAATTTTTCATCCTTACCTTTGCATAGCAGTTACAATTAGTTATATCCAGGACCAGCTAGGGCTAAAACCTGTGTTCATTTTTTTGAAGGCAATAACATTCATTCTGTTGTCATTAAACTAACCACCTCAGCCAAAGACCTGAAATAATAAATCACTGTCAACAGTAAAATCATCACAGGACTTGTATTTTGAACATTTCCTCATTCACCTTCCTTGAAGTAATATGATACACAAGTCTTTTGGCTCCAGGATACAATGATTCATACAGTTTAAGGCCAGAAAGGACCATTAGATCATCTAGTCTGACTTCCTGTATATCACAGGCCATTCAGTTTCACCCTCTAGTCAGCCTCCTCAGAAAACCTAAAGCTGCAGCCATGCGAAGTTCAAAAAGGAAGGATATTCACAGGCTTATGGAGAAAGGTGATGCCTCTTCACCTTACTCCCATTCTTAGTATTTACTGGGCCAATCTGGCCAGGGGTCAGTGGAGTTGCTTTGGATTTACAGCAGTCACTAAGTGCAGAATTTAGCCTCAGGACTAACAAAGAGGCTGTATTTTCACACAGTATCTTGAAAAAGAACAGAAGACTTTTTCCCTACAAAGAGGCTAGCCCATTAGTCTTCTATACCTTGGAATTTAGCCTCAGGACTAACAAAGAGGCTGTATTTTCACACAGTATCTTGAAAAAGAACAGAAGACTTTTTCCCTACAAAGAGGCTAGCCCATTAGTCTTCTATACCTTGGAAAGCTCAGATCTACGTGTCCAAATCTGGCCGTATTTTATACTCTGCACAATATAATCTAACACTGTGTTATTGGCTGCACACACAAGAAAATGCTCGTAGTTGCTTCTTTTGTACTAATCAGAAACATCACTTCTCTGTTCTCTAGCTACCAGGTTCTATCACACCAAATTAAAAGACCTGATACTTTAAAAAAAACAAACCAAAACACCGCACAACTGTGTTAAGTGCCCACTTGGTTAGAACAAAGAAACAAGATTCATGTCAAAAGTAACAGAGAAATAAAACTGTCAGATATGTTGAGCAGCCTTGGTCATATTTTTGGAGGAGAGAGGTACATGGTATTTCATGGATCGACCAGCGTGCTTAGTTTCTATTAGAGCATCCACTTCACCGCACTCACCCTGAAGCAAGATTGCTGACTTTTTTTTTTTTTTTTAAACTAAAACTCTAAATCGGAGTAACTTCAACAGTACTGATCCCACCATTTCCCTAAGACTATTCCACAGTCCACTTTCCCTATTGCCTGGCAGCATAACAGTCCTTGTTGAGAATTTTTTTTTCCTGATACTCAACCTACATTTTCACATTAAATTTCATCAGTTACTTTCAATAACTTAGTTCCTCTTTTATCTAATCAAACCAATAATTCCCAATTTGATACCCTGCAAATAAATGCAGATGGTGACATTAGCCTTCAGTTGTCACATAGAAACCTAGGCCACTCATACAGCTCTCACTATAAAATCAGGGCCTATTTATTTTTAGCCTTTCCTCAGTGGTCAGCCCCCTAACCATTTAATAAACATTACAGCCTTCTCTGGAGTCTCACTAATGTGTTAGCCTTCTGGGAAGGCACAAGTAGGGAGCCTGAAAGCTCTGCTGCTATGTGTGCACACATTGGTGAGCACAGAGGAAATGGAACAGGAAGTGACAATGAGCAGAGGGCCACACACCCATCTTAGGGGGTGGAGTTAAGGTTTCCAATTCTTCAAAATTGATTCTCCTTGTATTGTCAAATGCTAGCTATATTGCCTCCCCATCTTCCAACAGCAGGAAGCCCCTGCTATTTTTGTAATGAAGCCCCAGTTGATCCTGGTTTTCTACATCTGTTGTGCTACCATTTTCTTGCTGCTTGCTTCAGGTGGCTTTTTCCCTTACCACTAGATCCTTTATTAATATTAGTCCACTGAGCTGCTGTATGAAACATGCTGAAAAAGTGATGGGCGAATCCTGCAATAGGTTCTGAACAAGTATCATCAGTAATTATATAGAATTGATTACTTTAGTGGTATTTTTACATCCATCCATGTACAATTCTTGTTTCTTTTTGAGTTTATTTAGAAATAAAAGACCAGTTTTTTGACCTGAAAATAATGTTATGCAAATCTTTTCCATATATAAACACAGCAAATGCAGTTCAGAGCCCATGTTGTTATGTATTTCTAAAGAAGGTGCTCTGTACACTGTCTCTGAGGCAGCATTCAGACTATTTAATGTATTCTTGCTGTTGCTATGGAAATCACTCCTTTTTGAGTCTGTGTGCAAATGCTGGTCTTATTATTGTGTGTAGAGGTGAAAGGTGTGCATGAGTCAAACTATTTGTTGTGTATTATTCTCTCACGACCTCAGTGCCATGGGGGGTGGGGGGAGGGAATTAGTGCCTATAATGAGATTGCTTGTAATAAGGAGCTAAAGGGAGATAGCTGGATATCAGTGAGTCAGAAAAGCTCTGGCTAAGAACAAGCAGCAGAATGCATTTTCTGCTTCATCTGTAGGAGATTAGTTCTATGACTAGTTAAAGTCATCAGGCTGAGAAATAAAATGTACATAGCAGCAGTTTTGCTCAGAGTGATTTCAAGTGTGTGACATTTGACGTGAATACGATAGTACTGGGAGAAGGTCAGGTTTAGCATTAAAACTCTGGCAGCAGATCTACAATCAGCCTTGACTGTAGGCGTCTGAAAGTGATGGTGAGAGAGTCCTGTGGCTGCCAGGTTAGCTAAGAAGGAGAACTGTGCCTCTCACATGCACCTACAGTGGGCCTTACCAAGAGAGTAAAGGCTTGTCTACACTGAAGTTAATTTGCATTAAGGTAGGGTATGAATTTAAAGCAGAATAGCTATTCCTGATTAACCCCCATATGGATGCTCTTATTTTCCAGAATAACTCTGTGTAGATACGCCCTAAAACACTACACATCTGTCTAGACAGACATCTCAACTTCACTGTGCATTCAAGAGATGACAGAAGAGAACAGAGTACTTACATCCTGACAAGCTTCCTAGCATCAGTCATGTTTAGCAAATATTTTAAGCACAGCCTTCTCACAACCTTGATTTTATATTAGACAACAAGTTGGCTAATCAGGTGACACCAAGTAAAATGAAATGTGGTGTTTCATGTTTGCCAATTAGAGACAATGGCCAGCTTATACTTAAAGCAGGACACACTCTAAGTACAATGCAGCCAGAAACGTGGAGCCACCTGCAAACTGTAGATTCACGGAAGTCAATAGATAACTTTGCTGAAGATGTGACTGAAAGAGAAGGCCCTTGTGAAACCCAGGTTGGGGGGAAAGCTAACTGAAGGAAGAATTCTGCATACCTGAGTGATATCTGAATACTTGTACAGCATATTTGATTGTGAAACATAAATGTCCCAAACTGCCACCCCTTAAACACCTAAGCATAAATATTAAACATAAACTTAAATAAAACAAGGCTTCCCTCAGCCACAGCTCAAAATAAAGATATAGCTTACTTCAGCCAAGTCCCACAGAGACTGCTACCACAGCCATCCTCAACTTCAGCCCCTGCACTCCTGCCGCTTTTCCCAAGTGGATCTATACACCCCTCTCATCAGCTGCTTACCGATAAAGAAGCCTATCATCACTCTTGACAGGAACACCTGTTAATCTAGCTATGCTTAACAGAGTGCAGGTATGACTGACTATCTGGGGAGATGTTCTAACCCCATCGCTCCCACAATCTGTGTGCAGACTCTTCACCCATGCCAGCCCTATTCACATACAGTGGTGTGGTCCAAGTGTCAAATCAGAATCAGACTTTTAGTATATTTTCAGGTCTATCTATACATGCATAGTTTCACAATAATAGCAACCAAGTATTCAGAAAAATACAAATTAAAGACAATTTTAACTTTGGATATTGAAATAATTGTAAAAAAGGCACAGCTATGAAAAAATACAGCAAGTAAGGGAGTTAAATGACATTTGATTCAAATTGTATGAAAAATGCTAGAAATTGCCTTTTTAAATTTACAGTTGATGTTTTCATTACGTATTCTAAGACCCTGTACTTTTAGAACAATGGCAATACTTAATATTTATATAGAATTTTTAATCTGTTGATCTCAAAACAACTAAAGGTGAGTAATTATAATTAGCGACAATTTTTAGATGGGAACAAAGAGGGACAGGGAGCTCACAATTGAAATCCTTACCTCACTGAAGACAGAGTTTTGGCACTGACTTCAATGGAGTCAGGATTTCACCCTAAGTGATTTCTCAAATGCCATACAAGAAATAAGAAATTAGAAAGCCAAGATTAGCTTAGTTAACCCTGATTTGTAGTCCTGGCTCAGAGAGCTAGGCAATATTGTGACATTATAATAAATTATTGCAACTAATAGTCTGCCCATCTTAAACATCATTGTGACATTTGTATGTGATAATCAGACTGGGGACAGATTAAACATATGGGTACATTTGTTTGTTTTCCCCTTATGTTTTTGAAAACATTAATTCATAATAGTATTGCAAAATATCTTTGCTGTATTTCTTGCTTATGTGCCATTAGTTAACTGGCTGTTTCATGAAAAATCAAATGACTTCAGATACTTATACTTTCAGATGTACAAAAACATATGAATTAAAGGATTTCTTCTATCATCATTCACTAACTGTCTATTTTTGGTAGTAGATAATGATTAATCAATATAAATAAAATGCAAAAAGGGTGAATTGCTATAACAGACTAACTCATATCATCATAAAAAAGTTAGATTAATAATTTTATTATCCCATGTTTTTCGTCAAATGCATTAATAAAATATTTTAGCTTGTTCAAATATGATTTGTGTATGTGTGTATAAACTTTACCACCTTCCACTCTAAGTGCAAGGTGCACATCTTCAGTCTTTCAGTCTCTAACAAACCAATGGAGTGTGTACTTTAAAAAAAAAAAATCCAAACCCAGAACCCTACCAAAGCAAAAACATTACAGATTGCATATACAATTCTTCCCTGGGAGAGAGGATGAACTACATGTGAGAGATGTCAGTCATGTTGCTTAATGCAATACTGGAGGACACTTAGCTACTACAGAGATGAGGGTGGTATTATAGGCTATAAGAATAGAAACAAAACAAATGCATAGTGTGTGTATGTGAATACATCTCTGTGTGTGAATATAATGTATTTCTGTATGCACACATATGAAGTTGTGTATGTAGGTATTTTTAAAAATGAAGTATTTTTGTTAAAATTATTTGAAATTTAAAAATCTCCTGATATAATCTCTCTTACCTTGGGGTAACTGGGAGGGATATGACATTTCAGAATGATCATTAAAATGGTCATGATCTGCCCAGAGTTTTCTTTCATTTAAAAAATTGCCTGACTGTCATTGCTCAGTCATCTTCAACATCATTTAGTTGGTGCACTGGAAGAGTACTTAAAAGGAACTGATTGCAGAGAGCTCTGTTTAAAAGACAGTTTTATCAGCCAAGAATAAGGTGAGCAGATGCAATAAAGGCTAGTTCTTTTATTTAGAAATGCTGGTTTGCTTTTTATTGTTGGATTTAAAATAAGAATACATTAAACTCTACTCTGTAAAGGTTGTATTTCAGAGCTAATGGAGAAGCTTTCTGCTGTTCTAAATCTCAATGAGTTCAGATGGGCATTTTTATATTATGTTATTTAAATAACAGCTGCATCCAAGTTTGATAAATAGCATCCTAGTATTCTAATGATTATTTCACCATTTAATGGGAGTAAGAGACCATGCAAATCACTCCATTTTTAACTACTGTGAGCAGACATGGTATGAAATATGAATTAAATTAAACACAGATTTCATATAGAAGTATCTTGTGGTTCGTAAGTACCATTTGTATTCATAATTCTGCAGCCCATTGGATAAATGTCTTTAAAGGAATACAATTTAGAAAAAACAAATGCATCGAGTACTTTCTAATGTGGGAGTGGGGGGTTGGAGAAAACAAGTGCAATAAGAAGCTAACAGAGGGTTTTATTCCAGGGGTGACTCAGTACTTAGCAAACTGGACTACAATATCATGGATTAGAGGTTATGTTCACTTTGGCTCTTTGGTTAGAGTGGAAGTAAGTGAAATACAGGGGAAGAATAGCTAGAGGAAAAGATGTTGCTTATAAAGAATATTTTATACAGCAAGTCCCAACAATGTGAAAATCAAAATTCCTTTTACATTTATTGCAGCAGTATTAAGGCTAAGAACACTGTGGGTGGCAGAATTGAAAACTGTGTCACTGAAAAGGGATTTCATTCTAATTTAGTATGCATCCGATCTATGTATGAAATTCATATCATGCATATACTACACCCTTATTAGAAGGCCTGGGAGAGATTATCTGTGCTCCACTTGCTCTCATGCATCTTTAAATAGGCAGATCAAACAAAAGTTTAGATGCTTAACAACATGCTGTTGAACTCATTAGCCTTTTAGATTCAGTTTGTTTATATCCCAAACTGTCTCATTCAAATATCTGCAAATACTCTCCTAAATGTTTTTAGTATCCAATTCAGATGGCCAGTGTTGTTCAGTTTGGTATGAAAGAATAATTTCTAAAACATTTGATACACCACAAGTATAAAATAGTTGTCAGGTAATAAATTGGTTTCATTAATTCTCAAAATCTTTTCTGCAATAAAACAAGTTAAACCTCCCTGTTAATGTTCTTATAGATGCAACTTGCCCTCACATTCTGTTAGGATTGTTTCCCTGTGAAATGAGACATTAGGTTAACACATGAAGGACGTGTACATGTTTAAGAAGAAAACAGAGAAAAGGGCTGGCTCAAATCAGTAAGTAATTTAAACTACCACCAGCTGTGTAAGTGAACTTCTGCTCTTATCATAAGAGGCTTGCTCAGATATTAACTTCCACAGCAAAGACTACCAACTACTACCATCCCTCTGTAAGATTTGTCCAAGGGTTTATGTGGCTGAATGTCAGGAGAAAGTTAAATGTGTTTGTCTTATGCCAAATTCTAGACTATAACTATAAGGAAGAGAATGATGCTTGTCAACATTTCAGAAACAGGACTCAATAAATCAACCCAGTTACACAATTAAGTATTGAGGATCATCCTATAAAAACATTAACTGCACTCACCTCTCACTAACTTAAATAAGAGTGGGAGTTTGCTCAGCATCTGCCAGGAGACTAGGCCACTTCCTGATTTTATCAACTGCTATTGAAAGGTGCTTGCAAAGTGATTCTTCAAATGCATGCTGATATACAGATTTGTGTGCACAAATACATGCCAGAAAATGTAATCATCAAAAGATCTGACAAAAATTGTCACCTCTTTCACTGGTATTGAGCCAACCTGGCGTCACTGGAGTAGCAGCACACAAGAACAAGCACACAAATTCTGATGTGGAATGGAAGCTTTTCTCCTACTGCATTGTTAATGAAATCATTTTATGAATACTATTCAGCTCTTCCCCTGCTAATCTCCTTTGTGGTTGGGTTTATTTTTGTGGGAACAACATATGTCTTGTAAATAAAAAATAAATCATGTGGCCATTTTCTTCATTTCAAACAAATACCTTTAGGGGCTGATCCTGGAAGATGCCAAGGACTCCTGCCCCCAGCACATGCAGAATTGGACCCTTAGTTTTTATTTTGTACTACCAAGTGAATGAAGCAAGTGAGATTTCATCTTGTTAATCAAGACTTTTAGCACTATCATAAAATTGGTCCAACTATCTTATTGTTTTTAAATGTCCTATCATTCTCCCAATATTGTCCAGTAGCTACTTTGTATGCCCTCTTTAGAATGCTTTACATCACATTGTTATAAAATGGAGATGCACCCTGTAGATAGTAGTTTTATGGGCAAAGATCAGTTTCAAGTAAGATTTTCAAATTCTATCCTTGTTTAACTATCTCCATGGGAAAGATATGCTGTGGCTTTAAACATGAGAAATATTAAAGTCTACTGCAGTCAGCTGATTGCAAAATTCAGACAAATGTTCTACACTATTTAAATTAACAGGGTTTTTTTTTTTTAATTCCAGCTAAAGACACGACTTCAAACAAGATGTGCCCAAACAAATACTGGTTTATTTCTGAAGATGAATGGGATATTCTTGGGCTAAATTTCTATAAGATCTAGTTTTAATTCAAAGCAATACTTCTGTGAAGGACGTTTCCTGTGCTGGAAGATGGAGAGGCACACGTGAAAACATTTTTTCAGATGAGGTTATGGAATGATACTAAATGGAAAATGACGGTTGCCCCAACTAGACTGATTGAGAGAATGGTGTTTTGGCAAAGTCCAGCGGTTATTTCCTCTTTGTCACAACTACCCATTATTCTTATTCATATATTTGCTAAACAAAACACCTCACAGAGCTTTGATTTTCCTAATGATACTCAACATCAATACCAAAAACTTTTTCATATTGAAATGTCTTAACAAGTCAGTTCCACAGCTACACACAGCCTCTATGGCCTTTCAACTATGCAGGGATAAAGTATATATGCAGCACATAACTGTTTTCAGGAGTTTTAGGTTTCAGTGAAGTTTCTTTACAATATGTCAGAATCAGAGTTAGAAAGGAAAACAAAAAATGATGACAATAAGAACATAAGCACAGCTAAACTGGGTCAGACCAATGGTGCATCTAACCTAGTATCCTGTCTTCCGACAGAGGCCAGTGCCCGGTGCTTTGGAGGAAATGAACAGAACAGGCAATTATCCACTCTTGTCATCCATTGCCAGCTTCTGGCAATCAGAGGCCAAGGACACCCAGAGCACAGAGGTTACATCCCTGATGATCTTAGCTAGTAGCCATTGAGGGATCCAATTCTTTTTTGAACCCTGTTATAGTTTTGGCTTTCACAGCAATGAGTTCCAAGGTTGACTGTTGTGTGAATAAGTACTTCCTTTTGTTTGTTTTAAACCTGCTGGCTATTAATTTCAGTGGGTGACCCCTGGTTCCTGTGTTATGTGAAGGAGTAAATAACATTTCACTTTCTCCATACCTCACGATTTCATAAATCTCTATCATATACCTTCTTAGTAATCTCTTTTCCAAGTTTAAAAGGACTGGGACTTTTAATCTCTCCTCCTGTGGAAGCTATTCCATACTCTCAATCATTTGTGTTGCGCTTCTCTGTACCTTTTCCAATTCTAATACAACTTTATTGAGCTGGGGTGATGAGAACTGCATGCTGCATTCAAGGTATGGGCATTCCATAGATTTATATCACAACATGATATTTCTGTCTTATTATCTATCCCTTTCCTCATGGTTCCTAGCCTTTTGTTAGCTTCTTTTGACAGCCACTGTACATTGATTGGATGTTTTCAGAGAACTATTCACAATGACTTCAACATCCGATGAAGTGAGCTGTAGCTCACGAAAGCTTATGCTCTAATAAATTTGTTAGTCTCTAAGGTGCCACAAGTACTCCTTTTCTTTCTTGAGTGGTAACAGCTAATTTAGATCCCATCATCTTGTAGCATTTTGTATAGTGCACTTCAGCCAGAAACCAATGGCAGCTATTTGTAGAATCTTAGTATTGTATACCTATGAGTAACAAATAGCCATAAGGACATAGTTCAGCACATGCTGCTCAGTAATGGATGTTCTTAGAATACAGAGGTCTGCTTTAGAGTGTTATTCTGACAGTCCGGTGTCTCAACCAATGTGGAGAATGCACAGTCGTCCCCCTATGTGAAAGCTGACATTGTACCTAACACACAGCTTTAGCAATTAGACACTTATTATGAATACCCAACAGCTGCAGCTGGGAATAGTTTCAAGTGCAGTGCTTGCATTCTCTGCATATACAGATTACAAGGGAGAGTCGGCAGCTGCTTAGGTCAAGTTTATTAGTCATCAGCCAAGGTTCTGTATTCTTCAGACCCCATATATCTTTCCTGGACTTACTGGCTCCATGAACGTACAGCTGCAGAGGCTGCATAGTTTGTGTTGTAATTGCTCTGATGGAGTTAGCTGTGGATAGGTAAATGCTATTACTATAAGTAGATTCATATGCTTACTTCTTATTGGAGGTTCCAATCATTATTTGACTCTTTTTTTTCCCTCCAGTGGAATTTTATGGATAACAAATGTCTCATTCCATTTTCATATCTTTACGGTGACCAGATCACAAGTGTGAAAAAGGGGTGGGGGGGGGGAAGCAGTAATAGGGTCCTATATAGGTCAAAGTCCTAATAACAGGACAGTCCCAATTATCAGGACATCTGGTAACCCTATATGTGTTAGACATCTCTTCCCTCCCGATGCTCGTACCATCTCAGTAGTACAAGGATTGTGCCAATGCCTGAAATTCCATTTCACTAATTCAGTACTTAACAGGTAACAGTGTTTACATGCCAAGATTACTGAGAACATCCAGGCTTAGAGCAAACAACAGTTAAGGCTTGTCTACACTACCATTTAAAATCTATGCAAGTTACATTGCTTTGGGGTGTGAAAAAAAAAAAAACAACCTCCCTCCGAGTGACGTAACTTACATCGACTTAAAGCAGTGTCTACACTGTGCTACATTGGCGGGAGGTGTTCTCCCGCCGATATAGCTTCCACCTCTCATTGAGGTGGAGTAATTACATCTTTGGGAGAGTGATCTGCCATTGACATAGTGTGTCTTCACCAGATGCGCTACATCAGTGCAGCTGCATCAATGGAGCAGCGCCGACGTAGCGCGGTAGCAAAGACAAGCCCTTCGAGAGTGTTCAGATAATACATTATCCATCACAGAGATATCTGCCTCCCACAGCTAAAAATAATGTTGCACTCTCTCTTCCTTCCCTGGCAGAAAAGAGGTGTAGTTTTTTGCTTAGTTGGTTTTGTACAAATATATTAGTATGAAAGTGAGGATCCTGTTGCAGGAGAGCCTGGTCAAAGAGATAGAGTTTGCATTTAGTTCAGTATGTAGTTTTAGTGGTTATTTTTAGTGCATCTGTCAGAATGTTCTCTATTCTTGGTCTATTTACTGTGAAAATTCTGTTTGCTGTGGCTAGGAGCCCTCAGTTGACAGTTTACGGTCAGTGGAACGTATCTGTTGTGAGTGCCTGTGGTCAGAGACTGAGAGCGAGATGGACTTACAGTTAAGCAGGAAAAATTCCATGGTGGGCTTGGAAATCAGGAAAGCAGCTCTGAACTGAACTCAATGTTCAGTGAGTCTGTGTAGAAAAGAGTGAGTTAGGATGATACGTTTCCATTAACCCCTATTGTTAAATGAAGATTTCTCAGGGATTGAATTTCATTTAGATTAATAAAACTTTTAAATTTTTAGGCATTCCCAAGTCTGCACTTTATCTAAATTATCTAAAATTCAGTTAATTCATGTCAAACATTGTACAAGTAATTAATTAAAATTACATAATGAAGATGTCTCATCTCCCCTGTTACTGATGTCAATAATTTACATCAGTAACAACTCATCATCATCATCAACCTCAGTCAAAAATTAACTCCATATCATTTCAAGGTCTATTGTAGTGACTTAATTTGAGATGTACGTCATGCATCCCTCTGTTAACCTTTTGGGGATGACAAGGAGGCTGAGGGCTGGAGGGAATTGGATTATTTCTAATATCCTTGTATTAGCTAGTGGCTATTTATGTGTACCAAGATGGGATCACACCACCTTTATGTTATATTTTTGCACTGTATATTTTAATTTAGGAGACGGGTGCCCATTATCGGGTGACCTAACTCACCAGCCGAAGAAGGAACCAACACCATGCCTGAGCCTGTTTCAGGCCCTTGCCCAAGGGTACAATTGGTTAAACTCATTAAAAACACTAGAACAAAGCTATTCCCCTGCTCCAAATGGGTATCAGTCCCCTTTCCCTTACTTCTCTCAGCCAAGGGTGGGAGGACACACCCTTCCCTTAAATCCCCTGCTGGTTCGTATGACAGACAGATAGCCCTTAACCCCTCAGCAGGTTAGGAAGTAAATTTTCCACGAAGAGTACACCTCTGCATACCTCCTCCTACTGATACCATATTCCATAGAATAAGAACAGAGCAGTGTCTCCTGTTCAGAGCTGCTTTGTCTATAATTGCTAAGGGTGAGTGCACCTTGGGAAGAGAGCAAGTGTATACAGAGAATCCCACTGGTATTGGAAACTAACAGCTGATGGAAGAATGAGCTGAGCTGAGCAGGTTCCAAAAAGAAGACAGCCTTTATTCTTAAAAAGCTGTCAATGACTACACAATTGCCACACCATTTATTTTGTGGTATTTTCACTCTGCAACACTGCAGTAGTTCATTGCCGATGCTCAGAAAATGCATTTTATTTACATTCCAGCTAAAATGAATAAATTGCAATTTAATACAGCTCAGTTGGCTGGAGTCCTGTAGAAAATTCGACAGGAATTTAAAAAATGATATGCAGGGCATGCTACTGATAGATATCTATCTGCAGTGTATCAATGATGTGTTTGCTTCAAGCAAGGTCAGAACAAAAGTCATTAGAAAACTACTGTAACTAGTCCTTCTCTATCCTCATCATCATCTAGTTGCACTTTGCTAGCACCTCCAGGCCTCATCCCAGGGTCAGGTTAAGCACTCTGCCCTAAAGGGTTAACAATGTAATCAATGCAATATACAACAAGTAGGTGCAGCAGACATTTTGAAGCAACAAGAGATAGAAGACAAACAAAACAGCAATAAGAACATGCATTTACGTGGGCAAGATCCGCACAGTTTAGACTACTGCTTGAGAAATGGGGGAAAATGCTGAGCAGTTCGATAGGGAGGAAGAAGACCAAGAAAACAGAGCCAAGAAGGCCCAGAAGGGAGGAGGACTAATTATGTCAAAAGCAGCAGGATGAGAAAAGAGGTAGGCCTTCAGACATGGCCACGAAGTCACTGGTCACCTTAGAGCCATTTCAGTGAAGGGAATGGAAGTTAGAATCTAGGCGATATGTGAGAAAATTAAAGGAGAGAGGCTGCCAGAATAGAGAGCATGGTGCATGAAGCAAAACTGGAGGAAGAAGTGGTGAACGCTGGAGAGGTAAATGGGGTAAAGAAAGTTGGTCAAGACTGGAGATGGAAAAAGAGAACAGTTTGATGGAATGAGGCAGGGGGCCTATAGAAAAAATAGAATATAAATAGAGATTATATCATACTTGATGATAAACTGTAAATTCAGTTGCTTGACCAAATGCATTATGAAATATACTCAAGTGACCAAATAACCAAGGCCAGTAAGGTTTACTGCTATAATCCAATAATAAATTTAGTACAGGAAAAAGGTTCTATAAGATACCAGTCTCCAGGAAGCCATCTCATGCAGTGATAGTACATTCACCTTATGCAGAAGGTATGGTCTCAAAAAGTTACACCCCTAAGGCCATCTTTTTATACCCCCACCTGTTTAAAAGCTACTATGCATGTCATCTGAAACGAGATTTAACCAATCAGCTTTCTACCTTGTTTTTCTGGTACCATGGTGTGTACCCTTTCTCTCTCTGTTCTGTGCACATGCATTTCAGATAGCAAAGGGTGTGAAGGCACATCCTAGGTCAGTTCTAGGGTAGAACAATCATATGTCTTGTCCTCTTCCTTTGGGACATTCCAGGACAGGCCTATGAGAATAACTCTCTTGCTATGGCAAAGCACTTGTCTTTCCTGATCTTGCCAGCTTCCCTAATTGCTCAAGCCAAAACCTATTTCAGTAAATGCAGGTGGTTATGGGATACTTAGTGTAAGTGACAGGTTTCAGAGTAGCAGCTGTGTTAGTCTGTATTCGCAAAAAGAAAAGGAGTACTTGTGGCACCTTAGAGACTAACAAATTTATTTGAGCATAAGCTTTCGTGAGCTACAGCTCGATTCATCGGATGGATGCATTGCAAAATACAATGGGGAAATTTTATATACACAGAGAACATGAAACAATGGGTGTTACCATACACACTGTAACGAGAGTGATCAGGTAAGGTGAGCTATTACCAGCAGGAGAAAGAAAGAAAAAAACAAACAAACAAAAAAAAACCTTTTGTAGTGATAATCAAGGTGGGCCATTTCTAGCAGTTGACAAGAATGTGTGAAGAACAGTGGGCGCAGGGGGGAAAATAACTATGGGGAAATAGTTTTACTTTGTGTAATGACACATTCACTCTCAGTCTTTATTCAAGCCTAATGTAATGGTGTCCAGTTTGCAAATTAATTCCAATTCAGCAGTCTCTCGTTGGAGTCTGTTTTTGAAGCTTTTTTGTTGAAGTATAGCCACTCTTAGGTCTGTGATCGAGTGACCGGAGAGATTGAAGTGTTCTCCAACTGGTTTTTGAATGTTATAATTCCTGACATCAGATTTGTGTCCATTTATTCTTTTACATAGAGACTGTCCAGTTTGGCCAATGTACATGGCAGAGGGGCATTGCTGGCACATGATGGCATGTATCACATTGGTAGATGTGCAGGTGAACGAGCCTCTGATAGTGTGACTGATGCGATTAGGCCCTGTGATAGTGTCCCCTGAATAGATATGTGGACACAGTTGGCAATGGGCTTTGTTGCAAGGATAGGTTCCTGGGTTAGTGTTTTTGTTGTGTGGTGTGTGGTTGCTGGCAAGTATTTGCTTCAGGTTGGGGGGTTGTCTGTAAGCAAGGACTGACCTGTCTCCCAAGATCTGTGAGAGTGATGGGTCATCCTTCAAGATAGGTTGTAGGGCCATGATGATGTGCTGGAGAGGTTTTAGTTGGGGTCTGAAGGTGATGGCTAGTGGCGTTCTGTTATTTTCTTTGTTGGGCCTGTCCTGTAGTAGGTAACTTCTGGGTACTCTTCTGGCTCTGTCAATCTGTTTCTTCACTTCAGCAGGTGGGTACTGTAGTTGTAAGAACGCTTGATCGAGATCTTGTAGGTGTTTGTCTCTGTCTGAGGGGTAGGAGCAAGTGCGGTTATATCATAGAGCTCGGCTGTAGACAATGGATCATGTGATGTGGTGTGGATGAAAGCTGGAGGCATGTAGGTAAGTATAGCAGTCAGTAGGTTTCCGATATAGGGTGGTGTTTATGTGACCATCACTTATTAGCACTGTAGCGTCCAGGAAGTGTGGACTGGTCCAGGCTGAGGTTGATGGTGGGATGGAAATTGTTGAAATCATGGTGAAATTCCTCAAGGGCTTCTTTTCCATGGGTCCAGATGATGAAGATGTCATCAATGTAGCGCAAGTAGAGTTGAGGCATTAAGGGGGCATTAGCATAAGTGAGCAGGATTATATAAAAATCATAGGCCAATTTAAGTTATATAACGATGATAATATTTGTGCTCGATGCTATTATATCTAGATCTAGGGTGTGGATAATACATATTGTTAATGATATGTATACATTTTAGCCAGCATAAATTAGTGTCTTATTTTTCTTTGATTTCACAGTAGTTGTATGCACACAACAGGACTGAATTAAGTTTGCACATGCAATCTCAAATATGGCATTTCCTAACTGTTCAGAACTTAAGTAGCAAAGTTAACCATTTTTTTTAGATGTAATACAGCATACAATTATACATATAAATACTGTATACAAAAACTTGCTGGTACCAAAAAAATGCCATTATTATTGACAACGTTGCCAGCACATGTCTTCCTGTTATTATTAATAGACAATCCAGAGAAACATGCCTCTCCCCGTTCTGAAGGCTCCATTAATATGCAAAACTGAAAAGTTCCTAAGTAAAGAATGAGCACACTGATTTGTGAACGTGTTCAGTAAAATGAAACCAGACCTACACTTTAAGGGGTTGTTCATATATACTCTAATGTACGTACACAAATATACACAATCCCATGGATACTACTGGGGATACATATACATACCATGGAGAAAATACATCCTCTACAAGTCATTTTGCTGAACGTGGCAAAGCAGGATAGTTCAGGGTGGAATGCCTACTGTAATTTAATGAAAGGGATTAAGGATGTCTGTGACAACTGCTCTCAAACTAGTGAGATCAAAGAAAAATAAGACATTTTGATAAGAGATTAACATGTGGGATTAGCATACATACAGCTACAAGTAAATACATAATACTTTAACCCCTTAATATCAGAAGTTGGATTTCTGATCCTGTCTCATTGTTGATAGGGGGATGGTCCATAAATGACTGCTGGCACAAGAGGATAATGAAAGTATTGTCAACATCTTGATTCTATCACAGTCCACAAACAAACATTGATATTTTTATGCAAGCATTAATAGTTCTCTCATAGAATATTAATCTTTCAATTTTAGAAAATTTCAGAAAGACTACATTAGAATGTAGAGCTCATTTTGTATCCAAACATTTATTTTGAATGAGAGGCTGCTTTCATTCTCCCAAACAATTTTTGGCAAATAGAGAAAACCGAACTCTTCCTCCCTCAAACTCTTGAATGAAGACAGCATCAATTCCAACTTCAGAGCTGGTTTGCACTATAAATTCTTCAGTGAAATCTGAGCTGGGCAGCTCTGGAGAGGAGGAAAGCATGGATAGAAGTTCTTGGACTACATTTCTCCTCTGCAGATGGTCTGCTTATATTAGAAGCAGTACCACATTTTCACTGTTCAGGAGTCTCATAAGATTTCTAGTACTTTCTGGCTTCAGCTGCATTTTGCTTCCTGTCACTGCCAAATCCAGGAAATACAGAGCTGTATGTAGAATAAAATAATGAAGCCAAAGATTTTCTATTTTCTAGACTTTCAGGATCAATTTTTGGTAATGGTTTGGATAATTTCTTAGGTTAGCCAAGCCAGTTCCCCTATCCTTACTATTAATGGTATTGAGGGAGTCGAAGGGTAAACTAAACACTTCTTCCTTCTTACCATGCTGCACAATATGAAAGCAAGAGGGGACACAAAGAAACTAAGAGTCTTTAAACAAATGGTCTGAATCAGCACATCCCATCCTACATTCCTGTCCCTTTAGCCTTATGTTTTGTGGACAAAATTGCTAAATATTTTGACAGGGTCAGGCCAGATGGCTATAGGAGAGTAATAGAAGGCAGATATATTAGCCCCAGGCTAAGTAGGTCCCTTTTCCCTGGGTAAGGTAACAGAGAAGTCCAGAACAATCAGGAACCTTCTGGAAACAATTAAGACAGGCTGATTAGAACACCTGCAGCCAATCAAGAAGCTGCTAGAATCAATTAAGGAAGGCTAATCAGGGCACCTGGGTTTTAAAAAGGAGCTCACTTCAGTTTGTGGTGTGCGTGTGAGGAGCTGGGAGCAAGAGGCACCAAGAGCTGAGAGAATGCAGACTGTTGGAGGACTGAGGTGTACAACCATTATCAGACACCAGGAGGAAGATCCTGTGGTGAGGATAAAGAAGGTGTTGGGAGGAGACCATGGGGAACTAGCCAGGGAGTTGTAGCTGTCACACAGCTGTTCCAGGAGGCACTCTAGACATCTGCATTCCACAGGGCCCTGGGCTGGAACCCGGAGTAGAGGGCGGGCCTGGGTTCCCCCGAAATCCTCCCAACTCCTGGTCAGACACAGGAGGAGTTGACCTGGAGTGTGAAAAAACAGCCAAGCTGAGGGCTGCCGTGAAGCTCCAAGGCGAGCAAATCCACAAATAAGCACAAGACCCACCAAGGCAGAGCAGGAACTTTGTCACAACTGGTGTGAGAAGTGGGATCTGGTGTCCACAGCACGGCAGAAGAAGGAAGGTGTTTGGAAGGGGGGGGGGGAGAAAAAGGAAGAGGGTCTATTTTTATTTTTTTTCATCACAATGGAGGAGGTAGTGTGGGCACTGATACAAGCCATGGATGCCCAGCAGGAGGCTACTCGTGTCCAGGCAGCCACCCAACGGGAGGCAGTGCGGCTGCAGCAAGAGACTAATCACCTGCTGATGGACCAGGCTGCTCAAGACCGGACTATGTTGCGGGAACTGGTAAACCAGGTAAAGGCCCTTACAGAGCTGAACCACGGCCATGATGGGATGCAGATCATGTGGGCCAGCAATTGGCTGAAGAAAATGACGCAGGAGGATGATGTAGAGGCATACCTCCTGGCCTTTGAGAGGACAGTCCTGCAGAAGGCTTGGCCCCGAGAACAGTGGTCTGGCATTCTCGCTCCATTCCTGTGTGGGGAGGCCCAGAAGGCCTACTATGATTTGCCTGAAGAGGCTGCGGCAGACTACCCCCAGCTGAAAGCAGAGATCCTGGCCAGATCTGGGGTAACAACCACAGTGCGGACCCAGCGATATCATGAGTGGAGGTACCAGGAAAACAAAACCCCACAGTCCCAATTATATGACCTCATCCATCTCGCACAAAAGTGGTTACGATCTGAGTCCCAGAGTCCGGAGGAGATACTAGAGGTTCTGGTCATCGACTGGTACATGAGAGGACTACTGCCAGACCTTCGCGCCTGGGTAAGCCAGAACGAACCCTGCACTTACGACGAGGTTGTCGCGCTGGTAGAAAGGCGAAGGATGGCGAGGGAGCTGACCCGACCAGTTAGGGAAGCACCACCCCGGGTTAAGCTAGCAGCACCAAGCCCTAGAGCTTGGGTGACTGGGCCACTAGGAGAACCCAGGTGGAAAGAGAGAGGGGCTGAAGGTCCACCAGAAGCCACAGAGTCGGAGCACTGAGGGGGAAGAGGATAGTGATGTTAGACTACCCAAACCAAGAGACTGGGGAACGCCTAGGGCTCCATACAGATGTTACGCCTGCGGGGAGTGGGGACACACAGCTGCACAGTGTCCCAATGCTGAGGAGCCTATGCAGTGTAACCTGGGGAACTGGTCAGACTCATGCTCCCTAATCCACCTTGTGGGGGGGGTCTCACTAACCCCACATATGTACACTAGACCAGTGAAGCTAAATGGGATAGAGACCACAGCACTGGTTGATTCGGGGAGTGCTATCACGCTTGTCTCGGGGAAGCTCATGAAGCGTAGTCCGCTGCTGTGGGTTAAGCATACGGGGACAACATGCGTCCATGGGACAGTTGGTTATTACCCCACCATCCCAGTAAAAATAGAGATTCAGGGGAACACTACTGAGGTAGCAGCAGGTGTAGTCCCTAAGCTCCCATACCCAGTGCTCATACGGAGGGACTTCCCAGGGTTTGAGACTTACTCCTGGTAGGGGAATTGGAGAAAGGGGGAAGCCCTGAAAGTAGCGAGGCATCCACAGTAGACGGTCAACCCCCAACCTTCTCTGAAATATCCCCAGATTTGTTCTCCACTTCCAGACAGCGTAGAAAGACGAAAAGGGAAAGAAGGGCAGCTAAGGCCTTGGGAACCCGAATACTGGTCCAAAGCCAGAGGGTTGCTCTCACAGGTAGGCGGACCCGAGCAGCTGAAAAGGGGGCCACCCATTTGGAAAAGGCGCAGGAGGCCCAGCGAACACATTACAATCGCCAGGCAAAAGTCCAACAGTTCCAACCAGGGGATCGGGTGATGGTGTTGGTACCCATGGCAGAAAGCAAGCTTTTGTCCCAATGGCTTGGGCCCTATGAGGTGGTTGAACCCATGGGGGAAGTAACCTACGAAGGGCGGCAGCCAGGATGTTGGAAACAAGAACAAATTGATCACATTAACCTCTTAAAGCCTTGGCACTAACGAGAGGCGTGTGTAGTGGCGCAAGAGACCCCAATCCAGGGAAATAATATGCAGGAGCAGATCAGGATATCCACTAATCTGACACCAAACCAGAAGAAGGAGGTAACTGAGATGATCAACCGATACCAGGACGGGTTTTCAACCAAACCAGGCTGGACCACCAAAGCATATCACCACATTATCACAGACCCTGGGGCAAAGGTAACTTTAAGGCCCTATTGGGTCCCAGCAGCAAAAAGGGAGTAGATCAAGGCAGAGGTAAAAAGGATGTTGGAGCTGGGAGTCATCGAAGACTCCCACAGTCAGTGGTCAAACCCGATTGTGTTGATGCCCAAACCTGATGGCACCACTAGGTTTTCGCTGGCTGAATGAGAGATCCAAATTTGATGCATACCCCATATCGATAAGTTAGTTGACCGCCTGGGCAATGCCCAATTTTTGACCACCCTTGATTTAACAAAGGGATACTGGCAGATTCCCCTTGCCAAAGATGCAAAAGAAAAGACTGTATTCTCTATACCAGAAGGTCTGTTTCAATATACTGTTCTTCCTTTTGGACTGCATGGGGCACCTGCCACCTTCCAGTGTCTTATGGACAAGCTCCTACGACCTCATACCAGTTATGCAGCGGCATACCTGGATGATGTGATTATTCACACCCCCGACTGGGAAACCCACTTAGGAAAGATGGAAGCGGTTCTGGGAATGTTAAGACAGGCTGGCCTCACAGCCAACCCAGCCAAGTGTGCTATAGGGCTAGCCAAGGCTAAATGCCTTGGCTACATTGTAGGAAAGGGCATGGTCAAGCCCCAACTAAACAAACTAGAGGCTATCCAAAATTGGCCCCGGCCAAATTGGAAAAGGCAAGTCCAGGCATTCCTGGGTGCAGTGGGGTACTACCGATGATTTATTCCCCATTTTGCTACCAGAGCGAGTCCCCTGAAAGACCTGATAAAAGCCCAGGGTCCAGACATGGTGAAGTGGACAGATGCCGCAGAGAAAGCATTCATGGATCTACAGACAGCCCTCTGCAGTAACCCCGTGCTTATAGCCCCAGACTTCAACAAAGAATTCATTTTACAAACAGATGCATCTGAAATAGGATTGGAAGCAGTCCTATCGCAGATGGTCGGAGATGAAGAACACCCAATCCTCTACCTCAGCAGGAAACTCCTTCCGAGAGAGCAGAAGTATAGTTAAAAGAAGTGGTTAAAAGAGTGCCTAGCTGTGAAATGGGCCATGGAAACACTATGTTATTACCTTCTGGGACGACGGTTTACCCTTGTGACCGACCATGCACCCCTCCAGTGGATGCAGCGAAATAAAGAGAAAAATGCAAGAGTGACCAGATGGTTCCTGTCCCTACAACCTTTCCAGTTCACCATACAACACCAGGCTAGAAGCCACCATGGCAATGCAGATGGCTTGTCACGAGTACACTGCCTGACGTCCCAAGTTGCCCAACCCCATAGTGTTAAGCAGAGGGAGGGGATATGTGACAGCGTTGGGCCAGATGGCTATAGGAGAATAATAGAAGGCAGATATATTAGCCCCAGGCTAAGTAGGTCCCTTTTCCCTGGGTAAGGTAACAGGGAAGGTTCCAGAACAATCAAGAATCTTCTGGAGACAGCAATACATTTTTCTCTGTGTTTGTAGTCACAGAAATATTTCTCTTATCCAAAGTGGATGTCATACATAATTGGATGCGAGGTAATTCCAAAGTTACATCAAGGCTTCCTTTCCTCTTCCCCTCTCCCCAGCATTGTTGTGACAATCACAAGAGATACCTTTTAAAAATAGCTTGGATGAAAACCCAATACCATCTCACTGCCAATGAAATCTCATCTCAGAGAAAAAAAATAGCTATTCAGAAAGTTTACTAGGAAGTAAATTTGTGCATTTAAATGTTGACATCAATAAATTAAAAGAAACGAGTTTAGATATGTGTCTAAAAAAACCCCAACCCCTAACAACTTATGTATCTAAGAATATAAAAGAAATATAATATTCCTGGTTTCACTAAGAGAGAGGCTGGTACACTCTGATGTTTGCTAAGAGTTAAACTCATTGCTCTTTCCAAACACAATATCCCTCTAATCCCCCTTACCTTAGTTTCCCGACCTATAGGCTGTATAACGGTTATATGAATCTAATTGAGGTAGAAATATTGATTATAGGTCTGAAGATGTCACATGCCAGAATCTCAGCTGCTGGAAACTGGTATAGCTCCATTAGCTGCCTTAAATGTATAATGAGAAAGTTCAGCTGAAGAGGTACTCTGCAGACCATACAGCAAGAGTACAGGAAAACAATATTGTTGGCTTGTGCTAAGGATTGATAAGTATAACTGTAGGCAAAAACTTCTTCCTACTCTCCATGGACAGCATAACTTTTGCTGTTTGCTTCACTATATCAGTTTGGTAACTTTGATTGCTCCATGTGAATTAGCCAGTTTCATTGTGTTGCAAGAATAGTACATAAGAAAACTCAAGAGCTGAAATGAATTTAAATCCTGAGTTTCAGACATAATATACAATATTTTTACCATCATGATTAAAAAAGCCACCCCAAGCCAACCTTCAAGTCCCTAGAGAGTGCTCTTTAAAATCCCATAGTAAGTGATGCAACCACTGACTCATTTCTATTTTAGGTTCTGACAAAGTATCGTGTTGTTCAGAGAAACACCTGTCAGACTAGGAGACGTCAGCATTTCTTTTATAACAATTGGTCACAACAAATGGGATTTACAGACATCTTCATCATTAGTTTAATAATTTGCTAAACAATTTTTTTAGTTTAAAATATCTTTCCATTCATAATTTTGAATGGCACAAGCTTTTATTCTTAGTGAGCCAATACGATTCCCAGTAGCAGTCTTTTACACAACTATATACATGCAACACTAAATGTGTTTTAACAGCTATTAAAAAAATATATAGAACATGTCTTAAGGTGTTGGCTAAGAATTCTGCTAGCAAATATTCATAGCACGTGTCCTCCTGCCATTATTAATGGACAATCCAGAGAAACAGGTCTCCCCCCCATTCTGAAGGCTCCATTAATATGCAAAACTGAAAAGTTCCTAAGTAAAGAATGAGCACACTGATTTGTGAATGTGTTCAGTAAAATAAAACCAGACCTTCACTGGAAGGGGTTGTTCATATGTATACTAATGTACATATACAAAAATACACAATGGATATTAATGGGGATACATACACATACCAAGGGGAAAATACATAGCAGCATGTCTCCTTCATGGGCAAGAAATGCCAAAGAAATAATTGTTTCCTCTCCTTTTTGGGGAAAGAAGTAGTTGATGAGAAAAAGAAGTCCCAAAAGCAAGTTAAGCATGGTATTGTAGTTAAGGTTTATTTTTTTCACATGTATATGTATCACACATTCACACATACAAAGTAATAAACAAACCTATCTACTTGATAGGTCACTAATCCAGCATGAATGAACCACTTATGGTTTACTGTTCCTGGGGGGGTGTGTGTGTGTGTGTGTATGTGTATAATCATGCACACAATTAGGAACATTAAATCATGATTTGTTCACTCATGCTGGATTAGTGCCCTGTTAAGTAAGTAATCACTTTTCAGTAACTGATTTTTCATACCTATACTTATTTAGCAGTAGCAGATTGACAGTGACAGCCATGCACAATGGCATTCTAAAGTGCACATGGCAACCTCTTAGAAGTCAAGGGCAGAGCAAAGGTATTTAAAATGTAAGATAGTTAAGTGGAGAGATGACAGCATTAAAAACGTGATGGTAAACTTCATAGGATGTGGAAATACCTTCTACATTCTATGCAAAAGTTTTCCATACAGTCTGTTTAGTCCTTTTGAACAAAAACAACCTTGCCCACCAAATAAATCCTTTACAATAGGCAACCAACTTCTTGAGTGGTAGTAGGGGCTTAGGTATGGAATATAGACACATCACATACAGTTTATTACCCTTTGTCCTTTTTAATCACAATCTTACATTTTGCAGACCTTTGCTTTGCCCTTAACCTTTAGCAGGTTGCCATGTATGCTTTAGAATTCCATGACACGTGTCTATCACTGACTGACTATCTGCTATTATTACCTTAACAGAGATATGACAAATACAGTTGTTGAAAGATAAGTACTCAGTTACTATTCTAGCAGCAGAGAACAAGCTAATGGGTAGTTATGCTACTCCCTCTTCTTCCACTATCAGGTGATTGTGCTAAGAATTTGGGCTCAGCTGATTTCAACAGCCCTATACTAATTTACATCAGGTAAGGATCTAGCCTTACTCCTTTAATTCGATTAAGATTTTACTCACAGTCAACCTATATTTCTACACGTCACCTTTTACTGCTATCGGAGCACCTTCAACATTAGAATCATAGACTCATAGGACTGGAAGGGACCTCCAGAGGTCATCTAATCCAGTCCCCTGCACTCAAGGCTGGACTAAGTATTATCTAAACCAGGGATGGGCCACATCCGGCCCTTCAGGCATTTTAATCCGACCCTTGAGGTCCCACTAGGGAGCAGGGTCCAGGGCTTGCCCTGCTCCTGTGCTCCAACCGGGGGCTTGCCCCTCTCCGTGTGTGCCATGGTTCCGTGTGGCTCCCAGAAGCAGCGGCATGTCCCCGATTCAGCTCCTATGCATAGGGGCAGCCAGGGGGCTCTGCATGCTGCCCCTGCCCCAAGTGCCGCTCACACAGCTCCCATTGGCTGGGAGCCATGGCCAATTGGAGCTGCAGGGGCAGCGCCTGTGGAAGGGGCAGCGCACTGGAACACCTGGCTGCGCCTCCGTGTAGGAGCCAGAGCGGGGGACATGCTGCTGCTTCCGGGAGCTGCTTGAGGGAAGTGCCACCTGGAATCTGCACCCCAACCCCCTCCTGTGTCCCAACTCCCTGACCCACCCCTGATCCCCCTCCCACCCTCCGAACACCTTGGTCCCAGCCCAGAGCACGTCCTGCACCCCCAACCCCTCATCCCCAACCTGACCCTTACCCCCTCCCTGCACCATGCCCCAGCCTGGAGCCCCCTCCTGCACCATGAACTCTTCATTTCTGGCCCACCCCAGAGCCCATATCCACAGCCAGAGCCTTCACCCTCTCCCGCACCCCAACCTCCAATTTCATGAGCATTCATGGCCCACCATAAAATTTCCATAACCAGATGTGGCCCTTGGGCCAAAAAGTTTGCCCACCCCGATCTAGACCATTCCTGACCGGTGTTTGTCTAACCTGCTCTTAAAAATCTCCAATGATGGAGATTCCACAACCTCCCTAGTCAATTTATTCCGGTGATTAACCACCCTGACAGTTAGGAAGTTCTTCCCAATGTCCAACCTAAACCTCCCTTGCTGCAATTTAAGCCCATGGCTTTTTTATAAATAAAGTAATCAGGGACTGGATTTCTACAATTAATTGCTGCACAATTTATTTTTTGTGGTGTTACTGTGGGAACAATGGGCCAGAGTAGTGGGTTTTGCAACTTCTCTGAAAGTATGGGGGGTCTGTGGGAAACTTAATCTGCATTTCAGATTTGTGAACCAGTTGCTGAGAAAACTCCATCTCCTTTGTTCTTTTAATTTAGGATTTTGCTGGCATTCTTTCATATATGAAACCCCCTCCCTCCTTTTTAAAGTAAAATAAAAAAAATTTAAAAACAAAAAAAAAAAGGAAATCAAGCTTCAACTAAAGCCGTAACAGTGAGTTTGCAACTTCTTACATACATTTTTAAACCATTCTGCCAAGCACTCTTGTATTTTCCTTCCCACATCAATCCTGTGACTCTGACCTGCGTCCATTGAATCAGAGGTGGTCCAAGCAGCTGTAAGTGGGAAGGAAGGTGTCCATAAGACACTCTCTCTAACAAGACATGGCCACACTATGACCATGTCTACATGGCACTAGAGTGGCACAGCAGTTGTACTGCTTTAGCACTGTAGTGGTGGAAGGATTTTTCTGTTGATGTAGGTAATCCCGCTTCCCAAGCAGAAGTAGCTACGTAGATGGAAGCATTCTTCCATCAACCTAGCCGTGTCCACATCCTGCCTGTAACCAGAACCAGGCGTTAGGCTGGCATAGCTATAGTGCAAGGGTCAGCAACCTGCGGCACGCAAGCTGATTTTTACTGGCATGCTGCTACCAGCCAGGGTCCCAGCCGCCAGCCCCACTCAGCCCGCTGCTGGCCTGGGGGAATGGACCCCACCAGGCCAGCAACAGGCTGAGCGGGGCCGGCGGCTGGGACCCTGGCTGGCAGAAGCTGGTGGATGGAACCCAGAACGGTGGCGGGCTGAGCCGCTCAGCCCTCCGCCGGTCTGGAGTTCTGTCTGTCAGCCCAGGGTTCTGTCCACCCGCCCAGCACAGCCCGCTGCCAGTCTGGGGTTCTGGCTGCCGGCCCCTTGCCAGCCGGGGTCCCAGCTATCGGCCCTGCTGAGCCTGCTGCCAGCCTGGGATACCAGCCGCCGACCCTGCTCACCTCGCTGCTGGTCTGGGGTTCCAGCCGCCCAGCCCCCTGCCAGCCCGGGTCCTGGCTGCTGGCCCCGCTCAGCCCACGCCAGTCTGGGGTTCCATTGTGGAGGCCCTGTAAATGTAAAATTTATTACTGGCACGGGAAACCTTAAATTAATGAAGACTTGGGCATGCCACTTCTCAAAGGTTGCCGACCCCTGCTATAGTGCTTAGGTTTCGTTTTTCATATCCCTGAGTGATGTAGTTATGTCAATCTAAATTTTAAAGTGTAGTCCTGACCTATGAAACAGTTGGAGAGCCCCTGTTATGGCCCCTTTACAAACAAGGCAAAGCCAAGCCAGAGTTAGTTGCTGTTCTAGATAATGTACAGCAGCAACACAAAAGTATTTTCTGATTAAAATGCAGTATAGAACACAACTATTTTGGAGTGATGTACTAGGAGGTATTAGTGTTTGGGAAGGGAGATGCAGAAAGGCTCTCTAGCAAGCCAAACACTATTTTAGTTCTGGGGCTCACCTTCTCATGTCTCACATTGTTTGAGTAATAAAGAAACCACCTGACGTCCAGATTCATTTCAGGGAAAGGGAGGGCAGGTATGATGCGGGCTAGTAGACATGTTTAAAAATGTAATTCAAAGTTACTGATGGATAGATATGGGGAGGACGAGGACCTTGAAAGGTCAGTATTATGAATGCAATTTTACTCAACCGCCTAGCCACTCAGGCCCTGATCCAGCAAAGCACTGAAGCCCATGCTCAACTTTAAGCACCCGAGTAGTCCAACTTGTGTCTTACATGCTTAAAGTTAAGCATGGGCTTTGCTGGACTGAGGACCTAGGCATCTGAAAGTACCAAACCAGGTTTCTCCTTGTATTTGAAAGTTGAAGGTTAACCGATCTTCCTTTCGTAAAGACGCAGGGCCAAATCCTCCTCTGATGTTAATTAGCATAGCTCCACTGTAGTCAATGCATCTATGCTGGCTTTCAACAGCCGAGGAGCTTGTCCACTTTTTTTGTAATAATCTGAAAAGTTGCTTCTGCCCATAACTTGCTCCCCATTTAATATGCATCAGCCAAGTCCACTTACTAAGTGGATCATTTTTGCACCCATATTCCCTGAGATTCTAAAGGAGAATATTGCTTGAGAAAGCAGCAATTATTTTACTTTTTTGTAGAGTAACAGGTTGTAAGTTATTATTCTCTTTATAATCGGTGACAACTTCCAGGGAAAATGCAAAGCTGGCTGTTTTTGACAACTTACACTAACTATAACTTAACATGTCATAGGTCTTTTTAGCACCAGAGACATCTTTCCATCTTAGTAATCCGTTCAGAGAATTCCTTCCAACATATATAGAAGGGTTGCCTCACGTTAAGAAAAATCTTTTCCTCCAAAATTGTTTACGGTCCAGGAATAGACCACAATGAAAAGAATGGCTTCCCAAAAACCTAAGAGGCTGTCAGTCCACTTATCAGAAAATTATTATTATAAGTGCTGCACATGGGTCACTTACCCTTTCCGGTATCTCCTAGTGGTCTGAAAGTCAGGGGGGTGGGAAAAAAAAGCAATATCAACAGACAGCTGTCCTAGTGGGCACTGGATAGACAGAATGATTAGCATTGCTGAGCTATTTAGTCATTGCCAATGGAATGATGAGCTCATGTTGCATAATGAGTCACATATTCAGTGTGGTTAGACTGTAAGCCTAACCCCCTCCCTCAGAACACCCCCACCCTATTCTGACCCCGACACTAGGTCTGGCTAGTTAACACATGTGGAATGAGAATGTACCTACCTCTGAGCTGGCAGCATTAGGGATGTACTTGGATTCCCAGGTTGGAAGATTATCTCACTCAGTCTAAGTTCTCCCAAAGATATATAAGCTAAGCTATCGTGGTGAGTCTCAGCAGAGCTGACCTGAGCACTAGCGGATTTCAATCACAAAGGAATACAACTTACAACCATTGGCAAACATGATGATGCTGAAAGTAGAGGAGCTGGTAGGTATAAGCTACTTTTCATTCACAATTATTGTTATTTCAGGATTTTTATTGTAACTAATCAGTGGGAGTCTTTATTATTACAGGTACTTAAAGGACTACTATCACTGTGATATTCTGGTATATAATTATACCTATTATACTACATTATGCTTGGAGGAGCTTGTTTTAATTATTCCTTGAGTGTTGAGTTCACCATGTAATGTAACAAAGTGGTTGACTGGGTTTTGTATTGGAAGATGACTCACCAGAAGGAATGGTGTAGCCTGGCATTCGTTGTATACTTTTTACTTTGTTTTTAAGTTAGTTGCTGTATTTGTATGCAAATCACAAACATTTAAAAGGTGTGTACTCAGTAAAAGGATAAAAAGGTCTAGATGTTAATTAATTCTCAACCGGGGTACACATACCGCTTGGGGTAGGCTGAGGTCTTACAGGGGGTACATCAACTCATTTAGATATTTGCCTAGTTTTACAACAAGCTACATAAAAAGCACCGGCGAAGTCGGTACAAACTAAAATTTCATATAGACAATGACCTGTTTATAGCGCTCGATATACTATACACTGAAGTGTAAGGACAATATTTATATTCTAATTGATTTATTTGAAAATTATTTGGTAAAAATGAGAAAGCAAGCAATTTTTCAGTAAGTGTACTGTGATACTTATATTTTTATGTCTGATTTTGTAAGAAAGTAGTTTTTAAGTGAGGTGTAACTTGCATGCCAGACAAATCAGACTCATGAATGGGGTACAATAGTCTGGAAAGGTTGAGAGTCATTGGTCTAGATTATATAAGCAAGACTGTTTCCTTTGTACTTTTAATGTAATGTTGAGAATCACTAACAAAAATTCCTATAAACTGTTTTTCATGGTTTAAGGAGTTTTTTGAAAGATAGGCTGAACACTACAAATTAACATAAACTTGATTTGACCAATAAACTGAGCAAACAGGACAAATGTAGAGGAAACTCCTTTTCCTCCCAGAGGAATACTTTAAACACAGAACTGCTGTACAGCATAGTTAGTAAATACTGGAGTTAAATTCTTTGGCAAAGTCCCTCCAATTTCTGCACTGCTAAGTTCTCCGACAAACCAAATTGTGTGACAGTTTTTGATTGCAAAACCATTCCAGATCATATGCTTTTAGCTAAATAAATCCCAAACAGAAAGGTTAACACACACACTTTGAAAGTACTTAAGCAATCATAGGAAACAATTTCAAGGACTGTTCCTATGTCACAATACAAATGAGAACACCACCTGGTGTGTATAGGCTACCTAAAGCTACCATTATCCAGCAACACTGAAGTCAATGGGAACTTTACCATTGAATTCATTGGGTGAGGAGCAGGCTCTTAGCCTATGTATCACACCCATTTTAACTCTATTGTAGGTGTCTGAATTAGATGGCAAGCTCCCGGAGACTAGCACATCTTCAGCTATGTCTGCACACTGCAGCATGCAGACTGTGCTTGTAAGTAATAAGGAATGATTTTGAACTGACAGGAAGTTGATCAGGTTGCTTTAATGTGTCTTTCCACCTTGAGCTTCTATGACTTTCTGATGAATGTTACACAGGATAAAAATAAATGGGAAAACAGAAAGAGATGTTGGCTTTGTAGTTGGACACTTGGTGCAGTAGTACTACTGTTATCAGAGCAGCAACCAAGACCCAGCCATTCAGAAAGGGGATTCAGAACTTCATAATCCATGCTAACTGCTACAGGGCCTGATACAACATCCACTGACATCAATGGGAGTTTCTTCATTGACTTCTATAGATGTTGGATCAAGCCATTAATGAAATTGCAGCAACCATTGTCATAAAGCCAATCCTGTTGCAGAGTGTGAGTAAGCACTGGGCTCCGACTGTCACACACACATACACACACAGTCTAGGGACAGATAGAACACTTGCAGTGGTTTAAAAAAAAAACCCCTGTGTGTAATTGGCTTCTAGCTACTAAGTGTTCCCAGTAGGGAACACTTAAGACATGGTGCTGCAATCACAAAACATTGTGTTCCCTTTTACAGGTGACAGGGAAGAAGAGTGACAGTAAAGAGACTGTAGATTTCCTCCCAGAGGACTTCAAAAATGGAGAGTACGAAACTGCTGTAAGATTAGAGAAACAAGAGGATCTTAAAACACTCCCAAAACACTCCCTGACCCGAGGAAACCTGACCTATGAAAAGGAGAAAAAGCAACAGGCAGAGGTAAGTGCTTTGATTTTGTGTTCATTTTTATCATCCTGTGGCTGCTGTACTGGCGTAGCCCTAAAATGCCACATGATTTTGTTCTAACTAAAATAATTGTATGATGAGCATAAGAAGTAAAACCTTTGCAGCTCACTTCCCAGTGAGAAGGACAGAGGGCCTCATCCAAAGTCCACTGAAGTCAAAGAAAAGGATCCCATGGTCTTCAATGGACTTTGCATCAGGCCAGAAATGCTGTCAAGCTGTTTCTAAAGCTCTCTTCATTTGTAATTTCTAACTGAAGAACTAGGAATCTTTTCTGTCCAGAAGGTACCTGCTGCCAGCTGTAGAGTATGTTAAGGAGTAGCATATATGGGAAAAGCTCTCCCATTCATAAACATAACCATTGTCACCATCAGCTAGACAGCCCTTACTCCCCAAACTGGCTCACTTACACCATTCCCCTGCCAAGTATTAATAGCAAAGTTCTGGAAAGGAAGGCCCTTAGTAATAGGAGACCAAGGTACAGAACACCCTGGGGTGTGCTTACTAGCCAGAAAGCCAGTGGCTTTGGATGAGGCCCTCATTGCAGAGCACATCCAAAATAGGAGAAAGTGAAGCTACTTGATTAAAATTCCCCTTAAAATAGACATGAAGTGTCTGCTCACCAAGTCATTTTACATTTTTAGTTATTTAGGGCCAGATTCTAGCCCCTTTACTCTCCTCATGTAGCACTGTAACAGGGCATGCTCTGGCCCCACCCTCAAATGCCCCAGGAATGGCTCAGACTCTCCACTGAGTAGCAACTTTGCATGATTGATATACATTCCCATGCAACAAAATTACTTACAGTGCATCCCTCCTTTACCTTTTCCTGGAGGGCCTGGGAAGTATAGAGATCACCACATTCAGATAGTCCTGCTTACTCCTTCTGTAGCCCCTGTACTACCTTCCGCAATCTTACTCTCTCAGCAGAGGGGTATAATTGGATTATCCAGCCTCCAACCTGATCAGATAATTAGTTTATACCTCCCCAGTCAGCCTTCTTTAGGCAACTGGCTCATGCCTAAATGATGAGAGGGCTGGCTCACCTGCTAGCTTGTAGCCCTGTTGAGTAATTCTACTGAAGTCAAGAGGACTAAACAATATGGTTAAGAATGGCAGAATCTGGTTCTTGATCAATTAGTTTTTTAGTCATTAGGGGCCAATTTCATACTTGTAAGTAGGTGTAACTATAGTGACTTCAGTGCTGCTGCCCCTTTTTACACCAGATCTGAATTAGGCCTTAAGCATTTACTGGCGCCTCTTTTTAAGGACAGCAATGACATTTTTAATAGATTACTGCGGTGTAACAATACTGAATGAAACTACAGGTCAGTATGAACCCTACATTTATTTAAAGGTGTATTTTCCTTACGTTAAAGCCATCAGCTACACAATAATGCAGGGGAAAAAAACTGTGAGCCACATCCTGAAAGGTTCTGGGGACAGGGAGCTTGTATTTGAAGTCAATAGGAGTTACAGGTACTCAACATCTCTCACTATTTGGCCATAAAATTCCATGGGAAATGATGCAGAAATAGTTCTTGGGGCAGAAATTAGACAAGCAGAACTGGCATCAAGGAAACACAGAGGCAAACATTACTTGTAGATACTTTTGCTATCCATAGTATCAGTACAAGAATCACAATTCACAGGTTTCATAGATTTAAGGTCCGAAGGGACCATTATGATCATCTGTCTGACTTATATTACACAAGCTGTAGTATGTCGCCCAATGATTACTGCATCTACCACAACAAGTTGTGGTTGAAAGGTAGAGCCGTGCAAATCTGTGTATATCCGCAAATTGTGGATGGACTTGGATCCAAATTTTATATCTAGAGCCCTGCAAATCAGAGGGTATCCACTTTATATTTGAGGACCGTACTCATGGATTGGATGTGGATAGAAATTTTGTATTTATGCAGGGCTCTATTGAAAGGGCATAACTTTTAGAAAGAGATTCAAATTAACTTGAAGGCTACAAGTGATGGGGTATTAACCACATCCTTTAGTTACCAATTCCAGTGGTTAATTATCCCATGCAATTAAAGAGTGGAATCTTATTTCCTGTTTGAATTTAGTTGATTGACAGTGTAAACTGCATTGCCCTGCTGAAAGGAATTTTGCATTCCCTCTGGACTCAGTCTTATCATTTGCTTGTTTCATTCAGCTCAAGAAGAAAAAGCTAGAGGAGAGACCAAAACTTGAAAACTTGCAAGATCTTGAAAAAATTATTCAGCTGAAGAAAAGGAAAAAATGCACAAAAGTGAAAGTGCCTGTTTTAAAGGAACCTGAACCAGAAGTTATTGTAAGTTCCATTGTTAGAAAGTGCATTCTTTTAGGAAAGACTTGATGGGATTTCTGGAGCAGTGTACAGCTGTAACACACATTTATATTCTGTACATTTGTCTCTATCAGTCAGGACCAGTGGATGTACCTACATTTTTAAAAGCTGCACTGGAGAATAAATTGCCAGTAATTGAAAAATACCTGTTCGACAAAGGGGATCCAGATGCTTGTGACAAGGTACAACTTTTATTCTTATTACTTCAGAAAGATAGCGGCAAAAGAGATCACGGGGTGTAGTTAGGCAAAATTCCAATTTCCATTACATTTTGTAGCCTCTCTTATCCTTTTGCAGCATAAAGGAAAGAGTTAATTACAGGAAACTACAACTTACTATGTTTTCTTGCTTTAAAGGGACCCCTGGGAACAAACAAAGTGTATTTTACCTAGGAAAGTCTGTATATTTATTGGAAAAGTGATGGCAATCAGGAAACCCTGATTTCCTTTGGCAAAAGGCCTTTCAATGCTGCAGGATTCCATGACAATGAGCTATAATACTGAAGGCTTTCTGCACAGTTACCAAAACAGGATTCTTTCATTCTTAAAAAGCACAGCTTTGTTTGGATATCCGACTCTGCCACATTCCAAGCTAGGAAGGAACTGTCTGATTCCTTACACTATGCCCTGCTTTAAAGTGCATTTGTAACATAGTATAATATGGACGTGGGAATTCAAGAGGTTCAGAAGGTTTTTAATTTGAATGCCACATTACAGACAATACTTATGCCCTTTAAAATGTGCTGGGTAGGCAGCTGTCATCTAGGAGGTTGCAATTAAAATTTAGCAGATTTAAGGTCTTCAAAAAAATACGCACTCAGAAATGAATCAGCATAAAACGTGTGTTTGCTATCATCCCAGGGTACAAGAAGGAAAAGGATTTCACAAATCTCTGTGCCATGTACAGTATTTGACTTATGCCTGTTTTAATTGACAGTACCAACGCACTGCATTGCACAGGGCATGCTCAGAAGGACATCTGATGCTGGTGGAAAAGTTAGTGGAAGCTGGAGCCCAACTTGAGTTCCAAGACATGGTATATACATCTGGTTAAGTTTCTTTGCAAAACCCGCTGACCCATAAAAGAGACGTCAGAATTACCAGGGACCATCACAAAGCAATTAGAACAGTTTTTCAGAGTGTACCCCCAAAACAGGACTATTGAGAAGGGAATATAAGGAAAGGGTGTCTGCCCCTCCTCCTGCACCCTCCCCAAATTGGCTACTAGAAGATGTGAGGATGAGAAAGACTACCCAGCATATCTTCTGTTGCTTATTCACAACAGAGCCTGACAAAAGCCCAAAAGAGTAGCAAACCTGGGGTCAGGACACTACTCCAGGCCTGTCACCTCTACAAAGTGGTAGAGATGCCATAGCCTCATCAACTGATCGCAGGTGCACTGCAATACAACCCCAATGCCTGGGCTGGGATTTCAGCCCGGAGCAGAGGGGAGGACACTGCTCTTCTGGAATGCTATTCCTATGTGGGTTTGAGTAGCAACAGCATTTGCCGCTGTTTCTCCCCTCCTGACTATTTGCATCATTACTACAGGGCAGGGAACAGAGAAGCCTCCTTAACCCTCCGGTGACTGGAGGTGGGAGTTGTAGAAGGGATGAAGGAACAAGAAGGATTCCCAAGAGGCAGGAGGAAATCTGGGGAGTAGATGGTGAGAGGGACCCCTCCCCATCTGCAGAAGAGTTTGGAAAAGATAATGGTTCTTTACACTGAGCTTTGTTTTTCTTATGTTTTGGAGTCCAAAGGCATCAAAACAGAGTAAAAAAAATATTGCTAGACATCAAAAACTGAACACCAGACTTGGCTGCCCAGAGTTAGGTTTCTAAACCCATAGCAGGCACCCAAATATAAGTAGCCGGATTTTTAAAAGTGCTGATCACTCACTGCTTCCGTTTAGTTCACTGAGATTTGTGGGTGCTGGACACTTTTGAAAGGGCTGATCATTTAAAATTAGGAGGGCCTCCATATAGGTAGCCAGGTTTGAAAATTTTGGACCTCTTGTTTTACATTACTGTGTAGAAAAACAAATCTGCACTTAGTACAGGTTTAATTTAAGGGCATGTTATAATCATCAGGTAACCCATAGCCAGGCCCAGACACCCTCTACTATTGCAGTGTTGCCAGATCCTACTGCCTTTAAGTACAACATGCAATGATTGTGAAGGATGACAAATCAGCAGGGCTAGAGACACTCGGGCCAAATAAGAAAAAGCTGCTAATAGCTACAGCACAGTGTTCACTGACTTGCAGTAATTTGATTTAGGTCAGACTGAATTAAAAATTTTAAAATGAATAAATATTGTTTTTAATCACAATTGTTTAATTTGTTGGGTTTTGGTTCAATTATTTTATGGTTGTAGCTTGAATCTACTGCTCTTCACTGGGCATGTCGTGGGGGAAGCCTGGAAGTTCTGAAATTCCTGCTCAACAAAAGAATAAACAGAAACGCCAGAGACAAGGTATGTTCTTATATGGCTTTTTAAGCTGGATGTGAAAAATGGATTGATCCTCAGTTCATTATTCTGGCAGCTGTTCGTCATGTACTGGCTCTAAATTAGATTTGATTATTTTTTGTTGATAATTTTCCTGCTCCCTCTGATTGTTTTCTCCCTTCCATTGACTAGTTGCTCAGTACACCTTTGCACGTAGCTGTGCGGACGGGTCAGTATGAATGTGCTGAACACCTCATTGCCTGTGAAGCAGACCTCAATGCCAAAGACAGAGTAAGTAAATTTATATATTTTACTTAACATAGAGGCTAACTCTCAATTACAATCTAGCATTGAGCTGACAATATGCCTTTTATAATTCCACATGATTGTAAAATGAATGTGTACTTTGTTCAGTCTTGAAAGATGGGTGAGCACAGCAGAATCTAAGCCACTAATCAATCTTGCTTTGTTTATTTTAGGAAGGAGATACACCACTTCATGATGCAGTGAGGCTGAATCGTTATAAAATGATTAGACTCCTGATTATGTATGGAGCAAATCTACATATAAAGAACTGTGTAAGTAAGATTAGTACACAATCTTCCCATCAGAATAGTTTAGTTTAATCTTATTTAAGAGGTCAGACTAGATCATCATAATGGTTCCTTCGAGCCTGCAGATCTATTAAAGTAGAATGTATTGAAAAATGGTTTCTGTTTTATGAAAAATTCAGTACATTTTTTAAAAAAATCAAATTTTTTATCCAATTCTGATTTAAAATTATACACCACCTTAAATCTACCCAAGTGACCTATCTTAAAAAAATGCAGAATTATTATTATTTTGGAGCGATTCTTTGTTACAGTGAAAGTGCAACAGGTTGTATGTTTGTAATATTTTAAACATCACAAACTGCAGTTGACTCTTAACCCCTTAAAAAGAAAGTCAGATGATGGCTGGTCTTGGCTGTGTCTGGATGAATAGTTAATTAGTAACCTGACCAGCTAGACCTATAAATCAATCGGGGGGACTCTGGCTAAGCAGAACTTTTAAAGATTAATTTCGGAAGCCCAAAAACTGAACTTTTGCATTTGGTAATTCTGACAGTAGCAGCTATGGAGTAACAGAGAAATGTCTGTAACCAGTTGTTAAAATACTCATCCCCGCTCACAAAATCGGGAAATGTTTTTCCCAAAGCCATGGCAGGCTGGAAAGTGACCTCTATTGCTGTCAATCACCAATTTTTGCACTTGGATTTTTCCCAAATTGTTATCTGCCTTGCTGCCCAGGGACTGCACTTTGCTAAGACTGCCGGGCAACTTCCTCAGTCCACTCTATTTAGTCCCTCTGTCACACAGTCACTAATGACCATATTCATCAGCATATGTATGAAGAATGATGAATGGACAATGTGTTGAAAGCCAAAAATCTGCTCGCTTAGGCCTTGTCTACCCAAGTTGTACCTATTTAAACAGCTTTAAAAAAAATCACACCTTAAGCTAAACTGTTGCAACCCCCTATGTAGACATTCATTTCAGTTTAAGAGTGATTTATGGTTTAGCTAACCAAATTCCTGATTTAATTTAAGCTAAAACAAAATAAACTTTCTAACTGAAAAGAGTTAGATATTTTAACAGACTAAATTTAAAGTGTGCTTTATTATTGATCAGGACGTTTACTAACAGGGCCTGCTCCTGCAACCACTGAAATTAATGGATATTTGTTAGCCGCTAACTTCGAAAGGAGCAGGAATACCTTTATAGAGCTGGGCAGTGAATACCATGGTGATTTTGTCAGAACTTAGGTGTCGTCAAATATAGAAAGACCATACATTAGACATATGTGTCTGACACACAGAACTAGAAGAGAATAGGGACATTAATTTATGTAAGTTTACCAACTGAAATTAAACCTGGTTCCCCTCACTTTTTTGAATAGGAAAAGAAAACCCCTATGGATCTTGTTCTTCAGTGGCAGAATGGCACCAAAGAGATATTCAACAGCCTTAAAAAGAACTCCCACAAGAACTCCCATATAAACACATTCTGAAGAGAGGAAAAATTACTTGCCTGGAGAAAAGTAGTCTTCTCTTCAGCAGTTTAAAGGCACCAACCAACCTCAAGAAAAATTGCACTGAACATGCTATTTTTACTGCAGAAAAAATGTGTACCCTATTGGATTATTTGTAGCTGCCATTGTTGGAATACTCTAGAACAAAGATTCAGAAATATTTAAAAACCATTTGTGTTAAAATTCCATTGATTAAAAGTTCCTCTATTTATTTTATTTTTATTTCGTTAGTTCAAATGATTATCATTGTTGATCTTTGTCAACAAGTCATGTTACCGTTGTTTTTATAACAGAAAGCTACAGTTACTACTATGGTAACCTGAATCAGTTGGCAATATTAACACCCTCCCCACCCTTATCTTAGTCAGCAGTCCAAGTGTACTCCTGTCAAGCCTTTCTATAGACCTAATTAGCTAACATGTCATTGTTGCCCTGTCTCTGTTAATGCTCAGTATTAGAGTAAGCTGGTAAAAATGAGTGGCAATATGTGGAAGACAATAGAAAGCAATGGAAGGTTTACTAAGATGCCAAGTGGAATTAAAGGAACAGTTCAGTAATTGGACTTGTGTTGTTTAGCCATTAATAAAGAAAGCCAAGTCAAACATTAAGTAACTGTTTGGTTGCTGGGTCAAACAATGTTCTGAAGGTAAGAGGACGACAGTGAAGGAACATGCACCTCTGACAAGCTGGTACATACTGATTTAAGGAAAGACATGTATATTTGTAAATGTGTACTGCTTTTTATGTACATTTTGTATTGATCTTATTTAAAATTTAATAAAGTGGGTGGCTCTTTTTATTTCTGAGTTTATTCTGCCAGGTGAAATTATGTGGAGGGAGCACCATGATGCTGCCAGACAGTCTACTGCTTTCCCTTTGTTAGCTAAATGATTAGGTGTAGTTTCTTTAGAAAATTACTCAGCTACCTAGAGCTACCAGCTCTGAAGTACTGTTTTCATTATTAAACACCTTTTTAGCTTCATTTGTGGGGCTTTTTTTATTTTTAAGGTTAGACAGATAGTGGTCAATACCAAAGTTAAAAATTCAGTTTTGATTTGAGTTTGAATAGGCATCAGCTCCTCAGCTAAGCAGTAGTTAAAGCAGAGCCAAACAGGATGGGAAGCTTGAACAGCACCAGCCAAGGAAGTGGGGGAACTGTACTTACCCATGTTGGGAGAGGAAGAGCAGCTCTCCCTTTGCTTTTAGTAGAGAAAGCAAAACTTTATTCTCCCCTGCACTCCCTTACTCTAATCCCCGTGGAAGTACCAGGTGGGAGTTCTGCATCTTTTAATGTTATAGTGGGCTTTTACACTGCATTTAATTAAAACTGCACACCAGTGCCGCAGCTACCCAAATGAGAGAACTACTACTGCCCCACAGTGTACTCCTCCTTCCCCCAAGTCAGTAAGACTTGAGTCAGCAAACATTAAAAAGAAACCTAAATCAAGTCCTTGTGATACACTGCTGCAAATGATGGGGTAGGACAGTCATTTAAAAACAGTTAATTATATTTAGACTTTGGCAGTATGTGTGAATATTGTATTACCAAAGTGTGGTTTTGCATAGGAGTGTGATTATAACCAAACATGACAATAAAAGAGCACAGTTGTGATTACCCACAAAGCATCGATACCTAGAGAATTCTATTAGCAGCCACCTATCTTGATGATGGATGAAACAGATCATCCTCTTCTTGGACAAGTGTTTTCCAAAGTGCCCACTAATTAATCCAGCCCACTATATGCAAGTACTTACAAAAATCTCTGTAAATGCTGGGACTTAATAATAGGCTCCTCTTTGTTGAGTCATAGTAGATCCCTGTCACTGCCCACCACCCACCTACTGCAGCTACATTGCTTTTCTGTGCAATAGACCAGCTCAGTGTCCATGAGAGCCAAGAACGGAACTTGCTGGAAATAGGACATGAAATAGGCTCTTTTTATTTTGTCCACATTTATACAGTCCAGGCCTCAGACTAGTGTGACACAAAAACAAAATTAAATTTAAAGAATTAAATGTTGTTTCCCCTACTATTTTAACATTTCTTGGGAGGGAGGAGATAAAGAACAAATAGTATAGGCTGTTAGCAAGGTTATCTCCAGCATGGAACTGATGTTAAACAAATAGTAAACCAGATTACCATGCTGCTTGTTCCATGTTTACAAACCTCTCTCTATGCATCATTCAACAAGCAATTTCTCTCTTGCTCAAAGCAAATACCTCTCTAGCCATGGCAAGAGAAGGCAGTGCCACTCTCGTATTTAGTAGTCAGCTGGATTTAGTTTCCTCTTTTGTTTCAGCCAGCATGTCAGGATCTTGTTTATGATTCATTAAAGGACAAACTAATGTAATGATACCCAATGACTGACAACAACAGGACACATGTCAAGCACAAAGTCAAAGAAAGTCAACGGCATCAAGTGCAAAAATTGCATTGTAAACTCAAAAGCTTCTTGTGACTAACACACTCCATTTCTAAAAGTGTTTGTGTATTTTAAAGCAAAAAACGCCATCCATGGTGCTTAGTCCAATTGTTGATTTTTACCTTCTGTAAATCTACTGCAAAAGGACCCCTGCAGTATGTTACAAGCTATAATTAGCATTTCTCAGCTTGCTTCCAGCGGTGGCCAAAGGGCTGAAATCATCATAGTTTGTCAGCTGGTCCATTACAGTCTCTTACCCCTTTCATATTAGTTCACCATCAAAAGAAAAGCCTTAATCAAGACTTGGAAGAGCCCTAAAAACATTTTGCAGGAGGGAGTTGATTATAATCTGCAAGCAGCTGGATTATACGCATTGAGGTAGGAACTGGTAACAGAATAGATGCTCTTGCTGGAGAACATAGACCCTAATGCAAGTTTTATTTCTCTAAGGTTACCTAGACCGAGGTTAAGCAGCTGGCATGTTGTGACCTCCGCTTATCGCATTGATCACACTCATCTCAATGTTACCTTAGGCTCTTCTTGTCTGTCTGCTGTAACTAGCCGTTGTCTCGTATTATATTTCGATTTTAAGATCTTTTGGGCAGGGACTGTCTTTTAGTTATATTTTCGTATCATGTCTAATATAATGTGTTCAAGCCAGTAGGAGCTATTGTAATACAAGTAACTGACAAGGGATTTCTTTGCAATTCAAAGATGCCAGAATCTACATTTCAGCAGACTATCATAATGAAACAAAATTAGACAATGCTATTCTGCACCATGCAACTATTTTTCTTATGCCAGTTGGGGGATTGTGGGTACTGGCTTGCAATGGTAAGGTAAAATATCTGGAAACTTTCTAAACTTTGATGAAGAGAAGAAGTGGTGATCACGTTTTAGAAGGGCTAATTGTAAAATCATGTCAATGTATAGAAAGATGTATGTAGCTGTAAAATTCACGCTGGTAACAGCCAGCACATCCCTCGGCCCATGCTGCTTCCCGCAGCCCCTATTGGCCTGCAGCAGCAAACCGCGGCCAGCTGGAGCTGCGATTGGCTGAACCTGTGGACGCGGCAGGTAAACAAACCAGCCCGGCCCGCCAGGGGGCTTACCCTGGCGGGCCATGGGGCCAAAGGTTGCTGATCCCTGCGCTACACCTTTCTAACCTCCAGCGATTGGGAGGGAGTAGGGAAGAGACCGCTGCTCTAACAAAAATGACAAAACAGTCCTGCATTATCCTTTTGCCATCAGCAGGAAGATCATTCTGCTGTGGTGAAATGTTATGGATTTCAATAACCTTATTCTTGCACAAATAAATGTTTTTTTAATAAAATATTCTTAGCTGAACAAATTAAAATAATGCATCAAAGAATTGTGGGTGGGTAGCACTGGAGGAAAGGACTTTGTGGAAGCTGAGAAGTTGGGTTTGATCCTCATACTTCAGTCTTGGCTTTCTTGCGGACTGGGAGAACACCTTCCTCCTCTGATGCTCGGGGGGTTTTCTTCGTGTACACCACCCCAAAAGCAGTCTTTCTAGTTTCTGGAATTTAAAAATGAAAAAAATCAAAGTTTAAAACAGATCAAGTAAAAGTGATATGAATATGTTAACTGCTCATTTCAGTCTGTTTCCATACTTGTGCCTAACAAGTACTTCTCCATTCCCGCCTCCCCCCGCACAGATAATGCAGGCACAATGCAATGGATCTGAATTATATGTTATTAATGCAGTACTTCTCAAATTTGCATTCTGTTGCCTATTTCATATGGGAGATAACTCCAGATTGCCTCATTCTGCCAATCCCAAATTCCCTCTTTTCATGTGGCATTGCGTCCACTTTGCTCTCCATGGTAGCAGCCTGTACATTTCATACAGCTATGAAGCATTAAAATGAGAGCACTCAAACACATTAAAAAAGGCAGCAGAAACAAAGATGCTCAAACCCAAGAATAACAAGTGCATATTCAAAAGATTAATTATTTCAGTCTCCTAAATTATGCCACAGAACTGGGTAACAAGATGCTGACAAGGTCATTTCATCCAGCTTTGCAGAGACCTCTGGATTCCTCCTTCCCTAAGGAAAACTCCAAATTCTCAGATTTTGGAGAACCGATTCCTGTATGTTTCACACAAGGGCCATTACAAATTGCATTCCACTCACATTCACTGAGTCCCCCAGACACCGAGCTCCTCTTCTTCAGGCATAATTATCTTGACTTTTGGCATCACAAGACCCCACGGGCAATAGGGAATGGAAGTGGGATCACTAATTCAATCCCCAGGAGTGGCACACCTGTTCATCTGCTCATCCTGATACATGCAAGTGAGTTTACTACCTACCATTCCTCTATTTCTTGGGGATCCACCTGTGATGTCTCAGAGGCGTTCAGTGGACTTGTTCTGGAACTACTATTGTGGAGAGCACAGTTTCCACACTTCACTCACTTGACATAGAATGCATGTACTCTGAACTTTCAGGCACCATCAGCAGGGAAGGAGCTGAAGGTCTTGTGTACCAGGAGGGTGGGGATGGTTTAAAGTTGGTTATTGGTGCAGCTGTTCCAGTGCAAACCCCAAGTGCAGATGTACTGTGTAGGAATAAGCCATGACTCGCACTGGTCAGTTATAAGGTACATAGTTATCTGTGTAGATAAGACCCAAAACTGGTCACCAATATTAGGCAGGATAATATCTACACATTATATTTTCTATAGTCTCAATTCCTGAGATCCTGAACGTAGAGAACACAGGAATACTTGCCATAAGATAGACAAGGGGCAAATATGGCTTTCAGATCCTTGTAAGCCCATTATTTAGGAGGCTACAAGATAGTAACTGAGGACAGAAACTAGCTCCTGAAGGTGACCTGAAAAGGGAGAGAGAAAAGTGGGCTTGTGCCCTGAAGAAGGCTGGAAAGGGTTTGTGCTTTTTTAAAGCAGAAATTAAAAGATAGAAATTCAGGTCTTTGTTTTGCGTGGAGACTACAGCAACGGGAGAATTAATTATATTATGACTTCACAAGAGTCAAGAGACAAAGCTGAATTATAAGAGAACAAGGACTTGTTCAGACTGTTTAAAACTCTGTTTTCCTTTGGCTACAATCAATGGACTAATGAACATTTTAGAGAAAAGATGCTTCTGTTAAACATTTGACATCCTGCTTCCCTTCAGCTAAGGCATGCAATCTCATAGTAGTCACTTGCATGACTCTCCCCTTCCTCCTCTCCCCCAGTCCCAATCAGTCCCCAAGTGATGCTCCAGCAAAACCAGGGAACATCAGATTTGATATACCCAATATTTCTGAAGTTAAAAAAACAAACAAGGAAAAATAAAGATTATCCTGAAAGTCTAAAAAGGCCTTTAGGACTTCTTGATATAACAAGCAGCTAAAACTGCCAAACCCACTTAAAAATATCTTATAAATTGGACAATTGGTTAAAATACAAAATCAAGTGGATTTGTTTCATCTTAATACCACAGAGAGAAAAACAGTTTTGCACCGACTTGTAATGTCGGTGGCAGTGTGGCTTTGCATTAATCAATTAGCACCTAGTTACTGCAGTAGGGCATAAATAATCCTTATACTAATTCTGCTAATTTTACTAGATGCCCAAAAATCCACAATCAAGGAAGAAGGCCATATTGGTTAAAAAATGGTTTAGAGGGAAAGTGAAGGCAGCTATAAAAAACAAAACCAAACCCTAATACATAAATGGAAGAACAGTGGAGTTGACCGTAATGAATATACAGAAGTTAGAAATTGTAGAAAATTGATAAGGGAGCAAAGGGACACAAGGAAAAAGCTATGGCCAGCAGAGTTGAGGATAATAAGGAATTTAAGTATATTAGGAACAAAAAGAATTCTGTCAACGGTATTGATCCATTAGTAGATGGAAGTGGTAGAATTATCAATAATAATGCAGAAGTCTTAAATAAATATTTCTGTTCTGTATTTGGCAAAATAAAAAGATGATATAATGTCATCATATGATAACACACTTTCCATTCCTCTAGCATCTCAGGAGGATGTTAAACAGCAGCTACTAAAGTTAATCATTTTTAAATCAGCAGGTCCAGATAACTTGCATCCAAAATTTTAGAAAAGCTGGCCGAGGAGCTCACTGTCCTCTTAATGTTGGTTTTCAATAGTCATGGAACACTGAATAAGTTCCAGAAGACTGGAAGAAAGCTAATGTTGCCCCAACATGTAAAAAGGGTGAGCAGGGTAACCTGGGTAATTATAGGGCTGTCAGACTGACATTGATAATTGATAATGGAGCGGCTGATAGGGTACTCAATTAATAAACTAAAAGGATTAAGTAATTAATGCAAATCATCATAGTTTTATGCAAAATAGGTCCTGTCAAACTAACATGATACTTTTTTTAGGATGATATTTTAAAAGATTACAAGTTTGGTTGATAAAGGTAACGGTGTTGATGTAATATATTTAGACTTCGGTAAGTCATTTGATTTGGTATTGCACAACATTTTGATTTAAAAAGCTAGAAAAATATCAAATTAACATGGCACACATTAAATGGATTAAAAACCGGCTAACTGACAGGCTTCAAAATATAGCTGTAAATGGGGAATCATTGCTAAAGGGGGGTGTTCCTAGTGTGTTCACACAAGGATTTGTTCTTGGCTCTATACTATTCAACATTTTATTCATTGACCTGGAATAAAACATTAAATCACCACTGATGAAGTTTGCTGATGACACACAGATTGGGGGAGTGGTAAATAATTAAGAGGTCAGGTCACTAATACAGAGCTATCCAGATCGCCTGTTAAACAGGGTGCAAGCAAACAATGTGTGTTTTAATACAGCTAAAACATAACTGTATACACCTAGGAACAAAATGTAGGCCATTCTTACAGAACGGGGAACTCTGTTGCAGGAAGCAATAATGCTGGAAAAGATCTGGGGGTCATGGTAGGTAATGAACTGAACATGAGCTCCCTATGTGACCTTGTTGCCAAAGGGGCTAATTCAATCCTAAACAGGGGAACCTTGGGTAGGAGTAAAGAGATTATTTTACCTCTGTATTTGGCACTGGAATACTCTCTCTAGTATTCTGATGCCCACAATTTAAGAAGGATGTTGAAAAATTGGAGACATTCAGAGGAGAGCCACGAGAATGACTAAAGGATTAGAAAACATGCCTTATGGTGATAGACTCCAGGAGCTCAATCTATTTAGCTTCACAAAGTGAAGGTTCAGAGGTGACTTGATTACAGTCTGCAAGTACCTATAAGCAGACCAAAAAATGGGATCTTCAGTCCAGCAAAGAAAGTTATAACATGATCCAATAGCCTGAAGATAAAGCTAAACCGATTTTAGACTGGAAATATGGCATAAAATTTTAACACAGAGTAAATAACCATTGGAACAATTTACCAAAGGTCATGGTGGATTCTCTGTCACTGACAATTTTCAAATCAAGATTGGATATTTTTCTACAAGATATCCTCTAGGAGTTATTTTGTATTATAAAAGAGGTCAGACTAAATGATCACAATGGTCTGTTCTTGCCTTGGAATCTATGAGTCTAGGGTAGTTTAATTGGTTTTGAACAAGACTACCACCCAAGTGCTGCATAAGGCATTTATTTAGCTGTTAGGGTTACGAAACATGGTTTCATTTACAAGCCCTTAAGGTCGAAGGCAGAATAACAGTCACAACACAGCCACAGTGTTTTAAACTCACCAAGATATAAAAAGCAACTAGATAAAAGTTTAGGCTTTATTTTCCTCTCCTGAAATCTTATTTGTATTCCATGTGAAAATGCCTTGCAGAAAGGCCAACTGCAGTGTGACTGAATGAATACACATGTTGTCTTTTGGAAGATATAACATTTTTCTCCAGAGTATTTGAAAAAGCTCAGCACTTCTGAACAAAATTTCTTGTTCTTTAAAATTCCTTTGCATCCCAAGATTTTTAAAAGTGGACATTTAAAAATCATAATGCATTGTCAAACTTCAAATCAGGATCAGCTCAGGTCTTCACAATAAGTAGATTTTTTTTTTTTTTAAATCTGACTTAGGGGGCATCTTACTTTTGAAGTATTAAAAAGCAATGGCATAACATAGACTTGAGTGTTACCCTCTTCAGCAAGTTCATTCTATCTACCTGCACCTAAAGCATTTCAATCTATTCAAAAACACTTTACAGAAGGATGAAAACTGAAACAGGCAGTTATAATGGTACCTTACATCACCATTTGTCAAGTATTCTAGTATCCCCAAGCCATACATGCAATTTTCACCAACACTAATTGGAAAGATACTCCTCTAGATGTTGGGAAGAAAAAAAACTCCTATATACGTGTATTGCTAGCAGACAGGAAACCTACCTTAAGAGAACCTTGCAAAAGAACTGCTCACTCATCCTGGGCAAGCTTTTTTTTTTTGGACAGGTAAAGAAAATATCAGCTTTTTTCAACGTCATGGTAAAGGGTGTCAGGGCAATGCAGTTTCAATATACTACTGTCACTGCAGATTGGCAGGAGGATAAAGGCTCACAGTGAATAGGCTCAGACTTTCACATGAAGTCAAACATGCCATTGACAACAGTTTCAGCCCACCTGTTTTGTAGTTAGAGTTCCAGGCCCAGATCCAGTGTGTATTCTCTACATAGAGCAACTCAGTTCTGGCATTAAATTATTTCTATGATCAAAACTGACCAGTCATTCACACCACTTGTTATGGTACACATGACAGACCTCTCTTACAGTGAAAGAGATTCAAGCCAAAGTAAACAAATTAAAATAAGGAGTTTCTAAGAGGTGATAAGAGTTTTTATTTCGGGGAGGAATTAGTGGCACACTAAAGTGGCTAACTGGGAAACTAGGATGTTTAAATTGATACATGGCATGTTGTCTTATTCATCTCTATGTGCCAGTGAATGCAGCATATAATACAACTGGAAACTTGTTGATTTCCACTGCAGTAGGTAAGAGCCAAATTGCCTTCTGCCTATTGTTCAATTATGACATATATGAGCATATAAAAATTACAGTTGTATAGATTTCTAAGCTGAAAGCACAATGATACAAGTTCTAATTTTCTAATACCTCAGAACATTGCACCTCTGTTAGTAACATTTCTTACCTACGAGAGAACACTGTGTTTGATTTCACATCATTCATGAAGTGCTCTCACAGCATACTGGAGCAATGAATAAAGTCAATGTAAAATGAAAAGTCACAAAGGGAAGACGGGGGCACCTACAGACATGCTTAAAGAAGGTGAATGCAACAGAATCTGCCGTCATTTAAGGAAAAATCTTGATCCTATTGAAGTCATTTGGCAAAATTCCCATTGATCTCAGCCAGTCCAGGATTTGGACCTTATGAATCAAAATGCTATTTTGCTACATAATGTAATAGACTGATGTGTGATTTGATTCTATGATGTGTGCTTTCCCAGAGGGGCCCCATAAGTACTATTATAAGTATTCCAAGGCAATCACCATCTGTAAGACCATTCATTTCCTCTTACTCCTTGGGGGAGGCCACTGCCCTGGGAGGGAGAGAAAAGTACATGGAATGGAGAAGAGGCACCTGTTGATCATCACCTAGAGAAAGTAGAATTCCAAGAAGACTCTTCCTTTAAGAGAGGGCCCAGCACCATTTGGAAAATAAAGTATCAGAGCTGCATTACTAAAAAAAATTATGTAAATTAAAGTGAAACAGAAAATAGTTGTGCTATTTACTCACCTCCATGAAGAAGGACTGCTCTGCAGTTGGTAGAAATAGCTGACTTGGCGTCACTTTCAGACAGGCCAAACAACAAACCTCTGTCACCTTTGTTAAGGAGCTTAGTGTACAAAAAGGAGCGAACAGATTAAGTGGTTCTTTCCCCGGGGGTAGATTTGGTCACTTGACAAATAACTGGGAACTATCAAAGCTGCAAGTCAGATTGACGTCTTGCATAAAGTTACCCAAAGAGTGGTACTATTATATGGGTGGCACTTAAAGAAGAGAGGATCTGATTCAATGCCTATTGAAGCCAATGGAAATACTTACATTGTCAACATTCTATTGATTCTACTGTTGGATCAGGCCCTAAGCAAGGCTGAATCAGGCCCTAAGCTGAAGAACCCATTCCCTGTTGAGGACAGATTCTTCAGTCCAGTTGAGTATTCTTCTCCAGACTTGTCCCTGTCCAAACTAGCCTTTCAATGAAGTTAGGAAACCATGTTTAAATGCTGTTCCATCGAACCTGGTTTGAAACGTGGTTTGGTAGAGCAATGTGAAGGGGACTAGGAGTTGACCAGAAAATGGAATTTCCATCCTACAGAGTATGAAGTCTTGCAGAAGGGGGAGAATCCTACTAATCTGGGAAGAAAAGGAAACTTGGATCTACTTTCTACATCGGACAAAACAAGTTTGGCACTCTCCCACGCCCATTCAGAATCCTGATTCAGGAAGGAAATCATCAACTGGCCTCATGGTGTGAAATATAGCAGGTGTACACATACCCATATTCTCCAAGAGTGACAAACTAGAGTGCAGAGACTTTACTTTCTTTTGTTTTGTTTTGTTATTGCCAGTTGCAGTATTGTCATTCTCTAGTATTAAAGCGTGAAGCCAAAATCTGTTTCTCAGATCTGACACTGTATTATAAAAGCATTATAACAGGTTTCAGAGTAGCAGCCGTGTTAGTCTGTATTCGCAAAAAGAAAAGGAGTACTTGTGGCACCTTAGAGACTAACAAATTTATTAGAGCATAAGCTTTCATCCGATGAAGTGAGCTGTAGCTCACGAAAGCTTATGCTCTAATAAATTTGTTAGTCTCTAAGGTGCCACAAGTACTCCTTTTCTAAAAGCATTATAGTTTACCTAATCGCAAAAGAACCCAAACACTCCTAGTTAGGACAAAGCAAATTAGAGTTATTTAGCAGTCTTTTTATAGTTGCAATGCTTATGTTGAAAGAGTTCTAGTACAGATAGATTGCACCCTATCTTTTCACAGAAAGGTTTTTTTATTTTATTTTATTTTTAAACTTTGTTTTATTCAATACTGCAGCTGAGGACATACTTTAGAAATACAGAAGAGATTTTAGTGTATGAATTTTGTTCTGAAATTAATAATTCAAACAACCTTCCTGCTGCCATGAGTTCTGTTACAATCACTATGTATTGTATCAAGGACCCGACATATGTAAGTCATAAATTTTAAAAAGGTCTGGAGGGTGGGGGAGAGAAAGGCATAGAAATATTTTTATTGCAATGCCAAATATTTGAAAGTCAACTGCAAGTTTCCTACATTATTCTTAAAGATCAGATTTTACTTGGGAAAGGATACAGATTAGCCACATCATAAGGACCTCGAAGTTCTAATGGCTAAAACAGAAGACACAAGTGAGAATATCTACACACCCCCTCTATTTATTTTAGAGAGTCACAGTTTGCAAGATAAGATTATTTACAGAAACTATCAGCCATTAACTGTTAATTTAAATTTCATATAATTAATTTAATAATATCCCGAGTTGTTGAAGATGCTAACATGAGAGCAAGACAATTGCTACACCAAGGGAAAACAGGAAGTGCCCACTTCCACTAGCAGAATGAATAAAGTAATACACAAGAAACCAAAAGAAAAATTCAAAAGGGTAATTATATTGATGCTTATATTTCTAGCAGAAATTTATTTACATTAAACTTATTTACATTAAAAAAAATACTGACTTACCCTTTCAGCTGCACTAGATATAATTATGTTCTAGAGAATAAAGGAGAACAAGCATTAATCTTAGATAAATGTTATTAATAAACTGAAGATTAACATAAACCCAACACTAATACTCCTATGAGTATCATTTAAAGTTAAGAATTAATTCTGTTATCTAGCTAAAGTATTAGCTGTTTTCTGGAACAGGCAAATCCATGAAGACTGTAGATCATGGCTCCTTAGAAAAAATAAACCAAAACCATCTACCAGCTCTGCAAGTTGCAGAGCTTACTGGGCCAAGAGTCTATACCCCAAAAAAGAGCATCATAATTACACTCATTCCATCTATACTGGAATAAAAAAAAAAAACCTATGGCACAGCTGTGTCTGGCTCGGGTCAGCTGACTCAGGCTCATGGGGCTTGGGCTGCGAGGCTGTGAAATTGCTGTATGAAACTGCGTGATCATGGGAGACTTTAACTTCCCAGATATAGACTGGAGGACCAGTGCTAGTAATAATAATAGGGTTCAGATTTTCCTAGATGCGATAGCTGATGGATTCCTTCATCAAGTAGTTGCTGAACCGACTAGAGGGGATGCCATTTTAGATTAAATTTTGGTGAGTACTGAGGACCTCAAAGAAGAAATGGTTGTAGGGGACAATCTTGGCTCAAGTGATCATGAGCTAATTCAGTTCAAACTAAACGGAATAACAAATATAACAAATATAAATAACAAATAACAAAAATAAATCTGCAACTAGAGTTTTTGATTTCAAAAGGGCTGACTTTCAAAAATTAAGGAAATTAGTTAGGGAAGTGGATTAGACTGAAGAACTTATGGATCTAAAGATAGAGGAGGCCTGGGATTACTTTAAATCAAAGCTGCAGAAGCCTGTAGCCCAAGAAAGGGGAAAAAATTCATAGGAAGGAGTTGTAGACCAAGATGGATGAGCCAGCATCTTAGAGAGGTCATTAAGAAGAAGCAGAAAGCATACAGGGAGTGGAAGATGGGAGGGATCAGCAAGGAAAGCTACCTAATTGAGGTCAAAACATGTAGGGATAAAGTGAGACAGGCTAAAAGTCGAGTAGAGTTGGACCTTGCAAAGGGAATTAAAACCAATAGTAAAAGGTTCTATAGCCATATAAATAAGAAGAAAACTAAGAAAGAAGAAGTGGGGCCGCTTAACACTGAGGATGGAGTGGAGGTTAAAGATAATCTAGGCATGGCCCAATATCTAAACAAATACTTTGCCTCAGTCTTTAATAAGGCTAAAGAGGATCTTGGGGATAATGGTAGCATGACAAATGGGAATAAGGATATGGAGGTAGATATTACCATATCTGAGGTAGAAGCGAACCTCAAACAGCTTAATGGGACCAAATCAGGGGGCCCAGATAATCTTCATCCAAGAATATTAAAGGAATTGGCACCTGAAATTGCAAGCCCATTAGCAAGAATTTTTAAGGAATCTGTAAACTCAAGAGTAGTACCGAATAATTGGAGAATTGCTAATATAGTTCCTATTTTTAAGAAAGGAAAAAAAAGTGATCCGGGTAACTACAGGCCAGTTAGTTTGACATCTGTAGTATGCAAGGTCCTGGAAAAAATTTTGAAGGAGAAATTAGTTAAGGACATTGAAGTCAATGGTAAATGGGACAAAATACAACATGGTTTTACAAAAGGTAGATCGTGCCAAACCAATCTAATCTCCTTTTTTGAAAAAGTAACAGAGTTTTTAGATAAAGGAAATGCAGTGGATCTCATTTACCTAGATTTCAGTAAGGCATTTGATACCGTGCCACATGGGGAATTATTAGTTAAATTGGAGAAGATGGGGATCAATATGAACATCAAAAGGTGGATAAGGAATTGGTTAAAGGGGAGACTGCAACGGGTCCTACTGAAAGGTGAACTGTCAGGTTGGAGGGAGGTTACCAGTGGAGTTCCTCAGGGATCGGTTTTGGGACCAATCTTATTTAATCTTTTTATTACTGACCTTGGCACAAAAAGTGGGTGTGTGCTAATAAAGTTTGCAGATGATACAAAGCTGGGAGGTATTGCCAATTCAGAGAAGGATCGGGATATTATACAGGAGAATCTGGATGACCTTGTAAACTGGAGTAATAGTAATAGGATGAAATTTAATAGTGAGAAGTGTAAGGTTATGCATTTAGGGATTAATAACAAGAATTTTAGTTATAAGTTGGGGACGCATCAATTAGAAGTAACAGAAGAGGAGAAGGACCTTGGAGTATTGGTTGATCATAGGATGACTATGAGCTGCCAATGTGATATGGCTGTGAAAAAAGCTAATGCGGTTTTGGGATGCATCAGGAGAGGCATTTCCAGTAGGGATAAGGAGGTTTTAGTACCATTATACAAGGCACTGGTGAGACCTCACCTAGAATACTGTGTGCAGTTCTGGTCTCCCATGTTTAAAAAGGATGAATTCAAACTGGAGCAGGTGCAGAGAAGGGCTACTAGGATGATCCGAGGAATGGAAAACTTGTCTTATGAAAGGAGACTTAAGGAGCTTGGCTTGTTTAGCCTAACTAAAAGAAGGTTGAGGGGATATATGATTGCTCTCTATAAATATATCAGAGGGATAAATACAGGAGAGGGAGAGGAATTATTTCAGCTCAGCACCAATGTGGACACAAGAACAAATGGGTATAAACTGGCCACCAGGAAGTTTAGACTTGAAATCAGACGAAGGTTTTTAACCATCAGAGGAGTGAAGTTTTGGAATAGCCTTCCAAGGGAAGCAGTGGGGGCAAAAGATCTATCTGGTTTTAAGATTCTACTTGATAAGTTTATGGAGGAGATGGTATAATAGGATTTTGGTAAGTAATTGATCTTTAAATATTCAAGGTAAATAGGACTAATCCCCTGAGATGGGATATTAGATGGATGGGATCTGAGTTACCCAGGAAAGAATTTTCTGTAGTATCTGGCTGGTGAATCTTGCCCATATGCTCAGGGTTTAGCTGATTGCCATATTTGGGGTCGGGAAGGAATTTTCCTCCAGGGCAGATTGGAGAGGCCCTGGAGGTTTTTTGCCTTCCTCTGTAGCATGGGGCATGGTTGACTTGAGGGAGGCTTCTCTGCTCCTTGAAATCTTTAAACCATAATTTAAGGACTTCAATAGCTCAGACTTAGGTGAGGTTTTTTGTAGGAGTGGGTGGGTGAGATTCTGTGGCCTGCGCTGTGCAGGAGGTTGGACTAGATGATCAGAATGGTCCCTTCTGACCTTAGTATCTATGAATAAGAGGGACATGGGGATCTTCAGATATAAGACTTTTTTCATTCCTCAGTTTCAGAAGCAGGGCAGAATGTAGGATAGAGCTATTTCAGCCAGAAATCTGCCCTGTGGCAGCCAGCAGTACGGACTCGTTTTATGTAATAGGAATTTAGTGATGTTTTCACTCAATTGTTTTTACATACATGCAAGATTCTGTATTTAAAGTATTTTGTAAGACAAGATATGGTCTTAGTTTAACATAGTGCCTAGATCTACAAGATGTGCTTTTTGTCATTTAGAAATTTACTACATACCTTTAACAATATGCACAAACATCTATTTTTGTGCAAACCTTAAGTCACCAGGACTGTTTCTTGTGAACGCCCTGCACTGCAGTGCATCCGATGAAGTGAGCTGTAGCTCACAAAAGCTTATGCTCAAATAAATTTGTTAGTCTCTAAGGTGCCACAAGTACTCCTTTTCTTTCTGCACTGCAGTATTACATCTGCAGTAACTGACCGGTTGCTCTGAAAAAAATCTCGACCATTTTAAAAGCATCGGCTTTAGAAAAGATTAGATGTTCCACAATTAAGGGTATTGGTAGTTGGAATTGTGGTTTGCACGTATTGGCAGGCAAAGGCTCAGTCACGTGTTCAGAAATTTCAGTATCAAACTTCCTTGAAACTGTTCAGTCGATGCAACTCCAGAAGAATTTTAACAACTGACTGAGTTAATTTTATTTCGGTTTGAGAACTCACCTTTCCTTTGCAGATCTGCATCAGACTAAGAGCATTTGAAATTGTGTATCTTCTCATTGTAGAGTCTTTGATGGCAGGGGTGTAAAGAAGTTCAAAGTAAATGCCGCGATCTATTGCCTTCACACAAAAGAAAGAAAATAATCAAAAACCAAAAGCAGAGTCCAATAACAATCTTACAACTAGTGCCTATTATTGATGATTTCTTCTCTCAGTTCTACCGCTTTATATACAAAACTAACATGCGGCAGGAATTGTTCTGATAGAAACACACTGTAGTCTGAAGGGTTAAAATAAAGACAGTGTCTGTATGCCATGTAAATGCATTTGAACTTAGGACTGTCAGGTAACTGAGGCTTATTTAAAAAAAAAAAAAAAGCCTCTCTTCCTCTCTACTTGCCAGGCTGTAATAGGCTTTCCAAGACTGCTCAGATAAGAGACAATCAGAGTTGATCAGCTGCAAGTGTGGAAGTCTTAAAGCGTGAGAGAAAGAACAGTGGGAAGTTTCTTCTCTTCAGAGGGCCAATCATGGTTCCAAAATCTGAAGATCTGACTAATCACTAGAGCATTTCATGGACAGACAGGCACTGTAAAAATTGACAGAACACTCCTTCTGCAGCTTCATAGTTGGCTTTGAAGAGTATCACTTTCCAAAGTTGAGGGTTCTCTCTAGCACCCATCACCACAGTGCTCAAGTACTAACAGAGAAGTTATTCCGGGAGAAGAGTGAAGTTAATTAAATCTTCCCCACCCCATTTGACAATTTTTGAAGGACAGTAGGTTGTAGTACAGTTTGTTATTTATTATTTCTGTTGTGGTAGTGCCTAGGAGCCCCCGCCATGGACCAGGACTTCATTATGCTAGGTGCTGTACAGACACGGAACAAAAGAGCATTAACCCACCCTCACAGCCTCTCTGTGAAGCAGATAGTCTCACTTTTGCAGATAAGCTCTTGGCTCTGTAGTCAGCTCACTGCACAACACGGTTTCACACTAGCGTTATGGAGCTTTATAGCAAGATATTGTAGTGCACAAAAGAGAACCTTATTTCATTTGTCCAATTAATTTCTGTGTCTGTCCTCCACATGCACCCAAGCATGAGATTTATCAAACATCATCAATAGAGCTGATCAGAACCAGGAAAACCTGCCTGTCAAACAGGTTTCAGTCAGAAACCTGAGTGACTTCCTGCCAGCTTGCTTGCCCCAGTCCTCAGAAGCCTGGGTTTCAAGGCTTCCAGCACCTCAGCAGTCCACCAGATGGACTGTGCCAGAGCTGGGGCTCTCAGGGTATGTCTACACAACAACGTAAGCCTTGGGTTACTGCGACTCAAGTCAGCTGACCCATATCAGGGAACCCTGCGCTTGAGTGTCTACACTGCATTTTAACCCTAGGTTAAGGATTTTCTGACCTGTGTTTGAACTTACGGTTTTGGCATCCACACTGCAGTGCACAGACCTGAGTCTAAGTAACCCTATCCCAGAGTGCCTAGCACCACTCCTCCCCGCCACAATGTCAACACTCTAGGCCAGTGGTCCCCAAACTGGGGTTCGTGAACCCCTGGGGGTTCGCAAAATGTTACAGGGGGTTCTTGGCAAAAATTTCCCTAATGGCAGACAGAACTGTCCCTAGGGATCCAGGGCAGCATAGGACCAGCAGCCTGGAGCCTCTGGACTTCCAAGAGCTAAGCAGATCAAAGCAAGCATATCTATCACACTGAGGAGATTTAAACTTCAAGATTCCTTATAAGAGATGGAAAGGGAGGTGGATATTTTTTGCTGTTTTTAAAATTAAATAGGCAGCTAGTATTGTTTTTAAAATTATTATGAAGAACAAGTTTTGTTGTAACGTGCGTTGTTTGCCTGGACTCCTCAAGACCTGAATGCTTGTCTAGGAGGAACTCTTTGAGTTGGCTTCTTAAATACCTTCATGCCGTTTCACATCTGATACTCCTTGATGAAACATCAGAGCCTTGTCTTATAAACAGGCTTATTCAAAGTGATACAAGCTACGAAAGGGAGATCTTGGAAGAGTGTTGCCGTTTTCATGATGTAATAAAAATACTATAATGATAAACAATAATTAATAAGTAGTGTGTAATGAGCATGCCATAGAAACAAATTTTATATTTCCAAGATCACTGCTTTTATAATTTATACTCAGGTAAAGGAGAAAATCCCTGGAAATATTCATTTTTAGGAGGGGGTTTGCGAGACTTGACATTTCAGTGAAAGGGGTTCACAGGTTGTTAAAGTTTGGGAACCACTGCTCTAGCCCTAGGAATGTGATGCACTGTGGAAAAACGCTACTGCTCACCCTGTTTCCACACTGGGGTGGTGCCATTTATGCGACTCAGGTGCCCATAAGTAGCCCACGAGTACATAAACTTCATAACTAGCTCCTTTGGTGGCTGTCTCAGGACAATGATTGCAGTTTGAGAAGGCTTTATACTGGACTACCATCTAATCTGAGAATTAGGCTCTCTACCTCTAGGCTGAGTCACATTGGGGGGAAAATGCCCCTGGATACCTGTTCTCAGGATAATTAGGACATCAGCGTTCAGGGCTTTCAAACTATTGAAAGGAAACATGATTTTTAATTTTTAAAATGGGATGTACAGCAAAGGTATTTTTGTTTGGTTGTTTTTTTTTAATTTATTTTTGTCTGTTTTGAAGTTTGACATAAAATGTAGGTTTCAGAGGAAAAACACCCCCACCAGCCTGGCTGCTGCTGTCTGCAGAGTGGTGAAGTGCATCCCTAGAGCTTGGGTGCAGTGTGCTCTATTTGCAACAGAGTGCAACACAGATTGTTGGCATAGAGAGGACTAAGGAAGCTGCCCCAGGGAACTCTGGACTACATCCAGAGGCCTTCTGGGATCCGAGTCAAGCTGGAGTTGCGTGCACACAGGAAAGCAGTAGGGCTCTGACCCTAGGTCCCAGCTTAACGTGGGCTTGGACCCAGGGCTGGCTCTTAGGATTTTTGCCACCCCAAGCAAAAAAATGTTTGGCCACCGCCGCTTTTATTTCATGCCTCCCCCGCCCCCGGCACAACTCCGCCCGTTCCCAACCTTTCCCCAAATCCCTGGCCCCGCCTCCTCCCCCTGGCGTGCTGCATTTCCCCCCCCATTGCTTCCTGCGGCTCTCCCCCCCAACCTAGCTCACCTCCGTTCCACCTGCTCCCCTGAACATGCTGCCGCTCTGCTTCTCCCGACTCCCTCTCAGGTGAGGGAGAGGCAGAACTTTCAGGAGAGCAGGCAGAGCGGAGGTGAGCGGGAGGGTGGGGGAGCGCAGGAAGTAACGGGGGGGGAGGGTGGTAGAGGAATTGCTCCCCTCTCCTCCACCACCGCCGCCTCCCGCAAGCGCGCAGCCGCTTGGCCTCTCCTCCCTCCCTCCCAGGCTTGCCACGCCAAACAGCTGTTTCACGCACAGCAAACCTGGGAAGGAGGGGGGAGAAGCAGAGTGGAGGTGGCGCGCTCAGGGGAGCAGGCAGAGGCGGAGCGGAGCTGGGGTACATTTCTAGGGGCAGCATAGCCGGCGCCGGAATGCCGCCCCAAGCACCTGCTTGTTTTGCTGGTGCTTAGAGCTGGCCCTGCTTGGACCCTCCAGTCCTGCAGGGTCCTGGGGCACTAGGTTTGAGCCCTAGGTTAACACAATTGATGTTTGGACGCAAGGGGACGTTAGGCTTGAGCCTAGGTTTATATTGGTGTGTAGACGTACCCTCAGGGTCCCTGAGCTGCCCAGCTCCCCACATGGAGAACTGCTGGGGCTCTGGGAGCCTCAAACATTTTGAGAGGTCAAAACAAAAATGTGGTTTCAGATTCCCCCCCCCCCAAACAAGATGCTCAAATTTCTGTTTTGTGAGAAGTTTAGAAATTTCATTTTTTTGTTCCATATCAGAACAATTTTTTTTTTTGGTTATTCCTATGGAACAGGAATTCAAGTTTCCAGCCAGCTCTAGTTGTAAAATTTTTCAACAACAAGGACTAAAATCTACCCATGGATGCCCACCCATGCCACTGACAAGGAGCTGACGCTGGTCCATATTCAAGGAAAGACTCTGACCTAAGTATCCAGACTAAGTTGTGTGGGCAGGATTTTATTTATAAAAGATAGTTTATAAATGGCTGATGCTTTGTTTTTACTCTAACTTTTATCCACTATCAAATTTTCAGCAATTCCATCGGCTTTCACTGATTTCATTTAGTGAAGCACTGTGTTACACAGATGAGACCTCAGTAAAGTCATAGTGTAGAAAGGAGGGAACACATTTTCAAAGAAAAAACACCCTGTAGTACAAGAGCAGGAAAAGAACCACTCCAGTGAAAAACCTCAGTTGTGTTCATATTAAATACTGAGTTTAATAGCAGCAAATAATTTAGTTGCAAATTTACCATGTTAACAGGGGGTCTTCGGAAGTAGAATGGCAGCTTTTCTGTTACATTTATGCATATCAAATCCACATCTAGATTTGTGCAAGCGACCTACATCACAAAAACACAAAAAGATAAGGCACCTTTACATGGGATACCAGCATTAGACATGCAGACATTTGCTATATCACAGATATGTCAAAGGCATTTCCAGTGTAGTCTATGTTTTAAATCCAAGAACTGTTCCATGGGGATACCAGCAAGACACTGCAACAGTGTCATGTGGGTGTGTTGGGTTATTTATTTTTAAAGCACTTAGCCATGTTTAGGACAGCACTTTTTCCATTGAAATAAACAGATAGCTTAGCAGTGGGCATCATCGCTTTGCTCTCAGTTGGCTGTCAGGCAACCCCTTAAAGTGGGTTTAGCAAAGAAGCTCTACCAAACACATTGCTAATATAGCAGAGCCTCCTTTTTTTAAATAAACTGCAGAGTAATTCCCCCTCCCTCCTCAAAGTTACTTCTCAAATCCCAGAGGGATGATTCTTGTTTGCTTTTAGGAAAAAGGATTTGGCCTAGGACAGCAGCACTTCAAACACTGCTAAGTGACTGTGGTTTTGGGTGCCCAACTTGGGACCCATTAAAGGAGCCCGATTTTCAGAAAGTGCTCAGTACCCACCTTCTGAAGGTCTCAAATGGGGTGCCCAAAATCACGACTCACTTTTAAAAACTTGGCTACAGGCTACTAGGGCACATCCCCACAATTTACATTCTCTTTAAAAAGGCAAGAAAAGAGCTAAATGTGGCCAATGAACCATCTAGAGACAGTTAACTCCCCATGAGGGGACCATGTGATTTATATAGTTTCTCACACACGAGATTAATTGCATACACTGTCTTGTTCACACTATATATGCATACACAGTAAAGATGATTATAGGGGACCAGATTTTTCTGGTCCATCAAGGCCATTTTAAGGCTGGAAGCCATAACACAGCTGGAGATGGTCAGTGCAGAATTCTCTGTGTATGTGTGTGTGAGGGGGAGGGGAATTCCCCACTGGAAGAAATAGTTTTAGCACAACCTGAACCAACCAAAGAGCCCCCCAATCCCTTCTCCCCACCACTGTAAGGCAAGTAAGCGTGTCGGGCTTTTCCAGGGCACAACAGAGCTCAGCAGTTCCTAATGAGGGAACTGCATGTGGTTCCCTGCAGCATCACTTCTCCATTCTGTTTGAGCACAGCTTGGCTGGAATGGAGAATCTAGCCCACACGTTATCACCAGGCGTGCTGCAAAGCAGAACCCAACTTCCCCCCCATTTTCTGTTTCTCCATGAAGTATAAAGACAGTCTCACAGTTCAAAAGTCACTTTTGTTTTTTTGTTCTAAAATTAGCAATGTAGGGTCCTCCCTTCGTGCTCTTCACCGAACATCCTGGTAAATTCTTTGGAGGTGCTGAGCCATGTCTCATAAGACCAATAGCAGAGGTGTAGCTCTCCTACATCCCTACCTTCTAGCCTTGTGTATCATCATTTTTCCAATCTTGCAAGGGGCTTACCAAGGTCCTCCAGGGAAGAGAGATTAGAAACACTAATTTCTAAAATGCTTCAGCTAGCTATTTTTGTACATTATAAAGGAGAAGAGTAAACGCTTCTGGTTTTGCTTCCTGGTCCCTTGAAGAAAGGATCTCTGTTAATCAGCCTGTCTCAGGGCGCACTCACCCCGCACTGGACAGGGAAGTATTAACGCTATGTTGCGGGGTGAGGAAGCCATGCCTCAACTCTACTGGGCATGCTCCAAATGCACTAGTATAAAAGGGAGAAGCTCAGCTCAGTTGAGCAGACTGCCGGAGAGGAAGGACACACACCATAGGCTCCAGCCAAAGCCCAAGGCCGTGGGAGCTAGAGACGCCGCAACCCAGGCAGATGCCAGGGTACCCAAGGAGGCCTCGCAGAGTCTGGAGTCACCGTGGACAGCACAGATCGGGGAACCTGGAGACAGCAGAGAGGCCCAGGTCACAGCAGCAGGAACTATGGCAGGAAGCAGCCCAGGGGAATTATATAGTGGCTTGGTTAGTGAACCAGAACCTTGAGTCAGCATGTTTTGGTTGGGCCCCCCTGCTGACTCAGTGGCATGCACTCTTGCCACTACCAGGGCCCTGAGCTGGGTCCCGGTGGAGAGGAAGGGCCTGGGCCCCTGACCCGGGCAGCTACCACCCCACTTTTTTGTGCGTGGAGTCCCCTTCCCCAACTGAGGCCACTTGGCCTTACTGCCCTGCTAACAAGGGCGAATCTATTGACTTTGGCCGCTCGGCCTTACTGCCCAGCTGACTGGGGTGAACCTGTTGACTGTGATCACTAGGCCCCACTGCCCGGCTAACAGGGGCAAAGCTATTGACTTTAGCATTGGGCCTTACTGCCCTGCTGACAGGGGCGAATCTGTGAACTTTGCCACTAGGCCTTATTGTCCTGCTAATAGGGGCGAGTATATTGGCTTTGGCCACAGAGACATAAACATGGGCTACTTACACCCTGCCCCTACACCCTAAGGGAGAGGGGGGTACATTCACCCGCACACTGGACGGGGTTACCCCAACCCTGTCACACAGCCCACATTGCTGTAATGCAAGTCTCCAAAGCATGACTATTTTACACCATATACAAATGATTCCTAGATATACTCAGGAGGGCTTCGAGGAATATTGACATTCCAAAATTTAGGCCTCATTTGCCCTCCCTTTCAAATCAAGTTTGATAAATAGTGTACAAAATCAGTTCAAAAATCAGCTGCAGTTCTAGCTTAACAGATATCCAACCAGCTGGCTATACTATCAGACACCCATTTAGCTGGAATGCTTTAAACTGAGTTTAAGTATGATTCCTTGATCTGAGCATGGACAGAGCCTTAACCTATTTTGATACCCCTTCCTTATCTACAGTGTAATGCTATCAACTGGAAAGACAGGCAATTCATGGAACATCTACAGGAAATTACAATCATCATCTTGGATCCTCTTAAATTTTCACTGATATTAAAATGTCATCCCGGCCATTCCTGTTATCAAGATAGTGACAAAAAGCCAAGGGGTGAGTGAATTTAGTGTGTAAATGTTGACAGTGCGCATGAACAACGCCCTCATTGGGCTTTGAATCATCCCCTATGTGGGACAGCAGCAAGGGCATAGGAGCTGGGGATGGAAAGACACAAACAAGTGAATGAAAACAAAGGATCAGTCCACACTGCAATAAAATACTGGTGGCTGGCCTGTGTCAGCTGACATGGGTTTGCAGGGCTCAGGTTACGGGGCTATAAAACTGCAATGCAGACATCCAAGCTCTGGCTGGTGTCTGGCCTTTGGGACCCAGCCTGAATATCCATACCTCAGTTTTTTAGCCCTGCAGCCCAAGTCAGCTGACACAGGTCAACCACGCATGTTTTATTGTAGTGTAGACATACCCAAAAATACAAAACAGAAGTTCCAGCAGACATATTGTGAGATGACAGAGAACCAGACTCTCTGCACCTGAGTGGATTAGGAAAACATCTATTCCATGTCATGCATTTGCCACAACTGGAGGGGGAACTGTTCAAATTCAAGAATACCAGCCTGGACTTCCAGCGTTTAGGTGCTGTCACAAGGAACAAAAAAGGAAAAGCAGAACTAGAGAGAAGAAAGAAGCATGTTTAAAGGGAGAATTCCTAAACTACCAAGAAAGTTGGAACATTTGCTGAGATCCACTCTACTCCAGTAACAGCTCAGTCTTTGGCTCAACCAGACAACGCACACAGAGTCTGGCTGCCCAAACTTTATAAAGAAAAAAATACATGGAGTCCTACCACTACAGCTCTGATCATGCACCCTCAAATGGAGGGAACAGCCTCATCTGGTGGACACATTGGTGTTGGCAGTAAAATAAATAATCTATCCCTTGAAATTCCCAAAGACAGAAGGGTTTACTTTGGCAAAGTGATATTTTACCGATGAAGCCAATAAGATTTAAATGTTGAAGTCTGAAGGAGATGCTTCAAGGAAGATCAGGTAGATGCTAGTGAAGTACTACCTACCTATTAACTTATTTAACAATCAACAGGACATTCAGGTCTCTAAAGAATAATGTATTGCTCTGATTTCTTGTGTAGATTGAACATTCCAGTTCCAGTTGTTTTACATTGTGCCTCCTGGAAAGATCTTGAGCCACCTTAGGATCAAATAAATAGAATCACGGGACTGGAAGGGACCTCGATAGGTCATTCAGTTCAATCCCCTGCATTGATGCAGGACTAAGGATTACCTAGACCAGTGGTTTTCAAATTGGGGTACACATACCTGTAGTGGAACGCGAACTCTCATTGGGGATAAGCGAGAAAAATCCTCTAACAGTGGACAACGCATTTTATTTAGTAAGATTTGGCAATCTAATCAATGTTTAATCTCCATTCAATTAAAACTGAAGCTGCATTGGTGTAAATGTCCTTTCTGCTGTGTGACTCAGAATCAGAAGTTTTCAAACTGTGGGGCGAGCCACCCTAGAGGGACAAGGAGGAATGTTCATGGGGGCAGGGCTTGGGGAGGGAGCTCCACCTCACCTCACGGGGCCACCCAGTCTGTCTGGGTTGAGGGTATGGGGGGTTTGCAACCAAAAATTATAACTCGGGGGGGGGGGGAAGAGGGGTTTCAGCTCAAAAACTTTGAAAACTGCCAATTCCTCCCCTGCAAACATTCCTTTGCATCCCGGGGGGGGGGGGGGGCGGGGGCGCAATACAGTTGGTAAACCTCTAGAAGCTGTTGCTAAATGGAAGGCAGAACCCCTCTCCCCACAACACACACACATCATTTCTGTCTATTTCAGATGGGAGCATGTGATAGACTACATTATTTGGAAAGGGGTATGCAGCCTAAAAAGTTTGAAAACCACTGATCTGGACCAGCCCCCACAGGGGTTTGTCTAACCTGTTCTTAAAAACCTCCAATGATGGATGGAGAGTCTACAACCTCCCTAGATAAATGATTCCAGTGTTTAACTACCCTTTAAGTTGGGAAGTTTTTCTGAACCTGTATCTCCCTTGTTGCAGATTTCTTCTGCAGGTCATTTGCATCTTTCAAAACCTAAAAACAGAAAAAGGAAGACACTCCAAGGCACCTTAGAAAACTATTCAAAGAGAGGAACATTAATTTAAAAGAAAAATCAGTCAAATGGGAGTTTTCTTAAACAACAATTGTTACAAGTAAGATTTAAGATTACCATGGCTGAAAGATATTAGAAAAAAAATCTTTCAGTGTGTTTACTTTGTATAGTCAAATTCCTTCCTGTACATATAGGTCTTTCACAAGGCAGAGGAAAACCATTTTTTTTTTTTTTTTAAGCAGGGAAGTTTGATGGTTAAACTACAAAAATAGGCAGGAGCATTCAGGGGCAGCTGTAGTAACAGAAAATAGTTTTCAGTCATTTTTTAAATAGACTCCATTCCAAGTTGGCAGACTTCCTTTGAAAGTGAATACTGGCATTCCCGTCAAGAGAGTCAGTATGCTAGTTGGTAGTACACCATCTCTCACACTAAAGATCAGTTTGTTCACTGTCAGCCAGACTAGCAAAAGCAGACGGTTACTTGCTACTCATGCTTGCAATTCCACAGTTAACAGAGAAGCCTAATGAGTTTTCATTAATGAATCCAAGTGACAATTTTGTGAGTGCAAAACACTGACAAATGCGAGGTTGTGTCAGACCATCAGCAAGACTGGGGCACTCAAACCAGCTACACAAATATCATACATTTTAACACCTTGTGTATGAGACACAGGAAGGTAGTGAATGTCTACTGCCTGACTATTTAATCTGGAACCCACCCTCCATTTGATAGTGCTTTAGAACCGATATTTTTCTGGCCGTGGTGTTTGTTCAAGATATATTTACAAACAGTAAATACAACAGTACAACTTAGTGTGCAGTGTTATGCTCTGTAACCACTGGAGTCTGATTGCACATTAAGTGTATTGCCACAGCAACTGTAAAATGCTTAAAAACATGACGGCCAGAAATGCAGTTGATTAAGAAGCCGAACCTTCTCCTGTCTGACAGGATGACTCTGAAAAGATATGGTACTGCGAGGGGGAAAATTAATTTCTAGTACTAATTATTTGTATTACTGTAGCAGACCAGGACCTGACCCTGTTAGGTGCTGTACAAACAAAGACAATCCCTGCCTCAGAGAGCTTACAATCTAAGTAGAAGACAAGAGACAACAGATAGATACATGCAGACAGATGAGGCAGAACAAGGAAACAATGAACACTGTTGGTCAGCATGATAGGCTGTGGTTTCAGGTCACCAGTGGCCTAAACATTGCCAAGTTTTTTGTAGGCTTCACAGCACAGGTGAGTTTTTAAGGGGGATTTTGAGGAGGGTAATCAGGTGGTTTTGCAGACATTTACAGGGAGCTCTTCTCAAGCCTTAGGAGATGGAGGGGAAAAACCTCCCCACAAAGCTGCTTGTCTGAAAGTTAAACAAAAAGGAGATGGAGGCTGGCATTATGAGCCAATTGGAGGCAGGAGAAAACCTCTTGATACTCAGTGAGAAATGATAGGTAGGCTGAATGTCACCTTACTGGATAAAAGCAGAACAAATTTCCTCTGTCAAGTACAAAAACTGAAACACATTAGGTCATATTCAAACACACAAAACTGCCTTCATAAGTTGACAGGAATAACAATACAAATTTTGAAAGGTATAAAATAACTGTATTTTGAGTGATAACCAGTAGGAGAAGCAAGCCTTATTTAACTGCCACTAAAAGGTTCCTGAATATACACTACAGAGAGACTAACCCACTAAAGGTGAATCTGTCTCAGCAGTATGGTTTGGAGCACTTTCACGGTGACAGTTTGCAGTGTCCAAAACATCTACTTAAAATATACTAAGATTTCTGTGTAGCAACGCATTCAGAGTCTGAATCTTCATCATTGTCCTGGGAATAGGGTTAACCTGAAAGTTTATTTTGATCTATCACACTAACCTTTGTGATCAAGAAAATTACAAGTTTCCCTTAAATATTTTTCTCCTCTTAAATGTTTTTGCCTGGGTTTACGTCACATCCTGCAGCTTCAACTGCACACAAATACTTTATAAGAAAATCCATGGTTTTGCAAGAGCAAAGCTTTCTCCTCCTACATTTGGTAAAAGCCAGTCTCAATGCCATGGGTGATTTTTTTTTTTTTAAATAGAAACATTTGATTTAGGAAAATACATTCTACATGTGCAGAGACTATAGAAGAAAAGCTGTGTCCTGCCCTACCCTCCTCCACCAGTATTTTTTTTTTTTTAAAAAACAAAATGATTGGCTGCTATTTCCATATTGCTTTTCAGTAACAGATCTCAGACTTTTTTGGTGGGGGACAGGTCAGTGAGAGTCACCCACAAAACCCCCACTGCTCAAACATTTAAATCCTACATTCCTTCAGTCATCACAAAGCATCATTTCAACAGAGCTCCAAAACAATTCCTACTAAGCCAAAGAGCTAATGAGCTGAACAAGGTGTTCAAATTTGGGAAGTCAAATTGCTTGAGACAAACTTTCTAAACACTGACAGCTTAACATGGGTAATGGATGCTTTTCTCACACTGCCACTTGGTGTGCTTTTTCTGCCTTGCACTCTATCAAGTTTGAGATGAAATCCAAGCAGAACACTCATCTAATCCAACCCAAAGCACTGAACATTATTCCAGCATTGACAATTACAATCACAAATGGATTCTCAGATGTTTTGAGCGAGGAGATTATATATTATATGTATATGTATGTATATTTAATACTTACATGAAACAGTTTCTCTGTCTTTGGAAACACAGCTATGATGTCATACAATCTTATATTTGTAGATGTTGATCTCTGACAAAAAAGAAAAAAAAAATCAAGCTAATTTATGGAAGATGCTAAAGGTATGTACCATGAAAATTGCCAGAACAACTACTAATAGAAGAAGAAGAAACACTTCTCCAGTTGTGAGTTGTAAAACCAAATCACTCCTATTAAGGCTCTATTAGCAGCCCTATCTGCTGACAGTGTTTTATCATGGTCATTATTTTGGCGCTCATTTACACAATAAGTAAAGCACTAGCAACTGTTTGCCTTGTAAGCCACACATGTCCTACTTTATCACTTACATTTTCTAAGTCCTCCCCTCGACCAAGTTATTGGAACACCCAGCAAAACTCTCTGGAGCCTTTGTGTGGGGGGGGGGGAAGTTATGCTAGAGTTCAAGTTTAAACAGAATTAAACTAATGCAATATCGGCTCTATTGTCATATTTTAAAATCTGAACTCAAGTTCTAGAGATGGGGTGATGATTTCATGTTTTACCACTTCTTTCCCTACCTTATCACTTGGGCTTGGTAACAGTACTTTACTTGAAGCCTTCAGGCCTAGGAATCAAGGGACCGGGCATGGGAACAGAACTCTGATTTCTCATAGTAGCATTAGTAAACCACCAGTGCAGAGCACATCCCACTTTTATAAAGTGAAATCTTCAGAGAGTGATGCGATCGTAAGGAGACATTATAGGTCAGCAAATTAGTGCAGTATTTTTTGTGAAATCCATAAAATTTCAAAAATAACATTTTACTATGAAGAGAAAATACAACTTACAAAATAAATAAATTTTAAAATACTTACCAATACATTGCAGTGAGAAGGATCAGAAACTACAAGCGTTAGTCTGGTTACAATTTTAATTGGTTTGGATTTTCCCTGTAAGCAAAATAAACCATCAAAGAGACTGTTGAAGAAAGTACAAAGCAAAAACCTAGCTGATAGAGAATGATGTTTTGTTTATATTTTTGACTATACCAATTTTCTGATTACTTCTAACTATACTCTTCATGGTTTTTCCTTTCTAATTTTAATGCTTTGCTTCTGTGCTTTTTTGGTACATTTCTGCTTTTCAGAAATAGTGGCTTTTATTGTATTTCTTTGAAGTCTATTTTTGCTTTAAACAAAATGAACACAAAATCAACATAGCAGAGTAACAAGCACATTTTATTTTATTTTATTTTACTGCTACTGTTCTCTAATCAAATAATAAGGGCACTACAAATGCAGTTTTAGAATTAAAGTTCATTTTTATATATAATTTTAACAGTTTGACTGTATTCCCAAATCCTATGACAGTAAATCTGGTAAATTGCCAAGCCCTTAAATTTCATAATACTGTAGTCACTCAACTATAAGCAGTTTCAAAGTTCATGCTAAGTGCAATTTTTGCCTCATAGCATATAAAATGGATAGCAAAGAACAGAATAAAGCTTTTTTAAATATGAATAAATAATCCTTCTGTTGCTGTGGGTTTATTTTAGTAGTCAGACAATGACTTTCTAAATTCACGACATAAACAAGAATTACACGCATAAAAACACCAGCATGAAAATATATATTTTTAGAGTGACTATAATTAGGGTTAAGATTAGGGCTGTCAAGAGATTAAAAAATTAATCGCTATTAATTGTGCTGTTAAATAGAATACCATAAATATTTTGGATGTTTTTCTACATTTTCAAATATACTGACTACAATTACAACACAGCATACAAAGGGTAGAGTGCTCACTTTATATTTATTTTGGATTACAGATATTTGCAGTGTCAAAAACTAAAGAAATAGTATTTTTCAATTCACCTAAGTACTGTAGTGCAATCTCTATCTTGAAAGTTGAACTTACAAATTCAGAATTATTACAAAAAAACCTGCATTCAAAAATAAAACAATGTAATACTTTAGAGTCTACAAATCCAATCAGTCCTACTTCTTGTTCTCACAATTGCTAAGACAAACAAATTTGTTTACATTTGCAGAAAATAATGCTGCCCACTTCTTGTTTACAATGTCACCTGAAAGTGAGAACAGGCGTTTGCATGGCACTTTTGTAGCTGGCGTGGCAAGATATTTACATGCCAGATGCACTAAAGAGTCATATGCCTCTTCATGCTTCAGCCATCATTCCAGATGACATGCTTCTGTGCTGATGACACTTGTTAAAAAAAGAATGTGTTAATTAAATTTGTGACTGAGCTCCTTGAGGGAGAATTGTATGTCTCCTGCTCTATTTTACCCGCATTCTGCCATATATTTCATGTTATAGTAGTCTCAGATGATGACTCAGCACACGTAATTTGTTTTAAGAACAGTTTCACTGCAAATTTGACAAAATGCAAAGAAGATACCAATGTGAAATTTCTAAAGATAGCTACAGCACTCGACCCAAGATTTAAGAATCTGAAGTGCCTTCCAAACTCTGAGAGGGATGAGGTGTGGCGCATGCTTTCAGAAGTCTTAAAAGAGCAACACTCTGATGCAGAAAGTACAGAACCCAAACCACCAAAAAAGAAAATCAATTTTCTGCTGGTGGCATTTGACTCAGATGATGAAAATGAACATGTGTCAGTCCACACTGCTTTGGATCATTGTCGAGCAGAACCCGTCATCAGCACGGACGCATGTCCTCTAGAATGGTGATTGAAACATCAAGGAACATGAATTTTTAGCGCATCTAGCATGTAAATATCTTGACACGCCAGCTACAACAGTGCCATGCAAACGCCTGTTCTCACTTTCAGGTGACACTGTAATTATGAAGTGGGCAGCATTATCTCCCATAAATGTAAACACACTTGTTTCTCTTAGCGATTGGCTGAACATAAAGTAGGACTGAGTGGACTTGTAGGCTCTAAAATTTTATTTTGTTTTGGAGTGCAGTTATGTAACAAAAAATCCTACATTTGCAAGTTGCACTTTCATGATAAAGAGATTGCACTACAGTACTTGTATGAGGTGAATTGAAAAATAATATTTCTTTTATCATTTTTGCAGTGCAAATATTTGTAATAAAAATAATATAAACTGAGCTCTGTACACTTTGTATTCTGTGTTGTCATTTAAATCAATATATTTGTAAATGTAGAAAAACATCCAAAAATATTTAATAAATTTCATTTGGTATTTTATTGTTTAACCGTGCGAGTTAATCGTGATTGATTTTTTTGAGTTAATCGCAATTAATCGACAGCCCTAGTTAAGATTTTGTCACGGTTATTTTTAGTAGAAGTCACAGGCAGGTCATGGGCAATAAACAAAAATCCATGGGAGCCCTGACCTGTCTATGACTTTTACTAAAGATAACAGGGTGAGAGAGGGCTGAGGGAAGGAATGACACCTGGATCCCCCTGAGGGGACTGACAGCCACAGACCCAGCCCCACCAGAGGGGCACAGTCCTGGCTCCAGACACTGCCAAAGCCGTGGTGCGGGCGCACACAGCAGCAGGGTCAGCCCCAGACGAAGCCATGGGAGATGGGGGGGAACAGTCCTGGCCCAAAGGTGCAAGGGGAAGAGAGGGACGCGCACAGCCCTAGCCCCGGCCAAAGCTGCAGGGGAAAAGGAGGGTTGAGCACAGCCCTGACTCCGCCCTGACTGCCTGAAGTCATGGAGGTCCGGTAAAGTCACAGAATCTGTGACTTCCCTGACCTCTGTGACTAAATCATATCCTTAACTATCATGTGCAGGTGGAATTTAAACTCTGACATACCTGTACAATAGGCAAAGATGGAAACAGTTCTGAAGGAGATATTGGTTTGACAATCTCCTGAAACAAAAAACAAACAAAAACACCATGCTTACAATGTATTAAACAGGGGAGACAAAAAATTTAGGCCCAAAATGTACAGCTTCTAGATAGAGGGGGTTATAAAATGGTAGCTTAGTCATGTACTGAAGGACCCTTAATTCCCTAACCTTGCTTCCTTCTTAGATCACTCACCTAGATGTATGCATAGTTATGAACTTATTACTAAATACAAATAAAGAAAACAAGAATAAATATTGAAACAGACCCCTACCTGTTTCCTTTCTTTGAAATCAATGACATGGTTAATTGCAACAGTTGAATATCCCACTAGAAAAGGTAAACATATGGTAAGTTTTTTTTTTATCCATTTTACTATTTAATAGAAATTAATCAGAATAGAGAGATTTAAGATTAGCAATTAAATTCCACACATCATTTACAAATCTGAAAGGTTTCTTTGTGTAATAATTTGAGATTTATGAAAACAGAAAATCAGTAGGAAACATGATGCCTTAACATTAAAAAAATTGTTTTCCTTTAAATACATGAAGAATTATGGTCCCTGTCCTGCAAACAATTATGCAAATGCTGAATTATGCAAATGCTGAATTGTAAGAACACAAGTAATCCCATAAAGTCAATGGAACTACTTGCTCCTTAATGTTAGAGCACAGCCACAACTGCTTATAGGACCAGTGCCTGAAAGTACGTCTCTACATAGGTGGATTTTTTTTTTCAAACCCCTAGGCATAAGAGCTAGTGTAGACATGACCTTGGACTTGTGGGGCTCGGGCTAAGAGGCTGTTTAATTGCAGGCCCTAGGATCCAGCCTGACCCTGAATGATTACGCCACCACAATTGAAGAGCCCCTTAGCATGACTCTGAGTCAGCTGGCACAGGCCAGCCACATATTTTTAATTGTGTGGTGTAGACATACAATCAGAGCCCCAGGCAACTGACTCAGGCTCCTGCTGCAGGGCTAAAAAATAGCAGTGTAAACATTCAGGCTCTGGGAGCTGGGCTCTGAAACCCAGTGAGGCAATCCCCCTCCCTGGGGCTCCAGCCTGAGTTGGGAAAGCTACAGAGCAAAAAGTCCCAACACCCAGGGTAGATAGTATAACAGTGAAGTTTTACTAGCAATAGTGCACATCTTCCACAATAGAAAGGGAACACATATGCTGGCTTATTCATTGGACCTATCATAATTGTTTGCCATGTTATCTTTCGAGCCTCAACATACAGGAGAAGTTAAAAATGTATTGCATGAGGTGATGCAAACAGGGGGACTTAAAACTGGCCACTAAAACTTATTTTGTTTGCCCCACGATGCACAGTTTGTTTGCTAAACACAGCATTACCAACGGTGCTAGGACAAACACAAAGAGACACACAGAAATTGTAGCATGAGGTTGGCTTCCAAATTAGGAGATTTAACCCCCCGCCCCAAAAAATCACATTTAATTTCGGCCTAGGGATCTATTTGAAAGGAAGTATGGAAAATCATGTTCTCCGAGTCCGGAGCAGGTCCCTGCAGTGCAGAGAGCAGAGGAATTGCATAGTTTCTAACGAGCACCCCAGGCTCGGGAACCAAATTGAGCTGGCGGGACGATTCCGCACCCACTTCCCGAGACAGTCTATGCCAGGGGTTCTCAAACTAGGGTTCGGGACCCCTCAAGGAGTTGTGAAGTTATTGCGGGGGGGGGGGGTGTCACGAGCTGTCAGCCTCCACCCTAAACCCCGCTTTGCATCCAGCATTTATAATGGGGTTAAATATATAAATACGCGTTTTTTAGTTTATCAGGGGGGTCGCACTCAGAGGCTTGCTATGTGAAAAAGGTCACCAGTACACAAGTTTGAGAACTACTGGTCCATGCGCTCAAGCGCCCCGCACTGCAATGAGGCTGGTGCTACCAGCACAAAGGCCGCGGCTCACCACCACCAAGTGAGACGAGGGGGAACAACCGCGGTCTCCGCACCCCGGCTCCACCCCGCAGGGCGGGGCCAACAGCTCCGTGCCTAGGGAAGGGGGCATCCCTCGCTCGCACGCTGCCGGCGGGTCGGCTCTTGCAGCAGGAGTCGGAACCGGCCCCGTGGGCTGAGAAGTGCTCGGCGCTACCCACGGCCGGGCAGGCTGGGAGAGCTGCGCCCAGCGCCCTGGAAAAAGCAAGGCGGCCGCTACTCACAGTGCGCGGCGGCCTCCAGCAAACTCTGCAGCGACTTCCTCTCCGGCGCGCCCGGGACGTTCAGATCCGCAAACGCAGCAGCCATGCTGCAACCACGTGGCACCGGCAACCTCAGCGCTGCAGCACTGCGCGTGCGCCTCAGGCCCCGGCTCCGCCCAAGGCATGCTGGGAGTTGTAGTTTGGTGGCGGCACGCTGCCAGCTTCCCGCGCGGTTGCGCGGCTGCGGGGGAGCGTCCGCCCCCTCCCCCCCTTCCCCGCCCCGCCTGCCTCCCGCCCCAGCAGCGCGAGACGGGTGACACCGACGCTGAGCGCAAGGGCTCGCGCACATCGTGCGCAGTGTCCGCGGCGGCCGCCACCACCGCTCCCGGCTGCACCCAGGGCAGGTTCCCCGCAGTGCAAACGCCGGGTCCGCTCCCCCAGAGCGCCGCACTGTCAGCGAGCCCCGCTCGGCGCGCATCTCATGCACACTGTGCTTCCACCCTGGGGGCAGCCAGCCTGGGCCAGGGGCTGTCGGCCTCCCGGCACGGCCCCCGCCAGCAGAGCAACAGGGAGAACCTGCGGCAAAATGTCTCAAGCGGAGGCAGCGCCCGCCGCTGTACCCTGCAGGCACCAGCCTGCGGAGGCCAGGGGCAGCTTTCTGTGGGCAAGGGACACGGCCCCTACGTTAATGCTGCTTCCTGCCCCTACCTGGGGATTCCTTCCCCTGTCCATCCCTGGGTTCGGGATGCTGAACCCCCAGTGCCTCATCTGCAGAGGCACATTTCAAAGAAGCTCAGACAGGTGAATCTCAGAGTTTCTGAACCCCTCAAGCCCCCTCCATGGATGTCTCCCCAGAGCGGGATAACCTGGCTCTTAGCTATACTGTAGCTTGCTATATACATCTCTTGTGGAGGTGGAATCCTTTACCGAAACAGAAGACGTGGCGATGGGCTCCTTGGTTGCTGGAGAGAACAGCATTGCAACCACTAGATGGAGCAGTTACATTACATTGAATTATTACCAATGATTACCAAATTATTTGAGGCTCCAATGGAGCTTTGACAATGACAAGAAAAGGGGAAAATGGGGTTTTAAGACTCCTCGTTTTCTGATCGATTACATTTAAAATGTAATCGATGTTGTTTATAAATAACTATATATTTGGCTTAGATACACTATTAATGCATTTTAATCACTGTTAGTGAACCTCACCCTCAACCTAGCATTCAAACTCTGAGGGAAAATATCAGAAAAGTTCTAGTGGTTGAACATTTAAAGAAAATAAGCAGTACCTAGATGGTCATGTAGGTACCTAGATTAATAGGCAACTAGTTAACTACACATTTTCAACACAAAAGAGTCAGGGTTCCATTTAGTTTAAGTTTTGGGTGAAATAATTATTTTATTTGTACCAGTTAATGCATCTCTATAATTGCCTAGATACATTGCTCTTTCCAGTACCAGTGCTTTAGTCCTTTTATTACTTAATCTTATTGGCTCCTTCCTGGGTTATCCTAAATGTATCTGTTGCAATTATCACTCATTCAGTACAAGCTACAGCTGTTGTAACTATGCACTCTACAATCGATTATACAAACAATGGGAGAGATTCCATGCTTGCTCCTGTTTTAATCACAGGGAGCTACCTTAGAGTGAGCCAGCATTTCTTCTTCTCATAGCAGTCCCTAAAGACTATGGTGAAAATATGCATTTTATAACAGGAATGGAAAACATCAATACTGGGACTCTTTTTTACTTCCTTTATGAGAAAATGCCAGAGCCTAGGGGTGGCTTTATTTCCTTCTACCACAGACTTGTATCTGGATTTAAGATGGATGGAAGAAAGCCCTTTTGGTATTTGGGTGTCAAGAGTCAGTTATCAGAGTAGCAGCCGTGTTAGTCTGTATTTGCAAAAAGAAAAGGAGCACTTGTGGCACCTTAGAGACTAATAAATTTATTTGAGCATAAGCTTTCGTGAGCTACAGCTCACTTCATCGGATGCATTTATCAGTCCAGCATGACCCAAAAGCTGCAGTTTCTTAACTGCTAGGGGAAAATGGTCTCAGTCAACAAGAAGGTGATGGTGATCTCCAGCCCTTGAAGAATTCCTTCTTTCAGCTAGCACCTCTTAGGTCTTTCTGTGGTTCAGGTTGAGCCAACTATCCTTTTTCCAAATGCCAGTCTCCTTGATACACTGGAATAAATAGCACCGTTTGCACTGAATGAAAAATAAACTGTGTTATATGTCATTTGAAATATTTCTTGCACTACAGCCTGTGTCAGTTTTACAATGTCCTGTAGGTAATACACAGGTGTTAAATAGAAGCAGCAACAACAGAAGGAATTCATGCATCACAACTGTTGGAGAGGGGAAGCAGCTGCCCATCATGACTCTAAAAGGAATAAAAATAGTCAGCTTAGTGCACTTTCAACAGACAGCTCATGGCAGCTAGTGTGAGACTCTTTTGCCATAGCTCTGAGTTTAACCCATCTGGCAGAGTATTTCTTATTAAGTACTCTTATCTCAGTAATTCACTAATCATAGAATCATAGAATATCAGGGTTGGAAGGGACCTCAGGAGGTCATCTAGTCCAACCCCCTGCTCAAAGCAGGACAAATCCCCAACTAAATCATCCCAGCCAGGGCTTTGTCAAGCCTGACCTTAAAAACTTCTAAGGAAGGAGATTCCACCACCTCCCTAGGTAACACATTTCAGTATTTCACCACCCTCCTAGTGAAAAAGTTTTTCCTAATATCCAACCTAAATGTCCCCCACTGCAACTTGAGACCATTACTCCCTGTTCTGTCATCTGGTACCACTGAGATCCATCCTCTTTGGAACCCCCTTTCAGGTAGTTGAAAGCAGCTATCAAATCCCCCCTCATTCTCTTCCGCAGACTAAACAATCCCAGTTCCCTCAGCCTCTCCTCATAAGTCATGTGGTTCCAGTCCCCTAATCATTTTTGTTGCTCTCCGCTGGACGTTTTCCAATTTTTCCACATCCTCCTTGTAGTGTGGGGTCCAAAACTGGACACAGTACTCCAGATGAGGCCTTACCAATGTCAAATAGAGAGGAACGATCACGTCCCTCGATCTGCTGGCAATGCCCCTACTTATACATCCCAAAATGCCATTGGCCTTCTTGGCAACAAGGTCACACTGTTGACTCATATCCAGCTTCTGATCCACTGTAACCCCTAGGTCCTTTTCTGCAGAACTGCTGCCTACCCATTCGGTCCCTAGTCTGTAGCGGTGCATGGGATTCTTCCGTCCTAAGGGCAGGACTCTGCACTTGTCCTTGTTGAACCTCATCAGATTAATTTCATGCTCCTGTTCACCAGAGCAGGGCCTTTGGTTGTTTTTGTTGGTGCAGGATGAATTTTTCGTGGTGGTAGAACTTGTCTCCCAGGGACATAGCATATTCACTGTAAGTTTTGCCATGTCTTATTTTCAGGTGAGATGCCTCCATAACAGTTTCCGGGTAACTGCACCTGTGTTCTCCCATCCCCACCCTGTAGTTTATTTCAGGGGTTCCCAGTCAAGTCTCAGGTCTCCAACTCTTAAATGTCTCTGGACAGGAACCCTTGTCCCAGTCCCTTCTGACCAGACAGTTTTAAGGCTGCACTGCTCTGTGCCTTACACTGTGATTTCCTAGCAAACCAGTCTGCCTAAAGGCTGCCGCCTGTGCTTTGCTTTCTCTCCAAGGGCTTTGACCAGTGTATTGCAGCAGTCACAAGTTACCATGCAGCTCTTTCTAAGCAAGCCAGGGTGGATAAAAATCAATGAATAAAAAAAATAAAAAATCTGATTTTTTTTATTTAAAATTGGATTTTTTTTTATAAAATGCTTTTTGAGGAAAAAAGCCCTTTTAAGATAGAAACATTATAGCTTAAAGATATCTCACCATGGAATAGGGATTATAAATTCTAATTCTATAGTATGAGATAATATATTCATGTAATGTTTAAGAAAAGTTTTATAATTTAGTTCCAATAGTTCATAGATTAGGGATCCAATTTTATGGGGTTCCAGGGGCTTCTGTATAGATTATTTACGTATCCTTCTATCTACATAATGGGACTCAGTGCTCAGTCTTGAAGATACCATCAGGGATGCTTAGTTTTGCAGTTCTCAAACTGTGGATTTGTGTCACCAGAGATAACATGCTTGTTAACAGCAAAAATGTTTTAAATAAATAAATATATAGAGGTGAGAAATAATAGACCTCAACCCTATTGTCCCACTGCAAATCTGTGTACACATAGTCAATCCTTACCTCTCTCTAAAAGTGCAAAGTTTCAAAAAGTTAAATTAATAGAAGATTGTTGGGACGGAATAGATCTGGACAAGGAGAAGAAGTCTGGAGATAAATGTGAGAAGGGAGGGAAACAAAAGTGAAACTGTTTGAGCAGCATATTCCAGAAGTCTTGAGGTCTTTCTGAGTGTAGCCTTCATTGATTTGAGATCTACCATACCATTCTCTCACTAGAAGGGAAAACCTATAATGGAAGCAGGCCATAAAAGAAACCCAGTTTGGGAATATTTTAAATGAAGTTCCTCTACCTGTGGCTGGCATGCAAAATGCAAACAGTGCAAAGAAATGCAAGGTCTGGCTGCCCGAATGAAACAACATCATGAGAAGTGTTCCTTCTCAGGAGGAAGCTGCATTGAAGATGATGAAAGGAACATGTCTGAATATGCAGGATCTTCAGGTTGGTAAACTTTTTTATTTCATACTTCTTTCTTAAGGACTGCCTGTCTTCCTTCTGGACTATTTGAATTCTCATGTTTGAGTAAAAATTATAGTTGTTACTCTAGGTACTATCATTTTAGAGGCAGTTGTGATAAAAAATAAATAGCTGAAATAGGCAGATCTTCCTTTTACAATATCATCTTTGAAGTAGTACTGAATGTCAGTGAATGCAATGAGTAATACTAAATGAGCAGTATGGTAATAATAATTAAATAACTGCATTGACTTATTTTGTTTAGGAGAATCCATCCTCAACATACAAGATTCTGAAGACTATCCACCTTCAAGATCACCATCATTTTCTATAGTTTCAGAGTTATCTGCCAATGATAATGTTTCAGTCACATCATGTATGTCACATAGCTACAGTATATCACCTGTAGCAAAAAGAAAGGAAAAAAACCCCTCCAACATCCAGAAACAACCATAGATAAATTTGTGATAAGAACTAGCAAATTACAAAAAGAGGTAACTGATGAAAAAATTGCCCAGTTTGTTTATGCAACAAACTCTCTTTTCTGTATGATTGAGAACCCACATTTCATTAACATGGTTCAGTCATTACGACCAGGATATAGTCCACACAACAGAGCAGATGTCACAGGCAAATTGCTGGATAAAGTGTTTGAGAGAGAAATTAAGTAGTGTGCAAAAGGTCTAAAGGATGAAATTGTTAATCTGAGTCTTGATAGAGCAATGTCCAGAATGATCCTGTTGTATGTTCCTGTGTGACAACAGAAAAAGGCAATGTCTTCCTTACAGAAACAATTGATACATCAGGACATGCACACACAGCAGAATACTTACAAGAAGTAGCAGTAAGATCTGTAACAAACTGTGAAAAAAAATTCAAATGTCTAGTACACAGCTTGGTCACAGACAATGCTGCAAATGTGTCCAAGATGAGAAGAGAGTGAAGAGAGTCCCAAGCTAACAACATACAGTTGCAGTGCTCATTTGATGCAACTCCTAGCCAACAACTTCAGTGTCCCAGAAATAAAGGCTAATGTTTCTGAAATTGCAAAATACTTCTGTAACAACCACTTTGCAGCAGCTGCTCTGAAAAAAGTGGGAGGAACCAAGCTAACTCTCCCACAAGATGCGCGATGGAACTCAGTAGTGGACTGTCTTGAGCACTATAGCAAGAACTGGCCTAATCTGATGACAGTTTGTGAACAAAATAGTGAAAAAATAGATGGCACTGTCACAGCCAAAGTTCTCAACATTGGGCTTAAGAGAAATGTTGAACACATGCCAAATACCCTGAAACCTATTTCTGTAGCCATGAACAAAATGCAGAGAAATAGCGGTTTTATTGCTGAAGCTGTTGAAATTTGGAAGGAACTGAGTGAGACCTTAAAGAGAGAAATATGCAATGACAGAGTTAAGTTACAAACATTAAAATAAATAAATGGGACAAGCACTATCATCAGCTCATTTTCTTGGAAATATTCTCAATACTCGGTACAGAATCAAACCTTAACTGCTGGAGAAGAGGAGCTGGCTAAGACATGAACATCCAGCAATCATATGTTTGCTGATTATGTTTTAAAGAAAGTCACACCAGTGAACTGGTGAATGTCACTTAACCACTTGGATTCAGAGACTGTTGAAGTGATAATCTCACTTTTAACAGCAGTAGCTTCTTCTGCCGGTGTAGAAAGAATATTTTCTTCCTTTGGACTAATTCATTCCAAATTGAGAAATTGTTTGGGACCTGAAAAAGCAGGAAACCTTGTTTTTCTTTCCAGATTATGAAAAAACAGGAAAATGAAGGTGAAAATGACTGAGTTAGCTACAGAAGCCAATATTTTAAGTTTCTCATGTTGACCTGGCTGATATAGTTGATTAAATTTCTATTTTTTTAAAATATTTCATTTAACTATTTTAGTTAAACAATTTTAACAAAAACAAATCTGATTTAAAAAAACTTGAATGTTTAACTACATTCAACATTTTATATGCTTATTTTGTTAAAATATTACATGTTTGCTGTTGAAGAAAAAATCCAGAATATATAACATTGTTGTTTTAGTTAAATAAAACAATTTAAATGTCTGTCTGGTGATGTTCTCCTCCTAATACAGCATGGCAAGAAAATCCTACAAATAATAATGATTAACCTGTTGAATTGGAGATATTTATGAAGTCATTGGGAGGTGAACTATCTGCTTCAATTACCTTTGGTAAATGAAATAACAAATCATTCGTTTTCTGATATAGCTGTAAAACTAATCTGAAAAGTTTTCAAAATAAATCACTTTAAAAATGTATAGTGTGTACTTTCTAAAAATGAAACCTACATCTATCTCTGAGTTGTGAAGAATATGTATTAAGGTTATAACAACCAACAAGAATGCACTTTTATGTAGAAATCCATGATTAAATCCAGTCTTCCTGACTAGTGATTTAAATCAATTTGATTTAAATCAAATCCATCCTGAAGCAAGCCCATTTAGTCTTAAGGTAAAAGTATTACAGAGAAAACATCTGAAAACAATAAACAGATTTAAACATACATTAAAGATACCAGGAGTCACCCATCATTCTTAGGGGGCCCTACTAGGCCAAAGAGGTTCCAACCCTTCCACAATGGGTGGGGCCCCTCTAGGACAGAAGGTCCTGTCCATTTGCTGGAGTAGAAAAGATCTTGTGACAATTCAAGCTCATCCTTTTATACCAAAAGACCTTTCTTTGTCTCTTAGACTCTAGAAAACCCAGCTTGAACTAGCTGTTTAGTTTGAGACTTGCTTTAATAACCCCCCTCCCTGACACACACATTATTTTTAGTTCCTGGAGGACCTATGGTTACCCTCTTCCCTGGAGAAAAACACAATCATACTCATATATAAACCATTCATAAATTAAATACAATGATCCCCAAAGATATTGCATGGAGATGCGGTATCTGTCACAGCTGTGCTGCCTGCTGCAGTCAGTGTATGTTGGCATCAAAAAAGTGAAAAATTAATTTCACATTTGTTTAAGTTGTGCAGATACTAACATTTATTTTGACAAGAAGAAAAGAAACACCAAAGAAATGAATGTTTACCACTCTGTTTTACTACCACAAAATGATGATTTATTTTCACAAAGCCAAGAAAAGGCAGTAAAGAAAACTGCAGCTGCACCATCTCTGCTACAAGTCAAACAGAAACATGATTTGCTAAATACTACATGCTGGGAATAGAAATCAAGGTTCAAATAATAGTTTCAGAATGTAATTCAGAGGGTGGTAAAATATGATCAACATGTTGACAACATATCCTCCACAGGCTGGAGGAACATTTATCTATATCTTATTTATTATTCCCAGCACGTTAATGCTCAGAGCAGCAATAACTTACCAGACGTTTATGCAGTGATGAGCTGCCAAAATCTTAACAATGGGTTCCCTCCTCACCCCACGAGGGGGTTGTTGCCCACCCCGCCTCCCGGGACTCCTACCCCATCTAACCCCCCCCACGTTCCTTGACCCCCCCAGGACCCCTGCCCCATCCACCCCCTCCCCTGTCCCCTGACTGCCCCCAGAACGGGGCAGGAGGGTCTCATGGGCCACCGTAGTGGGTGCCCACCTCACCCCTAAGAGCCAGAGGCACCTGCTGGGGGTTGAGGTAGGGAGTCCCGGAGGTGCAGCTGCCAGGAAGCATCTGGCAGGTCCCTCTGGCTCCTAGGGGTGGGGGAGTGTAGCTGGGGGGAGCAGGGGGAGTGGCCGCGCCCCCACTGATCACATCAAAAGTGGTGCCTTAGGCGCTGACTCCCTGGTGCTCTGGGGCTGGAGCACCCATGGGGAAAATTTGGTGGGTGCAGAGCACCCGCCGGAAGCTCCCCACCCTGCGCCCGGCCCCAGATCACCTCACCTTCACTCCGCCACCTCCGCTGAACGTGCCGCCCCGCTCTGCTTCTCTGCCCCCCCCCTCCAGCTTCCCACGAATCAGCTGTTCGGCAGGAAGCCTGGGAGGGCTGAGAAGCAGGCAGCAGCTTCACACTCAGGCTGAAGGTGGCACAGGTGAGCTGGGGCGAGGAGCGGTTCCCCTGTGGCGCCCCCCCCCCCGGCCCAGGTTACCTGTTGCGGCACGGGCAGCCCTCCTTGCGCCCCCCTGACCCCAGCTCACCTCCGCATCCTTGGGCCTGAGGGGAAGCCACAGCCTGCTTCTCAGCCTGCCCCAGCTTCCTGCGTGAACAGCTGATTCACGGGAAGGCTGGAGGGGCGGAGAAGCAGAGCAGGACGGCGCATTCAGGGGAGGAGGCAGAGCAGAGGTGAGCTGGGGCCAGGGGTGGGGCTGGGAGCTGCCGATGGTGTTCTGCACCCCTCAAATTTTCCCCTTGGATGCTCCAGGGCTGGAGCACCCACGGAGTCGGCACTTAAGGCGTTACTCTTGGCCGGTTAAATTTAGAAGCCCTTTTAGAACCGGTTGTCCCTTGTGGAACAACCAGTTCTAGAAGGGCTTCTAAATTTAACAACAGGTTCTTGCGAACCGGCTCCAGCTCACTACTGCCTTTATGGACACCAACGGAAAGGAGATGCTGATTTTCAAAGGAGAAAGAGTTGAAAGGAAAGAATAAAGAGAGAGAAAAGAATAGGTAAACAACATGACATGAAGACGGACAATATGGATCAGACATGGAAGGAAAGGAAAAAAGGGATAAAGAAATAGAAGGGAAAAAGCAAAAATATTTTCTGTTAATCATACTTTTTTATTTTTTTGTACATTCCTGACACCATCCTGTATTTAAGTTTGGGGGGGGGGGAAGGGAGGAATGGTGGTTACTTTGTGCATTTTTGTCAATTTGGTTGCCCCTTTGCTTCAAGTGGTTAGCCAGTATTCAAGGCCTTATTGGGTTGTTTCCATTAGAAGGAGAAATTTATGATATGCATCAGATATTTCTTTGGTGCAAAATTGTTTATTTACAAAGAACAGCCGTCAGTTTCCTTTCTCACAAATTCCAAACCGGCCTTTTCAGCCAGTCTTGTGCCCCAAGGAACTCTGCTCGCTCTCAACACCACTCACACCCTGCATCTCTAGCTTTCTGCCTCTCAGACATAGTCACTTGCAGCTGCAATCAGTCTTTCCCTCAGCCTCTGCATTGCAATCATTCCCAGGAAACTTCTTGGCCAATGTGGCTTCACTATGCTTAGGTTTTTCCATGCGGCCAAGTGCCTTGGGTGGTAGCTTCCTATTGTTTCTAGTTATCTCACTCCATAAAGGGGTTTAATTGCTTCTTCCATTTAGCCTGAAAAAAAGGTGGTTAGCCCACCCATCAGCTTTAATTAGGTATGTGATTGTCTATTGATTAAAGAGCCTCTTGATAGCAGCCATTAACATCTTCCATCAGAACAATATGAATCCTGCTGGCGCTTCTGTATTCTTTAGTTGTCAAGTAAATGCAGAAAAAACAACAGCTTTGATTCTCATTGGATGGAGTGGAGAGTAGGGGGCCACAGGGAGCCAGGGTTGGCTGCCTGATTCATAGACACCCAGCCCTGGCACAAGACAGGGCAGCAACATACACTGTTGGTGTAAGATCCTCAGGGACCTTACACCTGCGGCGGAGTAGCTGTGGCAGAACTCTGTCCCACCACGCCCCTTTCCATCTTTCTCCTTACACTGGGGGTCAGGACAGCTAGTGCAGATGCAATGGAATCTCCTCTAGTGAGTTTCCACTGGCAGAGAGTTTCTCTTTCTTCCACATTTTATTGTCTTTAACTTATTTAATTCCTTCAGATCTCTGTTTCATAATCTCATAGTTGCGTCAGGCCTAGCACTACTGAGAGGGAAACGGGATATTGCCCGCTCTCCCTCTCACATGATCTTCAAGGGGCCCCACGGTTGTTGTCAGAAAGGCCAAAATGTGTACAAAGTTATCCAATGTTAAGCAGCAGAACAGCAGCAGATTGGAGAGACTTCATCCTTTATATATAAGCCCCTTTGTTTTCAATCCACAGCCTCAGAAACAACTCTGACATCATAATCAAAAAGGCTGACAAAGGAGGAGCTGTCGTCATCATGAATAGGTCGGAGTATGAACAAGAGGCTACTAGGCAGCTCTCCAACACCACTTTCTACAAGCCATTACCCTCTGATCCCACTGAGAGTTACCAAAAGAAACTACAGCATTTGCTCAAGAAACTCCCTGAAAAAGCACAAGAACAAATCCGCACAGACACAACCCTGGAGCCCCGACCTGGGGTATTCTATCTGCTACCCAAGATCCATAAACCTGGAAATCCTGGACGCCCCATCATCTCAGGCATTGGCACCCTGACAGCGGGATTGTCTGGCTATGTAGACTCCCTCCTCAGGCCCTTCGTTACCAGCACTCCCAGCTATCTTCGAGACACCACCGATTTCCTGAGGAAACTACAGTCCATTGGTGATCTTCCTAAAAACACCATCCTAGCCACTATGGATGTAGAAGCCCTCTACACCAACATTCCACACAAAGATGGACTACAAGCCGTCAGGAACAGTATCTCCGATACTGTCACGGCTAACCTGGTGGCTGAACTTTGTGACTTTGTCCTGACCCATAACTATTTCACATTTGGTGACAATGTATACCTTCAAATCAGCGGCACTGCGATGGGTACCCGCATGGCCCCACAGTATGCCAACATTTTTATGGCTGACTTAGAACAACGCTTCCTCAGCTCTCGTCCCCTAATGCCCCTACTCTACTTGCGCTACATTGATGACATCTTCATCATCTGGACCCATGGAAAAGAAGCTCTTGAGGAATTCCACCATGATTTCAACAATTTCCATCCCACCATCAACCTCAGCCTGGACCAGTCCACACAAGAGATCCACTTCCTGGACACTACGGTGCTAATAAGCGATGGTCACATAAACACCACCCTATATCGGAAACCTACTGACCGCTATTCCTACCTACATGCCTCTAGCTTTCATCCAGATCATACCACTCGATCCATTGTCTACAGCCAAGCGCTACGATATAACCGCATTTGCTCCAACCCCTCAGACAGAGACAAACACCTACAAGATCTCTATCATGCATTCCTACAACTACAATACCCACCTGCTGAAGTGAAGAAACAGATTGACAGAGCCAGAAGAATACCCAGAAGTCACCTACTACAGGACAGGCCCAACAAAGAAAACAACAGAACGCCACTAGCCATCACCTTCAGCCCCCAACTAAAACCTCTCCAACGCATCATCAAGGATCTACAACCTATCCTGAAGGACGAGCCATCGCTCTCTCAGATCTTGGGAGACAGACCAGTCCTTGCTTACAGACAGCCCCCCAATCTGAAGCAAATACTCACCAGCAACCACACACCACACAACAGAACCACTAACCCAGGAACCTATCCTTGCAACAAAGCCCGTTGCCAACTCTGTCCACATATCTATTCAGGGGATACCATCATAGGGCCTAATCACATCAGCCACACTATCAGAGGCTCGTTCACCTGCGCATCTACCAATGTGATATATGCCATCATGTGCCAGCAATGCCCCTCTGCCATGTACATTGGCCAAACTGGACAGTCTCTACGTAAAAGAATGAATGGACACAAATCAGACGTCAAGAATTATAACATTCAAAAACCAGTTGGAGAACACTTCAATCTCTCTGGTCACTCGATCACAGACCTAAGAGTGGCTATACTTCAACAAAAAAGCTTCAAAAACAGACTCCAACGAGAGACTGCTGAATTGGAATTAATTTGCAAACTGGATACAATTAACTTAGGCTTGAATAGAGACTGGGAATGGATGAGTCGTTACACAAAGTAAAACTATTTCCCCATGGTATTTCTCCCTCCCACCCCACCCCCCACTGTTCCTCTGATATTCTTGTTAACTGCTGGAATTAGCCTACCTGCTTGTCACCATGAAAGGTTTTCCTCCTTCCCCCCCCCTGCTGTTGGTGATGGCTTATCTTAAGTGATCACTCTCCTTACAGTGTGTATGATAAACCCATTGTTTCATGTTCTCTGTGTGTGTATATAAATCTCTCCTCTGTTTTTTCCACCAAATGCATCCGATGAAGTGAGCTGTAGCTCACGAAAGCTTATGCTCTAATAAATTTGTTAGTCTCTAAGGTGCCACAAGTACTCCTTTTCTTTTTGTTTTCAATGTAAACCATTTTTTAACTGAAAAAAATCCTGGTTTTTACAAAAAGTATTCATTTTTTTCTGATTTTCACCCTACTTTCATCTCATTCAAATATATAAAAATAACTTATCTTATTAGGAAAATACAATACATTGCATGAGCAACGTATTATGCCAATACATTAGTCTGTGTGTATATGCAAAGCTGCCTCTTGATGTAAGGCTTAGCTTATTAGTCAAGCAGACCCACAGGAACAGGTATGCAAGCTCTGAAGCCCATGAGCATCTGAACATACTGATGAATCTCACAGCCATCACGTACACATTTCAAGCGGTTAGCAGATAACGGTTTAAAGACCTGACCCAGGTCTAAAAATGGGAAGAAAAGAAAAATCTGTCCCAGAATACATTTGAGAACACAAGGAAGTATTCAACAGCTCTAAAAAGACCCCAAAATGGGAGAAAAGGACGAAGTTGAGTATATGCGCTGCAAATGGTGTTGCCCAATTATTAAATAGAACTATTAGCCTATCAATACTTACAGGTCTACAACACTAAACTGTTTATTCAAACGAAAAGTTATATTTGGGGATTAGAGCTGTTCTGTTTTCTTAATCTCAGAGGTAGCATTTGCGTTTGAAGTTCTATTTTAGTTCCGCAGCAAAGCGCATTGAACTCCCTTGAGCATTAATCGACTGAATACTTTCCCCGTGTCCTTCACCGCCGCACGCCCCACTCCAGAGGGGCAGGCTAGTGAAGCCCAGCGGCAGCTGGGAGCGGCTGCAGGCGGGCGAGGGGCGGAGCAGCCAGGGAGACTCCAACTTCCCTCGCCGCCGCAGGTGGCTGGGCTGGGCTGGGCTGGGCTGGGCGAGGGCTGCCGCGGCGGGCGAAGAGCAGGCGGCCTCCCGCCCGCCGCACGGGTCAGCAGGGAGCAGCGGCCTCCCCGACGGGCAGCGCTCCGCGCAGGCGGACGCCGTGGCGCGATTCCCGCCCCCGCGGCGCCCGGGAGCCCAGCGGGGCACGGGGAAGTTGAGGCACCCGCTCCACCTGTGGTGGCAATGATCAGCTAAGCGGGCTGAGGCGCTTCTCCCGCGGACGGGCCAGCCCCGGGCAGCTGGGGGCTGAGCGGGCTCGGGGACCCTCCCCAGGACCCAGCGTGTTGGGAGCCGGCGGCTTCATGGGCAGCACCCGTCGGGATGGTTATGGACAGCAACAGCAGCCACGTGTCCGGCCACCTCCGCGCCTTCGCCCTGGAGGCTCCCCGCGAGCTGAGCGGCAGTGGGATGGTGGCGGGCTCCCTGAACCCCCGCTGGCTGAAGATCATCCAGGATGTCACCGCCAGCCCCAGCCCCAGCCCCGCTTCCAGCCTGGCGCCCGAAAATGACACCGGCTGCGGGGAGCAGATCCTCAGCTACGGCAACATGGAGAAAGTCGTGATCGGGGCCATCCTCTCCCTCATCACTCTGCTGACCATCGCGGGCAATTGCCTGGTGGTGATCTCCGTGTGCTTTGTGAAGAAACTGCGGCAGCCCTCCAACTATCTCATTGTCTCCCTGGCTTTGGCTGATCTCTCGGTAGCGGTGGCCGTCATGCCCTTTGTCAGCGTAACGGACCTCATTGGAGGAGAGTGGATCTTTGGCCACGTTTTCTGTAACGTCTTCATTGCTATGGATGTGATGTGTTGCACTGCTTCCATTATGACTTTGTGTGTGATAAGTATTGACAGGTGAGTGCAAAAGCCGAGATACCAACATCTCATGTGTACTTGTGCTGCGTGTGTAGCGGTGTCTCTCTCTCTCTCTCTCTCTCTTTGACTGGATCTGAGACAAGCAAACCGAGTGATTGCCCCCCTTTGAACAGTATAGTGGCTAGGAGAAAAAAAAAATAGAGTAGAAACAACCGACTCCTGCAAAATGACTCAAAGTTATTTAGGTTGATAAGTTAGCAGAGAAGAATCGTGAATGCTGACTGCAGCTGGCAAAGATGGTGTATGGCAATTCCACCAGGGGTCTCTTTTGCTTGCTTATTTTTCCTTGGGAAATAACAACAGATATTCTCAGAGGAAAAATGGATGGTATTTTTAAAAAAGAAAAAATCAGTTCAATCATAGACTAACCTCTTTTACACCCGCAGCCTATTGTTGCTAACCTACACACAGGCAAATACATGTGAAAAATGTGGATACGAAAACGGAGTGTGGGGGGGGGGGGAGGGTGTGTACTGACTGCAGGACAGCTTACTATTAATTTGTTTCCAGTGTTTAAATCGAGTTTATGGGTTCGATTCACCCTTAAATCTGAGGGAGAGGAAGCTTCAGGGAGCCTGCTGTGACTCCCTGATTCCACACGGGACCATCCTCGATATAAGTTACAGCAGGCTATAGGCTGTTGTAATTTATGCCTATGGAGGATTGACACAGTAGGGCCAGTGCTCTGCCTCACCCCCACCAAACTCCCTCCCTCAGTATGCTGCCTGTGTGAGGCAGCAGCTGGTTCCATCAACTTTATACCAGCTGGGATTTCCTCTCCACCCAGTGGTTTTGCCAATGGCCATTTACAGCCCTTGTGCTACTTGAGTGGTGCAAAGGCGTTAGAGAAAAGGAGAGGATCTGGCCCAAAGATATTTCATAATTTTATTTAAACTATTGGGAATTTTGCTTCTATGGTCAACAAAAAATAGCAATTTGAAACCTTGAATTAAACAGCAAGTGGATTTTATTAATCAATATATATCAGTAATAATTGCTAGCATTGATACGGCCATAGGAACTGCCTTTTTGGAACAGAGACGTGGACCATTTATTTCTATGTCCTGTCCAGGGGCAAAAGGGGCAATTATCCAGGGGCCTGGATGATTTAAAAGGGCCAAGGGGCCCTTTTAAAATCGCCTGAGCAGGCCGCAGGGCTCCTATGCATGCGCAACTGCTCTGGGGCCAGGCCCAGCGCTTTGGTGACGGAGCATCATTTTGGTGACAGATCCTCAGAGGTGATGAATTCATCACTTCCACCCTGGGCCCTGGCGCCCCTAAGGACAGTCCTGGCCCTGGGGCCCAGAATTCCTGTCGGCAGGCCTAGTCCTGTCTGACAGTGTACCAGCTGTTTCAGAGGAAAGTGCAAGAATCTTGCAAAAGACATGTTTGGATAACCTTCCCTCAGGAAAGTTTTCCTCCTGATCTCTAACAATCAGAGGTTATCTTATGAAGGTTTATATCCCCTTCAAAACTCTTGTTCGTTAATATTTGCCGTTACAATTGTGTATATTCTTGCTAACTCTGTATTAACCATCCTTAGTAGAATTCTGATAAGCTCTTGAATTCAATTATATTTTGAAATGAGTTCCACGTTCTAATTTAATATTGAACAAAAAGGTATTTCCTTTCATCACTTTTAAATTTGCCACCTTTTAAATTAAATTCTTGTGTTATGAGAAAGGTGAACAGCAGTGGCTGACTCACCCCCCCCACCCCCTATTTTTAAAAAACCATTCATTAGTTTGTATACCCTTTTATCCATTTGTGGCAAAAAGTCCCAATTTTAAAGTTTTTTCATGACTAATAATTCTTGTTGCCCATCTCTGAACCTCACATGCCAAGTAAGGCTGTACCATTGATTTACATAATTGCATTGTAATATTTTCAGTATTATTTATCCTGTTTCTTACACATCAAAAACAGCAAACAAAAATGTTAGGGCCAGTGCTGGGCACTGGGCAGAGGTCTTCATTGAGATGCTCCGGTCTTTTGCCTGAGTTGTTATAGTTACCCTAGTGATAAGTGTTAAACTAGTTAAACCAATGATAGAAGTTATACACATGTAACAAGGAGATAATATATCCTTTTAAGATAGAATCTGGAACTGGAATTACAAAATGATTGATTTTTAATGGACAAAACCAGTGAAAATATTCTCTCTCATTTTTTACTTTGCTTATTCCTTGTTTTGTATATTACTGAACAAATACTTGTATTAAAGCAGGTTCTTTTGATTCTTAAAAAGTTCATACTCTCCTGCTGCTTATTTCAAACTTAAAATCATAATTCTCTGTGAAGCTTGATGCCTTAACCTCTGTTTACTTCAAATCTATTATACAACCATGAGTTGTGATGCTGCAGATTAAGGCTGATGTCAGGTAAGGAATAGCTGCAGATAAATCCTTAGTGAAATCTTACTAAATGTTTAGTAAGAACTGAGAAAAGAGAAATAAAGAGATGAGCTAGAAGAGTAATTATTTTTAATGGGGTTACACTGGCATAGAAATGGATTACCAGTGGTGAATCAGGTACAGGGTTTTTCAAGGTAACCATGATATATTAGCGACTTTTTGGAGATGAGAAGATGCATAGAATATTTTCAGCAACTAGAAAGGACCAAAATTTAATTTGAACAACAAACCATCACCCAGATAGCACTGATCTCATGCTATCTCATTTACAGTAGAATTACCCTATTTATGTAAGTAGAAAGCATTTCATTTATGGGTGAGAGGTGCATATCACTGAGTAAAACTCTATGTGTAAGGTAGCAACTTGCAAATCACATGGTATGCATTATTTAAGAGAATCCAAAAAATTTCACAAAGAACAATGGATTTGATGGAAGTGACTGTATATTTGCTCTTACTTTAGAGGAAAAAAGCCTCTGGGAGGAGAGAGAGTCCATCCTACCCCAAAAACCTGCTCTGTGGAACAGTGTAGGGAGCATATACAGTAATCCAATTAGCCTCTCCCTTGTGGGAAAAGCAAGAAGCAGGGTTTGGAGACAAAACTAACCTGTTGGGCATACCATTTTTGCTTTTCATTGTTAGAACTCTAAGCAGAAATAGCTCTTCCTGCAGCAAGTCATCTTTCCCAGAGATGAGAATCACTATCAGTCCAAGGAAAATCTTGAAAGAACTTAAGTATGTAATGAAACTAAAAACCACAGTTTCAAACAAGCCATCCTTTTCAGTGAGACCCAGGGGACAGGGGTTGCAGTACGTGTGTGAAATTCACTCGCACACACAGGGCCAGCACAATCTTCTGTACCACTTAAATCTCACTGAAAGCCCTTGTGTGCTCAGGCCTCATTTTCAATCGTGTTAAGCAAAAGCCCTGCGAGATGCAGTCTAACACTTTTAAAGTCCTGTTGTAGCCTAATGCAGAGCCTACACCATGGCCAGCTAACATGGCTTCAAAGTGGTTATCCTGCATCGTAATGCCTCTTTTCAATCTGTTAAGTTAACTCAGTTGAAAAACACACCCTTTTTGCCCATCAAGATATACCCTCTGCGTTCTACAGCACCCTGCAAAATCCTGAAGTGTTCATTCCACTGGACCACAATGTGTTTCAAGTGATGGCATTTTATAATACATAAAATATGTGCAGTACTGTATGTACCTGAGGGAGCGGAACAGCTCAGTGTATTTGCATAATACTTTACTGATATTCAGAGACAGTTTGTTGAAGGAGAATTTTGATGCATACCAAATAGAAGGCTAAAATTGAAAAGGTGATGGAATAATAGACCTATATGCACTTCAGTGATAGGCAATTTGCCTGTCTTACTAAAGATATGCAAGGACTGTATCCAATGCAAGATATAGTATACAATTTGTTTTTTTCACCTTCTGGGCCCACTTTTCAAATATAAGTTTCTGAATAGGATGTCCATACTTGCCCTGGTTACTCAGATTGACACATGAACACATAAAATGGGTATTTATTTCCCTAAGTGCTGCTTTTAGAATTCAGATACATGCAGTTACTGAGGATCTAAAATGAAACCCAGACGTTGTCTGAAGTATCTGAATAAAACAGCTGGTAAATGTTTGTGCTCTATGTTGTATTAATGAATGCTACATTAAGACTATGCAAAGCACTTATTAAAATGTTAGTATAGTGATCACTGACACTTTCCTACTTTGGCTGAGTCCCTGTGGAGTCTGTAAAGGTACATTCTGGTGAGTATCTATACAGGACTGAACTTAATGGAGAATATAAGATAATATCCTTGACAATATCAAACATTGGAATTTTAGGCTTTTTGCAGCCTGTATCATCTCTTCTACCTTCACAGGATGAAAACCCCACAGATCCTCATCAGGGAGTGCAAAAGTGGGCAGTGCCACCTCTGTGGCATCCCCCCTATATCTTGTGGAAGCCCTTCTGAGGGAATAGGTATCTGCCTATAGGATGGGGTGTCTGAGTCAGAGGTGGTGTAGGGTGGAACTGGGGAAGTCAAGCATCATTCTTCCATCACCAGCCCCATGAAGATTCCAGTTCTGTGAATGATGCCTTTCATACTTCTGGGGTAACTGCACCACCTCACAGAATGGCACCAGTATATGCAATTCACCCCAGCAGGTGGTACTTCTCTGGATTTGTTTACTGGTTCCCAGGTCTGCAATAAATTCTCCCGCCTCACTGATTTGAGTTCATGAATGGGGCTTAGTAACAATCCCTAGACGTCCGTCATATAGTCCCTCACAAATATGCAGATAACCTTATTCTCAAAGATATGCCTGTGTTTGTGATATATGTTACAATGACACTTCAGGAATGAAGGTTGAGATCCTACTCCTACTGAAGCCCCCAGAAGTTTAGTCAGTGATTCCTTTGGGAGCAGCATTGGGCCCTAAAGCATAATCTGTTTCTTGTGATTGCATGGGGGAAGTTGAGAAAAAAGTTAGGGATTAGGGATGCTTAGGTAGCTACATTTAAGTACATTAGTTACTATTATGAAAACAGACTACTCAGAATAGGAAAAGCTGCAAATTTTCCTGCACTTAGAGTCAAAAGATTATTGGGAAGGCTTGAATGCTGCAAAGTAGGTGGGATTATTGGATCAATTGCTAATGGACATTTTCAACTACATACATTTTGAATCTCTGTTTTTCATTGAAATCAGCTTGTTGCATTTTCCATCTGAAATTAACCGCTGATGCTTGCTCCTACATGGATATATATTGTGGCTTAAATTTTAACAAGTGATTAGTGATATCAGGTGCCCAATTTTTGGGTGTCCACTTCAAAAAGGGCCTGGTGTTCAGCACCTGGGCACTGTGCATTTCTGACAATCAGGCTCCTTTTAAAGTGGCTGAAGCTGAGCACATAAAATTACCTTGTCATTTTTTAAATTTAAGCTTATGCATTTAAAAAAAACCCAACCAACCAACCAAAAAAACCACGGTTTATTCCCCAGTTCTTTTACCAGTCTGAGAGAAGGGAAGATTCCAACTGTTGCTCAGTGACCAGAAATTACTTTGATGTTAAAAAGAGGAATATTTTTCCAAATAAATAAAAAAAAAGAAAATTGCACAATTTATTTCAAATCTGTCAGTCAATTTAAAAGAATGTGTGTAAATACCGGAGACACTGGAAATGGACTCCCCTCTTGGTGGTCATAGTAAAGGTTTCCATGAGGACAGACTGAACCTTCTCTGACTTGACAAAAAGGCTGTGACTCTTGAGAAAGGTTTTGGATTTTATTCTTTTTAAAATATTTTAAAGTGTAGCACAGACACTTTTTTGGAGCCTAAGCATCAGATGGAGACTTCCATAAATACACGCACTGAAAATCCAGGAAATATTTGGATTTGTTTAATGAAATCAATCAATTTGCATTGATCTGTATTTTCTTACAGTCCAGTAAGTGTTTCTTTAACTGAATCAATATTATTATGGTATGGAATATCAAGCCATTTTGTACTCCTTTCCGTCTTTGTCAGCTTATGAATGGCAAAGTGATTTACTTTGTGAGGTTTGTGTAGCATAGAAAAAATTGCTACAGTTACCAATGGTGAACTGCTCTATCACAGTGTCTTACACGGAAAGAGAAGTATTTCCACAAGAAATAGTTATAAAGCTTTTATTGAGTAATTTTCTACAAAGATATGACTGGTATTCATGTGGAATGTGGAAGTTAGGTATGGTGATAAGTGTTTTACCCCTTTAAAGGAGTTCACTGGTATTTTTAGGATTATTCTTGCAATCTTACAAATGCCACACTGTACAGTGGAACTTTATTGTGGTAACCTCAGTGAGATCCAAGTAATAGAAAATCCAGTATAAACAGCATTTTGGTATTGCATGTGTGAGTGTGTTTTTCAGATACAATTTGTTAAAATCCTGACGTTTGTGGTAGGTTAGTTTGGGCCCAATCTTGCATTCTTCTATACCTGCAAATTCTCAAACTGTGCAAGGAGTACAGGATCAGAGCCTTAATTATAATAATTATTGGGACTTCAGACATATTTAAAAAGGAACAGTTTCCTTATGCAGCATACAGAGAAGTTTCTAACAGCAGTTACTGACAGTATCATATTGTATGCTTGAAGTTACTATGGGTCAGATTTTGCCACCTTAGTCCATGACTAATTATAGTACTACTTATTAATTAATGCCCAACCATATTACACAGGAGGGCCACATAAACCCAAGCACAACCTTGTGTAGGCCAAACAGATTCTGCATATTTTAGTAAGATTTAAAGTCACCTGTATTGATTTATATTTTACGTTCATCTTGTTTTGTATGTATTAGATTGTTTCTATGTACAGTACACTTGTGTAAACATGATGACAGAATGCTAATGAATCAGCTGTTAGTATATTGTGTTGAAGCAGGCCGTGGGTCTTATGAAATATTCTGGTGGGCTGTGTACAGCCTGTGGGCCATAGGTTGAGCACTCCTGATAATGTGTTAGAGCCTAAGGCTCCAGCGGGAGGAGTTCTAGGAGTTCTACCAAGAGGCAGTAACTAGGTGGGTGGAAGAATTCTTCCGTCGCCTTACCACGGTCTACATGGGTGTGTGTGTTTGGGGTGGTTAGATCAACTGAAAAAGTGTGGATTTTTCACACCCCTGAATTACACAGTTGGGTCGACCTAACTTTTTAGTGTAGACCTGGCTTAAATGCCACAAGCCAGTTGGGTTCCATTGAGCTAAGCGTTGTACAAACACGTAATAAATGACAGTCCCTGCCTCAGAGAACAATTTAACAATGCACGCAGTAAGATACTATCCATCATGAATAAGAAGGCACATTCTGTCTCTATATATTTGTTACATCACTGTGACAGCTTTTCTGATGGATGCCATTTATTTTGTCATAAAACAGCTATTTGAAACAGCTCTAAACTGACGGAAATCAGTAAGCAACAATGGGCCTGACTCCATCTGCTTTGAGCTGCTGAGCAGTGGAAAGTTGCATTAAAGGGGCAACCAAAGATTCCTCCAACACAGGGAAATCCTGGGCTAGTTTTGTGCTACCCACTTCTCACCACTCTTTGTATGGGGCTAGTTAGAGGCGAAGAGGACCAAGGAAGAGGTGGTGTACACAGAGTATGTGGTGCTCCACCACATCTCTGACTAGCACAATGGTCCCAAAGGATTGCTGCAGCTGGGATAATTTAGAGCAGCCCTTAGGAGCTGATTTGGTTCCTGCATGGCCCAGAATCTGGGTGGTGGAAAACGTAGCTTAGAACCACCTCTCCCCCACTGTGCTCAGTTAGGATCTCGTCTGCTATGGTTGAGTTGGGAGACCTCTGAAAAACATTTTGCAGCTAAAGGAAAAGCTACACATTGAATTTTTCACTTTAATATCAAAGGAGGCACTTCAGTGAGTGTAGCCTGTCAAAGGGCAATTGCTGCTTAGGGAAAAGTCTGAAAGGCGATTACAAAGACTGAAGTCTGTACAATTAGTTTACAAAGTGTACAAATATGTAATTTTTTAAAAACAACAGTGTTTGGAAAAGTGAAAACAAAAAAATGGTAAAAGCTGCAACTTCTATTTTCTCCTATAACTTTAGAAAGTAACAATGTGTTTCAATGATGATTGTTCTGTGCCTACATCATATAAACAAACATATAGATCATCACATACTGTCAGGAGTAGAGAATGGTCAGGCAGTTCAAAACCTTAGTGAAAGTTCTTGCTATTAACATGGAGAACTCCCCTTCCAAATACTCTTAGAGAGAAAGTTAGATATGTCAGGACTCACAACACTTGGAGGTAGTGCCCTGTAGAAGATCTCACATTTTGCACTTAAATACTGTGTTAGCTGGATTACTAGATGTGATCTACCCTTCTCATAATGTGATGGAGCTGATGAGCTGCAAACAGATTTCTGTTTCAAATGTTACAAGAGATGGTCCTTTTAGAAATGGTTAGAGATTGATAGGTAACTGAACAGGTTAGGGGACTTCCAATTGCTGTTTGGAAGTGCCTGAATAGGACAAATAAGATTGATATATATACACCTCACAGTCACAATTAGCAGAACAATTAACCATCTTTCAGCACAAAGATTAAACCTTTCCCATGACTTAAAGTTGATACACTAACTTTTGACCCATATTTGGACAGACTACAGGAACTAGACACAGCTACAGTGGGGTAATAGTATCTTGACTCCATTTTGATGGGAGTGTGTGTATTTACATATCATACCACATGTGGGAATCATTTATAATGAACTTGACTCATGAAAACCAAACATGAAAGTTAGGTCAGAGGAGTGAGTGTACCCAAACTCATCTCTGTTTTGGAGCTGCTGAGATTTCACAGGAGTACATGCCACACCTGGTATTTGAGGAGGATGGCTGATATAAACTGGTTCAATTCAACTCACCTTTCCCTTCAGTCCAGTCTCTCCTTTGTCCTTTTGACACAAAGATTTTGGAGCTGGCTGTTGAGGCCATAGGAACTGTCCATTTCCTTGCATCTCCTCAGGGGAGGGAAAATGGGGACTTTTCTTCCCGGAGGAGAAAAAGTTACACCAAGCTTCTTATTCACTCTCCTCTTCCATAAATGTCTCGGGCTGCTAAGCAATCAGCAGAATAAATAGTAATTCTGATCATTCTACTTGCCAGTCCACAGTTGGCACACCCAAGAGAATGGCTGCCTATTTGGCAAGTTCTCAGTGTCCCAGTCCAGGCCTGTGTGATCCCATGGTAATGCTTAATCCTTCATAGCAATGTTGCAGATCTGAATAGAGAGGAGGCAGCTGACTGTGCATTTAGGCCCAGCACAAGTACAAATTGTGCTCATGGGAAGGAGGCAGAGAGGGGGTGGAGCTAGAGTTGGACCAGAGACAGAGGAAGGGAAAGTCTGACATATTTCTAATGGAGCTCGAACATCAGGTCAGCAAGAAGTGGCAATAGGGCATATTGGCTATACCATCTTAATTCAATCCCTGAGACTTGGAGCTAGATCACAAACCTCATGTGAATATTTGCTCTCCAGGACAATAACAGAGATAATGCAGAACATCTAATTTCCCTTCTGCGTGCTGCAGGGAAAGCTAGATTTAGTAAAAAGAGAATTTCAGTCACCAGAGATGGGCAGAAGGGATTAGGCACCTATGTTTTACTTGTCTCTGTAATTCTGAGGACTCTTGTGAAAGCAGTCTATAGGCTTTCTGATGCATACTGCTAAATAAGTCAACCTTTGAGTTTTGAAACGGTAGAAAATGAAAACTATTCAACCATTTGAAATGATTTTTCCAAAATTAAAAGTCTCCCTTTGTACATAAAACTAGTATCATCATAAACCTGTGAGTGAAAAATGAAACAGTTAAAGTAGTAAAGTTACAAGACCACTTGCAGTGGATCATCACTAACAATTAAATTGTCAAATTTCTCCTTAACACACACAACTCCTATTGACTTCAGTGGGAGCTGCAGGCACACATCTGAGGGAAGAATTTGGCTCTGTCTGGTTTCTTAAAGTTAATACACTTTAAAATATGCTTTGGTTGTTTTTTCAGAAAATTTCACATGGTGCATCAATTGTCTGATACTCTTTGTATCTGTACATGCAAAGATAATTAATCATTTCCACCACTAAAAAGTTCCCTTTGTGAGGAATCCATAGAGATAAAATTACAAGCAATTGCAGAAATATTATAAAAAGAGAAAGAGAAATCAGAAAGTGAGTCATATCTCAGCTGTCAAGTTTCCCTCCCCACTCTGAACTCTAGGGTATAGATATGGGGACTCACATGAAAGAGCCCCTAAGCTTATTTCTACCAGTTTTGGGTAAAACTTCCCCAAGACATAAACTTTTTGCCCTTGGAAGGTATGTTGTCACCACCAAATGATTTCACAAAGAATCAGGGGAAGGACCACTTGGAGTTCCTATTCCCCCCAAATATTCCCCCAAGCCTTTACACCCCCTTTCCTGGGGAGACTTGAGAATAATATCCTAGCCAATTGGTACAAAGTGATCACAGACCCAAACCCCTGTGTCTTAGGACCATAGAGAAATCAGTCAGGCTCTTAAAAGAAACAGAACTTTATTAGAAAGAAAAAAGGTAAAAGAAGCACCTCTGTAAAATTAGAAGGGAAGCTAATCTCACAGGGCAATCAGATTTAAAACACAGAGGATTTCCCTCTGGGCAAAAACTTTAAAGTTACAAAAAAAATCAGGAATACACCTTTCTCTGAGCACAGAGAAAATCACAAGCCAAAATAAAAGTAAACGAACACGTTTCCTTGCTAGTACTTACTAATTCTAATGGAGTTGGATTGCTTTCTTTCTTGATCGATCTCTCTCTCCGGCAAGCATACAGAACAGACAGACAAAAGCCTTCCCTCCCACCCTATATTTGAAAGTATCTTGTCCCCTTATTGGTCCTTTTGGTCAGGTGCCAGCCAGGTTACCTAAGCTTCTTAACCCTTTACAGGTAAAGGATATTGTGCCTCTGGCCAGGAGGGATTTTATAGTACTGTATATAGGAAGGTTGTTACCATTCCCTTTATATTTATGACATCAGCAATAACCCACATTCCTTGGCTGGTGTACAAGCAAGACTGAAAGTGCTAATAGCTGTCAGTTCTGTATGTTAGCACTACCGCATCTTAAGAGCATTTTAAGGAAAGATAAATCAGTGGATGTAATCACAAGAAACTGCTACATGTAGACAATCAAACTGCCCTGGAGCAGAGGGATAAGATTCATGAAACTATTACAGTTATGCATTGATATATCACAATTTAACTGAATAAAACAGTTTTACTAACTGAAGAGATGAGTACTCAAACAATAATAATTACTAGCATTTGACTTAGAAAAAATTGCAAATAACTACCTTTGGGTTGAATAATGAACTATAAGCCACAAGCAAGGGGTAATGCATCGTTCTGTTGTCTCTGGAGCAGACGGGGAGGCAGATTGTTCTCGAGTCACATTCTGCCTTCCTACTGGTCTCCGCTGCTCCTAGGGGGAAGTGCCCAGCCCTAGGCCTAAACCTAGCACAGCCTACTTCCCTTAGTTTAATTCTGCAAGCTAGCACATTTTGCAAGGTAAAGCCAAGGCTCTGCTCTGTCCCAAACCACTCCTACCCATCTTCAGGGAGCAGGGGAATGTACCAGGTCTGCAGAGCCTACTCCCCTCTTTTTGTACCTGTGGAACGAAGAGTCATCACAAGGAAGTCAGGAGGTGACTTACACCCAGTGCTTAATTTGTGCCAGGACTTGCCAGGGCGGAACCCTGGCGCCTCAAGGCTTGGCAATTCACAGCCCCGGCATCTCTGGGCTTGCAGTGTCTGTTATAAAAGTAAAAAATTGCTTGAGCTTCCGCCTCTCTTTTATTACAAATTAAGCACTGCTTTCACCCACTTACTCCATTGTGTAAACCAGGCCACCATTTGGTCCACTGTGTCAAAAAAAGACAGTGGCTAGAGCTATGGCATGGACGAAATCTGTCGCCGAGCTTTCTTCATTACAACAATTGGGTTAAGGCAAATTAAGCATTGGTCATGGCAGTAGTTAAAGTGGATCAAAAGAAGAAGGAGCACTCACCTTCTACCGATGGGACAACTGAGAGCCCAAAAGCTTCCTAGGGAGGCCCCAGCTGCTCTCACTTCAGATTCTTCCATTTGCTTAATCCTCATTTCACCCCAGTGATGACTCAGAAGAGAGGGAGCTGAACTTCAGAAGCCTGCTGTGATCTACATCAGCCTGGGCCTAAGGCATTCCACTGACCCAAGAACCAGGGAACCACAATCAGCTCTTTAGCTGCCCCCTCTGTGAGCCACACCCAACGATTACTGGGCACTGCTTTGGAGATAGGCCCCAGTGTTACACAGTCTGGGGAGAGAACAGTTGCAAATAATGAATATTTTTAACACAGCTTTTAATGGGATATTTTAAGATAAAAAAACTTATTGTTAAAGGCACAGGACATTTTGGTGAAACCTTGTGTTATTCTGTGCCATGAAAATGCTCATGAGATTCAACCTGGGAGGTACACCATAGTTTCCTTGAGATGATTTCTTTGCTGCCAGAAGACTTAGCATTGAAGCTGTTTAAGTATATGAAGCATAAGCTAATGTATAATTTTGAACCCACTTCTACCACCCTTCTTCCCATTGAGTAGTACTTGCATCTGGGGGCTTCTTGAGGATGGCAGGGCTTGGCAGAATGAGAAAATATTTTCTTTAACTTTTTTTGTCAACTGCATTTATTAAAGTAGCTGCATTCTGTGGTATGGCTGATTGAAAACTGCAAGACTGAGGCTCCATCCAAAAAGTGCATCTTTCTTTAATGGAAAAACAGATCCTCAAAACTATTTACTTACAAAAGTTTTATTGGCCTTTTGATTTACTTTAGTAACTGCAATTTACACAAAAGGGTGTTATGCATGAAAATCATTCACATATCAATGGAAAAAATTCCCCCCAAATGATCTTTGTCCTCATTTTTCAACTGATTTTAAAAGCTATTGAAAGTACACTATACTGTATATTCCTTTAAGACAGCTGAAATTCATATAATTAATTGTCTAATGCCATGTGCTTGAAAAGGAAGTTTGCACAATGAACAGAAGTGCATGCTGTTATATTTCAATTTATAATGAAACTTGCAACATGCTGTCACCATATTAAAAATGTAAACCTTCAAATCATGGTGTGACTGTTGCTAAATACTGTGTATCTGGTGGCAACATGTGCCAGCAGGATTCGCCAAAAACAACAGTCCTCCTTTGTGTTGGTTTCTAAGTAATTTTTAATGGCTTGTTTGTTTGTAGTAGAACTAGACAATTAAATGCTTTGAGAAATGGAGAACAGTGCAGAGAAAATAGATGATCCATGATCAGATCCACGATCAGATGTTCATCTGTGCAGGGAATTACATGAAAATACATATGCCTGAACCAGGAACAGCAGGTGGTGGCATTTTGATGCGAAGTGCTTTTTTAGTGGCCTATTAAGGTGTTGTTTTGATATTACAAACAATATGGCTCCTGTGGTTGTAAAGATGCACTTTTTGTGTACATTAGGTTTCATTTTAAAAAAGTCTTTGCAGTTGGAGAAATGGAGAAAATCATTTTTAGCCTTGTTGCTAAAGCCACTTGTGCTAAAGTGCAATATTTCAAAATGACATTGTCCTTTATTATTGCTACATTAGTTTGGTCACGAGCACAAAACAAGCTTCATTTCTTCAGAGATTATGAAATTTTCAAAGCAAATTAAAAAGACATCAGAATATTCTTCTACAAACAAGAAAACATAAGAACTAGGGTCAACATTTCCAAGCCTGGGTACTTAATGCTAGGCTCCCACGTTCATAGTTGGACACCTAAATAACAGTGGATTAGTTGTCAAAAGATGTTGAGCATCTGCAGCTCCCACTGAATGCAATTAGATTTGTGGGTGCTCAGCTGTTACGAATGTCAGGCCGCATGAGGACCTAAATATGAATTTAGGAGCATAACGTATGATACTCAGTTTTGAACTTCTGTGTTAGAACTATGAGGAGAACTATTGAGAACTGAAAGTACAGTTGCCTTTTACTCCTGCATAGCCAGTGCCATCAAGGGCCAACAGCTCCTGAAGGTTGCCAGCCCAGAATAAGCAGTGGGTGTGGGTCCTCTCTCTTCCTATCAGTGTGATATGGAACCGCCTGTGGTGGGGGGAAGACAGGCAGCCTTCTGCTGATCCTCTGTCTACCCCTGTTGCACCCATAAAGGTTGCTGCAGCAGTAAGCCTCACAAGGCAGGTAAGAGAAGAGATGGGAGAACTGGGATTCTGGGCCCTTAAAATCCCAGTTATCTTTGAGGACATTCTAGGGCAGAGTCTCTATCTTCAGTTGTTCACACAACTATCTTGGAAGTATTATGGCCTCAAAAGGCCTTTCCTCTTGCAGCTGACAGCTCAATTTTAGAACTGACAGCTTGCTGGGTCACTTGTGCAGCCTATCCCACCTTCTTTTCCTGGGTGATCACTCAGTCAGTGGAAACCTGTCCCTATCCTTTCTCATAATGGATGTCATTCCTCAGGGCCCTCAGCTGGGGTAGGGAAGATTCCCAGATGCAGCCTAAGGAAAGAAGTCAGTGGCTGTACAGCACCCCTGCTTACACTGAGTGTGTTTGTAGCCACAGAGCATGGAGGGCCTAGAGCCCAGCTACCTCTGTTCAATGGAGCTGGCCCAAATACAGTTCAGTAGTAGTCTAAATTATCATTTTGGACAACTGGAGTCACAACATGAGGCCAAAACCTATCCTCCCAAGTGCAAGCCCCAGACTTAGAAGATTTAAAGCAAAAAGCAGCTCTCTGCTCCCATACGAGAGGGGAGAGAAATGGCCTGGAGAAAGGAGTTCACCCTGAGCTGTCAGGTAGTGGATTCTAACTGTGTAGGAGACCAAGTTCAATAAGAGAAGCAGAGACTTTGTCAGAGACCAGAGACTGTTGGAGAGAGCAGAGACCCTGACCAGGGTCTTGCTTTTCCTTTGGGTTTCCTCCCCAGATTTGCAGCTTGTGTTGAGCTGACTTTGTAGAACATGACCTGGCAGTGGCAGGCCTAGCGGTGCATACTTCCCTTGCCTGCAGCAGATGGGCTAAGAAGAGATGTCTCAAGGTGCATACTTGACCATGCTGAATCTAAATGGATTTGTGAGTGAGATGTAAATGGGTGGGGGGATTGTTTTGTGAATAAGCATTCTGGGCTCTAACAATCTGGGCAATTAATAACTGGTACTCTGGGGTTGGCTGTACCCCCAAACACAGTGCTTGGGGTTTGCTTATATCATTAGATGCTTATCTTGGTGTTTTTTCCAAATAAAAAGGAGTTGCCTAAGGATTCCTTTGTGCTTGCAAGCAGGAAAGAAACACCTGTAAAGGTGACCAGGCCGGATCAAATGTGAAGTCCCTAAAAGCTGGGAGCAGAAAAGGTTTCATATGACAACTTGATCCACTCGTTTCATTTATTTTAAATAGAACTCCTAGGGTATGTCTATATGTACAGTGCTGCAGCAGCGCAGCTGGAGCTTATGTGGTGAAGCCGCTCTATGCCGACGGGAGAGAGCTCTCCTGTTGGCATAAAAAATCACTTCCATGAGCAGCATAAGCTATATCAGTGGGAGAAGCTCTCCTGTCACCATAGCATTGTGTACACGAATGCTTATGCCAGTGTAACTTTTGTCGGTCACGGGGGTAGAATATTCACACACCTGAGCGACATAAGTTTTGCCGATTGGCTGTAGTGTAGATATAGCCCTAGACTACATTGAATGTGGCCCTTCCTACTATTAACCGTACCGAAAAAGGGCTACACACTGAAGTCATTTAGGTTATATAGGTGTAAGTGAAGGGAGAACTACGAGTAAGCATATTGCAAGTAAACGGCTGTGAAAAAGTAATAAATGCTAGGGAAATAAAGTGAGATTTGCTTCAGGGATGCCATGGAGGTGGTAGGTACATGCTTACGTTGATACTGAAAATTATCTGATTGAGTCTGACCTTACCTTTGCAGCATTCTGCACCACATCTGCAGCATGAAAGAGGATCTCCTTGCCTCCTCCCATACCGTCATCAAAATATCAGTGGGAGAATAAATAAAATAAGATCCTGTAAATGTAAAAAAAAGTTGCTTATCTGAGCTACAGAGAAGGAGGAGATGGTTTATAATCTTCTCATCAGTTCCCAGTGAAGGATTTTACAATAGAAAGTTCTGTAGGTAAATACTGGTTGGAAGGTCTTAAATTGCTGCTGCACAGGCAGCCTGCCATCTTAAAACTGTCACTTTTCCTCCCTCAGTGCCTCTCCTCCTCCCCCATATTGCTCTTTGTTATTTCTTCCTCAGATTAATATTCCCCCACTCCACTGGTTTATTATAACATGTCAGGATTTGTTATTGCTGTTGTATTTCAGTGATTGGTCTTGGTTGGGCTGGGAGCAGACTCACAGCTGTAACAGTCAAAAAGGCATAGAGGTAATCAGAGAAACGTCAGCTGAGCCACATTTCACTTGGACATGTTTCGACTTTTTCAGAATGAAATATTTCAACTTATTGTTTTGAAAAGACAATGTAATTTTTTAAATTTTAATATAACAAGTCAAAATTGAAATGAAACATTTAAATCAACCTGAAGCAAAAGTTTATTTGAATTTTCTACGGGAAATTTTCAGTTTTTGCTCATATTTGGAACAAAGCCAAATTTTGAAAATCCGTCATGAAACAGAGCTTCTGTCCTCTGCACTCTGACAAACCCAATCAGAATATGGCTTTGGTCAAAGTATACATCCACACTTGAAGCTGGAGGTGTAATTTCCAGCTCCAGGAGACATATAGAGCTAGTGCACTTTCTTGGGTGGGAACCACGGCTGTGTCTATGAGCTAGGGGTGTGATTCCCAGCTTGCACAGACATACTCACACTACTTTGCTTTGAGCTAGCACACTAACAATAGTAGTGTAGCTGCAGGAGCATGGACACAGTGAGCAGCAGCACAGGATAGCTGCCCCAAGTACATACCTGTCCGGACCCTATGAATACATACTTGGGACAGCCAGCCTGTATTGCTGCTTGCCACTGCTTCTGCTACCACAACTATACAGTGGGGCTTTAGCCTCGGTGCTTCTACCTGCTACTGTAATTCAGTTAATAACAACGCCTTTAAAACAAAGGTATGGAAACAGTTATACCCTATCACTGCTGCCATCTTCCCCTCCTTCCCACAGCCAGGGAGGGGCCATCGTTCACTTCTGAAAGGAGAGAGATTTTTCTAATTTTGAAAGTGAGGCTGTGACTCATGTCCCAGCTCCCCTCTCTGCAGCCCAGGAACTACTACTACTTTTGTGTGGCAAGGGAGATGATTAGCAACATTTGAAGAACCAAGTCCAGATTAGTGAGCCAGTGGGTAGTTTCAGGGGTGATTTGGAGATGCCACTGGCAAATGATTGAAGTGGACATCGATTTATAATGTGGACCATAGTTTGCAACTGATGTCCACATTGACAAGGTCCATTGTCTCATTTTCCAAAGGTGTAAGAGATGACAGCATCTGTCATGCCGTGTTCTAAAACGATTCAGTGTATGCAATTGTTTCCTGGGTAGGTTGAAGCCTGGAAGTTCATTGATCAGGTGTTTGTCTGGGACATTTGCATTATCCCAGAGTACTTTCCAGCATGCCCCAGGATTGAATGAGGACAATTTAAGAGCCTTAGTCTGATCCCAAAGAGACTTGCGAGATTTCAGATGTGTCTTTAGAACCTTCTGGAAGTCCTCATGAATTGGTAAGTTCAGGTTGGCCATGGTTTGATTGTATGCATGAGCTGTGTGTCTCTCTGGATTGTGCGGGGGGCGGCAGGGAGTCTATGTACCACAGTGAACAACTTTTGAACAGGAACCATCAGTGGAAATGATGCTCTCAAAGACTTTGCCTCTCTTATAGGGGAGCAGCCTCAACCATGCTCCTCCAGCCTTCACTGCCATCTTCTGTTCAGTGGACATTTTACAGCTGTAACTCTCACACACTACTCATTAGTAAATACTATTGCCTGCCTCTCCCCCAAAGCAGGAAAAGCAACACACACACAGCTGCATGATGCCATTGATACGCCTGTTTTCTTGTACTCAACCCTACCTAGTGTTAGTGTTACCATTATAATTATTTCTGTTGTTATGCCACAATGCTTCTAGCACATCCAAGACTGCAGGAACAGACTATTTCAGTTCTTTCCATCCCTGGAACTCAGCTAGGTCATATTGCCAAAAGGGGTCCAACAGATACGTCATGCTCATGGAATTTGGTGAACCATACACCCTTTCCTCTATTCAGAGCATCCCATGACACAACCCACTATTTCACCTATCACCGTCCAAATAGGGAGAAACTGTCCAAGGAGACAGCAGAGTAGACATAAAAAACTGACTACCAGACATCTACTGCCTGTCCACTATACAAGACCATTACCAAGGTAAGGGCCCAAAAAAGGTGGCACAACGCTACCTGAACTAAAACAGATGCTGATCAAGAAAGACCCGTTGCCATCAAACAATACGTGATGCTCTTAGTGATGAAGGATCTGATGTAGTTTGTATCACAGAAACCTACTTGATGACACCAGAAGTCCTGTGCTAGGCCCACCTTGTCCACCCAGGATACTCTGCTCATCCCAGATCCAGTTTTGTCCCCTAGATGACCATTTTAGACTGTATGTGGCATAAAGTTGCTGCAGTGAAAAGGAGAATCAAGTCCCTTGTTTCTGTTTCAGATCATGACAAAACTTTGCCTCTTTCTTCATGACTATGTAGTTTTCTGAATAGTCTCTTGGGAGGGACTTTGTCAAAGGTTTTTTGCAAGCCCAAGTAAGTTATGTCAGCTGATTTCCCTGTATCTGCTGTTTTGATGATATGGTTAATAGGTTAGTGAGGCATTTTCCCCCTCCTCGAGGCAACAGGGACACAGCAGCAGCAGGAACCAGCTCCAGTCAGCTCTTCATACCACCAACCACACCAGAATTGACAGGGATCCTGAGCATCCTCGAAGGGGGCCAGGTCTTTGCTCCTCAAGCCAGCAGGGACAGAGCAGCAGAAGCAGGAACCAGTTCCAACCAGTTGCATCAGCCTTTAGGAGATTCCAACTAGTACAGACAGCTGCAGCACATCTCAGGAACATATCAGACTTGTCCTCTGCTTCCTACACAGGCTTCCCATTGAATATCGAGTCAAGGTCTCTGTCCTTATCTTTAAGTTACTCAATGGCCTTGGCCTCGCTATCTAAAAGGTCACCTAAAGCTCTGGGATGAAGACCATGGCTGACAACTGTGCTTCTCAGGCATGATGGAACTCTGCCATTAGGGTAAAGGTCATCTGTGCAGGAGACAGAATTTGGGGGGGGGGGGTTCAGTGCAATGAACTCCCCCAGGATGCTGAAGTGTTGTGTCTGGAGGCTAAGAATTGAGCTGGGAGGGGTGACAGGCAAATTAGGCTGAGAGGTAAAGGGACAATCAAGGCAAAAGTGAGCTGGACTGGGAAAGCACATCTGCCAAGATTGGAGTAAAAATGAATGAGATTTCAGAAATTATGTGTGAGATAATAAAAATCAAATGGAAACACACTGCAAGTACCTTTATTCCCAGATGATTATAAATTGCCTTAGAATGAGAGCAGAAGGCTTTCTCTAAAGGAAGTGGAATGGTAGGTCTGCAGACAGAAATGAAGAGGGAAACATACAGAGATAAAAAAGAAGAAATATAAATAGAAATACAGGAACAGCAGGAGACTGAAATGAAAATGGAATGAAAGAGATAAAAGAAGAATGAAAAAGAGTTAAAGTGAAGTATATACAGAACATACAAAGCAAAAAATATAAAGTACTAACCGCTTTCAGAAAAGAAGAGAAGGAGGACTAGAAAACAAATAAAGAATAACACAGAAAAACTGGGAAATGGAAGAGGGAAAGAACCATAAGGAAGCTGTAAATATGTGAAGAGAAATTTTATTTAGTATTAACATAAAATATTTATATTTATTGATTTATTTTTAAAAAAAATGTTTCTATCAGTAAAGGTTTACATTTCTTTGGATTCAGTCAAAACTAACCAGAACCTCTAGATTGGATGCTGGGAACAAGTAAGGTCTCTGTCCTTATCTTTAAGTTAGTCGGAACTTTGTTAGTCTCTCTTAGTTTTGGTGCTTGCATATTAGTAACAATCCCCACTTCTGGCACTGGGAGTGAGCTACTTTTCTGGGAATAAACTCCCCTTTGTTTTCAAAAGGAAAGATGCTTAGGCTCCATTTGCAATCTAGAATAATAAATGAAAATGTTCACGTTGGTACAGAGAATCACAGTTCACAAATATTTAATTTTCCCCATGCTTCATAATGAAAAATTATCACTTAATATTTTAGTACGAGACTAGTAAAGACTTGTACATAAAGTGCACAATATATAAAGTCTAAACTGTTATACATGGTGAATAATGTGCTTACCACTTTTTATAGTAAAACTAAGCACTTTCATGACACCTGACATTTAGCAGGAAGAAAAATTAAAGGATTAGGTGAAGTAATGTAATTAGGGTATGGAATTAGGCCAGCATTGTAGAGTTCGGGATTTTCACAGACTGTCACCTAATTCACTAAATTACAAAGATTGTTTAACTACAGGGAACATGAAATTAGAAAGTTTTAGCTTTACCAATGAGTACAGTACTCTGATTTTGGCTAAAGAACCAACCTTACTAGCCTGACATTGCAAAAATTTACCAATATTTAGTCTGAGTTTTTAAAGTCATGCAGTACCTGCAATTTAACCAGCAAAATGGCCCCCCTTCTAGGAAGGAGAGTAGAATTTCATCCTTTATTTCCTTTGGATCCACATTATTCTCTTGCTTTTCCACCATGAGCTGACAAGGTAGTTATGTGGTTTGCTAGGCTATAGCCAGACTGGCCTCAAGATTCAGCCAGTGAGCGTTGCAAAGAAACTTATGAATCAATACTGTAATACTAGAAATCAAGCCAATTCCTTTCCACACCCCATCAGCCTATTTATCCCTCTCCCTCAAACTCATTCTGATTTATGTACATTTGTCAGCACTGAATGTGGTAAAATGCCTGTGTAGTACATGGTACTGCTATTATTGTTAATGAGCCGATGTGGCTAATTGAATGCAAATCAAAGATGCAGTGTGATTTCGTGGTTTGTGCATGGATACAGAGATCCAAAGACCTAGGTTCATTTCCAAGTTCTGCCACTGACTTCATGTGTTAGTTTCAGCAAGTAACACATTTGTGCCTCAGTTTCCTTTTCTGAAAAAAAATTGATAAAATAATGCTTACCCACCTTTTGTAAAGCTTTTGGGATCTTTGCATGAAAGGCACAATGTAAGTACACAATACTATGATTTTTTAAATAAGTTTGAAGGCACCAGCATTTAATAAATAAAGGGTGGTCTTGTAGGATATAGCAGATGTGGATTCAGTTCCTGGTTCAGCTACAGATTTCCTGTGTGACAGTGAGTAAGTCATGTTTGCTCTCTTTCTGCCTCAATTCTTCATCTATAAAATGGGGGTAATACTTCCCTGCTCCCCTCCTTTATCTCTTACATCTACCTAAACCATAAGCTCTTTGGGGCATGGAGTTCTCTGTTACTATGTGCATGTACAGCATCTAGTATAACAGGCCTTGGTTTCAATTGAGGCCCTTAGTAGCTACTGTAATAGAAATACTAAATAGATTTAGTGGTCATTTTTACATGATTAGTTAAGTGTTATTTAAGTAGTGGAGCATTACAATTAAATAAAATATATTAATGAAGAGGCAAAAATAGTTGTTCTAGATATCAAATATCGTTCACTTAGTAGGGAGAAGGTTTGTAAATGCTCGACAGAGTCTAAGAATCTGTTATGTTTTGGTTATGTCCTAGTCCTATTCTTGTCTTAATACTGCATTGAATTCAATAGAAAATTAATGATGAATTATTAAGAGATTATGGCAGCTCCACAGATGGGGTAGATGATCGGTAGCAAAAGGTTAAAGACAACCAAGCCCTTAAATTAGCCTCATTCTTTTCAAATAATTTATTCTGGTTGGTGATCAGTTAGATCAGATTCCACAGCTCTGGGTTGAAAGGCCCAAATATGCTCAGAGAGATATCTAACTCCTGACACATTACAAAAGGGAGCATATCAGGTTTGGTTATTCTTAGAAAAGATTAAAAATAAAGGCAAACATTTATATTAATCTTTTAAAATATAACAAAAGCTTAGGTCTTGGAACTAAACACAATGGCAAGCCAAGCCAAGCCAAGCCAAACCCCATTCGATTTAAGCAGTAACTAAACAAAATAAGTGGATTCTAAGTAGTATTTGTCTTCTGCAGTTTTTCAATTTTTTTCCCATACCCATCCATTCATCCTCATGAAAGCAAAGTTAGGCAATGAAAAACATAAGTTGATTCTGACAGAATGCTGGGAGAACAGGTCAGATTAGTGGCAGTGAGTGACAAGCCAGTGCAATATTTCATACAGGATGACAGATAAATATGAATTAAATGGAATCCCGTGCTTATGAAATACATTGAGACCAATCGTAAGGCACATCATGTGTGTTGGGGGAATGCATCCCTGTATATTTGAAAGAGATGTGTGTGGCTGGCTGACAATAACACCATGGACAGGATCCTTGAAAATGTCTTGAAAACTCTCAGATATTAGTAATCTGTTATGTATTCAGTTATTCTGTGGCAAAGAAAAAATAGTTAAACAACAAACATTGAGCAACAAATCTGCCTCCTACTTTTCTTCAGGCTATACTATCTTTTTTTTAAGGTGGCAGTAGGTACTGTAGCAAATGTTCATGCATAGCTAAATGGTCATATGAGCTGTTAATGGAGTTGGGCCTGCTTACAGTTAGTCTGAATTTGTCTCAGCATATCTTCTGTATGTCCCAGAAGAGACAGTGGGAATGGATTTCTTGTAGTGGGAGATATCTGATTATTCTACTTCAGTTGTATCTTTCCCTTTGTGGTTATCACTGGCATAGAGGCCACGATGTCATCTTTATTAACAAAACGTCATTCTCTGACCTTGAGGTTCCAAATATAGCAATGACCCCTCCACTTTTTCTCCAGCATCTCAAAGATAAGTACTAAATCAAATGGGTACAAGCGCAGGAAAGGAAGAAGCAGGTACTGTTTCTGAAACTTGGGTTTAATAGACACTGAGGTAAATTAGTGTTGGCTTACCATGATGCTCCAAAGACTGACGATGCCTACCCTTCGCAACAGTGGTTGGAGGATGAGTCAATGGCTTCTGTTGCACACATGGAACTGTCATATTCTTCAAGCACAAACGCAGGGACATTCAGAGAGATGTGATGAGAAAGTTCCTGCCACATCTGTGATAGATGGGTGTCTACAGGCACTCACTCCTGTACTGCTGTAGATGAAATAGCCTCTGCACCATTTTATGGTTTCAAGGATTCAAAGGTCTCAATACAACGGTCTCTGTATAGTTTATTATTTGTATTACAGTAGCACCTCAGGACCACAGTTGAGATTCAGGCCCTGTTGCACTAGTTGCTGAATAAGCACATAGTGAGAGAGACAGTCCGTGGCCCAAAGAACTTGCAATGTAAATAGACAAAAACCAACAAGGAGTGGGAGGGGAAAAAGAGGCACAGAGAAGTAACCTGATTTGCCCAAGTTTACATACCAGATCAGGTCCAGAACTCCGCTTTTGAGAGTGCCTGTCTAGTGCCCTATCCTCTAGAGCATGCTGCTTTTTCAGTGCATGTTATAGCCCAAAGCACTTGCTATAGCTTTCTGTATAGTTTAACACACTGTAGTAAGTGAGTTGGTTGTGTGATCTGTAGTTAATATGAAAGTACAGGGAATATATTAGCATTGTTGGATATAGACCAACCATTTTCTGTACTCATTATAGCGCATCAATAGTGTATCAAAAAAGTCAAAATGTAAAAAAGGATGTCTCCCAGGAGCTGTAACCCACAGTGAAAATAAATATCCTTAACAATACAGTAGATATTATGAAAGAATATTAAGTCACAGTGAGCTGGAGTTTTACTAAGAGTATTGAGTAAGGTCTCTAAGTATCTTCTCTATTATTGTTATTCAGTAGAGACCTGATGTTTATTAGTGGGTAAATGTGAAAAGTGGTGACCAAATGTTCAAGTTCACTAGTTATATTTGCTGAAAGCAATAACATTTGAAACAGTTTTACTGTCAGCCCCAAGTCTGTCATTTATTTGTAGAAGTAAAACATCCATAAATGGAAGAAACAGTGAATGTTTATAATGTTGTTTAGAATCAGAGTCAGAACATAAATTATTCTGCTGCTGCTGGTATTGTGGCTTGACCCTATGCGATATTTAAATCTCTAGGCCAAGAGCCTAGGGAAAATAAGTATCTAGAGCAGCCAGCTTCTACAACTGTGACTATCACTCTTCTCCTCATGGAGGAGCAGGCCTGTCGACAGGGCGGGGTCAAAGAGAGCAATTGCCCAAGGCCCCAGGTGATTTAAAAGGGTCTGGGAGCCCCTGGCCAACGCCGCTGGCAATGCAATGGGGCTAAGGCAGGTTTTCTGCCCACCCTCACTCCACTTGAATCCAGATTCCAGAAGTGGCCGATGTCTCTGCAGCCCCTGGGAGGGATGCAAGGGTTCTCCGCGCGCTGCCCCCAACCTGAGTGCCAACTCTGCAGCTCCCATTGGCCGGGAACTGCGGCTAATAGGAGCTGCAGGGGTGGTGGCTGTGGGCAGCAGCACGCAGAGACCCTCTGGACCCCCCGCCTAGGAGCCGGTGCCAGAGGGGTGTGCCAGTCACTTTCGGGAGCCATCCGAGGTAAACGCTGACCCCCTGACCTCCTCCTACACCTGTGCCCCAGCCTAGAGCCCACACCCTGGGCCCAAACTCCCTCCCAGAGCCCAATCCCTCACCCCCTCCCACACCCCAACCCCCTGCCCTAGCCCAGAGCCCGAACTCAGCACCCAAATTTCTGCTTAGAACCTGACCCCAAACTCCTTCCCAGAACCTGTACCCTGCACCCTAAGCCCCTGCCCCAGCCTGGTGAAAGTGAGTGAGGGTCAGGGAGAGCGAGCAATGGAGGGAGGTGGAATGGAGTGAGCAGGGGCGGGGCCTCGGAGAAGGGGCAGGACATGGGCATGGTCTCAGGAAAGGGGCATGGCAGGGGGCAGGGCAAGGGTCTTTGGGTTTGTGCGATTAGACAGTTGGCAACCCTACCGGGCGGGTACGTGAAAACCCGGGCCAGGCCGGCAGCTCGCTGGGCAACAGCCAGTGCAGGCGCAGCACTGCCCAAATGTCAGGTGAACGGCGGACGTGGCTTGTGCGTGCATGGGGAGCGCATTGACTATTCTGCCCCAGCGCCCGGAATTGCTGTCGGCAGACCTGTGGAGAGAGTATCTGCCTTTTTTAAAGTCTGGTGCCACATTGTAGGGTCTAGTTCACTACAGATTCTAGTCCCCATCACACTTTTGGGGGCTGTATACACCATAATAAATTACTATGATTATTTGTTTTCATAGCCACCCTGCAGGGCTGCTATCAATTCCAGCCTGTCTCACTTTCCTATGTACCTCAACAGCCCTTATCGGTTTTGGAAAAAAAGAGAATACCATTTATTTGATATGTTCCATTGCTAGTCGTGTGAATATATTCAACAGTATGTAAATAGGCCAAATTCAATGTGGGTTTATGCTTGCTGGGATCCTGTGATTAGTGGACTTGCACAGGGTGTTAATTTCAAATGTAAATTGGCCCACTGGGACCAGTAACTAAGATAATGGTATGAGATCAATACCTATGATTTTGTATTCTTATATATAAACATAAACACAACATTGCTTAGTTAGAGGCTGCTGTTTAGGTTGAAACTCCATTGTGCTCGTCACTGTATGTATGCATAGCAAGAGACAGATTGTAAGCCTCCTTCCCTGAAGAGCTAAGGAGACAAGTATTATTAGCCTAATTTTTCCAGTTGGAATTTCAGGCTCAGAAATTTGCCCAAGATCACATAGGATGTCTTTGGTAGAGCCAAAAAGTGAACCCCAATCTCCTGAGTCCCACCCAGTACCTTAATGATCATCCTTCCTCTTCCTTGTAGTAAGGAGTCTGAGAAACCAGTAACCAGGCAGGAAGTTGGACAATGCAACCTCTTTCATTCCTTCTCAGCAAGGCCTCAAGAGGTTACAGACTTCTTGGATGCTGCTTTTGTCCAAACAGTATCTGAAAACAATTGCTTTCTACCAGGAGCACCTTTTCAGATTGGGGAGGCACAACTCCCGGCTGGTGAGGGGAGAGGAGCAAGTAACAGGGGGAGGGGTCGCTCTCAGCCCCTGGTACGAAACTCGGGGGGGGGGGGTGGGTAGGGGGCTGGTGCCCCCGCCCTCTCTAAATGGTGCCGCTGCTTCCTACTCAATAACTTTTGGAAGGTAATAATTATTCAGGTACTGACTGTATTAAAGAACCTACTTTCTGCTACTCAATAGTTCAGAAATAGTAGACACAATAGTTCAGAAAGGCATGAGTTTCTGTTAAACCATTCTGTAATCTCCATCATATTATGGCAGTGGCAATGATTCACGTTATTTTAAAGTTGTATCTAAATTTTCAAAGTTAATGGAATTTATGCACTCAGATAAAAGATGTGAAGGTTACTTGATTTATGCCTGTTTAGTTTTTCCAGCGCATTACATTTAACAGAAGTAGATAGGTTAGAAAGGAAACCAGTTTATTTTTATGTAAATTAGTTCATTTTAATTTCTAACAGAACATATTGTGGAACTCAGCTTTGCACGGACACCACATTTTACATTTTAATTCTTATGGATATATTTTTGCTTACATTAATTTTTGTGGTTACATTTGGATGCATTAAATTGCAGCACTGGGCATTCCTGAAACCAGCCTGTATAAGCAAAAATTTGTCTTTCACTGAAACTTAGTTTAATCCCTCAGGCTATATACCCTTGGCCCCCATCATCATAGCCTTATTATAATGGAAAACAAAATATGAAATAGTTGGATATATATAGTATTATGCATCCCAGGAACACGTGTCTGCTATTATTGCTCATGCCCTTCAGTTACAAAGCTCCATATCCTGTGTTGATTTTTGTAAATCTATGTCTGACTGATAATATCCTCTAATGTCCTGAATGAACTTTACTGAATTAAGTTAAACCTTATTGAAGTAGTTTTAATACCTTTGGCATCCATTTATTTAAAATGCAGTTGTGTGTGGTGTTGTGGAATTGCATGTGTATACCTTCTTTAAGAGATTAATACATTCTCTGGAAGGTATTAGGAAATCCAAAGGGCATTTTTTTTTCTCTCTTTTTTTTTAAACAATACCCCTGAAGTGGATTTCCTCGGAAAGTGCCTGGGGGCAAGGGGAATGCAAATGACCTTTTTCAAATCCACAGTTTTGAAGCAAGGTCTGCCCTGGGGAAGAAAAACCCATTGTCTACTCGTGGCCTGCTTCTGGAAACTCCAGATCAAAGACCCCGGAACTGTATAAAGGGTGGACAAAACATGTTCTGACCATGCTTGTTCTGAACTGAAACTGTCATCACACAGGAAACCCCTTGGGTGGGGCATTGAAGGACTGCTCCTTCCAGAGGCCATGCTAGAGTTGGGCTAATCTCCGGCAAGCTCATTAACATGCATACAGCTTCTTAAGATGCTTTCTCTGTAATATTTTTAGTTTAAGAATAAAATAGGCCTGCCTAGAAAGAATTGTAAGGGAACTTAAAACAGTAGACAATCATTCTGTTAACCATCTCTGAAGAGAAAGCAAGCAGGTATGTTTGGGCAGCCTGTCTCTGCTGGGAATAAGACAGTGAAGGCAAGGAACTGTCCAGCCTAGAAATACCCTAATCAGAACTCTACCCAAGAAAGGCACAGACAGCTGCAGCGGCTCAGGAGCTAGCAAACAGAGCTGTAAACAGGGGAGTTTGAGGGGGAGTTCTGTTGGAGGAGAAGGTATTTGTATTTGTATTTGGTATTTTTAGTGTGTGTGTGTGTGTGTGTGTAGAGGCTTGTAGGGGCTTTGTGCTGGGAGAGAAGCTGCACCCTGATTAGGGGGTGGGGCTTTGTGCTGGGAGAGAAGCTGAGCCCTGATTAGGGGGTGGGGCTTCTAACTAGAGGTCCTATAAAGGTAGCCAGCCAGTCAGGCAGCAGCACAGGAGCTAGCAAACAGAGCTGTAAACAGGGGAGTTTGTATTGTGGTGCTTGTTTGGGGTTTGCTTTTGCTGGGGGTGGGGGGGGGGTAGTCTTTTTGGTGTGGCTTGTGTTTCCCAGGTTAACAGGACTTAGGTGGGAAGGCGATGACAGATACGAAGGCAGCTGTGGGAGTGACTCCTGTAGTGGAAGACACATTGAGGATGACAGGATGTGGAAGCTGTGGTATGTACATGATCCTGGAGGGGGGACCCAGTAAGAGTTTTTTCTGCATGAAATGCCGTCTGATAGAGCTGATGGAGGAAAAGATCTGAGGTTTGGAGATGCAGGTGGAAAGTCTGGTTGAGTTTAGGAAGGGGTTTGAGCAGATGATGGAGCAAAGATATGAGGTATCTGAAGGGAAACGCTCAGACTCACAGATGGAAGCAGGGCTGGGGAATTTTGAGGGGAGACTGGGTGAGGAAAGTGGTCAGTGGAAGCATGTGACTAAAAGAACCAGGCAGAGGAAAAGATGGGCTAGTGAAGGAGAAATGGATCTTAGGAACAGGTTTGCAGAGTTCGAAAATGAAGAAGGGACTCAGCAGGTACTTGTTGAAGGTGGAAGGGTAAGGAAGAAGAGAAGAGAGGCTAGTCCTATAGGAAAAGCGGAAGAGTCAAGGGAGACTACACCAACTATGAGCCCCAGGAGGATACAGGATGGGTTGAAGAGGATTATAAGGGAAAATAGGAATGGAAAGAACTCGCAGCCAGAGGGAACAGGGGAGAGACTGGAGAATAGCACTGTCACCAGAAAAAGGCAGGCCTATGTGATAGGGGACTCTTTATTGAGAAGAATAGACAGGCCTGTAACTAGAGCTGATCCAGAGAATAAAAGGGTGTGCTGTCTTCCAGGTGCTAAGATACGAGATGTAGATCTGAGGTTGAAAAGGATCCTAAAGGGAGCGGGAAAGAATCCCCTAATTATCCTTCATGTGGGAACAAATGATACGGCTAGATTCTCGCTGGAAAGTATTAAGGGAGACTATGCTAGGCTGGGGAAGACGCTTAAGGAAATTGAGGCTCAGGTGATCTTTAGTGGGATCCTGCCTGTTCCTAGAGAAGGGCAACAAAGGTGTGACAAGATTATGACAGTCTTAGGCAGATGGCTTAGGCAGTGGTGCTATAAGGAGGGCTTTGGGATGTATGGCCACTGGGAGTCTTTCACGGACAGAGGACAGTTCTCTTGGGATGGACTTCATCTGAGTAGGGAAGGAAAGATTTCTAGGATCGAGGCTGGCACAACTGATAAAGAGAGCTTTAAACTAGGAATTAGGGGGAGATGGTTGGGAGATGTCCAGGTAATCTCCACGCCAGATTTTAGCATTGAGAGGGAAGACGACGAAGTAAGAAAGGATACAGCCGTGGGTAGGAGAATGTATATAAGGAGTGAGGGCGGTGTGGATACTAGTCTAATAGGTTATACTGGCTGTAGAATGACTGTGCCTAATAGGGTGCAAAATGTGAGCGAGGCCAAACAGCAAAAATTAAGATGTTTGTACACTAATGCGAGGAGCCTAGGTAACAAAATGGAGGAACTAGAGCTACTGGTGCAGGAAGTGAAACCAGATATTATAGGGATAACAGAAACATGGTGGAATAGTAGTCATGACTGGACTACAGGTATTGAAGGGTATGTGCTGTTTAGGAAAGACAGAAATAAAGGTAAAGGTGGTGGAGTAGCATTATATATCAATGATGAGGTAGAATGTAAAAAGAAGCGATGCAATGGATAAAACAGAGTCCGTCTGGGCAAAAATTACATTGGGGAAGAAAACTAGTAGAGCCTCTCCTACGATAGTGCTTGGGGTGTGCTATAGGCCTCCGGGATCTAATTTGGATATGGATAGAGCCCTTTTTAATATCTTTAATAAAGTAAATACTAATGGAAACTGCGTGATCATGGGAGACTAACTTCCCAGATATAGACTGGAGGACCAGTGCTAGTAATAATAATAGGGCTCAGATTTTCCTAGATGCGATAGCTGATGGATTCCTTCATCAAGTAGTTGCTGAACCGACTAGAGGGGATGCCATTTTAGATTTAATTTTGGTGAGTAGCGAGGACCTCATAGAAGAAATGGTTGTAGGGGACAATCTTGGCTCAAGTGATCATGAGCTAATTCAGTTCAAACTAAATGGAAGGTTTAACAAAAATCTGCAACTAGAGTTTTTGATTTCAAAAGGGCTGACTTTCAAAAATTAAGGAAATTAGTTAGGGAAGTGGATTGGACTGAAGAACTTATGGATCTAAAGGTAGAGGAGGCCTGGGATTACTTTAAATCAAAGCTGCAGAAGCTATCGGAAGCCTGTATCCCAAGAAAGGGGAAAAAATGCATAGGAAGGAGTTGTAGACCAAGCTGGATGAGCAAGCATCTTAGAGAGGTGATTAAGAAGAAGCAGAAAGCATACAGGGAGTGGCAGATGGGAGGGATCAGCAAGGAAAGCTACCTAATTGAGGTCAGAACATGTAGGGATAAAGTGAGACAGGCTAAAAGTCGAGTAGAGTTGGACCTTGCAAAGGGAATTAAAACCAATAGTAATGGGTTCTATAGCCATATAAATAAGAAGAAAACTAAGAAGAAGTGAGGCTGCTAAACACTGAGGATGGAGTGGAGGTTAAAGATAATCTTGGCATGGCCCAATATCTAAACAAATACTTTGCCTCAGTCTTTAATAAGGCTAAAGAGGATCTTAGGGATAATGGTAGCATGACAAATGGGAATGAGGATATGGAGGTAGATATTACCATATCTGAGGTAGAAGCGAAACTCGTACAGCTTAATGGGACTAAATCGGGGGGCCCAGGTAATCTTCATCCAAGAATATTAAAGGAATTGGCACCTGAAATTGCAAGCCCATTAGCAAGAATTTTTAATGAATCTGTAAACTCAGGAGTAGTACCGAATGATTGGAGAATTGCTAATATAGTTCCTATTTTTAAGAAAGGAGAAAAAAAAAGTGATCCGGGTAACTACAGGCCAGTTAGTTTGACATCTGTAGTATGCAAGGTCCTGGAAAAAATTCTGAAGGAGAAATTAGTTAAGGACATTGAAGTCAATGGAAAATGGGACAAAATACAACATGGTTTTACAAAAGGTAGATCGTGCCAAACCAACCTAATCTCCTTTTTTGAAAAAGTAACAGAGTTTTTAGATAAAGGAAATGCAGTGGATCTAATTTACCTAGATTTCAGTAAGGCATTTGATACCGTGCCACATGGAGAATTATTAGTTAAATTGGAGAAGATGGGGATCAATATGAACATCAAAAGGTGGATAAGGAATTGGTTAAAGGGGAGACTGCAACGGGTCCTACTGAAAGGCGAACTGTCAGGTTGGAAGGAGGTTACCAGTGGAGTTCCTCAGGGATCGGTTTTGGGACCAATCTTATTTAATCTTTTTATTACTGACCTTGGCACAAAAAGTGGGAGTGTGCTAATAAAGTTTGCAGATGATACAAAGCTGGGAGGTATTGCCAATTCAGAGAAGGATCGGGATATTATACAGGAGAATCTGGATGACCTTGTAAACTGGAGTAATAGTAATAGGATGAAATTTAATAGTGAGAAGTGTAAGGTTATGCATTTAGGGATTAATAACAAGAATTTTAGTTATAAGTTGGGGACGCATCAATTAGAAGTAACGGAAGAGGAGAAGGACCTTGGAGTATTGGTTGATCATAGGATGACTATGAGCTGCCAATGTGATATGGCTGTGAAAAAAGCTAATGCGGTTTTGGGATGCATCAGGAGAGGCATTTCCAGTAGGGATAAGGAGGTTTTAGTACCATTATACAAGGCACTGGTGAGACCTCACCTAGAATACTGTGTGCAGTTCTGGTCTCTCATGTTTAAAAAGGATGAATTCAAACTGGAGCAGGTACAGAGAAGGGCTACTAGGATGATCCGAGGAATGGAAAACTTGTCTTATGAAAGGAGACTTAAGGAGCTTGGCTTGTTTAGCCTAACTAAAAGAAAGTTGAGGGGAGATATGATTGCTCTCTATAAATATATCAGAGGGATAAATACAGGAGAGGGAGAGGAATTATTTAAGCTCAGCACCAATGTGGACACAAGAACAAATGGGTATAAACTGGCCACCAGGAAGTTTAGACTGGAAATTAGACGAAGGTTTCTAACCATCAGAGGAGTGAAGTTTTGGAATAGCCTTCCAAGGGAAGCAGTGGGGGCAAAAGATCTATCTGGTTTTAAGATTCTACTTGATAAGTTTATGGAGGAGATGGTATAATAGGATTTTGGTAAATAATTGATCTTTAAATATTCAGGGTAAATAGGACTAATCCCCTGAGATGGGATATTAGATGGATGGGATCTGAGTTACCCAGGAAAGAACTTTCTGTAGTATCTGGCTGGTGAATCTTGCCCATATGCTCAGGGTTTAGCTGACTGCCATATTTGGGGTCGGGAAGGAATTTTCCTCCAGGGCAGATTGGAGAGGCCCTGGAGGTTTTTCGCCTTCCTCTGTAGCATGGGGCATGGTTGACTTGAGGGAGGCTTCTCTGCTCCTTGAAGTCTTTAAACCATGATTTAAGGACTTCAATAGCTCAGACATAGGTGAGGTTTTTTGTAGGAGTGGGTGGGTGAGATTCTGTGGAGGAGGTCGGACTAGATGATCAGAATGGTTCCTTCTGACCTTGGTATCTATGAATCCTGAGTGTGGGTGCCACTGCTGGACCACTGAAGGGAAATACAGGTGCAGTTGCCCTGAACTGTGAAACTGTGCATTACAAGTGACTTTTTATTAATGCTCAGTCATGCTAGTAATTTAACTCTTTGGGGGTTAAATCCTGCTAGCGTCATCTACGTAATCCCATTGGCTTCATTGTGATTGTGAGCTATTGTACCTCACCCTTTATAGTGCCAACACAAACCTCAAAATGTGTCAGCTAATAAATAGCCATTTTGAAGTTAACCTGGGACCGGTCAGCACTTTCTGTCCCATGACAACTGAACTCCAGCCCTCTCCAGTAGGAACTCTGATTTTCTACATCTTGGAATGCCTTGGGGAACTTTCTGTTCATCACAGTGGCACAATCTCCAGCCAGTGATTTCACAGAGTAGAATTTTCCGTGACATCTACAGCTTGTCTCCAGGACTCCAAGACTTAGCAGGAGATAATATTCTAATGTAAAAGGTGTGATAACACCACAAAAATACTATAGCTTTTTACTAGTATCTATGTTACAATATGCAATCACTTATCCTGGAGGTGCAATTCCAGACAACCATAATAACCATTCTAAGCCCATTCCTGGCCCAGTCTTCAGAAGTACAGAATGATTTGATTAGAAGCTCACTGTAATTGGCCAGTCCAGGCTGTGAAGGATATGGCACAGTTACCAAAATCTACCTTTCACACTCCTGCCATGCCAGTGATGCTTAATGTCAGTGATGTTGCGGAGTGATTGTTGCCACCGCATTCTTAAAGAAGTAGCAAGAGCCATAATTTGCTACCTTGCAATAATTGTGGCACTTTACAGTAGTCTCACCATCTAAATAGAATTTGAGTCATAAAAGTTTCATAGAATAAAATATTTGTATTCTAAGTTCAACAACTAACATTTAAGATTTACAGCATGGAAACCTGGCAATAGACTTCATTTTATTCATAAACTCTGTGACAAACCCTAGTGTTGCTATAGCACTTGTATAATTTGTTTTCTTAGTCTTTTGTAATCCTAAATGTAATAACTTTTATGAGTTATAGCTAGATGCCTTTGTTCCCAAGCGTTTTCAACTGAAAGTTGTAACGTATTTTTATTTTGTTTAATTAACAAACACTTGATGTGAGTGTTGAAGAAATGGCATTTCTTTCTAATTATGTAATCATAAAATGTATTATGTATACTGAAATGATCAAATCATGGAATACAATTGTAAAGTCTATGTTGTTTCTCTTGGAAGCACAAAGTAACACAAGAGTAAGACAAGTAAGAGTAACACAATATATCCTATCCAGTTTAGTGCCACTCTATACACTTGGCTCTATACACTTTATTTATAGAATACCTATTGTAGGATCACTTGTATTGCTCTAAGCACAGTTATAAGTCAAAATGTGAAAGAGTAATCACTTCTTTGCGTGAATTGTAGATCATGTACCAAGGGTTAAATCCCAGAAGTTAGCTAAGTAAAAACCTAACTTTCAGAATCTTTTATAAAAAAACTTTTGTAAGCAAAAAATGATTTCCGTCTTTACATAATTAGAAAGATTCTACATCTGGGGTGAAATCCTGGCCCCACTGAAGTGAATGGGCGTTTTGTGATTGACTTCAATGGCACCAGGATTTTACCCTAGGAGAATAACTATCTCTACAGGAAAGCAGGTTCAGCCTATGCTAAAGGTGATTATGTTGACATGAATTAATTGCAAGTTTGAAAAAGTGCAGGAGACAGGAATAGAAAATGTAAAATAAAATCTAAAACATTATTCCATCTCTTTATGGCAGACTACATGAAATTGATTTATGGGTAAAACTATGAACCATGTAGTAACTCTACCTTATTGTTCTAGGTACCTTGGAATAACAAGACCACTTACATATCCTGTAAGGCAGAATGGAAAATGTATGGCTAAAATGATCCTGTGTGTATGGCTCCTCTCTGCCTCTATCACCATACCACCACTGTTTGGTTGGGCCCAAAATGTGAACGATGAAAAAGTTTGTTTAATCAGTCAAGACTTCGGTTACACAATTTACTCCACTGCAGTTGCGTTTTATATCCCGATGTCAGTGATGCTTTTCATGTACTATCAGATTTACAAGGCTGCTAAGAGGAGTGCTGCTAAACACAAGTTTGCTGGTTTCCCACGGCCAGAAGAAAACGAAGGCATAGTTTCTGTGAATGGAGTTATAAAGCTACACAAGGAATCAGAAGAATGTACAAACTTTTCACGACTCCTTAAACATGATAGAAAAAACATTTCTATCTTCAAGAGAGAACAAAAAGCTGCCACTACCCTGGGAATTATTGTTGGGGCCTTTACTGTGTGCTGGTTGCCATTTTTCATCCTTTCAACTGCCAGACCCTTTATCTGTGGTACAGCATGTAGCTGCATCCCATTTTGGGCTGAAAGAACATTTCTATGGTTGGGTTATGCAAACTCTCTCATTAACCCCTTTATATATGCCTTCTTCAATCGGGACCTGAGGACAACCTATCGCAATCTACTACAGTGCAGATATAGGAATATCAACCGGAAACTATCAGCTGCAGGGATGCACGAGGCTCTGAAGCTTGCAGAAAAGCCAGAATTTGTGCTGTAAGGTCACTTATCCCTTCTTACAATAATTTAAATTTTATACACATTAGCTTTCTCTTCAGAGTTAAAAGAAAATCAGAGAAACGGCCCCAGAAATCATTAACTATCTGTAAGACACAGCTACAGTGCTAAGTGCCACAATTTTTTGCTGTAGTAAGGACTGGGCCCTAGAGTATTTGGGATTTTAGCATAAACCAACCCTTTCCACTTTATACTATTATAAAAGGAAACAATGTAAGAAATTGGACTGGGGAAATTGTATCATTTGGGATTATTATTATTTACATGTAATTTTATTCACTTGATTACCTGTGAATGAACATTAGCGAAGTTTACTATCACTTTTGTACATCTTCCAATGAAAAGCATTTATGGCTGTGAAAAAATAATGATTTTTTGTGCCAGATCATCTGCTGGTATAATTTGAAGCTTCAATGGTGCTATGTTAATTTATGCCATCTGAGGATCTTGCCCCACATCTCTAACTTAACATCCGAAACTGGTATATAACCTATTTTAAGACCAGGAAAAGGCAATCTGGCCCTTACCTGACTCTGCTTAATCTAACTCTCCTGATTTTAATCAGCTGAGCCCATCTTGTCTAATTTAGACTTCAACTTTCCCAGACTCAAATCTAGGGTTCTGTTGACTTTATTGATAATCTTTGCTCAACAACAGTAGTAAATTGTCTGAGTTTATTGTAGTTTCCTACTTTCTAGAGCTCATCTGCTGGTTTGTGAACCACTCTTATGTATCAAATATAAAACTTGATACCTAAGAAATCATATGTTGGTCACTACTCATATGATTACCTAATATTTTTAAAAATTATTAAGTTTTGTAAAAAAAACTCATTCAACCTTGCCTAAAAACTTAGACATTTGTTCCATTTGTTGCCTTGTGCAGCAGCCTCTCTAAGGGCTTGCTCCTGCTCTCATCAAAATCAATGGCAAAATTCCAATTGACTTGCATGGAGCAGGATCAAGCCTTTTATCAATAATATACTTTCTGTGGAATAATGACCAGTACTGCACACAATATTCCAGGAAATACTCAAGGTGCAGTACAGTAATGGTTTCAGGGTGTCAGATCTTTCATTTTGCTTTCTGTCCCTTGCTAACACACATTAGTATGTAGTTTGCTCTATTTATTAGAGCTGTGTACTTAAGCTATAGATGTTGAGTTTTACCCATGATAACTCCCAGATCCTTTCCTTATCATTGTGTTGGATGACTGTTCCATTTGGGGCCTATTTTTTATCTTGATCTCTTCTTCCAGGTTATCTATTTTAAGGTTGTCTACACTGGTCACCTTTGCCATCTGCTGACCCAGTCACCTAACACTGGAGGATCCTCTTCTTCTCACTGATCTCTTTATGTTCACATATGAATGAACATTAGAAACCACTTCACCAATTGGTGTTCCTACATTTTGCAAATCTTAAGCTTAAGAAAGGAAAACTTGGGACTTTTGTAAAAGAAATCTCAGGCATAGCTAATATTGTATCATTGCCAATTAAACCCCCCCCACTGTTCCTCAGATGTTCTTGTTAACTGCTGGAAATGGCCCACCTTGCTTGTCACCATGAAAGGTTTTCCTCCTTCCCCCCACCTCCTGCTGGTGATAGCTCATCTTAAGTGAACACACTGCAAGGAGAGTGAATGATAAAACCCATTGTTTCATGTTCTCTCTCTTGTGTGTGTATGTATGTATATATATTAAAAAAAAATCTCCCCCCTGTATTTTCCTTAGAATGAATCCAATGAAGTGAGCTGTAGCTCATGAAAGCTTATGCTCAGATAAATTTGTTAGTCTCTAAGGTGCCACAAGTGCTCCTACTCTTTCTATTATTTCACAGTTTTATAACTTCCAATTTTTTTTTTTTTAGAAAAAGATAATTGGGTATTTGCGAGGAGAAAGCATACTCATTACAAAGTAGTCTCCATCACTACAAGTTAGAAATAAGGTCATCTTATAATGCCAAAGATAATTCTGGCCTAAATTCTGCTCTAACATTCACCACATTAAACTAACTTTAAATGAATTCAGTTGTGTTACGTGAGACATACACCAATGCAGAATTTGTCCCAGTCTTCTTGAATAGAGTTTGAAAAGTCACTGGAAGTGCACAAGCTTGCAGGCAATAGCTGATGTTTATCAGATACATAGAGGGAATACAATATTCCCTCACTATCTTGTTCATGTGCATGGCTGTGCACCCTGCTGGCAGGTTTCCTGCACAGTTACATTTGAGCCGTTCAAGAGACCTTTATTTGCCAGGAGGCATCTGCTTCCTGCTAGAAGAAGGGGCTTAAGGGCTCCCACTCCACCTGCTGTCTTCTGTCTGAGGTAAGGGGGTCTCAAGGCTCCCCGTCCTCCCATGGAAAGAGTGAAAGTAATGTATGATAGGGGTGAGTGTGTGAGTGAGTGCGAGAGAGGTCTCTACTGTGGTGATAAGCATTAGTACAAAACCCTAAAACAGATTACATCTCTCTCACTCACACACACATTGAAAGTTAAGGGAGGTTATACAGGATAGGTAAAGGAAAAGGGAAATGAAAGGGGGCAAGGAGCGTACAAGGAATGTAAGTTATAAGAGAAATATATGAGGAAAGACAGCTAGTAAATAGACAGAAAGGAAAATGAAAAAATGTGAATGACCAGCAAGATGGATAGAAAGGGAAACAGCATAGCCTGGGGGAGAAAATGGGGGTTGAAGAGATTGGACTCCTGGATTTTAAATTTAAGCTCTAGTAGTTTTTGTTCTGCACACACACGCACACACAAAATTAGAGGCAACACGGGCACCCCCATCTGAATCTGAGGGCAGAGACATGAACTGATCTAATTTGCATCCCAGGTGAAATGAATGGAGCTGCACAGGTGCTGAGAGCAGAATTTGGCCCAGATTGTCAACATGTTATATACACAAATGGTATTGGGGCTGGTATTGCCATAAATAAATTTTCATATCTAACATGAAATGAATAATTTTGACATCAGAGGTCACCCATCTGCCCAGACATACATTTTAAGATTAACACATTTTAAGGCCAATTTTTTTTTTAAACTGCAGAGTGCCTAAAGGCAAGTACCTAAATCAATATTCTGAAGTCAATGGGAGCTGCAAGTGCCTTTAATATCCAGCTTTATGTCCCCACATCTGAGAATTATGACTTAAGTTTTTCAGCAATCTGATACTCAGGTGTGGGGATTCTCTCCATGCACCCATGCTGGATCTGGGAGGTGTTTAGAAAGCTCCTTGTTAATCACAAAGGCTGAAAGACTTCTGAAATACCAAGTAAAAAGCTAGTTTTGTTGGTGTTTTGGAATCTTTACCAAATGTTTTTATATTTGATACTAAGGGTTCAATCTTGTCCTCTAGACCACAGGCCAGCACAGGCTGGAGAGGAGAAAAAGGACAGAAGGAGCCCTTTCACCCACATAAGCACTCAATCAGTATCTCTACAGAGAGGTTGGCAACTTTATCAAGCAGGTCCATGCATCCCATCTCAAAAGAGTTGTATCTGGGGTAACAGAGACCTCATCTGGTGTAACAAAGCAGAATGTGGTCCATGGCTTTGGAATTTGGCTAAGATCATGGCTGAAACAAAGTTATGCTTCTCCTGAGAATGCTCTCTCACTATCTTTACTGCTTTTAACTAACTAGCTTTGTGAAAAAGCCAAAAGGTGTCTAGTAAAACACAAGGTTCCAGAAATCCCAGAGGAAATGATATCCTTAATTATCTACTTATAAGGCAACATATTAGCCTAGTTTGTTTATTTAACACTCAAGTTGTGTAAATAATGGAAATAGTTATCCCCAAGTATTTAAATTTGAAAGTGAAAGTGCTTTGTTTGTGCTCACACCACTCTTGTATTTACTTTCTATTACATTCCAGCGAGTGAGTTTTGCTTGCAAGAATGTGTGCAGAAATTACATTTTAAGCTCAAAAGCTGGAGTAGGTAGATACTTTATATAGAATTCTGTTTGAGGTTCAGGTTTTCCAGGTCCCATTACCAGAGCCCAGGCACATGGGCAATTAATGTGGTGTTGTATCCAGCAACAAATTCTGAATTGCTTGCTCCCAGAACTGTTCAGTCTCCTTCATTCTCCGTGGCTCCTGCTTCATGGACAGGGGCTTGTAGGTCCTGATTTGGAAAGTGGGGGAGTTAATCTTGCATCTCTATGATTAGGGCTGCTCTGTGCAGGATCTCTATGGTTAGACTTTCTCAGGACTCACAGGGAATGTTTACACTGCAAAATAAGCCCAGGGTTCAAACTCAGGCTCAAGCCTAACCCTCCTTCCATCTACACACAAATTGCGCTAACTCTAGCTTGGGCCCAGGATCCCCTGGAGTGGAGGGTCCAAGCCTCAGTCAAGCCAAGTCCCAGGGTTCAAACCCCCTATTGCTTTGCTCTGTGGATACAGCCCCACTGGACTTGTGTTCTGGGAGTCTCCACAAGTCTCCACACTCCCACAGGCTGACTTTTTGTCTTCTGGACAGGCAAGTTTGGTGGACAGGCAAGTTTTCCCCACACTGCACCACAAACAAGGCTACAGCAGCCACATTTTGGGAGGGCACTAGGAAGTCAAGTCTGGCATATGGCTGGTTGGAGTCGGGCCCACATAATGCAGTGTAGACACTGGAGACCCAGGGTGGGACCTAGGATTCAACAATTCTTAACCTAGAGTTACAAATGTGCATAGACACTCAAACCCTGGGTTTACAAACCCAGACTCTGCTAACTCAAGTTCTACTAACCTGGGCTTACATTGCAGTGTAGCTCTGCACCCAGAGATCCAACCAGACATTGAGCCTAGGGCACAGCCCCTCATGGCCAAAGACTTGGGACAACAACTAGAGTGCTCTAGCAATAAGTAGGGATCATTAAGTAGCCAGGACCACACCCATCTCAGCCAGGGTCAACTCGGAAGTGCCAAGATCCCACTTGTTTGGATTTCCTTCCACCTCCAGCAGTCCACCAGAACCTGGGTTTGGTGAGTGTCAGAGCACAATATAAGACCTATTTGTTTAGCCATGCTTTTGATTAACTGATTGATACCTGGCTTTAAACTCTTAAAAATCATTTGAAAAAAAATTATAATTCTTTTATTTCAAAGGCTCAACAACTGATCTCCACTTTCTGCTATTAATTGAATCAATCGTTTTATACTCATTTGATAAAAATAAAAGTAATTTCTCATTTTCTCTTCCTATCCAGATATATTATCCAATACCACAGAGCCATAGATGTGCCAAATAATCTGAAATAAATGTACTTCAGACAGTTATTGAGTTAAGAGTGTTTATGAGTAAATCTATACTGCAAAGTTTTATATTTTTGCTCCCTTTTCACAAGCATTCAGTATATATAAAAGAATGTTGTACTATTTTTACTATTCAACATAGCATCTCTAGAGCACTGTTAAGGTAAATTTAGGGATAGTTCAACTAACTCTAAAATGCAGAACACAGAATACCAAGGAATCTTGAAAATGATGCCATTTATTTTGTGCATAGCTACCACCTTAATTTTCTATTTGATTTTTTTTGTCTTTCAGAAAAAACTGCTCAAGAGATAAGCTTCTCTCAGGGAAAGCATAGGAAAAAATCATCAGCAGATCCTGTTCATAACTCACCGTAGATCTTAGATTTTCATCCTTTAAAAAGAAAATCTCTCTCTTGGTCTTTGTACAATAAGTACATGCTAATAGTATCTTTATTGCTGTTATCTTTATTTTTTCTCTAAATAGCCATTGCCCACCATAAGTATTGAAATTAGTTTATAATTTTCTTCAAATGTTCATTTTCTATACATCTTAATGGTAGATCAGTAGCTCTCAGCCTTTTTCAGACCAGGACCTCCTTCAGCCCTTCTCCCAAATAACCAGGACCCTTTCGCATTGTGAGCAGTATGGGAAGTAGAGTGTTTGCATCCCATGGCATATGTTCACAACCCCCAGACTGATGTCCTTCACTGTAGATGAAAGGCAGTCTGATTATTTGCTTTCTTGTGGATGCTGATATATATATATATATATATATATATATATATATATATATATATATATATATATATATAGGCAATGTAGGAAACATTTTAAGACTTTGTGAACCTATGACTTTTTTCCATTAGTATCATTTATGATCTATTTATATATCGTTCTAATTGAATAAATAATGCCAAAATCAGAAATACATATTAAAATACCTAAGTTTCCAGAAGAGAGAGCGCCCACTGAAAGGAAACCTATTGTACTGTTATAAACTATTGACATACCAGACTGGATAAATATTTTGCTCTTAGTTTTAGATCTATTCAATCAAAAAAATCAGCAATTCTCTCTTTTTTAATACAGCAGATGTGTGGGCTTTCCTTATGTGTGGTCTTGTTAGTTCCAGAAAAGCGTGTTTACAGTATGCTTAACTTTTTCTTTCTACGTAAAAGAGAAAACCACTGTAACAAACTTGTTCTCTTATTTCTAAGAATACAAGAGTTAAAGTCTGTCATGAATTAACAGAATGCAAATGACTAGACTCGGTAACTTAAAACGCACAAAAATCTAGCCCCTTCTGTAAATGGAGATAATGGTACTGATCTCCTTTGTAAAGAGCTTTGGGATCTGCAGATGAAAAGTGGCTTTATAAGAGCAAGGTATCAGTAGTACTATAATGGAGACAAGCAGCATTTTTAAAGAGGACTCACATACAATAATAGGGATCATTCAGTCAAGAAAAATACATACAAAATTAGGACAGACAGATGCTTGATACACATACTGTGGAAAAAAAAGTGATATCTTAGCCTTCTAGAACATGGTGACTAAATAGAGATCATAGAAAGATAGGAATGGAAGGGATCTCGACAGATCTAGTCCTGCACTGAGGCAGGACTAAGTATTATCTAGACCACTCCTGACAAGTGTTTGCCTAAAAATCTCTAATGATGGAGATTCCACAACCTCCCTAATTAATTTATTCCACTGCTTAACTTCCCTTGTTGTTAGGAACTTTCTAATGTCTAATCTAAATCTCCTTTGTTGCAATTTAATCCCATTATAACTTGTCCTGTCCTTGGTGGTTAAGAACAATTTATCACCCTCCTCTTTATGTCCCCCAATCAGTCTTCTAGTCTCCAAACTAAAAACACCCATTTTTTCAGTCTTTCCTCTTATGTCAGGTGTTCTAGACCTGTAATCATTTTTGTTGCTGTCCTCTGGACTTTCTCCAATTTATCCACATCTTTTCTTAAGTGCAGTGCCCAAAACTGGACACAATACTCCAGTGGAGACCTTGTCAGTGCTGAGTAGAGTGGAAGAATTACATTGTGTCTTGCTTACTATACACCCCAGAATGAGGTTTGTTTTTTTTGCGCAACAGTATTACATTGTTGACTCATATTTAGTGTGTGTGATCCACTAGCATTCCCAGATCCTTTTCTGCAGCAATACTTCCTAGGCAGTCATTTCCCATTTGTGCAATTGATGATTCCTTCCTAAGTGCAGTAATTTGTATTTGTCCTTATTGAATTTCATCCTATTTATTTCATAGAATTTCTCCGGACTATTTCTCCAGTTTGTCAAAGTCATTTTGAATTGTAATTCTGACCTTCAGCTGCTCCCAGCTTTGTATTGTCCGCAAACTTTATTAGTGTAATCTCTAGGCCATTATCTAATCATTTACAAAGACATTAAATAGACCCAGGACAGATCTTTGCAGGACCCAGTCAATATGCCCTTCCAACTTGACCGTGAACCATTGATAACTACTCCAAATACAGTTTTCCAACCAGTTGTGCACCCACCTTAGAGTAGGTATGTCTAGGCCAGTGGTTCTCAAATGACCGGTCTGTGGACCAGCACCATTCCCTGAAATCTTCATGACAGTTTGGAAAGGCAGCAAGCTAGTCCCTGGTATCAAAAAGGTTCAGAAACACTGGTTTAGGCTATATTCCCCTAGTTTGTTTATGAGAAGGTCACATGAGACAATATCAAAAGCCTTACTAAAGTTGATATATCACACCTGCTTCCCCCCTTAGCCACAAGGCTTGTTACCCTGTAAAGAAGGATATTAGTTTGGTTTGACATGATTTGTTCTTGATAAATCAATGTTGACTGTTACTTATGACCTTATCTTCTAGGTGCTTAAAAATTGATTGAGTATTTGCTCCATTATCTTTCCGGGTACCAAAGTTATACTGGTCTATAATTCCCTTTTTATAGATATGCCATTTTCCAGTCCTCTGGGATCTCCCATGTCCTCCACGACTTCTCAAAAGATAATCGCTAATAGCTCAGAGAGTTCTTCAGTCAGTTCTTTAAGTATTCTAGGATATATTTTGTCAGGTCCTGCCAACTTGAAGACATCCAACTTGTCTAAGTAATTCTTAACTTGTTTTCCTATTTTAGCCTCAGATCCTACCCCATTTACAATTATGTTCCCTTTGTTAGTCATCTGACCACTGCTAACCGTTTAAAAGGCATTTAAAACTTCAGACATTGCTGCATTTTCTGTTATTGTTTTTCCCACGTCACTGAGTAATGGGCCTAGCTTGTCATTGGTCTTCCTCTTGCATCTAATGTATTTGTAAAATGTTTTCTTGTTGCCTTTATGCCTCTAGTTAGTTTAGTCTCATTTTGTGCCTTGGCCTTTCTAATTTTGTCCCTATGTGCTTATGTTTTGGTTTTTTTTAAATCTATTCATCCTTTGTAATTTGACCTAGTTTCCACTTTTTTTTTTTAATTTCACATCATTGACAATCTCCTGGATAAGCCATGTGGTCACTAACCACACTTGCTTTCTTTCCTATGCACTCGGGCTGTGTGCTCCTGTGTCCTTAATGTCTCTTTAAAAAAAAAAAAAAACAAAACTGCCAACTCTCCTGAATTTTCCCGTTAGACTTGCTTCCCAAGGATCTTCCCTACCAGTTCTGAGTTTGCTAAAGTTTACCTTCTTGAAGTCCATTGTCTTTTTTCTGCCGCTTTCCCTCCTACCATTCCTTAGAATTATGAATGCTTATTTCATTATCACTTTCACGCAAGCTGCCTTCCACTTTCAAATTCTCAACCCGTCCTCCTTATCTGTCAGACTCAAATGTTGACCAGCCTCTTCTCTTGGTTCTTTCTCCACCTTCTGCAATAAAATTATCTTGAATGCATTCCACAAACTTGTTGGATAATCTCTTCTCTGCTGTATTATATTCCCAACAGATGTCTGGGTATTTGAAGTGTCCTATCACCACCAAGTCTTGTGCTTTGGATGATTTTGTTTAAAAAAAAGTCTTATCCACCTCTTCTTCCTGGCTAGGTGATCTATAGTAGACCCTTACCATGACATCAGTCTTGTTTTTATGCCTTTTCCCAAACACTTTCAACAGGTCTGCCTCCTACTTTTGTCTCAGTGTGTGTTTATATGTCTTTGATATACAAGCCAACACTTCCTTCCTTTTTTTCCTGTCTGCCCTTCCTGAACAAGCTGTACCTTCTATACCAATGTTCCAATCGTGAATTATCCTACCAATTCTCTAAGAATTACAGTGACACTGTATAGAAATTTAGAGCTGGATACATACAAGGGAACAATTATCCTCTCCTAGAATGCATGTAAATACTACAGTGATAATACTACACACCTACCTATGATAAATAGATTATTTGCCTCCACTAGAGACAAGATTTTGTTAGTGAAGACTGATTAGTTAAAGCATGCTTAATCTAAGCCTGGTAGAGTAACTATGGTTTAGTAGTCTAATAAGATATCTGGGAATTTTCTGTAGAATCTTACCTTAGCATGAATTTACCCTGAGGAGTGATTTGTCTTGTATGGTTGGGATTGATTCTCTAGGGCCTACACAAGCTCTTTGCTGCCCTTCTTAAGGGATGCACCTGGGAGGCCCTGATATCTACACGGATAGGATAGGACTTTAAACATGTCATGGAAATCAAATAGCATGAGAGAGAACTTAAAGATCACTGATTGTATACCTAGAATTGACAGATCCCATTATTCAATAACCATTGGAGTCCTTTTCAGCAACACATGGATTGCAGGACTGTTTCATACACAGCCATTGATTTAGATTTCTCTTTAAAAACTGCTATAAACAGGCATTTAATACAGCAAACACTATGAAAGTACCAATAAGGGTTTCTAACTTTCAGACATAAGTCAAATTTAGAATTGAGTCAATCTACAGTATCTTTGATATTCCAAATTCTCTTTTTCACACAGAGTATCTATAACTTACTCCAAATTCTCTCTCTCACCCACATCCACAAGTAAAGATCAACAGAACCAGCAATGTCTGAAGTCACTCCTATTGAGGTCAGTGAATGGGCATCTCTGAGGGCAAAAATTTGGTTCTATAAGTTGTATTCATTTCAGATTTATGCAATATATAAGCAGATATCAAATAGAAAACTTCCTTAGGCATGTGCATTCAGCTAAAGCAGACCCTGACTATTTTTTATTTAACTATATAAATAAAATGAAACTTAACCTATTTTTGATTTCATTCCTCCATATCTAGTTTTGACCTTGGATATGATTATCTGGTTAGTTTTTACAATTAGTTGCTTATGTCTTCTCATTTTAACAATGAATTAACAATGGAAATAAACTTGTTTGAAATCTATTTCTGCATTGTATCCCACTGTAAAATTGCTTTTCTTGTGTTATCTTTTGTTGGTCACTAGGAAGGGCCTCCTTTTGTTCAATTTATTTCCTATTTGCTAGGGTGGGTTCATGTGCTGAAATGCCAGAGTTCGTGAAATGATTGACTGTTAAAAGGCCTGCTCCTGGAGCCTGGGCTGATGTGAATAATCCCATTGATGTCAGTAGGAGTAGTCACATGAAAAAGAGCTCCGCTCAGGCCCAAAGGTTCCACAATGCCTCTGGCATGCAAAGGAGTTGAGTTTAGGCTGTCATGCAAACCAAACTCAGAAATTTTGAGCTATTTCAGTTTTTAATTTTCAGCCTTACTGTTGCCCTCGTGGGTTTTTTTTTTTGCATTAGTGCCAAATCCTGGATCTCAACACAATGTCCAAGTGTCTGAGGAAAGACTTTCTTTGGGGCAGAATGACTGGTGGATCGATGTAGTCACGGATCCGCTACCATTCTCCACAAAGAACTTGATTCTGAATTCAGGGAAATTACTCACCTGATTAAGTGCTTTGCTGGATCAGGGCCAGAGAGCTGAGCAACTTGCAGGGTCAAGCCCCAAAATCCCTGCTGGGTGGGGTGCAGGAAGTCCCCATGGAACAGAACTCTGACATGGGCATGGACTGATGACTCCTGCTTCCTTTTCCATAGCAGAACAGCACTAGTTCCACTGGGTTGAGTTTCTCCACAACATCAGATGAGGGAGCAGGATTTGGCCCCAGTGATCATTAATGGGACAATATTGCAGCTAAGATAAAATGTGACATTATTTTGTCGACAAATATTGGGTGTGAAGTTGTGGATAAAGGTCACTTTGCAAAAATCAAGGGATGGAGTCTCCATCCTGCTATGGCCCCTTTACTCAGTTTTTGTGCCTGGGAAATTCTCCTGTCATAAGAGGTGACCAGGACAACCACAGGTTATCTTATGAGGCCCCCTCCACAAGTCCTACACTAGGCAGTGGGGCTTAGTATAAGACCAGAGAGTAGAGGGGCAGGCCAGGGGGAGGGCTTTAGCAGATGCTACTTCAGTAGTTTTTGGGCTGCTGTACTTTAGGGTTGTCCAAATTGTGCTAAGGACCTTTTTAGCCCTCATAGAAGCCCAGAATTGGGCAAGCACAAAAGTAACCTTAGCCACCCACTTCCTTGGGCCTCAAGTTTTGTGCTGAACTTCTGGGAAAGAGCTCTAATTCTTTATAAGCCTAACCCAGTTCCCATCAAGGTCAACAGGAAGCTTTCCATTGATTTCAATGGAAGTTGGATCAGGCCCTGTAGGGGATGCTGTTACATTTTCCTATCTAATTCATTGTGGGTTGTATATTTTTTCTTAAAACAGGAGAAACTCTGATTACTCAAGAAAAAAGTGTCATGACTTATGACCAAATACACAGCGAAGTAGTCAGATATGCCAAGGCACGACTGGGGAAGGAAAATTAATGAAGATTTAGCCTGAGAAGAAATGAAGGGGGTTATGAAATGCACTTAATCTTCTTTGAATGTGAATGTTTAAAAATAAAATAAAAATCCATGTGCTTGATGCATTGTATTAAATGAATTTCTCATGGAAGTGATGACACCTCATTTCTTAATGGGATAATTGCTATTGTGTACAAATGAAAATAGTTTTCTGTTTGAGAAAGCCAAATCATTTTAGCAATAAGCAGTTTGACACTTGAGGGGAAAGAAATCAACTGAAATCCAGAAAGACAAGATATTGTACAGATCTGCACCTTTATCAATCAATATAAACAGAAGAGACCATTCATTTATGTTTCTCATGCTTGTGGATTACAACAATCTCCCCACTATATTTTCCACAGTATGCATCCGATGAAGTGAGCTGTAGCTCACGAAAGCTTATGCTCTAATAAATTTGTTAGCCTCTAAGGTGCCATAAGTACTCCTTTTCTTTAACAATGCTATTATTATTCAGGGATCACCCATGATACAGAATGTATTTTGTTTTACTACAAAAAGATTTTTCAAGCAAATGGTGGCAATGTAGATGCTTTCAAGCCTTGTGTTGAAAATGTTGTGTGTCCAAGCTAAAATCCAGAAAGGCAACAATAAAAGGCTGATTTTTGTTAAAAGTGGCCCTTTGGTATTCAATGGTGAAAGCCCTGTCTAGTTATATATCTTTGACACAGGTGGTGGTTGGTGTTTAAGATAACAAATGGAGCATAATTTGTCGGTTGTCTCTGACCTTTCAGTAAAAATGCGTCTCATGGATTTTATTATGACAAAATTCAAGAGACAAGAGCAAGATGTATATATTTTACACAACAAAAGGTCAATTTATGTCCTTTCTAAGTGGTGATTTTTGATGTACCAGAATATATAGAGAAACTAGGATCTCTTTGTTCAAGTAACTGCATAAAAGGTGGGAGGTTTTCAACGGTCTCGTGTGCCATTTCTAAAGAATATACATAAAAGCACCCTTTTTAGATTCAAATCTCATATGTTCAGTTGAATTTCATGGGGGTGTACTGATGGTAATCAAGTACAAGAGTAGCCATTGTCACAGTATTAAAAGTCACCAGGATTTCCATTCAGTACCTCATCAATAGGATTAGTCACTGTGAACTCCACATTTTAAATAAAATAGTGCCTTTGGTAATTCACTTGGATTTTCCAAGAGGTACACAGTGAGAACAAATAGAGCTGTACAAAATTCAAGTATGTCACTGATAAAAGTTTTGATAATCCTTAAATATTTAATGTGAGAAAGTTTATTGTAAGTACTCAGTGGACCAAGTTCTGATCAGTTACAATGGTATAAGATTTCAGTGGAATTAGTCTAAATAAAGTCAGATCAGAATAGGATGCAACATATAAAACTAAGGATGGAAGATTTAAGGGAGAAGAGGTACTCATATGAGTGACAGTAAAAGCAAAAGCTTGAAGATTATTTTTTCTTCAGTAAATGCGTAACAGAAAGCAAAAGTTTCAGAGTAGCAGCCGTGTTAGTCTGTATTCGCAAAAAGAAAAGGAGTACTTGTGGCACCTTAGAGACTAACAAATTTATTAGAGCATAAGCTTTCGTGAGCTACAGCTCACTTCATCGGATGCATCCGATGAAGTGAGCTGTAGCTCACGAAAGCTTATACTCTAATAAATTTGTTAGTCTCTAAGGTGCCACAAGTACTCCTTTTCTTTTTGAGAAAGCAAAAGGACATCTAATATTCTAAAGCTAGTTTTTGACTGACGTGCTTAGCTACTTTACAGACACTGAAGCACCTGTATTCAGAACAAAGTCTAATGTCATGCTTTCCTTTTAGATAACCAAAACCTTAACTTCAGATTTAATAGAATTGTACATTATTAGATCCATTATTTAAATGAAGTTTTGTAATATGTACTAGTATTAAAATTCTGTGAAATTCACTGTAAATATTGTGACATTAAGTTAAATCAAAAATATATTCTATTTGTAAATGTTGTAAGAGAAATATCTTCTAAGAAGCAAGGAATGCTTCAACAAACTGATGGATGGGAATCTACAATGAGAAAATAGGTGCTAAATGCTTTTGGACCAACATTGCCTTTGAATACACAAGCAGTAGCAAATCTATAATATCATTGTGTTGCTTCAGCCAATGATTTTGTTTTCATTTTGTCTAACAGATTTTAAGAGGCTGAAATGACAGGCACCTGACTAGCAGCCATTAGTGCCTTTAAAAATCCACCCTGAATTTCCATCTCTTTGTTAAATTAGAATAAATACCTACATTATTTTTCTAAGAAGAAGATCAAATAAAATATGTACTGTGAACCAAGTTTGGTATGTCCCTATACCCAGCATGGGAGAGCTGGTGGAAAGTGTTGCTTCATAATAGGTTACAGTTTCACACCATCACTTTATCATCACCATCCAACAACAGTCAATCAACTAAATACATCTGGCTTACAAAGAATACTGGAAATCATAATATACTGATATGTTGTCATGCAATGTGGAGCACATTATTCTGCTATGGCCTTCCTGCAATCCCATCTCCTGCGATACTGAGCAATAGATGGCAAAGCTTACTTTGCTAATGAGCGATAAAGGCTTCCCATAAATACCTACACATCCAGAATACATTAAGCAAATCATGTGTACAACATGCCACAGAGTAAGAAAAGGAGTGTTCAAAAATGCCAATGGGTAATATGAACATCTGCATAAAATGACACTTGGCACTTGGCCTTCTGTCTGCAGATCAAGTGCTTTACAAACATTAAGTTAAGCCTCATGTAAGGTGGGCCTGTATTATCCTCATTTGCCACATGGAGTAAGGGTTTAAGTGATCTGTCCAAGGCTGTAGCAGGGCCAGAAATAGAACTCAGGGTTCCTGGCTCCAACATCTGTGCCTTAACAAAAAAGGAGTCTTCGCTGCTTTTCCTTTCTTATATTAGTGTCTCACCTTTTAACATCCGCTCTAGATAACTTGTAAAATACCTGAAGTTTAGTGTAGAGTATAATTATTCTGTTAGTTTTTGTGGTCATGGATGATTTGGGGAGTAATGGTCTGAACTTTAATTCTGTGGGGTTACACGGATGTGTGGGTGAACTTAAGATGCCTTAATGGGGCCTGCTTTTCAAAAATGCTGAGCACTTGAACTATGAAAATTAGGTTCCTTTTAGATGGCTGAAGTTGGACACACACACAAAAATGGGAGGTACTCATGGTCAGTAGTCACTTTTGGATATGCCAAAAATACAAATGGACCAACAAATAAGATTGGGGTTTTCAAAGGCATCCAGGGGAGTTATGCATCCGATGAAGTGAGCTGTAGCTCACGAAAGCTTATGCTCTAATAAATTTGTTAGTCTCTAAGGTGCCACCGGTACTCCTTTTCTTTTTGCGAATACAGACTAACACAGCTGCTACTCTGAAACCAGGGGAGTTAGGTAACCAAATCCCCTTAAATATTAATTTGCTTAGAGTGCCTAATTTCCTTAGACTCCTGGGAGAAATCCCAGTTTAAGTACATACAAGAAGTATAGGATGCAATGTTAGGCTCATGCCTCTTTCAATTTCTTTCCCATCTAAAAAACCAAAAACCTTTACACTTATAGCTGTTCTCCATTCTGCTTGAATAAGTGACTGAACCCATATTTCCTCAAACTACAATTTGTACAATACTTTCTTTTCTGGTTGCTAAATTAGATGAGGATCATGTCCATTTTGTGCAGAGAATTCCAGTTTTTTAGACATCTTTGGGTTTTTTTGTTTTGTTTTTAAAAAGTCCATGGAGACCCACCAACACCACACTTCCTGAACTGCCTCCACCTGTCTGAGTTTACAGGATATTTTTCATCATGCTATTTTACATTTAACTTTCTTTTCCCCCTCAGAAAAGAGAGTATGATTTTCTTCTTTCATCTTTCTACCTAGATAATTATATTGCACTCTTCACTGTTGCATCTAAGCACTTTTCAAAGTTACATAAATCCAGACAAGTGGTATACAAACTGACCTAGAGTTCAGTCTTTTCCTTCTGTCAAAGAAAAGGAAAAACAAAAGGGTTTTAATATTTATTAATATAATTATGTTTTTAATATATTAGGACGGAAAATCTATGGTAAAGAGGAGCGTCTTGCATTTAGTCTTGAAAACAGTCAGGTTTGTGGTCATTCTTGTGGAAGGCACTGGTGGAAGGGAGTTTAACAGAAGTTGGCTAGCTAATAGTGACATATGTCTTAAGTGCCTTCTAGTTACCATTGCGGGTTCCATTGTTCCTGAAGATCATTGCTGTCCAGGATGGTCTGTTGATCACAGAGGGAGAGGTAACTTTTGAGATGCCCCAGGACCAGCCCATTGAGTGCACTGAAGATCAAAGTCAGGACTTTAATCTTGATCCAGCATTCAGTGGGTAGCCAGTTAAATGATTGGAATGAATACACCAGTACTGTTATTGACCTGAATGTGTCAGGAGTCAGGATGCTGCATCCTCCACTAGTTGAGTTTCTATAATGAATGCAGAGTGTTGCAGTAATCTAATCTAGTTTGAAGGTTATAAATGCATAGATTACAGTGGCCAAGACTGCAACTGACAGGATACGACATGATCTGCTGGCCAGTCAAATGTGGAAGGCATCATTTTCCCCCTGTTCTATTTGGGTAGCAGCTGTGAATAAGTGATCTGAATCGGATTTTTAAGATCCATTTTAAGGCCCTTTTACTCTTATCAGAGGAGTATATGGGAGTGTGATGGGGCTTAATGCCATCACCTGCAAGGCTAGTGAATACACCCAATTAGTCATGTCTGCACCTGGAGAGGTGAGTAGCTGGGGGGGAGGGGGCACGAGCAGAGCCAGGCCACACTAAATAGACTGAAGAAGCTTAGTTGAGGGAGATGCTGTAGAGGAGACAGGCCGCTCTGGCTGAGAGAAGTCCAGGGTTATGGAGGCAGCATACGCTCCTGTGAGGGAACTGCTGAGATAGGGTTTGTGCTAGTTCAAGTGAGGATTTCAGTAGCCCTGGGGGCAGGGAATTATCCAGATTCATTTGGACTTGTTCGGGATACCCTGGAAGTGGTTTGAACACTGTGACTTTGCCGAAGGGCTGAGCCACAGAAGATCTGGAGCCAGAGGCAGGTAGCTAACAGGAGGCACTGAAGTCAAAGATAGCAGGAACATCCCACACTGAGGCAAAAGCATGTTCCAAGGATGGGTGAGACCACCACAGGGGGGCTAAGTGTAACTCAGTATCAGGCCCAAAGTGTTCAGGAGGACAAGCAGGCTGCTTTGGTGATAGTGCTTACTGGCTGGATCATGTTGCTGCTGACACCAGCTATAAATATAAGAATATCCATCGCAGAAGCACCCTGGTACTAATACATCACTAAAGTTCTGCTGAAGTCAATGTGGTTTGCCAAATGAAAAGTAACTAATAATAATGACACATTCTGATCTCCAGAAATAGAGAGGAAGTTCTATAGTTTTTGTGTTCATTCATCCAATAAAACCACTAGAAGGAAGGAAACAAACAGGAAATACTATTAGAATTGATAAATACATCTTGCTGGTTACTTTTTCTAGAAATCTAATTTATTCTATACACAACTGAGCCAAATAAGTGGTGTTCCACTGAGTTGATCCTACATCTTGAATAACATTTTGTCCTGTTAATCTGTGATATGTCAAGCAATTGACCCCAGTTGTATTGACACACAAACTAAGGAAGAATTCAGAATTTAATGACAGGAGAAAAACAGGATGCATGTGTAAAAATGAAGACCAGAATCAAGTAGATATAAAGTAATAAGACAGTTGTGAAAATATTTAAGATGAAACAGAATAGTATTGATTGGAAAGCAAATTCTGCATGAAACTAAGCTCATAAGCAGAGACATGGCAGTTTTGGAAACCAAATCCTGCTTATAATTACTCTGGCCACATTTTATTTAGAGAATTACTACAACTGAATTCTCAAGGCAAGGAGAATGGTCTTTCCTGCATGAGAGAAAATGGAAAGGACAAGAGGAAAACCTAAAAATATGAAATTGTCTTGGCAAAAATAAGGCGTTCTGGTAGGCTTCTTAGTTGCAGGAGGCAACCAAGCCAAGGAGTTCTCTCTCATGGCCTTGTTTGTGTACATGACCTGGGTTATCTCAATCATTTCAAATAATGATTCATTCCCAGTGTCAGCCCAGCAATACCATCTAATTGAACAAAGATTATAGCCTATGATAAAGTCAAAGTTAATTATGTTGGCACACACCTCTGAAGCGGTCCAAAAGTTTCAAATGGATCAGACATGAAAGGGTAAAGAAAACCTATCCCCGTCTAAAGAGAACTTTAGCTCAGCTAGAATGTAAATTGGCTGATAAACTGATGATCAAGGACATATATGATGAAATCCTAGCCCTACTGAAAACAGTGAGAGATTTGTTAACTGCAGTGGGACTAGGACAGGGATTGGCAACCTTTGGCCCATGGCCCGCCAGGGGGCTTGCCCTGGTGGGCCGTGTGCCAAAGGTTGCTGATCCCTGGACTAGGATTTCTCCTATGAATTTTGCTAATCCTGAGTTCTAGTCTTCCTCTCTATGTTAAATTGTAAACACATAGACAGGAGAATGTACTTTTATTTATTTGTTAAAACCAAAGTTGAAATTAAAAATATTTAAAAGCAAAAGTATATTGAACTAGAAAAGCAGCAATGTCTGAAACACAATATCTTTTCTAAAAAAGTTTATTTAGAAGTATATAGGTGCTTGTGGGAGAAGACAGATAGGCAATTTAGGCTTGCATCCCTGATAGAGTTGGCAAGGGTTGATGGCTTGATAAGCTCATCGATCCAATAAGTAGGGCAGGGATAAATGATAAAGGGCCTTAAAAGATAAAAAAAAAGTTTGTTTTTGAATAGGAAAGCCAGGTGGGGAGGGGAGATTCAAAGAAAGAGGGATTATATGATTGGAGAGACAAACCGGGAAAATGATTCCATCAGCAGCATTTTGAATGAACTTGATGGAGGCAATGTGGCTGGCTGGCATCGAGGCCAGAGAGGAGATTACAATAGTCAAGGCCTCAACAGTCTTGGTAGTTTGGATAGAAGGGGAGAAAAGAATTTTTAAATTTTCTGTTGATAGAGCAGTAAGACTTCAACACTGCATGACATAACTAACTGAAACTGCATAACACTAAACTAGCTGCCATGCACCAGTATAATTTAGTGCTGTCAAATCCATGATTAGTTATCAAAATTAGACATTTTTCAGTATTGTAGCATTGGAAAGAAGTGATCCTTGCAATGCTTTAATACTAGAGAGGAAGACATCAGATGAGGACTAAGATGTAATGTTCAGCCACGGAAAACCATGTTTTTAAATCTCGGAATACTGGGGAACACAAGAATGGCCTGCTGGGTTAGACTAATGGTCCATGTAGTCCAGTATCCTGTCTTCTGACAGTGGTTGCTGCCAGATGCGACAGAGAACAAACGGAACAGGACCATTATTGAGTGATCCATCCCTTATCATCCAGTCCCAGCTTCTGGCAGTTGAAAGTTCCAGAAGACTGGCACAACCTTAGCTTCCCCCCCTCCCACCCCAAATATTTAAAAGGGTTAAACAGGATGGCCTGGTTGACTCTAGGTTGGTTAGTCTGACATTGAGATCCAGGGTAAAATCATGGGATGAAATCAGTAAAGAATTAAAGGGTTCCAAAAGTAATGCCATTCAACATAATGACATGGAAGATAGAGATATATATCAAGTTTGTTTGACAAGACCTTGGAGATTGCAAGTTTGATTGATGAAGACAACTGTGTTGATATAATATAGACTTCTACAAGTCATTTGACTTAGTCCTGCATGAGATTCTGATAAAATAATCAGCACTATGCAAAAATCAATGTAACCCATATTAAATTAAAAAATTAACTGATCTCAAAGTCCTCACCCTCTTACGGGGTGTTTTAGTGGGGTCCTGCAGGGATCTGTTCTTGGCCCAATGCTATTAAATATTTTAATCATTTATCTAGGAGAAAATATAAAATTGCTTGTAAAACTTGCAGATACAGAAATTGATGGAGAAGTAAATAATGGTGACAGGTCAGTTATACAGACCTATCTGGATCACTTGATAAGGTGGGCTCATTTGAATAATTTATATTTTTAATACAGTCAAATGCCAGGTCATATATCTAGGAACAAAGGTCATTGTAGCAGGGTATTTCTGGATCTGGCACAAGAACGTCATATTCCCTTTCTCGGGCACTGCATCCAGGTTCTCATATTTGTCAAATAATATCCCTTCTTGGGATGTGGTTTATTAAAACAGCATCTCAGTTCAAACGTCAATTTAAAATCAGAGTATGTGTGTGTGTATGTGTGACACACACAGAGTGTGAGTGTGAATGTGTATATACACACACACACTTTATATAATTATAAATGTTCATTCCCCCCCCCAAAAAAACAGCTGCTTCTGCTCTCTATTTCCTCTGGCCAATTTTTCTTAAGGATTCTGCTCCTGCCCTTCCCTGAAGGTAGCTCCGGCCTGGCCTTTGCATCCGCATAGGGTGTAGAACTGCCATCCCAATTGTCTTTGGGTCTACATCTCGAGCTGGTCTCCCTTCACTGATGAAGAAGGTTCCCTCTTATAAGTCTCACACCAGGTTAATAACTGGTGATATTGGTCCTCCTGCTCAAGTGAAATGTTGGCTCATGCTCATCACCTGGGGACAGATAACTAGACACAGACAAGGCTGAGCTCAAGTCCCTGAAAGAGCCAGCCTACAATGTGACAATCACATTTACAAGAGAGGGGACTGTCTCCTGCAATGCAATGACACTGAAAGAGACTTTGCTGATGATCCATCACAGACCCCTGAGCATGGCCTCCAGTGTAATGCTGTAGCTAAAAGGGTGAATGTGATCCTTAGATGTATACTCAGGGGAATATTAAGTAGGAGGGGGTGGTTTTGCCTCTGCATATGGCATTGGTGAGACCATTATTGGAATACTATGTCCAGTTCTGGTGTATGCACTTTTAAAAGGATATTGAAAATTTGGAAAGGATTCAGACGAGCTATAAAAATGATTTAAGGTCTGGAAAACCTGCATTACAGTGAGACACTTAAACTCAATCTATTTAGTTTATCCAAGAGAAGGTTAAGAGATTACTTGATCGTGGTCTAAAAGGATTTCTTTCAGTACACACCTCTTTAATCTTGCAGAAGGCAGCATAGCAATGGTTGGAAGCTGAAGCTGAATAAAATTTGGACTACAACTAAGTCACAATTTTTTAAACAGTAAGCATAATTAACCATGGGAACAACCTACCTCAGGCAATAATGGATTCTTTATCACTCAAAGTTCTTAAATTGAAAAGAACATTGTGGGCTTTATGCAGAAATTAGTTGGGGAAGGTCTATGGCAGGAAATCAGACTAGATGATAATGATCCCTTCTGCCCTAGGGAAAAAAAAAAATCTACCAACCAACATCAAATGATATTCTGAATAAAATCTCCTGTGGAGTATGATCCTGTTAAAGTTTGTCATTTTTCTGAAAAAACAGAATTTAATCTTTTATGTTTGAGTGTGTGTATGTATATAAATAAATGATGTGCATACTTGATACTATAGAGGCTTGTTCCTGGCAGGGCCAGCTCCAGCTTTTTTGCTGCCCCAAGCAGCAAAGGGAAAAAACAAACAAACAAAAAACTAAAAAACAAAAACCCAAGTCTGGCTGAGCTGCCGCTGAAGGGCTGCCAAAGAAGAAGAGAGGGATTGCAGGGCCCACTGCCAAATTGCCACCAAAGACCCGGACATGCTGCCCCGATGATGGATGGACGGAGTGCCGCCCCTTTCTATTGGCCGCCCCAGGCACCTGCTTCCTTCACTGGTGCCTGGAGCCGGCCCCGATTCCCGGGAATGTGGGACTGCTCCATTATTCAGAGAAGTTAAAGCCACATTCAAGGTATTTAGATGATCCCAAACTCTATGCCAATTAAACCTCTGTTCCAGAAAACATTAAAGCACTGTTATGTTTGTTAAACCATTTTATAGAGTAAGGCTTATGGCTTTATTGGGATTATTTTTGTATTCATCCTCTATAATGCTGGCTTCTCTTAGTACGATGGATCATACTGTAGAAGTTGTGGGAGACAGATAATAAATTCTATTTTTAAAACTTCTAATATACCTTTTCTATCCAAAAGGTGGTCACCAATGTAAAGTCACACATTTTGCAGTGCTCTAAAACCACCAAATGCTTTATACCACTGAGAAGTACCATTGGGAGAGTCCCAATGCTTTAAGAGGATAAAGGATCTGTTGCTAGTTGAGATGTTTCTATATGGAAACAGAACAGGCAGGAACCTCGAGAAGTCATTAAGTCCAGCCCCCTGTACTGAGACAGGACCAAGTAAACCTAGACCATCCCTGACATGTATTTGTCCAACTTGTTTTTAAAACAGTTCCAATGATGGGGTATCCATGACCTTGAATAGAATTCTAAAGCTTATCTTATAGTTAGAAAGTTTTTCCTAATATTTAATGTAAATCTCCCTTGCTGCAGACTAAGCTCATTACTTCAGTGGACATGAAGAAAAAAAAACTGATCACCATTCTCTTTATAGCAGCCCTTAATATACTGGAAGACTTAGCAGCTTGCCCCTCAGTCTTCTTTTCACAAGACTAAACATGCCCAATTTTTTCAGCCTTTCCTCAGAGGTCAGGTTTTCTAAACCTTTTATCATTGTTGTTGCTCTCCTCTGGACTCTCTCCAATTTGTCTCCATCCTTCCTAAAGAGTGGTGCCCAGAATTGGACATGATACTCCAGCTGGGGCCTCACCAGGGCTGAGTAGAGTGGGACAATTACCTCCTGTGTTTTACATTAAACGGTCTTGGTAATACACCCCAGAATCATAGTGGTTTTCTTGGTTTGTTTTTGCAGCTGCATCACATTGATGGCTCATATTCAGTTTGTGGTCCACTATAACCCCCAGATCCTTTTTAGCAGTACTACCAGCCACACAGTTATTCCCCTGGTCAGATATCAAACCTTACAACATTATTAGTCCAAGTTTGAAATATGTTAGACCTGGGATGAAATCCTGGCTTCACTGAAGGCAATGGCAAAATTCCCCACTGACTTCAAATGAGCCAGAATTTCACACCTGGACTTTATAGATTATGGTAAGGGGGTGGGGGTGGGAATTATAGTTGGAAGGAAACATTTGTGGCAGGGTTTTAAAAGATAAATCATTAAATGGTGACTGCTTGAAAGTTGCTCAGTGGTTTGGGATGCTAAAGAAGACTCAGCAGAGATTAATTAGTGGGCAGAGAACAGGTGAAGAGGAAAAATGTCCACAATATATAGTGCATAAACTGCACTCAGCATAGCTTGGGGCAAGAGGGCAAAGGTCACCTTTGTGCTCTTCCCAATCCTCAGAACAGCTGGGGACAAGTTCAGCCCTGGTATAACTTGCAGCAGCCTCAGAGACTGTTCCAATGCAGGATTGGCATCTCCACCACAGGGAGCCTCCTACATGGGGTGGGGCCTCATTCGGCCCCTGGGCCCACTCGGGTCTCCTTGCATGGAGCTCCCCTGCACAGCACTTTTCCCTTGCCCAGCGGGATCACCTCGCTTCTACTGCGAGCAGCAGTCTGCAGAACACATGAGGAGATGGGATTCGTCCCCATTGGAAGAATACAGGCAGAAGTGCTCACATAGTGACGTAGAAAACAGCCCTGAGTAACACAGGAGATACATACGGATGCTGTTCAGAATACCAGTCTAACTGATAAAGTGTGCCATTACACAGGCCACGGGAACTAACAGTTGTGTGTGATGTGGGGATGGCTGAGGGACACAAGCAGAGAGAAACGTATCCCATAAGCACTGTCTCAGTTTTACTTAAGGGAGGCTTTTTTCCCTCCTCTTTCTGCCTCTTCCACCTCCCTTTCCTCAAACCTAATATTAATATGTCATCTTGCTGTGCTCCTGATTTCATAAGGAGTCAGACCAGCTGTGAGGAAAGTGAAGAGGAGAGTTGCAGAAAGTGTAAGAGAGCACTGCTGGTCTTCTTGCACATTCCACAGCAACTCACGCAGCAGTCACCACAGCACCTATTGTAGCCATCAAATGCAGGGGTGGGCAAACTTTTTGGCCTGAGGGCCACATCTGGATATGGAAATTATATGGTGGGCCATAAATGCTCACGAAATTGGGGAACGGGTTCTGTGGTGGGGCCAGAAATGAGGAGTTCAGGGTGCAGGAGGGGGCTCCGGGCTGGGGCAGCAGATTGGGGTGTGTGGGGAGGGTGGGAGCTCCAGCTGGGGATGCGGGTGTAGGAGAGTGCTCTGTGCTGGGACCAAGGGGTTCAGAGGGTAGGAGGGGGAGGGGATCAAAGGTGCAAGCTCCAGGTAAGCAGCTCCCGGAAGCAGCGGCATGTCCCCCCTCTGGCTCCTACATGGAGGCATGGCCCTGTCCACAGGTGCTGTCCCTGCAGCTCCCATTGGCCGCAGTTCCCAGCCAATGGGAGCTGTGGGGGTGGCACTTGAAGTGGGACCAACATGCAGAGCCCTCTGGCTGCCCTTACCTGTAGGAGCTGGAGTGGGGACATGCCTCTGCTTCCAGGAGCCATGCGGAGCCACGGCACACATGGAGCAGGGCAAGCCCTGGATCCCACTCTTCAGCGGGAGCTTGAGGGATGGATATGTCCCCTGAGCTGTAGTTTGCCCACCCCTGACCTAATGTGTAAAACTTTATTTTAATGAGAACCAATGACATCAGTGAGCTGCATTGTACCACATGCTCAACATATCTAGAGATACTATATCAACATCTACCCATAGGACATTTTGATTGATTTATTTCAGGTCTGAGACATTGATTCATATTGCACAAAATAGTTGCATCAAAGCATGAAAAGCCATATCCATGTGTGACATAACACAAGTCAGATATGATGAGATATTTTAATCATTTCAGTGAACTGAGTGTTCAATATGCAAATAACTCAAACAGAATTCAACTGGCGCTCTGTATATTTTTGAAATTCACAAAAAAATTTCCTTGATGAGACCAAAACGGACCCTGAGACTGTTGACATAATTAGAGAACCTATTTATCAAAAATAGCTTCAAGAAAAACCGGTATGCAAGGAAATTAATTCCCAAACACTTCAGATTTCAGGTGCCTGTGACAAAAAAATGTTAAATGCCTGTAACTATAAAATATGAATCTTCATTATAACCAAAAATGATGATTGCCATATCTGTAACAAATGGTACACATTGTGTATCCCAGGAGACAAGATTAGTAGGAAGGGGAAATGGATTTCTGATGTACTTGGTACTAAGTTGTATTCTGTTCTTACTTACAATATTCAAACAGAGATTAAATGTTAATTTAGGTAGCATTTAAAATTACTTTTATACAATACACTACAAAACTCACTGAATGGTAACCTCTATGCCTTGTGGCCTCTGAACTTACATACTATAGAGAATAGTGAATACATTGTCTGAGGTGATTTTAATTTAGATTAATAAAAGAAAAGTAAGTCTGATTCAACTTCACTCATTTGATTAAAGCTCTCACTATAATAAAACCCAAGATACAGAAAGCTACTTAAATTGATTGGATAGTGTTGAATAACTCTGAAAGAATAAGAATTAGGAAGTTTTAATGAATCCCTTTTGCACACAAAAGTAGTACTGACTCAGTGTGTGGGTACATACACAGAAATGCAGAATCAGGACCTAAGGGCTCAGTATACTGCTGATCATGAAGGGTGCTAACAATATGATTCACACTCCAAAGTTGCAGGTTCTAAGAATGTCCAATGATCAGGCCTTAAATGAGAAGATTAAAGTAGTGACATTCTTTCCTCACCTACTTACCAGTTCTCTTCCTTGCCACATTCCTGCCAGTTCACACCCTGCTTCCACTTTGGTGCAATTTTTTCCAACCCTAACCCATCCTTCACCACCAACCACATAATATAAAAGTATTGTATATCTTCCTAATTTTACACATTGTTCTGAAAACTGTTTGACAATTTGGGTGCATAAACCCCACTTGTAAGTCATGATTTTTCTTGTTATAACATTAGATACTCTATGCATGTTGGTCACCGGTTTTATAGTATTGCATCAAGCATTACAAAGGAAGAACCCCAGTGGTGCAATTTTCTTTCTTGGTCCTATAGCTATGAAAGCCTAGTTATTAATCGGGCACTAAGTTTAATAGAGACTCAACAACAACAAAAAGAAAGGAAATAAAAATAAAGACAAATTAATGACCATGGCAGACCCTACAGTTCCTGCTGCAATCATTTGTAGATGTTTGGCAACATCAACCAAAGCTCAGTTAGTGACAGAAGGCATTATTGATATTTCCTTTTGCCTGTACCATTTCTATAGATCTGTCCAGCAAACGATTCCTCCTGAAGTACATGGTAACAGTGCTAAATGCCTGCCCATGAAAACTAGTAATATTAAAGAACAGAAAGGCTACTGTCCTCCCTTTTCTGTGCTTCATCTGAACAACAGGAATAGCAAGATTGGCTGTAAGTGAAGAGCTTTCGGCCGATATTACAAAAGATTAAGAGTTCTACAATATTATTTACCCATCTAATTCGAGACATACAACTTTTTAAATCTTCTTGCCAGGTTATGGCAAAGAAGAATTTGATAGTGACCTTGATAAGCATGTGTATGTGGACTGGAATGGAAGGAGGAGCTACTCTGCCTGAAACTCAAAACTTATTTCTTCCAACTGTTTATATCATCTAGGTTTTTGGCACCGAAATCTGGCTGTTGGATGTGGTAAAAAACGTTTATTATCTTAGATGGCCCATTTGATTTATGTCAGTCCCTTGACTTTAGGAGAGATGAAGTAGGGAATTCATTAGAGTAAAAGCTTCCAATACACAATTAAAAATTGACAGTATGTTTATACTCACTGCCCTACTCTTATTTTTCTTCTTCTAGATTCCTATTTTTCATGCTGCCTTTACATATTTCTACCTTTAAATTCCTAACAAAAGTATAAGGGATCTTTTAGGGCACAACCAAATAGAAAAAGGACACATTTATATGCCACTTCACATACTGAGTTCATCTTACAATATCCACAGGGATCAGTAATAAGATCTCCTATAGTGTTAATCTTGTCAGATCAATTATTTGTTCTTCTCATTTCCACCAGCACAGCAATAAGTGTTTCATTGGTCTGATACCCTCTCTGCATTGTGGACCACATACCTGAGCCTTTTATTAGGGGTGTACCAAATATATAAATTTAGTATTCATTGAAATAAGTGGAAATATTTAGCTGAGGCAAAATTATTGTTCTAACCACTATGACTTCTAAACAATACAGCCACATGTTTTGTCTTTGATCACTTATTGCAGCACGAAACAGTAATATACATGAAGGAACATTTTGAACCTGCTCTTAAAAAAAAAACAAACAGGTCTATGGAGAGTCATTAGAATTCTTGTGAGCAAAGATGCATCCCTCATAGGTTTATAATTACCAGCCAGAGAGAAGAAATGTAGAGACAGCATGTCAAGCTTCCTTCCCCACTCTGAACTCTTGGGTACAGATATAGGGACCTGCATGAAAGACCCCCTAAGTTTATTTCTACCAGCTTAGGTTAAAACTTCCCCAAGGCACAAAGTCTTTGCCCTTGGATTAAGTAAAATGCTGCCACCACCAAGTGTTTTAGACAAAGAACAGGGAAAGGACCACTTGGAGTCCTATTCCCACAAAATATTCCCCCAAGTCCTACACCCCCTTTCCTGGGGAAGGCTTAATAAAAATCCTCACCAATTGGTACAGGTGAACACAGACCCAAACCCTTGGATCTTAAGAACAATGAAAAATCAATCAGGTTCTTAAAAGAAGAATTTTATTTAAAGAAAAAGGTAAAAGAATCACCTCTGTAAAATCAGGATGGTAAACACTTTACAGGGTAATCTGATTCAAAACAGAGAATCCCTCTAGGCAAAACCTTAAGACACAAAAACAGGAATATACATTCCCTCCAGCACAGCGAATTTTACAAGCCATTAAACAAAGAAAACCTAATGCATTTTCTAGCGAGCTTACTTACTAACTTTACAGGAGTTGGAGAACTTGCATCCTTGATCTGTTCCTGACAAAGATAATCACACAGATGGGACAAGATACTTTCAAATCTGGAGTGGGGTGGCGGGGACAAAGGGTTTTTGTCCCCGCCATCCCACTCCAGATTTGAAAGTATCTTGTCCCCTCATTGGTCATTTTGGGTCAGGTGCCAGCGAGGTTACCGTAGCTTCTTAACCCTTTACAGGTGAAAGGGTTTTGCCTCTGGCCAGGAGGATTTTATAGCACTGTATACAGAAAGGTGGTTACCCTTCCCTTTATATTTATGACAACACCACAAAAATATTAGGGGAATCAGGTCACAGAAAAGTCAGTGGAAGAAGTCTTTGAACAAGTAATTTTACATTTATTAAGGCAGTGGTTCCCAAACTTGTTCTACCTCTTGTGCAGGGAAAGCCCCTGGCAGACTGTGCTGGTTTGTTTACCTGCTGCGTCCGCAGGTTCAGCCAATCGCAGCTCCCAGTGGTCCCGGTTCGCTGCTCCATGCCAATGGGAGCTGCTGGAAGCAGCAGCCAGTACGTCCCTTGGCCTGGAGCAGCGAATTGCGGCCACTGGGAGCCGCGATTGGCCGAACCTGCGGATGTGGCAGGTAAACAAACCGGTGCGGCCCACCACGGGCTTTCCCTGCACAAGCGGCAGAACAAGTTTGGGAACCACTGTATTAAGTTATATCACCAGAAAAAAATAATTTAAAAGGAACAATTCTTCAGTGTGGTCCCTGGATTGACCCAACAAGGGAGTAAGTCACTCAACTCCTTCCAAGGGTGAATTTGGGTCATAATTGCCATGTATTACTTTAAATGATGTGTCGTTCACTAAGGGTCTGATCCAGCTCCCATAGACTGGCATATGAGTTATTAGATGAAGCCTCAGGGTAAGACTCTGGCTGTGCTATAGTTGGAGCAAGTGGGGCAGAAACATGGTCCCAATCTCACCCTAGAAGCCCCCAATTCCTTTGGTGAGTCTGCTATAATTGTCTGTGTGTATCAGGACATCCTTTTCCTGCTCTCAGTCCCTTATGCACTCACACAGGACTAGGCACATGTTAAACATTATTTAAACAAGATCAAGAATATTAAACTCTGGCTAATTTATTTCAATTTTTTATGATATTACAAACACAGTTGTTGCTCTTTATAAGTTTCTTCCATCGGGTTGAATTATGACTTGTACTTAAAATAAGGAACACCAATAATCTCTCTCATACTGGTTGTCACTTCACATATTGTGATACAGGAGCACCAGGGAGCAGTGGGAGAGTGCTGGGGGGAAATATATAAGCTCAAGACTAATTAAGGCATGGTTCCCTGTAGACTAGTTAATTGGAGCACCTGCAGTCAATCAAGGCCCTGTTAGGAACCTAATAAAATCCCCTGTGTCAGGAAGACAGGAGGAGAAAGAGGAAGACTTGGAGTGTTGAGAGATTTGGAAGACCTGAGAATTGAAGTAAGGGAGACCCTGCCCCAGCAGGAAGACTCTGGCATCTAAGGACCGAGGGTAACCCCACCTAAGGGGGATGAAGGTAAGAAACCCACAGGGGTTGAGAGGGGCTGGGACTCAGAGCGAGGAGCAAACCCAGACCCCCCCTCACACTTCTCTCCTCTACCACCTTCCTAGGCTAGTAGTGGGGCCCTTGGCACCCAAAAGCAGGGGCAAAGGGTGGCATCTTAGCTCCCTGCCAAGAAAAGCGCAGGAAACACCAAACTAAATTGGCCATCTTGCCACATGTGTAAATTACTAAAATTAATTAACTGATTAAAACTTTGTAGGTGTTATTTCTAAGGGTTTGATAAGTAGTGTGCAAATACATCTGTAGTATCCTTGTATACTCAGCACAAGGTAAAAATGCTAATTTTTACATCTAATTATTATGTGAATATAATTTAAAGGAAGGAGACAAAAGCTTAAGTTGCAAATTTTCCATTTGTATATTGGAAGGCATAATTTGTATTTGAGTGCTGGTTAATCTCTTGTGATATATTTTGGAGATACACTTAAGGACAAAAATTCCCAAAGCTAAGGATATGTGCTTATAGATAGCAAACTTTAGGGTGGTAAACAACAGATTCTTGTTCTTATTCATTTGCCTTAAAGTCATTAAATCTGTGTTCATCTCTTATACTTCAATTCTGTCATCTCTAAGCTTCCTAGGAATGCCACAATTCTATTAGATAGACATAGAATTAGATACACAGACTAGAACCTGTTGGACACAAGTGTTCTAATTCATTAGACATTGAATATATAAAGCTGAAAACTGAGAAAGCAAATGTACTTTTCTATGCAACTGCAGTTACTGTAGCCATGAGATTGTCTACTTGGTGAATTTCTTACCCACTATTCTCTTCCAGGCCACACAGAATCACTATTTGCCCATGCTACTTTCAAGACACTGACGCCTATGAACTGTGACCTCTGCCACTGCCACTGCAGTTCCACTACTATCTGTCCTACTTCTCTTTGGTCAACAGTTTGTTTGGCTGGCTATATAGGGGTAACATGGAAAGTCACACAAATGCTCTCCTCTCTGTCAACCTGAAATATCCTTGTGAGGTGCATTGTACTAAAATACAGGAAGACCTATTCACAAAGAAGGAAGCCAGCGAACATAGATGCAGCGAACGAGGAGTGCTGGGGGTTGCAACACCTGGCTTGGTTTCCATTATAATACAGGATTTACAGTTTGGTGGAATGGTTCTTTGAAACTTCATGATAAAAATTGTTCCAACACCCCTGCCAGGGAATTTGCACTAAAGGTGTGGTCAGCAAGGAAGAACCAGCACCAGATAAACACATAGGAAACTCAGATAAAAGAGGATCTAGATTGGGGGGGTAATATTCTGAGCAACATAGAATACAAAATCATTTTCTAGTATACAAGTGCTGCCTTCAAACACAAATGAGTAGAATTGACTGGAGGATGACAATTCCATTTTGCGGCAACTTTGAGATTTTGAAATTTGTTTTTCCTTCCTCATTGGAATGAAAACAAAATCTTTGAAAATGGAATTGTCAGGGGAGTGTACATGTGCATACATCAGTCTGCATCCTGGTGGTTAGGGACGTGGAAGATGCAGGTTCAAGTCACTGATCCTCTGCCTGATCCAGAGGAGTTTTTTAACTCTAGAACAAAGACTTGAAGTCTCTCTCTGAAAAACCTTCCCAAGGAAAGTTGTGGAAATTTATGTCTCCATGAAACATTTTGGCTTCAACAAAACAGCCTATTTCACTAAAATTTTAGTGAAAATGTTCCAACTGGATCTAAAAAGGAGGCATTTTCATATTTCGGTGACAGATAGCAACTACACAAAAAACTATTGTAGCCACAGATTTTCATAACAAAATAATATTTTGTCCATCAGTTATAATTAGGCAGGTATTTTGAATATTAGATAAACACATCTTGGAGACTGCCTCTTAAAATGATAGCTTTGGGCCAGACAGTTAAATGATACAGTAATACTGATGTGGTGATACATTAATACACCTGCTTCAGCAGGGATTTATGAAGACTGAACTGCATTCAGTACTTGTTGTTTGTTATTCACTATAAAAATGAACCATGTCCAACAACTCCTTCTGATGCTTGGATTAGTTCTAATGAATTTATCCTGGTCCCCAGCTACCTGTGAAGTTTAGCTGACAAAATAATTATCCTTACAGTACATAACTGAAATTAAAAGCATACATGTGGCATACCATATATTACAACTTCACAAGAGGAATTAGGGGGAGATATCAGTCCCCTTACACTGAAGTTTGTGGTTTGATTTCTGTGACACAGTATTATTCCTGTTCCCTGACTGGATGATTGAGAGAGTGAATAATGAATAATACATTCTTGTTCATGCCCCAGTACACTTGTCTGTATGTGAAAATGGTTATTAGTATGAATACCAACTATTTGCCAGTGTCCAAGCAAACAGAACTTTAACATCTGAGTGTTTACTGACAGTAAACAAAAAGGGGAATGAACATGATTGACCTGTACACAATTGCAACAGATATTTGAAAATATTCCCCAACTACAGCTAACCAGCTTCAGAAATCACATCTAATTTCTCCATTGAGGTGTGTTATCCTTCTGCATATTTCCTGCCTATAACTTATAACCTATGTACATAGCCGTTTTACTATGATTTTTCCTATACTGAGATAATTTGTTTTCCAATTTGCTAGTCACTGGCATCACGCGTGAGTAAATATTGGAGAATTGTCTATTAAGAGCCTAATCCTGGATATCTGGTCACCCAAGTCTCCCATTAACTTCAAATCTCAACAAGAGATTAGGGTGAAAGAGTGATGCAGAATCTGACCCAGATTCTCAGATAGGAATCCTAACACATGTATTTAATAAGAATTGTGATTGTAAGCTTGGGTTCATTTTACAGAATACCAGAATGTGGTATCAAAAACTTGGCAGTCATTGGTTAGTAGCAGGGATTTTGACTCACTCAGTCATCTTTGTACAAATGTTCTACAAGACTGGAGATTTTGATCTTCTACATCCAAAAGACTGAACTTAAATAAATCACAAGAGCTTTTATATAAAAGCAGATTTAACAATTCTGAAGAGCTATTACTATTAAGTAATACTATGCTCTTTAAAAAGGGAGACAGTCTACCCATGGCTCCCACTAGAATTCTATCAGTTCATTGGCAGGATGCAGGAATATTGTTTAGCTGTTTAAATCATAAGAAAGAGACAGTAAAGTAAATAGACAATTGTCTCTTGCTACCATGACTCAGCCTATCTAATCAGCTGATTAATATTTACACAACAGATTGCCTATCTGGAGGAACTGTCTAAAGCCCACAGAACATGTTTATTTTTTGTACATTTTGTTACATAAACTGCATAACATTGATAGCTTGACATTTAATGGAAAATTATCTGCAAGTTACAGCATGTAGTGCCTAAATTGTTATTGAACAAAATACCAGAGAAGACTGACTTATTTTGATAAAATACAAAATAAAATATTAAACCTTTGAGAAAACGCCCATGGAATCATTTGGGAGACAAATTCCCATGGGTGTCTCCTTGTTCCTCCTGAAATATGTTCAACATGCAGCTTTTTAATTTGCAATACAGAGTATTGCTACTCAGTTGGGAACTGCTCTGAAATAAATTGGGAGTCCATCAACCTGTTGTGGACACAGAAACAGAGTGCATTGCCATTGTAACCATCTCCCTACAAACACTGCTGATACTAATTAATTTTAATTGAGAAGGTGTTAGTCTTATCCAAGGCCATTGAAGGACTCGTATTCCATTTGTAATTATATGGAGAAGAATCCACTTCTGCCTCTTATTGATGTACATGAAATGCTTATTTTATTATGGGTGTTTTTCACTGGAAAAAATGGCTTGATATAATGGTCCTGATCCAGAGTGCATAGCAGGCTGCATGCATGAAAGGGTGGTTTAAAATTCACCTTCATACTCATCTGATCCTGGCCCAGCCTCTGTACCACAGTAGAGCAACCATGTTAGTCTGCTCTAATTTATACTGGCTGCAAAGGGCCACAAGGGACTGAAACAACAGTCAAGGATAGGTTTGCACAGGGGGTTTCCCAGTGATACTTCCTTTTACCTCTTGTACTGGCAACTGGGATGAATAGAGGTGTAAGGACTTTTATGCCTCCAGTGGTTCATCTTTTACACTGGGGTGATCCTGCCTAGGCCAATTAAACTAGTTTCTTCTGGTGGTGCAACATAAGGTAGCCACCCTGCACTGGAGATTCTACCTTAATACTTTGGATTTCATACAACAGATTTAATAACCACTCTTTCCTTTCCCTCTAGCATTGTCCATAATACAGTATGATTAGTTTAATAACTCTAAACACAAACTGGAAGGGGAATGGATTTAATGATCTAATGGATTTCTTCCATATTATCAAGATCCAACATTTCTCAATACATTCTATATGTCCATCTCATATGTTGCGTTACTCATTAAGGCAGTGGCCTGTAAAAAAGAGAACTATATTTTAAAAGCTAACTCAGATTTTCCATAAAAACATCCCCAAAGAAAATGGAATAGAAAACTCTAGAAAGGACATGGAATTCACACATTACCAGTGTTTAAATCAACAAAACCCAGAAACTCCCTCACTGCTCTGTCCCATTATGCAAAACAGAGAACAGTACAATGTGTAACACATCACACGCTTCTCAGAAGATTTTCCAACACTGGAACAAAAAGTAGGATATGGATAGATTTGGGGCTTCATATTTGAGTTTCCTAACATTTGTTGGTATAAGCCAAAAATCTTCAATTTAAAAAAAAGTGATAACTTAGTCTAGTTCTGATGTTGAAGACACCATAGGAGATATTTAAGGGATTCTTTAACTATTTCCTATGGGCAAATTAGTGATATTTAGGAAAGATGACTTTTTTTAAATACCCAGCTAATTTGCCAATATGCATTTATTTTTTTTGCATTAAATCCAGTGTGCTTTGTGTTGCATTATGAACCTGTATTTTTCATTTAAAAATTGTGAGATTTGTTACCAAATGTACAGGAAATAACATTGCTAATAGGCACTTCAGTTCCCCGTCATAGATCATTTAACATTTGAACACAATTATTGATGTGTTTGGATCTTCTAGCATATGCTACATCTTTTATTTTTTAAATGGCTCTCTTGTATCAAAACTAATGTCTCCAAACACTTTTATAGCATGGTGCTTCTGCCTAACAAAATCCCTACTCAGTCCCTTCTGCATTCAACTGGCTTTGGCTCCATTCCTTAGTCCTTTAGGGCTTGGCTACGCTTGCAAGTTAAAGCGCATTAAAGCAGCCCCAGGCACCCTAACTTACAACCTGTCCGCACTGGCAAGGCACTTAGGGCGCCTGGAGTCTGTAGCTGGAGCGCTTCTGGTAATCCACCTCCACGAGAAGCATAACGCTTGGTGCGCCTTGGATGAAATGCCCCAGCATCAGTGTGAATGAGGTGTTGCATTACTGCACTGTGATTGACCTCTGGGAACATCCCATAATCCCCTGAAGTCAAGTAGCCACTCTTGTCATTGTTTTGAACTCTGCTGCAGGCATGTGGATATCCCCTTTCAAAGCTCAGTTTTTGACAGCCGGCATGCTTATCTGCTCTGGGACAAAGGAAACCATTATTGTGGAATGGGGTGTGTGTGTGTGTGTGTGTGAGGTGAGAAGGCGAGTGGGGTCTGCTGCTGTCTAAACTTACAAGACAGCATGCTGACATGCTCTCTGCCCCCCAAAACACATTGTCTCTCCCCCCCATATACATACAAACACCCCGTCAGACTCTACCCCTCCCCCCCATTTGAAAAGCATGTTGCAGCCACTTGCACACTGGGATAGTTACCACAATGCACTGCTCTTTGTGTCATTGCAAGAGCTGCTAATGTGGCCATACCAGTGTGCTTGCAGCTGACAGTTTAAATACATGGCAGTGTTTTCCCTGCTGTGGTCCCCAAAGGCTGGTTTAACTCCCAGTGCTCTACATCTGCAAGTGTAGCCAAGCCCTTAGTTTAAGCAGTAGGCTCATGCTTATAGTGATGGAGGTAAGTTCAGTCCCCATAGTATAACCCACCCCATTTGGGTTACACCTGGATAAGCGGGTACAAATGAACAGGAAAGGGAATACAGGTAACTACCAGTACATGTAGAAAAAGAGTGTACAGTGAATGGGAGTGAAAGGTTTGTTTCCTCCTTTGTAGAGTCAGTACACTGGTTTTATGTTTTAGATCTATTTTGGACCCTATCTAAAGCAAAATGACTGGGAATACTGCCCTGATTCAGCAAAGCATTAAAGCATCTGCTTAGGTCTGTCATTAATCAAAACACCTATGTATGTATTTAACCTCAATCATATGTTTCTGTCCCATTGAAGTAAATATTTTAGAGATATGCTCTAGGAATTATTTTGGGAAGTTCTATGGCCTGTTATACAGTGGGTCAGGTTAAATGAGCACAACGATCCCTTCTGGCCTTGAAATTATGAATCTGTGTGCTTAAGTGCTTTGCTGAAGGGGGGCCTCTATTAGGTAAAATAGAGGAAGGAATTGCTCTGTATCTGAGGCCTTGTCTACAGTACCAGGGTAAGTTGACCTATGTAGCTGGAGTTGATATAGCTTAGGTCAACTTACTGTGGTATCTACACCATGCTGTGTTGATGGGACACGGTCTCCTGTCGACTTCACTGGAATGAGAAGATTGACTCCAGTACTCACCTTTAATGGGAGAGCAATCTGTAATTGCTTTAGCGGGTCTACATCTGCTAAATCAACACTTGGTGCATAGATTGCAGCAGCATTGATCGCTGGTAAGTGTAGACATGCCCTAAGATAACTTGTGTGAGCTTAGAAGGAGTACATATGGTTTTAAGAAGAGTAAATAGCTTATGAGAATGTTGCGTGTCCAAAACAGGAGACTTATTTTGCAATATGGCCAATGTAATAGGGAGCTAATTCTTACCCTTGGAGTGTTTTCCTTACAGCTTAAAGACGCATGTAATGGAGACATTGGGGGGAGCGGTGGGCAGTCTTATACTTGGGAGGGTACTATGAACGTTGACCCTTGACCAATGGATTTTTGGGAAATAGTTTAGAAACTGGGTGATCATTTCTTTTCAGGTATAGTTGGTTGTGATAATATTTTTATAATGGAAATTTTGTATTAAAAATGTGAAGACACACCTCCTGTCTTTGCAACATGTAGGAGTTAACTGGGGGAGGGATTTTTCCCTGTGCAGTTTGAACTAGATATGAACTGAAAAAACCTAACTACTGTGTAATATTCCTGTGCATTGTTTAACAGCTAATCAATTTTTTTCCTAAGTTCTTTTGGCTACACTGTTAAAAAAAAACAAGAAAAGGAGTACTTGTGGCACCTTAGACTAAAAATTTGAGCATAAGCTTTTGTGAGCTACAGCTCACTTCATTGAATGCATCCGATGAAGTGAGCTGTAGTTCACAAAAGCTTATGCTCAAATAAATGTTAGTCTCTAAGGTGCCCAAGTACTCCTTTTCTTTTTGCGAATACAGACTAACACGGCTGCTACTCTGAAACCTGTTAAAAACAAACATACATTAAGGCAAAGAGACAAATGTCAGCAGTAACCAAGTAACTATATACATAGAACTCAAGCAGCATGATAACGTTGAGCTAGTTGTCTTAACTTTTGGCTCCACAGGTCAGAAAATTAAAAAAAAAATGCTAGAGGAGAATAGACAGCAAAAATATAAACAAAATTAAATTAAAAGGCAGCATTAATTGGTTTTGAAAATAAGTAATCCCACTAACCAAGGACTGAATCACTAACTTGATATTGCATCATTTCAAAATGTACTGCATATGCAAAGTTTCTACAAATCAATCATTGTTAATCGCCATACTCTATTACACAGAACTGAAAAGATCTCACTTTCTTGTGTTTAGAAAATGTCATTCGTTGTATGTGAGCTCTTCAAAAGTGAGAGCAAACAGACTAAACACTGTCTTTTGAGGTTAGTGGCAATTGATTCCCCCCCCCCTCACATCCAGTGGGAGCGGGGGAACCACATCTAGTAATACTACTGATGGGGCTGAGAGAAGTAGGTGTAATGCAGGAGCTGACAAAATGATGGTTATGCAGTTTGTAGATCAGGTTCAGTTTTTGTAAAATGATGGAAGATCATTTGGGATGATAGGCAGTAAAAAAAAAGTGTAAGTGCTTTTATTATTTTGTTCCGGAAGCTGCAAATTAGTATTTGCACACATACAAGTTATACCATTATTAGTGTAAGTCTTCAGTTTTCTAAGATGGTCAAGCTATTGGGACTGATTTGAATTTTATGCCAAATTTACTTGAATGGCATTATATGAAAATTACACTGGTGCAAGTGAGAGCAGAATCAGTTCCACTGTGTATTTTCAGAGTAGCAGCCGTGTTAGTCTGTATTCGCAAAAAGAAGAGTACTTGTGGCACCTTAGAGACTAACAAATTTATCTGAGCATAAGCTTTCGTGAGCTACAGCTCACTTCATCGGATGCATTTGGTGGAAAATACAGAGGGGAGATTTATATACACACACACAGAGAACATGAACATGGGTTTATCATACACACTGTAAGGAGAGTGATCACTTAAGATAAGCCATCAGCAGCAGCAGGGGGAGAAAGGAGGAAAACCTTTCATGGTGACAAGCAAGGTAGGCTATTTCCAGCAGTTAACAAGAATATATGAGGAACAGTGGGGGGCGGTGGGGAGGAGAAACAACATGGGGAAATAGTTTTACTTTGTGTAATGACTCATCCATTCCCAGTCTCTATTCAAGCCTAAATTAATTGTATCCAGTTTGCAAATTAATTCCAATTCAGCAGTCTCTCGTTGGAGTCTGTTTTTGAAGCTTTTTTGTTGAAGTATAGCCACTCTTAGGTCTGATCGAGTGACCAGAGAGATTGAAGTGTTCTCCAACTGGTTTTTTGAATGTTATAATCCTTGATGTCTGATTTGTGTCCATTCATTCTTTTACGTAGAGACTGTCCAGTTTGGCCCATGTACATGGCAGAGGGGCATTGCTGGCACATGATGGCATATATCACATTGGTAGATGCGCAGGTGAATGAGCCTCTGATAGTGTGGCTGATGTGATTAGGCCCTATGATGGTATCCCCTGAATAGATATGTGGACATAGTTGGCAACGGGCTTTGTTGCAAGGATAGGTTCCTGGGTTAGTGGTTCTGTTGTGTGGTTGCTGGTGAGTATTTGCTTCAGATTGGGGGGCTGTCTGTAAGCAAGGACTGGCCTGTCTCCCAAGATCTGTGGGAGTGATGGGTCATCCTTCAAGATAGGTTGTAGATCCTTGATGATGCGTTGGAGAGGTTTTAGTTGGGGGCTGAAGGTGATTAGTGGCGTTCTGTTATTTTCTTTGTTGGGCCTGTCCTGTAGTAGGTGACTTCTGGGTAATCTTCTGGCTCTGTCAATCTGTGTTTCTTCACTTCAGCAGGTGGGTATTGTAGTTGTAGGAATGCATGATAGAGATCTTGTAGGCATTTTTCTCTGTCTGAGGGGTTGGAGCAAATGCGGTTATATCGTAGAGCTTGGCTGTAGACAGTGGATCGTGTGGTGTGATCTGGATGAAAGCTAGAGGCATGTAGGTAGGGTGGTGTTTATGTGACCATCGCTTATTAGCACCGTAGTGTCCAGGAAGTGGATCTCTTGTGGACTGGTCCAGGCTGAGGTTGATGGTGGGATGGAAATTGTTAAAATCATGGTGGAATTCCTCAAGGGCTTCTTTTCCATGGGTCCAGATGATGAAGATGTCATCAATATAGCGCAAGTAGAGTAGGGGCATTAGGGGACGAGAGCTGAGGAACAGTTGTTCTAAGTCAGCCATAAAAATGTTGGCATACTGTGGAGCCATGCGGGTACCCATCGCAGTGCTGCGGATTTGAAGGTATACATTGTCCCCAAATGTGAAATAGTTATGGGTGAGGACAGAGTCACAAAGTTCAGCCACCAGGTTAGCCGTGACAGTATCGGGGATACTGTTCCTGACGGCTTGTAGTCCATCTTTGTGTAGAATGTTGGTGTAGAGGGCTTCTACATCCATAGTGGCTAGGATGGTGTTTTTAGGAAGATCACCAATGGACTGTAGTTTCCTCAGGAAGTCAGTGGTGTCTCAAAGATAGCTGGGAATGCTGGTAATGAAGGGCCTGAGGAGGGAGTCTACGTAGCCAGACAATCCTGCTGTCAGGGTGCCAATGCCTGAGATGATGGGGTGTCCAGGATTTCCAGGTTTATGGATCTTGGGTAGCAGATAGAATACCCAGGTCGGGGTTCTAAGGGTGTGTCTGTGCGGATTTGTTCTTGTGCTTTTTCAGGGAGTTTCTTGAGCAAATGCTGAGTTATTTCTCCCCACCCCCCCACTGTTCCTCAGATATTCTTGTTAACTGCTGGAATTAGCCTACCTTGCTTGTCACCATGAAAGGTTTTCCTCCTTCCCCCCCCTCCCCCCGCTGCTGGTGATGGCTTATCTTAAGTGATCACTCTCCTTACAGTGTGTATGATAAAACCCATTGTTTCATGTTCTCTGTGTGTGTGTATATCAATCTCCCCTCTGTTTTTTCCACCAAATGCATCCGATGAAGTGAGCTGTAGCTCACGAAAGTTTATGCTCAAATAATTTTTAGTCTAAGGTGCCACAAGTACTCCTTTTTTTACTGTCTATTATGATTCATATCTTTGATAGATTAAACTACAGTACTATGCCTCTCATTTACCATGTGTTGCTAATCAAGGATATGGCATTGTGATTTAACTTCTTTTGTGGTGACAGAACTAGCTGCCAGGATGAGATAATAGGTTTTCATACTATACTTGACTGAGAAACTGACATATTATATTACATAACCACTACACTGGTTTGTCTTTAGAAAAGCACTTTTAGGTCAAGGTGACAATGATATAAATTTCTATAAGATCAAAAATTTTATAATTGCTTACTTTTAAAGATAACTTGCTTGTCCCATAACTGAATACCCTTTAAAATCCTTAGATAAAGAGTTATGTTTCAGAGAAGTCTGTTTGAAAAATACAGCTATAGTCTCTTCTCTGAAGAGTCTGACTACTGTCCCATTGATGATTTGTGCAACTGAAATAGCCCTTATGACCACTGCAGTAAATGCATCTGCAGATGTCAGATGAGGATCTATATAAAATTCTTCTGAAAATGAGATTATATTTAGTGAATAATAAATAAACTATGGGGATTTCATGAGCCAGCTCAACCAATTTAGACTAGCAAAAACATGTTAGTCATAAAGATTTAATTGGAACATTTGTTATAGAAGAGACTATTCCTGGAAGATTCTAAATTATTTTCCATTTTATTCATAACTTCTGTCTGACCACATTATGTTCCAGATTGCTTAACCCCATAATCTCAGTGCCATCCTTAATTCAGTCCTCTCACTGAATCCCTCTAACCAGGCCATTTCTAAATACTGCAGCTTCTCTTGACATAACTCATCTAAATGCTGGCCTTTCCTCTGTTCACACTGCCAGAACTCTTGTACAAGCCCTTGACATTTCATGTCTTGACTACTTAAATCTCCTCTTTCGCCTTTGACTACACCAACTTTGTTCTCCAAGTCTGTTCAGAAGCTGCTGCTAAATATCTTTTGAGTCACTGTTCTGACCCCATTGGCCTTGCACTGGTGCCTCTTTCACCTCCCCATCAAATACAAGTGTATTCTCTCTACTTTTAAGGCCCTTCATAATTTTGCCTCACCCAATTTAGCTAATAACCTATTGTGATATTGACCTCTGCCTATATCAGTCTTTACTGCCCACCAGTTAGCATGGATATGTTCAGGGAAGTTGTCTCCCACACAGCCCTATCTGCATGAGGAAAACTCCCTGATAAAATCCAGATGCCACTAATTTGTCTTCCTTTGAATCCACTTCACCAGCATAAAGCCTGAACATTTGGGTTGTATGTGGATGAAATCTAGAGCATTTGGGGAGGTAAAATCCACTTAAATTACGAGAATTTTAAAAATGCTGGATTCTCTTGTTTGTGCCATCAGGGTACACTTATGTACCATTTTCAAGCTTTGCAGCCATGATGGTTAGAAACTTATTTTTTTAAAAAAAGTTGAGATTCTCATGTTAGCACTTGTCTTCAGGAGATGAGGCTTTAAGAAAACCATGAGTTGGAAACACTGGGAGTATTCCAGGAGGGTGGGTCTGGGGCTTAGACTTAGATTTTCAGAAGTGCTCAGAGGCCCCCCTCTTGTCAGTCAGGTGCTTCCAGTTTAGTCATGTTAGCTGCATGATTAAGGCAGCAGATGCAGCTCAGTCTGCTCATTGGTTGCTCTGCACACTTCATACAAACCCCATGTCTAGTTGATTAAGATGACCCCCAGGACAGAGCATGGGAGAGAGAGTTTGCACATGTGATTCTGATTGTCTAAGAGAAAGTTACTAAGGGCTTTGGAGTAAGGGTAAGGCCAGTGGAAAGGCAAGAGATACAATAGGTAGGAGTAAGGGAGGTGTATCATAGTGGGTACCACAGCCATTGACTACAAACACCTAACCATGGTAGGGTGATACATCTAGAGAGAAAGGAGGGGGGGGGGGGGGAAGACTTCCTTTGGCTCAGATGCAGGAGGCACCAATACTCTGCAAAGACCCTCTCTGGGCCCAGGAGGCCAGTTCTTGACATATGGGGCACACATGGTCTGGCAGTACCAGCTCACTTCAAAGGCTATATTGCACCCACATGAGGGCCTCAGGGATGACCTTGGTAGGGTGAGGAAAAGTGTCACTACCAACTGATATCTACTTGCCTGAGTCTCTTCAGAGGGCCATTGGGGACACCACAGGCACTAGGCAAACTGCTGTCCCCAATTGCTTGGAAGAATTTCCAAGTGCCATGGTTACAAGGGTAACCAATCAAATATGCTTCTCTGTGGACAGAAACAAACAGGCAATTGCCACTTTCCATCAGTGCTAATCATTATGAATGGGACTCAAACCCCTAAGAGCTCCAAGGGTAGACAAAGGTACCCGTGGAAACAGAAAATATATGTAGACCATAAATGTGATGTGGGTTTGTGACTACCAATTGCTGTTACAGTTGTACCTACATTTCCTGGATCCTGAAATGACCATTATGTACTGACAGTATGGGTTTCAGACACCCCACAGACAGTGGAGTTGTCAATAGAGATAGAAACAGGAGACAAAAGGAAGAGATTAGGGAAAGGACGGACAAATTTGGTTTTGGAAAGAGTTAGAGGACAAAGTAAAGAGGTCAGAGAAGGAGCTACAGTTCTGAGACTGGGAGGAAAGAGAAAGTTTAGGACCAGTGGGGATAGAGATTTTGGAAACACTGGGTGCAGAGATGGTAATTGAAGCCATGGGAATAGAGAAGATGATGGGACTGGGAAAAGTATTTAAGTTGGGAACTGAAGGAATAGTTCAGGCACTAAGGGCTAGCATTCTGGATTTTCCATCAGATTACAGGGTATACTTCATAATTACTTGAATGTAAAAATACCAATTTTTGTCCAACACTTTAAATAGAGACATTAAACACAGCTAAGCTCTTCTGCTTTCTATGCTTCTAATACCATTAAGTCAAAGTTGGTTACATGTGTCAGGAAAAGAAAATACAATTACTGAAGAATTACCTTGAAATACTTACTGTTTTTAGAAAACCTTGATTTTTCTATTGTTAATGCTACTACTGGTAATAAATAGCTTCATTTTCATGTTCAGTGACACTTGAGATCAGATGAGAAAGTGGCACATTATGTACAGCTGTAAGTCAAAGGACATTACTGTAGCTGAGAAGGATATTTTAGGTAGGAGTGGAGGAAGATTCTTCACTGCATACCCATTGTCAGGGAGATTAAGAGTATCGTGGTGAGAACTGTAGTAATCAAGTTGAGGTCAAACTACACTTTTTTTGGCTACTTATGCATTTGTTCTTGTTTGTCTGAAGGTGTGCTGTGTAAAAATACCCAGTTGTCTTCCCTTCACAGCTAAAATTCACCCTAAAAGGCTACTTGCATAATAGCAAGTGCTTCTAAAAGGAGCTTTAAATAACTTAAGTCACTTGGAAAAAGGCTTCTATCTCTTCCATATTGTTCATCTTGTATCATACCTCTAGAGGAGACTAAATGGCTTCAGTTACAGATAGTTCTCTGTATGCAAGCCTACTATAAGTGGAAAATCACTGAAGTCTAATACATTTTACCATTTACAGAAGCTAGTATAAAAATTCACATCTCTAGTTTTAGTTATCAAACCAGCAAACAAATTAAAACTGAACACAAGGAAAAAGTTTTAATATAGCATGAAGAACCATGTTGCAGATATCCTACTACTTGCATAAATACAACATTTCTGTCCATCCTTCCCAGCAATACTGGGAAAGATTCTTTTAATAACCTTACTTGAAATAATGTTTGGAAACAGTCAAACTGTCTATTAAATGTGTTATTTTAAAGCATCTATCAAATTTTACTACCTGTCTAAATTGGCAGTTTTAAGCTGGCTCTTGAGTCAGTGCTTTGAGGCATCTGTAATACCTCTAATTGAAAGTTTTAATTTGTAGGTCTTTTGCAGCTGTTCAGATATTTTGTTCCCTACCCTCTCATTTGTGAGAATTTCTTAATGATTTATAAATACAGTCTAGATCATGTCCTTAAACAATCCCTGCTACAAAAAAAGACTCCACTTTCTTAGGAATGCATTGTTGCAGCCTTAAGCGTCTGAGTGTTTTAGCTCTAAGTATTGGACCAGATTCAGATACCCTTACTCAATTTGAAATCAGAGGTCTCCTTGGGAGTTAAGTGCTACTCACCATGAGTGAACATCAGAATCTGGTCCACTAAAAAAAAAAAACCTGGGTTTTTTAAGAAGTTCCTTTATAGAAACAAAATCAATTAAAAGAAAGTGAATAGTTAGATATTATCCCTACACAATTCCCTGTTGCAGACAGGAGCACAATTACTTTTGTTCATAAAAGGATATTTAATTCAGGTGAAGGGGGGGAATCTCCTTGCATCGCTTATGTTTCAAAATTTTATTCAATAGAAACTGCAAATCCCACAAAAGGATTTTATTCAGTTACAAGTATTTCTACTCTTGGGGTGAAATCCTGGCATCACTGATTCCAATGGGACCAGGAGTTCATCCTTGATGTTTCCATTGAGACTATTAGTTTGAGGAAAATACAGACCCACCAAGTTCCTTCAGGCTTTGTAGCAGTATTAATGTGATAGGAAACGTTAAGATTAGAAAATGTAAGAAGTTGGCAAATTTAGATGAATGCTGTGGTACTTGGGAGTTTCTTCCTAAACTTCTGGGAGAGACCAGTACTAAGAATCTAACAAAAATTTGAAATCTGATTTGTTTCTCTAGATTCCAGAATTTCCAGTAGAATTGATATTGATTTTTCAGGTTATAAGAGAAACTTGTGATTAGCATAAAAATGCCAACAAAGCCCGATGCCAACTTTGTCCACATGTTTATTCAAGTGACACCATCCTAGGACCACTTCAACCTCTCTGGCCACTCAATAAAAGATTTGTGTGGCAATTTTGCAACAGAAAAGCTTCAAAACCAGACTCCAATGAGATTGCTGAGCTGGAATTAATATGCAAACTAGATACCATTAACTTGGGTTTGAATAGAGACTGGGAGTGGCTGGGTCACTACACATATGTTAAGTATCCTCACACCTTCTTGTCAACTGTCTAAATGGGCCATCTTGATTATCACTGCTGATGATAGCTCATCTTACCCTCTTACAGTTTGTATGGCAACTTCCACTTTCTATCTTACTATATGTTCCATTTTATGCATCTGATGAAGTGGACTGTAGCCTATGAAAGCTTATGCTCTAATAAATTTGTTTAAGGTGCCACAAGTACTCCTGTTTTTGTGGATACAGACCAACATGGCGGCTGCTACTCAATCTGATTTCTAGGTTTCTCTTCTTTGCTCAGCTTCTTTCTTTCTTTCCTTTAATGAGTTGACCTTGATGTTTGTGATTCTTGGTGTCCATTCTCATGTGAGTCTTCTAAAGGTGATCTGTGAGAATCTAGATTTCTTGTTTTCAGGTCCAGCCTTCAGGACTTCCTTTTTGAAGTCAGGTTCCTCCACATTGCTGGCAGCTGCTACAATTAAAGGTTTCTGATCTGTCAGAGGCACTATTCAGGTAAAGTACTTAAGTTCAACACCATAGCAAAGCTCAGAACTCTTAAGTTACCCACAAGTTAGGTGTCTTTGGTGGAAAGTATATGTTCAAAGAAGGTTGTTTAAATCAGTTAATAAAATCAGTTAAATGTGCTGAGACAAAGTATCTTTCCATCACACAAATTAGCTATTTCTAAGTTAATCACAGAAGTATCTAAAAACTTAGAGCAAAATATTTTTCTTAATTCCTTCATCCATCGCTTTGCACTATTATAATGCTGTTCTCTAATATTACCATGAAATCAGTGGAACAGTGGCCTTGGCAGACTGGAAATATTTGTTACATTCAACAGCAGCAGCTGAGACACGGCCTACATAAAGGGTTGCACCAGTTAGCTACGCTCAAGGTGTGATTTTAAAGGGATTTAGCTAACCCCGTGCAGTGTCCCCACAGAGTTAGCACTGGCTTAACGAAACTGGTACAACTTTCTCATGTCAACAGGCCTTGAACTACCTAACTGTGAAACTTCAGCAGTCAAATGGTTAAAGAATATTCAGATTCCAGTTGTATAAGATGTCCTGGAAACAGTTGTACTTTGCTGTTGACAGTGCATCACTTGTCTAATCTCCTCCTTAGCTTCCTCTTTTGAATGTATTTAAGTTTGGGGCACTTAAGACTAATGTCAGGGTGTAACTGAAGATTGGTAATTAAAATGTTCACACTGCCTACTGCATTTTAAAATAGCAGAATTGTCAGAGATCATTGATTTCAAAAGCAGTACTGAAAAAAAAAAGCCTTCTCAAACAAGGACAAGAAATACAGAAATAGTAGTTTTGTGAAGAGTAGCCTCTGACCTTCTAGCTGATTATACAAAAACTAGAATAAGTATAGAAAGAGCAGAAGGCTTGGAGGGACTTTTAGATAAAAGACCCTTGTTTACAGATGCTGCCAGTTTCCTCTGACTAGGGGGGGAAAAAACAACAAAAAACAAAAGTTAAATACAAAATGAGAGCAATTTTGAGAAGGCCATTTTTTTAAAATAAAGCTTTTCCATTCAGAAAATTTCAACCAGCTCTACTTTTAAGCTATTAGTGACAGCTACACAATACCTATTTTAAACAGAAAACAAATGATTGCTTTGCATTTATTTGTAGTGACTAAAGTTTAAAAAATGAGCAATGACTTTCCCACTTCTGCCTTCCTCTCCACAACTGTCCTATTCAGTGACTTATTCAATGACTGTCAATATAATCAGTAACTGATCCCAGGTTATTATTCATATGTGCAGTAATGCTAAAACAGATTAGGTCACCTGGTAAAACAGCATTTATTTAATGCCTGTCATATTATACAGGTCATTTACAAGATGTTATACATTTATCAGTTTACATTGCCTCCCATGGCTACTGTTGCAATAGTCACTACAAAAGTATTTGTGTATAAAGAATCAAAGTTACAATGTTACTAATGTTTGCATTTGGAGTAATGGTTAGATGGTGTATTAAGGATCAATGGTTTATCAAGTTATGAGGTGAAGAAGTGTGAAATTTAATTTGAGTTGGCTAACTGCAGCGTATGATGTATCACGATAAATAAAAAGTATCATTTTGATAGACAGTGAACAGGCCGACTCAGCTATATTAACAATTTGTGTTATTTTGTTGCCCATCTAAGTTTAGCAGCTACTAAAAATTAGAACAGCAGCTGTGCTTTTAAGATGCCTGTTTGCTTATTTGGTTCTCAGCCTACTTTTTTGGCAGTTTTCCTAGAAGTAACAAAGCCTACCAGAGTTTCCCACGCTAGCAAAAACTTTAAGAGCATTTTAGAGATGCATCTTTTTAAAAATCTATTCCAGAACTTTGTTCAAACTAAACCTCAAACAGGACTCAATGTTCATTTGCATATTGGGTCATGCAATTCCCAGCAGAACCATCTACTATGCAGCACACTGCAACAGCAAGAAAACCAAGAAAGTGCTTAATTTTGTGAATTGTCCACACCTGGCATCTATGAAGTTCCACTAGCTACAAATAAGTGTACACAGTGGTCAGACTGAATTGGGACACCAGATTGGCAATTACTCTGATAGCTCTATCAGCTTTGACAGAATAAAAGGTCTCATTTAAAAAAAATGAAACACTGTTTGAGCCCTTTATGATTAGGAAGGTCTTTTCCCCCCCCCCCCAAGCATGAGCTGACCCATTACAGCATGACTGCAATGGAGAATAGAGACAGGACTTTCAGTCTCCTATTAAAAAAAAATTCATTGAAGACTTCACTAGTACTCTATACTAATGTCAGTCTCATCTATGTTAGACCTTGTAACTCTTGCAATTAGGAGAAAGGGGACATAGATAAAACAGTTTGTCCTGAGTCACTGGTAGCACCCCAAAGCTAGGAACAGAAACAACTGGTAAAGGTCAGACTTTGGTAAGGTGATACTAACCCTGCTCCAGAATGTTAAAAATGTCAGCCAGTGAAGTCTTATCTGCATGATCACTACCAAGGATAGGAGAAAATTTGCACAACCACTCATGTAGTCAAGAGCTTCAAAGAGTGACTCTCAGGAGAAGAAAATGGCAGCAAGGGAAATTTTCCCCATTCAGCATTTTTTCCATATGAGAGAACAATGCAGGTTATATATTAAAAGAGAATCATGCTAATTACTGTAGTTCTCTCCTTCTTAAAAGAGCACAAAGGTTCTAAATTACCTTTTTAAAATACTAAGTTCAGTTTAGATACAGGGCTAATTTCTCTTGCTCAGTGTAGCAATAGACATGGAGTTGGTTACAATCTCATGATTCTTTGCCCTAACCTGGTGGCTGTTCTTTTATAGGCCAACTACCAAATGGTCCCCAAGGAAGTAAATGTCAGCCCTGCAAATGCTCCAGCTGTGCCTCCTCTTTCCCCTTGTGCTAGGGCTACAGGGAAGTAAGGCCAACGGCATAAGAATACAGCTGGCTGGAAAAGGAGCTTGTTTCCTTCAGAAAATTTCAACTCAGAATGGCTGCCTGGGTACCTTGCAGGAATTGTAGTTTGGGTGCCTCATGCTTGCATGCTCCCCTACAGACTGGGCTCCTTGGTTAGACTAGTGGAGACAGGCATAACAAGAACCAGTGACAAAGCTGAAATTCAAACTAGAATTTTAGGTACAGTGTCTTTTCCTTTTTTAAAGACCAATGACAGTTAATCATGGGAACAAGTTACCAAGGGAAGTTGTGGATTCTCTATCTCTTGCTGTCTTCAAATCAAGTCTGGATGCCTTTCTGGAAGTCATGTTTCAGTCAGACAAGTTATTTGACTCAGTACAGGAGTAACTGGATGAAATATAATGGCCTGGATATACAGGAAGTCAGACTAGATGCTCTCCTGGTCCCTGCTGGCCTTAAACTCTACAAATACTGTATGATGGCCTAAAGCCTTATCATGGTGAGGGCAGACAATTGCATCACACCCCTAGTCAGTGTATCACAGGCAATGTAGTCCAGCTGGGGAGACCAGCCCATGAGAGAGAATGGGCTCATAGGAAACTGAAGTGCAGCTCATGATACAGGGCAGTGGGGTACTTGAATTGAAATATTTTTATTTTCAGGAGTTTAGTGTGACAAATTCATGCTCTCCTTGGAAAGTAGACGCTTTGTGAAGTTTTTTAGTCAAAATCCAATTAAGAAATGTATTGGCAAGCCCTACATAGGAACAATGCTTCACCTGCTGAGGTCCCCCTGCAGGCCGGAAAAAGCCACAGTTAGGGAGTTGCAGGCAGTTTGTCTTCCATTTGAGCCACCAGCACAGTACAGGGCTGAGAATCTGGCTTGTTTCCCCACCACCAGCCTCCAAAGGAGTAGAGTTTCATGCCGTAAGATTTGCAAGGTAAATACCAACCTTGGAAGAATGAAGTCAGTGATCAGAGCTGAACTCCGCTTCATTACTCTATTTCTGGGAAGTTCAGATAAGCTGTAATCACTTAAGCCTCTGCAGCACTTTCAATTACTTGTAAATCTAATTCCCATAATTTGTTTTATTTCTAATTTTGTTGCCAACATAGAATTTTCAATATACATTCCATTTAGTGATTTTCATTACTAGATTGTAGCATAAAGTAAACAAACTCTGAAATGACAGTGTTTTATACCACTAGCAAGCATAAAAGAGCAATCTATGGTAAGGTCTTTAGGTATTGTACATGCTAATGGAGAGTCTCACCTAGTTTAGATCTGTTTCAGATACAGTAGACTAAGATCCGGTCAGAAAAGCAGTCCTTGCAGAAAGGCTGTTATTAAAGCATCTCCTGTAAATCATGGAGATTTCAGAACAAGGCCACTTCACCTACTCCACAGTGACTTGTACTATCTAGTTAAGGAAATTGTTTCATTCATTAATTATTCTTGATCAAAAGAAAATGCCCTGTTCCACAATATTTTATTATCTGGGAATTGTTAAGATTAATGAATCTTCAGAATTATCCAATTTTTTCATATTGCAAATAGCCTGACTTTGTAGAGACTGTGTCTAAGGCCTTTCACTCATACCTGCAATGGTTTGCTCAGGTTACAGTGATTAAACCTTCCCTTTAAGACATGCAAAAGTAATAAACATACATTACCAGGCTAATCATAAATGCAACAAAAGTAATAGGGAATGTATTTGACTAGGTAGAAAAACTAAAACACCATTCCTAGGACAGAGTTCCCTCTTTACCCATTGTAGGTTGCAAAGGTTGAGACATCTATTAAGATTGCCCATCAGTTCCCATTATAAGACCCTGTGTTCAATTTTTGTTAAGTTTGTCAAACTTAAGTCATTTGGGTGGAAATTTGTCATGCTGGGCGTCTGCCCCAGACAGAGGTTTTTGGGATGCCATAAGCAAAAATGGTTCAACCATTTTTCAGAACAAGGTTAGGGAAAAATGGTTTTGTCCTTGTGTAATGTTTTTGTCAAGTTGTATACATAAAGAATGCAGTAAAACAGAAGTGCCTTTACTTTCTAGGATTATTTTGGAGTCTCTTGCTGAGTTCTTATATCCTTTTAGACACATCTTTAACCATCATACCTTAATAATTCTCTTAAAAGCCACCTAGAAAGTTATGTACCTCTATGGCTGGGTGCCATCCATAGCACATTCACTTATGGCATGGCCCTACAGGCACTTCATCCCCAGTTCCCTCCTGGATCTCTCAACAACATATCCACAGTCCAGAGTACATTTCCTTTCTTGGAATTTATTAAGCCTTTATATAGTTTAGTCTCCAATGTCTCTTCAGGCCCAATATCCCTGTTAGGGATTCCAACACACTTTCTTCAGGCTTTAGGATCCCTGATACCCTCCTGTTCCCTCTGGGCCAGGGAGTTCTGTCACTCTCCAGAGAGTACAATGGGACTCTCTCTCTCGAGTCTCCTTCTGCCCTGATCTAGCAACACAACTCTTTCTTCTTGGTTAAGGGATTCCACAGCACTCCTTCATGGGGCTGTGGTGTGGTTCACTCAGGCTTCCTCAGCTCCTCAATATCAAAGTTTCATCCATTTCATGGAGCCTCCCATGGTCTCACACATGTCTACCCCTTAGACCAGGCATTGCCTGTGATTCAGGCAAGCTGCAGTCTAATTCATGCTCTCCCAGCAGACCTCTTTAAATTACACATACCCAGTTCCACCTAGACTGGCAGTAAAGACTTTCAAACAAACAATTCAAAACATCACCTTCATGAGAAAACCCTTTCCTCTCAGACATTCTGCTGGGGTGTAGTCGTCCCATTATCCTTACCACTTAGAGGCCACCTCAGTCCTTTCCCCTGGGCTAGAAGAAAGCAGTCCTTCTGCTAGTCCCTCTCCCATAAAGAGGGGAAAAGCAATTTATATGTGGCCCTCCTTCTCAGAGCTTGGCCCAGGTGGCTGAGAGAGAGGGTGTCTTGTCCTACCTTACACTGCAAGGCTCCAGCTCTCAGGCTCTTAAACAGTAGCGTCCACTCCTTGTCACCCTGATGCTAGCTATTATCTCAGGACCACTTCCTCTTTCCCATCATCTGCTTCTACCTTCCCTACGCCCTTGTCTGCTCCAGAATTCCTAGAACATTGAAGGGGCTGTGTCCTAGAACAGGGTGGCTCTGGTCCCTACTACTACTTAAAGGAGACAGACCACTTTTTCTTAAGACTCACTGGTTTGATTAAAAAGTTCCCCTCTTTAGTCTCATGTTTTCCCTTCTCTACTGAAGTTACTTTGGAAGAAATCCTTCCAGCTGTGGGAGGCCCAAAATACAGTGGAACCAATTCACACCAATGTCAGGACATGAAGAACTTTGCTGTTCACTGTGGAACCAGGCCCCATGGCAGACCATTTTGTAAGAGCAGACATGGGCTTTTGGCATCCTGCAGGCTAATGGATGGCCCATGGACCACAGAAAAAAAATGCAGACTAGCTGCAAAGGTGCCACATGCTTTGTGTATTGAGTAGGGGAGGAATCTGTCCTCCTCCATCCCATACTGGTCTTCATTGCAAAGCTTGAAGAGTCAGATTTGATAATGAAATTTACTTGTAATGCTTAAGAACCAGGTCATGAATCACACCTCTAGGACTCCCCCATAATGGAAAGCTGGGTGTTTGAGGCCACATGGCTTTAATACCAGACCATTGAGAATGTGAGGATAAATACATCACTGCAGGGCCATGTGAGGCTCCTTTGCTTGGTGCCTGTTTTATTTGGGGGTTAAAAAAACCCCACCAAACAAGCCCCGATCTGTCTTAAATGGACTAGACATTTCAGCCCCTTAAGCAAAAAGCACCGAGGATCAAATGTCTGTGATAATCCCCATTAAGCTCTTTAAAAAAAAAAGTGGGGGGCTTTTCAGTTAGAACCTTCTCATTATTAAGTCATGAGATCAGTTTCAATAACTCACATCCTTATTGTAGTCTATTGTTAACAGCCATCTGACTTGTTCATCTTTAGTCTAAACTTATGCCCCGTCTACACTACAGGGACTGTAGTGGCATAGCTACAGCGCTGTAGCTATGCTGGCATAACCCTGTAGAGTAGATGCAGCCTCTACTGCTGGAAGGGTTTTCCCCCATTGCTGTGATCAGTTCTCCATGTCCAGTGATGGTAGGACAAGAAATGATGGACTTAATCTTCAGCAAGGGAGATTTAGTTAGATATGAGGAAGTTTTCTAACTATACAGGTAAAGTTCTGGAATAGGCTTCCAAGGGAGCGTGTGGAATTGCCATCACTGGAGGTTTTTAAGAACAAGTGGGACAAAACACCTGTCAGGGATGCTCTAGGTTTATATGGTCCTGCCACAGACCAGGGGGCTGGACTTGATGTTGGGGTCCCTTCCAGCCCTATATTTCTATGACTTCTCTCAGAAGATTGGGAAGGGCCCCTTTCAATTGGCTCTTGTGGTAGGTCCATTGTTTCTTTTATGGCTCTCTAAACCTTTGCTTCCATAATTGTGTTTCCAGCTGCAGGGATGGAGTTGGGATGGGAGGGCATGAGGTAGTCAAGCTGGAGTTCTATCTCCCTATACTTCCTCAGATGGTCCTTATGGATAACTTCAGGCTTCATCCTGGGAGGCAACTTTATACAGCATTTAATTTATTCATGATGCTACTGTTCAGTGTCTCTTCCAAGATTTATCCAGCTTAGGACTCCAATCCTACCTTTCTTCTCCTAGGATTGTAGAACCAGACAAGGCCCCATCTTTAAAGGATTATCCTAGGCCAGAATTTACCAGATCAACTGGTTCATATTTTGCTGCTGTAGTTATCTTCTGACTATCTGTTTGTCCAAGACCTTAAGCAAACAAACATGAATCTATTCCCAATTGAAGTCCACAAGAACTTTAGCAGCTAAAGTTTCTCCCTTGATCTTGTGTCTCAAACCAAGTGTCAATCATCCCCCCCCTTTTCCCCTTCCTGGAAAGCTACCACACTATAACTGTCATTATGGTTTCAGTCTTTAGCAGCCTGGGCTCACACTTGTGCACAAAAAAATAGCTATGTGAACATTGTGGTACTGGTGGAGGCTTGGGCTAGCTACCTGACCTTGGATATAGGAGGTTGGGTGAGCTTGAGCTCAAGTGCCTTGAGACTCTGTCTGTGCCTCAATGTTCACACTGCTATTTTTAGCATGTTAGTGCGAGGCCCTGCTAGCATGAGACTGTCTACCCAGGCTGGGAAGCTTGCTCCCAGCTGCAGTGTAGACATACTGCAGGAGAACTTTCTCACAAACAAGTCATCCATAAGTTATTTGTTTCACATACACCAGAACTTGAAATGAAATTTCCACAGACTGAATATGCAAGACACCTTTCCTGAAATTAACCACAGTTATTAGCCATAATGAAATCCAGCCTGATAGTGAATGAGCACAATCTTAATTGCTCCAGTTCTAGAGGTGCAATTTTTAAACCCAACTTTCCCATTTTTGGATGGGTAAAGATTCCACAATCACTTTCTCCCTTTGAGACTAAAGGAGAGTTTAGAATCAAGGGGTTTGATGCTGCAAACCCTAATTTAGGTGAACTATTTGGGGCTGCACTGATAATCTGCATAGAAGAAGGGGCAGTGCTGAATTACAGGTCATGAACTTGTTGACTAAATTTTTTTTTCCATGGAGAGAGATTGGTAACAAGGAAATGGAAATAGCCAGGACAGAAGAGTGACCAGATGTCCCAATTTTATAGGGACAGTCCTGGTAATTGAGCTTTGTCTTATATAGGTGCCTATAGCCCCCCCCATCCCAATTTTTTTCCCCTCACACACACTTGCTGTCTGGTGATCCTAGGACAGAAGGACAGATTCTAAATAAATTTTAACAGTCTTCCAGAAGGTATGAGAGTTTTCAGATTGTTACAATAGCCAAGTGAAAATAAACCAAAACTAATCTTAGTAAAATATCATTTTGCATTATGATTTTATATTTGTGGAGTTATACAACCAAGAAGAAAACAAGGTATCTAGGTTGTGCTAGTCTATAGATCTGGAAATTTACTAGCACAATCTAAAAAGACAAAATGGAGTATAGGATGTACTGGTTGAGATTAAAGCATTTGACAGCAGAGTACAGGGAAATGAGTCAGTAGGTTTTCATTGATTTTTGCAATGACTTCCATTGTTAAGGAAGGCGAGTGATTTCAGAGTCAGGTATAAGAAGAGTTTGTGGAAAAAAATGTAGTAAATATAAAGATTTGTCCAAGCAACTAAATTTGATCGATTTTAGGTACTAGTACAGCCCCTATTACTCTTAGTCTTTAATAGATTTATTTTCATAAGACCTCTGTGACGTAGGTAGGGAAGGAGAACTATTATTCCCTTTTTATAGATGGGGAACTGAGGCATTGGGTGGCAAAGTGACTTGCCCTAACTCACACAGGAAGTCTGGAGGAGCAGGTCTCAAAATCCTAGACTAGTGTCCTCCTAACTACTAGACCATCCTTCAGGTTTGGGTCTGGTAGTTTGTCCTTGGTAGAAATGACTGGATCAAGACCTAAAACTTTTCTGGAATACTTTACTTGCCATTATATTATGAATCCACACTGATACAGTGGGTGCTCCAGCCCTGGAGCACCCAGGGGAAAAAATGGTGGGTACTGAGCACCTACCAGAAGCCCCCCTATCAGCTCCTACCCCTAGCATCCCCCCCACCCGCTGACAGCCCCACTGATCAGTGCCTCGCCCTCCCTACCAGCACTTCCCACTCCCACAATCAGCTGTTACATGGCATGCAGAAGGTGCTGGGGAGAGGAGCAAGGGGCAGGCGTGCTTGGGGGAGGGGGCAGAAAGAGGTGGAGTGGAAGCAGGGCCTGAGAGAAGGGGTGGAGCTGAGACAGAGCCTGGGGTGGAGCCAGAGGAGCACCCCCCAGCACATTAGAAAGTCAGTGCCTCTGTTATGAACTCACTTGCAATCAGGAGTTGAAGATAATAATTAAGTGAATCAGTCTTGACAGAACACTATGTCTTGTTTAAAATTATTTCCTTTTATTTCCATAGGAATTTCAGTGAAGTCTGTTAATCAGATGTTATGAGCAGGGACCAATGAGGAAAGCCACAAGGTTTTAGCAAATCAACAAAAGTGTCATTTTACTGAGTTGACTTTAGAGGAGCACCTTAGGGCAACAGGTCCTGGCAATAGCTCAAAGGGGGAGAACTGCAGTTCCTCTGCTGTCTTTTAAATCCACAAGACCCAGAATGGTAAACCTTGACAATGTTACACTATCACCATTTCAATCTTTTAAAACAGTTAAGTTCCTGCCACTGTCTGAGTGTCCCACAGAGTTTGCCTTTTATCAGCCTTTCATGCAGTAAACATCTTAACTAGATAGTGTCTTTTAGAACACCACCACCATCATTGTCTACCCTCTTTTATGGCTCTGAGTGTCTTTAATATACCCAAATGGGGCCAGCTAAACCAAGAGTCTAGACAGACCTAAAGTTCAATAGAAATACTGGGCTGGGAAGTATCCAGGTCTTTAGGTAAAAGATATGGGAATGTCTACACTACATTTTTCATTAGCATAGGATAATCGTTTGATCCCTCATCCCAGGAAAAGGTATATTCTCTAATTCCCAAACATGAAATTGGGAGATTAGGTGACCTCTCCCCCACATTGATCTTAATCCCAATTTGGGATTAATCCTATCCCCTACATCTTGATATACTGCTCAAAATTGTGTTCCCACAAATCAGAGAATGAATGTTGGAACTGAAGAGCTGACACATACACTAACAGATAACAAGCAAATACTCTATTAGCACATGGCAGGGCATCCAATCTCACAATCCAGGTTGCAAAAATCAAGCTAATTTTTAGTTGCAGTTTTGAAAACTATTTTGTACCCTCTCATGGAGCACGTCACTCACCATTGGACTGGCACCTCCTGCTGGCCATCTTGGGGATTAGCTCAAGGCTGATGCCTCCATCCATGGTCTGCAATCCCTCTCACAGCCTCTGGAATCACAGCATCCTCTTTGTGACTCAGCCCTCCAGCTGTGTCACTGTCTGTGTTCCCCCCTTCCAGGGGAGTTTAGCTCCTAGTCCTGCCACTTCCACAATGGTGACTTCAGTAACTTGTCCTGACACTTCCCCAGTAGTGAATGTTGGGGCCCCAGGCCCACCCACTACTCCAGGTCATAGCCAAGGGACCCTGTAGATCACAGTCTCCTGCTGTGCCACTTCGCCATGGCCACAGCACCTTCTTTGCCCTTCCTCAGGTACTGCCACTACCCAGTCTCAGCAGAGTAGCCAGTCAGGAGCTTCTCTTGCTCCCACAGCCCCTGCTAGCAGTAGTTCTATCCAAGGTGCTGTAGGTCTCTCAGGCTGTTAGAGACACAGTCCTTTCTCTTCAAGCTCCAGACAGCTGCTGACCCAGTTCTGACCTGAGACTTTATATATGAGCCTGCTGGGCTCTGATTGGCCACTCCTCACAACCTCTTTCCTATTGGCTGCTTTTTGCGCAGCCTCCCTAGGGGTCTTTAACCCTTATCTGCCAAAGTGGGGTAGATATCCCATCATATACCCTAACATGTTGAAATTAGACTGTCATTCATAGCCATTTAACCTTGCTCATTAAAGTATCTACCCATAACTATAATGAAACTCAATATAAAGGGTCTAATCATTATTAGTAGCATGGCTGCAGTATCTAAGAGTCCAGGCATGGATCAGGACCCCATTGTGATGTACAAATACAGAATTAAAAGACAGTCCTTGTCCAAAAAGCTTATAATATAAGTATCAAATAAGAAACAGATGGATACAGGCAGATCAGAGAGTAAAAGGAAAAAAATATTAACAATTGTTGTTGTTGATGAAGATCAGGTCTAATCATTCTTATTTCTAAAAAACTTACCGAATCACTCTACTGCTCAAAATATGCTGCCTTTATTAATTGTAGATCGCTTTACTGTTTCAACAAGCATAGAAAAATCATTAGAGTGTGAAAGGTGGCAGGGGAATGAATAGCCAAAACCCATCTCATCCTGGATACAGTTTATATCTTTGTAAAGGAGGACTGGCACTTAATTTCAAGCAGATGAAAAAAGTACTATCACACATTTTTCATTTACAATAACCCTTTTCATTCCATACTGCAAGTCTTTGCTTTCCAGAGATTCCTTCACATTATTCTCTCTTGGGGCCCTTTAAAACTACAATTCCTTTTGTTACTTTCACCTGAAATTGGCTATGGTACAGTGATTTGGTTTTAGTTGCTTATACAGGTGCTGCCCACATAGACAATGACCATGGTTGTTCTTAGAACACACTTTAACATTTTTAGGCAATGGAACACCTAATTCAGTCAGGGCAAAAGCCACTCCTGAAGCATTGCATTTAGGCTATTTTTTATTTTTGTAAGTTAACTTAGCCAAGAGTTGGAAAAGTAATCAGAGCCCTATAGCTAAAGGCATTTAGCCACAGAGGACGTGGCAGTTAGGCACTTAGGCACTTATAGTACTTAAGGGGCCCACGAGACCCAGGAAGGCCATTTGTAATATGCAAGTAGAATATGGATGCTAGGGAACTCTGTACAATGCCAGTGCACTGAAGACAATGGTACTGCTCCAAGAAGAGCCAATTAAGCCTGTTTCAAGTGTTGGCAGCAATAATTTGAGGGGTTGACTCCTGAGACTATGCCAGGATATGCAGTTTCATTGGACGTTACTTTGCTCCCCGTGGCTGGGGCTATGGTTTAGGGTTCTTTTTAATACTTTCAGGTTTAACTTTTCAGTAACAACACAGGATGTTAACCTACCTTTACTTATCAAGTGCACAGGAAAAGAAAATAAGCTCTGCTTCTTCATGATCTTCTGATTTATGAAAATGTAATTTTCAAGCTGCAATCAAAACATTTTCATCTTATTTACACAGATATGAGTTTTGTCAAGTCAGTTTCTCACAGTGAATGCAGACACGCAGAAAAACCCAGGTAAGAGAAGACAGGAGCAGGGAAAGAAAACGAATAATGGGTGCTCCTTTTGTGGGCTAGTGGTAGTTTGGTAGGGCAGTACTGTCAGCTTCAGGCTGGAGTCAGGACAGATGCTCAGGCAGAAACCAAAGCTAGGATATGTTGGTAAAACCTTAGAAACAACATGGATTGAAGTTTAAGAGCATGGACACCCACTTAAATACATATTGGAGCAGAAATGTAAAGAAAGGGACAGTCATAAAGAAAACTAAAAAGCAAAGAACAGCTCTTTTCCCTTTCAGTTTACTATGGGTTTTAGACTTCTACATCCATGGAAAATGCTTAGGCTTTTCACAGCAGTCTTTCCAGAGTTATCAAGTAGCTCTTCTGATCCAAGTAAAGAAGGATACCTTGAACAATCTGACAGGTTTCAGAGTAGCAGCTGTGTTAGTCTGTATTCGCAAAAAGAAAAGGAGGACTTGTGGCACCTTAGAAGCTTTCGTGAGCTACAGCTCACTTCATCAGATGCCTTTTTTTTTTGCCAGTAAAACAGAGGTTTATTAGACGACAGGAACATGGTCTAATACAGAACTTGTAGGTGCAGAAAACAGGACCTCTCAACTGGGTCCATTCTGGGGGGCAGTGAGCCAGACAACCACGTCTGCACTTCACTCCATGTCCCCTGCCTCACCCTCCAGCCCCTCCTCCTGGGCTTTGTCCCTTTCCTTGGCCAGGAGGGCACCGGATTCCTTTGTTCTCCAGTCCTTTAGCTCTCACCTTGCAGGGGGGAATGGCCCAGGCCATCAGTTGCCAGGAAACAGGGTGTCGGCCATTCTCTGTGTCCAGACCCCATGCATCTGATGAAGTGAGCTGTAGCTCACGAAAGTTTATGCTCAAATAAATGTTAGTTTCTAAGGTGCCACAAGTACTCTCTCTTTTTACAGACATATGGGTTGGGGTCAAGAGTGGGAGCCTGTCTACCACCCCACCCATCGGCTGTTGGCGTCTTGAACAATCTGAAAACCTGCCTCTTATAGCAACCCTAGATCATCAGAAAAAACCCAGTTCTCAGAAGGACCATAAATGTTCCAGCATAAACCAGGTTCTTATAAGTATGACCTTGGTTAGATGCTTTTAGATCTTTCCAAGATGTTCTAAGGTCTTAAATCTGTTCTAGTTTCTCTCCTGTAAGTAGGTCAGGCTTAATCTTGTCACAACAGCTAGGAAATGGATGGAAGAGAACACATTTTAAAAACTGGTTCTGCTATGTGGGAGGATTTTTAAATGCATTAACACATTTTAATGGGGGTATCCTATTATCCTGGTTTTCATTTCTTACGGAGTATATGTGCATCCTTCTATTCTGCAATAGCTTGTAGCTCTCATTTAACTGAATATGCATAACTCTGCTTGTATTTTATTTAGAGAACGTATTTCATTTAAACCCCAGGTTATGTTTTCAGACAGTAAAAATGGCCTCTTCTGCACTTCACATATGTAAGATCTCTGCATTAAGGTGTTATTGTCCTTGGATCTGAATTTCCCTGCTCTTGCCAGTTTGTGATATTAGTATAGTGTAAGCTTTTAAAACCAGGGTTATGATTAATTTTTTCAAAGTGGCTTATTCATGTTTATTACTTTCCTGAGGGTTAGCTATAGGCTGGGTCATATTTTTCTTTACAAGTTTTTAGTGCTTGTGAATGATGCCAGGTTGACAGCTTGGGAATTAATGTTCTCTATCTATAGCACATAGCAGCAACACAAACCTTTGTATACTGCACACACCAACATGACTCAATGTAATCTTAAAGAACAACACAGGTAGCTCAGCTTCCACATCCAACCAACCCTGGGCTTCTCTGCAAACAGGCAAAAAAAGGGATCAATAAGATCCAATTCTTTGATAGGGCCACCTGGCGCCTGGAGTAAAACCACAAACCCAGACACTTCATTACATGGTGATGAGAGTGGTATAAATCATACCAAGACAGCTTTAATCTAGGTTACCAAACAAACAGTCATCACAAAATTGAATTTCAGTCCATACAGACCTGGTCCTGGATACAAGCTAGAGACCTAAAGGAGGCAGGCTTCCTATGTCATTAATCTTCTACAATGTACAATCCCACCAGTGGATATATTTGCATATTTTGCCACAGTTTATATTTTTCCAAACCACTAGTGATTTTAAAGAATACATTTTGTATTGTTTTATCAAATAAAGCCATTCTGAAGCAAAACCACAAAATCCATCAATAACATGCCTTACTCAGCACTCATCTGATGCAGTTATTTAATAATGATTAGTTAATTGTCTCATTTGCAACTTATCCTGAGGCTATTTTAAATGTATTTACTACATAGTCACATCAGATAAGTGTATAGTCTCTATTTTAAGAACCAGTTATGGTGGGGTCTTGGAAGGATCAGGAGTCATCAATTTTCCTCAGCAGCTTTCAGGTGATAACATATCAGTATTGTGACAAAGTTCCTCCTCTACCTTAGTAGATCTTGCGTTTATCGGCAGATTTGCTCATCTTGGAGCTTCATGGCAGCCCTCAGTTTGGCCATTTTCATGAACCCACAGTCCAGATCAACTCCTCCTGTGTCTGACCAGGAGTTAGGAGGTTTGAGGGAACCCAGGCCCGCCCTCTACTCCGGGTTCTAGCCCAGGACCCTGTGGAATGCAGCTATCTAGAGTGCCTCCTGGAACAGCTGTGCAACAGCTACAACTCCCTGGCTAGTTCCCCGTGGTCTCCTCCCAACACCTTCTTTATCCTCACCATAGGACCTTCCTCCTGGTGTCTGATAATGCTTGTACTCCTCAGTCCTCCAACAGTGTGCATTCTCACTCTCAGCTGCAAGCTCCTCACACAGGCACCACAAACTGAAATGAGCTCCTTTTTAAACCCAGGTGCCCTGATTAGCCTGCCTTAATTGATTCTAGCAGCTTCTTGATTGGCTGCAAGCGGTCTAATCAGCCTGTCTGTCTTAATTGTCTCCAGAAGGTTCCTGATTGTTCTGGAACCTTCCCTGTTACCTTACCCAGGGGAAAGGGACCTACTTAACCTGGGGCTAATATATCTGCCTTCTATTACTCTCCTGTAGCCATCTGGACCAACCCTGTCACAGTATGTTAAATAATTTTTTTCTTGCTCATGTAGGTTTTCAGAGCATCTCAGGAACACCAGTACATAGCAACTGAGATGTGTTTTCCTATTTGCATATAGATTATTAGGCCAATGGAATTGAGAATAACTAGCTTATAGAAAATAACATAACCACTATCTGCACTCAGACTGCTAGTATCCAATGTCCTTGGAGAGGAAACTGTACAGAGTAAATATGGCCTCTAATAATTTTGCTTACCATTTCAAAATAAATTGTGTGTTCACCATCTCCCATGTTACGTGGAGATTTATGGCCTAATTTTTTGACTGGTGGAGAAGTCTATATAACAGCCTAATAGCTATTTTAGAATGGGAAACAATTAACTGAGTTATGCTGAACAGTTAGTAGAAATCCTCTTAATTTATAAGATTAAAAACAAAATATTCTAATACTTATGTGCCTCTACTATTATCTAAATGCCTGAAAACACCTAATATTATTACTTGTTTTTTAAAATTTACTTAAGGAGCAAATTCATGTATTAATTAAAAAACATTTTCTTGTTAGTTTCCCACTTCTTTTTGTATACTGCCTAAGATTTAGTGTTCCCAGTCTTCTGTGTAGTGATTCTCTGCAAGTTTCTTTATGATGAAAGCAAATCTATGACAGCTTTTAATATAACATAAGTAAAATCTTTTTCCAAGGAGTTTTACTTTACTGTGATTTTCATTGTTTAGGCATGGCCCTATGTATTTTGAAATACCATGGCTGAGGGATTTGCTGCAGAGTCTGTCCTCTGCCATGGAAATGTAGGACAGAGTTTAAGCTTACATTTAAACATTGTTTCCTAGTGTATAGTTGCAAAGAAAATGAAGTAAGAGTGAAAGGAGGTAAAGTACTCTTCCTGAGTCTGCAGACAGCCCAAAGCAATAGCTCAGAGAGGGTTTACTGCCTCCTTTCATCTCAATAAGTGTTAACACTGGAACCAAATGATGACCGTTTAAAAACCAACATTAACTATTTTGCTGCTGATCATTTTACCTAATGCACCTTCTAAATACAATGGAAGAGCAGTACGACAGCAGATGAGCTTCTAGTGACAATAAAGTCTCTCATAATTTCAACTCACCTCCATCCCTGTTCACCAGGGAAAGAAGCAGTGCACCCCAAATTATTTCCAATACCATGTAGGATCTCAGAAACCCCACCAACCTCTATAATTATGCTTTTCCTCCCAGCTTGGTGTTATCTGCAAATTGTATAGGCATGCTTTACACTCCATTATCTAAGTAATTAATAAAAATATTGAATAGTACCAGACCCAGGGCTGACCCCTGCATGACCCTCCTAGATACACCCTCCCAGTTTGATAGTGTACCATCAATAACTAGTCTTTGAGCACAGTTTTTTAAGCAGTTATGCATTCACCTTATAGTAATTTCATCTAGACCACATTTCCCTAGTTGAGAATGTCATATGGGACTGCATCAAAAGGCTTACTAAAATCAAAATATCCCCCATCCACTAGGCTAGTAACTCTGTCAAAGAAGGAAATGGGCTGCCCCCTCTGAAACTCAAATTCAGGACCTTTAGTTTAGGAGACTGACATACTTCTGACTGTGCTAAGAAAGCCTCTCTCCCCTTTTTCCTGTGTCACTTTGGTTCTTTGTAAGAATACCTGCCCTCTATCAGGCGCCATCCAGGCTGTGAATGAGGCACAGGTGGGCTGGAGTAGTTCCCTGTCCACCTTGTGAAAGTGAGCCTTCATTAGCTTTTTTAATAAATCAAAATATAGATTGTGTCTGTCCCATGTTGAACTCCTGGTGGCAGATGCAATGATACATTTATGGTGGAAGGCCCTTGGCTTTGGAGTTAATTCATTCTTTCACTCTGCCAGAGTCAAATATGTTGGACACAGTGCAACATCCATTTATTTACTCTGGCTTTTTCTTAATGTGACTCATTACAACAGGCAGGGAGGTAGTGTCTGGAGGGTGGGGTGGGGGTTTGATTTGCCACAGTTTTTGGAAAAAATTGTTTTTAATTTGTCTATTATATACCCAAGTATCATAATGATGGATGTAATAAAAGTAAAGGTGTGCATTACACAATTTAGGCACTTCAGTGTACCTGTGGCTATAATTTTTACTCAACACACCTCTGCCTATTTAAATATCCCAAAAATATTTAGCTGTTTCAAACAGATACAGGCCCAAGCCATAAGTTCGCCTAAGTTTAGGGGTGTTCAGACTTGGGGTTTTGGATTGGAGCCATCTCTAGTTTCATTCTCCCTCCTCCAATTCCAGAACTGCATAAAAATCCTTCTTCTCGAACATAAACACATACGTGTGTGTGTGTGTGTGTGTGTGTGTGTGTGTGTGTGTGTGTAAAAAGCCTATCAAAACCAAATACTCCATTGCATGTGCTTCTTCCCTAAAAATTGGTGCCAAATCAGCATCCACAGCTGCATATTGCTTGGCCTGTCTGTCAGTCTTTTTCTTTCTTTCTTTTCTTTGATCTTCAGCTGCTCAGGGTGAGGGTGGGGAATGCTTTCCACCCTGGGCAGCAAAGCACCTGGGACTGGCACTTCTGCTACCTTTTCATTTCTCCTCCTTCTTGGGTATAGATTGTGTTCCTTTAGGTTCTTGAAGATGTAAAAGAAAAGACCCTTCAACACAGAAAAGAGTGGGGAGCCAGGTGTCTGCCTACATCTTCAAAAGTAAATTTATAGTAAGAATGGGAAATGTACTGTACATGAAATAGGACATTTAGATCCAGCACATTTTTGTATAAGGGTATAGAACATTCTTCCTCAAAAGGGCTGTAATGGAAAATTCCACCTTACTCTGACTGAAGACTAATAAAGATATTTATGATATTTACTCTTTACTGTCCCTCTGCACAAGGTTTGTTTTCAGTGTCAGAACTGGTGAGCTTGTATCTATTACATATTGCAGATGTCCATGGGGATTTTAGTCAGTAAATTGAGTTAATAGTTATAGTTCTTACACATTTCATAGGCTGGATTGTATAAAAAAAATTAAACCAATAAAGGAAACTTGTGTTAATTTATGATGACAACTGAGCCATTTTGTAGTAAAAAATACCACAGATAATAGATTCAGTGTTTCTTTTTAGTCTTGATTAAGGCAATTTATGCAAACTGGGAACTTTTACAGATTGCCAGTGGGTAGACCTTGGCATCTGTGTAATTATATGGGATCTCTACAGACATTTCAAGGCCAGTTGACTGGTTTGAAATAATGTCATTTAAATTAGGACAACTAGACTACAAGGATTTTGTAGACCAATGAAAGAATTGTGTTCTAAAATTGCTAGCACTATCCCAAATATTCACCAACCCTGAAAGTCTATCTCCAACTATGTTATATAATGTGTGTGTGTGTGTGTATATATAAGACAGATTTTTACATTGCACGACTAATGAAAAATTCCAAAGTCACTGGAGGCAAATTTGACCTAACAGATGCTTTCATTATCAGAAATAATTCATATTGACTTGTCTAACTACTACGTTTTAGGTCCAGGAAAAGTAAGTTTTGTTAATCTGTTGTTCTTTAAGTATTTCTTCATGCGCAGCTGCCAGTTTCTGTGCTCTCATACTTTGTCACAAATTACTTTTCTACAAGTCCTTGGACAATTTGCTTGGGTCTTCAATTCTATCTGTTGGCCTTATCAGTATAAACCAGATCATCCTCAGTATCTGATTACAATGCCTTTAATACTCTTTAAAAAAGGCAGCACAGGTAATTCTCCCCTTCCCTCTGTGCTACACTCACTCACATGTTGAAATCCTAGCTCTGCTGAAGTCAGTGGCAAAATTCCCACTGACTGCGTTTGGGCCAGAATTTCACCCATATGCTTTAATTTGGTTCTTGTATATTTCTACATTTGTTAGTGACCTGCTTAGTTTCTGTCAGTTGCTAATGGTAATGGAAGATTATGTCAAAATAAAGCATGTTACAATATGCCATTTGTAAGGGACTGCAGAAGACTTTGTTACGGCCTAGCTAGGGAACTTTCTAGAGAGGCTACTGTGGGACATAGATAGCTGCTTTGTTATTGTAGGAGATAGTTCTTGAAGGACACAGCTGCTGTGTTTATTGCAGGATATAGATAGTTCTTGAAGGACATAGCTGCTTTGCGTGGCCCTTCACAAGGTAGTAGAACGCCCCCCCTTTAAGAAGCACTTAATTTTATATTCATGAGATGTTTTTGTGTAATGCTTATTAACGCTGACTCTCTGCCCCTCCGTTGGACTCCATCCTAGGCAAAGCTCCGATGTGCTGGGTTCCCCGCCTCCGTGACTGCAACGCTTGGAGTCCCCGTTGCGGGTGGGTCATTAACCTTCAGTAAAGCCAATAACTCACAGCTGTGTGTAAGCCTTGTTTTTCTCAGAGTACTCCTGCTGGACCTGTGGTGCTTCGAGCACCTTGGCCCAGAACATTTGGTGCAGTGAGCACGGTACTCTGAGAAGCGATGCTGCTTTGGCCGAAGGTAGGGGAAGTGGGGAAGCCGTCGCTGTCCCTACAGCGCATACCAGGATGGCCCTCGATGGAGCGCTGGGGGCCGGTAGCGCGGGTTATGGCTGGGTTGGCTGCCCCGGTGGACTGGCCGGAGTTCCAACAGGCTGCAGGGGTCATGCCTGTGCAGCTGGTTGAGGGGTTACGATGGTTATGAGCGAACTGGTGCTCTGGGGCGGAAAGGCGGGTGATGGGGGAGCTAGGGTGGCTCCTGTTGACCGCCGTCCGAGCCCACGATACGGAGGTGCTCCGCTTACAGCAGGCACTTACCATTGGAGGCACAGGCGCGCCCCTGGAAGGCCATTCCAGAAGGGGTGCAAGCCCTCCATCAATTGGGAATGCCCTGCGCTGACTCCACGGGCGAGGAGATGGGACCGGACGATGTACCGGTGACAAAATCGATGAAAGCCAGAGTGTTACGCCTGGCCCCTGATGAGTTAAAACCTTCCCTCCTCACCATCGTCATGGAGGAGAATGGGCACATGGGAGACTTGGCAGCCACCCTTATGCAACTGGAAGCCGCCTTGGCAGATGCTAGGCCAAGAGCCATATGGGCTGCGAAGGGGCAGCAAGGTGGGGGACAGGAGAAAGGGGAGTTGTGGGTGCCCCGGAAGACCTTGTGGCTAGATGTCTTGTAGGCTGGTGTCTCTCGCGAGGGAATCAATGGAAAGCCAACAGCAGATTTATATAAGTGGTACATGCAGTTGCCCCTTACCAAACGTAGTGCCAGAGGAAAAGAGGAGAAGAGTGTGGAGCAAACCAAGCCAGCGGAGCCCTCTGCTCCACCAGCCGAGTGGAAACTGCCGCACCCATATTGAGGGTGTGGAATGGAGGATCTGCCGTGTGTTGCGGCGGCCACACACGGGAGGGAGGCGGGGGACCGACGCCCCTATGTACCTCTAGCGATTCGCTGGCCGAGGGGAGGAGTCCAACACGTGTTGGCATTGATAGATATGGACAGCTGGGTATTATTCAAGGGACTCCGGACCTGGATAACTGTGTGGGAGGCAAAGGGTTGGGAACTCACAGGCTGGCCCCTGTGGGGAGCGGCGCTCTGGCAGCAACTCTTGTGCTATGCCCGACGAGCCCCGCTGGCCGTGCGACATGTAGACGCCCACACAAAGGCTAAAACCTCCTAGGCCCACTGGAATGCGGCGGCCAATGCAATGGGAGCGAGGGGAGGCCCTGTGTAATCTGTTCCCTTTACCTCCCGTAGGTCTAGAAACCAGCGCCCCGAGCGAGACCGAGTGGCACGTATTGGCTAATGTGGGCTGGATGGTACCGCAGTAGGAATCGCAGGCCGCCGTAATCCTCACCACCGGGGACGGATGGGCATACATACCCCCGGAAGGGGAAGACTCGGTCTCGCTCTCCCGTTTGTCGCGGTGCTCCTTATGAAAATCACCGCTGCAAGAGCTATCTCCTCCTCCATGAATACCTGTTTGGTGTTAGCCCAAAGTGCTGTTAATGCAACATTGTTTTGCTTACCACGTACGTATGCCGTGGGTGCCGTGATGGAGACCTGTTTCATCGGCGTCTGCACAGACCTGACCCTCGTTTAGCACTATTCCTAACTGAAGACAATTGATAAGACTATTACATATACAAATTTGTATGCTTTGGGTCCTGCCCAATACAATGTAGACGCGCCTATGTATTCGTTCTGTCTTCTTGCCTTGTATTTTTGCTGCCTTTGCGGCCATGGCCTAGTCTCCCAATGCTGTGCGCAGTTTCCCCTCCGCACTGTATCCTCATGGTCCTTGACATCATTCGAGAAAGCGAGGGGAGGAGTGTAAGGGACTGCGGAAGACTTTGTTACAGCCTACCTAGAGAACTTTCACTTTCTTGAGCCAAGTGGCTACTGTGGGACATAGATAGCTGTTTTGTTATTGTAGGAGATAGTTCTTGAAGGACACAGCTGCTGTGTTATTGCAGGATATAGATAGTTCTTGAAGGACATAGCTGCTTTGCATGGCCCTTCGCCAGGTAGTAGAAAGCCCCCCTTTAAGAAGCACCTAATTTTATATTCATGAGCTGTTTTTGTGTAATGCTTATTAACGCTGACTCTCTGCCCCTCCGTTGGACTCCGTCCTAGGCAAAGCTCCGGTGTGCTGGGTTCCCCGCCTCCATGACTGCAACGCTTGGAGTCCCCGTTGCGGGTGGGTCACTAACCTTCAGTAAAGCCAATAACTCACAGCTGTGTGTAAGCCTTGTTTTTCTCAAATACTCCTGCCAGGCCTGTGGTGCTTCGAGCACCTAGGCCCAGAACACCATTGAAAGCTGAGCATATGTTCAGTATAAATTATTTTGTAAGTGATCCTAGATGTCATGATAAATAGAACCACGTATTTTAAAGAAGACAGCTACCAGCTACAGACAAACAGACTTCCAAGCAGCTCAAGGTCCAGCTTTGCCTCCCTTGTTTACCAATGATCACACCCTGTCTGGAATTCAATACAGCACGTAGAGACATCTAAAGGCCGAATAATATACTGCAAATAAACATGTCATTACACTGAGATCTCTGCAGCATGTTAGGTGGTTCAATGAAGTCCTAGGGTATGTCTACATAGCATTTTGGAGTGACACTCCCAGCCCAGGTCAACAGACTTGGGCTAGTGGGGCTTGTGCTAGCGTTCTAAAAATAACTACATAGACAGTGCTTTGAAGTTGCAGCTCAGGCTGGAGCTTGGGCTCCTCCCCCCGTTTCAAAGCTGCGGGGCCACAACTTCAAAGCATGGTCTACACAGCTATTTTTAAACCTCTAGTGCAAGCTCCACTACCCTGAGTCTGTTGACCCAGGCTGGGAGGCTCACTCCAAAATGCTGTACAGACCTATTCTTACTGATATTTTAGCAACTACCCACTCCTAGTGTGTATCATGCAGTCTGGTGTGCTAAAGTAGCTGCTGCTACATTAATTCTTCTTTTGAGGGTTTGTCTAAACTGCCGCGAGGAGCGTGCTTCCCAGCATGGGTAGACAGATGCACTAGCTCTGCTCAAGCTAGTGAACTCAAAACAGCAGTGTAGCCAAGGATAGCATGGGCTACATTTCAGACTAGTTGATCAAATATGAACCCACCCGGGCCCACTGGCTATGACCTGGGGCTGCTGCCCACACTACCCACAGCTATGCTGCTATTATTAGTGTGCTAGTTTGAGCAGAGCTAGCACATGTCTGTCTACCCATGCTGGAAAGCATGATCCCAGCTGCAATTTAGACTCAGTGAATTACTCTTAAAAAAATGAGAAATGGATGTTGCATAAAATTGGAACAAAACAAAATTTTTCTGAGCACCATCCAGTGCCTCTTTATTGAATGTCATATTTTGATCCTTTCTACAACCATTTTTATCTAGATAGTTTTATTATTAAATTTATTAAATTTATTCCCTTTACACATTACCGTTTGCGTTTCCTCTGATGACTCAAGCTCAAAGTGCATCATAACTGTGCAGAATAAACTATAAAGGAAGATAAGAGAAATTGTCCCACAGAAAATTATAAATGTCTGAACTAATTCTACCTCCAGTATAAAATTTAGGGCACATTTTTTCAAGGACATGCAAACTCTTATATAAGCCCACAAATTATTTGTCTCCTGCTGGAAGCATATAATTTGTTTTACTGCCTTTTACACAGGGTAGGCGGTTATAAGATGGTTTCCTATTCATCATTTGAGCAATTTGATACAATATTTTGTATCTTCTGGATTTTAATTGGGATTTAGTCACTACTTAATATTGGTTTTATCTGTTGATTGCATTAGAGTGATCCTGCCTGGGCTGGTTGAGTCACATTTATGGCCACATTACACCCAAGGATCTGATGCTGTATCTTTATTTACTTACACAAAAGATATCAAAAAGCACTAAACCTCCCCACACCCACCTGGGTAACTGGAAAAACAAAGTAACATGGGTTTAATAAACCAGAACAGGTCACTAAGGACAGTAATGTTGTTTCCTATCACATCATTTACAAACCCCAAGCACCTAAAAGCAAGTAAATGGATAAGGACATAATAAATTTCACACTGCATACATTTTTATCAAGTGACCAAGTACACATTCATTTAGATAATCTCTCTGACTCACCCATTATTATTCTTGCAGAAGTAATATAATTAAAAACACAAAACAAAACTTTTTTGAATGAGAATTATTGGTTATATGTATAAACTGATAAACTGCAAATGCAAGTCCACAACATAATTTCAGCATAAATTAGTACATGGTTTTCCTATCAAACTGCACGTAGCACATTATTCTCAAGATCAACTAGAAGCACTTGCTAAAATATATTGCTATCAATTGATAAACATACGTAAGTGATACTTAAAGTACACTAAAATCAAGATAACAAAAAATTATAAAATACAACCCCTGGGACAAAATAAAGTTTTCTATGTTGTAATGAAATATATACTTCTTTATACTCATTGGAGCTTGGGTTTTGTAAATGGTGCTATAAGTTACTATGCTGTCATCAATCACACTGCAACCTAACTTGATCTTTGTAATAAAATATGTTGTTTTTGGAATTTATATTTCAGTCAGTTATTTACGTGTGGACCATCTACTATTGATTGAGTTTGGTTGGTGGGTGGGAAGAGGAAAGGTAATCTTTAGTGGGAAAGCTACTAAATGGCTCGAGTTATCTGTTTAGGGTAACATTTACTAGTGTGCATACATTTTCCAAAAGGAAAGGCCATTAGTTGAATTGATTTATAATTTAACAGAAATGTCTGTCCTCGTACACCCAGGTACTTTCCACTGAAATCAGTGACAAACACACAAACACAATCAAGGACAGAATGTGGATTTTAAGCATTTGGTCCCAGAACTCATCATTTATGCAGGTTGAAGGACTATCAGATTTCTTTCTGATATTATCCCCTCCTCTTTTCTCCCTGGGATCCACAACTGGAGAAGGGAAATATGGTTCACTCCCAATATCTTCAAACCTTTTGCAAAGCTTTACTTTCAGGCCCTTCACAGTCAAACTCCAACCTACCTGTCATCTCTCATTCACTACTGAGCTGCCAAAGCTTGCCTCTGACTGGCTCATGATGCCAGCCTCCAGTGCCAACTTGCTATATTTTCAAGCAAGTGCCTTTGTGCTTTCTCCCAATGTGCCACAGTCTTGGGAGGTGCTCCCTGAAAACGGTGGCAAAGCTAATGCATTATCTATCTGCAAATCCTTCCTCAAAACTCTCCTTTGCCAATGATGCTTATCAAAAAACTTAGTAATGGTTAGGCTGCTAGTGTACTGAGACCACAGCCTATCATGACTAATATTATCTTATTGTGTCCATCTATTCGCGTTCATCTCTTGCCTTATACTTAGATCTTAAGCCTTTTTGGGGGAGGGACTGTCTTTTTATTCTGTGTACGTACAGTGCCTATAACAATGGGATCTGGGGCAATGAGGGGGGCTCCTAGGAGTTATGGTAATACAAATAAATAACTTCTGAGTTGGTGCCCTTTGATGCAGGAGACCCCTTTCCATCCTTTATGAGAGAGTTTCTACAAAGAAAGTCCTGCAAGAAATCTCCACTGGAGCTTTGCTGACAAAGGCAGAGGAGGGCTGCAAGAGCCAACAGGCCATGCAAAGGCACAGCATCCATTCCAAGATGGACTTGAGTTCCACGGGGAGAGAAAACCCAAGAGGAAAATATAAAGGAACTCCACGAGGAAAAGCTTGTGGTAGGCTTTGGCAGGTTTTCCCCTGAAGACATCAATCTGGGACAATTTTTGGATTAACAGGGTTATTTACTTAAAAAAAAAAAAAGTCCCAAAGTAATGGCTACTGACCTGTCTTGTGAGATGCATTTATCACTGTGGGATCAGACAGATATGAAAAGAACATAGTATGAGGGGGCAAAAGTACTTGGAATTAAAGTTGTTTCACTTTGCATTGTCAATTCAGAAATGGGACCATTTCCATGAAACCCTTGTCTCAGGCACTTGAATTGTTTGGCCTATTTTCAACTAAAGGAATTGTTATAACCCGTAGTATCATCAATTTTATAGCATTATTATACATGTTCAAAGAGTTGATTTAGTCATAAAAAGTAATTTGGTAATTTTGGAAAAAAGTTAAAAGTGGAAGGCTATTCCCAGAAGCTGTGACGATAAATGCCATAGAAATAGGTATGGATGGAATTTTCAAAAAAACCCAAAGGGTTGGGTATCTAACTCCATAGACGCTGTTGAAAATCCCACCCAATGTCAAATTCAGGCTGACAAGGCCAGTGCATGTTTGACATTGTCTCTGTTTTTTTTTTTTTTTTTTTTGGATGAATCACTTCCAATGCATAGGCAACCCAGTACAAATGTAGAAAAGGTGGACCATGTAAAAGAAACTTTTATCTGAAACTGGTTAGAAAGAACATACTTCCTCCAATTTGTGTAAACACAAGCGTGGAACATTTCCTCAGCTTTGTTTAGCTTAGGCCTTTGTGCATCTAGTCAAGCCTAATGAGGTTTAGGAGCCTAAATCTCATTTTCAAAGGGGATGTAGGCACTTAGGAGTCTAAATCCCATTCACTGTCTGGGATTTAGACTCCTAAGTGCCTATACCCCTTTTGAAAATGAGACTTGGACTCTTAATTCAGTTAGGCATTGCAAGGCTAAGTGAAGTAGACATAAATACCTTTAAAAATCTGGGCCTGTATGTTTTGTGAACTTGTTTCAGTGTTTATACACTGACTCATCACTATGCTTCCTGCATCCATCTGATTAAAGGGTCACATAATGAACTGAATTAATGTGTTCATTAATGCAGTCTAGCATGTCTGATAATTAATCTTTAAGATAAATATTAAAAAGGATGGTAATTTTTACAAGGAATGCAAGCCATGGTGGTCTTATTCCAGGCCAGGCGTACAGAAATAAATGCTATGGAAACAGTATAAGATCATTTTAAAAGTGACTTGTTTTTATTAGTTAAATTAAGAGTCATTATCATGGCATTGATTTTTCACCAGAACTCTTCACCAGTTCAAAGAAGAAAACTGCTTAAGAATCAGCAGCATGATATGGGCTCTTGGAAGTTGCTTCTGTAAGGCAGAAAGAATAAATTCTGCTCACTTACATAAGGTTATTCCACTGACTCACGTGGCATTACTCCAGCTTTACGCCAGTGTGACCAAGTAAAATTTGTCCCTCTGTGTTCTAATTTGCTAACTCTTCCTCTCCATACAATGCCAAAAACACAAAACTTATTTTAAGACTTTGCAGTGACTGAGATTCACATTCGTTTTTAGCTTTTTTTATTCCAAACTCTACATTAATCTGGAGGCAAATTTTCCTGGCAAACCCCCTCCATCTTCCCACCCTTTTCTCCCAACCAAAACCACTCACTGACCCAGGGTGGTAGGCCTCACTGGGCAGACCTGGAATGAACCCCCCCCTTCCCAAGCCCCAAACAATCCTTTAGAAGATTTTGTGCTATCCCCATCCTGGTGCTTGTTCACATACATGACATTAACAATGCCTGTCACTGTACAGATATGCTAGAGTGGCAGAGGACATGGGAAACTTCCCTACAGCCCCAAAAGTACCTTTGTATGAACCAACCCTCATGGCTAAGAGCACATGAGTATTTCTGGGTGAAGGTAAAGCTGTGGCTCAGTTCCCAGCTCCCCTCTCTCTCCAGCTCTCCAACAATATTGTCCAGATCCTAAACTGGGGTAAATTAGCCTAGCTTAATTAAAGTTAATACAATTTACTTCAGTGAAAATGGCCTGAAATCCCATTCGCACCAGTGGAAGGTCTGGCTTTTTATTAGGAAATTTGCTCTTAAATCAAAACATTTCTGGGAAAATCATTCTTTCATTGTGAAAATTGAAATGAAATATTTCATCTCAGGTCAATTCAGCATGAACTGGACTATTTCAGTTTTTTGAAACGTTTCATTTAGAATCAGTTCATTAAAACATTAAACTACTTTTAATGGGGGTCCAGATCCCAAACTGGGCATCTGGATGCTACATTAGTAATACAATTATCCTTTAATAAGCAAGGGAATAGTACACGGTTTCTCTACTTGAGAGATGAATTTAAAGTGTGCATTCCTCTTACACAGCTTGATATTTAACAGAAATCTTAGGTGTTATATTTTCTCTGTTTTCTTAAAGCTTTAATTTATCAAGGTAAAACTAACCACCCTATGGCATTTTAAATTAGTCATTCACTACAGTTATTCTATTGAATTATGTAATTCATATTCAAAGGCATATTACATTTTTGAGAGACCAATTTGACTAAACCACCCCAACTATAGTCATCTGCACAGTTAACTATTTCTCTCCCTAAAACGCATGTTATTTTAGGAAAGCACATGTAAGTGAAATGAGAATATGGGATATTTTATTGAGAGTACAATGTCCAGAATCCTATATTTTGGGGCACCAGGCTACAACTAGGTACAATCAAATATAATATGATTTGTTCAGAACATTAAGTATATAGAAAATGTAGAGAGCTCCAAACCTCCTCTGAAGTCAGGGTTCTTTTCCAATTATCAGTCAAACTAGATTTGACTAAATTTGTTCCTGGTCAATACCCTAGTCAGGTAAAACAAAAATACATTAGGGCACTTGGCATGCTCTTCCTGGCTCTGCAATACCTTAAACAAGTCACCACTAAGCAGCCTTACACTTGCACACAAATCACAACACCAGTGTAGAATTTTATTTTACTTAAAGCGAATTTTGTAATGTTGTATTATGCCATTGTGCGTTGGGCTCTACAGGGGCTACAGTTTCAAGCCTAACAGAGTGAAAATCACCCTTGTTACTTGCCTTAAATGTAGAGTTTCTAGGAACATGTAAATACCAAGGATAGTGACCACACATACATTTCCAAGTACAAGGTCTAGTTTGTTTTACAAATTTTATTAAAGTTACAATTAAAGTTATGGTTACTCAATCATATAGAAATTTTAGAAAGACCTATGCACAAATTACAAATATAGTTATACTTACATCATTAACGATATTCTTAAGGTCTGATGGCTGCCTTGCCAATTGATTATCAGTAGAGGGATGGTTCCTGCTGGTGTTTTCCCATACTGAACTCAATTCTTCCAATTTCGGCACTCCCTTTTTATAATGTGATTTTAACTATATTTCATTAGCATTTCGCACATAGTGCACCCTGTGGTTAGGGCATGTGTTAGAAAAAGGTAACTACCAGGTATCTTGTAAGCAAAAAAATTACTCTGTTAATTTTTCACAATACCATTGGCACTTTTTTAAGCGGTATGGTATTTTTTAATCTTGTGGTATTGGGTCATTCTTTGATCACTTACTTATGTCAAGCATTTCTTAGCCTATGGCCTAGTATGGCTAAGCTGACATTATACAGGCCTCAGCTTGTAGGCCTGGCATTTCAGCCCTACTTACTTGGATACCTAATGCATATTTATTCCTTCTAATTACTAAATAATCTTATACTTCTATTATCCCAACATCATGAAACACACAATAAATGAATGATGAAATGAACAAAATGGCAACAGCTAGACAGATTCTGTCCCCCAATCCAGTCCAGTTAATAAGACACAACTGGTTAGAGCAGACTTCCTGCCGTGCAATGACTGCATAGGGCCACCATAAGCAAGTCTCTGTTGTCTCCTTGACAAGCTCTGTTGTAAGGAAGATGCTGGAGGTGGGGCTCAGGGCAGAGCTGTAGCACATTGTACTCTGGGGATTCTGGAGTGCCCTACAGTCCAGAGGCATCCAGGGACATGCTGGGGCTTCTCTATGTTGTGCTGGAGCTGTTTTGCCCCTGAAGCAGACCAGAATCCGAAAGGCACAGAAACAGAACAAAGCCTCCTGTGTGTGTTTGTCCAGGAGGCCCAGTAAAACCTTTAAACCAGCAACATTAACTGTTATGAATGTGTTTTATACAAGATAACTTGACACTCATGAATGTGTAGCTCTAGCCTGGGAGAGGCTTAAGTCCCTGCTTACTAACTGTCTAAAAAATTGACATATTCTATGCTGTGTGAGGGATTCTCCCCGTCACAACACTGAAGTGGCACAGAGGGACTATGAAAGCCCATTAGCTGGCCAGGTGAGATTTCCTGCCCTCGTAGGACAGCCATTACTGCCTTGTACATCCCCCTTGCAAACACCTGCATAAGGGGTGGGAGTGAGTGGCCTGAGAGACACAGGTTCAAGTCCCTGCTCTGCCTGAGTCACAGCAGAGTTTTTCATCTCAGATCACTCTGAATTAGGCAGAGCAGGGATGAACCTTTGTCTCTTGGGCCATTGCCCTAATCACCAGGCTAGAGAGAGAGAGAGAGAGAGAGAGACTTCCCCTCTTCATCTCTGACAAAATCAATACATATCTATGAAGCATTTTGTCAAAAGTGTTCCAATCCACTCTGTCTATTATGAACAGATTTATTTATTGTTAGTGTAACGAAAAATAATCTGTTGTTTTAACTAGGAAGGTGACATTCAGTGTTCTCAATGGCATATGTAGATGTCTAGTACTGTATTCTTGAATAATGATGAATGTTACTGAAGTTTCCTTAACAGTAATAAGAATATAAAATCTTCAGAGTGAATTTTTTTTCAGGCAAGTTAGCATACTAGAGTCTTTTCAGAATCTTCTTTTTCTTGAGGAAACTGCCGCTATTTATAGTGAGAGGACACTGAACAGTACAATGCTGTTACCATGTCAGTACAAGAGCCAGCATCCCTGTATTAGACATCAGATCAAGGCCTCATTGTTCCGGGCACTGTAAAAGCCACATGGGGGAGGTTCTATACTGTGTGAGGGATTCTCCCTATCACAATACTGAAATGCACAGAGGGACTATGAAAACCCATTAGCTGGCCAGGTGAGAATTCTTGCCCCCTCCCGCCCTCCCATGCAATCATTTCAAAGGTCAGCCATTACTGCCTTGCACAACCCTCTTGCAAACACCTGCATAAGGGGCATGCTGGGGGTAAGTGGAGAATCCCCATAGCTTATGCAGCAGATAGTTTCTTTTGTCTGTTGGCAGACCTGGAATAATCTCTGCCAGTTGACTCATTTGGAAAGCAACATGCTCATTATTTTTAGACAATTAGTATGTTAGATAACCTGTCAGAAGAGCAGAAATACTAGGACTCTAAGGTAGGAGCTAATAACGAGTATTGGAACACCTGCACACCTATTTGTGGGACATCAAATGCAGTATTTGATAGTTAGTGAATTATTTTTGCAAACAAGCCAGTGGAAAGGCTTAAATAGCAACATCTCCTAGTATAATATAAATAGTACTAATAAGGATTACTGATAAGTATAGCTCAGAAGGCACTATTTCAAATCAGAATATTTGTCAAGTAATGTGTACAAAACCAAAAGAACTGGTATAGAAAATAAATTTATATTCCTAAAAAACTTAGCTGATTGATAATCTCCAGGCTGTAAAATCAATTATAGTTATTAATCAAATTGTGACTAACGTGCAGGAAGACTCTTGATGGCATTTTTATTTTTAAATTGAATGCTACAGTACAAATATTCAGACTTGTATTAAAAATCCTATATGAGAATAATTAGTCTCTTGAGAAAAAAAATATGATTAAATTTGTGTTGTCATTGATACAAAGCCAGAGCTTCAATTACTACTTTTATCATTCAAACTCTTAAAAAACACAGCAAAATTTTCAAAAGCTGTAGTGCTTCAGTGTAGATACTACCTACGCTGATGGGAGGGATTCCCCATTGATGTAGGCAATCTACCTCCCCAAGAGGCAGTAGCTAGGGTGATGAAAGAATTCGTCTGTCAATCTAGTGCTGTCTACACAGGGATTTAGATCAGCTTAACAATACTGCTCAGGGGTGTGGATTTTTCACACCCCGACCAATGTTGTTAAACCAACCTAATTTTCTAGTGTAAAATCAGGCCGCAGTCTTGCTTTCAGAAGTGACTAACGCTATGTATACTCAAAAAGAAAAAGGAGTACTTGTGGCACCTTAGAGACTAACAAATTTATTTGAGCATAAGCTTTCGTGAGCTACAGCTCACTTCATCGGATGCATTTGGTGGAAAATACAGCGGGGAGATTTATATACACACACAGAGAGAACATGAAACAAGGGGCTTTATCATACACACTGTAAGGAGAGTGATCACTTAAGATGAGCCATCACCAGCAGCAGGGGGGGGGTAAGGAGGAAAACCTTTCATGGTGACAAGCAAGGCTATTTCCAGCAGTTAACAAAAACATCTGAGGAACAGTGGGGGGTGGGGTGGAGAGGAGAAATACCATGGGGAAATAGTTTTACTTTGTGTAATGACTCATCCATTCCCAGTCTCTATTCAAGCCTAAGTTAATTGTATCCAGTCTGCAAATTAATTCCAATTCAGCAGTCTCTCGTTGGAGTCTGTTTTTGAAGTTGTTTTGTTGAAGGATAGCCACCCTCAGGTCTGTAATTGAGTGACCAGAGAGACTGAAGTGTTCTCCGACTGGTTTTTGAATGTTATAATTCTTGACATCTGATTTGTGTCCATTTATTCTTTTACGTAGAGACTGTCCAGTCTGACCAATGGACATGGCAGAGGGGCATTGCTGGCACATGATGGCATATATCACATTGGTAGATGCGCAGGTGAACGAGCCTCTGATAGTGTGGCTGATGTGATTAGGCCCTATGATGGTATCCCCTGAATAGATATGTGGACAGAGTTGGCAACGGGCTTTGTTACAAGGATAGGTTCCTGGGTTAGTGGTTCTGTTGTGTGGTTGCTGGTGAGTATTTGCTTCAGGTTGGGGGGCTGTCTGTAAGCAAGAACTGGCCAGTCTCCCAAGATCTGTGAGAGTGATGGGTCATCCTTCAGGATAGGTTGTAGATCCTTGATGATGCGTTGGAGAGGTTTTAGAAGGGGGCTGAAGGTGATGGCTAGTGGCGTTCTGTTATTTTCTTTGTTGGGCCTGTCCTGTAGTAGGTGACTTCTGGGTACTCTTCTGGCTCTGTCAATCTGTTTCTTCACTTCAGCAGGTGGGTATTGTAGTTGTAGGAATGCATGATAGAGATCTTGTAGGTGTTTGTCTCTGTCTGAGGGGTTGGAGCAAATGCGGTTATATCGTAGAGCTTGGCTGTAGACAATGGATCGTGTGGTATGATCTGGAGGAAAGCTAGAGGCATGTAGGTAGGAATAGCGGTCAGTAGGTTTCCGATATAGGGTGGTGTTTATGTGACCATCACTTATTAGCACCGTAGTGTCCAGGAAGTGGATCTCTCGTGTGGACTGGTCCAGGCTGAGGTTGATGGTGGGATGCTTTTGTTGGCATAACTTATGTCACTCGGTGTGAATAAACCACCTCCCCGAGCAACATAAGTAACACTGATATAAGCGCTGGTGTGCACAGTGCTATGTCGGCGGGAAAACTTCTCCCACCAACATAGCTACTGCCTTTCGCGGAGGTGGTTTTATTATACTGACGGGAGCCTCTCCACCATCGGCATAGAGGATTTTCATCAGATGCACTGCAACAGCGCACTGCGCTGCACCACTGTATGTGTAGACAAGCCCTTAGGCAAAGTCTCATTCAAAATCAGTGGGAATTAAGGTCCTAAGTGCCTGAACCACCTTTCAAAAGCACTTAACACCAATAGCAATCAGTATTTTGAAAGTAAATAGATTTGACTTTATCTGTACTTGTGAATAGAGCTGGGAGGGAAACTGTTTTCTGGTCCTTTTCATATATTTGAGAGTTTGAATTTTTTCTCTCATCCTGAAAAGAACAAATCTCAAAAATGTTCACAAAACCAAAAAACAAAGTATATTTTGTCTTGATTGTGACCTTTTCTTTTTCAAAATCACTTTTTTTGGTCTAACTGGCTTACATTTCAAAATGAAAAGTCATTTGAAATGGAAAAACTCAAATTTTCATTTAGAAAATGAAAAATTTCAAAAAATTCTGCATCAGGAGATTCAATGAAACAGAGTGCACAGCCACTTTGTTAGAGGCTCCTCAAATGTGTAATATTTCAAAACCAAAGTCTTGAAGAGCTAAACTCCACCAAAGAAGTTTTTTGTTAGTTTCTCTGACTGTGTGTAGCCACTTCAGTGCAACATGGTCAGTCTGCAGGTGAAAACACCATCCCCAAATGTCTGGGCGTAGCTTCTCCAGAGCATACACAATGGCGTAACATTGTTTTTCTGAGACCCGCCAGTGGCTTTCCCTCTCAGAAATTTTTTTTTGCTGAGAAATACGACAGGATGGAATTGTTGATCTGGTCCTTCCTGCATTAAAACTGCTCCTACACCATGCTCAGATGCATCTATGGTTATGACTAAAGTTTGGTCGAAGTCCGGGGCCCTTTGTATAGGGTCAGACGTAAGCTGGTTAAAGGCTTTCTGTCACTTCTCAGTCCACTGAACTGCATTTGCCTGTTTTTTCTTGGTTAGGTCGGTCAGTGGGGTGGCGATTTGGCTATAGTGTGGTACAAATTGTCTGTAATACCTGGCCAAGCCCAAGAAGTATTGGACCTGCTTCTTTGACTAAGGGACAGGCCAATTTTGGATAGCACTTACTTTAGCCGTAGGGAATTGCTAGTTCCTTGATCCACCTGGTGTCCAAGGTACGTTACTCTGTTTAGGCCTATTTGACATTTTTTGGCCTTAACGGTTAATCCTGCCTCCCTTATGCACTGGAAGACAGTTTGGAGGTGTTCTGCTCATGAATCTGAGAATATGGCCACATCGTCAAGGTAGACGACTGCAAATTCCCCAAATCCAGCCAGAAGGCTACCTACCAGTCTCTTAAAGGTGGCGGGTGCATTTCACAGTCCGAAAGGGAGCACATTAAATTCATGCAGCCCTACATGGGTGATGAAGGCTGACCTATCCTTGGCTGGGTCATCTTGTGGCACTTACCAGTATCCATTAGTTAAGTCTAAGGTGGAGATGAATTGAGCACATCCCAGTTTTTCCAATAGCTCATCTGTACATGGCATTGGATAGTTGTCTGGGCAAGTTACAGCATTTAGCTTTTGGTAGTCCACACAAAAGAGGATTTCCCATCTGGTTTGGGAACCAGAACCTCTGGAGAGGCCCATGCACTCTCAGAGGGGCGATTACACCCATCTGTAACATGTCCTTGATCTCCCTTTCTATTGCGGTTTTGGCTTGAGGAGCCATCTGATAGGGTTGGGCTCTAATTGGGTGAGCATCACCTGTGTCAATGGAGTGAGCGAGCATCACCTGTCCATCCTGGGGTGACTGAAAACATTGGCGCGAAGCTGATGCACAGCTCCTGGGATTTGCTGTCACTGCTTATGCTCAAGGGTCATGGAAAGGCTCACCTCTTCTATGCCACCGTTGCTTTTTCCTCCATAGTAGACTCCTTCAGGCCATTCAGCGTTGTTTCTCTTCTGGGCTGTGAGCTGGAGAACCTTGATTTCTCGGAAATAAAAGGGCTTTAGAAAATTAACATGATATATCTTAGGTTTTAGGGTAGGGCCTGGGAATGCTACAAGGTAATTAACAGCTCCTAGGCACTCTCGGACCATAAATGGCCCCTCCCATGACGTTTCCATCTTATTGGCCTGGAGCACGTTCAGGACCATGACTTGGTCACCTACTCTGAAGAAATGCTTTCTGGCACGTTTATCATACCAGGCTTTTTGCTCTTGTTTAACATCCTGCAGGTTTTCTCGAGCAAGGGCTAGAGAGTGTTTTGCAGGTTGGTTACAAAGTCCAAAATGTTAGTTCCTGGAGAAGATGTAACCACCTCCCATTACTGCTTTACCAACTGTAATGGCCCCTTAACTTTGTGGCCATAAATGAGTTCAAAGGGTGAAAACCCCAAATTGGGATGTGGTACAGCCCTGTAGGCAAAGACCAACTGCTGTAACACTAGGCCCCAATTATTGGAGTGCTCATTCACAAATTTGTGTATCATGGCCCCCAAAGTCCCATTAAACTTCTCCACTAGGCCATTTGCTTGATGGTGGTAAGGGGTGGCAACCAAATGGTTCACCCATGACCTTCCCAAAGACGTTTCATGGTCCATGCCAGGAAGTTAGTTCCCGAATCCGTAAGGATGACTGAGGGCCAACCTACCCTGGCAAAAATATCTGCCAATGCCTGGCTCATGCTTTTAGCTCTGGTGTTGCTTAGAGCTACTGCTTCCAGCCATCAGGTGGCAAAATCCATGAAGGTCAGTATGTATAGCTTTCCTCTGGGTGACTTCTTAGGGAAAGGACCCAGAATATCCACAGCTACATGCTGAAATGGAACCTCAATTATGGGGAGTGGCTAGAGAGGGGCCTTGACCTGGTCTTGGGGCTTTATGGCCCTCTGGCACACCTCACAAGACTGGACACAGGTAGAAGAATCCTTGCCCATTCCTTCCCAGTGGAATGACTTTCCCAAATGGTCTTTGGTCCTATTAACCCCAGCATGGCTTCTGGCAATCGGGTGGCAAAATCCATGAAAGTCAGTATGTACTGCTTTCCTCTGGGTGTCTTTTTCAGAAAAGGACGCAGAATATCCACAGCTACTTGCTGAAATGGAACCTCAATGATGGGGAGTGGCTGGAGAGGGGCTTTGACCTGGTCTTGGGGTTTTCCCACTCTTTGGCACACCTCACAAGACTGGACATAGGTAGAAACATCCTTGCCCATTCCATCCCAGTGGAATGACTTTCCCAAATGGTCTTTGGTTCTGTTCACTGCCAGCATGACCATTAGGATGATCGTGGGCTAAGCTCAAGAGCTTTACCCAGTACTTAGTTGGAACTACTAACTGTCCCTGAGGATGCCAGTCTTCCTGGTGTCCACCAGAAAGAGTTTCCTTGTATAAAAGTCCTCTTTCTACAACAAACCTGGATCAATTAGAAGAGCTGAGAGGCAGTGGGTTGCTCCGGGCCACCATCCAAGTTCTCTGGAGGCTTTCATCTGCTTCCTGGTCAGTCTGGAACTGTTCCCTTGATGCTGGAGACATCAGTTCCTCATTGGATAGAGGACCTAGGCTTGGTCCCTCTGGAAGCGATGCAGGAGATGGGGCTGTTTCTGTTGACTGTGAACCGCTCTCTGCTGGTGCACTATTTTGGGGTTCAGGCTCCGGCTGAGCCTCTTGAGTAGGGTTTGCTGCTGCTGCTGGTGCAGGTTCAGTGGGGCCCTCTGGTGTTGGGGTTGCAAGTACTGCATTCAGTGCTGGCAATGGTTCTGGTGCTGGTTGTTCTGCCGGTTCCGGTTCTGAGACTGGCTCTGTCTGGGTCTCTGTCACTGGATCCACTACTGCTGTTGCAAACGTTGGCATGGGGTCTGGTTCCATCACCTCTGACTGGGTCCTGGTAGAAGTTTCCGGAACAGAGCTAGGTGAGATGGCTTGCTTAGCCTGGTTGTGGGTGACCATTCCCACCCTCTTGGCGAGCTTCACATGGTTGGCCAAGTCTTCCCCCAACAGCATGGGGATGGGATAATCATCATAGACTGCACAAGTCCACGTTCCTGATCAGCCCTTGTACTTGACCAGAAACTTGGCTGTAGGCAAGTGAAAAGAGTTTGAATTGAAGGGTTGAATCGACACTTGGACCTCTGGGTTGATTAAACTGGGGTCCACTAAGGAAGCATGGATAGCCGACACTTGTGCTCCAGTGTCCCTCCACGTGGGGCCCTCTTCCCACTCACACTCACCGTTTCCCTCCGCTCCAAGAATATCTGGGAGGTATCTGGGCTTGAGGACCTCTGGTGTGATTCCGGTGCAATGAACTGTAATCTGCTGGGGTCTTGGGGCAGTTGGCCTTTACATGCCCCGGCTCGTTACATTTAAAACATCGTCCAGCTGATGGGTTACTGGGGAGAGGTGGGTTGCTGGAGAACGGTGTGGCGGGATGATAAGGTGTCTGGAGCATTCTTTGGGGGTGTAGTTGGGGCCTTGGGCTGCTCCCGGTAGTAGGGTGAGGTCAGAGGTTGTCCCTTCTGGTATCCGCTCCAACTGCGACCATGGTTGTTTCTCTCTCCTCCCACCACCCATTTTGTTCCGGTTTGCCCCGCTTCTCTGGCGGTCTGGGACTGCTTGCATTGATCATCATAAAAAGCAAGATTTTGCTGAGTCCATTTTCTTATCCCATAAACACTGTTTTATATCCTCCTTGGACATATTCAGGAACTGATCCTGAGTCATCAAATCACACATTCCTTCAAAGCTAGTTACACCCCTTCCTTTGACCCATTTATCTAACAGATCCTTCATCTGGTTTATATATGCCACATTACTTAGTCCAGGTCCTCTCTTAAGGGCTCTACATTTTACTCTGTAAGTTTCAGATGTAACTTGAAATTGCTTTAAAACCAAATCCTTGAGTTAATTATAGTTAGAAGCCTCATCAATAGGCATTTTATTGAATATGTTCAGAGCCCTTCCAGTAAATTTTGCGACCAATGTGGTCATCTCGTGAGCTTCAGGAATTTTATGGAGTGTGCACAGTCTCTCAAAGGTGAGAAAATATTCGGCAATATCACTGGATTCATCATACTGTGGACATAGTTGCTCCCATTTCTGGATTGTTGAGTAAGGATTGTTAGGGTTAGCCAGTATATTCTGCTGAGCCTTTACCTTCTCCATCTCCAGTGCATGCTTCCTCTCTTTTTCCTTCTCCTCCAGTTCTTTTTCCCTTGCCTCCATTTCTTTTTCCTTTGCCTCCATAACTCTCCTGTGGGCAGCCTCTTGGGCTTTTTCTGCCTCTTTCGCTGCCTCCAGTCTGGTTAACTCCAGTTTGTGTTGTGCCTTGTTTTCTGTCATCCTAGCCTCTCTGTTTTTAACTAACTTTACACCCGAGAGTTCGAAAGAAAACCACAAAATAAAACCAAAAAACCTGGCTTGTAAAATTTTGCTGTGCTGTAATGTGATACCTAATGTGATATCTATGTTCTCTGATAGCTATTCTCAGCCTACAGAAAAATCCTTTAAAAAAACAAAAACAAAAAATTAACATCTCTGTCTCCAGACAAATAGACAGAAAATCCTCTAGCTGCTCTTAGCTTAAAAAAACCAAAACACCTCTTCAGGTCTGTGAAAAAATTGTGAATTTCCCTGCAGGAAGTTAACTACCCTGCCTTTAGGTAGAGAAAACTCCAGCTCAGAAAAGAAGAATCCTTTTGTTATACCTGCTGCTGCGTCCCCCCAGGCAGAGACACAGAATTTACAGCTGCAATCCTCTTCTACAAAAACCTTCTAAAATCCTGCTGTTTTTCTGATTCAAAATGATCTAAAAATAACCCAACTCAAAATGATCCCATCTCTGCCACCATGTCAAGGTTCCTTCCCCATTCTGAACTCTAGGGTACATATGAGGGGACTTGCATGAGAGACCCCCTTAGCTTATTCTTACCAGCTTAGGTTAAAAACTTCCCCAAGGTACAAACTTTGCCTTGTCCTTGAACCCTATGCTGCCACCACCAAGCATTTTAAACAAAGAACAGGGAAAGAGCCCACTTGGAGACGTCTTCCCTCCAAAAATATCCCCCCATACCCTACACCCCCTTTCCCCTTTGATAAAAATCCTCATCAATTTGTACAGGTGAACACAGACCCAAACCCGTGATCTTAAGAACAATGAAAAATCAATCAGGTTCTTAAAAGAAGAATTTTAATTAAAGAAAAGGTAAAAGAATCACCTCTGTAAAATGAGGATGGTAAATACCTTACAGGGTAATCAGATTTAAAAATATAGAGAATCCCTCTAGGCTAAACCTTAAGTTACAAAAAGATACAAAAACAGGAATATACATTCCATCCAGCACAGCGTATTTTACCAACCATTAAACAAAAGGAAATCTAATGCATTTCTAGCTAGATTACTTACTAACTTTACAGAAGTTTCTGAGACTGCATTCCTGATCTGTTCCCGGCAAAAGCATCACACAGATAAATAGAACCTTTGTTTCCCCCCCTCCAGCTTTGAAAGTATCTTGTCCCCTCATTGGTCATTTTGGGCCAGGTGCCAGCGAGGTTACCTTAGCTTCTTAACCCTTTACAGATGAAAGGGTTTTGTCTCTGGTCAGGAGGGATTTTATAGCACTGTATACAGAAAGGTAGTTACCCTTCCCTTTATATTTATGACATCCATCTTAGCAAAACATGATTCCAATTTCCCCATCCCCATTCCCTGTTCCCATCCCCCCCTTACTTCCTGATTGACTGCAGACTATTTAGTAAAACTTGAGTTCTGCTTAGCCATACCTTAACCAATCATTTTACTGAAATTTAACTAACCAATCCTAACATATTGTAACATGATTATTTAACAAATTATATCCCACCATCTTAATTGGTTTACACTCAGCAAAATTAATTATACAGCAGACAGAAACAATCACAGAACCAGACAGAGCTTATACAGACAAACAATAGGGAAATGGGGACTACAATGATAGAACAACACAGAAATGAGGATTTCACATCCCAGCTATTGATAAGTGAGTTCTTGCCAGACAGGATGCTATCAAACTAAGTTTCCTTTTACATTTTCTAGGCTCTTCCCTTTCTCTGGAGGTGATAGGTATTATCAGGACAGGATTGTGTTCCTAACAGACCAGCAGCACCTTATTTCAATGAGACTGGTTTGGAATGTAAAGATGTGACCATTCTCTTCCCAGCTTATGGCTGTCTCTGCTGATTAGCCAAAGATCTTAACCTAAGCACAGGGCCTCAGACTGTCACAGTAAGAGAAGGCCCTTACACCAGCAGACAGTGATTTTGATTCTTTCTTTTATACCTCTATAATTAGCTAAGTGATAAGAATACACCTAAATTCTTAGAGTATAGGCCTTTACAGACAGGCCTAAATATCTATATCCTAACAGGTGCCCACTCACTTCCTTTTTAACCCTTTACAGGTAGAGCAATTAGCGAATAGCTACTAAGAGGGATTTTATAGCTACAGGCTTGCTAGATGTCCATAAAAAGGAGCTACCCTCCACCTTAATTTATCACAGATGGAGATTCCACAACCTCCCTAGGCAATTAATTCCAGTGCTTAACCACCCTCACAGTTAGACATTTTTTTTAGGAAGCTAGCTAGATTAAAGCTAGTGCAGGTACATATGTTGCAAACAACACACCTTGTTGCAGTGTGGCTAAAGCCTGAGAAGGAGAATTTGTGTCTTCCCTCAATTTTGTCTATGGAGTTTGCTGCTCACTAATTACCAAATGTAACTAAACTTGGGTTATGATATCAGCTGATCTATTTATGGCAATGCTGAGCAACCTCATATACCTGCCACATTTGTTTTTATGTAAGGTGGACTGGGGGAGTGATTTGTAAAACAGAGCATCTATAACATGAGTAAGAACATTTCTTTTCACAGTTTCATTTCATATTCTTATCTCCTCAGTGTTTTATTTTATTGTCTTCATTGTTCCATAACAATAATGCTAAATACTAAAATGACACTTGATCTAGCCAGTCATTTAAAAGTCATTGATTTGCATGGCTGAACATGATTCAAGTAAATAACTGGGCAGCAATTACATTTTCCACACCAACAAGTATAGAGAGCAGTCATTTCTATTATTTCAGTTTAGGTTCACCTTTAGAGTTGACAGCATGAGAACTTAAGAGTAAAAGATCAAGGTAGTTTGGACTGCAATTTTAAATAATTCCGCTAAGGTTATACAACTTTCAAAATGCTCCTTAGTAATTCAAACATTTTTACATGTGGAGAAATGCTCTCTCATAGCAACCATAGGATGCACCATTGTGTAGAATTATTAATGCTCTATCAAGGAGTAAGATAGCCAAGAAACATGGCTGATCAAGACAGAAATCCCATATTTAGTGTTCAGTTAGAAAGCTTAAAAATACTCTGTGGGTTAATGATCTCTTCAAACAATTCGTGACTGTTTCCTGAAATGACTTGATCACTAATCATTTTGAGGCACTTATTCCTTTAATGGAAACTGACAAGGGCAAGTTAATATCCTGCAATTACCTGCTCTGTGTCCTTGATATACAAACTGAGAAGCTAGAAAATTGAGTATTAACTGTATTAAAACTATAAATTGATCTCTAGGCAGTGCACATTGGGAGCTGTGGGGGAATTAAATGGAAGTGCATGATTTATTTCTGGCTAAGGCAAAATCATGGTTAATTTTAACAGGAGTACTTTAAGTACATCACCTCTATGTAGTCTGTACATGTACTTGATTTTTTCATTATGTTTATTATGAGAAGGAAAGACCTCTGTGTTTGTACTGTGAATGACTCTAGTAAGATTTGCTTGCTTTGTTGAATACATTTTAAGAACTGCTGTTAGATACACTGGCATTTTTATTTCTTCACAAAAGCTAACAGGAAAAATATTTGAACTTTCCCAATGTATTCTTCAGAGAGTACCCCAACCTCCTAAATCACCCAAAATGTCAGCCCATAATTTAGCCCCCCTGAAAACAAAGTATTTCCTTAATTTCCCACATATCCTTCACACTATGGCTCAATAGGACTTGTGCTCCTAAAATCACTTGTATACTTCTGAAAAATCCCACCCAAAGTTAAGACTTTTTACCATGCCAATAGATAGCAGAAATGCTGACCCCAAGGAAGATGTTTGATTGGGCCAGAAGGGGACAGATAACCCTTAGGAATAGGCTTGAGGAGAGGGGCAGGCTCAATCACTTTGGAGACACTCATACCGTTTCCTTGCTTGCCCAGAATGCAGATAGATATTGTGCCTGGCTGGGGGGAATGGAGCTAGGCGAGAAGTTTCTCTGTCTCCACTTTCTACTCCTGGGCTGGGCTAGGCTAGGGGGAAGGAAGAAAGAATGAATGAAAGAGTCAACTGGGGAGATGTCATCCGCTGCAGATAGCAAAATGTAAGTAGACAAAATGTGAAACATAGGCTCATGTTTTAATCAACAATGAGTCCAAAAGGTCTGTGCTCTGATGAAGCCCTTTTCATGGGCTGATTCTCAACATGCTGCATTTCAATATCGAGGGGATATTGGTGGTGAAAAGGAATAATCTCCTCCACCTAGCTACAAACCTTGAAGCACATGTAATCTTGCTTCGGAGATGCACTCCACCACCAATGTACAATTTTCAGTTCCAGGCTATGCTGTTGTGGCTCATCACCATCACAAGCAATATGAGTTGGCATCTTATATTACAGAGGGGCTGTCTGTGGTCACGATATCGACATGTGGTCCAAATCACATCAGAAAATAGCAAGCAATAAAGGTGAAAGAGCTTATGCTGATCAATGTCTACAAACCTACAAACCCCTGCTCTGTCTACTTTGTCAGGTCCTTCCATCTACAGTGGCAACTTCAATTCCTGCCATGTGTGTTGTGATACCTTGATAACAATGTTGAAGGAGAGAGTCTAATAGAGTGGGCATCAGTTGCTTACCTACAACTTCTCTATAACCCAAAGAAAAATGCCAAGCTTTCATGGTAGCAGATGGGCAACAGGCTCTTCATCTGACATCACTTTTTCATCTTCCAGGCAACAGCCACCAGTGGTCATAGAGTGGAAGGTGCTTGAAACTTTCCCAAAAAGTGTCAGCCTCAGCCGTGTTTGATCACCACAGGCCTTGTGGATATCAAACAGCTTACAGAAAGCCCAGTGGGAGGTCATTCAAGCAGAACTGGAGACATTTGTTAATGAACTGGCTGACTTGGATTTGACATGTCCAGCCAATAAAAAGACTCTATTAACTCTTCTGTGAATTAGTTCAGGCAGCTGCTAAGAAACTGATCCCTAGAGGCTATCGCTGACAGTATATCCGTGGGTGATCATCAGAGGCAATTAAGCTCTACCAGGAATTTAATTCTGCTGGTAACAAACAGAAGACCATTAATAAAAGCAAGGAGCTCATTTAACTACTGGATCAAACCAGGCATGATCAATGGAGAGAGAGAGAGAGAGAGTCACAAAGATGCACTGTACTTATTCTATCTGGAAAGCCTATTAGACTCTCACAAGACCCTCTGGAGATTCCAGTCTCAGTAAAAAGAGTTTCAACATCCCAGTCAGCGGCTAATGGTTGTACACAGAATTGGATAAGGTAACAGAGAGGGGCAGGCTCCTTGTGTGTGAATTCAAACTTGATGGTTCATTTTCAGACAAAGAGGTGGATCAGGCCACAAAGCTTAAGAAAACAGGAGAGGCCCCAGGCCTGGATTACATCCGTATAGGGTTCTTACTTCACCTGTGTCCAAAAGCTGGTTGCTTCAGTTCCTCAACAGATATTTCCAAGACAACTGCATCCCAAAAATCTGGCACAGGGCAAAGGTTGTAGACATTCTGAAGCCAGGAAAACTTCTGGAAGACCCTAAAAGCAATCAACTGATCTCTCTCTAGTGTGTCACATACAGGCTTATGGACAGATTGATTCTGATGAGCATCAATGAGGTTGCTGACTCACAACTGCCTTTTGTTCAGGCTGTCTTCCCACAAGGAAGCTGTACCCAAGATCAAGCCATTTGTTTAACACAAGACAGAAGACTTTGAAAAGGAAAGAAAGTTGGCACTGTTCTGGTGGATCTATCAGCTGTATATGACACTGTCTGGCTGACTGCCAAGTTGTTGAAGACTATTCCCAGTAAGCCTAATGTGTGGTTCATCATGGAAATGATAACAAACGAGAGCTTCATCTTGCAAACTGGAGATTGTCAGATGGTGTAGGCATTTCTGTAATGGACTTCTGCAAGGATCCATGGTAGCTCCTCTTCTTTACAACATATATACTTACAACAACAAAAGCCAATGAGTATGTATATGCGGATGACATTGTTTTGCTGATGTGAGTAACTATCTACATGATATCAAAGAGTCTCTCAGACAAGACATGAATGTTCTATCCATTCACTGCCATCAGTGGAGAGTTAGATTCATTTTATGTAAGATACTGGCCACAACTTTCCATCTGAACAATCGCCTGGCCAACCAACCACTTACAGTCTGTATTGAGTATCATTAACTCCCTTTTCAGCCAATTGTCACTTATTTAGGAATCAAACAGGACCGTAGTCTAACGTACCAGTCCCATCTAGAACATCTAAAGAAAAAGATTGTCTTCAGAACTGCTTAGATACAGAAGCTAGTAGGAACATCCTGGGGAGCAGAGGCAAATGTTCTACAAACATTCAGTCTTGGGGCTGGTATTTGCTCCAGCAGAATATCATGCAGCAGTTTGGGGCTGAAGTCAGCATATGCATCTTGTTGATTCAGAGTTGAATACAACTGCCCATATTATTAGTGGCTGTCTTAGAATCATAGAAATGTCGGACTGGAAGGGACTTAATAGCTCATCTAGTCCAGTCCCCTACACTCAAGGCGAGACTAAGTAATAACTAGACCATTCTTGATAGGTGTTTGCCTAACCTGTTCTTAAAAACCTCCAATGACAGAGATTCCACAATCTTCCTCAGCAATTTGTTCTAGTGCTTAACCACCTTGACAGTCAGGAAGGTTTTCCTAATGTCCAACCTAAACCTCCCTTTCTGTAATTTAAGACCATTGCTTCTTGTCCTATTCTCAGAGGTTAAGAAAATTTTTTCTCCCTCCTCCTGTAACAATCTTTTATGTACTTGAAAACTGTTATGTCCCATCTCAGTCTTTTCTTCTCCAGACTAAACAAACTCATTTTTTTTCAATCTTTCCTCATATTTACTAGATCTTTAGTCATTTTTTTTGCTGTTCTCTGGGTTTCCTCCAATTTGTCCACATCTTTCTTAAATTTCCTTTTTGCAATATTCCTTCCTAGGCAGTCATTTCCCATTTTGTATGTGCACATTAATTGTTCCTTCCCAAGTGTAGTACTTTGCATTTGTCCTTACTGAATTTCCTATTTAGGTCAGACAATTTGTTCAGTTTGTCCAGATCATTTTGAATTTTAATCCGACCCTCCAAAGCACTTGCAACCTCTCCCAGCTTGGTATCATCCACAAACGTTATACCCTCTATGCCACTATATAAATCATTTATGAAGATATTGAACAGAAGTGGACCTAGGACTGATCCCTGTGGGATCCCATTCGATATGTCCTTCCAGCGCGACTGTGACCCACTGATAACTACTCACTATGAATGGTTTTCCAACTCGTTATGCACCATTTTACAGTAACTCCATCTAGGCTATATTCCCCTAGTTTGTTTATGAGAAGGTAATGTGAAACAGTATCAAAATATCAATATATACCACACCTACTGCTTCCTCCCTACCACAAGGCTTGTTACCCTGTCACAGAAAGCTATTTGATTTGTTCTTGACAAATCCTTGTTGAGTGTTATGTATCACCTTATTATTGTCTAGGTATTTGGAAACTGGTTGATTGATTATTTGCTCCATTATCTTTCCAGGTACTGAAGTTAAAATCTACTGGTCTGTAATTCCTCAGGTTGTCTTTATTCCTCTTTAGCTGCACATTAACCTCTAATGTGTGTGTTGGCTTATATAGCTCCCTCAAAACTTTGATGAGATGCCATCACCCTTAAAACTGCATGGAGGGCAAAGACGGAAGAAAACAATCCACTGCACACAAGGGTGACAGTTGCAATAGATTCAAATATGCAAAACACACTTCTCACAAGAAAATCTGCCTGCCTCCAGAAGAAAACATCTATATCTGCGATTCCTGCTGCTTACCACAACTGACTTTGAGACATCCTTTTGTGGCAGCCAGACATGCATTCATGTCCCATGCTGTTGGTCCAGTGCCAATCTCAGATGAAGAATGGCACATGAGGTTCTACAACTAAGTGGCAAAGTGGCAGTAACTCTGGGATAGACAGGCATAATGATGAACTTCAGAAGCACTAGCTTACTGCCACCTGTTTGCAACCTGGGATGCAGATCCTGGATGAGGCTTAACATGTGGCAGTTGTAAGATGGCTGAACAATCTAGACATTGACTTGTGATGCATACGAAAGAATGTGACTTGTGTGGACTCCTCCCTTGTGATTTGACTAAGCTGTGTTCATAATTTCAATTCCATCTTGAAGCCAATGTCCACTGCAGATGAGACTCAAAGAGACCATCTCCCAGGGGTAACCATGAGTAAGAGACCTTAGATATGGCTGGGGGACCCATTGGCCTGATCCTGTGTGGGTGTACTCTCAAGCTCATACTGAGCCCCATCTCATTCAGTGGATCTGTACATGGCTGCAGGAGCCCAACCATGTGGAATTTACTGCAAGGTCAGGACTTACAAAACCATTTTGAAGAAAGCAGGCAATTTTGCATTTTTTTTTCCATTTGAAAGAGACCCTATAATGTTCTAGAATTAAATAAAACTAAAAAAGTTAGTCAGGCATAGTTTTTAATTGTTTCAAAAGCAATGCTGGATGAATGCTTGGTAGCCTTCTCCATGAAAAAAACAACCATATGTTATCCCAAGTTTTTATGTCCCTAGGTATTTCTAAAGAAACTATTTACTCTTTATGTAATCACAGCAAATATAAAGCAATAGCAATGGATGAGCTCTACAAAGATGACTTTCTTTGGTTGTATTTCACAACCATAAGGGCAGCATCTTATGTAAGTAACATGCAAGTAAAGAAATGATGGCTCTGACTAATAATAGCAGGGTGATGAATTTTAAAAAATTACCTGGCAGGGAGTTATGAATCTTACATGGAAAAAAGCTACTAAATATGCTGAATATGGCTTATAGCATGAAAGTATTTACACCATTGGTCATATAGTACTATAGTTCTCCTGATTAACATTTCATTTCAAGCATTCAGTAAAGGAAAATCAGTTCATTTATACAAAAATCATTCAAAGCAGCTGATGCATTTTTGTATTACTTATTCCAACTAGATTATAGAGATCCCAGTGCTGTAACAATATATTTTCAGATGTCTCATTGAGCTAGAATCAAGGTAAATATTTATTTGATGAAAACATTTTAAAATCCATTGGAAATAAATCCTCATTAGCAGATGCAGCCTAGGGTGACCAGATAGCAAGTGTGAAAAAACTGGGGGGGGGGGAATAATAGGTGCCTATATAAGACAAAGCCCTGGATATCGGGACTGTCCCTATAAAATCGAGACATCTGGTCACCCTAATGCAGGCACATCTTATGTCCCTGTGCAACAATTTTAACAAATATAAAGTTTACCTATAATGAACATTCAGAATTTCAGATACTCACTATTCCCAGGCACACTACTCATTTGGATCACAAAAGGACGTTGGAAACTGGATTTAGAGCCATCTGAGAGGAGTGGAGTCTGAACCCAAATTCTCTTTCTATGCCTGTTGTCGGGATTTTGGGAAGCAGCAGGAAATGGTTAAGGGGCTAGGTAGTCAGCCATTTTGAGCTCATCAAGTAACTAGGTCTCAACTGCAGGACTAAGCCAGATCTGGGAACTTCACTCTATGATGCCTGGTACAATGCCATCAACCGTGGTCACTCTGGCTAGTGAAATGGTCCTGAGTAGAATAGGCACAATGAGGAGGAAGAGCAGACAACCAGGACCAGCAGTTTTACTTACCTGGTAAAAAGAGGAAGCCTAGACTCAGAAAGGGGATTGTGGATGAAAAGCAGTTTATCTGAGACTGTGTTTATACCCTGGAAGGGAAAGACTTTGTTTTGAGATTGCATTCCCAGGAGTTTCAATGTCTTGAAAAAGGAATTCAGCAGCTTGTAGGGAAAATACCAACCACAATATTAGTTGAGTCAGCATGGAGGGGGGAAGGAAGCAAGTGCAAGAATGAAGTGTCCAGCTCATCCATGCACAAATGAATAATAATGTACCATGTGCGGAACGCTACAGTGATGCTAACCTTTGCATGTATTTAACACTAAACAAGTCCAATACTTATTAAATACTTATTTTCAATACAATTGAAATAAAACACGATGCTGTAGATACTGCTTGGCTTATAGTAAATAAACATGTTACAAGCTATATATTAATTTCATTACATGTAACTGTAAGAAGTTTACAAAGCATCATACTAAATTAATTGCAAACAGCAAATGTAGTTTTCTAATTAGCAAAAGGAAGTTGTTCTCTTTCCAATCTGCATTCAATTTCTAATTAAATCCTAATTAGAAATCAGTATTCCACTTAATGGAGTTGCTGTACACTTTGTTTAGAAGCATTTAATGTATTTTAAACTACTCACAATTTTAGCAATCCCCCTTCCCCCGCCCTGAAAGTCTTGCAGGAATGTGAGATTATTGCTGTCTAAATGACATTTTGAGCTATTCTAATGGAAGGGTGGACATCTGTAAATTCAGCTAGCACTGCATTCTCAACCATGATGAAGATAGTAACATCCAGAAACTGAAGCTAGTGCAGAATGTGACAGCCCACTTGCCAGATGGAATTTCATGCTGATGCCTCATGATCTGTAAGGAAATAATTAAAGATAACAAGCATCTTAACTGGAGTTGGGGATGTTCAGCATCTCTAAAAATAAGGCAACTGAAATTAGATGGCAAAATCTAGGTATTCACATTTGAGAGAATAGGTCACATATCTAAAGTTGGACACCCAAAAAATGAGGTATTCAGTGTTAGAGGATGCTTTTCATAAGTTGTGTATTAACTTCTGCCTTAATAACAATCCTGTACCCATCCACAGTCATGTTGTCATAATTGTGCAACACACACTAAATATTGTCATAATAATGCACTTCTCAAATAAGATTTCCATTTTCTTGGCACTTCCGACATTAATTAATTCACTGATTAGCTAACTAAACTGAAGACAGCATGACTTTGGTCTGTAGGAGTACTGCTAGCATCAAGAAGTTTCAGCTCTGAAAGACTTCAAAATCTGTGATGCCAGCAGTATGCTAGTTATCTTCAGACACCAAGTTTTATTCTGAATCAGAACTGAGTTTTGTCCTTCTTGAATATGGTTGTATTCACATCACATGTTGCATTATCCCGGCGTAATGTCTAAGCATTAATAGGGTAGCAGGGAGAAGTTGTTTTATCATGCTGTTTTTTTCTAACAAATGATGGCCTCTTATTGCTACGAGTCAGTAAAACAAAGCATTCGCCTTTGCAAGACTGTGTCATGCTTGAAGGGACATAAAGGATGTCACAAATGTAGCACTGCTGTGCTTAGTACTTTTATAATTTTAATTTTGCAGTGCTAATAAACATGTCCACCTTGTTCACAGTGCACAAACTGGAGCTAGATTAAGAGTTTTTCAGTATCCTAATCAAAAACTTGCACCTGGGGTGTGGCCAGGGATGGGCTTGAATAGGCCATGGCCCACCCAATTAGCACCCAGGCGCATCCAAATCTGAGCCTGTGTGAATGCAGACGTCAATGCCCATGTTGTTATGGATCACCAACCCTGGCTGAATAATACGTGGCTCTTACCCCATCTGCAGAATGCCATGGATCGCAGGCAGCAGAGTGTACTACAGCACCTTGGCTGCTGCCTCCACCCAGCACTGCAAAATTTCTCCAGACCCCAGACAACTTTGGTGAGTAACTGACATGAAGGAGAGATGAGTTTGCCAGCGGGCCTGCATCTGGCCTGTGGGGTGGGAATTTAACATTCATGAACTAAAATCCATAAACGGTTTGTAAACAATTGCATGCTGGAGTATGTTTGTGGATGATGTTGTCAAATGATGCTGAAGGATTCATAGATTCATAAATACTAAGGTCAGAAGGGACCATTCTGATCATCTAGTCCGACCTCCTGCACAGCGCAGGCCACAGAATCTCACCCACCCACTCCTACAAAAAACCTCACCTATGTCTGAGCTATTGAAGTCCTTAAATCATGGTTTAAAGACTTCAAGGAGCAGAGAAGCCTCCCTCAAGTCACCCATACCCCATGCTACAGAGGAAGGTGAAAAACCTCCAGGGCCTCTCCAATCTGCCCCCTGGAGGAAAATTCCTTCCCAACCCCAAATATGGCGATCAGCTAAACCCTGAGCATATGGGCAAGATTCACCAGCCAGATACCCAGGAAAGAATTTTCTGTAGTAACTCAGATCCCATCCATCTAATATCCCATCTCAGGGGATTAGTCCTATTTACCCTGAATATTTAAAGATCAATTACTTACCAAAATCCCATTATCCCATCATACCATCTCCTCCATAAACTTATCAAGTAGAATCTTAAAACCAGATAGATCTTTTGCCCCCACTGCTTCCCTTGGAAGGCTATTCCAAAACTTCACTCCTCTGATGATTAGAAACCTTCAAGTCTAATTTCAAGTCTAAACTTCCTGGTGGCCAGTTTATACCCATTTGTTCTTGTGTCCACATTGGTGCTGAGCTGAAATAATTCCTCTCCCTCTCCTGTATTTATCCCTCTGATATATTTATAGAGAGCAATCATATCTCCCCTCAACCTTCTTTTAATTAGGCTAAACAAGCCAACCTCCTTAAGTCTCCTTTCATAAGACAAGTTTTCCACTCCTCGGATCATCCTAGTAGCCCTTCTCTGTACCTGCTCCTGTTTGAATTCATCCTTTTTAAACATGGGAGACCAGAACTGCACACAGTATTCTAGGTGAGGTCTCACCAGTGCCTTATATAATGGTACTAAAACCTCCTTATCCCTACTGGAAATGCCTCTCCTGATGCATCCCAAAACCGCATTAGCTTTTTTCACAGCCATATCACATTGGCAGCTCATAGTCATCCTATGATCAACCAATACTCCAAGGTCCTTCTCCTCTTCCGTTACTTCTAATTGATGCATCCCCAATTTATAACTAAAATTCTTGTTATTAATCCCTAAATGCATAACCTTACACTTCTCACTATTAAATTTCATCCTATTACTATTACTCCAGTTTACAAGGTCATCCAGATCCTCCTGTATAATATCCCGATCCTTCTCTGAATTGGCAATACCTCCCAGCTTTGTATCATCTGCAAATTTTATTAGCACACTCCCACTTTTTGTGCCAAGGTCAGTAATAAAAAGATTAAATAAGATTGGTCCCAAAACCAATCCCTGAGGAACTCCACTGGTAACCTCCCTCCAACCTGACAGTTCGCCTTTCAGTAGGACCTGTTGCAGTCTCCCCTTTAACCAATTCTTTATCCACCTTTTGATGTTCATATTGATCCCCATCTTCTCCAATTTAACTAATAATTCCCCATGTGGCATGGTATCAAATGCCTTACTGAAATCTAGGTAAATTAGATCCACTGCATTTCCTTTATCTAAAAACTCTGTTACTTTTTCAAAAAAGGAGATTAGGTTGGTTTGGCACGATCTACCTTTTGTAAAACCATGTTGTATTCTGTCCCATTTTCCATTGACTTCAATGTCCTTAACTAATTTCTCCTTCAGAATTTTTTCCAGGACCTTGCATACTACAGATGTCAAACTAACTGGCCTGTAGTTACCCGGATCACTTTTTTTTCCTTTCTTAAAAATAGGAACTATATTAGCAATTCTCCAATCATTCGATACAACTCCTGAGTTTACAGATTCATTAAAAATTCTGGCTAATGGGCATGCAATTTCAGGTGCCAATTCCTTTCATATTCTTGGATGAAGATTATCTGGGCCCCCCGATTTAGTCCCATTAAGCTGTTTGAGTTTCGCTTCTACCTCAGATATGGTAATATCTACCTCCATATCCTCATTCCCATTTGTCATGCTACCATTATCCCTAAGATCCTCTTTAGCCTTATTAAAGAGTGAGGCAAAGTATTTGTTTAGATATTGGGCCATGCCTAGATTATCTTTAACCTCCACTCCATCCTCATTGTTTAGCGGCCCCACTTCTTCTTTCTTAGTTTTCTTCTTATTTATATGGCTATAGAACCTTTTACTATTGGTTTTAATTCCCTTTGCAAGGTCCAACTCTACTCGACTTTTAGCCTGTCTCACTTTATCCCTACATGTTCTGACCTCAATTAGGTAGCTTTCCTTGCTGATCTCTCCCATCTTCCACTCCCTGTATGCTTTCTGCTTCTTCTTAATCACCTCTCTAAGATGCTTGCTCATCCAGCTTGGTCTACAACTCCTTCCTATGAATTTTTTCCCCTTTCTTGGGATACAGGCTTCCAATAGCTTCTGCAGCTTTGATTTAAAGTAATCCCAGGCCTCCTCTACCTTTAGATCCATAAGTTCTTCAGTCCAATCCACTTCCCTAACTAATTTTCTTAATTTTTGAAAGTCAGCCCTTTTGAAATCAAAAACTCTAGTTGCAGATTTATTTTTGTTAATCCTTCCATTTAGTTTGAACTGAATTAGCTCATGATCACTTGAGCCAAGATTGTCCCCTACAACCATTTCTTCTATGAGGTCCTCGCTACTCACCAAAATTAAATCTAAAATGGCATCCCCTCTAGTCGGTTCAGCAACTACTTGATGAAGGAATCCATCAGCTATCGCATCTAGGAAAATCTGAGCCCTATTATTATTACTAGCACTGGTCCTCCAGTCTATATCTGGGAAGTTAAAGTCTCCCATGATCACGCAGTTTCCATTAGTATTTACTTGATTAAAAACATTAAAAAGGGCTCTATCCATATCCAAATTAGATCCCGGAGGTCTATAGCACATCCCAAGCACTATCGTAGGAGAGGCTTTACTAGTTATCTTCCCCAATGTAATTTTTGCCCATACGGACTCTGTCTTATCCATTGCATCAATTCTTATTTCTTTACATTCTACCTCATCATTGATGTACAATGCTACTCCACCACCTTTACCTTTGTTTCTGTCTTTCCTAAACAGCACATGCCCTTCAATACCTGTAGTCCTGTCATGACTACTATTCCACCATGTTTCTGTTATCCCTATAATATCTGGTTTCACTTCCTGCACCAGTAGCTCTAGTTCCTCCATTTTGTTACCTAGGGTCCTCGCATTGGTGTACAAACATCTTAATTTTTGCTGTTTGGCCTCGCTCACATTTTGTACCCTATTAGGCACAGTCATTCTACAGCCAGTATAACCTATTACACTAGTATCCACACCGCCCTCGCTCCTTATATACATTCTCCTACCCACGGCTGTATCCTTTCTTACTTCGTCTTCTTCCCTCTCAATGCTAAAATCTGGCGTGGAGATTACCTGGACATCTCCCAACCATCTCCCCCTAATTTCTAGTTTAAAGCTCTCTTTATCAGTTGTGCCAGCCTCTATCCTAGAAGTCTATTTCTAGTCTAGTCCCCTATCACATAGACCTGCCTTTTCCTGGTGACAGTGCTATTCTCCAGTCTCTCCCCTGTTCCCTCGGGCTGCAAGTTCTTTCCATTCCTATTTTCAACCCATCCTGTATCCTCCTGGGGCTCATATTTGGTGTAGTCTCCCTTGACTCTTCTGCTTTTCCTATAGGACTAGCCTCTCTTCTCTTCTTCCTTACCCTTCCACCTTCAACAAGTACCTGCCGAGCCCCTTCTTCATTTTCCAACTCTGCAAACCTGTTCCTAAGCTCTATTTCTCCTTCACTAGCCTGTCTTTTCCTCTGCCTGGTTCTTTTAGTCACATGCTTCCACTGACCACTTTCCTCACCCAGTCTCCCCTCAAAATTCCCCAGCCCTGCTTCCATCTGTGAGTCTGAGCGTTTCCCTTCAGATACCTCATATCTTTGCTCCATCATCTGCTCAAACCCCTTCCTAAACTCAACCAGACTTTCCACCTGCATCTCCAAACCTCGGATCTTTTCCTCCATCAGCTCTATCAGACGGCATTTCATGCAGAAAAAGCTCTTGCCAGGTCCCCCCTCCAGGATCATGTACATACCACAGCTTCCACATCCAGTCATCCTCAATGTGTCTTCCACTACAGGAGTCACTCCCACAGCTGCCTCCGTATCTGTCATCGCCTTCCCACCTAAGTCCTGTTAATCTGGGAAACACAAGTCACACCAAAAAGACCACCACCCCGCCCCCAGCAAAAGGAAACCCCAAACTCCCACTCAAACTCCCCTGTTTACAGCTCTGTTTGCTAGCTCCTGTGCCGCTGCCTGACTGGCTGGCTACCTTTATAGGACCTCTAGTTAGAAAACCCACCCCCTAATCAGGGCGCAGCTTCTTTCCCAGCACAAAGCCCCTACAAGCCTCTACACACACATGCAAATACTAAAAATACAAAACCAAGTACAAATACCTTCTCCTCCAACAGAACTCCCACTCAAACTCCCCTGTTTACAGCTCTGTTTGCTAGCTCCTGTGCCACTGCCTGACTGGCTGGCTACCTTTATAGGACCTCTAGTCAGAAGCCATAGTCAGATTCTAAGTTTTTTTTTAAATTCTCTGATTATTTTCTGAAGTTCAACAATGATTCATTGATCAATGTTTGATCTTCAGTAGAGCTGGTCAGAAAAATTCAGACAAAACATTTTTTCTTCGGAATTTGCCAAAATGGAAATGTTTTACAGAGACAGTTTGATGTCAATGAAGTTCTGATGGAACACAGGTGGGGGTCTGATGAAATGCTGTCCGCTGGACACATTTCTGTCAGCAACCTGTCTAGTATCATAGAATCATAGAATCATAGAATATCAGGGTTGGAAGGGACCCCAGAAGGTCATCTAGTCCAACCCCCTGCTCAAAGCAGGACCAAGTCCCAGTTAAATCATCCTAGCCAGGGCTTTGTCAAGCCTGACCTTAAAAACCTCTAAGGAAGGAGATTCTACCACCTCCCTAGGTAACGCATTCCAGTGTTTCACCACCCTCTTAGTGAAAAAGTTTTTCCTAATATCCAATCTAAACCTCCCCCATTGCAACTTGAGACCATTACTCCTCGTTCTGTCATCTGCTACCATTGAGAACAGTCTAGAGCCATCCTCTTTGAAACCCCCTTTCAGGTAGTTGAAAGCAGCTATCAAATCCCCCCTCATTCTTCTCTTCTGCAGACTAAACAATCCCAGCTCCCTCAGCCTCTCCTCGTAAGTCATGTGCTCTAGACCCCTAATCATTTTTGTTGCCCTTCGCTGTACTCTTTCCAATTTATCCACATCCTTCTTGTAGTGTGGGGCCCAAAACTGGACACAGTACTCCAGATGAGGCCTCACCAGTGTCGAATAGAGGGGAACGATCACGTCCCTCGATCTGCTCGCTATGCCCCTACTTATACATCCCAAAATGCCATTGGCCTTCTTGGCAACAAGGGCACACTGCTGACTCATATCCAGCTTCTCGTCCACTGTCACCCCTAGGTCCTTTTCCGCAGAACTGCTGCCGAGCCATTCGGTCCCTAGTCTGTAGCGGTGCATTGGATTCTTCCATCCTAAGTGCAGGACCCTGCACTTATCCTTATTGAACCTCATTAGATTTCTTTTGGCCCAATCTTCCAATTTGTCTAGGTCCTTCTGTATCCTATCCCTCCCCTCCAGCGTATCTACCACTCCTCCCAGTTTAGTATCATCCGCAAATTTGCTGAGAGTGCAATCCACACCATCCTCCAGATCATTTATGAAGATATTGAACAAAACGGGCCCCAGGACCGACCCCTGGGGCACTCCACTTGACACCGGCTGCCAACTAGACATGGAGCCATTGATCACTACCCGTTGAGCCCGACAATCTAGCCAGCTTTCTACCCACCTTATAGTGCATTCATCCAGCCCATACTTCCTTAACTTGCTGACAAGAATGCTGTGGGAGACCGTGTCAAAAGCTTTGCTAAAGTCAAGAAACAATACATCCACTGCTTTCCCTTCATCCACAGAACCAGTAATCTCATCATAAAAGGCGATTAGATTAGTCAGGCATGACCTTCCCTTGGTGAATCCATGCTGACTGTTCCTGATCACTTTCCTCTCCTCTAAGTGCTTCAGGATTGATTCTTTGAGGACCTGCTCCATGATTTTTCCAGGGACTGAGGTGAGGCTGACCGGTCTGTAGTTCCCAGGATCCTCCTTCTTCCCTTTTTTAAAGATGGGCACTACATTAGCCTTTTTCCAGTCATCCGGGACTTCCCCCGTTCGCCACGAGTTTTCAAAGATAATGGCCAAGGGCTCTGCAATCACAGCCGCCAATTCCCTCAGCACTCTCGGATGCAATTCGTCCGGCCCCATGGACTTGTGCACGTCCAGCTTTTCTAAATAGTCCCTAACCACCTCTATCTCTACAGAGGGCTGGCCATCTCTTCCCCGTTTTGTGATGCCCAGCACAGCAGTCTGGGAGCTGACCTTGTTAGTGAAAACAGAGGCAAAAAAAGCATTGAGTACATTAGCTTTTTCCACATCCTCTGTCACTAGCTTGCCTCCCTCATTCAGTAAGGGGCCCACACTTTCCTTGGCTTTCTTCTTGTTGCCAACATACCTGAAGAAACCCTTCTTGTTACTCTTGACATCTCTTGCTAGCTGCAGCTCCAGGTGCGATTTGGCCCTCCTGATATCTTTCCTACATGCCCGAGCAATATTTTTATACTCTTCCCTGGTCATATGTCCAACCTTCCACTTCTTGTAAGCTTCTTTTTTATGTTTAAGATCCGCTAAGATTTCACCATTAAGCCAAGCTGGTCGCCTGCCATATTTACTATTCTTTCGACTCATCGGGATGGTTTGTCCCTGTAACCTCAACAGGGATTCCTTGAAATACAGCCAGCTCTCCTGGACTCCCTTCCCTTTCATGTTAGTCCCCCAGGGGATCCTGGCCATCTGTTCCCTGAGGGAGTCAAAGTCTGCTTTCCTGAAGTCCAGGGTCCGTATCCTGCTGCTTACCTTTCTTCCCTGCGTCAGGATCCTGAACTCAACCAACTCATGGTCACTGCCTCCCAGATTCCCATCCACTTTTGCTTCCCCCACTAATTCTACCCGGTTTGTGAGCAGCAGGTCAAGAAAAGCGCTCCCCCTAGTTGGCTCCCCTAGCACTTGCACCAGGAAATTGTCCCCTACGCTTTCCAAAAACTTCCTGGATTGTCTATGCACCGCTGTATTGCTCTCCCAGCAGATATCAGGAAAATTAAAGTCACCCATGAGAATCAGGGCATGCGATCTAGTAGCTTCCGTGAGTTGCCGGAAGAAAGCCTCATCCACCTCATCCCCCTGGTCCGGTGGTCTATAGCAGACTCCCACCATGACATCACTCTTGTTGCACACACTTCTAAACTTAATCCAGAGACACTCAGGTTTTTCCACAGTTTCGTACCGGAGCTCTGAGCAGTCATACTGCTCCCTTACATACAGTGCTACTCCCCCACCTTTTCTGCCCTGCCTGTCCTTCCTGAACAGTTTATAACCATCCATGACTGTACTCCAGTCATGTGAGTTATCCCACCAAGTCTCTGTTATTCCAATCACGTCATAATTCCTTGACATCACCAGGACCTCCAGTTCTCCCTGCTTGTTTCCAAGGCTTTGTGCATTTGTATATAAGCACTTGAGATAACCTGTTGATCGCCCCTCATTCCCAGTATGAGGCAGGAGCCCTCCCCTCACAGACATTCCTGCCTGTGCTTCCTCCCGGTATCCCGCTTTCCCACTTACCTCAGGGCTTTGGTCTCCTTCCCCCGGTGAACCTAGTTTAAAGCCCTCCTCACTAGGTTAGCCAGCCTGCTGGCAAAGATGTTCTTCCCTCTCTTCGTAAGATGGAGCCCGTCTCTGCCCAGCACTCCTCCTTCATGGAACACCATCCCATGGTCAAAGAATCCAAAGCCTTCTCTCCGACACCACCTGCGTAGCCATTCGTTGACCTCCACGATTCGACGGTCCCTACCCAGGCCTTTTCCTTCCACGGGGAGGATGGACGAGAACACCACTTGCGCCTCCAACTCCTTTATCCTTCTTCCCAGAGCCACGTAGTCCGCAGTGATCCGCTCAAGGTCATTCTTGGCAGTATCATTGGTGCCCACGTGGAGAAGCAGGAAGGGGTAGCGATCCGAGGGCTTGATGAGTCTCGGCAGTCTCTCCGTCACATCACGAATCTTAGCCCCTGGCAAGCAGCAGACTTCTCGGTTTTCCCGGTCAGGGCGGCAGATAGATGACTCAGTCCCCCGGAGGAGAGAGTCCCCGACCACCACCACCCGCCTTCTCCTCTTGGGAGTGGTGGTCGTGGAACCCCCAACCTCAGGACATCGCATCTCATGCCTCCCAACCAGCGGAGTCTCCTTCTGCTTTCTCCCCCCAGACATATCATCTGGTCCACTCTCCGCAATGGTACCTGTGGAGAGAACATGAAAGCGGTTAGTTACCTGTGTCTGTGTTACTGGAACCCGGACATTCCGCTTACCTCTTCTGGAGGTCACATGTTGCCAAGCTTCTTCACTGGCCTCTTGGCTCCTCTGTGCAACCTGCTCTATATCTTTAGAGCTTTGTGCCCCTAGAAGGCTATCCTGAGTTTGGTCCAGAAAATCCTCAGTCTCTCGTATACAACGCAGGGTCGTTACCTGTTGCTCCAGACCTTCAATCTTCTCTTCCAATATGGAGACCAGCTTGCACTTTGTACAGACAAAGTCGCTTCTGTCCTGTGGAAGAAAGACAAACATGGCACATCCAGTGCAGGTCACAACAGCTGAACCCCCCCCTTCCATATCACCTACCTACTATGAGCTTCCTCAGAGACGTTGGCAAGATGTAAGCCTCACTGGGCTCACTCCAGGCAAACTCCCAGGCAAACTCCTGCTGTGAGCTGCTCTGCTGTCCCCGCTGCTCCGCTGGTTCGCTGCCGCTCAGCTGGTTCGCGAGGCTCTGGCTATTTTTAAACAGCCAGGCTTCCCTGACGCAAACACACAGACACCCTAATGCCCGCCCCCTGCAGGCTAGCAGCCAATCAATATCCTGCCAACTTGCCCAGCAGCCTCCAAGGCAGTCTTCCTGCCAGACTGCCTCAGAGCAGGGGACCCCACAGCTTTTAGGCTCCATTCCCTTTCACAGAGAATTTAGAAATGTTGAGGGTTTGTTCCAAACTGGAGCCAAACCGAATTCTGAAATCCTTCACGGAAAAGGAATTACATTCCTGCACACAGTTCAAAATCTTCAGGATGAATTAAAATACAGTAACACTCAAAGAATGGAGAGGTGGATGATATCTACATATTTCAGTGAAATTTGTCTGATAAGATTCTTGACTTAAGCAGAAGTTTGTCTCTTCTAATTATCCTGCTTTTAAGTATTGGAAGAATGAAGTCAGAATTGAGGCCATACCAACAAGAAATCATAATGTTGTTATACTGCATTGCTCTGGCCAGATAGGTTAGTTTTTTCAATGATATGAAAAGCAATCTAAGTGACTAGATCTTGTAAACCTATAAGATACTGATAGAAAAAAATCAACAGGGAAGCAACTCCAACAGGTTTTAACCCTTAGAATTCTGAAAAAAGTGTATTCATTCTTCATACACTTCAGTATGATACTGCAGATGAGTATACCATTGCCAAACCCTTCCATCTGTGAATTCCCTGACATGACAACCCTTGCAAACCCCTGTTAGAGCATGTTATTAGAGAGAGTAGCATTCACATTTTATTTTTACAAATAAACATTTATTTAATTCTTGCTGTTACAATAAAGTATATATTCAGTGATCAGTGTACCCAGAACAAGAGGGCATGGCTACAATGCCTCTTTGCTACAGTTATCCTGAGCTATCAGAATGGCATCTTGAGGCCATTGGCAGTTGGGTGTAAGTTACAGCCTTCAAATCGCTTTAACTCATGCTAGGAACCATAATAGTCTGAGCCAGTCTTGTTATCTGGAGACTCAGCTAGTCCTGAGAATCCAGTAATTTACCTACTAGGGTACTGAGTGCCACAAGGTCTGGCCCTACTTAAAGAATACTGGTGGTGGTAGTTTTCTAATGCACTTAAAATTACTACCATAAATATGCTCAAACAGTTTTGCTTTTGCTCTTGTTCTTGTTTGCTGCTACAAACAGTTTTTTGTATTTTAAAAAGTGTCTTGTTTTCAGTATTTAGAGGATGACAATTTAGTTTAGGAGGCATAACCACAGGAGATGAACAACTCTTAGGAACCTCAGTACACCTGCGGTGGAAACAGATCTTTCTGAAAGTATTCGTGCTCTTGCAATTGTTTCTCACTGTTCATGGAGAATGAGTGCTATATGCTGTCTGCCTGGTTAGCTCCACTTGACAAGAGGCAGCCACATTCCACACTAGTGTCAGTTTCCAGTTTTTAATATCTAGAGTATTATTTTTAATAATATCTCTGGCCTGCTATGGATACAGTAGAACCTCAGAATTACAAACACCTCAGGAATAGAAGTCATTCGTAACTCTGAAATGTTTGTAACTCTGAACAAAAGTTATGATTGTTCTTTCAAAAGTTTATAACTGAACCTTGATTTAATACAGCTTTGAAACTTCACTATGGAGAAGAAAAATGCTGCTTTCCCTTAATTTTTTTCATAGTTTAGGTTTAACACAGCACTGTGCTGTATTTGCTCTCTTTTTTTGGTCTCCGCTGCTGCCTGATTGCATATTTCTGGTTCCAAATGAGGGGTGTGGCTGACTGGACAGTTTGTAACTCCGGTGTTCGTAACTCTGAGGTTCTACTGTATTCTTTTGAACTTTGTTTTTCACACATGTGTATCTGGGTAGCAGCAACACACTTGGGATTTGTAGAGTGCTAGTCTAATTCTCAAAAAACTTTCTTTTATTCCACAATGCATGTGTCTTATTTCCATACATATTTTGTAATTCTGTGGTAGTATTCAATTCAAGTACTGAATGTCATCACAACTCCACCTGCAGCACCCTCCTGTGACAGCAGGTGAGCAGTGTTGCACTCCTGCCTTCAGCCATCTCTAGCCCTTGGCTTTGGTTCTACAGCAGTGCTACTCAAAATGGTGGTCCGCAGACTGGCACCGGTCCGCAAGCCATCGGCTGCTGGTCTGCGCATACATTGGAAAAAAAAATTGCCGGTCCCCCACATCAGATAGCTTGAGAAGCACTGCTCTACAGCTTAGAGCACGTAGGCAGGTGCTCCCTCTGCTGCGCCTCCTGCCTTCATTGTACTCTAGCTTGGAGAAGTCAGCCAGCAAACCCCTTTTGTTGCTCTGCTTGCTTTCAGGGAAGATCTTCCCTGGTTTTGGTTCTTCAGCTCAGGAAAGATGGCTGGCTAGCCCCTCCATTGACTTCCTAGCTCTAAACCTTTTTAAAGCCTCCCAGCATTGGCTTTGGGCTTGCTACATTACCCGCAGGATCGACGGGCAGTGATTGATCCAGTGGGGGTCAATTTATTGTGTCTAGTCTAAACGTGATAAATTGACTGTTGAACGCTCTCCCGTCGACTCGGGTACTCCACCGGAGCAAGAGGCACAGGTGGAGTTAACGGGGGAGCATCAGCTGTCAACTCACCACAGTGAAGACACCGCAGTGAGTAGATCTAAGTATATCGACTTCAGCTACGTTATTCATGTAGCTGAAGTTGCGTAACTTAGATCGATTCTTCCCCACCCCTAATGTAGACCAGCCCTTTGGCTCTTGAAAGTCAGCAAGCTAAGCCCTCTATTGGCTTCATTTTAATTCCTCCCTCCTTCCAGAAAGCACCTGCAGTGAGCTTCCTGGAGACCTCCTCCAGTCACCTGACTCCAGTAGCTCTGATTCACCAGGTCTCTCTTCCTTAGTCCTTTATAGCCTCCCTGCGGCCATGCTTTCTTCATTAGCCAAACTGGGAGCACCTGTTTTGGCATGGGCACAGGACCTGCCCCAAAGCTCAATGTACTTTGAACCTGGAGATGGAAATAAACTTCGTAGCTGTAAAAGTGTAATACCATTTTATTAAAAGAGGCAGCAACTTTATACTATATATGAAAACAAACAAGTTCACCTTTAGATTGTAAGTAGCATTAATACTTCTCATTCTGAGAATTTAAGAGATGGTCAGAGCCCAATTCTAATCTTCCAATTTACTTGCATGTATAACTTGCATGTAAATCTCATTGGAAATGAGACTGTAACTGGGACTTTGGTCCACCCCAGTATTCCAGGAGTTAATGCTTTCTTGTGTCATCCACGAATAAAACTATAACTGGTGGAGAAGAAGAAAAGCTTACAGATGTAGTGTTTGTGAACAAATTCTCCAGACGCACAGGATTTGATACAATGTTCGACTGGAAGCAAGAATTAATTTAGGGAGCCTGTTTTATACAGGAGGACAGAATAAATGATCACAATGGTCCCTTTTCTGGCCTCATGTCATAAATATAAAGGGAAGGGTAACCACTTTTCTGTATACAGAACTATCAAATCCCTCCTGGCCAGAGGCAAAACCCCTTCACTTGTAAAGGGTTAAGAAGCTAAGATAACCTCGCTGGCACCTGACCAAAATGAACAATGAGAAGACAAGATACTTTCAAAGCTGGAGGCGGGGGGGGGGGGGGAACAAAGGGTCTGTCTGTCTGTGTGATGCTTTTGCCAGAACAGATCAGGAATGCTCTTCAGAACTCCTGTAAAACGTTAGTAAGCAATCTAGCTAGAAATGCGTTCGATTTTCTTTTGTTTAAATGGCTGGTAAATAAGCTGTGCTGAATGGAATTATATTCCTGTTTTTGTGTCTTTTTGTAACTTAAGGTTTAGGCTAGAGGGATTCTCTATGTTTTGAATCTGATTACCCTGTAAGGTATTTACCATCCTGATTTTACAGAGGTGATTCTTTTACCTTTTCTTTAATTAAAATTCTTCTTTTAAGATCCTGATTGCTTTTTCATTGTTCTTAAGATCAAGGGTTTGGGTCTGTGTTCACCTATTGGTGAAGGATTTTTATCAAGCCTTCCCCAGGAAAGGGGGTGTAGGGCTTGGGGGGGATATTTTCGAGGGGAATATGTCTCCAAGTGGGTTCTTTTCCTGTTCTTTGTTTAACACGCTTGATGGTGGCAGCATAGGGTTCAAGGACAAGGCAAAGTTTGTACCTTGAGGAACTTTTTAACCTAAGCTGATAAGAATAAGCTTAGGGGGTCTTTCATGCAGGTCCCCACATCTTAACCCTAGAGTTCAGAGTGGGGAAGGAACCTTGACATGGTGTCAGCGGTGGGATAATTTCGAGATTTTTTTTTGAGATCATTTTGAAGCAGAAGGTTTTTTTTGTCTCCTCCTGGGGGCCAAAGCAGCAAGCATAACAAAGGGATTTGTCTTTTTTGAGCTGGAGTTTTCTCTACCTCAGGGCAGGGTAGTTAACCTCCTGTAGGGAAAATGACAAGTTTTTCACAGACCTGAAGAGGTTTTTTTGTTTGTTTTTTTTTGGTTTTTTTTTTTAGCTAAGAGCAACTAGAAGGTTTTTCTATCTATTTGCCTGGAGACAAAGGATTTTTCTGTAGGCTGAGAATAGCTATCAGAGAACATAGGTATCATATTACAGCACAAAAATTTTACAAGCCAGTTTTTTTTTTTACTCTTGGGTGTAAAGTTAGGTAAAAACAGAGAGACTAAGATGACAGAACCCAAGGCAGAAAAAGCCAAAGAGGCTGCCCACAGGAGAGAAATGGAGGTAAAGGAAAAAGAGCGGAAGCATGCACTGGAGATGGAGAAGGTAAAGGCTCAGCAGAATAGCAATCCTTCTCCAGGTACCGCTTCACATCCCAGGAAGTTCCCCACCTACAAGGCAGGCGATGATACCGAGGCCTTCTTAGAAAACTTCAAAAGGGCCTGCCTTGGGTACAGCATCTCTACAGACCAGTACATGGTAGACTGAAGTCGCAGCTCAGTGGACCCTTAGCAGAGGTGGCAGCTGAAATGCCGAAGGAACACATGAACAAGTACGAACTGTTTAAAACCAAGGCAAGAGTCAGAATGGGGCTAACAACCGAGCATTCCCGTTGGCGGTTCAGAACCCTAAGGTGGAAACCAGATGTGTCATTTACCCGATACGCCTACCACATTTTGAAACATTTGGATGCCTGGATATCAGGAGCAAGTGTTAAATCTCCAGAAGATTTGCCCTTCCTAATGCAAATGGAGCAGTTCTTAGAGGGTGTTCCTGAGGAAATAGAAAGATACATCATAGATGGGAAACCCAAAACTGTAATTGAGGCAAGGGAGATTTGAGCCAAATGGGTGGAGGTGGCAGAAAAGAAAAAACCTGGTTGCAGTTGGAGCAGATACCAGAAGGGACAACCTCCGAACTCACCCTACTACTGGGGGCAGCCCAAGGCGCCAACTACACACCAAGGAACACTCCAAACACCTTATCGTCCTGCCACACCGTTCTCCAGCAATCCACCTCGCCCCAGTGACCTGTCAGCTGGACGATGTTTTAAATGTAACAAGCTGGGGCATGTAAAGGCCAACTGCCCCAAGAACCCCAACAGATTACAGTCCATTGCACCGGAATCATACCAGAGGTCCTCAGGCCCAGATACCTCCCAGATATCCTCGGAGCGGAGGGAAACTGTGAGTGTGGGCGGGAAGAAGGTCATCGCGTGGAGGGACACCGGAGCGCAAGTGTTGGCTATCCATGCTTCCTTAGCGGACCCCAATTTAATTGACCCAGAGATCCAAGTAACAATTCAACCCTTCAAGTCCAACTCTTTCAATTTGCCTACAGCCAAGTTGCCTGTCCAGTACAAGGGCTGGCCAGGAACATGGACTTTTGCAGTCTATAATGATTATCCCATCCCCATGCTGTTGGGGGAAGACTTGGCCAACCATGTGAAGCTAGCCAAGAGGGTGGGAATGGTCACCCGCAGCCAGGCTAAGCAAGCCATCTCACCTAGCTCTGTTCCGGAAACCTCTACCAGGACCCAGTCAGAGGTGATGGAACCGGACCCCATGCCAATGTCTGCAACAGCAGTAGTGGATCCAGAGACCCAGACAGAGCCAGTCTCAGAACCGGAACCGGCAGAACAACCAGCACCAGAACCATTGCCAGCACTGAATGCAGTACTTGCAACCCCAACACCAGAGGGCCCCACTGAACCTGCACCAGCAGCAGCAGCAAACCCTACTCAAGAGGCTCAGCCGGAGCCTGAACCCCAAAATAGTGCACCAGCAGAGAGCGGTTCACAGTCAACAGAAACAGCCCCATCTCCTGCATCGCTTCCAGAGGGACCAAGCTCAGATCCACAATCCAATCCGAGGAACTGATGTCTCCAGCATCAAGGGAACAGTTCCAGACTGACTAGAAAGCAGATGAAAGCCTCCAGAGAGCTTGGGTGGCGGCCCGGAGCAACCCACCACCTCTCAGCTCTTCTAATCAATCCAGGTTTGTTGTAGAAAGAGGACTTTTATACAAGGAAACTCTTTCTGGTGGACACCAGGAAGACTAGTATCCTCAGAGACAGTTAGTAGTTCCAACTAAGTACTGGGTAAAGCTCTTGGCTTAGCCCATGATCATCCTAGTGGCCATGCTGAGGTGAACAGGACCAAAGACCGTTTGGGGAGGTCATTCCACTGGGAGGGAATAGGCAAGGATGTTTCTACCCTATGTCCAGTCTTGTGAGGTGTGCCAAAGAGTGGGAAAACCCCAAGACCAGGTCAAAGCACCTCTCCAGCCACTCCCCATCATTTCCATGGGTTCCATTTCAGCTGTGGATATTCTGGGTCCTTTTCTGAAAAAGACACCCAGAGGAAAGCAGTACAAACTGACTTTCATGGATTTTGCCACCCGATGTCCAGAAACAGTAGCTCTAAGGAACACCAGGGCTAAAAGTGTGTGCCAGGCACTAACAGACATTTTTGCCAGGGTAGGTTGGCCCTCCGACATCCTCACAGATGCAGGAACTAATTTCCTGGCAGAAACTATGGAAAGCCTTTGGGAAGCTCATGGGGTGAATCACTTGGTTGCCACTCCTTACCACCATCAAACAAATGGCATGGTGGAGAAGTTTAATGGAACTTTGGGGGCCCTGATATGAAAATTTGTAAATGAAACTCCAGTGTTTGGGACCTAGTGTTGCAGCAGTTGCTTTTTGCCTACAGAGCTGTATCACATCCCAGTTTAGGATTTTCACCATTTGAACTTGTATATGGTCGTGAGGTTAAGAGGCCGTTACAGTTGTGAAGTAGCAATGGGAGGGGTTTACACCTTCTCCAGGAACTAACATTCTGGACTTTGTAAACAACCTACAAAACACCCTCCGAACCTCTTTAGCCCTTGCTAAAGAAAACCTACAGGATGCTCAAAAAGAGCAAAAAGTCTGGTATGATAAACATGCCAGAGAGCATTCCTTCAAAGTAGGGGACCAGGTCATGGTCTTAAAGGTGCTCCAGGCCCATAAAACGGAAGCGTTGTTGGAAGGGCCATTCACGGTCCAAGAATGCCTGGGAGCTGTTAATTATCTCATAGCATTCTCCATCTCCAACTGAAAGCCTAAGGTGTACCATCTTAATTCTCTAAAGCCCTTTTATTCCAGAGAATTAAAGGTTTGTCAGTTTACAGCCCAGGGAGGAGATGACGCTGAGTGGCATTAAGGTGTCTACTATGAAGGGAAAAGTGATGGTGGCGTGGAAGAGGTGAACCTCTCCATGACCCTTGGGCATATGCAGCAACAGCAGAACAAGGAGCTGTGCACTAGCTACACGCCGACGTTCTCAGCCACCTCAGGACTAACTGAAAGGGCATACCACTCCATTGACACAGGTAATGCTCACCCAATTAAAGTCCAACCTTACCGGGTGTCTCCTCAAGCTAAAACTGCTATAAAATGGAAGATCCAGGATATGCTGCAGATGGGGGTAATCTGCCCCTCTGGCAGTGCATGGGCAACTCCAGTGGTTATAGTTCCCAAAACAGATGGGGAGATACGTTTTTGCGTGGACTACCGTAAGCTAAATGCTGTAACTCGCCCAGACAACTATCCAATGCCATGCACAGATGAAATATTGGAGAAACTGGGATGGGCCCATTTCATCTCTACCTTGGACTTAACCAAGGGGTACTGGCAGGTAGTGCTAGATGAATCCGCCAAGGAAAGGTCAGCCTTCACCAAACATGCTGGGCTGTACGAATTTAATGTACTCCCTTTCGGGCTGCGGAATGCACCCACCACCTTCCAAAAACTTGTAGATGGTCTCCTAGCAGGATTGAGAGAATATGCAGTCGCCTACTTTGACGATGTGGCCATATTTTCGGATTCCTGGGCAGAACGCCTGGAACATCTACAAAAAGTCTTCAAGCGCATAAGGGAGGCAGGACTAACTGTTAAGGCTAAGAAGTGTCAAATAGGCCTAAACAGAGTGAATTACCTTGGACACCAGGTGGGTCTAGGAACTAGCAATCCCCTACAGCTAAAGTAAATGCTATCCAAAATTGGCCTGTCCCAAAGTCAAAGAAACAGGTCCAATCCTTCTTAGGCTTGGCCGGATATTACAGGCGATTTATACCGCAATACAGCCAAATCGCTGTCCCACTGACAGACCTAACCAAAAAGAAACAGCCAAATGCCGTTCAGTGGACCGAAGAGTGTCAGAAGGCCTTTAACCAGCTTAAAGCGACACTCATGTCTGACCCTGTACTAAGGGCCCCAGACTTTGACAAACCATTCCTAGTAACCACAGATGCCTCCAAGCGTAGTGTGGGAGCAATTTTAATGCAGGAAGGACCGGATCAAAAATGCCATCCTGTAGTGTTTCTCAGCAAGAAGCTGTCTGAGAGGGAAAGCAACTGGTCAGTCAGTGAAAAAGAATGTTACGCCATTGTCTATGCTATGGAAAAGCTATGCCCATACATTTGGGGATGGCGTTTCCACCTGCAAACTGACCATGCTGCGCTACAGTGGCTTCATACTGCCACAGAAAATAACAAAAAACGTATTAAGTGGAATTTAGATCTCCAAGATTTTGATTTCAACATACAACAACACATCTCAGGAGCTTCTAACAAAGTGGCTGATGCACTCTCCCGTGAAAGTTTCCCAGAATCAACTGGTTAAAATTGTCCTTGAGATGTGGAAAATATTGTTAGTCTTTATACACTTGGTAGTATATTTAGAGGTGCATGTGTCTTATTGATTCAGTTTTCTCCTAGAGCTCCAGGAATAAATCACAGCCATTGTTTCACCCTATCTGTGATTTGGGGGGCGTGTCATAAATATAAAGGAAAGGGTAACCACCTTTCTGTATATAGAACTATCAAATCCCTCCTGGCCAGTGGCAAAACCCCTTCACCTGTAAAGGGTTAAGAAACTAAAATAACCTCGCTGGCAACTGACCAAAATGACCAATGAGGTGACAAGATACTTTCAAAGCTGGAAGTGTATGTGTGTGGGTGGGGGGAATCAAAGGGTCTATCTGTCTGTGTGATGCTTTTGCTGGGAACAGATAAGGAATGCTCTTCAGAACTCCTGTAAAAAGGTAGTAAGCAATGTAGCTAGACATGCGTTTGATTTTCTTTTGTTTAAATGGCTGGTAAATAAGCTGTGCTGAATGAAATTATATCCTGTTTTTGTGTCTTTTTGTAATTTAAGGTTTAGCCTAAAGGGATTCTCTATGTTTTGAATCTGATTACCCTGTAAGGTATTTACCATCCTCATTTTACAGAGGTGATTCTTTTACTTTTACTTTAATTAAAATTCTTCTTTTAAGATCCTGATTGCTTTTTCATTGGTCTTAAGATCCAAGGGTTTGGGTCTGTGTTCACCTATGCAAATTGGTGAGGATTTTTATCAAGCCTTCCCCAGGAAAGGGGGTGTAGGGCTTGGGGGGATATTTTTTTGGGGGGGAAGACGTCTCCAAGTGGTCTCTTTCCCTATTCTTTGTTTAACACTCTTGGTGGTGGTAGCATAGGGTTCAAGGACAAGGCAAAGTTTGTACTTTGAGGAAGTTTTTAACCTAAGCTGGTAAGAATAAGCTTAGGGGGTCTTTCATGCAGGTCCCCACATCTGTACCCTAGAGTTCAGAGTGGGGAAGGAACCTTCACATGCTTATAACCTATGAAAATGGCATTGAGTGAAAATCAGTGGTGTAGCTGGGAGTGGAAATTCAGTTTGGTGCTGATATTATAGCAAATCATGTATATTGCATATTATATTTGAATGCTGGGGCAGGATTGGCGAAGTGTGTAACTGAGTGCAGAGAAGGGATTTGAGACCAGGGAACCCAGGGGGTTGGGTGCCCAGTGGAGAGGGGCAATCCCTGCAGCCCCACAGGCAGGCATAGCTTAACCTGGGGGTGGAGGCAGTCGGCGCGTGTGGGGGGCCTGGTTCTCATTGAAATTTTGCGGAGGTGGGAGAAGTTTGTGACACAGGGTGAAGGCAGCAATGGGGATGGGTGAGCTGCTTCATTCCCCTTTGCTCCTTGCTGGCTTTGGCATTCCACAGACAGGCCAAAAGCCACTTGCTCTTTAGCCAGGATTTCCTGATCCACAAGAACGTGGACACTGGCATCTTCATTTACGCAAGCTCAGAGTTGTGTGGGCCTGGGTGCTAACTGGATGGCCAACTCAGGCCACCTGTGGCTTTGCCCCAGTATACAGTTCAAGATGTAAAGGGAAAGTGAAATTCATCAATCTCCTTATATAGATGACTTTGACACAAATCCAGTCCTCAAATATTTGGGGTGGGGGCACCAATTAACTTAAGCAAGAACCCAAAGCATGCAGCCACAGGTTGGGTCTAGTCTAAATCAGTGTGAAGAGTTTGGTGTAAGGGAAACCATCTTGGAGTACAAGAACTACAAGAAACTCCTACTTCCTCCAGGTCTCTGAATGATGGGCTGCCTGCATCACCAGCTCCTATCCAGCATATATTATTGGAAGTCCTACAACTCTCAGGCAACTTTGGAAACTACAACAGTCAGAACACCCTGTTCCTGCAGCAAAGTGTTCTTGGACTACATAACTGTCTCACTGGGCCCAGCGCACCCTATTACAAAGTCACAATTCAGTTATTTTGGGACTAAAGACTAGAAATGATCATTTTTGGTAATATATTCTGCTAGGGACAAACTGGCAAATAGTTGTCTCCTTGAACTTATTAAGAGTTTTTCTATTGACTCCATAGGGGAACAGCATTTGGTCCTAGATCTGCTAAAGTCTTTTTTCCATAAGAGGAGAAAAAGTTACTGTTCTCTGTGTAGAAGCTTTATTAAACAGGAAAACAGGATATTAATTATTAGGGCTAGAACTTGCTTCCTTATTTGTCAGTCTGACATTCTTGCTCAATGGTTTAACAAAACATAGCTATTTTCAGACACAGGAGAATTCAGCTGTTTTCCTGTTGGAAGGTTACATATAATACTAAACCTATAATTTAAAAAAAATGGAACAAAGTCCATAATGAGTAAACAGTCAAATTTAAGACCCTTTTATTTTTTTGCTCAAGTTTTTAAAGAAAGTACAGTTGAGAAAAGTAATGCTAATTTTCTAATGTTTAAAGCATTTACATACCTCATTTATGAATTTTAACTTCCTATGCTTTGACCCAAAACCTTTGAACATTACAATTTCTTCACCATCTGTCAAGGTTCCTTCCCCACTCTGAACTCTAGGGTACAGATGTGGGGACCTGCATGAAAGACCCCCCTAAGCTTATTCTTACCAGCTTAGGTTAAAACTTTCCCAAGGTACAAACTTTGCCTTGTCCTTGAACCCTATGCTGCCACCACCAAGCGTTTTAAACAAAGAACAGGGAAAGAGACCACTTGGAGACGTCTTCCCCCAAAATATCTCCCCAAGCCCTACACCCCCTTTCTTGGGGAAGGCTTGATAAGAATCCTCACCAATTTGTACAGATGAACACAGACCCAAACCCTTGATCTTAAGAACAATGAAAAATCAATCAGGTTCTTAAAAGAAGAATTTTAATTAAAGAAAAGGTAAAAGAATCACCTCTGTAAAATGAGGATGGTAAATACCTTACAGGGTAATCAGATTCAAAACATAGAGAATCCCTCTAGGCAAAACCTTAAGTTACAAAAAGACACAAAAACAGGAATATACATTCCATCCAGCACAGCGTATTTTACCAACCATTAAACAAAAGGAAATCTAATGCATTTCTAGCTAGATTACTTACTAACTTTTTACAGGAGTTCTGAGCTGCATTCCTGATCTGTTCCTGGCAAAAGCATCACACAGACAGAAAAACCCTTTGTTTCCCTGCCTCCAGCTTTGAAAGTATCTTGTCCTCTCATTGGTCATTTGTATCAGGTGACAGCTAGGTTACCTTAGCTTCTTAACCCTTTACAGGTGAAAGGGTTTTGCCTCTGGCCAGGAGGGATTTTATAGGACTGTATACAGAAAGGTAGTTACCCTTCCCTTTATATTTATGACACCATCCATGGGCAATTGCCTGTGATATGCTATTGTGTGGTTGCTTGCTGAAATCCAACTTGATTATTTCCTTGGAGAATTCTACCAGATTTGTTAGATTATATGAATTGTTTATAGTTCTACACGGATGAGTTTCTATCAGCTCATATTTTCTAGCTTTTTAATGATCTTGCCAATTTCCTCAGTAAATCCCTTAACATCCTTAATGAAGAAAACTGTTGTTTTTTAGAGATCCTTTGCAACTCAGACCCAGTGGTCTGTTTCCTAAAGAGAGAAAGGGAATGAAAGATGGTGAGAGAAGCTTAGCTTTTAAAATATAAAAAAGTCTTTCTACTTTATTTACCATAATATAATGGCATGCACCACCATTTAAAACTAACTTTCTAGAAAAAGAATGAATGAATGTATTGGGATGGATATACGTCTATCAGGAATTGCTCTGGTTGTATCAGAAAATACTTCAACCATGTCCTCAGTGGGAGGATGAAATTAAGAGGAAGAATTTTTCAGCTAAATACAGTATCAAGAAAGAGTTCCTGAGAGCAAGATGTATTTAGGCTGTGAAATAGTCTTCTGAGATCAGTGCTGAAGCTTAGTTGTGTGGGACATGTAAACTAGAATAAATAGTGTTCTAGAAAATGTCCTGCAGGGAACAATCCCGCACTGGCAGGAGGATGAACTAGATGACATTTTAGACCTAAGTCAAATACCCCACAAATATTCTACTGTACCACCGAGATGCTGCCATTATACTCCTAATGGAAATATATTTGGAAACTATGTGTGTCTTTGAACAGTGAATCACAAGTAGCTATCTGAAAGTAATCCAACTTGGTATATGATTTCAGTGTTGTTTGAATTAGTGTAGACACAAGTTGGTTAAAGATTTAAGAAAAAAATAAACAACTAAATAAAACCCACAAAAACCCAATAAGTCACATTTTCCAGAAGCAGATTATAGCAGTTACCCCCAAAGGTTACAGTATTTATGCTCTAACATGCCTGTTGTGTAAACAGCCAACACTAGAACAAGGCAAAAATGGAATTTAACCTGGCAGTGTTTAGGTATCTAGTGGCAGATTTTCAAGGTATTCAGGCACCTAGTGATGCAGATAGATGCCTATCAGGATTGTCAAAAGCACCTAGATACCTAATTTCCATAAGAGACATAGGCCATGTTGAAAATCCCTCGAGTTGCCTTTCTGCATCTCGACCACAAAACATACACCCAAGGAACCAAGGTAGTCCATGTGGCAGATATACAATATTTATTTTTCTGAGCAAAAATCAGGAGAGTTTTGCATGAATGATGTGTAAACTTGTTTACTTTTTTGAAGAAATGTCTTTTACAGTGCCAAACCCATAATTATTAGTTCGTCAATCTATTAACAGTTAATGAATTGTCTCACTAAAACACAGCAGATAGGTGAAAGGTATTATATTTCAGGAAAGCATATTTTGGGGAAAGGAGAAATCTACTAAACAAGATGTGATGCAAGGAATAAAAAATCCAGACGAATGACAACAGAGAAAACCATAAAATACATGCAAAAGCCTATGAACTTTCCTCTAAAAAGAAAGCAGCAATCTATAAGCAACACATGTCACTTCACAAGGACTGCTCAGAGATCTGAGGACAAAAAAATAACTTACTGGTAAGGGAAAAGAAGGGAAGCAACTAATCAACAATGCACTGTGTCAATCAGGTTTTGAAGGGGTAAAAGAAAATTAAGAGATAGAACAAGTTAGAACGGATTACAGAGCATAAAAAGTTTTACAAAAGTGCCAGGGGAAGAGTATAAGAAAGAAAGTAGCTCCATTAATAAAGGAGGATGACAGGGATTTTAGAGTAGAAACTCCTTTTCAAAATCTTTCTTTAACAAGAAAGATTTTAAAAGAATTTAAATTCTAATAGCTATTGCTAAAAGCAGGAAAATATATACTTGCAAAACTTCAGTATATACAAGACACCAGAGCCTGACAGGAGACACCTTGGCATATCGAAAACATTGGCTAACAAGACTTACCTCATAATCCCTAGCCTGATTCTTGCTTGAGTATTTATACCTGCCTCTGGAAATTTCCACTACATGCAACTGAAGAAGTGGGTATTCATCCAGGAAAGCTTATGCTCCAATATGTTTGTTAGTCTATAAGGTGCCACTGGACTCTTTGCTGCTTTTACAGATCCAGACTAACATGGCTACCCCTCTGATACACTAACAGTTACTTTTGAAAAGTTATGGAAAACTGGGAAAGTATCACACAATTGGGAGCAAAAAAGCAAATGAGGTATCGATTTCTAAAAAGGGAAAGACGTGAGATCTTTGCAATTTCTGCTTCGGAAATCCAGCTTTATTCTCTAGTAAAATAATGGAATGAATATTGAGAGGAGAAGTGAAAAAAACTTGGGGATGATGGAACTATAGACAAACTTCTAAAGAACAAATCTTATAAGACACTTGATTGCTTTGTCTGGCTGAATTACGAAAAAGCAGATGAATGGCAAAGTAGATATAATCTGTCTAGATTTTAGTAAAGTATTTTATACAGTAGGAGCAATTTTCTGTTGTGGCCCAGCCTATTTACTCTGCTCTGATGTTGTGAAGATGTTGCAAAGGAGTCAGATGTGACCTGAGGAACACAGCCAGCATAAAAGGGCTTTTTGGAGTAGAGGAAATCTGCCCTAACCTTTGCAACCAGTGGCTTTAAGCCTTAAAGGGCATGTTGCTGGAGCGAAGGGCTATGGCTAGACCCTAGAGGCCTATTGGAACAGGGCAGTCAGTAAAGCAGCCTTGAAATCACTTTAACCCAGATGGGACCTGGATAGCTCCCAGCAGTGCTCAGAAGACAAGTAGCATACAAATACTTGTTCATTAATCATGTGATGTGTAACTAAACCTAGGATGTTAATAAGATTTACAGTGATACTAATCTGGATAGCATTAAGGACATTAATGAGCAGAGAGAAATGATATAGTGACCTAGAGAGATTGGAAATGGGGGCAGAAAATAAACTGGAGTTAGAACTTGGAAAGAGGAGGGAGTAACCTAGAAAGCAATAATGTTAAGGGACCAGGAGGCAATAACTGGCAGCAAATTAAATCTCAGTTTACAAATGTAATGTGGCAGCAAAAAGGGATCAATGCTAATTTGGGCAGACAGTATATGCAAGGTTAATCCAAAAGCATTTTTTGGGGGGCACCTACAATATCTCTAAAAAGAAAAGGAGTATTTGTGGCACCTTAGAGACTAACAAATTTATTTGAGCATAAGCTTTCGTGAGCTACAGCTCACTTCATCAGAAGCATTTGGTGGAAAATACAGTGGGGAGATTTATATACACACACAGAGAACATGAAACAGTGGGTTTTATCATACACACTGTAAGGAGAGTGATCACTTAAGATGAGCCATCACCAGCAGCAGGGGGCGGGAAAGGAGGAAAACCTTTCATGGTGACAAGCAAGATAGGCTATTTCCAGCAGTTAACAAGAACATCTGAGGAACGGGGGGGGGGGGGGTGGAGAGGAGAAATAACATGGGGAAATAGTTTTACTTTGTGTAATGACTCATCCATTCCCAGTCTCTATTCAAGCCTAAGTTAATTGTATCCAGTTTGCATATTAATTCCAATTCAGCAGTCTCTCGTTGGAGGCTGTTTTTGAAGTTTTTTTGTTGAGGGATAGCCACCCTCAGGTCTGTAATCGAGTGACCGGAGAGATTGAAGTGTTCTCCAACTGGTTTTTGAATGTTATAATTCTTGACGTCTGATTGTGTCCGTTTATTCTTTTACGTAGAGACTGTCCAGTCTGACCAATGTACATGGCAGAGGGGCATTGCTGGCACATGATGGCATATATCACATTGGTAGATGGGCAGGTGAACGAGCTTCTGATAGTTCTGATGTGATTAGGCCCTATGATGGTGTCCCCTGAATAGATATGTGGATAGAGTTGGCAATGGGCTTTGTTGCAAGGATAGGTTCCTGGGTTAGTGGTTCTGTTGTGTGGTGTGTGGTTGCTGGTGAGTATTTGCTTCAGTTGGGGGGCTGTCTGTAAGCAAGGACTGGCCTGTCTCCCAAGATCTGTGAGAGTGATGGGTCGTCCTTCAGGATAGGTTGTAGATCCTTGATGATGCGTTGGAGAGGTTTTAGTTGGGGGCTGAAGGTGATGGCTAGTGGCGTTCTGTTATTTTCTTTGTTGGGCCTGTCCTGTAGTAGGTGACTTCTGGGTACTCTTCTGGCTCTGTCGATCTGTTTCTTCACTTCAGCAGGTGGGTATTGAAGTTGTAAGAATGCATGATAGAGATCTTGTAGGTGTTTGTCTCTGTCTGAGGGGTTGGAGCAAATGCGGTTATATCGTAGAGCTTGGCTGTAGACAATGGATCGAGTGGTATGATCTGGATGAAAGCTAGAGGCATGTAGGTAGGAATAGCGGTCAGTAGATTTCCGATATAGTGGTGTTTATATGACCATCGCATATTAGCACCGTAGTGTCCAGGAAGTGGATCTCTTGTGTGGACTGGTCCAGGCTGAGGTTGATGGTGGGATGGAAATTGTTGAAATCATGGTGGAATTCCTCAAGGGCTTCTTTTCCATAGGTCCAGATGATGAAGATGCCATCAATTGGTCAAACTGGACAGTCTCTACGTAAAAGAATAAATGGACACAAATCAGACATCAAGGATTATAACATTCAAAAAACCAGTCGGAGAACACTTCAATCCCTCCGGTCACTCGATCACAGACCTGAGGGTGGCTATCCTTCAACAAAAAAACTTCAAAAACAGACTCCAACGAGAGACTGCTGAATTGGAATTAATTTGCAAACTGGATACAATTAACTTAGGCTTGAATAGAGACTTGAAATGGATGAGTCATTACACAAAGTAAAACTATTTCCCCATGTTATTTCTCCCCCCCCCACCCCACCCTCCATTGTTCTTCAGATGTTCTTGTTAACTGCTGGAAATAGCCTACCTTGCTTGTCACCATGAAAGGTTTTCCTCCTTTCCCCTTCCCCCCCCCCGCTGCTGGTGATGGCTCATCTTAAGTGATCACTCTCCTTACAGTGTATATGATAAAACCCATTAAACCCATTGTTTCATGTTCTCTGTGTGTGTATATAAATCTCCCCACTGTATTTTCCACCAAATGCATCTGATGAAGTGAACTGTAGCTCACGAAAGCTTATGCTCAAATAAATTTGTTAGTCTCCAAGGTGCCACAAGTACTCCTTTTCTTTTTGCGAATACAGACTAACACGGCTGCTACTCTGAAACCTGTACAATATCTCTGCATGAATTGCCCAAATTAGCAGTCTGTTTAGCCTTCTTTGACATTAATTTGTTACTTGATGCAATGGCTAGTATTCCTCTATTAAAATAGGAAAAATAAAGACAGTGGTTCTAAAATTCTAGAAAAACAGACTTTCTAAATCATGTTTACTGTTTTAGTGGTCAGTATAGTTGAGTAGCCCCTAAGTAATTTTCTACCAGCTGCTTCTTTGGCTCATTTCAGACATTTTTATGCTGCAAAACTAGTACTGTCTGTCTCTTAGTAGTGAATGAAATAAACGTAGAGCCATGCCAGATAAAATTAACACAACAAAAAAGCTAATGCTTGTTGTACAATGCAGGACACAAGACCAAGAGCACACAGCAAAGCCTTGATTTATGTGGTGGAGCATTATGGGCTAAAGTTAATTGGTTACAGAATCATTTGATAAGGTTATGGCTACTATGCTGGGGAGATGGCGACAGACAGCAGCAAAAAGGCTGTTCTGGGGGGAAGGGAGCAGTAAGGAGAGTCTTGCAAGAGAAGCTAATAGGATATCATAAGGTCAGATTTTTACTTTTTTACAGTAGAGACTATCACAGCCATGTTAATTATCTGAACTGAATAGGAATACCTCATTGTTCCTGTCTGTCAAGGAAAAAAACAGTTGTGCACCAGATTTATATGAAATAATCAACCTACTCTATTGTGCATTTCTTACGGCGCTATGCATTCATTTACTGTATTTCAAAATGCCTCTCTCAGCTGTTGGTGATGCAAGTCATTACATCTAAGTAGAGTGTCTATACCTCAAAAAGGAGAAGAGCCAGAGACTCCATGAAGTCTGCTAGGGACTTCACTATTGCCAATCTATGTATGCAAAAGGTGCTCAGATACTACTGTGATGGGTAGCAATATGAAATCTTGCAATAGATAAGATAGCACTGTGTTGAATTCTGCGCTTGTGAATTGGGCCTCTGAAATTCTAATGACAGGTTTCAAAGTAGCAGCTGTGTTAGCTCATGAAAGCTTATGCTCAAATAAATTTTTTAGTCTCTAAAGTGCCACGAGTCCTCCTTTTCTTTTTGTGAAATTCTAATAAATTGACAGGGAAGAAGACAAAAGAGTATGGGTTTTAACCATTTATAACCATGGGTTCCAACTTGAGTGCCTCCAACTCAACTGTGTCAGTATGGCCTGGGGAGAGAGGTGGATCTTCAGGTCACTCAGTCCAATTCCATTCTGTTTAGGTTATCGCCAGCCGCTTCAAATCCACCTGTTGGACACCAGTGTATTTCCTGAAGTATTGGTGGTTATACATTTATTGTCCTCAACAAGTGGGTAGCAGCATTTTGCATTAACTTAAGCTTCTGAATGGTCCCACGGTGCCTCCCCACACTGAGCACGTTACAACAGTCTACTCTTCAGGTGTCGAAGTCATGGTTAATAGGAATAAGTGTTATAACAGAAAGAGCTGGTTGACTCTTCTGGCTGGATGTGATTTTTTTTTAAAGGCCCTTCCCAGAGAAGCTCAAAATTTACTGAAATTCCAAGACTGTGAAACTTCACAAATAGTGGGTGCATTTCTTCAACCTGAGGAGCAGATGTCACTCTTGTCATCTTTTCTGGTTGCCTCTCCCAATCCAGCATCATATCTTCACTTGTTCTGGATTAACCTTCTGACTACATGCCCTCAACTAGTGGCTATTCTTGTAGTTCAAGTAGCAATGGCACTACATTTGGAAATGAGGATCCCTGACTTATGTTCCAGCAGAAACAAACTTCTTCCACTGGGATTCTTCACAGAAGCTATTTTGTGTGGAATAAGACAGGGTTTTGCTCTTCTAGGATGTTAACCTTTTTTACAAAAATCTTAATTATAATGTTGGGAGTATCAGAAGGGAAAATTAAAAGCCAATAATCAAGTGCAGAAGTTGTTGCAGGCATAAAGTCCTCTAAGAGATTAAACTATTAAAATCTGAGAGCTGAACATAGACTGGATGGGTAAAAAACAGTCCCATCTGTGTGTGTGTGAGATTGATGTTAGGAAGAGCAGTGGCATCAAGTTTCCATGGCAGCAGGGTTTTATAAATAGGTACAATATGTTAAAATTAACTTCATTTTCTTCTGCTCACAATTTTTTTTATGTATCAGATAAAAGCCAGATAATGTAATCAGACTGTTTACTGTAGCTGTTTACTGCTTCCCTATCAAGTACAGTAAATTCATGCTCCTCATTTTAACATTTTATGGATAGATTGTTCTGGTAAATAATAGCCTTGAGCAAGGTCTGGGGTGGAATCACCTTGCACCTGGGGCATTTGTGGAAGTGGTGTTCCCAGTCACAACCTGGCCCTGACAAATGTAATTGAGACGGTCGGTCCACAGATCGACATACATTTTGCACGTGCTGGTTATCTATCTGCAGTAACTAAGGTCCAGAGTTTCAAAGGATATTAAGTGCCTAAAGATACAGACAGGCACCTAGTGAGTTTTTCAATATTGCCTTTGCAGTTGAGGCTTCCACTGATTTTAATGGGAGTTAGGCACCTCACCCACTCACCTCCCACTAGTACCTGTTTGCATCGTTAGGCACCTTTGAAAATCTGGACCTAAGTTCTCGTTGATGGCTTATTTGCATCCAAGGAAGCAAACCATTTTCTCTAGGTCTGCACTGTATTTTCACATTTTTTTCAGCCCCATTTCCCTCTCCCTCTATTCCTCTCAGTTACTAGAAGTATTACTGTGTGATTTGTTTGAGGTAGGACTGTAACAAGAGACTTTCAGGTAAGCAGAATTATTCACTTCAGGAAACTCCACTCCTCTACCTGCCATTTACCAAATCAACATGATTTGTAGCCAAGTGATACTCCTGGGGGCCTTTTTCAAGCTATTTTACTACATTTACCAACAATAATTAGAGGCAAAGGATGATGAGAAGGCCACATAAATATTTATCATACTGTTCCACTGCTACCAAGGAGAGAAAATATTTATTTTCCACTAAGGAATCTGGATTGGCTTCTTTACCTACTGAGCTCAGGGGACGCAATAATGCTTGCTTGGCCAAGTAAACCTAACATTATTAATTAAACTTCAATCTGCATCTCTCAGAGGTAGTTCATAGTTTGGATATTACCTCTTTTTAAGTATTCATAACAATAATAATCCATGTTTCTTGGATATACAGGATAGCTCACAGGGGGAAGAGTGGAAGGTCAGAGATGGCGTGGGAAGAACATATTTCGACAGGATCATAGGGGAGACTAAGTCAGAAAAGATAATACAGCCCAAGCTGAACTTTTTTGTGGATCTGTCACAATGGCAGCAATGTGCTCTGGCAGCACATCTCCACAGGAACCACACTGCTAGGGAAACAAGAGGGAATTACCTGAGACCAGAGCAGACACAGAGGCACAAACCCTCCATGTGGATGGCCCTGGCTTTACACAGTTTTCTTCCTCAGGACTAGGAGTAGGCCCCAATAATTGGACTCCATCCCCGACTAGTATAATGTGTGTGGGTGCGGGTGGGGAATCCCCATGAGGAGATTCTCATGGATATTTCTTGGAGATTTCTGCATGTGAGGGAATGATCTGGACTTTACAAAAAGAACAAAACATTTTTCTTCCAGCCTTTTAAAATTGTATATTATTATATAGAAATCCCTGGGTAAGAGTATGTTCTAGAACTATTAAATTATTATAATGTATTATAAATAAATAATAAATTATAATATTTTATAATTTAAAATCTAGATTGGGATTATTCTTAGAGGGACAGATTCCACCATCCTTAATCTCACTCATTGAGTAACTCCCATCGTTTTCAAAATTTAGTCTAAAATCATTCAGGATTTTGCAATATAGAGTGCTCTAAAAGTCTTAAGATACATTATACCCTTGCATCATGGTAGGACTGATGCCATTATGTTAAGCATTCCTTAAATTAAGTTAAGGTATATATCACAAATTCCCTTTACAGCTGGTTCCTTTGACAAATTAATTTTTACCAATCTAGCTACAGTATCCATCTAGAGATTCATACCATACTCCTCCTTGTGGTCGCTACCCATTTTACAAATTCTGAAAGTACATACAAGAATTTATAAAAGGAGTACTTGTGGCACCTTAGAGACTAACAAATTTATTTGTACATAAGCTTTCGTGAGCTACAGCTCACTTCATCGGATGCATTCAGTTGAAAATACAGTGGGGAGATTGATATACACAGAGAACATGAAACAATGGGTGTTACCATACACACTGTAACAAGAGTGATCAGGTAAGGTGAGCTATTACCAGCAGGAGAGTGCTCTTACTGATCAATTTAAGGAAATGGAAACTAGGTTTACTGCCAGATTAAAACTCTAATTAAATACTGTATATTAAATATGCTATGTCAAAATAGACATACTAGGGAATTTCCTGTGCAAGACAATGAATGTTGACATTATTCCTCATCTCATCCTATATATGCAAATTACAAATGTCTTTCTAAGCCTCTGATCCTTAGGTCCTGCGTCCATGGGTGAATGGATCTACCCACATGTATGGCTATGAATCAAGGAGACCTAAATCAGGAGTACACAACTCTAGTCATTCTACAATTGAGAGGCTGGTCCTGTAAGTCTTAAAATAAGTAGTTTCTATACATGTTTGGATCTGGAATCTTTTTGATTATTACCTCTGTCTTCAAGAGATTTAAGCTTAATTTGTCCTTACTTCTAGTAATGAAATACTTTATGCAGAGACTTCATTGAAAATGCAATTACAAACTGAAGTTAAGTCACAAATAATTCATAACATTTACTCATTGCTGTTTATATGAGAGGTAATTATGGGTACTGTTTTTGTAAATCAAGGGCCAGATTTTTACCCACACACCAGGAATTATTACCAGAAATTATTGGCAAATAATAGCTCACAAAAAACCTGAGAAAATTATAAACTGATTATACATTTTTTTCATTTTCTTTAGGTACTTTCCATTGTAAAGTTCTTCCTCACTAATCTGATGATTAATTCTGCAAGAATTTAGTGTGTCTCACACACGTTCAATGTGTTCTGTAAAAAGTCCATGGCTCTAAAATGATTTCCATTACCCCACCAAAATAAGCTTACTCATTACACACAACTTCTTGAACAATGGATTTAGGTTTCTAGTCTGCCTCATCCTATTTATTTCTCAATATGGTCGTCAGATTGAATAGTACAAATTTATGATCCGGTAATTCAGAACATAACAATTTTTCAGTTTTCAAATTTTAGGAATTGAAATAGTCTATTCTTGCATACTTCTTGTGTTCTACTGAAAAGTTTTGAAAGTCTTTTTCTGGGAGTTCTTTTATCAGTTTGACATAACTCTGATTTATGTTAAATGATGTACTGGAGGAAGGTACCATATTGATCAAAATTGGTCTCCCATCTTAAATTTGTTCTGAACTTGATTAAAGTCTTCACTACACAGAAATAATAGGAAAGGAGTACTTGTGGCACCTTAGAGACTAACAAATTTATTAGAGCATAAGCTTTCGTGAGCTACAGCTCACTTCATTGGATGCATGGGAAGCCTTCTCTGTGAAGACTGTTTTGAGATCTCAGCTTTCTCATTTGGGACATTAAAATTTAATTACAGTGGTTTGCTATGTTTCCCATTCTTCTTGACCATAATCCTCCTACCTATATTGTTAGATTCTACTGTGGAGATTATTTTTGTTTGCCAATATTGCCACACATTTTCCTATTTATATGAGGAGAGGTGAGAGGAAAAAAAATTATCCCACCCACACCTAGGAACAGCACCTTTTATCCCATGTAATAGCCGCTGTTCCTTCCCTTCTCTTGCCGGGTGGCAATTCCCAGAGCTACAGAACTCCACCCTGTGGAGGAGCCACTGTAGTTTCACAGATCTGTAAGAAAGATGCAAAGGAGCCATTACTCTTTTTCCACTACAGATTTGGACCCTGATCAAGCAAACTACTTTAATCAGGTGAGTCATTCTATTGACTTCATTGGGACTACTTGTGCGCTTAATGTTATGGATATGTTTACGTACTTTGCTGGATCAGGTTCTTGGTGCCCTGAGTTCCATATTTTCTTGTACTTTATTGCCATCAAGTTCCAGATTTTGGAAAGCAGTACGTGGCTCTAGTCCCATGGGGAAGAGGCCTGCTCTGTGTTCATATATCTTCTACTGTCTTATTTTTACTCAGCTACATTTCCTGGATTCACTGAATAGTCTGTCCTTTGTGGCATCTCCTGTCAAGGCATGAGTCTGCACACCCACCATACAGAACAGCTGCTTCATTCTTAAATTGAGTCAGGGTGTTCAATTGGGTTATACTGCAGAGATATTTTCTTGAAAACTCTACACATTACAATTCCCATACAGCACTAACTTCAATTACTTGTCAGTCATTTTAACAAACACAGCTTTTGAAAATTAATAATCTTTTAAGATGACTCTCCACAATTTTATGAAATTCAAAAAAATATCACTCTCTGAATTCAAAATATAATTTTACTAAGGTAACTTGGTTCTGTGGGGCTTTTTGTTTTCTTCTTGTTCAGAAAAATTGGCAAAGGCAAAAAGAAAAGCATCAGTGTATAGCAAACTCATACTTTAAATGTTCATAGGATAAGATTAATTCCACCAAATTTATTTTCATCAAGATTGGGAGTATATAAATAATTATTCATAACTTATTTAAAAAGAATAGACTATAGAAAATGTGCTATTGGTGTCTGAATGTATCTGGTCATGTGTATAGTGTTTGAAATCATTTTCCTAGAAGAACATCCAAATGTTGCAAGACCCATAGCAGCAAAACTGTTCCTGAAGCAAAGGATAACCTACACATCAGGAGGAGTTAGAGCTCATATGTTCTTGAATGACTGAACAATTATTGGATCCAATTAAAGGACAGGCTTGGTATTCTACTGAATGCATATACTGCTTAATGGTATAAAATGATTCAGCCATGAAAATCACAGCCACTGGGCTTCAATTCATGAAGGTACATAAGCACATATTTAACTTTAGGCACCAGCAGCCCACTGAAGTAAAATCCCTTTAAAATTCCCCTTTGGAAAGGAGTGTCTTGTAAAATATCTCACAATGTTTTTCAGTGGAATTTTAAAGGGCCAGGACAATAGTTATTATCTAGCAAGAATGCCACAAGTCACATTCTTCATAATTTTCCGTTCTGTTTTATTTATCTCTGACTATAAATTGACAAATTAGGTGATCTCTAGAAGTAATAGCAGTGGGTCCTGAAGGCTGTATTAAATTTTTTTACATAGTCCCCACTCAGGCAAAACTCTCATTGAAGTTGGTGGGGAACTGTGTCTGAGTGAAGACTGCAGGAGATGTTATAATTATACCCCTAATACTCTTCCTATAAATTAAAAATAAATGCAGAAGATTTCATTCCTATTTAATAATGTTGGAGCTCTGGGCTCTCATTTATTCTGCATTCTTTGCTTAGGCCCTGATCTGCCACCTGTGCACAGGCATAATATTTTGCCTGCCAGCAAAAAAAATTGCAGGATCATGGCATTATTCCTTACTCAGGTTTCAGAGTAGCAGCCGTGTTAGTCTGTATTCGCAAAAAGAAAAGGAGTACTTGTGGCACCTTAGAGACTTTCCACCAAATGCATCCGATGAAGTGAGCTGTAGCTCACGAAAGCTTATGCTCTAATAAATTTGTTAGTCTCTAAGGTGCCACAAGTACTCCTTTTCTTTATTCCTTACTCAGGAAGAGCTTCCTTTGAAATTAATGAGAACTTTGCCTCAGTCAAACTGCTGAACAGAACTTTTGTTTTTACTGCTATCCCAAAGACCATTTTTTATTTTTCTTAGATCTGTGTTCTTTAAAAAAATCTGTCCTGTACAATATATCTTTTCCATAGACATTAATCTCTTGTTAAATTGGAAACAGCCACCACCACGATCACCAAACAACACCACCACCACAAAAGACAGTAAAGCAGACTTGATGCGCTACATGCATTTGAGAAATTAACTTAAACTTCTGTCTTCTGGCAGGATTTGAATCTATCTAGGAGCTGAAAACCTTCAATTATTTCTAGCTATTCAAAAGAAGTCTCTAGTGTTTGGGCATGTTTTAGCAAAAGCTTATAAACAGCAAGAAAAATGTCAAATGCATTTTTTCCTGTATGCTTGAAAAATTAGGGAGACTACTACAGGGGTGGGCAAACTATGGCTGTGGGTCGCATCCAGCCTGCTAGCCATTTTAATCCGGCCCTCGAGCTCCCGCTGGGCAGCGGGGTCTGGGGCTTGTCCACAGGGCCCCCGGAAGCAGCGGCATGGCCCCCCTCCAACTCCTATGCGTAGGGGCAGCCAAGGAGCTCTGCTCTGCACATTGCCTCTGCCCCAATGGGAGCTGCAGCGTCTGCTCCTGTAGATGGGGCAGTGTGCAGCAGAGCTGCCCAGCCGCACATGTGTGTAGGACCCGGAGGGGGGACATGCTTGAGGTAAGCGCTACCTGGAGCCTGCATCCCTGAGCCACCCCCCCATGCCCCAACCCCCTCCCCCAGCCCTGATCCCCTCCAAACCCCTTGGTCCCAGCCTGGAGCCCCCTCTTATACCCCAAACCCCTCATCCCCAGCCCCACCCCAGAACCCGCACACTCAGCCAGAGCCCTCACCCCTCCCACACCTGGACCCCAATTTCACAAGCATTCATGGCCCACCATACAATTTCCATACTCAGATATGATCCTCGTGCCAAAAAGTATGCCTACCCCTGCTCTACCGGGAAAAAAGGTATTAAATTTATTAGAAGAGTCACTGTCCACATGATTTAGCAAAAGTAATGTGTAGATTTTTCATATTTCATAAGCTTTGACTGAACAACATAGTCCCAGTTCAGTAAGGTATTGAAACAGTGCCAAACTTTCAGCAAAAGTATATTCCTTTTAGAGCCAGAGGAGGGAATTGATCAACTGAACAATTATATAGCCAATAAAATATATAATACACTCCTGACAGTATTTCTAGCATGCAAAACCAATGCGAACAGAAGCAGGAGAAAACAGCATACCTAACTTCTGAGTGTAACTCCATTTCTTTTTACCAAGGGAAACGCTCTTGTAGGTATCACTATAATGAAGAAACCTGTTGTTTGTAGCTGCTTATCACCGTGACTCAAAGGCCCTTGGGAGCAAAATGCCTTATGAACAACTAGTGCATTAATCTGTCAATGAAGTCCTGTATTATGCTTTCTTGAAATTCATCATTCATTCCAGACCAAATGCAGTTTATATAAGGCTGCACTGATTCTCACAACCATTTATAGAAAGCTATTAAATATTTTGTAACAACTTTTATAAAGAAGGCAAAGTGATTAGATAAAATATGTTCTACATTTGAGAATTGTAACCCTAAAAACAGTGAGAATTTTGGATGTTTGCATTAAACGCCATTGATTATTGAACTTTCCATTCAAGTCCATTTATAATGACGCAATTAACAAAGTTTATTGGCTGTCTTCATATTAATAAATGGAAAAACTTGACTTTAAGAAACCAGCTGAAATAAATAGATTTACTCTAGATTTATACTGTTGTAACTGAGGCCAGAATATGCATGCATTCCGTTTTTGTCTTAGCTCAGCATACATACATTTTATGGGACAGATGCAAATGCATTTACAAAATGAGATGGAAAAGTGCAGTAAAATCACATTTATCATGAAAATTGCTGGGTTTGAAGCTTGTCGAACTTCCATGAAAGTTCTATAGTCTTTCACAAAATTTATAGCAAAATATTTTTGTGAAAAACCAAATAAGTTTTGTGAGAAATTGAACAGCCACTTTTGCTTGAAAAATACATACTTCTGAATTTGGATAAAGCTTAGGGAAACAACTTAGAATCTACATGGTCCATTGGGATGGAATGAGAATAGGGTTAAGAAATAGAGATAATGTCAATTGCATTTCCACCTCTAGAAAAGCTTTTGTGAGCTACAGCATCTGATGAAGTGAGCTGTAACTCACGAAAGCTTATGCTCAAATAAATTTGTTAGTCTCTAAGGTGCCACAAGTACTCCTTTTCTTTTTGTGAATACAGACTAACACGGCTTCTACTCTGAAACATTTCCACCTCTGCCATTGATTGTCTTAATAATTCTTTACATGTATATTCTTTGCACTTTACAAAGCTTGTTAGCTATGCCCATGAAGTGAGTAAATATCATCTCCATTTTAGGGATTGGGATGTTAGGCTCAGGGGGGTTAAATAACATTCTCAAGTTACACAGCCAGATAGTGTCAAAACCAAATTAAGAACCCAGGTCCCTTGACTCCCATACTCAAATTTAATCTAGCAGGCCACAGTACTTAGCAGACAAGTCAGTTTCTTCATCTCTGAAATGGGTAATGATGTTGACAAGGACAATGAGAGGGCAGCTGGAGAAGGTGGCTGTGGAGGACAGGTGGAGATGCAGGGATGTGAATAATGTCACTGTAATAGACTTCTGTAAGGCATTTGACTTGGTACTGCACAACATTTTGATTAAGAAAACAAAATGAATCAAAGTCAACAGAGTACAGATTAAATGTATTAAAAACCAATGGACAGGTCTCAAAATGTAACTGTAAATGGAAAATCATCATTGAGCAGATGTATTTTTATTGTGGTCCTACAGGGATCTTGGCCCTATGCAATTTAACACAGCATAGGGAAAAAAATAAAAATAATTTCTTATAAAGTTTGCAGATGACACAAAGATTGGGGGAATGGTAAATAATGAACTGATATAGAAAGATCTGCATTGCTTGGAAAGCTCGGCACAAGGATACAGTATGTATTTTAATACAACCAAACAAAGTACTTTAGAAGCAAAGAACATAGGCCATACTTACAGGATGTGGAAATATCTTGAAAAGCAGTGATTCTGAAAAGGATTTGGGGTCCTGGTGGATAATCAGAAAAATGAGCTCCAAGTGCGAAGCTGTGACCAATACAGGGCTAATGTGATCCTAGGGTGTATAAACAGGGAGACTATATTATCTCTATTTGGCACTAGTGCGATTGCTACTGAAATATTGTGTCCAGTTCTAGTGTGTACAATTCAAGAAGAATGTTAATAAAACTGGAGAGGGTGCAGAGAAGAGCCATGAGAATGATTAAAAGATAGAAAAACATACATTATAGTGAAAGACTCAAGGAGCCCAAAGAGTTTATAAAAGAGAAGAGTAAGGGGTGACTTGATTATCTCTATAAGTACCTAGCTGAGGAACAGAAATTTCATAACAGAAGGTCCTTCAATCTAGCAGAAAAGGGTATAACAAGATCTATTTGGTAGAATCTGAAGCTAGACAAACTCAGACTTGAAGTGAAGTTCAAATTTTTAACAGTGAGGGTAATTAATCATTAATACATCTTACCATGGATGGATTCTGCATCACTGGTAATTATCCAATCAAGAATGAATGTTTCTAAATGATATGTTACAATTCAACAGGAATTAATTCAGGAAGTGCTACGGCCTATTATACTGGAAGCGAGACTAGATGATCACTGGCTATATAATCTATTAATCTAACTATCCAGTCTGTATTTGGTGAATATTTACACTTCAAACTGGGGATTATAATTTCCAGCTCAAGGAGACATATCTCATCAAACCAGCATGCTAAAATTAGAGTGTAACCACAGAGGCAAAGTGCCAAAAGGGGCTAGCCAAGATATTGGGTATGTGCTCAGGTGGCTAGACTCTCCCAATTTAGAATGGAAGACCAACAAATTCCAAAACCTGTGTATCCAGCAATAACACTGCATGGCCAGTGATCAGGTGGGAACCAAAAGCTTTGGTGTTGATAAGATTACAAGTGATGGACAAAAACAGAATATTCAACCAGAATATTTTAAGGACCTAGCCCAGAATTGAGCTGGGTTTGTCAAGTGCTATACAAGCACATATGATGCCTATAAGAATTTACTTAGGGTCAAACTCTGCTGTCAGTTAATTCTCTTTAACCTCAATGAATTCATTGGAATTGCATGGTTATTACTGAAAGAATTTGACCCATCAAATATGGTAAGTAACTGTCACAAGCTCTTCAGGGCTGCTCCATGTGAATATGGGGCAAAATGAGTATGGTATGCCAGCATTGCCACATAGGGCAGTGAGATGGGGGGGAAAGGAGGAAGGTCACAGATCTTTCTTCCTCCCCACCCCTTGCCTTCACACTATTGGTGTCTATTCCCCAGGTGGAGCAGGAACAAGCAAATCCCTGCACTTCTTGTGTGCCCCTCCAAAGCTGAGGAAGTTTTTCTCACAATCTGATCCTCAGGTGATACTGGAGCTGGCAAAGATAATTTTAAAAGGTTTCATGAAGGTATATTTAAGGGGAAGGACTGAAGGAAAGGGAGGCCATCTGGCATACAAGAGGAGATGTTTCTACCATAAGAAGTAGCAGTGTAGGTATTATGAAGCCAAAAGCAGGATAAGGATATGGAGGGGGCTGAGATATGTGTAATTATGATTTTTTTCTGTGCCCTGCTCTACAAACTCTCTTCCTGTTTACTAGGGGACTAGACTGAGAGGCTTACAAGATGGAGAATCTTACAGATGGAAGCAAACACACTGATTTGAGTCTCATGGAAATTTTAGATTTGTTCTTTCTTTGTTGTTTTTTTTAATCTAAAATAAAATTCCACCTAGACTGGAAATACACATCTTGCTCTTTCTTGAATGGAAAACATAATGGGGTGATTAGTAAGGAGGTTTGGACAGTGCAAACAGAGCAAGCAGGGCGAGATTGTTCGCACATTGAAATAAGAATAGAATACCTAGGGCTAATGTAAATCCGCAGCTAATGTAAAATCAGTATAGCCTCATAGATTTCATTACAGTTGAGGATTTCCACTAGCTGAAGATATGGCCTTAGTCTGCTCCTGCCCAGCAAACTGTTTTATGTTATAGGATTTAATAGGGATTAAACTAATGAGGTTCTATAAATATTATTTTAAAACATTACAGAGTTTGATTGTTAATGATAACCTTTCTATAGCTTTTTAAACAATCATACATAACTTAGAGAATAACATCTTATATAGTTGTTTTGAACTCTCTTAGAAAATTCTGTTGAAGAGCTATAATTCTCTATTACATTCTAATTTTATGGATGGGTATAAGAAAATTCTATCAAAAGGTTATATTTTTCTATTAAATTATAGAAGACTTGCATTCTAGATCGCAGGTTGGTAAAGCTCTATAAGGGGAAAGTAAGAATAACTAGCTAATGACACATTGGCCTTTTTAATATAATGTAGGCCGCACAGCCCCAAATACCCATAATTACATTGATGAAATATCATCAGGACTCACAGTATGTCGAAGGGGGAAAGGTATTTTTGCTTGCAGCCTGTACTAACAGAGGAAAATTGTGCAACACAAATCCATTCTTATAAAAATGAGAATAAGATTGACAAGATGAGTGAGGTTATATCTTTTGTTGGACCAAATTCTGTTGGTGAGAAAGACAAGCTTTTGACTTACTCAGATCTCTTGACCTGAAAAAGAGCTTTGTGAAAGATTGAAATATAGTTTCTTTCATTAACAGAAGTTGGTCCAATAAAATATATTACCTCACCCACTTTCTCTCTCTAATAACCTGGGACCAATACGGCTACAACAAGATTGTCATACATTTGACCATGCTCATTGCAATCATGAGATACCATTTGTAGTCCTTCTCAGAGTCTGCATTTTGAGTAAGTGTTCCTTTGTCAACTATCCATGATTTTCATGGGTAGCTAAAGCCTGTACATTAATTGCTTGGTGCTAAGCCCTTTTTTCTCCATTTTAGCTTATCAGTGGAAAAAAGGCACAACACTTATTCATTGTATTTTCCAGAAGAAAAAATAGATATATGTGCATTTGCCTCAGATCTGATCCATTATTACCTAAGAGAACCTCTAAGAAATACAAATGATTCACATGCTTTTCCTGCAACTACAGGTCTATGCTCTCAGGAGTATAGGTGTTGCAATTCTGCCCATCTGTGACGGTGTATGCATACCTCACGCTTGGCGAGAAAGGATGAATCTCACACTATAGACAGAGGAAGTCCCACCCCTCAGACTCTGCTGGGAATGCTCCAATTGCTGTGCTAGTATAAAGGAGAGCAGTTCAGCTCAGTCTGGGCTGGCCACTGAGGGGGAAGTACATTTGGTGGAGATTCCAGGCCAGGAGCTGCTACAGCCCCTGACTGTGGGAACCAGAGATCCTGGGAACCAGACCAAGGACCTGCTACCTACAGTTGATCAGCAGGAGTCAGAGTTCCAGGGAGCTACCAGTGCCTGGGGACCCAGAGACCCCAATGATATATGGACTACAGCTTCAGGAGACACAGTAGAAAGCGGCCCAGGGAGGTAGAGTGAGGGATAAGGTCAGCATGTTGCAGTAGGATCCCTGTTGACTGGGTGGCAAACACATTCACTGGGACCTGGTGGAGTAGGGTGGGCCTGGGTCCCCACCCCTCTTTGGTAGCAGCCCCTGAATCTGTCCATTGGGTTGTACAGCCCTGACTCCAAATGCAGCCATATGGACTCTGGCCATTAGGCCGCACAGCTCCAAATACCCAGGCAGTCAGACAGACTCCAACCCACAGGCCGTACTACTGTCAGCCTAAGAACGGTCTGGCAGACTGCAGCCACGGTGGTATCACTACCCTGATCCCTCCCCTCCCCACAGAGAGCATACCCTGCGACACCATCCCTTACATGGGACATATGGGGGAAGATTTCTTGCATTCTTTCTCCCATATTGCTCATGTGTGTGTAAGCCAAGCGGAACTCTGCACTATATGAGTCAAGGAACCTGTGCAAAAAGTATTCTGAGCTCTATAATTAAATACTGTTTCACAGGAAAGCATAAGTACAACGGAACAGAGTTAAGTTGTGTGAGCAACCATAAACTAAGTTTTGAGTGCTATCCAATCATAGCATTCATTTAATTTAGTTTAATAAGATGAGGCAGTGCCACTTGCATTTTTTCAGATTATATACTCCGCACCTCTTGTGTAAAACTCTAGATTTAACTGACGGAAAACATCTCGTTTTAATAACACAATGATCATCTAACGTATCTCCAGCAGCGTTTGAAAACTTAAAGCATCATTTAGATGAAGTAATAGATGTTGAGATAATTGAGAAATCAAACAGCCCATATACTTCACCAGCTGTTCCTAACAAGAAAAAAGTAGTGTCTTGAGAGTGGGGGTGGATTCTATAAATATAGCAAAGAAGAGAGCACGTCTTGTAGATAGGACTGTTTAGCCTGTTTTCTAGATCTAAGTTTATCAGTTGCTATGCACTACAACTTCAACCATATTTTTGTAATCAGTTAGAAGTAAAGCCACTTTAAGTGGCTACAAATAATGCAATCAGTGTGTGACCATACAACAGCTTTTGTGTCATCACAACCGTGTTTGAGTCTCTGCTCCCACCATGCTGCCTACCTGTTTGTGTATCAATACACTGGGGGAGAATCTGGGAAGCTATCCTCAGCAGAACGTACAGTGCCTGGAGCACATGATATAAAGTGGCATCAGCAGCAAATAGGACAAAGTTCTTGAAAATAATGACAAACGTTCTGTTCTCTCGTTATTAGTAAGATATCAATAGATTAATTAAAAATTATAAATAATGAGTTACAGTAGGTACCATTAAAAGCTCAGTGTCTACCACTCAGCTGTGCTTGTGGTACTGCTTTTATATAGTGTAGAAAGATACCATAGTTACTGCACATATGTGAGGCAGTGAATGGTGATTTCATAACAGTGCCAGTTGGACTTGGCAACTTGTTAAAACTAAGTATACCTAGACTAAAATTAGCTCAATTACTTAAAATATGTATTATATAATATCATTTTTCTTCATTAACTGAGAGGTTGGGAAAGGTCATTTCAAAGAAAAGGGAATTTTATATTAAAATGTATTTTATTTAAAATGATAAAGCAGCAAAATGTTCTGAAAAATAAAGGCATTATCTGCCAAAATGCATCAAAAAGGTGATAAAGCTGACAGCCTAAAGTTACTTGGATCCCTTATACTGCATACAGTTATGCAGATGTATAATCTACACATGTGTGATCCCAGAGACTACTCATGTGTGAAAAGTTAATCACATGTATAAGGACATATTTACACTTGAAACTTGTGTGGATTTTCCTGCCGATCACTTAACATGGATACATGTGTGGAGCAAACATTGCATACAGACATTGTTATCCTGTGCATTGTTATCCTGTGATTAAGGTACTTTTGTCTCATGTCATTGCAACCACACAGCACAGCAATGTTTCAAAATAACTGCTTAGCATTCTGGTCTTTAATTGTGCTGTATTCATTTTGGGATTCATTTTTTTTTGCGGATATTGTGGAATATCTAGAACAAGGCAATGCTTGGGGTTGCTATAGTAGTTCCCATGATTCCTCTTGTTTCTTCCCATCATCCATGTGGGTTTTGTAAGCCAACCAGCATCAATTTTCAAAATGCTGCCAGGCAGCATGGAGGAAACATTGACTATCACTATGCTGGGAAGACCAACAGTGGTGGTAGAACTTCAGAGTGTCAAAAGCCATTTTTCTAGAAATCTGTGCAATGTTCCCCATGGAACTGCAGAACACCTTTGGGAGAGATGTCCTCAGTGGAGAAGCATGTGGCCATCGCTATCTGGAAGCTTGCCACACCCAACTGCCATAGGCCAGTAGCTAACTAGTCTGGTGTTGGTAGATCAATCATTGGGGCTGTTGGGTGCACTGCTATCCAGAAGTTGCTGTCTCCCCAGGTCATAAGGCTGGGCAATGCACAGGAATTTATGAATGGGTCTGCATAGTTAGAGTTTTCAAATTGGGCCATTGATGGGACCCATGTTCCTATTGTTTTCGCCTCCCACCAGGCCTTGTAGTTCATCAGTAGAAAGGGGTATTTCTCCATGGGGCTGCCAGACCCGGTTTATCACCATGGAAGGTTTACCAATAGTAGTGCAGGAGCGGAGGGAGATTGGAAAGATCCATGATACCAAGATCTTTAGACACTTGGGACTTCTTTCAGCAATGAGAAATTTAACGTTTGCCCCCAAAAGTATCAGTGGACATTTGTGACATTCCTCCAGTTACTTTGGGTGACCCAGCTTATCTGGCTAATGAAGCCTTTTAGGGTATGTCTCCACAGCATTTTGAAGTGAGTAAGAGTGAGCCCCCCCCCAGCCTGAGTTGACAGGCTCAAGTTAGCAGGGCTCACGCTAGTGCTCTAAAAACAGCTGTATAGACAGTGCTTTGAAATAGCAGCTCAGGCTGGAGCCTGGGCTTCTCGCAGTCCTCTGAATAGAAGGAATTTTACCCACAAGCTTCCTCCCTCCCCCCATCAACAAGGATTCATATTTTCCTCTTGAATGTAAAGGCAAATATCTCGTATGCAGTATAACTAACCCAGTAACTCACCATGAGATTTTAATAAAAAATAAAAGGAGTACTTGTGGCACCTTAGAGACTAACAAATTTATTAGAGCATAAGCTTTCGTGAGCTACAGCTCACTTCATCGGATGCATTTGGTGGAAAAAAAAGAGGAGAGATTTATATACACACACACAGAGAACATGAAACAATGGATTTATCATACACACTGTAAGGAGAGTGATCACTTAAGATAAGCCATCACCAGCAGCAGGGGGGGGGGAAGGAGGAAAACCTTTCATGGTGACAAGCAAGGTAGGCTAATTCCAGCAGTTAACAAGAATATCAGAGGAACAGTGGGGGGTGGGGTGAGAGGGAGAAATACCATGGGGAAATAGTTTTACTTTGTGTAATGACTCATCCATTCCCAGTCTCTATTCAAGCCTAAGTTAATTGTATCCAGTTTGCAAATTAATTCCAATTCAGCAGTCTCTCGTTGGAGTCTGTTTTTGAAGCTTTTTTGTTGAAGTATAGCCACTCTTAGGTCTGTGATCGAGTGACCAGAGAGATTGAAGTGTTCTCCAACTGGTTTTTGAATGTTATAATTCTTGACGTCTGATTTGTGTCCATTCATTCTTTTACGTAGAGACTGTCCAGTTTGGCCAATGTACATGGCAGAGGGGCATTGCTGGCACATGATGGCATATATCACATTGGTAGATGCGCAGGTGAACGAGCCTCTGATAGTGTGGCTGATGTGATTAGGCCCTATGATGGTATCCCCTGAATAGATATGTGGACAGAGACTGCTGAATTGGAATTAATTTGCAAACTGGATACAATTAATTTAGGCTTGAATAGAGACTGGGAATGGATGAGTCATTACACAAAGTAAAACTATTTCCCCATGGTATTTCTCCCTCCCACCCCACCCCCCACTGTTCCTCTGATATTCTTGTTAACTGCTGGAATTAGCCTACCTTGCTTGTCACCATGAAAGGTTTTCCTCCTTTCCCCCCTCTGCTGCTGGTGATGGCTTATCTTAAGTGATCACTCTCCTTACAGTGTATATGATAAAACCCATTAAACCCATTGTTTCATGTTCTCTGTGTGTGTGTATATAAATCTCTCCTCTGTTTTTTCCACCAAATGCATCCGATGAAGTGAGCTGTAGCTCACGAAAGCTTATGCTCTAATAAATTTGTTAGTCTCTAAGGTGCCACAAGTACTCCTTTTCTTTTTACTAAATTATAGTTCTCACTTTCTTTCTTCCTCTAAAAAATCCCCCCATTCTGCCTGTGTTTCAAGACCCAGAGTTCCCTGCTGCAAGATGACAGGGTACACAGCCTGGGGCAACAAGCCTCTAAGTCCAGGTTGATGGACTTGGGCTCAAGAGCCTCACACTATCACACTAAAAATAACTGTGTAGACATTGCAGCTCAGGCTGAAGGCGGGCGCTGAAGCTTAGGGAGGGATGTGGGCTTCAGAGCCCAAGCCGCAATGTAAACATGCTGTCTACACCACTATTTTTAACATGGTAGCGTGAGCCCGAGTCTGTTGATCCAGGGCTGCCACTGGCTATGTGGACATACCCTCAGAGTATCTAAGTTCCAGTTGTCACTGACTATCCTGTTACTTAAACAACCCATCCATAAGCAACTTACAACAAAATAACTTTAATAATAACCTTTTAACAATCAACACCTAATTCACCATTTCTTTCTGAGCTGCACAATAAAATGGATAATTGGCCTCTTAAATATTTTCTTTTCCCCAGAAATAACTCCTTTTAAACTAAAAATTTCTCTGAACAGTACTTGGCATTTTAAACATCTTCTTTCTCCAAGGTACTTCCAACTGAAATTTTTCAAAACAATGTTTTTCAAAACAAAAAGCACTCTGTGCCTAAGCCAGTATGTAAATCCATGAAAACCTAAATGTGGATTTAGTTAGAGCTTCCAGAGGTGTGTTAAATATCCATATATTTTGAAAATCTAATCATATACAAAGTTGGTTAAAGACATAGATACTACAAAGCCCATGCCTGGGGCCCTAGCTCTGACAGTCACATGATCACAGAATCTCAGCTTTCATTTTAAAAAGGTAAGTTTCTAGGTTTCATGGTCATGAAGAAAAGCTTGAAAATATGAACGCAGTGTAATCAAGAGATACAGACATTTGCCTGAATCTGCAGATAGCCTGAAACAATGGTTCTTAGTGGTGGGAAATGGCCCATTCAACATAATAAGGTGTCAACTCCAAGTGCCACTGTTCCAGGGCGCCCCACCAGCACCACTGCAATAGAAGCTTTGGGTGGGAGGCGAGCCTCCCAGCCAGGTTCAACAGACTCAACAGCACGACTTGTGCTAGTGCTCTAATAGCTGCATAGACAGTGCTTTGAAATTGTGGCTCAGGCTTCAGAGCCCGAGTGCCCAAGTCCAGGGCTTCAGAGCCCAAGCTCCAGTCCTAGTTTATTGACTTGGGCTGGGGGCTTGCTGCCATGGGCTGTGTAGATATACCACATGTGATAGAAGCAGAGTGTGGTGGTCCCACAATGCCAACCCACCCCAGCTCCTGGAGTAAGTACTGAGGAGAGGGGCCTTGACCCTCTGCCTCTTTGTGGGAGTGGGAAGCCTTCCTGCAGCTCCTGAGGGGAGGAGACCCTCCTCCTGCTCCTGAAAGAAGGGAATCCTATGCCATTGGTCCTTTCTCTCTGGGTGGGCAGAGGAGGCCATTGATACCAATATTCCATGTGAGGGTGAGCTCACGGTGTTGGTGCAGGGCCACTGAGACACAAAGGGAAGCCCACATCATGGTGTGCCTCAACCTTACTCGGGGTCATGTAATAATTAGCTAATCAGACAGTCAATTAACGTTTGCACATCTAAACAGAATATGCCAAAGCATTAGTGGAATTGCTTTGTGCACCAGAAGTGGGTATTATCTGTTCTATTGTACAGAAATTCTTATTTCACCCTCATCAGGGAATTTTCTGAGCTTCTTCCACGAGTGTATCAAGTGACATGACTAACATGTCATGTGTGGTTCGCTATCATCTTCTCTCCCAGGGAACAACTAGATGTGTACCTGTGATGAACTGGGAAATAGCTGTAGTCTTTTATATGGCTACTGTGCATGTCTGGGTGTTTGCATACATTTGATTACTTTCCATGGGTGAGATCAAAAAGGGTTGTTCCAGGAACAAAGCAGAAAAGGCAAAATGATGGCAAAGACACAGATATCAAAGACAACACCAGTGCTCTGGTGGGGTGGGGAAGGAAGGACTATTATTTGGGGATAATAGGGTCGGTCCTCTCATGGATCAGGAACTGGTTAAAGGACAGGAAACAAAGGGTAGGAATAAACGGTCAGGAAAAAGGGATAAACAGTGAGATGGCAAAATTTGCAGACGATACAAAAATTACACAGGATAGTTCAGTCCAAAGCAGACTGCAAATTTACAAAGGGATCTTACCAAACTGGGCAGATGAAATTCAATGTTGACTGCAGAGATGAAGGAAGAAGGGGACACGCATCAGGGCCCTAATTGTGCCCTGGGTGATCGCTACTTCCCACCACCCAACACAGATGTAATGAAGTTGAGTAGTGCCCATATCAGAGAAATTAAAACTACTAATTATTCCTCAAAAAAGGAGGAATGACTCCCGGCTATAAAGGCAACACAGACAAAATAAGAAAAGAAAGATTAAAGACCAGCATTGAATAAGGATTAATATATATGGCAAGTTATACTGAAGACAAGCACAAGTACATGTGAAGTTATTATTTATTAACTACTTACTACTATTCTTAACACTATAGTATCAATACAAACTTGAAATCAATTACGCTTGAGCAACCAGACTTCTTCACTCCATAATCTTACCCTGCATTCGTCCAAAAATATATTACCCTTCAGTTGGCCGTTTTCCACACTGGCCAGGTACAGACAGTTGAGAAGTGCACGTCCCTTCGGTTCAGGGAGTGTGGGTCAGGTTTCCTGATCAAAGAAGAGTCCCCTTACAACAAAAACACACACCTTTAGTCTTGTGCCTTCGTACTTTTTATCTTATCCGTCGGCCGTGTTTTAAAACAGACCAACCAATCAGGGTGGGCCAAATTCTTAGTGTGGTTGCTTTGATTTTATAAGCTATGCGCAGATGCATAGCTGATCTCCATGTAGCCAATTATCGCAAATGTGGTCAATGTGTGTCTATAATCTATGTATGAGATTATCTCATACACACAGATTATCTCAATACATATGAGTCAGCCTAAAGTGTTATCTGGTTGCAGTGTATCCTGACCACAAGTTTCAGTTTAATTCTGCAAAGCTTGCTTTCTGAAGCTTCCGGAAGTTTGAGGCCTAACATTGACAATATCTTTGTCCATTTTAATCTTGACAATACTTTTGTTCATATTAATCACATTGACAAAGTAATGCACACTGGAAAACATAATCCCAACTATACATACAAAATCATGGAGTCTAAATCTGCTGCTACCACTCAAGCAAGATCTTAGAGTCATTGTGGATAGTTCTCTGAAAACATCTGCTCAGTGTGCAATGGCAATCAAAAAAGCTAACAGAATGTTAGGAACCCCTTAGGAAAGGGATAGATAATAAGACAGGAAATATCATATTGCCTCTATATAAATCCATGGTATGTGCACACCTTGAATACGGCATGCAGTTTTGGTCATTCCATTAAAAAAAAGATATATTCGAATTGGAAAAGGTACAGAGAAGGGCAATAAAAATAATTGGGGTATGGAACAGCTTTCACATGAGGAGAGACTGGGACTTTTCTGCTTGGAAAAGAGTCGACTAAGGGGGGATATGATAGAGGTCTATTAAATCTTGACTGGTGTAGAGAAAGTGAATAAAGAAAGGTTATTTACTCCTTCACATAACACAAGAACCAGGAGTCACCCCGTGACATTAATAGGCAGCAGGTTTAAAAACAAGTAAAAGGAAAAAGAAAAGGAGTACTTGCGGCACCTTAGAGACTAACAAATTTATTTGAGCGTAAGCTTTTGTGAACTACAGCTCACTTCATCGGATGCATTCAGTGGAAAATACAGTCAGGAGATTTATATACACAGAGAACATGAAACAATGGGTGTTACCATACACACTGTAAGGAGAAAAGAAAATGAGTACTTGTGGCACCTTAGAGACTAACAAATTTAATTGAGCAAAAGCTTTCGTGAACTACAGCTCACTTCATCGGATGCATTCAGTGGAGAATACAGTGGGGAGATTTATATCCACGGATCTATTTTCCACTGAATGCATCCGATGAAGTGAGCTGTAGTTCACGAAAGTTTATGCTCAAATAAATTTGTTAGTCTCTAAGGTGCCACAAGTACTCCTTTTCTTTTCTTGTTACAGTGTGTATGGTAACATCCATTGTTTCATGTTCTCTATGTATATAAATCTCCCCACTCTATTTTCCACTGAATGCATCTGATGAAGTGAGCTGTAGCTCAGGAAAGCTTATGCTCAAATAAATTTGTTAGTCTCCAAGGTGCCGCAAGTACTCTTTTTCTTTTTTGTGGATACAGACTAACACGCTGCTACTCTGAAACCTGTCAAATAAAAGGAAGAACTTCTTCACACAATGCACAGTTAACCTTTGGAACTCATTGCCAGGGGATGCTGTGAAGGCCAACACTCTAATCTCTAAAAAGAACTAGATTACAGGGTTCAAAAAAGAACTAGATAAGTTCATTGAGTGTAGGTTCATCAATGGCTATTAGCCAAGATGGTCAGGGATGCAATCCAATGATCTAAGTGTCCCTAGTCTCTGTTTGCCAGAAGCTGGGAATAGACAACAGAGGATGAATCACTCGATGATTGCCTGTTCTGTTCGTTCTTTCTGGAGCGTCTGGCATTGGCCACTTTTGGAAGACAGGATACTGGGCTAGATGGACCATTGATCTGACCTAGTAAGACTGCTCTTATGTAGAGAATGCCCCTCCTTGGCTGCATCCACAGTCTGGCAAACTGTACTCTTCCCAGCCCAAACCTAAGAATGAAGGGGGCCTGAGGAGGAAGGGACAGGGGAAATTGAGTGAGTTGTCAGCAGCAGCTCGGGATAAGCCTGTGGCAGACAGAGATACAGATGAGGCAACAGGGAAGTCTGCATCTCCCAGCCCTGAGATGGGCTGAGGGGGAACTTTCAAAACTTGCAAGGCAAGATTAAGGAGTAGGTAAGTTCCATGAATATAGACTTCCTTGTTTTTACCCATTATTTTGCATGCTGTGCATCTTTGGGTAAATGAATAATGCTTTGTTTTGAAGAAGTTGTTTATGAGTCACTTTAATCAGCTCGCTAGTCACAGGTCCCCATAGGACAAGAGCTTACAGGTGCCATACTCAGTGGACCTCCCGAACATGGTTGGTGAACCAGGGGTTGCAGTCCAGAGATCCAGTCTAAGAGTGGCTGGACTACAGGGTTCTATCTAGAGCGAGATGTAGGAATTCAGGCCTGGTGCCTGAGGGGTTCATTTTGGAGGTGCTGAGAAGGGTCTCAAGCGCAGCTTGCCCTGTAACCAAGACAGTAACATTTTGGTAATTTTTTTTTAAACCTAAGTTATATATGCACTATGCTAGATGTTTGCGTTAGTAAAGATAAGGTCAAAGAAGTGCACTTTGCCCTTGTAGCATGAGGTAGCAAGATTTGTGCTGGTTCCTAGTTCCTGTGGGAGTTTGTTCCACAGTGTTGAGCTGACCTCCAAGAAGCTCTGTCTCCTACACAGACAACCTTTTATTGGGATAGGAGCATACGAGCAAAGGAATTGCCATAGTGAATCAGACTGAAAGTCCATCCCAGCCAGTATCATGTCTTTGACACTAGCCAGCACCAGATGCTTCAGAGAAAGGTGTAAGAATCCCGCCTCCCACCCCCAGTGGACAGATATGAAGTACTCTCCTTCCCACATTGTCTCTTCTGGGCCTCTAACAATTAGAGATTGGCTTAAGCCCTGAAGCGCTTCCACAAAATTTGTTATAACTCTGGCTGTTCTGCATATTCATATTAATATCCAATCTCTTTTTTTTAATCTTGTCAAGTTCTTGGTCCCAATGATTTCCTGTAAACTCTGGCACCTATTGCCAATGCCACGCCGTGTGGAAAAAAAAAGTTTATTTTTATTGATTTCAAGTTTCCAAACTTTTAATTTCATTGAATTTCCCCTTGAGCAGAGGTTTTCACTGAGCTATCTACAATGACACCCAAGTCCTTTCTTGGGTTGATACTGTTAATTTAGAAGTGTGTCATTTAACTTTTTCCTCCAGTATACATTACATTGCATTTATCAACAGCCAGTTTCATTTGCCATCATGTTGTCCAGTCACTTAGTTTGTTCAGATCTCTCTGAAGTTTCTCACAGTCCTCTCATGTCCGGATTAATTTAAATAACTTTGTATCACTTGTAAGTTTTGCTACCTTGCCACTCACCCTACTCCCCCATTTCCAGATCATTAATAAATGTCTTACACAACACAAGACCTAGCACAGAATGTCAAGACATCCCACTGTTAGCATTTTGCATGATGAAAACAGATCATTTATTCCTATTGCTTTCTGTCTCCTAGCCAATTTTTGACAATCCTTTGCCTCTCAGCCCATTAGACTCTGAAGTTCCTTCTGCCAAGCTGGACTTTTGCATGGAACTGAAAGCATTTCAGAGAAAACGACTACTGAGGTCATGGTCAAACCCTTCTATCTCGTAGTCTAAATTTAGCGTTCAGAATCTCTAACGTCTCCTCCTGTACATTGACCACTTTATATCACTCTGGCTCATTGCCTGTGTAAAAGGGACATCCACCCTACAAGTTCCCTTTTGTGGCCCCTGGGTGTGTCTGCAGCCCCCTGCCAGTTTCCCCTTCTCATAGACTCTCAGATTTTCAGGTCAGAAGGGACTGTCATGATCATCTAGTTTGACTTCCAGCTGCTTCTTCAGGCTAACTGCAGCCTCCTCGGCTTCGATCCGAAACATCCAGTCATCCTAGCGGGAGTGTTACTGTACCTGCATGAACACCTTTAAAATTCCACATCTAACACAGGCATAGCAGGGCAGGGTTAATTGAACAAGACTGGCAAACCCAAGGCCTCCTAGCCCTTATAAGGGCAGACCATGCTGTTACAGTCTACTTCTTCAAATCATGTTTCAGGTACTCTTCATGCCTCTCACTAAATTTACATATACTGAATAAACTAATACATTACTAGATCCTATATTAAAGCGTAGCTATAGCTGGCATTATCAAATCACTGTAATTTTCAGTAATACAACAAGTAATCTCTACAGGAATGTTATGTTCTTATTTATCTTATATTAATAAGAATTTGTAAGATCAGCCATACCAGGTCCTACTAATGGTCCATCTAACTTAGTATCCTGATTTCCAATAGTGGCCAGTGTCAGGGAATGAACAGAACAGAGAAATTATAGAATGATCCTGTCCCAGCTTCTGATAGTCAGAGGTTTAGGGACACCTAGAGCATGGGGTTGCATCCCTAACCATCTTGACTAATAGTCACTGATGGACTTATCCTCCATGAACTTAAAATAGAGCATTACATTTTGTTAAAAAACAATCCTGAAAGTAAATATTTGATGTCTTTATCCTTTAAATGGGGCTTGAAATTACAGAGCCACAGAAGTAGATGTTAGGCCAGTTTGCTCTAGTTTGCTGATTTACATGAGGAAATGAATGAGGATACATCTGACCCACCCATTTAGTGCGTCCAGCTAAATTTACTTTTACTGCCTGCATATGAGACCCTCCAAATCTTCTGATTGTCATGCGGATGTTTAATATTTCACTTCAGGTGATTCTCAGTGTACTTCTGCACAGTGATATCAGATTGTCTCAAAAAAAAAAAAAAGAAAAACACTTAAGACCCTCTAAAGCGATACTATATTTGCTCAATTAAATCCCAAAGATATACAAAATCTGTAGTATTTTCCGGGATGCTTCATACTATTACTTCACTGTGACAGTCAAACACTAAAGACCTTATCCAAAGTATTTTCATCAACCTCACTGGGCTTTGGATCAGATCCTAACCCTCCAAACTGGATGATATGCTACCTAATGACAATAATGTAAAACTAGATATTATTCAATCTAGACATGGGCAAGGATTGAGTTGCACTGTCTTCCAGGCTATTTGGGTAGCCCCCTTCCTCTTGTCTTTAAAAGAAATGCTCCCTATCCATAGGAACCCTATGGAAGGAGACTTAAGGAGCTTGGCTTGTTTAGCCTAACTAAAAGAAGGTTGAGGGGAGATATGATTGCTCTCTATAAATATATCAGAGGGATAAATACAGGAGAGGGAGAGGAATTATTTAAGCTCAGCACCAATGTGGACACAAGAACAAATGGGTATAAACTGGCCACCAGGAAGTTTAGACTTGAAATCAGACGAAGGTTTTTAACCATCAGAGGAGTGAAGTTTTGGAATAGCCTTCCAAGGGAAGCAGTGGGGGCAAAAGATCTATCTGGTTTTAAGATTCTGCTTGATAAGTTTATGGAGAAGATGGTATGATGGGATAATGGAATTTTGGTAAGTAATTGATCTTTAAATATTCAGGGTAAATAGGACTAATCCCCTGAGATTGGATATTAGATGGATGGGATCTGAGTTACCCAGGAAAGAATTTTCTGTAGTATCTGGCTGGTGAATCTTGCCAATATGCTCAGGGTTTAGCTAATTGCCATATTTGGGGTCGGGAAGGAATTTTCCTCCAGGGTAGATTGGAGAGGCCCTGGAGGTTTTTCGCCTTCCTCTGTAGCATGGGGCATGGTTGACTTGAGGGAGGCTTCTCTGCTCCTTGAAGTCTTTAAACCATGATTTAAGGACTTCAATAGCTCAGACATAGGTGAGGTTTTTCATAGGAGTGGGTGGGTGAGATTCTGTGGCCTGCGCTGTGCAGGAGGTCGGACTAGATGATCAGAATGGTCCCTTCTGACCTTAGTATCTATGAATCTATGAACCCCAAACTTGGGCATCGCAGAGTGGACCACACAATTTTTTCCATATGTATATCCTCAAAATAGCAATGTTCTTAGGAGAACACTGTGGTGTTACCTCATCAGCATTACTAGATGTGGTTTTTATTATCTTTACAGTCTCTTCTGATGCCAATACATCTAAGAAATGAAGATGGATATGGCTAGAGATACAGAGACAAACTGAAGACTCTTGGTTGTTTGCAGATATGTAAACAATTCTTGAGACAGACTAATTTTAAATCTATTTGAGATGAATGGTTATTAAAATAGCTGATGGAGCAGCTCCTACTTAATTCTCCATACAACTTGAACTTCTTTAATGGGAAAAATTCAAGAATATGTGAAGTGATAGTTTTTTGCCTTTTTGTAAGTTTAGGTAAAATTTATATTTAACTCTTTTTTGATTTTCTGAGGAAACATTTCATGTAATTTTAGTAATTTGCAGCAAAAATGAAATGCTAAATTACTACTGTGCATTAACATTATTTTTCAAAATAAAGACAATGTTTAGCTCAGATGTCAATGAGATTTGTTAATTAGTATCAACAATAAGAGATTTGAAGTTATAACCAAGTTAATTGATTCACTGTATGTTGTTCAGTTAAAGTAAACTTAGAAAACTTGATTTTACCTTCCATATCACAAATAATGTGCAATTTCTAAATAGTTCAAGAATCTCCATAGATTTGATTTGTTACTGAATACTTTATTTAGAAAAACTCTAAGCTGAAATTATTACAAATTGTATTTCACATACAGATTTATAATAGTAATAAGGAGAAGCAATACAGATGAAAAATGTAAACAAAGAGGAAGCATATGGAAATATAAAAATTTAGATGTACTAAAGTACTATTTTCTGTAGAATTTTGATGAATACCATGAATTTTCTAGGAAAAGGAATATTCTCCCTGTTATTAACATCTTGCTTTCTTTAATGTTAGGGAACATAATCCTATAATTTAAAAAAACATACTTCTGACTTTAAAGACAGCATTTTGCCTGCTGAATTGAGTGCCCCTTTCTATTGGCTGTGTTTGTTACCTCTGTGAAACATTTGCAGGTTCTTAAGAGTTGGAGATGTCTCCTATGTATCTCTTCACAGAGAGAAAAGCAGCTTGCATTTCATTCTTATGTCCATCTATAGTGATGATGCAGCTGCTTAGAGTGAGATTTCTGGTTGATTTTCCTGACATGTAGTTTTCAGACAGCAATTATGTATGAGTCATCCCATTGTGAGTTTCCTTAGGACTCCATGGTGAGCCAATACAAAGCCAATAAAATAAGTGTGTTTTTTTAGAACATCTCAGCTCCTACTGTGATTTATGAATATGACAGTCAACTGTTATGCTTGCATCTGGAAGATAAGGGATTGTGTTTTCATTTTAGTTACACAAAATTGGAAATATCTTTCATTTTTTAAAAGAAAACACATGAATAGAATTAGCCATTTTGGTAGAAAAATTTGATTGGCCACTTTTATTACAACCAGAGAATAAAGTACTGTAGTTGGAATCCTCTTATTCTTGCTAAGGCAGGAGCTTGCTCTCCTTAGCCAGTGATTGGAAGGATCACAGCTGGTGTCCTATTACATTCACAAATGTTAGCATTTGGATCTTCTAAGTGAAAGTGTAACTCTGCATTTCCACTGGCTTCTAGTCGACTTGTATTATTAATTTAAGGCCTCAGTTTTAGTCTGTAAGACTCTCAAAGGACTGGAGGTCAGCAACATCAACGACCACATCTCAGTCCATGACCCATTGAGGCAGTGTCATTGATGAAAGTCCCAGGTAAAGCTCTCAAGGTTTAGATATAACATCAGTGGGCCTTCACTTGTGGTTCTCCATCAAGGACTTTTGATTGTGGACTGACCTATTAGAAGTCACTAATGAGTGACTTATGATTTGGGGTGCCCAATCTAACACATTACAGGGGCCTGGCTTTACTAAATCCCAAGATGGGCACCCAAAAACTGAGCCACCCCACATTATGTAACTTTATAAAATAGCATTTTAAAAGAAAAGGTACTTGAAGTATTTTAAATATGCTTTATCCAAGTATAGTTGTTCATAAAAAGTGTGTCTCAGATATTTAGAACCAAATATGTCTCGGGCAATTGCTGAGAGGTGGAGTGAGCTGGGGACACTTGAAGAAGATGTGTTCTTTGTGCCATGAATCCTGTAATCTAGAACAAGATTCTACTGGGCCAGCAAGGCAAATCAAAGTGTGTGTGTAAAGGGCACTTTACTGCTGCTCTAAAAAGAATCAGCATTTGCTCCTGCTTAGCTCATTTTGGGAACTGCATTCTCTAGCTAGCAGACCGTGTCTCCTTTGAATTAGAGGAACTGAAGTGTTAAAGAAAGGAATACTGTAAAATATTTAATAAAATTAGGTGCATTGGAGAAGAAAGAAATGGGACAAAACTCACATAGCCAAATAATTCCTGACTGGTTGACTATTTAAGGAGGCTCAAAAATGTTAGCAATTTTGAAGTCCTTTTAATTATACTCACTGACATAATATCCAACATAAACTTGGAAAATACAGTAGAATACAGAAGTAATGGAGATAAAGGGGAGTGTTACTCTGTGAGGGAAGATTCAAGCTATGTTTTGCTCCTTTATAGAGCTGGTGAAATTCTTAGCACTAAATTTTTTCAGGCAAAGCATGGAAATTTGGCAATACCTAATGGTTTATGTATGTGTGAATTTTGCCAAATTGTTTTGGTTCAAAAACCCCTAAAACATTAAAAAAGGAAAGTTTCATTTTGAAACATTTTGATTTTTGGTTCAAAATAACTTTCAAAATTTTCTTTAATTTTATTTTAAAATACCCAAATGTTAAATGCTTGAAAACAAACATTTTGTTTCAGGTTGATGAAACATTTTTTTTTTTACCTGAAACAATTAGTTTATTTTCCAATTGTTTTCTAAGTTGTCATGAAACTGAGAAACCTTATTTGCCCTTTATCCTGATTCCATTCCTGCACCTGCTAGCTAATCAAAAAAACTATTAAATAAGATTCATAAAAAGAAGCCACATACCATTTTAGCTCAGCTTAAGCAATAAATACTTTTTTGTGCTTACTATCACGAAAGTTGCCAAGGAGATAAACTGGCAAGCTTGGACTGAAGAGTGTAACCCACGCTGAAACACCTGCTAGGAGAAAAGTGATTCACCACAGCATATAAATGACTGTTTTCTTTGACAACCCCTAAACATGGAATGTCGTCCCTGAACTAATTTGTAAAGCCACTACACTTTCTTCGCATCGCACCCTGAAGACCCACTTCTACTGTAACGATGAAGAAATCAGAGAATGAACAGTGGTAGAAATGCCTTGGGGATTAGCTTAATTTTTTAAAAAACAATGTATTAATAAATATTTTGACTTTTATTTTTCTTCCCAACCCTTCAAGAAACATACATTGCAATTCTTTGATTATAATTTCTTTAAAAAGAAAAGGAGTACTTGTAGCACCTTAGAGACTAACAAATTTATTTGAGCATAAGCTTTCGTGAGCTACAGCTCACCTCATCAGATGCATTTGGTGGAAAATACAGTGGGGAGATTTATATACACACACAGAGAACATGAAACAATGAGTTTTATCATACACACTGTAAGGAGAGTGATCGCTTAAGATGAGCCATCACCAGCAGCAGGGGGGGAAAGGAGGAAAACCTTTCATGGTGACAAGCAAGGTAGGCTATTTCCAGCAGTTAAAAAGAACATCTGAGGAGCGGGGGAGGGGGGAGAAATAACATGGGGAAATAGTTTTACTTTGTGTAATGACTCAACCATTCCCAGTCTCTATTCAAGCCTAAGTTAATTGTATCCAGTTTGCAAATTAATTCCAATTCAGCAGTCTCTCGTTGGAGTCTGTTTTTGAAGGTTTTTTGTTGAAGGTAGCCACCCTCAGGTCTGTAATCGAGTGACCGGAGAGATTGAAGTGTTCTCCGACTGGTTTTTGAATGTTATAATTCTTGACGTCTGATTTGTGCCCATTTATTCTTTTATGTAGAGACTGTCCAGTTTGACCAATGTACATGGCAGAGGGGCATTGCTGGCACATGATGGCATATATCACATTGGTAGATGCGCAGGTGAATGAGCATCTGATAGTGTGGCTGATGTGATTAGGCCCTATGATGGTGTCCCCTGAATAGATATGTGGACAGAGTTGGCAACGGGCTTTGTTGCAAGGATAGGTTCCTGGGTTAGTGGTTAGTCTCCCAAGATCTGTGAGAGTGATGGGTCGTCCTTCAGGATAGGTTGTAGATCCTTGATGATGCTTTGGAGAGGTTTTAGTTGGGGGCTGAAGGTGATGGCTAGTGGCGTTCTGTTATTTTTTTTGTTGGGCCTGTCCTGTAGTAGGTGACTTCTGGGTACTCTTCTGGCTCTGTCGATCTGTTTCTTCACTTCAGCAGGTGGGTATTGTAGTTGTAAGAATGCATGATAGAGATCTTGTAGGTGTTTGTCTCTGTCTGAGGGGTTGGAGCAAATGCGGTTATATCGTAGAGCTTGGCTGTAGACAATGGATCGAATGGTATGATCTGGAGGAAAGCTAGAGGCATGTACGTAGGAATAGCGGTCAGTAGGTTTCCGATATAGGGTGGTGTTTATGTGACCATCGCTTATTAGCACCGTAGTGTCCAGGAAGTGGATCTCTTGTGTGGACTGGTCCAGGCTGAGGTTGATGGTGGGATGGAAATTGTTGAAATCATGGTGGAATTCCTCAAGGGCTTCTTTTCCATGGGTCCAGATGATGAAGATGTCATCAATGTAGCGCAAGTAGAGTAGGGGCATTAGGGGATGAGAGCTGAGGAAGCGTTATTCTAAGTTAGCCATAAAAATGTTGGCATACTGTGGGGCCATGCGGGTACCCATCGTAGTGCAGCTGATTTAAAGGTATACATTGTCCCCAAATGTGAAATAGTTATGGGTGAGGACAAAGTCACAAAGTTCAGCCACCAGGTTAGCCGTGACATTATCGGGGATACTGTTCCTGACGGCTTGTAGTCCATCTTTGTGTGGAATGTTGGTGTAGAGGGCTTCTACATCCATAGTGGCTAGGATGGTGTTTTTAGAAAGATCACCAATGGACTGTAGTTTCCTCAGGAAGTCAGTGGTGTCTCGAAGATAGCTGGGAGTGCTGGTAACATAGGGCCTGAGGAGGGACAAACAAAAAAAAAACTTCAACAAAAAAACTTCAAAAACAGACTCCAACGAGAGACTGCTGAATTGGAATTAATTTGCAAACTGGATACAATTAACTTAGGCTTGAATAGAGACTGGGAATGGAGGAGTCATTACACAAAGTAAAACTATTTCCCCATGTTATTTCTCCCCCCACCTCACCCCCCACTGTTCCTCAGATGTTCTTGTTAACTGCTGGAAATAGCCTACCTTGCTTGTCACCATGAAAGGTTTTCCTCCTTTCCCCCTCCTCCCCCCCCGCTGCTGGTGGTGGCTCATCTTAAGTGATCACTCTCCTTACAGTGTGTATGATAAAACCCATTGTTTCATGTTCTTTCGTGAAGCTATAGCTCACGAAAGCTTATGGTCAAATATATTTGTTAGTCTGTAATGTGCCACAAGTACTCCTTTTCTTTTTTGCGAATACAGATTAACATGGCTGCTACTCTGAAACTTGGAAATAACGATTTATAGGACCAGAAGGATTAAAGTAGGATGTGTGGTTCAAAAAATAACTAATGAGATAAGGGGAAGTTTCTAAAAAGAAGGCCTCTGACCAATAGGGGTGATTGCAGATGGTTTTATATCAAAGAGAATCTGTCTTAAAATGAACCAACACAGCCCACACACCAGTGTTAAAGCCTGTGTGATCCCAAATGGAATGGGAAAAACTGTTGAACATCAAGAAGGAGGTGAGGAAAGGCCTTGGGAAGAAAGGAGGTTGTAAATCTTATCTGGATCAAGACTGGAAATAAGGATGAACTGTCTCAAATTGGTGTTAAGCTGAAGTCAGTAACTGGCAGTGAAATCGCTTTTTTGTTAAAGGATATAAAAAGTAAACTCTTAAAGAGTTAATTGCTAATACTTGTCTGACCATGCTGGAGTTGATCAGTATGGGTCTAAGCACCTCCTAGTTTAGCCCATTTGTAAGTATCTTGATCAAATGATTATAAATGTTTTGTTAATGTTTGGATGTAGTAGATTGCTTTTTAGGTATGTTTAGAGCAATTGTATAAATACCATTTGGCCTTTGGATTTCATAAAGGAATTTATGGTTAAATTAGTGTTTGGTGGTTTCCCATATCAATATTAATAATTTAAAATATTATTAATAATTCCAACAGGTATAGAATGTTTTTTGTGTTTGGGAAATACCTAGCACATAGCAGATGCTGCCAGAATATAAATAATAGTAAGACTGTAAATTATATGATTCTGTTGCACAAGTTATATTTTAATAATATCATAGATGGTATTCCTATATTTATGTAATGTTTACTTAATGGATGAATGCACAAAGAAAGTTCTTGATAGTATGTACCAGGCAGCAGTCAGGTGTTAAGCTGTCTGAAATTTTTTGTACAGAAAATGGGTTTTGGAAAGGGGAAACCTTATTCATTATTGCCATCAATAGATGCTGCTGCTGCTGATTGTGACTGGTTTACTTCAACAGAAGAGACATCTTTATCTATATGATTGAAAAACTATTTCCTAGCAACAGGCGAAGTGCAGGCATATAGAAAATAGTGAAAAAAGTTGTTTCCTTAGTATCTTGAGGAAAACATGGAAAAAGGAAAGTAATAAAATACTGTAGCTGTTTGCAGGAGGAACTTAGGAGGATCAGGTCTTGGGTACAATAGCAGATACTGCATTTAAGAAAGCAGCAGGGATCACCTGTACACAGGGTCCAGCATTACATCACTTAATTTCCATTAGTTATATAAATTTATTTTTTGAGATTGCTATGTCCTAAACAAAGCAACACTTTTCAAAGTAGTGCTTTGGGATCTTAGAAATATCCTGGAGTTAGTCATAGTAGGCTAAAGCCTTTATGTCTAAACATGCTTCAGAGATACATTTAGGTTACAAGTGATCAGCTCAGTTCTAAATAGAAAGTTATATTTGGCTTTGCATTTTAAGTTGGGTTATAAATAGCATAGATATGTTTTTATTTTAAAAACCCTGTAAAGATGTCACTTACTTCCTACCTCACTACATTAGAACAAGGGGCATACATACATATACAAGATCTTCCCTTGTATTGAGTAACCTTAGCATGATTGAATGTGTCTTACCTCCATTTTTTTCTTTTAAGTAGCCCTATTGTACTATCTTAATGCATTCCTCCTCTTTCGTATGCTCCATTATTCATTGCGATTCTGATGTTTCCTTCCCAGAATTAAAGTAAGAACAGTAGCGAAAACAAGACACCATGAATCCATTTTTGTCATACTAATTGTCTGAGAAATAGATCAAAATTAACTATATTTTTGATACTAATTTCGTCTTGCTCTTTGAATATATTATTTATGATATGCAGCTGCATTTATTTAATAGGGATCAATTATTGTTTAATTAAAGTGCATATTCTATTCCTTCATGGTAAGTACCATACAAGGATATATTAATCATGAGGTCCTCTGTCAGACTAGGAACTTTTTAAAGATAGTCAGTTTTGAATATTATAGCTGACAATAAGAAAAGGAGTACTTGTGGCAACTTAGAGACTAACAAATTTATTTGAGCATAAGCTTTCGGAGCTACAGCTCACTTCATCGGATGCATTCAGTGGAAAATACAGTGGGGAGATTTATATACACAGAGAACATGAAACAATGGGTTTTATCATACACACTGTTCTCTGTGTATATAAATCTCCCCACTGAATGCATCTGATGAAGTGAGCTGTAGCTCACGAAAGCTTATGCTCAAATACTACTGCTTAAGTCGATACAACTTATGTCATTCAGGGGTGTGAAAAAAGCATGCCCCTGAGCAACACAAGTTACAGCGACCTAAGCGCTGTCCATGCCAGCGCTATATCAGGTGTGTGTGTGTGGGGGGATAGATACTCTCCCATCAGCATAGAGCGTCTTCACTAGACGTGCTACAGTGGCGCAATTGCATTGGTGCCACTGTGCCGCTGTAGTGGTTCTAGCGTAGACCTGCCCTGACTTAAAAGTTCCCTAAGGCCCATGCTTCCTCCTGTCTCTGGCATGCCCCTTATGATGGGGGCTGGGAGGAAGGTGGAATGAATAACCTGTCCAGTCTTTTTCACCTGTAAATACTATGGTAACTTCTCATACAATCAGAGCCATTCTGGTAGCTCTACACCATCCAGTGAGTGCCTTTACATTTAGGGCTTGTCTACACTGGCAAGTTTCTGCGCAGTAAAGCAGCTTTTTGTGTTCAAACTGCAGACGTGTACACACTACCAAACCACTTTCTGTGCAGAAACTCCTCAGCTGCAGCACTGCAAAAAAATTACCTCAACGAGCATCTTAAGGCTATTTGCACAGAAGCTCCAGTGCTCTATTGCCAGTGTAGACACTTGATTGCTTTCTGCCCTGTAATTGGCCTCTGGACCTGTCCCATAATGCCTCAAGTGACCGCTCTGCTCACTGTTTTGAACTTGGCTGCTCTGGAGACATGCGCCCCTCCGCTTTCAAAGCACCATTTCTGACACCCATTGTGGGCTGTGCTGATCTGCCCCAGGACATAAAGCAAACCATTAATGTGGAATGCTCATGCTGTTGAATAGGAGGTAGGTGTGTGTGATGTTCGGGTTTTCCCCTCCCCCTTCCTCAGGACTGATTGCTTCCTGATACTGTCTGAACTCAGCATGCTGACACACTCTCTGTCCCCCAAAACACACTGTCTTTCTACCCCCCTCTATACATACACTCTCTGTCACACACTCTGCCCCTCCCTCTCCCCCGCCCTTTAGTTGAAAAGCAGCTGGCAATGTAGTAGGATGCCCATGGAACAATGGGATTGAGAAACCTGCATCATGTGACGCTGTGCCTACCCCATGAGGCATTGCAAACCCTTCCCAAAGCACCCTGCGGCCAGTTGCACAGTGGGATGGCTACCACAATGCACTGCTGTCTTTGCTGTTGCAAGAGCTGATAATGTGGATGCGCTCCAGCATCACAAGGAGCACAGTGTGGACACATGACTGTGGTTTAATTCCAGCATTTTAATAAAAGTGGTATAACTTGAAGTGCAGAAACTTGCCAGTGTAGACATACCCTTATGTATTTACCCAGGGCCATTTTCACCTCCTTTATACCACAAGAGCAGGGTAAAAGGGCTGAGGTGGAACAGAAAGAGAGTGGGTCAGGCCCCAAAACTCTTCACACAACAAATAACTTCCAATTTCACACTCCTTTGAAGGATCAATTGTGAATAGTTTACTAACTGTCAAAAGACAACCTGCAAGGGAACAGAGGCAATATTGTAAAATGGGAGAGGAGTGGCTGCAATAGAAAGCAGAGGTAATACCCCACGGCTTATCAATAATGCAGCATGCAATCGGAATCAAAAGTAGGAATATAGCGTTTCTATACATTTCTTAGGGCTTGGCTACACTTGCAAGTTAGAGTGCATTAAAGCAGCCCCAGGCGCCCTAACTCACAACCCGTCCACACTGACAAAGCACTTAGAGTGCCTGGATTCTGCAGCTGGAGCACTCCTGGTAATCCACCTCCACGAGAAGCATAATGCTTGCTGCGTCTCGGCTGAAACGCCCCAGCACCGGTGTGAACAAGGTGTTGCATTACTGCACTCTGATTGGCCTCCAGAAACATCCCATAATCCTCTTAAGTCAAGTGGCCACTCTTGTCATTGTTTTGAACTCGGCTGTAGGAATGCGGACATGCCCTTTCAAAGCTCCATTTCTGATAGCCAGCATGCTTATCTGCTCCGGGACAAAGCAACCATTAGTATGGAATGCTGCTTGCTGTGTGAGAGAGAGAGGTGGGGGGCAGGGAGGTCTGCTGCTGTCAGAACTTACAAGACAGCATGCTGACATGCTCTCATCCCCCCCAAAAACCCACTCTCTCTCCCCCCACATACACACAAACACTCCCTGTCACACTCCACCCCACCCCCCCATTTGAAAAGCATGTTGCAGCCACTTGCATGCTGGGATAGCTACCACAATGCACTTTTCTCTGTGGCTTTGAAAGAGCTGCTAATGTGGCCACACCAGTGCACTTGAATCTGACAGTGTGGACACACTGCAGCGCTTTCCCAACTGTGCTCTCCAAGGGCTGGTTTAACTCACAGCACTCTACATCTGCAAGTGTATGCCCTTACATAACTAGTGTGTGGGGCTAAATCTTGATAAATCGTAACCCTGATAAAATAACTGAGTAAAAATCAGCAATGGGCTATCACACAATTAAGGGTGTTTGGCCACTAAGACCTGCTCACACATACTTTTAGCATTTTAGAATCTAGTGAGATTACATAAGAGTTTTCAAATGATAGGATTCTGTTTCTTGGAATATAGGAATGAACAAGGAGATTACCTAATTTATCAATGAACTTTAACAACTTTAAATTTCTCTGACTAGAATTTAATTTTCTCTGAATAATATATTTCTGAAGAATTTGTAGTTAATTCTGTATGTTTAATCACATTTATTTTATATTCTGATTTTTTAAATAAGATTATAAGAATCTATAGAGCCTATCTGACCTCTAACTGTGCATTAATTAAAACACCCAAAATGAAGGCCTTGGCATAATCTTTTTTCAGTTTATGTTGCAATTTAATTATGTACTATCTGGTTTACATGGCCATCGTTTCAACGGTTACCATAGTAATTACCATGGCAATGAAATAGAAATGCAGCTGCTCTGAATGTAACAATGCATCTCTCTCTTTCCTAAAGAGGCCACTTTTTAAGACAGTTTAAACTTTTCTGTAAGCATGGATGTTTAATTAAGATGGGCTATTTTTTGTAGGCTCCCCCAAATAATTCAACCTATTGCTGCTTAAGTAAATCATTTATATTGTTGCTCTTAGTAAATATGAGATTTGCTATTTTGATCTAAAATTTCAAATTAGAGTGGACAGCTCAAAACTGGCATAAATACTGGGATGAAAGTGGTGCACATGGCAAGAATAAGTTGTGGCATGGAGAAACGACTGACCATCTTTTACTGGCTGAAGAGGGCTTATTCAGAGGACTGAGCTGCCTCTGTGGCAGTGTTTGTTTAGCCTCCAGAGCAGTCTTTTCTGCAAGCCAGAAATGAGAGACCCACTGAACTCACTTTGTAAATAAGGCTTGCAACATACCTTGTTGAGCTGATGGGCCATACCTATTTCTGGAAGGCAGGGGAAGTCTGTGTATGAAAATTTAGGCCATGTCTAGTACACTACCACTTATGTTGGCAAAAGTTATGTTGGTCAGGGAAAAAAACACACCATAAATTTTATCAGCGTAAGTGGTAGTGTGCACAGCGCTATGTCAGCAGGAGAGCTTCCAACATAGCTACCACCGCTCATGGAGTTGGTTTTATTACGTCAACGGGAGAGCTCTCTTCCCTCAGCATAGAACAGCTATACAAGCAATCTTACAGCAGTGCAGCTGCATCGATACAGTTGTGCTGCTGTAAGCTCTTTAGTGTAGACATGACCCTGGTTAAATAGTTACAGGGACAAGGTGCATGAGGCAATATCTTTTATTGGACCAACTTCTGTTGGTGAGAGAGTAAAGCTTTCGAGCCCACAGAGCTCTTCTTCGGGTCTGTGAAAGCTTGTCTCTCTCGCCAACAGAAGTTGGTCCAATAAAAAAATATTACCTCACTCACCTTGTCTCTCTAATTTTCTGAAACTGACACAGCTATGCCTACACTGCATAGTTAAATAGTTAGCATTTTGCCTGTCCTCCAATCTATTGATCTAGATTTTTGAATGGCACCCCCTTAGAAATTTTTTTTCCTGTCATCAGTGATAGTTATAGTCCCTGTGTACAGGAAATTTCTGTCCCTGCTTTCAGGGGGTTATACTCAGCTCAGGATTCTGGTTCAGTCTTCCACCTGGATTTTGTTTATTCATATGTATATCTGTGTGTGTTTTAAACCTTATTGCATTTTTCCAAGTTGAGTTCCATTTTGACATTGTCTGCCCATGTTTCTAAGTGTCTTAAGTTATTTCTCTGTCCTCCCACCTCAGATTAGGGTTAGCTCTTAGCATTTATGTGAAGGCCCTGCACTGGGGCAATGCAGAGCTACCCCACTCAGGAGTAACACCAGGGAAATTGTGCCTCAGGCAGGCACAGTCTCTCTCTGATGCTCTCTCTACATGGCCATTTGGGCGGTGGGAAGGAAGGTTGCACTTTGCATTGGACATTAGGGTGACACAGAGTATTCCCTAATGTATGCCATCCCCGACTCTGTGGCCCAGTGTAAGGTAGAGAGGAGTCTTTCTCTGGGCTTTTCTCAGGCAAATTGCACCACACCCTCCGCACCCAGAGGAAGCAGTAATGAGCAGTTCCTGCACTTCCCAGATCCCAGGGACTGGTATTGTGAGATGCTTCTTGTATGCCAAATCTCTCCTCCCAAGTGGTCATGCAGAGGCCATCACAACCTGTCCCTTAGTATCATAAAATGTCAATAACATGCTCTTTACTTCCTCTTCCAGATATTTAGTATTTTCATTAATAAAAGCCAGACCTCAAGATATCCTTTGTGATATCCTAACTAGACTTCTCCTATCAATATGATTCATTGATCATAACACTTGTTCATGGTCCCTTGGCAAGTTTTCAAGCCAGATGGTTGTGTTCATTTCCAAGCCACATTAATTAATTTTGAGACTAAGATTTCATTTCATGAAATGCTGTTCTAAAACCCAACTCTATTACACCTACCACTTTACATGCAGCCACTAATTTCTAGTTCTACAAATTTTACAATGTGAAGCCATCTAATTTTTTTGTATCCAAATTTCAAACACCCTGAAGTTTCAGTGTCCTCAAACCTGTGACTTTGATTTCACTTGGTAGAAAGAAACTGTACAAGCCATTTGGCAAATTTAGATCTGAGTCCAGAGCCAGATTCTGAGTACTCCTAATGTTTGGGAGTTGTATTGGCATGTTTCTACAAAAAGAGCTATTCAGTTTTTATGACAATAAAATCTAAATTTTATAAACCTATACTCTGTATTTCTCATAATTCTCTTAGTCTAGAGGTTTGGTGATTTTTTAAAAAAATCATATTTTTCCATTATTTCACCACAGATAAAAGTTAGCACTTATCCCTCCAAATCTAGGACCACTTTTCTTTCTTTTTCCTTCATTAAAAAAAAAAGTAGTAGGTTTACTTTTCTCCAATTCCATGACACAAAAAATATTTCTTAGTGAATCGATGAATCATTTTGCTAATTCCCTTAATTCCATAAGGATGCACAGCATTCCGAATGGTTTCTACTTGTACAGCTCAGCTACCTAATGTTGCTAGCACCTCAGCACACTTAATTCTTCTTCAGTTTTAAAATAAATATGCCTACTTTTTTAGTTGTGAGGAATAAACTAACAATCAGGAGTGCTGAATTGTGGCATGTTTCTTATTATCTCACATTATTCTGGAGTAATTTTACCTTGGATTTTATTTTTTCCAACCCATAACACTTCCATGATATTATTCATATGAATTGACAACAATTGGTATAATCACAGGAAAAGTTTTCTCTTCTTCAAAAATTGGAATTGTTACCTTATTTCTTACTAGTCTATATTTTTTACTATCACATATTTAATGTGCTTAACATAAAGCAGAGAATTTCCTTTATCTACTAAGTGACAATACTCAGACAAAATTAACCTAGTATGGAGACTAACCTCTCACCTTGTGATCAGGGTTGAGACACGATGAGGGTAGAAGAGCTTGCACACCCATTGTCCCCTGGCACAAGGGACAGGACATGCTGGCTCTCCCCAGTTGACAGATGGGGCCTTATCAGTTATTAGCATTTAGAGCAGGATGTCAGTGCAGGAGAATCTCTCACCCACTGTATCAATATTTTTGAATCAGTGTTTCATAGTTCAGTACAGCCCCAAAGCAGGTCCCCCATTGTTCACCATGAGTGAAATTTACCCCTCTGCAGAGAGAGACAGAACATGACCTATGCAACACTTAAGTGCCAATGAAGTACTTAAGTTCTATTTTAAATGGGACTTTTGTGGGACATAGACCTTGTGCTGGCTGTCTGCCAATCAGTGAAATTTACTTAGCTTAGTCAGGTTGTGAAGGGCATCCTTTGGCAGCTGACCATATGGGATATTCTAATAGCTGACAAACAGCTAATTCCTTAATTTTTCCAAAGATCATGTGTGAAAACAATCGACTCCTATCGTCTTTATTCCCAACTGGAGGTTTAACAGTATCAAGATCGTGGGATTATTATTGCAGCTATATGCTACAGTAGCTAAAAGATAACTGTACATATTTCACTAACAGATCCTGCGCCTCTGAAATTAATAATAATCCCTCTGCAAGGTACTTTTACTGAAAAGTGTAAAAAGTTCATGCATGAGGAAGAGGAGAGCTATTAAATAAGAAACCTCTGAACAGTTTTTTTTATTTATTGAGAGTTTTAAAAGCTAAAAAAAAGTGACCATATAATGCTCCAGGCACCAATCTTTCAAAAATATATTACATAAAAAGGATTTAATAATTCCACTGTATCAAAACAAATAACCCCAATGTGACAAGGTAACTGACCTCATACACAGTCCCCAAACTCCCATGCAACTGCTCCTCCACACCCATCTCCTCATTATTTATATGAGACACACACTAACTAAAAAGAAAAATAAAGTGACCCAGCTGTTCACACATTTCTACTCATAATAAGCATGTGTAAACTTCTGAGTTGTGTTCTAAGCATTTATGGGTGAGGAAGTAGCATGTATTTTAAATCTGTACATCTAGTCTGCCAAGAGTGATCAAACAGGTGTTTTCCAAATAACATGCATATTCAGTTCCCAATGAAATCAATGGGAATTTTGCCATTGACTTCAAAGAGGGGATCTGGCTCAATATGCTGAAAGCTATTTTTACATGAAGGGTGATATAAAAAATATTTGCCTTTGTGCAATGTATTATAAAAATGAATTAGAGTTACTGAGCAGGTAACTGTATAAACACATGCGACAGTTAAAAGTACCTGTGATAAATTTAGGAAACTTTTGCATGGTCTGATCTTTGATGTTGCAGTTATGCTACAATCATTTTCATATCAAATTTAATTTAATTTAATTGAAACAGTAAATGTTTCTGTTTACCAAAACTTGGAAGTGCTTAAGTAGATATTAATATTGTAGTGAGCCAACCCACCCAGCAGAAATGTCATTGGGCCTGCAGAGGCCATTTTTTTCTTTAGCTCTTATCCAGGCCTTCATTATCCACATGGAGAGAGGCATTTATACTAATGAGCTTTCGTATCCCCACAAGACATTTATCTTGATTTAGCTAATCTCACCAAAGCAAAAAAGTTTTTAAACATACGGTGATCTGCTAAAAAGTCAGTAATTTTCTCAGCCCCTGGAAATGAGACATTTGTCAAATACTCAACGTTTTCAAAACGTAACAAAACTAAGTGCTGCCCAACTAGGCACCCTAAGGTGTCTAGTGCAACAGTTGTTCCTGCATTTAGTCTAACCATGGATATATGGTGTGTATGCATCCTGGATGAAATCCTGGACCCACTGAAGTCAATGGCAAAAACTCGCACTGATTTCAATATGGGTAGGATTTCAATTCTCATAACCGTCAGTACACTGAACCCAGGAACACTTCTGATATGCAGACTTCCAGCCAAAACACTCAACAACAGGCCAGATAATTTCCCAGAAGAACTAATAGATTCTACCTAGCCTGACAATGGAAACCTCAAGATTGTTTTTTCTGGGATATCTGAACTTCATTGTAGACAACACATCTCATAAAATAAACTGAGACCACCTAGCTGCCATAATGACTGTGGGACTATGGGAAAATATATGAAGAGCTCAAAACAAAACTGCAGAAAAGATAGAAATGATACTATTAAAAAAGGGGAAACATTTTGAGGAACTTGCCAATGTGTTATCACCACTTATGATTGAAGGTGCCATACTGTAGATAGTCAAGGTGGTGCAAAGTCTCAGGGGCCTAGCTAGCCACCTAACTACTCCTGGAAGCTACCACTAAAGTGAGCAATTCCTTCTTTCATGTCCATTTGGTTAGGAGGTTCAACAAGTCCTCTCAGATGAGTACCTACACACATACTTTTGTCACCTCCAGGTTGCACAATTGTAACTCATTCTATCTGAGTTTGGAAGCATTCACTATCAATTGCAGCGTTGCTCTTTACAGAGCATGGTGAATGTGCCGATGAGTTCTTTTGATAGCTGCTGAATCCAATGCACAGGTGCACAGGTAGGGCACATCCACGCGCGAACAATACTCTTGAATCTGAGCAGCAGATTCTTTCCTCCTGTGACACTGGTCATCACAAAGCTTGATCCAGTCCACCTCTCAATGCCTTGCTCCATCTACAAGCCGACTCTGTCAACCAGAATGGCATTCTGCACCTCTTTTCCAATCACCCACAGAGAGTCCAAAGGATATTAAGTCATCTTTACAAACATCCCAAAATCTGCGCAGCGGTCTGACTCTCTTTCTAGACCCTTTGCGAATTTCAGAGTACAGCATACTCTTCAGGATCCTGTTAATCCAGCATCCACCAAGGAACGTACAACAGCAGGTCTTGTCCAGACCAGCCAGAGCAGGGTTCAGAGAAAAACATATAGGAGGGGAAGCCCTGGTCCAGCAGACTTCAGTCCAAAAAGAGAGGACTTGGAATCCTAAAAGAACACTCACCCAAATCCTAAAGAATGCTCAAGAGTTGTGAGGAAACTGAGGCAGGGAACAGTGTGCAGGTGTTTATTGTTTTACCTAGATCTGTATATTTCCTATGCTGTCTCTAAAGTAAATTGATTGTCTTAGAAATCCTTTTGCAAATTCTGTGTTTATTTGCTTCAAATATTATGTGTCCCTGAAGGGACAGACTATAAACTAGAGTGCCCATAACAGTGGAGCTCTAGGAAGAGTGTACTTAAAATAATGGGAGGCTTAGAGAGTGCTCAGTACTGGTGTTGGGGCGTAAGGCAGCTGGCTTATGGAGTCACTTTTCCAGAAGGGGTACCAAACAGAGAGGCTGTGCCAAAGGAGTACACGATAGAGGCTGGAGATAAAGACAGTGCTAGATCCTATCCAGACCAAGAGCAGCTTAAAAGCACAACAGCCTGATGAGAGGCTGGCTGAGGGAGCTTTGCCAAGGCTGTGAAGCTTGTAAAAATTTCAATTTTCAGTCAGGTAGCAGGAAAACTGACATGTGACTTAGGGGTGAGAAATCATATAAACATGACTAAAATTATGAACAGCAAATATACCAGGCAATTGTTACAGTGAATAGTGGCTGAGCAATACACTGAGCTATACGTAGGTTGAAATATTTTTGCATAAACTATTCAAATCTGAATAATGTACAAAATCATAACAAATCCAGCCTGCAGAAATTCATAAATAGAAAAAGGTTCTGAATTCCCTGGATAAACAGATTTGTTATGACTAGCTAGCCACACTTTGGTTATTATTAATAATATTAATATATCTACTGCTTTTCTCTGTGATACTGAATTGCTATAAATATGCTGAGCAGTTGGGGTTTACATGATGGGCTTCAAAATATGCAAACTGTAATATGAATGTTCCCTAGAAAACATATTTCTACTAATACAGTAAATGACAGCAATAGTATATAGAATCAAGGCTGAGTTTTGACAAAGGAGAGATTAGTATTTAATTCTAAAATAGCAAGTTGACAAAGGCTGTTTAGAATACTACCTACTGCCTCCTCAAAAAAATTGTCATTGTTATGTTGCTATGCCAACTCAGCCTACAGATCAACAATTTAAAGTAAGCAAACTTCAAAATGATACTGCAGTTCAAACAGATATATTAACATAGTTTCTCTGCCAGAAGGTATATGAAACTAGAAAATGTGTTTATTGAGGAGCTCAGTTTAAATCATTCATGTGGAAGTGGTCAGTTCGGAATCTGAAGTATTGGTACTATTAGATATAGGTCTGAGAAGTCCTTGCATTTTGGCAAAGGACTGTGGAACATCTGTTTGTTGCTGCTCTCAAAAACCTAAACAACTCTTGTCCACCGTGATCACGCCACTCCGCACAGGACTGTCTGATGGATTATAGGAAGGATTAAACATATTTATTCCTTGGGATACGTGCAACTTAATTGACTCACCCTTTATTTAAAGTGAGACCTGAGGGAGGATCTTTAAGATCCCTCCTACCCAAGAAGTGGATCACAGCTATGTGTCCCTTTTTTCTCTAGCTGTCAGTTGATGTTTATACAAGTAGTTGGCTAGAAAACTGACTAAAACCTTACTTATAAAAATTAAAGCTGAGCATCTTCTTATTTCTAGCTCCCCAAATTAGAGGGTACCACAGCTATGGGTTTGAAGGATGCATGTGCAGAGGTAATTTTTAAAGAGTGTGATTAAAATGCAACTACTGGAAAACTAGTATTTATAATGTATTGGCAGAACTGGGTTAGGACCTCCAACTATTTGGTTCTTATTTCCAGGCCAGAGGTATATGAATCATAGAATATGAGGGTTGGAAGGGACCTCAGGAGGTCATCTAGTCCAACCCCCCCTGCTCAAAACAGGACCAGTCCCCAACTAAATCATCCCAGCCAGGGCTTTGTCAAGCCTAAAAACTTCTAAGGAAGGAGATTCCATCACCTCCCTAGGTAATGCATTCCAGTGCTTCACCACCCCCCTAGTGAAAAAGTTTTTCCTAATATCCAACCATATGAATTTGTCATTGTCTTTGAAAAGAAGGACATCTGAGTTATCCTATTAGGACCAAAGATGTCAGAGTGGAAAAGCACTCTTGAATAGTTGAACAAATGCATTCCTTCTTCAAGAGAGCCCATACAATGGAGGAAGATAAAAATATAGTGCTTAAATAAGCAGAAACCAAAAATTGCCAAGCCCTGTATGAAATATCTTTTAGTCCAGATAAATGGTAGAACTTTTGCTGTGCAAAATTACCATCTGTTAATGCAAAAAATGAATACAAATCCTAAACTCATGTTTCAGACTAGCAGCCGTGTTAGTCTGTATCCGCAAAAAGAATAGGAGTACTTGTGGCACCTTAGAGACTAACAAATTTATTTGAGCATAAGCTTTCATGGGCTACAGCCCACTTCATCAGATGCATAGAATGGAATGTATAGTAAGAAGATATATATACATACAGAGAACATGAGAAGGTGGAAGTTGCCATACCAACTCTAAAAGGCTAATTAATTAAGATGAGCTATTATCAGTAGGAGAAAAAAAAACTTTTGTAGTGATAATCAAGATGGTCCATTTCAGACAGTTGACAAGAAGGTGTGAGGATACTTAACATGGGGAAATGATTCAATTTGTGTAATGACCCAGCCACTCCCAGTCTCTATTCAAGCCCAAGTTAATAGTAGCTTGCAAATTAATTCTAGTTCAGCAGTTTCTCATTGGAGTCTGTACTTGAACCTTTTCTGTTGCAAAATTGCCTCCTTAAGTCTGTTATTGAGTGACCAGAGAGGTTGAAGTGTTCTCCTACTGGTTTTTGAATGTTATGATTCCTGATGTCAGATTTGTGTCCATTTATTCTTTTGCATAGAGACTGTCCGGTTTGGCCAATGTACATGGCAGAGGGGCATTGCTGGCACATGATGGCATATATCACATTGGTCGATGTGCAGGTGAACAAGCCCCGATGGCGTGGCTGATGTGATTAGGTCCTATGATGGTGTCACTTGAATAGATATGTGGACAGAGTTGGCATTGGGTTTTGTTGCAAGGATAGGTTCCTGGGTTAGTGTTTTTGTTGTATGGAGTGTGGTTGCGGTGAGTATTTCCTTCAGTTTGGGGAGCTGTTTGTAAGCGAGGACTGGTCTGTCTCCCAAGATCTGTGAGAGTGAGGGATCATCTTTCAAGATAGGTTGTAGATCTTTGATCATGTGCTGGAGAGGTTTTAGTTGGGGGCTGAAGGTGACGGCTAGTGGTGTTCTGTTATTTTCTTTGTTGGGCCTGTCCTATAGTAAGTGACTTCTGGCTACTCTTCTGGCTCTGTCAATCTCTTTTTTCCACTTCAGAAGGCGGGTAGTGTAGTTTTAAGAATGCTTTATAGAGATCTTTTAGGTGTTTATCTCTGTCGGAGGGATTGGAGCAAATGCAGTTCTATCTCAGAGCTTGGCTGTAGACAATGGATTGTGTGGTGTGTCCTGGATGGAAGCTGGAGGCATGTAGGTAAGTATAGCGGTCAGTAGGTTTTCAGTCTAAAGGTGGCAATTTTGCAACAGAAAACTTCAAGAACAGACTCCAACGAGAAACTGCTAAACTAGAATTAATTTGCAAGCTACCATTATCTTGGGCTTGAATAGAGACTGGGAGTGGCTGGGTCATTACACAAATTGAATCTATTTCCCTACGTTAAGTATCCTCACAAATTCTTGTCAACTGTCTGAAATGGGCCATCTTGATTATCACTACAAAAGTTTTTCTTCTCCTTCTGATAATAGCTCATCTTAATTAATGAGCCTCTTAGAGTTGGTATGACAACTTCCATCTTTTCACGTTCTCTGTATGTATATATATATCTTCTTACTATACGTTCCATTCTATGCATCTGATGAAGTGGGCTGTAGTCCACAAAAGCTAATGCTCAAATAAATTTGTTAGTCTCTAAGGTGCCACAAGTACTCCTGTTTTTCTTCCTAAACTCATGGTTATTTCACTAAATTGAGTAAACCTAGCTAAAATAAAATGTTCTCCTGCCTGAAATATTATTTGCTTCTGGTTCTTTTGGTAAGAGCTTGTGTACATGGGGAAATGAGTGAAAAATAGCTAGATGTAAATTTAAAGTGCAATAGCTACTCTATGCTAGTTTCCTGTGCAGACACACTTACTCTTCACTGAATGCCTCTGGCTTTGTGTGGTTTAGTTTAATCCACTAAATCCACTGGATTAAGCTAAACTGCACAAAGGTGCTTAGTGCGAAAGAGCGTCCACACTGGGAGCTAATGTAGAATAGCTATTCTGTACTTGCTATTCTGGGCTTTTCTTCCCATGGAGACAAACCCTTAATTGTAATTGCTATATCTGAAAGTTTACTGGAAACGCATGACATTTATTTGAAGTATGATGCTGTAAGTATTATCAAGGTTCATCTTTAAACCAGGGAATATTTAGAATTGTCCAGTCATAGGAGTTATGATAAGCAATTTACTTTTCTGATAAGTTATGATCCAAGGCATTTTTACTAAGTAGAATCAGTAATTGTTGCACTTAGACATTTCTTTGATTACTTTACCAGAATAAAATTAAATCTAGAATATTTTTAAAAGAGGGTTGATCTGCTATTCTAAACTATTTCATTGTACATAACTCCCAGATACTGTGTTTGAACTATCATCTTATCTGTTGATATGGGACAATTCTGTGGTTCTGTTCTCTACAAATGTAACTAGAAAATCTGGGAAAAAGCAGGTGTTATGTTTCTGGATCGTTATCTATCTTCTTTTTCACAATTTGCTCGCAGAAAAGAATAATTTTATCAATATTTGCAGTGGAGCATTTTATTAATAGAGAAATTGACTTCAAGTTGACAGCTCCTGCTTCCTAATCTACTGGTGCAATCTATTGGTTTATGCTCACACTAACAAAAGTTACATAAACACAGCATACAAAGAGATTCTCTCAGTACTGCCCAGGTTAAAAGAAGAATTGCACACAGCAGAAGATGGATGGAGAGTGGTGGGATATAGGATGGGAAGCGTGCCTTTAATTTCACTTGGTGTAAATACTTTGACATTATTGACCTTTGAAAATGGAGTAGAGCAGAAGAATTACTCCTCCTGTCTTGCTTGCAACACTCGTGCTAATACAGCCCAGATAATGTTTACTTTTTTGCAACAGTGTAACACTGTTGACTCATAGTTATCTTGTGGATCCTATGACCGCCAGATCCCTTTCTGCAGTACTCCTTCTTAGGCGGTCATTTTGTATGTGTTCAACTGATTGTTCCTTCCTAAATGGAGTACTTTGCATTTGTCCTTATTGAATTTCATCCTATTTTCTTCAGACCATTTCTCCAGTTTGTCCAGATCATTTTGAATGTTAATCCTATCCTCCAAAGCACTTGGAATCCCAGCTTGGTATCATCTGCAAACTTTGTAAGTGTACTCTCTATGCCATTATTTAAATCATTGATGAAGATATTGAACAGAATCGGACCCAGAACCAATCCCTGTGGGCCCCACTCATTTTACCCTTCCAGCATGACTGTGAACCACTGACAACTACTCTTTGGGAATGATTTTCCAACCAGTTATGCATCCACCTTATAGTAGCTCCATCTAGGCTGTATTTCCCTAGTTTATTTATGAGAAGGTCATGCAAGACAGTATCAAAAGCTTTACTAAAGTCAAGATATACCACATCTACCGCTTTCTCCCTATCCACAAGGCTTGTTACCCTGTCAAAGAAAGCTATCAGGTTGGTTTGACATGATTTGTTCTTGACAAATCAGTGCTAACTGTTATTTATCACCTTATTATCTTCTAGGTGTTTGCAAATTGATTGCTTAATTATTTGCTCCATTATCTTTCTGGGTACAGAAGTTAAGCTGACTGGTCTGTAATTCCCTGGGTTGTCCTTATTTTCCTTTTTATAGATGGGCACTATATTTGCCCTTTTCCAGTCTTTTGGAATCTCTCACATGTTCCATGACTTTTCAAAGATAATTGCTAATGGCTCAGATATCTCCTCAGTCAGCTCCTTGGGTATTCTAGGGTGCATTTTATCAGGCCCTTGTGATTTGAAGACATCTAACTTGTCTAAGTAATTTTTGACTTGTTCTTTCTCTATTTTAGACTCTGATCCTACTTCATCTTCACTGGCATTTATTATGTTAGATGTCCAATTGCCACCAACCTTCTTGGTGAAAACTGAAACAAAGAAGTCATTAAGCACCTTTGCCTTTTCCACATTTTCTGTTATTGCCTTTCCCCCCTTATTGAGTTACTGGCCTATTCTGTCCTTGGTCTTCCTCTTGCTTCTAATGTATTTGTGGAATGTTTTCTTGTTTCCTTTTATGTCCCTAGCTAGTTTGATCTCATTTTGTGCCTTGGCTTTTCTAATTTGTTCCCCTACATACTTGTGTTATTTGTTCATATTCATCCTTTGTAACTTGACTGAGTTTCCACTTTTTGTAGGACTCTTTTTTGAGTTTTAGATCATTGAAGATCTCCTGGTTAAGCCAAGGTGGTCTCTAGATAATGGCATAAAGAGTACACTTATAAAGTTTGCAGACAAAACCAAGCTGGGAGGCGTTGCAAGTGTTATGGAGGATAGAATTAAAATTCAAAATGATCTGAGAGGTTACGAAAGTCTAACACCCTCTCTCCTCTTCTCCAAGTCCCACAAGTTCACCAGAACCATCAAATCCTCCCTTAGAGGACACTATTTACAAGGATTCCAGAAAGAAGATTTCTGTGCTCCCTCCTGAAAGTTTCTCTGCGAAAGAGGTGAGCTGACCTCTATAAGAGCATATACATTTCCCCCCATGCTCCCCAGGAAGAATAAGCTGGGTATTTTAATAATTAAAATCTAGAGATCACTGGCAATTTTATCATGTACAACAGCTGTAAATTTTAAGAGAGGGCTCCAAAAGCAAAGGGCTTCACTAATACTGACATGTTAGTGTATCATCTCATCTCTTTTGAATTAACTTTCATGTAATGTACAAGTTCACCATTTTACATTTCCTCCTGGCACCTAATAAGTCAATAATAAAATATTTATAAAAATAGCAAAATTCCAGTATAATCCCCTGGGATTTCATTTATTTCTGGGCAGCATGACAAATCCAAAAAAGCTGTAGTTGAATTTCTAATTTAATGGAACATTAAGCAGCCATTTCTAGTACCCCAGGTACACAGTCTAATTATTTGTGGGTGTTCATATTAAATTTATACAGGGAAAATAAATGCAAAAATATTTGAAACAAATGGTGAGACCAAAGTAATCCTTTCATTAAATAATATTAATCACTCTGACTGGTAAAGCCTACAAAAACCATTTAAAAAACTTAACAGCTAGATCATTCTTTCTATAGGAAAACCCCATATATAGAAGACTGGAAACTCTGAATTCCTACTAACAGATTTTCCTCCAAAGGAAGGCAGGATTCGATCTTTTCCTCCACTTGTTGACTGCCTAAATCCACAGGATCCTCTGGAAATCCCTGAAGGCCATCTCTCTTCACACTGCATCCTGCCCCAACCCCACTTTGGCCGCCTTCATGGTAATGTGGCTTCTGAAGAACCATGTCTTACTTGCTATCCATCTTCTAAATCCCCTATCACTTCTAAAAGATGGGTACGTGTTTCTGTGAAGCATTTATTTATTTTAAAAGAGAAAACCCTGTGGACTTACAGGGAATTATGTCACATGCATCAGCTGTATGTCCCCTGCTCCACCACCGGCTCTCAACCCTTAATGACCAAAGTCCATAGAACACTCATATAGAGGCTCCCATGGAATTTAGGAGGACAGTGGGTGAAGGAATGAGTCTCTGTCACTAGAATTCTCTCGTCTTTCATTCCTTCTAATAGGGATGAGCTAGTTCAGTGCAGAAGAGAGGTGATGTACTCCTTACTTATTGCCTTTAATTAATTACTACCTACTTTTTTCTAAAGCTCTAAACTAAGTTATGAAAGTTGTTCTCTATTGACAAATGTATACAAAGTCAGGATATCTAACAATTCCATTCACACATTTGGGCATCATTTTATAAACTTTCCAAATAAACTATTACTATAGTGATGCAATAAAAAAGCTCCTATCTCAAAGTCTTAACACGCTTATTGAAGGCAATGGAATGTTGTCTTTATTAGACCCAAAGTAATGCCCCAATAATGCAGATACTTATGTGTGTGACTAACTTTACACACATGAATAGTCTATTGAGCCCAGTGACCACATGCATAAGTGTTTGAAGGTTCAAAACAGAGGCCCAAAATAAGTTCTGCTAAGAAAGCAGAGTCTCCAAAGTAACAGAGCAGTGATAGGCATTAAATGATCAAACAGCACTGAACAAAGTGAAATGCTATTCTATAACAGTACAGTGGAAAGGAACTGCATCTTTTATGCTGTTCATCTGAAGTATATTAGCTGAACAAACTAATAACAAACAAAATAGGGAAATACACCCTAGATGGAGCTACTATAAGGTGCGTGCATAACTGTTTGGAAAACCATTCCCAGAGAGTAGTTATCAGTGGTTCACAGTCAACCTGGAAGGGCATATTGAGAGGGTTCCACAGGGATCAGTTTTAGGTCTGTTCATCAGTGATTTAGATAATGGCATAGAGAGTACACTTATAAAGTTTGCAGACAATACCAAGCTGGGAGGGATTTCAAATACTTTGGAAGAGAGGATTATAATTCAAAATGATCTGGACAAACTGTAGAAATGATCTGAAGAAAATAGGATGAAATTCAATAAGGACAAATGCAAAGTACTCACCTTAGGAAGGAACAATCAGTTGAACACATACAAAATGGGAAATAGAAAAGGAGTACTTGTGGCACCTTAGAGACTAACAAATTTATTAGAGCATAAGCTTTCGTGAGCTACAGCTCACTTCATCGGATGCATCAAATGCATCAAATGCATCCGATGAAGTGAGCTGTAGCTCACGAAAGCTTATGCTCTAATAAATTTGTTAGTCTCTAAGGTGCCACAAGTACTCCTTTTCTTTTTGCGAATACAGACTAACACGGCTGCTACTCTGAAACCTGAAAAAAAATGGGAAATGACTACCTAGGAAGGAGTACTGCAGAAAGGGATCTGGCAGTCATAGGATCCACAAGCAAACTATGAGTCAACAGTGTTATACCGTTGCAAAAAAAGCAAACATCATCTGGACTGTATTAGCATGAGTGTTGCAAGCAAGACACGAGTAATTCTTCTGCTCTACTCCATGCTGATTAGACCTCAACTGGAGCATTGTGTCCAGTTCTGGGTGCGATATTTCAGGAAAGGTGTGGACAAATTGGAGAAATCAAGAAAAAGTGGAGAAAGTCCAGAAAAAGTGGCTGCCAGTCATGAGAAAACCTCTGCTTACCACCTGAGATGGTTGCTGGAACTAACAAGGACTGTACCAGGGAAAAGGATTAGTCCCAGACTAGGAAGGAGTCTAGTCTGTGAAAGAATCTTATTGGAACATCTCTGATGGTGAGATATTACCTGTAATCGGTTTCTTAATCTATTAGGCTTAGACTTGCAAGTTTGTTTTATTTTGTTTTTGTGACTTACTTTGTTCGGTCTGTTATTACTTTAAACCACTTAAATCCTACCTTTTATACTTAATAAAATCACTTTTGTTTATTAATAAATCCAGAGTAAGTGATTAATATCTGGGGGAGCAAATAGCTGTGCACATCTCTCTATCAGTGTTATAGAGGGTGGACAATTTATGAATTTACCCTGTATAAGCGTTATACAGAATAGAACTGATTTATCTGGAGTGTGGATCCAACTGGGTGTCTGGGTGCTGGAGACAGGTAACCTGCTGAGCTGTTTTCACTTAAAGCCTGCAGCTTTGGGTCTGTGTTGCAGCAGGCTAGTGTGTCTGGCTCACAAGACAGGGTTCTGGAAGTCCCAAACTGGCAGGGAAATGGGCTCAGAGGTAATTTCAGCACATCAGGTGATAGTCCCAAGGGGATCTCTGTGACTGAACCCGTCACACTGCTAAATTGATCCCTGCTGCATCAATTGCAGCAGCGTCAATCTCTCCGATAGTGGAGACCATCCTTTAGTCCTGCCATGAGTGCAGGGGACAGGACTAAATGACTTCTTGAGGTCCCTTCCAGTCCGACTATTCTACGAATTACATACTATGCTCTGTTTAAACTGAAACTATTCCTTAGTTAAGTTTGCTGAGAGTATGCTACATCTGATTCTTGTTAAACTTTTGGGCAATTAAAATCTCAACCTTAACACTGTATTTAAAATAAGTTTAGCTTTTAATTGCATTTGTATCTGACAAAGATGAACAAGAATGGAAAAGCTTTGGCTCATAGAGCTTCTCTGCACGAACATTAAAATAATGGTTTTGTTCTGCTCCACCATATATATTGAATGTAATATTGAATTGATGTACAGTGGTTCATTTATTTCTTGGAATGTCTCTATCAGGGACTCTCAGCAGAGTGGGTAATCTGGCGTACCATCTGTGCTGCAATAGCTAAATTCAGAGGGTTAGAGGATGGTCTGTGAAACACGTTGCTATGGGATGTTGTGAAGACCAAAAGTATAACTAGTTTAAAAAAAGAATTAGATAAATTCATGGACGATAGGTCTACTAATGGCTATTAGCCAAGGTGATTAGAAATGCTACCCTATTCTCTGAGAGTCCCAAAACCTTTGACTGCCAGAAGCTGGGACTGGATGGCAGGGAATGCATCACTTGATAAATTGCCCCATTCTGCTCATTCCCTCTGAAGCATCTGGCACTGGCCACTGTTGGAAGACAGGATCCAGTATGGCCGTTTTAATGTTTTTTTGATGATGTTACTATTTTGTTTCAAAATAATTTTAATCTATGGGTTTGTGCATTTCATGTTTTCATAGCAGCCAAACTTTTACCAGCATTTTAACAAAATTTAATTTAATTTTACGTGTCAGTTAATTAACAGTTACAAGAGAAGGTATCATCTGGGTTACAGCTTAGCCCTAGCATTAGTTAGGCCAATTGTCAAAAAATGTCTGAAACCCACTAACAAAGTATATGTCTAATCCTCCTCTAGTGCTGGTTTACACAGAAGATGACAACCTACTACTGCTATCAATTACTCCATTAAATCAAGTGACAGAGGTCTGTGCACTGGATCTAAAGCTCTAGCCCTGCTGATAGGCCATGGGCATGTCAATATGATGTCACACACACACACACACACAGATGATGGTTGCAAAGTAAAGCATTCAAAAGTTAGGAAATGGCAGAATTAAGGTTGTCTCTGCAACCTTAATTCAACTCCCTCGTACATATTCATTATGATCACATACAGATTTTTCCCACAGGACACCAGCCTCCTTCAGTTCGCAGGATGGATCTGCTCTGGGGATGAATCAAGGTTGCATAATGAAGGAGACTGTTGCCTATAGGACCCCAGCCTCATTTGTTGGCGAAGCTGAAAGGTACTCAGTGAATGAGACGGGGATTGCAGGAAGAGACACAGAATGTTATGACAGACTCACTTATTTCCATGCCAGCAACCATTCCTGCGCTGCCACAGTCTACCTCCTCTCATGCCTCAGCCCCCTGGCCATGTCACTTTCAGTCCCACCCCTTCCAGGGTAACCAAATCCAAAACCAACAAAGTGAAGTCTGTGCCCCATTCTCAAACTGGGCCTAGCCCCTCTTTCCCAATAACTCTGTATTCTCTCCTCTAATTTCAAACACTCTTCTGCCCATCCTCCAGGCTCAGCTTTTATCCTTCCCAGGCTCTTTCCCCATGCCTCTCTTCAGCCCCTCCTAGGCTCTTTTGTGTTGCCCTCTGCTCTTTCCTGAGCTGGAACTCACAGGCTTTCCTACCTGGAGTCTTACACAGGCCTCTGCTTGCTTGTGTTCTCCTCTAGCTCCTTAGAGCCTGCTGCTCTGCAATCCAGCCATCCTGCGACTGCTGGGTTTCCTTCCTCTTAAATCCAACACTCACCACAGGTTAGCAGGGCCGGGATTGCTGATTTTAGGCCTCCTGGCCCTTAAAGGGGCAGGCCACCCTGTTGCAGATTGTCTCGTGGTTAAGGCAGTTGAATGCTGCCTTGGCGAATTCAGTTCTATTCCTGCCTCTACAACAAAGTTCCTATATGATGCTTGGCAAGTCACTTACACCAGACATCTCACAGGTGCTCATTAACTGAGAGCTCATTTTCTGGATGCCCAACTTGAAATCCTGGGGATTTGCAGAAGTGCTGAGCACTCACAGCTGCAACTAAACTAAATGAGAGCTGTGCTTTGAACATATAAAGTGCCATCTAATGCTAAGTAGTCTGAAAAATCAGGTCCTCAAATTGGGCACCCAGAATTAATAGTTACTTTTGACAATCTCTCTGGGTCTCAGAATGTCCATCTCCTCACTTCATAGGCATGTTATGAAGATTAACTAAATTAGAGTTCGTGAAGCACTGATACAATAATGACAAGTGCTATAGAAAAGTCCATGCGGAAATCAATAATTCTGCCTTAGCAGGATTTTCATAGTGTGCAATAAATACAGCCTGGAGTCACACACTGAACAACAAGGATAAAACAGAATATCGAATAGCTTCTCATTAACGAGCATTATCCATCCTGTGCACTGAATTGGGCATGGTCCTGTGGAAAAAACAGTAAGTGATCATGTAACTCAAGACTGTATCAGAATGCATATAGTCTCAATAGTTATTTGCCCATGCTCATCACCATAATATCCGAATGCCTTCCAATAGCACCTTAAACAATGTGACTAACATCCATCATAGTTGTTTGTACTTTCATCCTCTTCCAAAGGGGGAGAAGCATGGCAGTGGAATGTCTTGTTGATAAAAGGAAAACAAAACCCCTAAACTATATATGTGGTGCTATGTCTATGTTAGAGAAGCCAAGGCCAAAGAAGTGTGCCTTATACTTGGAGTAGAAGGTGATGAGGTTAGTTCCTGAGAAGTGGCATGGGGGTCGGGGGGAGAAGAGATTCATTCCATGAATCAATCTCCAGTCCCACTGCTTAACATATTGTGAAAGAAGTGAGCGGTCTCTGGTAATCCCAATCAAAATAAGTTTCTATGTACTTGATGCAGACAAATTGCAATTTTTGTACACATGCATTACTTAATAAGTCAATTTGAGCTCATAAAACCTTATTATGAGTTGAGTTAAAACCTCAAACTGATGTGTGAACACACTTCATTTAAAATAGTTGTGACAGACAGTTATCAATGTGGGGGGGGGCACTGGGTATTGTCAGCAGCTGTACATGTGCATGCCCAGATATGTTAGAGAGAACACAGAAAAACTGAAAACAGACCATTATGGCCATGAGGGGGAGTGCTGAGGGGACAAAAAAGCAAGAAAACCAAGCACTAGCCTGTGAGCACAACACAACATGACCCTGGAAAAAGCTAGAGCATGTTTGGGTCTGGTGTTGGCTAAAGACGCTTGGGGCTGTAAGCCAAGACACTGATTCTTTTGTGCTTGTTTCCTCCTGTGTTTGGAGAAGCAGGACTTATGCATTCCTTATAAGTAAACAATACTGATGGAGTCTGGTATTGATACAATTTCCACTTCCAGCTGGAACATACCCAGGGCTCCAAACTTTAATTAGTTGCTCAGGGTCAAAATGGGGCACAATACCCATTTACTGTTTTTTTAAAAATGAGGCAAAACAAAAACCAACCATCCTTGAGGCTGGGGGGATCAGCACCAGAGAATGCAGTGCAATTCAGTAGGTTTGGGGGTCTGATGTTGGGGGTGCAATGAGATACAGTGGGGTTGGGAGCCTTTCTGCAGGCATAGTAAGTCGCTCGGTCTGCAGCCCCTGCCATGAAGGTTGTTATTACCCTCCCATCCCTGTTTCTCCCTGTTCCTGTCTCTCCCTCCTGCTCCATCTTGTGAACATGTCCCTCAAGATGCTTGTTGGTAAGCAGGAGAGGGGTGCATGCGCCCAGTGGCTCCTCCCATCCCCTCCACAACTTTTAGGAGATGACTGGACCAGGGCCCCACCAAACCTGCTGAAGCTGTTGCTCTCCAGGATCAACTCTGTTCCACACCAGCGAGCAGCCCCTCTCCCCCAACATTGGCCCCTCCATCACATATACGGGGCGGGGTTTTGCTGTCATACACAAAAACCCTAAACTATGTTTATGGCCTCCACCTCAGTTGGAATTCGCCCTGACAACAGCCTCAGATGTCTACTGATCTGATGCGCTCCCAGCTCCCAAACAACCAATGACAATGCAGAAACACAGCCAAGTGGTGCAGCAGTAGAGCCCTTCTCCTGCACATGTGATGGCTGAGTGGCAGTGTTCAGGTCTGGGGGCAGTGCAGTGGAGCTCGGGGAGTGGCATGAGACAGCACCTTGGGTGAAAGATCTGAGCCCTTCACTGATCCCACTTGTACTTTACTTTTTTTTGGTGGGTCTGTGAGTTTAAGCACAGACCAGCCCTTGAGAGAGTTCTGTCTCCTGCACAGAGGAGTTTCACCCTTTTTCTAGAGAGTTCTATTGTCTCCGAGGAACATTGTTGGCAATCAGAGTTTTAATCAATCTTTCAGATACCCTGGACCCAGGCCTTGGAGAGCTTTGAAGATAAGGACTGGGGATCTTGTTTTTGACTAGATACTCTATAGGAAGCCACCATAGGCAGTGGAGGACACACTCATATGAGTGTGATACATTCATAGTTGCCACTGTTGCTGAGGAGGTATGCTGCAGCATTCTGTACTTGCTGGAGTTTCCTAAATGCTGAAGGTTTTGTGTCCAAGTATACCACATAGATGTAGTCCAGTTGAGAGATGACAAAGGTGTGACTAACTGAGATCAGGTCATCCCATTGCACAATTGGGCTGTATTAAGGTTGCACAGGCAACCTTCAATCTGGGATTTCCTAACTTTCATGCTTGACTTTGCAGCCTTAATATTCTTTTATCAGAGAACATATTTCACACATATACACCCTAAATTAATTAACCTTTATGACTAAAACCAGCACCTCCAGTGCTTTCCTGGAGAGATGCTATTTTGTATGTAATGGCAGTTAAGTAATTTTAAAGCACTGAATCAAGAAGTTCTGGATCTAAGATTATTCCAGGAATAGTAACTGTAAATAGCACAGAATACTTCAAGGCATATTGTCAGAATTATTATTATTATTTATGCAGGGTATTATCAAGACACTAATTTAACCATAAATTCCTTTGTTAAATCCAAAGGCCAAATGGTATATACACAATTTCTCTAAACATGCCTAAAACACCTAAATAACAAGCTATTTACTGCATCCAAACAGTAACACAACATTTACAAGCATGTGATCAAGATACTTACAAAGGGCTAAACTCAGGGGTGCTCAGATCCATATTGGTTTGCTCCAATTTGGTCAGTCAAGTATTAGCAATGAACCCTTTAAGAGTTTACTTTTTTATACCCTTTAACAAAGAAGTGACATAACTACCCATTATCAGACCTTAGCTAAGGCCAGATGATCGAGTTTCTCATCTAGCCAATTATTTACTAAGCTGGGACCCAATTAACCATGTTTCATTTCTATTACTTCAGCCCAATCTTAAAATATTATAACTGGTATTTTGAAGTTTAACACAACAACAACTCTTCTTTCTCATGATTTCATTCTTTCTGGTTCCACGTTTGGGCTGATTGTTCATGCTAATATCCCAAGTCCATTTAAAATCATACTTCACCCAACTCTAATATGGGCCTATATTCCTACACATACCATGGCAAAGCAGTGCTTGGGGATATGGCAACATAATTCCCATTCATGTAAACAGGAGTAAAAAACAACAACAACGTTTTATGCACTGCTTAAAATGTTTATCTTTTAATCTTTTGCTCTAAGTAAAAGAGATGCCTGTTCCTGCAGTTTGGCTGAATTGTGCTTCTTGCTTACTGGAACCCAGGTCTTTAGAGAAAAGCTACACCCCCTTTACAAACCAGCTTCAAAGTTTATAACATAAGAAGCACTTTGTACTCTGAATCAACACTGAGATAGTGAGATCCTTGGAGCAGAGATTGTTTTGGAATGTGAGAGTGTTCAGAAAGCACATTGCACCATAATCAGTGCTACTGTGAATATTAATCATAATAGCATGTGAAGAGGGATAGAATTATTTATTTTATAATTCTAGTTCTCTGGGGATATATTCTGTGCAGAATTTTCACTTGAGTCTTGTACCTGCAGCAAAGATCATAGGCCAGTTGCTCCAAGTACATACTCAGGGGCTTAGGCTGGTTTGTACCTGGGATGGCTAGCCTGTGACCCCATCAGTAGCTGTACCGCTGTGGCTACATTACTATTTTTTAGTGCATTAGCTTAACTAGTGCAAGTAAGGCTACACAAACTGGGAATCATACCTGTGGCCTGTAGTGTAGACATAGCCAAAAGAAGCTGCAAAATTCAGGCTTTAACACCACTGGCTAAAGCGTACTGATCTCTAGTACTTGAACACCAGAAGTGGACACTAACACCACATCTCAAAGTAACTTCCCTTTTTTTTTCAGAAAGATTTCTAAGCATGTACACTAATGTAGGTAGCTCCCCCCCCTTCTTTCATAAGACTACCATAGAGAAGATTATCTACCATTTAGCTTGTGTCTGGAGTATAATCCTTTGGTAAAAGTGTATTCTTTATTTGAAACATTCTATTGTAATTTTTAATATAAAAGGCTGAAGTAGAGTAACTATACTGAGTTCTTGTTTTAAAAAGAACCATTTATTATGCTTCTTTTTGAACTATTTTTGAAATCACATTCTTTGAAGATGAGCAATTTGCATTGTTGGATATTTAGAGAGGCTTTTTGCTTTTCAAAATGTAACTCTTGTTCTTAATTTGATTCTAGATTGTAAATCTTGTCAAAATGTTTCTCATGTAATGACAGAAACTCCTCTCACAAGCCATCTCCTCTCACAAATGTGATCTTATGTTCCAATGGGAGTCTTTGTGTAGTGTCTACAAGAGTTAATTCCAGTGACACATTGTTTGACTTCTAGTGAACAGTTCCAAATTAAATATATTAATGTGTGTTTACAGGCTCTTATCTGAAAGAGACCACCTGGATCCATATCAGAGAAGAAACACTTTTTATTAACTCTATTACTGTTATTTTTAAAAGAAAAAAATAAGCTAAATAGCTGTGAAACTAATTTTGATGCTACACTCTGTTCTTTTTTTTTTTTGTCCTGATCTGTGAGTTCTAGGTTATGAAATATTTAGACATTATCCTTGGATGAAAAGTGTCTGAATTATCTGATTACTAAAATTATGCTCACTAATTTATTCAAGCACTGTAGCAGCTAGGAAAGCTATTATATCAATAGAAAACAGTTTTTCTTTTAACAGAAAATATACTATTCTGCATATGTCATTATTGCAGAGGTATTGCTGTGGAGTCCAAGTTGTATTTATTGTAGGTATAGAGGGACATTTGTTATTGTTTTCATTCTGCAGTATACAAGTACTCTCTAAGATGAAGGGAATTAGTTTTTCCATTGACGCAAAACAGATTGAAATCTACGCTGTATCGTAATTGTGTTCGATGCTGTGTCCGGGCAAACTGGTTGAAAGTATAGTAAAGAACAGAATTATCAGACACATAGATGAACATGATTTGTTCAGAAAGGGTCAACATGGTTTTTGTAAAGGGAACTCATGCCTCACCACCCTACTAAAATTCTTTGAGAGAATCAACAAGCATGTGCACAAGGGTGATCCAGCGGTTATAGTGTCCTTAGATTTTCAGAAAGCCTTCGGCAAGGTCCCTCACCAAAGACTCTTAAGCAAAGTAAGCAGTCATGGGATAAGAGGGAAGGTCCTCTCCTGGTTTGGTAACTGGTTAAAAGGGTAGGAATAAATAGTCAGTTTTCAGAATGGAGAGAGGTAAATAGTGGTGTCCCCTAGGAGTCGGTACTGGGCCCCGTCCTATATAACATATTCATAAATGATCTGGAAAAAGGGGTAAACAGTGAGGTGGCAAAATTTGCAGATGATACAAATCTACTGAAGATAGTTAAGTACAAAGCAGACTGCGAAGAGTTACAAAGGGATCACACAAAATTGGGTGACTGGGCTGCAAAATGGCAGATAAATTCAATACTCATAAATGGGAATGGGAGACAGGGGATGGATGGATCATTTGATGATTACCTGTTCTGTTCATTCCCTCTGGGGCACCTGGCATTGGCCACCATTGGAAGACAGCATACTGGGCTAGATGAACCTTTTGTCTGACCCAGTATGGCCATTCTTATGTTCTAACAAAGAAATTTAATTTTCTGACTCAAGTTTCACCAAATTTAGCATTATTAGAGGAAGAAAAATCTGGACATGTAATCCAAATTTCAAATCAATATGTCCAAGAACTAGAAAAATCCACTCCTAAGAATATGTCCAGTATGTCAATATTATGCCACAGACCTCCAGGCTGTGTCAGGGGTGCTGGAATAATTTTATAGTGGGGGAGCTGAAAGCCTTGAATCAAATTGAAAAGGAGTACTTGTGGCACCTTAGAGACTAACAAATTTATTAGAGCATAAGCTTTCGTGAGCTACAGCTCACTTCATCGGATGCATTCCGATGAAGTGAGCTGTAGCTCACGAAAGCTTATGCTCTAATAAATTTGTTAGTCTCTAAGGTGCCACAAGTACTCCTTTTCTTTTTGCGAATACAGACTAACACAGCTGCTACTCTGAAACCTTGAATCAAATTGTAAACCCTATATATAATGGAAACCACTTCAAGCCAGAGGTTGCAGTAGCACCCCCAGCTCCAGCCCCTATAGGCTGTGCCATGTCATCTGTTTTTATTCACATACAAATAAAGTAAAATTCTCCTGCCAGATCTGCAAAGCAAATTGCTGAGATTTGGAAGCAGGAGCAAATAGTACCCCGGTGTATAAATTGATCTGTGTGTATTCTGCCATCTTCCAGAAAATGTGGATCTTTAGAATAAGTTGTTTTCCATGTTATTATATTTGACTCTTTAAAATAAGCATTACTAAATCTTCCCATTTTTAATCCAACTGTACCTGAGTTCTTAATATTACTATATGAAAACACTGGATAGTTTATAAGCATAAAATTACTGCAGAAATAATGTATTATTCTCTTCAGCTTTTTCAAAAGTGCAACCAACAGGGAGCTATCAACTAGCGCTGTGCAAATAACTGATTTTTCAGTTCTGTGGCCAAACCAAAAACAATAATAAAATTGTTTTGGTCAATGCAAAATGAAAAAATTTCAATTTTTTCAGTGAACCAAGCAAAAAGAGGGGGGATTAGTTTTACCTAGAAATATTTATATATATATTATATAAAACATTTTTAAAAATTAACATTGAAATGAAATTCAAAACAAAATCATTTTGAATCACAGTCAAAATGTTTCATGTTTAAAATATTGAAATGGAACATTTTGACTCAGATGTGTTTCTTTCATGGCTAACAATTCAGCAAATTTGACATGAATTTGCTAAATGTTTTGCTAAATGGTTTTTTTTCCACCAAATGCATCCGATGAAGTGAGCTGTAGCTCACGAAAGCTTATGCTCTAATAAATTTGTTAGTCTCTAAGGTGCCACAAGTACTCCTTTTCTTTTTGCGAATACAGACTAACACGGCTGCTACTCTGAAACCTGTCTAAATGTTTCAGTTGACCCAAATCTGCCTTTTTTTTTCCTAATACAAAAAGTTTGCCTGAAAAGGTTTCACGCATGCTCTAACATCAGCCAGCTAAGTTAGGAATGTTATTTCAGAAGCTAACGTTTGGGGTGTCATATGGATTTTTGTGATAGACATATGGACCTTGATTATCCTCTGCCATTGTAAAACTCCCGAGAGAGCCATGAGACAAAAGGGGAAATAATTTATGTCCCCTCTCACTCAATCCCCACCTTCTCTGCAGCCTGACAAATCCTGCCTTCAGTCCTCCCAGCTAGTCTCCACCTATTTCTTCCCTATCCCACCCTTGAACCCCCGGAGAGTTGTCCACTGGGGGTGGGAGAGGAAACATGTTGCAGAAGTTGATAACCCCTTCCCTTCTGCATGGGAGAAGTGAGATCTGTGCACAGTCTCTCCATCAATGAACAGAAAAGACGGATGACCTGGGCCATGGGTAGGAAATTTTACAAATGAGATTCAACTTGAAAAAATATGTGCTTATATATCTGTGAGGAAATAGTTTGAAACACAGGAGGTCTGAGTATGAGATATTTGGGAAACACCATATGTTAGAAAATGAACAAGGGCCAACAGTAGACTTTGAGTGTGTATGAGATATGGTATCCAAAACATTGCCCTGCAGTAATAAAGAACCAGAATTTCCTTAACTCCTAATAACCATACCTTGGATGTAGGAATGTGATAAACAGTTTAAAAGGGGAAAATATCTTGACTGATATTTTAACTAAGATAATCTCTCATGGTTGTAAAGTAATGAATTCTATAATAATAGTACACTGTAAACTCGTAATACATTCCGATTTGTCTTCTCAGACTCTCTACTCCTTATCTTCTCACCACAGCATCCTTTCTTTATTTGAGAGATATTCTAACAATTAGTTTCCTTTGCTGTTGATAGTAGACTTGCTTTTTATCTGATCAGCATATCGTATCTCCTTGGTATGTACAAGGACCTCCCATAGGTCAGTGGAGATATAACATGAAGTGAAAAGTCTGCTTCAAAATATACATCTCCCAGCTCCCAACACTATAAATGGCAGCATTTGTCATCTCATTCGGTCTCTCCTTCACTAATCAAGAAAGCACCCTGCTTGTGAGGGACATTTGTTTTTATTTTTCCCTTTGCCTGATAGCTCTTCAAACACTTCTACACCTGCCACTATTTTTCCACACAGTGCTATCTGTAGATAGCTAGATAGTGCCATTTAATAAGAGGACAATACTCTTTACAGTGACAAAGTGCCACAGGATCCTACTTGCAATGTGTATTAGGAAGGAAAAGGTAGCCTTTTTAATTATAATATTGTTTTTGAAAATCTACTGTTGAGGTTAGCTATTCATTTAGTAAAAAGAAAAGGAGTACTTGTGGCACCTTAGAGACTAACAAATTTATTAGAGCATAAGCTTTCGTGAGCTACAGCTCACTTCATCGGATGCATTTGGTGGAAAAAACAGAGGAGAGATTTATATACACACACACAGAGAACATGAAACAATGGGTTTATCATACACACTGTAAGGAGAGTGATCACTTAAGATAAGCCATCACCAGCAGCAGGGGGGGGGAAAAGGAGGAAAACCTTTCATGGTGACAAGCAAGGTAGGCTAATTCCAGCAGTTAACAAGAATATCAGAAGAACCCTCCCACCCCACCCCCCACTGTTCCTCTGATATTCTTGTTAACTGCTGGAATTAGCCTACCTGCTTGTCACCATGAAAGGTTTTCCTCCTTCCCCCCCCCCCCCCTGCTGTTGGTGATGGCTTATCTTAAGTGATCACTCTCCTTACAGTGTGTATGATAAACCCATTGTTTCATGTTCTCTGTGTGTGTGTATATAAATCTCTCCTCTGTTTTTTCCACCAAATGCATCCGATGAAGTGAGCTGTAGCTCACGAAAGCTTATAATCTAATAAATTTGTTAGTCTCTAAGGTGCTACAAGTACTCCTTTTCTTTTTGCGAATACAGACTAACATGGCTGCTACTCTGAAACCTATTCATTTAGTGTTTCTAATCTCATTGTCAGTAATACAAAGGCATCACTAGGTGCCACTAATGGCTCTCCTTATACAGAAAAGCACCCCACAAAAGATTCAGACCTGAACAAGAGCAGTGTTCGATTTGATTCATTATCAAACTTTTAAGATGACTACCTTAGGATTTCCATTTTTAAACTAGAGTCTAGTTCTGCTATAAATCTGGATATTACACACACTCTGCTCCCCCTGAAATCTACTGTACATTAACTGAAGAATGTTTCTAATTAGGATCTTTTTCATTCTAAATTGGTAGGCTTCAGCAACCAGAGATTGCATCTTCTGATATTGTATTGCAATAATAGTTTCTCCTTTCCTGAGATGGGGAGGGAAGCTGACAGTATTGTCATCATCCAATAGTGTGTCATCAAAATCAATACCCTATAAATCAGAAGGAATGTGGTATGTATGGCTAAGATACACTACAGAACATTTAAGAAGAACATAAAATCTGGAATATATCAATGGACCATTTAGACCATCTAGTCTAGTGTACTCTCTCCAACAGCGGCCAGTACCAGATGCTTCATGCTATATTAGCTTATGCTCTGAAATGGGAGTATCAATATCTATGATAAAATTACTACATCTACTAAACTTAAAAATATGAGTGTCACCTTTGATTCTGACCTCTCTTTAAGTCCTCATATCCATGCTATGTCTAGATGTGGTTTATTCTTTCTGCTTAACATCTTAAAGATACGGCCTCTCTTACCTATCCACTCAGCTGAAACTTGCATCCAAACTCACATCTCGATTACTGCAATTTCCTTCTCTGGCTTGACAAATGCAATCTTGTGTTCCACCTCATAACTACTCAGCATGTTGCTGCAAAGAGCATTTTCTTAGCCTATCACTTAGACTAGGGCACCCCCCCAGTCACCCCTGAACCACCTTCCCTATTGCAACAAATATAAGCTACTTGTATTCTTTCAGGGCCCTTCAGTCTATCCCCACTTCAGTACCAATCATCTCTCATTTGCTTTGCGCTGTCGACTCCCACCTCTATTTGACCCATGATGCCAGCTTCCACTGCCCACTTGTTACATTTTCAAGCAAGAACCTTCCTGCTAAAGCCAGAACTTTTCCTACCCCTCACACTTGGGAAGTGCTTCCCATAGACATCCAAGCCACCTCGATCGCCTTCAAATCCTCCTTAAAATCCCCCTTTGCTGTGATACCTACAGAAATTGATAGCTGTTAGGTTGCTGGTGTGCTGAGAACATAGCCCATCATGCTGATCAGTATTGTCTCATTGTTGCCTTGGACTCCCCTGTCCATCTGCATCCATCTGTTTTCTTTTGTCCTATGTTTAGATTGTAAACTCCTTGGGGCAGGCAGTCTTCTTGTTCTGTGTTTGCACATCACCTAGCACAGTGGGGTATTTGTTCATGGCTAGGGGCACCTCGATCCTATAGAAATGCAAATGATTAATAATAAAATATATTTAAGAAGCAAAAATTGTAACTTTTCTGTTTGCAATTTCAGCATGAGCCTTATCGGCAACATAATAGAATACTTCTGAAAATCCCATGGTTCCCACTACACAAACTCAGTTTGCTTTCCCTTCTGTTCCCAGGAACTTAGACTGTGTTGTTAAAAAATAATATTGCATTATAACTAGAAAAGAATGGTTCTTCCCATGACAAGACAATTGATTCTTTTTAGGTTTATTCTGAGGGGGGAATCGATATTCCCTATTGATTGATAATTGAAATAGACACATTTATCCTATTCCATAGCCAAAATATCCCATTACTCTCTAATATAGGGTACCATGCCAAGGAAATGTGTGTCTTTCCACTACTATGTTAAATTCCCCATCACAAATATAAAGCATCCAAATAGTTTAAAAATAAAGAACGCTATATTTTAAAGCTTATAACCACTATCTTCCTGCCTTGGGAACTCATGGAGCCAAATATAGATTAGAGGAGCCCTAGTGCTCTCTAGCTTATTCTAAGGGCTGGCCTTAGCAGCTGGTGATCAGGAAGTGAAAAGTTTCAGAGTAGCAGCCGTGTTAGTCTGTATTCGCAAAAAGAAAAAGAGTACTTGTGGCACCTTAGAGACTAACAAATTTATTTGAGCCCCCACCCCACCCCCCACTGTTCCTCAGATGTTCTTGTTAACTGCTGGAAATGGCCTACCTTGCTTGTCACCATGAAAAGTTTTCCTCCTTTTCCCCCCCCCCCCCCGGCTGCTGGTGATGGCTCATCTTAAGTGATCACTCTCCTTACAGTGTGTATGATAAAACCCATTGTTTCATGTTCTCTGTGTGTGTATATAAATCTCCCCACTGTATTTTCCACCAAATGCATCCGAGGAAGTGAAAAGATCATCTATGGCTTCACCTGCCCATGTCCTCGACTCAGTGTAGTTCCATCAGACTCACTATTAGAGCCATAAAGCTTAGATAGCCTTACTGATGTAGTTTTAACAGAACTGTGGAAGCTCATTGTAGCACAAGACCACTTTTGGTCTTAAATTTAACTTTAGAAAAATATTTTATTTTTTCATCATTATACTCTTTATTCCCTCAAACCAGTCTGGACAAATCACTCGGATATGTATTGAGGGAAGCTGCAAGAACTGAAGGATTGTCAAGTATGCAATTTAGCCATTTTCCTACACTAATTTCTCTGATTGTTTCTAATAGTTCTATGCCCCTTGCAGATGAAGTAACTGGCAAATCCTCAGTGAGGGCTCCTTCACACAGTCAAAGACAAAGTTGCCATATTCTTGCTACTACTGCTGCTCAAAGATCCAAAGACATATTGGAAATGAAGATCAAGAATATTTCTCTGCTCTCCTCCTCCAAGGAACCCTGTGAAACCCATCAGAGTCTTAAAGAACTAGGGTAATTATATCACTGGAGTTATGCCAATTTACATAAACTGAACATCTCTCCCAGTATTTTTCCTATTAGAGGGTGTCTTTTTTAAATTTTATTCTAGGAACAAAAACCAGGGAACAAACAATCTGCTCAAGAACTGAATGTGAGCTGAATGTGTAGAAATTCATTTTTATCATCATAGCAACCAGATAGGAGCAGTGCAATCAAATTTCAAAATGAGGTGATCAATAATGACATCAGAGAGCAAGTGTATTATTACAACTGAAATACTTAAGCTGGCTGCTGTGCACAGAAAATGTGAATTATCGAATCACAGAGTTTTATTGAAAAAAATCCCCCCAAAATAGCAACATTTCAGAGGGAGCATGCTCACAATCCATACTTAGGTATCATTGCAATGTTACATGAAAAAATCTGGTATTCCAGGGTTAAACCAAGATGTAATTCAAGAAGTAATTTAAAGTGGGGACACTACAAATGAAGACATTTTCTTCAGTGTTATAACACATGCTGATTTAGGATGAATAATTCATAGTTTGACATTAAATGCTGTTCAAATCAGGCCTTTCTTGGCTATCCACCAACAACCAATATATCTTCTGGCAACCACTCTCCCTCTGTCTCACTCCAGATCCTGCACTCCCCCTTGCTCCATACCATCCTCTTCTTGCTTCCCATACAGCTCAAAACATGCCAGTCAGCCCCATTCACTACTGCAATCTTTTCTTCTGCTTAAACTCTTTCTGATATCCAAGCTGTTTGGACAGAATGCAAGATGGAGCTTCATCAACAGGATTTCTGAGATGAAGGCTGCCAAGTATGGGCCTCCAGTTACAATTCCCACCATCCATAACTTCTGGAAGGGTAAAATACCTGGTCAACCAGTAGAAGGTTACATAGACATGTACTGATACAGAAATACACAAAACTGAGTGGAGTCTTCTATTGAAGTGGATAATCTGATAAAACTGAATCAATTTAAGAATTTTATATATATTGTAACAGGGTCGGGCTGGATGGCTACAGGAAAGTAATAGGTTTCAGAGTAGCAGCTGTGTTAGTCTGTATTTGCAAAAAGAAAAGCAGTACTTGTGGTACCTTAGAGACTAACCACAAGTACTCCTTTTCTTTTTTAGGAAAGTAATAGAAGGCAGATATATTAGCCCCAGATTAAGTAGATCCCTTTTCCCTGGGTAAGGTAACAGGGAAGGTTCCAGAACAATCAGGAACCTTCTGGAGACAATTAAGACAGACAGGCTGATTAGAACACCTGCAGCCAATCAAGAAGCTACTAGAATCAATTAAGGCAGGCTAATCAGGGCACCTAGGTTTAAAAAGGAGCTCACTTCAGTTTGTGTTGCGGGTGTAAGGAGTTGGGAGCAAGAAGTGCTAGGAGTGGAGAGTGAGAATGCATACTGTTGGAGGACTGAGGAGTAGAAGCATTATCAGACACCAGGAGGAAGGTCCTATGGTGAGGATAAAGAAGGTGTTGGGAAGGTGGAAGTAGCCCAGGGAGTTGTAACTGTCGCACAGCTGTTCCAGGAGGCACTCTAGACAGCTGCATCCAGGGCCCTGGACTGGAACCTGGAGTAGAGGGCGGGCCCGGGTTCCCCCCAAACCTCCCAACTCCTGGTCAGACACAGGAGGAGTTGACCTGAACTATGGGTTCACGAAAATGGCTAAACTGAGGGCTGCCGTGAAGCTCCAAGGCGAGCAAATCTGCCAATAAGCGCAAGACCCACCAAGGTAGAGGAGGAACTTTGTTACAATATATAATTTTATGAGCCAGTTCCTGAAGTTCTCACTCAGTCAGGCAAAACTCCCATTTATTTCATTGCCTCAGCAAATTCTCAATGCAAGATCACCCTTTTCAAAGGAGTTGGCCGTCTGGGAGTGTGCAGAAACCCTTCTGTTCCAACTTTCTGTAATCAAGGAATTAAAAGGCTCCTAGCTGTTCCTTATTTCTTCTGGCCTGAGTGGATGTGGAACTCAGTCCTTTCTCTTTGTAAAGATACTAGCAGTGCTAGCATACACGTCAACAGAGACCACACACACAGGATTCTCACTCCTGGGTCTCATATTGCTGGTTTGAAACATCAGAACGCCCTCAGCGCCTGAAATTTGCAGTCCTCTAAAGGCAGTAGCAGTTGGGCATAAGACCCTCTCCGACACATCCATAGGAACTGCCTCAGCCCTTAGTCCCTTACTTTCTGACCATAGCTACAGAATACATGCACTCGGGATTTTTTCCACCATCATTACTCTGGTTCTTTCTAGGATGCTCTCTAATTTAAGACAGCTCTACCATATCCTTTATTGATCATTCCCTTTTCAGTATTCAGTTAAATCAGTTTTCAGATGGGGCTTTGTATTGGAACAAGAGGCACTAATTGCTAATGGGTTTCACATGGGTTCCATCATCACATGGTAGAAAATGCAATACCATCATGTAGACAATATACATAGCTTTGATAGCTAACTTTTTTATTCAAAATTTGGCCCTACTGTCCACATTTTAGAGAAAACAAGCTCAAATGCTCACCGTCTTAACAGGCTGTAAAACTGCACGTGAAGTGTAACAAGCAATAGCAGATGTAATTTGAAGTGGTTGTGCTTTTATTCATTAATATCTTACTGGAGTTCAGTGAGCTGATAACCAGCTTTTAATCATGTGATCTGGTTTGATGCTTGTAATGTTTTAGGGATGACATAGACCAATAAGGGGTTGTGTTACCACCTGCCTTGTAAATTTGGGTGTCTTAGGCCTGGTTTACACTACAAAGTTAAGTTGACATAAGTCACCTTGCATTGACCTAGTTGTACATGTGTCTACACTTAAATTTGTTTCCCACTGATTTAAGCACCCTGTTGCAGAAATGCAGTAATACCACCTCCCTTAGCAGGGTTGAACCATGGTTGATGTACTTAGGTTGGCACAGCATGAGTGTGAACACTGCATTATTTATAGTGAGCCTAACAATCCTCTAGCAGTTGTTCCACGATGCCCCATGCTGACCCCTCTGTTCACAATTTTGAACTCCACTGCCCAGGGGTCACAGAGACTAGAAGAGTCCCTCCCTTTTAAAGCACTGCAAATTTTTGAAATACCTTTTCCTGATTGTCTGGCTTGGTGAGCAAACCTAGCAGCTCTCCATTGTTGTGTGCAACTTCCCAGCTGATCATGCTGGCTATGTGTTCCAGCCAGTCTCTGGCTTGGAGTAGACAGGAGATATTGATCTCCTGGGTGTGTGTGAAGAAGAGGTTGTGCAAGTACACTTATGGCCCAGCTGTAGGAACATGGATGTCTGTGAGCAAGGCCCAGGAGACCCAGCTAGAAAAGAGCTAGGTGTGCTCACCAAGCTGGAGAGTATCTCAGTGTACAATCCAGCACCATCCAGTGCACTGCCTTCTGGGAAGTTTTGGTATTGCATGTTGGACAGAAATGAGTTATGCTGGGGTGACTGGGAGCAAAGGGTCAACTTCCCAGCATGCAACTGTCTCCATCCCATTATGTCACCTATATCCCATAATTTTCTCACTATTTTTAAAAATTCCATGAACCCGCATAGCCCCCCTCACCATCTACCATATCTGACAGAAGCATGAAGCCTGCACAATTCAGCACTATTGCCATAGGTGTTGCAAGCACAGGCTGCATGATCCTCCAGCATTTGCAGAGGTGTAAGACGAACTGAATCAGCAGGGAGAGTGACAATTTCCTGGAGGACAGATTGCTGTGGGACATACTGAAAACCAGTTCATGGAGCAGCTGCAGATGTGGAGTGCTGCTTCTGGGCCTGAGAAACAAGCACTAATTGGCATGATGGCATTGTAATGCAGGCTTAGGCTGATGAGAAATGGCTGCAGAACTTTTGGATGCGCTAGGTCATGTTCCTGAATCTGTACAATGTGTTCACCCCAGCCCTCCAGCTCAGGGACACCAGAATGAAAGCTGCATTGACAGTGGAGATGTGAGTGGCAATCACAGTTTGGTATCTTGCAATGCCAGATTGCTACTGGTCAGTGGGAAATCATTTTGGAGTTGGAAAATCCACTGTAGGGGCCGTTGTCATGCAAGTGTGCTGGGCTATTAATCACCTCCTGCTATGAAGGACTGTGATTCTCAGTAATGTGGAGGACATAGTGGATGGAGTTGCATCAGTGGGGTTTCCAAACTGTGGTGGAGCAATAAGTGGCATGCATATCCTTATTTTGGCACCAACCCTCCTTGTCACAGAGTACATCAACAGAAAGAGCTTCTTTTCTGTAGGCAAGTGTTTATGGACCATCGGGGCACTTCACCAACATCAGTGTTGGCTGGTCAAGGAAGATGCATGATGTTCACATATTTAAGAACACAGGATTGTCCAGAAAATTACAAACAGGGACTTTCTTTCCTGACCAGCAGATGTTAAAATGCCCATAGTGATCCCAGAGGACTCAGCCTATCCCTTTCTCCCTGGACTCATGAAGCTGTAAATTGGAACCTTGACAGCACCAAGAAAAGGTTCAACTACCAGCTCAGCAGGTGCAGAATTACAGTTGAATACGCTTTTGGTACACTGATGGGGCACTGGCATTGATTACTCACTAGATGGGATCTTGGGGGGGGGGGAGAATTGTAATGGTTATCCTGCTTGCTGTGTCCTGCATATATCTGTGAAGCAAAGGGGGGAAAGTTACTGCTGTAATGGAGATGGAGTTTGAACAGCCAGGCACAAGGACTAATAGAAGAGCTCAAGTCAGAGCTATATGGCTCAGAGAGGCATTGAAAGAGCACTTTAACAGTGAGCCACAGTAATGCCTGTGGTATACTGTGCTCTACTTGACCCTACTGTTTTGAGGCCTGTTAGGAATTGTGTGATGCTTGGTGTACGTCTATGAACAGAACACCGTTAATGCACCTATTAATTTTGTGCTTCTTGCTGTACATTTTATGATTATTACACTGTTTTGTCACTGATCCTATGAGTTGTCACATTGTACAGTAACAAGTAAGTGGATGCTTTCAGAACTGCTAGGCAGTCTGCAGCATGTGCTGGGATCAAGTAAAGATGAATTATTTTCCAAAGGGAATTTTATTCGGTAACAAAAATCACTGTAAAGAAAAAAAATCTGTTCAATTGAAAAGAAAATGCATTTAAAACGTAATATTAATGGAACAGAAATTAACAGGGGGAAAGAACATGTATGTACGTACATTTTACCTACGCTTATAGCAACCAAGTCTTTCAAAGGTCAGTGTATGTGGAGCTATGGTTGCCCTTAATGTCCCCCAGTGTGGAATAGCATGCTATTATACAAAAATATGGTTCAGAAAAATCTGGGCAAAATGTATAGTAATTTAGTACAATTCAGTACAATTTAGTGTTGCACAGTGGTGTTCTTCACACATAACAGAATGTCTCTCTCTGTAAAACAGACTTAAGAGACAAAAAGAAAGCTTCAGAATATGACTCAATTACTTGGAAAAAAGAGGTGAGAACTTTAGAAAGAGTAGACTCTGAACAATGGAGTGATCCACAGCATCCCAGATGCCATGTGGAATCAAAGGGAGGGAACTGAGCAAGATAGACAGGAGTGAGGCCATGGGCTAAAAGGACCAAAGAAAATTATTCTTTGTGCTCTTCATTGCAGTTAGAGGAAGACTTTTACCAGACGATATCTAGCTCTTATACAGCACTTCCCATCCATAGATCTCAAAGTGCTTTACAAAGCAGATCAGCATCATTATCCCTATTTTACAGATCAGAAACTGAGGCACAGAGAAGTGACTTGCCCAAGGTCATCCAGAAGACTAGTGGCAAAGCCAGGAATAGAAACCAGGTCTCCTAAGTTCCAGTCCAATGCTATAGCCACTAGACCATGCTATTTACTGCAAATGCTGGTTAACAGGCCTCAACTGTAACCAGCTAAACTCAGTTACCCTTTTAGAACCACTGCAGCCTGAAACTAGAAGTCTTCCAGTTCTTATGAGATCTTTAGCAAAGGATCTATAAAAGGGGGAGAAGAAAAAAAAATGAAAACTCCTACTACTGAGCCACTGAGGGCTTGTGTATACTTTGAAATGCTGCAGTGCTGTGGCGCATCAGTGTAGACACACACTACAGCGATGAGAGGGCTTCTCTACTGGTGTAGGTAATCCACCTCCCTGAGAGGCAGTAGGTAGATCAAAGGAAGAATTCTTCTGTCATCCTAGCACCATCTACATTGGGAATTAGGTTGGCTTAACTACATGACTCAGGATATTGGATTTTTCATACCTCTGAGCAATGTAGTTGGATTGACTTAACTTTTGAGCATAGACCTGGCCTGAGACATTCAAAATACCCCAAGCCCAGAAGCAAACTGGGCAGCAGTGTGTGTGTGTGTGTGTGTGTCCCAAGACTAATGTAAGACTACACTAAGTACCAAAACATTATTTTTTTTACTCCATTAGACAGACTAAAGAGGAAAGGAAGGCAGAGAAGTATAAATGGAGCCCTGTCTAAGGCACTCTTTAAATAACTTTTTCCCTTGACCATCAGAGGGACAGAGAATTGGAAGAAGTCTCAGCCAAAACTTTGACAAACATTTTTCCTGGAGACTTGAGATATGCATCATCACTAGAATAAGAAGCTGCACATTATAATGCACATGAGTGTTAGGAACATTCGAAATATGCATAAGCAGGAATCAGTTCAGGATAGCCATAGCTTTTTACATGTGAGCCAATTGAATGGAAACTGCCTCAACTTTCAGATTTAGCTGCCCTCCCAGTATTTTTTTAAATTGACTTACCGTAAAGTCAGCTTCTAGAATTATAGACTCCAGGGGAGAAGGGCATTAAGAAAAGCGGTGAGGAAAACTTCTTGGGGAAGAGGCCCAATGGGAACTTTTTAAAACAAACAAAAAGGCTTGACAAGACCACCAGCCTCAGTTGACCAGCCATTAAAGTGAACGGCAAATCAAAGAGTAAGAAATACATTATAAACATATACACATTGAGCTAAAACCAGATGAAAGAAGCAGAGCCCCTTGATACAAAGGATGTGATATTCCAATGATACTAATTTCACACTCTGACATTCATAGTGAGGCAACTGGCTTACAGAAATCATTAACATTATTTGTGCATTTTAGATCATAGTTAGCCACTACTGTTAACAAAGATGCCAAAAATATTTTCCTTCAAGTGCCTTTTTTTTTTTTTTTTTTTGGTGAGGTGGAATGAGATGTGCTTTGTGTAATGAGCAGAACTCAACTCAGTTTTAAATAAGATTCTGCTACTTTTAATCATTTATATAGGAGCTGACTGAGGTACCCAGGTATTACTTATACTAGAGTACGCTGCTGTATCGTCCATTCTCTTTGTGTTCCATAAGGATTAAATTCAAAGCACAGTGGACATTGGAAATAGATACAGAGACTAACAGAGGAAAGAATCCTCCCCTTAAGGCTTTGAGTAGTTGAGAGCCACATTACAGAGGCTACTTCAGCTGTGTGGCTTCATGCCAAATTTCAGCTTTGAAACTCTAAAACTTTCTTGCTGCAGCCACATTTAATAAAGTGTTGAAGGCTCGCTTGCTGGCCAGCATACCCCTCTGTGCCTAGGTGCAGCCTCTTTGACTCAGGCACCCCACTGTCAACAGCCACTCCAAGCCTGCAGTGCATTGCCCCGTCTCACAACTCTCTCCTCTGGCCAGATCATTTTAGACACATCCCTTCAAGGTTAATGAAGTCCAAAAACCTTATGCCACGTCTTCAGCCTCACCTTGGGCTCGGACATTGGTGGTTCCTTGTGTCTGGAGGGCTTACGTCCCCTTCTTTCTGGGCAGATAGGGAAACCCAGACCCACCCTCTCCTCTGTGTTCTAGCACAAGAAGCCAGTAATAAGCAGCTAAGGTCTGCCCTCTCAGACTTACAGTTGCTTCCCTGGGCCATCTCTTACCTTCATCTTCCTTCAGATCCCTTTCAAAGAGCTGGTTCCACTGTTTTGTCCTTGGAATGCACTGCATCCTCCCAGGTTCTAGCCAGAACAGAATCCTCAGTCCTCCCCCCCCTTCCCCCGCCCATGCAGTAGTCCCTTTCTTCCTGAGCTGTAAACTTTTATCCCAACTGTTGCTGATCAAATAATTAGCACCAGGAGGGGAAGTAGCTGCTCTGTCCATTAACCCCCTGGTAACCGTTTCAGTGTAGAGTCTATACACCCCATCACAGAAGGATTTTTAAAATTTGTCCCAGCAGGAAGAGTGACTTGTTTGTTCTCTCCCATCTCAAATCACTGAAGGTTTTTGCTCAGACTTCCTAAAGAAAGTCACCTTCTAGTGGAGAGCAAGCATGGGAATTTCAATTTAAAAAAATGAATGTTTTAGAAAAAGCTGCATGTCTGAAAAGAAGGGATTACAATGGAATCTGCGTTGCAACTTTAATAGTAGTAACTACTAGAGTCATGCCTGTCATAATATTATTAAAAGAACATTGTCTTTAAGGTATTTTGTTATCAAATATCCATAAATATGCAAAGGGGCTAATCAAGTAAAGAATTCCAAACTGACTGTAAGGGCATGCTCTGAAGATGACAAAGTCACAAACTTTCCAAACATTATGGGCCCTGCTTTCTGACCCTTGCTTGTGGAATAGCACTGTATTCCACATGAATCAGGGTGGACTCTTTCTTACATTTTAAACAGCTCAGTGACTATTCCTTTAGGGGATGAATAGTTCTATTAATCTGAATGGCTACAATGCCAAAGAATAAAAAAGGAATGGGTATAAAACATTTTTCTGTTTTAGATACCTCATCTCTGGACATACATTATACATGACTATGGTACCAGATTTCAGAGTAGCAGCCGTGTTAGTCTGTATTTGCAAAAAGAAAAGGAGTATTTGTGGCACCTTAGAGACTAAAATTTATTTGAGCATAAGCTTTCGTGAGCTACAGCTCACTTCATCGGATGCATTTCCAGAGTGATTTTTAATGGAATAAGCGCAGGGTACAATGACTAGAATGAATGGGAGTTTAGAGTTTAACTCAAAAACAATCCTTCTCTGCTATGGACACAATCATTATTTCCGCCTTGATTATTATGATGTCAACTGAGTTTGATTATTCGCAAACCAGAATTCTTGTTGATTATCCTTAATTATTTTCTCTAATTTCCTGATTGAACTCAGAGTTTCTTTGTAGCATGCTGTGTTCAGTGTCTGACTTTCACAAGGTTTAGGAATGCATTTATGGCACTCTCCGACTGTTTTCTATTAATATATTCTAAACATTTTCATCTCAAATCTTTAGCAGCACTGTTCCAAGCATGCACTTCTGAATTAGTCTTATCCAGGAATTTTTGTGTGTCAATCTATGGAGTTAGTTGGGTGTCATTAAACTGATTGCTGTGGGGTGATTACAAAAGTAATTTGTTTCCAAATAAGTTAGCTAAAGAATTTTCAAAGTACATTCTCAGCAATAGCATTTGATTAAACTGAAAGTCAACAATTAGGAAAAAAAAGACATCAAAAAGTGTACTAATAAAGGGCAGTAAAAATTTATTCACAATCTTTTCCTAACAGCAGCCATGATACAGACAGTTATGTATATTCTGATTGTGCTTAAAGCCCCCAATCAGGATTGGGGCTCCATTATTCCAACATTATTGGTGGGCCTGAGGTACCAGGGAGCAATTAGCCAGGGGCCCGGGTGATTTTAAAAGGGCCTGGGGCCCCCCCCCAGCCGCCGCCACTGCTGCAATAGCGGCCGGAAGTCCCGGGCCCTTTTAAATCGCCCAGGCAGGGCCCAGGGCCCACTCTGCAGAAGTGGCAGGCTGGGGAAGTCGGTGGCTGCCCCGCGCCGCCCCTGCAAGGAAACACCTCCTCTCCGCCCTGGGCACTAGCACCAGGCAAGTAGGGCTGATTGTGGCCCTGGGGGATGGGACCGCTCTGTGCTCCCAAGCTGCAGCTGTTCTTCCCTCTAGGACTGTGCTGGGGGGCGGGGGGGGGGGGGGAATCCGTTCTTTTCACTGGCTCAGCAGGGCCAGTGAGTGCGGCTGGGGGGCAGGGCATGGGGGAGTTGGTCTCGGGGGTGCTGGGCAGTGGGGATGACTTGTGTGTGTTGGGGTGCTGAGCAGTGTGGGGGGTCTGTTTGGAGTGCTGTGTAATTGTGGTGGGGCTGTAGGGAAGGGCATTGGACAGTGCAGGGTGGGGGAGATCTGTGTGTGTGTTGGGGCTTTGGGGGGGTCTCTGTGGGGTGCTGAGCAGTTGTGGCGGGGCTGTAGTTAGGGGGAGTGCTGGGCAGGGATGGTTTTCTGACGGGTGCTGGGCAGTTGTCGTGGGGCTGTGGGCGGGGGAGGGGGCTCGGCCTAGCGGGTCCAGGGGAGGCTGGGCATAGGGAGTTGGGGGTTGTTGGGTGTGGGGGGCTGTGTGACATGGCATAGGCTTGCCCCAGAGGGGAAGGGGCACACTGGCAGCACAGGGCTGGGCGTCTGTCAGCTGCCAGTTTGTATACAGTGCCCTCATACTGGACTGGGCAGAGCGGGATCACCCCCTCCATGCCATACCTCATTGCCCCTGGCTGGCCCTTCGCTCCAGGTACTGACCTCACACCATGCTCCATTGCCTCCAGGGGAGCCCACAAATATGTTTGGCACCGGGCCATCAAAAGGTTAATCCAGCCCTGGCGTATGCAGGGTGGTGCTGGCTGCGGCAAAGGCAGCCAGGCGGGCACATCCCTTTCTAGGGGGTTCATTGACTGTTCTACTTGGGGTTCCAGAATTGGTGTCAGCAGGCCTGTTGTACACACACAAAAGTAGACAATTCCTGCTCTGAAGAGCTTACAGTCTAAATGGACAAGACAAAGTGTTCAAGGGGAATAGAAGGGTAATTAGCTAAAATGGTTTGAGTCCTACCTGGAGGGATGTACCCAATGATTGTTAGGGAACTGCACATCCATCCCTAGGTGATTTCTCCCTTGTGGAGTTCCACAAGGATCAATTTTATCTCAGCTCCTTTTTTCAGCATATACATGCAAACACCTGGTGAACTGGTCAGACTCAAATGCCAGCAACATGCATGTGATACACAACTCAACCAATTCTTCACCTTATATGACCACACCACTACCATCAAGATGACCCAAGCTTGGATGAAATCAGCTTTTTGATGAAGAACTGCTGAATGAAGCTGAATCTGAGCAAGAGAGAGAGGTGATGCTGGTGGGCAGAGGAAAGTATTTTGAAGAACTTGCAATCATACTGTAGTCACCATTAGTTGGGGACACGCACAGAGGGTAAATTCAGTCCATAGTCTAGAATTACTCTTGGATGCCTTGCTGACGCTGAACTCTCACATAGCAACATCCATAGTAACATTTTCTACCATCTACGCTTGTCTACCTTCCTGGTGGACAATGACCTGGCCTCAGTTATTCATGTCTTCTTCATCTCTCAGCTGGATTGCACCAATGCATTATACGTGGGCACAAAACCTTCAGCATTTAGGAAACTCCAACTAGTTTGGAATGCTGCAGCACATTTTCACAGCAACACAGGTTACATTGAACATAACCAATCACACTTGCCTTCTGCTCTCTACACTGGCTTCCCACAGAATTTCAACTCAAGTTCAATGTCTCAGTTATGATCTTCAAGCACTCCCTGGCCCAGGCACAAGATAGCTAAAAGATAGTCTGAAGCACTGGGACAAGACCATGGTCAACAACTACATTCTTCTGGCACAACAGCACAACTACTACTCAGAGCAAAATAAAATTTTCTCTGGGACGGTCCAAGACTGTGGAATGAACTCTCTCCAGGAACAAAGGACCATCACAAATTTCACCACTTGCCTCTCCAAGAGCAAGGAGCATTTCTTGTCTTTGTCTTTTCTAACAAACACATAGCAACAGATATATTTACATTAAAAAAGACACCCCACTCCACCATTAGACACTCTGGAGAGAGGATGAGAGAACAAACAGTACATGAGAGATGTGCAATCACATTGCTTAATGCATTGCTGTGAGATGCTCAGATACTACAATGATGGGTATGAAAACTTGAAGAGAAGGATAAAACTTGCCAGGAAAAGGGCCAGTTTGGCAAACATCTTGTTAGGTCCAGCTTTGTTATTTTCTTATGGGGTGTAGTGGGAAAGAATGTCGGAGGGGAAGCAGAAGGGTTGTAGGCAGGTAAAGAGGTTAATTAATGAGGAGAGTAGAAAAGAGGAGGAGAAAGGGACAGTAGAAACAGCTATGTTGTATGTACTATAACACATGCTGTGAACCAGATTGTGTCTGTTAGGCACAGCTCTTACTAAATAATTTAGTCACACTGCCTCAGTGGCAGGAGGCACGGCATCATTTTAGGAAGGTGTTTTCCCCTCAGCGTCAATGTGGAAGGAGAGGTATGGCCATCGTAGCCCTGTCCTTCCTTAACACTCTATAGGAGTAGGCATGTGCCCCTGAGAATGCAATTATTGTCAGTCCCTGCATAGGACATTAGTGGGTACAGGTTCTTTATGCCTTTCCCTTCCTTCCCTTTAGTATACCCATGACAGAGCCATGGAGCCTTTGTTAAATATGTTGAGAGAAAAAAATAGTTGTTTGTTTTTGTATGTTTAATTAGGAGTCTCAATCTTATTTTAATGTGTATGTTAAGCTTTCTACTCAGCTATAATTCTGTATGTGTGATATTTGTTTTTTATTCACCACATTAGTGCTTGAAAGTAATAACAAGCAAATCCTGTTAAAAAGAGGAAATTATCAATCATTTCAGATGTTAGCTGTTTTATATAATTTCTCTCAAGAAATAACAATCTTTGCCTGTTTGGGGCCAAGGTGCTCAAAGCACCACAGGCCTGGCAGGAGTACTCTGAAAAAACGAGACTTACACACAGCTGTGAGTTATTGGCTTTACTGAAGGTTAGTGACCCACCCGCAACGGGGACTCCAAGCATTGCAGTCATGGAAGCGGGGAACCCAGCACACCGGAGCTTTGCCTAGGACGGAGTCCAACGGAGGGGCAAATGGTCAGTGTTAATAAGCACTACACAGAAACAGCTCATGAATATAGAATTAGGTTCTTCCCAAAGGGGACTTTCCGCTACCTGGCGAAAGGCCATGCAAAGCAGCTGGGACCGGTCAACGGCCAGTGCAGGCTGGTTTCCTGTGTCCTGCAGTAACTTTCTATGTCCTATAGTAACCTCTCGGCTCGAGAAAGCGGAAGTTCCCTAGCTAAACCATAACAAAGTCTTCCGCAGTCTCTTACACTCCTCCCCTCGCTTTCACGAGTGACGTTAAGGACCATGAGGATACAGTGCAGAGGGGAAACCGCGCACAGCACTGGGAGACTAGGCCACGGCCGCAAAGGCAGCAAAAATACAAGCCAAGAAGGCAAATAAGGCCAATAAGTAGTCCTTGGACAAGATGGACGGCCCAACCCCGTAAGGTGGAGAGCCAGGACCAAAGCCAGGCGTCCCCTTGCTGTTGGCGGATCCCTGCCGCCAACTGACGGAGTCATTGTAAATCGGCTTCAACGGAGGGCCTGGCGTCCGTTAGATTAAAGCAACACATGCCAGCAAACTCCTGGCACGGGTGGCCGTGTCTAAATAGCAAATAATCAATAGCTAGCCTATTTTGCAGCATTCCCAGCGTACCTTGCCCAACTCATGTCAAAGGCGTGCGAGGACTGTAGAGGTCAGGTTGATAGCATTCGTGACAGCACACGCAAGGTGTGCCACTGCATGATAATCATGCGCCACCAACCCAGGAATGCCAATCGATGAAAAAGCAAGGGACACAACTTCGGCCTTGGAAAATAAGGTCACATCGGCTTTACGGGTGGAGTCAAGAGGGATGATGTCTCTCCGGTGGCGGGCAGAGACTTGTGAAGGATGTGGAAAGATAAGGGGGCCACACGGCCAAGGGCGCAGGGGCCCCCTGAACTATTGGCTGGAATAAAGGAATAAGCGGTCCTGCCACAGAAGAGAAACCATCCTGTGGGCAATTTCATATGCCTGTATGCAAATGAAACATCAGTGCTTTCATTATAGATTAACTCCACATTGGTATGATTTGCCCCAATGTTCCTGGCATTTACAAAAAACATACAAGGAAAGGCAACAGTTACATTGGCAAGACGGAACGAATACATAGACGCGTCTAAATTGTATTGGGCGGGACCCAAAGCATACAAATCCGTATATGTAATAGTCATATCAATTGTCTTCAGTAAGGAATAGTGCTGGACGAGGGTCAGGTCTGTGCAGACGCTGATGAAACAGGTCTCCATCATGGCACCCACTGCATACATACGCGGTAAGCAAAACGACATTGCATTAACAGCACTTTGGGCTAACACCAAACAGGCATTCACGGAGGAGGTGGGAGCTCCTGCAATGGTGATTCTCATAAGGAGTGCCAAATGGGAGAGCGAGACCATGCGGGGATAGTCTTCCCCTTCCGGGAGTATGTATGCCCTCCTTCCCCGATGGTGAGGACTACGGCGGCCTGCGATTCCCGCTGCTGTACCATCCACCACACGTTAGCCAATACATGCCACTCGGTCTCGCTAGGGGCGCTGGTTTCTAGACCTACGGAAGGTAAAGGGAACAGGTTACACAGGGCCTCCCCTCGCTCCCATTGCAATGGCTCTGTTGCAGCATTAGTGCAAGAGAGGGCACCCAACGAGCAGTCCGAACTTAACCAATATGGGGGATAAAATCGTAAGCCTGAAACCAACGGTGTGATAAAAAATAAGCATGGTGGCTCACATTGGAGCTGCGACTGGGCAGACCAGGGGTTCACCTCCTGTCCAGGCTGCAGGGTATAAGGGTGTGGTGCGTACAAGGTAACTACACCTTGCGTGGAGTCAATCACACCCGGCGCCTGTATGAGATTCACCCGTAGGTGGGCATGAACGGTGTGGGGAAAGACCAGACACTGGAAGGACATCTGGCCACCCAGCGAGCGATTGTTGAGTAGCCAGACAGCCTGCTCCAGCACCCCAGACCACCCGCGGAGCATATGGGTGGAGTGAGGCAACGGATCCGATCCTTCAAGAGCACATTCAGGCGCTCAACAAGGCCGCTCGCTGTAGGCGTATACGGAAGATGGTAGTGCCAGTCTACTGCCATGTCTGCGGCCCAGGTCTGTACGGCCTGGGCCGTAAAGTGGGTTCCCTGGTCACTCTGTAGAATGCGTGAGTTCCGTAGCGGGAACACAGTTGCTGTAATGCAGCCAATGTAGTGGCTGTGGCCACGGTGGCGCTGGGGTATACAAACAGCAGGCCAGTATGTGTATCCACAGCCATAAAGGCATACTGCCAGCGCCGCTCTTGAGGCAAGGGGCCAATATAGTCCACTTGCCAATCCTGACGGGGACCTGCAGCCCGAGAAATTCTGCCGGTCGGTCCCGGGAGGGCAATTGGCGCCAAGCGGGAGCAAACCGGACAACTGGCATGAACCGTTCGACAGGCCGCCAAGGGCAGGGAGGCGCCTTGGTGGAGGGCCGTGATTTGCATTGTTCGAGCTCCTCGGTGGCCGCCCTCCACATGGTACCGTTCCGCCAGCTGCAAGACCTCCCCTCGCGCCATGGCATCGGACACCGCATTCCAGTGGGCCTCGGAGGTTTTAGCCTTTGTGTGGGTGTCTACATGTTGCACGGCCAGAGGGGCCCGTCGGGCATAGCACAGGAGTTGCTGCCAGAGTGCCGCTCCCCACAGGGGCCGGCCTGCAAGTTCCCAACCGTTTGCCTCCCATGCAGTTATCCAGGTCTGGAAGCCCTTGTATAATACCCAGCTGTCCATATAAAGGTAAACCCGTGGTGGGGCACCCTCGATTGCTAGGGTGGCAGCCTGCAATTCGGCCCACTGGCTGGAGCCGGCCGTTCCCGAAGCCATTTGCCGTTCCCCAAGACATCTGCATGGGGGCATAGGCTATGGCCCGCCATTGCCTGGCTCCCTGCACCGTAGGAGGCTGACCCGTCTGTGAACCATGCATATTCATGTTCCTCGGTGGACAGTTGGTCCACCGAGGGGGCCTCCTCTACTGGAGAGGCGGGCACGGGGTCTTCCACTGGGGGCAGCTCCTCTGTGAGAGTGGGCACATGCTCGAACGTGATGGCCCCCAGTAACAGGGCATGTGGGGTAGAAAGGGAGGGCCGGCCCAGCAGCATGCACTGTTGCACTTAAAGTGGGTTGTGATCTGTGCATCCTCTGTCTGCGTTTGGGCCGATTCTGCCCATACCCAGTGTCCCAGGGGAATGGGCATGCGCACGATGACTGGGGTGGGACTCTTTATGCGTTCAGTATCCTGCAATGCCCAGACCACTGCCAGAATCTGCTTTTCCAGGGGAGTGTATCCGGGTTCAGCCCCCTTCAAGGTACGGGACCAGAACCCGATCATTCCTTTTACTGGGCCCCTACCTGCTGCCATAGCCCCCAAGAGGCCACGTCCGTCACCGTCGTGACCTCGAGCTCGAAGGGGACCCCAGGCTGCGGAGCCGAGCATGAGGGAGCAGGGCCTCTTTACACAGATCAAAGGCAGTTTGATGGCCCTGCTTCCATTGCCAGGGTGCCTCCTTTCATACCAAGGCCTGCAAAGGCCGCATGAGGAAGGCTAAATGAGGAATGAAGACATGCCAGAACTCAAGTAGCCCAAGGAAAACATGCAACTCTTTCTTTATCTGGGGTGGGGGATAACCCTGCACTGTTTGTTGCACCTTCCGAGGAATTTGCCTATCTGGTCCCGCCCACATAATACCTAGATAGACTACCGTCTGAGCAGGGCCCTGTATTTTCTGTGGGTTCAGAGAGTCCATCCACGCACCTCCAAGCCAGTAACTACTGCGTGTAATGCATCCGCCACCAGTTCATGGGAGGGGCCGGATACCATCACGTCGTCAATGTAATGGTAACAACGGGTCACGTCTGGCAGCCATATTTGGGCAAGGTTGGCACACACCAACTGGTGGCAAATAGTTGGGGAGTGCTTCCAGCCCTGCGGCAGAACACAAAGTATATTGGTGGGCCTGCCATGAAAAGGCAAACTGCTCCTGACTCTCAGGGGCGATGGCAATAGAAAAGAAAGCATTTGCGAGGTCAATTACGGCATGCCAGGGTAAGGCAGCTGCCACAATGTGCTCGATCAGGGTCACCGTATCCGGCTCGACCGCCTTCAGCAGAGGGGTGACCCTGTTCAACTCGCGATAGTCTACCATCATACGCCAAGTTCCATCCGGTTTCCGCACTGGGCAAAGGGGGCTATTGTACGGGCTTAAGGTGGGCCGAATAATCTTGGCCTCTAACAGCGGGCTGATCATCTGGGTAATCTCCTCCTCTATTGTCGCTTAGATACAACAGCAGTTGGGAGAGGCAACACCACGGGCTCCCAATGGGGGGAGCCCCGAAGGATTGTCAATGCCCATACCTCCTGTACCCGAGGCGCACTTACATACCGGGGATGTCCGAATGCAAAGAGGCCGTACTGGGTATCCACAGAGCGACCCCGCAGGACGTCAATGCCCAGTATGTATTCTTCAATTGTTGCCACCAAAACTGTGGCCCGGAACGGGGGAGCCTTCCCCAGGGTCAGAGTAACAGTAACCTCATACGCCGGAGTCTCCACTCCTCCGAGGCCTTTAATGACAGTGGGTTGGCCCTTGGTCTGCGCAGAGTGCAAGATGGTGACCTCAGCGCCCGTATCTATCAACGCCAACATGTGTTGGACTCCTTCCCTCGGCCAGCAAATTGCTAGGGGTACATAGGGGCATTGGTCCCCTGCCTCCCTCCCGTGTGTGGCCACCGCGACACACGGAACAGAGGACCTGCCAGCCCTCAATATGCGCGCAGCAATTTCCACTCGGCTGGCAGAGTAGAGGGCTCTGCTGGCTTGGTTCGCTCCATGCTCTTCTTCCCTTTTCCTCCGGCACTACATTTGGTAGGAGGCAGCTGCATCCACCACTTATATAAGTCTGCCGTTGGCTTTCCATTGATTTCCTTGTGCGGGACACCAGCCTGCAAGAGATCTAGCCACAAGATCTTCCGGGACACCCACAACTCCCCTTTCTCCTGTCCCCCACCTTGCTGCCCCTTCACAGCCTGTATGGCTCTTGGCCTAGCGCCTGCCAAGGCGGCCTCCAATTGCATAAGGGTGGCTGCCAGATCTCCCACGCGCCCATTCTCTGCCATGACAACCACGAGGAGGGAAGGTTTTAACTCATCAGGGGCCTGGCATAACACGGTGGCTTTAATTGATTTTGTCATCAGTACATCGTCCGGCTCCATCTTCCCGCCCATGGCGACGGCCCAGGCCATTCCCAATTGACGGAGGACTTGCACCCCTTCTGGAACAGTCTTCCAGGGGCATGCCTGTGCCTCCAATTTCCCCATCGAGGAGTAAACCGCCTCCACTGCAGCCGCCAGCCAGCGGTACAAAGAGGGGCTTTCAATGTCTTGCTCCCCGGCCTGCGGGTTTGGCGGGTTTGTCAATTGTGCACGTACCTGAGAGTCTTGCAATAGGACCCCCCAACTGTTTAAATTCATAGGAGAGCAGCAACACCGTGTTATCTGCATTGTCCCAGGCCCTCATGAGCCATTGCAGGACGCTCTCCCAGGGCTCCTGGCGAATGTCTTCACAATGTCCTGCAACTCACTCGTTTTAAATGTGCGGAAGACTTCTGGTTGTAGGGCACCTCCTTGCACCCGCAACTCCCGGATCAGGCACGCCAGAGCCACAGCAGGGGACTCCTCCTCCCCCTCGTCCAAGGATGAGGAGTCCCAAGTGTTCCCATCCCAAGTCTTGGGGTCCCAGGAGGGGGCAGCGGTCACTGCGTGCACCTGGGTGGTGGTCACTGGCTACCGCCTGTGCCTGAGGCACCTTTTATTTGCTACCCGAGCAACCAACACTTCATAACGTTGTGTCAGCTCCTGGGCACGCTCTGCCTGGGAGGTGACGATTTCTTGAGCGACGGCAGGGGCCTCCGCCTGCGCTGTGCATTCCTGAGTCTTCACTTCCTGTGCCCGCTGTAAGCGGAGCACCTCCTCGTCCCGGGCCCGGACAGCGGTCAGCAGGAGCCACCCTAGCTCCCCCATTGCCTGCCGCTCCGTCCCAGAGCACTGGTTCACTCGCAACTGTTGTAACCCCTCTACCAGCTGCACAGGTGTAACCCCTGCAGCCTGTTGAAACTCTGGCCAATCCGCCGGAGCAGCCCACCCGGCCATAACCTGCGCTACCGGCCCCCAGTGCTCCGTCGAGGTCCATCCTGGTATGCGCTGTAGGGACAGCGACGGCTTCCCCACTTCCCCTACCTTCGGCCAAAGCAGCATCGCTTCTCAGAGTACCCTGCTCGCTGCTCCAAATGTTCTGGGCCAAGGTGCTCAAAGCACCACAGGCCTGGCAGGAGTACTCTGAAAAAAACGAGGCTTACACACAGCTGTGAGTTATTGGCTTTACTGAAGGTTAGTGACCCACCCGCAATGGGGACTCCAAGCATTGCAGTCACGGAGGCGGGGAACCCAGCACACCGGGGCTCTGCCTAGGACGGAGTCCAACGGAGGGGCAGACGGTCAGCGTTAATAAGCACTACACAGAAACAGCTCATGAATATATAATTAGGTACTTCCTAAAGGGGGCTTTCCGCTACCTGGCGAAAGGCCACGCAAAGCAGCTGGGACTGGTCAACGGCCGGTTCCAGCTGGTTTCCTGTGTCCTGCAGTAACTTCCTATGTCCTATAGTAAGTAACCTCTCGGCTCGAGAAAGTGAAAGTTCCCTAGCTAAGCCATAACAAAGTCTTCCGCAGTCCCTTACATTTCCTCGTTCTATATTCTGTACAATACAAACTTTTGCATACTTAAACTGTTCACAGTCCTTATGCAAACACTAATAAGAATGCCAAGGAAGCCACTGCAGGGAACCAGCTGAAGGCTGTTTCCATCAGGTGCTGCTGCCCAATTGATATGCAGAGATTCATGAGAGAAAAAGGTTAAATACACCCTCCCTCTGTAGCACTGACATTGCAGGGAAAGAGGTAAGGGCTGTTTCCATCCACACCCTTCCACCCAATGCCCAGGTGTGTATCGTTATCTCGGTCATCTAGCGTATTACCTCTTGTTATTTTTGGGAACTCCCCTCAGCGAGGCCCATCAGACAACCCATAGACTGGTCTCACAGTTTTAAAAGACATGTTCATTTTAGTTCCAAGAAAAAACAGGAAGTGACTTTGACTTTTTTCCATCCCATCCCCCTTTCCTGGTTTTGGGTGGCACACAGTGAAAGAATAAGGTACTTGGTTGGCACAAATGTTTCAACCCTGATCTTACCGTGACTATAAGCAGGGCTAAGATCATCAAGACTTAGTTAAGTTCTTTTAATTTAGGGCCTGATCAAAAGCCCTCAGAAACTAACAGAAAGACTCCCCTTCATTTGAGTAGGCTGTGGGTCAGAGCCTTTGTCCTCTCTGTAATCACTTATAGCTTTAGCCACTTTAGAAGTAGTTAAAATCAATAGAACAGAAATCTGATTCCAGTTCCTCACCATATTCCACTCCTAATATTTTATTGAAGACAATTTGCAATGCAATAAAACTCTTGAAACTAAATTAGACATTTGAATAAAAATTAGACTGTTTCATATAATCTTATGAATTTAGAAAAACGAACTACAGATTTAGAAAAATCAGTGAGATTGATAATAAAAATAAGGATGTTTCTGTACAGAATTTTGACAGAGTAACTGGAACACCTTTCAAAATATTGTATTTGTTCTCCATAAACTAGACTTTACAAAATAACATTAGATTGACACATACCCTACTTAATCCCCTAGTCTATTTCTACTGATGATTGATTAAAATTTAATTTTTTTAACTTCATTGGATGAAGTGGATCCACCTGTAAATATATTTAAAGTATATTGTATATCTTTACAGAAGTCATCTTAAAAATAATTCTACTGTTATTAAGAACATAAGACCATAAGAATGGTCATACTGGGTCAGAACAAAGGTCTACCTAGCCCAGTATCCTGTCTTCCAACAGTGGCCAATGCCAGGTGTCCAGAGGGAATGAATAGAACAGGTAACCATCAAGTGATCCATCCCGTCGCCCTTTCCCAGCTTCTGGCAAACAGAGGCTAGGGACACCTGGCTAATAGCCATTGATGGACCTATCTTCCATTAACTTATCTAGTTCTTTTTTGAATCCTGTTGCAAGCTTGGCCTTCACAATATCCTCTCGCAAGGAGTTCAAAAGGTTGATTGTGCATCATGTGAAAAAATACTTCCTTTTGTTTGTTTTAAATCTGCAACCTATTATTTCATTTGGTGACCCCTAGTTCTTGTGTTATGAGAAGGAGTAAATAACAACTTCTTTATTTACTTTCTCCACATCAGTCATGATTTTATAGACCTCTGACGACCTCTGAGTCGTCTCTTTTCCAAGCTGAAAAGTCCCAGTCTTATTAATCTTTCCACATAGGGCAGCTGTTCCATACCCCTAATCATTTTTGTTGCCCTTTTCTGAACCTTTTCCAATACATCTTTTTTGAGAGGGGGCGACCACATATGCATGCAGTATTCAAGGTGTGGGCATACCAGGGGTTTATATAGAAGCAATATGATATTTTCTATCCCTTTCTTAATGATTCCCAAGATTCAGTTTGCTTTTTTGACTGCCACTGCACTTTGAGTGGATGTTTTCAGAGAACTATCCACAATGATGTCAAGATTTTTTTTCTTGAGTGGTAACAGCTAATTTAGACGTCATCATTTTAAATGTATAGTTAGGATTATGTTTTCCAATATGCATTACTTTGCTTTTATCAACATTGAATTTCATCTGCCATTTTGTTCCCAGTCACCCAATTTTGAGAGATCCTTTTGTAGCTCTTTGCAGTGTGCCTGGGACCTAACTATCTTGAGTAGTTTTGTATCATCTGCAAATTTTGCCATCTCACTGTTTACCCCTTTTTCCAGATAATTTATGAATATGTTGAACAGGACTGGGTCCAGTACAGACCCCTGGGGACACCACTATTTATCTCTCTCCATTCTGAGAACTGACCATTTATTCCTACCCTTTGTTTACTATCTTTTAACCAGTTACTGATCCATGAGAGGACTTTCCCTCTTATCTCATGACAGCTTACTTTGCTTAAGAGCCTTTGGTGAGGGACCTTGTCAAAGGCTTTCTGAAAATCTAAGCATACCGTATCCACTGGATCTCTCTTTTCCACATGCTTGTGGACCCCCTCAAAGAATTCTAGTAGGTTGATGAAGCATGATTTCCCTTTACAAAAAACATGTTAACTCTTCCCCAACAAATTTATGTTCATCCATATGTCTGACAATTTTGTTCTTTACTATAGTTTCAACCAGTTTGCATGGTACTGAAGTCAGGCTTACCAGCCTGTAATTGCTGGGATCACCTCTGGAGCCCTTTTTAAAAATTGGCATCACATTAGCTATCCTCCTGTCATTTGGTACAGAAGCTGATTTAAATGATAGGTTACAGACTAGTTAGTAGTTCTGCAATTTCACATTTGACTTCCTTCAGAACTCCTAGGTTAATACCATCTGGTCCTGGTGACTTATTACTGTTTAGTTTATCAGTTTGTTCCAAAAACCTCCTCTAATGACACCTCAATCTGGGACAGTTCCTCAGATTTGGCTCAGGATTTGGGAATCTACCTCACATCCTCAGCTGTGAAGACTGATGCAAAGAATTCATTTAGTTTTTCTGCAATGGCCTTATCGTCCTTGAGTGCTCCTTTAGCATCTCGATTGTCCAGTGGCTCCATTGGTTGTTTAGCAGGCTTTCTGCTTCTGAGGTACTTAAAAAATGTTTGCTATTACTTTTTGAGTCTTTGGCTAGCTGTTGTTCAAATTCTTTTTTTGGCCTTCCTAACAATATTTTTATACTTCATTTGTCAGAGTTTAAGCTCCTTTCTATATTCCTTAGTAGGATTTAACTTCCACTTTTTAAAGGTTGCCTTTTTGCCTATCACTGCTTCTTTTACTTTGTTGTTTAGCCATGGTGGCACTTTTTTGGTTCTCTTACTATGTTTTTTTAATTTGGGGTATACATTTAAGTTGTGCCTCTATTATGGTGTCTTTAAAAAGTTTCCATGCAGCTTGCAGGGATTTCACTTACAGCTATTATTATTTTCATAAAATTATATGACAAAGACCAGCTAATAAGTGAGGTCTGAAAATGAAAAGAAAAATTAGCAGCTGAATAAAATCAGAGTTCATTTTTCTTGTTATGCCTCTAATAACTTTAAAATAGCACAGCAAACTATTAACTTAAATCAACTGGATTTTTTTCTGGGTTGCCAAACCTCAGAATTCCTAAATCCTATAAAATGTGTTAGACAATGAATTGAATTGCTTTATATATACTGGAATTCTCTTACTTTCTCATCTTAACAAAAAAAATTCTTGTAATGAAGAACTACATTGAGACGTTAAAATTCCAAATACATCTTTGGTCCCAAATAGGAATAATATATTTTCTTGCTGTATTTTTAATAATCTTTTTAGGTTATATATTTTTCTGCCAAAAACTTAATTAATTTTTTAGCTGTAAGGGGCTCAACATTCCCCCTCCCATTAGGCATCTATAAGGTGTTTATTTTTGTGGACTTTTCCAGCAGGACATAAAATGCCTTTTTATTTTTAGATTTTATATGCTATGTATTATTCTATTACAAGTGAAAGGCTACATGCTTGTAATTATTTCAAAAGCTCAAAAAATAACTCAGCAAAAATTACAAGACAACAAAAAACAGATAGTTCACTTATGGATAAGGTACCTTTATTTCTTATGGCTCATTCTGCTCTCCGTCCTGCAGCAGTTTCATTCATTTCTATGGAGTTGCTCCATGATACAACCCAGTTGACTACGGTGACATTGCACAGATATAAGAGCAAATTTGGGCTTATATGTGCAAAAGTCATTCTAATTCTTTCCAAGATTTAGCTGTTCTGCCACAAACATAAAATATTTATTTCTTCTTTTCCAGTAGCTGCACTGTATGAGCTTTCTGTTATTCTTAGGCTACCACCCTATAAGTAGTAATTGAATTCTTTGAACAAAATTATTCTGTTCAAGATATAATTGCTACTTACAAGAACTGCAGTGATTTTTTTTAATCAGCCAACTATCTACACTTACCCAATGACTCCATATTTAAAAGCTCCTCATAGCTAAAGCATTTCAGCCAGCTGAAGAAGAAAAAAAAATACTTGCTGTATTTCAAGCAGCTACCTCTAGAAGTAACTTTAAAAGACACTGGAAGCTATTTTTAAACTGAATTTGAAAGGGAAGTTTATTATTTAATTTGTGTTCCAAGTCAGGGCTTCTAATTATGAGCTAAAGTAATGGAAATGATGAGGAAGACCATGATGGAGCCTGATCGATCCGTTAATGCAACCACCCTACATAAACTATGAAAATTTAAAAATGTTCATTAATTACCTTTGGGGATGATTCATCCTAGAATTATGCATGTAACTTCAGTCTTATGAGTACCAAGTGATAGATGGAAAATAAAGTCCCAATGTGGCATTTCTTGCACAACCAAAACTCCTTTTGACCTGAATGGAAATTTCACATGTGAAAGAAATTATGTACTTACATCCCACCAGCATCTGATCACCTTGCAAATATTAATGAACTTTTATTCACAATATACCCCAGGAGATATGGAAATATTATTCACATTTTACAGGACTGAGGCACAGAGAGAGAAAGTGATTTGCCCAAAATCTCACAGAAAGTCTGTGGCAGAGCTTGGAGCTGAACCCAAATTTCCTGTCATCACCCAGGGCCTTACCACAAGATCATGTTTCCTTTCCAATTCTGAAAGGTGGCGAGTGCAGCTTTGAAAGGGACTGCGCACCCTCAACTTCTGTTCAGCACCTTGCAGGAGGTGCTCAGCGTGATCAAGTCCCCGGTGATTTTACTGACTATCATTTTGCAAATATGTATCCTGCAAAGAAAGATGTTTTAACTTCTATCTGACAAAATTCGGCATCATATTTGCCATTAAATCAAGTGAGAAAATCAGAACAAAAAAAAAATCTTCAAGAACTGAAGACGTGCTTTTAAATATCATCTTTTGGGAAGGAAACAAACCAAGTAATGATCTGTGCAAGGAAACATTAGACCAAAGAAAGAGTGAAGGATAAAAGGAAAGGGCATTTCTCAAGGAATATTATGACACTATAATTATATTCTTCAATTCAAGACGAATTCAGCAAATTACAGCTCAAACAAGTCAAATATTATAGCATCATAAATATCTCTGAACCATAATAGCTATGTAAACAGGTGTAATAACTGGCTTCCTCTCAAGTCTAATAGGGATTCCTAATGAAATACCATTAGTCAACTCTCTTCAATGGGTAAAGGGGAAATTGATTGTATGTATTAGACAAATTTAACATCAAATTCTGGATTTTGAAGCCAGAATTTAGGAGATTAATAGAGCCAGTAAAAATTTTTCTACCTAAAATTTTTCCCATGATTATGGAAGTTTCAAGAATTTTTTTTAAGAAACCAGTTTCATTTTTTACACAGAAATTTTGAAATAAAACTAACTGATGATTTTCTGTTTCAAATTTATTTTTTCCTCTTAGGAGAAGAGATGCAGAGGAGGAGATATCATATGGCAGCAGTCTGAGGCATGGGAGAGATGCAAGCATGTCACCTCACAGGTTGGCAGGGCCTGGAGAGCACATTGACCAACAATACTTACCCCTCTCATAGAAGGCTACCAAATATGATACCCTATCTCCAGCCATTAGGTTCACAAGGCAGGGTAAAGGAATTGGGGAGAGATGGGGGAGGGAGGAAGAAACAAGACATTGGCCATGGGCTCATTCCAAATGTCGAACACAGAAGGAAGGGATATGAGCCAGTCTTGTGTCCATTTCCTGATACTACTACAGGACTTGTCTGATGAAGCTAAGGAATTTACCAAAGCATTCAAACCCTCAAATGGTAATATTTGGGCTGTACTAGCTTAGTAAGGCAGCTCTGCCTAGCATGCAAAACTCCTCAGTTTATATCTAGGTTCTTGTATAATAACCCTCAGTGGGTGCCTACTTCTGGTTCTAGCTAGCTTCATTGTGATTCAAAGGAAGTCAAGAACAGTATAAAATTAAAGTGAAAGAAATTTCTCATCCTTTTTCCCCCTCCCCCACACTTTTTCTATTTTCTTTTTCAAAGCCCCAGCCAGTTTCTCAGATTTTAAAAACTTTTAAAACACTTTTTCCAGTGTGTCTGGGGGGGACTTAAAGGGGTAGAGAAAGTGGATTTCCCCCCATTTTCAAGTAAAGCAGCAGGAGGAATTAAAAACCCACTACTTCTTGTTTTAAGTCCAAAACCAAAAATTAAAAACTGATTATTATTTTTTTGGTTTTCAAAAACTGAACTAAAATGAAAAATTAAATTTGAAACAAATTCTCATTTAGTTTGTTGTCAAAATTTCTGTGTAAAAATAGTGTAAAAAATGAAACTGCTTTCTCAAACTAAAATTTCTTGAAACCTCTATAATCATGGGGAAAAAATTAGGTAGAAATATTTTGACTAGCTCTACTTAACTCTGGAGAAAAGAATAATAATTTCCTCACTTAGTCCAGAAAAAAAAAGTTTATATGAACTCTGTTGCATGACTTCTTACTTGGCTGCATTATGTATGCCCTGAAATGAAGAGTTTGACAGGCTTTTTCTGAAATCCTGCATTTTGAAAGAATATCTGACAGAAGACATGTGATCACAGAATCCTTCACTCTCAAGCTTGCTCTTAGTTTGGAGTCTGTTCCTTTTCAATTAGTATAATTCTCAACATTAAAAATTGGACAATGCGTCTTCTAATTGGGATGTGTGAAGAGATGCTACATTTCCTGTGTTCATAACCCATCATGGTTTTTATCAAAATGTGATTTTTTCATACCCAGCGGAATGAACTGTGTAGAAATTATTTTCCCCATAAGTAGGCTATGGGCATAACCTACAATTTTCTTACAAAGCACAGATCACCAATACAGGACATAATGTAGTTTTGTCTCTATTGAGGTATTCCTAGTTAGAAATACTACATAGAATAATTCTTCCAAAATAGATTTACCCACTGGGCCATTATTTTAGATGTTTTAATGTAATAGCTATTAATACTGGACAACGTATGATTTAGGCTGTAGTGTATCTAGCTGTGTAAATTAAAGGGGATATTCTTTCTTGCGTATTTCACCTACAGTAACTATAAAGGAGTCTCCTTGTTTGCTGCAGGGGCAGATATCGGACATCCACTGTTTTGTATTTTCAGTTTACATGCAGAATGTTAGTCACTCATTGTGTTTTCTCCCTCACCCCCAGACTTTAAATTGGTTCTTTGTGTATTTAAGTTAAGGAAAACAAGAAAAATCATCTAAATTGAAAAAAATAAATGTTTTGATCTTTCTGTATAGGAAAAAGAAACAAAATAAGGATGAGTGTCAAAAATCCAAGTGTTCAGGGACAGCAGAGCAGCAATGAAAAACAGATTAAAAGAAGAAAAATAGTAAAGGAGAAATTCCACTTATGGAATTATGAAAGGATTCCCAGTTTAATGATATTGAGGAAGATGTTGAAGCATAATGAATTTATCAGTAGTATACTAGCTTGAATAATAATTTTATGCAAATATTATATAGTGAAGATACTGAAATGACTACGGGGCAAGAGAATATTATTTGTTTAATACTAGTAGGAAGAGGAACACTTGCTATGCTTAAATACTTCTATTTTTCACAGAAATCTGGTGACATGGAATATAGGGATTTAACAGATGAACATAAGCAGCATAGTATCAAACAAATTTTGTGTCTTAAAGTTTAATCCAGCAAACCAAGTGCAATGAGAAAAATCTCTGAATTTTTAGCCATTCTCCAGGCAAAGACCAGAAAGTTCACCATATCCAGAATGATGTAAGCAAACTGAATGGATCTGTGTTTTAAGTGCAAGGGGGCATTGCATTGACCAGAACAGGGTTATTTTTTTCCCCCAACCAGCTTCAGAAACTGTGATAAATATGAACATGATGCCCAGGCCTGTCGCATGCCACTCAGAACAGATAATATATTAATAGGAAGTCACTAATATCTGTAACCTTTTGACTAATCAAACTAAATTCTCCTCAGATAGACAACGAGAAAGAGGCTAATACAATTTATGCCTGGCACGCTCATATTGCATTAAGAACCATGCTGAAAAGAAAGAGGTACAGCTTAGAAAAACTCACTTTTCCATCTTACATGATCCTGCATTTGCACTGATTATAGTCATTATCTCCTCAGGCTACTCTCACAATACAGCTATCTGACAGAGTGAGGAAAACATTTACCACAGCATTGCCTTCTGTATCTATGATGAATATCCAATAAAGCAGCAGCTGTTATGTCCCCACTGACATTCAAGATTATTGTGGTTAATAGTATGGACCAAAAATGCACCTAATCTGCCAGATGCACTCACAGGATATGAGCATGTCTTATTTGGGGGGGGGTGGGGAGGTGGCAGAGAATAATTTCAACCCTCATTTTCAATGGAGTGCCTAGAAGCTAGATTTGTGTAATTGTCTCGAGAGAGCTTTTCAGTTCATGACAGCTATTTGCAATCTTGCTCTTTTAAATAGCTTCAATATAAATAAAAGCAAACAGAGAAAAAGGAAATTGCTATATAAAAAACAAGAGACTGTCTGTAACCTCAGTTTTATACAGGAGCATACCAAAAATGTGGAAAAACACTATCTCAGCTTTCATTAACCACAAAAATCCAAAATGTCTCAAAAGTTTAAATCAAATATTAAATATTTGATCAATTGTTTATTTATATTTGTGAAATGTATACTCATAATAAAAGATTTCAACCTTAACCCAGCAGCAATAGATACATGACCACCTAGAACTCAAGAATAATAGAATGGACAGTGGAATCATCATTATAGACTGGCTAGAGTACATTTTTAATCAATACTTTATTGTCCTGTAATCACTTAGTTTCATTATCTGTAAAAATACACCTTTTTTCTGTCAAAAATTCTATATATTTTGTCAAGAAAAAAGCCAACATCTTCCTCATTTAGCTTTCAACATTCATTATTAAATTATCAGTTCCCATATCCTACAACAGCATCTGCTAGCACAGGACTTCACAGTAATATGGAGTCCCAACAATGTTAATGTAGAACTCTGCACTAGCATGGAGTCCCATGGTAGAAGTTTTACTTTCAAGGTCAGAGCCATGTCATTTCCATCAATCTCACCCAGGACAAATATTGGCACCTATGAACTCTGTTTTCAACATAAAATATTGCTGCATTTTTTTAAAGAGCAAATCTTGTAACTCATTCTGAGAACTGTTTAGAAATATAAACTACAATATGTAAAGTATGTTTTAAACTTAAGCTATCATACCAAGACTTTTAGGACCAGATCTTTCCTGGTGGAAAGAGTCTTATTGATCTCAATGGGCATTTGATCAGGCTCTTTTAGAAATTCTATAGGATTTATAAGTTTCTAAATATCAGACAAAATTCCCTACCAGTATGACTTGTACATAGTCAAGAGTCTCAATCCCACTAAGCTCTTAGACTAAACCAGAAGATTGAGTTAGATATTTATGGAACTTTTCGTCAGGCATAGGGCAAGACCACCTCCCACATTGTCACAGATACCTTACCAAATGTACTAAAACTAATTTGGTAATTTCTCCTACAAACAAAGGAATTTGAATTTAGCTGTGTCCCCTTACTGTCATGTGTGCTTAATCTTAACGCTTTAACCAAACTAATTCTTTAAGAACTTTCCACACCATAAAATACTTATCTACTTGATCCAGTATTGGCTAGTTACATGCTTATGTAGGGTTTTGTGGCAGTTGTAGTTTCAGATAATGGTGAATATGCTGGGGCATCACTGTGAAATTGAAGCCAACCAGCTATTATTTAAATGGAACCTAAAATAGAAAAATAACTTTAAAATTTAGAATCATGTATATACACTTCATGCCCCTTTCATCTTTGCTGTTGGGCATCTCATTTTAAAAATGAATATTTTCAACACGTCCAAATAACTACTAATAAAATGGTAATATTCTATAAAAGTATATAGAGTGCCTAGAGTTATGTGTATTCTGTCTAAAGAACTCATCACCGCTTCCCTTCTTAAATTGATCTATTTGTTTTACATATCACCCTTAGTATCAAACATTTCAGAGAATGTAACAGTGATAGACAAATACGAAACAGCAAACAAAAGAAAAATATTTTAAAAAGCAGCCACAAGATGAAAAGCCTTTAGTGCAGAAAACACCCAATTGGTACAAGTGACAGGGCACTCGACAGAATCAAAGCAAGACAGAGACATCAGGTAGTGACACAGGGAGTGACCACACCTCCATCTAGGAAATAGTCCCAGGTGTTGTTTTGTTTTTGTTTTTTTAAGGGAAAACAAATTTAGGCCCTGCTCCTGGAAACCCATTTATACATGCTTGTATCTCTGTGTGTGGAAGCCCTGGGAGCCCCAGCTTCTTGGCAGCTTGTATATAGTGGGCTGAGGGGGAGCCAGGAAGCCTGGACTGCCGAGGAGCTGGGAACCTGGATTTTTGGAACTGGAACTCCCAGGCTCCACTCAGTCCACCAGGTGGGCTGCCAAGAAGCCAGGCAGGTTTCCATCAGAATTTCATCAAAATCAATATTTTCCAATGCACTCCATCAGAAAATTTTCAACCAGCTCTAATTACATGCATGCAACCCCAGCAACTAGACAGTCATCTCAGAATCAGTCCTCGATAAAGGGTCCAGAGGCATTTTTTGTCCAAAAAAAAAATTGTTACCAACTGTTTCCTAACATAATTTGAATTTGCTGGTTTAGAAGCTGTTTCCAAGCTGGATTTTGACATTTGGAACCTCAAACTTGCAAATAAATATAGCCAAAATTCACCAGAAATGTTTGATGTACCAACAGCATGTGCATGAACTTTTGAGCAACATCAAACTGTTAGACTGAAAAGGAATTATGACAATTAAGAACAGAAATGAGAAGACATGCATCATGGTTTTTACACCTACTGCACCTTAATATTCAACTTTTTATAGCAATTAGTTATCCATAGATCATATTATTAGAAATAAGTTAACCAAGTTATTTTTCCTATCATATGTGAAATCATTTTCTTTCATGCCTAGTATTTGTTTTATAATAATGCTTTGTATTTAGAGTAGAAACAACATAGAATTGATAGTGATGGATTTTTTTACAAACAGGGAAAGCAACAGTAGTTAGATGAGGTGCTGATTTATGACACTCATATTAGTTACAGTTGTAGGTAAACCATGGCACCAGTAGTAAGTCTCACAAGATCCATGCCAGTTTCCTACTGTCTCTGCATTATTTGCCAAGAATCAAGTAAAGAAGATGATGCACGTGAAGCTGATGGACAAGATCATAGATTAAGGGAGACAACAGCCATTAAAAAGAAACTGCAAGATGTCGAATATAGAGGCAATTGACAAAATTGAGTCTATCTTTCATTCAGAACAGACAGTATCAGAAGTTGCCACACCTAATACACTGACAAAAACAAAATCCTGAGATTACAAGCACCAAGATCATCTGATATATCACAGGTGGCAAGCTATAGTGATCTCAATAAAGAAACAGTATCTGTAATACAAGATGGTTTAGTTCTATTAAACTTATAGGACTAGAAATGCTGCCAGTTTTGTCAAGAAGTGTTAAAAGTTCTTTCTACCTGAGAGCAAGGAGACATGGATTCTGGTGGAGGAAAGAGGTTTCATGCTGTTTCTTTTTTACCTGTGTCTGCTGCAATGCAGATTTATCATCTTTCTTCCCCCAGTCACTGTCTGAGGATTCTGTTTACAGTTTATATGCAAACTGAGGTAAATGCACATCCCTTTGTTTAAGACAGGCCTGCTTGACCAGTTCTACCTAATCCAGACCACATGAGTTTGAATGTGTGCCTTTATCATCATATAGAAGTGGGATTTCATAACTTGACACAATGTTGCTACATACATTTCATCATGCTATTATTGACCATTGAGTTTTTAATTTTCAAAGGATACCTCACAAAGCATATTTTGTACAAAGATTATTACAATAGGGTTCATTAGGTAGGTGTAGAGTACATTAGATCATAGCGGGGTGCCATCAACGTCACAGAAATGTGTCATCTATCAGCTGAAGTGCTCAAAGCATTCCAGCAAGGGAACTTTGTTGTCAAAAGATCATGTCAGAAGTTTAACCAAGTGGTCCCTGATCAAAGCCAAGAGTGGCTTAATGGCATAGGAAACAGAGGAGATGGGATTGTAGGCATCACCAAGACTCACTCAGCTCACAGAAGATGGGCCTTGTCTTATGACCTTACAGCAGACACCAGCTCCATGTTCCACATTGGCTTGGATGACCGACTTATTCATAATGAGTCAAGAAAGGCAAGGAAGCAACATGTCAGTGAAGGTGAAGATGCACTCTTATGAGCATGTCAAAGGATCAAGGTTTTCTCTGGGGAGGAATCACCAACTTTATTAAAAAAATGTTGCAATGAAAGACCTGGCTGCTGAAGACATACAAGACACTGTTAAATGCAGAGTTCCTAGGACAAGTGCAATTGGACAGCATTGGATGAAATAGTTTATGATAGAAGAGAGGGGAAACTGGATGTGTACACATTCATGAGCTGCTGCCAAAAAATAACGCTTCAACTTTTTTCTCACACTATATGATGTGGGGAAAGAAGTCAAAGGAAAGGACTCAACCATGAAAGCAGACAACTATTTTTTAGTGACTGATCCAGCCTGTGAAACCAGCAGGACTGTAAATCTGCAACAGATTTTGAAACATAAATTAATGCCTGTTTCTTTGGCTTTAGCACAGACAAATGGGTCTAAGAACAGGCACAAAAGTAATAATGGGTGATGTATGGACACCTGATGTCCACTATCCACCAATGTAAGAGCTAAATTTTATAATTGTACTATAAGAATTGATGTAAACTTTGATTTCATTCTGCCAACCACCCTTTTTGAATAACAGAAAGGAATGACCGTCTGAGACTGGGATCTTGTTTCCTATATGCATTATAAACTTCCATCTAGTCATTTCTTTGGTTTAAGGTTTAGTGAGTAAAAGACAGGATCTTGTATTGTGTCTATGTTAATTAGATTAAAGTAATGTTAAAGGCCTGAGCCTCAATGTAAACTGTTTTGACCACAAGATTTAGTGAAGTTTAATTTACAATGTATTCTAATGAATATAAAATACTGCTGTCTTCTCTGTGAGAGAGATTGTTTGTGTGAATGAGGAATGCGTGCATCAGGAAAAGATAAGGTGTGAAAGCCATCACAAATGTCCAGATGGTCAAGAAAAAGTGAGAGACTTGGAAATGCCAACAGATAATCAGAAAACATCCATTGTATCCGATGCTAAACATGTTAGTAGCATTGACGGCCTCAGAGGTGAGGCAACCACCCCCAAAGGCAAGACGACAAATAGGAGATAACATGGGAAACCCGACAATAACCATCAAGTGATAACAGCAGAAAACCCCAAGATTACCACCATTTAAGGATTAATGATTACAGGATGACCTTGCAAAATGCATGGACTCAAATGGGAATTTACAAGTATAAAGCTGGAGTGTTTTTCCATGAAACTCTGGGTTCAGTCCTGCCAAAACCTCGGAGCATCGGATCGGAACCGATAGAGCCCAGCTCCTCACTCGTGTTCAGTCTAACTGGCCATTAGATTGACTCTAGCTACAACAGACTTGTAACTATAAAAACATCAACTGTCAGGACTGTGTGCATGATGTGTGTGTGTGTGACTGAAAAGCATATGCTAACTGTTGTATTTTCAATAAATATGGCGTATTTATTTGCTTTCTCTCTTATAAAAGATCCCGTGTGCTTTGTATAGCATAATACCAACAGTTATCCCTGTTGGGAGAAGCTGTTTTGAAAAGATGACCAAGTTTTGGTACAAGCCATAGGAAAGCTGCTCAGAGCCAAAACATTTGGAGACTTTGCAGACACATTTTTAAGCAGTACTTACTCCGAGAAGGTGAAAAATGAAGAATTTATTTGTAAGACGTGTGGTGTGCCAAAGGTCACAGCACTGAAAAAGCATGCGTCATTTTGTTCACATGCTTGCAGGGATCAGAAGTCCCACCTCCAACAAGTGATGCTCCTTTCTTCCACATATAGAGAGCTCATTACAGGCCCTAGTTTGGATACAGGTGTACTGCCCAAATGCAAAACTTCTTTCTCCAAATACAAGTGGTTGGAAACAGGAAGAAAGAGGTCTGGTGCAAGCTCATGTCATTGCCACCAACACCAGCAGACTGGATGGATGCAGTGTTCTGTGGCTGCACAACAGGATGCAGAAGTCAGCGATGCAGCTTTAGGTCGGTACAACTTGTTTTTACAAGATCTCGCAAATGTAGAGAACTGGAACAAGGTTGCGTCAATGTACCTGACACCTAGTGCTAATGGACAGTATTGTCAAATAAGTAGATGGGCATAAGAAGCTGTTGATCCAATCTGTCACTGTATACTAAAGTTTCTTGAAACCGTACAACATTAACATGTATGCATTAAATGTTACTTTATGTATAGTCAAGAAAATGTTTTTACTTGTTTTTAAAATAGTTTTATTTTTAGATTATGTGTTGCATTTCTGTTAAATCAGTCTATATACATTTGTTTCAAGGGGCTAATGCTCAAGTTTTCAGAGTCGTGAACATGCTCTTTCATGGTTGTATAATGCATTAAAATATTTCTAGTATCTCTTGCAAATAAGAAACTGAAATTTGATAGCTTTATAAAAAGGTTGTGAATATTGATTAGTTTTATGCCATTCTACACCTCATTAAGATCCAACTGAAGTATGTAAATCCAAAGGAAAATGATTTGCACTGCAGCAATTTCCACGTGCTAATTTGTTCTCTTTCTAGGAGGCCTTGTACACGACATACAGCTGGGTAAAAAGTATATTTGGATTCAGCATGCCCTAGTTATCTTTAAAAGACTGGTTACCAACTTTTAACAAAAATGTCTCTTACAATTAACTTTACTGAAAACCCGACTGGTCTACAATGATTTGAATGGGTTTGTAAGCATAACTGATAGAAGAACTTGACCTCTCATGTATTAGATGTAAAGCCCAATAAAGGTAAATTTTGAAATGTAAAATAAACCCACAAGGTGTATTTTTATATAAACAGGAATAGGTCCTCCCCATTTCCCATCTGCTTTGTGCTGCCTCAGCCAGACCTACAATGTCACTCTCCCCCCGGAGATTCCCCTAGTGTCACTGGGGGTACTCCAGCATAAACTGGAGCAATAGAATTGTTGTAGTAACATTGTCTTGGTGTAATAGAAATTGAACTAAAGTGAAGCAGGCCCATTACTCCCCCCTCCCCCCCGCAAATCAAAACTCTGTCAGGTTCTTTTAGATCTGGGGGATTTTGCCTCATTAAAATGCTGTAGCCCATTCCCAAATGAATTGAAAAGGGAAGTTATAGCTATCAACCAAAGTCATCTGTCACAGGCAAAACTATGGAGATTTTTTTTTAAAAGAATCATGTAAGGATGACGTTTAATTTCAATCTATGCACATAATTTCTGCCAGTTACCCCTTTGATTTCTCTAGCCCCATTTTATAGAAGAATATACTGTAAAATATCATTTTCTATCTGTTTTCTTTTTCCCTTCCAGGGAGGACTTTTTATAAGTTACTTTATTATGTGAACTTTTTGTGCCGAATTTCAAAGGTATTTGAGCCTTGTAATAACCATAGGAACAGGATACATTTAATTTTTGATACAAACTATGGCAAAATGTCTGTGGGAAAAAGAGTCCCTGTCAGTAAAGCATTTTGGCTTATTTACATTCATTTTTTTCTGTGTAATGGTATTTTCTCTTTACCTTTTCTTTGTTAAAGACAGCAGTTGCTTCAGAATCAGTTCTGCATTTGTTCCATGCCTTAGCTGCTACATTTAAGAAATGTAAAGTTTGCGTTATGCAAGGACTGCAGGATTGGACCCAACATTGAAATATTTTAGTATTCGGAGGATCAATCTTTTGCCTAAGCCAGTGATTCTCAACCTGCGGCCCAATCAGCACACAGCTACGGCTCATGTGACATCCTTAGGGCCGTACAGGTAATATAGATATTGTGTGGATGCGACCCACGTAACGCAGAGAGCTGCATATGTGGCCCTCAATGGAAAATAGGTTGAGAACCACTGGCCTAAACAGTAATTTAGTATACGGTATAGTATGCCTACTATAACCTAGTTTGGAATGTCTTAATTACCATGCCATAACATGTTTAAAATGGCACAAACTTTTAAGTCAATTATTTTTATAAGACTGATATTGATTTAAATATAGGTTCATTTGATTCATTAGATTTATAACAAGGAGATAAATACAATGCCATCAAATATAGCATTATTTCTACTCTTGCTGTTCATATTTTACCCACATATTTTATTCAAATGTTTCTATATAAATATGTAGGTGCACATGAAAAATAGGCAATTACATAAGGTTACATTTCTGTGGATATACAGTACTACCTACGCAGTAACTCCCAGTATATGCAGTACGAGTTCTAAGAAAGCCATTACAGGACAAATTACCATGGCAAAATATTTTTTCAGTCACAGGAACAGAGTGGAAGCACAAAATGGGTAAAAGAAAAACATTTAAGGACTGATAATCCTGTTGCCGGACTTCTTGTTAGTAGTGTATGCTCTGACAGACTAGGCTGTAGAATTTGATCATCCTCCAGAAAACACTAGCTGTGTATTTTTAAAGAAGCATAGAACCAAAATTACAATCTCCTGTAATTACTTTAAAAGAACAAATGCCCTTTTTGGTTACAGCTAGAATGACGCATGAAAACATTGTTTTATGCATAAAGCAGTGCACTTAGTGCCAGCTAGTGCCAAATTTGTTTTTTTATTTCTTTTAGGTGAGGCACTGCTTTTGTAAAGGTTAGTAATTAAAGGGCACCTTCAAAAGTGTACCATGCATTCTGGGTACTAGAACAGCTACTTTTGAAAAGAACCCTTTCCTTGGAAAAGCTAGCCTATAAAGTTAACAGTAACAACACTTTGTGATTGAAGGCATTTTTTTTTTGAACGCAGGTACGTTTATTACTGTGAATTCTTTGGGTAGTTTTCCTGTGTGGAGTTTCAGTGGCTGAATGAATACCATATTGGCAGCTCATCGTAATTGGTAATGTACTTATAGAATTAAGTGTTAATTCCCAGAAATCAGACCACAGTGTACAAGCTCTGCCTATATCTGCCATTGTGCCACACAGACCTATATGTGCTTAACTCGATATGTATGTGTGCAAATCCTCAATTTGCGGGTGTCATAGGTGCTCTGGAACAGCTCTGAATCAAACCCATGCAGGACCCCGGGGCGGATTTACCGTGAAACATACCGTGCCCTGGCATGGGCCTGCAAACTGCATTCAAAAATAAAACAATGTAAAACTTTCATGCCTGCAAGTCCACTCAATCCTACTTCAGCCATTCGCTCAAACAAACAAGTCTGGTTACAATTTGCAGGAGATAATGCTGCCAGCTTCTTGTTTACAATGCCCTTTGAAAGCGAGAACAGGTGTTCGCATGGCACTGTTGTAGCCGGCGTAGCAAGAAATTTACATGACAGATGTGCTAAAGATTCATATGTCCCTTCGTGCTTCAACCACCCTTCCAGAGGACATGCATCCATGCTGATGATGGGTTCTGCTCAATAACAATCCAAAGCAGTGCAGACTGATGCATTGCTCATTTTTATCATCTGAGTCAGCAAAAGGTTGATTTTCTTTTTTGGTGGTTCGGGTTCTGTAGTTTCTGCATCTGAGTGTTGCTCTTTTTAAGACTTCTGAAAGCATGCTCCACACCTTATCCCTCTCAGATTTTGGAAGGCACTTCAGATTCTTAAACCTTGGGTAGAGTGCCGTAACTATTTTTAAAAATCACACATTGGTACTGTCATAAATATAAAGGGAAGGGTAACAACCTTCCTATATTCAGTACTATAAAATTCCTCCTGGCCAGAGGTTCAAAATCCTTTTATCTGTAAAGGGTTAAGAAGCTCAGGTAACCTGGCCGGCACCTGACCAAAAGGACCAATAAGGGGACAAGATACTTTCAAATTGGGGTGGGGAGGGGGGCGGAGGTTTTGATCTGTCTGTTGTGTGCCTGCCAGACAGATCAAGGAAGCAAGAAATTCAGCTTCATTAGAATCAGTAAGTACTAGCAAGGGAACGTGTTAGCTTATTTTTATTTTGGCTTGTGATTTTCTCTGTGCTGAGAGGAAGGTGTATTCCTGGTTTTCTTTTTGTAACTTTAAAGTTTGGCCCAGAGGGAAATCCTCTGTGTTTTTGAATCTCATAGCCCTAAGATTATCTTCCATTCTAATTTTACAGGGGCTTTACAGGTGCTTCTTTTACCTTTTTTCTTTCTAATAAAGTTCTGTTTCTTTTCTAATCTGATTGGGTTTCTTTTAGTGTCCTAAAAAACCTCAAGGTTGGTCTGTGCTCATCTTGTTTATTCTCAAGCCTCCCCAAGGAAAGGGGGTGTGGGGACTTGGGGGATATCAGAGGGGGAGTAGGAATTCCAAGGGGTCCTTTCCTTGAGTTTGTCTAAATCACTTGGTGGTGGCAGCGTTACCTAATCCAAGGTTCAAGGGAGAATTTGTGCCTTGGGGAGTTTTTATCCTAAGCTGGTAGAAATAAACTTAGGGGGTCTTTCATGTGGGGCCCCACAGCTGTACCCTAGAGGTCAGAGTGGGGAGGGAACCCTGACAGGTACCTTCTTTGCATTTTGTCAAATCTGCTGTGAAAGTATTCTTAAAATGAACATGTGCTGAGTCATCATCTGAGATTGCTAGAACATGAAATATATGGCAGAATACAGGTAAAACAGAACAGGAGTCATACAATTCTCCCCAAAGGTGTTCAGTCACAAATTTAATTGCACTTTTTTTTTTTTACAGGAGCGTCATCAGCATGGAAGCATGTCCTCTGGAATGGTGGCCAAAGCCCAAAAGGGGCATATGAATGTTTAGCATATCTGGCACATAAATGCCACATATCTGGCAATGCCGGCTACAAAAGTGCCATGCGAATGCCTGTTCTCACTTTCAGGGGACATTGTAAATAAGAAGCAGCCAGCAGTATCTCCCATAAATGTAAACAAACTTGTTTGTCTTAGCGATTGGCTGAACAAGAAGTAGAACTGAGTGGACTTGTAGGGTCTAAAGTTTTAAATTGTTTTGTTTTTGAGTGCAGTAATGTAACAAAAAAAACTACATTTGTAAGTTACACTTTCACGATAAAGTGATTGCACTAATGTACTTGTATGATGTGAATTGAAAAATACTATTTCTTTTGTTTATCATTTTTACAGTGCAAATATTTATAATAAAAATAATATAAAGTGAGCACTGTACACTTTGTATTCTGTGTTGTAATAGAAATCAATATATTTGAAAATGTAGAAAAACATCCAAAAATATTTACTAAATTTCAATTGGTATTTTATTGCTTAACAGTGTGATCATTGTGATTAATTTTTTTTTAGTTAATTGCGAGAGTTAACTGCAATTAATCGACAGCCCTAGTTTTTTTAGTAAGTGCAACAGGACTGCTAGAAATTCATGAAACAATATTAAATGGAATTAGGTTGCTTTTAATGTTCTGTAACTCAGTATGAATTGAAAAGCAATGTGAAATTGGCCTGATAGCAATTAAGTGCATTTGTCAGCAGAAAGTCAATCATGTTTAGTTTTAAAAAAATCCAAACTCGTTTTTGTACTTTGCATGACTGCCAATTGCCAAGAGAGAGAACTAAGATGTGAAAACAAGTGATCAAAATAAGCGAAAGCATTTAAAATTTATTATTGCTTATTGGATGCACTACAATTTTTTACAGATTAAAAACTGTTACTGTATAAGTGCTTTTGTTCAGAATACAACAACTAAAATGTTTTTACTCAGAGTGCAGTAAGGAGAGCATTATAGTCATAGGAATATGACACAGCCTTTTATTTTACCTAACAGTTTTACTACTTTTCCACACTATATATAGCAACTAGCAATATGAAGTTAAACTACTAATGGGCATTCTCACATCCTTGGCTCTTACGCCCTTCGATGGGAATTTTACCTAAGTATAGATGGAGGATCACACCCAACTTCATTATTAATAATTTGAATGTCATCAGCTTGTTTAGTGTATATAAAGCAAGATGATACAGGTCTCAACTACAATGGATGTTTTCTAGATTTACACAGGTGTAACGAAAAGCAGAATTTGGACCACTCTTTGTCTCAGATAATTTACTTTCTATGGCCCAATGCTGCAAATCTAGATTACTTCCACTGACTTCAGTACAAACAAACTTTGCATACTGTGCCAAAATTAGACAAAAAAGTTCTACTTATATAACTGACTTTTTGAAAAAAAAAAATGTTATCCACTCCAAATTTTAGTTACCAAAGATCAATTTAAAGCAATGACATTTTATACATATATTCACATAGCTAGAATATTAAATACTTTAAAATTACATAATCAAATTTAACTACTTCATAAAACTAATAATTAAAAAAGTTCTTTCATGAGTACTCAAATGCTTATGCTTTCAAAAGGGATTTAGGCACATCAGTCTCATTGACTTTCAGTGGGACTTAGTCACTTCTGAAAATTTTACTCTTCATCTACACACAAAGCTATACTGATTAAATTAAACGATTTAATTAAACCAATGCAAAATGTTTATGGACATCTACAATCAGCTTAATCCTACTTTATAGTGCTATAGCATAACTGAGTAAGGAATCAAATTTAAGATAAAACAATATAAGCCAGTTTTAAATCAAATTAAATGTGACCACACAGAGATTTTACCTTGTGTCAAACTGATGCAATTCTGAGTGTAGACAAGGCCCAAGAGAAGCAGTGTGAACAGATGGGAAGAAAGCCCCCGTACAAATAAATATTGAAAAACAGGTAAAGGAATAAATTATAAAATGTGATCTGAGTATCTATTTTAATAATTGAGTATTAACAGAATGCTTCCCCTTCCCTGCAGTCAATGGGAGGAGATCTTGAACAGACTGCAGGGAATGTAACAATGCCAGGAAAGATTGGGAGGGTGGAGGGTAGAGGGAGAGACAAGACAGCATGTATAGCAAGACAGAGGCCACCTGTCTGCCACCTTCTAATTGGCTTGGAGACAAGATTAGCTATCTGTGTCTCCCTGTGCACCCCTATCCCCTGCTACCACCTATTTAAACTCACACAAATTGTTCAAAAGCCTCTTCCTCCTGTTACCTGCCCCTAGATGTAGAGTAGGATCTGTGTTTTTTTAGGGCCTGCAGGTATGACTGATCAGTTTTTTTGAGCTTCAGGGTCCCATTGGACCAAACTAGGAGATTTCTGGTGATTTTTATCCACTTTTGTCACAGCATCATGGAGGCACATTTGGATTGCATGCAATAGGACCTGGAATTTCAGTTTTGGGTAAGGTAAAATTGTTTAGCTTGTTTCAACTTGCAGCCAGTGTCCAGTAAAGTTAAGGGCTAAGAGGGCCAGCTTCTGAGGTAAATGAGATCAAGCATTCTGCTGGTGAATCATGAGCCTATAGGCAGAGCCGGCTCCAGCTTTTTTGCCACCCCAAGCGGCGAAGAAAGAAAAAAAAAGAAAAGAAAAACCCAATTGAGCTGTTGCCGAATTGCTGCCAAAGAGGAAGAGAGGGAAGGGAGGACTCGCTGCTGAAGATCCGGACATACTGCCCCCATAACGCACGGAGTGCTGCCCCTTTCCGTTGGCCGCCCTAGGCACCTGCTTCCTTCACTGGTGCCTGGAGCCAACCCTGCCTATAGGAGAAGGGGAGACCTCAAGTCTTTAAGGACTGAAGCTCCCCTCTTGGTAACCTTTATCCCCCTCCTCCACACAGTATGAGGGACAGAGGATTCAGGAGTGGGTCCTAGCGGGGGTCTAAGCTGCTCTACCTTGTATTATTGGTGATAACCCTGTAACCCTGCAATGGAACCAGTTAAATGCCTGGTATCTGAGGTGCATACCAGTGTTTATTAAAGTTGCAGTCTGTTTAAGTTTAAGTCTGTTTAAAAAAAAAAAGCATTCTCCCAGTGCAAATATGCAAGTTAATTTGGACAAACTTCTACTGCATTCAAAGCTCACAGAGTCAAAGTAATTGAACCTTGGAGCCACAGACTGGAGTCCATAGTTCTGATCATAATTCAGCTTCCTTGCTGCTGATAGAGAATATTTAGATTCATAGATTCATAGATACTAAGGTCAGAAGGGACCACTCTGATCATCTAGTCCGACCTCCTGCACAGCGCAGGCCACAGAATGTCACCCACCACTCCTATGAAAAACCTCACCCATGTCTGAGCTATTGAAGTCCTCAAATCATGGTTCAAAACTTCAAGGAGCAGAGAAGCCTCCCTCCAGTCAACCATGCCCCATGCTACAGAGGAAGGCGAAAAACCTCCAGGGCCTCTCCAATCTGCCCTGGAGGAAAATTCCTTCCCGACCCCAAATATGGCAATCAGCTAAACCCTGAGCATATGGGCAAGATTCACCAGCCAGATACCCAGGAAAGAATTTTCTATAGTAACTCAGATCCCATCCATCTAATATCCCATCTCAGGGGATTTGGCCTATTTACCCTGAATATTTAAAGATCAATTACTTACCAAAATCCCATTATCCCATCATACCATCTCCTCCATAAACTTATCGAGTAGAATCTTAAAACCAGATAGATCTTTTGCCCCCACTGCTTCCCTTGGAAGGTTATTCCAAAACTTCACTCCTCTGATGGTTAAAAACCTTCGTCTGATTTCAAGTCTAAACTTCCTGGTGGCCAGTTTATACCCATTTGTTCTTGTGTCCACATTGGTGCTGAATGCACTGATAGATCTTGGTGAAGCTGTTCTTTCTGGATTAAAGAGTTTGTCTTTTTCTAGAAGGGCTCTTAGTGGCATAATTTTTCAATTTCTCTAGCCTTAGTACCTATGCTAAATCCAACATTGTGTATTGTTAACAGTCATTTCCACTTCATAAACCAGCATGTCATCTTCCTGAAATGTCTTTGCCATCTGGAGAGACAGCTGATAGTTAGTCACCTAGGATCCTGTAGGAGGTTAAGTTACAGTTGCCTGAGTCAGACAAATTACAATACATTAGCGACTGCAAAATTCTTCCATTGACTTATGACACCATCTATTGAAAACCAATTTTGTCAATTAAATTGAATTAAAAAGTTTAAAAAAAGACTGCACAGGTTTCAAACAAAATCACTTTTTAAATTGGATGTTCATTCACTTACAGAAATATAGTCTGACTTTGAACACTCCATGTCAGAATATAATTGCACTATTTTTCATAGGTTTTATCAACAGAACAGAGGCAAAGAATCCTAAAATACACAGTTTAATAAAATAGAATTAACACACACTTGACAAATTCCTTATCTTGCCATAAAAAAGAAATGTTAACATTTCTATAGGATGCACGCTGTATTTTTCTTAATATTAAGATGACATTTGATAGAATATCTCCAGCAAAAGGAGGAATCAAAGAACATCTAAAAATCCAAAGCCAGGTTTAGATCTTAATATTCATCTCAAACACGTCAGCTGTTTCCCATGTTTGTTCAAATAAAGTAGCTGGTGTACATGTGCGTGCACACATACACACACAGAGTAAATTAGCACTTACCTTATGGTCATAATGCTGTGAGTATATGTCCCATATCCAGACTTGGGGTTATAGCTCATGAAAAGATTGTAGTAGCAGTGCAGTTACACATAGCACTTACAGGTGCCTTTAGATAAAACATTAAATTAAGGTTTCTGCAGACTGTCTGATAAAAAGTTAAAAATCCCATGGTATTTTCTAAAGAATAGGGGATAACTATGATATATCCTGGCTTATATTACACATTCAGTACAAAGCCAGGTTCTACAGTTTAAAAGTATATGAGCTACTCTTGATTCCTTTATGGCTCCTGAATATGGACTTCAATAACCACTACAGGTAGCTCCTCTGCTGGTGTAGTTTAGCGTATTTCCATTGACTGCAGTAGAGCTATACTGATTTATACCAGCTGAGGATCTGGACCTATGTTGTTAAATCAGTAAGGCGTTAGCTCTGGAGAGTACAGATGTGTTTAAAGCACATGGTTAGGGCTGTTCTTAATAGGGATGGACAGCTTTCCTGAACTGGGACCTAAGATTGCTACTGCATAGGTGAGACCTCCCCACTCACAGAAAACTTACCAAATTGCTACCACCAAAAACATTATGTTTCCCCTGTTTCAAACAAGGCACGTCCCTTTAATAACTTACCCTTACCATATACATTTAATTCAAGTTTATATCAGGAAAGTGCTTTTGTCAATATAGCTTATATCACTTCCCCAACAAAATAAGCAAAAAAGATTTTATGTCAACATGAGAGGCTTCTCTTGGCACAGCTATGCCAGTCTCAAATCACACCTCAGTACACCCCTGACTAACACAGCTATGCCGACAAGTTTGTAATGTAGACCTGGCCTAAATTGCTGTGTGGCCATCTTAGATTGCAGCCTCCTGGGGCAGGAACCTATTTGTTATATAGAACGGAAAACAGAGCTCAGAGAACAATATAGGAGCCCAGGAAGTGACTCATCAGATCCAGCCCAGGGAACATCTAATACCCTGTATTCAACAATGGTCAGTACCAAATGTTTCAGAGGAAGGCTCAAGAAGCCTCATAATGGATAATTGTACAATAAACTACCTGGGGCACCTTCTACTTATACCCAGGCAATGAGTGGTCAGATTATGCTTTTAGAAGGATCTATATACTCTATATTTTTATCCTACATAATGTAACTGTGGCTGTTCCCATCATCCATATAAAACATTAGTTTATATTTAAATCCTGATAAACTCCTGAACTCAGATTATATTTGGTAGCAAAGAATCTTGCTGTTTAGTTATGATACCAGTTATTCTTCAATTTAATTTTCTGTTGTAGCAGATTTTCAAAGGCTTGTCAGTCAGATTCCCTGAGCAGAATTCAGTGATAAAGACTTATGTGTTTTCTTAGTGTAATGTGTTAGTTTACTAACTGTACACAAATCCCATTTCCTTGAACAGGGGTGGAAACAAGAACCACACAGAAAAGTCTTTGCAGAAACCTCATGTAAAGAACCTCTGCTCTGATCCCAGAAGTAGCTGCCTTATACCCTGTCTCTTGAGCCTCATACCAGACAGACAGCTTAACTGTCTCCTTTTCCTTCTCTACTCCTTTACCCCAGGAAAACCCTAGTTCAGGTAGCTCATCAAGATCACATGGCCTAGAAAAGGTGAGCCTGGTAGTCTACCCTCCCATTGTGCAGCTATTCTGCAACATTAAAGGAACCTCAGAGCTTCAACAGCTAGACCTAAAGGACTGGGCTTTAACCATCAATGACTCTGAGCAAGGTTACTACATGGCATCTTTAGCTATTCCTGTGTGGACTTTCATCCCAGGTGCTTATACATCAAATACAAATGCCTTTTGCCATACAAAAAACAACCAATGATTTATGCCAAAGGAGACTTTTCAACTATTATTTGTGAGTTTTACTGCAGGAAAATTTCAGGAATTTGAAAGCCATAGTTAATTTAGATTAGGTGGCTATAATACTTGAACTCTTATTTTATTTTTATATGTATACCAGCCTTGAACAATGGGATTATTTTCAGGTGAAAGACAAGAGAGGAATGCCTGGCAAACAAAAAATAAATTTCATTCAGGATTAGTAATTAATAATCTAGTTTACCTGAAAATGACCAATAAATATGCAGTGACAAAATGATAATTTAAATGAACTATCCTATTATATAAAACTAATATTACTCAAAAAAGGAATGCAATTTGATATCATATGAATAGGTGTCCATAAACTGAAACCCAGCCATCAGTTCATACTTGTATATAGTCTTCAGACCACATTCCATTCCAGATTTGATAGAATGGTGGTGACCACCATCTTCCAATATATTAACTGAAACTGACTTTTTCCATAACATTAATTCTATCAACTCTAGGTTTACTTGTCCAATAAGTAACTCTCATGATTCCTGTAGCTTCCTTATCTCTCTGTCTCTGAGGAAAGCAAGATTATCCAGTCTTAAATTTTAAAAAAAAGTGTCTCTCTTTGGTAGCATCTAATAAATATATTAAACATTCCACAGTCAACATTCCCACCTTGAATAAAAGGTAGAACAAGAAAATCCCAATGAAATAAGGGGGACTTTACTGAACGTTTTCTCAGAAATTCCTTCAGTGTTTGGTGGAGTCTGAGCTCATGGCATTCGATTCACTAGTCTTAAACTGCTATTACTCTTAAGCTCTTTCCTCCTGGACGCTAGAAATACCAAGAATACATTAAATTCAGCACATTTTTGCCACCAAGATGTATGAGGAAGGAAAGTTTACAACAAATAAAGCAGAAGCTGGGACAACAGCAGTTCATTTGATCCTGATGCATCTTTCTGCTGTGTATATTTTGTACTGTAAGAAGCCAGCTTTCTAATGAAGAGTTTCACAGGAAAATTATACTGTCTACTCCACAGGTTCAACTAATTAAGGCAGTCACTGCTTAGAGAGCATTAATAATCCCTTGCCAATGAAAGAAGCTATTTTGATAATAGATGAAAACAACTTTAAATTATTTCAAGGGTATATTGTATAAAATTGTGACCTGCCATAGTAATTAAGTTAAAAGGAAACTACTAACTACATTGCTGCATTTTACAATAACTGTACATTACTGTCCAGGTTCTTCATTCTAATCATTGGTCTGCTCCTTAGATTCTTGAATTTTGTATTCACTTAACCAGACAATTACTGTTCTAAATAAAACTAATTACTGTCAAAGTGTTCACAAAAGGAATTTGAAATAAGAATACTTTTTTTAAAAGATACATTTGGTGAAATCCTAGCTACATTGAAATTAATGGGAATTTTACCATTGACTTCAGTGGAGCCAGAGTTTTACCCACAGTATTTGGGATTGTTAAAGGGGTTCAGAGTAAACTTCTGCCAATTGTTGATTCCTTTGTCTTTTAATACTTATGAAAAGTAGTATAGTTACTCAACTTTGAAAAATTTGAATTATTTTGCTATTCGTTTTGGCTCATTTTGCAATAAGTAGATAATCGTTCAAACTACTTGATAACACCACAGAGCAGCTTTTGAAAATTGCTTATTAATAGGAAGAAAGTGTGACAAATGAAAAGCACCACCATTTACAAATCTCAACAGTCATATGTACAATTGGATGGAGTCAAGTGATATTCCTTCAAAAGTTTAGCTAAGTCATTTTATATGTATGGTAAGCTGTGCTTTGGGAGAGGAGTAATCATGTGAGTGCATAAAATATTTGAAGAAATAGTTTTAATTTGTGGATTAAACACTGAAGATTTATTGGAAGTATGTTCCAATATCTGGGGGTGGAATCAAGAAAGGGACATAGGTGTGGCAATTCTGAGTCACAATGCCTAACTTTTGGGTGCCTAGAAAAAAGCATCACAGGAACAAAACTGCAATCCACAAAGCTGCGTTAGGCACCTCATCTCCCTATGCAATGAATGTGGAGAGATAGGTGCCTAAGACGCAATCCTCAAAAGACGGCATTCTAGGCAGCTCCCTGCCTAAGCTCAACTATGGGAGATGCCAACGTGCTAAGCCTTGCCCATTCTCAGAGATGGGAACTTATCCCTAGTTCTACTAGTGATCCATAAATGGAAATCCTTCTTAGACGCCTATGTAATTTCTTGTGGGAATGATGAGTTAGTCACTTGCCTTGCTTCATACAAAATGGCCAGAGGAGTAGGTGGTGCCCACATAATTCTTAGCCCAGTGATTAGAGTACTCACCTGGGATACTGGAGAGACAGATTCAATTGCCTCTCCGTGCAGAGGGGAGAAAGGATTTGAACTGGGGTCTGTCCATCTCTCATAAGAGTGCTCTAGCCATTGAGCTATGAGAAAAGGGCCCCATCATGCTCTTCTCTTGAAGCTGTTGTGCTCTGGGTAAATAATCAGAGACACTGGAGCAGGGTGTCCTGCTCCACGGGCGCATGCCTGCCCACTGTTCTATCGTCATTCATTCTCTCTCGCCCATCCACTCAAAGAAAGAGTGGCTGGGCCAGAGTGTAAGAATAACTGTAGAACCGTGGTCAGCTCTAATCCCTGGGCTAAGACTTATAAGGTGGGCACCATTACCTCCCCCCTCCTCCAGCTGGCTTTTAAATGGGGCCCAATCCAGGAGGTGTGCTCAGAGGGCACCTATCAGATGGGAAGATAAATGTTTGTCCTTCTCAGGTTTGTGAATTGCTCTGAGGCTTAGGGAGGAGAAAGACATCCAAATGTCTACAGGGAAGCAGCAGTGCACAAGCCCACAGGCAAAAACTTAGGTGTTGAGTGAGTTTAGGTGTCTACAGAGTTTGGCAGGAATTTTGTGAATCGAAGTAGGGGACTTAAGTAGCTAAATGGAGTCCACCCTAGTTCTCTTATTAAGAAGACAAAAGAAATCTCTGCTTATTTATTACCTATTATGATTGGTTTCATGACTATAACTGCTGGAGAGTGAAGATCTGTTTAGAATTTTTTGTGACTTTATTTAAATGAAAGCCTGCAAATAGGGATATGTTTGAAAAGTAGCCTTTGTCCACTGTCACTGGGTGGCAGGCCCTCTAAGGGGAGATGGCCCCAGCTTCACCTGTGATAATTAACAACCTCCTATCTGAAACTGATCAGCTGGGGATGGGGTGATTATAAAAGCCTGCAAGAGACTCTGAGGTGGAGAACTACAAAAGCAGGTTGGCTTTTGTGGCAGGCCCTGAGGCAGTGTGAGTGGACTCTAAAAAATAAATAGACCCCTCCAGAAGACCCTAGGTTAGGAAGAAGGGATGACTGTTGTTTTTCAAAATTATATAAAAGAGAAATAAAGCTGACGTCCTGAGGAAAAAAAACACTCTGTGTACTCGCAAAAAGAAAAGGAGTACTTGTGGCACCTTAGAGACTAACAAATTTATTAGAGCATAAGCTTTCGTGAGCTACAGCTCACTTCATCGGAATGCATCCGATGAAGTGAGCTGTAGCTCACGAAAGCTTATGCTCTAATAAATTTGTTAGTCTCTAAGGTGCCACAAGTACTCCTTTTCTTTTTGCGAATACAGACTAACACGGCTGCTACTCTGAACTCTGTGTACTGTTGCTCCTTTTGGGGCTGAGGGGACAGGCCAGCACCCTACATTAAATCTTTTAAGTAAAATAAAAAAGACAGTTAAAAAGTCACAAATTCTCCTTATATCACCAAGCTATACAAAAGATTAATCAAGGTCATAAGCCAACTTCTCTTTCACAGCCTGGCACTTCTACAGTATCTAGAGAAACCAGACATTCTGGGGATAGATTTGGGAAGATGTGGGGAAGGGTTGCAGGGGCTGCTACTCACTTAAAAAGGGCCAGGGAAAGGCAGGAAATAATGTCTGTGGAGCCCCCCTCCCACTCCTACATTCCAGCCTGTAGAGCTTGCCAGCTGCACTGGGGAGAGCACACATAAGAATGTGTGCTACCTTTTAAGGTTGCTAGGAGCTACTGTCAGAACCACCTGCATGTTATCAAGGAGGCTCTCTGATCTATTTGAGACTGCCCTATTTAAAAAAACGGGTAAGAGGCAGCAAAGCAGGTCAGGTGTGGAGATTTGAAACTGCACAGCTGACGAGGGAAGGTGATCTCTGGCTTAGGTCCCTATGGACTGGTTGACCACACGCAGGGGCTTTTTGTTTGGGGACTTACACTTTAAGTAGCTCAAACTAGGTTCTGAGGTAAGAGCCTTGTTCAAGTGAGCCTTTCAGGAGACTTCACTAAGTATAGACAGTTATGTTGCCGTGTTTGGCTTCTCCTTGTCTGTGCTGTTACAGTGAACCCACTGCTGCCCCCATTAAGGGGGAAATGGAGGCAGGCCTCAGCAGAGCCACACTTGGCCAGAAGGGGGTGATACAGGGCAGGCATCTCCTTTTACAATGCAGTACCTGTTAAGAAAAGATCTAAGAGATATATTGTCTCATTGCTACAATATCTTCCCCCAGTGCTTCCTTTCGGGAGGGGCATTATCCTCAACACAAAGCTATGACTAAAGTGCCACAAAATGGAAGTCATGTTAGTAGACTGAGGGAAATATTCCAAAGAACAGAACTCCTTTGATTGTATAGATGACACAGTCTTGGGTGAAGTTTGGACTCATCATTACTCTTATCAGATGCCCAAATAGTAAAATTTTTCAGGTTTTCATTTTCAGTTGCCTAAAGACTGCCCCATGCTTCCAGACTCAGACCGAGCCACAGTGATCAACACTTTTATGATCTCCAGGTTCAATTACTCCAGTTCTGTAACCTAGTAATCAATGTAACAGCATTTAAAAAATCCCTTATGTTGCTTTAATGTGCTGTAGCATGCCTGCAAAGCAGCTCAGACCAACACAAATACATCACACTGACATTCCAGTCACAGCACTGGCTCTGCTCAGTGATGGATCAAAATCAAGCTCTTTGTATTACTTTTCAAGGCCTTCAATAGAATAGGCACAGTCTATCTCCGGGATCAACTTTTCTTTCATTGCTATGCCCTGCCACAGCTGCTTTGCTCATCAAGTACCATGAAGCAGTCTATAAAATGAATGAGAATCATGGAAGCAAGAGACAGCGCTTATTTAGCAGGTGGCCCAATGACGAGAATTCCCTTCCTGATGAGATTAGAACAACAACAAATCTTTCAGCCTCTAGGACCAAATGAAAAACATCTTTTCAAAACAACATTTTCACAGTCAGAAGAGTAATTATCTCTGCAAGAGAATGACCATCTCAGAATATTGTCTTAAGAGATATAGAAGATCTTCACTATATTTGGTTAGATGAGAGGATAACACGCACACACATACAAAATAATAAATCATTTGGTAGTTATGCACAGGGTCTTAAAGAATATGCAGGACAAACTAGTGGCCTGTTTCAGAGTAGCAGCCGTGTTAGTCTGTATTCGCAAAAAGAAAAGGAGTACTTGTGGCACCTTAGAGACTAACAAATTTATTAGAGCATAAGCTTTCTTGACTACAGCTCACTTCATCGGATGCATTTGGTGGAAAAAACAGAGGAGAGATTTATATACACACACACAGAGAACATGAAACAATGGGTTTATCATACACACTGTAAGGAGAGTGATCACTTAAGATAAGCCATCACCAACAGCAGGGGGGGGAAGGAGGAAAACCTTTCATGGTGACAAGCAGGTAGGCTAATTCCAGCAGTTAACAAGAATATCAGAGGAACAGTGGGGGGTGGGGTGGGAGGGAGAAATACCATGGGGAAATAGTTTTACTTTGTGTAATGACTCATCCATTCCCAGTCTCTATTCAAGCCTAAGTTAATTGTATCCAGTTTGCAAATTAATTCCAATTCAGCAGTCTCTCGTTGGAGTCTGTTTTTGAAGCTTTTTTGTTGAAGTATAGCCACTCTTAGGTCTGTGATCGAGTGACCAGAGAGATTGAAGTGTTCTCCAACTGGTTTTTGAATGTTATAATTCTTGACGTCTGATTTGTGTCCATTCATTCTTTTACGTAGAGACTGTCCAGTTTGGCCAATGTACATGGCAGAGGGGCATTGCTGGCACATGATGGCATATATCACATTGGTAGATGCGCAGGTGAACGAGCCTCTGATAGTGTGGCTGATGTGATTAGGCCCTATGATGGTATCCCCTGAATAGATATGTGGACAGAGTTGGCAACGGGCTTTGTTGCAAGGATAGGTTCCTGGGTTAGTGGTTCTGTTGTGTGGTGTGTGGTTGCTGGTGAGTATTTGCTTCAGATTGGGGGGCTGTCTGTAAGCAAGGACTGGTCTGTCTCCCAAGATCTGAGAGAGCGATGGCTCGTCCTTCAGGATAGGAGCCAGGACCTGGGGTATTCTATCTGCTACCCAAGATCCATAAACCTGGAAATCCTGGACGCCCCATCATCTCAGGCATTGGCACCCTGACAGCAGGATTGTCTGGCTATGTAGACTCCCTCCTCAGGCCCTTCGTTACCAGCACTCCCAGCTATCTTCGAGACACCACCGATTTCCTGAGGAAACTACAGTCCATTGGTGATCTTCCTAAAAACACCATCCTAGCCACTATGGATGTAGAAGCCCTCTACACCAACATTCCACACAAAGATGGACTACAAGCCGTCAGGAACAGTATCCCCGATACTGTCACGGCTAACCTGGTGGCAGAACTTTGTGACTTTGTCCTGACCCATAACTATTTCACATTTGGTGACAATGTATACCTTCAAATCAGCGGCACTGCGATGGGTACCCGCATGGCCCCACAGTATGCCAACATTTTTATGGCTGACTTAGAAAAACGCTTCCTCAGCTCTCGTTCCCTAATGCCCCTACTCTACTTGCGCTACATTGATGACATCTTCATCATCTGGACCCATGGAAAAGAAGCTCTTGAGGAATTCCACCATGATTTCAACAATTTCCATCCCACCATCAACCTCAGCCTGGACCAGTCCACACAAGAGATCCACTTCCTGGACACTACGGTGCTAATAAGCGATGGTCACATAAACACCACCCTATATCGGAAACCTACTGACCGCTATTCCTACCTACATGCCTCTAGCTTTCATCCAGATCATACCACTCGATCCATTGTCTACAGCCAAGCGCTACGATACAACCGCATTTGCTCCAACCCCTCAGACAGAGACAAACACCTACAAGATCTCTATCATGCATTCCTACAACTACAGTACCCACCTGCTGAAGTGAAGAAACAGATTGACAGAGCCAGAAGAGTACCCAGAAGTCACCTACTACAGGACAGGCCCAACAAAGAAAACAACAGAACGCCACTAGCCATCACCTTCAGCCCCCAACTAAAACCCCTCCAACGCATCATCAAGGATCTACAACCTATCCTGAAGGACGAGCCATCGCTCTCTCAGATCTTGGGAGACAGACCAGTCCTTGCTTACAGACAGCCCCCCAATCTGAAGCAAATACTCACCAGCAACCACACACCACACAACAGAACCACTAACCCAGGAACCTATCCTTGCAACAAAGCCCGTTGCCAACTCTGTCCACATATCTATTCAGGGGATACCATCATAGGGCCTAATCACATCAGCCACACTATCAGAGGCTCGTTCACCTGCGCATCTACCAATGTGATATATGCCATCATGTGCCAGCAATGCCCCTCTGCCATGTACATTGGCCAAACTGGACAGTCTCTACGTAAAAGAATGAATGGACACAAATCAGACGTCAAGAATTATAACATTCAAAAACCAGTTGGAGAACACTTCAATCTCTCTGGTCACTCGATCACAGACCTAAGAGTGGCTATACTTCAACAAAAAAGCTTCAAAAACAGACTCCAACGAGAGACTGCTGAATTGGAATTAATTTGCAAACTGGATACAATTAACTTAGGCTTGAATAGAGACTGGGAATGGATGAGTCATTACACAAAGTAAAACTATTTCCCCATGGTATTTCTCCCTCCCACCCCACCCCCCACTGTTCCTCTGATATTCTTGTTAACTGCTGGAATTAGCCTACCTGCTTGTCACCATGAAAGGTTTTCCTCCTTTCCCCCCCCTGCTGTTGGTGATGGCTTATCTTAAGTGATCACTCTCCTTACAGTGTGTATGATAAACCCATTGTTTCATGTTCTCTGTGTGTGTGTATATAAATCTCTCCTCTGTTTTTTCCACCAAATGCATCCGATGAAGTGAGCTGTAGCTCACGAAAGCTTATGCTCTAATAAATTTGTTAGTCTCTAAGGTGCCACAAGTACTCCTTTTCTAGTGGCCTGTTGAGACTGGTGGGCTGGATTGTTAAATGTTAGTTATCTTAACTGTGAAGTATTTCCATTCTATATTCAATGTTAGTTTCTCTGCATGTAACTATGTCTGAAGAAGTTGGGGAAAAAATGGTAAGTAAATAGCGTGTGCACATTTGTCTGCTTCATGAAGGAGGAAAAAGAATTAACTCAATCCTGGGAGGTTTGTATACATCCCCAGGAAGGCAGACAATGGACTAACTGAATTGCTAGTTCTCAAATGAACAACTATTAATCCATTGGTGGAAGCATATCTCCAACCCCCTGATGAGTGACACAAACCTCACTGACCAGGTTCAAGAATTGCAGGACAAACAAAGGGATTCTAAAAATCAATAAGAGAGAGCCTGTGAACTATAGGAAAAAACACTGATGGGTCAAACAGAGGCAGAGGCAGTGAGGATGTTTGTGATAAAGCAAGGCCTACCTAAACTTGCAAGCAAAGGCTAAAGTTTAGGTAAGATAATGTGTATATAGGCCTTTTGTTTAACCCTTTCCTTCTCAATAATATAGTCATATGGAACAATAAACAAACATTTTGAATAAGCTGTTCTCTGTGACTGCATCACACCGCACATTGGCTCCGCAGCTCCCATTGACTGGGAACCGTGACCAATGGGAGTTGCGGGGGCAGTACCTGTGGGCGGAGACAGTGTACAGAGCCACCTGGCTGCGCCTCTGCTTAGGAGCCGGGAGATATGTTGCTGCTTCCAGGGAGCCACCTGAGGTAAGCGCAGCTGGGAGCCCACACCCCTTCCCACTCGCAACCCTCCTGCCCTAGCCCTGAGCCACCCCCACACCCAAACTCCCTCCTGGAGCCTGCACCCCAAACCCCCTCCCATGCCCCAACCCTCTACCTCAGCTTGGAACTCCCTCCTTCATGCCAAACCCCTCATTCCTGGCCCCACCCCAGAGCCTGCACCCCCAACTGGAGCCCACACCCACTCCCACACCCCAACCCCCTCCCACACCCTGAACCCCTCATTTCTGTCCGCATCTAGAGCCTGCACCCCCAGCCAGAGCCTTCCCCCTGTCATACCAGTGAAAATGAGCGAGTGAGTGAGGATGGGCAAGAGCGAGCAACAGAGGGAAGAGGGATGGAATGAGCAGGCAGCGGGGTGGAGCCTCGGGCAGGGTGGGACAAGGGATGGGGCAAGGGTGTTTGGGTTTGTGTGATTAGAAAGTTGGCAACCCTAATGTGTGTAGTTTTTTCAGGCCTGACATAAGTACAACCAGATAGTAAATATCTCCTTCACTCCTGCTAAGGAGTTCTGTTCTTGTCTACTTGCAACTGGCGTATCCCTTCCTACTGTCCCAAACAATTAAATCTCAGCAGACTCAGTGCATGTTTCTTAGTATGCTTTCCTTACCTAGCACTTGCACCATCACAATGGAATCTGTCTCAAAGAGATTAACAATATGTTTGTACACAGCAAGCATTGCTATAAACAACCAATATGTATTTACCAGAGCAGCTCAGCCCTGAAGTCGAGGCTCTTTCAGGATTCTGCAATGCCTAGAGCTAGTTGGATATGTCATTTAACTTCTGTTTTTAATCAGAATAGCTGTCATTCTTTCTGCAACTCTTTCAGAGCTGTCACTTTTCAGAAAGGGAAGGAGGTAATTTGAGAACAACATTTTCAAAACGAATACTCTTTTCTTTCCGATATGAGCTGAGGATCTCAGAACCTGGGTGTGAAGAGAAGCAAGGGAAAAGTGAAAATTCACTGTCCTTAAATGAAATGTTTCAGATGCTTTCCAAGCTGTGGCCATGCTAATGGGGCTGCCAATACAATTACACAAATTTGTATTTAAATTGAAAATAGAAAGAAAGCTCTTGCTGATCTCAGGCAATACATAATTTTAAAGCCAGAGGGTTTTTTAATTTATATAAAATGCTTAAGGATATTTTCCGATGTCTTCTGTATTAAATGTTTGGGCATATTAAAAATAGAGAAGTCTGGTGTGCTCAGTTCTAATCATATTAGTAATCATGATTTATTGGTGTGTCTGTTCAGGATGCTGATTAGTCAAGGAACACCCGAATTATTTGTCACCCACATAATATGCAAAAAGAAAAGGAGTACTTGTGGCACCTTAGAGACTAACAAATTTATTAGAGCATAAGCTTTCTTGACTACAGCTCACTTCATCGGATGCATTTGGTGGAAAAAACAGAGGAGAGATTTATATACACACACACAGAGAACATGAAACAATGGGTTTATCATACACACTGTAAGGAGAGTGATCACTTAAGATAAGCCATCACCAACAGCAGGGGGGGGAAGGAGGAAAACCTTTCATGGTGACAAGCAGGTAGGCTAATTCCAGCAGTTAACAAGAATATCAGAGGAACAGTGGGGGGTGGGGTGGGAGGGAGAAATACCATGGGGAAATAGTTTTACTTTGTGTAATGACTCATCCATTCCCAGTCTCTATTCAAGCCTAAGTTAATTGTATCCAGTTTGCAAATTAATTCCAATTCAGCAGTCTCTCGTTGGAGTCTGTTTTTGAAGCTTTTTTGTTGAAGTATAGCCATTCTTAGGTCTGTGATCGAGTGACCAGAGAGATTGAAGTGTTCTCCAACTGGTTTTTGAATGTTATAATTCTTGACGTCTGATTTGTGTCCATTCATTCTTTTACGTAGAGACTGTCCAGTTTGGCCAATGTACATGGCAGAGGGGCATTGCTGGCACATGATGGCATATATCACATTGGTAGATGCGCAGGTGAACGAGCCTCTGATAGTGTGGCTGATGTGATTAGGCCCTATGATGGTATCCCCTGAATAGATATGTGGACAGAGTTGGCAACGGGCTTTGTTGCAAGGATAGGTTCCTGGGTTAGTGGTTCTGTTTTAAGCTGCTGCAGACATCTAAAGCTATGTCTGACACTTGCAGAGTTTTTGCTCTGTCAATTTCAATGGTCATAGTGAACCAGTGAAAGAAAAGCACTGGCTTGTGTACTCATTTACTTCCACAGGCATCAGAGAGTGTTTACATGTTTCTGATTTCCACCTTTCTGTGATACTCTCCCACCAAGTGGAAAATATGGATGATTAGCTCTTAGAAATAGATGTGCAGACATAAAATTACACATTAGAGAGTTGCCCCTGAGGATTATTCCCTCCATCTATGTTTTTATGGTGGTGCCCATCATCAGATTATCCATTACCTGGTAATATTTTACTTAATGGAAACACTTAAAAACATTAAAATAGGAAGATAAATCTGAATTCTAGCATCAAATCTCTCTCTCTGACACACACACATGCACCCTTTGTATGTATAAAAATGAAAAGGAAAAACCAAAAAGGACTTCAAAGCCTTTCTTGATTACATTTAGCATTTCACTTTGTTTATGAGTGACAGCAAACATTCATCATGACTGAAAACAAAAATCACTTCTTATTCATAGAGAAGGGGAGAATAACACTTCACAATTAATCTACATTATAAAAAACCCTACTTAAGTAGCATAAGTAACACAACCTATTTTGGCATATTTTTACACTTCATCCAGTCACTAACCTTTGTCAAAGCCCTATACCATAGTTTCACTAGAATCTGCATGATACAACTAAGCATTAAAATAAAATGCTAGGAATGTATTACTTTCTTGTCTTTGAGGATGTCTACTATCCACAAAGACATTCAATCTAAAAAATCAGTGCTGAAGAGCAGTTGCTGCCAACATGGTAACCACAAAAAGATATATAACCACAAACCAGAAATAGTATGAAGGATACTATACATAAAAATGAATGAAATACAAAATGCTACAGTGACACTATATGTATGTGTGTACACATATGTATACATGCACCCATGCACACAGGTTACTGTTCAGTAACATTATCTACTATTTAGAACAGCCCCATGTATAATAGTTTGAACAAGATCATCCACATCATGGAAAGCTGTACAAAAAATTCCAATCTATATGCTAGTTTATGTTGTAATACTAACCAGTGGTTTATAACAATATAAAGGGAAACCATATTTTAAAGGAAAAGGAAGAAAAGGACAGAGTTGGTTGAGTTTCCAGTTTTTGAGATCTTGTTTTTAAACACAGAGCTGACACTAGTTTGTGCATTGGATACAGATATAGAGTATCTGGGAATTTTGCCACTGATCTCAGTGGAGCTAGGATTTCACCCATAGGCTATAGACAAGGGCATGGGGAGAAAAGAACAGGAATAAGAAAAGGTGAGCAGAAAATAAAGAAGGTAAGGAAGAGGACTGTGATAACTAATTGACTTATTATAGGAATCAACGTATTCCTGTATAACCCTATTTTTACCAGAGACTGACTTGTGATGTTATCCCACCACCCAACTATGAGTTGGTACATTGCAAAATGGCAAGGAAAAGCAAAGAAGAAAGAGAAAAATAAATTTGAGATAGGAAGGAAAGGAAGACAGGCAATAGTAGTACCTGTCATGTCTACTCAGGAACAAGCTCCACTGGCATCTCTGTAAAAATGGCACACATAAAAAAAGAGAGTGAAGTGACTGAACCCCTCCACAAACCACCTGTAGTAGTTTGCCAAGCCTATGAAGGATTGGACTTGCCATTTAGTTTGGGATACAGGACATTTTATGATGGCTTCCACCTTAAGAGGGTCTGCACACACCCCTCCCCCCAGGTGCCCCAGATAAGGGACTTTGGCTGCCCCTATCTTGCACCTAGCGGGTTTCACGGTTAGCCCAGCTTCTTTGAGCTTTGATAGCACAACTCCCAGGTTTTCCTTCTGGTCACCCCAGGTGTTGCTGAATACAGCAATGTCATCTATGTATGCCCTAGCATAATCCTGCAAACCATTTAACACTCTGTTGACCAGTCTCTGGAAGGTTGCACCAGCATTTACCAGACCAAAAGGTAACACCGTAAATTCATAGAGCCCGATATCAGTGACAAAAGCTGATTTTTGTTGTGCCTCCCCCTCCAAAGGGATCTGCCAGTAACCTTTGGTTAGATCAAAGGTATTGAGGTATTTGGCTTGGCTCAGCACATCCAGCATATCATCAATTCTTGGCATGGGTACACATCTGTTACAGTGACAGCATTGAGTTTCCTATAGTCTTCACAAAATCTAACAGGGCCATCCCTTTTGGGGACCAAGATCACAGGGGAAGCCCATGCACTGTCAGATTCCTTAATCACCCCCAGGTCCAACATGCTTTGCATCTCAGCCCAAATTTCCTCCTTCACCTTGCCAGTGGCCCTATAAAGCCTGGAAGGGGGATAAGGGGGGGATGAGCCACTTTCATGAGGAGTCTATGGGACAGCAAGTGTGTCTTCCTGGGTTTGCTGGAAAATACCTCACTCTACCTTTGCAGTGTTGACAACGCTTCCCCCTTTTCAACTGGTGTCAGCTCACTACAGATTTCCATACTTTCCAGAGTTGACCCATCTTGGCATTCAGCCATCAAATCAGTGAGTGGGTGTGCCTTAGTTTCCCCTTCTACACAACAGATCATGTTTACCCCGGCCACTCTACTGTAATAGGCCTTGAGTCTGTTTACATGTACCAATTGGGCACAGTATCATCAGGGGTCTTTTAAACTTTATAAGTGTCGTCGCTCACCACTTCCACCACTTCAAAGGGCCCCTCCCAGGAGTTTTGCATTTTGAACTTTTTTGCGGGGCTGAGTACCATGACCAAATCTCCTATGTTAAAAGTCTGTTTACAAGTATTTTTATCATACCACGCCTTTTCCTTGGCCTTACTGCTCTGGAGGTTGTTTTGGACAATTTCCATCACGTCTTTCAACTCCCTCCTGAACCTCTGGACATACTCAGTCATGGATTCTTCCCCCACCTTGTTGCATCCTTCCCAGGTATCCCTAATGAAGTAGAGAGATCCCCTCACTTTTCTCCCATACAGATGGTCAAATGGAGAAAATCCCGCGGACTCTTGGGGTACCTCCCTGTAGGCATACTGCAGGAATGGCAGTAACTCGTCCCAGCTTTGGCCCCATTTCTTGGCATACATGCCCAGCGTGGATTTTAGGGTCCCATTGAACCTTTCCACCAGCCCATTTTCCTGCAGGTGGTAGGGGGCCATCTTAAGCTGTTTCACTCCACACACCTTCCATAGCTCATTGAACAACTGCGACATAAAATTTGCCCCCCGATCAGACAAAATCTCCTTAGGGAAGCCCACTCTGCTGAATATGGTGAGCACGGCTCTTGCAACTGTCTCAGCCTCTATGTTATACAGTGTGATTACCTCAGGATACTGAGTGGCAAAATTTACCACCACTAAGATATACTTGTTCCCCCTCTGAGTGGGGTGCAGCATAGGATCTACTATGTCCATTGCCACCCTTTGGAATGCCTCCTGAATGACAGGCAAAGGATGCAGCAGAGCCTTCTGGGGTCCCCACAGTTTCTTCCTCTCCTGACACACCGCACAAGTCCTACAATAATCCCTCACATCATTGTGTATCCCTGCCCAGTAGAAATTCCTCCTCAACCTGTCATAGGTCCTCTGTACCCCCAAGTGACCAGCAAAGGTACTATTGTGCGCTACCAGCACTAATTCCCCCCCGGTGTTGGCTGTGTACAGCCAACTGCTTATAGGGTTGACCGGGGCCTCAGTTTTTCCCTACAGGGGCCTCCCTATACAGTTTCCAATCCTCTTCAAAAAACTTCTCCCCCTCCTCCCCCCCCGGAGTTCCCTCCGAGACACACTTTCTTATGTCCTCAAGGGAGGGGTCAGCCCTTTGTTTAGCTGCAAATTCCTAACAGACAACCTTTGAGATAGCATCCTCATCCCTGGACTGACTGCATCTCCCCTGTCTCTGAGAGCCTGTTGTCTTCAGCCGGGCAGAGACCTGGCTTTGCCTCTTGCATACTTGGAAGCACCCCGCCTCCCTGCACTGTCATGTCAATGGGATCTTCCCCCACCTCCTCTGTGGGTTCCAAGGTCTTTGTCCCATTTCTGGGGATTCCCTCTGAGTCACCACCCCTGTGTTCCCTGGTGCAAGATGTGTTAGCTGTTCAGCTGCATCTAGGGTGACCAGACAGCAAATGCAAAAAATCGGGACGGGGTTGGGGTGGGTAATAGATTCATAGATACTAAGGTCAGAAGAGACCATTCTGATCATCTAGTCTGACCTCCTGCACAACGCAGGCCACAGAATCTCACCCACCCACTCCTACAAAAAACCTCACCTATCTCTGAACTATTGAAGTCCTCAAATCGTGGTTTAAAGACTTCAAGGAGCAGAGAATCCTCCCTCAAGTGACCCGTGCCATGCTACAAAGGAAGGCGAAAAACCTCCAGGGCCTCTCCAATCTGCCCTGGAGGAAAATTCCTTCCCAACCCCAAATATGGCAATCAGCTAAACCCTGAGGATATGGGCAAGATTCACCAGCCAGATACTACAGAAAATTCTTTCCTGGGTAACTCAGATCCCACCATCTAATATCCAATCTCAGGGGATTAGGCCTATTTACCCTGAATATTTAAAGATCAATTAATTACCAAAATCACATTATCCCATCATACCATCTCCTCCATAAACTTATCGAGTAGAATCTTAAAGCCAGATAGATCTTTTGCCCCCACTGCTTCCCTTGGAAGGCAATTCCAAAACTTCACTCCTCTGATGGTTACAAACCTTCGTCTAATTTCAAGTCTAAACTTCCTAGTGGCCAGTTTATACCCATTTGTTCTTGTGTCCACATTGGTGCTGAGCTGAAATAATTCCTCTCCCTCTCCTGTATTTATCCCTCTGATATATTTATAGAGAGCAATCATATCTCCCCTCAACCTTCTTTTAGTTAGGCTAAACAAGCCAAGCTCCTTAAGTCTCCTTTCATAAGACAAGTTTTCCATTCCTTGGATCATCCTAGTAGCCCTTCTCTGTACCTGCTCCAGTTTGAATTCATCCTTTTAAACATGGGAGACCAGAACTGCACACAGTATTCTAGGTGAGGTCTCACCAGTGCCTTGTATAATGGTACTAAAACCTCCTTATCCCTACTGGAAATGCCTCTCCTGATGCATCCCAAAACCGCATTAGCTTTTTTCACAGCCATATCACATGGGCAGCTCATAGTCATCCTATGATCAACCAATACTCCAAGGTCCTTCTCCTCTTCCGTTACTTCTAATTGATGCGTCCCCAATTTATGACTAAAATTCTTGTTATTAATCCCTAAATGCATAACCTTACACTTCTCACTATTAAATTTCATCCTATTACTATTACTCCAGTTTACAAGGTCATCCAGATCCTCCTGTATAATATCCTGATCCTTCTTTGAATTGGCAATACCTCCCAGCTTTGTATCATCTGCAAATTTTATTAGCACACTCCCACTTTTTGTGCCAAGGTCAGTAATAAAAAGATTAAATAAGATTGGTCCCCAAACTGATCCCTGAGGAACTCCACTGGTAACCTCCCTCCAGCCTGACAGTTCTCCTTTCAGTAGGACCTGTTGCAGTCTCCCCTTTAACCAATTCCTTATCCACCTTTTGATGTTCATATTGATCCCCATCTTCTCCAATTTAACTAATAATTCCCCATGTGGCACGGTATCAAATGCCTTACTGAAATCTAGGTAAATGAGATCCACTGCATTTCCTTTATCTAAAAACTCTGTTACTTTTTCAAAAAAGGAGATTAGGTTGGTTTGGCACGATCTACCTTTTGTAAAACCATGTTGTATTTTGTTCCATTTACCTTTGACTTAACTAATTTCTCCTTCAAAATTTTTTTCCAGGACCTTGCATACTACAGGTGTCAAACTAACTGGCCTGTAGTTACCCGGATCACTTTTTTTTCCTTTCTTAAAAATAGGAACTATATTAGCAATTCTCCAGTCATTCGGTACAACTCCTGAGTTTACAGATTCCTTAAAAATTCTTGCTAATGGGCTTGCAATTTCAGGTGCCAATTCCTTTAATATTCTTGGATGAAGATTATCTGGGCCCCCCGATTTAGTCCCATTAAGCTGTACGAGTTTTGCTTCTACCTCAGATATGGTAATATCTACCTCCATATCCTCATTCCCATTTGTCATGCTATCATTATTCCTAAGATCCTCTTTAGCCTTTTTAAAGAGTGAGGCAAAGTATTTGTTTAGATATTGGGCCATGCCTAGATTATCTTTAACCTCCACTCCATCCTCATTGTTTAGCGGCCCCACTTCTTCTTTCTTAGTTTTCTTCTTATTTATATGGCTATAGAACCTTTTACTATTGATTTTAATTCCCTTTGCAAGGTCCAACTCTACTCGACTTTTAGCCTGTCTCACTTTATCCCTACATGTTCTGACCTCAATAAGGTAGCTTTCCTTGCTGATCCCTCCCTTCTTCCACTCCCTGTATGCTTTCTGCTTCTTCTTAATCACCTCTCTAAGATGCTTGCTCATCCAGCTTGGTCTACAACTCCTGCCTATGAATTTTTTCCCCTTTCTTGGGATACAGGCTTCCAATAGCTTCTGCAGCTCTGATTTAAAGTAATCCCAGGCCTCCTCTACCTTTAGATCCATAAATTCTTCAGTCCAATCCACTTCCCTAACTAATTTCCTTAATTTTTGAAAGTCAGCCCTTTTGAAATCAAAAACTCTAGTTGCAGATTTATTTTTGTTAATCCTTCCATTCAGTTTGAACTGAATTAGCTCATGATCACTTGAGCCAAGATTATCTCCTACAACCATTTCTTCTACGAGGTCCTCGCTACTCACCAAAATTAAATCTAAAATGGCATCCCCTCTAGTTGGTTCAGCAACTACTTGATGAAGGAATCCATCAACTATCGCATCTAGAAAAATCTGAGCCCTATTATTATTACTAGCACTGGTCATCCAGTCTATATCTGGGAAGTTAAAGTCTCCCATGATCATGCAGTTTCCATTAGTATATAATATAAGTAATAGGAGCCTATATAAAGAAAAAGACCCCAAAATCGGGACTGTCCCTATAAAATCGGGACATCTGGTCACCCTAGCTGCACCAACCTACAGTCATCAGCTGGAACAGCCTCCTAACCTACAGGCAGGGCTCTCTCTTCCCCCTCTAGCCCCGACTGCCTTTCTTCATGCTGCGAGTTACCACACTAACAGTCCTGGCTTTGCTGAAAAAATCATTTCCCAGCAACATGTCCGTGAGGATGTCCTCGAGCATCTCCACCAGTAAATCGCCTTCCTTACCTTCCCACTCCACATAACCTTTGCCAGAGGTACAGGGAAGCTTTGCGGCCCCCCCTCCTTAATGTGGGTCGTCTGCCCCATCAAAACACGAGCATCTGGAACCACACTTGGTCGAACTAGAGAGAACTGGTGCAACCATAGGACCCTGGTTGCAACAATGATCTGTACGGTCACAGTTTATGTCAATAACGTCACAATGGTTTCCCCCAAGTTCTATATATAAATCTCAAAGATTCTACTTGTGTCAAATAGTCATATGTGGTTCAGGGTAGAAGTAACTTTGTGGTAGACAAAAGGGTCATAATACTTCAGATTAGAAAACAAATGTAAAGACATAGTTCAGACCATAGTATTCAAGAGTTTAAACAGAAAGAAAAATCAAGATTTGATTATTCCCAGACTGTGACTTTAGAAAATTAGCTCACAGATGAGCATTTTGCTCTACAAAGATTGTTCTCCAGAAATACTGTGTGGAAACAGCTATTTGATTTCTTGCCAAACTAAGGATATAAAGGATGCATATTGCTAAATTCTGGCCTAATATATACCCTGGATAACCCCACTTACTCCACAGGATTCCTCACAGGGAGAAACACTTAGCTTAGCTTGCAAGCTAAGGTCAGTGTATGTGAAAGAAGATACAAAGAAATGCAATTTCAGCTGAGACAATAGGTTTTAAAATGGCTGAAAAAAATGCAAAACATTTTATCCTACTGATGAAGAATATTGCAATCAGTATTTCTGTCCTCCAAAAGGATGAACTGAAACTGAAATTGATATAATGAAGCTGATGCAGAGATTTCCCAGAGCAATTTGCCCTGCGGAAAAGCAGGGAGCATTTCTATTGGAGTGGGAGCGGGGGTGCAAGTCCTGCCTAGCAGTCAAAGTCTGTGATGGCAGCCCTGACCCACTCCACAGGCTTCCAACCCAGGGGCCCTCTCATATACTGTAAGGAAGGCATCCATTACCTGCGATCCAACTAACTGTTCCCTGGGTCTCTTCCTAGAACTGTTTTTGCCAGCAGTTAATTTGACACACTTTTTGGATGGAATAGGCCTTTTATCTATTAAAATTTACACGACGTTGCACCAGAAATTTTTTCTGAAATCAAAATGTGATGAGGGAACAAAGGAAAAAACTAATTTAGGACTTGGCCTTTCTTAGAACTGTATGTTACACATTTTAGAAGACAAGGAATAAGTGGTGCCCTTGTGAAGAACAGAGAGAAATGCTGCAAAAGGCAAGTAGCAAGACATGTAGAAGGAAGAGTTATTTTTTCTGACATTCACAACAAAGATTCATTGCCGTGTGCTCCCTTTTAAAGGTAATCTATGAGGAAAGTGGCAGGCTTGAATACCTCAGGCATTTTCACATAGTCATGTAATTCCTGTCTGCTCTCAACATTCTCTGGAGACGTACAAGAAAATTAAATAAGATAATTAGATCAAATGAATCTATGAATTAGCTAACAAAAGCACACACACACACAGTATGATAAAGTAGTCTTACTTCAATGCTAAAATAAAATGATTAAGCCAGAGTTGTTTGCAAATAATTTATAATACAAAATAACATTCTTAAAAGAAAAAAATCCAATAAATCCTTCACTGAAATAAGATTTTTATCAGCAATTTTTACAAGAATCCAGGAGAATTCTTTATACATGCACGGAGGTGAAATGTTTACTTTATGAGTCTATAAGGTGGATAGAAAGCTGGCTAGATCATTGGGCTCAATGGGTAGTGATCAATGACTCCATGTCTAGTTGGCAGCCGGTATCAAGCGGAGTGCCCCCAGGGTCGGTCCTAGGGCTGGTTTTGTTCAATATCTTCATTAACGATCTTTTAGATGGCATGGATCGCACCCTCAAAGCAAGTTTGCAGATGACACTAAACTGAGAGGAGTGGTAGATATGCTGGAGTATAAGGATAGGATACAGAGGGACCTAGACAAATTAGAGGATTGGACCAAAAGTAATCTGATGAGGTTCAACAAGGACAAGTGCAGAGTCCTGCACTTAGGACAGAAGAATCCCATGCACTGCTACAGACTAGGGACTGAGTGGCTAGGCAGCAGTTCTGCAGAAAAGGACTTAGGGGTTACAGTGGATGAGAAGCTGGATATGAGTCAACAGTGTGCTCTTGTTGCCAAGAAGACTAATGGCACTTTGGGCTGTATTAGTAGGAGGATTGCCAGCAGATTGAGGGACATGATCATTACCCTCTAGTCAGCAGTGGTGAGGCCTCATCTGGAGTACTGTGTCCAGTTTTGGGCCCCACACTACAAGAAGGATGTGGAAAAATTGGAAGGAGTCCAGCAGAGGGCAACAAAAATTATTAGAGGACTGGAGCACATGACTTATGAGGAGAGACTGAGGGAACTGGAATTATTTAGTCTGCAAAAGAGAAGAATAAGGGGGGGATTTGATAGCTGCTTTCAGCTACCTGAAAGGGGGTTCCAAAGAGGATGGATCTAGACTGTTCTCAGTGGTAGCATGAGGAGTAATGGTCTCAAGTTGCAGTGTGGGAGGTTTAGGTTGGATATTAGGAAAAACTTTTTCACTAGGAGGGTGGTGAGGCACTGGAATGGGTTACCTAGGAAGGTGGTGGAATCTTCTTCCTTACAGGTTTTTAAGGTCAGGCTTGACAAAGCCCTGGCTGGGATGATTTTAGTTGGGGATTGGTCCTGCTTTGAGCAGGGGGTTGGATTAGATGACCTCCTAACGTCCCTTCCAACCCTGATATTCTATGATTCTACGAGTCACTTAGGGCCCAGTGTGCCCTGAAGCCAGTGAGAGTCTTGTCTGCATAGAGCACAAAGGAATTGGGCTGATGGATCTCTGTTGTATACAGTCAGAACTCTTAAAATGGATTATAAGCAAAATACTGAGAGCAGGGTTAGTTCAAGCAAATTTGTGGTCTATTGCAAAGTGATTAAGATCCTTGGAGGGTGGAGGGGAAGGGTTCAATCCTATGGGAGAGTCCAGGTAGGATGGGAGGGAGGAGAGGTCTTTAGCTGGATCCTGTGGTCCACCAAGCTCTGATGGGCCACAGCAAGAAGTGGGACTTCAGGCAAATGGAGGATATTGCCCCTGGAGAATTCTCCATGTCTAGGGAGACTCTCCACCAGCATAAAGCTGGATAAGGCACTTCTGCTGCCTTCTGCACTGCACTTGACACCTTCCCCACTTTCATAATGGGAGGGAAAAGGTGTGAAGGTAGTGAGGATTGGAGGGGCAGGAAAGGAAGGTGCAAGCACAGGGTCTAGCAGAGCAGGTCTCTATAACATCCAATTCTCCACTAGCGTAATATCCCTGAGGAATCTTATGTCAGCTGCATAAATTAAAAGCTGCCCCCCTCCAGCTTTAACTTGCAAAGGAGCCAGTCTAGTGAGCTTTGTGTATGGTTGTTTCCTGTTAAACGGCAAGAGGACAACTTGTAGTGGGTTCCACCCTAGATTGTGAATTCTGTGCAGGTTTTAAACTCAAGCTATCACCTCTTCATAAAGCTATCCCATTGAATGAAGAATCTTTTAATCTATTTTACTCAATACAGACAGTAAATATCCTATTGCGATTTCCATCTGCCCCGATGAAGTTGCGTCCTGATGATTTGGGCCTCACTTTGGCAGCACTATCTGAAATAGCCCTGACTGCTAATAGCTAATGATCCAGTGCTCAGGAGCCATGCTTATAAAGCATGATCAAAAGCCCAGTAAAGTCGTGGACTTTGGGTCAGGCCCAGAGAGCAGCAGGGTGTGAGGTCTATCCCTGCTGTATGTTCCTAGCTGTGCATGGAAATGTTGTAGCATGTAAGCAGCATAATAGAGCATCAAATGGCCAGTTTGAACCATCACAGGTGCCTAGATTCTCCCTGTAAGACTCATATAGGTTTATTTTAAAATGACAAAATAAATAAAGGGTGAAATTCTCCCCTCAGCTGCTCCTTGTGCTAGTTCAGTGTTGCTGCTAGCAGGCTGGCTTACAGGACAACTGACACAGTTGCTGGTAAAAAGCACTTTATTTCCCTTCCCACAGCCATATATATACAGCACTTGTTTATTCCTTTTCTGTTGTTTATCACCCACTGTTCTCATCATTCTTATCTTTGGGTTCCATTATCTTGTGGTGGTAAAGACTCTCAGGTGCTGCTTATCTCATTAGTCCTTAGTTCAGCCAAAGTTTAGTCCTTCAACTTGCCACCCGCAGCCCCGCCTCTTGTACTGTTATTTTCCATTACTTGGCACACATTTCTAAAACATCTGATACTCAGCATTTCCCACATCTCCCCCTTTTTGTTTAAAAGCAGCTTGAATCATCCGTGACATTCCCCAACGCATACATTGAACTATATATGGACCACACAAACAAATTATACCAATACAGATACCAATTAATAAAAGAGTGTGCTGTAATGATGTTATCCATATTGTGTTCTAATTTTGCAAATAATTCATGAACAGAGTGAGAATGATCTGACAAATTAACACAACACATACCCTCAAAATCTTCACATCCGTGTCCATGTGCTAATAACAAAAATTCACTCGCAGCACTATTATATAAAACTGCATGGCAAATGCTATCTACATCGATTAATAATTCAGTTAATATTTCAAAAATTAGATTAAACTGTTTAATACTCCAACACACTAATTTCTCTAAATTAAAAGCATTTTCCATAATAGCAACACCAGGGATGCTTAAGCAATAGAAAATCAATCGCAGCTCGATTATCTAAAATGGCATCTCTTAATTTCTGTTGTTCCATACTTAAAAGAGCAATTGCCTGTGATGTAGCATTAAGCGCTTTAACAGCAAAACAAGCTAATGCATTCAAAGTTTGCACCGTATAATAAGTTGCAAAGCCAGGAATGCCTGCAACAGCATTCAGCAAAGCCAAATATTCTGAGTGACTATATAAGGTAACATCGGCGGAACACATATTTTGCAGGGCCGTGCTTCGCCGATTTCGCTGCTGATTCTTTCCGGGCAACAAAAGGGTCATTCGGCTAAGACAGCACAAGGTATTATGACTTAGATTGGCAGGAATATAACTAAAGGTTCGTTCGCCGCAGGTAAAAAACCAACCAGACAGCAAAATAATATGTCCATAATTAAAAGAAACATTAACCGCATTAGTACAATTCAAAAGGGGGACACTTACCGGTTTGGCAGCCCATGGGTACCTTTGCGCGTGTGCAATTAACCACTCGCGCACACGTTACATTATCTGCCCCGGCTGGGTACGGGGTATGTAAAGATAGGGCCCCAGGGGGCAAGGAGTAATTGGCGGGGCCCCAATTTGCCATATTCGAATACTGTGAAGACAAATTGGCATAAGCTGCAAGCATGGTGTGACTGCCAATTTCTTTGGGATGATGACATATGGGCACAAGACAAGTGCCCAGTAATTCCCCGGCTGCCACAGAATCAGACAAACAAAAGTGTGTGACATTGGCTATTAATGCTAGACGTTCCCATAGGTTATACGTCATTCACACGCGTAGGGGTACAAGGAGTCCCCCCTGTAACCCAAGCAATACCACTATAACAATATCGATAACCCACATCCTCATTCTGGAAATAAACAGGATATGGCCACAAGCACAACCTCCTCTGATGCGGATCAATTCCTGTCATTACGGTTACTCTTTTCCGCGCTTGCACTATTAGCATGGCTATTGCTTCAATTCTGGAAGTTACCGTACGCACATTTTTACACGGTGGAAATATCCATTCCAAACCGACTAGGGGGTCTTTATCCCTAGTATCCCACTGAAATAATAGTGCTTCCAATACTGCATCTAGGCTAAAGACCGCTACCACGAAGGGTAAGTTTTCCCGATATCTCCCAGAATAACCCTCCCCCACCTTCTGTCCTATTCGTTGTAATGCTTGCTTCTGTAGTACCGACCGTTGTCGTTTATCTCCAGGGGCTCTCCCCCCTTCTAATAAGGGAAGAAGAGGAATTATATCCTGATTTGTGATGCCACAAAGGGGGCGAAGCCATTGCAGTTCACCTAGCAGTTTCTGTGCATCATACAGTGTGCGCACATGAGGAGAGATTTTTAACTGCTGGGGGCGTACGGTGCAGTCAGTGATCTGAAGTCCCAAATACAAAAAAGGGGCTTTAGTCTGACCTCTTTTCTTGGGGCAATCCCGTTTTAAATGACCCATCTTTCCACACTAATAGCACGCCCCCTCCCTTCCTCTACGCCAATTCGACTTGGAGGTATTCAAGGCTACCGCCAAGGCGCGTGCATGAATCTTTGCCTTATCCTCCTCCTCTACCAAAGGAGCACGAGTGCAGGCTTCAATCATGTCGACTAGGGAGGCCGATTTTGGTAAGGTCACCAAAATCTTCTTACACGTGGGGTTAGCATTTTGAAGGGCTAAATCTACCCCCAATGCCGATCTGGCGTCTGGTGTTAAATTAGGGGCCCTATCCAATGCCGTCCTTAGGCGGTCCAAAAAGAGGGCAAAAGATTCGCCCACTCCCTGCGTGACTTTTAAATAGAGAGGTGAAGGGGTGCCCAAATCAGGGAGCTCTTTGAATGCCTCCAATGCTAGAAGCTGAGACTGTTGTAATATTTGGGGTACCAATTGCGCCTGTAGCTGAGGCTCTTCAAATCGCCCCTGTCCCAACAACATGTCTATTGATGCTACCTGGAGAGGGTCGTCCCGGGGTCTATCTAAATTAAGCACTGCCGCGTGCTCAGCCTTCTTTCTCCATGAATCCTTCCATAATAATCTCTGTGTGGGTGTTAACAACATATCTGCAAATTTCTGGGCGTCAAAGGGACACATCGCTTGCCCCGAGAATATCTGTTCTAATAACGCTTGTACATATGGATTTTTCAAGCCATACGCCACAATAGCTTTCTGAGCCTCCCTCATCAATTTCCAGTCTAACGGCACCCAAGATTTAACCCCCTTCCTTGATACCGATATCGGGAAAGTAGCCGGCATGGCATCCAAAAATTCCCCTACAATTATAGCATCCTTTATCAATCCATGCCAGCGCTTAATTGGGTCAGGAGATCCCACTCCTCCCCCCCATCCCTCCAAATCACCCCCGTCCCCCGTTCTTCTTGCCCTCGTCCAATTGAAGAACACGTAGGTGGCGGAGGTTTCACTTTTGGTTGAACCGGTTGGGTAGCAGGGGCATAAACTTTGCGATATTCTTCCTCTGCTGTCGGTCGCAACTCTCCCTCGGGAGTGAGGTGCTCCGTACAACCATAATACCCACACAACCTACAAATATGGGGCAAACGTGAGGGGTCAGGTATGCCGTGCTCTTGAAGCTGTTGCAGCAAATGCAATCGTGACGATCCTTGCAGTCTGTTTTCCTTTCTATCCAGCTCATCCATCATCTGTTGAGCTGCAATACCTTCCTTATATAACCACCGAATTATCTGGTCCTGCGTCAAGTTATCAAACTCTCCAGTTTCAGGCAAGTCAATAATCCGAACGTGTCGGGGAGGGGCTGGTGGCACAACCGCGGGCGGCAATCCTGACCCCCCTTGTAACGGTTTCTCTGGATTGCCCGATGACAATTCCCCCGACACAGGCTGATCCACGGCCATCGGTTCGCCCTGATCTGAGTCGTCATCCTTCAAGGGCAACGGTACCTCACTGGGGTCCAACGGCGTCAAAGGAATCATAGGCGTTGTTTTACCAAAAAAGTCTTTCGCTCCTACCGTGAAGGCCCCTTTCGCTGATGATTCTAATGCCTCGCGTAATGCAATACGCGCCCCTGCCTGAGCTGCTGCGGTGGTAACGGCTCGATGAACAGTCCGCCAGATAGGGCTCAAGGCAGCAGCTTCTTTATTTCCGACCCCCACAAAGTCCCACAGGTCTTTCCCCACTGTTTTCCACACCGAGGAGTCAAATACATTCTTTGTATTAACCAGGAAACCCCGTCGCTTTCCCCACCAAAGCAATTTTTGCAGAGCTTCTGGGGAAAATTTTTCTCCCTGGTTATTAAGCAGATTGCTTAAGACCTTAAACACGGCCTGCTCATCTGCTGATGCTGCCGCTCCCATTATGAGAGATATTTCCCGACGCTCACGTTTCAGTGGGAGCTCCCCCGCCTCTTGGGCATCCCGGTCCCTCACCTGAACGGAGGACACCGGCAGCGGCGGTCCCTGCTATTTCTTCCTCTGTCCGTGGTATCAAATGCACAGAATTCTATCACATCGGGGTCACCATTTGTTGCTGCTAGCAGGCTGGCTTACAGGACAACTGACACAGTTGCTGGTAAAAAGCACTTTATTTCCCTTCCCACAGCCATATATATACAGCACTTGTTTATTCCTTTTCTGTTGTTTATCACCCACTGTTCTCATCATTCTTATCTTTGGGTTCCATTATCTTGTGGTGGTAAAGACTCTCAGGTGCTGCTTATCTCATTAGTCCTTAGTTCAGCCAAAGTTTAGTCCTTCAACTTGCCACCCGCAGCCCCGCCTCTTGTACTGTTATTTTCCATTACTTGGCACACATTTCTAAAACATCTGATACTCAGCATTTCCCACAGTTCAGTACATTAGTGGGGTTGCCTGGGGAAGCATTTGGCCCATCTATGCTAAACAGTACACGTCGTAAGGGAACATTGCCAAAAACGCATCACATCTCCTTGGTATGTTCACTCACCCAAATATTTCAGTGTGGTCTTGATTTTCTTGCATAACTTATATTTGACACACTGTTAAATTGGAGCTTGATTGCATTTTACAGTAAAATCTTAATGGCTCAGTATAACTTCTCAATATGTGTCTGACTGTATTGCACTAAATTTGCATCTAGCTGCAGCAGCATCTCCCCAGAGGTATCAATGCACTAGCATTCAGTGACTTGATAGCGGAGGCAACAAACAAAGTTGGAGGAAAAACTTGTATTTCTATTGTGAAATGCTTGTGGCAAAACTGGTAAATGTCTGAATTTCTGTCTAGATCTTTATGATTAATTTCTAGGTTTACAGGACCAGCTGATCTGACCTCCACTTTCTCCCTGATCCTGCCACTCTGCAATCATCCTCTAGGAATCTGGGCTTGCCTCCAATCCCAAGTGGTGATGGGTGGTGAGGGGAGGACACTTTGATCTTAGTGCCCCAGTGTGGCTCTGGTTGGCTGGGGCACCAGTGGGATCTAGCTGGTCCTCTTTTGACTTCTGTTGCTCTTTCCATTCTGCAATCTCCTCTGGATATTCAATAGTCAAGTCTCCTTGCAGAGGGACAAAAAAGCAAGACATCAGGTTCCACCTTCCCACCATTGTGGGTGGACAACCTGCTTTTCTGCTTCCCTCCGCAGCATGGAAAATATGAAAAAAAAAGAGTTAGAGCCAGGGGCATGGAAATACAAGCACAGGAAGCCAGAGGTCTGGAACGATATTCCATTATTGGAACAGAAATAGTACACTTACAAGTGAAGAATGGCTGTTTAAAATGTAAGGCATAGCACAGCAGAAAACACGCCCCTAGCATATTTGTACCTGTGAGTGTCCCTTCTATCTTGTTGTCCCATTTGCCCATTTATTTTGCTTGCCCGTGAGGCTGCCCTGATCTCAGCTCATTTTCTCAGGATTGAATGTGACTCTTCAGAAAGTGTGACCTTCAAGATATGTGAAACCATGCACAATTTGTAATAAAAACCCTCAAGAATCAAAATTCTGCAGTTGTAGTAAATCAAAGTCCAAGACTTAGAGGTAAAATCTCCCAAGAGTTTTTACCTCGGAGTTTCTACCATCAACTGTTTGTCTTGAACCACAGTAAATTCTCCCAATACAAAATATGTTATCAGAAAACAATACAAAAAGTTATCTGGGACACTGAAGTTATAGGAACACACTGGTCTGCTGAAGCATTCACTTTAAGGTTGAGCAACTACCCATTGCTTTTTAAAATTCGTAAAGGTGTCTGGTATGGTCTATTCATCATTTTCTGCAAGAATACACAATATTCTTTGTTGAGCCCCAGGGGAAAAAAATGTAAACCAGCACAGCAAAAACAGTCTCTGGCAGAGATTTTTCTTTCATTCCAACCTGGGTAGTTTTATCTGAAATTCTCTTTGTAGACTCAGTTGGACAAAAATATACTTTACTTCCTGCCCTCAGTTCTTCTGTAGTGCTGCTTTATACTATTTACAGGTTTCCTCATTCCACTCAGGGGTCACAGAAAGCATTTTGGTGTTGCATGAAGAGTTCTTTCTATTGCATATTTTATATTTGGTTGCAAGCTGCTTATATGTACACACAGACACATGTATGTTTATGTCAAGTCTCTCTATACGTATGTTACATTACATATAAATATGCTTTTTGCGATCTGTTTATAAATTGACACATGATTTGGGGTGAACTCTACTTGCGATCTCTCAGTCTGTCCTTGGGCACTTTTCAAATGGACAGGCCTATACGTGCACTTCTGAGTGGAATCCAGCACTTCACCCCACTTTTAATTCAGATCAGCAGGTTACAGCAGCCCCTGTTTACTGGCCATATTACCTCTACAACCCTGTCTGGGTTTGGACCTTGCTACTAAATTCTCCCTTGGAGCTTGTGACCAGTGTGAAATTGAAGTGACTAAGGGCAGCATTTTAAAACAAGTAAGATTTATATATCAAATGGAACAAGACAAGCAAAAATAAAAGGGCTTAAAATCAATGATCCAGGACTCTGTGCACTTTCCAGGATGTGCAATGAATAGAAGCCCTGCCTCTGTGCATAAACTATATAGTGTCTGAGGCAGGGCAGGGCTCCCACCAGCCCAGCCTCGTTCCATGTTCATGTGGAGTCTACCTTCCCTTCAAACATTGCTAAGAAGTGCTAGCAAAAAGTTATTCTGATTGCCTTTTATGTATGTACAAAGTGAAGTTTTCAAAGGCTCCTAACTTGGTTAATTAAAATCCCATTTTTTTCCAGTTTTCATAGGCTTTTCCCTATTTTGAAGACCATTTTCCTACCAAATGTGAATTTTCTACCTCTAAGCTGTGTCAGTTGTGAAGCTCTTCAAGGAAAGTCATGTTACATATTTTTATGGGGGGGCGGGGATATTTTTTCACTCTTCTACTGAGAAGTGGCTGAACTTTCCAAATTCAACTTTCAAAAACCAAAAGTGACCTTTGGGCTGTGTCCAAAAGATAGAAAATTTCAGCCAGAAAGATGGAGTTCTAAAAGCATTAACTGGTAAGAAATACTTAGAATAGAATCTCCAAGGAAAACCTTTATTATAGTTGCCATTTCCACTCTAACTATAAGATTTCAGAGAATCAGAGCACTTTCAGTGGACAACCCACTGGTCTGGAACTCCTTTCTTGAAGACATCAAAAAGTCCTCAAATTTCGCTGTCTTCAGGCCCAAATCCAAGTCTATAGCCTTTCCTCAAAAACAACCTGTTAAACCAAAATACTGCTGCTGTGGATATTAGATTGTATATTGCTACCAAGTGCAATATTCTTCATTCACTGCAAATTATTCTTCTCAAAAATTATTCTTCTCAACCCTGCAAAGAAACGTTCATGGGCAGCTCCTTACAGCTATTTCAGTGGCACTCCATGTGGGAATAAATGTCCCCGGTAAGGACTGCTGGTCTTAGTACATAATATGAGCAGAATAATCACCACTTATTGTTGAGACTGTATGTGCTAGGCTCTAGCCCTTTCCAACCCAAGACTTCATTCTCCTCCCATGACTGCCACTTTCTTTCTTTAATCCCCATTGGACCTGATCTTTCAAAGGATCTCACCAGCTCTGATATTCTCTGCTGGACCGACTGCAGTCTTCCAAACTGAAATGATTCCATGCCTCCCAAAATCAGATGATATCGCTAAATATTATTTTTTCTATTGATTATAATATAGACTCATCTTAACAAGGTCATTACAGGTCATATGTTGTTTTATCCACAGAAAATTGCATTCCTAGGTATAAGATCAAAGACTCAGTTCAGCCACAACAGCAAAGCATGAACAGTTACATAACTATTCAAGCCTTGGCTTGCCTCATTGTAAGAATTAAATAGGTTTTGGAGTTTGCAGGATGCTTTTGTTGTTGTTTTAAACAACACTCCATATGGTGGACTGGATGGCTTAGGAGATTGTTACTGAAATACTTAACCTTCCACCAACTAGAATTCAACTGAAAATTGTTATCACTGGTGAGTGTTAAGTGACCTATATTAAATGAATTGAGCATCTGTCATAGGCTATTTTCACGTGGAAAGCTGTCCCACTTATGAAAGACACTTTTAGGAGGTCTTTTGAGAGAGTTTGAATGGAAGTTAAAACCAGGAACATGGGATTCACTATTTTAGGGGTATGTCTACACTACGAAATTAGGTCGAATTTATAGAAGTCGGTTTTGTAGAAAGCGTTTTTATACAGTCGAGTGTGTGTGTCGCCACACAAATGCTCTAAGTGCATGTAGTCGGCGGACTGTGTCCACAGTACCGAGGCAACCGTCGACTTCCGGAGCTTTGCACTGTGGGTAGCTATCCCACAGTTCCCGCAGTCTCCACCACCCATTTGAATTCTGGGTAGAAATCCCAGTGCCTGATGGGGCTAAAACATTGTCGCGGGTGGTTCTGGGTACATATTGTCAAGCCCCCGTTCCTTCCCTCCCTCCCTCCGTAAAAGCAAGGGCAGACAATCGTTTTGTGCCTTTTTTCTTGAGTTACCTGTGCAGATGCCATACCACGGCAAGCATGGAGCTCGCTCAGCTAACTATCACCATATGTCTCCTGGGTGCTGGCAGATGTGGTACTGCATTGCTACACAGCAGCAGTTTATTGCCTTTTGGCAGCAGACAGTGCAGTATGACTGGTAGCCGTCGTCAACGTAGTCCTGGGTGCTCTTTTAACCAGGTGCCCTGGCAAACATGGGAGTGACTCAGCCAGGTCATTTCCCTTGTTTTGTCTCATGGCGATTGAGTCCTACCGGCAGTGCACTGTCTTTTAATCTGCAGCCAGCAGAAGATGATGGCCAGCAGTCATACTGCACTGTCTTCTGCCGAGCACCCAGGAGGTGACGATGGCTAGCGGTCGTACTGCACAGTGTGCTGCCAGCAAGATGTATAAAGATAGATGAAGTGGCTCAAAACAAGAAATAGACCAGATTTGTTTTGTATTCATTTTCTCCTCCCTCCCTCTGTGAAATCAATGACCTGCTAAACCCAGTTTTGAGTTCTATCCTTGAGGCAGCCATTCAGTTTCGTGCAAAGCCATCCCCTTTGTTGATTTTAATTCCCTGTAAGCCAACCCTGTAAGCCATATCGTCAGTCACCCCTCCCTCTGTCAGGGCAACAGCAGACAATCGTTCCGCACCTTTTTTCTGTGCAGACGCCATACCACAGCAAGCATGGAGCCTGCTCAGATCACTTTGGCAATTAGAAGCACATTAAACACCACACGCATTATCCAGCAGTATATGCAGCACCAGAACCTGGCAAAGTGAAACCGGATGAGTAGGTGACATCAGCGCGGTTACGAGAGTGATGAGGACATGGACACAGACTTCTCTCAAAGCACAGGCCCTGGCAATGTGGACATCATTGTGCTAATGGGGCAGGCTCATGCGGCGGAACGGTAATTCTGGGCCTGGGAAACAAGCACAGACTGGTGGGACCACATAGTGTTGCAGATCTGGGACGATTCCCAGTGGCTGCAAAACTTTCGCATGCATAAGGGCACTTTCATGGAACTTTGTGACTTGCTTTCCCCTGCCCTGAGGCACAAGAATACCAAGATGAGAGCAGCCCTCACAGTTGAGAAGCGAGTAGCAATAGCCCTGTGGAAGCTTGCAACGCCAGATAGCTACCGGTCAGTCGGGAATCAATTTGGAGTGGGCAAATCTACTGTGGGGGCTGCTGTGATGCAAGTAGCCAACGCAATCAAAGATCTGCTGATATCAAGGGTAGTGAGTCTGGGAAATGTGCAGGTCATAGTGGATGGCTTTTCTGCAATGGGATTCCCTAACTGTGGTGGGGCCATAGACGGAACCCATATCCCTATCTTGGAACCAGAGCACCAAGCCAGCGAGTACATAAATCGCAAGGGGTACTTTTCAATAGTGCTGCAAGCACTGGTGGATCACAGGGAACGTTTCACCAACATCAATATGGGATGGCCGGGAAAGGTACATGACGCTCGCATCTTCAGGAACTCTGGTCTGTTTCAAAAGCGGCAGGAAGGGACTTTCTTCCCAGACCAGAAAATAACCATTGGGGATGTTGAAATGCCTATAGTTATCCTTGGGGACCCAGCCTACCCCTTAATGCCATGGCTCATGAAGCCATACACAGGCAGCCTGGAGAGTAGTCAGGAGCTGTTCAACTACAGGCTGAGCAAGTGCAGAATGGTGGTAGAACGTGCATTTGGACATTTAAAAGCACGCTGGCGCAGTTTACTGACTCAGTTAGGCCTCAGTGAAACCAATATTCCCACTGTTATTACTGCTTGCTGTGCACGCCACAATATCTGTGAGAGTAAGGGGGAGACGTTTATGGTGGGGTGGGAGGTTGAGGCAAATCGCCTGGCTGCTGGTTACGCACAGCCAGACACCAGGGTGGTTAGAAGAGTACAGGAGAGTGTGGTATGCATCAGAGAAGCTTTGAAAACAAGTTTCATGACTGGCCAGGCTACGGTGTGAAAGTTCTGTTTGTTTCTCCTTGATGAAACCCCCGCCCCTTGGTTCACTCTACTTCCCTGTAAGCTAACCACTCTCCCCACCTCCCTTCAATCATCGCTTGCAGAGGCAATAAAGTCATTGTTGCTTCTCATTCATGCATTCTTTATTAATTCATCACACAAATAGGGGGAATAATTACCAAGGTAGCCCAGGAGGGGTGGTGCAGGAGGGAAGGACAAGGCCACACAGCACTTTAAAAGTTTGAAACTTTAAATAAAACTTATTGAATGCCAGCCTTCTGTTATTTGGGCAATCCTCTGGGGTGGAGTGGCTGGGAGGCCGGAGGCCCCCCCCACCGCATTCTTGGGTGTCTGGGTGAGGAGGCTATGGAACTTGGGAAGCAGGGCGGTTAGTTACACAGGGGCTGTAGCAGCGGTCTGTGCTCCTGCTGCCTTTCCTGCAGCTCAACCATACGCTGGAGCATATTAGTTTGATCCTCCAGCAGCCTCAGCATTGAATCCTACCTCCTCTCATCATGCTGCCACCACCTTTCAGCTTCAGCCCACCACCTCTCCTCCTGGTCATTTTGTGCTTTCCTGCACTCTGACATTGTCTGCCTCCACTCATTCGTCTGTGCTCTGTCAGTGTGAGAGGACAGCATGAGCTCAGAGAACATTTCATCGCAAGTGTGTTTTTTTCACCTTCTAATCTTTGCTAGCCTCTGGGAAGGAGAAGATCCTGTGATCCTTAAAACATATGCAGCTGGTGGAGAGGAAAAAAAGGGTCAGCGGAATTTAAAAAGACACATTTTATAGAACAATGGGTACACTCTTTCACGGCAAACCTTGATGTTAACATTACATACATAGCACATGTGCTTTCGTTACAAGGTCGCATTTTACCTCCCCCCACCGCGTGGCTAACAGCAGGGAACATTTCTGTTCAGCCATAGGCAAACAGCCCAGCAGGAATGGGCACCTCTGAATGTCCCCTTAAGAAAAGCACCCTATTTCAACTAGGTGACCATGAATTATATCATTCTCCTGAGGATAACAGAGAGATAAAGAACGGATGTTGTTTGAACGCCAGCAAACATACACTGCAATGCTTGGTTCTACATGATTCCCGAGTACATGCTACTGGCCTGGAGTGGTAAAGTGTCCTACCATGGTGGATGGAATAAGGCTGCCCTCCCCAGAAACCTTTTGCAAAGGCTTGGGAGTATATCCAGGAGAGCCACGAATGCCAGGGCAAATTAATCATTAAACATGCTGGCTTTTAAACCTTGTATAGTATTTTAAAAGGTACACTCACCAGAGGTCCCTTCTCCACCTGGCAGGTCCGGGAGGCAGCCTTGGGTGGGTTCGGGGGGGTACTGGCTCCAGGTCCAGGGTGAGAAACAGTTCCTGGCTGTTAGAAAAACTGGTTTCTCTGCTTGTTTGCTGTGAGCTATCTTCCTCGTCCCCAAAACCTGCTTCCATGTTGCCTCCATCTCCATTGAAGGAGTCAAACAACATGGCTGGGGTAGTGGTGGCTGAACCCCCTAAAATGGCATGCAGTTCATCATAGAAGCGGCATGTTTAGGGCTCTGACCCAGAGCAGCCATTCACCTCTCTGGTTTTCTGGTAGGCTTGCCTCAGCTCCTTAAGTTTCATGCAGCACTGCTTCCGGTCCCCATTATGGCCTCTGTCCTTCATGTCCTGGGAGATTTTGACAAATGTTTTGGTATTTCGAAAACTGGAACGTAGTTCTGATAGCACGGATTCCTCTCCCCATACAGCGATCAGATCCCATACCTCCCGTTCGGTCCATGCTGGAGCTCTTTTGCGATTCTGGGACTCCATCATGGTCACCTCTGCTGATGAGCTCTGCATGGTCACCTGCAGCTTGCCACACTGGCCAAACAGGAAATTGAAATTCAAAAGTTCGTGGGCCTTTTCCTGTTCAGTGCATCTGAGTTGAGAGTGCCGTCCAGAGCGGTCACAATGGAGCACTCTGGAATAGCTCCCAGAGGCCAATATCGTGTAATAGCGTCCACAGTACCCCAAATTTGACCAAAGCAAAACCGATTTCATTGCTAATCCCCTTGTCGGGGGTGGAGTAAGGAAATAGATTTTAAGAGCCCTTTAAGTCGAAAAAAAGGGCTTCGTCATGTGGACGGCGCAGGGTTAAATTGATTTAACGCTGCTAAATTCAACCTCAACGTCTAGTGTAGACCAGGGCTAGATCAGACCACTGGTTTGCTTATAACAGTGGACAATGCCTGACACTTCAGAGAAAAAATTAAAGATGTTCCTAGGCAATTCTGTAATGCCTGTGAAAATAGTTGTTTTCTGAACCCTGCACATCCTGAAACGTGACATCTGATTGTCATCAACTTAGCTATCATAACAACAAATGGTTTAATGGTCACAACATTATTCAGCCTTTTTAAAATTTGAGATACTCTATTTTACTCAATGACCTCCTGCAGCAGGGAGTTCCACAGAATACACATACACTTTGGGTCTGATCCCAAGCCCACTGAAGTCAATACGAGTCTTTCCAATTACTTCAAAAGGGCGTTGGTCAGGCACTGTGTGAAATAGAATTTTCATTCTCCCCGGAAGTTTACTGGTCGTTAATTTCATCCAGGGCCCCTTTGGTCTGTATTATAGAATGGAGTCAAAAGCCGAGAATAATTGTATTCTCTTCTTATGTCAGATGGCACAGTGTGTGACATGTTTCAATATGTCTGAAAGTGATACAAGTATACTATTTGTGACCTCAATAAAGAACAGCTTAAATAAAATTCCACTGTTCCTCTATCTTTGTTATAGCCACAGACTCCTCTCCCAGATGCCTCAGTATCATGGACATTCAGTGCTAGATCATATGACAGGCAGATGAGCTAAGCAATACCCTCATTTTCATCCCTGATAGTCTCCTTGGCTTGGCATGGCATGGAATGATTTCCTTCGATGCTAGAGTCCTTGTCTCTGGAAGCCATAAGTTTAGGGACTGTTAGCATATATGAGTATAGACTATTTTTTACTAGTGTGCCTTACCTTACACTTATCCAAGTTCACTTAAATTTATCATTGTTGACCAGCCTTCCACTATGAAGAAGAGATGGGTCCAAATGAAAACCTTAGTTGCAAACACGCAAACTTCAGTCCTATATAAATCTGGAACCCAGTTTTGTTCCTTGGGCCCCTCTCTCAACTAAAAATTTGTCACCTTCCTCAATAGTTTCCTACATTTTAAACAAAAAACAACATCTTCCCCAATTTACTGTGTACTTCCTTCAAATTGTTAATACACAAAGTAATGCTAGTCCTGATACTAACCCCTGGAGCACCGGGGTACTAACCTCTCACTAGTCTGAGAAACAGTGATTCATTACGACTGTTCTTATAGTTTAACTAATTTTGGAGTCCATGAAAAGACTTTTCTCCTTACCCCATGGTTACTACTCTCAAAAGCTTCTCTTTCCCCAAAGGTTGTTTGAAAATGACAATCCAACAAGTCACCCTTACCAGAGAAGAAAAGGAGTACTCATGGCACCTTAGAGACTAACAAATTTATTTGAGCATAAGCTTTCGTGAGCTACAGCTCACTTCATCGGATGCATTCAAGAACTCTGTTTAGAGAGAGTGTCATGGTTTTCCCTTACATAATCTGTACTGGTTTGGTCCTATCAGGATATAATTATCCAGATATTACTGTATCCTATTCTACAATTAAATTACAATTAAATTAGCATTCAGTCAAAATTCCTTAAATCAAGGGTGAGGCTTTCCAACCTCTATTTCCACATTTCTCTTTTGGATCCCATTTTTTAAAAGTGTATACATTAAGTAACTTTCCAATCTTCACTGAAGGATGAGCCCAACTGTCAAGGAAGCACAAGAAAGTCTGCACTGCTGTATCTATATTGTATCTGTTCCCTAGTTAACATGGGAATGTCGCTACCAATGCTACCAATCAGGTACCTTTCTAGAATGCAAAATCTATTTTTGTGTATGTTAATTAAAAGTGAAAAAACTCTCAGACCTGAGTTTGTTATAGATTTAGCAGATTCTTCAGTGCAAAAGATTTGAACCTACTAGCATTACAAGTTATCATATGGAAGTTTAAATGCAAGCATCAATACTCAATAAGTCTTATGATCAAGGTCCTATAATCCTTATTCATTTTGGCTCCAGGAAGAAATAAAATATTTATAAAAAACCAGCCATTTTTCTGGAATTATAATTATAGTTTCTGGAATTATTGGCTCAAGCTAAAATTTACCAATAGAAGTAGTCAAAATTTGTTGACTTTGGCAGAAGTTTGACAGAAAATTGTATTTTTTCAAAGAATTTTTAATTAAATGTTTTGGTTTTTCACAATTCTGTTTTTTTCATTGAAACTGAACATTTTTTAAATTGTGAATTTTCATTTGTTTTTCCCTTTCTTGCCTTTTTTTCCTTTTTTGTTACTAAATGCAGTAAGAGGGCTGATGTCACTGGTTGCCCCCTCACACACACTTTTCCCTCCCCAATTCTTTTTTCTTTTGTCATGTTGTATTTTTTTTAAGACTTCAATTTTAGAAAATTACAGGATGACAAGAGTGGGGGAAAGTGTGACTGCCACTCTGCAGTTTTTCGGCAGCTGGAAAAAGTTTTGAAAAGTTTAACAGGTAAAGAAAAAGACAGACAAAATGAACAAATCTACTTTTTTTTGGCACTCAGGCAAGAAGACAGAAAGTGGGAGAAAAATTAAAAAACGTGAAATAAATGTTGAAATGAAATTTTTTTCAAACAAATTATTTTTTAAAAAGTGTTTCCATTTACATCCCTGCTAAATGGAAGCAACTTCAGCATCTTTTATAGATTTTTTTGACCAGTTTTACTTGTCAAGGAGAATAGTTGCTTTAGACTTTATGCTTCAAAAATGCTCAAAGCATTTAAATAAATTTCAAATAGAAATAACATAAGCAAATGGTTCCCATAGGCCTGCAGTTGGATCCACACTGGATCCCAGAGCCCACACAGATATGATTGTGGATCACAGCCTTAGTTTCTCCTTATTAATGAAAGTCCTGCCTTTAGAGGTGAATACTGAAAAGTTCTAAACAGATTGTGAGAGTGGCTTTGTAAATTTCACAGTTTGGACTGCTGGCCTGTGATGGCTTTACATGGCTAATTTCACAACTCTAGTTTTAAATTATTTTTTAAGAGACCTACATTTTTAACCACCTAGAAAGTCATACCTGATTTTTGTAATCTGTTGCTGCAATTGCTAGAACAGCAGCAGCCAGGGATCACACCACTGCCAAATTCATATCCAAGGAGAATTTTTTTCCAGGATTTACACAAGATTTTGAAGTGTTCCAGATTAAAAATACATATTTTGATACAGCAAATTTGTCTACAGCCATCTGAGCTAGCCATTAAAAAAAAATTCACCACAGTTCTTTTTTTATTAAAACTAGACCACAGGCTAGAAAAGAAAAATTCTGTTTTATTCCAGAATTCCTTCCCCCCACCTCCCCTCCCCTTCAGAATGCAAGTGACAAAACTCCAGGAGCATTACAACTTCAGAACAAACTCATTGGCTAAGCATACGGGGGGAAGGGGGGGCTGGACTCCGTTACTCACCAATCAGAGCCTTGATTAATCTGGTTTTGAATGTCACATACAGCACAGCAGAAGTTAACAATTAAACAGTGCCAGTTTATACCACCCTGCAATAGCCACAAACATAATACACATATTTAAAACTAGATCCAAGGCCCACTGGAACCAATGAAATTCCGTACATATCTTTTCAAAATGAATATTTGATTCTAGTTTGAATAACAGTGGCCGAAATGTTTTCAAAATGTAAGTGGAGTAAACCTTAGCCACATACAGTTCTGTTGGTGATATATGGTGTAATGTATTCAGTCCAGAGTCAGACAATATCAAACTGACTCAGAGCTGACCAGGCATGCTTGATGAGATATGATTTTGAAATTACTGTAAATTGTAGCATTACTAGTTATGACTGTGCGCAACCACTTTGAAGAGTAGTGGCTCAAATACTTTCAGATCTGAAGGAGAACAAACATTAAGCTCATATTATTCATTATAAACCACCTTCTGTCATATGTCACTTTCCCTCTTCCTCAGCCTTTCAATGCTGTCCTCCAGGTCTCATGTAATAGCAGCTCTAAATCAGGGATGGGTGAATTTCTTTGTAGGTTCAGCTCATATTCAAGGGTTACCAGATTCATTCTGTGCTTGTGAAAGAGAAGGAGAAGGAGTGAGACATAACATCCAATAAGAAACCAACAAGATGAAAACTGAAGAGGCAATAAAATGAAAAAACAGACCTGGGGGCAGAGGGAGAAAGATGGAGAAATTGGGGATGGGGGGGGGGACAAAAAAATCCATAGATAACGTGACCTTTCTGATTTCATTTTTACCAGTCTTCTTATAAGTGTAACTCAATTGACTTCAAAAGGAGATATTCTTGATTTATTACAGCAGTGTGGGACAGAACAGGATCCAGCACATTATGTATACTCTAACGAGTCTTACTTGGACTTGTCTAGCTTAGGGGTCAGAGAAGTATTCTATTTACAATACAAAGCATTAATATTATAGATTTATGGAGTTTAATGACACCCTCTTCTCTCCTTAAATCATCTAGTCTGGCCTCCTGTATAACACAGGACAGAGAATTTAATCCAGTTACACCTGTAGTGAGCCCAATAATTTGTATAAACTAACCTTTGAACCCCAAAAGTAACTTGCAAAAAACTCCAGCTCCAAGAGTTACCTCTCCCTGCACTGAACCCCACTGGGAGAAATATCTGGTGTCATTTTAATAGAGTGAATGACCTTTACTCAAGAAGTTCCAAAGTCAATTTTCTTATGAAATTGACATACTGTATGTGTTCACGTGGTGCTGAATATTTGTGTCTCAGTACCAGTCCTTAGGAATGGTAATACTACAGCTACGAACACAATGCACGCTCATTTTTAAGCGCCTTAATTGTATCTGACATAGCTGAAAAGCCATGTAGTAAAAATTGTTGCACAAAAGACAGTTTGTGATTCTAGGGATTTTTTTCCCTATTGCATCTATCGCTTCTTTTTAAAATAAATACATTAGAAAATTGACTTCACTTAAGGTTTGGTCAACTTCCAACAAATTGCATGGCATGGTGCATTTCCTGACATTATGACAAGTGGAATTTTCCTATATGAGAGTCGCAAGTCCTTTTATAAAATTCTAATGGAGCAGAAGTCCTGTTACAATAAATTCATCTTATTCAGGCAACACAGGTTAATTTTAATAACTAATTAATCCTACATGATCTTTCCCTCTTATGTTCCATGAATAGATCATCCATCATGATTTATGATTCATGATTCTGCATCTGAATAAATCAGAGTTTTATTAATAGCCAGAGTGAAATATGTTCATTTTTAGCTCATAGAAAATGTCAGCATTATACAAAAAAGAAAGTGGATTTTGAAGTTAGCAAAATTATACTTCATTACTTTTTATTTCTGGAATAGTTTCCAGTTACTTCTAGTCATTTAGGAAAAGCAGCATAATCTAGCTTTCAGACCACTTAGATCAAAATAAAACAAGAAACCCCACACAATTAGAAATGCCTATTAGGAGGGTAATTTGAAGATGCATTTACTGGACTCATAAAATCAGTCCTTAACTATTAATTACATTGTCAGCTTTCTCATGAGAATCTGTTATCAAACAACAGTATCTTATAAAAAGTAAAGAAGATACCCATATTGCACATGGGTGAGGTTGGGTTTTTGGCTGGTGGTTTTGTTTTACTTTCCTCTCTACTAGTGTTCATGTGTTATTGGGAATATCTACCTCCTCTACATATATTTGAATTTATGCCGTTCTTTAAAATGCTTTGTCCTGATCTAAGGCTGAGCCAGTCAATGGTCTCCATACTTTCATTCTGCAGATCACCCTGTTTCTCATAAGAGCTCCTCTTTCACATTTGGTTGCTTTTTCTCAAGTATTAAGAGTATGCAATAAAGGTCTGATCAAGCCTATTGAAGTCCATTGAAAGATTCCCATTGTGATTTTTAGTTGTTCCTTTCTCCAGATATGAAATATATCACCTCTAAAAGTCACAATCTGAGATGAGATATTCACAAAAGGTCCTCTTTCCTTATAGAAAAAGTCATAAGAATGGACTAGAAAATAAACTATTCTGTATATTTTTGAACCATCTTCATGTAGCTGATATTTCCCCATCCTTGCTCCTCACAAATAAGGTCCAAACTTACCTCTTTTTCAGGATTGGCTTTATTGCAATTCATATAATAAGTCAAACCTTTGCCTAAACTGTCAAAGCATGGCTGTACCTGGTGTTTCTCTGCAGGGCCTCTGCTATCATAGCCGCTAGTTCATTTGGCTCCAGAGACAAACTCCAAGGTTCAGGAATCAGTTTTAAAAAGAACTCTAACTCCCACTGTAGTATTTTATAGGATGATTAAAAAAATAAATAGTCATACAGCCTGGTCTTCTGTCTGCTTTTAGATAAGTTTATATAGGTTTCACCCCAATTATAATTTATAATACTTTTCTCAATGACAGGTTTCAGAGTAGCAGCCGTGTTAGTCTGTATTCGCAAAAAGAAAAGGAGTACTTGTGGCACCTTAGAGACTAACAAATTTATTAGAGCATAAGCTTTTGTGAGCTACAGCTCACTTCATCGGATGCATTTGGTGGAAAAAGCAGAGGAGAGATTTATATACACACACACACACACAGAGAGAACATGAAACAATGGGTTTATCATACACACTGTAAGGAGAGTGATCACTTAAGATAAGCCATCACCAGCAACGGGGGAGGGGGGGAGGGGGAAAACCTTTCATGGTGACCAGCAAGGTAGGCTAATTCCAGCAGTTAACAAGTATATCAGAGGAACAGTGGGGGGTGGGGTGGGAGGGAGAAATACCATGGGGAAATAGTTTTACTTTGTGTAATGACTCATCCATTCCCAGTCTCTATTCAAGCCTAAGTTAATTGTATCCAGTTTGCAAATTAATTCCAATTCAGCAGTCTCTCGTTGGAGTCTGTTTTTGAAGCTTTTTTGTTGAAGGATAGCCACTCTTAGGTCTGTGATCGAGTGACCAGAGAGATTGAAGTGTTCTCCAACTAGTTTTTGAATGTTATAATTCTTGACGCCTGATTTGTATCCATTCATTTTTTTCCTCCTTTCCCCCCCCTGCTGCTGGTGATGGCTTATCTTAAGTGATCACTCTCCTTACAGTGTGTATGATAAACCCATTGTTTCATGTTCTCTGTGTGTGTGTGTGTGTGTGTGTAAATCTCTCCTCTGCTTTTTCCACCAAATGCATCCGATGAAGTGAGCTGTAGCTCACGAAAGCTTATGCTCTAATAAATTTGTTAGTCTCTAAGGTGCCACAAGTACTCCTTTTCTTTTTGCGAATACTTTTCTGTAACAGTTGCTCTCACAATATACAATGCAATGCAACTGCTAAGCTGCCAGTTTAGAACCTTTGCTTTTGCTGACTGTCTGATGTTTGCTCTATCTTCAGCAACATGATTAAATATAACATTTATTGACATGTATTGTTTTCACCCACCTCTAGCTATAAAAATTGAAAAATCCCTAGCAAGCAATATTTGTCAAGTAGCAATGACAAAAATTACCTCATTTATCTTTTTCCCACCTCCTCAGTATTAAAGCTCTCACCTCATCTATCTAGCAAATGGACAATGAAAATTCTAAATGCATTTCCTTCCCCTCTCCAATATAACAAATTTCTTTGCTAAAGTGTTCTGAGCCATCAAGTCTCACTAATCAGCTGGTACAGCCTGATTAATTCAAAGGCAGAATTGTATGAAAAGTAAGAACCTGATACTTTCAGATCTCGAGGGTGGCAAATATGTCATATTTTAGCATCAACCTCCCCAAGAATTCAACAGTCTTAAATTACAGCCTTCTATGTGTACCGAGATAGCTTTTACCTTACAGTGTCAGCTGGGGGTTGCCGCATTTCCACAGCTCCATTCCCAGCCTCACCAGGGAATGAGAGCTCACTTGAAAGAGACCCCTCAACCACTGGCACCAACAATGGTAATATACACTTGTATCCAGTGGTAATTGCTCTCTGATGGCTCAGACCCAGCCCACCCTACTCAAGCCAGAGCAACCTCCAGGGTATGAGATATCTCTTGAATGGTCACAACTACTTTATCACAACCATCACATCAAGATGTGGGTTGGACTCTGCTTCTCCATCCATAGAGCTTTTGGAATGGGCATAGCATCATCCCTTATTTATGAGGGCTCATGAACATTAGTGAGACAGCTGACCGTTTTTAGGGAGTCTGCATTACAAGCAGACACTGAAGACTCCCCTGGACATCCTTAAGAGAGCAAACTTCTGCTGCAGCAAAGTCCCTTCAATGGCTACTTTAAGTTGGCTGAGAAGGTGTGTGCTGGGAACAAGGAACCCGCTGGTTGCAGATTGTATTGGGCAGGGGGTGCCAAGACAGAAATAGTTTTGGAGCAAGGCTCCAATGAGTGCAAAGTAGCTTCCCCTTTAGGAAACTCTCAGAGAGTTGGGGTGGTAGTGGACAAGAACCCCACTCTTGTAAGTATAATTAATCTAAACCTTGTTAAACTTACTGTTTAAAAATCATTATTATTCCAGCTCATTGCCGTTGTAATGAAGTGGATAGGTTTAGAACTAGTGTAATGTTCAAGACACCAGGTTTTCCAGACACCATTTAATTAAAAGTAGAGATATGTCATACCTTTTCAGTCCTGTTGATCACCTTTGATTTTTGACTAAATAATAATTTAAAATATACTTGGTAAGGAAACCAAAAAAGTTTTCCTGCTGGGTGAATAAGTTCTTTATAAAAAATTTAGAAAACAGACAGGATCACTATCAGCCAGTGTCCTCACTGCTCGTAAGCAATAATGAAGAATAACGGGAGGGGAAGTTGTTGGGTTCTCTCTCTCTTGTCTGGAAAAAGACCATTTTAAAAGGCTACCACAACTTTTGGAAGGAGCAGAAGGAGGGAGAAGAGGAGGAGAAAAATGTGAGTGGAGAAGCTTGACCTTGATGTGGAAGATGAGGGTCATCTGAGAAGAGGATTCAAAGTCAGGAACATTTTAGTCAGAGATGTGCGATAGGAAGATTTTTCTATCAATTAGACACATTTTGGATAGAAAAGAGGGCAAATCAGATGAAAAACACAGGGAGGCAAGAGGAAGGGTTTGCAGTTGTCAAGGGGAGAGATGACCACAATTATACAATAGTTTAACAGCAGTTCTGAAAGGACAGATTTTAGAGATGCTGTAGATGAAGTAGTGACAGGATTTGGTGCATTTCTGATCTGGCCCAGGCTGGAAGTGACCAAAAGTCATTACCATCTAATGGCTGTTTGGTGCCACATGACGTGATTTGGTCAAGTCAGGCCAGTTCCTAATGATGTTCACTTAAAATCAATTATCAGCATAGCAGCTTCATTAAACTTACCTATGATAAACTAAGCACAGATATTAACCTATCCTCTAATTTCTAAAGATGAACCCTCCCCCCAGGCTGACACACATCGACAGGGCAAGGTTAATTAAAATTGAGCATCAATTTTTTTAAAAACCTGTCTGAGGTAGAATGTCCTAATTAGGCAATAGTCATTATGGTCAACGTTGTGAAATTGACCATGACATGAGTCATGCATCATGGAGTTGATGATTAGGGAAATCAAGGTCAACTCTGTTATCTTTCAGTGATGCTCACCAACACAGATTATGGTATACAATATTATTGGAGACCATAACTGTGATCTTACAACAACGTTATAGATGATGAATTCTGACTCTGCCATCACTGTGACTATATTATTGGCAACATTAATGCACAGTGAGTACTTTCTATCTTAATTTTTAACTAACACAAACTGATGAGTAGTTGGAAAGTGGAATAGTTAAATTAAACATTATTCTTTATGTGCACTTGTTGTGTGTGCTTTTTTTGTTTCACTGTATATATCATTTGGTGGGTGAGAAATATTTTTTTAAAAAATGTATTTATAGATTCTATAGATGACTGTCTTGTTTTGCAAAAAGAAAAGGAGTACTTGTGGCACCTTAGAGACTAACAAATTTATTAGAGCATAAGCTTTCGTGAGCTACAGCTCACTTCATCGGATGCATTTGGTGGAAAAAACAGAGGAGAGATTTATATACACACACAGAGAACATGAAACAATGGGTTTATCATACACACTGTAAGGAGAGTGATCACTTAAGATAAGCCATCACCAGCAGCAGGGGGGGGGGAAAGGAGGAAAATCTTTCATGGTGACAAATAAGGTAGGCTAATTCCAGCAGTTAACAAGAATATCAGAGGAACAGTGGGGGGTGGGGTGGGGGGGAGAAATACCATGGGGAAATAGTTTTACTTTGTGTAATGACTCATCCATTCCCAGTCTCTATTCAAGCCTAAGTTAATTGTATCCAGTTTGCAAATTAATTCCAATTCAGCAGTCTCTCGTTGGAGTCTGTTTCTGAAGCTTTTTTGTTGAAGGATAGCCACTCTTAGGTCTGTGATCGAGTGACCAGAGAGATTGACATGTTCTCCAACTGGTTTTTGAATGTTATAATTCTTGACGTCTGATTTGTGTCCATTCATTCTTTTACGCAGAGACTGTCCAGTTTGACCAATGTACATGGCAGAGGGGCATTGCTGGCACATGATGGCATATATCACATTGGTAGATGCGCAGGTGAACGAGTCTCTGCTAGTGTGGCTGATGTGATTAGGCCCTATAATGGTATCCCCTGAATAGATATGCGGACAGAGTTGGCAACGGGCTTTGTTGCAAGGATAGGTTCCTGGGTTAGTGGTTCTGTTGTGTGGTGTGTGGTTGCTGGTGAGTATTTGCTTCAGATTGGGGGGCTGTCTGTAAGCAAGGACTGGCCTGTCTCCCAAGATCTGTGAGAGTGATGGGTTGTCCTTCAGGATAGGTTGTAGATCCTTGATGATGCGTTGGAGAGGTTTTAGTTGGGGGCTGAAGGTGATGGCTAGTGGCGTTCTGTTATTTTCTTTGTTGGGCCTGTCCTGTAGTAGGTGACTTCTGGGTACTCTTCTGGCTCTGTCAATCTGTTTCTTCACTTCAGCAGGTGGGTATTGTAGTTGTAGGAATGCATGATAGAGATCTTGTAGGTGTTTGTCTCTGTCTGAGGGGTTGGAGCAAATGCGGTTATATCGTAGAGCTTGGCTGTAGACAATGGATCGAGTGGTATGATCTGGATGAAAGCTAGAGGCATGTAGGTAGGAATAGTGGTCAGTAGGTTTCCGATATAGGGTGGTGTTTATGTGACCATCGCTTATTAGCACCGTAGTGTCCAGGAAGTGGATCTCTTGTGTGGACTGGTCCAGGCTGAGGTTGATGGTGGGATGGAAATTGTTGAAATCATGGTGGAATTCCTCAAGAGCTTCTTTTCCATGGGTCCAGATGATGAAGATGTCATCAATGTAGCGCAAGTAGAGTAGGGGCATTAGGGGACGAGAGCTGAGGAAGCGTTGTTCTAAGTCAGCCATAAAAATGTTGGCATAGTATGGGGCCATGCGGGTACCCATCGCAGTGCCGCTGATTTGAAGGTATACATTGTCACCAAATGTAAAATAGTTATGGGTTATCTACCAATGTGATATATGCCATCATGTGCCAGCAATGCCCCTCTGCCATGTACATTGGTCAAACTGGACAGTCTCTACGTAAAAGAATGAATGGACACAAATCAGACGTCAAGAATTATAACATTCAAAAACCAGTTGGAGAACACGTCAATCTCTCTGGTCACTTGATCACAGACCTAAGAGTGGCTATCCTTCAACAAAAAAGCTTCAAAAACAGACTCCAACGAGAGACTGCTGAATTGGAATTAATTTGCAAACTGGATACAATTAACTTAGGCTTGAATAGAGACTGGGAATGGATGAGTCATTACACAAAGTAAAACTATTTCCCCATGGTATTTCTCCCCCCTACCCCACCCCCCACTGTTCCTCTGATATTCTTGTTAACTGCTGGAATTAGCCTACCTTGCTTGTCACCATGAAAGGTTTTCCTCCTTCCCCCCCCCCCCCCCCCCCGCTGCTGGTGATGGCTTATCTTAAGTGATCACTCTCCTTACAGTGTGTATGATAAACCCATTGTTTCATGTTCTCTGTGTGTGTATATAAATCTCTCCTCTGTTTTTTCCACCAAATGCATCCGATGAAGTGAGCTGTAGCTCACGAAAGCTTATGCTCTAATAAATTTGTTAGTCTCTAAGGTGCCACAAGTACTCCTTTTCTTTTTGCCAATACAGACTAACACAGCTGCTACTCTGAAACCTGTCTTGTTTTGCTGTCTCCACTGTGTGCTGTGAAAGGGTCAATATATTCATTCTCACACAGCAGAGGACATATTTTTCAACAACATGCAGAGATGAAATTATATTATTTCTATTAACCTCACATAAGAATTAAAGAGCTAAACCTTGAGCAGAACACTGGAAAAAAAAAGATATCCTTCAGCCTTAAATGCTGTGTTACACCTATTTCTACCGGGGTTCAAATAAAAATTAGAACTAGACATGGCTCGGGCTGTGCTGAATAATCTCCAGTTTACTAACATCACTGGAAGTGACTACTTTTTTCTGACGATTGTTGTAATTGATTTGACTGGTCTTTGAAGCTATTAAAACTGTTATATTGCTGTGTTACTTTACACTCTTCCAGATCTGTTGCCTGTTACCCATGCCACAAGTTACAAGTGCTTTTTCCTTTTATCTTGCAACTATCAAGACAGACATCAAAGAGTTAAATACCAGCTGCAGGAGTTTGTGATTTAAAATGTGTAGGAGAGATCTATGGAGGAAGGGAAACAAAGGCATTTGACAAACACACAAAGAGATATGATTACAATTTATGATATTTTAGAGCTTATTAAAATACTAGGCTACCTCTTTATGATGCTGTCATTTTATATATAGGGGTATTTTTGGTCCTGGTATTACTACTTATTGATCGATTTATAGAGCAGTTTTCACAAGTACTTTACAATAAATTGAGAGAAAAAGAAAAAAAGTTCATATATGAAGGTTATCATTATGTGAGTTGGCTCATAATGTTATCTCCTACGCAGAAATGAAGCAGAGGTGGGGAAATTTTGTTGGAAGGCTAAGAATGGAAAATATTTAATTTTCAAAGTAGTGAAGTATTGAAATTTCTGCTTAATCTAGGTAACATAGCAATAGTACCACATCACTAGCGTCTCTGGAGAGGGTATTAGCAGCATGGGAGGGTATTAGCAGCATGTTCAAGTAGACCGTTTAGGAGAACTAACAACATTACTCTTTCAGCAAGATAACAGTTGTCATGATTTTTTCTTTCTTTCTTTCAATACAAAGAACTTTCTTGCTGAGTTTTGTTTATGTCACACTGAAGACATGTGCAGCTCTCTCAGCCTTTTTGGATTGGACATGTCAACTGTCCTCTTAGTATAACTAAATCCTTGTAATAAATATGAGAAGTCACTTTATGAAGCTACAGTGTCAATATTTGTTTCCACTGAATAAAAGGACCTATATTCCCTCAATAGCCTCTGCTCCCCTCCCCCTGGATGCAGTCACATCGAAAATTCATTCATTTTCTAAAATATTAAGCAAATCAAACTGTATCTCCTATAGGCTGGAGGTCATTTGATTCTTTGAAATCTTTCTCTCTTCTATACAAAGAAATAATTTTATCACACATTTTGTAAAGTCTCTTCTCTCTCACTGCACTCATTGGACTTGTGGGTGCAGGCCACAGAGAACACACATTTCCAGGTTATTGTGCTTCATTGCTTTCCCACTCCATCCCTGTGATCTCTATTGAGCAGCTCAGCAGCTCAGACTGTGTACTCGGGAGAAGACTTCTGGCTATGGGCCTAACATTTTAGGACCCTCTGGTACAAATAGAGAGCTCCAAGTATGAGAGGAGATTGACTTCTCAAAACCAAAATTTTCTTTATTGTGTTTCTAAGAACTAAATGTTTCTTTCCCAAAAAGATTTGCAGCTGACCTGCTTCCTGGAATAAATCACTTGTACTTCATGAGTCTTTTCTTGTTATGTCATGTAAAGCCAGGCAAGTGAAGAAATGTAACTTTCCCTGGCATTTCACAATGAGAGCTTTTAAGCTAGAAAAAACATGAAAGAGCACTTGTAAACATGGAAAAGTGTACAATTAGAACAAACACCTATCGTCTACCTAAAAGTGACATGGGCATAAGGGTGATGTGGCATGTGGGAGTATAAGGGGGTAATAGGTTAGGGTCCAGAAGAAAAAACACACTCTTTGATAACTGGGAATGGAAGCAGGGTCCACCTGATTTTGGTATGCCTTTGCCTTTTATCAGGTGATGGACTGTTTCAACGCAATGGCTGTCTTATTTTACTTAAGAGTATTCAGGCCCTGAACTTTGGAGAATAATGAATGGAGTAAGAGAGCTTGCAGTGTAACACTGGGACATTAACACAAACTTGCTGCATTTTTAACATGAAAAAGTCCTGATTCCTGATCCCTATGTTCCCTGTCACCCCACGCAAACAGAAGGTAAGAGGAGGTTACTTACTGTAACTGGAGTTTCTTTGAGATGTGTGGTCCCTATTTGGATTCCAGACGGGGGAGAACAGCGAGCAGTGCTTGGCATGGAGGACTCGCAAGAAGTCCTGGTCTGCAGGATTGCACAGCTGGGGCAATGGCATAGTGAGCAGAAAAGGTGTGCCTGGAGGGCCACAGGGTTGCCCTACAAATGTCCGGCCATGGGACATCTGCTAGGAAGGCCAAAATGGGCATGTGCCTGTGTGGAGTGGGCACAGATGCCTGGGGGTAGAAGAACACAAGAGAGAGAGGTATTCTGCAATACAATGGGAGATCTATTCCGAGAGGCATTGCAAGGAAAGGATGTGGCCCCGGCAGCACTCCATGATGGCAAGGAAGAGGTGGGGCAAGGTATTGAAGGTGCAGATGTGCTGGAGATAAAAGGCCAGTGCCCGGCACACATTGAGAGACTGCACCATTCACGCTCTGGGGGAGGCGTGCGGTTTAGGGTAGAAGATCGGGAGGTGTATGCACTAGTTTAGGCAGACCAGAAAGGCCACCGTAGAGAGAAATTTAGGGTACAGTTGCAGGGAGACCTTGTCCTTGTGAAAGACAGTAAAGGGTGGGTTGGCCATCATCTTGTTAACTTGTCTTGCCAAGGTGATAGCCACCAAAGAGATCACCTTTATGGAGAGGGGGGTGAGGGAGCAGCTCATGAGGGGTTTGAAAGGGCGGCTTAGTGAGGGCGGAGAGAATGAGAGTCAGGTCCCAGAAGGAGGTAAGCTTCCATACTGATGGAAGCACACTAAGGAGGCTGTGAAGGAAGCAGGAGGTGGTCAGATGAGTGAAGACAGAAGAACTGTCCATAAGGGGAAGGCAGGCACTGAGCAGAGGCAGAGGAGTGAGCAAGGCCCAATAGCCGGAGGTGGAGAAGAGGGTCCAGGATGCTGGGAATGGAGATGGAGTCCAGAGAGTAGCAGTGGCAGTGCATCCAGCAGTGAAATGTCACCATTTATCATGGTAGCAGGCCTAGTAGATGGTTGTCAGCTTCATATGAGGATGTTGTGCACAGAAGCGGAGCACACCCTGTCTACATGCAAGCCCCATCCAAATACCAAGCTGTGAGGTGAAGCAGCCCCAGCTTAGAATGCCTCAGGCATCTGTGCACCTGAGCGGAGATCTGGGTGGGTGGGAAGGTGGATTGGGGGGCAAGCAGAGAAGTGGAGGAGATCAGTGAACCTGTACTGGTGAGGCCAGGAGGGGCTATCAGAATGAGTGTTGCATGATCCCACTGCACCTTGCACAGGACTTGCGGAAGCAGGGAATGAGCTGGAAGGCATAGCAGAGGTCCAGGGGAGGAGAAGGGCATCACCCTGTGAGCTTGGAGGAGAAAAGAGAAAAAGTTTGCTGTTCGCAGCAGCCCACTGGTGAAAGACTGAGTGGAGCATGGGGTCATGGAGCTCCCACTTGTGATTCATGTAGGAAGACCTGCTAAGCATGTCTGCCAGAGAGTTGCTGGTGCCAGGGAGGTGCACAGTGTAGAGAGTGACCCCATGCCTGAGGCACCGCTTCCAGAGGAGGATGGCCTCTATGCAGAGGGAGGGGGACCAGGCACTGCCCTACCATCATGTTGTCAGACAGCAGTTGAATGTAGCAGGATTTGATAAGGGACAGGAATGCCCAGCAGGCAATGCAGGTGGCCCACAACTCCAGTATACTGATGTGCATTCACACCTGGCATGGCATCCAGATACCCTGGACCCCACCCAATGAGGGAGGCATCTGTGGTGAGACTGGTGTGGGGAGAGCAAACACAATGCCGCCCAGACCTTGGATGGGTTGGTTCACCACATGAGGAAAGTCAGGATGGAGCAGGGGAAGCAGAACCAGCTTGTCCAAGCAGTCCATCTGTGTCTTGTAGATCGACCTGAGCCACAGCTAGAGGCAGTCCACATGCAGACAGGCATGAGGAGTGAAGGAGGTGCAGGCTGCCACGCAATCAAAGAGGGAAAGGCAGGAGAGTTGTAGATGTGGATTGCATTGGAGCTGCACAATGAGGAAGGTGAGGGTGACAAAAATGGTCCATCAGGAGAAAAGCGCAGCCTGCGAGAGAATCCACATGCACCCCAATGAACCGTGAATATACATGTGGGGACAATAATGGACTTGTCCTCATTGATGCAGATACCCAGGTTGGTGAGGAGAGTGCAGAGGGTCTGGATAGTGGAGAGGAGATGAACGCACGATGGTGCGATGAGGAACCAGTAGTCGAGGTAAGGAAACACTGAGTGGCTGAGGCAACACAGGTGGGCTGCAATGATGGCAAAGCCCTTTGTGAACACAGGCATAGTGGTGGTGATACCAATGGGAAGGACCAGGAACGGATATTGGGAGTGCTTCACTGTAAAACAGAGGAACTTCCAATGAGCTGGGTGGATGTTGACATGGAAGTAGGGACAAACCAGACCCTGTGGGGCGTGGATGGGAGAAGAGGAGGAAGAGTGACCATCTGGAATGGGAATTTGCATATAAATTTCTTCAGCATACAGAGGTCCAGAATGGGGCAGTGGCCACCACCCCCCTTCTTTGGCATGAGGAAATAAAGGGAATAAAAGCCATGGTAATGGTGGGGGACGCATTTGATGGCACCCTTCCATAGCAAAGTTTATGGTGGGAGGGATCTTCACAACTACCAAAAGGCAGGCGATGAGGGGGGAAAATGAAAGGAACTCTATCAAGTACCCTGATGGATGACATCCAACACCCATTGATCACTGGCGATCTTGCCCCAGTTGTGGGTGACAAGGGCACGATGGCTCCCAAAGATGATCTGAGACACTTCAAGAGAGGTGTGAGGTAAGTCACAGGCCTCAAGGGCGGTCAAAATGACTGCTTAGATTGACAGTGAGGCAGGGTGGAGGTGGCATAGGTGGAAACGGTGGGATAGTGGGGTTGCTGAGTACCCAGGCAATGTCAAGTGGGCTCCTGGTGTCATTGGAAGTAGGGCTGGTAGGTGGCTCCAAGGTGGAAAGATGATCTCTGCTGCTGGTGGGTAGGAGCTGGGGTGTAGATACCAAGCAATCACAGGATGGCATGGAAATCCTTAAGAGAGTGGAGGGATTCATCCATCTCGTCACTGAAGAGCTTGTGGTTGTCAAAGAGGAGGTCATCTGGGGTGGTTTTGGACATCCTTAGGGAAGCTGGATGATTGGAGCCAGAAATTCCAGTGGAGTACGACGCTGGACACGAGTGTGGGATGTAGCCATATGAAACTGGAGGCCTGCAGCAGTGCAAGCCTTTCACCCTAGAAGATCCAACTTCTTCTTCACCAGGTCTGGAGGAGTGGCCTCGAGGTGTTGCTGCTGGGCATGGTTGGTCGCCGTGTGAATTATAAGCAAGTTGGGAGGTGGGTGAACAGGAAGTCCATACCCTGAGATGAGATGAAGTATCAGTGTTCAGAAAACTTTGGGGTGGGGACACTGGAAGCTAAGGTGCGCCAGACCACCTGGACCAGTTGGAGGATGGCCTCGTGAATTGGGAGGGTGGCTCAGGAGGGCCTGGACAGTTGGAAAATGTCCAGGAACTGGTTTTGTCCATCCTGGACTTCCTCCACAAGGAGGAGGAGGGACATCACCACTCGGTGAAGCAAGTCATAGTACTGTTGCTGGTTGTCTGGAGGAGAAAGAGTGAACAGAATGAGGGCATTGTCCAGGGATGATGAGGCCCTGGTGGGGACCAGAGGTACTGATGGCACGGGAGCACCCTGAGGCTCATCATAGATGAAGGGGGGCATGGTGCAGGCAGGGGATGGCTCTGGTAAGGTTCCCAAGTTGGTGGGTCACTGGGCATCAGCAACTCCCAGGGATAACAGAACCCCACATCAGCAGAGAGTCCATACAGTGGATGGCAGATGGTACCAAGGAACTGGGCTGTATGAGCATGCAGGGGGGGAAAAAGGGGGTCTGGATCAGAATCCCACTTGGACTTGGAGGATGGGTCCAACAGAGGCAGGGCCATCAGTACTGGTGGTGTGAGGTATGGCAGAGCAGGGTGCTGCTCAGAGATTGGGAGAGTTTCATCCACTGGAGAGGGGACACTTGAGGCGTCGAGGGAACCAGGGCATTGTGGGGAGCTAGCATACGGCAGCATTATCTCAGTCAAAGGCAGCTGCGGAGACAGGCGTCCCAGTGTCCAGGGAAGTGGATGGGAGAGTCCCAAGAGACCCAGAGGCATGGACAGCACCAGTGCTGAAGGTGGTGGACTGGCAGTTTTGGCTAGAGGCAGCACGGAGGGCTTGCGGTGGTGCCTCTACTTATGCTCATTGTGGGGCTACTTGGGAGGTGAAAGGGCCGAAGCTGCGCGACTTCTCACCTGACCCAATGCGGCTCGGGGAGGCAACGCTGTGCTTAGAGGCGATCCCCATTGGGGATCCATCCTTATGCCCATGGCTGTGCTTCTTATGCATGTGGTGCTTCTGAGGTTGCCATGGTACCACAGGCACCAGCACATGAGAAGGAGCCGGAGTGAGGAGGGCATTCACCTGTGATGACAGGCGCTAGTCTGGTGGATCTGCAGGTCCAACTGCGCATGTAGGCACACAACTTCCTCCATCAGATACTTGTGGAGGAGAAGTTCTCTGGCTTCCCGAGTGCTAGGCAGGAACAAGTGCCAGATGGAGCAGCGAGTGATGATGTGGTCTTCGCCAAGATGATAGAGGCAACACTGGTGCCCATCACTCACAGAGAAGGACTGCAGGCACAAAGCACAGTTCTGGAAGCTGGCCTGCTAGGCCATAGTCCCCAGGAGGGCCAGGAGGCATGGGAGGGGTCACTCCTCGTGACCAAAGTCTAACAGGAAAGCAGACCTAAAACTAACTATAGATAAGTAGAAAAACTATAACACCATGTACAATGGCAGGAACAGACAAAGTTATCTTAGCAAGCTAAGAGCACAGAGAAACAGGGTTCCGACTCTGGCCATGCAGCTGTAAGAGGGAACCAGTGTGGCGTCAACTCACACAGCCTCGGACACACCATGTGGCTGATGCGCCATACATGTGCAGGTCAACCAACACTATTACAAATAGTTCTGGCTCTGGCGCATGCACGTGCATACACACCCACGTCTGGAATCCATATAGGGACCATCACTCGAAGAAGAATTCATAGCTATTTTAAGCCCTTGCCTCCTGCTCTGTTCAGCCCAGACCTATCTGTCCTTTGGTTATTTTGCGGATAACTCCCATTTACTAGCAAACTGATCATATACACACCCCATGTATCAATCACTGGAAATTTGGCAGGTAAGACCTGCCATTATTAGCAAAGAGCCATGACTCGGCTAACACTGTGTGGTATTAGCCAAGATGATAACACCTCATCATCACTTCCCTAATTAAATGAAATTAAGAAAAATAAGTGCTTGGAAGAGGTTGGGTCTATTTCATTTTCAGTAGCTCTAAAAAATTAAACTCTATGTGCATACAGAGACCACAGATATTCAACCAGTTTCAGAGCTATTGAACAGACTTGTCATATTAATAGGATAACAAAATTAGTTCAATGTATCATTGGTCTAGTGTATAGTTTAATTCTTCTGATTTTGGTAAATTCAGCCAGGCAAATTGAAAATTCTTTGAAGGATGCTGGGTCCCCAGTGGATCTCTCTGCTTACAGCAGAAAGTGTTTGTGCTTCCTGGGATCCTATTTCAGTTGAGAACTGTGGCTATTTCCAATCTGTGCTAGCTGGTAACAGTTTAAATACGATTTGTAATTTAAAAAAAAAATATTAAGATACCATTCAATAAAAATCTTTCCCGTTTCTGGTAGCCAGAAGCTGCACCTGAATGCTTTTGTGTGGTTTAATAGGAAGGTTACTCTAAATGATAGCTCACACATGCAAATATGGATTAAAGTATTTATACTCCCATGTGTTTTTATTAGAGTCAGAAGAGTAAATTAGAATATTCATCTGATCACTTCTTCTAGTTAGACTGTCTGAAAATTATTTCAGTCTCCATTAACAAAGATGGTTAGGCTGTAATATGGTCCTGGAGAACCTTGCAGGGACATCTGGGGGTTTACAGCCATTCCCCACTCACAGGGCAGCCACACAGCGCCTACTCAAATTGCAAGTTTAGGTCCAGAAGGGGGAACAGGTTGTGTGTGACCACTGCTCCCACCTCTCCTCCCCCAGTGAACAAGTGGATGGGTAGGAAGTAGAGAAATGTGTCCCAATTCCCTACCTGAGTAAGGAAGCTCTCTTTTCAGGCCTGGAGTAAGTTACTGCCCTGCTGGAGCAAGAGCTGTCACAATGTCCTTCCCAAGACAATTCCTGGTGAAGAAACATACTCCTCATACTTAAGGCTGAGAGTAACTTCCACTCTAGCCCAGAACAAATTTCTGGAAGTCATTTCTGGTCTTTAGCTTATTAGAGTGTGTTTGATAATCAGAAGTTGATCTCTTTTGTCTGGATACACAAGCCATCTAATAGGTCTTCCCCTCCGACCAATTTGGAAGAGCATAACTCTTCAAATTAGGGCTCTGTTGCAAATGCTCATTCATTAATCTGAAATTCACTTTCCACGTATTCAACAACTTTTGCTTTGGTGAAGAGCATCGCAAAAACCAAACCCAAAATGGAGGTGAGAACAAAAAGTGAAATCATTTCAAACTATGAAGAGTCTTTTTTTTTAAAGAGTATAATTTATTTATTCTTTCCTTTTGCTCTGTATACATCAGCCAGAAGCCTTCAGAATGAATGAACGTTAAAGGAAGATGTGGACAAATTAGAGAGGATCCAGAAGAAAGCAATAAAAGTGATATGAGGTTCAGAACAGTTGATTTATGAAGGAAGGCTAAAAAGACTGGGCATATTTAGTCTTTAGGGTGGATGTGATAATAGCCTTATATTAAGGGCTGTTATAAAGAGGACTTTGGTCAATTAATTATTCTTCATGTCCACTGAAGGTTGGACAAAAAGTAATCTGTTTAATCTGCAGCAAGGGAGATTTAGATTAGATATTAGGAACTTTCTAACTATGCTAATAGTAAGCATTGGAAAAAAGTTTCCAAGGGAAATCCCCATTATTGGAAGTTTAAGGTCAGGCTGGACAAACACCTGCCACGGATGGTCTATTTACTTGGTCCTGCCTCAGAACAGGGGTCTGAACAAGTTGATCTCTCAAGGACCCTTCCAACTCTACATTTTATGATTCTATGAAATTGTCCAAGGCATAGAGCAAATAAATAGATATTTGAATTGTCTGTATATCCTAACGAAAAGTTTTATGTTGTAAAAGGATTGAATTTTGGAATCCCACTTGGGATTCCTTATGAATTCCTGATAGTCTTCATTAGGCATAAGACTTGAGGAAGGCAATTCATTTCCATTAGATAGTTTCTGTTAGAGGCAACTATTAGATTTTTACCCTAGTCTTGCCTACGGACAAGTTAATTTTTATGAATTGTTGGCTGTAGAATTGATTTGATATTTTTGAAGGGAGGATACTTAATACATGGGGAGGACTGAAATCCCAAATTCATAAAAGTGCCTCAAAGGCTTATGAGAGTCATTAGTAGTGTAACAATTTTCTTCCATGTAGTATGGATCTAGCAACTTCGGAGGATGATGTAAGTATTTGGGGCAGGATGAGTTATTTCATGCATAAGAGCTTTGCCTCCCACCCTCAGCCTCCCGTTTTAGTGTTTGCTGTACTATTTTATTATTTCTAGCACCTCATAGGCTAAAGCCTAGCTAATAGGCATCATGTATTTCCCTTCCTCCGGGGGGGAAAAAAAGACTGAAACATTATCCTGTGTTGTATCTGGCTGCTTTCTGATACTATAAAAAGAAAAGGAGTACTTGTGGCACCTTAGAGACTAACAAATTTATTAGAGCATAAGCTTTCGTGAGCTACAGCTCACTTCATCGGATGCATTTGGTGGAAAAAAAAAAACTCTAACTCTTTACTCAGAACTGAAGAGCAAAGCCATATTTATAACATAAAAACTTATTTACAGCAAACCTTGTTCCTGGAATGGTTGTTTGTGATCCCTCCTACTGGAGCATCTGTGCTGTTCTTGGGCAGACACTGCAGAAGCCGGGGCCCTCTGCTTAACTTCAGCCAGTGTCGGACACTGTTTTGAATATCAGAGTGGAATATACCTAGAAGTGGTCTGGCAGATGGATATTGTAACCTTAACCAAGGATCACTGAGAAGCATCTGCTTGTTTCCCAAAGAATATATTTTTTCAGGCCTAACTCTCCCTGCAATATAGTTATTTTATTGTCATTGAATGCAGTGGGTTTTGAATAAATTCACAATGTAGCATGTTTAGCCAAGACACTCATTCAGCACTGATTACCTCCTGAACAGAAAGTTACATGTATCAGTACTGATAAGTTGTACAAATTTAGGAGTGTTGTCACTCTGCATCACATAAAAGACTGAAAATATTAGACTGCATTTTTCTTCTGGTCTAAGTAGTATTTGGCCCAATGTCTTTTGGATTTAGCCACTGACTGAGCCACATAGACCATTGCCATCATTTACATATATTTATCAAATTCCAGACAATCTTGTCAATAAAGAACATAACATTAATTTTATAAATTAATTTTCTAGTACTCTAGAATGACAAATGGAATTTGTAAGACTTTGTCCCAGACTACTACATTGTTCAGGTATGTGCTGTGCCTACAATCATTATGTTCCTACATAATGGTTTCACAAAAGCTCTAACAATTAAAGGTATTGTGGTTTTTTGTTATTTTCATTTGCTTTGCTGCAGATGGCATTTAAATTCACTCTCTTCTCAATATACTTTCAACAAGGCCAGTCTTAGTGGAAGATCTTCAATAACTTCTAATAGTGCTCTGGAATAAATCCATTAATAACATTCTATTATGTATCAACACTAAGAGCAGTATTGTTACTGTAGCTGTTGGGGAGTCATTCTGGTATTTTATACCCAAGCACATTGCCACATATGTTTGCACCATGTCAAAGCAATGGTCCCAGTGGACACTTTTGTATCGCATATGGGGTAATCTTTCTTTCTCCAGCACAGGTAAATTCCAGTATGAAATAAAGAAGAAACACACAGCTATGTTAGCTGGTATTCACTTACATGATGTTCAGGGGGTCAATGTATGCTAGGATATTAGCCAAATTACTATTTCTCAGTATTTTTGTACGCTCGCCCTATAATTTGAATGAGGAATAAGGATAATATCTGAGTCAATCTAATTGACATTTGCTAGGGGCAACAAGCTAATAGTATATAGTTATATACAAGATGACAGTCCCTACCACAAAGTTTATGATCTAAATAGACAAGAAATGAAGGGTGGGGACAAAAGATATATATAAAGCAAAGTGATGAATTGATCGTAATGCAAAGATATATGTAATACTCAATATAAAAATACCGATCAAAATCATGTTTGTGATAAGAGACAGCGTTACAGACATTAGGTATCATGAGGATTACAGATTTGGAACAGCTGCCATATGAGGAGAGATTAAAAAGACTGACTTTTCAGCTTGGAAAAGACACAACTAAGGGGGGATATGATAGAAGACTATAAAATCATGACAGGTTTCAGAGTAGCAGCCGTGAGGTGCTGTCGTCATCATGAATAGGTCGGAGTATGAACAAGAGGCTACGAGGCAGCTCTCCAACACCACTTTCTACAAGCCATTACCCTCTGATCCCACTGAGAGTTACCAAAAGAAACTACAGCATTTGCTCAAGAAACTCCCTGAAAAAGCACAAGAACAAATCTGCACAGACACACCCCTAGAACCCCGACCTGGGGTATTCTATCTGCTACCCAAGATCCATAAACCTGGAAATCCTGGACACCCCATCATCTCAGGCATTGGCACCCTGACAACAGGATTGTCTGGCTATGTAGACTCCCTCCTCAGGCCCTTCGTTACCAGCACTCCCAGCTATCTTCGAGACACCACTGACTTCCTGAGGAAACTACAGTTCATTGGTGATCTTCCTAAAAACACCATCCTAGCCACTATGGATGTAGAAGCCCTCTACACCAACATTCCACACAAAGATGGACTACAAGCCGTCAGGAACAGTATCCCCGATACTGTCATGGCTAACCTGGTGGCTGAACTTTGTGACTTTGTCCTCACCCATAACTATTTCACATTTGGTGACAATGTATACCTTCAAATCAGCGGCACTGCGATGGGTACCCGCATGGCCCCACAGTATGCCAACATTTTTATGGGTGACTTAGAACAACGCTTCCTCAGCTCTCGTCCCCTAATGCCCCTACTCTACTTGCGCTACATTGATGACATCTTCATCATCTGGACCCATGGAAAAGAAGCTCTTGAGGAATTCCACCATGATTTCAACAATTTCCATCCCACTATCAACCTCAGCCTGGACCAGTCCACACAAGAGATCCACTTCTTGGACACTACGGTGCTAATAAGCGATGGTCACATAAACACCACCCTATATCAGAAACCTACTGACCGCTATTCCTACCTACATGCCTCTTGCTTTCATCCAGATCATCCCACTCGATCCATTGTCTACAGCCAAGCTCTACGATATAACCGCATTTGCTCCAACCCCTCAGACAGAGACAAACACCTACAAGATCTCTATCATGCATTCCTACAACTACAATACCCACCTGCTGAAGTGAAGAAACAGATTGACAGAGCCAGAAGAGTACCCAGAAGTCACCTACTACAGGACAGGCCCAACAAAGAAAATAACAGAACGCCACTAGCCATCACCTTCAGCCCCCAACTAAAACCTCTCCAACGCATCATCAAGGATCTACAACCTATCCTGAAGGACGACCCATCACTCTCACAGATCTTGGGAGACAGGCCAGTCCTTGCTTACAGACAGCCCCCCAATCTGAAGCAAATACTCACCAGCAACCACACACCACACAACAGAACCACCAACCCAGGAACCTATCCTTGCAACAAAGCCTGTTGCCAACTCTGTCCACATATCTATTCAGGGGATACCATCATAGGGCCTAATCACATCAGCCACACTATCAGAGGCTCGTTCACCTGCGCATCTACCAATGTGATATATGCCATCATGTGCCAGCAATGCCCCTCTGCCATGTACATTGGCCAAACTGGACAGTCTCTACGTAAAAGAATGAATGGACACAAATCAGACGTCAAGAATTATAACATTCAAAAACCAGTTGGAGAACACTTCAATCTCTCTGGTCACTCGATCACAGACCTAAGAGTGGCTATCCTTCAACAAAAAAGCTTCAAAAACAGACTCCAATGAGAGACTGCTGAATTGGAATTAATTTGCAAACTGGATACAATTAATTTAGGCTTGAATAGAGACTGGGAATGGATGAGTCATTACACAAAGTAAAACTATTTCCCCATGGTATTTCTCCCCCCCCCACCCTACCCCACCCCACCCCCCACTGTTCCTCATATATTCTTGTTAACTGCTGGAAATAGCCTACCTTGCTTGTCACCATGAAAGGTTTTCCTCCTTTCCCCCCCCCCCCTGCTGCTGGTGATGGCTTATCTTAAGTGATCACTCTCCTTACAGTGTGTATGATAAACATGTTCTCTGTGTGTATATATCAATCTCCCCTCTATTTTTTCCACCAAATGCATCTGATGAAGTGAGCTGTAGCTCACGAAAGCTTATGCTCTAATAAATTTGTTAGTCTCTTAGGTGCCACAAGTACTCTTTTTCTTATAACCAGGATAATGATCTTGCCCCAATAACTGAGAGACTGGGGATCTCACAGCAGCCAAAGTGACCATTTGGGCAAGCAGTCCCATTAACCTAGGCATGCAAACGAGATTAGCCCCTGAAGTCCTTTTCCACAGTTTACCACCAGATGTGAGGGGAGCTCATTCTGACTCTGCTTACAGGCATAAAAATTGAGGGGGTGTAATAATGGAAGTCTCAGTGTAACCTTAACTATAATTTTGCTGCAAGTACAAATGAAATTCTGTGTATAATCCTGACCCCATTAAAGTCAATGGGAGTTTTACCACTGATTTTAAATGGGGCTAGGATTTCACTCCAAGTCTTCAATCAGTTCTCAACTCCCTCATTTTATGAGGCAAGGCTCTGGGCAGATTGTATTATTAGCCCTGAAACAAAAATGATTCATCAGCAAAGAAGGTGGAAGTCTGCAATGATTTTCTAAACTAAGCAATAAGACTCATAGGGTTCAAATTCTGCCTTCCATGAAAACAATTCCCTCTGAAACCAGTGGCAGTTTCATGCACAAATCATATGGTAGGGTAGGACTGCAAATGTGTTGCAAGTCATTAAAGTTTTCAAGAAATGAACTAGAGTTCCCAGAATCGCATTTATGTTTTGTGTGAGAAACAGATATCACTGGAATGGAGAGAGAGGAGCTGACAAAAATCTGATATTTATTGCAAACCTAGGTGAAGCCTATCTTGGCTAACAAACATGCAGCTGATCCATTTTGATAATTATTGTATATATCCTAAATCCAGGATAATCAGTTTTATTGTTTGGCTGTACTTCTAAACCTTGATTATTCTTAGTAATGTCACAATTATAGATTATTAAGAGTATTTCTAGAAAGAGTAGAGCCTAATCACCATGAAATAGAATTTTATTTCCATATTCTAAAATGCTTTAGACACATCAGTCCATTTATCTCTTGGAAACAAATATCCTGTTAATTGTTACCCATAGGTGAGCTATGGATTAAAATTGGCTTGTTTGGGGGGGGTGGTTTAAACCATTTCCAAGAGTGCCACTCAGTGATTTATGTTACTTGAGGAGATTTCTAGGAAAGTTTTACAGCAGGAGACTTGAAGGATATTCTTTGCTCACCAGAGATGCTCTTTTTTTGAGTGACCTTTCAGTAGGATATTCTCTCTCTCTCTCTCTCCACACCTTCCCCTCCCACCCCACCCCCCCCCCCCAAGCGTCAGCCCTGAAGGACTCAAGTAACATCTGCCTTGAAGGTATTACTGTGTCTCTTTCCATCTGATAAAGTTTCTATGTACAAGTTAACCATTTGTGTTTCTCATTATTGTCCTTATTCAGCTCCCATTAAAGTCAATGGAATATTTTGGTTTAAATCTTAAATCACATACTTCTCCATCAACACCCAAAGAACTGCTGCATGTTCATAATTCTTGTGCTGAATGACTGTAATTATTGAATATGTATTCAACATTATAGTATTTTATTTTTATTCATCTAAAGCACAGCAAATGGTTTTTGCATAGATCACAGGAAGCAAGAATATGGCTTCAAGATAAAGGACCAAATCATACAGCAACAGAGACTGCTGCAGTAAAACATGATAAAGTGATGGAAGTAACAATTTATACCCACCTGCCTTATGAGAAGAAGCTAGGTAATATACAATGAGAAAGCGTTCCAAAGTCATAGTAGAGGTTACTGACATTAAGATTTGTGATACCCCTGTGATGCTGGCGGACCAGGTGCCAGCTCATGCCAAAGGCCCAAAGCCTCACTGAACTGACAAATGCATAACTGGAAACCAGTCTGGCTCATCGTGGGTTAGTACAGTTAAAAAAAAACAGATATTAGCGTTATAAGAATGTGTTTAGAGTTTATGGAATGCTTGTAGGATGCTGCATGTATTAATCCTGCTTATTATAGAAGCTTCTATTACCTTTTTAAATCTAAAATTGTAACTCATTGGCGTGTGTATGATTCTTGGTTTAACCTATAAATAAGAGTTATTTCTTTTCTTAGTTAATAAAATTTTAAGTTAATTACAGGATTGGCTGCAGGCAGTGTCTTTGGTTTGCGATCACAGTGCAATTCATCTGGGGTAAGTGACTGGTCTTTGGGGAGTGGGAGTAACCTGAATATTGCTGTGATTTTTGGTGTCATATGACCATCTATCGCATAGTCCAGCTTGACAAGATAGCCTGGAATATCCAAAGAGACTGTCTGATTTTGTGATAAGACTGTGATAGTGCTTTAGGAATTCACACCTGTTACTGGGTTGGTGAAATCTAATTATAGAACATACAACCAATTTGGCACTCATGGTCACAAGCCACTCCAGATAGCGTGACAACCCCTGCAATAGTAATTACAGAATGTCACTCTCCATTCATTGTACCATCATTACTTCACCCAACAGATAGTTTGAAAATATGAGTTAAAGCATAGTTGAAATCACTTGCTATTTCCTACATCATGTAGATTTTCCAGTCCCTAAAAAATGTTATGTGAAAAATCAGCAACTCAGGCTAAAAACTTCCTGGAGATTACAGCTGGAACAGATTTTAATAAAGCTGATCCCCTCCTTCTGAATAATTCTAGTAATTGGTGTATACCTCGTGGGAGTGATTATTCACTAGTCTTCTTTTAATAAAATAGAAATACTGCCAGTGCATCGTCTTCTCACTTCTCCTAGTGATACTGCTGCTCCCTCTTTTCCAACAGGGTCAGAAAGTTCACAGTTTATGGGAAAAATCTAATCGGTTGCTGTGCTTGGTAGATATATTGACTTTTCCATTAGCTGTTTGAAGTTTTCACATCCTTAGAGAAGGATATGAAACTGGCAGCATGAGGAAACAGCATCCTCTCTCTTGTATATAGAGCACATTCTGTCAAAGGTTGGACACCTTCCTCTTTGTCAAGAAACTTCAAGGAAATAGGGCCATTATCAAGAGTGCTGACATATTGCATTGCCACTAAGATGACAGACTGGGATCTTAACTATTCCTGATCCAATTGGGTAGGAAATAATCCCTTTATTAGACAGGCTGTGGCTTGACAGTTTAAAATGGAGAAATTTCTACAGAATGAATTTACCTTTGAGGAATTTTATCTGGATGGAAAGGCTGACAGGTATTTATCAGGTTTTGTTTTGAAATACTGCATTATTAAAAGTTGACTGATTCTGGAGACAGAGCACTTGAGACTATTTCACTCTTTTGTTTATCCATAAATCAAGGAAATAGAAAAGGCATTTGCACAGATTTCTTTTCATAAAGAAGTGAGGATATGTTATTTCTATTGTCCTTAAAGCCATTTGACTTTAAAAGTCTGCACTGGAGGAAACTTAGTTCTAAGGAGTACAAATATCTTTGATTTGAGTGTTAGGATTCAGAGCCCTTCACTTGCAATCTATAGGAGATGCTACATTTATTTCAATTTTTCTTAGCTATTTTAGGCCCATTTCCTAGGTTTTTTTCTTAAAATATGTGTCACTCTAATCATTTACTCAAAAGACCTTAAGTATCTGAGCATCTCTAAGTACACTTTGACTCTGAACCCCTGCACCCTCTTTCAGCTGAGGCATATCTTCTCTGGACCCTTGGTTTGAGAAGGGAATAGGAAGAAAGACAGGCTGAGGCACAGGAGCTGGAGTTAGGATATTTGGATTCTATTGCTGGCTCTGCCATAGTCTTGGAAAGTCATTTAGGCTTCAGTGTCAATTCCACATCTTAGAAAGGGTGAAGCTTACTTCTCACAGCAGGGAGATGAGGCTCAGTTCATTAGTGGTTGCCACACACTTTGAGATCCTTTGATAGAGGGTACCAAGGAAGAGAAAAATTACTAAGTTACATGAAACAACAAATAAAGTGATCTTTCAGCATTCTTTGAGCAAAAATGTGTTCATCTGGATTTTAAGTTCTGCCCTTCACAAGTGATCATAAAGGTCGCTACCAACGTCTAACCATTTGCTTCTTTTCAGGCATCATAATTAGCTGGTAGTCACTTTTCTGATACTACAGGGAATACATTTAAACTATTTTAGATTTGTGTTTGATTTCTTTGTAGTAATAACATATTTAGCATTCACTCTTCACCGGTCATGGTCTCACCTTCTAGTACAAGTTCATATAATAGATTCTCGTCCAAAATAGCTCAGGTTGTTTAACCCGGTCCCGTCAGATCTAGCCACAACCTTGCCATTCTTGGTGCAAAAGGCAAGATTGCTAATTCCAGCCATCTGGAGCCTCCTTCCAATGTCACTCTGCCTCAGAGTCCTCACTTAAATTTAAAAAAAGAGAGGAGACAGTATCTCACTTTGTGCCCTTATTTCTAACTGAATGCCCTAGAGCAGTGGTTCCCAAACTTATTCCGCTGCTTGTGCGGGGAAAGCCCCTGGCAGGCTGGGCCAGTTTGTTTACCTGCCGCGTCCGCAGGTTCGGACGATTGAGGCTCCCAGCAACTGCAGTTCGCTGCTCCAGGCCAATGGGAGCTGCTGGAAGCAGCAGCTAGTACGTCCCTCGGCCTGTGCCGCTTCCAGTGGCTCCCATTGTTCTGGAGCAGCGAACCGCAGCTGCTGGGAACCGCAATCAGCTGAACCTGCGGACGCGGCAGGTAAACAAACTGGCCCAGCCCACCAGGGGCTTTACCTGAACAAGCGGCGGAACAAGTTTGGGAACTACTACCCTACAGTGTTCAGGGATACAGTCCAGATTAGTATGGATTGTATTTTCTAAATGGACAACCTACCCTAAATTCTCAATTACTGAGGGACAATCTTTACTCATTGCTATATTTGCTTTCCACAACCAACTTTCTATATAACTTTTCATGAGTGATGTACCTGAATATTTGGATACTAATATTTAAACTGTATTCTTAAATTTAGTCACCTAAATTTGGGTTATTGCTGCTTATGACTTTAAAAACAAAACTTTGTATTTGTGGATAATCTAAGCACTATACCCAAATGTACAGACACTCTTTTCTTACCTGGGTCCAATATAATTTTTTTAACATTAGCTTTAATAAAAATTTTAAATCTGTTCTTATGAGCTTCAGTCAAAACCCTGGATCTAACCACCACTGAATTTTGACATTTGACCACAAGGTCCAGATCAGAAATTTGCAAGTGGGTACAGTCTTTTTGATGGGCTGAACCAAAACCCAGTCACCCTTGACCTTTGAGGTATTTGAAATCTAGATGCGAGTCTTGTAGATTAAGGCCATGTCCTCACCCAGGGGTCAGCTGCATCCCCAACTAGACAAAGCATGCTCCCTAGCACTTCTTGGCCAGATCCTATTTGTCAGGGACCCCAGTACCACCTCCTGGCAGCTTGTCCAGACCCTCAGGAGCTAGAGACACTGCTGCAACAGCAGAGCACAGCAGTAGGCCTTCAGAACCCCTCAAGCCCTCTAGAGCCATTTCCTATCAGGGATTTTTCTGCAGGGGAATGGGAATGTTGTCTGATGCGACATAGGATTAGCAGCTGAAACAGCAAGTGGAAGTTGCTGTGCTGGTCATTGATAGAGATGCAGTGTCAGTAGCAGTTTGGGCTGGATTTTCACAAGGCAGGGTGAAGTCTAGTTACTTTTTCCTCCATTCAAATTCTAATTGTAAGTAATTCAGTGGGTTAGAGGCACTGTGTATGAGTGTGTCAGGGAAAATGGGTATAATTAGAGATAGAACAGTTAGCCATTCCTTTGCCAACTTTTAAAGATCCAATATATGAGTGACGATATTATAGGGACCAAAAAAGGGGATGTGTACGTTACATCTTCTCTCCCATTGTACATTGTAATTTATTACAATAAAGCTCTTTGGGTCAGGGACCTGGATGTAAGGTTAAATAGGTAAAATACAGCCACTCGTGGTGCAACCTATTCAGTTTGCTCTCTCTAGGTACAATCCACTGCAACCATCTACTTCCCCAGTCTAAAGAACCCTCCCCGGTACAGGCCACCAGATTTGAAATACGGGGAAGTACTTTTCAGGAAGGATCCTCTTTCTATTGCTCTTTATGGCTTCAGAACCAGTCACAGCTTGTGACTTATGTCACAAAATAGTTTTTCCATATTTAATTTCTGTTGGAATGTAACAATTACAGGTTGTTTGACCTGTCAGGTAAGCTCTTTTTATGCTAATGATAGTTCTGTATGTGCATCAAGAGGAGACTAGACCATAATGCAAGGCTCAAGTTGCGATAAGAGCACAATCAAAAGCAGGACTCCACTGCACCACCACATATCATATCCTTCCTCTTACACCACCCTCTCCCCCATCTTCTACCCCTTATTAGAACCCTAATGATCCTCATTTCCTCTTAATTTTATAACACTTGAACCTTCTTGTTATGGCAACCATTCTTTCTGACACCGAGGACTGAATGGGACTCACCAGCATGGATTCTTTTTCAGTTTGAGGAGTCTCATGTGAGACATGCCTACCACAGGGAGGTAGCCATGGGTGGGCCTAAGTGGGCCATGGACCACCCACTGAGCATCCAGGCCCACCCAAATCAGGGCCAGAGCCCCCAGAATCTACAAGCTAGGACTCCCAACCCCTGCTTGGTGTCTGTCAGCCCAGCGGCATCCCACTCCTGCTGGCGCCACATGCTGCTGCCACAGTTTCCGGACCCAGCGCTAGCCCTGCAGGGGGTGTGCCTCATGGAGGCAGGTCTGGGTGGGGATAGCACTGGGGCTGGAGACTGGGGCAGTGGCGTGCAGCACTGGCAGGAGGGAGACACTGCTGGGCTGATGGAAACCACCGAGCTGGGATTGAGAGGAGCGGGTGAAGCTCGAACCCTGGCGGAGCCCCTCTCAGACTGCGAGGCATGCCCATGAGACAGTGTGCCCCGAGTGTCTACTGAGCAGTAAGAGGGGGTGGGCGAAGGCAGGCCCCACATCCTGCTACCTCCCCAGGGCCTCCCATCCCACCTGCCTCCTACTGTCCTCCAATCATTGCCTACGTAACCAAAAGACAGGGCCCACCCAGTTTTCCTGTTTTAGGCCTACCATCAGGCTCCCAATTATAGCTGCCCTAATTCATAGATTCTAAAGGCCAGAAGGGACAATTGCAAACATCTAGTCTGACATCCTGTATAGCACAGGGCACAGAACTTCCCCCATAATAATTCCTAGAGTATATTAAAAGTTGTCAGTGATAGAGAATCTACCATGAAACTTGGTGAATTGTTAATTACGATCACTCTTAGAAATTTACACCTTACTTCCAGTCTGACTTGGTCTAGCTTTAACTTCTAGCCATTGGATCATGTTATACCTTTCTCTGTCAAATTGAAGAGCCCATTATTAAATATTTGTTCCCCATATAACTACTTATAGACTGATCAAGGTCTCCTCTTAACTTTCTGTTTGCTGAGCTAAATAGATTGCACTCCCTGAGTCTATCACTATGAGGCATGTTTTCTAATCCTTTAATCATTCTGGTTGCTCTTCTCAGCCCTCTCCAACATATTAGCACCCTTGAATTGTTAACACTGGAACTGCAGTTACACCTGTGCAAATTACAGATGTAAAAATAGCTTCTCTACTCCTACTTGTGATCCTGAGACACAAATAGAGGAATTACATTAGCTGTTTTTGCCACAGCATCACCTTAGGACAGGAATGGCTGCTGCTGGAATGGCTCTGTGCACCCCTGGCTGGGAGGGAGATGGCTTGGTGTACTGCCCCACCTCCAGCATGGTCCTCACAGCTCCCATTGGCTGGAAACCAGCCAATGGGAGCTGTGGGGCAGTGCTTGCAGGCACAGGCAGTGGATGGAGACCCACTGTCCCCCTCCCTCCAAAGAGTGCACAGAGACATGGCAGCAGCAGCCAGCTGCAGCTGCTTCTGGGAGCAGTGTGGGGCCACAACATGCAGGAAGCCTGCCTGAGCCCTGCTACGCTGCCAGTCACCTGTGGTAAACCAAAAGAAGCTCTAACAACTTAAACCGCAGAGGGAGATGAAGTATGTATCTACCAGAGAACTAAGACAAGTGAGTTTCTTCTTAAAATGTTGGAGAGGAATATGCCCCACTTTTTTCCAGCCTCTGGTCCTGTTCTGTACTCTCTGTAACTTATCTCATCTCTTCCCCCTCCCCCAGTACTTTTAATCCTCCATAGAATCAGTTGCTGCTATTTTACATAGACTGCTACACAGAGGACAAATTTTCACCATGTGCTTTCTCATGGAGCCTTTGCTTGTTTAGTTTTTTTTCCTCCCTTCTCTTTTTAATCTACCATGAAGTTTACTCTGGCAAAGCATATGGCTGGCCTTTGTTAGAAAAAAAAAAAAAAAAGTGCAAATCCTGGTAACAAGGATGGGATGGCAAAAAACACACACACCAGAGAGGACAGAAATCTCCCAGTTAAATCTTTCTTTTTTCCTTGTTTACATAGTGAATGTATGATATTTCACTCCATATTCTTTGTGAAAATATGCTTATGATACAGATATATCATATCTGTAATATACTTCATGCAAGATTGGTCTTGTAAGATATCATTGGAAAAGTTATAATTTACTGAATGTGATTATCCATTTTGTATGCCTATATACTTTCTGTATCTGAAGTTAGGAATATTGACTATGTATCTGTATTTCAATTATGCTACTTTGGGCGACACCCACTGCTAACACTTCAGGTACAACAATGGAAAAGCCAACAGGGCTGATGGCCTATCAATGAGGACAATGAACTGTGAAAAAGCTTGGCCTTCCTATGGATGCTCCATACTGCCACTGACTCATAGTTGCTGTGATATTACAGAGTCAGGTGGTCTTGTCACCTGATACTAAACATTACCTGGGATTTCTTGTAACTTTCCACTGGAAGGGAAGGGTGGTGGTGGTGAAGTTTGGGAAACAAAGGATTCCTGCCTTATGTAAATCCTACTTAAGAGTGGGGAGGAAGGCAAACAGGATTCCTCCATGGTCTGTCTGCCCAACAAGAAAGACTGCTAAAGCCACCTGAAGGGAAGGGAAGGGAAGGGGGGAGTCCAGACAGTCAGGGGTCCAGTCTGAAATGGAATACAGTTGGAACTCTGAACCACAAATTTTGCAACCTGCCTAACAACATTTAGGGTGAGAATTTACATTTTGTAGCCTGTTCCTTAAGTATATTGAGCTTAGCTTGCATATTTTGCTTTATTTGGTCAGTAATTTGCTTTGTTCTCTCTTATAGTTACTTAAAATTCACCTTTTGTAGTTAAACACACTTATTTCTTGTTTATAATATAACCCAGTTTATATAATTTCTAATGGGGGGGGGGGGGAAGAGGGTTGCAAGAAGTTGTGCACATCTCCCTCCACATTGAGGGAGGGGGCAAATTTCAAAAAACCCTTGGGTTTGTACCCCTTAAAAAGATAAGGTACCAAAATGTTGGGGGCAAGCCCCTAAGGCTGAATCTTTCCAGAGCAGATCTGTCTCTGTGCAGCTGGATGTGGCCCTGCCTGTGTGCTTGGCTGGAAGAGGTTTGTGAGCCTAACCCAGGAAGGCCAGGTAAAGGGGACCCAGGCTGGCAGAATAGGCTGACTCAGTGACATCCCAGCACATCAGGGGATACCCCAAAGGGCCCAAACCTGTCACAGGATGTTTCATAAGATATTGGCCCATTGCATCAGGAGTGCTCTTTCAGAAGTCCCTTTATGTTGAGACTAGTCAGAAGGTATCCCCTTTTATATGGTGTATATAAAGTACATTGGCATCTTAATTACTTTCTCCTCCCAGAAGTTTTTCAAAAGGTTTCTCTGCTTAAGTTGAAAGCAGATTTGCTAGTGTATTTGTATTTTATCACTTATATAGGCTTTACAACTGATACCAGATGATCTTTATGATATATCAGTTTCACTAAACTAAACTGTCATTTTGTTATTGCAGTGGATTCCCGAGTGGTTTTTCCTATTCCTTTCAAAACTAGTTTACTTTGTATTGACACTTTGTGACTCACCCAGTTCAGAAAAATTCATATAACTTTTGAATATACAGAAAGGTGAGTACTTGATTGTCTGACAGCCTTTGAACAACTCCACTCTAAAGTACTGCTTCTGAGAAAGTTGTCCAACAATTAAGACACTGCATGTGCCTCTTATCTTTTTCAAATTGAAAAAGACTTTGAACTTGTGCCGGGAACTCATTTTTAGAACATAGAACCGATTTTTTTTTAAGTGGGTGGGGGGGATGTGTGTGTTTAAATCTCCCTGAAGCTACCTATCTTGGAAATGGTTGTTTAGACTTGTTGCATTTTCCTCATTTCAGCATGGTAGCTGTGTTAGACTGGGTCAGTAAAACCAATGAGGGGGCCTTAGGGCACCTTAGAGGTTTGGGCATAAGCTTTTGTGGGGTAAAATCCACTTCATCAGATGCATGGAGTGAAAAATACAGCAAGCACACACGGGGGGGGGGGGGAAGAGAGAGAAAATATATATAACAGCACATGAAAACTTTCCCCCTGTTGATATTCATCCCTTCTTGTCAACTGTTGAGAACTGGTCATGTCCACCTTGATTTAATTGGCCTCATTAGCACTGATCCCCCCTTGGTAAGGCAACTCCCATCTTTTCATGGGCTGTAATACACACACACACACACACACACACACACACACACTGCTTATTATATTTTCCACTCCATACATCTGATGAATTGGGTTTTACCCCATGCAAACTTATACCCAAACAAATTTGTTAGGCTCTAATGTGCCCCAAACTCCTCGTTGTTTTTGCATTTTCTCAAATACTTATTAGCCAAGTGCTAGAGCTTGGAGTCACAATCTGGACCACGAGTCACCAATTTTAAGTCATTCAGCAATGTGAAAATAGACATGCTTGTTGGCACTGTGACCCATATGGAAACAAATTATTTTGTTCAGTTAAAAAAAATGCTCCTCCCTCTCCTCCCCCACACGTTTGCTTAGTTCTAACCAATGAATCAGCAAAGTGAAATCAGTCGCTGGTGGCAAGACATTGAAGGAAAGATTGAGTTGAAGTTTGCTATGTCTTCAGTGAAATCAACACAAAATATCTCACTTACATTGAGGGCAAACTTTCTTCTGACAAATTAAACCTGAAGTTTCAAATAAAATAGATATGTTGAGCAATAATGACAGGCTTAAAGCAGCACAGCCTAGCCAGAGTCTTTCCTGTAGCTCAGTGTTTATGAAAGGGATCCATCCAGTCTTGTGGTCTCAACAAAAAGTGTTAGATCCAGGCCAAGAACCAGCAGGTTTGAGGGAGTAGAGAGATGTACAGGACACACATGAATGCAGCATGGCCCAACCTGTAAGAAAAAATCAAGTTTACCTACGAGTTCTCCAACCATCCAAGGAAGATGTTTGTAAGACTTGTACATTTAAGAGCGGATAGTTTTATTTGCTTTGTATTATTTGCATTGTATATGTTTATTATAGTGTTGTATTTGAAAATCCAGTAAATTGAAAGACTGTACACAGATGTCAAAAGAGACATACTATATCTATGCACTCTGAAAGACACCCAAAACTCTGGGTGACCTGTATTATGCTCGGGGCGGGAGGAACATTTGTCAGACATTATCCTTTGAAGGACACAATTAAGAGTGTAAAGCATTCACTGATCTGGCTGCAAAAACTGGGTCAAGGTTCCACAGCATTAAACACGTACATAATGAGAAATTGTTGCAAGCAATAATACTGACAGTGATACAGATGTTAGGAATGTATTTGGCCCGTTCAGTGTATGAAGAATTAATATGGTCTTTCCTAGTTTAGACTAAATTTAGTTATTTGTGTTCAGTTTAACCTATCTCTGAATACTCCCCCATTGATCATTCAATCAATATCAAATCTAAAAGTCAGATCTGGGGGGAGAGAGTTATAAGATGCATTTGTTTATTTTACTTGAGCACTTGAGTGGAGAGGGTATTTGGGGTCAGTTTGGGGAGGGGTTTTTTTTTCATTCTTGTAAAACTGCTGTAAGCCTTAAAGGAATTAGTTAATTAAAATACAAGCTACTAGCAAGATTTGACAGCTACAAAAAGTTACTTCCAGCACGGATCATAAGAATGGCCATACTGGGTCAGACCAAAGATCCATCCAGCTCAGTATCCTGTCTGCTGACAGTGGCCAATGCCAGGTGCCCCAGAGGGAGTGAATCTAACAGGTAATGATCTAGTGATCTCTCTCCTGCCATCTATCTCCACCCTCTGACAAACAGATGTTAGGGACACTAGTCCTTACCCACTCTGGCTAATAGCCATTAATGGACTTAACCCTGTTATAGTCCTAGCCTTCACAACCTCCCCAGGCAAGGAGTTCCACTGGTTGACTGCGCTGAGTGAAGAAGAACTGCCTTTTATTTGTTTTAAACCTGCTACCCATTAATTTCATTTGGTGGCCCCTAGTTTTTATATTATGGGAATAAGTAAATAACTTTTCCTTATTCACTTTCTCCACACCACTCATGATTTTATATACCTATCAATTCCCCCCCCCCCCCCGAGTCTCCCCTTTTCCAAACTGGGAAAAAAAAAAAAAAAGATAAGCCCCTTACTATGCTACTTCTCCAGCAGGTCACACTCAGGAAGTCCAACTTAAGGATGGAAGATAAGCAGCTTCCTCCTAGCAGGTCTTTAGAGATTGAACACATTTACCAAAGTTCTCCTCACAAATAATAAAATGTATTGTATAACAAAACAGCAGTGACCAGGAGAACCACATTTAATACCAATATATTGGATGGTTTGGGTATTAAAAAAAAAAAAAAAAAGCAGCCACTTTTGGCTCCATCTAGTGACAGTTTAGGATCTTAACCTCAATGAGCTGGAAAAATGGACAGTACCATTCTATCAACACAGAGAGCATTACTTACTGCCTAGATTAGAAGGTTGGGGGGAAAGTTGTTGCTAAACAGTGGATCTATTGTCGTGTGAATGAATTTCAACTAGTTCCCATTTTTATCTAAACCTTTCACAAATAGTGTTCATCTTGATGTTTATCAAGTTTGCTTATTTGGAGATAAACAGATGCAAAAGTGAAATGTACAAACAGAAGCAAATATGAAATTAAGAGCAAAATCACTGCAAAGAGTGGTGCACAAATCAGTCATATGAACAAAATGCCATTAGTTCTTAGGAAACAAAGGGCAATAGGGTTTTTACTTCCAGACCATAGATAGCAAAATATGGACTTTAAAAAAAAAAATCTTTAAGTGGTAAATTTCTTCATTCATTCTATAAGGATATCTCCTACTTTTTGAACCAGTTCTTCAAAGGGATATGGGAGTCAAGACATAGGGCAGCAGCAAAATGTCTTCCTCTATCGGGGGGGGGGGGGGGGAAGAAGTCAGTTTTTCCTATTGGAACATTGCTATGAACACTTGATAAAGCTATTTATATAGCTAGTTATATGAAAAAACCTTGCATTTCATACTTTAAGAGGGAATAGGTCTAGTAGCTTTTGCAGATTCCTCCCCATAGCAGAACTACCTTCATTTTTCTGAAAAGGTAACAATGGCTGTAAATAGATTTAGTACTCGTGAAAGGTGCCAGAACAGCAACACAGACTGTATTTATCCACAGAATAAACATTACAGTGTGAACTTCCACTCAACATCTCACCAATGTGCCTCTTTGCTAATGAGGTGGCAACAGTAGCTATTGTTACCTTTTAACAAATCACTGCACACAAACACCCCTAATTTATCTTCATTTCACCCTTGTAAGAGTTGGACATTGATGTTCTCCCTGTCTGCTGGTAGACAACTTTCTTCATAAACAGTGGAATTAAATTCCTGATATTACAAACTTTGCCTAAATTACAATGAATTGACTAAATGTGAAGGGCACAACTAGTTGAAGTAGCTAACAAAAAAAGAAAAAACCCACCATCTCCCTTCTCAGACACCCCCACCCATATGTCACCTTCATTTTGGGGGAAGCAATTTCTCCTCTGACTTAGATGACAGCCTCTCTCTCAAAATCACCACATCTTTCTTACATTCCATCATGGTCATATTCTTACAGGGAAGCAGCACCAAAGTGTCAAGAGGCATAAAGAAGAAGAGGGACAAAAACATGAGAACAGACTAACAGCTACATGATCTTCAGCAGATAGGGTGCTAGGTGAATGGAGTGGAGAAATATTAAGCATGTCCAGTCTTGTGTGGAGTAAGTGACTCTTCATGTAAGCAAGGTCTTCTAAGAAGATAGGTTGGGCCATCCAAGAGGAACATTAGAAGGTTGAAGTGGTTAGCTGTATTTTGGACTTCACCCAGAACTTGAGATTCAGTTGTTTTTGCCTGGACATATGATTTTTTTTTTTAAAAAAAGGTTTGTGTTTCCTCTTAACCAATTCATCACTGTTCTCTTCATATGGATATTTCTTTATACTGAAGAGAACAGTAAACAGAAAAAAAAGTAAAGGGATTGTGTGGGACTCTTTCCCAGAAATACTTAGGTTGTCTTCAGTTGCATTCTAGGAAGATACAATACTAAATAGAAAATATGTCTGTGGGTCACACCAACTAGGAAGGAGGCTACATTTATCTAGAAGGGCTTATAATTTTAGGGCTTGTAAAAGGCTCTGCAGTCACACAAGAGAGGTGTGTAATCTGTATTACATCCTACAGGTTTCAGTTAAATTTGTGATCTAAAAACTAAATTTCAGGGAAGTTTTCAATAAAACTTCCAAACTTGAAGCTTTTTGGCATTATTCATCTCTGCTAATAGAGGAAACTTCTCACATTTTAAAATTTGGCCAATATTCCCATACTATTTCATATTGGAGTTGAGATTGGGGTGGAGATGTATGGTCTTGTATAAATAAATCCCCATACAGCAGTAACTGGCTGCCTCTGATGGAAGTTTGCATGGACAAGAGATAGAACTTCACTTAGTGGAACTTTGCCATGTTATTTGGGGGTCTGACTGCAAAAGAGTTTGCAAACTAGATTTAAAGTTTACAAGAACAGACAAAAAAGTGACAGCAATGGAGTTCCCAAATTCACAAAAGTGTAGGTGGGCGAGGATGAATTTGACCCTTTGTTTATTGTGGGAGGCCCGGGAGACAAGAAACAGTCTTAAGTACCCAAGTGTGAAGCAGGTGGCAAAATACAGACAAGGAGTACTTGTGGCACCTTAGAGACTAACAAATTTATTTGAGCATGCTCGGGGGTCGCATAACTAGTTAGCATGCCAGAGTCTCATTTGTTATCGGAATTAACCAGACAAATCGCTCCACCAACTAAGAACAGCCATGCACCACCACCCACAGAATCGAGAAAGAGCTAACAATCTGTCAATCCTTTCCGTGTCCGGGCCGGATGAGGTTTCCCGTGTTGCATGCCGAGACTCTGGCATGCTAACTAGTTATGCGACCCCCAAGCATGCTCAAATAAATTTGTTAGTCTCTAAGGTGCCACAAGTACTCCTTTTCTTTTGCGAATACAGACTAACACGGCTACTACTCTGAAACCTATCAAAATACAGACAGACAGCTTTTGAGGAACCTGCAATGTGCTAAGATAGATAGTTTGCTTCATCTCAAAATTATGGTTCTCATGTTGTTTCTTCACTACTTGAATTGCAGAAGACACGGAGCCTTCATGAATTTTTGCCATTATTTTAATTAAAGATACATTTTGTTACTGTAGTTTTTATGTTGAATGAGTGGTTCTATATGAATGTGTTTGGCCTTACAAGAATTATAGCGATAGTACTGTGTTCATTAACAGCAGCATAAATTACAGAGCCTGGAATGTGAACTGAGCGGGAGAAAATTGCTTCACTCACATTTCACTAACTGCTTAACTTCCATCATCTATCTATCTATCTCACACACACACACACACACACACACACGATAATTAAGGTTGTGTGAGTGAGTGTAACAGGACCCACCCCATACATTCAAAACCTTGAAAGCATGGAAACAAGATGATGGAAGAGAGCATTCAATATTCCTTGCCACCTCCACACCAACTCTTATGGCAACCACCATGTTTAATTGCCTCACAAACTTGAACAACCTGACCTTGAACTTTCCAACCACAGACAAAGCCGTTTGCAACTAACCAATAGCTTCCACAGGGCAATAGCAACCCATTTTTGCACCAGTTTGGCTCTCCTGAATTGACTGGTCTGGCTCCTCACCACAGCTCCATGAAGGTCTGTTTCCTCATTCAGAGGCCACTGCTCTTCATCCCAGGATTTCAAAGAGCGTGATCCCACCACACCGTGCTGGTTCTCCTTCACAGAAGCAATGCTCCACCTATGGGCATATCATGTCAATACTGGCATTCGCCACATCTGATCCATAGAACCCTCATGGCCAACCATCTTCAGCATGTCAAAGGTCTGCCAAGATTCCATCCTGCATCTCGCTGACCACCTGCTCCACGCCAAACATTTGTCCAGCAATAAGGACCAGGACCAGATCAGCCAGTTGCTCCATGTCTTCTACCCAGTTTGGCAAGAGAGAAAGGCAAGCAGACCTGCCATCACCAAATGCATAAAGACAATTCCTAGAGCATCTCCCCCAATGCAGTGTTACACCCTGACACCCCGATATTCACCACTCATGTAATTAGGATGTGTCATACAAAATATGCCTTCGGAGGTGTCATTCTAAAAGTCTTGATCTGCTGGACAGTAATATTTTATTGGATTGTAATTGCTATTGTCATGTGTTGCTGAAATGTGTCCTGAAGTTGAAAACACCCACAAGCAGCCTTTTAGGAACAGTAAAAAGGCCAAACAATGTTAATGGCTTATTGAGGAAATGCACACAAACACAAGGATTACCCCAGGAACTGCGTAACCTCTCAGGGATAGCTCTACACAATGGGAACTATTTGACCCAGGTCACAGCAAAAGAGCTTTCCAGAGGATGGATCTAGACTGTTCTTGTTCTGTCATCTGCTATCACTGAGGCGTAATGGTCTCAAGTTGCAGTGGGGGAGGTTTAGGTTGGATATTAGGAAGAACTTTCACTAGGAGGGTGGTGAAACACTGGAATGTTTCACTCCCCTAGGGAGTCAGTGAATCTCCTTCCTTAGAAGTTTACGGTCAGGCTTGATAAAGCCCTGGCTGGGATGATTTAGTTGGGGATTGTTCCTGCTTTAAGCAGGGGGTTGGACTAGATGACCTCCCGAGGTCCCTTCCAACCATGATATTCTATGATGGGGGGGGGGGGGGGGGAGAAGACACCTCTCTCTCCTAACACCACACCTGCAAACACCAGAGGAACAAAGACTGAACTGTGGGAAGAGGAAGTGATGGTCCCAGACTAGAAAGCTCTTTAGCCTGTGTATGAAAACCTGGGAAAGCCAAGGCAACTTGTGCCTTAAGAATGTGCCAGCCTGTTTAATCACACAGGGTAAGAATTTGCTAATTTAGATCTTAACCATCTTGTGTGTGTTAAGCTCAGTTTGCAGTTTACTTACTAAGGTAATCGCTTTTATTTGTTTGCTATCTCTTCTAACTACTTAAGTTTAACTACAAAAAGGTAAATTTCAATTTCTTGTGTATAACATAACCCAGTTTGTGCAATTCATATCTGGGGGGCAAGAAGCTGTGCACATCTCTCCACATTGAGGGAGAGGGCAAATTTTTTATGAGCTTGTGTGGTGCAGATCTTTCTATACAGTGCAAGATAGCATTCTTTTGGGTTTCTCCCCCAAAAGGGGTGAGCATGTGAGTGCTGGGTGAGTCCTCTCACACAAAGGAGACTTCAGTTTGTGTCTGCAGCTAGGTGTGACACGTGTACATGTGCTGCAAGTGGCTGGAGAGCTCAATTCAGCAAAACAGGGAGAGGAAATCAGGCTGGTGGAGCAGGATAGGCTCAGTGAAACCCCAGTACATCAGGTGGCATCCCAGACTGTGGGGGAGGAGGGGAAGGGAAGGAAGGTCCAACCTATCACACGCACAGAGGCCTGGGATCCCACCCCTGAAATGGTAGCACTAACATCAGGCAACAAAAAGAGGCAGTGTGGACATGGGTATGTGTCCAGTGTTCTTCATACCCATTTCTAGCACAGCATATGTGGACACTTGGCACAGGCATGGGGAATACAGTATGTGCAAGAATGTACACAGTGAACCAACCAAGTGTGCACACAGGTTTAGATGTAGCATTAGAGTGTTTGCCTACAAATGCTGCATTCTCTTCTCTCCAACACATACAGAACAGCAATATATACCCCAGCTACATCACTGACAAAACCTTCATGATCTCAAACTCTTACCATTTGTATGGCAACTTCCACCTTCTCTGTTTATATCTTACAATACGTTCCATTCTATGCATCCAATGAAGTGGGCTATAGCCCACAAAAGCTTATGCCCTAATAAATGTTAGTCTAAGGTGCCACAAGTACTCCTGTTCTTTTATCAACAGACTGTCACATAGCCATTAGTTCTCCTTGAACATTAGAGACGGCACAGATCATTTGCCTTTATAAACAGGAATAGAACAATCTTTTAAAAAAAAAATCTATGATCATGATTGCCAGTGATCTGTGATGTACAAACCAGAAGAAGCTTCAGAACATCTCAATGCCATTTCAAGGCAGAGCCTTTGCAGCGGATACAACTCAGGTTATGCTTTTTAACGAATGGGCAGCTCCAGGATTCTGAGGGGTAATACAAGCTCAGTGTAAAGAGCAAGCAATTGGATATCACTCAGTCTGGAAAGTACAGAGAAAGGAGCACTTCCTGCCATGTGAATAGCAATAATATTTAAGTTTTTAATAAGAGCTGGCATTGAGGAATCTGCTCGCATTCACCTTAAGACTTTGTAGTAACAGCAGTGTGGGAAAGCTCAATGTTTCCATTCTGTTTCTACATTAGATTACTAGATACTTGGTTATTTAAACACAGTGGCTTTTGCATATGTTAAAAACTGATCTCATGAATATAGAGAAAATTAGCAAGAGCTAGCAAAAGTTATTTAGAGACTACTTAATCAGTCTTGCATTCAGGAAAATAATGTGACTTTATAGCAGAAAGCCACCAATCCATCAAGATGCAATTCAAATCAAATATGGAAAATTAAGTGTCTGTCTATCTTTATAAGGTAATCAATTCCATTGTAGTGTACGGGGTTTACCACAGACTTCAATACTGTCATTTTTTTAAAATTAAAGTTATTTATACAATATTCACTTCAATATGGTAATATCTTAAGAAGTGCATGAGGAGAGAGATGGAATATACTTTAGTTGTATCTATCTGATCTCTTGCAACTACAATGGATGTTGTAGTTTCAGTCTTTGAACCAATGACCTACATAGACTCAGATATTAAGGTCAGAAGGGACCATTATGATCATCACAATGCAGGCCACAGAATCTTACCCACCTACTCCTGCAAAAAAAACACCAACAACTCTCACCTATGTCTGAGCTATTGAAGTCCTCAAATCACAGTTTAAAGACTTCAAGGTGCGGAGAATCCTCCAGCAAGTGACCCGTGCCCCATGCTACAGGGGAAGGCGAAAATCTGCCCTGGAGGAAAATTCCTTCCTGACCCCATATATGGTGATCAGCTGAACCCTGAGCATGTGGGCAAGATTCACCAGCCAGATACTCAGGAAAGAATTCTCTGTAGTAACTCAGATCCCACCCTATCTAACATCCCATCACAGGCCATTGGGCCTATTTACCATGAATAGTTAAAGATCAATTAATTGCCAAAATCATGTTATCCCATCATACTATCTCCTCCATAAAAAACTTATGGAGTTTAATCTTGAAGCCAGATAGGTCTTTTGCCCCCACTGCTTCCCTTGGAAGGCTATTCCAGAACTTCACTCCTCTGATGGTTAGAAACCTTTGTCTAATTTCAAGTCTAAACTTCCTGATGGCCAGTTTATATCTATTTGTTCTCGTGTCCACATTGGTACTGAGCTTAAATAATTCATCTCCCTCTCCAGTATTTATCCCTCTGATATATTTATAGAGGGCAATCATATCTCCCCTCAACCTTCTTTTGGTTAGGCTAAACAAGCCAAGCTCTTTGAGTCTCCTTTCATAAGGCAGGTTTTCCATTCCTCAGATCATCCTAGTAGCCCTTCTCTGTACCTGTTCCAGTTTGAATTCATCTGGAATACTGTGTGCAGTTCTGGTCTCCCATGTTTAAGAAGGATGATGTCTCACCAGTGCCTTGTATAATGGTACTAACTGGTACCTCCTTATCTCTACTAGAAATACCTCACCTGAAGCATCTAAAGACCACATTAGCTTTTTTCACGGCCATATCACATTGGTGGGTCATAGTCATCCTGTGGTCAACCAATACTCCAAGGTCCTTCTCCTCCTCTGTTACTTCTATTTGATGCATCTCCAGCTTATAACTAAAATTCTTGTTATTAATCCCTAAATGCATAACCTTACACTTCTCACTATTAAGTTTCATCCTATTACTATTATTCCAGTTCACAAGGTCTTCCAGATCTTCCTGGATGATATCCCGGTCCTTTTCTGAATTGGCAATACCTCCCAGTTTTGTATCATCCACAAATTAGCACACTCCCACTTTTTGTGCGGAGGTCAGTAATAAAAAGATTAAATAAGATTGGTCCCAAAACTGATCCCTGAGGAACTCCACTGGTGACCTCCCTCCAGTCTGTCAGTTCATCTTTCAGTACGACCCGCTGTAGTCTCCCTTTTAACCAATTCCTTATCCACCTTTCAATTTTTATATTGATCCCCATCTTTTCCAATTTAACGAATAATTCCCCACATGGCACTGTATCAAATGCCTTACTGAAATCTAGGTAAATTAGATACACTGGTTTCCTTTGTCGAAAAAAATCTGTTACTTTCTCAAAGAAGGAGATCAGGTTGGTTTGGCATGATCTACCTTTTGTAAAACCAGGTTGTATTTTGTCCCATTTACCATTGACCTTAATGTCCTTAACTACTTACTCCTTCAAAAATTTTTCCAAGACCTTGCATATTACAGATGTCAAACTAACAGGCCTGTGGTTAGCCAGATCACTTTTTTTCCCTCCTTTCTTAAAATAGGAACTATGTTAGCAAATTCTCCAGTCATACAGTACAACCCCCGAGTTTACAGATTCCTTAAAAATTCTTATTAATGGGCTTGCAATTTCATGTGCCAATTCCTTTAATATTCTTGGATGAAGATTATCTGGGCCCCCTGATTTAGTCCCAATAAGCTGTTAGAGTTTCACTTCTACCTCAGTTATGGTAATATCTACCTCAATATCCTCATTCCCATTTGTCATGCTACCATTACCCCCAAGATCCTCATTAGCCTTATTAAAGATGGAGGCAAAGAATGTGTTTAGATATTGGGCCATGACTAGATTACACTTAACCTCCACTCCATCCTCAGTGTTTAGCGACCCCACTTCTTTCTTTGTTTTCTTCTTATTTATATAGCTATAGAACCTTTTATTATTGGTTTTACTTCCCTTTGCAAGGTCCAACTCTACTCAACTTTTAGCCTGTCTCACTTTATCCCTACATGTTCGGACCTCAATAAGGTAGCTTTCCTGGCTGATCCCTCCCATCTTCCACTCCCTGTACACTTTCTGCTTTTTCTTAATCATGCTTGCTCATCCAGCTTGGTCTACAAGTCCTGCCTATGAATTTTTTCCCCTTTCTTGGGATGCAGGCTTTCGATAGCTTCTGCAGCTTTGATTTAAAGTAATCCCAGGCCTCCTCTACCTTTAGATCCATAAATTCTTCAGTCCAATCCACTTCCCTAACTAATTTGTGAAAGTCAGCCCTTTTGAAATCAAAAGCCCTAGTCGCAGATTTTTGTTTATCCTTCTGTTCAGTTTGAACTGAATTAGCTCATGATCACTTGAACCAAGGTTGTTTCCTACAACCATTTCTTCTAGGAGGTCCTCACTACTCACCAAAACCAAATATAAAATGGCATCCCCTCTAGTCGGTTTAGCAACTACTTGATGAAGGAATCCATCAGCTATCGCAGCTAGAAAAATCTGAGCCCTATTATTATTACTAGCACTCGTCCTCCAGTCTGTATCTGGGAAGTTAAAGTCTCCCATGATCACACAACGTCCATTAGTATTTACTTCATTAAAAAAAAAAAAAACCACTAAAGAGGGCTTTATCCATATCCAAATTAGATCCTGGGGGTCTATAGCACACCTTAAGTCCCATCACCCCAAACTTTTGGGGTAACTGGGAAATCAAAGCTAAACCAGATAAAGTTTCATAACTGACCTTTTTCTAGTGGTCTGGGAGAGGGAGAGGCAGGATAAAAATCTGGATCTGAATTTTACCACTTGGACCTATTCTAGACTTCATTTTCCCCTACAGTTGCACTTGTTACATTAACATTAAAGGAGATTAATTTTGTTTTCCCCTTAAGCACAGAATTTAGATTAATTTAACTATTTCTAGTGAATTATAGCATCACAAGCTCAGTTACATTGCACATGCCCAACTCCTGTAGTCTATTTGCATTACATTTTAATTTCTTAGTTTCTAAGAAAATACTTGCTTGAAGAGTTACATATATAATTTGTTAGCATTAACTAAGATTAACACTTGTGAAATAGCAAGAGAATTTTTTTAAAATATTTTAAAGAGCAATACCGTACATTAAGTTAAATATACTTGAAAATGCATCTGAGTTTTTAATTATGTGTATTCCTTTTGTATAGGAGCAGAATAATACCATCCATCCAATAGTTTATTTAAAACTTCACTTGCTGAAATACAGTCAGAAGTAATATCTTGTTTTTTGTGAAGTCTCAGGGAACAAAAAATTATTTGTTTGTTTATCTGGATATGTAGTACTATATACAATGGAGAATATTCATTCTACTTTATATAAAAAAACCCCAAGATACTTAAAGTAAAAAGATTAGTGTGCATACGTGCCTGGAGGCTAAGTACAAAACAAGAACTTCAGAACCACTCCCTCAGAAAAATTGATTCCCTCATACCATTGTCCCCAAAAAGCCTGAATAAATGGATAGGCCTTGCAACACATGCAAGTGATTTATAAACTCTATATGCATGTGGAAGCAAGATCCAGAGTCAAGGATTCTCTGGGAGTGAAGCTAAATTTGAGCATGCTTTGACAGGGTAAGTCTACCAAAAAGCACACCCCTTCACAACCAAGGCAACAGGCAAGATATGATCAGTACTAAAATGCTTCTAAGCAGATCACTAAACACCTTGATTCATGGGTCATTTAACAAGCCCTGATATTTCACTGGCTATAGAAACTCAGCCATGTTTGTTCACATTGGATGCTAATTTGAATTTAGTTTCTCTAACATGTGCCTACTATTATTTTATTGGGATGCTGATATTCCCCACCACCACCACCAAAAAAAAAACCCACCCACATAAGCAAGGGGGTTTGTAAACTAGCATTGAAATCAGCCATTTTTACTAATGCTTCCTTGAGAATTGCTCCTGACAATCCAAAACCAACAGGGACACAAGAACATGCATGAACAGCAATAGAAGATTCTTTTAAGAAGAGTTCCAAATGCCTGAATATGCCCTGAAGCAGCAGCCGCTAAGATGGTGGAACAGAGAGGAAGATCAGATGGGAGAAGAAATTGCAGAGACAGGCAGATTTTAGAGCTACTCAGAATGGAGGTGCTTAATGACAGTCTATGGCATTTTAATATCCAGTCATCCCTCAAGGGATAGACTACATCATCTTGTGGAGAGAGACCAGATTGGTAAAACAATTGAATCAAGTTATGCTAAATGTAGTATCCTCCTGTTCAAACATTCAAGCAACGTGCTTTATGTCTGCATGTAATATTGAAAATAAACGACGGCAATGATGCTCTTCTTAAAAATTCTCAGCAAGGCATATTTGGGCAGATTCCTGACTGCCCTAGGCTAGAAGTTTATTTAGCAGAAAGATTAACTCTAGTGAGACTCTGGCATATCAATACTGGTTCTTAGCATCTTCATGTATGCAGATATAGCTAACCGGCAGCAGAGACAACATACGTCAGCAATGTCATGGGTGTGGGGCACATATTTCCAACTGAGGAAATAAATGATCACTTCAGGATTTTGTACCCTTCCCCCCCACACCCAAAACCAAGATTAAAGCAGAAAAACCAACCTGTGTGTTGAACCACCGTGTACCAGGGAAGCAGGGTATACTTGTAGGACCATTTACAATCTAGCAAGTTAACCATGGACTGGCTTTGCGAACCAGCATACTGTGTGTTGCAGACCACAAGCAGAGCAGTAAAGGCAAGAGCCCAAGAGACACCAGGTTTATTGCAGTTCACTTAACAGAGAAGAGGACTGTACTCTCTGCTGGGCTTAGTAAGGGGGCTTTCAGGCAAGTGCAGGTTAGCACAGCCTGGGACTGCTCTAATCTGCACCAACTGGATAGGGCCCCAAGGGACCATATGATGTCTAAAGATTACTGCAATGCATCATGCTTCAGACACTATTCTTCCTACCCCAACATGCCTCTCTCTCTCTGTATGGCCTACACTGCAGGGAAGCAGGTAGGAGCAGCACAAAGAGTAGAACAGGGCTGAGAATGTGCTGCATTCAACAGTACTTGTAAATATACATCCTTATCTCTAGGGCACCCACTCCTGCCTAGAGGCAGCATTTCAGGGGACTTTGCCTCTTGCACTCCCTCTGGTGACTGCTCCCAGCTGGTGCCTTCTCAAGCTACTTTACTGCATCTTCTGTGGCTCAGACATTTGGCCACGTCACACAACAGTTCAGCCCCGTTCCAGGAGACGGCTCTAAAGAAAGGTCTTTTATCCGTCCTGTTGATTCTAAACAATAAGTCCTTTGCCCCTTGTGGCTTCTGCCTCAGACCTGGGTCCTCACAAACCCTTGGTCAGGTCTCCAGAGCCCCACCACAGGAGTTAAAGTGCAGCACCAGGAGCAGGGTTGAGAACGGCTAATCCCAACTACTAATTCTTCCTCCAGGCCTTTCCCAGAGAGGGAAAACTCCATAACTCTTCTCTTGTGTCTCTTGCCCTAGACTGAGCACCCTCAGCTGCTTATATAGGATAGCTCCACCTCCTCTGCCCACTAGGCAATTCACCACCACCCAGATGCAGAGCATAACTAATGAGATTCTCTCCTTTTCCATCTAGATAATGGGGATTAAGATCCATCACAAGTCACACCAGAGAGGTGTGACCTAGAGGCCCTTAGGATGGGTAAGTAGCAAAAGATACCCTTTTGCAAGCTATTTTCCTTACTAGTGGGTTTACACAGTTCTTTCCAGCTTTAGAAAAGAGTAATCATGCGTAATCCTACCACTGCAAGGTTATTATAATCATATGACATGCAAGTCCAGAAAGTCAACATATGGGTAGTTCATATTTTGAAGACCTTAACTTCACATACATACCTATATGGTTACATTCTAATTAGAGCTGTCCACAGGATGGATGTTCTGTTTCATGAAGGATGTCACAATGTTGACGTTTGGATTAGTTCCAAATTGGAATGAGAACTGAACATTTTGAAATGTTTAACCCTAAACAATATTTTCCAGAATTTTCCTTCATGGGACATTTTGATTTTGTATAATTAATAAATAAAAACCCAACACATTTTATTCTGAAAGTGTTCAGACAGGACATTTTGACAGATTAGGGTCCCTGTGGCTAAAGTATTTGGGGCTAGGGTTCCTGTAGGTAGGTCTCCCCTCCCTAGGATTGACATCATTGGAGCTTTCACCTCCACTGATTTTCTTCAAGAACTCAAGTACATCCAAAAATCAAATCAATCCAGTTTCACAAGCATTTTGATAAACAAAATCTTCTGTTTCAATAGAATAGGATTCCAGCAGAATTTTTCTTACCAACTCTAGAATATTCCATGCAGCTGAAACTGCAGTATATCAACAGAAGTTTATTCCTTAGTGCAAAATTTGTTGAATAGGATCTTTTATATTTGGGGATGTTAGTAAAAGGAAACAATGCACAAAAGTTGTCGTCTGTGGGATCAGACAATGTATATGTGGAAGATTTTTCTATAAACAGTTCATTTCTCTTGTAGATAGGAAGAGTGCCGTTTACGAGTGTTTTAAAAGGGCATCAAAACCCCACACATCACAGCTGCTTCTACAAGCATTGATGAGAAAAAACCCCTTTCTTCCAGGTCTGCTTCTGGTATGACTATCCAAATAAGAATTTGAATGTTCTGTTAACACCCCTGTTTAAAAATTGGACTCTACAGTATTTAATTTCTAGCTATTTACTCCCTAATATCCATACCCCAATCCTACAACCTAGATACAGGTGGATCCTTGTGCACATGCAGTGCCCCACTTGCTTCATTTGGTCTTGCTCTAGGCTCAGGTCTCTGCCTAAATAGACCCAGTTGCAGGATCAGCATTTGTACCTTAATGATTTTTGTGTTTGAATCACACAGGCAATTGCACATGATGTTATTTCCTTCAGAAGAAACCATCAAAGGCTCCATGTATTACACTGCCCTACGTCTAGTTGTTCCACTCAGTGAAGACATTGTAAAATGCTATTAGCTCAAAAATGGACCCTAATTTGCAGGCAAAGGGAAAGCTGACCAAAGCACCACCTGATCATGCTATATAAATCTATTCATTTTAGATAAGGATAAGATTGGGGATCAGGACATTGAAAGAGTAATAGCATCAGTTTGGGGCAGTTCTGCAGAAGTCTGGTAGAGATGAGAGCAATAGCTTACATAGTGCCCGTCCAATGTACCTTAATCCTGCCCTATAGAATCCCTATTCATCTACTCTTGAACCAAGATTTTCCAATATGGCAAATGATGACAATAGAAGCCAGGATGAGACCTACTAAATCATTTTAATCTAGCATCAGATTGCATGTCCCTAGAGGTGAGAAACTCTTAAATTAGCCTATTGCACCACTGAGCCCTGTTCTTTTTTTATTATGTCCCCTTAATAAAAAGGGGTTCCAGGTGACATGTAAAAACTATGTTGAAGAAAAATTGGTTTCACTGCTTCATATTACCACCTTATTGGCTTTGCTGGATAACAGCACAAGAGAGAGTTATATTTTCAGTGGCATTTTTACACTGAAGCTCACCCAGTGTCTGATTTCTTGGTCTTCTCCATAACAGAGTCCTTTGTACATGGAGCAGAAAGACAAGCTTTGTTTTCATTCTGTGGTTATTGGGGTGGAGGGAGATAAAGCATTTTTCTTAATACACCTTCTCTTGTAATTGGGCAGTCTGTAAATACCACCACAATACCTCAATTCTCAACAATAAATTGCTCTTGATGAAGCATTAAATTCTATTGAATTATTTCCCCTCCCCCACAGTGCTTCAGACAAATGAGCACCTATTGTCTGGATGTGACATGATAGAGTTTGTTTGCAAGTAAGTACCTTGCAGAGATGCTTGTGGTTTAAATTTTAACAGGTGGAACATTCCACTTGAATACATTTCCTTTAAAAGCAAATGAACGCTAAAAAGCGTTCTAGTCCCAACATTTTAGTTCCCAATCTGTGAGGTAAAAGTCTCTAGAGACTCCCTAAAACCAGATGGAGAGTTTTACTGACTGTGTCCTCAGAAGTCATATGCAGTCTCCTACCCTGGATGGTTGGCAGCTGCTAGTTGAGACCTGGATATTTGGAAGGCAATTAAGATCCAAATTCAGCAAGATACTGATGCACATTCCTAGTGCACACGTGCAGCCCCATTAAAGTCAATTGGATACATCTACTTGCTTAAAGTTAGGCATGTACTTAAGTACCTTGCTGAATCAGGGCCTAAAGTGGGAGGGATCTTCAGAACTCTAAAGAAAAGTCTAAAAGAATAATCATGGGGCAGAGGGGGGTAATTATACCTTAACCCTTTTCATAACAGAAGGGAAAGGGTTTATATTAAAAAGCTTTAGAATTTTTTTTTTTTTTAAGATTGGATATGAAAAGTTATGCTAATTGTATGTTGCCTTAAATAGGAAGATTATAGAGAGAATACAAGTTATTAATTCACATGAACAGTGAACCTCTTTAAATAGTACTTTCCAAAACTCTTGGATGTCAGTCTTGGATTTATAGTAAAATTAAGTCTTTACAAGTAAAATATATAGTAATACATTGATCACAGCAGGGAAGAAAATTATACAGTGTTCCTGAAGTTATAGCGTAAGTATCTACCAAACAATAGCTTCCATTTCAAGCAAATACCAAGAGGTTTTTTATTCAGACTCTGGTTCAGAAAACATACAATGATGCATCCCAAGAAAAGCATAAAGGCCTTACACATTTATCTATTAGTGCAACAGAAAACAAAGTTTTCCAACTAAAATCAGCTATACAAAAGTTTCTGCTGTATTCAGCCACAGTACAAACCAGGTTCTGAGGAATATCAAAAAAGAAAACCAAAATCTTTGGGGGAACAAAGGTTTGGAATAAGTGTAGAAGCAATGTATGGCAAGTGTTGCTGTTTAGTAGCGGCTAAGGGCTCAGATCAGATGGAGGTTTGATATTCACAGACTCATAAGAATTAGATAAAAGTTTCTTCATATCAATACATCTGCCTACCCATGCTGGATCGTTCCCTATTGCACAATTACTAGTATTAAATTGGGACTGGAGAGCCAAAGTCCAGTCTAGTATTAAATGACCTGCATGATGGAGATGCCACAGCCTAAGATGTCATTGTCAGAAAGATCTATGCAACAGGGCAAGTTTTCCCCATTTCTTAGTTTCATCCTAGCCTCTTGTACCACCCAAACAGATAGAAATTGTGATAACCACTCACTCCATATGTAAATCGTAACCATTTCCTGTTCCAAAAAAACTAGTACTTAAATCAACATCCAATTTCAGTCACACGAGAGTTACCATAGATACTATTACTTCCCTGCGCTTTGATGTAGTACTTCTGCATATGCCACAAGAGTTTCCATTAGCCTCTTGATACATCTACACTGCAATTAAAAACCCATGGCTGGCATGGGCCAGCTGCCTTGGGCTCATGGGGCTGCTTAACTGCAGTGTAGATGTTTGGGCTCAGGCTGGAGCTCAGACTCCAGGACCCTGTGAGGGTCCCAGAGCTCAGGCTGCACCCCGAGCTGGAACATCAACAGCATCTGAGCAGAAGCCCCACAAGCCCGAGTCAGCTGGCATGAGCTAGCCATGGGTGTCTAATTGCAGTGTAGACATAGTACTAGCAAAGTCAATATAGCAGTGAGGCTATCTCACTAAATATTTCAGCATCATGGATTTGCAGGCATCTACCTCTTCTTGAATATTATTGCCATGATGATTTTTCCCTCATGTTTTCCAAGTCACCTCATTTTACCCATGAGCTCACTCTTCTTCCATTTAAATTATTCCTAGGGGCATTTACCACTTCTCCTGGTTTGTCACCCGCTCCATTTAATTAACATGTTACTAACTCCCTCTTATACATCACTGACAATATTAAGACAGACTGGACCTAATGTACATACCTGCAGTGACACACAAGACTCCTCCAAACTTAGAACATTGCATTTATCATAAGCCTTTGTTTACAGTTCAGCCAGTTCTTGGTCCATAATTTCAGATTCAGGCCAGTTTAATAGATTCAGAGAGTTTAAGGACAGAAGGACCATAAGATCTAGTCTGATTTTCTGTATGTCACCCTGTTACATCTGCATTGAACCCAATAAACTTGTATTTGCCGAAGGCATATCTTCCAGAAAGGCAACCTCTCTTGATCAGAAGATACTAAGAGATGGAGAACCCACCACTTACCTTGGTAGTTTGTTCCAGTGGATAGTCACCCTCTTATTAATTATTAATTTATTATAGAAAGTGTGCCTAAATTTAATTTTAAATGGTCTGGCTTCAGCTTCCAGCCATTGATTCTTGGTATGCCTTTCTCTGCTAGATCAAAGAGCCTTCTAGAACCCAGAATTTTCTCTCTGTGAAGGTACTTATACCTCACAATCTTTTCTGATAACCTAAACAAACCAACTCTTCAAAGCTCACTCTCCAGCCCTTAAATTGTGTGGCTTTTTTTCTGCCCTCTCTCCAATTGCCATGCCCTCCCAGACATCAGTCTTACAATGTAGATATCAGTACTCTCTGCAGTATTCCAGCATTGGCCTCACCAATGCCATATACTTAGTAGGAGCAAGCGACTTGATCTAACATCTGTATATAGCAGTGGTAATCTCCTTACTCCTACTCACCATATGGCAATGGTGAGAAGAATGCTGGAATACTGCATACGATTCCCGTTTACGTATCAAAGCTTCACATCAGCCCTTTGTGCCACAGCACTGCACTGCACTGCGCTGAAAGCTCATGTTGAGTGGTGTCCATTTATGGCCCTAAATCCTGTTCAAAGTCACTGCTATCCCTCATTCTGTAGGTATGGCCTGGTTTCCTTGTTCCCAGATGTACAGCTTTGTATTTGGATGGATTAAAATACATTTTGTTTGAACAGGCTCAGTTTAATCAAGCAACCCAGATTGCCCTAGCCTCATTACTGCTTACCACGCCACCAAACTCTGTCCATCTGCAAGTCTTAAGAGCAGTGATTTTATAATTACTTCCCAGTTCACTGAGTCAACAATTTTTTTTAAAAAATCACATTGGGACTAGAACCAATCCCTGCAGAGCCCCATGAGAAACATTTCATATTTGATTCCCCATTTGTAGCTATTTTTTGAGATGGTTTAGCCAGTTTTTAATCCATTTAACATGTGATTTAGTAATACTATAATTTAGTCAGTGGCACAGTATGTTCACTTGATAATCCCCTTCATCTTCAGGAAGCCAACCATTTCCTAAAAAGTTATCTAAGGGCTGGCTAATTTCAAGAGCTCTGTCATGCATTTTGCCAGGTTTTGCCTCTAACTTCATTTTTGCTTAGCACTTGTGATCTAAACAAACAACTTGTGAGTGGACACAATGCCAGCTGAACACATGGACAGGAGGCAAGGCAGTGAATAAATCATTCCGACTATAAATATTAAGGCCGATTAGTAGGTCAAGGAGTCCAAGTTAAGAACATACACGTTAACCTAAGTGAGAAGCACAAGTCTTTAGTTAAAACGTACTCAATTACCAATCAAATTCCTTGGCTAGAGACAAAAAAAAAAAAAAAAAAAAAAACCACACACCACATACAGAGCTTCCACAGTGACAGGAGACAGTTTTTTGTTTGTTTTTTAAAACTGGTACAACAAAATGCAGGAGTGTTGGGGGCTCTGGAAGGGAAAAAAAAAAAAAACCACCACCACCACATTAGTCTAGCTAGCTCTTTTTATACTCCATACAAGAAGGTCTCCTTCTCAGGGTGATGTCCCATTATATAGTAGACTTTGTGGGTGTAGAATAAGCCTGGATTCACCAAGGGCAAGTCATGCCTGACTAATCTAATTGCCTTCTATGGTGAGATAACTGGCTCCGTGGATGAGGGGAAAGCAATGGATGTGTTGTTCCTTGACTTTAGCAAAGCTTTTGACATGGTCTCCCACAGTATTCTTGCCAGCAAGTTAAAGAAGTATGGGCTCGATGAATGGACTATAAGGTGGATAGAAAGTTGGCTAGATTGTCGGGCTCAAAGGGTAGTGATCAATGGCTCCATGTCTAGTTGGCAGCTGGTATCAAGTGTAGTGCCCCAAGGGTTGGTCCTCGGGCCAGTTTTGTTCAATATCTTCATAAATGATCTGGAGGATGGCGTGGATTGCACCCTCAGCAAGTTTGCAGATGACACTAAACTTGGAGGAGAGGTAGATTTGCTGAGGGCAGGGATAGGATACAGAGGGCCCTAGGCAAATTAGAGGATTGGGCCAAAAGAAATCTGATGAGGTTCAACAAGGATAAGTGCAGAGTCCTGCACTTAGGACAGAAGAATCCCATGCACCGCTACAGACTAGGGACCGAATGGCTTGGCAGCAGTTCTGTGGAAAAGGACCTAGGGGTTATAGCAGACGAGAAGCTGGATATGAGTCAACAGTGTGCCCTTGTTGTCAAGAAGGCCAATGGCATTTTGGGATGTGTAAGTAGGGGCATTGTCAGCAGATCGAGGGACGTGATTGTTCCCTCTATTCAACATTGGTGAGGCCTCATCTGGAGTACTGTGTCCAGTTTTGGGCCCCACACTACAAGAAGGATGTGGAAAAATTGGAAAGAGTCCAGCGGAGGTCAACAAAAATTATTAGGGGACTGGAACACATGACTTATGAGGAGAGGCTGAGGGAACTGGGATTGTTTAGTCTGCAGAAGAGAAGAATGAGGGGGGATTTGATAGCTACTTTCAACTACCTGAAAGGAGGTCCCAAAGAGGATGAATCTAGACTGTTCTCAGTGGTAGCAGATGACAGAACAAGGAGTAATGGTCTCAAGTTGCATTTAGGTTGGATATTAGGTTGGATATTAGGAAAAAACCTTTTTCACTAGGAGGGTGGTGAAACACTGGAATGCGTTACCTAGGGAGGTGGTGGAATCTCCTTCCTTAGAAGTTTTTAAGGTCAGGCTTGACAAAGCCCTGGCTGGGATAATTTAGTTGGGGATTGGTCCTGCTTTGAGCAGGGGCTTGGAGTAGATGACCTCCTGAGGTCCCTTCCAACCCTGATATTCTATGAAGCCTGTCTAGATTTATGCATACAGCAGACCTAAGACCACCTTGCTTAATAAACCCAACAATTAGACACTGTTTGAGTACTGCTTATCTCTTCAGCTACAGCTTATGCTTTGCAATTACACATTGCAGACCACAGGCCCTTTCTTACAATTTATATTTCCTGGCAATGGAAGATTTAGAGCTGATGGATCTACCACATTTATAGCCAAGAACAATGGATGTACAAGTCAAAGGTCAATCAACTTGAGTAGTGAGGAGTGTCCAGGAAGGTAGAGATCAAAATGGCCTGTAAAAAGCTAGATTTGGAGACAGGAAGGTGGGGAAGCCTCCCTGGGGTAGTTGTGGGACAACAGCATGGGGGACAGATTATAGCATTTGCTCCAGACGAATTAAATAATAGTCTAAAAATGTTGCTATAACCTCACCCAGATACAATAATGAACTACAACTGGACTTGATAAATAGGTTGGTGAGGGACAAATTTCTTCTAGGTGATAAGAAGAGGCACCAGGTGGATTTTAGATGCAGGGTTATTTCCTCTGTAACTAAGCTAACAAAGCCTATCTCCCCAGGCTTTGCAAAGCATTCAGATGAGGGAATACAATATCTTATTTTACTAGCATTTAGCCCCCAGAAGAGACAAGAATCCATCTCTAGAGACATGTTGAAAAGTAGAGGAGAGCTTAAGCCTCACCCCCACCCTCATAGTCACAAATGGATGGAGGACAGGCAAAGCTGTTCTCTCCCAATGAGGTTAATGGAAAGGGCTGTGACAGGCAGACAAAAGGCAAGAGACCAAAGAGGAGACTGAAGTAGGCAGTACAAGGTAAGAGCCACATCACATATAGCAAGCACATAGTTGTATAGGAGCAGTAACCCTGTATCTTCTGTGGGCCTGTGGCAGGTTGCTGTACTCACCACTAGATAGTGGTGCCTCCTGCTGGTTCTTGGGATTAGCGCAATCAGGCCAGTGCCCCTTCCAGCATTTACACCCTGTCAGTTTCTCCTCAGTAGCTCCTCTCAGGAACTGCAGCTCTCCTCTTTACGATACAGCCCTCTGGCCAAGTCACCATTGTGGTCTCCCCTTTTGAGCAGGAGTGGAGTGCATAGAGGTCCATCCCCTGCACCTTACTGCTTTTCCCTGAGCTGCTTCCATACCTCCTAGCCATCTCCACTCTTCTGGGTATGCCAATCTTTTCACTACCTCCTCCCGGGAAGGGACTTTAGGCAACTTGTCTCTACAGTACCTCAAACACTCCAGCCTTCTCCCTACTACCTTCTCTGCTTCCAGTTTCCTGTCTTTTGTAAAAGCCCTGCCTGTCCCTCACAGGTGAGCTTCTCTCTAATTAGCTGCCTCCAGCCTAAGGCTCCCTCCTTTGTAGCCTAATTAGCTGATTGGGCCCACCTGGCCTAATTCAGCTCTTGTAGGGCTAGTGTGGGGAGCACACCCCATCAGAGGGCCCTTCGAAGAAAATTACTAGTCCTCTGAGACTTTTAGCATATTTTTCCTAGCAAAATATACAATGAACACAATGGGGGTGGGGTTTATGCAGCCAGAATAAAGAACATTAAAAATCAGTAGGAAAAGAAACAGCAAAAGTAATTACATGTTATGGGAACAAGGTATTTGCAGGTTATGACCTGCAATGTTTATTTCTGAAGAGTTTGCTTGGTTTTCTGTTTCTCCACTTTTGTCTGTTTAAAGTGCACTAGAAGTAAGGTTAGTTTGAGTCAGTTACCTGCATTTCCAATGGTGCTGAGATTCTGTCAGAGTCCGAGACAGTGCAGAGAGCAAAAACGCAACTTGCAAAGAGCCATCTTATATGGAATGAAAAGAAATATCTGTATTTTTCCTCTGCCAGCTTACCATGCATGTCTCATGCTGGTTTTATGAACAAAAGATATGGGCTCCTTTGTACTCAGTTTTGGCTAACTGTTACCAGGTGTGCTCCACCGGACAATGCTATATCTTTGACATTAAAGCCAACAGAATCCCACACAGAGCATATTATACAAACACTCATACTGTCTCTCCATGTAACTTGCCTTTCCTGCAGCAGGTACCAATCTCAAGTTATTTTGCAGAGAAAGGACCAATTGTACCCAGAGACATTTTCTTAGATCCAGTTGAGTCAAAATCAGCAATAAACAGTGCAATACTGTATTTAAGGAATTATAGAGGTTAAGGAAAACAAGTTATGGATGTTAAGGGCCAGAAGCTTGGCAAGAATAGCTATAATCAACCTCTTAACCAAGTAAATTGCAAGACAGAACTAGAGCCTCAGTCCCAGTCTAGCTGCTTAAAACCTGACAGCTCTGGCTCCTGGGTGTTCCTTCACTTCCTATTCCATTCCACTTAATGGGAATGGAAATCCCTGGATGGTATAGGGCTGGTAGAGCCCCCACCCCAGTCACAGCCTTGTGTAGGCAGCATGTCCAAGGGAAAGGGAGTTTAGCCCAGCCACCACTAGCCTTCACCTATTGGGGCTGTGGTAGTTGGGCATAATTTAGATCATCCCTAAAGCTGCTCTAAATTATGCTGGTAGGTCAGATATCCCCAGAATCATGGTACCAGAGAGGTGACCTAAAGCCATGTGAGTGTTAAAGGGATGTTCAACATTTGAGTCCAGGTATACTTCCTGATATATTCAGTACTGAGACCACAACTATGCTAAAACTGAAGTCTATAAAATATTTAAAAAAAAACAAAAACAAACAAACAAACAAACCACACACACACAGTTAAAGGCCCTATCCATTGCCTTGCTTTCAGAACTAACTTCAGTACTATGAGAACTGTAACAATTTCAACAATAACTTTCCTCCTTCACTTTCAGATCTTCAAGTATGAAAGGAAGAACACATAATTGATATTAAAAAACCTCACAACTTGGATTCTCCAGACTCTTCAAAGCTGGTCTCAGGAGACATCATATATAGCAACTATGAACTAATTAAAAATAAAGATCCTTTTGAGGCTGGCACTTTCATGCCATGATGCACCCCCGTAACACTCCCCAAACAAAAACACTAAAAGGAGCTTGGTTACAGAAGTAGAATTTTTCTGCGTTTTCTAGTCACTAGATATCTAACTTGTATGCACTGAAAGAAAAGGAGTACTTGTGGCACCTTAGAGACTAACAAATTTATTAGAGCATAAGCTTTCGTGAGCTACAGCTCACTTCATCGGATCATTCGGTGGAAAATACGGTGGGGAGATTTATATACACACACAGAGAACATGAAACAATGAAACATACACACTGTAAGGAGAGTGATCACTTAAGATGAGCCATCACCAGCAGGATGGGGGGGGGGGAAAAAGGAGGAAAATCTTTCATGTGACAAGCAAGGTGGGCCATTTCCAGCAGTTAACAACAATGTCTGAGGAACAGTGGGGGGTGGGGGAGAAATACCATGGGGAAATAGTTTTACTTTGTGTAATGACTCATCCACTCCCAGTCTCTATTCAAGCCTAAGTTAATTGTATCCAGTTTGCAAATTAATTCCAATTCAGCAGTCTCTCGCTGGAGTCTATTTTTGAAGTTTTTTTGTTGAAGGATAGCCACTCTCAGGTCTGTAATCGAGTGACCGGAGAGATTGAAGTGTTCTCCGACGGGTTTTTGAATGTTATAATTCTTAACGTCTGATTTGTGTCCATTTATTCTTTTACATAGAGACTGTCCAGTTTGACCAATGTACATGGCAGAGGGGCATTGCTGGCACACGATGGCATAATATAGTATATTATAATAGTATGCACTGAGTTAGAGTTAAAATGACGCTAAAAGGCTCAGATTCTATCTTGCTGTAAGGCAAAGATAAGTAAAAAGTAGACATTGACCGGTAAAATTGTTTGCATCGTTACCTTATTTTATATCAGCCAGTGCAGGAAAAGGGAAATCAAGCTAGTTAAGATAAAGGAAGTGTCATATGCTCTTTGGCAGAATATTAATTGCAAAATTGAGAAAGTGGGTCAGATTCTGACTTGGATTACAGTATACTCATACAACTCCGTTGAACCAATGAGAAGTACTCCAATGTAAATGGGCAGAGATTGTCATTTTGTATTTCTAACCCCAAACACTGATTAAATGAACACACACACACACACACACACACACACCCCTTTATTGAGTAGTTTGTCAGCAATATCACTACTGTGTTCTGTTATTTTAAAATAGTTTGAAGAGTTATACTTTGCAGAACTCAATAGGATATCCACCTCTTCCCACACACAAGTCTGATGGCTCAAGAGACCGTGGCCAATGTAAATCAACCAAAAGCCACCCGCGCTCAACCCCAATATGCTGCACATAATCACATTTGTCAGATTCCAAATACAGTCAGCCAGACACTAGAAAACAGGCAATTGCCACTTACTGTATCAATAAGAATGTCCCTTGGGTGTTTGTAACTTTTCAGAGACTGTTAGTTACTCAGACTATGGTTATCCTAGAGAGCTTACAGCAGCAATGTAAGCAGCTGTGCCACTGTAAAATCTCTGATGTAGCTGCTCTAAGCTGACAGGAGAGAGCTCTCTTATTGGTTTAATTTATTCACTCTCAATGAGTGGCAGCAGCTATGTTGGTGGGAGAAGCTCTCCCATTGACATAGCCTTGTCCACACCGGTGCTTAGGTCAGTGTAACTTATGTCTTTCAGGGGGCTGGCTTATTCACACCTCTGAGCAACATAGGTTATACTGACATCACTGATGGTGTAGGTGGCCTCCGGGGTCATTCGGTTTCCACAACATTGTTTTTATCAACTTTCACCTTGTCAAGAACCAGAGAGAAACTATATGAATCCGTATTCTTCAGGGCATAAGCCAGCCACTTACTGCCTGGGTTCAGAAAGACTCTTCCGACTATGCATAGGACCTATGTATTCTGCAACTGCACTGCCATGGAATGTATTGTAAAAGCCACCCCTTTCCACAGGTCTGTGCTCCAGATCCTACCTCCCCTCATAATGAAGCTTCTGGTCCTTGTTATGAAGGTTACACTCAATTTACATTTTAAGATAAATGGAGGCTGTGTTGTCTACAGTAGTCTGCAGACAACCTGCAACAGCTCTAAGAGATGTGACTTGCCCCATTTCTCTCTTTAGGTTTCAGAGTTAACTGTTGAAGTTGCAACACAGTTAGCTGTTTCACCCCTGCTCAGTTTAGCAGAAACATCTGGCTAATGTTCTTGTTCCACAATCCCAAACTGCTTCCCTTGGTTCCCAAAGCACCATGGACACAACTGTCCATTTCACAGCAGCAAAAAGCCAGTTTCTGCTCTGCCAACTCCTATGACAGTTTAATTTATACAAAAATCTGAGGCATACAGAAAACTGAACCTGCGAGGACAACAAAAAATAGATTAAACATCAGAATATGTAACACTGGGGTTACTGCACTCATTGTATTTGGCATTTTCATATTCAAATTGGTTAAATTATTCTCTTTTTCCATTTTAAAAGAAACTGCTGTGCCAGGTCATCTCAGATGCTGAGACAGAGAGGTACAAAGACAGAAAAAAAATCCAGGGACAGTTGGCCACAGATTAGATGGGGACCTTGCCTATGGACAGCTAATTGCTTTTTTAGAGCCTTTCTCTACAACATCTGGTGCTGGCCATTGTCAGAGGTCATTTGCTAGACAGAGACTCTGAACTAATTCTCAGTGACTTTTTTTAACCTAGCTCTTCTATGCCATTTTTCATCCCTAGATTTTACAAAAGGAGATAAGCAACATTATCCCCATTTTCACAGAGTAGGAAGTTGAGGCACAGGGAGGTGAAGTTACTTTTGAAAGGTGACTCAACAATCCAGTAACAGAGCTGAAGACAGAAGCCACATCACACGTGTCCAAGTCCAGTGTCCTACCCACTAGGCCATGCTGGTTCTCTGGATTGTTCACTGACATTCAGCAATATTACTTTCAATGACAGGAGAACAGTGAAAGGTTTCTCCTTTTAAAGAATAAGCTAGCACATTACTCTCAAAGCCTACTTTATAATGAGCACAAGATTCTTCATGTCTTGACCCTCATTTTACTCATTACTTGCCAACTCCTGTTAATCAGCCTCTTTTCCACTGTGGAAAAACCCACTAGGGAGGTGGATAATTCCATCTGGGGGAATCTCAAGATCCACAGAGGAGGGGGTTCACTGTAAACTGCTATGAAAATGCACTAAGTCCCCTTTGAACATTCCAACGAGGAAAAGGGGAAGAGACCTGCCATTGAGAAAATTCAGTCCTGAAACAAGAGTAGTGGGAATGGGAAAACTATGCCACGCTGCTGGCTTTGTACCCAACAAAGAGAGGGTAGAGGGCAGGAAGAAGGGGTCTGTAATGGGGTTCGCTCACCACTCCAGCACCTCCTCATGGCCAATACAGGAATTAGCTCTGTCAGCCATTGCACCCTGCTCTGGTGGTGCTCCGCCTATCACCTCTTCTATTCCTGGACCCACCTCCCTCCAAGGAGTACGGTGCCCACTTCAGTGACACAGCCTTCCAGCCAGGCCACACTCTGTGCTCTCCCCCCTTCCAATAGACATCTCTGCAATCCCTGTCCAGCCACTTCTCTCAGTGGCAACTGCAATCTACTGTCTAGCCACTTCCCCAGTGGCAAGGGGGGACCCTGTAGAAAGGTCACTGCTACCTATGCCCCCTCCAACTTCTCAGTAGATCTCCCTGGGCCACTTTTCCACAGCCTCTTTGCCCTTGCCTCAGCCTGCAGATCCCTGCAGCCCAGGGGTTAGCTACTCTGGTCTCCGCCTGCAGCACTACTCTGTCCAGGGTGCTAGCTGTCTTCAGCCTGCAAAGCAGCCAGTCGTCCTCATCTCCTCCTTCAACTCCAGAGAGTAATTAAAGCTGCTTTTCCCTGCAGCGCTTCTTATAGACGCCTGCTGGGCCCTGATTGGCTGCTCCCCTCAGCCCTTCTCTGGTTGACTGCCTCCTGCAGAGCCACCCTAGGCTCTATTAATCCCTTAGAGGCCAGGTGGTGCAGGTCATATGCAATTCAGATTCAGAACTCAGAGATTGCAATCTCAGGGCACTACTAGATCTTTATTCCAAAATATCTCCCTTTTGGAATACCACAGCAAACCTGTGAGATATGCACTATTAAGAAGGCATCTGAGTTCTTATCAGAAGCTGTTCATTGTGTACATGGTACATAGGCTGTTAACTGAGATTTTTCAAGTGAGTAACACTACTAGCCAGAACTGCTATTAATGAAGTGGAAGTTCAATGTGTTGTCAGATAACATGTGGGCATGCTGTTTGCTGAATGTTTATCACTTTTTGTTGAAATGAACATTCATCTTAAGTTTTATCTGCAAGCATTAGACAACTGACTAAAACAGTTTGTAGTGATTTTTATTTTTGTATAAAGCTATACTTAGTTTTACACAGAATTTACATGAGAAATTCACCTCATGATCAAGTGATTTTTATGCTCATTTACAAATTATGTGTAGTGTTTTATACATCACAGGGGAATTTGAAATCAACATTATTTCCCCGAACTTTTCCACATAAGCACATAAAACTCAGACCACAGCGGAGTTCTACTTTTAAACTTCTACTGAAAGATCAAAGGTTTTGATTAAAGAGACAAGTTATCTTATCCAAGTCTAAAAAACCATGTTAGTCAGGCCTGGCAACCCTCAGATCACATGATTCTCCTCATGCCTTCATTAGCTTGTTCTAGTTTCCTCACACCTTTTAGGGAGAAGACACTTTTGGTATAGGGCCTCTATCGTTAAAGAAGCCTCATATATTCCACAATTTAAATAATTTTCTCCAAAAGCCAATTTAGACAGGCATATAAAACATTCCTAATATATGCTGTGCTGCAAGACTACTACGCCCTCTTCCACAATCTCCTATTATGACAGAATTACTAGAGACATTTTTTTTTTTTATAAAAAGCTCAAAGGATGAAGCAAAGAAGCTCCAATGATCTTCCAAGACAGCTTCAGTCATCTGATCTCCACCCTTCCCATTGCATTTCTGTTAGGGATTCATTAAGACACCATGCACAAAATTAAAAGTTGTTTGAGGTTTATTTTCTTCAGGACGCTTAAGACCTACATGATTCAATTTAGCATGTATTCTTTTGCATTTGAACTTAACCTTTTGCCACTTAAGGTAAAGATACATCTTTCCACAGTAGAAAAGATAAGCAACCCTTCTCCCCAAAATGAGCATGTGTGATAAGAAGTCAATTTCTGATGCAGAGTCCATTTTAACAGTTTCTTTCACAAAGATATACAACTTAAGGGATCACATCTAAAGCCTCAACAGTTTGGAAGAGTGCCATTTTGTTTAATTATCCCTAATAAACATCACACCTTAATGCCAAGATATTTTCAGTCTTTTTGAACTCATTTAAGTTTGAAGGGGGAAACATAGCAGGTTAAACTCACATTAATACTAAAACCTCTGTTTTCAATCAGTTTAATATAGAACTGGAAAATACACCAAGATCCTCCATGAATCTCAGAGTAGAAAGGATCACTTACAAGCAATAATTTGCAGATAGCTTTGCTAAAGAAGAAATAAGGTTGAAAGTGCATTTCAGTTTCAGCAGGGTCCAGCTATCACTCCAAACTCATATTATACTCTTTATACTAGTTTTTACACCTTTTAAAGCTGCAAGCAGAAGAACATTTGGAAATGAACTGCTATAAGGTATCCAATCTTCTCCTCATGCTGCCTCACCATTCCAATTTACATTACCCCAGCAAAGACAATTTTGCTCCTTAAAATTTGCAAAAATATATGCAAAGATTAAAATAAAAGCTGAGCAGGAGAACCCTTGAATAGGGAAAGGGAAATGTATGCCCTTCTACGTGGGCTAGGTAATCTCTTTCCTTTCCCATCAAGACTCCTCCCTCTGTATACCACTGGCTCCACTAAGCCTGCTTTAATTACACCCCTAGTTAACCCCTTCCCTGCCTACCTTATTGTGGTGTGTCACAAGCTGTTTGATCTTTTCATTATATAGCTCTAATTTATAATTCTAATTGCAGCTTCTTAATGCACCTACCCACCCACTCATACACACACTCTAAGAGTGTGTCTATATTGCACTCATGGCTCACCCGTGCCAGCTGACTTGGTTTCATGGTGCTTGGGTTAAAGGGCCGTTTAAGTGCAATGTAGTTGTTTGGGCATGGGTGGGAGCCTGAGCTCTGGGTTGCCACAAGGGAGGAGGGTCTGAGAGCTCAGGCTGCAGCCTGAGCCCAAATGTCTATGCTGCAATTTAACAACCCCTTAACCCAAACCAAGTCACCTGGCATGGGTCAGCCATGGATTTTTGATTGCAGTGTAGACATACCCTAAGAGGCATTTCCCAAACCAAAACAAATGTGGAGTTTCTAAGCCAAGTTGTTTTCTGATTTTACAAAGTGTCACAGAAAATATCTATCCTTGGTTGAAACACAACATAGGAAAGGTTGGTTGTTTTGGGGGACGATTTGTGGGGGCAGGAAGGAAAATGGGTTGAAAGGCAGGCTAACAGTGGAAGTTAGCTCCTGCCTGAGCTATGATACACTATTCTTTGTGTTCCAGTAATCCTATGCCTATTGAGGGTCACACCTAAGTGCTCTGTGGGAGACTGCAGAGGCTGTAATGAGGAAATTATTTCCCATTGCTATTTTAAGAAAAATATGAAGTTAAATAAAAATGAGAAATTCTTCTCAATGATGGGCTAGCTCAGCCAATCGCTGCCCTGGACTTGGATTATTCCCCTCTGCACCAAACCTTCCCCACTTTCCTTTGTTCATACTCAGGGCCACATTGTTAGGCTGGGTCAAAGGCAACCATTAACTTCAACAGAAGTAGCTTTAGGCCCTAGAAGAGTAACATAAATGAAGGGGCAGAAATAAGGTGGTTTGGGTGTTCTGTGTGGTTTCTTGGGCCCAGATCCTCAAAAGTATTTAGGTGCCTAATTCTCATTGATTTCAATGGGAGATAGGTGGATAAATACCTTTGTGGCTCTGGGATTCTCTTCCCAAGTAGGTTGATGCTACAACCTTGAATAAGAAAGTTAACACTAGTTTGTTGACACAAGTTGGTGAAACTGTGTTGTACATTATTTGGATATTGAAGATGAGAGAGGAGGTTATTTTCCTTTTGTTTTGTGATTTTGTTTAATTCATGTTGGTTTTAATACCTATATCTGTTCAGAGGGAAATACAGACATTTAAATGTTTGTGGAGAGTTTAACCTTTACATTTTGACTGATTTTGATATCTACTAAAAGCTTATCTGGCTCACATTTTATAAAACCACCTCGATAGTGCCTTCTGTCACTGCAAGTCAGTCATTGGTAATGCCAGAGAAAACTTCAATGTAGTGCTTTGTAAACTTCCATATGATCAGTGCTCATATAAATCTGGATTCTGTCTTCTACAGGCTTTAGATAACACAAAAACCATATATCATTTCTTAAATTTCAACACAGAAATTTCTGTAGTTCACATCTCCTTCAGCAAGAAGTATCACTTTGTATCCAAGTATCCAAGAAGTATCACTTTGCTTATGAATGCAAATAATTATGAAATTATAGGGTCAAATTCTTGACATGCAACTCCCACTGAAGAAAACCCAGCTTGTGCAATTCCATCTGAGGATGGACTTTGGTCTATTGTGTGTTGAACATTATAACAGTTGTTAGTGCAACTTGAGTAATTTGGCAGCTAATACACATAAAACAGCAGGGAACTCATTCTGCTTATCATACAAATGTTTATTCCAATTCAGTTTACAAACGAAATCTGTCTTCAGGCTGTAATACAATTCTTTGTCAATAAGTTAGCACTCACATCAAAGTGATGTAACCTTCTTTTCCCACTTCAAGTCTTTAGTATATCTATATCTATATATCTGGTTCACAGTATTAGAAAACCAAACCTCAAGTCATGAAAAATAACTATGTTGTACAGAACTAATACTTGTTAAAACCTGTAATCAGCATTCTTTCTGCAATTCTAATATTCCGGTATAATAATCCAAGTACACAATGTTCTACAGCATCTTATTTTTAAACATATTTTTGATTCTCAGTACATATTTGATTGTACCATGAACTGTTCCAAATTTGCTGTAATTAGTTTTACTATTACATAGGCTCTCGTTAACAAGCATCTACAGTTTATATAAACAACATTTTGACAACAAATCATATATACATCAGGAATATCTGCCTTTAAGAGTATTGTAAAAGGCAGTTTCAAAATTCTATGTCCACAGTAAATACATCTTCCAGAAAATAATAGTTAATTGGTTTTCAGTCTGTGGAAGATTGAGATTTTTAAAAAATCATACTTAGTGGCTCATTGTATCTGATGCATGTAGATTTTTGTGGTGTGTGTGTTTAATTTCAATTTGAACTTTTAAGAATGATCTTGTTTACACCCATCGCATTCTACAAAATTTGAAAGAGGTATGTTTAAAACAAAGGAAGAGAGAACTGCCTTTATACAATAAGATCTCTGTAGATAAAGTTAAAATTATCAAGGCTGGTGCTTCTGGTCCCCCACCGAGTAGGTTGGGGCAAGGACCATGAAGTGCAGACGGATAACTGACAGTCTTCATACTATTCAAAAAGAGGTAGATAAAATGTTAAGGCTCTCTCCAGTGTTTTGATGCAAGACCATGCTTTCTTAGACTGAAAAACTGAAATACTTGTGAATAGTATAGACCATGATGAGAGTGCAAATGGGGAATGTTCTATAGAAGATATTGCCCTCTTTATCGAAAGCTATGATGAATTAGCAAAATTAAGGTTCTCATGGGAGTGTTGAAAGATTTTTGTAGCTTTTTGAATAGAATATAAATATTGATTTCTCTTGGGATTTTCTATTGAGCAAATCACTGCAATACCTAAATTCTCTCCAGAAAAACAGCTCTACATGGTGAGCTCCCTACTGGATATTATGGAGTTTCTGTTCTTCCCCTATCCCTCCTTTCTGCTTGTTGAGAATGCAGGTTTCTTGACTGGTGGTTCTGTTGATAGGTTGCAGCGTCAGATTTGTGCCTCAATAACCAGCTACAGGTAGGGCAGATGTATTGTTGTCTTGGCTGTGGCTGGATTAATGGGCTGCTACACACCAATATTTATTTTAAATAGTTTCTCTCCATTTACTGTTCATTGCTAATTAGCCTAATTGACAACTAACACTAATTCCCAATATTTGCCAGTTATTCTTTTTTCAGAGGGTACTCACTCCCTCATTCTTTCCAGGAGAGCAGGAAATAATATTGTATATACAGCACATTCCCATCCCTCCTCCCCAACAACAGGAGTAAAGGGCCCTGAACACAGTGAGTCCGGTGTCGTCCTACTGCACAGGTAGAGGGAGGCAGGATTAGGGATACCCATAAAAAGGTCTGTAACCCCCCCCCCACACACACACACACAAATACAAACCTCCTTTAGAACTCTGCTTGGTGAGGTCTCCCTGTTCATTAGTGTGCAGAGAAGATTTAGGCAGGGGAGGACCAGTGGGTATACGGTTATTAAGCTCAATCAGTCTTTTCCCTGTCTTGGACATAGCAGTTATGGAGACTACTTAGTCCATAGTAGTTATTGCTTAGCTGCAAGTGGACAGAGTTTCTGAGAACAAGTCATAGCCTGGTCACTCAAGACAGTGCTGCAAACAGTATTTGACTGTGGACTGACTTCTTGGTGACAAACACAGTCAAGAGATCAAATGCTATAGACCAGATGTCTGATATGGTGTAAACTGGTGCAGTATCATTGACTTTGATGACACCAGCTGAGGATCTGACCTTAGAAGTCTTAAGGCTGGAAATAAAATACTAAATCTCAGGGCTGATCATGAGCCACTAATTTTATTTAAATCCACTTTAAAACTGCAGCCCACAAAAATAAAGGCATTATAAATTTATATGTAACTTTGTTAAATGTGGTGTTATCCCGGTTGGCGTTTTCATCCATTATTTATATCACACTGACCCAGATAATCAAGAACTGCAATTTAACTAGTTAAGAAAAAAATAAGCAACTAAGCTACTTTCAAATGCCTCATACTAATGTAACTGCATGTGGGTTTGAATGCATTGGTTTTTTTTTAAATCGCCTCCTCTTTTTCATGATTGGGGGGAAAAAAACAATGTTTGTGTAAATACTGTTCCCTAGGAGTTTTATTTCTGTGACATAACCTGTCCCAAATTAACCTATCAAATTCAAGTAATATTTCAACTTCAATTTAATATATACTACTTATTCTGCTAGGTCTCTGAAGTCCCCTTCCAAAAGCATTAGCCTCCACCTCATTTAGCTTTTATTCTCACATGGTGCCATTTCTCTTTGCTATGGCTGCTCATCTCCCTCCACAAACCCTCTCTCTTGTTCTGACTGATTTGTGCCATTTTGCTCCATTCTCCTACTTCTTTCTCCTGCATTTGCTATATAATTTACATTGGATGGCAGAAAAGTAGGTCATTCTAATCCTTGTATAACAGCAGTTTTTGTTTATTGCTACAATGGAACACTTTCTCCTTAGCTGGTGAACTACAAAACACTTTGCTACAGTGAGCAGGATCAGGGGATTTTTCCCAAGCCTTATTTGGGTTCAAATATATAAATAAATAAAGCTTTCTGCGATAATGACTATTAGACATTTTTTATTAGCAAAGTGGGGGGAAAACTTCAAAGTCTTCTGAAGCATTAAAAACCTGTTTGTTAGGGCTGTTTTGTAGTTTTCAACTGTTGTAAGTATTCACACTTATCCAACTGCTTTAAAGGCAGAGTGCATTTATATAAAGAGCATGTGTGTGGACTTTGAGTGCAGGTCAATGACACTGAGACTCAAATCCTCAAAGGTACTTAGGAGTCCATCTCCCACTGATTTCAACAGTGTGGGAGTTAAATGCCTAAATATCTTTGAGGATCTGGGCTTAAGTCACTAGAAGATTAAGATGGCTCAATGTCCAAACTTTCAGTTGTTAAAAATGAAAGCTGGTTGAAGAGTAACAAAGACTCAGCTCTTCTCAGTAGTAAAAGTATTGAGTTAGTTTCATTACAATTTGTGAAGTCACATAACTCCCAACTATTTGAATGTATGCTGTGTGACTGGGAAAACATTCCTGGGTTATGAAATTTGTTATGAATTTAAACATTAAATATGTATTCATCGAAAAAATTGCACTAGCAATTCTCAAGTTCTTTGTGATATTTCTGTTCAAAATGTTTGCCATCCAATTGGGTTAGAGAAACAATACCATATGATTTAGGTAACTAATCAGAAAAAAATATGAAAAATGAAGAGTCAACATGAGCAGTTTGCAAACAGCCCAAAGCCTGAAAATTATTCATCAATACTATTAGTCAAGTAAATATATTAGAGACAAGGTGGGTGAGGTAATATCTTTTTTTGGACCAACTTTTGTTGGTGAAGGAGACAAGTGATTAATGAATATTGTTTTAAACATTAGTTTCACCAGCTTTATTCAAATCTTTATTTTGAGAATTACTTAAAAATTAGACCACAGTTACTGGTGGGGGTTTTTTTTAAGCAGAGTGCAAGAAATTGGCCCTTTACAACATACCTGCTTTAAAGGGGCATCTATTGAGAGGAGCAGAATCTACTTCCGCTGAAAGGATCGGCCCAGCAGATAGGCCCTCAGCTCCACGCAAGCTTCTGCTGACACAGGCAAAACTGCTGACACAACATTTAAACCTATAAATATGACCCTGATCAAAACTAGGCAAGCCCTGCTGCTGACAAACAAAAGAGCTGAAAGAGTTCAAGTGACCAAATTTTAGTTTAAAAAATACAGGATATATTAAATTAACACTGGTTAGCTCAGCTACCTCATTATTATCATGAGAGTGAATCATTATCTGTAGACATTTGTTAACAGCAACTTTTAATTCCAAGAAACCAAGTCTCCTTCAAGACAAACTGAGGACATTTTAACATTTAAATGCTGCTTCAATGCAAATACACCAAGCTAGAGCTTCTCTCTCTCTCTCTCATTTCCAGTAGTGTGTAACACACAAATGTATCAATTTATGTAGGAGACAGGAACACGTATCTATATATAGAACAGAGCAAGAGCAAAGGGAGAGGGTGATATCCCACCCACCCCCCAAGCCAGTGTACTAGAAAAATCATTTCAGTGGGGAAACGTAATAGGTCTAGGGTCACTTCAGCCCTCATTTGTCAGACAGAGAGATGCTCAGCTAGAGGAGCCCAAGTGAGGGAGAGAGATAGGAGGATGAAGGCAAAACTAGGAGAAAAAAAATCTCGTATGACCCACAAGCCAACTAGGGAACACAGCCGACTAGGCACATATGAACAGCACTGGACAAGAATATGCATGGGAGATCATGCCTTCTACTTTCCACCAGCCTAGTGGAAGAAAGATGGGAACTTTTGCATTCCTCTCCCCCAAGCAACACACATACTTTTGCCATAATTTATCCCTATAACTTTTACCAACATAATTTATCCCTAAATCATTTTATTTAGAAGATCTGTGTTTAAGGGTTTTCTTTCTAAACCACAAGTATTGCAAAATTAGTTTATTTAGGGTAATTCTGCACTGTCATTCTCTTTTCCTATTAAATTTTTATTTAGTTTGGAAATGCAAGGATTAAATCAGGGAATGCGTCCAGATAAAAAAAAAACATGTGTGCCATGTTGATTTTGTATTGTTCTAGTTTCTTAATTAAAATACCATGTGGTACCAATCAAATGCCTTATGGAAGTCTAAGTATATTATATTAGCCCTATTACTGTTATCAACTGAATATCATTTGTAATATCATAAAAATGTGTATCAAGTTAGTTTGACTAGATTTATTTTTCATAAACCTATGTTGATTAGCATTAATTACATTAACCTCCTTACATTGTTTATTTTAAATGTCCTTAGTCAGCCATTTTACTGTTTTGCCCAGGATTGATGTCAGACTGAGAGACTTATAATTTCCTGGGTCATCTCATTTAACCTTGTAAAATATTGATACAACATTAGCTTTCTTCGAGTTCTCTGGAACTTCCCGTGTTCCAAGATTTATTTAAAACCAATATTAACAGTCTAAACAGATTGGCCAGCTCTTTTAAAACTGTCGGCTACTAGTTCTCTGGACCTGCTGATTTAAAATATCTAACTTTAGTAGCTGCTGTTTAATATCCTTCTGAGTTACTGTTGGAATGGAAAGCATTTTGTCATCATCATCGTATGATATGGTTAGCTGATCTGTCTTTTTCCCAAATACAGATTAGAAATATTTATTGAACATTTTTGCCTTTTCTGCATTATTATTGACCATTCTATCATTTCCATATACTAATGGACAAATGGATCATTGTTAAGATTTCTTTTGTTTTTAATATACTTTAAAACTCCTTATTGTGCTTACGTTGCTGGCCAGAGATTTCTCAGTGTCCAGTTTGCCGTTTTGCTTCCCATATCAACTTACTACAATTCCTAGCTTCTAATTTATATCTATTGCTATCAACTTCCCTTTCCCGCTCCTCCCCCAATTGTTATATACATTTAATAGCTGCTTTCGCTTCCTCTCTAACTCATGTTGTTCTAAAACAAACAAAAACAAACTAGAGTTGCTTGCTTTCTCAATTGTGCTTTTCTCCACAAGGATTTTTACACATGTAGTAAAATGTTCTTAATAGTTCTCAGTCATCATTCGTAGTCTGTTTAAAATCTTTCTTCCAGCTGATTTGGCTTATAGTTGTTGAGCTTTGTAAAGTTGACCCTTTTAAAATGCTAATTGTATATATTATTGGTTTGGACTTTATTTCGTTTGCTCATAATAAATATAGACAAGAATGATCACTTTCACCTAAGCAACCACTAATTAGTAGTTGTGCCTGAGTGATGGTCCATAGATTCAAGCACATTGTCAATTGCCTCTTCATAACCAAGAAGTTCAACAATCAGAGTTTCCAAGGCCATTTTTCCAGTCTTAAGGTGAGGTCTTGCAAGGTGCTAAGCACCTTTAACTGAAGTCAGTGGGAATTGCGGCTATGCAGTATCTTGCATGATGAGCCCTTAATTTGGTACTATGTTCTTAAAAAGATTTTGTAGATATTATTCAAAGTGCTTACTTCAGAATTTTTGTTCAAAATGTCTTAAGATAAAAAAAGTATTAATTGTAGTAATGGAACAATTTTGTGTATTTTTTAAAATCTGTATGTCAACCTTTAAGAATTCTCAATAACTTTGTCAGAAGTCCTGTAAGTCACAACTGGTTTAAAAAAAAAAAAAGTCTGTAAAATCTTTTTTTCCTTGACATTACATTCTGAACTATGAAACTGCATAAGTCAAATCTAAGACCATCCAAACACTGCATGTGACATTTTCCAAATGTCAGTGTTGCAGCAGCAGTAAACCATATTAAGATTGTTATAGTAAACATACCTGTACATTTTTCTTCACAGAACAAGTCAATGATTAGGTAGGTGTCATGAAAAGACAAGTTACTTTTAAAAAGAGTATTTTCAAGAGGTAACATAATTTGTATTGTGAAAAGGTATTTTTGCTTGATGAAAACTGCATTTATGCCTGCTAGGACAAATTGTGCAACATCCTCCATCCTATGCGCTTGCCACTAGTGGCACAAGGGTCAATAACTCCAAGTCTTCTAGCACAGCAATATCTCCTCTGCAATTTACAGTTATTCAAGGTCAGCTTCAACTTGTGCACTCAAAATTTTAAACTATTTTCCATTTTATTTTTGCAGTCATACAATCTGTTCACAAGGGATTCTGCTATATTTTTGATGCAGGCACCATTGACATTGGAAGGGGAGAGCAGACCTCATTAAATTGGATTCTTCTCTCTCTTCATACAGCCATCTCCACCATGAACATCCATACCCCTTTCCTTGCCAGTTGCATGCCCCGCTCTTTCCCCAAAAAGGTACCTGAATGCTAGTTATCATTAATACTGTAGGAGAGCTGCATTTACGCACTTGTTTTTTATAATATTTTTGCAAAAACATGACTGGGCAGGTCATGGATGCAGTGCCTAATACTGATTTCTGAAAATAATTAGTTCATACAATGTATTTTCACACCAGTTTGCATGAAGGGGACTAACCAGCAGTAAGGACTACATATTCAAACACAGATGGCTGAAAGTCATTCCTCTAACTTGTATATTTAGAAGTGGCCTGGCCTTTGTGGGAGCTACAAATGCTCAGCACTTCTGAAAATAAGTGCATGCACTTAGATGTCTAAATATGGATTGAGCTGGCTAATTTTAGGCACTTAAACTTCCAAAGCATGGCCAGAGTTTTTAGAGAGCTCCTTGAAGATGAATGGAAAGCATCTGTGAAGTTTTTTTTTAAAAAGTCTAGGATTCTAAACAATTAACAAAATAGATGTAAACTTAATTAGACCCATTTCTTTTGATGTTTTTCCCAAATAATTTGTCCAGAGACACGGGTCTTTGGTAACTAGATGGGCGAAAGGTATTTGTATTACAATGAACGTCATACTTTGCCTTCCTCCAGTAAGAATAATTGTAACTGTCCTACCTGGCTATTTCAAATGAAGCCACCCTCACTTGGTTAGCTTTTTGTAAGTTTTCATCCTTTCAGCAATTGTTTATGTCTATATGAGATGCTGGACAAGATGTTATGTTGGAGCACATTGCCAGATGTCAACCATCCAATTTGTTTTTCTGGCTACAGATTGTGGAATGGTTTTAAGAGTTGGGGGTTAAGGCGTTAATTGAATAACATTTAGTTTTATGTAGAAGCTATATAATTGGATATATTGTTGCTTCAAGGCACTAACAGATGCTAAAGAAGAGATACCATTTTTAAGAACTGTTGACCCTTGTCTCTTTCACTAACAGAAGTTGATTCAACAAACAATGATGATATTACCTCACCCGGCTTGTCTCTCCAATATCCTGGATCCAACAGGGCTACAACGCTGCAAACAACAATGTTAATTTTATGTTGTTCTAGATTTTAATCAAAATGTCATGCAGTGCCAAGTGAAACACCTTACAGAAGATTAGTTACACCACATCAACATTATTGCCTTTATCAACCAAACTTGTAATATCATCCAAAATATATCTATATCTATACCTATCTATACATATGATGAGGGGCAAGGCCAGATGGCTATGGAAGAGTAGTCTTATTGGGATCCAGGAAGTGGGCGGGTGAAGCCCATCCACTGCTAAAGGATCCCCCTCAGCCTAAAAGGGGGATCCACAGGACCTAGATACCCAAAAAATTCAGGGAGACAACTAATGAAATAACAGGGACAGGGGTGGGGTCAAAGGGTCAAACGAAGGGAACCGGATGGGGACACCGAGCAGAGAACCCTGGACAGCACGCATTGCTCCTCAAAGACATCAAAGGAGTCAGAGGATGCCACCCAGAGGAACTCTGCCTGGATACGCGAACGGACCAAGGATCAGAAGTAGGCCCCACAGTCACAGGAGACTCCATCGGCCAACCTCCTCACTCTAGTTTTATAGATGGCCATTTTAGCTAGGGCCAGGAGGAGGTTGACCAGGAGATCCCGTGACTTTGTGTGGCCACGGCTGGGGAGTGCATAAATAAGAAGGTGAGGGGAAAAGTGCAACCAAAAGCATAATAAAATATTGATGAGGAGCCGGAATAAGGGCTGCAGCCTGGCACACTCCAGATATATATGTGCCAGGGTTTTCCTCACGCCACAAAAGGGGCAGATGTCTGGGATTGAGGTGAACCGTGCCAAGTGCATGCCCGTGCTCACGGCTCCGTGAAGGAACCGCCAACTGACATCCCCAGCGGGCCTTGGGACTAAGGTGGAATATAGGCTGGCCCACCAGGGCTCCTCACCCTCCAAAGGTGGCAGGAGGTCCCGCCATTTTGTATCGGGGCAGGACACTGGGTGAAGGTGTGGAGGGTGTGGAGCACGAGTGTGTATAGATGTTTTCTTGGCGCGGTTTGAAAGCAGACCGGCTGCATCTCATGCAGCTGGCTTATAGTGAAAGAGTGTGGGGGTCGGTTGGGTACATGGTGCAGGGGTCCAATTAAAAGGTCTGGTGGGCCTGGGGTACGGGGTGGGCGGGGCATGCAGGACCCGGTCGAGATAAACCCAAGCAGCGGGCGGCAAAGCGGCCTTCACCTCCTGAAGTATGCGCTGGGGAGTACAAGGTCTGGAGAGCCCCATGCGCTGAGCGAGTGTCAGGGGATCCAGCCAGTCTCCCCGGTCATAGTCCAGGAGGTCTCCAACTCTTGTGACTTCTGCCAGGACTAACCTCTGGCGCACTGAGTGGAACTCTGCCACCTGCACACGGAACTGGGGGTTGTGTAGCAGGGGCTCCGCGAGGAGATCTGCCCCCTCAGTGGCCGCCATGGACTTGGTCGTTGAAAAGAGTTTTCAGGTCCGGAGGAGGTCCTGGTAGAAGACTGGTAGCCCGGAGAGGTCTCGCGGAAGACCTCTCGGATGGAGATAAAGGAGCTTCCGGCCGTATCGGAGCCATCGGAAGTGGCGCAGGAAGGCGTGCGCCAGTATGCTCCATGCCAGACTACCTGCACCATAAAGGAGCCTCTGCATGGCCTGGAGGCGGAAGACATGGACTCAAGTAAGCGGACATTTCAGGCTCTGCCCTCCCTCCTCCAGGGAGGACCCAGTGCAGTCCTGACCAAAAGAACTCCAGAATCGATGTCCGGAGGTTGGCAAGGAAACCAGGGGCTGGGACCAGGGTGTTGAGCCAGTACCAGAGCATGGACAGAACTAGTTGATTAAGCACCAGTGCTCTCCCTCGAAGGGAGAGGCACCGGAGTAGTCCTGTCCATCTCTGGAGCCGCTCTGTCACCCCGCCCTCTAAATTCTGACAGTTCTCCGGTGGAGAGGGATGTTTGGCAGAAAGGTAAATGCCGAGATAGAGCAGCGGACCCGTGCTGGCCGGATGGCCTGAAGCGCGGGTGGGAGGGAGCTCGCCTGCCGCCAGTCCCCTACCACCAAGCCAGAGCTCTTGACCCAGTTGACCCGCACAGAGGAGGCTGCCAAATAGATGGCCTGGCAAGTAGCCCGGGTCCTGGACCACGAGGAGCACATCATCAGCATACGCCGACAGGACCAGCCGCAGCTCCGGCTCCCGCAGCACCAACCCTGTCAACCTCCTTCGGAGGAGACAGAGGAAGGGCTCGATCGCCAGAGCGTACAGCTTGCCTGAGAGAGGGCACCCTGGCCGTACTCCTCGCTCGAAGCTGACCGGTTCGGTCAGGGTCCAGTTGAGCCTGACCAAACACTCTGCGGAGGCATACAGCACCTGGAGAAAATCCAGAAACTGGGGTACGAAGCCAAACGCTTGCAGAGTGCTCAGGAGATACCCGTGATCCACCCTGTTGAATGCCTTCTCCTGATCTAAGGACAGGAGGGCGAACGACAGACCATCCCTACACCCGAGTTCCAAAAGGTTCTGGACTAGATATAGGTTGTCAAAGATGCTGCGGCCCGGGACGGTGTAGGTCTGGTCTGGGTGGACCACATCCACCAGCATAGACTCTAGCCGCAGCAAGATTGCTTTTGCCACGACTTTGTAGTCCGAGCTGAGGAGCAAGACGGGACTCTAATTTAGTAAATCGCGGAGGTCCCCTTCTTCGGCAATAAGGCAAGCACGGCTCGCCTGCACGAAAGAGGAAGGACCCCGCTCTGCAAAGACTCGGCCCAGACGGTGACTAGGTCTGAGCCAAGGACGTCCCAGAACACGCGGTAGAACTCCACGGTCAGCCCGTCCATGCCCGGAGATTTATTGGTGGGCATGCGACGGAGGACTTCCGACAACTCGGCTAGAGTGAAAGGCAGCTCTAGTCGGTCTCGGTCACCCGCGCTGATTGTCGGGACCTCCTCCCAGAGCACTCTGCAAGCGTTAGGATCGGTCAGATGCGGAATAAAAGGCTTGCGTAGAAGGCTCTCACCCTCCCGCACATCTCCACTGGATCCGTCAGGGTGGTGCCATCTTCTGCCAGTAGGCAGATGACATGTTTCTTGGCCCCCCTCTTTTTCTCCAGGGCGTAGAAGAAGCGGGAGCCGCGATCCATCTCCCGAAGGAGACGGATGCGGGATTGAACAAAGGCACCCCGGGCCCGATGGTCCTCGAGGGTCCGGAGCTCCTCCTACTTCTCCCAGCATGCTCCGCAGAGGGGAGGATCCTCGGGGCTGGCGGCCAGATGCCTCTCCAGCTCTAAAACCTCCCTTTCCAGCTGCTCTATCGCCACATCCCTCCGTTGGCTGGCACCCCGGGTGTAGTCACGGCCGAAGAGCTGGGTGCGCACCTTCCCTAGGTCCCACCACCGCCGTGACGAGGGAAAGACATGCTGCTGCCCTCGCCAGGCCATCCAGAACTCCTGGAAGGACGCCACGAAGCCCGCATCCTCCAGCAAGCTGTTGTTAAAATGCCAATAGGCCGGCCCCGGCCTCACCGCGCAGAGGGAGGCTGTCACGGTGGCTAAATGATGGTCAGAAAATGGGGCCGGCCGGATGCTGGAGGAGTGGGCTCGTGAAAGATGAAAGCATGATAAATAAATGCGGTCCAACCGGGAGCGGCGCAACCGATGGGCCTCCACCTGGACAAAGATGAACGTGGAAGTGTCATCCGGGTGGCATCCCGGTGTCATCCGTCCATCAGGAGTGGTGTTCAACTATCTCCTGGAGGACGGTGGCGACGACCAGGCTCTGCTTGGTCCCTGAGCGGTCCTGCTCCTCAAGAGTGATGTTAAAGTCCCCTCCCAGGACCAGGCACTCATGAGGATCCAAGTGCCGAGGAAGGCGGACGCCTGCTGATAGAATTGCAGCCGCTCCGGACTCGCTGCTGGGGCATAGATGTTGACTAGGTAGACTATGAGCCCCTCCATGCGGACCCAGAGGTGCAGCAGGCGGCCCGGCACAGCCTCGGCGACGCGCAGCACCTTGGGCTGTAGGTCGGGGGAGAACAGGGTCGCCACTCCAGCCGTACGAACGGTGAGATGGCTAAAGTAGATCCTGTCCCCCCAATCCAGCCGCCAGCTGTCTTCGGCGGTCGGATCCATATGGGTCTCCTGCAGGAAAACCACAGAGTACCCCCCCTCCCGAAGGAAGGAGAGCACCTGGGACCTGTGGAGACCCATCCTACAGCCATGGGTGTTCAATGTTGTGATGGTAAGAGGTGCCATGAGGAGGGCTGGGAGGGATCCTCGACGACAGGGATGCTCGCGGCTCCCGACGGGCCGTGCAGCAGTCCGTGACCTACCCCGTAGATGAGTAAGGAGTCAAGGAAGAGGCGGACCCGTTGGTAGGCCGCGGCGCCCTGCCTCCTGGTCCTTTTGCCCTCCCCCATGAGGGCTCTTGCGGCCCAGAGGATTTGATTAAAGTCCCCCAATCACTGGAGAGCAAGCTGTATCTTGTTGCGGGAGCTACGGACGTCTTCTAAAAACTCCCGCAACTCCTCTCGCAGCGCATGCGGAGCTGGGGTTACTGTCTCTTGGTTACTCCCCGACGGGGCCCTTGGTACAGCCCCATGGCCCACTGAGATGGGCAGACAGGGTGTGGACCCCTGATGGGGCTCCTGATGGGTTGGCCCGAACGCTGGGGCGATGGGGGGCGGCGGAGGGAGGATAGCAGCCCCTGGTGGTTCGGGACGGGTAAACGCAAAGGTCGCTCCCTGGGGGTCATTGATTGGAAAAGGGAAGGAGACAGCCCCAGGGGCGGCAATAATATCTCAGGAGGTGGACGGGATAGGGATAGGGGCAGGGGCAAGGTTAGAGGTAAGATTCTCGGCGGGGAGAGGGCTCTCAGTGATGCCGGGTGCAGGCTTTATGGTGGATTTGGCAGCCACGGCATCAGGAGGTGGACTCTTTCCTGTAGGGCCCTCTCCCAGGCAGGAGGTCGAATGCTTCTCACCAACGAGGGGTGCCCCTGGTGGCTCATGTCCCGGCCGCATGGCACTGGCCGTCGCCTCAACAGGCTCGGTGGCCCTCAGCGGGGTGCCATCTGCAGCCGGGTTGATGGAGCAGTCCAGCGGCTCCTCGGAGGTGGGAGCGGAAGCAATGGTTAGGGTGAGGGAGCATGGTGAAAGGGGGACTGGAGTGAAGTCGTCTAGATCGAGGCCTACTGGCATAGGGTCGTCCTCCCCCTGGGTGACTGGGGTCAGACCCAGGGCCTCGATCTCCTCATATATGGACAGGAGATCAGTTTCCACCACCCCGGGATTCTCCCCGCTGGCACCTGACGCGACGGTCGCCTCGGGGCACGCTGAGGTTTCAGATGGCGCCAGGGCAGGGGGGGCTTCCTCGGGGGCCTTGGAGGGGAGGGACTCCCGTGGAGGGGAGATACTGCCTTCCAGTGCTGCCACGTCTTCCCCAGCCGGTTCTGGTGGATGGAACATACCCGTGGGTAGAGCGGAAGGCTCGGCATCGGTGCCCCCCTTCCTGGTCTTCCGGGGGGTCTCCGCATCAGATGGAAGGAGCAGAGCTTGAGCCTTCCGCTTGCCCTGCTTCCCCTGGATTAGGGCCCAGCCCTCCATAGCATCATCCGGGGGCTGGTCAGCAGGGGTCGTATCAGGGGGCAGAGGCGATGGCTCAGGGACTCGAGGGGATAACAGTGGGGCAGCACAAGGGAGGGAAGATTCCCCTTGGGGCGGGCCCTCTCCCATGCTTGGTGGTGTCCCTGCCGCACCCTCCTCCACAGGCCCTGCCAGATTGCAAGCAGCGGGGGTGGGGCTCTCCCACTTGTCTGGGCATAGTGGGGGAGGTGCCCCTTGGGCCCGAGCGGGAGCAATGGTGGACTGGGAAGGAGGAGGGGTGGTTTCGGGCACCGGGCAGCAAGGGGCACCAGCGATGACGGGGCCGGTGCCCTGCTGGGGCTCGGGGGTCCCAGATGCCCCTCCTTGCCGGGCCAAGGGGCAGTCCCTCCGGACATGCTCCATCGCCCGGCAGAGGTAGCACCGGGCCTCCCCCGTGGAGTAATGCACCCGGTAACGGGCCCCCTGGTAGGGGACTAGGAAGGACACCTCCAGCGCCTCTCCGTCACGCGCCGCCGGCGGCAGTTGAAGCTGCACTTGCCGGCGGAACGAGAGGACGTGACGGAGGGCGGGGTCTTTGCAGCCCAACGGGAGAGGGCTGATGACAGAGATGGGCTTCCCCAGGGTAGAGAGGGTGGGTAACAGGGCGGCATTGGGAAGAAAAGGAGGGACGGAGGTCAGGACCTGGCGGGCGCCCAGGTCCTCTAGCGGCTCTAAGGGGACAAACACGCCCCCTACTGCCAGGCCCTTCTCCACCGCCTCCTGGGCAGCAGCCTCCGATGCTAAGAAGACAAACTTGTCATACATTTTGGAGGCCGCCACAATGGCCGTGGGCCCCACCGCCCTCGGGCCCCACCGCCCTCGCCAACGCCCGCACATGTGTCTCCACATGGGGCGAGGCAGACACCAGGAGGCAACGGACACCGTGCTTCCTCGTCATGGTGGGAAAGGGGCCTCGGCCGCTATAGATGGTAACGGAGGCGGTGGGGGGGGAGAGTTGACGTAGTAGCAGGCGGGGGGGCTGCTGCCACCTGGGTGTACGCCCTGGGGGCCGCGGGATGGACACCCGCAGAGCTGCTGGACGGAACAGCGGGGAGGGACGCCCCAGCTGGTGGTGGGGCCAGGGCATTGGGGGCAGCCCCTGCCATGGAGGGCCTGGTCTTTTTAGCGAGACCCTTCCCCTTCTTCTTCCCCTGGCCCTTCCCGCCGGCTGGAGGGGCTCCCCCCGAATCTGGGGGGGTGAGAGACATGGCAACAGTGGAGGTCACCCCAGTGCCCATCGGTGCTGGTGCCCCAGCGGGGGCGATGGCAGATGGTTCGGCAGCGGAGGTAGAGGATTGAGGGGATGACGGAGGGGCAGGTGGGTGAGGGGTAGCTGGTGCTGCTAGGGGGCCCCACCCGTCTCGTCCCCCAGCATCGTGAGCAGGGAGGGAAGGGGAGCTATCAGAAGGAGGGGAAAGGGGAAGCGGGTCAACCACTTCTCCCCGCTAGGCTGCCAAAAGGGGTGGGCTGGACGGGGGGGTATCAGGAGTTAGGGGTCAGTTGCCGAGACGGTGGAATTCCGGCTCCTCTAGCTGCACTAGGGGAGGGGGGGATACAACACTATTAGGGGTGCAGTGAAGAGGGTTGAAACTAAAATGGGGAGTGGCACAAGCGCATGGGAGGGGGCATGGGCACACGGAGCGAGGGCTAAGCAGGCTGGAGGTAGGGCAGGGAAACCAAGGGGCTATCCTTAGAGGCTGGGGCAGGGCAAACAAACAGAGGCTGCAGGAGGAAATGGGCGGGGCAGGCAAACAAACTGAAGGTAATAAGCAGGGGCTGGGGCATACGGGGGGCAAACGCGGCAAAGGGGGCAGGTTGCAAGGGCAAAGCTGTTGGGTGGGCAGTCGGGGAGGGCACGTGCACCCACATGCGCTTGCACAAGTCTTTTTAGGCTGGCTGCTGCTTCTGGCCCAAAGGGTGGAAATAGGGTGTGGCAAGTCAAGCAGCTGAGTCCAGAGGCAGGAGCTGAGGCAGATGGTATTACAGCCAGTGGGGGTGGTGAAGGGGGCAGCGGTGGTGGTAGTAGTGGTGGGGGTTGGGGGGGGACACAGATTGATTGGGGGGCAGCTCCACGCCACACCCCCTGTGTCCCTGGAAACACAGTCAAGACCCCCACCACAAGAGCACAGTTCAAAAGTTGCTCAGTCTTAAGAGCCCCCTCCACAGTGGTCTGCAAAGTCTCTAGGTGCTCCCCCACTGGTAGATGGTCCTCTTCTTCTCCTCTTCGGGGCCTCAGCAGCTCCAGGCAGCAGACTCCACAGCAGCAGCAGCAGCTGCTCCAGGAACTCCAGGTGGTGATGCAGGCACGCAGAAAGGACCCCTCTCAGCTGATGGTGGTGGTGTCCACAACAACAGTGGTTGGGGTCCCTCACTCCTCCTCTCTGGGGAGTGGGCTAGCAGCCTCCCCCCCGCCCCCCCCAGGGCTGCAGTTGGAGCAGTAGCAGCACCCGAGAGTGAACTTTCCAAAAGGCAGGGAGAAGGCTAGGTTGATTAGGACACCTGATGCCAATCAGGGGCTGGCTGAAACTAGTTAAAAGCCTCCCAGGTAGTCAAGAAGGTGTGCATGTCAGGAGCTGTGGGAGGAAGTTGTGCTGTTGGAGAGACTGAGTAGTACACACAATATCAGGCACAAGGAAGGAAGCCCTGAGGTAAGGGTGAAGTGGAGCTTGAGGAGGGCTGCTGTGGGGGAAGTAGCCCAGGGAATTGTACATGTCATGTTTCTAAAAGGTCAGCTACCATAGCTGAAACTATTGGGGTCCCTGGGCTGGAGCCTGGAGTTGAGGGTGGTCCTGGGCTTCCCCCCCACACTTTCCCCCTAATTAATCAGTGGGAGACAACAGCGACTGTGCAAGGAAGGATAACTTCTCCTCCTCTTCCTTACTGGCTTATGATGAAAATGGCTCAGTAGACTGTGACCCTTGTCCCTAGAGAGAGAAGGGTTACGTGGAGGGTCACAGTGTGCTCTGAGGCTTGCGAAATCTGCCAGGAAATGTGGGACCTATGGAGGCAAGGACAGAGCTTTGTCACAATATCAGGTTAGTTTAAAGTCGCTCGGGATAATTTGATGGTTAAGGAGGAGTGTTTAGGCGCCATCTGGTGGGGCTTTACTGACACCTGAAAAGATCATACATAGACTAGGTTGTCTGGAGGGCCAGCAATATTCATATTAGTGTGAATAAGTACATTTCATTAAGCCCATGAAAGAAGAAGAAAAATTGAATGGGTTTAACTAGCAGGTTTCAGAAAGACCAGAGTGCTTGGAGATGGCTCTCATCAGTAAAAAAAAAAAACAAAACCAAAACATTCTGTACTTTTCCTCTGAGAAATGCCCCAAATACTCTGCTCCCATCTCTTGTGGTCCCCCTCAGAAGTTCTCAAACTGTTATGGAATACCCACTTGTAGCCTGTGGTGAGGTAGCTGGTCACATGACCCTAATGCACCTCCCTGTTTCCACTTACTAAAGTGCCTTAAAAGAAGAAGAAATTACTCACTGTGTGCAGTAATTGGTTCTTCAAGATGTATGTCCCTATGGGTGATCCACTTCAAGTGCGCATGCACCTCTCAAGCCCTTGATTGGAGATTTTTCCATTAACAGTATCTGTTTGGCCTGTGCATGAGCCCCGTGCCTCCTTGTGCTCGATACCAAGGCTATATAGGGGTGTGTAGTGTTAGGGGGTTTATTCCTTCACCCACTTACTTCCCTGGTCCTTCTCACATGAACAGAGAGCAACAATACCCGAAGTCCAAAGGTGCAAACAATTCAATGTTTATTGGGGTGAATTTCCAGCAAGCATGATTCCAGTTTCCTTCCTTAGTGTCCCCCTTCCTAGCTCTGACACCACAGAGCCTTACTTGTGTTCCTGTTCCCATTTCCCCGCCCCCCTTAGCAAAACATGATTCCAATTTCCCCACCCCCATTCCCTGTTCCCATTCCCCCTTACTTCCTGATTGACTACAGACTATATAGTAAAACTTGAGTTCTCCTTAGCTATACCTTAACCAATTTTACTGAAATTTAACTAACCCATCCTAACATATTGTAACCTGATTATTTAACCAATTATATCCCACCACCTTAATTGGTTTACACCCAGCAAAATTAATTATACAGCAGACAGAAACAATCACAGAACCAGACAGAGCTTATACAGACAAACAATAGGGAAATGGGGACTACAGAGATAGAACAACAAAGAAATGAGGATTTCACATCCCAGCTATTGATAAGTGAGTTCTTGCCAGACAGGATGCTATCAAACTAAGTTTCCTTTTACATTTTCTAGGCACTTCCCTTTCTCTGGAGGTGATAGGCAATATCAGGACAGGACAGTATTCCTAACAGCCCAATAGCACCTGATTTCTGTTTGACTAGTTTGGAATGTGAGGATGTGACCGGTCGCTTCCCAGCTTATGGCTGCCTCTGCTGCTTAGCCAAAGGCCTGAGCTTAAGCACAGGGCCTCGGACTGTCACAGTAAGAGAAGGCCCTTACACCGCAGAGAGTGATTTTGATACTTTCTTTTATACCTCTAGGACTAGCTAAGTGATAAGAATACACCTAAATTCTTAGCGTATAGGCCTTTACAGACAGGCCTGAATATCTATTTCCTAACATGCAGATGAACAGACCTCAGTTTTTTCACCACACAAACGTCCTCTAAGGAACAGTCTGAAGCAGAGGGGAAGGAGGATACATCTCAAAGAGCCACAGGTACTGCACACAGTGAATAATCTCTTCTTTGAGTCGCACCCCTATAGACATTTCCCAAAGAGGTGCGCACAAGCAGTATCTCCAGATGGAGGACAGAGCTTTGGAATAGAATCTGAAACTGAAAATAGTGCTGCAGAACCAAGTGCCACATCAGATGTGACTGCATGGATTATAATGTTTTGACTGGAAAAGGGCAAATATAATGCCCATCTATTAAAAGGGAAATAAGGACAACCGGGAGAATTACAGACCAATCAGTTTAAGTACCCAGAAAAATAATGGAGCGAATAATTAAGCAATTGATTTGCGAACACCTAAAAGATAATAAGGTGATAAGTAACAGCATGGACTTGTCAAGAACAAATCATGTCAGACCAACCTAATAGCTTTCTTTGACAGGGTAACAAGCATGGGCAGAGGGTATAAAAGGCCAGGAAAGACCTTGCCTATCCTGGAGCTGCCACAGACCCGTTGCTGGACACCTGGGCCATGGTGGGCCCAGCTCTTTCCCAAGACTCCCGTCGCCTCCTCCAATCCACACACCCCCGTCCCCGCTGCTCGACGCGTCCCTCCACCTCTGGCACTGGAGCTGGCAGCTTGTCGGGTGGACGGGGCCTTCAGGGGCAGGAGGAGCTGGTGCTAGGGGGCCAGCGGCTCAGCCTGGCAGGCACTCAGGGTGGGGGGGACTGGCGGCTCAGCCCAGCCCAGTGCTGTGGAAAGCCAGTGGCTTGGCACTCTGGGAGGACAGCAGCTTAGCCTTGCCTGGTGCTGAGAGAAGCCGGCGGCTCAGCCTGGCACTAGGGGAGGCCAGTAGCTTGACGTTGGTTGGCATTGGGAGAAGCTGGCAGCTTGGCCTGGCGCTCAGGGAGGACAGTGGCTCAGCCTGATTCTGGTGGGGGGGAAGGGGCAACGAGGCAGGGGGCTGGCAGCTCAGCCCAGTGCTGGGGCTGGGGCCAACCAGGTGCTCAGGGAAGCTGGCGGTTTGGTCTTGCCCGGTGTTGGGAGTGGCCAGTGGCTCGGCCCGATTCTGGCAGGTGCGGGGGCAGTCAGGGATGGGGAGGCTGGTGACTTGGCTTGGCACTCGGGGAGGGAGGCAGTTGGTCAGGGGGCCAGTGGCAGAGGCTTGACCCAATGTGGCTGGGGTGGGCAGGCAATGGCTTTTCCAGTCGCGGAGGCCCCTCAGAGTCAGGGCTTCTCCTTTTACAGGGTGGGATGGGGGGGTTAGGGGCTCTGGCGTGTGGAGGGCAGGGCCTTGGGAGGAAGGGGCAGGGCTGGTGGGCTTGCCTCCCCAAAGCAGAGGTTCACCTGCTGCCCATGGTAACAAGCCTTGTGGATGGGGGAGAAGAGGTAGATGTGGTATATCTTGGCTTTAAGTAAGACTTTTGATACTGTCTCGCATGACCTTCTCAAACAACTGGGGAAATACAAATACACTAGATGGAGTGAATATAAGGTAAGGGCATAATGGTTGGAAAACCGTTGCCAGAGAATAGTTATTAGTGATTCACAGTCATGCTGGAAGGACTTAGTGACTGGGGTCTTGCAGGGATCAGTTCTGGGTCTGGTTTTGTTCAATATCTTCATCAATGATTTAGATAATGGCATAGAGAGTACACTTGTAAAGTTTGCCGATGATACCAAGGTGTGGGGGACTGCAAGTGCTCTGAAGGATAGGATTAAAATTCAAAATGATCTGGACAAACTAAAAAAATGTCTGAAGAAAATAGGAAGAAATTCAATGAGGACAAATGCAAAGTACTCCACCTAGGAAGGAGCAATCAGTTGCACACATACAAAATGGGAAATGACTGCCTAGGAAGGAGTACTGCGGAAAGGAATTTGGGGGTCATAGTGGATCATAAGCTAAATGACTCAATGGTGTAACACTTGCAAAAAAAGCAAACATTTTTGGATGTATTAGCAGGAGTGTTGTAAGCAAGACATGAAAAGTAATTCTTCTGCTCTACTCCACGCTGATTAGGCCTCAGCTGGTGTATTGTGTCCAATTCTGAGTGCCACATTTCAGGAAAGATGTGGACAAATTGCAGGAAGTCCAGAGAAGAACAACAAAAATGATGTTTTCTAGACCTATCAGGGAAGACTGAAAAAACTGGGTTTGTTTAGTCTGGAGAAGAGAAGACTGAGAGGAGACATAAGTTTTCAAGTACATAAAAGGTTGTTACAGGGAGGAGGGGGAAAAATTATTCTCCTTACCTCAGAGGATAGGACAAGAAGCAATGGGTTTAAATTGCAGCAAGGGTGGTGTTGGCTGGACATTAGGAAAAACTTCCTGTCAGGATGGTTAAACATTGGGAGGTTGTGAAATCTCCATCGTTGGAGATTAAGAGTAGGTTAGACAAACACCTGTCAGGGATGGCCTAGTAACACTTAGTCCTGCCTTGAGTGCAGGGGACTGGACTAGATGACCTCTCAAGGTCCCTTCCAGTCCTACAATTCTATGAAAAAATGTGTATTAAAGTCCATGTAATGACCCTATGTTTCACATACTGGTATACTCTTCAGTAATGCCACAGATGATGGCTGTGATCTGGTTGAAAGTGCTATCATGCTTTGAGTGGTAATGAATGCCAACAGCATCATAAATTGACTAATATATCCAGATATACATCACAATGGTCTCCGAGTAGAGATTGAGGATCCTGGGGATCTATCCACAAAAGAAATGAAGAGCCTAGGGGATTTCCTAAATTGATTAGTCCTATATAAATAGAAGGCCAAAGCCCTTCCAACATCCAGGGTATGTAAATGGGACTCCTGTAGAGAACTTTGTGACTTCAGGCAAAGCACTGGTAGATGAATGGATTGATTAAGATGGAACTCTGAAGGAACCTTAGGTAAGTATTTAGGGTGTAGACATAAAGAGACCTTGTCTTTAAAGAACACTGAAGGGGTGATCTGTCATCAAGACTCCAATCTCCTGGACCCTATAGGTTGACATAATGGATACTAAATGGCTGTCGCCATAGATAAATGCAACAGAGAACATGCTTCCATTGGTTTGAATGGAGGTCTCGCAAGATAATTGAGTACCGGATTAGCCATAGTCATCACTGCACAGAACCCAGTCACAGTGGGGTGAGATACTAGTTAAGCAGCATGAATGTCTAAATGCTTAGGGACCTGCTGCAGAAGAGCAGCAGGGATAGCAGCAAGCTGCCTCCAGCTTGGATTTTGGTCTGATTTAAGAGCATTCCCACAAAGAAGTGAGGTGAGAATGGATGTTTGGAAGTAGATAATTAGTTCACTGCCTTTAACAGTGTAAATGTAAAACATCAGCTAAATTCTAAACAGCAAAATGATCACTGCTCACATTTTACCAGTGACAGTATCAGATAAAAGCCAGCAGACCTTTTTCCACACAGGAAAGTATTACATTCAAATTGTATTATCGTCTGTCATGAAGAAAAACCTGAAGCATGTGGGGTTGCTAAGTACTCTCACACACTGTCTTACAGCAGTCCAAGAGAAGCTGTAAGAGCTCAAGAGTCTCTCTCGTTTTGTAAAGCCTCTGAAGCATAGAGGAAACAAAACAAAAATTAGTTTAACCACCAACAAGCCTTATGCTTTACTTAGCATATTTTTCTAATTTTTTTTCTTAGTATATATAAATGTTTTAAAAGATAATTATGTTTTTATTCTTATAGTGGAAGCAGAGTTGGCTGAAGATTTTTTTCATGAAAACACTTCCATCAAAAACTAAGGTTTTAATGACATTTTTTACAGAAAATCTTCATTTTCATAAACATTTTTCATTTGTTGATAAAATTTTGCAACATAGTTACCAAAATTTCTTTTTGTTTCAAATAAGGGGTGGGGGGGATCCATTTTCTTTCACTTAAAAAAAATCCTCATCCTTTTTTAAATAAAAAGACAGGATCTTTCCCCCCACCACAACACAATGGAAAAATTAAAAAAAATTGTTTAGAATTTTTTCTTTGAAAAACAAATGTCAACGAAAAATGCAGTCTATACAACTGCTTATATGTGCAATCCCCTCTTGAGGGTTGTACCGATAGCAGCAATACCCACAGTAAAAGTTTCCAGAAAGAACCGTTTTTCATATACTATCCCAAATATATTGAACAAAACTGATGAACTCTAGCCATAAATATGAAAAGGGTTTAAACATTCAAGTCAGAGGCTGGGAATATGGAATAATATACAGCTGAGTAGCTTGACTGTATACAGGTTTGCACTGCTGACCTGAAAGTAAGTTGTCATTTTGCCCTCCCTCCCCAAGCAATGAATTAAATTAAAATCTTTGGTTTCAGAGTAGCAGCCGTGTTAGTCTGTATTCGCAAAAAGAAAAGGAGTACTTATGGCACCTTAGAGACTAACAAATTTATTAGAGCATAAGCTTTCGTGAGCTACAGCTCACTTCATCGGATGCATTCCACCAAATGCATCCGATGAAGTGAGCTGTAGCTCACGAAAGCTTATGCTCTAATAAATTTGTTAGTCTCTAAGGTGCCACAAGCACTCCTTTTCTTTTTATTAAAATCTTTAACGCATACATGTTGCTGTCCCTTTCGTTGAATACTCTTTCACGATATCATTAGTTACTCACTTTGAAATTTTATATTAAAGAGGGAGAGTGGGTTAAATGGTCTTGATCAATCAGCAGTTTAACAAAAAATGTCACCTGGCTGAAGAGACATTTCTATCATTTTCTATACATTTGAATCCACAAAGAAATCAAGCGTAAAACAATCAAGTAATCCAGCATCTTTTCAATACTGCATTTACCTTGCAAATGTTTTTGAAGAAGAGCCATAGGCCCAGTTGATGATTTAATGATAAGCAATCAAACTGTCATTCACAGCAGCATGATGGCATATGAAATTCAATGTAGTCAAGTGCAGGTTATGCACAATGGAAGGAACAATTTGAACTAAGCATATGCAGTGCTGGATTCTAAAAATTAACTGAAACACTCAGAAAAAACCTAGGGGTCATTGTGGACATCTGAATGAAAATATCTGCTAAATGTGCAAAAGAGGTGGGAAAAAGCAATTAAGAGATGGCTAGAAGATGACACGGAAAACACTATACCATTTATATACATATTTTGTCCCCCCTCTCCTGGTGTATGAGATTAGATCTTTGAATGGAGTAATCTGTACAGGGCAATTTACTTCATTTACACCAGCTGATGAAGCCCACTAAGTTCATTTGTGGTTATGCCATCTTGCAAAGTATATAGCAGAAACAGAGAAAGTCTAGAGAATGAAGATGTTTAGAGGTAAGGACAGATTTTATGAAGAGGAATTAGAATGATTAGGATTATTTGATTTACAATAGAGACAAAAATAAGAGGTGACTGGCAAGATTTATATCAATTATAAAATGAAAGTTAGAGAAAAGGTCATTTTGCTCCTATTTTCACTCATAATAGAAAAGAGCTATCCAATAAAATTAAAAGGCAAAAGATGTGAAGCTAATTAAAAGGGAAAGAAACCAGCCCCAATGCAGGCAAGGTTTGTAAGAGGAATGTATGGGTGAATGCTCTATCCAGTTGAACCTTTAGTTTGAGAGTCTCAGCCCGGTGTGGCAGGACTCCACCGTGTGGTGCATACATTCACACTATACTCTAACACACTTAAGTCATACATGCTGAGAATGTGTCACGGTATCTATCGGATTTGGAATTATTATGGAACAGATTAAAAGCTATTAAGAGGTTTGATTCATGTTTGAAAGATACCTTCTCCTGCACTATGTCCTTGCACTAGATTTTATTTCTAAGCTAAAAACAAATAAACAAACAAGACAGAATTAAAGAAGTCATGCAGTAAAATAAGTGTCTCTTACTTGCTAATTGTTTCCAGACTCTCTATGATATAACAACACTAATATGGCTAAATGCTAAGTCAGTCAGGGAGTAGCCAATTTTGCACTGAGTTCCTCCTCTCACAGCACACAGGAGAGACTTCCCCAATTGAGAACTTTCAGAGCTGGAAAAAGTTAGATGTAGTCTACATAGCTCGTCAATTTGGTCACTGGGCTAGGCCTGATTGTCCACTTGGATATGTTGGAAGGGTATCCAGAGTGCCCATATTGACAGGGAGGTAAGACAAATTAGATTTTCTGTGATGTGGCAGCCACTAGCATCTATCTAAGGTATTTATATGGCCCCTGGCACTGTAGCACCTCAATCTTTCATGTCTTTTTAGTCTCAACACCACAAGGAAGGAAACTGATGCACAGAGAGGACTAAGTGACTTGCCCAAGCTCACAAATGAAGTCTATGGCAGAGCAGGGAACTGAACACAGGTCTTGCAAGGTCTAGGCTTGTGCCCTAATCATGGGACTATCCTGCCTCTCTAATCACTTCTCGCATAATTACCTGCCTCTCTTACAATTAGCATGAAAAAATGGATCTGACTAGCAGTTACCATATCCAAGAAGTGAAATAGTAACTATGACAAAACTAAGATGAGTGAAGCTGAAGAACTGGAAAGGGAGAACAGAGTAGAGCTTGTTGAGCTCTTCACCTAGAAAGACTTCACGTTCTGTAAACCATCACCCCTATGGTAAGCTTGACTCGAGTAGGCTCTCATCATCAGTTCTCTGCAACCCTCTTCCTAGGGTTCATAGTGCAGCCACTCTCTGGGCTCTATAATTCACTATCATTCTGGCATTCTGTTATTTTCTTTGTTGGGCCTGTCCTGTAGCAGGTAACTTCTGGGTACTCTTCTGGCTCTGTCAATCTGTTTCTTCACTTCAGCAGGGGGGTATTGTACTTGTAGAAATGCTTGATAGAGATCTTGTAGGCGTTTGTCTCTGTCTGAGGGATTGGAGCAAATGCGGTTGTATCATAGAGCTTGGCTGTAGATAGTGGATCATGTGGTGTGGTCTGGATGAAAGCTGGAGGCATGTAGGTAAGTATCAACCTCAGCCTGGACCAGTCCACACAAGAGATCCACTTCCTGGACACTACAGTGCTAATAAGTGATGGTCACAAACACCATCCTATACCTGAAACCTACTGATGGCTATACTTACCTACATTTGCTTCAATCCCTCAGACAGAGACAGAGTTTTTACAACTACAGTATCCACCAGCTGAAGCGAAGAAACATCTTGACAGAGCCAGAAGAGTACCCAGAAGTTACCGACTACAGGACAGGTCCAACAAAGAAAATAACAGAATGCCACCAGCCGTCACCTTCAGCCCCCAACTAAAATCTCTCCAGTGCATCATCAACCTATCCTGAAGGACGACCCATCACTTTCACAGATCTTGGGAGACAGGCCAGTCCTTGCTTACAGACAGCCCCCCAACTTGAAGCAAATACTCACCAGCAACCACATACCACACAACAAAAACACTAACCCAGGAACCTATCCTTGCAACAAAGCCTGTTGCCAACTGCGTCTACATATCTTTTCAGGGGACATCATCATAGGGCCTAATCACATCAGCCACACTATCAGAGGCTCATTCACCTGCACGTCTACCAATTTGATATATGCCATCATGTGCCAGCAATGCCCCTCTGTCATGTACATTAGCCAAACTGGACAGTCTCTATGTAAAAGAATAAATGGACACAAATCAGACGTCAAGAATTATAACTTTCAAAAACCAATTGGAGAACACTTCAATCTTGCTGGTCACTCAATTACAGACCTAAAAGTGGCAATATTATAACAAAAAACTTCAAAAACAGACTCCAACTAGAGACTGCTAAATTGGAATTAATTTGCAAACTGGACACCATTAAATTGGGCTTGAATAAAAACTGGGAGTGGATGTATCATTACACAAAGTAAAACTATTTCCCCATGTTTATTTCCCATCCCACTGTTCCTCAGACGTTCTTGTCAACTGCTGAAAATGGCCCACCTTGATTATCACTACAAACGTTTCTTTTTCCTCTCCTGCTGGTAATAGCTCACCTTACATAATCACTCTTTTTACAGTGTGTATGGTAACACCCATTGTTTCATGTTCTCTGTGTATATAAAATCCCCCTACTATATTTTCCACTGCATGCATCCGATGAAGTGAGCTGCAGCTAACAAAAGCTTATGCTCAAATAAATTTGTTAGTCTCTAAGGTGCCACAAGTACTCCTTTTCTTGTTATGGATTGTATTTCCATCAGTATTACACTAAGGGCATGGCTACACTGGAAACTTCAAAGTGCTGCTGCGGGAGCGCTCCCGCGGCAGTGCTTTGAAGTGCGAGTGTGGTTGCGTGCAAGTGCTGGGAGAGAGCTCTCCCAGCGCTCCTGGTAATCCACCTCCACGAAGGGATTAGCTCAGAGCGCTGGGAGAGCGGCTCTCAGCACTCTGAGCCTGTCCAAACTAGTGCTTTAAATGCCAGACTTGCTGCACTCAGGGGGGTGATTTTTCACCCCCCCTGAGCCAGCAAGTTAGAGCACTATAAAATGTAAGTGTAGACAAGCCCTAAGTGTCCTGACTATTGGGTGGAGAGTAACGTTCTCTAGGATTGCCCACTGAGGTGTTTCCACCTCTCTTTACACACTTTCTATTTGTTGTTGGATAAAATGAGGGTATTAAGGCTTCCTTGGTTCTTGCCACCAAATCATGTATGTCCAATTGTAATTCTCCACTGGGGGAACAATCTAATTAATCTTGTAGGTTTCCAGGAGGAGCAATCATATCAATGGCAGTGCTAACACTATTTAGCCAAAAGGTATCAGTTCCAATTTGAACTGTGCTAGTGACTTGCACACAAAATCCTCTATTGATTCCAGGACAAATGGTTCCATGTATGGAAAAACTGGAATATCCCAGGGAACATACCACATCTTGTATTTGTACTACCTCATTAATTCTTTTTGTACTAATCTAGCCCAGCCTTTTTTTGTGTTGTTGGTATCGATTGTAGCATAGCATTCACACAGCCACCATCCATTATGTTTTGTGCAAGAATCATGTTGGGGTCACCAATATGGTCAGATGTTGGCTGCATGCATGTTCATTCAGTGCTGTCCCAGCTCTTCGCAGATAGCAGAGATAGCAGACCTCAATTAAACTGCCCAATAAATCCACAGACTTGGTTTTCAGCGAAGGCACCTGGCCAGGTTTATTGTCAACGAAGCATGGTAATAGCCCCTGGCAGACTCTACGAAGATACTAAGACACGTATGCTCGTGACAATGGACGCAGCTCAGTCAGTAGCGGGACTTTCCACTGCTCCCTAGGCTGGCCAAAGACACTCCCTCTGAGATACATCTTTATACACCAATACAAAGAAGTTGCGTATTGCCCCTAATGTATCAGGGTGCCACCCTCTGATGTATTAGAGTGCCACCCATTGCCTTGTACATGCTGGTTTGATCAAAAGATCTCTATCCATCATGGTGTCATCCTGACCTTATCTTTAAGATGGGTTAATGAGTTTCTGTTATTTTTGGGGAATGTGTTTGGTATTGAGGTGTTCTGGTACCACCTTTCTGGAATGTATTTGCATATATCTTCATGTGCCTACCGTTTCTTAGGAACATGTGGGTTTTTTTGCAATACTAGCCCTGTTCTTGCCAGATTCTGTGAGCAGGGCCTGTCTCTTGCTCACAACCTAACTTTGCTTTACATCTGCAAAGTTTTGGCTACTTTAGCCCAGGCCTCATAGCAGGCCTCTAATACATAGGCTTATGTTTCAGGCCCTCTTCTTACTACAATAAGCACTTAGTGCCATTGCCAGGAGACAAACACTAGTCTCCTAAGTCTCATTTAAAAATCTATGGGATTTAGGACCCTACATCACTTAGGCACTTAAAAATTTTAAGCCAAGATCAACATTCAAAGCCCACTCACACTGACCTCCCAGCTACAGTTGACACACACATCCTTGGTTAAAACGGCTGATAGCGCACAATCCTGTTTTCTCCCTCCCTCATCTATGCACAATATAACAAATTCAAAATAAGAAAGGTATGCAAGGTTGAAAATGCTATAAAATACTTTAGTATAACAACTATAGAGGAAAGGGGTATTTGCACAGCTCTGTAGATTTACATTGTACATCCTGTTGCCATTCCGCTCCAGAGATGTTCTTAAACCATCTCTAAAGAGCAATTATAAAGAACAACAAGAAGGAAGGAAGTAATTAGTGAACAAATATGACTTCCATTAAAAGTAACTTATTTACTTTCCTGATCAAAATTCCATTATCATCATCCAAGATTAACTGAAACAGATAGGAATGGAATACAGCTGTATTAACAAGTTTGCAGAGTGGACAGGACAGTCACATAGAATATCAGGATTGGAAGGGACCTCAGGAGGTCATCAAGTACAACCCCCTGCTCAAAGCAGGACCAATCCCCAACTAAATTATCCCAGCCAGGGCTTTGTCAAGCCTGACCTTAAAAACTTCTAAGGAAGGAGATTCCACCACCTCCCTAGGTAACGCATTCTAGTGTTTCACCACCCTCCTAGTGAAAGTTTTTCTAATATCCAACCTAAACCTCCCCCACTGCAACTTGAGACCATTACTCCTTGTTCTGTCCACTGAGAACAGTCTAGATCCATCCTCTTTGGAACCTCCTTTCAGGTAGTTGAAAGCAGCTATCAAATCCCCCCATTCTTCTCTTCCGCAGACTAAACAATCCCAGTTCCCTCAGCCTCTCCTCATAAGTCATGTGTTCCAGTCCCCTAATCATTTTTGTTGCCCTCCGCTGGACTCTTTCCAATTTTTCCACATCTTTCTTGTTACTCGTGCCTGTATATCATCATGGCCAGATAGCAATTCATGTGGACACCATGAAATTATAGCACAAAGCACATCCAATATAGCGAAACCAGAGGATATAAAAATGTAGTTTGTCTTAATTCTAGAAAAGATAATCATCCATCAAGAAAGCTGTGAGGACAAGAAGGTAGAGCAAATAATGCACAAGGATGGCAAGGCTCTAGGCACAAGTCAGCCATTGACTCTCTTGGGAGGATTACTTATGCTCAGTCTATAAAATATGGACAATAATACTTCTTTACTTTAAAAGTGTTGTGAGGCTTAATTCATTGGTGTTTGAGAAGTACTCAGATGCTACAGTGAAGAACACCATAGAAACGCTTATCTAGTGTTCCAATCTTCTTAAGTGGAAAGCTTTGGTCAGAAGCAAGTCATTGCTGTAAACCAGATGCTACATATAAGCATAACTCTCCTGGATTAAATAGATTTCACCTCAAAGCCAGTGACTCAAGATAGGCATCTTTAAAGCAAAAATATCAGGTCTACAAATTGTCTAGTATCTTAAAAGAAAGATTAAGCAAAGCTAACAACAAAGTAGCATCATGCAAAATGTGAAGAAGACCAGGCCCTGTATCTCCACTTTCCTGCAATTGATTTATTTCCAGGCATAATATTTTCAAACCTCTTAAAATTATTTAAGCATAAAGAATCTTTTTGTTCATTTTTTTTCCAAAACATTCAGTTATACTAAGTATATTCACACAAACGATTTGACAGAAGAAGACAATTCTCAGTGTACAGGGACCAGTATTGTTTAACATATTCATAAATGATCTGGAAAAAAGAGCAAACAGTGAGGTAGCAAAATGTGCAGATGATATAAAACTGCTCAAGATAGTTAAGTCCAAAGCGTACTATAAAGAGTTACTGGGTGACTAGGCAACACAATGGCTGATGTAATTCAATGTTGATAAATGAAAAGTAATGCACATTGGAAAACATAATCCCAACTATAGATATAAAATTATGGGGTCTAAAATAGCTGTTTCCACTCAAAAGAGATGTTTGAGTCATTGTGGATAGTTCTCTGAAATGTGCAGCAGCAGTCAAAAAAGCTAACAATGTTGGGAATCATTAAGAAAGGGATAGATAAGACAACAGAAAATATCAATTGCCATATACAGAAATATCAATATATAAATCCATGATATGCTCACATCTTGAATACTGCATGCAGATCTGGCCACCCCATCTCAAAAAAAGATATATTGGAATTGGAAAAGGTAAAGAAAAGGGCAACAAAAATTATTAGGGGGATGGAATGGCTTCCGTATGAGGAGAGATTAAAAAAAAAAGACTGGGACTGTTCTGCTTGGAAAAGAGACGACCAAAGGGGGGGCTATAAAATCCTGACGGGTGCGGAGAAAGTGAATCAGGAAGTGTTATTTACTCCTTCTCATCACACAAGAACTAGAGGCCACCAAATTAACTTAATAGGCAGCAGGTTTAAAACAAACAAAAGGAAATATTTCTTCGCACAACGCACAAACTCTTTGTGGAACTCTTTGCCAGAGGATGTTGTGAAGGCCAAGACTATAACAAGGTTCACAAAAAAGAGCTAGATAAGTTCATGGAGGGCAGGTCCATCAATGGCTATTAGCCAGGATGGGCAGGGATGCAAAACCTTGCTCTGAAGTGTCCCTAGCCTCTGTTTGCTAGAAGCTGGGAATGGGTGATTGGGGAAGGATTACTTGATGACTGCCTGTTCCTTCCCTCTGCAGCACTTGGCATTGGTGACTGTCATAAGACAGGATATTGTGCTAGATGGACCATTGGTCTGACCCAGTGTGGCTGTTCTTATGTTCACTTAAGAGTGGCACTCCTGAACCCTTTTAAAAGGGCATCAAATTTTAAAACAAATCACAGATATAAAAACTTTTTAAACTACATTTCAGCTTTAATGGATTCGCAATTTTATACAATACTTCTGAAGGTTTAAAACAAAGGAAAAACTATACATAGGCAATGGGAGTATAATAAAGGAACTACAGTTTTAACTATATACAATCAACTGAAAATACAATAGAAATATGACCTGATTAAGAATTATATAAACATACTTCTACATGACCATTTATCTTGCTGTTTTTGACCGCAGTCGTCGCTTGATGATTAGATGATCACTTTCCTTTTCCTTTTGATCCATAATCTAAAAAAGAGATATTTTGAAAGTTATTTTTGCTTTTCCTCAGATAAATGTTTAATATGGAATCATATCAATGTCACTCTATAGATGATTCTAGATATCTGTATGCAGATGGCTGCGTTCATGCAGTTAGCTGCATAAAACACCCACCACTTTTCTAGTGTCCCTCTGAGCTATATTCATATTAATTGCACAATATTGCTACTGAATTTTTTAAAAAAGGATCCATAGTAGCTTTAGGTCAATGTACAGAGCTCCACATAAATTTCATGGAAAAAAAAAATCCTAGCAAGGACTAGGATGCGTCAGACTATGTTTGCATAGAAATTAATGGGAGAATAAGTTGTGAAACCATTCTGATTGGAAACAATTTCCAATCCTAAACCTCTAATACTAACTCACCAAAATAAAAAGTAAAAACAAAAAAGTGAGATCAGGTGAGTGAAGTATTACCAACCACTTTGTCTCTCTAATATCCTGGGACTGACTTGGCTACACCACCACTGCATACAATATGTAAAACAAAACAAAAATAAAAGTTTAATCTTCCCTTGACCTTCTCTGGCTTGTCCAGCATCTTGGATCCAGCAGTCTGGTTTCTGTGCCTCCCCCCTTCAGACTGCTCACACTAGAATTAATGGGATTACTCATTTGCATAGGAATTTGTAGGATTGAGGCATAAGAATGTGATCCTCACTCCCTGATCTGGCCCCTTCACAATGGGAAAAAGGACCAGGGCAGAATAAAGGGTTCTTAAAAGCTCTGCTTCTAGCTGGTGGAGCATTCCTCTAGTGCAAGAACTGCAGAGAGCCATAAGGCTATCCTCCAAGGACCCTCTTGCAAGCCCTGGCATATGGGACATGTCAGGAACTGCACTAGGAGGGATGTGTCAGTGTGGTGTCCCAGCATGCAAGGCTGTGGAGCTTCTAGGCATAGCTCCAAATCATAGGGCAGCTCCAGGAGACTTCCATAGCTTGCACAGGCCTGTAGTCCTGTGTAAGCTAAGTTTACACCAGGAGACCCTCCAGCCCTGAAGTAACCCAGGATCAGGACAACACAACGGTGGTTTAAGACACCTTAGCCACCTCTTCCCACTTCCCTTGGTTGCCACTTCTGTGCTACAACTTTAGCGACGCAGCACAGAATCTCATCCTCAGGGTTTAAATCAAGATTTTCCTTATTCATTAATTAGTTATATAGGTATCCATTTCCATTTATCATTTTTCTTTTACATTTAAATAGATGCAGTCAACTGAAAAAAAAAAATCACTTCTTGTTAACTATAATATCTGAAAACATTTGTGATGCCCCCACCAAAATGATTATGATTAGAGAAAGGAATGGGTCAGTTTGTACATTTGGCAGCACTTTCACTATATTCCCTGTAGAGCAACTCAGCTTCTCCCATTTATACAGGTCTTGCAAACAGCTGCAAAGAGAGGAGAGACAAGAGGAGAAAAAAGAAGATGCAGCTGTAAAACCATGAAGACTGGCAAAGTGGAGTCAGGGAGGAACTGAAGTACGTCACAATTTTTAACTAATTTTTGTAAATTGAATAGATCTCAGGTTGACTGTGTCCCTTTAAATCAGCTTTCTGAAAGCCGTTAACTTATCTCACTGAAGCATGTGTGGAAAATATGTCACTTACCACATCACCAGGAATATCTAAAGGAAAGGAAATGTCAGTTGAGTACAGCTTTCGTTTGGTTCGTTTCGGCTTTTGCTCCTTTGCTTTGTGAGTTTCCACTTCTGTAGATTTGGGGGAGCTTATTGTTGCAATCAGCTTCTTTGCTGCAAGACATTTTATTTTAATCAATATTTTATTATTTTTAAACAAAAAGAGCATTAATTAGAAGGAATCAAGGGAATATTTAAAAAGCTAAAATATATTCCTCTAGTCACAGCTGAAAGGTTTTTTTAAAGAGGAAATAGTTTGAATAAAACCTTGCTTTACTATACAGACGTACTTGATTTTGAAAAGAGATTTAGAAAATATGGATCACAGCAAACCTGCATGTGCCAAATAAATTAAGCCATATTAAGAAATTAAGTAATTTTTTTACTTCCTAGGAAGGGACAGATTTGGAGTTTGATTCTGCTGTCAATTGTACAGCAATCCCACTGACTTCCTCGAAATTACTCTTACCTATCAAGGTGAAATAAAGATCAGAATCATGCCCTATTATAAACTTACTTAAAAATAGTGACTTATTGTTTTGACAAATTTATGCACATGTAGAATTCTTTTTTCCCCCCAATTTAGACTGATATCAATTTTAAAGCACTTTTTTTAAAAATTCCCTTAGAGGACTCTCACAATTTAATGACATTAGACAGAGTACAAAAAGTTAGAAGTTTATAACTGTTCAAACACAAGTTGCCAAGATCACAAATCAAAATATAAAAGTAAATATCCTTAAAATCAAACTCTAATAAGTTCTCAAGCTGCATTTTTCTTATTTTGTCTATCTGTAAATTTAGATTAATAGCAAAAGAAATATTTTGTCTGTTTGCAAATGTACAGTGAAATCAATGTTTACTGACATTTATCGATAAAAAAACAATTCTTCCAAGCCTAGTTATAATCTTGCACTCCTACCCTATTGTTTACCTGTTACATTTTTACTGAATCTTAGATTGAGAACTCCCTGGGGCAGAGACTGTCTTTTTTGTTTGTACAGTGCCTAATAAAATAGGCATTGATCACAACTGCTATAGAAACAACAATAAAAAATGGCAAATATTTTATTCATCTTATGATATTTTATTGGGCAGTAATTCTATTTTTAAATTAGAAAAGCTAAAATAAAACAATAGTTGTGCTTTCCATTTACATCCAACACAGCCAAACTTCTAATAGACTGATAAAGTATGCTCAAGAGAACAGAAAATTTCCTACCAAAAGTTTCCTTTCTGCAAGCAGCGTCTCCCAAAATTCTGGATGTCGGGGCTGCTCTCCTTTCTCTGCAATTTACAAAGGCAGATCAGCATTTTGGCACTGCATGGTCTGGCCATGCCTTCTCTGCTCCTATTTGCTGCCAGACGAGTTACTCCCTAGCTATAAAATTTGCAGAACATTAACAAATATTCCAGAGATAAAACAACTATGTACATTAGACCAAAGAAGATGGACATATGGTAAATCTTCCATATCTCAACCTTGACTTATGAGCTGTCCAGGGTGGGAAGTATTGTGGGACATGCTGCCAGCAGAATGGAAAATCATCAAGAAGAATTTTTTAATTTTGCTCGCCAGCATCCCCCACACTTCTGGATGTTTGGGGAGTAGCAAGCAGTGAACAGATGTAGGGAGGGTTATGAAACAAAAGTTGGTAGGAAAGAAATACTCCCCTTTTTGTCAGCTTGTTCAAGAGTCTGTATTATTTCTGGGCCATCACCTGCAGCATTTTCCTGCCAAAGGAGGCCTCTGTAGAAGACAGAAGGCCCACCTTGTAGTTCTTAATGCTGGAGACCAAGTGGCAGCTTTCAAATTTCTGAAGTGACACACTTGCTTGTTCTGCTCTTGAGGTTGTTAAGGATCTTGTGCCTTGACCCTTGCTAGGACAGAAGCCTCTGGTGATTTGTAGGCTTCCCACAATAGGGCTTAGAATCTGAGTCCCTTGCATTTCAGATCGAAAGACAAATAGGGAATCCGATTTTCTCATAGATTCTGTATACTTCAGATAGACTTTCAACATTCATCTGACATCTAAGGTGTGCCATGCCTTTTTCAGTTAGATATTGTGGTTTTGGACAGAACAATGGAAGCACAACTTCTTGAGAAGTGTGGATGGAGGAATTTACCTTAAGAAGAAAGGATTCTGGTGTCAAAAGCACCACTTGTACTCATGAAACATGTGTAAGGTTTTTGTATAGATACTGCTGCCATCTCCAATACTCACCTGGCAGACAGGACAGCTACTAAGAAACCAGCTTTAATGGATAAATTAAACGCCTAAACTGAAGTCAGAAGCTTGAAGGGATGGCTTGTCCGGTCCCTCAAAGCTAGCAGAAGATCCCATTGTAGATCTGGCTACTTTGCTTGAAGGAATCTGGTTACCTGTGGACTGTTTGCCAGGGAGTCAGAGGATCCTGCAAATAAAAACACACTACAAAGAGCAGACATCTAATGCGCAATGGTCCTGGGCTGAAGGCCTCTGTCTATGCCTTCTTGGAGAATGTCCAGAATGGCTGACATTCCTGGATTTCTGGGATTTGCATTGTGCTCTTGGCACCAGTTGTTGAATCTAGACCAGAGAGAAGAGTACGCTTTTAGTGTAGCTACTCTCCTAGACTAAAGATTAATGACACTGGTGGACAGACTGAGACCTTCTAGTGCTTTCCTCTCAATAGCCAGGCTATTAGTTGAAGCCATTTTGAGTTTGGATGAAGAGAGGACATCTGATCTTCACAGAATGTTAAGTTTCAGCTCCATCAGGTCTGAGAACCAAAATCTTTGTCCAATGAGGAGTTATCAGTATTATCGTTGCCTGTTCTTGTTTTAATATTTGGACCTCCTTTCCCAGTAGTGGAAAAAAGAGTGAAAATATGTAAAGTATGCCCTGTGGCCAACTGTGTGGTAAGGCATCTGTCCCCATGGATCTGGGGTCTGCCTCTCTTGTGAAGTATTTTGGCCTCTTTGCATCTCATACAATTTTGCGAACATGTTGGGGAGGCCCAACATCTGAACAACGAAACTGAAAGCCTCCTGATGCAGGCACCATTTGAAGTTGTTAATCCTTGGCTGGCAGAGCCAGTCTGCCTTTTGGTTCAGGTTTCTTTGATGTGGATCACTCTGAGGGAAAGGAGGAACTGTTCCACCCACTCCATTAATTTCCATTGCTTCTGCATGTAATGCTAGACTCCTTGTTCCTCCTTGGTTGTTTAAATAGGTGACTGTAGTCATATTGTCTGATTGAATCAGGTAATGGTTCCCCGTTAAGGTGGGCTGGACCTTTTGCAGAATTAGCTTAATTACTCTCAGCTCTAGGAGCTTTATGTTGTGAGCCTTTTTCTCCTCACTCTAAATGCCGTGGGCTGTTTGGGTCTCCAAATCAGTTCCCTAGTCCTCCAGGTTGGCATTGGTTCCAAGGACTAAAGGATCTGGAAGACAGATGAGCACGCTTTTGCAGTGCCTGTTATAGGGCAACCAACATTATAAGGAGTTGAACATCTGCGTTAGAACCTGTACTTGATGTTTGGGGTGAAATCTTTAGAAGTTTTCAAGCATTCATACTAATGTGTGATTGTGCCCATGAAGTGATCCCTATGCACGACACCAGGAATCATAGCTGTTGGAGAATAGTGCTAGAGGCTATAGGCCTCCTGCAACTCGGGAGCAAGAAAACAAATTCCTGGATGGAACCAGAGAACTTCTGTTGGCACTGACGAAGACATGCTCCTGGAAAATCCTGTGCACTGCTGACTGTGATGGAGCTCAGATCATGTAGTCATCAAGGGTACTGTTGAATTCCCTGAAACCTGAGTCTCGCTATTGCAACCCCCACTTTTTTGAAAACCCTGGGGGACAAACACTCCTACTTGGCCTATATTCACTACTGATGATGTTTCCTGCTGCAAGCGAACCTCAGAAACCTGTGGTGGCACAGTCTGATGGGGATATGGAGATATGAGTCAGTTAGATCTACTGAAGTCAAGAAGTGCTCCTGGGAAAAGGATGAGACCATAGCCAGGGTCTCCATATGAAACTTTATTTTGTTCCTCCACTTGAGACTTTTGAGGTTGAGAATTGCTCTGACACCTCCTCATCCACTGTACTTCTGTACAATGAAGATGATGGAGTAGAACCTGGGGAATCATTCTTCTGAGGGAGCACTATAACTCCCATATACAGAAGCAGATATATTTTGTTGTGGATCAGATTGTGTTTTACAGGGTCGTTGAAGCTGCATGACTGCAAGAAGGAAAAGATGGAGCAGAGCCTGCAGCTCGATGAAGTATCCCTGGCTATTTCCCTGACTTACTTGTCAGTGGTGTATGAAAACCATTCTGCTAGGAAATGGGAAATCCTGCCCCTTAGCTTCAGCTCTGGGAGGAAGCCTATGTGATCTGTCCAAGTGGATTTGTGTGTGGCTGACGTTCATCTGGACTTTCCCTTTGGACCGTGATTCCACTGTTGTCCCTTTGGGAATCTGTTGCCCCTTTGCTGGAACTTCTGTGCTGACAAGTGCAGGAGCACCTCTGTTTGAAGGCCGGTCTATAGTGTATCCCGAGGGTGCTTAGTGGGGAGGGGAGGGGAGTGATTGTCTGGATTTGCTGCATTGTTAACCACCACTGTATCCCAGCTTTTTTCTGAAAGGAGGGAGCCTGTAAACTTGGCCAATCTTGGGACCCACTTAGAGTGAATATCCACACTCCAAGGTCGAAGCCATAGGCTAATGAGGTGGAAGCCATGGCTCGGGCTCAGGCTGAGAACCTCACTGCATCCACTCAGGCTTCAGCTACAAACGCTGTTGTTGCTAGAGAGACTTTCTTTAAAGTGGAGCCGAAGTTAAGGACAGAGATCGCCCTAAGGCTTTGAGATCTTCCAGTCAGAAATGAGAAGCTTCTGCAAAGGAGGTTGCTGCCAGAGACACTCAGGAAGGTGGTGAAAGTAGCTTCAGAGCCCTTTTTGAGAGTGGGCTCCATCTTTCTATCCATGGGTTCCTTAAGGTAGAACTCCCATTCGGAGGGAATAACCATGTCCTTGGTGAGGGATATTCTAGGAACGTCAACCTTTAGTGTCTTAGCAATAGAGCTCTTTGGTTCTTGAATTTTATAGACCCTGAGATTGCTCTTGTTAATAGGCTTGCCCTTATCAGGCTGGTTCTTCAAAGGAGGAGTGAAGGGATATTGCAGCCTCAGGGGAGGATTTTGAGGGGAGAAATTTACACTGAGGCTTACAGAAGCCTGTTCAGGTTTCAGAGCCAGGTAATTTGCCTTCCTCAGAGGAGGAGGAGTCAAAGGATTCGTATCACCAGATTATTTGGGTTTTTGCTTTCCCTTTTTAGTTTTTGGTGGTTGGTTTGGTTTTTATTGGTAATCTTATTTGCATGCTTTGGGAATGCAGAAGGTCTCTGTGGCTTTGGTGAGGCCTCTTGTGGCTTTACTTTCTTTAGGGCCTGAAGCCCTCTCGAGAGTCTGTCTCAGAATCCTCCTCTGTTGGGAGGGGGGTGGGAATTCATTATCCAAGCCGTCCTGGCCGACTTGGGAGGGAGGTTGATTAGAAGACCTGTTTTTTTCCCCAGAATCCTCAGGACCCTCTAAGACTTGAGGTGGGAGGAGAGGCAACTGTGGCCCAAAAAGCCTCCCCTCTTTATTCTGCAGGGGTCCCGGAGACTTACTTCCTCTTCGCTTCTGGACCTGGAGCATCTCCTTCCTCTGCACTAGAGTTCCTGGCCCATTTTTCCCCAGTTGGACTCGCGGCTGCCTCGGTGTGTAAGGGACTCCACCTGCCTGCCTGCCTCACAGCCCTGGGATCTACCAGAGTTAGGGACGGAAGGCTGAGTGCAGACTGGGCACAATTTGGCTTCTGCCAAGCCTGGGAAGGGTTCCTCCACATAGAGCACCGCTAGGATTTAACCCAGTACTTTCTTCGTCTGCTCTGCCATGCCTGTGGGGGCAGAGGAGCCAGAAGGGAGACACTGCAGCAGAGGCTCCGGGAGGGTTAAACCCCTGAAGGGTTAACTGACCCAGGGAGTAGAAGGAGGAATGTCAAGGAGGGAGAACAATTGCTCCCCACTGCCCAAAAATCTGGGCAGAAAAGTTAAATTAGAAGTAGTAAGGGCAGGAGCAAAAGAAATTGCCACTGTCTACTGCTGCGGCAGCAGAGAATCTGGCAGCAAGCAGGAGCAGAGGGGGCGTGGCCAGACCATGTGCCAAAATGTTGATCAACCTTTGTGAGCTGCAGAGAGGAGAGTGGCCCAGATGTCCAGAATTATGGAAGAACCTGGGCTGCACAACAAATAGCCATACATTGCATTTGTGAAGCATTTACTATGCCACATTTGCAAGCCAATATATTACTTTAGCCACTTGTCCCCTTTCTACATTTTCTAATAGGAATCACAGAAGAAGAGAGGTCTTCTACTTTGCTCTATACAAACCTTTGGAGTGAATAATTGTAGGAGAACTTTGAAAGAAATCTCCAAGCTTTTGTAGGGTTCCATCTTTTTTCTGAGTTGACTTTGTACTTGAAGTTGATACTTGTTTTCTTAAGGGGTATTCCTTTCTAAATGATTGTGTAGTGGCCATCTAAACAGAAATACTAGTTAATATTTTAAGTAGAGAACCACAATTTCACTTATCTCTTAGTCCACAAATTAAGTTTGATAATCAGATGGCTCATTTTTACCTTTTTAACATTACATATGGACTGCAGTTATTAATTTATACCTAACTCTGTTCCCTTCCTTTGAAGACTAAGGACATTTGTGTATGTACTAATATGCATAGCAAGGTCAATCTGAATATTCAGGCTGAAACAGAGTTTAACAAAACAATGTTTTGCAACACAAAAATTCACCAAGATACAAACAACATTATAAAAAACAGGGGTCCTGGCCTCACTGAAATCAGTGGCAAAATTCCCATTGACTTCAAAGGGACCAGAATTTCACTCCATGTATTGTGTACATATTGAGACTTACTCTAGAAGAGCTTTAACACCACACAATTTTGTTGCACTTCAGAGGATTTCAAAGTACCTTCCAAACAATTATTGGGACATACATGGATTGTTTCACCCTGATATATGGCAGGAAATGGTGGCAGTTTAATAGCACTCAGCAACATTAAACAATTGTAAGGCAGAACTTTAAAAAAAAAAAATCACAGTTGTCTGGAATTTTTTTTACCTGCTCTATTATGACTAAAAGATTCAGGGAAGGTATTTTTCTGCAATTTTACTGCTATTGGGTATTAGGCAGCATTGTATCTAGTTAGTTTCAGGGTTTCCCCTGGACAGAACATTCCCGTTTGCCTGTTTGTTGTTTCTTGACTTAATTTAGGGCCTGATTCTTCCATAGGATCCATTTAGGCACACCTTTGGGTCCATGGGGATCTTGGGGTTCTTGCTACATAGACACAAAGGTTGGTCTACACAAATCCAAGACTAGGTGTGACTATGTATAACTATGCCTTTGCACAGCACTTACCTCAAACGCTCCTAGCTTGATGTGATTTGGGCCAGTAGATGATACTGCATTACAACTATCATTACTAATCTAGCCAACCAGTTTCCTCTGTTTGTGAGAGTTCTTAGCACAACAATGGAGAGAAACTCATTTTATAAATAGAAAAAAATGATAGAAGAATCACAAAAATTGTCAGAGGTACTCAGGGGTATGTGTCAGCTGCCTGCAAGAGGCAGGGAAAATTCACCCTCTGTAAAGCCTGTAAAGGCTTCTTCACGTTGGGAGCACTGCTTAGATTTAAGCCAGATGTTTGCAGGACAGCTCTGCCATGCCTCAGTGGGGGCAGAGGAGTCTGAAAAGGCGGTACTCCAGTTTCAGATCCAGGTGTTTGAAATCATTATGCTATTTACCCAATTGAGGGAAGGAGAAGGAGGAAGATTAAAGTCACAACTTCATAAAAATGAATAAAAATAAAGGTTTTAAAACAAAGTGGCTGGGAGAAACTGAACCACCAAATTGTGCCACCATTGGAGGAAGAAAATTTGGAGGGGCCTGAGCTGAAGGGCAGAGCCTAGCCCTGGAGCCTCAGGCAACAACAGTGGACCACCTCCAAGTTCCACAGGTGAGGGGCATTAGCCCATGAGTAATGAATGAGGAGAGAAGCTATGCAACAGAGTCACCTATACCACTACCTGTAGCATCCAGGTATTCCTTAAAGATCTCCCTGCCTAATACAGATTTATCATCTTTGACTCACTTGCAGAATCTAATGGGATGGCACCGTAAGATGGTGTGGAGATGCCAGACATTTAGGTATATACATAAAGCAGAAATACTGCTTAGTAAAACGTTCCTTTTCAAAGCCCCTTAATTATTTGCATATCTCTATATTCACATAAAATGTCCGAACCAACTTGAAGAACAGAATAAAACAAACCATTTTCTTCTTGTTGATTTTAGCAGAATTGGACTTTATAGGTGAACTATCAGCAGCAGTAGGTGTGGCATTTTTCTTGTTTTCACTCTTGACAAGGTCCTAAGAAAATGAAGTATATGCTAAAACTTCAACTGCAGTTTGCATCTCAGTTTACAAAATTTCTTCTGGGAGAATAGCAGTGTTATTATTATTAGTTAGTATTAAAGAAGCAGCCAACATCTGAATTGCTATAGTCAGATATTGATGAGCTACTAGCCAGCATTTCCTGAGTGGTACATAATAGAGATACGGTACTTATTCACACCTAAATCAAAGTTTAAATCTTCTGAATTAAAGGCAACTAGAAATAATGGTAGTTATCCCATTCTGATATTTGCTATTTTTCTTCTCCACCATTTCATCTATATGGGTGTTCTTTTGTCAAATTTCTTAAAACTAAAGTTTGAAGTCACTCAATAAATGAGTGTAAATTCAGCTTTCTGATGTAAATTCAGGTTGGTAGCATTTTACCATTGTTGAGCTGTCAGTGTAAGGCATCTTCTATTTTGGGATGTGATGTCACTTCCATGCATAATAAACTTTTCCTTCAAGATCTGTGTAAAGCAAGATTGCACACTGACAGACCAACCAAAAGATATAATCAAATATATTAGTTGAAAATCCTGGCATGGGATTTTGATAACACTTACTCCTGGCTTGGGTTCTTTTAGAAAGACTGAACACATTGGAGTGATTTCAAGTACATGGGCTGCCAAGCAAACCTAATTGTGCAGGGAATGAAGGGCTAATAAGGTGAAGAACGAAGTTGCTGAATTAAAAACATGGAAGCCTGTGTTAAACTGTTAATTTGAAATGTTAAACCTGTTAAAAGTCTCAACTAAAACCAACCCTCATACATGCACTTTTTAGGTATCTAAAAGGAGTTTTTTCCTTCTCCTCCTCTAGTCTGAAAATGTGTTACTACCAGTTATGCCTGACATTTATCCACTAATTTCAACCCTGTATCTGTAAAATCATGGTTTGGAAGTTTCAGAAAAATAAAAACAAAATAATTCAGTACTTTTAACTCTGATATTCAGGTTTGTTGAAGACTTTTTTTTTTTTTAATGTTTTCCTTTTGGTCTGTGTCCAATTTAGAAAAAAATTGGAAGTATATGAGAATAGAAAATTGTCCAGACTAAAAAAAAATAGGTAACAATAAAATTCAGATAAGAAAATAGTCCTAGAAGGTACGAATTTTAGTTCAGTGGTGTTGTAATGTTATTGTGACTTATCTAAACATTAAGGGGTATGAAGAGGGACTATTTTGGTATAAAAGGATCCCTAAAGTACTCATCTACAGCACAAACAACTCTATGTTAGACGAAATCTGCTCATCTATACCAGACAAATAGGTTCAATACCTGACCAAGGCCTTCAGAAGTATGCTTATTTCTACATCTGCTTGTCCAGCAGCTTGAAAGCATATTGCTCTTGAAGAAAATTGGTTGAAGAAACAGAAGTCATTTTAATAGACAATTGTGGATATTCTCTTTCCCAAAATACTTTATAATGCAGAATTCCAGTTCAATGTTCGGTTACACAGTCTTCAAAAGTTACTTTTCGCACTTAGGTTTTGAAAACCACAAAATATAGAAATTGTGATTTTTAATATTTCCAAGGTCACTGAACTGAAGCCTCTACTTTCCTTACCTATTTCTCAGTGTGCTGAAATAAGCATTTTGAGATTCTTGGATGAAAGGTTCTAATGAAGCACAAAGTTTTCCTTTTTTTCAGGAAAAAGCCTACTTCCATCCACTGCCATATTTTATGAGTGGTGCCCCCTCCTGCCAACCAGCCAATCCCAGTACTCTTTAGAAGTGCTGAGATAGACCTACATCAAACTCACAAGAGAGGGCTGCCACTGGCTGACAGGTATCATGATGTTGCCCCAGGGGGTGTGGGGCCTGGCTCTCATATTACAATCTGGCACTAGCTTTAAAAGACAGACTCTTTCATTTGGTCATTATTTTACAATTGCTTCTGACTAAAGTAGAAAAGGAAAAAGGCAGGATGGTTTCAGGAAATGAAAGCCCGTTAAGCCACCACTCCCAGGTCTTAAGTAAATGAAGACAGTCATATACTTATACAAAATAAAGGATATTTTTGTGTAGCTGATCTGCATAGCTGGAGAACACTTTTATTTTTTGTTCCACCCTAAAAAATAAGCCACCACAAAGGATGCTCATCCAGAGCACTAGATACCCTTGACATATTTTTAAAGCCACAGTTTAGGAACTACAAACAAAAAACAAAACAACAATCCAAAGCTGTAGCACCTCTCCTTACCACACATGTAATCACAAGTCATGTGTACCATACAGTTTTAAATCACCACTGTACTTCCCCACCGAAATCCCACCCTCAACTGCCTCAGCATAGCTAATATGAGTTATATGGTACACAAAGACTTTTAACATCATGTTACATGCATTTAAAGTCATGTTTTGGGCTAAATATATCAAAACATACCATTAGGAATATTTTTAACTGGCTCTAATACAAATCAGATACACAAGGGACAATGTGTTTCAATTTTAAGATAGGATTCCACTTCCAGTACAGTGAGGTACACAAAAACCGATCACGGTAATAGATCTAATTGTGTACTGTAAATTTTAAAAAGCTTGTGTTCAGTGTAGGACTTACCTCATCTAGCTCATTACTCTTCCTTTTCCTTCTTGTCTTGGGCATTTTAACAGTCACTGGTAAGGCACTGCCTTGGTGTTTCACTTCCATTTTATTGGGATGCAGAGGTGTGAACTGAATCTCCATCTCAGATTTAGGAAACCTGCTACCTTTCCCATTTTCTGTAGATACTTCAGAAGAGTCCAGAACAGTGTCTGAATGGTCCTGCAGACACATGGGGTGAATTAAAGGGAACAAAAATGTTGTCAAACAAGCTTTAAAATAACTTTGGGATATGAAAAATAAAAAGTTAACATAGCCCTTGAAAACATCCACACACTCAGTAGCTATTGGCATTTGGGAAACTTCCCATGGCATGTGAGGAGCCTACATCTTCAACTGTTGTAAAATGTAAGCTTTTTTTTTTTTTAAACAAAAACAAAAAAAATAAGTTTCTAGCTTTCATGATTGCGAATATAAAAGTTTCCAAACGTGAACCCAATGCAGTGCTTTCTTTACTGAGTCATCTCCTAGGGGATACAGACAACTCCAGCTTTGCTTTATAGCTGCTTACTGCTTTCCGAAGCAACAATAGAGAGCAAGTAATATGATTGAAAAGTTTGTGCTGCTGCTGCTCAGAATCCTGTGGGCAGCAGCAAAGCTCATTAGAATCACATCAGTTTCACTCTACTGCTCCTTGGAAATAAGCCAAGGACAGGAGCTATTCAGGGAGAGGACAAGCTAAAAACAGGCTAGAGAAGTGATAGAGTATCAGACCCTTCCACACTTCTATATTAGCAAAGATGGTAGAGGTGTAGGGTACTGAGACCTTGCTCCCCTCCAGCAGCAAGAAAGCTCAGAGGTTGAGGAAAAGAAGGAAGAAAGTTAAAACTCCTTCTTTCTAACAGCTCCCACTAGGGTTCCTAACTTACAGCTGACATAGAAGATGGAGCGCACATCCAGGAACAGTAGTCTAGTAAGAATCCCTGCACCTTCTCATTTCCAAAACTAGGGGTGGATCTATAACGATATCACTCGTTATGTAGATGTCATGTTAATAAAGATTTGGCAGTACAAAAGTTCAAGTTAAATGAGAGTTGGGACTTTTGTCCATCTTATAAACGTGCACAGGATCTGAAGAAGGCGTATCAAACTCGCCTTAAGTGTAGCCCATTTAAAGTGCCTTAAAAAAAAAAAAAAGTCTCATCTAAGACTCACTCATTTTGCAAACACAGTTGGTCCTTAATTAGATCCCATGAAGTAGGTATTATACTTCTTTTATAAAAATGCAAAGGGGTAATGGGATTCACCACGTCTGTGGCAGAGCCAGGAAACTGCCCACCACCAATCTCTCCCTCCCTTTAGCATGGCTCTTATTGCTTTTGTCAGTATAGCGACAGGCATTAGTGAAAAGCCTGGTTACCTCTGAAGCAGCTAGAAACAAAGAACCAGCATCGAGTGATCTGTCAGTTCTCCACAAGCCACCAGGAAGAGGCCTGTGGACTACAGTTTGAGAACTTCTATCTTAAAACATTATACAGTTAATTTCTTTAACTTTATTGTGTCTATTAGACAAAAGCTTTATCACCATATATCACCTAAAAGCAAGTTATATACCAACCTCAGTTTCATCTAAGGAAGACACACTGCTTGAACATTGTGATAATAGATTGTCTTTAACTTCATTGCAATTTATTGGGATACTTTGTCCAGCTATAGGATTATTCTCTCTCTGTTTTTCCTTAAACTGTAGAAGATTTAGAATGAGTCACAACAATGTTAGAGTGTAAGCTTCAGAATTATGTTTGAGCTACCTATATGTTTCAATAGAAAAGCTCAATACGTTTAAGTTCATGAATGTTTGTACAGGAAGACAATATTAAACCATTTCAAAAGACCCATGCAGTTAATATCCAAAGCTACTTATTTTTGTAAGAAACATTTCACTATTACTATACCATGAAAATATTCAGACCTGATAATTTTCTGTTAGCAGCTTCTCTCCTCATTCATAACAAATGGGTAATGGACTGCCATCTGGGGAATTTGGAGGTGGTTTTATGTTGGTTGACTCATGACTGAGTCCTGCTCTTCAGCTCTGGCCACCAGAAAATGTTCTTCCAAAGGTGCAGATTCACGCCAGCAACCAATTAATAGCAATAAAACAAGAACTTGAAATTACTGAAACTAACCTTAGAGCAACTGTATGTGTGCGTCTCCCTTCAGAGAAAAAAATTATTATTTTTACAGATTGTGTAACAATCATTTACCAAATTACCAGATTGGGTTCAATGAACTAGAAGCTGCTAACAGAAAGAAAATAATCAGGTAAGAAATTTCTCATTCTGCTGTCCAGCTTCACTCCTCATTTACACCAAATGGGCAGTAGCAAGCAGCAATGCACAGAAGAAGAGAGGGTTAGTGAGTGGAAGGATAAAGCAGAATTTAAACTATTGTTGTTATGGTAGGTAGAAATAGGAAGGAACATGAAGTTTCCACAATATAAATTGAAAGCTTTGTAACTTGAGGAATTATTTGGGAACAAACCAGAAGCACCTTTGTACCAACGGATGCCTCTGTAGTATGAAATCTACTTTGCAAGTTTCCCTCAGGTGAGGCTCAGACACTTTCTTCCCACAGTGCCACTGGAGGGAACCTTGATTCCCTCAGTGAATGGTTTCCCAGATGCGTAGTGTGCCAACTGGTGCAAGATTTTACCATTTTGTCTGTGGCAACCTTGAGGTTCTATGGCATTTTGGATGTAATCATGAAAAGGGTACAATTGGCATATGTATGCTGCATGCCTGAGATATATCCTCTTTAGAGCTCTAGGAATACCTTCTTATGCTACAATCTTCCAAAGGGGTGTTCAAGATTGGAACAATGATGGGCGAACTATTTCCTGTGAATTGTGGGAACAAGAACTTGCCCGGGGACAAAGGTTTCTGGAGCTATCAGAATAACCTTTTCCTTAAGATAGAGTGGTTCTTGTACAGATTGAGGAACTAATTTCAAAATTTGTCTTTTAGAAGTAACGGCAACTACAAAAGCTGACCCCAGGTTTATCTAATTTGGGAGTTCTGATAATCTTGGTACCCGAGGGTATTCAGTTGGGAAGTCCAATGTGCCTGCATAAAAGAAAGCTGCTAGGAATGTAATCCACTTTTCTAAAGATGCTTGGTTGTAGGATTCCAGCCAGCCATCCTGGAGAAACTATAGGGTAGCAAAGATATTTTGTGATTATTATAAATTATTTGTATTATCGTGGTACCTTGAGGCCCAGGCACCATTTTGCTGCACACTGTACAAACATGTGAGGCACTCTCTGACACAAAGAGTTGACCGCTTTCCTTCACACCAGAAATTTGACCAGATCAATGAACGAAAATGTATTGGTTGAGTTCTATCTGGATATCAAAATGTATCAACAAGACCAACAGAGAATCCCTGCTGAACTATACTTCTTTAGATACCCAGGTGGCCCAGATCTGGAGTGGTCTTAGAAAAAGTGGGTGGAGTCCGTAGAAAGAGCTTTTTGAGCGAGAAATTATTAGCAGAGCACTGCAGAGGCACCCCAGGCCACAAGTTGGCTCTTGGGTGGTTGCTAAACCTGTTACATGGATGTAAGAGGAAACTTCCCCTGTGGCCAAGTTATTCTGAAATTCCTACTAGTGCATTTCTTGCACATTCTTCTGAAGCAGCTGGTGCTGGCCATCATCAAAGAGAGAATACTGGACTAGGTGGACCACTGGTCTGGTCTTTTATAGTCATGTCACTGATAGAGGTGTCTAAGTAAACTAAAAGGGAATACACTCAGATGCTGAAAAACTGTACAGCACAGGGTGTGAGCTAGAGATACTTTCCATTTTCCAGATGAGGGTCCATAATCAAGGTTTTCATGCAACACTAATGCTCTGCAAGTTGCACACTCGTTCAGTAAATTTCCAGGTGGAATTTAAAGTACTGGTTTTATCCTATAAATCCTGAATGCTTTGGAACCTAGTTATCTGTAGGACCACGCCTCTCTCTGCACCATACTGCTAGAGTTCAGATCAACAGAGGTACTTGAGTTGGAATTCCATTCACACAGACCTACAGAAGCTGCTAAAGGGGGAATTTGGTCTCCTCAGCTCTTGAGGACAGAGCTTCTATCTAGGTAGGTTCTGAAGCCTAACTTTTCTAATAGGCATTTACAGAGATTGGGTTTTCATAAGTGGAGAAGTTGATATTTTATTGGCTAGAGAGTGTCTTTGATTTTAGTGGGAGAATTTATGAAGTAAAAGAATTTGTACTTAGAAATTTGGTTAATCACTACCTGTGTTAAATTTTGGGAGGTACCAAGAGCTTTGGGATGGATGCCAGTGAAATTGAAAATAAACTATTGTAAGTAGTTTCTGATATTTATAGAAAGTGTTTGCTAAACATAAGGTTACCTGTTTACTATGGAGGTATTCATTCACTTTATTTTGTCCTTCAGGTAATGCAGTTAGCTTTAAAGTTTTAGGATTTTCGTGACAAGAAAGTTGTTTTAGCTTCTTTATAGTGTCATCTTTTTCAGCCATCTGTCTTCTTAGTTCTTCTATTGCAGTTCCATAATCCTGTTTAACACATTACAATCTAACTACATATATTGAGAAAGGATTGGCAAAATACAAATTTGACAGGCATACTTACTCAAAAAAAAAAAGGCAAGAAATCGGCTAGACTCGCATGTTTAACAATTAAACAATTTTTTTTTTAAAAGGCAACCTAATTCTCTGCATTAATTTGATAATCATAGAAGGTACCTGAAACCAATGCCAGTTGATAAAGGGGCACAGAGGGCATACATAGAGGTTACAGGGATTCCCAAGCTTGGCATATACATTCTAGTTCACCAAAGAGAGTCATGTAAGGTCTAATAACAGCTTATGTGATACTAATTATGATCATCATCATCATCTGTATGTACTGCTACTATGTAAAGAGTTATGTATATATAATGAAAATATGTTCTTATAGTTTGCAATTAAGAGATGAAAAACTGGTTTCCTGTCAGACCCGAAATGTTTATCCATCTGTTGAAATGTGAATTGGAGTATTGTCTCATTAAAAATCACCAGTCTGAGCTCAATACGTATTGTGACATGGCAGACCAGGTGCCAGCTCAAGCCCTCAAGCTCACTGAACACTGACAAATGCATAGCTGGAAACCAGTCTGACTCACCTGTGCATTAGTGTTGTCAAAATAGATATTAGAGTTCTAAGAAAGTATTTAGTGGTTACACTTTATGAAATGCTTGTAGGATGCTGCATGTATTAATATTAGTTATCATATCTGTATCCCATGTTCTAAGGTAGTATTTGTTTGCTCTGTAACTATAAGAGTGTTTGCTAAAACAAACAAACACACACACAAACACACACTTTGAGGGCTAATAAAATATTTACCAAGCAGTCAATAAAATGTGAGGACAATAAGGACCAAGCACTTTCCAAAGTACCACAGATAGGAAAGAAGCATTACCAGTTTACACAGAGAGGTGTCATCTCCTCCCCAACAAAAGAAGGCCTATAAACACCAGACAAACCATTGTGGAACATCAGAGGACAAAAGACCGATTGCTTCCCCCGACCCATTAAGCTGGTATGTGCACAAGCCCTTGTCCCATCACATCCTGAATGCCTGGGGAAGAGGATAAATATCCCTATCAAAAAGTAACTGTGATCATTATGCTTCTTGGAATGTGGAGAGGGCAATATTTCTAAGCATAAGCAAAGGAGCCCCAAGCTGCTTAGTTTGGGTTAGCCCCAAAGGACCTATTGCATATTACAGCAACATCTGTTACCCTTTTTATTCCTGACAGAATGCTGCGTCCCTGCGGGGGCACAGAATTCATATGGCCCACATATTTCTGTGCCCCCCACCTCCCCCCCGTGCAGAAAAATGCAAAAAAAAATCTGCCAGGGGACATGCGCCTCTTGTTCAGCAGCCCAGGCAGCATGTCTCTTCTGGAGCAGCCTCAGAGATGGGGGGAGGGAGCTGAGCGTGCTTGCCTGCGTGCGTAGGTGCCAACTTTTCCCAGTGCTGGTGGGAGCTCGCCCCCAGCCCTACCCCAACTCCACCCCTGTTCTGCCCACATTTCAATCCCTTCCCCAAAGTCCCCTTCCTGTCCCTATTGGACTCCTTCCTCAAATCCCCGCCCCAGCCTCACCTCTTCCCGGAGTGTGCTGCATTCCCCCTTCTCCCCCCTAGCACTTGCTGCCACGAAACAGCTGTTTCGCTGCGGCAAGCACTGGGAGCTAGGGGGAGAAGCGGGGACAGGGCGTGCTCAGGGGAAAGGGAGGAGGTAGAGGTGGAGGGGAGGTGAGTTGGGGCGGCAGGGAGCTGCCGGTGGGTGCAAAGCACCCACTAATTTTTCCCCTGTGCGTGCTCCAGCCCCAGAGCACCCACAGAGTCAGCGCTTATGCCTGCGTGGTTGATCACCGTCGTGGGAGGGAGGGGCTGGGCGTACGTGCGTGCCAAAAAAAACCAAGAGAAAAAGACTGTCCCACTCGCTTGCAACTGCAACTCACTGGTGTGGAAGGATAGGGCTTTTTATTATGGACAAGGCAGGCACGGAGGCAGAAATGTAGCAGTCTGCCTCTGTAGTAACATTGTTAATGTTCCTATTGTTAGTTAACTGTTCCCATCCTTAGTCAATTCCCACAGGAGCATAAAACCTGTAAAAGGGAATCCTCAGCTAGGAAGATCAATGTGTTTTCTCACTTATTTCCTGTGCCAAAAGTGGTACAATGGGGTTAGATTACAACTCAGGATTTATTTTACTTACCCATTTAAAAAAAAAAAAAAAAAAAAAAAAAAAAAAAAAGACTGTGAAGGCTAATAAAATATTTACCAAGCAGTCAATAAAATGTCAGGACAATCAGAACTAAGCACTTTCCAAAGTACCCAGTCAGATCCAGGACAATGGTTAGCAAAACTGTATGACTTTCATGTGTGAAAGTCTGAGCAATTTAAAATGACACTCTTTTTTTTATTTTTTTTTTTTTTTTTTGCTGTTTGGTATTCTGTAATGTAATTTAAATGAAAATTCAGGATTATAACTGGAATGCAGAGCATTAGTTACCAGATGTTTGTAACTTAACTTTCATGTGTTTAGGAAATGCTGAATAGTTATTGTGACTTTTTTCTGTATTGTTTTGGTAATTTATTTAAACTACAATGGTGTGATTATATTGCATTATTTTGACAAATAAATTATGCAAAATTTTCAATATTTTGGCTCAGAATCCCCTCAGGAGTACTTTTTTAACCTAAGACTAACTCATTTGTGTGTGTATGTTTACCTGTTTTAACCTTGTAAATAACTCATTTCTTTTTCCTAGTAAATAAATCTTCAGTTAGTTTATTTCAAGGATTGTCTTTGATAAGAGATTTAAGGTACAACTGACCTCCTGTACTGGGTGTAACCTGAATACTACTGTCTTTTTTGGCATAAGAGACAATCTGCCACAAAGGAAGGCTTGCCTGGGTGGCAAGATAGACCAGAGTGCCAAAGAGGACTGTCTGACTTCATGTTGAGACTATTGTAGTCCTTTAGGAGTTCACACTTCTTACTTGGTCGGTGAAAACTAATTATAGAATATACAATCAGTTTAGGGTTTGTGCCCTGTTCCTTTACAGTCTACCCTGCGGTTAGCACTCACTCTTGTGAGCCGCTCTAGACAGCTTGACACAGATTAAGGATTGTAAGAATTATCAGGAAGAGAAAAACAGCATGGGGAAAAGAGTGTTTTCTAGGAGTACACTTCAAACGTTTACTGGACTACAGTGTGGGGGGCAAGGAAAGCACCCTGTTATCCTGCACCTAGGAAGTTGTCGGGCTGTGTGAAAACATTTATGAAAACAATATCACAACCAGCCTTGGTTGGAAGTGCTGCAAAAAAGGCTTTGGGCAAAAGAAGACTGCTTTAGACAGGAGGTTAGCTGTTAAATTAAGTTTAGTCTCCAGAAAGCAATTGTTGATTTTGTTTTATATGTACCCCTTCCGTTTCCATTATCCTTCCTCAGTATCTGTTAAATATTATCAAAAACCAAGAAACTTATGATTGTTTTAACTACAAATGTAACTCAGTGTTATAAGGAGCTGATCCTGAATTGAATCAAACAAGCTGGTGAATACCCTGTTCCTTTGGGAACAGCAGACCTGGTAACACTGAGTATTCAGAGGATAAATGGATGAACACTGTGAGGGGATGCTTCAAAGGGGCTCAGGAACTGAGGTGCACCTATTGTTAACCTGCAAGGCAAAGTAAGGGCTGGCATAGCCCAGAAGAAACTGTTTGGGTGGCTAACAGATTGCAGGTGTGTTGGGGAACAGACACCCAGTTAAGCAAAAGCAAGTCTTCCTCAAGCTGGAGACAGGAGTGGTTAACAAGGTGATTCAGTCCTGGGCACTTGAGAACTGTCACAGTACCAGAAAACACATACAGCATGGAAAGAAGCAGCCTAATCTTCCTCATGCTATTCTGCCTATGCAGTTCAGTCCTAATAGAGGTATAATGCGTTCAGTCCCCATACCCCTTCATTCATAACCTCTCTGCCAGGACTGGCAATAAAGGCGATAATTGTCTTGGTGGTGTGTGATATGAATACCTGTCCTCAAGAAACTGGACAGAGACCCCATTAATTGATTTAATAAATCACCAATCAGCCGTCAAATGTCAGCTAATTTAGTTCCCACTTTTCATGTTTAAGACTTACAAATGCATTGTAACAGGATTTGTTCCGTTTCTGACACTGGCCAAAACAGGAAGTTGAGAAAGCGAAGGAAATAACAAAATGTTTGGAATTTTTATTTTGAGTTTAATTTGAAAGTTGGGTTAACTCTTTCGTTTGTTTTTTGCTTCTTTTTTTTTTTTTTTCTTCCCCCTCGTCATGCCACTGTGCCTCCTGATCTTGACCTGGACCAGAGATGGAAGTGAAAAGCCAACAAAGGCTATTTCTCATGGAATTTTCAGGGTGAGTAGTCCAAGAAAATACTACAAGTTTCATAAGAAAGCCTGCTGGAGATTTCCAGTCCAGTTTCTTGATCACAGAGTTCAAATAAACTTCAAATGCTTTTCTGAACCACTGAACCTTTTGGAAGTTCACCCACCACTAATGCCAGTTCATTTCCAAAGCAAGCTATGGGGCTGGTTTTATTTTTTTAAACTTGCTTTTAAACACTGAAATGTTGAAAATATTTGAAGCCAACACAGCTCTGAAATCAAGACTGCAACAATATGATAATGCTATACAGAACTAATAGATAACAAATCAAAATGAACAGAAGGAGAATTAAGCTGACCTTTCCTGAACCCGCTAATGTGGTATGTTTCAGTTCCTCTATTTCTTTGTCTTTTTGAATGTTGCTAGAAACCAAAGCACTGAGCTGTACTTCCAAAGCTGTGACTAGCTGATCTCTTTCTTTACGCCACTTTTGCAGGTCATTATCCTTTTCTGCCAGCTGTGCAGTAAGCTTCTCCTAAACGAAAATGGAAAGTGATTAGAGAAGCACCTTCAGTTTGAACTGTCCCAAATACGTGGTTTCAAATGATTAACTATTATATTTAAGCTCAAAAAGAAAGACCCTATTAATCTAGGAAATTAAGCCTACGTAAGTATTCTATTTCACAAAGGGAAACAAGTAATTTCATTTGACAGTGTATAAAAACAAAAGAGGTTTTAAATAAATCTTGTTCCCACATGCTCTTTTCAAGAGCAGAATTTCAGTAAAAAAAGCCCCTCCAACTATTGATGCAACTAACCTGACTGTTTCTCATGAGTATTTTACAAGCTAGCCAACATAAATTTGAAGAGTAAACTAAGGGTTCATCTACAGTTGAGCTAGGAGATGCAATTTCCAACTCTGCTCAAGCTAGCATCTAAAAATACCAGGTACGTCCATGGTAGCCTGGGTTGCTGCCTGAGTACAATTGCACCGAACCCCTAAGTACATAGTCAGGTGACTAGCCTAAGCGGCCACCCACATTGTGGAATAGTATCAGCCTTATCACTAGATCTTATTTATACCTCCTGCCACACCTTGCCGTGAAAGTGGTAGGATGGGAAAACAGTGATGTTCTCCCCCGACACACACTATTGCTCCAACCCCTCAGACAGAGACAAACACCTACAAGATCTCTATCATGCATTCCTACAACTACAATACCCACCTGCTGAAGTGAAGAAACAGATTGACAGAGCCAGAAGAGTACCCAGAAGTCACCTACTACAGGACAGGCCCAACAAAGAAAACAACAGAACGCCACTAGCCATCACCTTCAGCCCCCAACTAAAACCTCTCCAACGCACCATCAAGGATCTACAACCTATCCTGAAGGACAACCCATCACTCTCACAGATCTTGGGAGACAGGCCAGTCCTTGCTTACAGACAGCCCCCCAATCTGAAGCAAATACTCACCAGCAACCACACACCACACAACAGAACCACTAACCCAGGAACCTATCCTTGCAACAAAGCCCGTTGCCAACTCTGTCCACATATCTATTCAGGGGATACCATCATAGGGCCTAATCACATCAGCCACACTATCAGAGGCTCGTTCACCTGCGCATCTACCAATGTGATATATGCCATCATGTGCCAGCAATGCCCCTCTGCCATGTACATTGGCCAAACTGGACAGTCTCTACGTAAAAGAATGAATGGACACAAATCAGACGTCAAGAATTATAACATTCAAAAACCAGTTGGAGAACACTTCAATCTCTCTGGTCACTCGATCACAGACCTAAGAGTGGCTATCCTTCAACAAAAAAGCTTCCAAAACAGACTCCAACGAGAGACTGCTGAATTGGAATTAATTTGCAAACTGGATACAATTAACTTAGGCTTGAATAGAGACTGGGAATGGATGAGTCATTACACAAAGTAAAACTATTTCCCCATGGTATTTCTCCCCCCCACCCCACCCCACCCCCCCACTGTTCCTCAGATATTCTTGTTAACTGCTGGAAATAGCCTACGTTGCTTGTCACCATGAAAGGTTTTCCTCCTTTCCCCCCCCGCTGCTGGTGATGGCTTATCTTAAGTGATCACTAAAGCTTATGCTCAAATAAATTTGTTAGTCTCTAAGGTGCCACAAGTACTCCTTTTCTTTTTGCGAATACAGACTAACACGGCTGCTGCTCTGAAACCTATTACAAACTGTATTTTAAACCAATTATAATAGATTTTGCTACAAATCTGGGCTGAAAAATTAGCTTCTCTTCAACCTTCCACAGTCTCTTCCCCCATACCCTTTATAACTGATTTTCTTTTAGAAAAGTCGTTTCCTAAATGGGAGTTCTCCTCAGCTCTGTTGAGGAATCGGTACATTTTCAAGTAAGGACTTCTTTTGGGACTTAACTCAAGAGGTGCGACTTTGAGTCTTTGTGTTCCTTGTTCTCCAATATGTAACTGGGGAGGTAATAACATCGGAAGAATCAACAGATTCATTTTCCGTTATGCCTAAGATCTTTCTTAATAGTTATGGTAAGTGTATGATAAAGAACACTACAAACTGAGCACCTCTGATCTTGACTTTCCTTTAAAATGACAAAAGAAGAAAAAAGAACTCAGTTCTCTGAAGTTCCAAATACCCTCAACTTACAAGAGGAGTTAGGATACCTCACAGGAAGCACTCTGTAGGATCAAGCCCTTTAAATTTCTTTGAAACCTGTTTAAAACATCATGGAAATTAGAATGGATGGTCTATTACTCACCACTTCTGTTTGTTGCTTTACGTGACGTTCTCTATCTTCAGCAAATTTTCTCATCTCTCTGTTTCGGTGATTCTCAGCTTCTTTTGCTTGAGTTATAAGTCCCATTTTTTCTTCCACCCATTTCTTTCTATCAGTTCTATACTTTTCTTCAGTTTCCTGCGTTAAGTAATCAAAAATTTAAAGAGTCAAGTATAAATCTTTTCTTAGCCAGGGAGAAGGCTCTCCAAGGTTAGGCTAATGTTAAATTGACAATCTTTACATAGTGTATGGAGGACACCCAGTTACATTTTTTAGGACAAGACAGACAAACCTAATAGTAAAACAAAGAAATATCAACTCACCAACTGGATACATGCATATTCCTGAAATAAACTTTTACTTATAAAAATAGCACAAAGTTTCTAAAAAAAGACTCTTGGTATAGAATGGTATTATGGGATAAACATTTGTGTTTTGATCTACACCAGAGTATATAACTTTGGCTAATCATAGAACCATAAAAGACTAGGATTGGAAGAGACCTCAGGAACTCATCTAGTCCAACCCCCTGCTCAAAGCAGGACCAATCCCCAACTAAATCATCCCAGCCAGAGCTTTATCAAGCCCGGCCTTAAAAACCTCAAAGATGGAGATTCCACCACCTCCCTTGGTAATCCTTCCAGATTGCCGCTGTGGATGCTTTTTATAGTTCCTTGATTTTTTATAAGGGGGCTCGTATCTGGAGTGGGTGGCCTGACTGGGGGCTTGCTGCGGCTTGAACTTGGCCCTGGCTGGGGCCGGGACATAGAGACCAAGAGTTTTTAATGTCATGCGGTAGTCCTTGAGACTGTGTAACTTCACATTGCTTTTTCCGCGAACAGGGCCTTGCCGTCGAATGGGAGGTCCTGCAAGGAGCTCTGTGCCTCGCTGGACAAACCCAACGACAGGAGCCACGACGCTCTTCTCATGGATGCTGCAGAGGCCATAGATCTTGCAGCTGTATCTGCCGCGTCCAAGACTGCCTGAAGCGCCGCTCTGGCGGCAGCTGTGCCCTCCTCAACCAGAGCCTTAAACTCCTTCTTATCACGCTCCTGAACGGAGTCTGCAAACTTTGGCATTGAGCCCCCCAAGTTAAAGTCATATCTGCCCAGCAGGGCTTGGTGGTTTGCCACCCTCAGTTGGAAGCTTGAGAGGGAATAAATCTTTCTACTGAGTAAGTCTAGTCTCCTCGAGTCCTTATTCTTAGAGGTAGGAGCGGATTGGCCCCGACGCTCCTTATGGTTGACCGCCTCGACCACTAGAGAGTTTGGGGCAGGATAGGTATACAGATACTCGTGCCCCTGGCAGGCACAAAATACTTTCGTTCTGCCCTCTTAGAAACGGGAGGCAAGGAAGCTGGGGTCTGCCACAGGGCATTTGAGATCTTTGCCACCCCTTCGTGGAGAGGGAGAGCCACCCTGGTTGGCGCTGTAGCTGGAGAGGACATCGAAGAGGGAGTCTGAGGGTTCCTCCACCTCCTGAGCTTGTAGGTTGAGGCTTGATGCCACCCTTTTCAAAAGTTCTTGGTGGGCTTTTGTGTCCTCCTGAGGAACAGTGGGAGGAGGTGCTGGATTGCCTCATCTGGGGAGGATGAGGATGGGGATGGGGATGCGGTACTCTGTATCCCCACCAGTGCCGCAGGTGCCAACACTTGGTCCCCTTCTGAGTGCGGAACTGGGGAGGCGCGCTCTGCTGACCCTTTCCTGGGGGACTGAGAGAGGGAGGCCAACAGTCTTTCCAAGGCTCTTTCCACTCTTTCCCTTTCCACTGAGAAAGCCACCACCGAGGGCCATGTCGGGGCCCACGGGACCCATTAATACCAGGGCACTAGCCAGGAACCCTGGTGCCACTGCACCTGCTGTGGCACCATCAGAGCAGACTCACTGACGGTTGACTCCGAAGGGAGGCTGGGCTGGCATACGATCTACCGCTATTCCAGGATGGGAACGAGTGACAGCATCACGAGCGATGCCAGGCTTGGGACCGTGAATCCGGCATGGAGGAGCGGGAGTACCATCTGTAACGGCTGCTCTGTGAACAGCTCAGATGGGCGGATCTGCGATGGCTGGTTCCCAGCAATCTACACCTTGGGCTGTGGGAGCGGTGCTGTGGTGTGGACCTCGACCGGGACAAAGAGCGAGAGCAGCATCAACGTTGGTACTGCAAAGGGCTACGATAGCTTCTCAGAGTCAGCGACCTCCGGTGCCACCTGTCCCGGTCCTGGCAGGGCACACTGTGATTGCGAGATCTGTAATCCCTTGAGGCGGAGCGGTGCCTGGATCCCCTTCTGCTTGGCATCCAGCCAGACAATCTGGTGGGGGTCAATGGGGACTGGTGCAGGCTGTGAGTGGGATGTTCACTGTATGGAGAGCGGCGTTGGGAACCTTCCCTCGACCGTGAGCAGTGCCGTCCTCTACTGATACTGGTAGAGACATAACCTTGACATAGTCTTGAGCCGCCTGCAGGGCCTCCAGCATGGAGGGCATCCGAATGTGGCCACTGGCGTCCAGGGAAGTCGGCTCAGAGACAGCTGGGCTACTCCGCTCCACTTGAATCGGAGACCGCAAGGTCAATGGGGATCAAGAGCTGCCCAGTGCGGGTCTAGTCTCGCCCCCAGCCTTGCCCCGGTGCCTTGACAGAGAAGACGTCTTCTTCATCATGTTATAGCGTCCCATGGACGGGAAGCAGTGTTGACTGGTGGAAGGTACCATTGGGTTGCTGCACACTGATCCTGCGGTGCTCGGCGCCGACTCGGAGCAGTGCAGAGGTGTTGGGGTCAGGGCCGACTCCATCAAAATGGCTCGGACCCGGATGTCCCGCTCCTTCTTGGTCCGAGGCTTGAAAGATCTGCAAATTTTGCAGCAGTCGCTGAGGTGGTTTTCCCCCAGACAGCATAAACAGTCAGCATACGGATCACTCATAGGCATAGGTCTTTTACAAGCGTTGCATGACTTAAAGCTCAGGGTGCGGGGCATGCCCTGACCTGGGCATACTTATCTATTCTAACTATACTTCTTATTCCCCCCCCGCCCCCCCCCCTTTTTTTTAAAACTACAGTTACTAACTAACTACGAACTAAACACAGTCCAAACAGGGAAAGCTACAGCAGAGCAGTTCCGAAGCACCTTCGCTGGCGGCAAGAAGAAACTGAATGTGTGGGGGGAGTGCGCAGTACCCCTTAAACTGCCCCATAGCAGTGCCACTCCAGGGGTCGCTAGGGGCACTCCCCTATGGGTACTGATAGGGGAAAAACTTCCGGCACCGGTGCACGAGGTGAGCACGCACACCTACTGTGGAATGCACATGAGCAATCACTCAGAAGAAAGAGGTGATATAGCTACTTGCCTGCTTTATATTGAATGCTCTGTGTTTAAAATTAAGTCACCAAATTTTACCTTAAGTCTTTCTTGCAGACTGATTAGTTCTCCACTAACTGCATCTATGTTTTTGTCCTCATGTTTGTTTATTTTTTGTTGACACTCGCTATTACTCTTCTCCAGCTCTTTATATTTCTGCTTCCATTCTTCCAATTCTAGTCAGAATACAAGAAGAAATAATGTGGTTTGCATCAATTTCAAGCTTACCACATTTACACCCTTCTTGTAGTACAGCTCCCACGTTCATCAGTCACAACTACTGCCAAAGCAAAGATATGGCAGAAAAGCCACCACTAGGCCAAATTCTGCAGTCTTTAAACAAAACTCCAATGGTGTTTTGGATTTGGTCCAATATAATAGTTACAAACTCAATGATAAAAGTGGAGAAGTGTTCCTAAGCATCTAAAAAGTATGTTTTTGCTCCTACTCTAGGTAGGTAGTTTACCAGAAGCTAATTTCTCAGTCTCTTCTAATTTGGTCTCTAGCACTTGATCTTGTTCCAGCTGAGTCTGTTCCTGTTCCTCTAATGTCAGTCGCATGTCTTCAATTATTTTCTCTTTTGCACGCAGATCTGAAGATTTAAAAATAGATTTTAAAAAGGAGGCTCCTTTTCTCCACCATTTCCCCCAATTTAGTGTACCCATTAAAAGCTCTGGATCCAAAAGCTGTGTTAAAAAGTACAAGAACACATTTATGCTCTGATGACCAAAGTTCTCACACTTGGGTATCCCTACCCACAAGAGTAACAAAAACTAAAATCCAATCTACCAGCAAAAACGGGCTTATCCCCAAAGGAGATTTGGAGGAAGAGCATTTAGTCATTTGAAAGTTTCCTTGTGAGTGTCTTTTTCCTATACTATACGAGAGGGTACCCACTGTTCAACTGAGGTACATTCATCAAGGTCGCAACACGTGACTATCATTAAGGGTAAGTTTTTGTCATGGATATTTTTATTACAAGTCACAGGCAATAATGAAAAATTCACAGAAGCTCCAAGGGTCCCTCTTGCCTCCCACGGTGGCAGGGATCCCCTCTTCAGCAGGTGGTGGCTGGGAGCAGCAGGGGTCCCTCTTGCCACCTGCAGCAGCTGGGAGCTCCGTGGATTCCCCGCCGTGGGGCCCGCCGTGCAGCCTGCAGTGCCCAGGTGCAGCGGATTCCCCGTGCCTCCCGTGGTGGCCAGGAGCTGAGGGGGAGCTGTGGGGCTTCGCCTTTCCCCTGCAGCTCCCAGCCAGCACTGGCTGAAGTCACTGAGGTCTTTGGAAGTCACAGATTCTGTGACTTCCATGCCCAAATTGCAGCCTTAACTATCATTAACCAGTCAGCATTTTAATCTTTGAGATTTTATTAAAATGGCAGCTCTCACACTTTCTTAGACTTTTAAAATGTTATAAGTGTGGGTATAGCAAACCCACAATCCTTTTTCATTTTATTTTTGGAAATAGAGTTTGGGATTTATATCCTTTGCATCAGCTTCTTGTTTTCTAAGAAACCAACTGACATGGGCTAAACAAAACAGCAGCTCATTATCTGAATGTTTTAAATACTAGGTTTGGAATTTGTTCCATCCAAACAATATTTTTAAAATTTGAACATATTAAAACCCTTTAAGAAAATTATTTACACAATAAGAACTCATTATGCTGCCATTTCATGACAGGATAGGAACAAAAATGGTTATTGCTTACCTTTATATGCATTCTGGTATTGTTTTGAGATTTCTTCTATCTGCTTATTACCCAACAGTTCCTAAGTAGTACATCAAAAGGAAATTAGTACTAATATGTTTGAAAACAAAGATGCACATTGGCATTTGGTAAGAGTCTGGAAAGTCTCACTCAGAGCTTTATTAAATAATGAGATGATACTTAAGAGTGAAGAAATCTGTAATATGTAGCTTTTCCATCTACCAAAGAGGGGCATTCTCACAGCCAGTCTACTGGTGAAAAAGAGAAGGTGTAAACTGAGGCACTTCAACTGTTTATCCAGATACTTCAAGCCAGAATAAGAATATTTGCAGATCAGGTCCCTTGCCCATTCATCTATATATGTACTGAACACTTAGTTCTATCAAAGGCAATTTGATGAGGCACTATTATGAGAAGGTCCTTAAAAATGTTCTTGTCCGTTAAGTTAATTTTAGCATGGTTAGTTCTATTTTACCCTAGTTCCTGTGACTGCCTTACTGCTTAGAAACCTTCTTGTATCATTAGAAACTGATAATTAGCAAACGACAAATGGAGGGCATATCAAGTCGTTTATAAAACTTAAAAAATTTTTAAAATACCTTTTTAAGTTGCTGGATTGTCCGCTGTTTCATATCTAGTTCCTCAGCAAACTGTTTTTTAGTTTTCTCATGTTCATTAACTTTGCTTCTCAATAATTTCTCCTCTGAACGCATTGTGCACACCTGCAAAGCAGTCCATGTCATAAAAGGATAAGCAAAAGTCCACAGTTAATTGTCCTATATTTGTTTGGTTTTTAGATTTAGATGGCATAAATGGATTGTATTTACGAATAGTATTTAATATGTTTACATGACAAGCTTTCAAATAATTAGACAATTCTCCTTTATTTTGATAAATGCAGCTGCAATATATTACATTTTCATCTTAATTAAGAAAGAGGTCCAATCACTGAATGGGAAGATTTACTGTATTATATTGTAGATATCAATGCAGGTAGCTTTGTCAAGCAAAAATTTCAGATTATATATATATATAAATAAATAAATAAAAATTAAGAAGCTAATCTTTTAATTTTAAACGGTAGAGTTTTAAAAAGAGGTTTTGGTTGACATTTGATCTCAGTGCCTTTCCTGACACTTCACAAGTGGTTCAGCATTAAATATTTAGGATGCTGGTTAGATGAAGGACAAGAAGAGCTATTATCCTGGACAGGCAGCAATACATGTAATTAACCACTAGTGCAAGACTCCATACTTTAGCCACTATTTAAAATGCAAAATGGCTATTACTTGCAGTAAGCATTTCATTTTAATTATGCTACTGCTTGGTAGTTACATATTAGTCACTAATACAACTAGAAGTTATTCTCTTTCATTTCCTTTCACAGATCAATGGAATTTGTAACCTTCATTTTTAACCACAAGAGAAACAATATTAGCACTCTCCCTTTCTGATAAACCTTCATCTCCCCACAAAAGGCCAATCAATCTGTTATCTTCAGAGAGAATCTGGTTTCCATCAGTTTAAGAAACAGAAAGTCCCAAAGTTAGTCCTGTAAAACAACATATTCCAGTGACACATGATTAGATTAGTCTGGAAAGTTCTTCTCAGTAACCTGATTTGCCATTATTTCCAAGTCATCTTGAACCCATTGCAAATATAGTACTAGCAAGAATGTTTTTCTTTTCAATATCTACATGTCAAAATATGAGTTACTGTAGTCTTCTCAATAGTTTATAGGTTTTGTATCTATAGTTTTCAGGTTCACTTTTACTCTAGGTTCAGAATTCTAAATCTAAAGATATTAAAAATATTGTTTTAATATTAAATGCTTTAACAATTCATATAACCAAAGATATTTAAGAGAAAATATTTAATTAGCAGAGCTCTACATTTAATCTGCAAAAGAAACATGTTTCCTCTTATGATTACAGACCTCTTTCTGTACTTGCTCAATTTGTTTCTTAGCATCAGCTAGCTTTTCTTTCAGATCTGTATACTCCTCATCTTTCCTCTGACAATCCATTTCTAGCCGCTGTATGAAGGCAGAACTCTCACAGAGTTCTTTATTTAACCTGGAGGAGGAAGGATTAAATATCATTAAGGAAGTTAAAAGAAACTATTATAGAGGAAAGTAAGCTGCAAAGTAATGTTTAATTGAAAATGTGTGTGTGTGCGTGTGCGGTTTTAAAGGACACGTTACTATTAGGTTTTACACTTTTTTTAAAAAAAGTCAAAAAGCTCTGAACTTTGGAACAAAGCTACCTTAGAGAGTTCCTTTTATGTTCCATAAATATAAATGCAAACAAAAACATAAAAAATGGAACTCTGTGACTTAATTAGGGAAGAGGCCTTTCAGCATTTTATAAACTTAGGGCTCAATTCTGTCATCCTTATATTAAGTAGTATTTTATACTTCATAAGCCCCTCTGATTTAAATGGAACTACTTGATCAGTAAAGTGCTACTTACTCAACATGAGTAGACTCAGATTTGAAAGCCAGATAGAACCATCATGATCACATAGTCTGACTTTCAGTACATTGCAGGCCACAGAACCTCACACTCCCTCTCCTTTAATAGACCCCTAACCACTGGCTGAGTTACTGAAGTCCTCAAATCACGATTTAAAGACTTCAAGTTACAGAGAATCCACCATTTACTCTAGTTTAAACCTGCAAGTGACCAATGCCCCAAGTGCAGCAGAAGGCGAACAATCCCCAGGGTCTCTGCCAATCTGACCAAAAGAAAATTCCTTCCCAACCCTAAACATTGCAGACAGTTGGACCATGAGCATTTCAGCAAGAACCAATGGCCAAACACCTGGGAAAGAATTCTCTGTACTAACTCAGAGCCCTCCCCATCCAGTGTCTCACCACTGGCCTTTGGGGATATTTGCTATTAGCTGTCGCAGATCAGCTACATGCCACTATAGGCAGTCTCATCATACCATCCCCTCCATAAATTTATCAAATTCAAGTCTTGAAGCCAGTTAGGTTTTTTCCCCTCCTCCCCCCCCCCCCCGTTTCCCTTGGAAGGCTGTTCCAGAACTTAACTTCTCTGATGGTTAGAAACTTTCATTTAATTTCAAGCCTAAATTTGTTATGGATTGTTTATATCTATTTGTTCTGGGGTCCACATTGGACCTTCACTTAACTTCTCTCCCTCCCTGGTATTTCTCCCTTTGATGTATTTAGAGAGAGCAATCATATCTCCTTTCAGCCTTCTTTTGGTGAGACTAAACAAGCCAAGCTCTTTGAGTCTCGTCTTATAAGGTAGGTTTTCCATTCCTCGGATCATCCTAGTAGCCCTTCTCTGCACCTGTTCCAGTTTGAATTAGTCTTTCTTAAACATGGCAGATCACAATTATACACACTATTCCAGATGAGGTCTCATCAGTGCTTTGTATAATGGTACTAGCAGTTCCCTGGCTCCATTGGAAATATCTGACCTAGGATTGCATTAGCTTTTTTCATGGTCACATCACATTGATGGCTCATAGTCATCCTGTGATCAGTCAATACACCCAGGTCTCTCTCCTCATCTGGAGCTTCTAACTGGAAAGTCCCAAGCTTATAGCAAAATTTTTTGTTGTTAGTCCCTAAGTGCAAGACCCCACACTTTGCACTATTAAATTTAATCCAATTTGTATTACTCTAGTTTTCTAGGTCATCCAGATCTTCTTGTATGATATTCTGGTCCTCCTCCATATTTGCAAGACCTCCCAACTTTGTGTCATCTGAAAATTTTATTAGCACACTCCCACTTTTTGTACAAAGGTCATTAATAAAATTGTTAAATAGGATTGGTTCCAAGACTGATCCCTGAGGAACACCTCTAGTAACCTCCCTCCAGCCTAACAGTTCACCTTTCAGCATGACCTGTCGTAGTCTCCCCTTTACAAGTTTCTTGTCCATCTTCCCTACAACCAGTTCTTCTATGAGGTCCTCACTAATCACCAATACCATATCTAAAATGGCATTGGCTCTTGTTGGTTTGGCAACTATTTGGTGAAGAAATCTGTCAGCTATCACATCAAGGAAAATTTGGGCCCTACTATTATTAATAGCACTTTTTCTTGAATCCATATCTGGGAGGTTAAAGATTCTCAGTCTCAATTCCCAGGAGTATTTATTTCATTAAAAATATTTTTAAATGGCTTTACCCATACTCAGATTGGATCCTGGGGGTCTGTACTATACTCCAAAAACTATCCCAGGTGAGCCTCTGGTAGCCTTCTTCCCCAAAGTCATTTTGATCCAAACAGACTGTTTTATGTATTCCATCACTTCTAATTTTTTTAGTGTACTTCATCATTAATATACAATGCTACTCCACCACCTTTACCATTATTTCAATCTTTCCTGAATAATACCTACCCTTCAATACCTGTACTCCAGTCATGAGTACTATTTCACTATGTTTCTGTTATCTTTATAATATTTGGATTCACTTCCTGCACCAGTAATTCTAGTTCCTCCATTGTGTTACCCAGGCTCCTTGCGTTGGTGCACAAACATCTTAGTTTTGTCTGCTTGGCTTTACCCAGATTCCTCACCCGATTAGGTACAGTCATTCTATTGCCACTATCGCCCACCTGTTAACTTCATTAGACCTCTCTTTCCTCTTAATGTCCATTATCCTACACACTGCTGTTCTTTTCTCCATTGCTATATTCTCTTTCTTGATTTTCTTCCTGGTCAATATTAGAATCAGGTGTGGAGATTACATGAGCATCTCCCAACCACCTCCCCCAGATTCCTAGTTTAAAGCTCTTTTAATCAGTTGTGCTGACCTCCATTCCTGAAGTCTATTGCCCTCCCTACTCAGGTGGGAAAGAACAGTCTTTTGTCTGTGAAAGCCTCCCAGTGGTCAAACATTCCAAAGCCTTCGTTTTAGCACCACTGCCTTAGCCATCTGAGGATTATCATAATCTTGTTTTACCTTCGTTCTCCTCCTCTAGGGTCAGGTAAAGGGAGTGCAATTATGCCTCAGGCTGGTTCCACTCTCCTACTCTCATTTCCTGTTTAAGTTTTCATACTACATCCATCACCAAGTTATCCAACTGTTTACCAAAATTGCTGTTATCATACAACTATTAACATTTTAATATTTTGGACCCAGGTCAAGAGTTATCCGCTTTAAAAAATTGCCATATATGAAGCTTCTGCTCCAACATTTGCACCTGCTACTCCAAAAAGGTTATCTAGTATCAGGATTTCTAACAGGTAGGTTTATATAAGTTTTTCTTGCCTCTGGTTTCCATACAAGAAGTAAATGGTAGATGAATATTAGAGTTCCAAATGCAGAGGCCATTTTAACATAGGAACTACTTTAGTTCACTGAAAGATTGCACACAAATGTAGTAATACAATAATTGGGTATATTCCACTGTATGGCATTAAACAAACTGATGCGGGAGACTCAAACATACCAGGCTCCCCTTATTCATATTCTGAGAGTCCCTTAAACACAAGCTCTTTTCTAGAAGACACTTGAATCTGGTGGATAAAGTGAATAAAATAAATACTCATGATTGTACCATATTTACTTAGCCGGAAAAATCATTAAGCATCTATGTCCATTTCACTAGTGGAGATATAATTTAGTTAGAAATAACTGTAATAATTATGGCAAAAAGATGCATTATCATAAAGTGCAAAAAACTTGGACAGACAGACAAGCTCCACCTGTGAGAAGATATTCTACTCTGACTTTAGAACTTTCTGAAGTTAGAAATAGTTCCCAATTGAAAAGAAGTTAGTACACCTGGTACAAGTATTATCTTATAAAATGGATTGCTTTTACTGTTAATGACAAGTTTAATTGCAATGTCTACATTTGTACTCATGTTTCCTTCCATGTACTGACGCTACCAGGTAGGAATTTACTTACTGGGTTTTATACATTATCAAGATATACAATTAAACAAGTGAAAAAATAGCCAGTAACGTGTACAAATGATTTTCAAAGATAAATTTTAATATCTAAACCACTTCTTAGCAGTTTAATCTGGATAAGTACCCGAGTGTTATTTGGAACTGAGCAGATGCACATTCAAACTAGTCTCATCTTAGATTTCATCTCAAGTGTCTATTCAATGCTGTACTTACCGTTCTGTAACTTTTTTTGATTTTTCTTCTTCTCTCTCCTTTTCCTGAAGTGAATGTTCAATAGTTTTCAAGTTATTCTTCAACTGTATGACTGCCTCCTTCAGTTTTGTTTCCTGATCATTTAATTCTTTGATTTTTATTTCTGAATTCATATATTTCTTTTCCAGGTCTTTTATATCCATTTCCATTTTTAAAATGATAGATTCTTTTTCCTTAAGTATTTGTTCTAACCTGGCTGCATTGTCATCTTTAGCCCTATAAGCCTCCAAGAGGCATTCAAGCTCTTTTATTTTCCCCTTGTGGCTGGCACTTTGTTTCTCAAGTTGGGTAATTGCACTTCTATCTTCAGTCACACGTTTTTCAGACTCACAGATTTTTTCCTGTAATTGTTCTTGTAACTGATTAATAAGGTTTTCCTTTTCCTTTATGGACAAATTACCCTGATTTGTAAGGTCATCCAATTGTATTTTTAGTTGATTGTTCTCACTCTCAACCTCACTGATGCTCTTTTGTAAATTTTCAACTTGTTGAAGGAGTTCTTGGATCTGATTACTTTTCTCGGAAGAGGCCTTAATAATTTGCTTGCACTCTTTCCAAATGCCCTCAATACCGCTATGGAAAAAGCTCTCTCGCCCGACATCTGCAATATTAGATGTCTGGCACTGTGTGTTTAAGGAATGCATTTGAATTTTTCCTGCTTTATCTTTTTGAGAATCTTCCAAAAAATCCTTTAGAGTGACCAGATTAACATCTATAGTACTAGATTCTAAATCAAGTTTATGCAACTCATCTATCTTTGTCTGCATTGCTTTTATTTGTGACACTTTGGCTATGATATTCTGACTAGAGGCTTCTACCTCTGTAGTCAGTTGTTTAATCTTCTCTTCTTGCTCTTTATTTATAACTTTCTGTGTGTCTAATTCAGAAGCTATTTTCCCATAACTAGCCTGACATTGCTGGAGCTCCTCACTCAAACCAGAAGCCCTTTCTTTTGAAGAAGATAGCTCCAGGCACAAGTTTGCCACCTGTCTATTGAACCCTTCTTTTTCCCTTTTTTCATTTGTAAGTTCTTCTTTAAGTATAGCTAATTGACAGTCTAGGGATTCACTTCTTTCCTGTAATGCTAATATTTCTGCCTCTTTTTCTAAAATGTTTTGTTGCATTTCTTCAATTTTCTTTTGCTCTATTGCATCACTTTTACATGCACTTCTAATGGACCCTATAAAAAGAAAAATAAGTATCACTGTATTGCTCTTGAAAGCAAAAATATTCATAAATTATACATACCAAGAAGTAATTTTCAAAACTCTGTGGGAGATTTTGGCTGATTTAGTAAGCCTTAAATCCTCACATTACACAATACTTTGAAGTTTGGCCTTTAAAAGTGATCCCATAACCTGGAAGCTAAATGTCTGAACAGTACTACAGATAGTATCTGCCTTAGACTTCCAGACAGGGTGTACATTATCTCGACTTTCAGTAAGCCAGAATATGAATGGCTTGATACTCATTTGTGCTCTGTTCAGGTTCCCAATCTGCTGCAGTGATGGTAGAACTTTGTGATCTCTAGTGCACAAAAATAACTACCCGACACTCAACCATCCCCAATTTTCCACCTTAGCTGGCCCAACAATCTTACATACTACAGATACACCCATCTGCCAGATGCAGAGAGAAACCAGGAGTTTGTTGGATTGCGTAAACTGTCCACATCTCTGCCACAAACAATTGTCCGCTGCTTCTTTAAGTAAGTGGCACCTAATGCCTTTCCACCACGTGCTGAAGGTTTCCCTTCCCAAATCTGCTTCTGGTTTGACACAATGGCAGCTGAAGGGTTAGAAAAGAAGGTATACTGGGAAGTCAAATTTGTGTGCAGATGGAAGTAGAGAAAGGAAGCCAAAAAAGTAAAACCGATTTCTGCACTGCCTTCCTCACAGAACTATGAAGAAGTACTCCTGAACATTGAGAGTTTGGAGACCTCAAAAAACTTCAAGGGTACAAAGAGCTCTCAAAACACACATACAGTCTGAGCTCCACCTTTAAAATGTTGTTTTTATTATGCTAAGGCTGATTAACAATGAGCAAACTGCAACTCCCATTGACATCAGCTAGAATCACTTCTGAAAAATTAGGAAAATTTTCTAGTGGAACCACATATAATGCAGTGTTACGGAGTAGTCCCCTGGTCAAATGCATATGGAATTGGCAGGGAAAAGTGTGTTTTTACAGAATACAAAATCTGTGTAGAAAATGGTGCAGTTTGCAAACACAATAAGTTGTAGGTAGACTGCACAAAACTACCATTAGAGTAGTTTGTAAATTTACAGCAGTACACCTTGAGGAGATACTTCTGAACTAGCATTAGTGTGTGTAGACACACAGAGGTGGAAGTAATTTCCATTTGCTAAGTTGAAGCAGCATTGATAAAGTAATGACTATTGTGCAAATCTATGGCAAATAATCCATTGACCCAAGACTGGTTTATTATAGAAGCCTTAATAAGTTTAGTCAGACACCTTTTAAAAAAACAAAAAACAAAAAAAAAAAAAAAATAAAAAAGGTGAGAGCTGGCTAGCTTCCAGGGGTCTATTTCCTCCTTTCCCCCATAAATTTAGACTCTACCCCACCAAAAATTACTCCTGCATCAGGGACAGGATAAGCAAGCACTAGCTTTACTAACAGAAGTGTCATGGCTTTAGAGTCAGACTTCACAAGCCAGCAGTGGATAGAAACCAGCATTAGAAACACTGGAAAGGGAAATAGCCAGTTTCCTATTGAGACCCAATATTCTTTCCTTGACTGGGCCCAAAAAACAGACTTTTATATAAAAGCCATCATGTATTCTCTATATTAAGAGATGTAATAAAATCATGCTGCTGATGCAGAAAAAGGTGTATGTAGCTTATGTTCTGTGAATGGAACGGATTACAGAAAAGGTGTAGTCTGACACCCACAGTATGACTAAGTTTTGTAGGTTAGAGAAAGCCCAGAATCAATTCCAAATATTTTAGGTGCTTTATAATTGACAGCTAAGGTCACTTGGGGAAACTATTGCTGTGATAGGGTACATGACTTCCAACATAGACAGTCCACCTGTATGAAGAGAATTTCTTAAGATTTTCTCTTTTACTATAGCAAAGGCTGAAGGATAGTTAAAACAAAAATTTGTTTTTCACCCTAAGTCTTAGTTGCTAAAATTTACATTCTGTCTCTATGAAAAGGTGATTTTTCAAGCAAAGTTTGAGGAAGATACATGTGGCCATTTTTGAGTTATGCGCTTAATGGGAAGCAAAAATTCTCCGAAAACTTTTTCGAGACAACCAACCGACCTTTAAGATTTGACTGAATGCTCTTTAAAGAGAGAGTACCCAAGATTAAGTTTTATGTTTTGAAAAGTTTGCATTTCCTGACTCTACAACTTAAACAGTAGCATTAATGTACCACTTTGCAGTCTATCTAGTTTCCTGTTCAGTGCTAAAAATTAGTATTTACAAAAACTGCCATCAGGCATGAATACCAAGATTAGAGCAGGTATCAGATTCAGTCTGCTACAGCAAGGAGTTTAACGGCCGCTTAATTTTGTCATCACCTTCTCCCCACTGGCATTTACATGGGTTTCTCCATAACGTAGTTCCATGCAGATCCAAGGTTGGCTCTAACCAATCTGTGATGGTCTTCACAGGCATATCAGTTTCTTCTCGTTAGAGAAAGCAGCATCAGCAGCTTGCTTATCTGCTATGACCTAGACCTATGGAACTTGCTATACCACTCCTCCTTTGTTTAACATGGCACTGAAGGAAGTGCCCTTCAACAGCTATTACTTCTCAAACCCATGGTGGGGGCTGGCCTACCTGCACCTCCATGTTTTACTTCCCATTTTACCATCAGGTGGCATTTCAGATCCCAAAGCAGAGTTTAGGTAGCTTTAATCCATCTCTACTTGTTAACTGGGGGAGCCTTTAGCTCCTTACTTGAGGGAAGGAGAGAGGAAAAAGCCTCTAGACTGCCCCATTGCCTTTCCTCAATTCTTATTTGAGTCAACATATTATTGGTTAACATATTCCTATCTGCAATCCCCACTCAGGTTGCAAAGATGCTGAACCTATTATTTGAGGCCCCTTAGCTTCTGGGGAGGCACCTACATTATCCTTGGCATTCAGAGGCCAAATAAGCTCACAGTTCAAGCAAAGGGAGCAGGGAGATTTCAAAGCTGCAGACATTGAACAGCTATATAGACATGCCATACATGACTAGAATGCCTACTTAATGCAGTTTCTACCAGTAAAGAGAGGTTTATGAGAAACACTAGATCCCAAAATGAATTTGAGTTTTACCATCGTCAGCTTTGCATATTATATATAGATTTTAGCATGCAGCATTTACATGTTTCTATACACTGAGCTAATGAAACACCTTGCACCGAAGTGTGTACAGTAGCTACATACAATATGACAGAATAAATCTTAGACCGCATTGACACTTCTTCAGACAATTCTAAAAAGAGCTCAGGCAGGAAAATGGTAAGAATGTTTAAGGTTAACAGCAAGCTTGGCAGAAAAAACAGTAGTTAAACATGCCAGTTGTAGGCAAAGTCCACTTTAAACAGAAATATATTTTCTACATCAGAATTTGCAAATGTATTAGCAGACATAGCAAAGGGGAAGCAAGACTTCTAAAAGCAGTTTTTATTTTAAGAATTTAGAGGCAACACACAAGACAATGAAAAACAGTTACTTCCATTTAGCATTTAATGTTGCTGACTTTCTTCTCCTCAGACGATAAAGTTTACGAATTGAGAGTTTTTGCTTTTGTTCTGGCATTGGAATCAGATTTTTTCGGAAGGCTCCCTGTTCAGCTGCGGTAGAAATGGTACCTTTCTTGGTAGGTGGCTCTTCCTCTTGGGTAGGCTTACTTTCAAAACAGCGTTTTCTTCCTACATCCAACACATGATTCACGCTTTCACTGGACTGAGTACCTTCTATTTTCCCATTGCTGTTCTCCTTTGCCATTTGTCTTTTAATAGTAGTTACAGTGTTGTCCTACATTTAAATAAAATTAGTTACCACGTGCCATTATACAAAACAGCCAGCCAACATGTTACAAGCAATAAATATCAGTTGAATATGAAAACAAAAAAATTAGACAAATAGCCATAACATCTTCCTACAAGGATTTTTGTTGGGGAAAAAAAAGTCAGCTAAAAAAATTGCCTTTTCTGTGGCAATAAAGAGGTGTACAATGCTTTGGAGTATAGAACATAGACAAAGGGGAAGAAAAGAAAAAGCACTAATACAGATAATGTGCAGGAATCAGAGGGATTGTGTATTCCATCAAGAGAACAGTAATATGTTTCAAAAGCCACAGAAACAGTTACTGCCTATGGAAAGCATTTGGGTGACTGTTCCAAAAATTTTACACACTTTTTCTCATCTTCTCAAAAGTGAAAGTTCTTAGTAACAGCCTTAACTCTTCCTACCGTCAACACTACTTGATGTACTTTCTAATTAGGTTAGAAGTGCCCATGATAAATAGTAAACCCAAAGGATAGGTTGGCAAATGCTTTAATTTCTGCTATGGACTATAAATTTGACCAAATATTAATATTAAGGTTTTTGCATGCACAAGACCAGGCTGGCCAGACAGACAAGACAGCACAACACGTCAATTAAAAATGTCATGTGGTTATAGCACTTCATCACCACACTACCACAGGGGTTCTCAAACTGGGGTTTGGGACCCCTTAGGGGGTTGCGAGGTTATGATGTGGGGAGTCATAAGCTGTCAGCCTCCACCCCAAACCCTCCTTTGCCTCCAGCATGTATAATGGTGTAAAATTTATTAAAAAAAGTGTTTTTAATTTATAAGGGGGCGGGGGGCACACTCAGAGGCTTGCTATGTGAAAGGGGTCCCCAGTACAAAAGTTTGAAAATCACTGCACTACCATGTCATTAAATAAGACTGGTGGACAGAGTTAAAGGTTTGTTCTTTTGGATTTTTTGTAGTTCTACACCTGGAGATTCGTCAGGTGTGAAAACAGTTTGCTTTGGGGAAATTAATTGGAGAATGAGGAAATGACAGGAGCTATATCTTGTGTAATCCTAATAAGTTTTGGAGTATAGGTATAGCCCTCAAAAGTTGTTGCACTACTGAAAAACTGAAGGACAGGAATAAGATAAGTCAATGTTAATTCGCATCCCCTAATGTACTGTATGGAATAAATCAGTGTGGATTTATTGTAGAAAAAGTGGATGCATATAGATAATATAGCTGCCAACATAAGAACATTTTTACATGCAAATGGTATTTCTCTAGAAGATTGTTTCAGGCTAGTGACACTTACTGGACTTTGATGCACACACTAAGTCACTACAACCAATGTACTAATAGGCCCATACCATCCCAAAGGTTTTCAGTGGTTACAACTATTGTATATCGCTACTAAGTCAGTCAACCATTTCAAAGGCAGGGAAGAAAAGAATGGCGGGATGGTGATCAGGATAGCTCTGGAACACCTGCTTTGTCTCCAAATATTTCTGACCTCTCTTCTCCTGCTTCCTTCACCTTCATGCCCCCACTGAAACTTGGCTCACAGTGCAACAATGTCTCTATTACTGTTCCTTCTCCTCCACATCATAATCAAAAAGAACCACAGTGATGGTGTTGGGGACTGCTGCTTTGTCTGTCTCCAACTCATTTCCTGCTATGTGCTTTCTCCTCTGAATTGCTCACCAACAAGTCTCCTTTAAATAATCTACTGCTCCCCCTCCCCTCCTAAAGCTTTATTTCTTCATTTCAGTCTCTCATTTATTCTGACTTTCATATCATAACTCTAGCCTCCTGCCCACAACTTCTTTCCATCTTCAACTGTAGATTCGGTCTCCCAAATAAAATGGCCACTCCGCAGACCTTTCCCTTGACCATCTTGGCTAATAGCCATCGATGGACCTATCCTCTATGAACTTATGTAATTGTTTTGAAGCTGGTTTTACTTTTGGCCTTCAGAACATCCCCTGGTAAGAAGTTCACACAATGTAGAGTCAACTTGTGGAAGAAATATTTTGTTTTAAGCTTATCGCTTATTACTTTCATTGGGTGCTTGGTTTGTGTGTTATGTGAAGAGGTAAATAACTTCACTACTCACTTTCTCCACACCATTTGTGATTTTATAGACCTCTATCATAGCCCCTCTTATTTGTCTTTTTTCTAAACTGACCAGTCCCAATCTTTTTAATCTCTCCTGATATGGAAGCTCTTCCATACCCCTCATCATTTTTGTTGCCCTTCTCCGTATATTTTCCATTTCCAATGCATCTTTTTCAGGATTGGGCAACCAGAACTGCACTCAGTATTCATGGATTTATATAGTCACATTAGGTTATTTACAGTTTTATCTATCCCTTTCCGAATGGCTCCTAAGACAGTCAGCTTTTTTGACTGCCGCTGGACATTGAAAACATCCGCTCAGTGACTCCTAGATCTCTCTTTCCTGAGTGACAAGAGCTAATTTAGATTCCATCATTTTGTATGTGTAGTTAGGATTATGTTTTCCAGCGTGCATTACTTTACATTTATCAACACTGAATTTTATCTGCCATTTTGGTACCCAATCACCCAGTTTTGTGAGATCCCTTTGCAAGTCCAAAGCAAAGCAGACTGAAGAGTTGAACTATCTTGAGGAAAAAAAAAAAAAAAAAAAAAAAAAAAAGTGTTGTCTGCAAACATTGCCACCTCACTGTTTGTCCCCCTTTCTCCAGACCCTTTATGAATATGTTGAATAGCACTGGGCCCACTACAGATCCTTGGGGGACACCACTATTTACCGCTCTCCATTTTGAGGGCGGACCATTTTTTCCTACCCTGTTTCCCATCTTTTAACCAAATTATTACAAGCATTAAAAAAGTCAATTTAAGTTTTGTACATTTTAAGAAATGAAGAGCCAAAAACTTACGTAGTCTTTTACTGTAGTTTCTAAATGGGATATTAAGTCCTGTAGTCTACTTATAACATCATCTTTTTGCTCCACAATGTGTATTAGCTCTTGAATCCGCTTATTCTGTGTCGTCATTTTCTTTGAGAAAAGTTACATTTTTTACTAAGTTTTAGATAAAAGGAACGCATTGTAACTAGGGCTGTCGATTAATCACAGTTAACTCATGTGATTAACTCAAAAATAATTATTAATTGCAGTTTTTAAATCACACTGTTAAACAACAGAATACCAATTGAAATTTATTAAAGATTTTGGATGATGTTCTACATTTTCATATATATTGTATTTTGTGTTGTAACTGAAATCAGAGTATACATTTTTATTAAAATATTTGCACTGTAAAAATAGTGTTTTTAAAATTAACCTCAAACAAGTACCATAGTGCAATCTTTGTCGTGAAAATGCAATTTACAAATGTAGATTTTTTGTTACATAACTGCACTCAAAAACACCACAAGGTAAAACATTAGCGGCTACAAGTTCACTCAGTCCAACTTCTTGTTCAGCCAATTGCTAAGACAAACAAGTTTGTTTAAATTTAAAGGAGACAATGCTGCTGCCGCCTTCTTATTTACAATGTCACCAGAAAACAAGAACGCTTCTGAATGGCACATATCGGCATTACAAGGTATTTACGTGCGAGATGTTAAACCTTCATATGCCCCTTCATGCTTTGGCCACCATTCCAGAGCTTCCGGATGCTCGTTACAAATATAATGTGTTAATTAAATTTGTGACAACTCCTTGGGGGAGAATTTTAGATCTCCGGCTCTGTTTTTCCCCCTACATTCTGCCATATATTTCGTGTTATAGCAATCTCGGATGGATGACCCAGCACATATTATTCATTTTAAGAACACTTCCACTGAAGATCTGACAAAAAGCAAAGAAGGTACCAATGTGAGATTTCTAAAGATAGCTACAGAACTCGACCCAAGATTTAAGAATCTGAAGTGCCTTCCAAAATCTGAGAGGGATGAGGTGTGGAGCATGCTTTCAGAAGTCTCAAAAGAGCAACACTCCGTTGTGGAAACTACAGAACCTGAACCACCAAAAAAGAAAAATCAACCTTCTGCTGGGGGCATCTGACTCAGATAATGAAAACAAACATGTGTCGATCCACAGTGCTTTGGATGGTTATCGAGCAGAACCAGTTATCAGCGTGGATGCATGTCCCCTGGAATGGTGGTTGAAGAATGAAGGGACAGATGAATTTTTAGCATATCTGGCACATAAATGTCTTGCGACGCTAGCTACAACACTGCCATGAGAACGCCTGTTCTCACTCTCAGGTGACACTGTAAACAAGAAGCAGGCAGCATTATCTCCTGCAAATGTAAACAAAATTTGTTTGAGCGATTGGCTGAACAAAAAGGTAGGACTGAGTGGTCCTGTAGGCTCTAAAATTTTAAATTGTTTTATTTTTGAATGCAGGGTTTTTTGTACATAATTCTGCATTTGTAAGTTCAACTTTCATGATAAAGAGATTGCCCTACAGTACTTGTATTAGGTGAAATTGAAAAAATATATATATTTTTTTTACAGTGCAAATACTTGTAATCCAAAATATAAAGTGAGCACTGTACACTTCGTATTCTGTATTGTAATTGAATATATTTGAAAGTGTAATAAATATTTTTGGATGTTTTCATAAGTAGAATTATATTATTGTCTAACAGTGCAATTAATTGTGATTAAATTTTTTAATCTCGACCGCCCTAATTATAACTTGACTCCAAATCATTTGCACTCAAACACACAATGAAAAACCATAATAGTGCTAGATCTATTCAGTTAAGCACACTATGAAATTAGACATTAAGCTATTGTAATTTTCTATGAATAATTAAAGCAGATGTAAATTTCAGTGAATTTATTTCTCTTTAAGCGTTACCTCAGTAGCTTCTTCAAGTTGTTGAGCAGATTCACTTAAATTAATCACTTGCATTTCAATCTCTGTAATCAAATAGAGAAACTGGTTTGCATTACATAGATTGCAAACTAGTAGTTCATTCAGTAAGTTAGGGAAGGTTTTAGTCATATGCCAATATTTGAGATACATTGAGACTATTCCCCCCAGTTTGATTTAGCAGTCAGAAATATTTTTTGATTTTCAAAAGGAGTAATTTAAAAATAATTTGGAAATGTAAATGCATACATTTCAACCAAAACTACCCAAATAATTGCACTTTAAGCAAAACAGTGGCTTCTTCCTGTAAGCATGCTCGAGTCCTGCTCAGAACAATAACTTTAATATTAGAAAAGGAGTACTTGTGGCACCTTAGAGACTAACAAATTTATTAGAGCATAAGCTTTCGTGAGCTACAGCTCACTTCATCGGATGCATTTGGTGGAAAAAACAGAGGAGAGATTTATATACACACACACAGAGAACATGAAACAATGGGTTTATCATACACACTGTAAGGAGAGTGATCACTTAAGATAAGCCATCACCCACAGCAGGGGGGAGAAAGGAGGAAAACCTTCCATGGTGACAAGCAGGTAGGCTAATTCCAGCAGTTAACAAGAATATCAGAGGAACAGTGGGGGGTGGGGTGGGGGGGAGAAATACCATGGGGAAATAGTTTTACTTTGTGTAATGACTCATCCATTCCCAGTCTCTGTCAATCTGTTTCTGATCATACCACTCGATCCATTGTCTACAGCCAAGCGCTACGATATAACCGCATTTGCTCCAACCCCTCAGACAGAGACAAACACCTACAAGATCTCTATCATGCATTCCTACAACTACAATACCCACCTGCTGAAGTGAAGAAACAGATTGACAGAGCCAGAAGAGTACCCAGAAGTCACCTACTACAGGACAGGCCCAACAAAGAAAACAACAGAACGCCACTAGCCATCACCTTCAGCCCCCAACTAAAACCTCTCCAACGCATCATGAAGGATCTACAACCTATCCTGAAGGACGACCCATCACTCTCACAGATCTTGGGAGACAGACCAGTCCTTGCTTACAGACAGCCCCCCAATCTGAAGCAAATACTCACCAGCAACCACACACACACACACACACACACACCACACAACAGAACCACTAACCCAGGAACCTATCCTTGCAACAAAGCCAGTTGCCAACTCTGTCCACATATCTATTCAGGGGATACCATCATAGGGCCTAATCACATCAGCCACACTATCAGAGGCTCGTTCACCTGCGCATCTACCAATGTGATATATGCCATCATGTGCCAGCAATGCCCCTCTGCCATGTACATTGGCCAAACTGGACAGTCTCTACGTAAAAGAATGAATGGACACAAATCAGACGTCAAGAATTATAACATTCAAAAACCAGTTGGAGAACACTTCAATCTCTCTGGTCACTCGATCAGAGACCTAAGAGTGGCTATCCTTCAACAATAAAGCTTCAAAAACAGACTCCAACGAGAGACTGCTGAATTGGAATTAATTTGCAAACTGGATACAATTAACTTAGGCTTGAATAGAGACTGGGAATGGATGAGTCATTACACAAAGTAAAACTATTTCCCCATGGTATTTCTCCCTCCCACCCCACCCCCCACTGTTCCTCTGATATTCTTGTTAACTGCTGGAATTAGCCCATGGAATTAGCCATGAAACCTGGTTTCATGGTTGCTTTGACACTGCAAGGTCAGGTAATAATGTCGCCTAGTAAAACATACCACCTTGGACACTGCTGGTACTTTTCCACTGGAAACAAAGGCTTCCTGCCTTATGTAAATTCTATTTAAGTCTGAGGAGTAAGACAAACAGAACTCTTTTCCATTGCCTTCCTGCCCAAGACAGACAGTTGAAAGTACCTCATGAAACAAAAGAACCGAGCTGACGGAAAGCCAAGGGCTTAGTCCAGACTAAGACAGGAGTCTAGTCTGCAAAGAGAAATAACTGGAACTCTAAGAAGAAGTTGTGCATATATTCCTCTACATTGAGGGAGGGGGCAAATTTATGAGCTTATATTGTATAGATTTCTCTGCAGTACAGGACATTATTATTTTGGGTGTACTTTCTAGAGGGGAGCTGCACTTGAGTGCTGGGGGATTTCCTAGCTAAATCTTCCCATAGAGAGCTGCTTGCAGATTCTGTGCAATTCTACAGCTGGTGTGTCCCTACTTGTGTGTGTGCACGCATGCTGCTCAAGGCTGGAGAGCATGCTTCAGCAAAACAGGGAGAGGGAGCCCAGGCTAGTGGAGCAGACAGGCTCAGTGAAACCCCAGTACATCAGGTAGCATCCTGGACGAGGCGTTTATATGTAAACACAACCTCCAGCCAACCAAGAAACTGATTGTTGCATAAAAGAAAAAGCTGAAGTTCCAGAAGATGCTTTTGGACTGTGCCAAGTGTTACATTAGCAAGTTTTAGATATGGTGCTGAACTGGCATCGGTCATCAGTTTAGGAGGATTGCACCTTCTCCGAGTTTTCATTTTAGCCATCTGAGCAAGTGGCAGAGTATTAAGTACTTCCTCTGTATCATGGATAGCATCTTCAGCAACTTGGACACAATATTCCATGGTTTTCTTTTCAGACACAGAATTAATAGGGTGTAGTCTACTTAGTTCTTTTTGTGGTATGCTTATAGCCATTATTATACTCCGGAAGGAATTCTGCGCTACTGTGTGTGCATAATTAATGAGCTGCACAATTTTTTGCACAGAAAAAACCCTTCTGCTGAAATGTTGCTGCAGTTCTGCCTTTTGCCCATCAGAGGGAGCTGTGGTGATAGAAAAAAGCAGCAGCTCCTAGCCAGTGAGGGAAGAGAAAGAGCTTGCCTTCTTTGCAGCAGGCCAGGGAAGGAGCTATGGAGAGAAAGACAGCGTGGGATGCTGGGGGACAGACGGGGGCTCATAAGGGCTAGTGGGAGAGGACAGACTAGGGCATGAGCTGAATGGGAGCGAAGGCACAGGGCCATATGGGGGGAGGGAGGGGACTACATGGTAATGGGAAGAGGTGCAGAGCTACATAGGGAGAGGGGCGGGGGTGGAGTGGAGGTGGAGGGACATGCTGACAGAGGGTGCAAGAACACATGAGGGTGCAGAAACACATGGGGACAGGGCAGATGTGCCTGACTGAATGGGACAGGCTAGGGGTCAGCCAGGATCTGCATGAAAATGTTCCCCAACAATCCCTCCTGCTCCCTAAAAAACCAACCCCCCCCCAAAAACCACCTGTTCCATACTTTTGCCCACCCATACTCAACAACCTTCCAAGTTAGCATCCAGACTCCTTCCCAGCAATTTACTTCCCTCTCCCTCAGCTCCTCCATTAACCCTGACGCCATCAAGCCTTGGCACTGCTTCTGAGGGGTGGGAGAAATATGGTTCTGTATTGTAGTTTAACTGAATTATTACTCATGAGTTCTGTATTAATATGCCTAGTAAGGAATCTATTTGTCAAAAAACATTTCCTGAATCTTTTTTGTTGGTCTGTATTGTTACAGACATACTTGCTGACAGGTATTTGTTTCAAATGTTTTATTTTGAAGAATACTATTTGCATTGTTTATGGCTATGTAATCACATGTTTCCAATCACATTCAATTTTAGGCATGTTGAATTAGTAGTTTGCACACCGATATCTAGTAATCACTAAATATTAATGATTGACTTCCAGCATATAATCAACAGCTTTTATATTTACTAGTTAGAATGAGAAAGTAGTGAATTCACACTAAGAACTGAAAGATAAGCTAACCAGATTATTAATATAGCCCTACATACATTCCAGAAGCTTCTAGAATTTAGCAAATCAATTCCCCCTTAACAGTTTATAAACTCCATGTCTTCAGCATTCAGTGAGTTGATTCCACCCACTAGCCAGTCACTCCACCCATTACCATTTTTCCTCTAAAACTTTAGACAGTTTTGTTTCCCAACAGCAGGCATGTACTCAAGCTGACTTTTTGGGGGGGCTGGAGTAATTTTTTTCCATTCAGACTAAAATTAGAGCCCATTTCAGAGAAGCCAAAAATCCCCTCAAATATATTGTGGTCAAGTAATTACTTCAATGACAAGTTGAAAAAACTCAATGTGATAAATTTAAAACCCACTAGATTTTCTGGAATAAAAGTCTATGCAACTGGATTCATACTTTGAGAATTCTACTATATAGTTATATTGCAAGGCACTAGTTCTCTTGTGAGATCATACTTCATTGAAAGGTTACCTGTAAAATACAGTAATTTCAGTTATTAGAATATATGCTGTGCATGCTCTTAAAAATGTAAAATCAATGAGAGTCAATTAAAAAAAATCATCCGAAAGTTAGAAGACATTTTAACTTGAATAAGGCTGCATCTTTTCAAATTAAATAATAACTAAACTGTTCTATAATTTTTAAATAAGATTGGTGGTTTGGTTAAGCTTAAAAATAAAAGGTAACATCCAAATTTGATCAACTAAAAAGATCACATTATGAGCAGATGGTAAATAGTTTGTAGTAAATATTAAGCTTAAACAGGTTAAGATATCCAGTCCACTTAATTCATCAGAATGTAACACATTTTGTAAGTTGGCATTAGTTCAGAATCACTCTTATTTTAACCCACTCACCTTTAGTTCTCTGTGTCAGTTCTTCTTTGGTTTTAGTTAGCTCAACAGTAACTTTTCCCAGTTTTTGTTCAAGCCAAGCAATAGCTTCCTGTGGGTCTTCTAGGGATACAATATACCTGTGAGCTTCTTCTGCCTGCTTCTTAATATCAGTGACATCATCTTGCAGAAAATTAATAATGCCCTCAAGATCAATACAGTTCTCAGGAGCTACATTATTGCCTCCTTCCTAGAAAGGAAGTGAAAAGTGCTTTATGGTTATTTAGCAATGGCCTAAATTGCTAAAATAGCTTGCATCAGCTATAAGAGAATTCCAAGTTCTCTTAGACAAATCTTAGTATAGCCATCTTTTCTATGGACAGTTGAACAAACTTCATTAATTTCTCCAAGAAAGGAAAGGATAAAACCCAGGAATTCCCAAATTTTAATCCTGACTGATGCCATCTTGCACTATGGGGATAATATCTGCCCCTCTCTCTCTCTTTTTTTTAGAACAGCACTTACAAACAAGGGTAAAATTCTCTGTTATGCAGATATAAACCCAAGTAACAGCAGAATTTTGCCCACAAACCACAAAATATTGTATCTTGAACTGGGAGAATGTGGAGTATAAACACACACCAAGTAAACAGTCTGTCAATTTCTGACTTGTTATTAACTAGTGTCTGGAAATTTTAATATTTTTTGTAAAGATAAAATAGAAGAGTTAAAGATGCAGCTTTTTTAAAAATCAAGATGAAAAACAAGGGGAAGTAAAGGTTAAAATAGGATGACAAAGCTACAATATCCTGTCTCGTGCCAAAAACGAGCACCAGGGCCTAATTATGCCTTAGATGTATATGCTACTCCCATTGCTTGAGATGTGCACACAACAACTCCTTTTTGAAAAGATGTTTAGGCTCCTATAAACATATTCAGTGAGAGGAGTCTAAAATCACCTGGAATAGGTACATCACTGAAGTTAAACAAAAGTTAAATTTATATTAGAGATTCTACTATAAGTGCATCCACCTTTTAGCACACAAAGCCCAAATTTGAGAACCTGAACTACTTACCTTTCATCTTATAGTACAAATATCTAAATTTTCATCCCTTGAAAAATGCCCAAAATAGATCTTGAGAGATTCTTTAATGACAAGCTAAAAGGTAACGACATTTAATTTGATAAGAAATAAGGTCTACCCTTCTTGGAACAAGGATACTTGACGTCACACTACATCAATTCCTTGGCATCTCAAGTCAGTTTACATTAATACCCAACCATGAGAAGTGCTCATCTCTTAACGGTAGATTAGGTAAGAGTACAAAACCAGATTCTTCAATATGTAGGGGGGAAGTTACCAGCATTCCAGCGCTGTCATTACAATGGGAATCCTTTATCTCTTGTTCTTCATCCAGGTTTTTGGCACATTCATTTACTAAATCCTTGTAGATTTCCAAGCGTTGTTCAGAAGCTTTTTCCAGCAACTCTCGTTCATGAGAAAGACATTGCCTGTATTTAAAGAGTTCTAACGCTAGAAATTACTTTTGTTTATTTAAAAAAAAAAAATGAATATTAGTGCGTGAACTGGGTTAATTTTAAGTTACAGCTGCTCTTTCTAACCAACTTCACAAGCGTATATGAGCCTTGTCTTCAGAAAGAGTTCAGTAACTAAAAATTATGAAAAATATTTCTACAGATCAAGGATTTCACAAGGTTGTCTGAATTGTGCATCTTACTAAAGGTAAGCTGTACACTAAGTTTGTGCATATGTTCCATCAGGATTTCCATTCAAGCAGCATTTGAGCCTCACATACCAAAACTACTTATAGCATGGTAGTGTGCTCCTATGTCCTCCTCTTGCATGGAACATATCTGCAGTTGATACATGGATTGGAATGTATAGATGTCCAAAGTCTATCCCAAATCATGTCAAAGTTTTACTACTTAGTTCAAGATTTCTAGAATTGAAACATTTTATTGTTCTGGAAAGCATTTATATTCGACCATCAACTAGAGTACATTTGCTACAGGTTTTCTACCTGTAATTTTAGTGGACAGTGCAACAGGCAACTATAGCTAGAACTTTATGGCTAAAGCCACTGAAAACATATGCATCATCTTCCCAACGAGAAGACATTCATTTTTTGCCTTGGTAGCTTGACAGATCTTGGGACTTCAGAATTGTCATTTGTCTTTCAGTGTTCTCGTCTTTCAGTGGTTTAAAAATCAGTCAATACAGAACTCTGGGTTTTTTATTTTTGTTTAATATAAAGTTTATATACAATACATGTTGCTTTCACAGTAAGTGGTTAATGTCACAACTTGGGTATGGGGTTTGAACTAGGTTTGGCAGGTAAAAGGACTTCAGAGTAAGAAAACTGAGGGGAAAGATCAGAGCAGTCAAAAAGAATTTGCAAGTCTTCTTTCTTTTACAAAGAATCTTAATCAATGCAATTTCTAAAGGAGGTGGGGGGGAGAAGAACTCAATTTAATTTGACTAAATCCATCCATTCGGTATAGTGAAAAAGCAAACAAATTGACCTCATAAAACAGAAAGCTGTTTAGTGGTTTGTTTGTTTTTTTTAAAATGAAGCCTTGTATATACAGGAAAGTTTGTTATAAGTAGAGATGTGAATATGAACATATACACAGTGGGCCATGCTTGTATAAGCATTTATTCCAGTTAAAAGGAGTAACTTTTTCAGTTTGACATGTTTTTTGAGAACAGGTTTAAGCTAAACCAAAGGGGTTTAAGCTAAAGAGTCACTTATACTGGACATTGGAATAAGTGTCTGCACAGGGTGGAGGTGGGGGGACGGGCAGGTATATTAAGCTTCCAACACTAAGTATTTGGTTTTTACTTCATTATTTCATTTTACCTGCAACTATAAAAAGATACAAATATTTACCCCCTACAGGTTAAGGTTAAAAGACTGGAGCTCCACAACAGTATAAACTACCTACAACTAGAGGACTATAAAGAAACCTAAGCAACAGTTAACTTACCTGAAATCTGTTTCCCGTTGAGCAAAATACTGAGTAAATTCTTGTGTGACTTCTTCACGAATTTTTAATTCCAGGAGTAACTTATCTTTTCTCTCATTGATCAGCTTGCTTTTCAAGTGTTCTATTATATTTAGTAGTCTCTACAATGATCACAAATAGCCTTTTAATGTTTTTATAAAGGAATGTTTTCAGAAAGATTTCTTAAATCACTGCTCTAAGAGAAAAAGGTTCTTCAAAGATGAGAATATTGGTTCAGATTTTTTTTTTTTTTTTGAAATGCGAGCAACCATTGTGTCCAATTCTGCTACCATTATCAAAAAAAACAGGAGGATTGGTAGATAGATCACATGTTGGTAAATTGCTGTGCCAGTGCAAGCCATCAATATTGTATACATATGTTCAAGAATCCAAAGAACATTACAATGAATCATATCAACTGTTAGAAAAAGTTTCTAAGAAAGATTGGAATTATCTGTTCAAAACAAGGTTAAAATCTATCGTTTTAAACAGTATATTTTTAAAATAGACGTTGTTTCTCAAGGACCATTAGTTGGAGAATATAGCACAGCAGAATACAACCCAAAGCAAGAGTGGTTTCCAAATCTAGTACTGTCCCACATTAAATTGATAAGCATGCTGAAGCATAGAAGAAAGTTTGCTGCCAGAGATCTTGCATGCATAGAATATAGGCATAAAGGATTTTTTGTATTACTGAAGTCCACAGCTTGCCCATGCTGTACATACGGTACATTAAGAGGTCTATTTACATTGGTTGCACCTGTTACTGAAAGTCAAACTAAACCAAGACCAAATTCAAATATAAAAAGCCATTTTTACACATCTTTCTGCAACAGGCAGCATGCTTCAGTCCCCTACAAATACATTATAGGAAGGATGAAACCTACCCATCAAAAGTTATCTTGTATTGACTCTGAAAGCATTCCAGATACATACCTGATAAACTTCTTTTCCAATAATTACTTTATTTTCCTCCTCCTCATTTGGCATCTCTTTTGCCACAACATGCTCCTCCTCCTCATTTGGCATCTCTTTCGCCACATCATGCTCCTCATGTGTCTCATTGTTATCCACAGTTAAATCATCATCATCTTCTATCACATCTTCCAGGCTCCTGTCCCAAAGTATAGTGGCTCTTTTTCTTGCTACCTGCATTTTAGTGTCAGCATTATTTATGAGAGACACTTCTCTTGCAGACTTCTGGACAAATGGCTGCTGTTGGGGAGCATTAGAAGTGTCTAGAACACAAATCTGTTGAGGGAAAGAAGTTGTCAATTATTTGTTAGGCACTGGTTTAGAAAATACTAAGCACTTATGGAGGTAGCCTGCAGCCATGGATATCACTTAGCATGCACCTGGGGGCTGTACTTCATTCTGTTGGCAATGCCCACTTGCAATTACCACACCCGTTTTGTAGCGTGGCAGAAAATTTCAGGAGTACTTTTGAAGTGCAGAGAAGAGCAGGAATCATGCAGAAACTGCACTGTTTTGAGACCCTGGACTCTCCTGGAATGAAGCACTGGAAATTAGCTAGAGGGACGAAACCACCTCAGGAGTGGGGTTGCCAATTCCTTTGACATAGGAGAACTGCTGATACAGTCTTCCACAGTTCTTGTCAAAATAATGTCTCAGGAGCCAAAGGCAGCTTGTCCCTTTTGCAGATTCAGACTGCAGTTAGTGCTGGAGAGTAAGAAACTTCCCCCCAGAGACTGGAGGAATTAGAGGAGGAAAAAAACAAACAAAAACAAAAACACTGATGTACTTCTCACCACATGCTCGCTGAGAACAAATAGCTTATAATCAATAAGAGAACAGGGCAAGACGCTTGCATTAAATATATGAATGTTTAAAATATCTGTAGCAGGTCAGAGATAGGACAAGCCATGTGTGTGAAGTTTGGAATTTTTAGGGATTATGGTTTTTTAGTTGGCAGAGCCCAAAAGAGCATTATAATCACAACAGCTTTTTTAAGCTGAAGACTCATTTTTTAAATGTTTCCTTCCCAAAACTATGAAGTATTTCAACCAGGAAAGATTATAGAACATTTAATTTGATCATGAGGAGACAAATTTAGAAACAAAATTCAAAAATCACTGAAGTATGATAGGGATTTTAGAGACTAAGTGCAAGTCTAAATTGTACAGATATGGAACTGCTAAATTATCTCCATAATGTAACTTTGTAGTTTTATTTTAAAAATCTTCAAAGTTATAGTGCACTTACTTTTTGGGCAATTGCTGAGAACTTTAGCACATTGAGGGTTTCGTCATATGCAGCAGCACACTGGCTGATGTTTACTATCATATATACCTTCCCTTTTCCACTGAAAAAGCCTTGAAGGAAGTGAGTTAGTTTACTTTCCCGAAATGGTATGTGCAGCTGCAGCCTAAAAAATAATACCAGAGTTAGATACATTCTAGTTCAGTAGGGAAAAAGAGCCTCAGTCATAACATTTCAATCTGCAATTCTGGATTCTTTAAACATGTAAAACAGACCACATTAGGTCTTACAATGATAGTAAGCTATCACACTACTAAAGATACTACTTCATAAAAGGTATTTTTAGTACCTCTCACATTACTGTAAAATTAGAGAAAGACACTTGGTTGGCTACATGTACTTGATAGCACTTTGTATTTAGCCAGTTTCACTGTTTCTCCTGTGTAGTATGGTTGTGTGGATCCTCACACAGTAATGGGGTGAGCGTGCAGAGAAAGAAGAGTGAGATTGTAGAATCACAAGAGTGCAGGATGCTGAGGAGTAGGTGTATCATCTAAAGCTATTTTTGTTTGTCTGTCATTTTTAAAAAATTGGCTAGATTTCTAATTGATGGCGTCTCCCTAGTTTAATGTCACCCTGTGCAGACCCAGCATGAGGCCTATGCCCCACTTACTCTCTAGTTTGAGGGTGTATGAGGCACTTAAGTGGTACACAGGCTTTATGCTAGCCCTTTAGAAAAAAAGAGTAATGGATTGAGGTAAAACCATTGCAATGTGATGTGGTGTCCAGAGATATCCATTAATTATAATTATAGCCACAGTTGTCCAAGGACAGCTGCTCTCTGCACTGTCCCAAGTTTGAAAACTCCTTTCTATACTTAGAATTTGACCTACTGCTAGATGCAGTCCTCCCCCAAATCCACCTTCTCTGCTGAGAACCTCTGGTGCTTCATCAGCCTGGTCTGTACCTTAATGCTGGTCCTGACATCCAATATCCAAGCACCAGCAGATGATGCATGCTTCACAGACAAGTGTACAGCTGGGGAAGAATGCAGGAGTTTTCTGCCCCAAAGCTTTATTTGTAAACTAGTCACTAGTTGTGGAAGACTAAGCAAGTTTCAAAATATGTAGGAATTTGAATAATCAGAATGAACAGCAAAATGTCTGAAAAGTGTATTAACTGGTGCATTTTCAAAAAACTACTTAGTGTGTTTATCAGACTTCCCAGAAATTTTGCACATTTGGGCTGAAGAGTCTGGGAAATTTATTGAACTGCTTTTTCTACCACAACTACAGTTAATGTTTGTGCTACATGCTGTAGAAAGGTAGCTTTAGCTATTCTATAAAGGCACAAACATTTAACAGTTATAGTAGCACCTACTTTGACTGTTGACTGTTCTTGAGTGCATTGATGCATTTGCCTAGAATCAGTAGAGAAGTGTTAATATTTCCACTCTCTTTCAATCTATCACCTTCATTGCGCGTCTTGGTACATCTTTCTGAGCCAGCAAGATCACAGAGCGCCAATCTGAAAATACAGATTAATAGTTATTTTGCTTTTCAGGTTTTTGAAGTCAGCAAAATTTGTGTTATCTTTGAAATAAACACAATCACTTACTCACTGACTCGTGTTACATTAGGTGCTTCAGAATCTTCAATCTTTAACATTTTAACAGTGAATATGCTGTGACTAAAAGATATAAATACAAGTTTTTAAAAACTGGTCTAATTTCAACACTACTTAAATTCAAAATATGTTAGTCTCCATAATGCCTGTGTGAGGAGAGATTCATGACTGAAGATATACTTTGACATGAAAATTTACCTTAACATCCTGAATGCGTGTTTATGAGAATATACGCTTGAGACCTAAATGCAGTCTGTTTTTAATTGCTCAAAACAGGCAAAGTAGACTATCCCCATACCCAACATTCTATTTATTATTAGAAGCCTGAGGACTTTTCAAACCCCAAATGAGACTGGAATATAAAAGGCAAACAAACTTAACAGCTAAATGTCTTACCTTCAGGGAAGGCATTTCAGCAAAAGGTGTTTAATTCTTATGTAAGTCAATCTTATTGCAAGATCTGAGCAAAAATTGTAGTTTTTGTTCACCATTAAAGCAGGTCAAATCCAGAACCTAAAAGTCTGGATTCTCCCCCAACACAAGCTCCACAGAGATTTTAAAAACTGGCCAGTGTGGTTTTTGTGTTCTACTACCCTATATTGAACACCACCACCAACAGCTCTCTCACCTTCTACTGGAGTAAGTATTCAGTTTTGTGCAAGCAATACTCTGGTGCTTCAACCCGAGCTTCAGAAGTTTAAAAGCTTCTTTTGAATCAGAAATCTGAATCCACTGCAGATCTTGAGAGGAAATGACAAGATTTCATCTTTAATGGGCCACACATTATTTAATGCATATATCTTGATTAGCACTAGAATACTACTGTCATTTAGACAGCCATGAGAGCATGCTAAAACAAATGCAATCACACTTGACAACGCTTTGCGATCAATGGAATCTTACTGAAAAAAAAAGCCATTGATCAGTATTTTGAGTCTACAAAATAATGAAAACCATATTGATAAACGCAACAGTGTTTGTACCTGAAATCACCACAAGGGAACTTCAAGCAATATTATGATGGTAACTTTTGTTAACTAAAAACATGGAAAAAAATACAATAAAATTAGCCAGAGACAGCTCTCAAAGTAATGCTGGACTGTGACAAATAAATAAAAATCGAAGGTTAAATCAAATTTTGTTTAATTTATGCAACCTTGTATTCTTGAGATTATGTAGTCCCCAGTGTAATGGTATGTACCAAGACATAGCTGTAAGACTTTCTTTCTGATCCTGTATAAAATGCATGGTTAGATTCTCAGTAGATAGGAAGTAGCTAAGTGGTATGTACACCAGTTTAACTGACTTTTTAGGGTAAGTCTACACTGCAATGAGACACTTACAGCTGGCACAGGCCAGCCAGCTTGGGCTCAGAAGGCTTGAGCTAAGAGGCTGTTTAACTGCAATGTAGACATTTGGGTAGACCCTCCTACCTCGCAGGAACCTAGAGGTTTATCCATCCAAAGATACTGGGGTGGAAGCAAGCAAGACAGTCCTTGTAGAATTTCCATGAATAATTCAGCCTAGTTGTGACCAGTGTAGCCTGAGAAATCTGAAGACATAGCTTCCTTCTTGAGGGAAGCCTATCATAATTGTGAGGCTGAGATTTGATGAGAGAGAAATATATCATGGCAAGAGACTCTTCCTATACTTATCAAAAAGCAGGACTGTCTCTGGTTTTACATAGTGTCTTTTGTTTTTAAAAAAAGAATTCCAAACAGCTTTTTTCAGTTTTGTTTCCAACATTCATGGTAATAGGAAAAAATAGGACTTGGGGAAAAGAATATTCTACAGGGAAAATTAGGGAACGGGATACAGGACCCTAAGAAGTGCACTCTGGAAATTAGGGGAACATAGTGGAAGACCTCCTAATAAAAAGTACATGTACACATATACGAGCACTTTAAATTTGGGGGAGTGAAAACTGGGGAACATTGCCATTTTCAGAATGGATTACTCATGCTTAATACAAGGTAAAGACATTCCTATCCTACTACAAAGCTAGGTCACATTCTTCAGTACTAGCACCAGGATGAATACACCTGAAATTCAAACAAGTTATCATAACCAGAATAGTAAGTGGTATTTCAGTTACCTTTTACATAAGAGCAGCCTTTGACGTCTTGAGCAAGACGGAGCACCCTTCTTTTCTTGTCATTTGACACTGGGAGCAATAAGTCATAAATGCACTCATTGTAAATCTCACAAAAGGAAACCCAAACAGAAAATTTCATGTAGCTTTCCACGCTCATGTTAGGTTGTTCAGGTTCTTTTAAGGGTTCTTCCAAGTCTGCCAAAACATTTATTCAGTTACACAAATGCTCTGCTCAAATGAAGCCCTTAAAGCAATATAACTTGAGTTAAAAATTAACCATCATTTCTGTGCCGAGATATGATAAATTAGATATTACAAAATATGAACTTTGATTCAGATCAGACTTCACAAGAGTAAGCAGTTTTTGTGATCAATAAGCAAACAACATTTTTTGATCAACTGGGAATCTCTACCTACTTACCTACATTACATCATCATGAGAATCATTGAAGCTCACCTGCTCTTATTCAGTGGCAATAATTGGTTTAAAACCAAGTTTTAAAACAAGTTATTATATATTTGATCTATCTTTAGAACATACTTGTCAATTTAATGCTACTTTTAAATCTTCCCTTTTAAAAAAAAATTAATATTATTTGATGCATCTATGGGGCCGATTTTGGATTCCTCCCAATAGAATAAATTTATTTAATTATAACTAAGTGCTCATAAAAGTTGCCAGGATGATAGCGCTAGAAATACCACGATCACCAGCAGGGCAAGTTCCCCCTGCCACAGCCACATCCTACTCTGCAGTCTGCCTTAATTCGGACCTAGATGAGTACTGCAATCTTCATACCAACTTTATCTTTGGCCTCTCTGCCAAGTCTACCAATTGGAGTAGTTTGTCTCATGAGACCCATCCACAAGAAACTATATTCAGCCCAATTGCTGTCAAATGACAAACACTTTCAACTACTAAAAATCTGGGCTCAAAGTGAATCTCTGCTCTAGAGAATGGCCCTCAGCCTCTTAAAAAGAGAAGGTGGGGGGAAGTTAAGTGGTTTTAATATAGAACACACCTTCAAATGATTCTGAAGTTTTGCTGTGATTGTTTATGCTGTTTTGAGAATCTACCTATAAAAACAAAGGACAAAAGAAGGAACAAAGATTAATTTTAAAATGCACTGTCCTTATTATGTCATGGTCAGTATAATATTAGGTATTTAAATCCATCAATTTTGTAACATAGTACTACTGCTCCACTAAAGGCTAGTCAAGTGTAGCAACGATATGCAAACATAAGTTTACTGGCCACACGAAGTTTCCAGTGGCTGTTAATGTCACAAGACTAGAGAACCACATCTCCAAATTTCTGAGGGGCTGCATGTCAAACTAACAAGCTTGGAACAGCAACAAAACTAAAATGCTCACTTAAAGAGCTTAGCTAAATTATTGTAATCACCACATATGCGGTTAAGAGACAATGCTAAAAAGTCTGTTTCAAACTGAAAAAAAATTTAAGATTCTGAAGACTGTGGGGTACCATTTTTTGCTAAACTTATACTTGTAAATCAAAGGAAGAGGAATTCCTACTGCTAATACTTTTAAGTTTATGTATACTTCCAATATCCAGTTTTGTAACACACATAGTATGGCTGCAAATAGCAGAAACGGAATTCATCCACCAAGAACTATAAACACAAGTACAGTGTACCTTCAAAAGAAAACATGGATTAGAAGTGAGGTTCTTTATATGGAAACTGTGCCCATGATAAATTGAGATCTCATCAACGGATTCATGCAGCAGCCACAAAAGCCAAGTGGTTATATCACTAAAACTGCAAAGAGGATTTTTAACTTTATACTCACAGGGCAAAATCCTGGCCCCACTACATAAATGGCAGTTTTTCCACTGACTTCAGTGGGGCCACGATTTCAACCACTGCGCATGGGTTACAAGCCATCTCTCCCCAGTCTATTCTATTTTCTCTCCTCCGACCTGTGTCTGGTACTTTCCTCTATCCTATGTGCTGCTCCCGCACCCAGATTCAAAAACTTAAACAAAAACATACATGTACTTTTCTGACATCTTTTTATAATCTGTTAGGTGCCTATATTTCAGTCAGCACCTATTATAAAATTTACCTGGTATCTTGAGAGTACCCGTCATCTCATTAACAGCTCTGAAGCAGTAGATTTTGTTTAAAATTATGTAGATTTTTCACTTACTCTGAGTATATTGTATAAAACTGTCTCAGTTTATTAGAGATCTACACTTAAATACTGTCTCCAAATGTAATGGCTACACTCCAGAGAATTTTTATTAATAGATGTAATTTTACATCTCCCTCTACTCTGCTATTACACAGGAACTTTACAATATATCAGATATTGCTGCACATTTCACAAAGGTTCAATAATCATAGATAGGGTGGAAAAAAGTTGTTTAATTAAACCTGGGAAATTAAATCCCCTGCCAGAGCCAAACTGTTTGGTATCCGTAGACTGACACCATACTGGCCAACCCAGAAGCCTAGTGGAGGAAACAAACCTCCCTCCCTCCCCACACATTTGCGTCAAGTTTCCTTAATTGCTAGTCCTCAGAAGATACCATCCAAGGGATTGAGGGAGGAATAGTTTCAAAGTGAAAACGCTTGTTTGACAGTCTCAAATATCGCAGCTGAGGAAGTCAGTTTTAGGTCCTGTTAAAAATCTAATCCAGTCTCATAAGGGAAAGGCACACTGAAGTGGGGGGGAGGGAAGGGAAATGCAGCATCTGTGGATTCAGAAATCTAACTGCAACTTACAGCACACAGTAAAGTTAGCCACTCCAGATTTTACTTTTCTGGCTTTGGAAAGACATCTGTCTAAGTTTTATTTATTGCTGTCATCAGGAGAAAAAAAAAAAAACCACTCTGCACCAAAATGGTACTGCTTGTTGGTTTGCCAAGCTAGTCATAGCAGAGGATGAAAGGTTAGATTTGCCCTGCCTGGGCTAAACCAAATTCTCGTGGATTTTTTTGCATCTTAAGATCAAGAAGAATTATGGAGGGAACAGGAACTTTTCATTCACATCTTTATAGCCCTGAAATCTGTGGATATCTGCAGAACATGTTTGTGGATCAGATGCGGATACAAATTTTGTATCTGCGTAGGCTCTACACAGCTTAGTACACTCTTATCAAAGCTGGATCGTTGTTTGATTCTTCTTTTTTCCATTATCTGGTTTGGTCAGGGTATCAGTCAGGATCAAGGAAAAAAACAAGTGATGAATGCTGACACTTTTTTCAGGAATGCATCCGATGAAGTGAGCTGTAGTTCACAAAAGCTTATGCTCAAATAAATGTGTTAGTCTAAAGGTGCCACAAGTACTCCTTTTCTTAATGCTGACACTGTAAATCCTTTGGTCCCAGCATGTGGTGATAACTGTAGCCATAAATGATCAATGCAGTGTCCTTGAAGCTCCAGTCTGCCTGCCACTATGTAAATTGCCAACTACTCTCCATCAAAGAGCTGTCCAAAACAGGGTAGCAGCCTTGTACTATTAGAATCGTGTAACCAAAACAAGCTTCTGAGAATCCATATGTTGGAACTTTCTTTTAAATTTAAGAGTCTTGCCTCTAATCTCCTAATCAATGTTTTATTTTAAGCATCTTTGATTATTTTCTGTGCTCTCTTTACACAAGTTTGTAATCAAGTTTAAGAAATTTTACTGCCATCTTTCCTCCCGTTGGAAAACTTTGCTTTTAACTCAGGTTAAAGATCACACAATAGATGTGCTCCACCTCACCAAAAGTACCACCACTAGAATATCCAGAGACAGCCTTGCATTTATTTGGGTTAATTTTCCAATCTGCCTTATAAAGAAAGGTCAACCCTCTCAGAGTAGTCCCAACTTCCCACCTCCTCTTTATTTTTATTTGTGATGCTCCATGCACTTTATACATTGTTTCTATATCATAGATACCATTTACATTTCAAGGCACTCAGCTATTTGATGTTTATGTTAACAGAAGACTAGGCCACTCTGCAACTTCAGCATTCCAGATAACTTTTTTTTTTTCTTCTTCTTCTTACCACAACCCAAGAATACGGTACTGCTTCACTATACTCCAGGGCAGAACAGCAGCAAAGGTAAGAATCATTAGATGAAGCTCCATCAGAAAACCTATTTCAATCCACTCCTTATACTTTACTCCGGTTTACCTAAATCCCATCTTCCTGTCCTAAAAGTCTTATTTCTACAAGTTTCCATCTCCAAACATTTAGCCACATAGATGTTTGACTACTGCCTTGCCTTATTTTCATGGAAATAAGATCAACCTTACAAACTCAGTAAGTCACTATATATTATATATATATTATATATTTTTTTTAAGTGTGTATACACATATACTGTGTGCTATACAAAAAATTCTGACATACCTCTTTCATTAGACGAAGTATTGAATTTTTAACAGCAATTTCTTCTCTCACTTGCTCTTTAGTCAGCCTTATATAATCTCTACATCGAAGGGGTTTGAAATCCATATCTGGATACAGTTTGCCATGAATGCTTTTAAACAACATATCCATAGTTCTTGGCAGAATACCAATGTCAGCTTCTGTCCCTGCAATCAAAATACAAGAGCTATATCAAGGCCCTGTACGCTCTTAGAAAGCAAGACGTTGGTGAAGAAATTAGAACTCTCATCTTTCCCTTCAGGCAGTAAAAAGGAAGTAGGGGTCATTCCCCCTCATATGCCATCATAATTACAAGTCAACCTGCACCTTAAATGCCTTTGTAGTCCCTCAAGTGCACCCCTCAAGCAACAAGCTTCACTTTTCTCAAGGGTAGAAGCCCACAGTTCAATCTTGGTTGGATTGACTATCTGGGTTGCTGCCCCCCTTGTTTCCAACTGTGTTAACCCAACAGGTTCAATTGTATTTGGCACCTCCAAGAAATTTCTGTGCAGTAGACTATGACCAGTGACTGATTAAACCAACTCAAAAAAGTTTATGTAGGTTTATCCATCCAAAGATGCACAACAGACTGATAAATGGGTTAAGACAACAAAAGCTATTACACATCTGGTCTTACCTACACTTTATCCTTTCCTTGCAAGTTTATGAAGGTTCCACTTAACCCAGATTCTCTCCCTCCTACCTGCAACCCCATCCTTCGCCTCAGGCGGAGACAGTCTGCCCTACTGCATTCTCTACCTGGGTCTCTCACAAGCAGCATCTAAGCTCCAACAGCTTCTTGCAACTCTCCTCCCTCAGAATTAACTTTATGGTCCTTTTGATCTCTAGATTCTGGCACTGATAATACAACTGTGTAACTTTTTGTTGGTGCCTGAAAAGAACCTTTCCCACTTGGTTGCCCACCCATTATTCCCAAAAAGTTGTTTACCCTGAGAGTTCTTCTAACAATTGTTTTGCTTCTTGCTTGCTCTTCCTAACCATGCCTTTTAATTCACTGTTTAGTCAGACAGAATCAAGCAGGTAAATCAAATTCTATATCAATAGAGATATTTCCCTTGTTCTCTACATATGCCCTTTAGCATGAGCATTCAGTGATTAGAGGGGATGGTCATGTAAGCCAATTAGCAGATGTAGACCAAAAGTGGGAAATTGTATCGATAATACTTAAAGGGGGAAAATAAGACCATGGCATTAGCTATCAAACTCCGAAGGACAGCTCAGGTCACAGCACCTTTTATTTTCTTACTTGCCCAAGGAGGGAGGCTTATCCACTACAATCTCTCTCCTAACAACATTTGGTAAGTGCCACATGTAAAAGGTGGAGTGTCCTGCCTCCACACAGAAAGATACACAACTTAAACAAGTGATCTCATTTATCTCTCTGGTGGCAATTTGCCCAAGTCTCAAAACTGTCACAGCGTGACTAACAGGGAGCCTTTGCTCGGGAAAGTCTGATTAGAGTAGAGTGCAAGAATTCCATGTGTGCTGGCAAAGCAATCTGGAAGACATTTTACTCCACTTATCTGCCCTATGGTTTTGCATCCCATCTCTTCCACAAGCACCTTGCATTCATGACCAGTGACTAAAAGACACTCTGAGGTGTGAGAATTCTTTTAACTGTCTGTGATGGGATCTCTGGGGTGCAGCTTGGGACTATGGGACCGCTGTGCTCCCTTAACTCTCTCCAGCCTGGACTGTCTCACAATGCCTTACTAGTGACCAGCAGCAAGCCCTTCCAGGTGCTATGGTCACTCAGCACAACAGCATGTGGAGACCCACACACCCAGCTAGATTGCATGAATGTTCCCAGAGCCACTCATGAATCACCCAGAGAAAGGCACCAAAGCCAAATCCTCTCCCTCCCCACCCCACCCCAGCTCTCAGCTGTACCTCAGGAATATACTGTCTTGCACTGGTCAAGATGGGCAGTGCAGAATAATTGCTTCATCACTTCAGCAACAGAAAGTGGATATACAGCAGCCTTTGCAAAACCTGAGCAGATTTGCCACACCCTTCATACAAACTCACTGATATAAAAGAAACAGTTAAATTTATTTACTGTAAGAGAGATTTTAAGTGATAGGCAAAAAAATCAGAGTTAGTTACCAAAAGATATAAAATATAAGCACAGTCTAAACTCTCAACTCTATTAGACTGGGAAACATCTAGATTAAGCAGTTTTTTCCTCACCCCAAAAGATATTTCAGTCCTTAATATACAGGTTTGTTCCTTAAACTTGGGCCAATCACCTCTGTTGGAGTCTTATCTTCTTCTCAGTGTCAATGGGCTAGTAACACTTGCAATGCTAACGCACTGCAGCAGCAGCGCTTCAGCGTGGCTTGTGGGGTCTTGGCAAAGCTCCCCCAGCACTCTTTTTAAAAAAAACCCACTCACCTCCATAAGGGGTGTAGCTCCCAGCGCTGGTGCACTGTCTACACTGGCGCTTTACAACGCTGAAACTTGCTGCGCTCACACCCAAGCAAGAAAGTTGCAGTGCTGTAAATTGCCAGTGTTGACAAGTCCTTAGTTGTTTGCAGCACAGGTGGGGGCAGGAGAACGGCCCACGATGTGTCCACTTTTCAGAGAAGCAGCCGTGTTAGTCTGTATTCGCAAAAAGAAAAGGAGTACTTGTGGCACCTTAGAAACTAAACACATTTATTTGAGCATAAGCTTTCGTGAGCTACAGCTCACTTCATCAGATGCATCCGATGAAATGAGCTTTAGCTCACAAAAGCTTATGCTCTAATAAATGTGTTAGTCTCTAAAGTGCCACAAGTACTCCTTTTCTTTGTGTGTCCACTGTTTTTTGTGCTTGAAAAAACAGAAGTCCAGGCATGTCTGGGGGCATTGCCGAGTCTCTAGAGACAGTTGAGCAATTCCCCTGGTGTGGCTTCATGCAAGTGAGTCATTGAATTGTAGCTCCCTTGCTGGACAATTGTTGACGACAGGTGGTTTGAAACCACACCTGGGTGTTGGTTAGTTTCCTTGCTGTTGCCTCTGGGGAGCTAATATCTGTCTGATTCCCCAATTTACAGCATGTTTTAGTGACAACCATACAACACAATTCTCATAACTTCATATGCATTAATAATATTCATATAGAGAATTACCTTCAGCAGATCATAACCTTTCCCTGATGCCTTACAAGATATGCTTTATATGCAAGAATACAATTATATAAAAATGAGGAATATGGGGGTTACAAGATGCTCCCCTAAGGTATAGTATGTCACACTGTCATTTTAAATACACTTTCTTTTAAAAAGCATAAAGCGCAGCATTACTCTAGCAACTGTGTCTCTGGTGCTGGCAGCCCAACTCAGTATAAAGTAGTGGTGGTGATACCAAAAGGCTTTATTGGGGCTACTGCTCATTGGGATATTACAAGGGAGTGGTTACCTATAAGGATAATCATTAACTTGAAATCTAGCCAGTTTAAAAGAATTTTGATATCATACCTGTCCCCATTCTCCATCCCACCTCCAGCATTGTGTTTTTTCTTCTTTTTAGAAAAAAAAAAAAAAAAAAAAAATACAATTGTCCCCCTGTTGCTGTTGGAAAGACCCTCACAAACACCAGTAAAAGCTAGCTAACTCCACTGAGGGAAACCATTAAGCTAACTATTGAGAAAATACTACACACTAAGTACACAGTTCAAAACGAAAAAGGCTTTTCTCTGGTTCTTCTGTTACTTGTAAGTAAAGTTAAAAAAAAGTGATTTCAATGAATTAAATTTGGTGTACTTTTCATATTATCTGCCAGTCTCATACACTTTACTGCTTTGAATTGAGAGCTTTGCTATATTTCACAGCTTTTTGGAAACACCACAATACATAAGATAATTTCTCTCCCGTGTTAACACTGCTAAACTTTTTGCAACTTTGAGGTAATCTATTCGATATTAGAAATCCTGAAATCAATTGTTACTTATTTGAACAAGAGCAATTCCTGAGATTAATGGCCATCTGGAAGAGTTGCCAGTGCTCATTAACCATAACCCATCACCAGTTCTTCAGGCAGTAACCCATAAAAAAGGTTATTACTGCTAATAAAGCAATTGGTTAATTGTATCAATAAAAAAATCAATTTCACATAGCACAAGAAGATCAATCAGAATAGTGTTGTCACTCTAACTGGTATTTCTGGATAATTAACACCTACTACAGCAGCCACAGTTTTGTTAATTATGATCCGATTGAATTCACACAAGACTAGGTATGTCCTATTTTCCTTCCTTTTATAGGAAAATTTCTGGAACTAAAGGAAGGATGACATCTGCAGGTCTGCAATGATTACAATTGTTAATAGTACAAAAATACTGCACATTGGAGCAGCATAGATTGATTTAAAATCTAGAAAATTTAAATCAAGTGGAAAGCTTTGATTTAAATAATCGATTGTAATCAGCTTTTCCATTTGTACTTCAGTTAATTTTCTAAAAAAGTGCACTCTTATTGCTTATTATAACCATTAAAACATGTTGATTCACAAATAAATTGCACCTTTACATGAGATTTGCATCTTTTTGCAACCTAGGCTGGTAAACTATATACACATTTAAGTCATTATAAAAGCCTAATATTTTCAGATTCTTATTAACTATACATTTTAGTATGTTAGAAACTAGTGAATGATGTATTGCTTATTAATCTAATTAACATTTTACTCATTTGTGTCAAGCCACATTAGGCTGGAAAATAGAATTTAAACAAAACAACATATAAGTTTTTATTAAACAAAACCTGAAATGTTTTACATACATACTTCTCTTATCAAGACACGTTCCACATTTATGATTAAATGATGTATTGAAGATTTATCAGTAGAGGGATTAACTGTAGTCAGTGAATTAAACTAAGTGTCAGGTCAGCCTGGTAAATTTTTCAAACATGCTTAAGTGAAAGTGACTGGAGCTACAGTTCCTACTTGTCTAGGTCTCTTGAAAACGACCTCCCATCTCCTCCCTCCTTGTTTTCATTCATGAACTGGAAGAACAAAGACAAGTTTTTCTGCTTTTTCAACTCCATCAATATCTCAACTTTAAATAAATTAGTCCAAATAATGAAGATATTCTCTGTGCCTGCAAAAAAGGCTACTGTTTTCAAAAGTTGGATTAGCAATTAAACTCTGGTTCCAGGTGCTTAGCTGGGACTTCCTTCAATTCAGTGGTGTGACTTTGCAAGGATTTACTGCTTGAATGGTTCACCTCCAATCCTGAAATTTGTTATGGTTGGCATGACCGATGGGTGATTATTAGATACCCATGTCATAGCAGTAGCATCTTCAGCAGTTAAACTTCTACCCAAGTATATTGGGTTGAGACTATTGGCAAGAAAAGGAGGTAAAGCAAGGAGCAGCGCTAGTGTCAAAGCAGGATATTGTGGGAAGGGACAAGATTCTTCAGAGTGCAGCCTATAGTGTGATTTCAGCACCCAGGGACAGGAGACGTGAGGGAAGAGAAATTTTTTTAAATAGAAAAGCAGCCTTTAATTCAAAACTTTTTGATAGTCCCATGGATTCAGCATATTTATATTTAAAATGTATTGAGATAATAAAATTTAAGCCTTTACATATTTTGTATTAAATTCAGTTTAAATAAGCTTTTTCTTTCTAAAAAAGAAAAGGAGTACTTGTGGCACCTTGGAGACTAACAAATTTATTAGAGCATAAGCTTTTGTGAGCTACAGCTCACTTCAGTGAAGTGAGCTGTAGCTCACAAAAGCTTATGCTCTAATAAATTTGTTAGTCTCCAAGGTGCCACAAGTACTCCTTTTCTTTTTGCGAATACAGACTAACACGGCTGCTACTCTGAAATCTTTCTAAAAAGAAAGATCATTTAAGTAACAAAATAAAAAAATCCAATCTAAATTTTTTTTTAAATCTCTTTATCCATTCTGTGTTGGAGGATATTATTGTCAATTATAACTTTAACAGCTTGTGACAAATTTAATTTTATACACACACCCAAATCAGGTGTGCAAACAAGTTTCAGAAAATGTCTGTTTTCTGCTCATTATGATCAATTTCTACTACTCTATTTGAAGCCAACATTCACTTTCAGCAGATAGATAGCTGCTACTTGAACTTATGAGGAGGTATACCACCCACAGTTTAACTTGTGTATAGTCTGCTTATATTTTGAACTATACACGTATGCTTCTCCATTACAAAGAGGTGTTTTTGTTGGTATTACCAGTTAAGTTGTTTTATTGTACATTCCGGGAGAGTTGCAAAGTCCAAATAAGTGTGTAATGGAGGTAAGCTTATATACAGGCCAAAAACAAAAAAAAAAACTTCAGGCACTTGAACAACATTTGGCTAATTCAGAAGCCTACACACAGATTTTTGTAATTTCATGGTTCAAGAAAATGTTAGTAGTACCTTGGAATGTGTAGGTTTTTCCAGCATTTGTCACACCATAAGTGAAAATAAGACGATTGTGTCCATCCAAGAAGTCTTGTACTGGTTGTTTCACAGTACCGTCAAAGAACTCTTCCTGAGTTGTTTCAGGTCCAAATACCTAAGCATTAGCAAGAGGCAGTTTATGACCTTCAGTTGTTTTAAAAGGACCTTTTGGGGGTGGGGAAGAAAGAGCTGTTTGCATCTAGGCACTTTTCATCAGTTAAATGTATATAAAAGGTTCCCTATTTTAAAAGAATGAAAAACAAAAAAAACCAAAACTTGTTTAGGGCAAGATTCAACAAGTTTCCACATTGTAAAATGAAGTTTGTCTCAAGTATCATCTGCTTACTCGTGAAAAAGTGAATTTCTGCACCATCTGCCCCACATTTTTTTCACTCAGCCGACAGATCATGGAATTTTTAGGGCCTTTCAATATAATGTTAGTTGAGTCTTGAATAGAAACACAGTCCTGTAAAAGGAAAAAAGTTGGATTTTTAAGCTCAGGAGAAAAATTGTATAGTTGCATCTTAGCTAAAACAATTCTGTAAAAAAAGACCATTTTATGTAGAAAGAGCCAAACCTGAGATTCATTCTCTTTTTCAGTTGCTGTGAAAGGCCTAATACGAAGGCAAACTTGTATATGTTCCTTGGAATCCAAGCTGTTCCTCTTTATTAACCCAAAAATAAAAATAAAAATAAAATAAAATAAATAAATAAATAAATAAAGATTACCTTCAATTAATAGCATTGCTTATATTCTAGTTTGACAATTGCACGGTAAGATATTAAATTCTAATTTCAGGTCCCTTCCCCCCGCCCGCCCCGCCCCATCACAATTCATTCATTTATTGCTGCAAGTGCTTTGGCCCTTCTAGAAATTCACCTTAATAACCCTATAAAATATTTAGAATGACTTCGTGTAGCATACAAAGATATGCTATACAGTTTAGGCCAAGTAGTAATTGAAAATAAAAAAGCCACCAGCGTACCCCATATTATCCTTTGAATCTTGAAATTAATTTCTGCATTACTAGGCAGGACAGGAGGAGACTATAGATTTTACCAACATTTCCTGCAAGTTATTGTTGATAATCATCACTTTTTGTGTTGGCATCAAAAGTACCCAGCAAAAATGATGCTTTCAACTACATAGACTGTGACAAAGTAGAACTTCAAAATAAGATGAAAAACAAGTAGGCTAGTCAATACACATGTACAAATAACGTCTCTGAATTTCTCTGCCTCTGACAGAAGTTACTCTAAATATAAGAGGCTCTCTCTTTTTGATTAACACAAAACACAAACTACACGACAGGACTATCAAGGCACAAATACAGGAATTCATTACTATAGCATCTAGTTTAAAAGGTTTCCTTTTTATTTATACATAAGTATGGATATGCTTGCTTTATCATTAAAAGGAACAGGCCATATAGATGCTTCACAATTTAAGTAATTTCATTTTTAAAATTAACGAAGTAGACTGTTTAACATTCTCACCTGGCTTATATCCAAGTTTGACGAAACAAGGGAAAATTCATCTGAGAGGTCTGCTTTAAGGTCCTCAACATTTACTGGCCCAATTCTTGGAGGTAGCTCAACACTAGCAATATAGGATGGTCTTATAATTGTTGCTTTATCCAAAGCTGGTTCCATTCTGCCAAAATAAAGCCAACTATTCAAACAGCATGGCATGCCTGAAGACATGAGAAGCCAACATAATACAAGTTTATATTTCTATATGTATTATTTATTTTCAAACTTGACGCATAAATACAGTTTCCAACAGGCTGGGGCAAAAGAAGAAAAAACATCCCAAAAAGTGCATACAAACTTTCAGATGTTAGCTAAAGAGGAGCTCCAGCCTGGAAGGATGAAGGGAGAGCATTCAAAAGAATACAGACTCTTGACAACAATGCTACCACCCACCATCAAGTATAATTAGGCAGGCCAAAAAAGAATTTGAAGAGCAACAGCAAAAATAATGTTAAGTACATCAGGAGCAGAAGCCTGCCAAACAATCAGTGGGCCACAGGATGATTGAGATGCTAAAGGAGCACTCAAGGAAGACAAGGTTATTGTGAAGAAGCTAAAATTAATTCTTTGTATCACCTTTTCTCTGCTGAGGATGTGAGGGAGATTCCCACACCTGAGACATTCTTTTTAGATGACAAATCTGAGGAACTGTCCCAGACTGAGGCATCAATAGAGGTGATTTTGGAACAAATTAATAAAAACTAAACAGTAATAAGGCACAGGACCAGATGAGACTCATCCAAGCGTTCTGAAGGAATTCAAATATAAGACTGCAGAATTATTAGCTATGGTATGTAACCCATCACTTAAAATCAGCTTCTGTACCAGATGACTGGAGGATAGCTAATGGAACACCAATTTAAACAAAACAACCAAAAACACTCTCCAGAGGTGATCCTTGCAATTACAAGCCAGTAAGCCTAACTCCAGTACGAGGAAAATTGGCTGAAGCTACAGTAAAGAACAGAATTACCAGACACATAAGTGAACACGATTTTGGGGGGGGGAGGGGAGAAGAGTCAACATAGCTTTCGTAAAGGAAAATCATGCCTCACCAATCAGAATCCTTTGAGGAGGGGGCAAAACAAAAAGTGGACAAAGGTGATCCAGTGGATAGCGTACTTGGACTTTCAAAGCTTTGACAAAGTCCCTCAAAAAAGGCACTTAAGCAAAGTAAGCACTCATGGGATAAGGAGGAAGATCCTCTCCTGGATCAGTAACTGGTTAAAAAACAGTAAACAAAGGGAAGGAATAAATGGTCAGTTTTCAGGATGGAGACAGGTAAATAGCAGTGGCCCACAGGGATCTTTAGTAGGACCAGTGCAGTTCATCATATTCATAAATGATCTGGAGAAAGGGGCAAACTGTGAGGTGGCAAAATTTTCAGTTACAAAATTACTCAAGATGGTTAAGTCCAAAGCTGACTGTGAAGAGTTACCAAAGAATTGCATAAAACTGGGTGACTGGGCAATAAAATGGCAGATTAAATTCAATATTAATAAATGCAAAGTAACGCACACTGGAAAACATAACCCCAACTATACATACAAAATGGTCTAAATGAGCTGTTACCACTCAAGAAAGATCTTGAAGACATCATGGCTAGTTCTCTGAAAACATCTGCTCGATGTGCAGTGTCAGTAAAAAATGCTAATAATGTTAGGAACCATTAGGGAAGGGATAGATACGAAGACAGTAAATATCATAATGCCACTACATAAATTCATGGTAGCCAACACCTTGAATATGGTGTGGAGTTCAGATTACCCCATCTCAAAAAAGATATTAGAATTAGAACGGCCATACTGCATCAGACTGAAGGTTCATCTAGCCCAGTATCCTGTCTTCTGACAGTGACCAATGCCTGGTGCCCCAGAGAGAATGAACAGGTAATCATCAAGTGATCCACTCCCTGTCTCCCATTTCCAACTGGAAAAGATACAGAGAAGGTCAACAAAAAGAGATTAGGGATATGGTACATCTTCAGATGAGGAGAAATTAAAAAGACTAGGACTATTAAGATTAGTCATCACATTTCCACGGGGAGATATCAGAGGTACTCCTTGGGGAATTCTTTGCCACTGTGCATACACAGAATTTATGTCCTCTACAGATTTCTTTGCTTCCTTGCAGAAGCATGACTTTCTAACCCTCTCCAGCCGTATGTTTTGGGGGCTCAGGGCAACCGGCAGAGAAGTAAATCACTGTGGGGGAGGAAGCGGGACTGGGGAAAACCTGGCTGGTGATTCCTACCCTGCACTGGGCTCAACTGCTATTCCCAGCTGGGCTGGGGAGGACGGGACTTCCTCTTCCTTGCACAGAATCTAGGGGCCAAGTCAGACCCACTCCCAGATTTCTCCCTTGGCTGAAGGAAGCTCTACAAACTCCCCCTTTTGCTCCCCCACTTCCTGCACCTGTCGCTTCTCAGCTGCAGTGGGAGGGATCCCTGTACAGGGAGCTGCTCCCCCATCTGCCCAACCCTTGTGCATCCAGACTCCCTAATATGCACACCCTCCCACCAAGCCTAATCCCCCCACCTGCACTCAGAACCCCCCCCCCCCCCCACACACACACACGGGCCACCTTGATAAGCTGCTCGCACCCAGATGCATCTGGACCCTCCTCACACACCTATATCCCCCTGCTGAGCTCTGACCCCCCCCACCGATCCTCAACCTCCTTCATCTGGATACCCCTGCAGAGTCCAATTACCATTGCACCCAGAAACCCCTCCCCGCCCCAAACCCCATGCATCCAGATCCTCCACACACCCGGATCCCCTACTGAGTTGCCTACATCCAGACTGCTCCACACAGAACCCTCTCAACCCACACCTGGATCCCCCCACACTATGCCCCTCCACATTTGGATCCTTGCTGAGCCTGCCTGCCCACACCTGGTGCACCTAGCACAGAGGAGCAGACACAGCCTCACCACTGAGTCCTTGGTCCAAGGGGAGCTGCACAGTGATCTCCAACCTTTGTGCAGCCAGTGGCCTGTGTTCCCCAATGACATGCTGGAGCTTCATTTATTTAACAAATAAAATTTGCAGAATTTTAAAATATTGTACACAGAATTTTTATTTTTGGTGCAGAATGCCATCAGGAGTATATAGAGGTCTATGAAAATCAGAATGGTGTGGACAAAGTGGGGTAGATAACGTTTCCTTATTCGTCGAACACCACAAGAACCATGGATCACGCAATGACATTAACAGGCAGCAGGTTTAAAACAAAAAGGAAGTACTTCACACATACAATCAACTTGTAGAACTCGTTTCCAGGGGATGCTGTGAAGGCCAAAAGTATAACTGAGTTCAAAAGAAGAATTAGGTAAGATCATGGAGAATAGGTCCATAGGTCCATTAGCCAAGATGATCAGAGATGCAACTCCATGCTCTGGGTCTGCTAAGCCACTAACTACCAGAAGCTGGGAATGGATCACTTGATAGTTGCCCTGTTCTGTTCATTCCCTCCAAAGAACCTCACATTGGCCACTGTTGGAAGATAGGATACTGGGATTGTGGAAGATTTAGCCATTTCTACATATGCCCTTTAACACGTCCAGAATCTCAGAACAACACTGCCCAAAATCCAGACAAGTGTCTCTTTGAGCTGTTTCTGCCACTTCAGAGGTCAACCTCCAAGTATAAATCAAAGCAGTTTTAACCAGGGTGTACACTAAACTCTACAGTCAATTGTGGAATTAAGTGGACACAACTTTGACCTGGTCCACACTTCAAGTCCTGATTTTTCCTAAAACTGTGTGCTCTGTAATGTCCAGCCCTCTCTTGGACAGCTCAAAGAAATAATAAGATTGGTTTGTTTATTCCTTTAAGACACCAAAACCCACCAGCTTGCCACATTATATGGAATTAACATTCACTTTAATTCCAACAGTACTGGTGCTTGACTTTAAACTTTAAATATCATTCAGTACACATTTTTTCCTCAGATGTATGTATTAACACTATTTCACAATGATATTAATCACTAGCTTTCAGAAAAAAAAACTTTATGCACTTTCAAAATATAGTAATATTGCATACTGATTCAAATCACTTAAGATTCAGCCCTCTGTCTTTGTAGATCAGTAAACTTTTAAAATGGATTCTTCTGCGGGTTACCCCTCAAAAGTAAAGTTTACTGAACCTGAGAGAAAGGCAACATGGAGTCTGGGGATGACAGGAGCTCCATGTGTTCTTCCCCCCCCCCAGCTGGTGTTTGCTGAAATGCAAATTGCTCTGTTTCCTTCCATCACCTCCTCCTGCTGTCTTGATGGTCCTGTTTACAGCTTATATGTAAATGGAGATAAACACCCACTTTACTGAGGCTAGACCTGTTTAACAACCCCTCTGACATTCTTGGTTTAAACACACTTCAGTAATAATTTAGCATATCCATAACTCAATACCCACAGTGTACACAAGTCTCACAAAAATATTCGCAAAAAGAAAAGAAGTACTTGTGGTACCTTAGAGACTAAAATTTATTTGAGCATAAGCTTTCATGAGCTACAGCTCACTTCATTGTCACGGAGTACCTGGGCGATGCTCTGGAACTGCTCCCTTCGAAGCCAGTCTGGACTCTGGGGAAGTCTTTCTGTGAGCAGACTGTCTTCAGGACATACAGTCTGACCTCAGAGCATTAAGCATCCTCTGCCCCTCCGTGAGCTTCCCACAGTGAGTCCGCCCAGGCAGGGTCCTGGGGAAGCCAGAGGGTCCTGCACCCCAACTTGGCAGTCAGACGTGACTCAGCCAGCCAGCAAAACAGAAGGTTTATTAGACGACAGGAACGTGGTCTAAACCAGAGCTGGTAGGTGCAGAGAACAGGACCCCTCAGCTGGGTCCATTTTGGGGAGCAGTGAGCCAGACAACCACGTCTGCACTTCATCCGATGAAGTGAGCTGTAGCTAACGAAACCTTATGCTCAAATAAATTTGTTAGTCTCTAAGGTGCCACAAGTCCTCCTTTTCTTTTTGTGAATACAGACCAACACGGCTGCTACTCTGAAACAAAAATATTAATCAGTGAGTTTGTTTTTAAATGATACCTCACAAGGCATATTCTGTAATAATCTTTGTATAATAGTGTGTAAGGCGTGATTTCAGAGAGATGGATTATCTACACTGAGAGGAAAAAACCCTTCCATCCCTGTAGAAAGCATCTACATTATGGCACTACAGTGGCATAGCTGCAGCACTGCAACTGTATTGCTCGTAGCATTGACATAGCGTGTGATTCATCAGTATGTTCATCTAGAAGACTCAGACTTTAAAGGCCAGAAGGAACTATCATGATCATTTAGTCTGACCTCCTGCACATTGCAGGCTACACAACCTCACTCACCCACTTCTGTAATAGGTCCATAATCTCTGACTGAGTTACTGAAGTCCTCAAATCTTGAGTTAAAAGACTTCAACTTACAGAGAATCCACCATTTTCTCTAGTTCAAATCAGCAAGTGACCCTTGTCTCACACTAGAGACTAACAAATTTATTAGAGCATAAGCTTTCGTGAGCTACAGCTCACTTCATCGGATGCATTACATCCGATGAAGTGAGCTGTAGCTCACGAAAGCTTATGCTCTAATAAATTTGTTAGTCTCTAAGGTGCCACAAGTACTCCTTTTCTTTTTGCGAATACCGACTAACACGGCTGCTACTCTGAAACTTGTCTCACACTGGAGAGGAAAGCAAAAAACCCAGAGGGTCTCTGACAAGCTGATCCAGGGAAAATTCCTTCTTGACCCCAAATACGAAAAGATACCCACATGACCAGGATTGAGACCCACCAACCACACACCTGGGAAAGAATTCTCTGTAGTAACTCAGAGCCCTCCCCATCTAGCATCATCTCCATCCACTGGGGATATTTGCTACTAGCAATCACAAGATATTTCCTACAATGGTGGCCTGTCATCAGACCACCCCCTTCATAAACTTATCAAGCTCAGTCTTGAAACCAGCTAGGTTTTTCGCCCGCACTGCTCCCCTTGGAAAGTTTCACTCTTCTGATAGTTAGAAGCGGTCATCTAATTTCAAGCCTAAGCTTGTTGATGGCCATTTTTTATCTTTTTGTTCTTTTGCCAACACTGTATCATAAACATACAGCTAAGGGTAGCACAAAATCCCTCCTTTACCTGTAAGGGGTTAAGAAGCTCAAATAACCTGGTTGACACCTGACCAAAAGGAACAATAAGGGAAGAAGGGGTGGTGGAGGGGTTTGTTTGTGGGGTCTTTTGTTGTTCTCTCTGGAACAAACAGACCAGGGCAGGAAAAACATCTCCTAAAACAAGCATCTAAGATTACAAGTTATAAGTAATGACAAGGAAAGGCGTTAGATTATCTTTTGTTTTAGCTTGTGAATTTTCCCTATGCTAAGAGGGAGGTTTATTCCTGGTTGTTTTTTTTTTTTTTTTTTTGTAATTTTAAAGTTTTGCCTAGAGGAGAATCCTCTGCTTTTTAAATCTTATTACCCTGTAAAATTACCTTCCATCCTGATTTTACAGAGGTGCTTCTTTACTTTTTTCTTTAAAATAGTTCTGTTTTTAAGAATTTGATGGGTTTTTAGTGTCCTAAAAACCAAGGGTCTGGTTAGTGCTCACCTTGGTTACCTATTTGGTTGGTATATTATTCTCAAGCCTCCCCAGGAAAGGGGGTGAAGGGGTTTGGGGGGGATATTTTGGGGAAACAGGAACTCCAAGTGGTCCTTTTCCTGAGTTTTTGTATAAAATTGGTGGCAGCAATACTGTCCAAGGACAAGGAAGAATTTGTGCCTTGGGGATGTTTTTAACCTAAACTGGTAGAATTAAGCTTAGGGGGTCTTTCATGTGGGTCCCCACATCTGTACCCCAGAGTTCAGAGTGGGGAGGGAACCCTGACAACTGGTGCTTCACTTAAATAATTCCTCTCCCTCAGTGCTGTTTATCCCACAGATGCATCTCCCCTCAGCCTTCATTTGGTCAGGTAAATAAGTCAAGCTCCTTAAGTTCCCTCTTGAAATGCAGGTTCTCCATTCCTCGGATCATCCTAGCAGCCCTTCTCTGCACTGTTCCAGTATTTACTGTAGGTTTCAGAGTAGCAGCTGTGTTAGTCTGTATTCGCAAAAAGAAAAGGAGTACTTGTGGCACCTTAGAGACTAACACATTTATTAGAGCATAAGCTTTCGTGAGCTACAGCTCGCTTCATCGGATGCATTTGGTGGAAAATACAGGGGAGATTTATATACACACACAAAGAACATGAAACAATGGGTTTATCATACACACTATAAGGAGAGTGATCACTTAAGATAAGCCATCACCAGCAGCGGGGGGGGGGGGGGGGGGGGGGGGAAGCTTTCATGTCGACAAGCAAGGTAGGCTAATTCCAGCAGTTAACAAGAATATCTGAGGAACAGTGGGGGGTGGGGTGGGGGGGAAAAACAACATGGGGAAATAGTTTTACTTTGTGTAATGACTCATCCATTCCCAGTCTCTATTCAAGCCTAAGTTAATTGTATCCAGTTTGCAAATTAATTCCAATTCAGCAGTCTCTCGTTGGAGTCTGTTTTTGAAGCTTTATTGTTGAAGGATAGCCACTCTTAGGTCTGTGATCGAGTGACCAGAGAGATTGAAGTGTTCTCCAACTGGTTTTTGAATGTTATAATTCTTGACGTCTGATTTGTGTCCATTCATTCTTTTACGTAGAGACTGTCCAGTTTGGCCAATGTACATGGCAGAGGGGCATTGCTGGCACATGATTGCATATATCACATTGGTAGATGCGCAGGTGAACGAGCCTCTGATAGTGTGGCTGATGTGATTAGGCCCTGTGATGGTATCCCCTGAATAGATATGTGGATAGAGTTGGCAACGGGCTTTGTTGCAAGGATAGGTTCCTGGGTTAGTGGTTCTGTTGTGTGGTGTGTGTGTGGTTGCTGGTGAGTATTTGCTTCAGATTGGGGGGCTGTCTGTAAGCAAGGACTGGTCTGTCTCCCAAGATCTGAGAGAGCGATGGCTCGTCCTTCAGGATAGGTTGTAGATCCTTGATGATGCGTTGGAGAGGTTTTAGTTGGGGGCTGAAGGTGATGGCTAGTGGCGTTCTGTTGTTTTCTTTGTTGGGCCTGTCCTGTAATAGGTGACTTCTGGGTACTCTTCTGGCTCTGTCAATCTGTTTCTCACTTCAGCAGGTGGGTATTGTAGTTGTAGGAATGCATGATAGAGATCTTGTAGGTGTTTGTCTCTGTCTGAGGGGTTGGAGCAAATGCGGTTATATCGTAGAGCTTGGCTGTAGACAATGGATCGTGTGGTATGATCTGGATGAAAGCTAGAGGCATGTAGGTAGGAATAGCGGTCAGTAGGTTTCCGATATAGGGTGGTGTTTATGTGACCATCGCTTATTAGCACCATAGTGTCCAGGAAGTGGATCTCTTGTGTGGACTGGTCCAGGCTGAGGTTGACGGTGGGATGGAAATTGTTGAAATCATGGTGGAATTCCTCAAGGGCTTCTTTTCCATGGGTCCAGATGATGAAGATGTCATCAATGTAGCGCAAGTAGAGTTGGGGCATTAGGGGACAAGAGCTGAGGAAGCGTTGTTCTAAGTCAGCCATAAAAATGTTGGCATACTGTGGGGCCATGCGGGTACCCATCGCAGTGCCGCTGATTTGAAGGTATACATTGTCCCCAAATGTGAAATAGTTATGGGTGAGGACAAAGTCACAAAGTTCAGCCACCAGGTTAGCCGTGACAGTATCGGGGATACTGTTCCTGACAGCTCGTAGTCCATCTTTGTGTGGAATGTTGGTGTAGAGGGCTTCTACATCCATAGTGGCTAAGATGGTGTTATTAGGAAGATCACCAATGGACTGTAGTTTCCTCAGGAAGTCAGTGGTGTCTCGAAGATAGCTGGGAGTGCTGGTAACAAAGGGCCTGAGGAGGGAGTCTACATAGCAGGATTGTCTGGCTGTCAGGGTGCCAATGCCTGAGATGATGGGACGTCCAGGATTTCCAGGTTTATGGATCTTGGGTACCAGATAGAATACCCCAGGTCGGGGTTCTAGGGGTGTGTCTGTGCGGATTTGTTCTTGTGCTTTTTCAGGGAGTTTCTTGAGCAAATGCTGTAGTTTCTTTCGGTAACTCTCAGTGGGATCAGAGGGTAATGGCTTGTAGAAAGTGGTGTTGGAGAGCTGCCTAGTAGCCTCTTGTTCATACTCCGACCTATTCATGATGACGACAGCACCTCCTTTGTCAGCCTTTTTGATTATGACGTCAGAGAGTTGTTCTACGGTGCTAATAAGCGATGGTCACATAAACACCACCCTATATCGGAAACCTACTGACCGCTATTCCTACCTACATGCCTCTAGCTTTCATCCAGATCATACCACACGATCCATTGTCTACAGCCAAGCTCTACGATATAACCGCATTTGCTCCAACCCCTCAGACAGAGACAAACACCTACAAGATCTCTATCATGCATTCCTACAACTACAATACCCACCTGCTGAAGTGAAGAAACAGATTGACAGAGCCAGAAGAGTACCCAGAAGTCACCTACTACAGGACAGGCCCAACAAAGAAAATAACAGAACGCCACTAGCCATCACCTTCAGCCCCCAACTAAAACCTCTCCAACTCATCATCAAGGATCTACAACCTATCCTGAAGGACGACCCATCACTCTCACAGATCTTGGGAGACAGCCCCCCCAATCTGAAGCAAATACTCAACAGCAACCACACACCACACAACAGAACCACTAACCCAGGAACCTATCCTTGCAACAAAGCCCGTTGCCAACTCTGTCCACATATCTATTCAGGGGATACCATCATAGGGCCTAATCACATCAGCCACACTATCAGAGGCTCGTTCTCCTGCGCATCTACCAATGTGATATATGCCATGTGCCAGCAATGCCCCTCTGCCATGTATATCGGCCAAACTGGACAGTCTCTACGTAAAAGAATGAATGGACACAAATCAGACGTCAAGAATTATAACATTCAAAAACCAGTTGGAGAACACTTCAATCTCTCTGGTCACTCGATTACAGACCTGAGGGTGGCTATCCTTCAACAAAAAAGCTTCCAAAACAGACTCCAACGAGAGACTGCTGAATTGGAATTAATTTACAAACTGGATACAATTAACTTAGGCTTGAATAGAGACTGGGAATGGATGAGTCATTACACAAAGTAAAACTATTTCCCCATGGTATTTCTCCCTCCCACCCCACCCCCCACTGTTCCTCTGATTTTCTTGTTAACTGCTGGAATTAGCCTACCTTGCTTGTCACCATGAAAGGTTTTCCTCCTTTCCCCCCCCCTGCTGCTGGTGATGGCTTATCTTAAGTGATCACTCTCCTTACAGTGTGTATGATAAACCCATTGTTTCATGTTCTCTGTGTGTGTGTGTATATAAATCTCTCCTCTGTTTTTTCCACCAAATGCATCCGATGAAGTGAGCTGTAGCTCACGAAAGCTTATGCTCTAATAAATTTGTTAGTCTCTAAGGTGCCACAAGTACTCCTTTTCTTTTTGCGAATACAGACTAACACGGCTGCTACTCTGAAACCTGTCATTATGCAAGGCTCTAATAAATGTGTTAGTCTCTAAGGTGCCACAAGTACTCCTTTTCTTTTTGAGTATTTACTGTAGTATTTCATGTTCACATAACCCTCCTTCTGTCTGTGGTGCACATCCTTACCAGGAGTGCTTGCACTGATTTTAGAAGGGCAGAGTGAGGGGTTGAGCACCCAGGTGGCAGCTGGGCTCCCAGTGTGGAACTGAGAGCCCAGATGTGAGCCCCCCCTCTGCCCTGGGTTGACAACCTGAGCTGTGAGCCTGATGCAGGGTTCACAGCATGGAGCCTACCAGCCTCTCTTTTCAATTTCTCAGTTGCCTCAGGCTCAAGAGGGGGCTCATAGCTGAATCTGTGAAATTGATGAGGCTGGTAGACTCCCTGCTGTGGGGTCACAGCTGGGGCTATCACTCCAGGCTGGGAGGCAGGAGTTCCAGCTGTGAGCCCTATACCCAGCTGAGAGCTGTGGGGAGGCATGCAGCTGTGAGCCAGGTGCTGGCCTCAATTTCACAATAGCGAGCCTAGCAATCTTTCTTGTCAATTTCACAGCTCCAGTTGGGAGTCTAGACTGGCAAAGCAGAGCTATGGAACTGACAAGAATGACAGACAACAGCCAATGTCAGTAATGCAGTGTCTATATCAGTGGTTCTCAACCTATTTATCACTGTGGGCCATTACCCGGGCCACAGGCAGAGAACCACAAAGCCGTCCCACCCACCCCCATCCTCTAAGCCAGGCACGGGTAAACTTTTTGGCCTGTGGGCCACATCGGGTTTCCAAAATTGTATGGAGGGCCGGTTAGGGGAGGCTATACTTCCCCAAACAGCCAGGTATGGCCCAGGCCCACATCCTATCCCATCCCCCCCCCTGCTTCTTGCCCCCGATGGCTGCCGGGGACTCCTGCCCCATCCACCCACCCTTCTCCCTGTCCCGAATACCCCTGGAACGCCTGCCCCAACTGCCAACCCCCCCTTCCTGACTGCCCCCAGGTTCCCTGCCCCCATTCAACACCCCTGTTCCCCGCCCTCTGACTGCTCCGATTCCTATCCTGACCCCCACCCCAAACTCCCCTGCCCTCTATCCAACCTCCTGCTTCTCCCTGCCCCCTTATCACACTGCCGAGAGCGCCGGTGGCTGGCAGCACTACAGCCGCACCGCCCAGAGCACCAGGACAGGCAGCCATGCCGCCCGTCTGGAGCCAACCACACCACACCAACCACACAACCCGGCAGGAGCTCGCAGCCCAGAGCATTGTGCCAGCGGCGCAATGAGCTGAGGCTGTGGGGGAGGGGGAGAACAGCAAAGGTGGGGTTAGCTCCCAGGCCAGGAGCTCAGGGGCAGGGCAAGAGGGTCCCGCGGGCCAACCGTAGTTTGCCCACCTCTGTTCTAAGCCCAGCACCCCCCACCCAGAGACCCCCTCCACAAAGTGGGGCCAGAAGCAGACCCCTAGACTCCACTGGGTGAGCTGAGCAGCCTATAGCACACAGCTGGGCTGCAAATGTGTGCTAATTGGGCCACATGCAGCCCACCCGTTGAGTACCACTGGTCTACATGGACACTGTGTCATCTTAACTACACTGACATAAGTGCTACACCTCTTGTGTTTTATGTCGGTGTAGTAGGGCACTTACATCAGTGAGAGCAAGGCTATAGTATATACATCAACATAATCGGGTCAATGTAAGCTGCCTTACATGGTCCTAACTCTGTAGCGTGGACCAAGCCTCAGTCTTCCTCATCCACAAGCCTGTAAAACACAGATATTTGGCCAGCTTTATAAAACATTTCAAGAGCTACAGATGAAGTGATCTATGCAAGAGTAACGGTCAACTTCTACCTACTCAGTCCAGCCTATGTGGGGATGGGGTTGCATGGAGTGAAAGTCTAGGCAGAATTTGGCCTAAAGTATTATCAAGGCTTCAATAACACAACACCTACTAACCTGAAAACTAAACCTACTACTGGAGTGAAATATACCTGTGCTGTGATAGTCTCAAAGCCATGTCCATTACAATTATAAGAATAAAGAATGCACAACTGTTTTATTCAAGTACTCTATTTAAATTGGTAGTTAACTGGTCAATAGGTAAAAAGAAGTTACTTGTAGCACCTTAGACACTAAAATTTATTTGAGCACTCTGAAAACTGGTCAATAGGTATTACTGATAGATATGTTATTTGATTTAAATCTTAAATTTTAAAAGAGCTTTAGATGTCTCAGAATTATGCTCTCACATCCCCTACATTTGTTAATTAAGACAGACAAGTGTGCCTTAAATTCAATTAATAGCTCAAGATAGGAACTCTCTGTGGGCATGGCCATAGGACCAGGGTTCTCAACCTTTTTCTTTCGGAGCCCCCCCGCTGTAAAAACTCCATAGCGCCCCCCCACCCCCATGCCACAACAACTGTTTTTCTGCATATAAAATCTAGGGCCAACATTAGGGGTAGCAAGCAGGGCAATTGCCTGTGGCCCCACACCACAGGGAGCCCTGCAAAGCTAAGTTGCTCAGGCTTCAACCCCACCACGACTGGCCTCAGGCTTTGGCTTTCTGCCCTGGGCCCCAGTGACTTTAATGCCAGCTCTGCTTCACTGATTCCTCTGAAACCTGCTCACAGTCCCCCAGGGAGCCACAATGGTTGTGAACCGATGCTACAGGGGACACTCAGAAGACTGAAGGCAAATCCGTTAAAGATGCGACGTCAGTGACAACAACCCATGAAGTGCAAGTCCCTTGCATAGACAAGGAAACTTATAATTTGCACTAGTGACCTTTTCCCCTATTTCACCCTAGTAAGAGCCTCTGGTGCATTGCTATTTTTCCTCACTGACACACAGGTTTCCAATAGAACAGCTTCACTAATAACTGAAGCCAGGCCTAATCCCCAGTATAGAGGAGGCCTATGCTTTCTCTCCCTTTCCCTTTTCACACTTGGCTGGAAGTCGTCCTTACTAATCATGGCGGTTACTTTTTGCAAAGACACGCTTGAAGCCTGCGGAAGGTATAGCACTTAGCCTGTAGATTCCCACTTGCTATGGATAAGGGAGAGTTTTCCTACTATCGCTTTCCTACGTTCCCATGGCAATAACCAGCCCAGGCACACGCGAAGAGAAGTCAGCCACCCATCCTTTACCAGAAGATTTTAAAAATCACGCTTGTTAACGTGCCCCTCACTCAAGCAACAACAAGAAGTCGGCCCTAGATAAGCCTCGTGTAGCTAAGGCCGCAACTCACTGGATTCCTGCTTCAGGAAACTCCTGCAGGAGCAGCGCCCCCAGCCCCCAGCCCCAGCCGTTGTTACAGCGCCTCGGGACACCGCAGCATGCCGGAGCCCCGAGGGCGCTGGGAGCCAGGGCCGGCGGCCCCAGGCTGCCTATGCCAGGGTCACGACTCCCACCCCGGGCCGGGCCGCGCCGCTCACGCTCCCCAGCGCGCAAACGGGGGAAGCCGAGGCGGCGTCCAGGGAAAGGGAAGCCAGGAAGCGGCCTCTCGCAGTGCAGCTCTAGCCGCCGCGGCCGCGCTCACCTGCGACGGGCGCGAGACCTCTCTGCCGGCAACACCGCCCGACTCGCCGCGGTCCCTTTTCAAATCCACCCAATGGCGGCGCGCCGTGCCGCACAGCACCATGGGAGGCCAGGGGCGGGCTGGGAGCCAACGTCCTGCTGAGGGGCAAGCGGGACGTCTCCGCCCAGGGCAGGCTGGGAGCGGGGGCGGGGAGGCGCGTGCGGCTGGGATGTTTGTGGTGCCGGGGCAGGACTGCAGCCTGGCTCGCCGCCCGGGGAGGGGTGGAAAGGAGGCGCCGCCCCCGGTCGCGGCTGGAGAGGCGGGGGCGCTGCCTCACTTGGGGCCGGGGAAAGGGAAGGGTCCCTCTGCCGGAGGGCGCCGTGCGAGGGCTCCGCGGAGGCTGGCTCGATCCGCGCAGGGGAGAGCCCATGGGGCGGGCGGGCGAGTTATTTGTTTAACCGGGTTCTGCTAGGTGGCCGGTTGCCTGCTGTAGGAAAGGGGGGCGCTGGGTCGGAGCGGACGCCAGGTCAGGAGGGTTGGAATGAGGGTACCAGTTATTAGCTGCGTGTTTCGGAGTAGCAGCCCTGTTAGTCTGTATCGGTAAAAAGAGCAGGAGCACTTGTGGCACCTTCGAGACTAACACATTTATTTGAGCGTAAGCTTTTGTGAGCTACGGCTCGCTTCATCGGATTATGCTCTAATAAATGTGTTAGTCTCTAAGGTGCCACAAGTCCTCCTTTTCTTTTTGCGAATACAGACTAACACGGCTGCTCCTCTGAAACAAGTGCTCCTGTTCTTTTTACTTTATAGGCATGGTTTCATTCAGCTGTGTGAGAGGACCTGAGCCACGCAGGGGGAGCAGCACCTTGCTACAGAAGAGCTGCCACAAGGCAAGCCCAGAGCTGCACGGGCTTCTCAGGATGAACCAGCTAATTTGCTGATCAGGTTGTTTCTGACAGTTCTTTATCTGGGCTTAAAACAAGCCTGGGCAGAGTCAAAAAGCAGTTCAAATGAAACTGTGAACCAGGGGTCAGACTGGGGGGAAAGGGGTGGTGGTGGTACTCTTCCAAACGCTTTCCCACAAAATAAGCTCTGCCCATGTGAGATGCTACTCAACAGTCAATTGTGCAGATGTTAAGCATGTATCAGAGGTTCTCAAACTTCACTGCACCCCGACCCCTTTCTGACAACAGAAATGACTCCAGGAGGGGGGACGGAAGTCTGAGTCTGCCCGAGCCCCAGCGCCATAGGCAGGGGGACCAAAGCCCAAACCTGAGCCCTGTCACCCAGGGCTGGAGCCCTTGGGCTTTGGCCCCCGGCAGTGGGATTCGAGCTTTGGCTTTGTCCCTGGTGGGGCTTGGGCTTCGGTCCTGGGCCCCAGGAAATCTAATGCCAGCCCTGGTGACCCCATTACAATGGGGTTGTGATCCACTTTGGGGTCCCAACCCACAATTTGAGAACTGATGGCATATATGATCATGTGTTTTCTAGGCTTCTTGTACCCTCGGGATGGGGGGAGGTCTGAATACACCTGTGAGCTCAACTTAGCTCCTTGGTCTTGGATTTTCTTGATTGAGAAAGGGATATGGCGTTGCTCTCCCCAACCCATTCACATGTTGTGCCAAAATGAGCTGTTAGGCACCATAGATTCTGCAGATCTTTATAATATGACCCTCCTCCTCCTTTCTTACATGTTTTGATGAGTAGAGAAAATATAAATTATTTATTCTTTCTCTGCCTCAGTTCCTCATCTGTGAAATTGGGATAATAGCCATAATAACGCAATAGAATATTGTGAGAAAAAACTTATGAATGTGTTTGAGGTGCTCAAATGTTAGTTATATTTACTTTTAGAAAAATATCAAGGTCCCAGTCCTGAAATGTGTAATGCTTAATTTGTGAGTTCTTCAGTGATACTACTCACATGTTTGCAGTTAAGCAAATGTAAAAATGTTTTCAAAATCAGGGCATAAATAAAATAATATTTACCACATTCTTCTGAGATGGATAAGTTTATAACCACTATTTACATATGGTGAAAGGAGGAGGAGGTTAAGTGACTTGCCCACGTCCAGAGAGTGTGTCCAGTTCTTGAGTTGATATTAGAACTCAGAATTACAGTCTTGCCCTCAGAAGTATTATAAGGGCCCTACTGTCAAACAAACGTTAACCCTGCCCCTTGGCCCATTAAGCCCCACCCATCTGTCACTGGAAGTCCCGCTCCATTGGGGTATTACTTCTGGGGTCAAGCCGGACACATGACTAGAAGCAAGGTGTGTTGTGACCCCTCTAAGAACTCCTCCCACTGCCCTCTACCAATCGTGATGGGTTTTGGCCACGGAGGACCGCCCCGAGAGCAGATTTGACCAAAATAGGGCAGGTTCTGGGACGGAATGAACCGCCCAGAAGAAGGTTGTGTGACCCCTCTAAGAACTCCTCCCACTGCCCTCTGCCAATCAGAGCGCAGCAGCATCACCACATAAGTCCCAGCGCCGGGCAGAGGAGGCCATCTCTTACCAAGAACTTTTGTTTTAGAAACCGTGGAAAGGCTAATAGGAAACATGGACTCCTTCACCACCCCCGTGAGAACTTCAGACTTTGTTTTAGCCCTGAGAGCCTTCGACCATCTGCAGAGACCATTCTACATCAGTGACAATTCTAAGGAGGAGGAGGGAGCGGATGAGGGGAGCCCTTTGGCCCAGCTGTTGATGGATACGCTGGAACCCGAACCTGAAACCCAATTGCTCTGAGACACCCTGATGAGCATGGCGGCCTTTCATTGTCCACCCCCCTGGAGGAGGAAGGCAAACACAGCTTGGGGGAGTCACCAATGGACAAGGTGAATGGAAAAGACGTCACTCAGGTAAATGAATAATTAAGAAGTGATGGTCGATGATGGGGTGAGGGGACAAACAAGCAATTTAAAACTTGGTAGCTGTAAATAAAAAAAAAATTATTGAAAAGGGCTTTGTGACTATCCGTGTTTCTGTTAGAAGGTCTCTGTGGCCCTTAAGTGAGCTAAAAAATTTAATGGAGCATCTTGGTTTGTTTTCAAGGTCCTGTATGTCTTTTAAATAAAAAAAAAAATGTTTGTGAGAACCTAGCTCTTGTGTCTTTGTGTAAAAGAGCACATTGACAGCAAAAAGCTGAAATGTATATTGTAAAATCTTGTGGCAGGGAAAAAATCCTAAAAATGTGTTTATAATTAAAAAAAAAAATCAGGGATGGTTTAGACGTGTTTGAGTATAATAGAGCTGACTCATCCTGTTGAACTGAATGGTTTTAACCACACTCCCACTGAATAGCCAGGGTGACTGAGATTACTCACCCTTTTTGCCATCAGGGTTAATGTATTCGTAATCAGTAATTAAATTTCATAGGTGTGCACCCACAGTAAGGGAGGTGGGTGGGTGAGGATGGTGAGTTCTGATTAATATGAAATGAAATAAAACCTCAGGAATTCACAGATGCTATTGAACAGTTTTAGCGTTCTACCAACTCCTGAACAACCCAGGAGTTGGTAGAACACTATTGGACAGTTTAAATATTACCCAGGAGTTGGTTGAACACTATGGACCACTCTTTCTAGCAGCTCAAAGTCATTAAAAGTTTAAAATAATATATTTACAAAAAAATAAACAAGGGTCTACCCAAAACTGAAATGTTTCAAGGGTTCACAAACCTCAACCATACTTTAGAACAAGCATTTGCTCTAAAGACAATCAAACATTTAAAAGCTATGGGTATTTGTAGGGTGCTTATTATGGTTGTGATACACCCATTTTATTTCAAAAACAACCCCCAAACTTTAAGCATGGAAGAAACATGTTTAAAAAACAAGCCCCAAGACATTCATTGATATCTGCAAAGGGCCCCCACTTGGAAATGAGTACAGGTACATTAAGGATTGGTGATTTACTGTTTAATACTGTAAGAAGGTCCTACAGAAAAATGTATTTTAACTAAAAGGAACAAAACATTAGCCAAAAGCAGACCAGTTGTGCAGACAACTTAATTCCCCCACCCCAGATCACAAAAGGGAATGTTAGGGGAGGGGTGCCTACACTACTAGCACTCCTAGCTATCTTTGAGACACCACTGACTCCCTGAAGAAATCCTTTGCAATCCTGAATGCATCCGATGAAGTGAACTGTAGCTCATGAAAGCTTATGCTCAAATAAATTTGTTAGTCTCTAAGGTGCCACAAGGTGCCTTTTCTTTTTACAATCCTTTGGTGATCTTCCAGAAAACATCATCCTGGCCACTATGGATGTAGAAGCCCCCTACACCAACATTCCACACAAAGATGGACTACAAGCCGTCTGGAACAGTATGCCCGATAATGTCACTGCAAACCTGGTGGCTGAACTTTGTGTCTTTGTCCTCACGCACAACTATTTCACATTTGGGGACAATGTATACCTTCAAATCAGCTATGGGTACCCGCAGGGCCCCACAGTATGCCAACATTTTTTTAGCTGACTTAGAAAAACACTTCCTCAGCTCTCATCCCCTAACGCTCCTATTCTACTTATGCTACGTTGATGACATCTTCATCATCTGGACCCATGGAAAAGAAGCCCTTAAGGAATTTCACCATGATTTCAATAATTTCCATCCCACCATCAACCTCAGCCGGGACTAGTCCACACAAGAGATCCACTTCCTGGACACTACAGTGCTAATAAGCGATGGCCACATAAACATCACCCTACACCGGAAACCTACTGACCACTTACCTACATGCCTCCAGCTTTCATCCAGACCACATCACACGATCCATTGTCTACAGCCAAGCTCTAAGATAGAACTGCATTTGCTCCAATCCCTCCAACAGAGACAAACACCTACAAGATCTCTATCAAGCATTCTTAAAACTACAACACCCACCTGCTGAAGTGAAGGAACAGATTGACAGAGCCAGAAGAGTACCCAGAAGTCACCTACTACAGGACAGGCCCAACAAAGAAAGTAACAGAACGCCACTAGCCGTCACCTTCAGCCCCCAACTAAAACCTCTCCAACGCATCATCAAGGATCTACAACCTATACTGAAGGACGGTCCCTCACTCTCACAGATCTTGGGAGACAGGCCAGTCCTCGCTTTCAGACAGCCCCCCAATCTAAAGCAAATACTCACCAGCAACCACACACCACACAACAAAAACACTAACCCAGGAACCTATCCTTACAACAAAGCCTGTTGCCAACTCTGTCCACATACCTATTCAAGGGACACCATCATAGGACCTAATCACATCAGCCACACTGTAAGAGGCTTGTTCACCTGCACATCTACCAATGTGATACTGTATATGTCATCATGTGCCAACAATGCCCCTCTGCCATGTACATTGGCCAAACCTGACAATCTCCACACAAAAAAATAAATGGACACAAATCAGACATCAAGAATTATAATATTCAAAAACCAGTCGGAGAACACTTCAACCTCCCTGGTCACTCAGTTACAGACCTAAAAGTTGCAATTCTCCAACAAAAAAACTTCAAAAACAGACTCCAACAAGAAACTGCAGAATTGGAATTAATTTGCAAACTGGACACCATTAACTTAGGCTTGAATAAAGATTGGGAGTGGATGGGTCATTACACAAAGTAAAAACTATTTTCCCATGCTAATTTTTTCCCCTACTGTTACTCACAGCTTCTTGTCAACTGTTTGAAATGGGCCATCCTGATCATCCGTACAAAATTGTTTTTTTCCTGCTGATAATAGCCTACCGTAATTGATTGGTCTCATTACAGTTGATATGGCAACACTCAATTTTTCATGTTCTCTGTGTATATATAAATCTTCCTACTGTATTTTCCACTGCATGCATCTGATGAAGTGGGTTTTAGCCCACGAAAGCATATGCTCAAATAAATTTGTTGGTCTCTAAGGTACCACAAGTACTCCTCGTTTTTTTAAAGTCCTTAAGTATCTTTTATTTCCGAGTTGTGGTGATCGAATCAACCTGCTAACTACAGACTTTTGAAGTCTGTTTGAAACAAAGTGTTAGGATGGTATAAAAACCTCAGGTATTTTGGAGACTGTCCTCTTTCAACAGAAACTCTCTTGAATTGCTGCTGGACTGCAAGAGGAGGTATGCTCCCTGGTTTTAACTCTGAAAATAATATTATATAATGTCACTCTTTGGCCATGCTATCCTTACTAAATAATGGTACCTATCTTTATTGCAGTGTGATCTGTTTAGCATGGAACCAGTAACTTTAAGTTGCAGGCCAAGGTGAAAACCATTTTTAACTATAGTTCTGCTTAATACTGTTAAATTAAAAAAAAATTCATGTATTACTTTTTTTGCCTCTGTTTTCACTAACAAGGTCAGCTCCCAGACTGCTGTGCTGGGCATCACAAAATGGGGAAGAGATGGCCAGCCCTCTGTAGAGATAGAGGTGGTTAGGGACTATTTAGAAAAGCTGGACGTGCACAAGTCCATGGGGCCGGACGAATTGCATCCGAGAGTGCTGAGGGAATTGGCGGCTGTGATTGCAGAGCCCTTGGCCATTATCTTTGAAAACTCGTGGCGAACGGGGGAAGTCCCGGATGACTGGAAAAAGGCTAATGTAGTGCCCATCTTTAAAAAAGGGAAGAAGGAGGATCCTGGGAACTACAGGCCGGTCAGCCTCACCTCAGTCCCTGGAAAAATCATGGAGCAGGTCCTCAAAGAATCAATCCTGAAGCACTTAGAGGAGAGGAAAGTGATCAGGAACAGTCAGCATGGATTCACCAAGGGAAGGTCATGCCTGACTAATCTAATCGCCTTTTATGATGAGATTACTGGTTCTGTGGATGAAGGGAAAGCAGTGGATGTATTGTTTCTTGACTTTAGCAAAGCTTTTGACACGGTCTCCCACAGCATTCTTGTCAGCAAGTTAAGGAAGTATGGGCTGGATGAATGCACTATAAGGTGGGTAGAAAGCTGGCTAGATTGTCGGGCTCAATGGGTAGTGATCAATGGCTCCATGTCTAGTTGGCAGCTGGTGTCAAGTGGAGTGCCCCAGGGGTCGGTCCTGGGGCCCGTTTTGTTCAATATCTTCATAAATGATCTGGAGGATGGTGTGGATTGCACTCTCAGCAAATTTGCGGATGATACTAAACTGGGAGGAGTGGTAGATACGCTGGAGGGGAGGGATAGGATACAGAAGGACCTAGACAAATTGGAAGATTGGGCCAAAAGAAATCTAATGAGGTTCAATAAGGATAAGTGCAGGGTCCTGCACTTAGGATGGAAGAATCCAATGCACCGCTACAGACTAGGGACCGAATGGCTCGGCAGCAGTTCTGCGGAAAAGGACCTAGGGGTGACAGTGGACGAGAAGCTGGATATGAGTCAGCAGTGTGCCCTTGTTGCCAAGAAGGCCAATGGCATTTTGGGATGTATAAGTAGGGGCATAGCGAGCAGATCGAGGGACGTGATCGTTCCCCTCTATTCGACACTGGTGAGGCCTCATCTGGAGTACTGTGTCCAGTTTTGGGCCCCACACTACAAGAAGGATGTGGATAAATTGGAAAGAGTACAGCGAAGGGCAACAAAAATGATTAGGGGTCTAGAGCACATGACTTATGAGGAGAGGCTGAGGGAGCTGGGATTGTTTAGTCTGCAGAAGAGAAGAATGAGGGGGGATTTGATAGCTGCTTTCAACTACCTGAAAGGGGGTTTCAAAGAGGATGGCTCTAGACTGTTCTCAATGGTAGCAGATGACAGAACGAGGAGTAATGGTCTCAAGTTGCAATGGGGGAGGTTTAGATTGGATATTAGGAAAAACTTTTTCACTAAGAGGGTGGTGAAACACTGGAATGCGTTACCTAGGGAGGTGGTAGAATCTCCTTCCTTAGAGGTTTTTAAGGTCAGGCTTGACAAAGCCCTGGCTAGGATGATTTAACTGGGACTTGGTCCTGCTTTGAGCAGGGGGTTGGACTAGATGACCTTCTGGGGTCCCTTCCAACCCTGATATTCTATGATTCTATGATTCTATGATTACACAGGGATTTGAGGGTAATACTAACTAACATTTTTGCTTGTTCTTTAACCCAAAGACCCAAACACACATGGGGGGAAATAGAACAACCATGCACAGGCGCCGTCTTCTGTTGGCGCTGGTGGTGCTCGACTGCCCCCAGCCCCACCCCCTCCTGCCTTGGCCCTGCCCCAACTCCGCCCCTATTCCAACCCCTTCCCCAAATCCCCACCCAGGCCCCGTCTCTTCCACACCTCCTCCCCTGAGTGCACCGCATTCCCGCTCTTCTCCCCTCCATCCCGGAGCTTGTTATGCCACGAAATAGCTGTTTTGTGGCAGCAAGTGCTGGGAGGAGAAGTGGGGACGCGGTGCACACACGGGAGGAGGCGGAGGTAAGGGTGACGAGGCAGGGAGGTTGGCTGCCAGTGGGTGCAGAGCACACCAATTTTTCCCCGTGCATGCTCCAGCCCCAGAACACCCACGGAGTCTGCACCTATGCAATCATGTGCCTGCAATCCTTTATCCTGTGGTAGAAGGTAACTTTCTGCATTTAGCTCTTAAATGCATGTGGGTGTATTGAAAAGTATTTTGTTGCAAACTGTTGGTTTGGTGTTTTAAACTGCTGTGTGTGTGTGTGTGTGCGCGTGCAAAATATAGGTGTGTTTTTTAAAAAGTACATTGCTGTTTTTTTTGTTTTTTTTTAAAAGCATATGGCTGCAAACTGATGGTGTGTTGTGTTTCAAACTAACAGGGATTTCTGTGCAAAATGTGTTTTAAAATGGATTTTAAAAGTTGATTTTTAGAGCAGTTTGGTTTTTATTCTGCAAAATGAGATGTGTTTTTAAAAATGTTTGGGGGTTGTTGTTTTTTAAAGTGGTAGAAATAAACTCAAAACCTGTGTTTGTTGTACAGCCTGAAATGGATTATTTTGTTTTAAAACTATGATTTTTTTAATAGAAAAACACCCCGATGAATATTTTATTTTTTAAATTTACAAGACAGTTTTATAATAATAATGTGTCTGTGTTAGGGGGCTTATTCCTTCACCCACTTACTTCCCTGGTTCTTCTCACATGAACAGAGAGCAACAATACCTGAAGTCTGAAGGTGCAAACAATTCGATGTTTATTGGGGTGAACTTCCAGCAAGCATGATTCCAGTTTCCTTCCTTAGTGTCCCCCTTCCTAGCTCTGACACCACAGAGCCTTACACCTGTGTTCCTGTTCCCATTCCTGCCCTTAGCCAAACATGATTCCAATTTCACCATCCCCATTCCCTGTTCCCATTTCCCCCTTTAGCCAAACATGATTCCAATTTCACCACCCCCATTCCCTGTTCCCATTTCCCCCTTTAGCAAAACATGATTCCAATTTCCCCACTCCCGTTCCCATTTCCCCCACCCACCCACTTCCTGATTGACTGCAGACTATATAGTAAAACTTGAGTTCCGCTTAACCATACCTTAACCAATCATTTTACTGAAATTTAACTAACCAATCTTAACATATTGTAACATGATTATTTAACCAATTATATCCCACCACCTTAATTAGTTTACACCCAGCAAAATTAATTATACAGCAGACAGAAACAATCACAGAACCAGACAGAGCTTATACAGACGAACAATAGGGAAATGGGGACTACAGTGGTAGAACAACAAAGAAAAGAGGATTTCACATCCCAGCTATTGATAAGTGAGTTCTTGCCAGACAGGATGCTATCAAACTAAGTTTCCTTTCACATCTTCTAGGCACTTCCCTTTCTCTGGAGGCGAGAGGCATTATCAAAACAGGATTGTATTCCTAACAGCCCAATAGCACCTGATTTCAATGTCAGGTTTCAGAGTAGCAGCCGTGTTAGTCTGTATTCGCAAAAAGAAAAGTAGTACTTGTGATTTCAATGTGACTAGTTTGGAATGTGAGGATGTGACCGGTCGCTTCCCAACTTATGGCTGCCTCTGCTGCTTAGCCAAAGGCCTGAGCCTAAGCACAGGGCCTCGGACTGTCACAGTAAGAGAAGGCCCTTACACTGCAGAGAGTGATTTTGATTCTTTCTTTTATACCTCTAGAACTAGCTAAGTGATAAGAATACACCTAAATTCTTAGATTATAGGCCTTTACAGACAGGCCTGAATATCTATATCCTAACACTCTGCTCCACAGTACAGTCAAAACATGAGAGATCCTTAGACCAGAGGGTAAATAAGCTCAAAAGAGGAAAGAGACAGCTGAAAAGGAAAATTCACCAGCATCAGTGACGGATGGATGGATAAAGGCCAGTAAATATATTTTGCTTATTGGTTTGGTTACTTTGTGAGGTTTTGTATTTTAAGTAAATATATAAGTGTGGGTGAGAAAGATGGTAAAGTTAAGTTTTGTAAAATGTTTTTTCCCCCAATCAGACATGGGCAGCTCTCCTGACACTCCTGTAGTCAGAGCTACAGGGACACCTCTGCCAGAACTGCCAAAGAATCAGAAATCTTCTCTGAGTCCTTTAATAACAACGACAGCTGAAGAAGAAAATTCACCAGCATTAGTGACTGATGGATGGATGAAGCCCAGTAAATATATTTTGCTTATTGGTTTGTTTATTTTATGAGTTTTTGTATTTTAAGTAAATAAATAGGTGTGGGTGAGAAAAATGGTAAAATTAAGTTTTGTAAAATGTTTTTTCCCCATAATCAGGCATGTGCAGCTCTCCTAACAATGCTGTAGTCGGAGCTATAGGGACACCTCCACCAGAACCGCTAAAGAACCAGGAATCTGCTTTGAGACCTTTAACAATGCTAATGCAAAACAGCACAAGAGTGCAGATGAAGCATCAGAGCTGTCCAAACCTCATATATGTCAAACCCAAGGACAAAACAAAAGACTCTGGTAAAAACCAACCACGCAAACACAATTCCAGTTCCTCAGCAACCACTACCACACCAATCCCCTCTCAGAGTATATTTGATACTAGGCTATGAAACCACTGATGTCTTGTGGAAAATATTCTACAACAAAACATAAATGTTTTGTTTGGCTGAGGATTCTTTTTTGGTAGTAGAGATGTACGACAACAAGCTCCCCAGGGCTTCTCTTCTTCTCATTCCCAGCTGGGAGTGAGGGGAAGCCGCCCAAGGCTTTCTTCCCTCCCACCCACTTGTTCCCTGCTGAGAGTGGGGGAAAACACCCAGGGCTTCTCACTTCCCTGTTCCCTGCCGGGAGTGGGCAGGGGAAGCTGCCCAGGCTTTCTCGCCCCCCTGTTCCCCTCCTGCAGGGAGCAGGCAGGGGGCCCCTCGGGCTTCTCGCTCTATCTCCAAGCTGGGAGTAGGGTCCGAAGCTGCTCCAGGCTTCTTGTCCTGGTTCTCAGCTGGGAGCGGGAGCAGCATCCAGTCGCTTAGCTTGCCAGGGGAGTGGGGCTTTCTTGTCAGTTTCACAGTCCCTGCCATGAAATTGACAAGACAGCAGATGTATGGGAGAAAGTGTCTCCACAGACATTGTGTCATCATAACTATGCAGACATAAGTTTTATGCCTCTCGTTGAGGTGCTGGTGTAGTAGGGCACTTACATCGGTGGGCGGAAGGGGCGGTGGTGCCTCCCCTAGCACAGCTGTCCCTGTTGCTCGAAACCTGGGCTGTGGTGCCCACACCTCCCTTCCACTCTGACCCTTCCTGGAGGCGCCCAGAGCCTGCTGCTGCTGCTTGGTATCAGTCTTCCTCCTCTCCTCCACTGCACTTTCCTCTCCTTTCAGAGGTCCCTGCAGCTGCCTGCACGTCCCCACCCCTCATCCCTGTGGGGGGGGGTGTGTGTGAGGATGCGAGCGGTAGGTGGGGGGATGAGGAGGGAGAGGAGGGCATCCCTCTAACTTTACACAGTGAAAAAGTCTTCCAGACCAGAGACCTAGGTCTTGTCTACACTGCCACTTTACAGTGCTGAAACTTTCTCACTCAGGGGAGTGAAAAAACACCTTCCTGGGCTATGCAAGTTTCAGCGCTGTAAAGTGGTAGTGTAGACATTGCAACAGTGTAAGGAGAAGCGCTTCCAGCACTGGGAGCTGTTCCCCTCATGGGGTCGTTTTCTAACAGCGCTGGGAGAAATTAGGCTTCAATTTGGTGCAGGTAGCCTGACTTTTCATCTCTCTCTATACAAAGTACACCAAATTCCCTGCCACACCGAGGAGAATCCATCTGGCAATTGATCTATAGCTGTTCAGTTCCCACGGGGAATATTACTGGTGCTTTAAGGTAAAAGGAGGGAGAGTCTCGTGGGGAGGGAGGGCAGCAGCAGGGTGAGGAGGTGAGCAGCGAGCCAGCTACATGGCAGGTGGGGGGGTCTGGCAGATGGTGAGGAGGCAAGCAGCAGATGGACAAGCAGCAGGGAGCTGGGAGAAGAGGTGAGCAGAAGGGGGACCTCACAGGTGGGTGAAGAGGTGAGAAGTGAGGCAGAGGTGATCTGGGGCAGAGCAGGGGTGGAGTGTGGACAGGGCTGTGACAGAAGAGGCAGGACAAGGAGCTATCCTCCCCCAAGGGAAGTTTCACCCACCACCCTTGTGATAAGATACTGACATAATTATGTCGACATAAACTGCCTAAAACTGTGTTACTGGACAACAAAATGGCAGATGAAATTCAATGTTGATAAATGCAAAGTAATACACATTGGAAAACATAATCCCAACTATACATATAAAATGATGGGGTTTAAATTAACTGTTACCACTCAAGAAAGAGATTTCAAGTTATTGTGGATAGTTTTCTGAAAACATCCGCTCAATGTGCAGCAGTAGTCAAAAAAGGGAACAGAATGTTGGGACTCATTAAGAAAGGGATAGATAATAAGACAGAAAATATCATATTGCCTCTATATAAATCATGATACGCTCATATTTTGAATACTGCATGCAGATGTGGTTGCCCCATCTGAAAAAGATATATTGGAATTGGAAAAGGTTCAGAAAAGGGCAACAAAAATTATTAGGGGTATGGAACGGCTTCCATATGAGGCGAGATTAATAAAACTGGGACTTTTTAGCTTGGAAAAGAGATGACTAAGAGGGGATATGATTGAGGTCTATAAAATCATGACTGGTATGGAGAAAGTAAATAAGGAAGTGTTATTTACTCCTCAGAACACAAGAACTAGGAGTCACTAAATGAAAGTAATAGGCAGCAGATTTAAAACAAACAAAAGGAAGTATTTCTTCACACACCGCACAGTCGCTGTGGAACTCTTTGCCAGAGGAGGTTGTGAAGGCCAAAAATATAACAGGATTCAAAAAAGAACTAGATAAGTTCATGGAGGATAGGTCCATCAATGGCTATTAGCCAGGATGGGTAGAGATGGTGTCCTTAGCCTCTGTGTGCCAGAAGCTGAGAATGGGTGGCGGGATGGATCACTTGATGATTACCTGTTCTATTCGTTCCCTCTGGGACACCTGGTATTGGCCATTGTTGGAAGAGAGGCTACTGGGCAAGATGGACCTTTGGTCTGCCCAGTATGACCGTTCTTATGTTCTTATATGGACCTAACTTTTTTTAAATGAAAGCTGAGATCCTCACATAACCACTTGACTCCAGGAGCTGGTACTTTAAGAAAAACACCAAATATATTGTGACTTTCACAATAAAATAGGAAGAGTTGGCAATATGACATCACTATGGCTAACATCTCTCTTTTCATCCCCTTATGCTTCTCTAACTCTCCCTTAATCATGACCTGGGTAGGGAGAAGCTCAGCTGGATTTCCCCCTCTGTGGGGGGGAGGGGGAACAATAGCTACATAATCTACTATTACACGATAGGGCTGTCCTCAGTTTTTTTACACTAAAGGGAGTGGAGGTCTAATTACATAGAATAGTGAAGATGTCGTTAGTTCCCGATGCGTTCTTTATTATGGGAACTAATGGGACTGGGACTTCATTTCCCAGGGTCCTTTGGGCAGGAAAGGTGTCTTTTTCCTCTGCCGGTGTATTCATAACGCTTTTCCTAGCCCAGGCAGTCCCGGGAAACGGAGTCCAAACCCTGTGAGCTGCCAACACAGAAACGAGACAGGGCACTACGAACCCCAGGTGTCTTCACACACCTCCCCTGCAGCTAAGAGCAGGGGGCTGAACGCGTGTGATGCTGTAGAGTGCGACAGAAATCCGGGAGCGCTGAGATCATGCATTTCTTGTGCTCGCTGAGAGCTGTAGCAGCTTCCCTGGCGCATGCAAAGGTGCAAGCGGACTGGGTCTGTTCTGCCAGGAAGGACCCCTCTCCAGCCGTGCACCGCTATGGGGAGTGCAGCATGTCACTAGCAGTGATCAGTTAGAGAGCGGTAGGGGTTCCCTGGTTTCTTTGGGCAGCGTGGGCGGAGAGCATGGGTGTGGGGTTAGTGGGCAGCATACGGTATCGGGCCGGGGGCTGCCTTGCGGGGAGGAGGAGGTGTAGGGTGTAGCTGGAGGGGCGATGGCAGGAGGGGTGGTCCTGGTGCAGGGAGCCAGCAGGGGCCTCGGCCTGCACTTCTGCAAACACATTTTATCCGCACGGAAAGAGGCGAGAGTGATCGCTACCTGCAGGAGCCCCGAAACAGCCAGCGCCTTACAAGCGCTGCACAGGCTGTATCCCCAGAACCTCACCGTGCTGCGGCTGGATGCCACTCGGGAGGCAGAGATCCGAGAGGCAGCGGAAGCAGTGGCGAAGAAGCACGGCCGGCTGGATCTGCTCATCAACTCTGGGGCAGTGTTGCACCCTAGCGCCAGAGGAGAGACGAGCCTGCAGGACGTCTCGGCAGAGGTGGGCCAGAGTTTCCTTCAGTAGAAACAAAAGTGGGGTTTAAAAAAAAGCGTAGTTAGTGCAGACCTGGTTTCAGAGTAGTAGCTGTGTTAGTCTGTATTCGTAAAAAAGAAAAGGAGGACTTGTGGCACCTTTGAGACTAACATTTATTTGTTTATTTATTTATTTAGTTTTTTCCACCAAATGCATCCGATGAAGTGAGCTGTAGCTCACGAAAGCTTATGCTCTAATAAATTTGTTAGTCTCTAAGGTGCCACCGGTACTCCTTTTATTTATTTGAGCATAAGCTTTCGTGAGCTACAGCTCACTTCATCGGATGCAGACCTGGTGTATTTCGCTCCTGTGGGGTTAGCTGGAAGACCCCACGTTCTGTCAGTAGCTGTCTGAGCAAGTGCTTTCCCTCGGAGCTCAGCTGCTGGGGAGTTTTGTCCAAATTGTGTGTCGGTTTAAGTCTTTGCTAATTAATCTCAGCCAGGCTAGATTGACATGCTGTGGAGAGAAGTGGGGATCCTTGTTAATGGAAGGAGGTCTGAAAGAGGGGGTGTTTTTTTGTTTTTTTTTTTAGTGAAGGTGGCTTGGTAACTGAAGCCTTTGCTTGAGGACATCTGGTCGCAGCTGGTGTATTTCAATAAATATATAGGTAGACACCTGAACGTGCATCATGTCTTTAAAAGCATGTCCATGTTGAAATAGGTGACTAGCGGCCTGAGAAGAAAAAACATGCCACCTACTGGGCCTCATTCCGTGCCAGGAAAAAGGGCTCCTCATGGCAACAGAAATGGGTCTAATGGGCTTTTTCTCCAGCCAGCCATTCCCGTTGTTGCATGCTCATCAATGCACAGTGCACTCTAGCGTGCAGAGCTCCAGGATGCATGACATTTGAACTGAATGTGTTTATGTAATTAAAAACAACAACCACCGAGAAAAGAAAAAGGGGAGACGCACAGCTGGCAAGGTGCCCAAATTTAGAGGGCCTGTTTGGACACCTGTTCTTCAGCACCCATGCTTCCAGATAGACGGAGTGTGCCCATCTGCAACTGTGCAGGTATATTTCAGTCATGAAAATGCACCAGGTGTGTTCAAGATGTTATTTTCGGGCCTTCAGAACTTTCTTTCAAAACTAGCATGGTCTAAGCATAAAGCACATTGAGGAGTAAGTACATTTGCATTGTGCAACTGCAAAGAATGTTTGAAAAATATGTTGAATAAAATGTATTTTGGCCAGTTAGCACAACTCAAAAATAACTTAAGTCTTTGGTGAGGGTAAAAAAAAGAAAAATGGCAATAGCTCACTTCAGAGAGCTATGAAATAACAAAAAGCAATCCCTTCCCTCATCTCCCCAAATATACATTCTTACATCATGTTCCACAATAATGACAGTGGAAATAAAATTATTTCCCACTGGTTTCACAGTAGACCAACTAGCCAGGGCTGCACAGAGCTTTAGGGAGCCTGGGGCAAAATCTGACACTGAGAGCCTCCACTCTTCCAAAGAAATTACCACTGAGGAAAGGCTGCAGGGAGAAGAGTTGGAGGGGAAGCCCACACCGCACTCACCTAACCCAGCAATGGCGCTCAGCTCCAGTCACGTAGGTCTGGGCCTGGGTCCCTCTCTGGGTGTTGCAACCTGGCCCAGGGGTCACAGTGCAACTCAGGTTTTGGCTATGCATCCCTGCAGCTAGCCAGCATTTCTAATTAAGGATGGGATTTTCAATGGGACTTGTGCTTCACTTAGGTGCTTTTGAAAATCCCACCATGTCTTCATCAGATCCCTAACCTTAAGTAACAACAATATAATAGTTTGGTGGTTTGTATGTTTGTTTTGTCTCTTTCTGAACGTGAAATGACTTCACTAAACATAACTGTTTGCTAAGTGGGCTATTCCTATTTCCCTGTTTTTCTTTAGGCTATGTCTACACTACAGACCTTAGGCCATGGCTACACTTGCAGCTGTAGAGCGCTTTGAGATAAACCAGCCTTTGTAGAGTGCAGTAGGGAAAGTGCTGCAGTCTGTCTACACTGACAACTTCAAACACGCTGGCGTGGCCACATTTGCGGCACTTTCAGTGGCATTGGGAGCAGTGCATTATGGGCAGCTATCCCAGCATGCAAGTGGCTGCAACGTGCTTTTCAAATGGGGCGAGAGGGGGGGCGGTGGAGTGTGACAGGGAGTGTGTTGTGTGTATGTGGGGGGAGAGAGAATGTGTTTTTGGGGGGCTGAGAGCATGTCAGCATGCTGTCTTGTAAGTTTAGACAGCGGCAGACCCCCCCCCCCACCTCTCTCACACACAGCATTCCACACTAATGGTTAGTTTGTCTCGGAGGAGATAAGCAGCCGGCTGTCAGAAATGGAGCTTTCAACAGGCATTTCCGCATTCCTACAGCCGATTCCAAACATGACAAGAGTGGCCACTTGACTCAAGGGGATTATCGGTCGTTTCTGGAGGCTGATCAGTGTGCAGTAAAGCAACACCTCGTTCACACTGGCGCCGCGGCGCTCCAGCGGAGGTGCAGCACTGTAACCGCCTTGTCAGAGCGCTCCATGTGCCTTGCCAGTGTGAACGGGTAGTGAGCTAATGCGCCCAGGGCTCCTTTATTGTGCTGTAAATCACAAGTGTAGCCAAGCCCTTAGAGTGGGACAGTTGTACTGCAGGAGCTGTGCCGCTATAAGGTCTCCCGTGTAGCCTGAGTAGAGTTCTCCTGTTGGCATAGTTAAATCACACCCAATGAGTGGCGGTAACTAAGTCGGCGGGAGAGAGTCTCCCACCAACATAGCGCTGTCCACACTGGCACTTTTGTTGGTGAAACTTTGTTGGTCAGGGGTATGTTTTTTCACACCCCTAACCGACAAAAAGTTTTACTGACAAAAGTGTTAGTGTAGACATAACCTTAGTTACAGAACGTTGCCTGTTCCATCCCTTCATCTTGTGTTGTGTGTTAAGTAACTCTTGTTTTTTTTTCTTGATTTAACTCATCTTGTTGGTTTCCTGGGCTAGACTAAGCTTGAGATTTTTTAGGGAAAAAAAGTTCAGAAAATTCTTAGAAAAGAAAAACAAATGTATTAGCCCTGATGCTGTAAAGAACAAAATGGATTCCTCGTGTGCTTAAAGTTAATCACCTGCATAAATCTTTGCAGTATTGGAACCTTAGAATGGAATGGCTTTCATGACCTTCACTCTAGTATTCCTAGTTAATAATTTAACTCCAAAGTATACATGAATTGACTGTCCTTAGAGTTTCACATTCTGATGACCTAAATAGATAATTTGAGCTATGACCTCTTAGTTTAAACCTGTATGCTCCCGTGACTAAACAACATGTTTTAGTACCAGTTGTTTATTTGCAGATACCCAGTGACCAGTGTTTCAAAGTTCAAACAATATCAGCAAAGTCAGAAAGAGCTAAAGTAGTTTAATTCTTTGTTTTCAGTGTCAGTGGCCACAAAAAAGAAAAAAAAATGCTATTTGGTGTTTTAGGTTAAATCGTTTTAATTTAACTAGCCCAACAGACTCTTCAATAAGTGCATGTAACAAAATGCCACAAAGCAGCAACGCTCCATATTGAGTCTAACTAAACAAAAATGAATTAATAATTTATCTGACAAGGAAGAAGAAATGGAATTAATAAGGCATGTGCGCATTAATTTGCTTGCATGGTTTCTCCCACCTTTTATCTTTTGTCTTTTTAAAAAAGATTACTCCTCAGGAAAGATAATACCTTCTGAGGCATTTGTACTCTGCCTAGCATAATGGGACTCTGATCCTCACTGGATTTTTGAGCATCACCGCAATGTAAACTATAGTAATATGGATTTGTCAACACTTCTGGAAGGGTCACCCCTTACATTACAGTATACCATTTCAGATGGGCTAAGTCAGGATCAATAATGGGTAATGTTTGTTAGTGATCATGATATCACACTGAGATGATGAGAGATGATGATGTGATTTTATATCTTTTGTTAGCACAAGATGGAACTTTAAAACTGGAATTTGCTGGTTGTAGACTATTTACCTTTCAGTTTCTACTTTTTTCTTCTTTTTCTTAATGTTCTAGGGTCTTTCCATAACATTGGCAACAAATACCATAGGGCCCCTAGTGATGGCTAAATATTTTGCCCCTCTGTTGCGGAAAGGAATTGGAGCATTTGGACATCAGTTTGCTGACCAGGCCAAACAGCATAGGGCCATACTGGTGAACCTGACAGCTAAAGTAGGCTCCATAGGAGACAATGGTAAGTACTGTTTGACATGAGTGTTATGCAGTAACCTAATTATTTTTCATATAAGAAGATAAATGATTGATATATTAATGTTTTATAACATCCAGCTGGTGTGGGCCAGCGTAGCTAATACCAATGCAGAAGATCACTATAATTTTCAAGTATTACTGCATCTTAATTTATATTTTTCCTGCAAAAATGGTTTGTGAAGTAAAAAGTATAATTCTGCTTAAATTGTACTGTATGTTGTCTAACAAATATATATTGAATAATTTTCTTTATTCCTTGTCACTGCTAAAAGTAATTATGGTGGTATATTCTGCAGCAATTTTTTAATTTTAAAATTTGTATATTCCTATTCAAGTGCATGTAGTGAATGACATATTTATTTATCAAACATTCAAGACAGTATGTGCACTATGAATATTCAAGGAGTATTTTAAAAATCCATTCCAAAAAGTTTTTGTAAACATTTCTTATAATTTAAGTAGAGGGTTTCATTTTATCCTGCATAATTTGTCAGATCAGTGTTTGGATAGGTAAGTCTCTTTAATATAAACTTTAGAGACATTAAATGCAATTTCTGGGTCTGTTGTGACTTTTAGCTATACATTTGGGGATGTGACTTTGTCAAATATCATAAATTAAGCAGTATTGTGCTGTGCCAGTCATTGAATTGGAGACCTAGAGAGAGAACTCACAAACTGCAGGAATTGATATTGGTAAGGATTCCTTGTGTGGCATTTTCCCCTTTGACTCAATATTGAGCTGATGTCTCAAGCATGATGCAAGGGGTCATTCTGATGTTGGAGATGATGAGTGAAATCCTGGCTCGATTAAAGTCAATGAGAATTTTGCTAGTGATTTCAACAGAGCCAGGATTTCACATGAGGTTTTTTGTGTGGGATGTGAAACTCAGACTTCAGTCATAAAAGGCCTCAGGGCTGGTATACACTGCACAGTTAGGTCAACATAAGGCAGTTTATGTTGACCTAATTATGTCAGGCTCTACACTTCAGCCTTCCTCCCACTTATGTAAGTGCCCTACTACACTGAGGCCTTGTCTACACTGGCAAGTTTCTGTGCAGTAAAGCAGCTTTCTGAGGTGTAACTCCAAGCCAGTTCTCACTTACGGACAGCCCCCCAACCTGAAGCAAATATTCACCAGCAACTACACACAACACCACAGAAACACTAATCCAGGAACCAATCCCTGTAGCAAACCTCATTGCCTACTCTGTCCCCATATCTACTCTAGCGACACCATCAGAGGACCCAACCACATCAGCCACACCATCAGAGGCTCATTCACCTGCACGTCTACTAATGTTATATATGCCATCATGTGCCAGCAATGCCCCTCTGCCATGTACATTGGCCAAACCGGACAGTCCTTATGTAAAAAAATAAATGGACACAAATCAGACATCAGGAACGGTAACATACAAAAGCCAGTGGGAGAACACTTCAATCTTCCTGGACATTCTATAACAGATTTAAAAGTAGCTATACTTGAACAAAAAAAACTTCAGAAACAGACTTCAAAGAGAAACAGCAGAACTAAAATACATTTGCAAATTTAACACCATTAATTTGGGTTTGAATAGGGACTGGGCGTGGCTGGCTCATTACAAAAGCAGCTTTGCCTTTCCTGGAATTGATACCTCCTCATCTATTGTTGGGAGTGGACTACATCCACCCTGATCGAATTGGCCCTGTCAACACTGGTTCTCCACTTGTGAGGTAACTCCCTTCCCTTCATGTGTCATTATATAATGCCTGCATCTGTAATTTTCACTCCATGCATCTGAAGAAGTGGTGTTTTACCCACGAAAGCTTATGCCCAAATAAATCTGTTAGTCTTTGAGGTGCCACCAGACTCCTTGTTGTTTTTGTTTCAGTCTGTGAAAGAAGCTTATTGAAACATCTCTGAGGGTGAGATTTTATCTGTATTCAGCTTCTTACTGTGTTAGGCTTAGACTTGCGTGTTGTATTTTATTTTGCTTGGTAATTTACTTTGTTTTGTCTGTTATTACTTGCAACCACTTAAATCCTCCTTTTTGTATTTAATAAAATCACTTTTTACTTACTAATTAACCCAGAGTAAGTATTTATACCTGTGGGGGCAAACAGCTGTGCATATCTCTCTATCAGTGTTATAGAGGGTGAGCAGTTTATGATTTTACTGTGTATAAAGCTTATACAGGGTAAAACGGATTTATTTGGGGTTTGTACCCACAATGTGCTGCAACCCCGTCCGCCTTCCCATAACACTTAGCGGCAGAAAAGGAAGAGGTGCTCTGTGGGATAGCTGCCCAGAGTGCACCGCTCCGAATACCAACACAAGCGTGAACACGCTGTTGCGCAGGCAGCTGATTGTGTTGACACACAACAGCGGTTTCCCTTCAGCGCTCTCTGAGCAGCGCTGTATCTGTCGGTACTGTAACTTTGCTCGTGTAGACATTCCCTGACATCATAACTCCACGAGACGTGTAGGGCTTATTTCAGTATACAGTAACGCCTCACTTAAAGTCGTCCCGGTTAACGTTGTTTCGTTGTTACGTTGCTGATCAATTAGGGAACATGCTCATTTAAAGTTGTGCAGTGCTCCCTTAAAGTCGTTTGGCAGCCACCTGCTTTGTCCACTGCTGGCAGGAAGAGCAGCCCGTTGGAGCTAGCTGGTGGGGGCTTGGAACCAGGGTGGACTGGCAGCCCCCCTATCAGCTCCCTGCTCCCTTAAGTTCCCTGTATGGTAGCTGCCCAGCAGGCTATCAATTGCCAGCAGTTCAGCTGTCCCTCCCCCCACTGCCGTGTGCTGCTCCTGCCCTCTGCCTTGGAGCTGCTCTCCAGAGCCTCCTACTTGCTTGGGGGGAGGGGGGAGAGCGGGGCTAATGTCAGGGTGTCCCCCTCCCCCCTGCTTCTGCACTCCATTTCCATAGAGCAGGGGGGACACACGACAGGCTCAGGACAAAGGGAGCTTCCTGGCAGTGACAATGTCGCAGGAAAACAAAGAATACAGGCTTAGCAATGGAATTTCTTAACCATAGTAACTTTTACTCTTAAAAGACTCAAGAGTTACTGTGACACTCCCCAGGGGTACCCAGGGTGGTGAGACACCTCACCACCACTTGCCCTTACACGTGAGGCAGCCTTGTTGGTGCCTGCTGTGAATCAGCTCCCTGAATCCACCAGCCTCTGGCAACACTTCAAGCACTTCCTTCATTGCCTGTGCAAGCCCTCACTCCCTCTGTGCAGGTTAGTGAATGGCCCACACCAACCCCTGAACCCTCTCAGACCGTTCCCTGTATAGTCAGCTCCTTATCCACTGAACCCCCATAGAAGTACCAAGGGCAGTGGTAGACACACTAGCTTGTAAGAGCCAGCTCAGGAGCAGCACTTTGCTTAACGCCACAGCACTTAGATATATTTATAGTCTGGAAAAGAGAAGACTGAAAGGGGGCTTGATAACAGTTTTCAAGTACATAAAAGGTTATTATAAGGAGGGAGAAAAATTGTTCTTCTTAACCTCTGAGGATAGGACATGAAGCAATGGGCTTAAATTGCAGCAAGGACAAGGAAAAACTTCCTAACTGTCAGGATAGTTAAACACGGGAATAAATTGCCTAGGGAGGTTGTGGAATCTCCATCATTGGGGATTTTTAAGAGCAGGTTGGACAAACATCTGTCAGGGATGGTCTAGATAATACTTAGTCCTGCCTTGAGTGCAGGGGACTGGACTAGATGACCTCTCGAGGTCCCTTCCAGTTCTATGATTCTATAGTGAAAACAAGAATAAGTTTACTATCGGGGATCCAAGATTCAGGCAGTAATGAGTAAGGATATTGGAAACAAATCGTTACATATGAAACAAAATCATAACTTGCTTTCTAGAGACTAAATGTAACACGTTAACTCCTATCTAATGAAGTTTTATGGAAAGGGCTCTTCAGCATTTTCAACCAAGATTGGCTCAGACACTGTTTTCATGAATATAAACATGCTGTCTATTTACTTCCTAGATGCAGGATCACAGTGTGTCTTCTTTCTCTTCTAGAAATTCCCCCCAAAGTTCATTGGCTGTACTCTTAGACTGGAATGAACTCGTGGCTTGTTTTTTTTTTCCCCAATGTGCTCTTTCCTTGTTGACTTCACACCTCCTTGTTAACATTTGACTTCATATGTAAATGGGCATCCATTGTGTTAGCTTTTAATGCTTAATTTACATCCTGTCTGGAGGCAAGTCTGTTTTTCACCTTTGCTGGTGACCACTACCTTGATACAGATTTTAAAAACATAGTGTTTCGGTGTAAGTATATGTGTGTGTGTGTGCGTGCGTGTATATATATATATCTCTATATATATATAACTCCTTACATAGTGTCTGTACATACATTTCACAGTTATACTAATGACCATTGTGACAAAGGCTTTTAGTCAAGATCGCTTGGCATTCTTTGGTGAACTAGAATGTATACACAAGACTCAAGAGATTTCTATAAACCCTTTACACCCCCTGGCCAGTTGGCATAAAAAGATTCTTGGGTCACAGTTACAGATTTTTTGAAAATAACAAAAGTCCTAAGATGCCCCTAGTCTTAGCTCACCCCTTCTGAGAGTCAGTGGTTCATCAGCATTTCAAGCTGGGCAGTGTCTCTCCTGCACATCTTTCTTATGACTTGTAATGGTCAGCCCACTGCACAGAACAGAACCTCCCTCTTAAATAGGGTCTATGTCTTTGTGATGTGTGCTCCAACTGAGAAGATCCAGATCCACCAGCCATACTTGCTCATCCTCCCACGTTGTGAACCCCTGTGTAGAAAATACATTGTTCTATGGGGGTAGGGCCAGAAGTTGAGAGACAATCAAAGTCAGTAGCCCCAGATTGAAGTCTTGACGGCTTCTCAGTGATAGCTCTGCAGTGAGATGCCAAACACCTTGCCCAGGCTGGGCTACTGTCTAGATTGCAGCCTAATAAGAGGCTTTCCCTGGACAAGTTCAGACTTATGAAGTCACATAAGTACTATTTCCACACACAGTACAACATAAAGTTCATAATTTGATCCTGTCATATCCTACTCTGTTACAACAAGTCCCAGTCAGTTTTCCCAGTGAAACAGCGGTTTTGAAACATGCCAGCCTTCCTTGTTCAGACTGTGCTTGCACCTATTATAGAGCGAAAGTATGAAAGGCATGATACAAAATGATAGTGTGTTATAAAGCACCAAAGAACCTGACCATTTGTGGTGAAGATTCTAAGGCCCTTTTTTTCAAGAATAGAATGTTAACCCTTTTGTCTTGGCAAAATTCCATTTTAAGTTATTCCTTTTTTGTTCCTCTAAACTTCCTCCTGCAGATTCAGTTGGATATGATATCTTTCACTTCCAGTTGTATTTTGTTGTATAGTACTGCTGTGCACTAGCTTATACATGCCATGTGTCACTTCATATGTGCATGCATTTGGGGAGTGCGGAAGTCATTTCTTTATACACCTTTTATATATCATTTGTAAAACACTGTGGATTTTTCTGGATAAACAGCTTTATAAAAAGTTGAGAATTATTCTAACAGTAAATTTAAAAAATCCTTTACATAAAGCTGCATTTCTGATCCTTTGTGAAAAGGATTAATTACATGCTAAAGTAAATGGTTGAAGAAGGAAAAAACTTTTATTTTAGGTATAATATTAGTATAATATTAGAGAATGTGACTCATTTTTGGTTGGGTGATTCATACTCTCGGGGAATTAATTATCCAACACAAGAAATTCTAAAATAGACACTAGTACTTTTTAAAATCAGATGGCTACTGCTAGCATGGCATAGGTAAACATGAACCTTGAGTTCAGTGTTAACTAGTAGATTGAGTACAGAACTGGGAGAAAGGACGTCCTGAAATCTTATCTCAATTCTGCCATTGACTTCCTATCTGTCCCTGGGCAAATAAACATGGGGAGGTAAATGTAAAAGAATTAGGTAACTGAATTTAGAAGAAACTAAGGGGTAAATAGTAAGAGTCCACTGTTCTTTTTTCTATAATTACTTATTTTGTTGTGTTTTTCATAGATTTTAAGGCCAGAAAGGACCATTATGATAATCTATTTTGACTTTTTGCATAACAGACCACAGAATTTTATGCAGTGGTTCTTGCATCAAATTCATAACATCTGGTTGAGCAAGGAGCTTATCTTTTAGAAAGACAAGCAAGACAATGATGAATCCATTGGTTTTGCTCGATCTTTTTCATGAAAAATATACAGCCTTCCCCATGGCTAAAAAATATGGGATAATGCTGTATGTACCAGCAAATGACCAAAGGGATATTCACTAATATATTATTCTGAAATCTGCCAAATATATCAACATGCTATAATTATGACACAATCCTGCTTGTGGCTTTGTAGAACTTGCTTACCTGACATATTGTTTTTTAGCCTTAGGTGGATGGTATAGCTACAGGATGTCTAAAGCAGCTTTGAACATGGCTACCAAGAATCTCAGCATTGAACTTGGAAGAGGGAAAACTAAAGTGGTGTGTGTTTCATTGCATCCAGGAACTGTGAATACTGACTTATCAAAGCCTTATCACAGGAACGTTCCTAAGGACAAACTGTTCACTCCAGAATATTCAGTTAATTGTCTAATGACTATTATTCAGAACCTTGATATGGAGAAAACAGGAAAGTTCTTTGCTTGGGATGGATCTGCACTACCTTGGTAAAGACTTGTTTTAATGGAGATGCTCCGGTACTGTGGAGATGAGAGCAATATAAATACCTAGCTAGATTAATGCTTTAGTAAACCTTTTGTTGTGGCGTATTATGAGGGCATCCAAAAGATATTAGATTTTAATCCGAGTTCTGTCACTTGCTGTATGACTTTGAGCAAATCACTTTAACTTCTCTGTGCCTTTAATTGACTACCTTGTAAATGGGGATAATAATTACCAACCTCAGGGATCTTGAGACTAAATTTATTTATGTTTGTAATCGGTTTTGAGAGTCCCTAAAAAGGTGCAATAAAGTATTGAGAAAAGTTATGATTTTATTAATGATAATAAAAGCATACTGCTAATGATTTGCTGCAAAGATTTGTGTTTATTTATTCAGATACCATGCCTTGGTTTGTGTAAATTGGATGAGGTTAGAGAGAAAAGGGATTACATAGCAGTGGGAGACAGGCCATTTCAAAAGGCTGTTGCCTGTAACCTTCTCTCTTTGTTTTTTATGCTATCAGTTTGAAAGGTGATACAACAGTGCAGGACAGATCTGATTAAATCAAATCTAATGGTGACGTCTGACAGTGGTGAAAACAGAACTCAGTGTGCAAAGCTGTGAACGTTGGCTCCACTTTGGGCAAGTCTGCTGCAGATCTTCTCTTTCTCCCCATCTCTCTTTTTTTCCTCTTTTATTGATGGATGCCAGATTTAAAAGTTACTGGCTGCAGGGAACCCCCACCCCCTGCATACAAACAAACACACCTCCCCTAAAAACTCAGGTGCTAACTGCATTTTAAATATTTACCATACAATGAGAGCATGAATAAGATTCTGATTACAATTTTGTCATTGTTGCTCTGTCTTATTTTCATGTGTTATAACAAAGAAGAAAGATTGGCAAGTTTCAGTGAAATGTTCATGTTGTTCAAATGTAACTCTCAGTACTTGGACTGGGGATGGACAATGACATTACAAGTTCATATTCATTGGAGGGACAAGTACATACTTATTCTAAAAATCAGGCCACTTACAGACTTATGTGAAATTATTGCTGCACAGCACACATGAGATTGAGACTAATGAGACAAGAGAATGACTGACAAAACTGTTATATAGATCACTGAGCAGTACTCTTTACCCTGTGAACTTTGTCCAGCTCCAAGAGATGTACTAGAAAGCAGAAAATCAAAACAACTGGTGACGCAGGGGAAGATCACATAAACTATGCCAAGCATACTGTTTACAGTCCTTGTGTTTTGTTGTACAAGAATTTTGTTGAAATTCTTCAGAATTTTGATCATACCGGTGACAGCTAAATCACAACACACTTGTGTACATGCAAAATAAAGTCATGAAGATCTTCTTGGGGTATTAAAAACAGGACAACAAAACGTTGATGGAAAAATTGTGGGTGGTTTTCAGTGTGAAAGGCTCAGGGAGTCAGAACAAAAGAAAATAACACAAATGAGAAATGAGAGACATACATAAATCCTTGTTTCTGTTATAAAACACAAGAGGGAGACATTTACAAGAGTCCATGTCATGAACATACTGTATGTGACATGGAAGGTAGCATGGTCTGAAGAAATGAGCTTTAGGCCCAGCTCTGCCATTGACTTGTTTTGTTCAGTTCACCATTGCTTCAGATTCCCCATCTGTAACATGAGAATAATGATTTTTCATTTTTATAAAATGTTTTGAGATTTATGGACACAAAGTGCTATATCAGTACTAAGCATTATTTATTTTAATGTCAGGAGGATATTACCCACTCCTCATACTGACCATGAGGCCACGTGTACGCTATGATTGGAACCAAGCTAGGTATAATCAGGTTTACACTTGGTTGGTAGTAGGATTATAGCATGATTCTCTGAGCAGCAGAAACAAGGATTCTAGCTGGGTTTCTCTGACCAAGGAAAAGCTTTTTCTGAAAATTGTTTTATAAAACTACACTAGATTACCTAGGAAGCTAATCTCCAATATTGTCTATGTGGTGTCAGAAAACAGTGTTTTCTCTCCTTGATCTGGGAAACTAACCCCTACTAACAACAGTGTTGTTTTAAACCCAGGTTATTTTCATCTGTTTTGATATGCAGGAGGTAGTCCACTCCAAAAACTGATTTGTTGGTATGTGTTCATTTTGTTTAAGTGACCGGGGGTAGGGACCATAGGTGCTGGAACTATGGGTGTGGGGGTGCTTCCGGATACCCTGGCTTGAAGTGGTATTCATCATATACAGGGTTTACAGTTTGGTTCAATATCTCTCAGCACCCTCACTATACATATTGTTCCAGCACCCCTGGTAGGGACATGAGGAATGAAGACTGGCATAGTTATACTGTAGAGACCATAAAACCAACAATGGCTCTTCTTGATTGGCTCAGGATGTCCTGGCCACCATATCAATTGTGGGCCTATTTCCTTCTGCTGGCTTTATACATATATAGGTGGGCACATTCTGGATCTTGTGTTTAGGCTGGATTTTGTGATCGAAGAGGTGAAGAGACTTTATGGTCAGAGCTTCTTCAGATAGAGATCAGAACTTGCCATTTCTTCCTTCAAGGAAAAGGTCATCAACAGAGAAACTAGCTAGGTTTCAGATTTCTCTAAGGGAAAATGTGCATCTGGTGGTTTACTCATAATGCCTAAAGAAAAGGAGTACTTGTGGCACCTTAGAGACTAACAAATGCATCCGATGAAGTGAGCTGTAGCTCACGAAAGCTTATGCTCTAATAAATTTGTTAGTCTCTAAGGTGCCACAAGTACTCCTTTTCTTTTTGCGAATACAGACTAACACGGCTGCTACTCTGAAACCTGTCATAATGCCTAGTAAGACATTATGATACTCTGTTACTCTTAATCATTAATATAGTGGTCACTAAGCTCCAATCATTTTCTCAAGCCTTTATATGAAGGGTATTTATTTTTTCTCTCTCTCTCTCTCTTTTTTATTTCCTCATTAAAATGAGATGGTGTATTTAAAAAAACAACAACTGTGTGCCTTGAAACCTTGGCAATGGGAGTATTTTATAAATGGGCCAGAAAAAGAAAACGAAATTGTTGCCCAGTATCCCTAGACAGAACAACCAGCCAGAAGAAAGTATTTGTCTTGGTATGTATTATTGTGATTAATTAGAGCTTGTGATGTGATAGGACAATAAAATTTTTTTCAGTGGGCACAGAGAGAACTTTAAAACAACAAATTATATTTTATGCTTTCTTTTTGTTGCACTGAGGAGACATAATGCCGTTGCTTACAGTGGTTGACTACAAATAATTCTATTACCTCTGTTTCCAAGTTCCATGAAAAAATAAAGTAAGTCTCTCAGTGTAACATAATTAAAAGTTTGCCAGCACTATTCAGAGCTAGGAGCTCCAGAAATCTGATTGTTCCTAGGAACATAAAGAATAAAGTGAAAAGTTAGCACTAGACACAGTATGTTCAAGAGAACTTTTTTTCACAATAGGTTCAGTGATCCCTATTGTATTACAGAATAATTTACATTTTATTCTAGGAGTCTTAGAAAGAAGAGTGTGACTTAAAAATTGATTTTCTCAGAATAAAAGTGCAAGTTGTCATATATGCAGGAGAGGTCCTTGAACGTATTTTTAGCGTGTGCCTAGTGATGAGAAAGAAGTCTGTATCTAGGTGTTTCTTTTTTTGTCCCCAACACTTAATCAGTGAAACACTAATGTCTGGAAATTCTCTCTCTCTCTCTCTTATTTTTATTTTTTTAAAGAGAAAGAAACTCTTGCTAATTACATAGAGTATATATTGAGCTGTACTATTCACTAAAATGTTCACTTTATATTAGGGCTGTCAAACGATTAAAAAAATTAATTGTAATTAATTGTGAGATTTAAACAAATCCGCTTATTGCAGTTTTAATTGCACTGTTAAACAATAATAGAATACCATTTATTTAAATATTTTGGATGTTTTACTATATTTTCAAATATATTGATTTCAGTTACAACCTAGAATACAAAGTGTACAGTGCTCACTTTATATTATTTTTTATTACACATATTTGCACTGTAAAAAAGATAAACAAAAGAAATAGTATTTTTAAATTAACTTCATACAAGTACTGTAGTGCAATCGCTTTATCCTGCGCATCTACCAATGTGATATATGCCATCATGTGCCAGCAATGCCCCTCTGCCATGTACATTGGCCAAACTGGACAGTCTCTACGTAAAAGAATGAATGGACACAAATCAGACGTCAAGAATTATAACATTCAAAAACCAGTTGGAGAACACTTCAATCTCTCTGGTCACTCGATCACAGACCTAAGAGTGGCTATACTTCAACAAAAAAGCTTCAAAAACAGACTCCAACGAGAGACTGCTGAATTGGAATTAATTTGCAAACTGGATACAATTAACTTAGGCTTGAATAGAGACTGGGAATGGATGAGTCATTACACAAAGTAAAACTATTTCCCCATGGTATTTCTCCCTCCCACCCCACCCCCCACTGTTCCTCTGATATTCTTGTTAACTGCTGGAATTAGCCTACCTGCTTGTCACCATGAAAGGTTTTCCTCCTTCCCCCCCCCTGCTGTTGGTGATGGCTTATCTTAAGTGATCACTCTCCTTACAGTGTGTATGATAAACCCATTGTTTCATGTTCTCTGTGTGTGTGTATATAAATCTCTCCTCTGTTTTTTCCACCAAATGCATCCGATGAAGTGAGCTGTAGCTCACGAAAGCTTATGCTCTAATAAATTTGTTAGTCTCTAAGGTGCCACAAGTACTTCTTTTCTTTTTATTAAAAACAATGGAAATTTGTCTGATTAAGCATTGAGTAAGGACTACAAAGTTAGCCTCAACGTGAATGTAAAGTAATGCAAATCAAAGTGACAACACAGCCAAGCTAATGATAGGCACAGCCAAACTAATGATCTAGCCCTCCTCAAGTCTGCAATAGCTGGTTTCTAAAATGGAGTGGGTAGGAAATGGTCTATCTTAACCATCAATGTCATTAAATTTGCTAGGGTGATGTCCTCTAAACAGGTTTGCTTTGAAAGTGCCAGTTCATCACTACCAGTTTTATGATGAACTCTGTAAGAATGCTGAATTTAAAAACAGCTAATCATGTTCATCCATTAAAACAAACCTAGAAATGTTGTCTTGCACAGTGATGAATGTAATCTTCCTTAAAATAACGACAAGCAAGGAGCAAAGACTATTATTTTCTTTAGTGAATTTGCCAAACTGAAATGGGGGGGGAGGATTTAACCTCTTCTAAGCCCACATGCACTTCACCAAATGCTCTGGTAGCAGTTCAATTATTTTTCTGATGACTAGTAGCATTTCTTAACCTGTGAGTTGTGACATTCATGTGCATTTCCAGCTGCTTTTGAAATATTTCAGTTGGTAGTTACAGAAGATTAGCAGCAGTACACTGCCACTTCTCATAGACCAGAAGGGACCATCATGATCATCTAGTCTGACCTCCTGCACATCGCAGGTCATGGAACCTCACCCACCCACTTTTGTAATAGACCCCTAATAAAACCAGAGCTAAAACAGGGCAGGGGCAAAGTGATTTGTAAGAAGAATCCAAGCTTTGCCACAGAAGACAATTTGAATGTGTTGTCCAATGCTTTCAGTCAGGCATACATGAACAGGCATTGTTAGCAGAAGCTTTTAAATACATAGGTTCAAAATCTTTAGAGTGCATGACCACTGCATGCTTAATCTTCACAGTACAGATAAAGATGATAGTGATAGCAGTTGACACCTTTGTTACCTCTAGGCTAAACTACTGCCACTCTTCCTGAGGATAACTGTGAAGACCGCTTGGAAATTGTGGTTAATGCAGAATCTGGCTGAATGATTGATGAGTAGGATGGACTGGTGAGAATAAATTGCACCTGTGCTCTCCCCTGGCTGTCATTCTCCCTCTAGGTGAAATTCAAAGTGCTGATTTAAAAGTCCTAAGGAGATTTAGGACCAAGTTACCTATTGGTTTGCCTCTCCCTGTCCAACCCACTGCAAACCTGCAATTATCAGGGATGCAGAAACTAAGTTTTTGGCTCCATCTGGTCAAGCTGATTGCTGTTCAAAACCCATTGGGAGTTTGCCTGAGTAAAATCTTACTAAACACTTAGTAAGGTCACCCCTTTCCCCATACTCAAAAGATAAAACTTTATATATTCGCAGGATTTGCTTTGAGTACCAGGACTGGGAGTCAGCTTGTTACCGCCCTGCCTCCAGCAAGAGGAAAACTTGTTTGTTCTTAACTCCAGTATATTTGCCACCCAAACCATCTCCTTAGGGAAGAGGTGGGCAAACTACTGCCAGTGATCCACATCCGGCCCATGGGACCCTCCTGCCCGGCCCCTGAGCTCCTTGCCCAGGAGGCTAGCCCCCAGCCCCTCCCTTGCTGTTCCCCCTCAGCCTCAGCTCACTGCGCTGCCGGCACAATGCTCTGGGTGGCGGGGCTGAGAGCTGGGGCAGAGCCCGGCCTGACCCAGTGCTCTATGCTGCGCGGTGGTGTGGCTGGTTCCAGCCGGGCAGTGCGGCTGTAGTGCCACCAGCCACCAGTGCTCCAGGCAGCACGGTAAAGGGGCAGGGAGGGTTGGATAGAGGACAGGGGAGTTTGTGGTTGTGGTCTGGGAGCGGGGGTGTGGATAGGGGGCGGGGCGGTCAGAGGGCAGGAAACAGAGGGGTTGAATGGGGGCAGGAGTCCCGAACGGGACAATCAGGAAGGAGAGGTGGGGTTGGATGGGCGGATTGCCGGGGACAGTCAGGGGAAGGGGTTCCGGTGCGTAGTTGGGACAGGGAGAAGGGGTCGTTGGATGGGGCAGCAGGGGGCAGTCGGGGTGGGAGCCTCTGGGGGGAGTCAGGGAACGGGGGGTTGGATGGGGCAGAAGTCCTGGGGGGCCATCAGGGGGCAAGCAGCAGTGGGGTCAGGGGCTGGGACACGCCTGGCTATTTGGGGAGGCACAGCCTCCCCTAACTGGCCCTCCATACAATTTCAGAAACCCGATGTGGCCCTTAGGCCAAAAAGTTTGCCCGCCCCTGCCTCAGGGCAATTCCAGTCCTTACTTTGCCTTGCAGGTTAACAATAGGTGTACTCAGTCCCCAAGCCCCTTTCAAGTTCCCCTGTACCAGAGGTGGGAAAACCATGGCCCATGGGACTGTCCATCCCCGCCCTTGAGCTCCCAGCCAGGGAGGCTAGCCCCCGGCCCCTCCCCTGCTGTCCCCCCTCCCCTGAAGCTACGTGGGCAGCACGGCTTGCTCCAGCTGGCTCCAACTTTGAGCAGCATGGTAAAGGGGAGGGGGGAGGGTTGGATAACGGGCAGGGAGTCCTGGGGGGCAGTCGGGACAGGGAGCAGAAGGCAGTTGGATGGGGCGGAGGTTCAGGGGGGACGTGGTCAGGGGATGGGGAACAGGGTGGGTTGGATAAGCATCAGAGTCCCAGGGGGGCCAGTCAGGAGGCAGGAGTGTGGACAGGGTCAGGACAGCCAGAGGACAGGGAGGATGAGGATGGGGATGAGGTCCCAGGGGGGCGGTTGGGGTGGGGGGTCCCAGGAGGGGCAGTCAGAGGATAAGGAGCAAGGGGGTTGGATGGGTCAGAGGTTCTGAAGAGATGGTCGGGGGTGTGAAGGGGGAGGGGGCCAAGCTGTTCGGGGAGGCACGGCCTTCCCTACTTGGCCCTCCATACAGTTTGGCAACCCCAAAGTGGCCCTTGGGCCAAAAAGTTTGCCCACCCCAGCCCTGTACTGTTTAGCCCCTTATCCACTGAACACTCACAGTTATACCAGAGTGTGGCAGGGCAGGGGTAAAACCCCTTGAATACCCTGCCAAAATGCTGGCTAAGCCCTGCTTTCTGGTAGGGAAGCCAGGTGCAGGGGCTCAGGCAGCCAACAGAGAGCCCAGCTGCAGGCCTTAACGAGGGCCGGCTCACAGCAATGACTTGTAAATAGCGGCAGCTGGGCTGAGGAAGGGAAGGGCTATAAAAGCCCTGGAGAAAGCCCAGTCAGGAGGCTAGCTTGTGAGGGGGATAGGAGGCTTACTGCTTTGTCTTCTTACCAAAGACAAGGAGCCTCATGGGCTAGGAGACCCTAGGAAGGGGCTGAATGGGGATAGCTGTTGGGGGAATAAAAGGGACTACACAATTGCACTGTAAATAAAGACACAAGGGTGAAGCACCAAAGAAGGTGTTGGGACTCTTTATTTGGCAGGAGGTGGAATCCTGTGTGGACCCTCTGACACCGAGGAACAGTATATCCACCAGCTTGTTTGATTCAACACAGGATCAGCTTCTTGTATAACACCACAGCACTGAGTTATGTTTATAGTGAAAACAATCACACGTTTACTATCAAAGTTTAAGATTTAAGAGCTAGTCAGTAAACAATGGAAGTGGAAAGTTTACATATAAAACAATCATAACACACGTTCCAGAGGTGTGACTGAACAGTCTAACTTTCTGTATCAGGAAGTCTCTCTCTCACCCAAATGTCCTATACAGTGCTTCCCACCAGGGCAGGCTGGGATCCTGTTTTCATGAATGTAATTGCACTGCCTGATTATTTCCTCAGATGCAGAATAAAAGGGTGTCCTTTTGCTTTTCCCTTATATTCCCCAAAGTTCATTGTCTGCCCCCCCCCCCGAGACAGGGAAACCCCCTGTGGTTCATTCTCCAGTGTGCTCCTTTTGTTATACCAATAAAATAAAAACCAGCAGGATCTTATCCCCTTTAATAAGACAAAATGTCACATTTATTGTGAATACAGAAAGAATCATAGTAGGCAGTCAGTTATAGCTATAACATTTCATTCAGTTTCACATTCATTCACACGTTCGTTCATACACAGACACACAGGTTCTGCAGCTGCTATATAGTTACCAGTCCTTAACGTAGCTTGATTTCATGGCTTAGGTTCTTTGCTTGTGGCAGCTAACTGGCCAGGAAAGCTGGGCACAAGGAAGAGCTGGGTCTCTGTTGGGCATGCACCAATGCCCTTCCATGTTGGCAGCAGAATGTTACCCTCCAAAATCTTCCATCTCACCCATCCTTTTTGTAGGCTTTAGTTTGCATCCAGAGTCTATAGGTCTTCCTGAGTCATGCTGCCTCTAGGTTCAGTGTGATTGATCTCCCGTCAATTGGGAGACATGACTTTCAAATGTTTCTTCAATTGTACTTTTGTTCTTTTCTTTTGAGGGTGGACTCCTCTTACTTTGTCAAGGCTGTTGTCTGCATCTTCAGCAGTTGGATGTTTACACTTTACTTCATCAGGACAGGCTGAGGCTGGAGGTTGATTCCACCATCCATCCATACCTCATTCACACATCTAAACTAAACTATTAAGATTACAGCAGAGTTTTGCAAAAATGAAGGTTGCAGCAAGCTTTTACAAAATGGAGTGAGCATTTTAAAATGGAGTTTGGGACAAGTTAAAATGGAGTTACAATATGGACAAGTGTAAGGAATGGCAAACAGTGAACAGAAGTTACAATATAGACAAGTATAACGAATGGCAAACAGTGAGCAGAATTTACAATGTTGAAACCGTATAAATTTCAGCGATTTAAGCAGCAATTGGGTTGAAAGTGAAACTCAATTAGCCAGTTATTGGGGTACCTGGTTTTATGAATGAATGGTTTCATTCATAAAACTTTACTTATGAAGTTATATTAATAAAGTGAACAATTAAAAACAATTTCATTGATCAGTTCTACATTTTCCTCTGAGTCCTGACTCAGTATGTAAATAAGGCTCCCATTGAGATGGCTTACAATGTTTAATTTACATTTTGACGGAGACACTTCCTGTCTGGAAGTCACCTGTTTTTCTCTTTGGCTGGTGACAGACTTTAGAACATATTTCTAGTACATGTACACAAATCCTTAAACATACATCTTGCAGTGATTGTGAGGATCACTGACATAAGCTTTTATTAGAGAACTCATATGACATTTATGGATAAATATAATGAAAGTGGTGTGCTAGGTGTAGCGAGATAAGGTGAGTGAGGTAATATCTTTATTGGACCAACATCTGTTGGTGAGAGAGAGAAAAAAAATTATGAGTCAAGTAAACCATTTCCTGTCCAGCTCTGCTTATTTAATTAATAAATTTGCCACATTTTATTTCAACAGCAGATGCTAATGAGGAGCCAACATTAAGCACAGTGAAGGGGTGGATTTGGGGGATTACTTTGACTTCTGAGATTCAGATATGCCTTTGAAGGACAGACAAAGAATTGATATGTCTGTTATACTAGACAGTAATCTTGCAAAGACTTACAACCTGCTTAACTTTATGCACTTGACTAGTCCTATAAGCTTCAGTGGGACTACCCACATATGTAAGTCTTTGAAATGGTGGTCGAAATATGGATGGGCATGCAAATGCTTAGCATATCTGGCACATAAAAACCTTGCAACACAAGCTACAACAGTGCCACGTGAATGCCTGTTCTCACTTTCAGGTGACATTGTAAATAAGAAACAGGCAGCACTGAATGGATAAGTCCATAAACTTGTAAGCTCTGAAGTTTTACATGGTTTTGTTTTTGAGTGCAGTTACATAAAACAAAATTCTACATTTGTAAGTTGCACTTTCATGATAAAGAGATTGCACTATAGAGCTTGTATGAGGTGAATTGAAAAATACTATTTCTTTTATCTTTTTTGAAGTGCAAATGTGTAATAAAAATAATAATATAAAGCAAGCACTGTACACTTTGTATTCTGTGTTGTAATTGAAATCAATATATTTGAAAATGTGGAAAAACATCCAAAAAATGTATAATAAATGTAAATTGGTATTCTATTGTTTAGCAGAGTGATTAAAACTGATTAATTGTGGCTAATTTCTTTAATCTAGTTAATTTGTTTTGCATTAATTGCTTGAGTTAACTGCAATTAATCGACAGCCCGAGTATAAAACTTAATTCAAAACTGTTTCACACATGAAAAAGTGAGTCTATTCCTCCACACTCTATTAGGCACTTAAATCATATTAATGAGTCAGCTGGATCATCTTTGACATCACGCCCTTCTCTTTGTCTCAGGACATTTTCTGCATTTTGGAATAGTATTTTTTGTTTGTTTACAGTTGTGGTTTTTGTTATCTTGATTAATCTATACTTTAATAGCAAGGACCACATCTTACAGGCACAGTTTTTCATAGACCCTTCTCTATTCAAAACTACAGAGTCCACCTCCCTTCATGTGCAATTGTGTAGCACTTTTGTGGCACCTGCAGCAATTTACATGGGGAAAATAATATTAGGAAAGTATTTAATGTACCTTAGCTTTATATAACATACAGTAGCAGATGGCATCAAGAAGAAAAGCCAGCACGCTAAAGAGCCAACTCTCCATGGACCACACGTGGTCTGATGGTTGCCAAATCACAATTCAGGATGCAGTGGTCTGGCTTTTAGTTTAGATACAATATAGCAAGGCAGGGATTCTCAAATTATCATAGTGCTGACCAGATCTTAATCCAGGAATTGTTTTACAGACCCCATCCCTTCCCAGCCTGTTAACAGTAGTCCTGTTTATAACTGCACAGCATCCCAATTGCACGTACAGCAATAAAATATCACAAAAGTATGTAGGTACTTTAATCATCTTTAAAATGGTAAGTGCTCAGTGCATTTCTCCCAAAAGTACTGTCACCTTTTTATCTGAATCTCGCACTCTCAGTTGTATTGTTTCTTTCTCCCCTACTCTGCCCTGTTGCATGAATTTGCTGTAGCCTAGTCCTCTATTCCCCTGAACAGAATTCCCTGGCCATTCATTCTGGCTTCTGATAGTGCAAGAAAGAAGCTGTGTAATGTGTTTTCTACTTGAGCAAGAACCCCTACTGGAGGCAACTAGTCTCTCTCTTCTTTCTTTCCCACTGCTTTACAAGAGCCTGGAAACCTGTAATAGCAGCTGGATATAGGGAGCCAGCACCAAGTGATCTACAGGCATCCTATGAGAAAATCAGTAATGTATCTGCAGGGTGAAAACCACATTTAGGAAGGAAAGAACCAATACCCAGAACATGCTTGTTGTAAAGTGTTTCAGTTATGGTGATTTTCAAATACTCAATAGCAGGTACCATGCAGTTCACCTAATTTTATATGCATTTCATTACGTTAATGCACTTTATCATTTAATAACATTTCATTCAGTAAATCTGGTTTTGCACTTGGACTGTTTAGAGGCCAGATAAAATATCTGACTCACAAAAGGATTGTCAAAGACTTGTAGTGAAAGCCAACAAACCAGAAAGGCATGAGATCACATGTACTGAAGGCCTGAGTAGACACTTTTGACAATGATGTAACACACAAAAACAACAAAACAGATCATTCATGCAGATACACAACTCTCCATGAAGCACAAAGCACGCATAGAAATCCTGCATTTATAGACATGCAGAGGCAGTGGATGCATCTTCACAGCACTCCATACCCAAGCCACTCACATAGGTGTGTACATATGTACGCTACATGATAGGTGGCAAGTTATATGGGCCTGTGGTGCCTCTGCTTCACCAATATTTAGGAACGTGGGCCCAGCTCCACCAATGTTTGGACTTACCACGCTTCGGGTAAGGGTCCAGGGCGGCCTGGGGGGTTAATGCGGGGCCTGGCGCCAACAGCAGCAAGTGACCCAGTCCCAGCCCGCTGGCATCACTCAGGGAAAGGGGCAGAAGCTGGAAAAAGGCAGGGGTGGGGGGTGGAATAGGGGCAGGAAGGGGGCAGACTGGGGCCGGGTTGCTCACTGCTGCAGGCCCCGGGGTCCCCGCTAACCCCCCAGGCCACCCTGGACCCCGCATCCCCCTGAAGCGTGGGGCCCGGGGCAGTTGCCCTGGTCCGTCCTATGGACAAGATGGCTCTGCTTGGACCCTGCGTTCCCCTGAAGCACGGGGGGCCTGGGGTTTAGGGCAGCTTGTAGGGGTTAGTGGGGTGCCTGGTGCCCGCAGCAGCGATCTGGTCCCAGCCTGCCCCCATTCCGCCCCTTCCCCCAACCCCCCGACCCTTGCTGGCTTTTTCCTCCTCCCCCGAGCGACGCTGGGGCCGGGTTACTTACTGCTGCTGGCACCAGCCCCCCGCTAACCCTCCAGGCCACCCGGGACCCGATGTCCCCCTGAAGCACGGGGCCCGGGGCGGTAGCCACTGTCCGGCCTGTGGATGGGGTGGCTCTGTTTGGACCCCGCGTCTCCCTGAAGCGCAGGGTCCCCCAAAGCGCGGGGTCCGTCCTAGGGACGGGACAACGCTGCTTGGACCCGTTCGGGGCACCCCCAAAAATTATACAAACCTGGCGCCCCCGCACTGCGCGCGACAGAGACACCAGGCAGCCGGAGAAACAGAGCCTCGGTGAAGAGAGCCAGAAAACACGAGCCCACAAGCGAAGCCAGACAAACAGCACAGGGACGGCGCGCGCGCACACACACACACACGTGCACGTGCACAGGGCCAACACGCCGGGGCGGCGGAGGGCTGAGCCGCCCCTCCCCCCCGCGTACAGAGCGGCAACCCCGGACACGCCGCACAGCCCCGAGGTGCCGGGGCTGCGGAGGCGGGGCTGACAGCAGACCCAGGCAGGGCCGGGGGCTCAGCCCGCCCCGCCCGAACGCGCCGCGCGCGCACAGGGAACGCGCACGGCAGCGGCGGCGCGGAGCCCGGGGCGCTCCCTCCCGGCAGCGGGCGGGAGGGCGCCTGCGCCGCGCGCTGCCGGCAGGAGGCCGGGGGGCGGGCGGCGGCGGCGGCGCCGCGTCCAGAGCAGGTTGCGGCGGGGACGGGAGCAGCATGTGCTGCGGGTGCTGAGGCTCCGCAGCGCGGAGACAAAAGAGCGAGGCCGCCGCCGCCATGGGGGAGCGGCCCCGAGCCCAGCCTGCCGCAGCCGCCTCCTCCTCCTCCGGCTCGCTGCTCAACGGGCTGCTGCACAACGGCTTCCACCCGCCGCCGCGCCAGGAGCCGCCGGTGCCCGGCCACGGCTCGCCGGCCAAGAAATGCCGGCTGCGGAGACGGCTGGACTCGGGCAGGCGGAACAGGCCGCGTAAGTGATGCATGCGCTGGGCTCGCCCTCCACACACCCCGCAGCGCTGCCTCGCCCGCTCCTTGCTCCGCCGGCGCGGGGAGAAGGGCTTGTTACACAGAGGTCCCCAAGCGCCTGGGAGCCTTTTAGGGGAAAAGGGGGTCCCGTGTGACCTCCTCCCGGAGAACGAGGACTTTGCCTCTAAACGAGTCCAAGTCCTCTGTGTCTGTGTCTGTTTCACTGTTTTAGGTCAGGGATTTTCTAAGGCCAGCTGCGGGGGGGGGGCGCCCGTTTTCCCCACTTTCGTCAGCTCGGTGAGCGTGCTGAGGAACTCCGCAGTGTGAATGACAGCCCCCCTCCCCCCCCCCCAACACGGCAAAATCAGTCCATTAAATACCATCTTATTTCAGCCAATAAAACTGTGTTTTGGGGACACACCTACTGACAGCATGTGGGCTGGGTCGGCGATTGACCAATGAGGAAGCTGGAAGGTAGTGGGTTTGTGGATTGGGTTCTAAATTGCTGTGTGCTGAAAGCTAAAATGAGAGATTTTCTGATTTACAGCCGGCATAAATGTGACCTTGTTAAAAAAAGGCTTACAGTTCCGACACCTTGGGTTGTAAACTTGCAGATGATATAGCCTTGGATTTTCAGTCGGAGACACCTTGAATCAGTCATTAATTTAGCTGTCGACATGGTCCTCTGTGACTTAAACATTCCAATGAAGTTCATAATTGCTAAGAACCATTGTAAGTAAATGAGAGGGACATCGGAATTAAGGTCATTAGTAGACGTGTTAATGTTTTATTGCTGTTTTTTCATATTTCATATCTGGAAAAAAAAAATGGAAATGTAAACCACTTTTGCATAGGAATAATATTGTACTTGTATATGTTGTCTGTAAAAGGAAGAACAGTTCATCCAGAAATTAAACATTTGATTTGTCTGCTTTATTGGAAGCATTTTTATTCATACTGCTGATACTATCTGAAATTTTTGACAGGTTTCAGAGTAGCAGCCGTGTTAGTCTGTATTCGCAAAAAGAAAAGGAGTACTTGTGGCACCTTAGAGACTAACACATTTATTAGAGCATAAGCTTTGGTGAGCTACAGCTCACTTCATCGGATTGCATCCGATGAAGTGAGCTGTAGCTCACCAAAGCTTATGCTCTAATAAATTTGTTAGTCTCTAAGGTGCCACAAGTACTCCTTTTCTTTTTATCTGAAATTTGTATGTAAAGTGTGTTCTTTGTGATTATTGCCTAGGTTTTTTTGGTTATTTGGTTTTTTAAGGACTGGTAAATTGACTACCCACTAAACATTTTCTTTTAAAGCTGCAAGCCAAAATGTATTCAAAATATTTGTAGTATTAATGTGTTTCTTGATTACTTATAATTTCCTCTATTTGCTTAGTAATGCATGATTTTTAATACCTAAATTTAATTATGAAAGAAAGCTATTTAATTCCAAAACTTTATATGTAAATCCAATTGTGAATTGACATTAGAGAACAAACAGCTGTACTCTTTTCTGCATGCTTGCTGTAGTGATTGGAACTGAGATTTAATGACATCGTTCACTTTCTACTTTGTATAGAGTTTTTAAAAGTTCAGCATATTCTGAGCAGGTAATCAGAAACAGTTAGAACCATAAATACCCTGTGTCAAAACATAATAAAGTTTAAACTATGTTCAAAATAGTTTCTGTGTTGATATCTTGGATTTCTTCTGGATTTCATGAGATGTATTGTTTTGACAGTATATGATTTCATTGGAGTTTTTTGGTGTTTTTGTTGTTAAAGTTCCCTTCTCACCAAATGTGTAAAAAGACTTGTTAGGAGCTAAAGCTAAACCAACACTTTCAAAGATGACCTCGTTCTTCATTTTAATACAGGCTTAGTGGATTGGAGTTTACTTTTTTTTTTTGGTAGGTTAAAAAACCTGGTAGTTAATGAGGTGCAACAAAAACTTGTTGTTTATATCCTTGGTGGTGGTGGTGGTGGTTCACCTCCTTGACTTGCCAAGTGATAGTAATAGTTTACAGTGAAAAGATTTAAAAACCAAGAAAACCCCTTCCTCTCTAATTGTAGGAACAGAGCTGTTTTATTGTTAAAAATAACCTATATGTTGAGCTGCAACTTCATGTTTATAGTCAATGTCATAGATTACTTATTAACTAACTTTTTTAACGTAAATTGTTTATTTTAACTTAATATCTAAATGTCACCACTTACTGTTTATAATAAAAAAAGATTGTCTGCACTGAATAGTTATTTAACCTCTGCAGTACCAGTATACATTCTATTCTGCATTTGGTAGAAGGAAGAGTTGAATGATGACATCACAATCATTTACAAGAATTAGTCTATCTACTTTTAAAACTATTATAATATTAATTAATTTAATTAATTAATTAAACCTAGAATGCATATTTGATCTGCAATGAAACAAAACCACAGACTAGCATACTTCCTTGGTAGTCTTGATTTATATATTATTAAGCACTGTCTGCACTATTGTGTCAAAGTTTAAAAATATAATTCTGAGTATTATGAAAGAAACAAAATAAGATTTCTATGGAGTCACCTAATCTCTTAAATAAGAGGGAATAAGGAATTTAATTCCTTTAACCTTTTTCTGAAAGGGACCAGAAGCATGGTAAACAATTCAGTAGTAAAGATTATACAATTATTGATTTGCCATGTCCTACTGAAGACACCAGTTGATGGGGAAACAAACAGCCAGTATACTCAGTTCAGGCTCAAGTGAGTAGATGAGTTTCTTTAATAACATCTGTAAATTTGGGGGTTTTACGGCTATCTTGTACATAAGTATATTTACAGCTATGTTTTACACTTCCAGGAGAATAGTATATTTTAACATGTTTTATATTGTTCACCAGAGAGCAAAGATATAGAAAATAGTTTAGCATTGACAGGATCTGAGTAGAGCACAATAATGAAAATCCTGTTTTTCTAGTTTTGTATGATGTTTAACATTGGTGCTTGGAGATGTTTGTGTGTGTTAAAGGGCACATTGCAAAATGCACGTGGTAACTGCACTAAATCTTTTAGTATTGATCACTATTCTTGCTTTCCATGTTGTGAAAGAAAATTAGCATTTCCTAGTATACCAACAAGAAAAAGTTGTCAAACTGCAGGTATAATTGCATTCTAAATCCATATAAGTGAGGCATTTATTATCTGTTGGTATGGTGTCTGTCAAAACATGACAGACAGGAATAAAGACTGAAAATACAGGATTTTAGGAGGGGAAGATTCTCACTTGAAACTAAAACTGTTTGCTAGTGAGGATATGCTATCTACTTGGGTGAAGCTCTTGAATTGATTCTATAATTGTTTGGGGATCCCCTCCCAGCCACCCCAAAAGAATAGTTTTATTTTAGCTTGCACTGAATGATTTGTTGGTGACCTATTGTAGGCTTTTCTTTTTTTGGATCACTTGTGCATATTCCTAACTAGCCTAGGACCCTGCCTCACAGCTCTTTTCAGAAAGGTTTCATTTATATGAAATAACTATGTAAAGTTTTTGCAACTGTTTAGAGCATCCACGCTATCCCTTGATGAGCCTCTTCAGATGTGCTTTGCAATGCAAGGAATTATGACACCTAGAAAGACAAGATGTTTACATGATCTGGGATAGTCTTCATAGCTAACTTTCTGTGTCAAACCCCATCAAATAGTAGTGTAGCCACATAGGTCGCCTAGTGTACACCTCAGATAGCTAAATCATGCTTCAAGGTGTTATCCTGCATACACAAGGAAAAAGGTCAAATTAGGTCAAGGTTAACCAGCATGTGCTAAACTTAACCACTTTTAGCCAAGACAAACCTTTCAAGGGTACTGATCAGAAACAATACCTGAAAATCAGTTGGCATTTACTCTGTCACGGAGAATGTGTGCTCCTGGCAAGCAGCATTACTTAATAGGAGGGCATCTGCAATATGCACTAGCTGTAATTTCTAAATGTTTCAAGCTGTAGCATCATGTAGCATATATTGCTTTTGAACCAACTTGTAGTTAGATTGTTGCAATCATTCACGTACAAGGTACGTGTGCACACAGCATAGATTTATATAGCGCTTTTATTCCCAAATGTGTTGCTGCCTGAAAAATACAGGGCTTATTTACCCACAGTGACATGCAGGCATCTGTAGGGTGGAAAGTTGCAACTGTGTTCTTTGTCGGCAATACTAGATAAGTTTGTTTGTCTCCAACTGAAGCGGCAGGGAGAACTTAAAGTAAGCAGGACAGAATTACTCCCTGGATGTCACTCAGGACATCCTTAATGCTCCATCCTTTACACAAAAATGCTCTTGGATCTTCTAATGATCAGGATCTCTTTTCTGCATCTCATTGGAAGAAAACACCTCTGGCAGCACAGGTTTCAGAGTAGCAGCCGTGTTAGTCTGTATTAAGCTTATGCTCTAATAAATTTGTTAGTCTCTAAGGTGCCACAAGTACTCCTTTTCTTCTGGCAGCACAGTGTCCCCTAACAGCATGCTGAAGAACTGTTTCAATATTCAGAGGGAAGAGAGCTGTCTAGCAAATAAGTGTGGTTGTAAGCAAACGAAAAACATGTGGTGCTTTGGGGCTCTGCATCCTGTGAGTTGAAAAGATGCCGTATCTCCTTCTGCAGAAGTAGAATCGCACATGCAACAAGACTGCAAAGTTAAAGAAATCGTGACCTGGCTTGATCCTCCTCACTTCCAGAAGCTTGCTCAATCACAAATCCTAAGACTGGGCCTCATCATCACTTCTTGCAGCATCTGTGTTTTCCATGGAGGTACCTTGCTCAAGAAATGACTCGGTCTGACTGTGCTTATTTTTTAAAATCACAACTTTAGGTAATCAGTCTACAGTATGTTTGGAGTAACACACCGAAATAAACATACCTGTCCTCACGTTTATGTGAATAGGTGATCATACTAAACATCTGTGTGTGTGTGTCCCCAATAGGCAGTAGGCACTCAATAAGCACTTACCATGTTAGTGTCATTTTGTTTGTTCTAAGCTTGTGTAACAGGGTGGACTCGAGTAGTTATTTTAAGGAAGCATCTGGCAGAAACAAGGAAGATGTCATCCACCTTTATTTTCTCTGTTTCCAGTTGACGAGGAAGTAGTAGTTAAACCTCACACAGCTAGTCTACGCTAGAAGCTCTGTATGCCAATGGGAGAGCGCTCCCCTGTCGGCATAAGCTACCACCTCTTGTGGAAGTGGTATTATATGTTGGTGGGAGAAGCTCTCCCACCAATATGGTGCTCTCTGTACCGGTGCTTAAGTCGGTGTAACTTACGTTGCCCAAGAGGTGGTTTATTTAGACCCCTGAGAGACACAAGTTCTACTGACATAAGTGGTAGTGTGTACAAGCCTACAATTAAAGCAGTGTGTTTCAGCCCATCAGTCAGCCTAAGCATCTTCAACACAAAAAGCCAACTGGGAACCAGATTATGTAACATTCACTGGATAATGACTCTTTAAAGACAATCCTCTTTGTGTCCTATTGTTGTTGTGAGACCATTTAAGATGTTACAGTTGCTTCCAGAGATATGACAGAACCAATGTGGGATAAATTCTCCCAAGTGCCAGTTTTAGCTGTATGTCTACTCGATAAAGTCAGTAGGAACTTTGTGGTCCTCTGCCCAAAATTCTGAGTACATGCTACTCCAGAGCCATCCTCCTATATTTGAGGGTTTTTTTTAACCAGACCCCAGCTCGGTGCAAGTGTAAAAGGAACCACTTAAGGAAGCCATACTACTTTGTCGGATTCTGTGGAGAGGGTGTGACCTACGACTGAGGTTCATGAGTTTCCCTGCAAATCTTTGGACATTCATAATGATGGAGGGCTGTGCCACCCACTTCTTTTGTCAGCTTTCAGGTCCCTCCTATGAGAGGGCATGCTGAGATAGACACTGAAGTCTTCAAGTCTTACGGAGTTTTCTTCTTAAATTGCGGCCTTCTATGGATTTTTTCCTCCATAAGGTATGATCTGGCCTATGGATTTTGTTTTTGATTTTTAAACTTAGTGATGAAGTTGCATGTTCATTAATGTTGTATGTCCAGTTTCCTGAAATGAATAGTTTGAAATAGAGACTTAAAAAAATCCACACCTTCCTACTTGCTTATCAAAAATTTAATTGTTTTATTCAGTTTTTAGTAAAGTGCAATAATTCTAGCTGGAAATAATTTGAAAAATGTGAAAAGTACCTTTGTGTTCTAGGTACTCTAGTGAGCGAGTTTGTTTGAGTTTCTATTCCTAAGGAACACGTTATATTTTGTGGTTCTGTTTTGTACTCTTGACAACTGCTAAATAAAATGCAAGAAAATATTTCTATATTTAGCTGCATGGTTTTATCATTTCATAATTCTGCACAGTAATGTTTATATGGGCTCAAGCATGTATGGATACTGGATAAGATGTACTATATTACCCATGAGTGAACCTTTCCCCTAGATACACACCAACAGCTGGGCTATCAGATTACTTAATTATGTAATCTTTTATAAACCTTCTGTTTGCTTAAAGAAAAGGAGTACTTGTGGCACCTTAGAGACTAACAAATTTATTAGAGCATAAGCTTTCGTGAGCTACAGCTCACTTCATCGGATGCAAGCTGTAGCTCACGAAAGCTTATGCTCTAATAAATTTGTTAGTCTCTAAGGTGCCACAAGTACTCCTTTTCTTTTTGCGAATACAGACTAACACGGCTGCTACTCTGAAATCTGTTTGCTTAGTCACTTTCTTTTGCTTTGAAATGTCAAAGAATACTAGATGGATTTATATATACAGGTAACAATCAAATAAGTTCCTGACTCAGTGTCTAGCATTACAGTTATACATTTAAAAACTGTTAACATTCACCCGGGGGGGAGGAGAAGGAAATTATGTAAGTGTGCACACCAGCTCAGCACCAGATTGCTGTTCACTGTCATTAATATTTTTACTCTATTCTCTGAGTTGTGTGACACTCATTCTAGGGCTTTCTATGCCAATGCTGTGTTTTCTAGGACTGCATTTCACTTTATTAATGTGTCCTTTGTAACCTACTGCAATGCAGATCTGTAGCAGAGTTGTCTCCTCTCACTCTTTTCCCAGAAATGTATATTTGGTGATGAGATTCTTTAGGAATGGATTTCCCTCTGCTCAGCAGAGTCAATGAGCAGTTTAACTATTCTTATCATGCAGTTTTGTTTAGCTAAGCATAATCCCGTTTTTGATAGTTTTAAAGTGTATAATGCTCTTACAGAGAATTCAGTGACTTCCTTACTTCTTGTGTAATAAATCACACCTATACAGAATATTGTAGTGGTACTTTATTATCAGCAAATAGACTTGTCAGTATTTGCATTGTAAATAATTTTTCAATTTTTGATAACTCACTCAATTTGAATTCTGGAGAGCCTGTGACACGGGTTATCAGACAAAATGCTGATTTTAAATAATTAATCCATTCATTTTTAGTTTAGAGACAGGTGTCAAAATATTAAAATTAAAAGCTGTGTCTACACTTGTATTTTTCTTTATACTTCCCATTAGTGGTTGCATTAGTGGGAACATTACTATGAATTGTCTGCAGTCATTGTAACCACTAAGTTATGTAAACCTGCATGTGCAGAAGACACAATAGATAAAATGCCAGCTGTCTGTCTGCCTTAGTGCTCCTACTGTTGGTACCACTGGATGTAATGCTATTGTAAGCATTTGAAGAAACATGCAGGCATAGTTTCGGCAACTTAATAGTGCCTCATTTTCAGATTTTTTTTTTTTAAATCAACAATACCAGTAAAAGAGCACAGTTTTGCAAAAAGGTTAATTTGTTAATTGCTAAATCCTTTATTCAGAATGCACAGATGCTGCTTATGGTTTTTTGCACTTTTATACTGCACATTACTACTTCTTAGTGTCAAAGTTGATTTTACTGGGATTTTAGTGGGAGTTTTCAGACTCTGGAAATTGGTGTGTTCCCTATTGTAGTCTGTTATACAGTCACTGTGCTTCTCTCTCTCCACCAGACAACACTGCAAAGGAAACAGTAAAGCTGTGCTTCTGCACTATTGAAATATCAGTGGCTATGGTGTTAAAAGTGTAATTTAAAAAAAAAATTAAGTTTTTACTCTGCCCCAGTGTTACAGGGAAAGTGCTCGTCTTCAGGAACAAACATTTGTTCATTTTCTTCTACAGGTGTTAGCCTGGCCCATAGCAGAGGGGAAAGAGGAGTGAGATACATGGAGAGAAATAAAACCAATGACCTAATAAGAGAGAGACATAGTCCCAGTTAGGCTTTTTTAAAAGTGGGTAGGCTATATAATTATTGCCCCCTCTATTGTATAAATCCTATCATGTTGTTAATCCTATTGACTACAATATTTGTTCACCTCAATTAGTACAGTTGTTTTCATTCCACCTGTTAATGATTCGGTGGAGTTCCCAGAAACTGACATGACACCACATCACATGCACAACACTAGTTGTGCATGAAAATCTTGTCACTGTTTTTTCTTATTTACTATTGATTCAAAGCTCTTGTGCACCTGATAAGTGAGTGGCATGATTTTCCCCTGCTTCTGTATTTAAGTACCCTTACGTTAACATTGTAACAGCTTTGAAAACTATTTTGGTGTACAGGAAATTAAAGAAACAAAACCTTATCTTGTTACAACCTTTTACAACGTGGGAATGGAGGGAGGGACCTCCTGCATCCTAGTGACCCCAGAATGTGGGTGTATGGAGGGGTCTCCCCTGCACAGTTCTGGATCCAAGGCAGTGCTGGGGGAGGAGTTGCCCCAGCTGAGCCCATTTTACCCCTTCTTTTCCTCCCGTGCAGCAGTCCCTTCTTTGATTGCTTACATGTATACATTTTAGTGTCCATGTAAGCCTAGCATGGCCTATAACATTCATACCACAAAGTATAATAGTAAGTATAACCCTTAAAGTTGTCATCCGTTTTGTGCAATAAGTAGAGCTCATTAATATATACAAAATGTCACTGTAAGTGAGTAGCTCTGCTAGTTGGAATACATTTACCCATAGACCTGTTCCATATTACACTTGTTGACCATGCTGCTGTTACCCAAGTGCTTTAATTTGCTGTTCACGTGTTAGCTATATCACTCAGAGTGTGAATTTGTTGTCCTGGGGTATGTAATTCAAGTCTTCTTTGAGTGGTTGCAGACATGTATTTCACGCAGGTGTATGCGCACCCAGTGCACCAAAGTTGGAGAATTTTGCCTACAAGCACCCATAGGGGTGGTGCCCATGCCCTTTCCCTAAAAAGCCCTTCTCTTGGCTATATAAGGATGATGCCGCCCTGACCCTCCCTCAGTTCCTTTTCACTGCCCATGGCTAGAGTCAGAGTGCTCCATGTGGTGTTTCTTCACACTAATTTTCTTGTCATGGCCTTCTGAGACTTCGATGTAAATAGTTGTAGTAGTTAGTTAGCTAGTATACCTTAGTTATAATAATTAGTTAAAGTAGCTGTATTTTTTTCTGGAGGAATGCCTTCACCTGGATTTAAATATTGTCTGTTGTGCATGGTGACTATTCCTAGGAGTGATCCCTACATGCTATTTTTATTGTGTCTGGGAGGGCAGCACACATTAAGGAGAAGTGCGCCGTTTATAAATTTTTTAAGAAAAGAATTCAGGTGACAAGGGACTTGAGACTCAAGCAGCACTTGATGGAGCAGGTCACAATGGCTGCGTTGGCACTGGTATTCACTCCTCAGACACCTTTGGAGCCACTTTGAGCTGATGTTCCTTGCCCAGACTCTGAGGGGAGGAAGAGAAATCGTTCCCCTTCCCATGCCCACTGAGAAAAGGACCCATAATATAGACTGTAGGTAGCCACTCCAGATCTCAGGGAGAGACATCCTCCTCTGCACAATCAGTGCAGATCAGCACTATGACTCTTCAGATATGCACAACTGAATGGAGCCTTCTACCAGCTTTCGGGTACTGAAGCACCATCAACTCAAGGATCCACCATGGACTCTGGCACTGTCCCTGGGATGTCTGTTGAGATCAGTACGGATGATGTTGGCATTGATGGTGTCCACACGTCTGGCATACCAAGCAACGTCATATCTGCTGTGCCTTTCGGTTCCCGATTCTCAAGTTATCCAGGTTTCAGAGTAGCAGCTGTGTTAGTCTGTATTTGTAAAAAGAAAAGGAGTACGTGTGGCACCTTAGAGACTAACACGTTTATTTGAGCTTAAGCTTTCGTGAGCTACAGCTCACTTCATCGGATCATTCTGCTGCAGCGACTTCCTCAGTAGTGACAGCATGGTCTGGGTTAACTACACACACGTTCCAGCTGCCAGCACCATCCTCAGCACCACACATCACTCTGAGTACTCAGTCAAGGCCGCCTGTACTGGTTCTGAGGGGGTTCGTTGGCACAGCAGTCATCTTCGGCACTACCGGTGATCATATTGCAGATCGTGTCGGGATCTATGTTAGCCCCAGTGTGATGTGTCTTTCAGCATTCGTACCAAGTGAGTGTTTTGCCCCTGCCAATCTGCAGAGTGGCTGACTTCTTCATTGGCTCCAGTGCTGACGCTACTAGCTTCCTCACCAATAACAGAGGACTTGTGGCACATCAGGACCTCCTTAGACAATTGGCTTCAGCCTTAGGTATATAGGCTGAACTTGTGCAGGAGAAAACATGCAAGCTAGTGGACATTCTTCAGTCCTTGATCTCAGAGGGAGCCACTGAGAGGTCACATCAAGGGAAGTACAAGTCCATGCTTGAGGGCAAAGAGGTTGGATCTCATGGGCAGGAAAACTTATTGGACTGCCTCTTTACAAATGCAAGTGGCAAACCAGCAGGCATTGGTATCCAAATAAAATAATATGACCTGGGACTCCGTAACCAAGTTTATGGACACATTACCCAAATCCTCTACAGAGGAGTTTGACAGGTTTCAGAGTAGCAGCCGTGTTAGTCTGTATTTGCAAAAAGAAAAGGAGTACTTGTGGCACCTTAGAGACTAACAAATTTATTTGAGCATAAGCTTTCGTGAGCTACAGCATCCGATGAAGTGAGCTGTAGCTCACGAAAGCTTATGCTCAAATAAATTTGTTAGTCTCTAAGGTGCCACAAGTACTCCTTTTCTTTTAGAGGAGTTTGAGGCATTTGTTGTGGAGTTTGGTTGCAAAGATTTATTTTGTAATCGGCCCTGAACGTAGCTGATACGGTTGTCAGGGTTGTGACTTTGGTGGTCACTATGAGCATCATGGTTGCAGAATTCAGGAATAGCAGCAGCTAGCCAACAGCGTGTAGAAGACCTGCATTTAAGTGGTCAACTTCTATTATCAGGCAAAATGGATGAAACTTTACATTCTTTTAAGAACTCTCAAGCAAATCTGTGCTCTTTGTGAATTTATACTCCAGCAACAAGGAGGCATAATTTTGGCAGTCAGCAGCAGTACTGCTCTCAACTATATTTTAGGCAGACACCTTACCAACTGAGACAAGACTACTCCAGAAAGGGGAATAAGTTTCAGAGGAGGAGATCTTTGGGTTCTAGTTTTACCCAGCCACTACGTCCCCCTCCACCTATTTGCCTTGCATATCGAGAGCAGCAGACCAGTTGTGAACATCTCAACCTCATCATTTCAGTTTGAGGACAGGCTGTTTCACTTCTGCAGTGCTTGGGAAGCAATAACGACTGACAGATGGGTCCTAAGCAGTGTGGGACTGGGGTACTCCATTCAATTTTTGTCTTCCCCTCCATCCCGTACCTTTTCAGGGACCCTTCTTATGAGTCACTGCTTCTTCAGCAGATTCAGACTCTGTGCACTGGGAGCTGTACAGGAGGTTCCTCATCAGCATGGTGGAAAGGGATGCTACTCCAGGTGTTTCCTGATCCCCAAGTCCAAGGAAAGAATAAGACCTATTCTCGATTGCTGCTCTCCCACCAGGTACATCAAATATGTGCAATCCCACATGGTTACCCTGGCTGCTGCTATTTCTGCACTGAATCACAACAAGCAGTTTGCTGTTCTCAATCTCCAAGATGCTTATTTTCACATGTCAGTCTTCCCAGATCTCAGGAAGTTCCTGAGATTCCTTGTTGCAAGCCAATACTACCAAGACAAAGTTCTTCCTTTTGGCCTGTCTTCAGTCCCACATGTCTTTACCACATACATGATGGTGGGTAGCGATCTATCTCAGAAGGAGGGGCATTCATGTCTTCCCATTCTTGAATGATTGGTTAGTAAGAAGCAGATCCAGGAAGTGAGTCCTTAGTCATGTCCATTTCACGTTGGACCTTTTCAATCAACTGGGGATGATCCTGCATGAAGAAAAATCAACTCTAACCTAGGGCTGTCATGCTATTTTAAAAAATTAATAATGGAATACCATTTATTTAAATATTTTTGGATGTTTTCTACATTTTCAGATGTATTGCTTTCAATTATCACACAATACAAAGTGTACAGTGCTCACTTTATATTATTTTTGATTACAAATATTTGCACAGTAAAAAATAAAATAACCTAATAAAAGTACTGTAGTGCAATCTCTTTATCATGAAAGTTAAACTTACGAAAGTAGAATTATGTACAAAAAAATTACTGCACTCAAACAAAACAATGTACAACTTTAGAGCCTACAAGTCCACTCACTCCTACTTCTTGTTCAGCCAATTGCTAAGACAAACAAGTTTGTTTACATTTACGGGACACAATACTGCCCGCTTCTTATTTACAATATCACCTGAAAGTGAGAACAGGCGTTTGCATGGCACTTTTGTAGTGGCACTGCAAAGTATTTACATGCCAGATATGCTAAACATTTGTATGCCCCTTCATGCTTTGGCCACCATTCCAGAGGATATGCTTCCATGCTGATGACGTTTGTTAAAAAAATGTGTTAATTAAATTTGTGACTGAACTCCTTGGGGGATAATTGTATATCTCCTGCTCTGTTTTACCCACATTGTGCCATATATTTCATGTTATAGCAGTCTCGGATGATGACCCAGCATGTTTGATTTACGAACACTGTCCCTGCAGATTTGACAAAACGCAAAGAAGATACCAATGTGAGATATCTAAAGATAGCTACAGCACTTGACCCACCGTTTAAGAATCTGAAGTGCCTTCCAAAATCTGAGGGGGACAAGATGTGGAGCATGCTTTCAGAAGTTTTAAAAGAGCAACACTCCGATGTGGAAACTACAGAACTGAGCCATCAAAAAAGAAAACCAACTTTCTGCTGGTGGCATCTGACTCAGATGATGAAAATGAACCTGTGTCGGTCTGCACTGCTTTGGATCGTTATCGAGCACAACCCATCATCAGTATGGAAGGTCCTCTGGCAGGGTGGTTGAAGAATGAAGGGACATATCAATCTTTAGCACATCTGGCACATAAATACCTTGTGACACCAGCTACAACAATGCTATGCAAACACCTGTTGTCACTTTCAGGTGACCTTGTAAATAAGCAGCAGGCAGCATTATGCCTTGTTCAGGCACAGAAAATATTGTTTGGACCCATAAAGTTCCTGGTGGTGATTCAATCTCAAAGCCCTGGAAATGCCTAGGAGTGTCAGTTGATAAACTTTGTAAAAGTAGTATGACTTAAAGAAGAATTTGAAGGCTGGAAGGTCATTTCGGCCTGTGAAGAGAAGGGAGGTAATTATTAGAAACAAGAAAACTTCCTTGGAATGTAATCAAGTTTCAAGAAACAGCATGACCTAAACTCAGTGGTAGAAATTGTATTCAGGCCACGTCTGGGTCTTTGCCTTCCATGGTGTGGGTGAGGGGGGGCTGTTTTTATCTTAACAGGAAAGTTAATTAAAAGAGAGCCTCCAAGAAAAGGCACAAGTAGTGCCAGGAGAACTTGCCACCAAGGACAGTCAGGTTCAGAATGGAAAATTAAGGGGCAAATCATGCCCTTGCCTGTCACTGCTGTATGGGAGAGGCAGGATGGCTCACTCTGAGCAACAGATGAACTGTAGTTGATTCATAGTTAGGGTCCTACCAAATTCATGGTCCGTTTTTGCTCAATTGCATGGTCATAGGACTTTAAAAATTTAAATCTGAAATTTCACGGTGTTGTATTTGTAGGGTCCTCATGCCCAAAAGAGTTTTGTGGGGAGGTCGCAAGGTTTTTTATTGTAGGGGGAATTGTGGTACTGCTACCCTTACTTCTGAACCGCTGTTCATGGCAGTGCTGCCTTCATAGTTGGGTAGCTGGAGAGCGGCGGCTGCTGGCCGGCATCCCAGCTCTGAATGCAGAGGTGCCATCAGCAGCAGCGCAGAAGTAAGGGTGGCATGGTATGGTATTGCCACCCTTAATTCTACACTGCTGCAGGCAGGGCGCTGCCTTCAGAACTGGGCGCCTGGCCAACAGCCACCATTCTCCGGCCACCCAGCTCTGAAGGCATTACAGAAGTAAGAGTGGCAATACCGCAACCCCCCTAAAATAACCTTGTGACCTCCCCCTGCAACTTCCTTTGGGGTCAGGACCCCCAATTTGAGAAACATTGGTCTCCCTCTGTGAAATCCCTATAGTATAGGGTAAAAGCACATAAAAAACCAGATTTCACAGGGGGAGACCCGATTTCATGATCTGTGACGCATTTTTCATGGCCGTGGATTTGATAGGGCCTTACTTACAGGTGGGAGTACTTTCTCATCCACAGATAGGCTTCTCTGCCAAATTGGCTGCCTGCTGTATGGAACGCTTAATGTTTTTCCTGCTGTTGATAAAGCAAAACCTTTGTTATACTTGGCCCATGGTGCATGCTGGAGGTGAAGGGAAGATGTGCTGCAGTCTGAATAGTAGTATTTTCAGTGCATAGAGATCATGAGGAACAAATAGTACGCAGAATCCATGTCCAGAAACTGGGGTTTGGTTTGAGGGATGGGCTCATGAACTTTTAAGCACCAAAATAAAGTATCTCTAATTCTTTTACTTGCTGGTGTGTTCTTCCTTTCTTTTGTCAAGAAGAAAATGTACCATGCCAGTGTGGTTACTTAGCAAATTTGGAGCAGCTGGCCAGCCTAGGCATCTTAGCTTCAGCAGTTTTATCGATGTCAAAGATGGAAAGGCAGACACCATTTCTGGAGAGCTTATTTCCCAAATAAAGAGCAGAGTAGGACAAGGGGGAGAGGAAAGGGAATATAGCTGTCATGCACTGCCACCATGACTCAAAACTTCACTTTTTCCTGTTCCTTTTTCATTTTCCCCAATCCATTTTAATTTAGCAATGCTAGGATTCAAAGTAGATGAAATTCAGTAAGCATCCTGTGTGAAGATGTAGTGATCTCTAGTGCCAAGTAAGATAGATGTTTTCAGTAATATAATCATAACATCTGATTATATTTCTCCAAAGAAAAATGTTTGGGGAAGTGCCTAGAGGCTTGTTTTTCAGTTTCTCTGAAATTTTGTTTTAACCCTGAGGTTTCATGAATGAGATCTGATCATGTCCAATAACTGCAATTGGTAGGTGCAAGTGTCCAGCAGTCCTTAGGATCAGACTGATCTTGTAAACTTTGCTAACTTGAATTTCAGTTCTGTACTCTAATATGATAAACTAAGATAATTATAGCACAACTCTTTTTTTTTTCCCCCTTTCCTAGCATTCCCATGGTTCGGAATGGATATTGGTGGAACATTGGTTAAACTGGTCTACTTTGAACCAAAAGACATTACAGCAGAAGAGGAACAGGAGGAAGTAGAAAACCTGAAAAGCATTAGGAAATACTTGACTTCCAATACAGCCTATGGTAAAACTGGCATTCGCGATGTCCATCTTGAACTGAAAAACTTGACCATGTGTGGACGCAAAGGGAATTTGCATTTCATCCGCTTTCCCACCTGTGCCATGCATAGGTTCATACAGATGGGTAGTGAAAAGAACTTCTCCAGCCTGCACACTACACTTTGTGCCACGGGAGGCGGGGCTTACAAGTTTGAAGAGGACTTCAGAACGGTATGTGGGAAATGCACATAATCTCACTAAGGAGCATCTATCTGTGAGTCCTTCTCCAAAACCAAATATATGAAAATCTTTCTATTAACTAAAGTTTTCAATAAAATTACCTCTTTGTGTCACTCCTAGACAGTCACTTTTTTAACTTAAAGAATTGCTAATTGGGAAGATTTAGAACAATACTTCCTTAAGGTGAGAAACTGGGTGGATTGATTTTAAATAACCAAGCAGACCTTGATTTTAAATAATCATTTATAATCCCATTTTTTTCATTTGTACTTTAGTTTTTTGGGGGTTTTTTTTAGTTATTAAAGAGAGGTTGATTCTCTTTGGTTGGTAATCATTAAAACATATCATCAATTTGCAGCTACGTATACCCTTTACCACAGAATTTGGTATTTTTCTTGCTAACCAGGGGGATTTATTTAAGCAAATGCATTTCTTATTTACTAGATGATTAATTATTTTACTTGTGATTTGTGTCAAGGTCTGTTTGGATGCATTTTTAATTGAATTAAAATTTCTATCCAAAGCATTTTAAAATGATTATTAATGAGTTAAATAAGGCTACTGTAGATCTGCTGGATACGTAAGAAAAAATAAAATTATCAAAACGTGTTTTGCATTTAAAACCAATTGATTTATTACACAATGGAAATATCTGTTAATGCATTGAACTAATTGTTTCTGGTCACCATGTCCTTCAGGAGTTTAGAATTAGGTCTCATCATCATCACCTTGTTTTCTTCTTCCAATATAAAAACGAAACTATCTTTCCTCCTTTTTTTTTTTTTTTCAAATCCCAGTCAGCTTCTTAACTTTGAATGGACTATAGTCATTGATTTGAAGTAGTTGAATAAATTTAAATGAATAAAATTATTCTCTCTGTATCTGAAAAAGACTGCCAAAAGCTGCATTACACTGCAACAGATGCCAGTTCCAGGTCATTAGCCAGTGCAAACATACACTGCTTAATTTGTTTTTTTTATTTTAATTTAAAGGATTTTAATAGATTTATAGTAAGTTTAGGTCTTTAACAGATGTTATAATTTTAAATGAGCTTATTTTAAAAAAGAAAAATGTTTAAATTTAAAAAATCCATTTTAAATTGGAAAAAATCTGATCCATTGATTTTTGTCCAACCTGATGAGAAAAGGGGGAGGAGATATTTCTGTCCTGCTCTACCCTTTTGCAATCTCTTGATCCATTTGTTCTGACCTCCAGTGAACTGTATTGTGAGTCTAATCATGGTCATCACATACAGCTCATAAGATTAATATGTCTCTAATTTCTAAAACTTACAGGTGCTCATCCTACATTCTGAGAACTGATCTCATACGCTAAAATTACTAAATAAGCAAAGGACTTCCCATAAATATGTTCATCTTGGCCCACTCTCTTCTCATCAGCCTTACACAAGAGGTGAAAAAAAGGCCTTTGCAGCCTGCAAGGAAGGCTAAAAACTCTGGGCTCTGACAGCTTGAGTGGGTGGGGGAATTGAGTTTCAAAACAGAAGACCCATCCTAGAGAAGGCCCTGCTAGCAGCACTCTGTCATTTGTATTGAGGAAGCTCCAGTTCCCGTGCTGATCTCAGCTGTAACAGTCTGTCACAGGGAGAGAGCAATTAGGTCCTAAACCAATGAGAGCTTGATAAGTTAAAGTCAACACTTTGAATTCCATCCAGAAGCTTGTTAGAAGCCATGGCATCCCCCAGAACACAGGTCTGAAGTACTGCCAATGTGCAACATCACTGAGTGCAGAGTGCTTATTCAGCTTTTGACTCATCCTGAGTTGTATCCACCTGTACTGTACATTGTGGCAATCTATTTTGAGCATGAATAATAGTGGCAAGGTCTACATCAGAGAGAAGAGGTTGCACAGTGGCTTATTTTGTCAAGTACCACAGTTTAAGAATCTGTGTCCTGAAGCATTGAAATGTCATTGTCTGAGTTTCTTGCACACCTGATACTTTTACATGCACACTGTAATGAATTGTAATGTATAACCTAACTATGGGGATGCATATAACAAAAATTTAGATGCATCCTTTCATAGATTCATAGATTCTGATTGCATGCATGTAAATCCATGGAGGTATGAATATTGGTAAAATGGTTGGTTTAACCTCTGTAGCCTACTTTTGTATTTATTATTTCCCCATTGTAACATTTATTTTTGTATTTCATAACAGTATTTCTAAATATCCATGAATTGTACAACCTAGTGTCCTTCAGGATTGCATAGCTCTAGCGGGAAAGTGTCTGCCATATTATTGCAAAATAACATGTTCAAATCCAAAAGCAGTAGTTTAACTTTTAGTATTGCTGCTGTTTTTTTTTTTATTCCCCACTACTACTTTCCTGTTTGAGAATCAGGTTCCAAATCTCCCTTCTAGCTTTAAATATTTTCCACAGATTTGATTTCAAGTACCCTTATTCCTTCCTATTCTCTCCATTTCCCAAATATTAACTTTTCAGTTCCCCATTTCATATCTCTCCACAGTGATTGGTCCTGCTGTTCAGCCTACTCTTCCATCAGTTGGAATAATGGTTGCCACATTCATAAAACAAAACAGGAAGCTGGTGAAGATTTCTTAGGAAGGGGTGATATGTTCTTAATTTCAGGTATAGGTGAAGTGGTGAGTAGCTACAGATAGTATATTACTACCCCATCCAATCCAGGTGTAGATGTGTAATTAAAACAATAAAACTGACTAAATATTACACTGAAAATAAAAAGATTCCCTTATCTCAACATATTCAAAATGTTAGGGGCTAAAACATCATTTTAAAATCAAACTTCATTTTTGCCGAAGTTTATGGGACCACCGGAGAAGTGGTATAGTATAGCTTCTAGGGCCTAGAAACACTTTTCCTGCATTATTGGCCCTTGCCGTAATGGGTCCAAGCACTCCCCATTGGCTTCCACAAATCAAAAGGGACAAAGGACTGTTGCATGTGATCAGCAAACCTCATCCAGAATCTGTCTGCAAAACTGGGTGGTACTCAACTGGCAGAAACTACACACTTGAACCTTCTTCCTCAGATACTCGATTCAGAGGACCAGAAAAACTCAATGCCAGGTAGAGCTACACTGAAGAAGATTGCCTGCCTGAAAGTAGTCCTGTACCATCAGCAAATAGCTCACCATTTGGAGCTGTTCCACTTCTGAGTTGCAACGGCTGATTCTTAGAGGTGCTAAGCACCTGGAATTCCAAATAAAGAACTGTAAGGTCTCATCACCTCTGAAAATGAAAGCTTTAGATCTGGTCTACACTGTGTGTGGTGGAGGGGTTGATCTAAGTTACGCAACTTCAGCTACATGAATAACGTAGCTGAAGTCGATGTACTTTAAATCTACTCACCGCTGTGTCTTCGCTGCGGTGAGTTGACAGCTGACGCTCCCCCATCGACTCTGCCTGTGCCTCTCACTCCGATGGAGTACCGGAGTCGATGGGAGAGTGCTCTGCGGTTGATTTATTGTGTCTAGTGTAGACACAATAAATCGACTCCCGCTGGATCGATCACTGCCGTTTGATCCTGCAGGTAATGTAGACAAGACCTGAGTCTCAGAAACAGGGAAGCAGGTAAAAATCTTCAATGCCACAGTCAGCTGGATTTGCTGTCTAGCCTCCCTCTCTGATGTAGGCCATTTGTAAACCCTGGTGACTTAGGACAGTGCAGGAGAAAGGAGTACCTGGGGACCATCCCGTGGTCCTGGGCAAAAATGATTGATAATCCCCCAGTGCTCCTGGCATTTGACCATTCTTCCTTGGAGTTCTAGGGTCCAGTTGGATCCATTCATCTCTTAAGTGAAACCACAGAAATAGGCTTATCAGCCAGAGGGCAATATATAATACTCCATGAGGAACATGAGCAAGAATGAGTCAGTAATATGGCAAAATTTTCAGGTTGGCCTTTTTCCTTCTTTCCTGAATGATTTTACTGGTTGCATTTACTTGCAGGCAGCACTGCTGTTCTTGGGAGCTAGCTGTGCTGGCAGTTTCTCTTTACATAGTTTATCACTCCAGTTTTGACCATTTTTCATTGGTCTGTATTACACCGACTTCTTCATGAGTAATAGGTCACAGGGTAGCTGGACCCTGTGAGTAGACCATGCCCAGCTCCCAGTGTCCGTGTTTATTTGGCCCAACTGAGACTAATTAAAGGGTGGGGAGGGCTGTACCTGGAGTGATAAAGGCCGGTAAAGAGGGCGGGATGAGGAGGAGTTATTGTGGCAGACTGTGCCTGGGGAGAAGAACCAAAGGCCAGGTGCCTATGGAGGTTTCTGACAGAGGGAGATAGATGGAAAAGGTATATTATGATCTTTTATACAAAAGCAAATGGAAAAATTAGAGTGAGGCCTGGAAGAGAGAGAAGGCATAACAAAAACTGGAGCTGTAGCAATTGGGGCTATTGCAGTTGGTACAATTTGGTTTAAAAATGCACTTGCAAAATATAAAATATTAGAAATAAGTTTACATATTTCCAAGAATTAGTTCAAAAAGGAACAACTGTAACTTTAAGCTATATTCTAAATTCTATATTCTAAAAATTCAGATTTTATATAGAACACCCAAAAAATTAGTAACTGTTTGAATTGGTTTTGAAAACACAAATACAGCTGAATTTGTATGTGTGTGTCTTTCTGACTTAAAAGCATATACTCATCTCTGCCCTGATGGTCTCATTAGGACCTGCCTATTTCCTTGCAAATATTTCAGGTTTATCCATTGATGTTCCTGAACAGAGCTGTGTCATCTTATTCTTTGTTGTTGGAGTCGGAGGTCAGGTCTACATTTAAAATGATGTAGCTGCACCACTGTAGTGCTCAAGTGAAGATGATGCTTCACCGACAGGAGAGCTTCTCCTATTGATGTAGCGCTGTGTACGCCGGGGGAGGGGGTGCTAGGTTGGTATAACTTAATTGCTCAGGGGTGTGGATTTTTCACACCCCTGTGTGATGTAGTTGTACCAATTCGCAAAAAGAAAAGGAGTACTGGTGGCACCTTAGAGACTAACAAATTTATTAGAGCATAAGCTTTCGTGAGCTACAGCTCACTTCATCGGATGGCTCTGTAGTGTAGATCTGGCCTCAAACACGTCATTGTCTTGCAAAGAAATTTCAACTCTAATCCAGTATGGTCAGACTTTCCTGTGGATAATTACTTTACTACTGTCAAGGAGTTAAACCTTCCCAAAAAAGCAAGAAATGTTCCCCTATACTGGTGGGGGGAATCAATCAGTAAAGGCCCTATTCACAGTGTCAGGGTCCTGTCAGCTGCCACTTCCCTGGTGACAACTGTCTGGTATCATCTCTTTCTCCCTGGAGTCAAGTCAATTTATACCTCCTTTGGGTCTGACCAGGTTTCCCTTTGTTCATTAGTACACCTGCCAAAAAGGCCTTGATGAAAGCATTTGAAAAACATACTCTTTGAGCGGGTATACTATATTTGGGGATGGGCATGGAGATGGAGTGGTCTCTGTTCTATAAACTGGCTTTTGTAGCATCCGTTGACTTCTCCAGCATACCCCTGTACTCCTCTGTCTAACCTTGGAACCTGCCCATCTTTGGAAATGACCTATTGTGGGGAAGGCATAGAATTTGGCATTGCTCCCTCTATGATCACACTAGTTTCCAAGCTTGAGATAAACTTGTCCATAACTTCCTGTGCCTGATGGTTTTTTGGGCCTTCTTAAGAACCTCTCTGTTTGGTGGCCATCATAACTGTTTCCAAAACACGCCAATAAAAATAAAATAGGAGGTCCCAAACAAAGCCATTTGTGCAGTACAGTAAAAAACAAACAAACAAGAAATGGCTCCCCTTTAAACAAGTAAAACTCACTGTAAACAACACAAGCTCCAATCTTTCTCCTCAAGAGTCTTGCTTGCTTGTTCAGCTCCCATCTAAAATGATATTGGGGCGGTGGTCAAACTTTGGGTCTTTTTCAGCAAAACTGGGACTTGGAAGGTTGAAAGCCAAGCTGGAGCAGAATGTGTCAGGGTAGCATGATGGCACCAGCAAAGAAATGGACCTACTCAATACCATGGTTGAGGTCTAAAGCCAGATCTATTTTCTGATGTGGGCAAAGTACTTGAGTCACTTCTATGAAGAAGGATAGGTTTTGGTTAATGAACAGACCTGGTTCTCTCCCTCACGCTACCACTGACTTGTGGTATGATATTGGGCAAATAAAGCTTTCTGTAATTCAATTCCCTCATCTGTAGAATGTGAGTAAGTAATACTTGCTTCATAAAGGTGTTCTGAAGCTAAAATAATTAACAGTTATAAAGAACTTTCAGCCTGCTAAATTGAGGGACAAAACTTGTGACAAAATGTTTTGTAAGGAGGTAAAATAATGGTTCTCTAGTAAGTTGTTTTTTGTTTTTTTTTTTTTTTTTTTTGCTGGGAATATTGTGAAAGAGAGAGCAGGGGAAGGACTTTTTTCAGATGAATGTGCAGCAACTGACCTAGCAGAGACACCTGAGAGCAGGGGAAATTCCCATTTCCCTGTTACCATGGATTGAAACTTTTGCATCCCCTGGGTGCCGAGAGCAGATCTGTTAGCTGCTCCTCTACTTCCCCTGCATTCCATTTGTCTGTAATGGAGCTCTGGATGGATCCCAAAAGTTGCAGCAATTAGAATTTTTGCTATCAGAATCATAATTGTTCCCAACATTCTTCTTGATATTGATACTTAAGGTTATTTCATTCTTAGGGTTGTGTTAGTTATACTTTTCATTATATGAAATTGACTTATTGGAGACACACATTTACAGATTTACAGATGATTATTCTGGTGCAATGTTGAATGAGATTTTAAGTCCACAAGTTTTTGAAAGTCAGAATAAAGGGTCATATAACCACTAATTGTGGCCCCCTTGTTAATACCTATTATATCAGATGTTCATTATGCAGCATGTTCACACAGCACTGAACAATGTGAGTTACAAAAAAAAAGTGTATTGGAAAGTAACTGTATTTCATTCCACTCCTTCAGCAATATAGAGAAAAGTGAATTTTCCTTGCTATTTGTGTATATCGCATCTGTCTACAGATGCGTCTACAGTATGCAGCATTTTGCCACCTTGCATCTGTGTCGTGTGACTGTCAGGAAAGACCCTTATCATAATGTATGCACATATTGGGAGAGGGTTATGGTTACTGTGGGAAACCTTGCTCTGAATTTGGAGCAATGAAAAGTTAACCTCAGGGTAGCATTTAGCAAAACCAAGAAAATTATTTCCTCTGTAATTAATGAGGGATGGTGGGGTTCATCTTAAACTGTCTCAGGATGGAGCACATCTTTTCTGGTTACTCTTCATTCAACTAGAGAAGTGGCAATCTAATAACTGGGGATTGTTCCAAATCAGCATGTTTATAAAGCAGCTTTATAAGGCTACTTTTATAAAACTTCTTTAAAATCTTAGTTTTTCCAGCTCCTTTTCATTCTCCTCATTCATCATGTAAACAGTGCAACCCACAGACCTGAGCAGGGGGTGGTTATATTTTCTTTTTCTCTCTGCATCCTTCCCCCGTATTGTTTACTCCCCTGATATGGACTCAACCCCTGTGTCATTTTGAAGGAGACACTTTCCACAGAACTGTTCTATTATACAAGCAGGAAGCAACTGTCAGTCTGAGCCTATTAAGTAATAGGTTATGACAAGCTTGAGTCCAGTCATGGGTGGCTTGTGATGTTTTCATAGGAAAAGATCCTTTTTAGACAAGTTATTTTTATATCTCTTCTTGCTCTATTCTTTCATTATCAAGTATTATTTCTGTGCACATGGGATCAGTTTTACATTTAAATCATGGAGATAATGACTTCCAATATGTGTTTTTATGAGACATCCTAAACTGATCCACCTGTATAATCTAAGGAAGAAAACGCGTTTTGAAATCTCTGGATAAAAAAGTGCTGTAGAAATGTAAATCCTTACTAATAATGTTTTTGTATTTTGTGATGTGCCACTAGCACATCTTACACATTTAAATTTTTCCCCTACTTTCTGTTTTATAAAGCATGGACCAAGGGATGGTGGTATTTTAGCTATGAAGTTACTTAAGTTTAGATTTCAATGGAATGTTTGATTTGAATGTCTGAATAAATAAATAGGTGCATCCTGGGAAATGCTGCTGTCTCTGCCTGTTGGATACTGTAAAACAGCTGCAGAATAGGTTTTCCTGGAGAGTTTTCTGATTAATCTGAACTCTGATTTGGTGGCAGCAGTTTGCCATGCAAGTAGTCCAGAAAATCTCTTTAAGGCAAAGGGAATCTGAAGCCTGTACTGCAGTGATTTTCAACCTTTGGTCCACGGACCTCTGGGGATCTGCAAAAGGTGGTTGTTACCAAAGAACAGTGGTGTTTTTGGTCTGTGGACTCCTGGGGACCACAGACTGTCTAAGATTTCTAAAGAGATCTACACCGCCATTCGAAAATTTGTAGAGGTCCACAGATGAAAAAAGGTTGAAAACTGCTATTGTACTGTATAGTACTGATAATTTTGTGATATGCCTGTTGTTGGGCAAACAATCTATTTTTACATGACTTCTGGCTTAAATAGAACTTTGAGTTGCATAATGTGTCACCATTAAAGTAGCCAAACAGTACAAAGTGCTTCATCAGAGCCTTTTGCCCTTCTCTGTGTTGCATGTGTTGAACTAACAAACGTTCATTTATTAACTTCTTGGTCTCTTCCAGATTGCTGATCTGCAGCTCCATAAACTGGATGAGCTGGACTGCTTGATCCAGGGCCTGCTGTATGTTGATTCGGTTGGGTTTAATGGCCAGCCAGAGTGCTATTATTTTGAAAATCCCACAGCTCCTGAACAATGTCAGAAAAAACCTTTCTGCCTTGATAATCCGTATCCAATATTGCTGGTTAACATAGGCTCAGGGGTCAGCATCCTAGCAGTGTATTCCAAGGACAACTATAAAAGAGTTACAGGAACCAGGTAAGGATGCTACCATATGTATACAGGGTCAGATTATTGCCACTTCTCTCCCCGTCCCTCCATAGAGGACAGCTTGGAGATGCATCAATCCATTGCAGCTTCTGCTGGGGAGATTCTGCCAGGGACCCCAACTGAATGTTTAAGTTGCCCTCTCCTCATGAAGATGCTTGCATTGTCAAAACCAAAATACTACATTGTTTCACTTGCTGTTGACTATTTAAGTACATCTATTTAAGCAGCGGGAAATTAATTTTTTAATTATCTAGAAAAATGACAAGAATTATACAAAGTATCAGGGTTAGCCGTGTTAGTCTGTATCCACAAAAACAAGGAGGAGTCTGGTGGCACCTTAAAGACTAACAGATTTATACAACGTATCTAAGCACACAATATTATAGCAATTCATACATTAGGGAATGAAAATACATCGGACCCTTGCTAGAACACGGGATTTGGGATCTATGTGCGGTATCGTGGTATAGCTGGGACAGTGTTAAAATGAATTGCAATTAAAGTAATTAAATTTGGGATCCATGGCCACGACTGTGTTATGTGAATTCGCGCTATACAAATGCGCGTTCTAGTGAGGGTCTGGTGTATTCCTATATGTGATGAATATTGGGGATAAGATTAATTAAACCTAAAATTTGGTGGTGGTGGTTTTAAATTATTGAAGCATTTGCTAACATCCTTTTTGATTTTTTTCTATGAATAGTATGAAAAAAATATGAAGTTTGGTACAGTAGTTCCCCCAAAATTGAAGAAAGAGACATTTATCATTGCTAGAGAGGATTAAACAAGCTGGGATTTGGCAATATTTCTAATTGTATTTGTTGTTTTCTATGACTCCCCCTTCATTGTCAGTCCAACGTTCATATTAAAACCTCCCAGTGCTGCATCTTTTCTCCCACTCTTTTAATGGGTAATCTGTGGCAATGCTCTGTTGCCTTCCCCACTCCTCTTTTTGATTAATGTAAAGGATATGTAACTCACTAATGGTCTGTTCTTCCTAAAGCTTGAATGTATGTTCAGACCTATGGATAGATCACTTAAACACTGAAGTCACACTGAAAATTTCACTGTTTTTCATTACACATAGGATATAGAACATGTTTTTGACTTCAGCCTATGTAAGAGAGTGTGTGTGCTGCTTCTTCCCCTCCCCCCCGAATAATATAATAATAATAATTTCAGTGTGGATGCACAGGAGACCTTTAATTTGAAAACTCCTTTGCCTTTAGCATTTGGTAGCCTTGAACTGTTTGTCTCATTTCCAAGTATACAGTACAAACAAACAAACTGATCGTAAAGCTGTAGGGCTTGGATGTCCTGTTACACACCATAACGCCATTGACTTCAGTAGAGTTGTAAGAGGAGAATTATGCCCACAATCCTGTATGTTATGTGGATAATTTTTTAACCAATTCAAAAATCTGAATTATAAGAACAATGTGTATATTTCTTATTGCTTAAACATCAAACATGCTGTAGTGGTACTTGGTTGTGAATATTCAAATCTGAGATTATCTAATTTGTTCTAAATTGACCCAGGTCAGCAGCAAGTAGCCTTTGTGGAATGAATTAATAGTCCGTTTTCTAGTTGGAAAGTTGTCCACTCCATAGAAATACTGTCTCACCTTGGACTCATTGTCACTCTTCTTTCAGCAAAGAGGTCAAGGAGTGAATAGGCCAAATTACTCCCTTGTTGCCATGACTTAGGCATGTTGACAGGAAAGTTTGGAGAAATATGTACATTCAGCTCAGTCGATATATATGAGGATTTTCATCTCCAGGACTCTCACCCTGCACAAGCATTGAGCTCACATACAAATTCAACTTTAAAAAATGTTGGAGCTCCGGTCTGTTAAGGCTGAAGGTTCATAAATCTGGAGTTGTTATGCAAATATTCAACATCCTAATATGCATATGATAAATATGCATTACTTTATTTACATAACCAACGCATGTCCTGATTATCTGAGCTGAAGCCTGACAAGGCTGCAGCATGGAACAAGCTTAAGAAACGTAAGAATTGCCATGCTCCTTGCTGGCTTTGGCACCTGTAGGTAACCCTGGCTGCTTCTTGTGGCTTTGCCCAGCTACTTCTTGCTCAGGAGTGGAGAGCTGCAGTTGGTTACTAGGATTGTTTCTTGCCCTGGGCTGGGTGAGTATCTGGCTGTTTCCTATTATCAGCTGAGGGATGCTTTGGGTGGCCTGCTGGTCCCTTGCTAGGTGCCCAGTTCTGGCTGCTCCTTGCCCATTTCTCCCTGGCTTGGGGGTGCTTTGGTTGCTGATTACCAGTGATTTCCAGTCTGACCCCTGTGACCAGGGAAAGATGGCTAGAGCACTGCGCACAGGTGCTTGAGCTGTAGTTCCAAGTCTATGGCCATGCATGGGTTTGGGGGAGACACAATATGCTGTAGGTTGCATCCCTGTGGTTTGAATCCTCCCAGCTAGATCTTCATGATTAGACTCCCCAGGCTTCTAATCACGGAGAGTCTACCTGGCATGGCTCATAACCATAGATGCAGCCTCGAGTCTCTCTCCTCACTGGTCCAAATCAGGAGATGTGAACTTCTAGACAGGAGCCATGCAAAGAGCAAGTAAAAACAGGAGACAGAATGTGTGGATGACGCTGCTTAGAACTGCCTGGTGCCTAAGAACTCTTCTCATTTTAGTCTCGGAGGTGGAACGTTCCTGGGTCTGTGCTGTTTGCTGACTGGCTGTGAGACTTTTGAAGAAGCTCTAGAAATGGCAGCTAAAGGAGACAGCACCAACGTTGATAAACTGGTAAAAGATATTTATGGGGGAGACTATGAACGATTTGGCCTTCAAGGATCTGCTGTAGCATCAAGGTACATATTTAACTGGTTGTTTTCAAAGAGCTTAATAGAAATTTGCTGTGCACACTAAACTGAGCTCTCAATGCCTACCCTATGTCCTCTGTCTGTATATAAAAGTCACCTCGCTGTATTGTGGTATTCTTATTTAGGATCTCTCTCCTGTTTTTGTTTTCTATTAAAGTATAAAAATATTCAAAGTCTAGAAAATAAAATGTATTTTAATTTAAAATACATTAATTTTGAAAGAAACACCTTTACTCATTTTAACTGTATTCTCCCATTGTGTTTTCTTTATTAAGAGGTCCTTTCTCACATGTCCATGTTATGTAGGGTTGCCAACTCTGACTGGAGCTATTCCAGGAGATCTTTCTTCCCTCAACATGACATAGTCATTTTCTTAAAATAACCTATAAAAAAAAATCTCCTGGATTGCTTTCAATAACCACTGGAAGAGGGATACTGATTCCAGGAAACTCCAGGCCAGTCCTGGAGGGTTGGCAACCTTAATATTATGCCCAGAGTCAACAGCATCAAATCCAAGCAAAATTGTTTATATTATAAGCTTACTAAGGTGGATCTGTAGAAATTTAGCCTTTCTGAATAACTTAGAATAAAAAGGACGTTGATATTTCCAACACAGCTTTGGCCACATGATGAGTAAAGAAAAAAGAGATTCCATCAGTAAAGAGGACCTGGCCAGAGCTACCTTGGTCACTATCACCAACAACATTGGCTCCATTGCTCGCATGTGTGCACTGAATGAGGTAAGTCTGCAAATTCACTGTATGTTTCATTGAGGCTTCTAGCATTACTGCAGTATAGATAACAAAAACAGTAAGTGCAAAATGCTTATGTATCTATTCAATGACTGCCCTACTAGATAGATGCACACATTTAATATTGGCTCCTAGCTCTTTTGAAGTCTACTATTAACTTCATTATAAGATACTCTTTGCAATAAGGCACAGGACATTTGGATTTAAAAAAAACCAAGATTTTATAATAAATGAACACTCCTATAATTAATGATCCCCAGAGCCGTCCAGCTGTTCTCACTCTTTAGATCACAGGGACATTAATACAGCAGGTCAATTCTTCTAATTATCTCTTGGTTTAGTAGCTCTTGTTATTATCCAATAAACAATAAAGTATGACTGCAACGTTCTTATTGCGTTGGTTTTTGTTTGTTTGTTTCATGACCTGGTGGTCAAGAACTATTCATGGAGTTAGTTTTTAGCTCTAAGTACTCTCCATTTTCTGGAAAGTCATCTTCAGTCATGAGGGTTTTCTACAGTCTTTTTGCTTTCAGCTTCTTTACAGTGTTGCCTTGTGGCACGGAGTTCAAGCAGCATTGTACAGGGCTATCAAAGCATCAAGAGTTACAACAGAGATCCATATATGTTGCATTAAGAGGAGAAAAAAAGATAACTAATGACCCTCTGCAATGTGTTACGTCTCTACAAAGAAATTTTTGACCCAATTTCTTTTAACTGGATGAACTGTAGAACTACTAGGGAAAATGGACAGATGTGATAAATAACTTGCATTTCATAGAGGACATCTAAATAGATTTTTTTTTTTCCCCACCAGCACTTTGATCTTGTTTCTTATGCTTATTTCAGTTGTATGACACAAAGGAAGAACAATTGTTCACAATATGTGATGGGCTAGGTGTACAGAGAAAAATCTTAGGCTGAATAATAAATATTTTTGTTGTAGGAGCAAACTATTTGCTTTACGTGATTCACTGGTTGGGATTAATCCAATAACCAGTTCTTGATCTTCTCAGAGAAAGGCAAAGCTATACCCCTACCAGCAACAACGCACATAGCCTGTTGTGAAGCATTGTATGTTGGGTCAGGGCCATGATGATGATTCCTTTGTGACTCACTGGGGAAACCAGTTTAGGCCCTGAAGCATGAGATTTGATGATTCTTGTTATTGTAGCTTTAAACATATTAATGAAAATGATTAAATATGAAGATGATGAATGAATAAATAAAATTCTTCCTCCTGGACTTCAAAGCTGGGACAGCTTGCATAAAGCTGGCAATAGTGTGTAAATTCCATCGTCTGAACATTTTTGGGTACATGTCAATGAAACGCTGTCCCATAGATTGGCACAAAGGACCCCCCTCTACTGTTCACAGCTGGGGAAAGTACTTTACATCTTCCCTAGCTGCAGAGCACCTAACAAACCATATAAAGTGTACAGTAGTCCTCCATACCGCACCATCAATACAGATTTCACTGTACAGCTAAATTGGCCACACATATATATGCTACACAGCCTTCCACAGTTGGGCTATGGTTGTTAATAGTTTAATGAAAAACACTACACAGTGTATATCTTATGTCATTTTCAGGATGTCATAAGTTGGTCAGATCAAATCTGAATTTCATCAGAATTCCTCATTGGTTGAAGGCTATGTTTCAACTTTCATTTTGGCTGTAGAACTGCTAAAAGGGTAGCAAGAATTTTATATAAGAGTAGTGTGTTCTTATTCTCCTTGTACTCAAAAGTGGTTGAATTGTCTTTACTTAAACTGCCACACAAAATGTATCCCTGGGCAGAAGCCAGGCCTAGAAAGTTTTATACCAAAAGGTGATTGTTCCAGAAAGTTACAAGTGACTGAAAATAGAAATGGTCATGCCAATTTCATTATTGTAGCCATATTTCCTTCTGTTAGTCCCTATGGAATCTTTAATGGGATTTTCAATGTTATCCAACCAATTAATTGGGTTTTTTAAAAATAATTTGCCATAAATTTTGCATACTTGTAATAGGATAGTGAATGATACGTATGAATAGTTTTCTTTTAGGTTTAGGATTTTTAATAAAAAGTGTGTGTGTCCATGTCAGATACCATTTGTTTTGATTTTCTAATAACTTCATGGTCATATTTGGGAATGTTGGGGGGGGGGGAAGGAAAGCTTATTAAGAATGAAGTTAAATTTGGTTCCTAAACAGCTTGCCAGTGTTGCATTAACAGAAATGTATTGCATATCTCTTTGCCGTCCATCTGCAAGAAATGTGTTTTACAGAGTAGAAAGCACTGTCTGCTTGGGGAATGCAGAATGTTGCTGCCCATTTTTAACCTTAACCTGTAAAATACTGACTTTTTCCACATCTCCAGCCAAATAAGTTCATAGGAGGATATGTGAATATATGCTTATGTGGCCACAGACACCAGAGGGTTAATTTAGAAATTTTCTATCCTCCATGACCTGTAAAACTGCATTATCTAAATAAAGCTGGTGCTAAATTTAGTCTCATCAGCACACTTGACTCTTCTTTTAGCCATGTTAATATAAATAACTGGACCATGATGTACTTCAGCACTATCCAATATCTTGCAGCTTTTGAGTGTGACATCCTCTTCAGACAACACCACTGGACAGTGCTAAAGGACATCATGGTCTAGTTATTTATATCAGCATGGCTAAACTACTTGGAAAAGAACAGTCAAATGTGCAGATGAGACTGTATTTAGCAATAAAAGCTTTATTTAGATAATGAAGTTTTACAGTCATGGAGAAAAGAAATCTTTTTAACTGACCCTCTGGAGTCTCTGGCCTCATAAGCATATGTCATCATTATCTTTAGAGATAATTCTGTTGATATTCAGCAGAGACTGTTAATGAAATACATCATCTAAGTTCCAAACGAGTCTCATACGTTTTTTTCACGTTCAGGTACCCACTTGCTGTTGAATTGTTGACTTGCTGGGTGTGAACTATTTTAAAATATCGAATGCTAGATTCTGTTTCTCTTTGTACATCATCACCAGAATTGGATTCAGTGGGGTAGCATAGGTGTAACTGAAGGCATAAGGGGCTACAGGAACCTTAACTACAGGTGGTAATGTGTGAAAAGGGTTGGCTTGACCTTGGTTGGCCCTTAGATTGAAATTGGAGAGGTAGTTTTCTGTTCGTTTTGTATGTTTGTTTGAAAACAACAATTAATACAAACGGTGCTTTTTCATATAAACTGAGCACAGTTAACATTGAAACCAGTGAGAGACAATAAATGTGGAACCTCACCCTGCCATTTTACAGTCACTTTTGCCCCAAACCTGAGTCTCCAAGGCTAAAAAGGACTGAGCCTACTGAGGCGAACAAGGTATTTTGCCAAACATGGTGTCAGTGGTTTGCTGTCCTGGTATTTCCACTCATGGAAGCGCTGGGCCCGTATGGCTGACGCCACATCTGACCTTGCCAGGATTTCCGCCTTCAGCTGGGGGTAATCCATAGCTGCTTCTGTGGTCATGTCGAAATAGGCCTTTTGGGGCTCCCCATACAGAATTGGAGCCAGGATACCTGCCCACTGGTCTTGGGGCCAGGCCTCCTGCAGTGCCATCCTCTCAAAGGCAAGGAGATATGCCTCTATATCATCTTCCATAGTCATCTTCTGTAAATAGTTGCTTGCCCGCAGTGGCTGGATCCCCTAGGGCCCGTGTGTCAGTGTGGTCAGTGCTTTTAACTGGTTCACTGCTTCATTCAGGGTGGCTCGATCTTGGGCCGCTTGGTTCATCAGTAATTGGTTCGTCTCCTGTTGGATGCATACTGACTTGCTGGGCAGCCATCTTTACCCTGGTAACCTCTTGTTGGGCCGCAGTGGCCTGTACCAACGCCTTCACTAAATCCTCCTTTTTTTGTTATTTACCCTGCCCTGAGATGGCTTGCCACACTTTTCAGAGTGAAACCACAGTTTGGGAATGATGATGACAGATGTCCTTCACCTGTATCTGTAGAGTAATCCTTATCAAATGCCCTTCAAAGATTCCCCTGGAGCCAAGTGGATTTGTTGATTATCTTGACTCTTCAAAGGCTGCTTCACTTTATAAATGAAATATTAATAAAAATGCGTATGTAATTGCATATAACATGGAAATAGCATTGCTAACTAACACTTCAGTTTTACCACTTCAGAGAAATCTCATACTATCATACATCCTGTAAGTGCCATGTGATTATATGTATGTAACACATTAGTGACATACTTTATCCTGTCCTTCAAATAAAATCTGCCTGCCTGCTGCCACTTGTCTCCTTAGTAAACACAGCTACCTACTGCTTTTGGGGTTTCAGTTTGGAGAATTAGGGATGCATTGCTATGATGTATAAAGCAGGGTAGATTTGATTTAAATCATGATTTAAACCATTAGTCAGGAAGACTCGATTTAATCATGGTTTTCTACATAAAAGTCCATTCTTGTTGGTTGTTATAACCTTAATACATATTCTTCACAACTCAGAGATCGATGTAGGTTTCGTTTTTAGAAGGTACATGCTATACATTTTTAAACAGTGATTTATTTTGAAAGCTTTTCTGATTTAGTTTTACAGCTATATCAGAAAATGAATGATTGGTTATTTCATTTACCAAAGGTAATTGAAGCAGATATTTATGAAGTCATTGGGAGGTGAACTATCTCTAATTCAACATGTTAATCATTAATATTTGGAGGATTTTCTTACCATGCTGTATTAGGAGGAGAACATCACCAGACAGACATTTTAAATTATTTTATTTAACTAAAACAATAACATTAAGTATTCTTGATTTTTTTCTTCAACAGCAAATATATAATATTTTAATAAAAAAAAAAGCATACGTCCCTCGCTTCTCACATTTATCTCCAGACTTCTTCTCCTTATCCAAATCTATTCTGCACCCAACAATCATCTATTCATTCAACTCTTTGAAACTTTGCACTTTTAGAGAGAGGTAAGGGATTGACTCTGTGTACCCAAATTTTCAGAGGGATAATAGAGTTGAGTTCTGTTGTTTCTCACCTCTATTTATTTTAAAACATTTTTGCTGTTAACAAGCATGTTATCTCTGGGGAGACGCATCCAGAGTTTGAGAACTGCAAAACTAAGCATCTCTGATGGCTTCTTCTAGACTGAGCACTGAATCTCATTGGGTAGATAGAAAGATTAACCTAAATCTATACAGAAGCCCCTGGAACCCCATAAAATAGGATCCCTAATCCATGAACTAAGAAAAGTTTTGTAAATGAGTTACATGAATATATTATTTCATCCTATAGAATTAGAATTTATAATCCCTATTCCATGATGAGATATCTTTGAGCTATAATGTATCTTAATTAAAACTATCTTTAGATAAGCTTTTTCCTCAAAGTATTTTATCAAAAAAAATCCGATTTTGATTTTTATCCACCCTGGTATAAAGTTGAAAATTCCCAAGTTTTTTTTTCTCAATAGAAATAAAATTGCATGTCTAAAGCAGCACACGTACTGAATTTAGTTTTATTCTTCATCTTTGTATTATTTTACAGAACATTGACAGAGTGGTGTTTGTAGGAAACTTTCTCAGAATCAATATGATCTCTATGAAGGTGCTAGCATATGCTATGGATTATTGGTCCAAAGGACAGCTGAAGGCTCTGTTTTTGGAACATGAGGTAGGGAAATGTATCCATTACATTCCTTATCAGTTATAGGAAACTATTTCTGTGATGATTGAGTGTACAGAGTTGCCACAGAGAATATTTCTCTTAAAAAGCCAAAGGGGGCGATAGACTAGGTTCTGTGAAAATGGCCTTTAACTCAGGAGGCGTTGAAGATGTAAATCCCTGAAATGTAATTAGTTTGGGTGCTCATTTTGCTGGATTCACTTTCATTTGATAAACCTCATACATGTGCCCAAAACTTTCTGTGGCATAAAACTATGCCTGCAACATTTCAGACCTGATGCTTGTTTTGGTTGGTTGGGATTTTGTTTTTACAAAATGTCAAATGATGTCAAAATTAAATTAATAGGGTTAAAATGGAAACTGTCTTACCATATGTGTGGAGTCACTACAGTGGTTCCATAACAAGTTCTGTTTTGACCTTTTGGTTAGTCACAACAAGCTGTGTAAGGCTTATAATGATACAACTGGGCCCTTTTCTTCTCCCACTGAAATCATTTAATTACAATCCACGTGTTGAACACTGGTATAGGTGACTGATCTCACAAGATGTATATCTTTTTAACTGCCTTATCAATGCTGAAAACATTGAGTATTGTGCTACTTGGTTGTACTTCAGAATTTCTGATAGTTCTTGTTTCTGTTTTTAAGGGTTATTTTGGAGCTGTTGGGGCCCTTCTGGAATTGCTTAAAATGACAGAAGATCAGTGACAAAGCTTGCTGGAAGTGGATACCTGTCAAAGATGCTGCTGGATAGAATAAAAGCCACTATGAAAGGATGGAAATGAAGCCATTATGGCAGTTCTACCTGCTGGATTTGTAAATAATTTAAAATCCTTTTAGCTGATCTCTAACTTTTGGGTTTTGAGCTTAATACTTCAAAATTCATACTGGGAATAGTTTTTTTTTCTGTACACTGTATTTTTTAGGGGTAAAAAAACCTGTGCAATGTGGCCAAAAATGCAGATTTTATGGATTGATTTTTAAAAGTGCACACTGTTTAAAAAAGGACCTATACTATGAGACACCTGCATTTCTTCTGGGGTTTACTGATTAGTGTGGTAATTTTAACTTCATCTAATAATCACTCTAGGAGATTTTTATCTTATATTTTTCATGACGTTTCATGATTTACTCTTGGTTTCAAATGAAACTACAAAGCTGGCACATTTTACTGTGAACACTAAACTAATTGATTTTGTTGCCTTCACTTTTTTTTTATTTAAAAAGATACTCTTCCGTCTCATCCCTCCCACAGAAAGATGCCCTTTCTTTGACTACATGTGTTTCTGTTAACAAAGAGGCACTAGCAGACCCGCTGAGATGGGGATAAGATTTGTGTAGTCACTGGCACCTTTTGAAGTCCTGAATATGAGTTAACTGCTCATTGTGGCACCAAAGCCTCTTGCATTTTGGCCTGTTCCTTTCTGAAATTTTTGATTACTGGGTCAAAACTAAAACAAAATCCTGTTATGATAAAATTCATCTATGAAAAGAGCTCTATGGTACAGATGGTATTTATACAGTATATACTTAGTGTTACAAAATAACAAGGGAGAATAATTTCAATATGTCTGAGGATGTTACTGTAGTCATTACAATAACTTTTTTTTAAATTTTGTGTTCATCAAATTTGTTGTTCAAATCCCACTTTCCAAAATTAGAACCAATACTTATTGTATCATGTATTGGATTAGGAACTAAAGTTTAATTTTGCCTCCAGGACTTGGTGAAGTCTGAGTATTTTTTCCTAAATCATTCTGTCTTATAAATCTGTATTTGAAATACATCCTTTTTGATGTGTCACATGATGTAAAGGGTCCATCAGAGGGACAGTATAATTTTAGGGAGCATGTGTTCTCTGATGTGTTTTGGTTTTTTGTTTCTGAACACAGTCATTAATTCCCATCTCTCTCTCAAATCTTGGATAAATTGATTCTAACGGAAGTGTTGACTTGTCTGCTGGAAATAAAGGCCTCTACTGTGTGATGGTTTTTAATGTATTTGTGGAATTCATTTCTTTAAACCAAACTATATAAAGTAGATAGTAGTATTAATTTGGTTACATCTTCTTGTTGTTTTTACGATCTGTTCCTGGTACTTGTTTTTCCTATGTTATGTCACTTTGGCCTTTCTTACTTCGATTCATTCTCTCATTTGAGACTTTGTTGAACTGCTTATTATGTGACAGGTTTAAAGTTTAGCCGTTTTACATTTTGACTTTTTTCATAGGTTGTATGACTTCTATGAACCATAACATGTGCAAATCTTTTAACATAATGAACTGTAACATTGTTGAAAGAGTTACAGATGGGATACATTTGTCTGAATGCTTCTAGTCCAATATGAACAAAATAAGTTACATTAAGCTTTTAAGTTGCTAAAGAGGAGAGTTGCATAATCTTGGATGTTGTGGGTATGTCTACACTTCAAGGGCTACTACAGCACCGCTGCAGCTCTGCCGCTGTAGCACTGTAGTGTAGACACTTATACATCAGTGGAAGGTGACTTTCCATCACGGTAGTAATTCCACCCCCTCAAGAGGTGATAGACTGTAGACACAGCTCGGTCGATAGAATAATTCTTCCTGTGACCGAGCTGTGTCTACAGCATAGGTAGGTTGACCTAGCTACATTGCATAGTGCGTGGAATTTTTCATAGTCCTGAGCAATATAGCTTCATCGACCAGGTCTTGGTGTTGGCTATTTCAAACATTGCATGCCTCCTCAATTTTTAAAAAGCCAGCAGTTATAATGGACATAAAAGGTTTACTTTTCAAGCTTCAGTGCAAACAATGTTCAGAAGGTAAATGTGCACATGCAGAGTCACACATGCAACTATTTCAGTATTTCCACAAATACCAGAAAATGGCTGGAGCTGTGAACTTGAACATGTAAGCTGTGCTCAGGAGGAAAGATCTTCCATACTCACACTGATTCAGAAGAATTATAGTTTACATGACAGACAATTTTTTGGACCTCTCTAAGCAGCATAAAGAAGTCAAATACTGAAGACCCATCCTTTATCTGGAGTAGATTAAAAAATATACTAGCATATTGTACCTAACCTTTCAGGCAAAAGACTTACTGAACATAGCAAGCACTTAGAGATGTTTGTTACTCCCAGGAGAAAAGTCTTTTTATGTGCTTTTGATTTGAAGCTATAATAGTAAGCCCTGTATGCATTACTAGTGACCGAACAACACTCGGTTCTGTGTGCTACAGTGTAGAGCACAACTGTATTTGAGAACTGCAGCAGTTTCTTTCCTTAATGACTTACTTTTTAAGGCTATGAGTCTGTTACATGGGTCACAGAAGTCACGGGTTCCTTGACTTTCCGGAACCTCTGAGACTTCTGCAGTGGCTGGTGCAGCTGAATCTAGGGCCACCCAAGCAGCTGGTCCTAGGGCCAGCCACACTGGCCTCTGCTGGGGCAGCCCCAGGCAGCTGGCCCCGGGGCCACTCAAGCAGCGGCCGGTGCAGTTGGCCCCAGGGGCGGCCCTGGAGCAGCAGCAGTCTGAGGCAGTCAGCCCTTGCTGCCAGAGCAGGGGGCAGCTGGCGGCCCACCGGGGCCCCCCCAGAGCAGCAGCCCCCCTCGGGTCCCCCAGGGCAGCTAAGATTTAGTCACGGGCTGTGAATTTTTGTTTACTGCTTGTGACCTGTCTGATTTTTACTAAAAATACCCATGACTAAATCTTAGCCTTACTTATTTTCAAACATCATGCTTTGGGTGTATGAAGTGTAAATCCTGTTGTCATTTGTCCATTCTTCTTTTCTCCCCTCCTGTTGCTCTTCTTGAGTGCTATATTATAGGAAAGCCAGAGGCAAACCAATGTCAGTCATCCCATCAGTACAATTACTTGTTTCTGATCCACTGTGCCTTGAACCATGGAGCCCATACAACCTGCTTGGCTCTGCTAATGTTTTTCCTACAGAGGAAAAAGACAAGGAGAAGAGATAAGAGCTTGTTAGAGTTCAGGTGAGCAAAAGTCCTTACCATGTCCTCCAACCTGTGTTGGTTCAATTTGGCAGCAGCTTCCAGCAGCCTGTGAAATGGACTCTTCCGGCTGGGGAAGTAGGATCACCTTTCCCATCTGGAACATTCACTACAGCTCCAGTAAAGCCATGGGTTGCTTCCCTATGAGTTGTTCTGCCAGAGGCTTTTAGTACTATCTACCATCTCCTGTTCTTCTACTTCAAACTTTCTCTGGCCATCCTCTGTCCTGTGCGCTCTTCTTGCTCAGAACCTGCAGCTTTCCCACTTCCTGCATGTCTTGTGCTGGTGAGTAGAAGAAACAGGTTAATATCAGAGGTGTGTCTTGGCTACTACTTAGATACTGTGGGGATAAGGACCATATAGAGGTATTTCTAGACTTGCTGATAGACAAATAGTAGTATAGCCCTTTAAAGTCAAGGTCAACACTAGCTCTAATGTGACAGAAATCATGAGAAAACGGTCTACTTTTAATTAGAGTTCTGTTTAACATTATTTCTATTCTCTTCACAAAGAAATTCAGTAATTTATTAATATTTATAAACTGCATACAGCATGCTAATGTATTTTAGTTGTTTTTCCTTGTCAAATTTGTCATATGCAGAACCATTACAAACTGTATCTTTTGATGCTGTTACTAACCACAAATGAGCTCAGATATGTTAGGTGGTTACAATTGCTATAGTAACATTAGAGGGACCCATAATATCAGCAGTGCAAATTCTGATAGCAGTCTCTGGCTGTGCTCTGCATACCAAAGACGTTACACATTTTGTTTACATTGTTACAAAAACAAATCTCTTCCGTCCTCTTCTCTACTCCCTTGCCTTTTCCTAACAGGTGATTGTTTGATATGAGAACATCCATCACTTTGCTTAATGTGTACTTTACTTACTGTATTGTATTTTCAGTTTTCTCATAACTGGGTGGAAGAAAAATACAAATTTAGAAACATACTGTAAACTAACAGTGTAAAAAACGGTGAAAAGAACTGCCTGGTCCACAAATAAAATAAGGCTCTTTTGGGAGAAAGCACTTACATCAGTAGATCTTGCAACATGCCAGGAAGATCAACAAATTCAGGCTGTCAGTGCAAGAAGGGAAGTGAACTCCAGAGTTGGAGATGCTCTCTGAAAAATAACCCAACCCCAGCATTATATATAACAGCCCCTAGAATATTATATATATTATATAACCTCGGGTGTCTCTGGTCTCAACTGTTGGGTAAAGCACAAAATAAGGCTCTATTTTAAAATGCTGTATGTATTCTGAACATGAAACTTAAAGGGCATAATAGGTTTCCTGCTACAGTGATTAAATGTTTTTAATACTCTCTGCATAGCTGTTTGTTTGCATGGATGTAACCCCTTTTCTTGTTAGTTTTTTGTCTCTGATCTTTTAAAGGAAATGTATAACAAATCACGACAGTCAAACATAGATCACAATACAAGAGAGGTTTAATATTTTTAACAAAAATATTAGTAAAATTGGGTTGAACAACACATAGTCAGAAAAATAAAGAGCAAGAAGTAATAAAAGGAGGCTCAAATAAGATAAGTAAAAATATATGTGCTGCCAAAGGCCAAAACAGTCCCTATAGTTCTTTTGTCATCTTGAAATCTACCTACTAATCTCTCCTATGATCTTAAAAATCTGATTCACTGTCTTATTCTAGGATTGGCCTGATTTTTAATGCCTTAATGTTATTTTTTTGCTGTCATGCATATTTATATTATACAAATAAGACACTATATGAATGTTATAATTAATCCTGTGAAGCACAGATTGCATTATTTTTATGGCAAAATATTTGGATTCAGTGTTGTTGTACCCTGGTCGGTTCCAGGATATTAGACTGGGGTGGGTGAGGTAATATCCTTTTATTGGACCAAATTCTGCTGGTGAGAGAGATAATAGAAGTTGGTCCAATAAAAGATATTACCTCACCCACCTTCTCTCTCCAAAATATTTGTGTGGTGGTCACCAGTGTGAGAGTACCACCAACAGATCTGAATCTCTTAGAACAAACCTCTCTCTATATATAAATTTAATTGTTTAAATTGATAATACAGTGGTGCTCAAGGGCCCTGATCCTGATTTGGTGCTAGATGCTATACAAATGTATAAAAACTTGTTCCCTGCCTTACCTTTGGATCCTGATCATTCTAGACTCCATTGCAACAGTGGGAAGGAGTTATTACAGGGGTCCAAATACAGGGTTCCCAACTCCTCATGACATCCTGAGGACGGGGGTGGGGAGGTCAGCTAGTTTGCAGATCGTTAAAACATGTTCAAAGCACCATGTCAATATTAGTTCCTGGGACATTCATACAAAACTAGGCTGGATTGATCACCTTAGCCTTCCTCTCTGAAATCTGCTAAAGAGTTTCTCATTGCCCTAAGGCAATAATTCATCTATAAAATGAGCAACGTGGGTGAGAACCTCTATTTTCACTTTGGGGCATATTCTGTTTCTTCTAATCCCACCCCCACTCCCCCTGCTCTAGAGAAACACTAACCAATGTGGGCCCCACTTTATAATGGCCATTAAAAAAAACAGTTGGTGGTTTGTTTTCTCATCGGATTAATAGCCTTTTTAAGGAAGGTCAAGTCTGTGCCTCATCACTTCAGAGGGAGAGAGATAATCTGAAGTGTAGTTTCAGTAATAAAGACCTCTTGAGTACCATACTGGGTAGAAATTATTGTTTGGTAAGGAGGGGAGAAAGGTACTAAGACAAAAAAAAAAAAAAAACCTTTAAACTCAAATCTGCTCTGAAAAATGGTTTCAGTTCTGATGGAAGTACGTATATATGATTTCTTGTAGAATAAAAAGAAAAGGAGTACTTGTGGCACCTTAGAGACTAACAAATTTATTTGAGCATAAGCTTTTGTGAGTTATAGCTCACTTCATCGGATACCTTTTTCTTTTTGCGAATACAGACTAACACTGCTGCTACTCTGAATCTTGTAGGATAGTAATACATATTTTGATGCTCCAATGTTGGCAAGGCTACTCCAGCTGTTAGTCTTCTCAGCGTTCATGTTCCTTTGAGACTGTCATGAGGATAGCCACAAGTGATTTTTGGCAGGACATAGTTGCATTTTTGTAGAGGAAAACCATGTGGGGTTGAACTGGTGACAGAATAAACATCCATGATTGTTCCTATTTCAGAGTGATTGGTCCCTCATTTAGGGGCTGTCTTTTAAACGTGCAAAGAGCCTTTGTATCCAGAAGAAAAACAAGATAACACAAACTGTAGAAACTATGCCAGACATTTGCCCTTACCTCCATAGCAGTAGATGAGAGCTAGAGGAGCCATTCATAATTTATATTTAAAGATGTCAAATGTAATCAATTTCTAACTTTTGGTGGTTGGAACTAGGCAGGGGAGCATAAGAGAGGTGCCCTGCATGTAACAGGAGTGGCTTCTGGGCCCTTTAGAAAAATCCATGCTCATGATCCCAGTCTGAGAAGAGACACTAAGAGGTGGTCTGTAGAACCCATGTCCCAGACTATAGTGGAATAGAGGCCAGTCCATCCTAAAGAGAGAGGGGTCTGGAAAAATAAATAGGAGGTAAGGAAAAGATGTGAGGACCATGGGGGAAAGAATTAGGTAGTCAATATAGGGGAGGGGGAGAGGGAACAACATGAACCAAGGAGGAAAAAGGGAGAGATGGGGTCAGGGTAGTAGAAGAGAATATTGAAGTGAAAAATGGAGGAAGCCAGGAAATGGGTAGGAAAAGTGAGAGAGCATAGGGGAGAGGAAGGGATAAGACAAAAGGAAGAGAAATACACAGGAATGAGATATGGTGTAAAGAGAACAGTGGGCAACAGAAGGAGAAGGAAAAACATTCTAGAGGAATGGAAGGGAAAGGAGAGAGCCAGATATTAGACACAGCTGTAGGGGTAGAACGGTTTTTCATTGATTCTGTTCTCTGCATTTTAAAAAAAAAAATACGTATTTTTTTGTACTTCCCTGGCCGGGGGGGGCGAAGCTAAGGGGAGTGGGATATCTGGGCTCACCATGGCTCAGGGCCTAAGTGAGGGGAGCAGGAGTACTAAGAATCGCTAAACTGGAGGTGAGCCATGTTTTGTATGGGATGGGAATATACTAGGATTTTTTCCTCTATAAATCAAGCAGTGCACACACTGGACCAACCACATCTCTGAGGCTGATGGAGTTACACTAGGAATGGATTTGGTTTACTAGTCTAACTGATTGATTTAGCATTCATATAGTAATGCTGCAGACAAATGGTATACCATAAAGCACTTAGTTCCAGGAGAAGATAGTTCTTATGTTGGTTATATCCCAACCCATAATGCAGAATTTTAGCAACACCTACATACACAAAAACTCTGTTGATAGGGTAAGGGAAAGAAGAAATCGTATCTCTCTGCTGTGTATAGTTGTCATAAATATAAAGGGAAGGGTAAACACCTTTAAAATCCCTTCTGGCCAGAGGAAAAACCCTTTCACCTGTAAAGGGTTAAGAAGCTAGGATAACCTCGCTGGCACCTGACCACAATGACCAATGAGAAGACAAGATACTTTCAAAGCTGGAGGGGGGAGAAACAAAGGGTCTGTGTCTGTCTGTATGATGCTTTTGCTGGCAATAGAACAGAAATAGAGTCTTAAAACTTAGTAAATAATCTAGCTAAATATGCATTAGATTATGATTTCTTTAAATGGCTGAGAAAATAAACTGTGCTGAATGGAATGGATATTCCTGTTTTTGTGTCTTTTTGTAACTTAAGGTTTTGCCTAGAGGGATTCTCTATGTTTTGAACCTAATTACCCTGTAAGGTATTTACCATCCTGATTTTACAGAGGTGATTCTTTTTACTTTTTCTTTTATTAAAATTCTTCTTTTAAGAAACTGAATGCTTTTTTCATTGTTCTTAAGATTCAAGGGTTTGGGTCTGTGGTCACCTATGCAAATTGGTGAGGATTTTTATCAAACCTTCCCCAGAAAAAAGGGGGTAAGATTTGGGAGGATTTTGGGGTAAAGACGTTTCCAAACAAACTCTTTCCTAATAATAATAACAACACTGGTGTTAGACGTTTGATGGTGGCAGCGAAAGTCCAAGGGCAAAGGGTAAAATAGTTTGTATCTTGAGGAAGTTTTAACCTAAGCTGGTAAAAGTAACCTTAGGAGGTTTTCATGCAGGTCCCCACATCTGTACCCTAACATTCAGAGTGGGGAAGGAACTTTGACAATAGTCTTAATCCAATTCTCACTGAAGTTAATGGGAGGATGTGATGGGATCTGACTCCAGGGTACAGACTGGAACTGTGGGACTGCTGTGCCCCCTTAAGTCTCCAGCCTGGGCAATAGCTCACAAAGCTATGCCAGTGACAAACAGCAACTCCCTCCAGATGCTGTGATTACTCAGCCATCAGCCTGTGGGGACTTGCAACCAGCTACATTGCATGCATGCTCTCTAAGCCACTCATGAATAATACAGAGAGGGACACCAGCCAATCACCCAGCCTTGCATCCCAAAAATATACCATCTTAGGCTGCTCAAGACTCCCTTGGACAGTGCAAACTAATTTATTATTTCACCACTCCGAGAAAGGGTAGCGGATATGCAACAGCCTTTGTTAACCTGAGCTGAGATTCCCCAAGCACTTCAACCAAAACCACACTGTTTTAGGTAAAATAGAAAATAGATTTATTAACTATAGAAAGACAGATTTTAAGAGATTATAAATAGCAGGCGTAGAGATCACAGTTGGTTACATAAGAAATACAAATAAATTTGTAGTCTAAATTCTACAAACTAAGCAGGATTTGAATCAAGCAGTTTCTCACCCCACTGGATGTTCCAGGCAGTTTAAAGCTCTTAATACACAGGCTGGATTCCCTTCCCAGCCTAGGACCAATCTCCTCAGTTCAAAGTCTTTACCTTCCAGATGATCTTCCAAGTGTTGAGATGGGGGAGGTGAGAGGCCCAGTGATGATGTCACTGCACCTCTTTTTTATGTTTTCTTCCAGCTGCTAGAAAGATCCTTGCTGTGATGTGGGGGTTAGGCAGTCCTCATTGGGTACGTGCCCTCTCTGAGGAGTCTCTGGGATAGTGGATTCTTCTTATTGGGCCATCAACATCTGACTAGTTGGTCCTGATGTAAATCTGTCTCACTATTGCTCCTTTGTTGCCACTGAAAGGCTGGCTGTAGGCATCTCCCAACCTCACAATATATTTCAATCTCACACACACAGAAATACTTCATAACTTCAGATACAAGGATAACACACAGTTTAACAGGGTAGTAATGTGCAACAAATCAAGGCTTCTTAAGTGATACCTCACAAGGCATACTTTGTACAAAACACATCATAATCATATCACAGTGGTGAATATGGGGGTCTAGGGTGCTCCTTTGAGGTACAGAGTGTCACAGAAGACTCCCATATATTTCAGTGGGCTTGAAATGAGGCCCTGTGTGTGTCAATAGAAAGTTAAGCTAATTTCCATTTACAGTAAAAATTATTTTTCTTATTACTTTTGTAGTAATATTTAAAAGCTTGTTTTTTTCAATATGTGGGTGTGTCCTCTATATCATCAGTAATTACCTCGCTAACATTGCTTATTCACAGTACACAGGAGAACAAGCAATGAGTGTAGAAGCCTCAAATGGTTTTGACATCAGGAGCAATTACATCATATTGACCAAGACTCTCAGTTCTTTTTTGCTGGCCACTAGTAGTTCATTTTGTTACATACAGCTGTCCTTGGAAGCTGGTTGCATGGCTGGGTCAGCCATCCATTGCTTTCAGTGAGCTAAACTCCAGAGGGACTGGGCATATGGCACATCCTTAATGGAAACCAGTGTGCAGCAGTTAGTCTAAAGGAGACATCTTGTTTTCACATGGTGTTTTCTTTCTAAATACCATTTAAAAAAACAACAGATTGAGTTAAAGTTGTGATGTAAAGCAAAAAGGCGAAAAAACAAAAAGCCAAATTTGACACCCATCATCCTAAAGAGATGTGTCACTTCCTAGCCTGAACTCATGCCTTTTTGATTTTTTGTTTTGTTTCCACAATAGTCTGAGATAAGGACGCTTCCTGACTTTTGTGTCTTTCCAAGTCCATCACGTCACAATTTTCAGAGTCAGATCTAATGCCATTGAAGTCAATGGGAGATTTCAGTGGGTGCTGGATGAAACCTTAATTCATTAGATAATTTCCTTTTGTAGAGCAAGTCTTCAAGATAACTTTTTCAGTGACACACACAATTTTGTTTTACACCTTTGGCTGAGTGGAACTTCCCCCCGAGTGGAAATATTGCCTATATCCTATTCATTCCTGTTCTCACAGCAGCAAAGGTGTTGCTTTGAGCAAAAGAAAAGGAATCCAGCATGTTGGTGAAATTCAAAATGCAGATTGGTTAGCATGGGATTAATTACTTTTGGTGGTTGCAATAGTGGCGTCAACAATACACTACATTATTTAAGCAATAAGCCAAAACATGGTTTGTTTTGATTGGCTATTGATGCATCACTATTTGTTATTTTTTAGCATCCACAAGTATGCTAGACTGCACAGAGAACAAATAGACTGATCCCAGTCCCTAAAACCTCAGAATGCAGATGCTGGACTTGGTAGAAAGTGAGGATATAAGATACAGTGAGGATGAGAAGATTTAGTTCATCAAGCCAGTGGAGAACTCTCAAATCTAAACACTCTCCTCTCTCTCATTCCTATCTTCTTTCAACAGTAAAAGGAAATAGCTCAGGACTTTGACCTGAGTTATGGTGGTATGCCTGCCAACTGGTGGCCAGTCTATAAAGCAGACTTAACTACTCCTTGATCTCCCCTGCTACTTGCACTCTTTGCTAGCATTCCAGATGTAGACAAATCCTCAAGCTGGCATCTTGCTGTTTTCCCCTGTAACTCATTTTATTAAATGTGTGAGTGTATTCATAATGGGGCACGGCTGGCCTAGTACTGTTAGAGCAACAGAAACACTGGGGAAAAAATAGAATCATTTCTCCAAAGGAAAAGGCTGTTTTCTTACTCTCTCCTTGGGCTCAGTTTGGAAATGAAAGTCTCAGATAAAATGGAAATAAAATTACTGGAGCTGAATGAAAATTGGGGAAATTTTTCACCAGAAAGTCTGTCCCCCGCCTCCCTTTTTTTACTTTTGGTTAAAAATTTTCAGCCAACTCTAAAATTGTCTATTAACTCAAAGAACTGACTTCAAATTGGAGATGGGACCCTGCATCATTGTAACTAGATGGCAAAAGAATTTTGATAAAGGGACATGAATATATTTAACAGAAATGCCAGTATCAGTTACTGGAATCCTGTTAGCTTTTAGAGCAGCCTCAACTCAAGTGTATTTGACTAAGTAAACAAATCTGTGTTATTCTAAGAAGATATGGCCTTTTGAAAAGGATCATGCTGTTACTCAGCTAGAGTTCAGCATATTTGCTCTTGGCTACAGCAGACAGCTCAGAATTCAGATAGGTTAAAGTTTAGCTGAAGGCTCCTGAGTTAGTTTACAGCTTTCACCAAAAAAAGGTCACAGTGACAAATAATCCTGAAATAGTCATCAGACACAGAAAACAGAGATGAGGATTCTTGACTTGATCTCTGTGTTTCTCATCATTTCCTTTTTTATCTCAGCCACCGAGTGCAGGTATAAAAGAACCCTCTGTTCCGTCAAGTACGGGAGATAACTGGTATCATTCCTCCAGTAGGCATTGTTGTCTACCCTTGCACAGCATGGACAACTCTGCTATGCATGATCAGCCTCTTTAAAGTTTGAGTACGGAGGCAGTATGCTAGGGAGGCTAAGGCTTGTTCTTTGAGAGACCCAGGACCCAGGCATGGACTTCATCTCACTTGATAGATTGCATTCCACATTTTCAAATAGGCAGGAGTTAATGGACATCCATAGTTTCCTGTGGTATTCTACTATGATGTTTCTCCATTGTCAGAGCTGGACCATGTTTGAAAAGTTGCCATTTCTCTAAAGACAATCCTTTTGGGTGACTTGGACTTTGATCTGGGTGAAGAAGCATAAATGTAAGTTGACTTTCTTTCAGTGAGTATTATTCACCTTTTCCCAGGCACAGTTTTTGAATCTCTAACATTATTTATTTAACTTCTCTGCTCTATTACTAGGCTGTTGAGAAGTAATCTTCCAAACAGAAGTCTGTTACAAAGCAGATATGCAAAGAGATTGTACTTTCCTGGACAAATCTAAACAGCGTTATCTCTTACGATTCAGTGGTGGTGACGTTTTAAAAATTGTGATGGGGCAAGGCCAGATGGCTATAGGAAAGTAGTGAGAAACAAGTATGTTAGCCCCAGGCTAAATGAATCCCTGTTACTATGGTAACCAAATGGCAGTGGCTCCAGGTAATCAAGACACCTGGGGCCAATTAAGATCCTTCCAAAAAGCAGCTAGGTTGATTGGGACACCTGAAGCCAATCAGGGGCTGGCTGAAACTAGTTAAAGCCTCCCACTTAGTCAGATGGGGTGTGTTTGTCAGGAGCTATGCTGCTGGAGAAAGGGAGCGGTATACACCTTATCAGGCACAAGAAAGGAGGCCCTGAGGTAAGGGTGAAGTAGATATTGAGGAATTGTACTTGTCCTGTTTCTAAAAAAAGTCAGCTACCAAGAACTGCTGCTATCAGGGTTCCTGGGCTGGAGCTCAGAGTAGAGGGCGGGCCCTGGCTTTCCCCCTCCCCTCCCTGACTGAGCCTGGGAGGCAACAGAGACTGTGTGAGGGAGAGTAGCTTCTCCTCCCCTTCCTTGCTGTTTTATGATGAAAATGGCTCAGTAGGCTGTGACCTTTGTCCCTAGAGAGAGAAGGGTTACGTGGAGGGTCACCGTGAGCCTCTGAGGCTAGCGTAATCTGCCAGGAAGCGTGGGACCCACTGAGACAAAGTCTGAGCTTCTGTCACAAAATGTTTATTCTATTTACATCTCATGTGCCTTTTCCCTGTAGTCTATCAACCTCACATCTTGCGTTATTGGATTCTTTACTAGGCTGGGGCAAGAAGGATCCCTCCTGACATCGCAGTGTGTTTGTATGTGGGGAGGGGGGGGGGTGTGAGGACATTATACAATAAGAGGCTTCATAAGCTGTGAAGTTAGCAAGACTGGGACTTTTCAGCTTGGAAAAGAGATGATTGACAGGATATGATAGAGATCTATAAAATTGTGACTGGTGTGAAGAAAGTGAACAAGAAAGTGTTTTTTACCTCTTCATAGAACACAAGAACCAGGGGTCACACAATGAAAGTAATAGGCAGCATGTTTAAAACAAACATAAGGAAGTACTTTTCCATACAACGCACAGTCAACCTGTGGAACTGGATGCCAGGGGATGTTGTGAAGGCCAAAACTATAACAGAGTTCAAAAAAGAACTAGATAAGTTCATGGAGGATATGCCTATCAATGGCTATTAGCCAAGATGGGCAGGAATGTAACACTATGCTCTGAGTGTTCTTGGCCTCTGTTTGCCAGATTCTAGGAATAGAAGACAGTGGATGGATCGCTTCACGATTGCCTGGTCTATTTATTCTCTCTGAAGCACCTGACAGTGGCCGCTGTTGGAAGACGGAATACTGGGCTAGATGGTCTGACCCTGTGTGGCAGTTCTTATGTTAGTGTTGGAGACAAATCCAGAGGCTGAAACCCCTTTATCCACAAAACAAGTAGGGAAGGGTGAGCTTCCCCTCACCAGCCTGCTCATTTGCCTCAGCCTGGCTTTTGGAGGAAAGAGTTTTGTTTCTGTTCCTTTTCAGACCTTGACTTTTCTGCTTAGCCTACCAACAAGATTGCCAGGTGTGGTGGCCAGTTTAGTGATGTGGACACTTGCCCACTAGGAAATGGACTAAAATCTACCCACTCTTTTTATAAAGCATAATAAACAACCACCACAGAGAAATGCTCTTCAGTCCATAACAACCTATTCAGGCTTGGCTTGAACCAGCAACCTATCAATGAAAGGAGTTGTCTGTTACCAGTTTCCAGATCCATCCATTCCCTGAATGCAATGCATGTTCTTACAGAAGCTATAAGATATAGTTCATATACCAGCGAGAGCCAAGACAACACTGAATATTTTTTTTTACCAAGGGAAGGCTTTAGGTTTCAGGTGTGTAGGTGGTGACTGGTACATGTCATCCAAGAATTGTGCAGGATGTCTTGCACAGACCCAGATGGTGAAAGAGGACTTGAAATTGGCCCCAAAAGCTGAAAGAAGGGGGAACCCTCTCCAGCATGAGATTAACGTCTCATGTTTTTCAGGGCTGTCTCCAAAAACACATAGGTAGGTTTGCGTGGAATCCTTCACTGACATGCTTGTGCAGTGGAAAAACTGTGTGTGTGGGGGAGGGGGGGGGGAAACTGTTGATAAAAATGGAAACATTGATTCATGCTGACCTACAAGCTCTTGGTTTTTATAACATTTTTTCCCTGGATGGAACTATGACACCTAAACCCTCTTCTTTCTTCTCCTCCACACACAAAACCGCAGTGATGTGTCTGATGTTCAGCGTGCAGCTGTGTGCCACTTTTACCACTAGATGGCATCATTACCCCGGGTTTTAATTTTTCATACCTGTAAAATGCTGAGAAAAGAGAAGGGTGAGCCTGACACATGCTCCCCCATCCATCTTTGCTTTCCCAGAGCTGAGTGAAAAGGTTGTTTAGGAAACAGTATGCCATTTATTTTGCTAGTTCATTCTGTATAATCCCCCTTCACTTGAAATGTAGATCTTTTATTAATGGGTGGCAGTCTGGTAGCTAGTCCCTGAAGGTTCCTTGTGAGATTGTCTTTCCTGCACACCACCTCCCACATTGAGAGTGGCAGCTTTGTCCTGTTCAAGCAGGCCAGTTGGTGGGTGCTTTTCAGAGGAAGGTGGGTAATTAGTATTATCAGCATTTTACGGATTGAAAACCAGTTCAAGAGCCTCAGTTTTCCCCATCATTAAAATGAAATTAATGTACTGGTGTGGAGTAGGGAGAGGGTTAGGGCTTCACCTCCATCTTCTCCCTCCCCCCAATTGGGTACTACACACCCAGTAGGGAAAGAGCAGGCCTTTTTTGTCCTCAGCAGTGGAACTGCAATTTTGCCTCTCATTGCCATCCTTCAAGGCCAGGTGAAGGGAGAGAGGTCCTTGCCTTCTCCTCCCCAGTCTATAAGAGCCAGACAGAATCTTGTCTTGTATCTGTAGTGCTGTTATTTCTTATACAGTATGAACTACTAACTCCATGTCTGTGGAAGAACATGCCAAGCCATGTCTCAGACTGCTCCAAGGAAGAGCATAAAAGCATTGGCTGTGCCCCTGTGGCTGCTAGCCTTCAATAGTACAAAGCAACACCTCAACCTGATCATGAAAATGGGCTTTATCTAGCCTTTAATCTGGGGTTAACTGGTTGGAAACCCATGAACTGGGGTTGTTTAAGGGGCCAGTCTTGAAATGTGATGAGCAGCTCTTGAACTTGCTTCACAGGAGGTGGTCAGCACCTCACATAATCAGGCCCTAAGTATACAAGGAAAGTGCAACAGTGTCTAATATCATATTAGTTAACACAGTTTCTAACAAGATGCATTTTCCCAGTGTTGACAATGCCTAGAGGGTTTTCCCTTTCAGGCTTTTCGGTACTCAGGCTAGCACTGAGTAAAAAGAATGAGATCACTTTTTGGTACTTTCTCATATCCAATTTTAAAATATGGAAGCTGATAATTACTGAATGGAAATAGATACTTTTGTTAAACTAATATTAAAAATTGATCTGCCTATATTTAGCCTACCTGATCTAAAAGGCTCTAACTGATAACTCTTTCAGAGATGTAGGAAAGTGGTGCTGAGATGTATGTAAAATGATCTGTGAAGAGACATGCAGGGATTTCTAATCCCACAACAGTATAGAAGGGTAAATATTAAGCTCTTAACTCTTCATATTTTTCCCCTCTAACCAAATTTCAGCTATAACAAATAATTGTCTTAATTCCATATTGTGGACATCTCTTAAACTTTATTTTTCTAATTTTTTTGTTTATAGATCAACCCCTGTAAATTTTATCTAAATGTATCTAATGGAACTGGAGATGTGATTGATGCATTTATGTATTTTTGAGACTGCAGTGTATTCTGGTGTTGGATTTACACTATCTTCTGGTTTCCCACTGAAGTCCAGTAAATAGCTAAGAAAGACTATGTGATTTGGTCATAGGAGCCTTTCCTTACTGGCCTTGAATATAAGGAGTTAATTACATGTTCCAAAGGTGTCCAGGTTTGGGTTATAGGTGCAGATAGGGAATTCTATTTATGGATGCCCAGCCTGAGACCTTGGGCCTGACTTTCAGAGATGCTGAGGAAACCAAACACCCCCGATTTCAAATGGAGTTGTGGTGCTTGGCGCACATGAAAACTACAGACAGTCCTTGACTTTATAATGTTTGAGTTATGATGAACGGCACTGATATTTATAAACTGACACCCTGTTTCAACTTTCTGATGTCTTAGGACGAATTTATGACACTTGATCCGATGCCATGCCAGCGAACAAGTTAATATGTTCATACGTGCACATTAACATTCTGTGCTGCTCATCTCCCTGGCTTAAGATGGTCATTTGCTCTTCCGATGCCATTTTTACATGGTGAATCTTTGTGTTTCCAAACTCCATTTTAAAATTTTGTTTCTTTGACATTAATAATGGCAGAAAAGCATAAATCTGATGTTTGTTCTTCTTAGAAGAACATGTTAAGGGCTCAGTTCCTATGCAATCAACTTGATAAATAAGCAGTGTGTTCAACTTATTGCTCAAGTTGAGAAATTGGCTGGAGGATCAAAATCAACACGATGCTCCTGTGAGTTTAGGCATAATTCAGGAAAAGGCTAGGAGTCTTTATGATGATCTAATAAAGAAACAATAGGGGGAGAGTTCTATTGCTGAGCCTTTTAATGCCAGAAGGGGGTGGTTTATGTTTAAAGCCAGGGTCAATTTGCATAACATCAGGGTCACAGGTGAAGCTGCCAGTGCTGATGAGGAGGCAGCTCGTGCTTTTCCTGAGACATTGGCTGAGATAATTGAAGAGGGTGGGTATTGTGCTCAGGAAGCTTTTAATATTGACAAAACTGGGCTCTTGGGCGGAAAAAATGCTGTCAAGAACTTACATTGCCAAAGAAGAGAGAGCCATGCCAGGGTACAAAGCTGCTAAAGATAGGCTCACTCTCTTGCTCGGTGCAAATTCTGCAGGTGACTTTAAACTTAAACCTTTGCAGCTTGTGTACCATTTGGAAAACCACAGGGCTTTGAAGGCATATTCCAACGCATTTTTCCCAGTGATACAGAAATCCAATCCTAAGGCATGGGTCAATAAGAATATTTTTGAGGACTGATTTAATCATCACTTTGTGCCAAGAGTCGGGGATTATTGCAACAAAAACAGTCTTGCATTTAAAGCATTGTTAATCCTTGACAATGCTTCTGGTCATCCAACCATCCTTGATGACATGCATCCTGATATCAAAGTGGTGTTTCTCCCCCCCCCCCCCCCCCACCCACGCCACCTCATTGTTGCAATCCATAGACCAGGGGATAATTGCATCCTTCAAGGCCTACTATCTTAGGATCACATTTACCCAGGCCATCAGGGCAACTGAGAAGGAAGGTGGACCAGTTTGGAAGGAATTCTGGAAGGGCTTTAATATTTACCATGCAGTCAAGAACATCGGAGCAGCAAGGAGTGAAGTTAAAAAATCAAATTTGAATGGCGTTTGGGGAAAATTGTGTCCTGAGTTTGTGTCTGATTTCCAAGGCTTTACAGAAACTGTTGAAGAGGTGACCAAAGATGTTGTTGAAATGGGCTAAGAACTCCTCTTAGACATTGCACCAGAGGATGTTGATGCATTGCTGGCATCATATTCTGAAGAATTAACTAATGAAGACCGCATTGAATTGGAATAGCAAAAAGTGGCAGAGCAAGAAGATGATGTATCCACTCTTGAAGACACTCCGCCTCTTGACCTCAAAAGTGTTGGCTGAGACATTTCAATATTTGGAAGCTGCCATGTCCCTGTTTGATGAACATGACCCCAACATTGAACACAGTGCATCTGTAAATAGGGGCATATCCAACATGTACACCTGCTACAGAGAAATTTTCAAGGAAAAGAGAACATCTGTGCAAACTTCCTTAGATTTTCTTTAAGAAAGCAAACAAGACTCCAGAAAAACCTGCAGCCAAGACTCCTGAGAAGAGCCCTTCAAAAAGTCCAGCAAAGTAATCTCAGTCCTTCCAAATCACCTCAAACCCCCTGAAAACTCCACCCAATTAGACCCACCTATGAGCTCAGAAGAAGGTGACCCATCTCTTTCATTCCTTCAGTAGGTTTCTTAACCTACAAATCAAATAAGATCAGCAACACCCAGGAATGATGAAGACAAGGTGTGTGTGTGTGTGTGTGTGTGTGTGTATATATATATATATATATTTTTAAGGCTTTAAAACTTGTCTCTGCTTTTTAGATCATTTTTAGGTAGGGGTAATATACAGTGTTTCTTTATGTATTTTTAGCTTGTGTGATTTTTAGTCCATATAATTGCTATTTACAATATAAATACATTAATGCAGCTATATTACTATAATTGATTGAGTTAAAAAATCTGGGTTATTTTGGTGAAAATATCAGGCCTTGGTTCAGGAACCAATCCCCCATTTTTCCCCCCTATGGGAAAATGTGTTTCTGAGTTATGACTGTTTGACTTAAGACACGATTTTCAGGAACCAATTGTGTTGTAAGTCTGAGCACTGCCTGTAGTTTCAAGGTGTCACAGGCTGGGCCTCCAAAAATGGAGGCACCTGAAATCAGTGTCCACTTTTTAAAATGTTGGCCTAAACTCACCATTAAAATATATCCCTTAAACCTGGCCTAGGGAGGTGGTGCTGCTCTGCTTTGAGTTTACCACAAATAATTGCTGTAGGTGAAAATATTAACATTAGTGTACACTTATCTGTGTGAGACAGCTAACGATATTATATACTGTGAGCATTTACTGCCCTCTCAAACTTTCCAAAAGCATTGACCTCATGCATCTGGCAATTTCTAGCATCATGGCTTCTGTTTGCTAGGTGTTGCATCATACTGGTTTCAGAAGGGGTTTGAAAAACTTGAAAGTTTCATGCTCTATCCCACATGGACAGAAAACTAAACAAGAGCTAAAAAACTATATTCCAGGAAATGCACTTTTTTCACAGCCAAGTATTCCAGATAAATGAATGTGTTCCTTGGATATGAATGGAAAATTTTAGAGAGGGAAGTGGAGGGATCAAAGTGAATTCCATTTTCATTATTGTTTGTTAAACTGCTTTCTGTAACATCTCAAAGTATTATTTCTCATGAAGCAAGAAGCGAAATGTGCATGGGCAAAAAATGTCCACAAGTAACATGGGGAAACCTGTCAGAAAGACACGAATGTAGGGGAAAATCCTGCAACATTCTTATTGCCATGGAGAATTTCTTCCAGTTCCTGAATGACTCAGTGAAGTCATGCATGTTACTCTAGCCAGTCCTGTCTCAGCCCCAACTACTACTGACCACTATATATACACGCACTATGTAAACAAGTTACGTGATTTGTTAAATTGTCATTTTCCAGTGCAGCAGACTGTAGCTCCATTACAAGATGTCCATGTATTCCCAATCCCTATAATGTTGTTGCTTTATTTATGTGGTGATGTATGTATTTACTTTTTTATGGTGCTTACCATCTTCATATCTGAATGTATCCTTACAACACCTCAGAGGTAGGGAAGTATTCTTCATACAATGGGGATAAGTAGAGAAGTGTCTCAACACAAATGAAATACCAGCAGTTGGCTAGATCACCACCATCATTGTTGTCATAGAGGATAAAGGCCAGTGTTGGCATAGCCACTGACTTTGTAGGTACTCCAGAGTTTGAATATTCACAGAAATAAAATAGGGTGTACTCAGCAGCCCCTTGGATCAGCGCTTCCTGCCCACAACAATCAGCTGTTCAGGGGCATGCAGGAGGCATTGGGGTAAGGGGGGGAGCATGAGCAGACAGTGGAAGGGGTGTAATAGGGCAGGAAGAGGCTGGGTGGGGCTGGGGGCTTGAGAGAAGGAGTGGAGTGGGGGCAGGGACTGGGGTGGAGCCAGGGTCCAGCATCCCCTTGGGAAATCGCACAATCGGCTCCTTTGAGTGCAGGCACTGCCTAAATCATTTGATGAAAGATACATGGGAAGTGTGTGGTAGAGGCAGGAATAGAACTTATGCCTCTTGAGCTTCAGGCCAGTCTAAGAAGAGCATCTCTAACAGTAATCAAGGGTTCCCCAAAATACAGTATTAAAAAGCTGGATGCCCAACAGAGGTGCTCACACATTGTATTAACTCTACTACTAAATCACAAGTTCCTGATGCAGAAAGACTTAATACTAAGATAACATGATGGGGTTTTAGTTTAAGACCAGAAACCAGAATAATCTGAACCTCACCAAAAAATAACTCTTGTGTGTGTGTGTGTGTGTGTGTGTGTGTATATATAATATAATATTTTTAAATGACCCCCCCTATCAGTTCTGTGCTTGTGACAAATCTAGCCCCAGGCTGAACACCCCTGGCAGCAAAATTGGGGTGATTCCACAGTACAAGGGAAGAGGTATGCAGGCAGTACCCCCTGTGCAATGCAGGGCCCACTCCACAAGAGCAACCTGCATGCCTGAACATAAGGTTCAGATGAAGGTAGAGCATGTGTTAAGACTGGAAGACAAATAGGCTACCCTCACCTTTGGATTGCAGTATCCCTGCAGAGTAGCTCCATGACCTGGGGAGAAGAATTTCTACTGCTGTGCACATACTGCAGTTACTTGTGCTGGGTATGGGGCCCAGTATTTGGCCTTTACTCTGAAGAAGCAGTGTAATAAATACTCAACATTAGCTCTTTTCCTAGGTCCTGCTTATGCACCACTGAAGTCAATGGGAGCATTGCACTTGCTTTTTGTAAATTACACACAGCACCACTGACAGAGAGCCAGGTCTGGGATGGAGGACAGCTACCGAACAACACTTGGCACACCGAATAGCATTGGAGGAGGGAAAACGTTGGCCCTACTTTGCTCATATTCCTATAGTAAGTGCCACGGGATTTTTAATGTCCATGGAGAGCTGAAAAGGCCCGGATTTCATCTGAAAAATCCACATGCAGTATTCAGCATGCAACTCAGTTTATCTTATTTAGATAAATGAAAGGCTGCTCGCATTTGAGCATGTTGTTCCAAGAGTTTGAATCTAGGGCCCAAAGCTCATTGAAGTCTGTGGGAATCTTTCCATTGGGTTCATTGGTTTCTAAGTCAGGCTCTAAGCATTCAGAATCAATGCTAGCAGTCCAACTCATAAATGTACACTTACCATGATGTTTAGAGATTTATGCAGTATAGCATGTTATCCATGCACATTGAAATAAGGAGGCATCCTCACATGGGCAATATCCTATTACTTATGTATTACAATTAATGGAAATGCTAAAAAGGGGACCTGTCCATATGAACAAAGTGTACTTTGTTCATAGCTTAAAAATGCATCCTAAGGAAAAATTTATCCATATTCTACCCTGGATCTTTGTGCAGAATACATCAAAATTAACATTGAATTAAATTTAATTGCAAGCAGATGCAGGAAAAAGGTGACCCTGATATTCATACATGGGGAAATTACTATTGGTTAATCAGCCCAGGTTCTTAACACTATCTGAGTCCTACTGAGTGAAGTATTGACAGGTTTCAGAGCAGCAGATGTGTTAGTCTGTATCTTCAAAAAAAACAGGAGTACTTGTGGCACCTTCGAGACTAACAAATTTATTTGAGCATAAGCTTTTGTGAGCTACAGCTCACTTTATCTGATGTAGTTGATGTCTTTTCCTTGAGTTAAAGAAAAGTCCTGAAGTTGCTGTTAATAAGAGGCAAGTTCAAAGGTTGTCAATAGGATCTGTCTTGATGGGCAAAAAGGGTATGTTTCTAATTGTATTAGCTCGATTGAATTAACTGAGAAGCCCTCTTAGGTATGTCTACACTGCATGTGGGAATTAGCCTCCAGTCCAGGGCCCCACAGACTTGCACTAGCACCTTAAAAATAGCTGTGTAGATGTTGCTTTGATCTTGTGACTTGGGCTCTTAAGTCCTTCCTTCTCCTGCCCCAGTTTTCAGATCCTGTGCTCCACCCCTGGCCACAACATCTACACAGCTATTTCTGGAGCACCAGTGTGCATTTGTGGACCTGGGCTGTGAGGGCTTGCTTCCACCTGCAGTGTAGACATGCCCTTAATGCTTCTGAAGACTAAAGAGGCTTGTTAATCCTGTTAAATTACTTTGGCTTAGTCAAATTAGTTTAAAAAACCACACCTAATTCATCTGTCAAGAGTCAGAGGGCTTAAATTGAGATGGGCACAATGGCTTTTGAGGCTGTGTCTAGATGGACAAATAAGGAGACTTTCTCCCCTCAGGTAGTTCTAGCACCTGGTGTCTTTTTTTTTTTTTTTTTTTAAATCACATTCACACCTCAGTTTGTAGGTTTTTCATACCTTAGCAGGCTGAGGTAAACCCTTGGCTCCCTACTGCTATTTATCTCTGACCTGCTAACCCATGTGTAAATTACATTTGCCTTGCCCACAGGGGGATTTTATCATGTGTTATCTAGTACACAAAAAGAAAAGGAGTACTTGTGGGGCACCTTAGACACTAACAAATTTATTTGAGCATAAGCTTTCGTGAGCGACAGCGGATGAAATAAATGTGTTAGTCTCTAAGGTGCCACAAGTACTCCTTTTCTTTCTGTGAATACAGACTAACATGGCTGCTACGCTGAAACCTATCTAGTACACAGTAACCTGTTCTCTTCTTCCCCCCCCCCCTTTTTTTTTCTTAGTTTGGATGCACCTTTAAAGTATTTAGAGCTGGTTATTAGGCTTCAGTGTGACCCAGTTCAAATGAAGTGTCTATAGGGGTTTTAAAGGATATCTTAATTGAGTCAAACTAACTCATCTGCAGAAATTGGATTGAAAAACACTTTTTTGCCCCAGAAGACAGGAGTTTATTGTGCTGAATATAGGCCTTGTTTAGAGTAGACTCAATATGTGATGTTGGCACATATAATATGTTTTTGAAGTCTAGTGTAAACAAGGCACGTTGTTTTAACCCATGCTAAAATGGCTGAGATAAAAGCAGTAACATTACTCCATAAATCTTAGCCTAGACAAGTCCTGGACAGGCCAGGCATAATTCACTTCCCTAAATTGTTCTCAACTTTCTGTTTGCTTTCTCTCCTGCGTGTCTTAACCACATATTAGCACTAAGGGGATAATTCTGAGTGAAGTTCAGTGTTGGGGAAAGGTGCTGCGTTTATCCTACTGTTTCCACTGTGGCATAGATTTAAGTAAATTCCCAGAATTCTTTGTCAAATACTGAGTTGAAATAAGGAGCAGCTTGCATTTCAGACACTGGCTCTTCCCTGGGTCAATGCACTTGACAGTTGTTGTAAAGTGAGGAACATTACTGTGAATAAAGAGATGTCCAGCCAGCTCATCTGGCCAGATTTTCTATTTTAAAATCCATAGCAATTTCTCCGATACTTTACAAGCTGCTTAAAGTCGCACCTAAAGTACTTTTTGAAAGATCTCTATTTTGCCAACATTTTCGGGCTTGGGTGGCTAATTTTTTAAGATCCGAGTAGTTAACTGAATCAGAGAACACATCATGCAGGAAGCAAAAACGAACTCACTGGCCTCTCGTTCCAAAAAGCGCTCTCCCCCTTCCCACTTGGAGGCAATCCAGATCCCATTTAGCTCTTTTCAGCCCGGTCTGTATTAAATCCTTGGGGGTTTAAGGTGCCCCATGTAAAGTAAGCGGAAGCCAGGGGAGTTGGTGTAATCCGATTCCAGTGAGCTAGGGGCCAGGATTTCACTGTAACTTTGCTGCGGCTTCCCTAGCTCACGGCGGAGCGGCACGAGCAGAAGTTGGGCGCTCAGGGCAGCCCTAGGAGGGCTATGTGTGTACCCCCTGACCTGGCCACCTCTTCCGCGGGGGGCGATTCAGCCCAGTCACCTTGCGGCGGACGCAGCACCCGCGGGGAAAGCGCCTCCGGATCCCCGGTGCCGAGCCTGACCTCGGGTTAGGGTTTTATGGCAGCTCTTCTGAGAAGGGCTGGCTAGGCGGGGGCGGTGAGAGGTGAGTTTGGGTGCGAGGGGACAGCGGGATGGTGGAGGAGGAGAGGGTGCGATAGGAGATGAAAAGGGATCGGGGGTGTTAAAGGGAGGGGGGCAGCGGAGGAAAGACCTGTGGGGCTAAGGGTGTGGGTGTGTTTGGGGGGCCGGGGGGGGATGCATTATTTTTGGTATTGCAATAGCACCTACCGGCCGTCGTCGTTGGCTGGGGCCCTCCTGGGTGAGGAGGAAAGCGTGTGTGTGTGTGTGTGTGTGAGCGTTGGGGATAATGTGGGCTAACGGGGTGTGCGCTGAGGGTTGTGATGGGGGGGCGGGGGCCGGTATGGGGGGGTTGAGAGGAGAAGAACAGGGGAGGAATTCAACGGAATCGTTGCTTGTATAATGAGAAGAGAGTTTCTCTCTTGTCCTACCACCCCTGTTCGTGTTGTCAGGCAGCCAGTCCCTTAGCAGGAGCAGACGTCCAAGGTGCAAAGGCAGCCAATGGCAGGGGCCGGAGGTTTGTATAACTTTTGGTGGTGCCCAGAACGGGTCCAAGTCTCTCCCTCCCCACCTGCCTTGTAAGCCGATATATATATATATATTTTTAAACGAATGTAAAGGTGGACTAGAAACAGTAAGTGTTTAACAGTTTCCCTATATTACACAATGTGGGGGGATGAGGGGGCTCAGGACTAGGGCAGGGGTGGGGCTAGGGATGAAGGGTTCATGGTGCAGGAGGGGGCTCAGGGCTAGGGCAGAGGGTTGAGGTGTGGGGAGATGAGGGATTTGGGGTGTGGGCGTGGCTCAGGGCTACGGCAGAGGGTTGGGTGGGGCTGAGGGTTTGGAAGGGGGCTCAGGGCTAGGGAAGAGGGTTGGGGTGAGGGCTGTGGGGTGGGGCTGGGGATGAAGGGTTCACCGTGCAGGAGGGGGCTCAGAGCTGGGGTAGAGGGCTGGGGTGCAGGGGGATGAGGGCTCTGACTAGGGCTGGGAAGGAGGGGTTTGGGGTGTGGGAAGGGACTCGGGGCTAGGGAAGAGGGTTAGGGTGTGGGAGTGGCTCAGGGCTAGGGTTGAGGTGTGGGGTGGGGCTGGGGATAAAGGGCTCACAGTGCAGGAGGGGGCTCGGCTAGGGCAGAGTGTTGGGGTGTGGGGGGATGAGGGGTTTGGGGTGTGGGCATGGCTCAGGGCTAGGGCAGAGGGTTAGGGTGGGGCTGGGGATGAGGGGTTTGGAAGGGGGCTCAGGGCTAGGGCAGAGGGTTGAGGTGCAGGGGTGAGGGCTGTGGGGTGGGGCTGGGGATGAAGGGTTCACGGTGCAGGAGGGGGCTCAGGGCTGGGTAGAGGGTTGATATGTGGGGGGGGGTGAGGATTCTGGCTGGGGGTGCAGGATCTGAGGCAGGATAGGGTGGGGATGAGGAGTTTGGGGTGCAGGCAGGCTGCCCCGGGGCTGGGGCCAGAGAGGAGGACTCCACAGTTCCTCCAGCCCTTTCCCTGCTGGCAGCAGCGAGCTCTAGGGAAGGGCTCCCCCCCAGCAGCACACTCACCCGGTACTATCACTGCACATGCTTCTAGAGGCCGGGCCCCTTTCAGGTACAGGAAGCCCCCTTGCCTCCCCTGTGGTGAGTGCCGGGGCAGGGCTGCCATCATGTGTGTGCCTCCTCCCTCCACAGGCAACAGCTGCACTGCTGGCACTGCTCCACACTGCTCTCCCTCATTGGCTGCAAAAGGGAGTGGCAGGGCAGCCGCTCCCTGCCCAGGGCACAAGCAGGGACACTCTGGGGAAGGTGCGTGTAGAGTGACCAGATGTCCCAATTTTATATGGACAGTCCTGATTTTTGGGTCTTAGGCTCCTATTATCTCCCACCCTTGTCCCGATTTTTCACATTTGCTGTCTGGTCACCCTAGGCATGTGGGGCCGGGGGAGAGACCCGTCCCCAAACATTGGTGGAGCTGGGCCCCAGACCCTGAATTTGCTGGAGCACAGGCACCATAGGCCCACATATCTCGTTGCCCCTGGGCAATGACAAGAAGGTTTCCCAATGCTCCGCTAGTTAGATTGGCTAGAAAACTTTCTGGGGAAAGTGGCTTTTCCTTGGTTCTCGTAACAGTCTCGGGAACAAGGATGTGGTAGTGTTATCTGGGCAAGGCGAGGTAGAGCGGCAACTGGAGGGGGCACGGGCAGGGGTCTACCAGAGCAAAGGGCAGCCTTGTTCTCTGCCTGCTTGCAAAGTGCAGGAACCAAAGCAACCCAAAGAGCATTATTTTGAGACTAAGGGATGTCAGGCTTTAGACCTGATGACTTTACCTGCTAGGAAGAGTTTCAACTGGGAAATAATTTCAAAAATGCACTTTGCAAAACTGTTAGAGGGCAGAGTCTGGCTTTCTCCCTTTGAGTTCAAAGGCAAAATGCCCAGTGAATTCAGTGGGAAGAGGGTTGCTGCTTTGGGGCCGGGCTGTGCTATGTTATTCACATAAAGTAGCATTGTCCTCCACAGGTACCCCATCAAATTCAGTAGCACTAAATCCATATGTGAGGGTCAGAGGTACCACAAGCTGGCGTTCTGGGCTTGTCTGTCAAACACTCTTCCTGTAAGTGTATTAGAGATGAGATTTTAAAGGCTGTGTTGCGGTAGACCTATATTTAGCTGTGCATATATGGAAATAGTTTGCTGCAGTGTAGTATAAAATTATAAATGTGAGTATTTTAGAGCTGGTTAAAAACTTTTGAACTTTGAAAATATTATACTAAAATGGGCATATATTTCATAAAAAAATTGTGTGAAAAATTCATTCCATTTTCTAGTTAGCTATGGAGCTAGTAGAAATAATTCAAAAAATTTCAATGGGAAAAGTGAGATGAAACTTTCACCACCCCCCAAAAAACATCATTTGAGTCCCATTTGTTTTGACCAGCTCTACAATATTTAGTTTTGTTGCTGATTGTATAAAAAGACAAACTTGCATAAAAGCTCTGTCATGTAGTCCAATAGTTTGAATCACAAGTTTAACTAATATTTTAAGTGAATGATCTTCATATTCCCTCTACTTTTGTTGTTTCCAACCACAGAACTGTGATTTTTTTTTTTTAAAACATGTTTGTTTTCAATTTTTCAGTTTATAATGCATCAGTATGATTAACCATGAGTGATACAACCAAAAAATGGTTCAACTGTCCAAATTCCCAGGTGGTATCACAGAATGTAATTTTCTTATTCCTTGGGATACCTGTGCAACTATACCTGTTCCAAATTCTTTTTGAAATAATTATTTCAAATATAAGAATGAACATTGGAGCATTTGATTTTGTAATACATGCAGAGAGAATTAATTGTCTTTCTGTCAGTTCATTACCTAAGACTTGATCATGCAAAACCTTAGTGATGCACATGGTCTTTACTTATAGAGGTAGTCCCCTTGAAATAAATGGAATTAATTGTGTGATGAAGGATTGCTAAATGTGGCCCATATTGTATAGGAATATTAAAACCATAAAAATGGTGACTCAATCATGTTGAGTACCTTCTGGGAGGTCCTCAGTGCTAGGGGTACTCAGCATCTTGCAGGACTGAGCCAACCCATAAGTATGAAGTAATATAAATATGCAAATACCTTCCAACCTACCTACATTATAAAGCTTTTAAACAATTATTTGTTTGTATCTCTATATAATTAGTACATGCTTGATAATTCAACTAAAAAACAAAAAGCAAAATGAGCATACTTATCATGAGCCTTGGCTGAACTAATACTTTTTGATTAATTTGCCATTAGTTTACTTTTATACTTGTTTAATTTCCAAGAATGTAGACTCTTAATGATTCATTTGGGATGAATTCAAGTACGTTTGCATGATAACCTTTTGACTGCGTTGATTTTATCGAATTAACAAGCTAGTTGGAGCAGCCACATCCTATTTGTTGTTGTATGTCTGTTCCTGCAGAGTCTGTGAAATAATGTTTCCTTTAATGCTGGGAAATTACAGGGAAAACATGAAACTTAATGAAGTGTAGCAGGATTACACTTTGCTCAAAAGAGGTCTGTTGTACCTTTATTGTAGATAATATTGTTGTTAATGTAACGTCATTACAATGAAATCTTTCATAAAAAATAGTCTGTAGTATTAGCCATTCATTACTTTTTCTCCACTATTTTATTTCATAGGCTATTTTTCCTTTCTATTCTATCTTTTACTTTGTCATCACTTAAGAGAGCATGTGGCAACACCATTTTAATTGAGAGCATGTCAGTATTTTCTTTAGAAGCCTCCATTTTAAGCCCTCTAAAACTCACTCATTAACTTTTGCTTTAAATTAAGACTGGGAAAGGCATGAAATAAAATAACTCCATGCAAGGGAGTACATTTTTTATTTTACAAAGCTTTGTCAAAATTGGTTTAGCTACAAAAATTCAGGGAGGAAAAGCTTGAAAACAGAGTATTTTGTCCAGCTTTTGGCATGGAGTATTCATCGCATACCTTTACCGAACAAATGGCTTTAAAAAGAGACACTTTTACTGACTGTTAAGGATGGGCCAAATGTGGAAATCCTTTAGATCAATCATGTAGGGAGAGATTTTCAAATATTTTAGGTATGCACAGGGAACTGCCTGCCTTAGTTATGCATGTAGTTACTGCACTTGCATGAAACAAAGTAATTGAATGCTCAAACATCCTTATGATCATTTGGGCATGCAGTTAAAGATAGGTGTGTGCAACCATGGTGACTGCACACAAAAAGAAGGCATGTAATTTTATGTATATTTGGCAGATGCTTGTCCTCATTGATTTTACTTTACGGGTATTTGGTAATAATTGTAATCAATTTCAGGAGGCATTTACTGTACTGTTCTTTACAATCCCACCTGTCATGCAGGAAGGGATCTTTGTATTGATAGGAACTGAATGTTGTTCCCTGGAATGCATTCTGCCAGTCAGGTGGAATTGTAAGGCTCCAGGAGTGTAGTGTGTCCAGATAATAACCAATACTCTTTTAGTAAAGCATGCTGAGATGCCTTTAAGCGTACAGAAAAATACACAAAATTACCTAGTCACAATGTATGCTGCTTACATATGAAAAAACGAGGAGTCTTTGTGGCACCTTAGAGACTAACGCATTTATTTGGGCATAAGCTTTCATGGGCTAGAATCCGGTTCATCAGATTCATGGAGTGGGTTTTAGCCCACGAAAGCTTATGCCCAAATAAATGCGTTGGTCTCTAAGGTGCCACTAGGATGCCTCATTGCTTTTGCTGATGCAGACTAACACGGCTACCACTCTGAAACCTGCTTACATATGGGAATGTTACACTCTGTGCACTCTGAGTATTGGGTGGATGTGCTGTTAAAGTTTTACATACTCTAAAAGTATTATGTAACTAGTCATCTTTTAATTTGGAAGCACACTCAAGGAGATGGAAAAGTCAGTGGGGCATGGCAGCTTCCAAAATCCACTGTAAGTGTTTTCTGGCTGGAATAAATGTGTTGCTTTTTATATCAGTATTTTAAAATTTCTATTCCCGCTCTGGCCTGATACACACTCTTTCTACATGATGATCCTGCTGTAGCATCTTACAAAGCATTTACATCAAAAGACATTTCAGTGGTGTGTGTGGGTATCAATAAAAAACACTACTATACTTCATTGTTCGGAGATTGACAGAGATGCTGTACTGTAGGGGTAATTTTCAGTGATTGTAAAAACTATCCCACTTCTTACTATTTCATTTAAGTTCAAGAGACCTCTTGTCATCCCTGCTGTAATTTTCTAACAGGAACAGAATTTGATACTCGTGTGCAGAAAGTTCAGAATTAATTGCTTGCTATTAAAGTCCTGAGACAGTAGTAAAGAATCACTGATTTTCTGTCTTCTAACATGAAATGAGAAATGGTATTAGAATAAAGAAACCACTATTTCCCCTGAAGCTACTCAGTCTTTCCAGCTCTTCATCGCTGTAGTTTCATCTTAAATCTTCCTGGAACCCTCTTGTTTGGAGACTCTGATACCCATTAAAAGAAATGGTACACATTTTGTATCTCCCTGTTTCCTGAATAAAGGAACTTAAACAAGAATTAATATTTAAAAACAAGTTATAGATCCACAGACCTCATGGGCTTCATCATTCATCCCTGGAGTAGGGGTTTTTTCAACTGTTTCACTTGGATTATCCAATCCCAAAGGTGTAAAACTCTTCTCAAGAGGACGATCTCCCTTTGCTGTGGTGGGAGCCTTATTGCCACTAGGGTCATATATCAGTTGAAACTGGGTTTGGAAGCAGCTGCTAGACTCTTTTTCTGGATTGCCTACCTTGATCAGTCTTGAGCATGCAGGATCTCAGGCTCAGCTGTATGTGGTGACCCAGCTGGTGTTAGCCAATATTTATCCCCCTTCAATTTTAATCGGGGCTGTGGTCTCATGGTCTAAGGTTTGGTGCATTTCATGGCCCTTGATGTAATACAAGTGACTCCTGCTGGGGATCTTGGGTAAAATTCTGCAGTTCTTACACAGCCTTCACTATGGCAAAAATTCACTTGGGCTGGATTGTAGATTGGAATGCAGGAGCACCAAGCCCAGCAGCAGCTCTGGGGTCCATTGTGCTGCAGGGAGACACAATACCTCTGGGAGCTCTCAGGAGCACAGATGGCTGCTGCACCACTCAGGGAAAGGGAGGTGCAGTATCCACTTCTCTCTGCTGCCCCACCCTCACTTTTTCCTGCCCTCTTTACAAAAGATACTGCTAATGCCACTGTCAGTGCTATCCCATTGACTTCAATGGGAGTTTTGTTGTAGTGAAGACTAGGTAAGGATTGCAGGCATTGGCCCCTTACCAAAGGAAAAAAAAGACAGCCTAAAGTTTCCCTTTGTAGGACCCATGTGACCTTTAGGAGCTGTGCTCTAGTATCAAAATGCTGGGTATAATAAAAAAAAATCCTTTGTATTTATGGTTATTCTTTGTTTTAGAGTAGCAAGACACAATCCTCATTTTTATTTCACTGGGAAGGAGTTGATGCCCTGTTGAACAAATACCTTGCACATTCACTTACCGTATGGTCCCTAGCTAACACTTTACTTTACTTGGAACTGCTTTAGAAGATCTTTTGCTAATCGCTGCAGCTTTGCTTTGTATGGTGTTCTTGTTAACTGCTGGAATTAGCCTACCTGCTTGTCACCATGAAAGGTTTTCCTCCTTCCCTCCCCCCTGCTGCTGGTGATGGCTTATCTTAAGTGATCACTCTCCTTACAGTGTGTATGATAAACCCATTGTTTCATGTTCTGTGTGTGTGTGTGTGTGTGTGTGTGTGTGTGTGTGTATATAAATCTCTCCTCCGTTTTTTCCACCAAATGCATCCGATGAAATGAGCTGTAGCTCACGAAAGCTTATGCTCTAATAAATTTGTTAGTCTCTAAGGTGCCACAAGTACTCCTTTTCTTTTTGCGAATACAGACTAACACGGCTGCTACTCTGAAACCTGTGATTATGCAAGGCACTGAATTTAGCCGTATAGAGTGGAAATCTGTCAACTTCATGAAAAAACTCGCACAGATACAGACAGACATCATCTTCCTCTCCAAATGCAAACAGATGGACATCATACCGAAAGGACTGAAGGTAAAAAATCCATTACAATCTACATACCACACAGACTATGCTGACAGCTTGTGCCACACACTCTCAAGGAAACTGCGGAACCACCTGATCAACATCCTCTACAGCAAACAGGGAAAGATTAAGAATGAGCTCTCAAAACTGGATACTCTCATAAAGAAGCAACCTTCCACACAAACTTCCTCATGGCTGGACTTTACAAAAACTAGACAAGCCATTTACAAAACACACTTTGATTCTCTACAAAAGAAAAAGGACACTAAGCTATCTAAACTACTATATGCCACAAGGGGCCACAACAAGGGTTCCCGTAACCCACCCAGCAATATTGTTAATCTATCCAACTATACTCTTAGCCCAGCGGAAGAATCTGTCCTATCTCGTGGCCTCTCCTTTTGCCCCTCCACCCCCACGAACATGATACAGTTCTGTGGTGACCTAGAATCCTATTTTCGACGTCTCAGACTCAAGGAATATTTCCAACACACCTCTGACCAACATATTAACCCAGAGAGACCTTCCTGCCAACACTACAAAAAGAAGGATTCTGGGTGGACTCCTCCTGAAGGTCGAAACAGCAGCCTGGATTTCTACATAGACTGCTTCCGCCGACGTGCACGAGCTGAAATTGTGGAAAAGCAGCATCGCTTACCCCATAACCTCAGCCATGCAGAACACAGTGCCATCCACAGCCTCAGAAACAACTCTGACATCATAATCAAAAAGGCTGACAAAGGAGGTGCTGTCGTCATCATGAATAGGTCGGAGTATGAACAAGAGGCTAGTAGGCAGCTCTCCAACACCACTTTCTACAAGCCATTACCCTCTGATCCCACTGAGAGTTACCAAAAGAAACTACAGCATTTGCTCAAGAAACTCCCTGAAAAAGCACAAGAACAAATCCGCACAGACACACCCCTAGAACCCCGACCTGGGGTATTCTATCTGCTACCCAAGATCCATAAACCTGGAAATCCTGGACGCCCCATCATCTCAGGCATTGGCACCCTGACAGCAGGATTGTCTGGCTATGTAGACTCCCTCCTCAGGCCCTTCGTTACCAGCACTCCCAGCTATCTTCGAGACACCACCGATTTCCTGAGGAAACTACAGTCCATTGGTGATCTTCCTAAAAACACCATCCTAGCCACGATGGATGTAGAAGCCCTCTACACCAACATTCCACACAAAGATGGACTACAAGCCGTCAGGAACAGTATCCCCGATACTGTCACGGCTAACCTGGTGGCAGAACTTTGTGACTTTGTCCTGACCCATAACTATTTCACATTTGGTGACAATGTATACCTTCAAATCAGCGGCACTGCGATGGGTACCCGCATGGCCCCACAGTATGCCAACATTTTTATGGCTGACTTAGAACAACGCTTCCTCAGCTCTCGTCCCCTAATGCCCCTACTCTACTTGCGCTACATTGATGACATCTTCATCATCTGGACCCATGGAAAAGAAGCTCTTGAGGAATTCCACCATGATTTCAACAATTTCCATCCCACCATCAACCTCAGCCTGGACCAGTCCACACAAGAGATCCACTTCCTGGACACTACGGTGCTAATAAGCGATGGTCACATAAACACCACCCTATATCGGAAACCTACTGACCGCTATTCCTAACTACATGCCTCTAGCTTTCATCCAGATCATACCACTCGATCCATTGTCTACAGCCAAGCGCTACGATATAACCGCATTTGCTCCAACCCCTCAGACAGAGACAAACACCTACAAGATCTCTATCATGCATTCCTACAACTACAATACCCACCTGCTGAAGTGAAGAAACAGATTGACTGACTGACAGAGCCAGAAGAGTACCCAGAAGTCACCTACTACAGGACAGGCCCAACAAAGAAAACAACAGAACGCCACTAGCCATCACCTTCAGCCCCCAACTAAAACCTCTCCAACGCATCATCAAGGATCTACAACCTATCCTGAAGGACGAGCCATCGCTCTCTCAGATCTTGGGAGACAGACCAGTCCTTGCTTACAGACAGCCCCCCAATCTGAAGCAAATACTCACCAGCAACCACACACCACACAACAGAACCACTAACCCAGGAACCTATCCTTGCAACAAAGCCCGTTGCCAACTCTGTCCGCATATCTATTCAGGGGATACCATCATAGGACCTAATCACATCAGCCACGCTATCAGAGGCTCGTTCACCTGCGCATCTACCAATGTGATATATGCCATCATGTGTCAGCAATGCCCCTCTGCCATGTACATTGGCCAAACTGGACAGTCTCTACGTAAAAGAATGAATGGACACAAATCAGACGTCAAGAATTATAACATTCAAAAACCAGTTGGAGAACGCTTCAATCTCTCTGGTCACTCGATCACAGACCTAAGAGTGGCTATCCTTCAACAAAAAAGCTTCAAAAACAGACTCCAACGAGAGACTGCTGAATTGGAATTAATTTGCAAACTGGATACAATTAACTTAGGCTTGAATAGAGACTGGGAATGGATGAGTCATTACACAAAGTAAAACCATTTCCCCATGGTATTTCTCCCTCCCACCCCACCCCCCACTGTTCCTCTGATATTCTTGTTAACTGCTGGAATTAGCCTACCTGCTTGTCACCATGGAAGGTTTTCCTCCTTTCCCCCCCCTGCTGTGGGTGATGGCTTATCTTAAGTGATCACTCTCCTTACAGTGTGTATGATAAACCCATTGTTTCATGTTCTCTGTGTGTGTGTTTTTTCCACCAAATGCATCCGATGAAGTGAGCTGTAGCTCACGAAAGCTTATGCTCTAATAAATTTGTTAGTCTCTAAGGTGCCACAAGTACTCCTTTTCTTTTTGCGAATACAGACTAACACGGCTGCTGCTCTGAAACTAGCTAACACAGTGATTGATACCTGAGATCAGATTGCTCAGGCTGCATGTTACAGTGCCCTGCAGAACTGAAATATAGCTAGGAAGGACCTCTAATACTCTCTCTCTCTCCTTCAATAGTCGAGGCCAAATCCAGCACTTGTTACCTATAGACTTAGGAGTTGTGCAAACTTCAGAGGCAGTAAATCTTAGCTCAACAGCAAGATAACTTAGCCAAAAGATGAGCCTGCTGTTGGAGTCTCAAAAGCTTCTCCCCTCAGCAGTGCAGCTGAGAGTTCACCAGGTGTGTGTGATTTTATTAGAATCAGTTTGCTTATCCCTGTTAAACCTGATCAGTTGCCTCTCGTGCATTAAATGATGCCATTTAAGAGTTCACTTTGGGTGCAAAGCCTGTGCACTGAGCTGTCTTGTTTGCAAGGTTCTCTCTAAAGTGGTGTACTCTGTTTTTCTGCTCCTAAGCACTTGTAACAAACCAAACAAGGCTTTCATTTTTTCCCTTGTATGTGTCATAATTATTTGTCTGCACCTCCCTTCTATAGACTCATACATTTAACTACTTGATGCTCTTAGAAGGTGAAATAATGAACTTAGAGGATGGTAACTGAAGAGTTCGTTAGTGTCATTTTGAGTCAGTGATGTTACCAGTCTTTTACTGTTGGAATATTTTCCTTTTCTTTTCTCCTTTTTCTGTTATTTTATTGTGAGGTGATTTTTATTGGTTTTATTATGAACTCCATCTTTCCTCTGGGAAAAAAATCGGAGCTTTATGCATTAACAAAGCTGAGTTTAATGAGGCCAAAGAGCCATCTTTTCAATCACAGGGAATAAATTTTCAGATTGCAGGGTAATGCCTTTTCTCAAAGCTCAGGGAATTGATTCCCTGGGATATTCCAATTTGAGACTGTACTGTACTGATTTTTAGTTTTCACTGTCCCTCCTTTGTTCCTCCTCCCCCTCTATCATTTTGTGTAGACCAGACCAGTCTGTTAACAATTCTTTCTGTCTGTAATCATTCTGATTTTCCAGAAGACATGTTTTCATTTGGATGACAGAGCCAGTCTGCTCACTCTCATCTGCCCATCTTTCATCCTGCATCATATGCCTGGAGAACTTTCCCACCAACTGGCCACCTTGCTCTCATAGAAACCACTTCTTAAAATACATTTCTTCCATAAACCCTTTAAAATGAATCCACGAAAGAAAGGTCATCCTGTCTGAGCTGCCTGATCTACTCAACCAATCCTGTTTGCTCTTTGGGGAAAAACTTTACTTCCATAAGTGGTATCTTCTAGACACCCCCGCCCCTCCACCTCAGCCCACAGTGCTCCTCGTTTCAGTTCAGGCTATGTTTTGTCATTTTGTTATGTCCTTTTTTTTTTTTTTTTTTTTTTTTATTTAATTAGTATTGCAGTCTCTTCTTGACTAAGAAGCCTGTGCTGTTCCAGGTATAGTCATGGCACAATGTAAATAAAAACAAATCACATCAGTATACTGGCTGGCAAAAACGCATCTATGTTTTTAAGGGGTGGTAGAAGTTTAAAATAATACCTCTGTGAAGACACATGAAATGAAAACCAGCTGAGCAAGAGTCTGAGCAGCAATTCTACTCTGCAAGGGCCTGGTTCATACAAAAATAAGCAATTTCTGCACATCAGGGTCTGATATGAGGTCCCAGAAAGCCCCAGTTTTGTGATGTGAAAAGATATTACTGTTGAACTGGGGCTTAAATTTGCTAATTTTCCTGTCTACGTAACTTCAGTCACTTTCTCTCTATTTCATTATGCTTGGGTCACATTCATATTTGAAACCAAAAGTGGAAATGGAGACTCTAGGGAATATAATTAGATGAGAGTAATGAATCTGACAAAGTGAAGAATATACTGTTTGGAGCATTGCAGCTTAGAGAAAAAGAACCTTCAAAGAGAAAAAATATGCACGGTATGTCATTACAGCACACAGACACTGTCTTCTACCTTAAAAATGTGAAAATGCTCAGCCTTCAAAACAGGATGTTATTGGAGAACAATTGTGTTGCCTCAGTTTGTTTTTGCTTTTTGCATGTGGCTGAGATGTAAATTGGCAGGGTAACAGAGTTTCACAACAGAGACATCACTGTGCACACCAGCAAGAGCCTGTTTCCTGTAGAAACAAGCACTGTGTCCTTGGATGACCTTCTTTAATCCAGTAGTGCACAATACAAATCTCCCAGGGTTTGAAAAAATAATCATTCCAGGTTGCTTAGGGATCCAGATGTGGAAATTATGCAGGGACAATGTAGGGTGGAGGTGCACGAGAACCTCAAATTTAGTGGTGTTGTAGGTTGCTGGTCCACCACTAGCCTACTCTCTGCTGTTTTTGGAGTCCATTCTCTCACCTTTTACCTGTGGTTGGATTTTATCCTATTAATTTTAATTTCATTTACCCTGCTGCAGTAGCAAAGTTAAAATGAACTAACCAAGTTATGCAACACAGCTAGTTGGTTGTTGGAGAAGCTAGTGGATGGATAGTCATTTTTTGGGAGTTGATATAAAGCCACATTATATAATGCTGTTCTTGTTGTTGCTGTGCTTTGGGCAAAAATACTTAAACACACACAACTGGTGTTGAAATGAAGCCTTCATCCAAATGCCTTCTGGTATAGTTTTCAGGATCTGATGTCTGCCAGCAAGATATGGATGGTGGTAGTAATAATATGCTTCCCAAATGAGAGCTTTCACATGGGAAATTCTCAGTTATTTCCTGAAGGACTTTCTTAGGGGATGGATTGTACTTTCTGTCCTGTGCTTTGTTGAGAGAGTAAATCCCAGGCACTTCTGATAACCTGGAATATAGGGCTGCCATTTGACTGGTGAAGGAGCAAGAGCTATGACAATTACTTGTAGAATACAGTAAGCATATGAAGCACTTCACCAATACATCAAAGAGCAGTTCCCTGTAATCTGCTCTAAGACTTTAGTTAAAACTGAAGTACACAAAGGTGCTGTCAAGGAGAATAACGTTGGAAGGCTTTATGCACCAGTGTAAAACACATGGAGTATATTTTTAAGGATCAATTTTAAGGAGAAAAAGGGAGGTTACTTGCCTCAGAAGGAGCAGGAGGCAATTCTTTTATAGATGAATGTGACAGTTTACAGCTGATGAAGTATATCTCATGAAATCTCACAAAACACACAGTTCTTGCCCCAAGAAGCTGGCTGTCCAAAGAGACACATACATACTGTATGTAGCATACAGACACAAGACAAGGAGTATTGATAGTTGTGCAGTTCTCATGACATTCTATTTATTACCATATTTGGGTCAAAAGTCTAGGATGCCCTGAAGAATAGCCTCTTGGGAATGCTCTTCAACTTGTAATTAAACTGTTCACAAATAATCCACATCTCCACAAACAGCATTCAGTAATGGAGGTGAAGGTCAATGTACATGCATAACTGAGAGCAGAATATGGCCCACAGGCTTTTAAAACATGCCTAAATTGTGATGCATAATTCATTTGCAATTGAACTTTTTAATAATAGATCAGGTGAGACTTTCAAGCTAATATGAACTTGGTTCAAAAAGAATGTTCATAGCCAGAAATGTCTACAATATTTTTCCACATACAGAACAAGAAAGGCAGTTAGAAATTGTTGGGGGATGAATGGGGAGAGGGAGAAAGAAACTGAAGCTGCACTTAACTGGACAAGAAATAAGAGCAAAGCTGGATGTACTGTTCATTGTGAAGAATGAATTTATTGGATCTGTCCTTTTGTTTTCTGTTCATAAATTGTCCACAAGCAGATTGGAATTTGTACTAACTTGTTTGTTCATAATTTTTTGCCAAACAGTTATGAACATACAATATATGTGCCCATGGCTTATCTGAAAACTGTCCAGAGCGAGTCCTTTTTCAGATACTCAATATTTAGAATTTAGTCACGTGATTGCTCACACAAATCACATAGTAATAGTTTCTCTTCTCTGATGGGATGAATTTATTTTTATAAATAGGACAATTTCCTGAAAAGATCACTGAAGCATTGAATATTTCAGGGGAAGAATTGAACTAAATCAGACAATCGATTTTTAGGAATGTCATCTTTGTTTTTCCATCTAAACTTTTTTTTTTTGTAAGAATCTCTGTCCTCTGATATTGCATCATTCTTGTTTCTCTTGATGTCTTGTGTAATAAACTGGTGAAGGTTAAATAGATTCACTTAAGGGTTATTGGTAATGGAATCTTGTTAACTAGACTGAGAAGAATAACAGGATAATGGGATGGTTGTTTAGTCTCAGAAGAGCCTGATGCTGCTGCTTCTCTATTGTTTCTGTGCGCCTGAGTTCACAGGCTGACATATATTGACAAATGACTAGACCAGGGCTCTCAAACTTCATTGCACCGTGACCCCCTTTTGACAACAAAAATTACTACATGACCCCAGGAGGGGGTACTGAAGTCTGAGCCCTGCTGCCCTGGTGGAGTGGAGGGGGAGGGGAGACAAAGATAAAGCCTGCGCCCCACAACCCAGGGTGGGGAGACCAAAGCCCAAGAGCTTCAGCCCCAGATGGAACAGCTGTAACCTGAGCCTCGACACCCCAGGCTGAAGCCCTTAGGCTTTGGCACTGGGCAGTGGGGCTCAGGCTTTGGCTTCAGGCTCAAGTTTCAGCTTCAGCCCCAGGCCCCAGCAAGTCTAACGCTGGCCCTGGAAACCCCATTAAAAAGGGTTTGGGCCACTTTGAGAACCGCTGGACTAGACTAACTACCTGGGTTAAAATTAACTGTAGGATTCTCTTAGACTTTAAGGCCAGAAGGAACATCATGATCATCTAGTCTGATCTCCTGCACATGGCAGAACACAGAATCTTGCTCATCCACTCCTGTAATAGACCCCTAACCTCTGGCTGAGTTATTGAAGTCTTCAAATTTATTCAAAGAATTCAAGTTAAAGAGAATCCACCATTTACTCTAGTTCAAAACAGCAAGTGACCCATGTCTCACATTGCAGAGGAAGGTGAAAAACCCTCAGTTTGTGCTGATCTGACCTGGGGGAAAATTCTTTCCTGACCCCAAATATGGTGATCAGTTAGACCCTGAGCATGTGGGTGAGACCCACCAGCCAGACACCTGGGAAAGAATTCTCTGTAGCAACTCGGAGCCCTTCCCATCTAATTTCCCATCTCCAGCTATTGGAGATATTTGCTAGTAGCAGTCTTGGATGAGCCATATAAAACTCATCGTACCATCCCCTCCATAAACTTATCAAGCTTAATCTTGAAAGAAGATAGATTTGTTGCTCTCCTTGGAAGGCTGTTCCAGAACTTCCCTCCTCTGATGGTGTGACATTCTATACCTTGGGGGAGTGTGCTGTAACCCCTATATTCCCCGTTTTCATATAATCGTGCTCTTGCATATAAAGCATGCCTTGTAAGGTATCGGGAAAGGTTATGATCTGCTGAAAGTCATTTCTCTATCCATATGTGTATATCATTAATTTATCTGAAGTTATCAGAATTATGTAGTATGGTTGTCACTAAAACATGCTGTAAGTTGCGGGAATCAGCCAGATATTAGCTCCCCTAAGGCAACAGCAAGGAAAGTAATCAACACCCAGGCAGGGTGTCAAACAACCCATCAACAGCCATTGTCCAGCAAGAGAGCTACAATGCAATGACTCCCCTACATGAGGCCACACCAGAGGAATTGCTCAACCTTGCTTGGAGAGACTCAGTAATGCTCACCTGACTCTGAAGGGGGGGGGGGGGAGTCAAGAAGGAAGAAAGAACTTGATAAAAGGGAGTGACATTTGCCATGCTTTTCCTCTCTTCCTCCTACATCTACAGACATCACCACACCAAGCGACTGAAGCACTGATCAAAGGGGAGAGCCTGGCTGAAGAGCAGCCAGCCAGCCAGTGGTGAGAAGCATCTAAGTTTGTAAGGGCATTGAAAGTGTTAAGATCAGCTTTGAATGTATTTTGTTTTTATTTCATTTGACCAAATCTGACTTAAGTGATAAGTCAAAACATAAGATCTATCTTTATAGTTAATAAATTTGTTTGTTCTGCCTGAAGCAGTGTGTTTGGTTTGAAGTGTGTCAGAGGCTCCCTTTTGGGATAACAAGCCTGGTACATATCAATTTCTTTGTTAAACTGATTAACTCATATAAGCTTGCAGCGTCCAATGGGCATAACTGTACACTGCAAGACAGAGGCTCCTATGGTTGTGACTGGGACCGGCTAGTGTCATTCAGTTGCAAGTAGCTGGGAGCAGCTTACATGCTAGAGGCTGTGTGTGAACAGCCCAGGAGTGGGGGTTCTCACAGCTGAGCAGGGTAAGGCTGGCTCCCAGAGTCAAAGATTGGAGTGACCTAGCAGATCACTGGCCCAGATAACACCAGAGGGGAATGTCACAGATGGTTAGAAAACTGTCTAATTTCAAACCTAAACTTATTGATAGCCAGTTCATATCCATTTGTTCTTGTGCCAACATTTGCCCTTAATTTAAATAACTCCTCTCCGTCCATGGTGTTTATTTCTCTGATGTATTTATAGAGCGCACTCACATCTCCCCTCAGTCTTCGTTTGGTTAAGCTAAACAAGCCAAGCTCCTTAGGTCTCCTCTTGTAAAGCAAGTTCTCCATTCCTTGGATCACCCTTTGAATTCATCCTTTTTGAATATGGGAGATCAGAACTGCACATAGTATTCCAGATCAGGTCCCACCAATGTCTTGTACAATGGTAATAACTTTTCCCTTTCTCTACTGGAAATACCTCGCCTAATGCATCCTAGGATTGCATTGGCCTTTTTCATGGCTGCTTCATGTTGGTGGCTCATAGTTATCCTGTGATCGACTAATACACCAGGCCTTTCCCCTCCTCTGTTGCTTCCAACTGATAAATCCCCAGCTTATAGCAAAAAATCTTGTTGTTAATCTCTCTAAATTCATGACCTTTCACTTCAAATTATTAAATTGCATCCAATTTCTGTTGTTCTTTTGTATGCTATTCCAGTTCTCCTCTGTATTGGCAATATCTCCCAATTTAGTCATCTGCAAATTCTGTTCACACTCCCACTTTTTGTTTGCTACAGGTGATGTAGTGGTGGTTCCTTTAGCGGAGATATGTGCTCAGATGTTTAACAGATAGATAGGCATGTGATTATGCAGGCTGGCAAGCCAGTGACAACTTCTCCTGAGAATGGCTCACTGATCAAGTCTAGCTGGGTGTCAGGAAGGAAGATGATGTACTTGCTCCATTTCTGCAGGCCCTTGTTATTGTCCCCCACACTGTGGGAGAACAGTACCATTCATATGCTGTCATCTGATACTTAGTTCTATAATCTTTTCTAAAATACCTGCCTGGTCAAGTCTTTCATCTTGTAAATTTTCTAATCCATAGGCAAAATCACTGCAAGTAGGGGACTGTTTCATGGGAGATGGATATAGAGGTTTTTGTGCAATTTTCCTGTAAGTGGTTCATGGATAAATTCATAGATTGGTTTATAGTCAGTCAGTCTTTGTCTCTCTCTCCTTTCGTCTTTTTAGGCTCTTTAAATGTCATCCTTCACAGGCTCTGTTATTAATCCCTTCACTTTTTAAAAAACAATTCTCTAATCTCTAAGATTGCTGCTGCACAGTTAATTGATTCACTATCTTCTCTTTGGCTAGCTTAACCCGTCTTTTATGGCTCTCTTTACTGTTTTAGTGTAGCTACTAATGATCAAAGAAAAAAAGTGATGCAGTCTTTCTCTCTGTTTGCTGTCTCCTGAGTTCTGATATGACTCAATCTCTTTTTATATAAAACCACCGGCTCCCATTTGTACTAGTTAGTTTTAGCATCATGAACACCCTTTAGTACCCTTTGTAGTTCTGTGCATCTCACCTACCTAGCACCTCGTCTAGTGTGTTTTGCGTGTTGGACTAATCCTCTGTTTTCATGTGCAGTTATTTCTTCAAGCATTCCCAGTAGTTACAGATCCATACATTCCCTGATTGTGTAAGACTGTCATGTGACTTGCTGACAGCCAGTTCCAAATAAGCTGCTCAAAGGCCTCCATCTGACCCTCACCAGAAAGTGTTCTGTTTGCTGTTTAGTTCCACCTGTGAAGCTGATAGCTTACAAACTGAAGATTTCTATGGGCACGGTATAGGAGATAGATTTTAAAAGAGCAGAATGGAAATGACAAGTCTCTGCATATGACCGTGTGAACATTTCTTAGTAACTCATTTTGGGGTTTGGAAGTGATTATAAAGGGGATGGGTGAAACATGTGAAGAATGTAAATCTCCTACGAATCACAAAGTCAATGGTTAAGGGAGATGAATATTGAAACTGTATTCCTGAGTTGCAATAGGCATGGCCTCAAGCAATACCGTACCTGGAAGTCGCTGCAGATTCTCTGTAGTCACATAGCTGTTTCAGAGTAGCAGCCATGTTAGTCTGTATTCGCAAAAAGAAAAGGAGTACTTGTGGCACCTTAGAGACTAACAAATTTATTGGAGCATAAGCTTTCGTGAGCTTCATGCATCCAATGAAGTGAGCTGTAGCTCACGAAAGCTTATGCTCAAATAAATGTGTTTAGTCTCTAAGGTGCCACAAGTACTCCTTTTTCTTATAGCTGTTCCAGGGTTTACTTTGGAGTGGAAACTAGAGAGGCAGTTTTCTTATAGCTTCAAAGATGCCCTAAGAGTAAAAAGAAACCAGCTTAATGGGAAACTAGTTTAAACACAAATTATTCAGTAAGACAAACTGGGACATTGAGCATAGGGAATGTGCCCATTTATTTCAGACATGTCAGCTGTTCTTATATTCAGGGTATATAATTTCTTCAAGAAAAACCTTTACTTGTGAACAGATCAAAGTTTTTACTTAGTCTATAAGCACATTGTGAAACTAATAGGTTCTTCTTGTTCAGAGGTTGTTTTCTAAGGAAAACAAAAGAGCATTTTCTTTTGATCTCAACATGTTTCCTTCCATTTTAATGTGTGATGTTTTCTTCCCACGTTGTTTTTTTTTTCCCTGAGTTTGCTAAATAATCTCTATTAAAAGAAATACAAGGTGCTAAAAAGAATGTATTGTAATTGTATTATTTGGACAGATATGATTCTGACTAAATCCAGAGACTCCAGACTGATAGAGAACTTGGAATTTCCAAGTACTCTATTAAAAGAATGAACAACTATTTAGAGGAATTGCATGGTGTTTGAATCATTTCACTTACCACTGAAATACAGCTATCTGTAGTGTGGAAGTCCGTAACTTTACAATGGCAGACAGTGACACTAGTGCACTACTGAAAGGGAAGAATACTTTAACCAACTGAAATAAGGGAGATTTTTATGTAAGCAGAATATAAATTACTCAGCTTCAACTGGCCAAGTCACCAGGGCGAATATCTCTACTCTTGTGAAAAATGTAATGGAATCTTTAATGATACAAGTGGTCAAAAATTTGCTATCTCAACCAAATTATGACATCTCCATGCAGTCACACTGTGGAATCATCATCTTACTGAGGCATTGATTCAGCACTGCCTTAGAAGGCAGAGTGTAGACTATTGAGTCTCCAACACTTCTTCCTGTAGCATGTGTTTCCTGTGGACTTCCATATGTTTCCTAGCTAGATTCAACCCATCTTTGTTTGTGAGATCAGACCGGATCACAGCCTGATGTGCTTCAGGTATAGAAGGAGCTATCTGAATCATAACATTATCACAAAGATGAAAAATAACTATTAGGTGATTTGCATATCCCCCCTCCTAATGTAGTGTTGTTCCAGATAGCGTCCATGGCTTTGTCCAATCTAGTTTTAAAGTATGCCAGTGATGAGGCTTCCAGCACTTCCCTAATAAAATGTTCTAGTTTTATTAGACTCTGGTTATAACTCAGATTAGTGCTGGTATATATAGGAAAGAAAAGTAATTGTTGAAGGAAGTTCAACAAACAGCAGTTAAAATAACACTCAGGTTTCAAAGATTTCTCCTGAAATGTGGCCTTGTTCATGTCAGAAAAGTGGAGCCTTTGATGTGACCTACTGGAAGTTCATGCTGGTTCTTAGTGATAGTAAAGTTGCACACATGCAAAAGTATATTGTCCTGTTTGGGGAAAAATATCACAAAGAAATCAGTCTGGTGTTGATACAATAATCATAGATTTGTTTCTGTTTGTGCCTCTTATTATGAGTGCCTGCCATGAGAGTAAGGTTATGTGGAATAACAAGCTGTGGGGATGACAGAGGTAGTGACTTTCCTTTTGTTTGAATGGTGGTTCTTCTCAGATGATGACTTGAGGTGCAACAGTTTAGTCCTACACTCATTTCTTAAAACACAAGGGAAAATTTAGGCTTATACAGATTTCTGAAACAAGGAAAATCAATCCTGTATTTTATATGTGAATACACTGTTTGCCTGTCTGTTTCCTCCTTATAATGTTTCTTAGTCCTAGGGTATTTAATACTTTATTCCTTTGACTCAAGGGGTTTTTACGTTGATTGAAAGTGACTACCACATCAAAGTATTCTCTTGTACCCAACAGCATGTTTCCTAAAATCTTATTTGTTATGGATAAGAATGGCATAACTTGTTGTTGACTAGTCACTTACACAGGTGGTTGGTTTCTTTTAAACTATTTTAGTTACAAGAGTGAGAATTTTTTAAAACAAACTTTAATTATGCATTACTTTTTTCATATAATTTGTAATAGGGATAGATGGGATAGTGTCTGTTGTGGGATTTTATTAGATACTATATAGACTGGTATTGTTGAGAGAGAGAGAGAGAGAGAGAGAGAATTATTGAAACAATGGGAATTTTAAGGTTATGAATGAAAAAGGTTGGTCTGTGGCTTATTGCTTGACACTTCAGGGAAAGACAGAAGCACCCTCCACCTGTTAATATACAGACAAACTTTATTCTGAACAAAGTATATGCTCATCCTTTATTTTAGTTAGTATGTGAAGGGACGAGATGTGAAACAACATATTTTACCTAGGGAAAACAGTTTCATCAGCATTTTGTAAAATAAGCTCCTGCTGCACTGATACCTTTTATTTCAAAGATTATTTCAGAACAATATTTTATAGCCTTGACTCCTAGATGCAGAGGTCACACAGACATATGATCTCTAAATAGCATGAATGGCACTGCTATAATAGAGATGCTTTCACTCATTAATATCATTGGCTACATCTTTTACTCTCTCTTTGAGGTATCTGTGGGTTGTCTGGTGACTTTTTGGTGCCTCAGTAGTGTCCAGCTCCATCATTATTAAAACAATTTTTAATCAAAAGCAGCAGTCCTTTCAAGAACCAATGGGTTTCATCTCTTTTGGTTTTCCTTTGTGTCGAACTCTTATCTCCCCTATATTTGGAGATGCTGCTCCATTACTGCCTTAAATCCATGAAAGACCAAGGATGTTTTCTTTTGAGAAAAATCAAGAGAGTCTTTTTAGCTGATGTGGCTATCTTAATTTTATAGGGATCGTTATTTCAGTGGTATACCTAACAATTGAGACCTACAGGAAGTGGAAATAATGGTCATAGTGGCAGTTTAATATCATTGTACGTAATGGGTGTTGCCCATCAGAAGAACACATAGTGCATTAATTGATTTGTTTGGGTACGTAATTGTGAGCAAATGAGGAGAAACCATCTGTTTTTGCCTTTTCATGTCTGATTTTTCGTAAACAAATCTTGCACATTGTAACAAACAAAAATGGGTCGAGCCAATTACAGAACTGTAGAATAAGAAAAATACTAAGAAAGCAGCACTGAGAATCTTCCTAAGAATTATTTCTGTATTAAAAGACACCCCTTCTCTTATTCTAAGAGAGTTATGAAGGGGAGTAACCCCATCAGGGCCTGTGTGGGGTACAATGTGAGCCTGAGAGGCCAATGAACATACCTGGCAGCACCTGCAAGAGAGAAAAAGCCAGACTTAATTGATGATGAAGCCTAGCTGAGGAGAGCCTGGGTGAAGACTATAAAGCCATGAAGTTTGTAGCAGAAAGAGGCAGCAGGGAGAGAACCTGTAGTCATTCGCTGAGGGATAGAAGAAGTAAGAAGCTGTCCAGGGAGGCCACAAGGAGTCTGATAGAGTAGACCTTAGCTTCCAGATACAGGGTCCTTGAGGCTAGGATCACCTAGGCTCCCCTAGCAGCCACCAAGGAAGGTGGGATGAAACACCCTGAAGTAAGGGGTATAAGGACTATGAAGTGCAGAGACTGATGGAAGACGCCTGTAAGGTCATTTGACTGTAGTTTGGTTGGACTCTGCCTCAGAAGGGGTGGACTAAAGCATGACTTGTCTGGAGGGCCAAACTGCAAGAAGAGAGACCACTGCAGTGAGCAAGCAACCTCAGCAGGGGCTCCATATGGGGACAACTTCTAGGCTATTCCAGGCACAGGGAGGTGCGCCTATAGTGAGTGAACCCCTTTATGGGGGCATTTTTCCATTTTACTAGAACTCAAGAACATTACTGACCAACTCAGCCTTTTGTAACTTGAATGAAAACAACTCCACATACAGAAGGGATGAAAAAGCATCAGATGAAAAATGAGAAATTCAGAATACAAGTACATTTTCTAAAAGTACTAGGTGAGGTCATCTCAACTTCCTGTAGCCTTGACTACTGCTTACTTGGTAGCTCTATATTTAGGAGTATTTCAGGCATGAGTAACAAAGCTCCCATAAACCTGCAGAACTATTGCTAGCACTTCCCTAAGGCTCTGATCCTACAATTCTGGAAGAAAGTGTCCATCTGTGTAGGTTTCACTTCAGGACTTGGATTTGAGAGAGCTGGCAGTATCACTGCTTTTTAGGGGCCTGGGTACTTTTCTTATAAGCCTATCTATATGACCACATGATATAGCATACTGCTTTTTTAATCTACATAATGTTGTACTCCCCACACAGCTAGGGCTGCCTGGGTACCAAAAATCTTCCTTGAATAATGGTGAGATGAGCTTCTTCTAGGTCATGTTCCCTCTACAGTTCACATCATTACTAGACTATCCCCAACTAACGCAAAGGAAGAAGAATAATATTTGGATCATTGTCAGAGTATCTCAGTGATGAAATTGGTTTGCATCAGTGAACAGAAAAAAAAGTAGTAATTTAGTCACATTAATCATCAAATGCCTTGAGAAAAACATCATATTTCCATGTGTCCTATTGCAGTAGTAGACGAGAATTCTTTCTCATGGTAGTGTTCCTGCAAGATGGAAGAGCGTAAGGCTTTACAAAAAGCTTTTTCTGTATTTGCAAGCAATTAAATTGAAAGTTCACATCTGTTTAAAGGCATAATGGGAAATTGATGAAAACCCAATCCAAAGGAGTGAATTTATGATTCCCAAAACAATTAGGGAAATCAAGAAAATGAAAAACTGAAGTACCACCACATATTTAGATATTCAACTGTAAAAGAGAAGTGTTTTCTGCAATGTTTAAAATAGAATAGTATTTAAAAAGACAAACTTCAGAAGGAACCCCAAAATGAAATATAATTGTGGAATCAATATATAACTTAGGAGTTCTAAGAAACATTCTTGTAACCTTCCATACTCAATAAAAAGTGAACAGTGAATCAATAATGTATGTTAAGTTCAAATATTGAGGGGGAAAAAATAGTTAGCAGTGGGGAAGGCCTATGACCCTATGGTAATGACTGCTGAACTCCTGGGCCAACAGCCTCCTGAATAATAGTAGTTCACCACTGATTTATTATTAAGGAAAAAAATCCAGAATTCTAAAAATCTTACCACTGAATTACATTTATCACTCAATCTATGAGTAGGAGAAATCTTGAAGTCGGTGCAAGCTATAAACATGAACCCTAGGGTAGAATTTGGCCTAAGATGACTTTTTTTCATTAGTTTTTTTTGTATTATTAAAACAGAATTCAGATCACAGTACAATAAAAGTCCTTGCCCTTTGGGGGTGTCTGTAAAAAGTTTTGAATCTTCTGTTGGGCAGTTCTTCAATTTTGATTAGATTTTTGTTTATTATAGAAATCTAATGGACCATTAGAATGATTTGGCCATAGGGCCAAATTCTATCCTCAGTCTTCGTGTAGTAAATTTGTAATAGCTCCATTACAATCACTCTGCATTGACACCAGTATACATGAGAATTTGGCTCAGAGTTCCTAACCATTTTCTTTCAAACAGACTGGCTCCAAATGACTTTCCAAAGTATTGTTGAGTCTTTACTATTAACATTTTCAGATGTCTATTAGTAATTGGGACTGCTTTTGTTTCAGATCCACAGGAAAAATCTACAAAAACTTATTGTTAAAATGCTAAAAGAAAAGGAGTACCCGTGGCACCTTAGAGACTAACAAATTTATTAGAGCATAAGCTTTCGTGAGCTACAGCTCACTTCATCGGATGCAACGATGAAGTGAGCTGTAGCTCACGAAAGCTTATGCTCTAATAAATTTGTTAGTCTCTAAGGTGCCACGGGTACTCCTTTTCTTTTTGCGAATACAGACTAACACGGCTGCTACTCTGAAACCTGTTAAAATGCTGACTCTTATAAAAAGTCCGTTATGTGCTGGCTTCCAATTAGACGCAGTTAGAAGAATTCTCTTTCCAATCAGTAAGCATATTTTATTGTATGTGATCATAGAGTAATCTTACTGAGAGAATACACTCTAAAGGGCCAAATTCTCCTCTCCTTTAGACCAACGTATTTAAGGGGAGAATTTGGCTCTATATACTGTCATTACAGTGACACTAGATATAGATGTGTTTAAAGGTCTGTCAGGGCTACAATCAGAAATCCATATTTCCAGATGAGTTTAGTATAATTTGGCCATGATTCCTGCATCCAGGCTGAAACTTGGACTAATACGTCTCAGACAAAATTACTTTTCTCTGAATATTCCTTCATGCTTGTTACACACTATTATGTAAATACGTGTAGTGAAACCTGCACTAAATAAGGACTATCAGCCAGTCCTTTCTCTGAAGAAACCACCTTAAATGACCATAAGGATCATAATTTTGTTTGACCTTTTGCTATAAACCACCTGTGACAGACTGCTGGCTTTTGCAAGTCCCTTCGATGGTTTCTAAAGTTGACTAATTTCACTGTAAAGTTTTAATTTGCATCCTATGGACTCAGCAGACTATACTGATTCTCTCTGTGAGGGCCTGTAACCATGTCCTCATCTGTGATCTCACCAGATCTCACAAACTAAGCCCTGCAAAGGGACCAGTGTGAGTGGACCCTCATGCTTCTGCACGGTCCCATTCGAATCAATGGTTATAAGGTTCCCCCACACTAATCCCAGTGCTGGGGTGGGCCATAATAGTATTCAAGTTACATTATTACTTTTGTTTTACAATTTTTATTTTCTTGTTTTTGATTGAGTGGTTATTTTTCCAACTCCCTCCACCCACCACCACAGTCTCTCTGCTGTAACTTTACTCTCGTTTCCCTCCACCTTCCCCTCTTGCCTCTTCTCCTTCCCTTCCCTATCCATGTTGTCATTCCTTCTCCTCAAAAAGAACAGGAGTACTTGTGGCACCTTAGAGACTAACAAATTTATTAGAGCATAAGCTTTCTTGGGCTACAGCCCACTTCATCGGATGCATAGATGGAACATATAGTAAGAAGATATACACATACAGTTTGTATGGCAACTTCCATCTTATCTGTAAGAGGCTAATTTAATTAAGATGAGCTATTATCAGCAGGAGAAAAAAACTTCTGTAGTGATAATCAAGATGGCCCCTTTAGACAGTTCACAAGAAAGTGTGAGGATACTTAACATAGGGAAATAGATTCAATATGTGCAATGACCCAGCCACTCCCAGTCTCTGTTCAAACCCAAGTTAATGGTATCTAGTTTGCATATTAATTCAAGCTCAGCAGTTTCTCGTTGGAGTCTGTTTTTGAGGCTTTTCTGTTGCAAAATTGCCACTCTTAAATCTTTTACTGAGTGGCCAGAGAGGTTGAAGTGTTCTCCTACTGGTTTTTGAATGTTATGATTCCTAATGTCAGATTTGTATCCATTTTATTCTTTTGCGTAGAGACTGTCTGGTTTGGCCAATGTACACAGCAGAGGGGCATTGCTGGCACATGATGGCAATTATCACATTGGTAGATGTGCAGGTGAACGAGCCCCTGATGGTGTGGCTAGTGTGATTAGGTTCTATGATGTTGTCACTCGAATAAATATGTGGACAGAGTTGGCATCAGGCTTTGTTGCAAGGATAGGTTCCTGGGTTAGTGTTTTTGGTGTGTGGTTCTCCTGTTTCCATGCTCCTAGTACCTCACACCTTCCCCCTGCTCACACCATTTCCCACTACATATAAATGGACAACTAACCAAATGAAGCACGTTTGTCACCCATCATCCTGATTGCTCTGTTGATGTGCTTGTTACATTTTTCCCCATCCCTGCCTTATCTGTCTTTTTTTTATTTAGACTGAAGCTCTTCAGATCAGGGACTGTCTTTTATTGTATGTTTGTATAATGCCTGACACAATGAGGCCCCCATCCTGATTTGGGGCCTTCTGGACCTACTAGAATAGAAATTAATTTTTATTATCATTCTCTTATACGAAAGTCCATCATTTCAGGTCAGCAAGCAGATTAAAGATTTACAGACTAGCAGATTAAAAATTGTCTAAATATATATTTGTTGATAAAGTGAAACAAGCATTGAGGACTTATTGCACTCTATAGGGTGGTGGTGGGGTAAATAACGTGCTTTGAAATGCACGTCTGTATGTAGCATGTCTGTCTATGGGAATTCAGTATGCTTAATAAGATCACAGAATAGTATGCATGTAAACCAGGCATTGTCATCTTTTAAAATGGATTTTTTACTCAAATGGCTGCTATGGCTATTGTTGAGCAATATCATCATCCATCTATAGGGTTGAGTGGCTGCACTGAAAGCCGAATGTGGCCCATAATCTGAGAGCACTGAGATAAATAAGGTACATCTCAAACTCAGCCTATATCAGTGTAGCCTGTACATGATCCAAAATATAATGTATTTCTAATTTAGAAAAATAGACATGTGACTAGATTCACTCTAACACTTCTTAATGGCAGTATAAGCTTGCCTAGTGCACTCATTTCAACTTAAATCTTCTCTTCCAATCGGATGGATGCCACGCAGTTAGAAACAAGGCAATGCATCGTATTGTGGATGAATGTCTGTTAAAGATAGGGCTAAATATTTCCCAAAGATACAGTGAGATAAGGAATGTAAGTGTTGTAGTGGTTAATAATCTGGCTGAAATCTTTTTTACAGGCAAAATTCACTAAAGGAATGATAATTTTTAATGACCTTTTGTAACGCTATAAGGGAAGCAGTGAAATTGGCAAGACCTGCTTAAAAGTTGAATGAACAACCTTGTGCCTTAGTCAGTGTAAGCCTCAGAATTACTGGTTCCCAAGGGGACAAGTGTTAATTGGACAACCTGTGTAGGGATGTGTAAACCCCATTTGTTATCTCAGAAGAGCATAAACAACTGGTTTTGTCTAAAGATTAGACAGACACATCTCTAAGTGGAGAAGAAATCCTGAGACATTTGGGCAGCAGCACTAAGATTTTCAGATGAGTTGTATTTAAAAAAAAAAAAAAGGCAGTCATAATCATAGAACTCAGGGGCTACTTATCAAAACAAGCTGTTCTTTTTTTTGGTTAAATAGTTAATCAAGGTTGCAAAATGGGACAGCTCATTTCTTAATTGGAGAAAATATATTAAAATAAAAAATGCCTTCAAATCCCAGAATTAAAGGGTATTTGTTTCCCATGTGTTAAAGAACAAGTTAAAATCTATCTGATTACCAAACTTCTAATTTTAATGCCATTAGAGATATGTAATGGTTATGGAAAAAGGAAAGGGAGGCCAGAACTGGTGCTATTTCATAATAATTCGTTTGATTACACTCCTGTGCCCTTCAACATCTTCTCCCCTCTTATTACTTAAAAATGGCTCCTAAAAAGTTTTTTCAGATTATGTGCACTAACTTCTTTAAGTATACTTAGAAAATAACTAAAATGGATCTAAGTAAACATCTAAGGACACCAGAGAGTGGGGAAGGGAGATTCTTGATACCATATTAAATATTTATCAATTTAGCTAATCTGATCACAGCAAAGTAACATGCTATTTCATATCACTAGTACTCTCATCTTCCTTCAAATGTGCTGCTTGGTTTAGGCTACTCTCTGTGGTTTATATGCATCCATACGCAGCAGTGAAAACCCTTCTAGGGCAAACAACTCTTTCAAGGCGCATTCAGAAATCATAAGCAGACTTAACCTGTATATAGATGACATGAGTCAGCTCTGATAGCACTTATCAAATATTTTAATTTTTTCTTTTCTACCATCCATTTTCTTTTTTTCTCCATTTCCCTCCTTTTCTTCCATCTTTTGCTCTTCTTCCCCTCTCTGCATATTTTGTCAGTAATGGAAGAAGGGCAATGTTCAGAGAAGAGAGAACAAAGACCAGAGAAGATCCAAGCAAGAGGTTAATGCATTAATATAACCTATGCATACCAACAAGTTATATTAAATATCATAATCGGAGCCCTGCATTGAAAATCTTAAGGAAAAAGTAGTTGCTTAGGAAGCTAGTAAACCTATTAGAACTGGGTGAATATTGCGCACACACACACAAAGCTGTGATTGATCACTCTTATTTATAATTTTCATTAGCCTTGCTTATACAGTTTGTATTCACTTTCCATTAACCTTCATTCCCAGAAAATGAATTTCAAATCTATGTACATTACTATTCACAGGAAACAGATTTTACATTCACACATGCAAATTCATTTCATTCTAGAAGAACTTGTACCCTCAGCCATTCAGGGCACAGTGGCAGTCTTCATATGTACCTTATCTGACCAATCACAGCAAAACACCACAGCTAAAATAGTGAAGTGAATATGAAATACTGAATATGTACACAACTTTTTCTCAGAATTTTTTCCTGACAAAGCACTGTCTAAATCCTTTTGTTCCTCATTCTGTGTCTCATAAAAATTATCTTTCCTTCTGTATTATTTGACTATGTAGAAACTATGGGCCAGATTCTGACTGCCATTATACTGCTGTAAATCTGGACTAACTTCTTGGGCCTGATTCTCAGTTACACAAAGGCCCTTTTATGCTATTCTTGTAGTGCAAAGGGGCCTTAATTTACTCCCACTTGAAGGCCCCTTTTACATTTCCAAGTGGACTTAGTATAAATGAGAATAAGGGTAATTGACTTTAATAGAGTTACTGCAGCTTTACACTGGGGGAGAGCAGAATCCAGCCCTATGTCTGTTTCTCCATCATGGATCAAATATCTAACGAGAAGCCCAAAAGTTTGAGAATCATCCAAAACCTGCAGTGGGCGAGAGCTATTTTCTGAAGTAGTATTAACCAGAAACTCTGCACTGGAGATTGAAGAGATGAACTGGAACAGAAAATACGAAGGGACTCTCTCTAACTTCCATAATTTAAGACTAAAATCTTCTAAAACACAAAAGCTGTTGCAGTACCACTGAATTGTACTATTTAAAAAATGAAATCTTTACTGTGGAAGGACAGATGGACAGAGAGATTCAGTGAGTGCCTCATTGGCTATGTGCCATTTTTTTTTTTAAAAGATTGGTGGCTCATGTGATGTGCAGAGGCCAGTTGCTAGGTTGCAGTGGATTTCGTTACCTTCCTATCATTAGGAGAGGGATCTCCTGATGAGGTGAGACGCTGAGGCTGTGTCTTTTGAGCAAACTTGCCGCCTTCTTTCTGTTGGCTGAGCAGAAACAGTGAGGAAGATGCTGTTGCTAACTGTTGTTTCCTATCCAGGAATCTTGACGACAACTGTAAAAGTAATTGAAAAGCTATTTATTTGCCAGATTCAAGCCTAACTTATTAACCTGAGAACCAGCTCACTAAGCAATGACTTGTCTTCTGGACAAACAGGGTAGCTGAGAGTTCTCATACATCAGCACAATTTCTGCTACCTTTTCCCCCAGAGCCTCCTGTGAACTCATTATAAGGCAAATTCATTTTAATGCCTGAGTGAAAATTACCCAAGAAAGGTTCCAAAGTGCAAACTCTCTAGTGATCTCTTCCCTTAATCCTTCCTCCCTTCACCCAAATCTGAGAGCAAGACTCGCATTGTATGCATTATTTGTATTACCATAGCCCTCAGTGGGACCAGTTGGGATCAGGGTCATATCATGCTATCATTCCATAAAAACACCAGGAAGACACTTCCTGCACCAAAAAGTTTAGTTAAGATGCACAAACACAGGTAGGAATAGTGGAGGGGAGGACGGGGTCACACAGCTGCATGCCTCATTAAGTGTTTTTCAAGACTTTGCTTTCAGAGTCCACAACCCAAAGAAATTCAGTTGTATGGCATCATTAGAAAAATAACACTGGATTTGTTTAATGACAGATAACGTTTTCTAACTGGAGAAGCAAATTGCCATAATGCCAAAATAAATGTGCAGTGGACAGGGGCAGAAACACCTAGCAGAGACATAATTTAAGTTGCTTATTAGTTCATGGATACACTATATGAAGAATTTCCTGGGGGAAAGCTAAGACCAATGAGAGGAATTTAGCATTTTTTATGAAAGTGATTCTATTTTGTTATAGGTAGGGCTGGTAGCACTGCCTATTAAGAGGCTTTTCCAATACTTCCCATTATAAGACCCTGTTTCCAGTTGCTCAAAACTTTAACTATTTGTGCTGAATTTTTCCATGCCAGTTGTCAATCCTGAGGCTGAATTTTCTTCAAAACTTTCAGCCAAATGGTCCACCTGTTTGTGAGAAAGCAGCTAGGGAAATGTACATTGTTTAGCCCAGGTTAAAAAATTCTTAAGACTTTTTCGGAAAAGCTTTGGAGCAGGGACTTGAAATGTGACATGGGGTTGCCTGTGTGTCAAGGACATGCCTATTGCCATCCCCAGGAAAATCCTCCCAAATCTGGTCAAGATATATGCCTTTAAAAAATTGCAGTTTGCATATGCTCAATAAAAACGTCAATATTAACAGCTAAAATCTACAAAGATTCTATCCTCACTGAGCATGCTCCATCCTCTCATAACCTAGTGCTGACCAGACTGCGCATGTGCCATACCCACAAAGTGAATGAACATACTACAGCCCAGGGTTATGGGAGCTCAGAAGGACTTTAGCTGTAATGACGCCTCCCAGCTGTTCCAGGCTGGGATGGGGACTGCGAGCCAGGTGGCTGGGGGTATGACACTGAGGTTGGATGTACTAGGAGGTGAGGGGCAGAAGGAAGACTGGAGCTGGCTGGACAAGGGGACTGGGACTAGGAATGCTTGGAGGGAAATGGGCTCAGAGGTAGAGAAGAGACAGATCTGACAAGGAGCAGGGTGTGGGGGAAGAACCTGGACTAGGCAAAATGACTAGGCTAAGTAGCCAGTGAGGAGATGGAAGGAAGAGATTGAGGTTGGATAAACCCAGGAGGGAGATTGGGACTGGAAGCCAATGTGGGGAAGACAGAGATGGATTAGATGAGGATCTGGGAGGCAGGAACTGGGACTGCCTGGGCAAGGAGACTGGGACTGGGTGTGGGGAAGGCGAGAAACTGGGAGCCAGGGGGGAGATTAGAAGTGAACCTGGAGGGGAAGACAAGGATTGGCCGGACAAGGAGACTGGCACTGGGATAAGAAGACTGAAGAGTAGAGAATGGGACTGTGACAAGGAGCAAAGGGTGATGAGAGACAGGACTGGGTCAGGGACCAGTTAGAGGGGATGAGGCAGAAGGGGTCAAGGTTGGAGGAAACTAACAAAAAAAAGTCTATGTTCACTACAACAAACTCCACTCCAGAGTCTGGAATGGAAGGAAAGATTCCTGAGTCTCACCCTGTGATTATGTTACTAAAGACTGTAACATAATGCATATGCCCAATAGGGACAAACTAAGGAAGCACAGGCAACCTTAGTAGTTCTGGCATTTCCTAGCTTTTGAGAGCTTGACTTGGCAACCTTAATATTTTTTTCTTTTATTTATATATGTGTGTGTGTGTGTGTGTGTGTGTGTGTGTGTGTAATTCTTTATAGGTTCTTATACTGCACTCATCGCCATAGTATCTGAGTTCCTTCCATTAATGGATAAAGCAACCTGTCTAACATTTGTCACGTATTTGTTCTCTCATCCTCCCACCAGAGGAGAAGTGTATGTAGTGGAGTGTCTTGTTTTGGAACTTCTGAAAATAAGATGTATAGACATGTCACTATATGCTTTAGTTAGAGAAGGTAGGTCAAAGAAACACACCTTGCACTTGGATGGTGGTGAGGTCCTTAGTGCCTGGGGGAGTTCATTCCACAGTCTTGGACCAGTCCTGGAGGAAGACCTGTCTCCTGAACAGAAGAGCTTTACTCTTATTGTAGAGTTCAGAGAAGCACAGCTGTCGATTATAGTCTTCATCACAGAGCTTCAGTTGACCTTTTAGGTATCCTGGGTCCATGTCATTCACTGCCTTGAGGATAAGGGCTGAGACAAGATTCGAACTGACAAGGTCTGTGGTCTCTTCTCTTGCAAGAGTGAGCTTGTTCTTGTATGAGCTTCTACATTTTAAACTCCCATAGGAACGTTTGTGGCCGAGCTACTCATTCCTGTGGCTGTTCATAAAAACTCTTGCAATGACAGCTGGGACTTTTTAGATCTTTGTGAGCAAAGATAACCATTACTGTATAACCAAACTGCAGATACATCAGGTGTTCAGTTTGACACGGGGGCTATTTTTTATGTTGGGGGTAAGGGACCTGACAAACTAATGAGATTGAAAGCCACTGTGAATTGGGAAGGGAAGCTGACCAGTTACAGGGGATGTAATTTCCACCACAACTGGAGCCACTCGCAGCCCTATTTTATTTTAATTTAATGTGGTGTTTGTATTTGTACTGTGGTAGCACTCAAAGGTGCCACTCAAGGCCTATTGTGCAAGGTGCTATATAAACATGTAGGCTGACGCTGTCCATTTCCAATATGATTTACATGAAAAACCAGTGAGTGTGACAAATCATCAGAGGGAGGAGGGTGTAATAGTATACAAACATGCATTTTCATAGGCTAACAATGTACATAGCTTGTTGGCTCTGAACCATTTAGCTGATATTTCTATTTAAATATTTCTATCCCCATCAGACATGAGAGAGAGAGAAAACACACATGATACAGTATCTCGGCCTCAAGTAAAGGGAGTGACAGAAAACCAGTGGAAATAACTGGTTTTTCTGGTATCCTTTATATCAAGAATTGGGGCAGTGACATTTTGTCAGTGACCTGGTTTAACTTGTGCCATCACATGACAGTGACATGTAGATTTAGCCTGCTCCATGGATTGTTTTATTCCTTGATACTGTTTTTTGGAGTATGCCTTCTAAAACACATTTGCGTTAAAATAACAGCCTGAAACTGCAGACAAACACACACTTCCATATTGCAATTCCAAATATTTCTCTTACCTGTGTAACTTAGGTCACCAGTTCTGGTGCATTGTAATACTGCCCTGTGGATTGAAGCTTCTGCCTTTGGAAAGAGTTTTCTATTCCAAAATGCACAAACTGAGATGCTACAAGGGTGGATTGTGCAAGTTTCAGTTGGAGGACTCAGGTTCTTAATGTTAAGCATGTGCTGTAGTGCTTTGCTGGATTGTGACCATAGGGCTCAGGGCCTTTCAGGATCAAGCCCCTGTGCAGTGTCTGACTGAGGAACTGTGTGATTTGAGCAGGCATCTCATCAGAGATTTAATCAGTACCCTGAGTTGCTTATCACTGTGTACCTTTAAAGAGCCCCAAAGCCCTTCTCCAAATGTTATCAGATAACATTTCATGGGACTGCCTGTGATTCTTGTCAGCGTGAATGTTGCATGTTCAGCATCTACAACATTACACTATAGCTGTGATATTTTAGGTTTCTCTCCAAGCAAAATTGAAACACGTACCAGACTGCTTTGCTTGTTTGTTTGAAGTCTTTACTTCATTCAGGAAAAAAACCCCAACAACACTGCAATAAAGCAACTAGCCCTTAACAGTAATCACCCAAATCATGCAGTCATCCTGCCCAGACCTGGGAATGGGGAACAGCCCAGACAACCAGGCTGCATGTGCAGGAAACTGAGCATACGTGGGCGTAGCCTCAGAATGCTCAGCCCTGCCTTGTATTGTAGTGGTTGGTGAAAACCGAATCACAGCCATGGCAGCTGGTCACTATGGGTCCAATCATGCAAACATGTGTAACATGAGTAACTCTAGTTGTTAAAAAGGCCACTCACATGACTTTAGTTGGTTACAGGATTGAGCCCTTTGGGTTGAATTCAGTCTAGTGCAGAAGTCCAGCCCCATTCAAACTGCATTTAAACCCTGTTTTGAGGTTTTAATTGTGATGTAAGTGGTGCACAGACATTGTGTTGACTGCTTTCATGGGAAAGGGTAAAAATTCCTCCCTTTAGGTTTCTTCCTACTCAGAAAAATCATAACTGAAGTCAATGGGTTTTGCTGGGGCGGGATTTTTTTTTTCCACTCACCTATACTTCAAAAAAGCTCAGACTTCCAGGGATATTCACCTTAACGTGTAGGTGAAAATTTCAGCCCAAAAGGTGAATTTTTTCAGTAAATTATGTGAGTGAAAACAGTTGATTATAAGGGAAACTGTTTTACAACTTTAAAATCAGGCCAGAGCATCAGTTAGCATTAGTCAGTGTAGCTCTGTTGAAGTTAAAGGAGCTTCAGGGACTTATACCGATTTGAGGATTTTGCTTGTATATATGCATCACTGCATTTTGTGGTATTATGTGCTAGGTGTAATTGCGGGAACAAATATTAAAGGTAGAAAATATCTCAGATGTAGGAGCAAATTCTGCTCTTGATTATACAATATAAATTGAAATCAGTGGAGTTCCTCCTGATTTACAGCTGAGTAAATGAGAACAGAATGTGACCCAAATTCATTTGCTTCTCACAGTGCACAGAATGTGTGTTACACAATCATTGTAGTTGGAAATATATCACCACATACAATAAAACAGCTATATTTTACCCTTTGATAATTTAATTTCACAGGGGTTTTGTGAAGGGTGATTTAGTCTGATTCTCTCCCTGCTGTTTTTCTGTTTCAGATGGCAAATAATCCTTGTACCAGGTAACATTCCATGCATGCTCTGCATGTCCGCTGGAGTCGGTCCCTTACAGTGACTCTGGAAAGAAGAAAAAAGAATCGCTATCACGGCTATGGCAGCACCAAAGAAAGTTCTGCTCTCCTCCCCTCCTGATGGAGGCTGGGGATGGATGATTGTTGTTGGCTGCTTCCTCGTTACTATCTGCACTAGGGCTGTAACAAGGTAAAATAGCTTCTTCTCAGGCTGACTGTTTGCAATCTTCCTTCTTCCTTTTTTTCTTTCTTTCTTATAAAGAGAAAAATAAGAAAGATCCTTTGTAATGGCTAATACTTGAAGTTAAAGGAATCAATTCTGTCTGGACTTTTTACTATCCTTCTAACCTGTTTTGTTTTCGAAGGCCTTCTGAACTCTGTATGGGGCTGGGACAGCTAAAAGATTAAGATTCCTCCAATATTAGTCCTGCTTAGTCCCTGATGAAAGCTGTTATGCCCTGTCCAAGAACTCCTATCACCACCCTTGCTATTCTGCATTATCAGAGTTACTTCATGCTGTAGTTATTCAGTGGGGACTAGAGGAGCAGTCAGTCTTTCCAGGCCCTGTGTCCCTCTCTGACCTTCCTGTGATTTGTTTTGGACAGTTCTTGTGGATTTGTTTGACTCTTGGGTATATCCGATCGACCTATAGTGTAATCTCTTTGCTCTCTACAAGCATTTCAGTTGCCATCCTGCATGAGAGCTATGACCTAAAGAGGCCCTTCGCTATGTATACCTCAAGTATCCTAACTATGCAGGGAATATTTGTTGCTGTATTCCTCAAAAATAGTAGGAGAGAAAATAGGCTAACATACTTTGAAACGCGCATCCATACATTTGGGGACAAGAAGGTTCCTTCTGCTGGTGTTGCTGTTTTATTTTTACTACACATGGGAGGATGGTCTATGTTGATATGAACATGTAAACTGTATGAGGGATATTAGAGACAGACAGCACAGTATGTGAGGGGCACTGGAGACAAGGGTCTCATTTGAACTGGCAACACGATACAATTACAACTCTTCTTACCTGCATAATGTATTTCTTTTTAAATGAAGCTGCCAGACCAGATGAAGGAATTGTGTGGTAAGTCTCATAAACACTTGTCAATAGCCATGTAAATGTTGATCTAGTGCTACCATATTACTACAGCTACATGAACTACATACTAACACTACAAGATTTTCTAAAGGCAGTTTTGTCCCCATAATGTTTGCTTTTTTGCATGTGAAATACATTGATTTACATTATAGAACTGATCTAATTGATGCTATATTTTCTAGAACAGATGCATCTGAAATCTGGCTTTGAACTGAGAGACAGTTGATTGATTGGAGACAGAGCTGGAAGACCACCCAACAACCCCTTGCTTATTTAGCAAACTTGAAATATTCCTATTTCTCAATCAGATATTGGGTGTGCGGATATTTTATTTTCAAGTATCCTAAAACACCACTAAATAGTGGTATGATGCCACATGAGCAGTAAAGAAGACCGTGGAAATCCATGGTGCATTTGAGATCAGACATAGATACAGCCAGAAGACCTGATGAAAGGGGCTACTTTACCAGACTATATTTGAAAATTACACTGTGCCCCTCATCCTTACTGATGCTTTCATTCAAACAAAACTCTTATTATTTTTTCCTTAGTAACATGCTTCTAGTAGTACATAAACACATTTTATCCTAAAGGTCAATTTTGTTTATTCATGTGATATGGAAAGATGACAGACACACCCTGCACTTCGATGTTATGGATTCAGGAGAGAAGAAGAATGTCTGTCTGTATATATTTTGTTGCAACTCGGGCTAATGAAATCAGTGGGGCACTGGGTCTGTCCACACTGAGCTCATTGTGGGGTCATAGCCTTAGGCCCAATCCTGCAGACAGTCATGCACACACTTAACTTTATGCACGAGTCTCATTGATACCATACTTCATAAGCTTGTCAGAGCAGGGGTTGTGTTGTTTGATTTGCAGTAGGAGGTACCTAAATAAATAATACTAATAAGTCTAACATTAATTGGCATCAGTATAGATGGGGGGTGGGTGTGTGCGTGCATGCGCGCGTGTGTGTGCATGGAAAAATTTGCTTACTATTTGTACTTCAACATTCTACCTTATTGGCAGATTTTAAACAGATGGCCTCCTGTCTTTGTGTTCACAATGCATCCGTGAGTATTTGCAGCCAAAAAAGGGAGGGCTGGTCTCAGAATCAGTCTCTGTATGTAAAGAGTCATTCAGAGTCTATGCTGTTAAATCAGCCAGCATTTTGGATCCTTTGTTCAGTTACAGTGTATGCTGCTGTCTGCAGGCATATGGGCACAGGATTTCTTGATTACTGAGAGTTTGTTCGAAGCTTTACATAACTGAATGGCATTTTGTGTGCGTCTGTATATCTATATGTCTCTGTAAACATGAGTTTGAATCCTTCTTGTGCCATCAGAAGTCAGTTAGAGCATAGGAAAGGCTCTGCCTCCCTGTCTATCATGTTGTTTGCTGGAGTGGCTATCTTGTTGTGTTTCTATAACTTCACTTTTTTACGAGGATAGTTTGTTGGCTTATTGCTCAGCCCCTTCTTCCCACCACCCCCAACCTCCTGCCTGGAGGACCAGTAGACTACTTTTCATCTGGTCCCTCCCTACCTCTCCTGCTTGGGTAGCCTTACCAGGAGTTAAAGCTGCCTCTGGCATAGCTCTTAGGATCATTTGCAAACATTCCCACCATATTCAGGTGCAGTCTCCAGGGAAGGAGAAGTGTCCTTGATGTGGTGGGAAAGCCTCTGCATTCCAATGACCCTGAGAGCTATGCCAGCAGAAGTTTTAACTTCTGGTGGAGCCACCCAAGCTGGATAGGTCAAAGGATAGGGGCCAGACAGAAAAGCAGTCCCTAGGTCCTCCAGGTTGCAGGGGAGAATGACAGGCCAACATCCTATCCTTGAGAAATGTCTTGGTGCCAACTGACTGAGAGCACAAGGGGTGCATAGTTTTACAGGGATTGCCAGGTCAAATATATGCCGCCTAATTCGGTAAAGGTTGGCATATACTGAGAGCCAGTAGCCCACTGGTCCATCGTAATCACTGCAAAAATGTATGCACAGATCATATTTAAGGAGTTATATATTTATACTGAAAATGAGATTCTTAAGGCAGATAACCAGGAGGTGACATGTCTTGGATACCCGCTTCCTGAAAGGAACCCAACAGACGCTTATCTCCCTGCTTGGTTGTCGTGTATTGTGTTTGTCTCAACGGAGGCCTATTTGCATACTGAGCCAGATGCTGATTAAGAAATTGCAAAGTCTACAATAAAGTAGAATACAGCAGGTGGTATCCTGTTTATAAATATAGACAACAATGAATTATTCTGATCTATCTGGGAATGCAAACAGACACCCTGGATCTTTCACTGAGGAGACAAGCTGCCATCATGATTTGTCTGATGAATGGAAGATCACAGCCAAGCCTGGTTTAATACATGGGAAGGATTTTGGATAAGTATTGCTCGAAGATATGAAAATAACTCTAAGTTCTAGAATGCATGCTATGGTTTTAATTTATATGTAACCATTTGTTTCCAATACTTCTACTTGTTATCACTTGAACCTCTATATTTTATTCAGTAAACTTTTACTGTTTTCACTATAAACATACCTAAGTGCTGTGTGTTAAGATCTGAGATGTAATTGGTAAGCTGGGATGTACTGCTTCTTTGGAAGCAGCAATTCTGTGAATACTGCAACTGTCTGGTGGACCAGGGGCTGAACATTCCAGGAGATGCTTGGGGGTTGGAATGTGCCTATCGCTAATTTGTAGAGAGAGCAGGGCTTGCATAAGGGAGTTCTTGTGTTGCCTGTGGCTGGTGCAGCCAGGAAGCTGACATATGGCAGACACAGACAAGGCTTCCTCATGCTAAAGGCTGATGATAGCGAGGTGTCTCACGGCCCTGGGTGTCCCTGGGAAGTATCACAGGTTGAATGATAGGCCAACAACCTATCCTAATGAAAAAGTGAAAGCCACTCTGGCAAACGGCATGATAGATGGGAATGACAGGGCCTTCTCTGTGCCCTAAGTGACTTCTGATGGCCCAAAAGTCATCTGACTAATATATATTAGTCCTTGAAGAGAGAAACAACAATGTAGGAATAGGAAAATAGTTCATGGGAGGTTAAAATAAAAAAAGGCAAGATAATTGTCTGCTCTTTTAAAGATTGGCTCTCCTTGTGGATGGAAATGTCTTCCTGGTCCTTGCCAGATTAAACTGATCTGTCTAATCCCACTACTAGGGTCATACTTGGTGACCATCCTGTGTCTCATTTGTTCTTCTCTGATTCAATTAGACAGATATAAGCCAGGCACATGAACTGCTGTAGGAACTATCCATCCCATGTGCCACATTGTCATTTGTCATTATTTCCTGTGCATCCAGATAGTCTCTCATTTCAGTCTCCATTTTGCAGATGTTTAATGACCCAGTTTATTTTCCTTGGAAGTCAACAGGAATCTTTGCATTGACTTTCATAGCATTTGGAACAGACCCAAACCAGATGCCCTTTAACCCGGAATTTAACAGATCAGTGTTCATGTTTTCTTTCCTAGATGTATCTCAATTTTCTTTGTGGAGTTCCAGACATACTTTGCTCAGGATTATGCCCGAACAGCTTGGATCCATTCCATTGCAGACTGTGCCACAATGCTGTGTGGTGGGTATTGCACTCTCTGAATAATAAACTGGTTTGTTCTTTAGTCCTCTGGGATACCTGATATTAGTGTATTCACAAGTCATCTGAGCCAGTGTGGAAAATTTCTGGCTTCAGGCTGGCTAATGACTTTTGTCCACCACATCCTGGCTTTGTAGCCAAATGGGTATAGTATGTCCAAGCTGTTCCTGCAGCACAGTTTGGCAAGGAGGGGGCGCTTTTTTTTTTTTTGTACCATTTTGTCTGATACTGAAAAGAAATGGAGCATTTTATTGTCACGTGGTGTGTGTGTTAAGAAATGTTTTAGTGAAAAGACCTAATGGGAAGGGTCACGGTTTAATAGGAATTCCACTGGGACTTGTTTTGCCTAGTATGTTGCAATTATATTTCAGACTTGACTGTGTGTTTCCTAGTTCCTTTGGTTCAAGTCACAACCATCGCATCCCTTCACTGAACTTTTTTGGGAGCAAATGTCCTTTGTGTTTCCTTTATGAAACGTCCTCTAGGACAGTGGTTTCAAACTGTGGGTTGTTTCGCAGTACTGGGTCGCAGAATGGAAGGCACTGGGTCACAGCAGCTCTGGTCTGCATCACCAACTGGGCCATTCAAAGTCACATGCCTGGTGCTGCCTGGCTAAGGCAGGCTAGTTCCTATCTGTTCTGACACTGCACTGTGCCCTGGAAGCAGCCAGCAGCAGGTCCGGCTCCTAGGCAACGGGACCATGCACTGCCTTCGCCCTGAGCACTGGATCTGCACTCAATGGGGGTTGGAGTGGGGGGATGGTGCCTGCGGGCAAGAGCTGCACGGAGCCGCTTGCGTACCTCCACCTAGGAGCCGGACCTGCTGCTGGACACTTCCGGGGCGCAGCACAGTCCGCAGTACTAGGACAGGCAGGAAGCCTGTCTCTGCACCCCAGCTCTGCTGCTGACTGGGAGCTGCCAGAGGTAAGACTACACCCCAGCCCCAAGCTCCAATCCCCTGCCTCAGCCCCTCCCTCAAACCCAGAACCCCCTCCTACACCCCAAAACCCTCATCCCTGGCTCAACCCCAAAGCTTGCACCCCCATCCCAGAGCCCTGACCCCCTCCTGTACCCTCAAACCTGGAATCCCCTCCTGCACCCCAAACTCCTCATCTCCAGCCCCACTCCAGAGCCTGCACCCATAGCCCAGAGCATTGACCCCCTCCCGCACCCTGAACCCCTTATTCCCTGTCCCAGCCCTGAGCCCCTCTCATACCCCAAACGCCTCATCCCCAGCTCCATTGGGTCATGGGCATCAACAATTTTCTTCAACTGGGTTGCCAGAAAACAAGTCTGAAAACCACTGCCCTAGGACACCTGTTCTGTTCTGGAGTTACACTTAACTTCTCTTGGATATCATTTAAAGATCTGCAAAGTACTGTGCAAACTTAGGGTCTGATCCTGCACACATCATGTTGGAGGTAGAATGGTCTGCCCGTATTCATTGCATTCCAGGATTGGGGCCTAAAATGTTGCCGTCATCTCTGCACCAACTACACCACATCTCCTAGGCAAAGATGTGAGGACAAAGTTTTCTGCCTGAAACTCTAAGGGAATTTTAAGTAGGCAGAGAGAAGAGCACAAAGGTTTCTAGGATTTGTATTTTCCATGGGTGAAACGGGACTTTGACACGCTCTTTGTGTGTGCAGGGATTTTAACTTCTAATATTGCTGGATCAGCCTATTCCTACCAGAGAAGGAGATCATTTCTGCACTTTATAGGTTCTAAGCTCTTCAGTGATGAGGCAGAAGGAGCATTTTTTCATAGAGTAGCAGTACAAATTCGAGGTAGCAGATTTATTGCTGCTGTAATGATAGGGTAATGAACAAAATGCTCCTAAGCTAGTCATTGGCTTTGCCTCCTTTGACCCCATTAATTGAAAAACAGCTTTGTCTTATAATGATATTGCCTGATTTAAAATAGCTGTTGACCTGATTTTATGGAAAATAGAAAACAACCATTTTTAAAGGGTTTTTGAGTAGGTCACAAATACCATGACATGATGTATGTGAATCTGAAATGTCACTCCAATTAGCTGCAGCTAATTGATCAGTGTTTTTCTCTTGTTTGTCTGGTCTTGGTGCTGAATTTTGTTCCCAAGCCTTGACTCCAGTGATGAAGCGCATGTGAGTACACACTGAATTCATTCACTAAATGCATTCATTATTTTTGAAGCCCCACTTGGAAGTTTTATCAGTAACCATCTATCGTGTCAAGTGGGCATCATGCTTGGAGGACTGCTTGCATCTGCTGGACTGATCCTGAGTTCATTTGCCACAAGCCTGGAACACCTCTACTTTTCATTAGGAGTGCTTACAGGTAGGAGGGGTTCAAGATGTTTGCCCCACCATCACCTTAACATTATTAGAGGGACCACCACTGTCCAATGACACTGCCCCAGCTGCAATCAGCAGAGGCTCTCAAGCTGGAACCCCCTTGTTATGAAAGAATGACCTGCTTGCAAAGCATTGTGGGAGGGCTCCAGGCCCCTGGTATTGGCTTCTGATCTGAAATAGCCCCAGTTTTGGTGACCTGCCTAGCAAACAGCAAAAGTCATCTGTTCAACAATTGTGTGGCTGAGGGTAAACTTCCCAGATGATAAGAGGGTCGGAAAGAGGATTGTTTGTTGGTAGGTTACTGGCTGACAGGGTTCCTTTTGGTTTAATGCTTTTGGAGTTTTGTTGTAATATAAATTATTGGTCAAGACACACAAAGCTTTGAGAGAGTCATTGTATCGGTTTCTTAAGTCACCATTGCATGGCTTATTTCTGCCTGCTCTACATTCAGTTCAGAAGCATAAATTCTCTGTTGAATGCATTATCCTAATGCATCCTCCCTTTGAATTCAGCCACTGTTTAAAAAAAAAAAAAAAATACTGTTTCTCCTGTGTGGGTTTTTTTTTTTTTTTTTTTTTAATAGTTGCTTGTACACTAAAAAGAGGGAGAGGTTGCAATAGTTGTACTGAAATTCCTGCCTCATTAAAACTGCCACGGTAGCCACGGTGATATAAGCCTTGTACTTGGTCCCCTGCCGTTGAGTAGCAAGTTGGTAGAATTACTATACTTTGTGTGCTGCCAACAGCTTATTTGCTAAGAAAAAAAAAAAAAATCCTTGTTACAGTGTGTGTTGCTCCTGCATTACAATGTTAATCTTTGTCTAATGTGTTCGTAACAAATAAAAAGGTCCCTTGTAACACACAGCACCATGTCACATACCCTGCTACTGCCCCTGAGGCTTCCTTTATGAGAGCTATTATGAATATTGAGAAAGAGAAGCAATGAAGCATTGTACATTAAGTTGTAGACAGTCCATTTCACAAGCAGTGAATTTAGTTTGCAGGGAGTGAGTAGGGAAGAAATGAACTAATAGTAAAAGGCTGGTAGTACTGATGCAGTGAGCTGACCTGTAATCTAGAGGGCAGTGGAGAACAACACTAGCTTTGTAGTGTCAAAATTCACTGCCCTTCCTGGGGTTTGGCTTTGTTCACAAAGAAATAAACAATAAGAGAACATAAAGTTCAATTTAAACCTTCCCCCCAAAAGCCACAGGTCCTGCCTCAAGACACGCTAGATACTCCATCTCTTTTATGTCTGGGTGAGGTGGTAAGCTGCTGGTCTCAGTATGTCAATTAAATCCATGCAACCCTCTCCCAGCAGAGTCAGCGCCTGTTAGCAGGATGGAGTGTTTCAGGCCAACACTGATAGCCTGCTACATCCTGAGACTCTCCCAAGCTAGTGCTTTCTGCCAAAGGCAATGGGAGAGGTACCTGTGTAACTGAGGGTGCAATTTATTTCAAAATGCCAGCCTGGAATAAGTTTGTGTCTGATTGATTCAGAAATCAAATGCCAGCACTGATGCTAATGTCTGATTCTTGTGCATCAGTCCTTGAAGCTCCGTAGCAAAATCCCTGAAATCGTTCCCTGCCCAGATGAATCTAATTAATCTACTAAATAGGAAAGGCATCTTGTTCTGAGCCTTTTTAACCTCGGTTCTGAAAGTGGTCACAGCACCTTGAATATGGACTTTCCCAGGGGATTTAAAACTGCACAGAGCTCCAGCCAGTTCAAATGCAGAATTTCTTCATCTTGTCAAGAAAAAAGTTTCCTGTAAAACGTTTTACAGTAGAGAGAAATTCTCTATGCCACCCTTCAGAGATCCTCAAACACACAAATCTGCCCTGTAAATAGATATTTGGGTTTGCAGCTGAGTGTAACGCTGAGCAATGATCTTAGGACCAATGTGCCTGATGCAATGATCCCACTATCTAAATGGGAGCTCCCTCCATCCCCTGGCACTCGGTGATGCCTGAGTACAGGGCTAGACTACTAACTGCCTGATGATGCTGTGCTCCTATCTAGTCTGAGTACATGTTCAAACACAAAGCTCGTCAGTTCTCACTGAGCCTCTGCATTAGTACAGATTAGTGAGGTTCAACTATATTTGACTCAGTATCCCTATTTTTTAATTCATGTTTTTATCCCATATTCACTGAATTGCAAAATGTGATAATCCACAAAGGACCTCTTGATTATTCATGCTGATCAGAGTAGGTTTATTTGGTTTAATTTAATGTATTCTGTTACTTGTATTCAGTATTAAACAACCTTCATTCTGCTTTTTTCCATAGGACTTGGATTTGCACTTTGTTATTCTCCAGCCATAGCAATGGTGGGAAAATATTTCAACAAAAAGAAAGCACTGGCTTATGGGATAGCCATGTCAGGGAGTGGAATCGGTACCTTCATTCTGGCCCCTGTGGTCCAACTCTTGATTGAACAATTTTCTTGGCGTGGAGCTTTACTCATCCTGGGCGGTTTTGTTTTAAATCTCTGTGTCTGTGGTGCCCTAATGAGGCCTATTACTCTTAAGGAGGACCATAAACACCCTGAGTTTCTTGAACAGGAGTATGTCTCAGAAGCACAGAAGCAAGATTTAAAGCAATTGTCTATCTGTTCACCTTTAATCAAAGCATGGTCCCATGAATGTCTATGCTGCTGCTCCTGGCAAGAATACAACTTCTTACTGATGCCAGACTTCATGATGCTAGCAGTGTCTGTTTTATTTATGGCATATGGCTGTAGCCCTCTTTTTGTCTACCTAGTGCCTTATGCTTTGAGCGTTGGTGTGAATCATCAGCAGGCTGCCTTCCTTATGTCCATACTTGGTGTCATTGATATCATTGGTAATATCACCTTTGGATGGTTGACAGACAGAAGGTAATGACAGACCACAAACTAGTTATAAGCCTTTGCATGTGGGATAGCCAGGTGTATGCTTGCTAATGTACATTTTGAGGACATTACAATGGCTTGCAGTGTTTTTCCAATAGATCAGCTCAATTTATGGTATTTGTACAACTTTCAGAAATGCTAATTTTTTATCTTAGTTTTCATCTTTGAGTTAACTTATACTTTTAATTTTCATTTTTAGAAAGGAATAACATTTGCCCAAAGTTGCCATTGTCTATAGTGTAAATGTGGCTCAGTGTTCAGTGTATATTAAGCTTTACCCTTTGTGCCTGATCAGTAGAGGATGTGAGTCTACTGCTTCTGCCTTTCTGTCTCATTTGTGCTGCTGTCATGGCACAAAAGGGATGAAAGATCTGGCACTGTATTGTAATGCATAAACACAACCTTAATTCTGCCCTTTTGTATGTGACTTCTAACTTCTGCATTTCCTGACATTTTAGTGCTTAGCAGTGTTTTGCTACCTTTACTCCATTGTGACATTTTGTTGTATGCAATCTCTATAATACTGGTGATGAAGATCAGGTGAGTGTGGCAGTAGGCTATTCTAAAGGTCAACATACTTATTCTTTCAGTTGTCATATTTATTCAGTGCACTGGATATTTGAGTCAATACAAATTGTGTCTTTGATTCTTCTCTCACTTACACCACTTTTAATTCCATTGCATCAGTCCTGATTTATACCAGTAAAAGTGAGAAGAGGGAATAAGGCCATTTGTTTTATTTCTGCAAAATATTAGGAACAGTTATAATGAGCTTAGATATAAATACAGAAGAGTATATGTTCAGACAAAGTTTTAAAACCAAGACTAAGGGTTGAATGGGCCTGGAGGTTGAATTACCCTCACCCCATCAAGGGTGGTCCCTAAAAAAATCTGAGGCACATTCATAGTGTAGGGAAGTTTGCACTGTTGTCCCTAATGTGTGTTCTATGGATAGATAGGGAACTTCACTCTCCAGGTTTGTCAGTCCAGCACAGTGTTAGAGCCATCACTGGCTGGGTTTAGCACTTGGAAAGCTGTTTGTTAAGCTGGACATTAAAACTGTGCAGCATAGAAAAGACAGGGAACAGGTTAAAACAGAAAATATGCCAGGCCACAACTGTATGTTAATTGCATATGGTAAACTAATAGGTCTAGAAGTGAACAGAAACAAAGAGGAAATACACATGATTAACTTATCCTTCCTCTTTTTAAAATCCACAGGTGTCTGAAGAAGTACCGCTATGTTTGCTACCTCTTTGCTGTGGGAATGGATGGCCTCTGTTGTCTCTTCCTTCCCGTTCTCCAAAGTTTCCCCATGCTTGTGCCATTCTCATTTACCTTTGGGTATTTTGATGGAGCCTATGTTACAATGATCCCTGTCGTGACAGCAGATGTAGTGGGAACTGCTTCCTTATCATCAGCCCTAGGCGTAGTTTATTTTCTTCATGCACTCCCTTATCTAGTGAGTCCACCTGTTGCAGGTCAGTTCACAGATGACTCTACTGTCCTGTTCATACTGTTACTCCAGCTTTACCGTCTGATGAAAGCAGAACGTTTTATTATTTATCTAGAGCTGGTCAGACATGGGAAGTAATTTTGTGCAGAAATTTTGTTCCATATGTTTCATAGAAATTTCAAACACTGACGGAAAATGTCATTGAAAAATAAAGTTCTGGAAAATGTTGCCCATTTCTAACTTCTAGTCATCAAAATTACTCTTGTGGAAAAATGCATTAAAGGGTGAAAATAAAAGAGCCTAAAATCATAGAAATGTAGGGTTGGAAAGGACCTCCCGAGGTCATCTAGTCCAGCCCACTGTGCTGAGGACCATATAAACCTAGATCATCCCTGACAGGTGTTTGACCAACCTGTTCTTAAAACCTCCAATCATGAGGATTATTCCACAGCCTCCCTCGGAAGCCTTTTCCAGTGCTAACTATATCCATATAGTTAGAAATGTTTTCCTAATCTCTAACTTAAATCTCCCTTGCTGCAGATTAAGCCCGTTACTTTTAGTCCTACCCTCGGTGGACATAGAGAACAATTGATCACTGTCCTCTTTATAAAGGCCCTTAACATATTTGAGGACTGGTATCAGGACCACCCCCATCTTTATTTTCCCTCTCGAAACTAAACATGCCCAGTTTTTTTTAAAACTTTTATTATTTTTGTTGCTCACCTCTGGACTCGCTCCAATTTCTCCATCTTTCTTAAAGTGTGGCACCTGCCCAGATGCAGTACTCCAGCTGAGGGCTTACCAGTGCTCAGTAGAGGAGGACATTTACCTCCCGTGTCTTACATACAACACTCCTGTTAATACACCCCAGGATCATATTGGGCTTTTTCACAAATGCAAAACATTGTTGACTCTCATTCAATTTATCATCCATTGTAACCCTCAAATCCTTTCCAGCAGTATTAGTGCCTAGCTAGTTATTCTCTATTTTGTACCTGTGCCTTTGATTTTGCCTTCTTAAGTGTAGTACTTTGCACTTGTCTTTATTGATTTTAATCTTGTTGAAATCAGACCAATTCTCCAATTTATCAAAGTAGTTTCAAATTCTAGCTCTGTCCTTGCTTGCAACCCCTTCCATCTTGGTGGCATCTGCAAATTTTATAAGCATACTCTCCACTCTATTATCCATGTCATTAATGAAAATATTTAATAGTATTAGACACAGGACAAGGACCCTACTGGTTTGACAAGAACCATTTATAACTACTCTTTCTTTATGGTCTTTCAACCAGTTTTACACTCACTTTATAGTAATTTAATCTAGGCCACATATCCCTAGTTTGCTTATGAAAATGTCATGTGGGACTATGTCAAAAGCCGTGCTAAAATCAACATATATCACACCTACAGCTTCCCCCCACCCACTAGGCCGTTAGCCCCGTCAAAGAAGGAAATTAGATTGATTTGGCATGATTTATTCTTGACAAATTCATGTTGGCTATTCCTTATAATCCTGTTATCCTCTAGGTGCTTGCAAATAGATTGTTTCATAATTTGTTCTAGTGTATTTCTGGGTACCTATAATCCCCAGGTCCTCTTTGTTCCCCTTTTTAAAAGATAGGTACTATGTTTGCCCTACTCTAGTCTTCTGTGACCTCACCCATTCTCCATGAGTTTTCAAAGATGATTGCTAATGGTTCTGAGATTTTCAGATAGTTCCTTAAGTACTCTAGGATGAATTTCATCAGGCCCTGCTAACTTGAATATATCTAATTTATCTAGATTCATAGATTCCAAGGCCAGAAGGGACCATTATAATTATCTAGTCTGACTTCCTGTATAACACAAACCATAGAATTTCCCCCAAAATAATTCCTAGACCATATCTTTTAGAAAAAAACATCCAATCTTGATTTTAAAATTGCCAATGGTGGAGAATCTGCCACAACACTTAATACATTGTTCCAGTGATTAATTACCCTTACCATTAAAAAAATTATTTCCTGTCTGAATATGTCTAATGTCAGCTTCCAGCCATTGGATCCTGTTATATTTTTTTCTCTTGGACTGAAGAACCCATTATCAAATATTTGTCTCCATGTGCAAGTACTTGTAAACTGTAATCAAGTCAACCCTTAACCTTCTGTTTGTTAAACTAAATAGATAGAGCTTCTTGAATCTGTCTCTATAAAGCAAGTTTTCTAATCTGTTAATCATTCTCATGGCTCTCCTCTGATCCCTTTCCAATATCAATATCTTTCTTGAATTGTGGACATCAGAATTGGACACAATATTCCAGCTGTGGTCGCACCAGTGCCAAATACAGAGGTAAAAAAACCTCTTCACTACTACTCGAGATTCCTCTGTTTCTGCATCCAAGGATTGCATTAGCCCTTTTGTTTACAACGTCACTCAGGACGTTCATGTTCAGCTGATTATCTACCATGAGCCCTAATTTTTTTTCAGAGTCACAGTTTCCCAGGATAGACTCCCCCATCGTGTAAGTATGGCCTAAATTCTTTGTTCCTAGATGTATTCGTTTACATTTAGCCAAATCTAAATCTAAATCTTTTTTAACCTGATCTTTGCCTGTTTTGCTTTGTGTTCCTTCCACCTGTTTGTTAATATTTATTGTGGTAAGTATCTGGTCACAGTTTGCCTTTTTAGTGACGATTGAAGCAAAATAGGCATTAAACATCTATTATTAGCTCACCTTCCCCATTAAGTAGAGAATCTACACTTTCTTTCATCTTTTTCTTGTTCCTAATATACTTGTAGAACCTCTTTCTATTGCCTTTTATGTCCCTCGCTAGATGTAACTCATTTTGTGCCTTAGCTTTTCTGATTTAGTCCCTACATGCCTTTGCTATTCTTTTGTATCCCTCCTTAGCAAGTTGTCTGTTTCCACTTTTAGTAGGATACCTAGTTGATATTCAGGTCACTGAAGAGCTCCTGATAGAACCATGTTGGCCTCTTGCTGTCTTTCCTTTGCATTGGGATAGTTTAGCTGTTATGCTTTTAATATTAATTCTTTGAGAAACTGCCAGATTTCCTGAACTCCTTTTCCTCTTAGATTTTCTTCCCATGGGACCTTACCTATCAGCTCTCTGAGTTTGTTAAAGTCTGCTTTTGTGAAGTCCATTGTCCTTATTCTGCTGCTCTTCCTCCTTCCTTTCCTTAGAATCATGTAATCGATCATTTCATGATCACATTCACCCAAATGGCATGAAGAGCCACAGACAATCCTGATATGAATCCTGTGGAGGTCAGGACATCCATGCAGGGTGCATTGCCTCCTCAGCCCTGGCAACATAGCCCTCTGCACATGCCAGCTGATTTTTTGGGATTGTGGGGCTCAGACTAAGGGACTGTTTAATTGCTCTATAGATGTTTAGACTCAGGCTGCAGCCCAAGCTCCAGGACCCTCCCACCATACAGATGCCCATGACAAATTTTGGTGAGAAAAGAAAACACTTGGAGCAGAGGAGAGCATCTGGCCCATATTAAAAACAAAAGTCCTCCTCCAGTATTGGTAAGGGGGTAACAAAGCCAGAAGAGAACAGGGGAGATTAGTAGTTAACATGGGCGGTGGGTGAGCCATGGGTTCAGGAAGGCTAGCCCCTGGCCCAGCCCACCTGTTCTGAGACCCTGCCCCTCCTACCCCCGCCGAAGCCCAGAACCTCCCCCTAAGCTCCGGCTGCCTGAGCGCCTCCAGCCCCAGAGTGCTGGGTGGGTAGCATGTGCTCCCCCTCTGCCCAGAGCACTGACAAGCACCCCCAGCCCTGGAGCGCTGGGCAGTGCAGCCCCAGAGCTGGAGGTCCCCCCCCATGCTGGGTGGCCGCAGCCACCCCCGAATCCTGGTCACAGGTTGGCTGCCCTAGCCACAGCCAGCTTCCCAGAAGAAGAGCAGCCTGCCTGGGCTAGGGCCAACTAGCGGCAAGCAGAAGGGGGCCCGCGGGTGGACATGGGTGGGGCTGTTTAGGGAGGCATAGTCTTCCCCAGCCTATGGTATGCACCACCCATGGTAGTTAAGAGCAAACACCTTAGTATGACTTTGCTTTTCAGTTTGTGTATTTTTATAACATTTTCAAATATTAACAGTCCCAATGTGTTCTTCCCTTGTGACTGATCAAAGTAACCTCTCTCTGATGTTTTTTCTCTCTCTCTGTGTTGGTGAGGAAACGATCCCTGTGGATTAGTTGTTTTCTAAATTCTATGTAAAATTCATGTGGGCCTTAGCACTAAGTGATGGAAAAGAGAGGAAAATAAACAAATAGCATTTGAGTCTACTTGAGCCCTGAGCAGAGGGCCAATGTATGACCTACACACCACTTGGGTCCCACTTAAGTCCTATTTTGATGGAGTGAATTCTGCACACAAAAAACAAACTGAAATTCAGGGGCATACAATGAAATAATGCAGCACATTATTTAATTGTTTCATGTAGTTCAGCACTATAAAAAGTGCAAAAATATATCTTTTGCTTTGAAATTAAATAACCCTTGAGTTTTAATCAAAGGATGTTCTTTTATAGACTTTAGGATCCAGAGAGCTTTACCCATCCATTTCAGAAATGTGTCATAGATTAGGCAGTGGGGTTTACTGTTGAATTTCTTTAGTGTGGGCTGGCAATAGTCTATTCAATTCTATTCAGGTTCTTAAGTAGCCATCATCATCACCATGATATCTGAACACCATGATTCTTGCCAGTTTAGTTTAAATTTCTGGCTTGAAATATGAAGTAGTGATTAGGACGATGTCCTGATCATTCCACAGAAAGGATTTATATCCATTTTGAGTGATGTGGGAAGATCAGCAATTCATATCCCCTTTCTTGAATAGCCATAGTACAGTCTTTGTACATAGTACAGTATATGTCCTTGATTTTGTATTTGCTGTTTACTCAAAAGTTCAAATTCACCTCTGTATTTGATGCTTTTTAATTTGATTTGTCACAGCAAAAATATTAATTGAACATTTCAAGTGACACACAAACCCAGGCAAAGTTTCTGGGTGGGGAACTCATGCACAGAATACCATTTACTCCCGTGATGGCTCTGAGCGCTTTTGCAGACTGTCAGCTAAATCAATGCTTTTAGAGGATGTTTGTATAGGATTGTAGGGAAAACTACAGTGCCCTTTTGTGATGGGGTTATGTTCTGAACAAAAGCTTCTAAAAACTTGAGCTAAGTGTGATGAGATCATTATGTAAGATATTTTTCTTTCCCTGGAGGCAAAATGTATTTTAACTGATGTGTCAGCTATATATGTTTGTCACTCTATCACTGTTGTATGAGATAGAACTGCAGTATGAATGCTGTACTGTACAAGGAGTTTGTAAAGTATTAAATACCTTAAAAAATTATTTGTTTTCCAATAGGTTGGTTGGTGGATACAACCGGCAGCTACACTGCATCATTCATTCTGTGTGGATTTTCCATGATACTCGGTTCAACATTACTGTGCTTTGCTAGACTAGCAAAGAAAATCAAAAGGACACAGCTGAGGTCTCTTACCAGAGATACTGACACAAAACAGCAGATCTGGACAAATGGAGCAACAGCTTACTCTGTGTCTGGAGATTTAGACCAAAAGGATGTAGAAATATTGGCCACTGAGGCAAATAGATGACAAGTGCCATCAAGCTTTGGTATGCAGCACAGCCATGGCTAAGAGAAATGTGACTGCACATGCTACACTCTTGAAGATACATTTTTCCCAATACAATGAAAGAAACAAGCCATCTTTCAACTAGATTTTTCTCTCATATTTTATTAGGGTAAAAACTGTGGTTTATACAGCTCTAAAACAAAGTTAGATACAAATTAGGAAAGTTCTTCAGTTAACGTATGCAGGATATTTTCTGAGTAAGTAATGCTGACTCCAGAGATAATAGGATGAATCTACTGAGGTAACTGATCATAATCAGTGGGGGGGAGGGATAGCTCAGTGGGTTGAGCATTGGCCTGCTAAACCCAGGGTTGTGAGTTCAATCCTTGAGGGGACCATTTAGGGATCTGGGCCAAAAATTGGGGATTGGCCCTGCTTTGAGCAGGGGGTTGGACTAGATGACCTCCTGAGGTCCCTTCCAATCCTGTTGTTCTATGATTCTATGGATTTACATGATCATCACAAAGCAAAACTGAACGATGGAATTTAGGTTGAATCCATTTTAAAAATGGGGCTGATGAAATAAGCTTTTCAATGATGCACTCTGTTTTGTTTATCAATGGACTGACCAACAAAAAAATGTTCCAAGCTTATTGGCCTTTGCCAAATGTTTGAAAATCACTGTAACTGAAAATGCCAATGTCACTGTTAAGGAATTCTGCAGGAAAGTTGCGTTTTAGACTATGTAGAACATTATTTCAAAGTATCTCTGAAGCAGCTTTAATTTTAGTGTGCCTAAATTTTGTACATAACCAGAATTCAGCTTTATGAGAAATACAATTCTTTATAGCTCTGTTCCCAAACCTGCTACAAGATGTTTGCCCTCTCCCACTTCAAAGGTCCCTGGAAAGGGGATAGAGTTCCAGTTCAGGTATTATCCCCTGTTGCTGATCCCTTTTGTGAGCAGATGGGAAGGCAGTCTGTGACTGCCATCCCAGCTGGGCTCTGGAGCCCAGTGTGTTTGGTTTGTTCTTCCAGGGTTTTTATGCATGGGACCAGGCATACTGAAATGTAAAGCAGCCAAAGCAAATTCTCATTGCCTGAAATCCAAACCAGACCCAACCCAGAGAGGTCCTTCTCCTCTCTAACTCCAAGGGCCAGATCCTCAGTGGATGTGAATCCGTGATTTACAACAGATGAGGATCTGGCCCTTACTGTTTTTGGCTTGTTTGGGTCAGAAGACAACTGCTGACATTTGCTGCTGATTCAGACTCATTGTGTTGGGGAAAAAAAACAATACAATTGGGTGCTTCAGAAAAGCTATGGAGTAAATGTAGCTTGTGGGGTACATTACTGATACATTCATCTATGGTACACTTCTACATTTCCAAATGTAACAGACGGGTGACAATTTAAACTCTGAAATGAAGGTTGTTTCTATGTTTTGATATTGTATAAGGTTGTGTTCTGTTTGTTCTCAAATTGATTAGCGCTCAAAGAATTTTAACACTGGACTAGTATTTTTCTTCATCTACAATGTATTCAGTAAAAAGAAAAGGAGGACTTGTGGCACCTTAGACTAATACATTTATTTGAGCATAATAATAATAACAATAATTAATAATAATGTTAGTCTCTAAGGTGCCACAAGTCCTCCTTTCCTTTTTGCAGATGCAGACTAACACAGCTGCTACTCTGAAACCTATCAATGTATTCAGTAGTTGCTCATGATTTCCTAGTCCTGTAAATGTGAGAAGGGAAAGTGACAGCGATCACAGTATATAAAGCTGTTTTAGATCATCAGGAACTGACAGTACATACTTTAGGGGCATAACACTTTTTTCTTTTTTTTTTTTTTTTTTTTACTATTTTTATAAATAGAACATGAGTTGACTAGGTTTGTCATGCATATTTCAGTATAAAATATTGAGACATAATTTAACCTCACTGTTAGTGTTCTGAGAAGGTATTTATTATGGGTACCATGTTACATAAAGCTAAAGAGCCTGATTCGGCAGTCCAATTTAGCTGCACAGAGCATAGGTAAGGGGGTTGTACGCAAAGGTAGCTTCACTGATACTACAGCAGCTCTGTGAAAGGCCTGGTACCCCAGTTACAGGCTGCAAAAGGCCCAGGGCTGAAGACACAGCCAGACATCCACATATAGCATAAGGGTGTCTCAACCACATCCTCTTTCTCCTTGCTGCTCTGATAATACAGAGGGAGAATGTAGTTTGCTGACTCTATGCCATTTGAGGATCACTCTTTCAAAGGTGACCCTCTATGGGCTAGTTATGCCATAGTGCAAGGCATAGTGGTCATACCATGCCGGTGAATCTGGCCCATGGCTTTAAAATGATCCTTTTCTCTTTAGAAGCCTGTAGTTTTGTACTCTTTCAGTTCTTTGCAGTTTATTATAATTGCTGCAGAGGAGCTAGAAAGGCTAGTAAAAAGTGTTTAAAAAAAAACAAACAAAAAAACACAAATGGTTATTAAATAGAAGAAAACTCACCTGGAATTCTGATTTTAAAATGAATGGAATATTGCCAAACAATAAATTTCAGGGAGGATTCAGGTTATAAGTATGGTACAGCAGACATAACTTAAGCAAAAAGAGCCATTTTTGAATAAGAATGGCCATACTGGGTCAACCAAAGGTCCATCTTGCTCAGTATCCTGTCTTCTGACAGTGGCCAGTACCAGATGCTTCAGAAGGGAATGAACAAAACGGGACATTATTACTGAATGATCCATGCCCTGTTGTCCACTCCCAGTTTCTGGAAGTTTAGAGACATCTGCAGCATAGAGTTGCATTCCTGACCATCTTGGCTAATTCTTTTTTAATTGAGTTATAGTTTTCCCCTTCACAACATCCTCTGGGGTACTATGCATTGTGAAATACTTCCTTTGTTTTGTTTTAAACCTAATGCCTATTAATTTCATCAGATGATCCCTAGTACTTACGTTATGTTAAAGGGTAAATAACACTTCCTGATTCTGTCTCCATACCATTTGTAATTGTATAGCCCTCGATCATATCCCCCCTTCATCTGTTTTTTAAGCTGAATAGTCTGTCTTCATAATCTCTCTTCATACGGAAGCTGTTTCATACCCCTAATAATTTTTGTTGTCCTTCTCTGTACAACTACAATACCCATCTGCTGAAGTGAAAAAACAGATTGACAGAGCCAGAAGAGTACCCAGAAGTCACCTACTCCAGGACAGGCCCAACAAAGAAAATAACAGAACTCCACTAGCCATCACCTTCAGCCCCTGACTAAAACCTCTCCAACGCATCATCAAGGATCTACAACCTATCCTGAAGGACGACCCATCACTCTCACAGATCTTGGGAGACAGGCCAGTCCTCGCTTACAGACAGCCTCCCAACGTGAAGCAAATACTCACCAGCAACCACACACCACACAACAGAATCACTAACCCAGGAACCTATCCTTGCAACAAAGCCCGTTGCCAACTCTGTCCACATATCTATTCAGGGGACACCCTCATAGGGCCTAATCACATCAGCCACACTATTAGAGGCTCGTTCACCTGCGCATCCACCAATGTGATATATGCCATCATGTGCCAGCAATGCCCCACTGCCACATACATTGGTCAAACTGGACGGTCTCTGCGTAAAAGAATAAATGGACACATCAGACGTCAAGAATTATAACATTCAAAAACCAGTTGGAGAACACTTCAATCTCTCTGGTCACTCGATTACAGACCTAAAAGTTGCAATTCTTCAACAAAAAAACTTCAAAAACAGACTCCAAGGAGAGACTGCTGAATTGGAATTAATTTGCAAACTGGATACAATTAACTTAGTCTTGAATAAAGATTGGGAGTGGATGGGTCATTACACAAAGTGAAACTATTTCCCCTTGTTTATTTTCCCCCATCCACTGTTTCTCAGACGTTCTTGTCAACTGCTGAAAATGGCCCACCTTGATTATCACTACAAAAGGTTTTCCCCCCCACCCCCCAGCTCTCCTGCTGGTAATAGCTCACCTTACCTGAGCGCACTCATTACAGTGTGTATGGTAACACCCATTGTTTCATGTTCTCTGTGTATATAAATCTCCCCACTGTATTTTCCACTGAATGCATCCGATGAAGTGAGCTGTAGCTCACAAAAGCTTATGCTCAAATAAATTTGTTAGTCTCTAAGGTGCCAAAAGTACTCCTTTTCTTTTTGCGAATACAGACTAACACGGCTGCTACTCTGGAACCTGTACCTCTTCCATATCTAATATTGTTTTTTAAGACAGGGCAACAGAACTGCACACAGTATTCAAGGTGTGGGTGTACCATGGTTTTATATAGTGGCATTATAATATTTTCTGTTTTTATAATCTATCCCTTTCCTATTGGTTCCTTACATTCTGTCATCTTTTTTGACTGCCTCTGCACATTGACGGGATGTTTTCAGAGAACTATGCTGTCATTCAAAACACCTATACATCAGAGTTTGGAAAATCTCAGGAAAGATTCTAACTCCTGTCTTCACTCTGTCCCCTTCCACTTGCCCATCTTCTGCTTACTGGAGAGACTCCCACAAGCTGTCATAAAAAAGAAACATTAATGCATTGTTGTTGTGTATGTAAATTGTGCTAAGAAAAAAGTTTGTTGTTGGATGATCTAATCCACAATCCTTCTTTCAGACTCTGTTGGGCTGCCCTTTTGGGCAATCCAAATAGGACTACTCACATGAGTAAGAACTACTTGCCCGAGTAAGGTTTTGCAAGATTAGGCTCCACTTTTTGTATTTTAAGGAAAAAAATAAAAGGCATTTGCAGTCACACTTGTTGGTTGGTTTTTGTTTTGTTTGTACATTTGGGCAATGTAAATATGGATGTAGAAAATATGATGGTAGACTGTTAAAATGGCAGTGTGTTCAGGGACTCTAAAATTGGCTGTAGAATACATTGCTATCAACACACTTACCCCGAAATGCTGAATAAAAGTTTGTCTATATAACTATTTATGACCAGAATAGGTCATGTATTCAGCATCTTGGGGAAAATGTATTGATAGGAATGAATAAGAGTATTTATTGTATTGTAAAAAGAAAAGGAGTACTTGTGGCACCTTAGAGACTAACAAATTTATTAGAGCATAAGCTTTCGTGAGCTACAGCTCACTTCATCGGATGACGAAAGCTTATGCTCTAATAAATGTGTTAGTCTCTAAGGTGCCACAAGTACTCCTTTTCTTTTTGCGAATACAGACTAACACGGCTGCTACTCTGAAACCTGTCATTATTGTATTATTTTATAATAGTAAGTGAAACTTTTCAAAGACATTTATGTTGAGAAAAGTGCAGTAATGATTATACGCCCTCACAAGATTAAAATACAACACAGTCAAAATATCAGTGCTTTGTTTTTGTTTGTTTGTTTGTTAAATTGTATGCATCTTGTTTACCAGCATCTTGGCAGATAGTGAACGTCGCATGCGTTGGTACTGTTACACCAGAGACTGACTGACTAACACACATTGCTCACAAGAAGTCAGCTTTTATTCAACTTATCTTCTAGTGTCTGATTCTGCTCCTGCTTAAGCAAATGGGGAAAATCCCAGTTATGAGTGATATTTAAATTGCACTGTGCAAACACATAGCAAGAAACAGTCCCCCTTCTGAAGAGTTTATGGAGACATAGAGAGGTGAAGTGACTGCCAGTAGCAGAGCCAGGAATAGAACCCTGGTCTCTTGGGTATTATTCCAAGATCCTATCCAAAAACTGGGGTATAATCTTGTCCCTGAACAACTCGTGTTTCTTCTGCGCTGGAGAAGATTGAAATCTCTTGATTACTATATCTACAAGACTTTGTAAATGGCAGATAATATATACTTGTTTAGTTAAGTAATAATAAATGGAACTGCTTACCAAGTACGGTACCACTCAATGTGAGTAAGAGTAGCAGAATCTGGTCCTTAATCAGTTGAAAGATGTTGCTATATTTGCAGGTCCTTTCATGTGTTAATTTTGTATTTTCTTTTGTTTTGTGCAGGTGCAACTTGTAGACAAAAATGCATGTTTGTGTATGGCAGCTTTTTATAGCATAATGATTGGCACCTTATACATGCCCAGAGAAAGCAATGTAAATCTTGATGGAATAATAATGAGATGGGGTGATCTCTAAGAACACAACTTTTTAGGAGACTGGTAATGAGGTTAGCTTGCATAACTAAATTTATGCTTAGGAACAATTCCTATGTTGGGTAAAGCAGTATTTAATAAAATTAAAGGCCCAATCCAGTACCCTCTTCTTCACAGGAAGAGTCCTACTCATGCAAGTGATTCCATTGCCTTCAAGGAAGCCTTTTTGTAAGAGTATAAAAAGTGTTCAGGAATAGTAACTAACTTTGAAAATCTGAATTAAAATTAAGCTTGCTTTTACAATCACGTGTGTGTGTGTGTGTGTGTGTGTGTGTGTGTGTGTGTGTGTGGTTAATTCAACATATGTAGAAGATTTTATGGCTCTTTCTCACATGAAGAGAGAAACAATAATTGTCAAGTAGTGTAGGCATGAAATGGAGGCGATATAAGATATTGACCCTATTCCTGTTGCCCTGCGCCAAATTGGAATGGCTACTTTGCTGTCATCCCCAACTGCAGCTTCCCCCCATGCTTGGCCTCCCAACCACATCCCTAACCTTGTAACTTGCTCCCACTACTCATAGTCCAAGCAAGATCCCTGTCGTTCTTTAAATCTCTCCTGAAAATATGCCTCTTTCGTTAATCTTTTCAATGTAATTAGTAGTATAAGGGCCCTACTCTCAATCAAACACTAACATCTCCCCTTAAGCCCCGCCCCTTGACTCCTGCCCCCCTTCACCAGAAGGCCCTCCCCATGGAGTATTATTTCCGGGGTTAAGGCTGCCACATGACCAGAAGCAAGGTGTCATGTGACCCCTCTAACAACTCCTTCCACTTTCCTCTACCAATCAGGAGGGGTTTCACCCCTCTAGGACTGCCCCAAGAGGAGATTTGACCAATCGGGGCAAGTCCCGGGGTGGGGGTGTCCTCTCCAGAAGTGGGTCGTTTGACCCCTCTAACAACTCCTCCCACCAACCTCTACCAATCAGGCCACCCCAAGAGCAGATTTGACCAAAATAGGGCAGGTTCTGGGATGGGATGAACTGCCCAGAAGAGGGGCATGTGACCCCTCTGCCAATCAGAGCGCAGCACCATCACCCCACAAGTCCCATCGTCGGGCAGAAAAGGTCATCTTTTACCAAGAGCACGTGTTTTAGAAATTGTGGAAACATGGCCTCCTTCACCACCCCTGTGAGAACTTTGGACTTTGTTTTAGCCCTGAGCACCTTTTGGACTTGTGTGGAGAAAGCGCTACATCAGCGAGAGTTCTGAGGAGGAGGAAGGAGTGACTGAGGGGAGCCCTTTGGCCCAGCCATTGATGGATATGCCAGAACCCGAAACCCGGCTGCTTCTGAGGCACCCCGATGAGTGTGATGGCCTCTTGTTGTCCACCCCCCCAGAGGTGGAAGGCGATCGCAGCTTGGGGGAGTCACTAGTGGACAAGATGAACAGAAAAGACAACACTCAGGTAAATTAATGTTTAAGAAGTGATTGGTCAGGAGGAGGTGGGGGTGTGTAATGGGGTTAGGAACCAGGGATTGTGTAAATCAAAAACCAAGCAGGGGGGTGCTTACACTGTTTCTTTTCTGAAAAAACCTCTCGACAGTTCGATGATGCCTTTCTAGAGGACCCGGAGACCTTGGACAGAGTGTTGCATCAAGCAGTGAAGATGAACCAGCCCCACCTTGTTTTTGCTCAACGCCAATACAAAATGTTGAAGAGGACTCCGAGGATGACGGCTATGAGGAGTTTAGGAGGAGGCTTGGCATGGAACTGACTGAGCCAGTGCCACGTTGTGAGAGTAAAAAAGTCATGCGGACTATTGTACGCGTTGCTGTTTTATGCTGTTCTTAATCACTGTCTTAGGGAAAAGCTTTTTGAAGATTGTGAGAGCTGTGTCATAGATGCACCAAGCCAGCGGCACCATGACTGTGTAACTTGGACTTCAGTGGATATAAACTGCAAACTCCGGGACCTGTGTGCTGAGCTTTGTTTGGAAAGCTTATTAAACACTGTTATTGCCATAGGTTATGCTATGCAATGTCTATGCCTAACCCAAGAACATTTAGCGCATGGGGTAACCTTGATAAATGCTGTGCAACTCAGTGGAGACCCTGACCATGTTTTAAAGAAAATGACCAAACCTGAAGATGACCGCTTAGAGCGTTATATTGCCGTCTGGTCCACACAAAAAGTTACAGAACCCGGCTTAAGCAAAAGGCTATTTGTAAGAAATCTAGAAGGATTAAGTTAGAAAATGGTGAGGGGCCAAACATGCGATATAAAACTTGGTAGCTGTAAATTTTAAAAAAAAAAATCTATTGAAAAGGGCTTTGTGATGATCTGTATTTCTGTTAAACGGTCTCTGGCCCCTAAGGGAGCTTAAAGTTGTTGTGTTTTTTTTCTTCTTTTTTTAATGGAGCATCTTGGTTTGTTTTCAAGGAATTGTATATCTTTTAAATAAAAAAAAAAAAAGAATTGTTTGAGAACCTAGCTCTTCTGTCTTTTGTGTAAGAGAGACCCATTTACAGCAAAAAAGCTGAAATGTATGTTATGGGAGTTGCGGGGGGGAATCCTAAAAATGTGTTTTACAATAAAACAAACAGGGATGGTTCAGACATGTGGCTGAGTACAATAGAGCTGACTTATTCTGTTGAACTGAAAGGGCTTAACAACCCCCGCACTGAATAGCCTGGGTGACTGTGTAACCCTTGTTGCCATAGGGTTAATTTTGATGGGGGTGCACCCATAGTAAGGGAGGTGGGTGGGTGAGGATGGTGAGTTCTGATTAATATGAAATGAAATAAAACCTCAGGAGTTTGCAGATGCTATTGGACAGTTTAAATATAACCTCTGGAGTTGGCAGAACTCTATTGGGCAGTTTAAATATGACGCCGGGAGTTGGTGGAACGCAATAGGCCAGTTTAAATATGACCCAGGAGTTGGTTGAAGGCTATGGGGCACTTTTTCTAGAAAGCACCCCACCCAACCAAAATTTTAAGCATGAAAGAAACGTTTTTAAAAAAAAAAATAGCCCTAAGACATTCATTGATATCTGCAAAGGGTCCCTCACTTGAAATGGTTACTGAAAGAAGGCCCTACAGGTGTGTGTGGGGGGGATGTATTTGAACTTAAAAAGGAGAGGAAAAAAGAAAAGAAAAGCAGCCCAATTGTGCAGAAAACTTATTCTCTCCCCCCCCCCCCCCATCACAAAAGGGAGTGTTAGGGAGGGGTGATCCAATCAACCTGTTAACTAGTTTGAAACAAAGGAGTTAGGATGGTATAAAAACTTCAGGTAGCTGGGAGACTCTCTCTTTCAACAGAAATTCTCTTGAATTGCTGCAGGACTGCAAGAGGAGGTATGCTCCCTGTTTTTAACTCTGAAAATATATATATTATATAATGCCATTCTTTGGCCATGCTGTCTTAGTAAATAATGGTGCCTATCTTTATTGCAGTGTGATCTGTTTAGCATGGAGCCAGTAACTTTAAGTTGCAGTTCATCACCAGGCCAAGGTAAAAACCATTAACTGTAGTTGTGTGTGTTTGTGTGTAAAACATGGGTGGTTTTTAAAAAGTATATGTCTACAAACTGATGGTAATGGTGTGTTTCCAATTAACAGGGTTTTTACTTTGCAAAATGAGGTTTTTTTTTTTTTTAAATATTTGTGGGGTTGTTTTTAAAGTGGTAGAAATAAAACTCAAAACCTGTGTGTGTTTGTACAGCCTGAAATGGATTATTTTGTTTTAAAGCTATGACTTTTTTTTTAAATAGAAAAAATACCCTAATGAATTTTTTTTTTAATTTTAAAGTTTACTAGATAGTTTCATCTTTTATTAGAATGTTGTTTGCTTTACAGTATGGGCAAAACATGAGGGGGTAAAAATGCTCAAAAGAAAAAGGCAAGAGACAACTGAAAAGAAAAATTCACCAGTATCAGGGATGGATGGATGGATGAAGCTGGGTAAATATATTTTGCTTATTAGTCTGGTTAATCTATGAGGTTTTGTATTTTAAGTAAATACATAGGTGTGGGTGAGAAAGCTGGCAAAGCTATGTTTTTGTAATTCCCCCCCCCCCCGCCCCAATCAGGCATGTGTAGCCTTTCTGACTAGGCTGTAGTGCGAGCTACAAGGACACCTCCCCGAGAACCACCAAAAAACCAGGAATCTGCTTTGAGACCTTTAACAACGCAAATCAGCACAAAGGTGCAGATGAAGCATCAGGGTGGTCCAAACCTCATATACGTCAAACCCAAGGACAAAACAAAACGCTCTGGTAAAAAAAAAAAAAAAAAAAAAAAAAATCCATGCAAACACAACTCCAGTTCCTCAGTGGCCACCGCCACACCAAGCCCTGAGAAAACTGTGAACAAAAATGCTCACATTCACAAACCCAGAGCACGCACTCTAGGGGCTCTGAATGCACGCAAAAACACACACATTCACAAACCCGGAGCAGGCGTTCAAGGGGTTGTGAATAAAAAACCAAGATCTGACCAGCATTCTCCCAAAACCATAAGCGTGTCACAGATCCCCCATATTCTAGTATTTGGGAAGAGTTTGATGCTTCATTCAGAAAACTGATGGACGCTGTATCCTCAGGGGGAGTCTAGAACAACGGCATTCTAAAAAGATTTGGAAAAAATATGATGCTTTGATCAGAAAACTGATGGACGCTGAATCCTCAGGGGTCCGAAAAGAGGGGGGGGGCTGGAAAGGGTGGCTCTGATCAGCCATGAGTAGCTGTGGAAAGGGGCACCCTCAAGGGTGCACATCCACTCATGTGTAAACAAAAGGGCGGACAGCACTTGGGGGATAAACAGATGGCTGCCAAAAAATTCCAGGCCAGGGTCGTTGTAAAAATTTTAAGAAGGGCTAAAGAGGTAATGAGGAGAAAAAAAACAAACAAAAAGAGATGCCTCCTACCGGAGGCTCTCAAACTGGCATGTCTGAAAATGGGGAGGCGAAATCAGACTCTGGTTTAGAAAATTCCCCAGAGGGCTCTCTAGACGGGGGCCCATCTACTCCCAATGACCCTCATGGAAGCGCCTCAGAGTCTGACTCTCAATTAGTACCTGATGTAGAAGATGCCACTGATGGTTCCGTAGAGGAACCCCCAAGTAACCCTGAAAATGCAGAGGTGTATATGGAGAGAGTGAGAAGTTGGCAATGTGAATTACCTAGATTTGGGGGGTCGGTGTATTGTGAAGAGTTTCGTTTTGTCAATCTTGAGCAAATAAATTTAGCTCAACAGGCTGAAGCCATACACAGAGGAATACAGCTAGTTCTTGATGACATTAATGGTAGGGTAGGCCCTGATGATTATGTACAGTTACGTTTAGAGAGCCATCATTTAACTAACCCTTTGTTTTCGGTCAGAAGAACTAGGGATGAGCTGTCCGCTGTGGATTACTTAACCCAGACCTCAAAGCTGCTACAGAGCAATAGAGAATTGCATGTCGATGGGACATTGCACCTCGTTGTGACAGTTGTAAAAAATAGGGGTGGGGGCTCTCGTAGAGTTTTAAATTCTATCCTTAGTAGTCAAATTATTCATAAAAAGAGACAATGTTTAGTAGACCTGACTTACACCAGTACCAATCTATGTTTTGCGGGGGGGGGGGGGGCTCTTGGCCGTCATGTCTGGTCATAAACCTACCGATGCGGAATTGTTAGTGGAGGCGAGAAAGTTGCACGAGAAACTGGGGTGGTCAGATCAAAAAAAGGTTATGCTCAGTGATGTAGCAAAGTTTGAACAGCATTTAGGAGTTAACATACAGGTGGTGCTGTATGCGGTGAAAGGTGGCTGGTTTTTTTTTTAAAACGGGGGGCCCAGTGTACCCTAAGACTTATTTCATCCTGTTGCACGATGAACATTACTATGGGGTTCTGGATGTGAAAAAGTTGTTCGGAGCAAAAAATTGTGAGTTTTGCCACACGGTGTACAGTCACGACCACTCTTGCAGGTATCATTGCTGCCTCTGCTTGAGCATAACATGCTCAGACAGCATGGGTGTGCAGCTGAGGTGTCCTAGCTGTAGACTGTATTGTCGGTCCAAAGAGTGTTTAGACAGACATGTCAACTGTGCATCAAAAAACCAAGTTGAATGCCTGTCTAAAACTTTGTGTGATAAATGTCAGTCATACATGGACAAGCGGCACAGGTGTAAAAGGAGGCGGTGTAAGCAGAGTCAGGGCTTGATCGTTGGAGATATAGACAGTCACCTCTGTTTTATGGACAGCCTTAGAAAGCCCAAATCCTCAGAAAAGTATATTTTTTTTATGATTTTGAATGCACGCAGGAGACTGGGTTGCACACTCCCAATTACATTTTTGCTATGTCCCTAAAGCCAGGAAAATCCTGGGAATTTAAGGGTGGCGAGTGTCTTTCTATGTTTAAGACCTTTATTAGCAAAGAGTTCCGGGACTACACATTCCTAGCGCACCATTCCAAAGGTTATGATGCGTACTTCAGCGTTAGGCAGTTACTGAAGGAAAAGATGTGCATAGAGCTGATCACTCAGGGTAGTAAATTAATGTGTGTGGACGTTAAGGCCCTGGGCATTCGTTTTATAGACTCTAAACTTCTTGCCCATGAAGCTTAGCAAGCTCCCGCAGCTGATGGGGTTTGAAGGTTGCAAAGGGTATTTTCCACATTTTTTAACCCTTTTTAGAAAATCAAAATTATGTGGCCTATGCCTGAGGTGGAGCACTATGGTGTAGAAAGCATGATGCCCAGGGAAAATGCAGAGTTTCTTGACTGGGATCAAGACCACAGCTCTGCGACTTTTGACCTGCAGAAAGAGCTTGCATATTACTGTCAGCAGGATATAAAAATTTTGAGACAGGCTTGCATCCTATACAGAAAAGAAATTATGAAAATGATGGAGAAGGGCGATATGGTAGAGAGAGAACCTGGTAAATTCACCAAGATAAAACTGTGTATAGATCCATTCCGGTACATAACGCTGGCATCTGTCTGCATGGCTATGTACAGGTTTATGTTTTTTGAGCCTAACATGGTAGCTCTTCTCCCTCCAGACAACTATCACAGGCAGAAAGAGATATTCAACCCAATCTATTCAGTGACTGTTGTATACCTCTCAAAAAGAAAATATACAAATACAGCATGCTTTACAGGGTGGGGAACTACAGGTAGGCCCCTACGTTTTAGACGGTTATGCCAATGTTGATGGAGTATACACAGCCTTTGAGTTTAATGGGTGTTTTTTTCACGGTTGTGTCACCTGTCATTGTGAAAAAGCACAAAACCCTATGATGAGTACAACTTTTGGATTTCTTTATTACAAGACGCAGCTCAAGACCGACTATCTAAAACGACTTGGTTTTGTAGTGAGGACTCTTTGGGAGCACGAGTGGGAGGTGATGAAAGAAACAGACAGGGAGCTTGCAGGTTTTTTTAAACCGAGCCCAGTTACCCCAGCCTCTCATGCCTAGGGATGCTGTTTTTGGGGGGAGGACAAACACTATCCATCTATATTATAAACCTAAACCCGGTGAAGAAATCCACTATTATGATTTTACCAGCCCATACCCTTTCGTAAACAAAAACAAAGACTATCCTATTGGACACCCCGATATAGTTTGACGAATTTGGACCCCTTACAAATTATTTTGGAATTGCAAAAGTTAGTGTACCCCCCACGAGGCCTCTTTCTTTTCCCAGTGTTACCTGTCAGAGTGGGTGGCAAGCTTATGTTCCCACTATGCCAAACCTGTGCGGAAACCGAGCAGCGGCAGACATGCACCCACACTGACGAGGAGAGGGCCATCCTGGGGACTTGGTGCACGGTGGAATTGAATGTGGCCATAGCAAAGGGATACATGGTGGCTAAAATCTATGAAATCTGGCATTTTAATGAAAAATCTGATTAACTCTTTTCAGAGTACATAAAATTACACCTCCACCAGAAACAAGAGGCTTCAGGGTATCCCAGCTGGTGCACAGATGAAGAAAAACAAAATAAGTATGTTAACGATTTCTACCAGAAAGAAGGCGTGCGTTTACACCAAAACGAGATTAGGCTAAACCCCGCTAAATGCCAAATTGCTAAACTCTTTTTAAATTCTCTGTGGGGTAAATTCAGCCAAAGAACCAATCTATCCAATACCAACATAGTGAGAGACCCTGGCGAACTCTTTCAGTACCTGTATTCCCCCAACTACGAGGTTTCATTCTGTGAGTTTATCGACGATGAAACAGCGTGCATATCTTGGAAGCAAGCAAAAGACCGTTATTCTGTCTCTGGCAATACCAATGTTTTCATAGCCTGCTTAGAACTATACAGGCTCCTAGACAGGTTACAAGAGCGGTGCCTGTACCACGATACTGACTCGGTGATATTTGTGAAAAGGGAGGGGGCCTGGAATCCCCCTCTGGGGGATTATTTAGGGGACTTCACAAGCGAGATCCCGCCAGATCAAAACATCACCGAGTTTGTGTTGGCAGGCCCCAAAACATACGGGTATAAGCTGTCGGGAGGAAAGGCCTGTATGAAGGTCAAAGGTATTACCCTGAATGTAGCAAACTGTGAAAAGATCAACTTTGACAGTTTGAAAGATCTAGTCCTGGACTATTGCATGTGCCTGCAAGAAAACCCCTCAAAAAAGATAGAGATGCATCAGCCCTCTATTGTAAGAAACAAAAATCAGTGGCAAATAGAGACAAAAACCCTTAAAAAAAACAAAAAAAAAAAAAAGTCGTTTACAACAAGAGGGTCCTAGGAGAAGTGTTTAAAACCCTGCCCTACGGCTTTTGAAAAATGGATACGAGGTGGAAACACCCCTTTTCTGCAATTCTTGTGGGGCCTAGCAACTGCGGAAAAAGTTACTTTATAAAAAATGTATTGGATAATGCCAAACAAACATTGTCTGTTACGCCTGAGAATATTGTGTGGTGTTACAGTTGTTGGCAACCTCTGTATAAAGAACTGCTCTGTAAATATCCCTTTATCAATTTTGTGGAGGGGCTGCCTGATGCTTTTGACGATGACAGTTTGTTTCCTACCGATAAAGTAAACATGATTATCATAGATCTGATGAACTCTGCTTGTGAAAGCAATGAAATTGAGAGAGCCTTTACCAAGTACGTGCATCACAGGAACCTGAGCATTATGTATATAATTCAGAAGGTATTTTGCCAGGGGAAAAGAGTCGCACTATTAACCTAAACACAAAGTACATGGTTCTGTTCAAAAACCCCAGGGACAGATTACAAATTGCTACACTCGCTCAGCAAATGTACCCCGGCAAAGCTCAATTCTTTCTAGAAGCCTTTGAGGATGCTACCAAAAGGCCTTATGGCTACTTGGTGGTGGATTTAAATGTTTCCACACCAGAAGCTTATAGACTAAGAACTGGTCTTTTCCCTCCAGACTGGCCGGCAGTTTATACTTTAAAAAGAACAACAGCCAGGTATAAAAAGAGATGAATTATTGGCAGGCCCCTTTTTAACAGCTGGGGCTGCTGACTGAAAACATGTCTAGCTGTGTGAAGAGAAACCTGGTCCTTTTAAAATTACTTAGCAAATCGTCCTCGCAGCAAAGGGCTATACTGTGCTCGGCCTCTGATGATCTAGTAGCGGCCATCTCAGAAATAGCGCTCAATACCTTAAAAGGAAATGTACCTTTAACACAGAATCAAGTGCGTGTGCTGAAAAAGAAACGCATGCTTATAAAAACTTTGTGTAATAAAAGGGTTTCACTTAAAAGAAAGAAGCATCTGGTGAAGCAGTCTGGGGGGTTTATCGGACCACTCTTAAGTTTTGCTATCCTTCTGATAACAGGTCTTTTAACTAATCAATAATGTAGTATGCAGAAAAAATGTACCTAGTGCCCAGCCACCAGTTGGAGCTATTAAGGGCTCCCTTTCCAGTAGAGGAAAATATCAGAACTACTGCAACACACTTACTGGATGCTGAAATGAAGTCTGTTCTTCAAAGAACTGACTTAGGTGAATATGAAAAGGCTAAACTTTACAGCACCGTGCTTCAAAGGTACCTAATGTACGTGAAGCACAGCGATGTGGATAAAGAAAAAATAAGTCTGTTTCTACCAGAACAGGAACTGTGTGTGATTGCCAAACCCTCAAACACCTAAGACCTCAGACTCTGTTGCTCAGGAGGTGTTGGATAATGTGAATAAGCGTTATAAGAAAAATGCATTAGTATTGCTAAATAAGATGGGCCAGGATAAAAATATCTCTTCGTGGAACGATAAAGGGTCTTTTGTGTACAAAGTCTCTGTGGTTAATGGTTCTAACATGCTCGACTTAGTCAGGGCCGTCACCCAGACGCGCTCTGTTCCTAGCAGACATGTGCGTAAAGGATGGGATGTGTTTATGAATGCCCTGGCGGAACTGAACATACCATCTTCCGTCATGGGCAACGCGGTCAGAGATCTTTTGGAATGCCTCAAGGCCTCGACCGCCGACACCAGGGTGGATCAAGAAACCGTGAACCCTTTTTTGCCATCTAAAAACGAAAATTGGCTAAAAGAGCCGAATGGCTCAGTGTGTGATCTTTTTCACGTTCTAATTTTTTAAACTGGTAATATTTTGCTTTAAATAAAACATTTCTGAATTGGTCGTGTTTTCTTTTTGTTTAAAAAAAAAAAAAAAAAGCCCCGTTAAACATCAATTGTCTTTAAACCCTTCACCTGGGGTGCTTTATTGGGTAACATGACTATGAAAATCATTGCAAGATGCACATATCTGGGCTTGTTGAAACATGTTTTGAGCAAGACTAGGCTTGTCCAAGAATTTAAATTTATTTTTTACAAAATTCATCACCATCTGGTCGTTTTGCACTAAGTCATTAGAATACAATTTTAAAATCCGGTCAAAAGATAAATCCTTGCTACAATGGTGTAAGAAAAACGCGTAGTGATAGCTGCAGGCAACGGAGCTGGGGTCTTGTAATTGTCTGTTGTGAAACACAATGTCTGTGGCATTTTTGTTTAAAAATTTCATAATGCTTTTAGGAAACAACACTGTTTGGGGGGTGCCCATATGAGTCAAAAAACTCTCCAAAGTTACCCTCCACCAGATACAAGGCAAGCCAGTGTTCACCCGGTTGATTGTGTGGATGTGTGTTGACCACCAAACCTAGGGGTCTCTCAGATAGCTTGCCGCCAGGGAGTCAATCGCAGGGAAACGCATCTAAGAAATTCTTTTTCGTGTAAGGGTCCATTGATAAGACACGCAAGAGCTGCACGATGTCCATGTTCACATGTAGTCAAACAGAACATTTCTCCTCTGATTTATCTCCTATGACATTGTCAAACACCCCATACACAATCATACTGATGGTAACGGTTAAAGCCTTCCCAAAACGTATTTCTGCTCTCAGGTTCCTGGTTTTAATCAGGGAATAGTGATCGGCGCATTCCTGGTCGGGGGACAGGTCAAAGGCAAACAAGGTGTAACCCTGTGCAAACGCTTCATGGTCGATTTAACAGAGAACGATCTTTCATGTGTTTTACCCGCCGTCTGTACCAGATTCATGTATTCTCTCACACAGCGTCCTGCCTTGAAGTCTGGTTGCAGAGGCTTGGTTGGTATCTGTTCACCATCCACATACAAGGCCACAAAATTAATGTCGTAATGCTTAAAATGAAAGGGATTTTTAGTGTAACTCCCGCTAAAGGTATCATTATCCACAAACCCTAGGACAAGCATTTTGGGTAACTGTCCCAAAAACAGGTTCTCCTGGCTACTGACCCTGCTACCCGCAGGGATGCGAAACACTTTCATACCCACATGGTCCACAGGCTATTTAGCATTAGCAGTAAGCAGGGCTTCAGCGTGCCCCAGACGAATGCTTGGGGGGCCCCTGTACTTTCTTCACAAAAAGGGATGCTGATAGAATGCGTAGTTTAAAACCTTCGGTTCCACTGCCCATTAAACAGAAAGCATCTTTACTGCGCGTCAGTTTAATTTTCACATCCACTCCGTTCAACAATAGTTTTTCTTGAAAAAACAGGTCGCTGTGTAGATGACCCAGAAGCTCTACTGTTCTGCTTTGGGCAGTCAGCTTTGCACGCCTCACAAACCCTAGATTCTTGCCATCCAATCCCGTTTCTTCCTGTTGTCCGGCAGTGTCTTTGTAAAAGAGGCCAGTGGAAAATTGTGTGGCGAGGGTGTCGTCGCCGTAATTGAGCACTGATTCTATAAAGGCCCTGTAAGGGTAACGGTTGTTGCTTTCAGAGTAGCAGCCGTGTTAGTCTGTCTTCACAAAAAGAAAAGGAGTACTTGTGGCACCTTAGTGACTAACAAATTTATTGGAGCATAAGCTTTCGTGAGCTACAGCTCACTTCATCGGATGCATTTGGTGGGGGGGGGGGGGGGGGACTTTTTTTTTTCCCACCAAATGCATCCAATGAAGTGAGCTGTAGCTCACGAAAGCTTATGCTCTAATAAATTTGTTAGTCTCTAAGGTGCCACAAGTACTCCTTTTCTTTTTAGTTGTTGCTTTGGCTTACAAGGTCGTCTCCCAGCGTGACATTCAGTTGACTAAAAATAGAGGTCACTGGGTAATTCACCAGGCCCACCTCGGCATCTGCGGTGAGTTTAGTTCCATCTCCTTTTACAATCTTGCAACAGTGTGTTGTTTAAATCCATATAATCTATGCCATTCCCTGCTATAAAAAAGTCAATGGGTGCAGACTCCGTAACGGCCGATAGAGGTGGCACCTCAATGTAGATGCTTTTCTCAATGCTGGTCTGCATAGGGGCTATTTAGAACAAGTCTAGTTCAGATTTGGTGCACTCTTCAGACCCGCAGTGAACAAAAGCCATGTTGATTAAAATATATCTCTTTTATCAGGCGGAGAGAGTCTCCTCTTTCGCCCCAGCTTCCTCTTGGACTTTCGCTTATGGCTGACTCTGCGGGTCAAAGCCCTTCTTTTAAAGGGTTTCGGGGGACCTGTGCATCACACATTTCTTTCTCCTCTTCCTCCTTTTAATGTACATCAGCCCCGATCCTTCCTGTGAAGCTGTATTCTCCACCTTCTCCAGAACAGCGCAGGAGACATGACCTACCACGTCTTTAGCTATGTTTTGAGCGGCAGTTTTTACGTGGGGTTTAATAATCTCTAGTCCCCGCCTCAAAAGCGGTACAGCTTTTCGGAAGAGGCTACGGAATATTCCACCCACACCCGCCCCATACATCACGGGGGCCCCATGATATCCAGGAAGGGCATATCCCACCTGGGCTTTTTAATAGTTCCTGTAGATGTTGGGGTCGATGTAATTTTTTAGGATTACCATAATAGTGTTTTGCTTTTTAGAAAACTCGCTCTCTCCGGGGATGCAGGTGTAGCTTGATGATCACCTTGCCAAAGCAAAATGAGACATTTCAGTTCTGATCTGTCTTTATTTCAATGGTAATGGTGTCGATGTGGTGTTTACTGATAGGGACATAATGAGGTTTATCGTAGGTGATGGTGACAAACTCGTTGTTCCTTCCTTGGACGGGGACACAACGTAACAGGGGAACAGAAAAGTCCCCCACAAACTGGTATTCTACAATATCAGTGTACAGATGCAAGGAATTAAAACCCCCTGTAATGTCTGCTGAGAGGGAATTTTTGGACGCTGTGTTTGGGGCCCAAACCCAGAATGTTAGCTAGCTCCCCGCTGGTAGAAAACATGTAAGTAAAAGTGGCGGATTTAAGTCTAATTTTTCTACCCCCAGGGTTGTAGTTCATGACCATCTCAGGCGGTCCGGGGTGATGAGCTATGGTACTGTTCATATGGTCCAGTAATTCGGGTATGGATGAGTAATAACCTCGTTGTAGGATGAAACTCCACGCCATATCTCCAAAGGTGATTTCAAAAGGGGTGTCTTCGTTGATAGTGTTCCAGCTGTGTGGGTATTGTATTTCCACTAACCCCACCTCCCAGGCACCTGGGAGATCCAAGGGCTTAATTAGCCGTATTGTAAAGTTCGAGCTGGTGTTTTGGGGAAAAACTGCAGAGCTGGCATTGCTGGGCAAAGTAATGTAAAATCCGCCATCGCTCATTTTCTCTGTCTTTGAAGGAGGAATAACTTTTTTGTTTGTTTTTTGTTGTTGGTTTGTTGTTTGTGTCTAAATGTCACAGAGCTGAGAAGCTTTCACTCAGCTGTTAAACTTATCAGGCCACCCCAACCATTTCACCAATAGTTGCTTTTTCGCCCTTTTCCTTTCTCTGCTAGAACTTTTTCAATCCTGTAAATCCTGTCTCGTTTGGGGTTTACTTTTTGTAATTCTTCAGGATAAAAAGATCCAGTAACTGTCTCATCCTCATAATTTTTTAATTGGTATACAGGTCTCTGACTCCTGGTTAAGGCTTCATCCACTATGAATATCTCATCGGTAAATGTCTGTTCATAACCTTTTTCAAAAGCTCCTTTGGTTTTAGATAGTCTCACGTGATCGCCTTTTCTAAAAGGGGCAACAACTGGTTTTATTTTAAAACCATCTCCATAACCTGTTTTCCATACCTTCAGAGAATTTGAAGGGTTAACATCAGCGGGTCTGGTACGTATAGTTCTGTGAATGCTCTGGCTGTAACTCTCTTTTTATAAAGTCAGGTAACACATCGATGTTGCGAAAGGTGTTATGGGCTGTAAAATATCTCCACATCCTAGTTTTTAAAGTTCTGTTGAATCGCTCCACAACCCCTGCTCTGACTTCATTGTTGGTAACAAAATGGTGAATGCCATGCCGCTTTAACAATCTGCTTAAGGGTTTGTTTAAAAATTCTTTCCCCCGATCGGTTTGTAATTTTTGAGGCACCTGCACTTTGTTAAAAATAGCTTTAAAGGCCTTGGATACCTCACCACTCATATTGTCTCTTAGGCCTAAGGCCCAGGTATATTTGGATAGAATGTCTACCACTGTTAAGATGTACTTAAAATTGCGGTTGTGTTTGGAGAACCGGTGCATATCCACCAAATCTGCCTGCCATTGCGCATCCACATCTGAAACAATGCTCGTTTCATTTAAAAAACATATTCGAGCCAGTTTGTGTAAAGTGTAAGCATCCTGGTCTGAAAGCCAAGCTGTTACCTGTCTTCTATTTAAAGTTTTACTATGCTTTTTGGTCATTTGAAAAAGAGGGTTCACCCCGCCAAAGCTCCCAACTTCCCTGGGGGTGTAATATATTTTCTTTAACAGAGCCGTCTCTGGAGACATGACTGTTACTGGCACCATCTTTTGCTAACACATGTATGAGTGGGGGATGACATTCATATTAACACATTTAAATAAGTTTTATTAATTGCCTGGTTTAACACAACCTTTTACAACCGCCTGTAAAAATGGATGCCATGACTCCTAACATGAGGAAGTCCGTGCTGCTTCATTCTTCCATTTTGTCCTTTTCCTCTTGAGATCCATATCTCAGACATGTGCAAAAACAGCTGATGCATGATACATTTACTCCTACAGGGCTACCGCTGTGTAAGTTCTCAAAGGCCTCTAGAAAGGCATCATTGAGCTGTTGAGAGATTTTTTCAGAAAAGAAACAGTGTAAGTACTCTCCTGCTTGGTTTTTGATTTACACAATCTCTGGTTCCTACCCCTATTACACACCCTACCCCACCCCACCCCCGACCGTCACGTCTTAAACATTCATTTACCTGAGCGTTGTCTTTTCCGTTCACCTTGTCCACCTGTAACTCCCCCAAGCCATGATCCCTTTTGACCTCTAGGGGGGTGGACAACAAGAGGCCATCACGCTCATCAGGGTGCCTCACAAGCATCTGGGTTTCGGGGTCAGTTTCCGCCGTATCCACCAACGGTTGGGCCAAAGGGTCCTCCTCAGAACTCTCACTGAGGTAGCGCTTTCTCCACACAAGTCCAAAGGTGCTCGGGCCTAAAACAAAGTCCGAAGTTCTCACAGGTGGTGAAGGAGGCCATGTTTCCACGATTTCTAAAACATGCACTCTGGGTAAAGGATGGCCTCTTCTGCCCGACGCTGGGACTTATGGGGTGATGGTGCTGCGCTCTGATTGACAGAGGGGTCACGCACCCCTCTTCTGGGCAGTTCACCCCATCCCAGAACCTGCCCTATTTTGGTCAAATCTGCTCTCGGGGTGGCCTGATTGGTAGAGGTTGGTGGGAGGAGTTGTTAGAGGGGTCACACGAATTATTTCCGGGTGGGTCACCCACCCCCGCAACTCACCCTGATTGGTCAAATCTCCTCTCGGGGCAGTCCTAGAGGGGTGAAACCCATCATGATTGGTAGAGGGTGTGGGGAGGAGTTGTTAGAGGGGTCACATGACCCACTTCTGGAGAGGACACCCCCACCCTGGAACTTGCCTTGATTGGTCAAATCTCCTCTCAGGGTAGGCCTAGAGGGGTGAAACACCTCCTGGTTGGTAGAGGGAAGTGGGACGAGTAGTTAGAGGGGTCACATGACACACCTTGCTTCTGGTCATGTGGCAGCCTTGACCCCATGTAATACCCCATGGGCAGGCCTTCTGGTGAAGGGGGCAGGGGTCAAGGGGCGGGGTTAGGGTTTGATTGACAGTAGGGCCCTTTATACTACTGTAATTTCTCCCTGAAGACATCCCATCAAACTGACTTCTGGCACTTCAGACATGTCTGAAGTGTTTGCATCTGAAACAGGCTGCAAGCTCCTTGAGAAGAGACCCATGAGAAGAACCTCAACTGGTACAAATCAGCATAGCTCCATTGACTTCAGTGCCACAGCCCAGCAGAGGATCTGGATGCTTGATTGTTCATAGATGACCACACTGGTAGTGCTTTATGAATAATTATACTTTCAGCTGATTGGGAAAGGGGGGAACAATAACCAAAAATGTCAATGTTTTTTCCATTCAGTGGTGTTTGAACCTGACCCATTTTACTTTTTCAATATTTATCACAATTATTTTAAGCAATTTGTTTATCATAATTGAAATAAAAAAACTGGATGAAAAGTTGAGTGAAAAGCAATTTGAAAAAGTCATTAATTTTGTCATGAAAAAAATCATTTTCAAGAAAAGGTCATTTTTCAATGAAAAAACTTTGTCTGAAAAATATTATATGATGAATATACTCTATAGTGGCATTTGTACCGTGTAGACCCACAGTTTAGTTTGCTAAACTTTTACAAATCTTCTAAGAAAACCATTCTATTAATGAGGCATCCTGACTCGCCAAGCTGGTGCCTACATAAAAAATAAAATACTCCTAACACCACTCCACTCCACAACGTGCTCTTAAGGGACCACCAAAAAAAGTATTCCCGTGTGATTTCCAATGCAATTTTGTTTTACTTTCAGATAAGGATCACTTCTACTATGCAAGTGATTTTTGTTGATCCCTTGAGTGTGTCCTTAAGATAGGTTTATGATCCAAGTCTTCACCTGATGTAAATCAGCATACCTCCATCAAAGCCAGTGGAGCTTCACTAACTGACACCAGCTAAGAATCTGGCTCTCTGTGTCGATGTTCATGCTTACAAACACTGTGTGGTGTTATATAGTGGGTGCCATTAGTAAGTAAACAAATACTTCACTGTGGCATTACCTTCAATATTTCTTGTACTTAAAATGTAGGCTATAGTGAGGCATTTGTATTGGAGCGTGATAAATGTTTACTTTTTTACAGCACCCACTGTGACTGGCGTTCTGCTTTTATCAAGTATATACTATAAAAGTTAAAAAAAAAAAAAAATGTAGTCACAACTGAAGCTAAAGCAATTTAGAAAAATATTACACTACTGATGGTGCTAAACTATAGTGTGCAAATGAAACCCAGAGCGAGGTGATCCAGCTTCCCAAATTGTACTGGAGCTGACTACTTTTCTTGTATTTTTAGCTTCATAAAAAGGAAACTTCTACAACTTTTGTGTTATTTGTTCATATTCTTCACCCACTGAATTTACATGGCTACCACTTCTATGGTCTGCATATGCTTATTGCTCTAAACAACTGAATATACATAACTGGGTTTTCAGATATCATTTTAAATGCCTGGCCCATTCCTCATAAATCAGTACTCACTGGCAAAAGCATGTTACCTGCAATGGTGTTGAAAACCCAATCTTAAACTGTTTTAGGATCAGTGGATTTTAGCAGAGGGGGAAGAGGCAATAAAAGCACAACCTCAGGTTAGGATTCTAGGATTCTTACTCTGAATTTATTTCACCTGGAGAATGAATACCCAAGAAGAAGTGTTTGAGAAACAGGCAATGGGGCAGATTCTCAGCTGGTAAATCAGCATTGACTTCAAGGGAGCAATGCCAATACATACCAGCTGAGAATTGGCCCACTGTCCTAAACAAAAAAACCAAACAAAAAAAAGTCAGAACACTCCTTTCCCCATTGAACTTGGAGTTATTCATACAAATCCTAGGCCTGCTTGGTAAAAATCAGGCATGGCTTCAGTTTTCCCAGCTTTTCTAAGCTAGAAGATCTGTTCTATAGTTACTTAGTGCAGCTTCTTCAAGCTTTGCCCTATTGAGAAGAAGAAGTAGGCTGTGAAATGCATGGTAGTGTTTTTCAGGGATTTTCTATCTATTTAAAGATGTAAATCTAACAAATGTGCCCTGTTTAAGTATCCGACCCAATACCAAAACAGAGCAGCTTTCACCTCTTTCAGTTATATTTCATTCTGAATAATGCCAAAGGCTCAGTCTCTTGACAGCACAAAACTAAGCAACAGAACCACCTGGTGGGGAAGAAAATCACTCTCATACATACAAAACTCTACACTGGTACAGATTTGCTGAAATATACAGTACATCCAGTACCTAAACAAGTTAATACACAAGTTATAACCTTTCCTATGTGAACCCAGTGTTTTGGGTTTTTTTCTTCTTCTACCAACCTTAATGGTCCTTAATTTAATTTATGTAATGATAGAAATATATGTAATCTAGCACCTGCACTAAGAAATAGAAATAATATGTGGCTCAGATTCTGAAATTTTTTTCAGAGTAGCAGCCGTGTTAGTCTGTATTTGCAAAAAGAAAAGGAGTACTTGTGGCACCTTAGAGACTAACAAATTTATTGGAGCATAAGCTTTCGTGAGCTACAGCTCACTTCATCGGATGCATTTGGTGGAAAAAACAGAGGAGAGATATATATACACACACACACACACAGAGAACATGAAACAATGGGTTTATCACACTGTAAGGCGAGTGATCACTTAAGATAAGCCATCACCAGCAGCAGGGGGGGGGAAAGGAGGAAAACCTTTCATGGTGACAAGCAAGGTAGGCTAATTCCAGCAGTTAACAAGAAAATCAGAGGAACAGTGGGGGGTGGGGTGGGAGGGAGAAATACCATGGGGAAATAGTTTTACTTTGTGTAATGACTCATCCATTCCCAGTCTCTATTCAAGCCTAAGTTAATTGTATCCAGTTTGCAAATTAATTCCAATTCAGCAGTCTCTCGTTGGAGTCTGTTTTTGAAGCTTTTTTGTTGAAGGATAGCCACTCTTAGGTCTGTGATCGAGTGACCAGAGAGATTGAAGTGTTCTCCAACTGGTTTTTGAATGTTATAATTCTTGACGTCTGATTTGTGTCCATTCATTCTTTTACGTAGAGACTGTCCAGTTTGGCCAATGTACATGGCAGAGGGGCATTGCTGACACATGATGGCATATATCACATTGGTAGATGCGCAGGTGAACGAGCCTCTGATAGTGTGGCTGATGTGATTAGGCCCTATGATGGTATCCCCTGAATAGATATGTGGACAGAGTTGGCAACAGGCTTTGTTGCAAGGATAGGTTCCTGGGTTAGTGGTTCTGTTGTGTGGTGTGTGGTTGCTGGTGAGTATTTGCTTCAGATTGGGGGGCTGTCTGTAAGCAAGGACTGGCCTGTCTCCCAAGATCTGTGAGAGTGATGGGTCGTCCTTCAGGATAGGTTGTAGATCCTTGATGATGCGTTGGAGAGGTTTTAGTTGGGGGCTGAAGGTGATGGCTAGTGGCGTTCTGTTGTTTTCTTTGTTAGGCCTGTCCTGTAGTAGGTGACTTCTGGGTATTCTTCTGGCTCTGTCAATCTGTTTCTTCACTTCAGCAGGTGGGTATTGTAGTTGTAGGAATGCATGATAGAGATCTTGTAGGTGTTTGTCTCTGTCTGAGGGGTTGGAGCAAATGCGGTTATATCGTAGCGCTTGGCTGTAGACAATGGATCGAGTGGGATGATCTGGATGAAAGCTAGAGGCATGTAGGTAGGAATAGCGGTCAGTAGGTTTCCGATATAGGGTGGTGTTTATGTGACCATCGCTTATTAGCACCGTAGTGTCCAGGAAGTGGATCTCTTGTGTGCACTGGTCCAGGCTGAGGTTGATGGTGGGATGGAAATTATTGAAATCATGGTGGAATTCCTCAAGAGCTTCTTTTCCATGGGTCCAGATGATGAAGATGTCATCAATGTAGCGCAAGTAGAGTAGGGGCATTAGGGGACGAGAGCTGAGGAAGCGTTGTTCTAAGTCAGCCATAAAAATGTTGGCATACTGTGGGGCCATGTGGGTACCCATCGCAGTGCCGCTGATTTGAAGGTATACATTGTCCCCAAATGTGAAATAGTTATGGGTCAGGACTAAGTCACAAAGTTCAGCCACCAGGTTAGCCGTGACAGTATCGGGGACACTGTTCCTGACGGCTTGTAGTCCATCTTTGTGTGGAATGTTGGTGTAGAGGGCTTCTACATCCATAGTGGCTAGGATGGTGTTTTTAGGAAGATCACCAATGGACTGTAGTTTCCTCAGGAAGTCAGTGGTGTCTCGAAGATAGCTGGGAGTGCTGGTAACGAAGGGCCTGAGGAGGGAGTCTACATAGCCAGACAATCCTGCTGTCAGGGTGCCAATGCCTGAGATGATGGGGCGTCCAGGATTTCCAGGTTTATGGATCTTGGGTAGCAGATAGAATACCCCAGGTCGGGGCTCCAGGGGTGTGTCTGTGTGGATTTGTTCTTGTGCTTTTTCAGGGAGTTTCTTGAGCAAATGCTGTAGTTTCTTTTGGTAACTCTCAGTGGGATCAGAGGGTAATGGCTTGTAGAAAGTGGTGTTGGAGAGCTGCCTACTAGCCTCTTGTTCATACTCCGACCTATTCATGATGACGACAGCACCTCCTTTGTCAGCCTTTTTGATTATGATGTCAGAGTTGTTTCTGAGGCTGTGGATGGCACTGTGTTCTGCATGGCTGAGGTTATGGGGTAAGCGATGCTGCTTTTCCACAACTTCAGCTCGTGCACGTCGGCGGAAGCACTCTATGTAGAAATCCAGGCTGCTGTTTCGACCTTCAGGAGGAGTCCACCCAGAATCCTTCTTTTTGTAGTGTTGGCAGGAAGGTCTCTGTGGGTTAATATGTTGGTCAGAGGTGTGTTGGAAATATTCCTTGAGTCTGAGACGTCGAAAATAGGATTCTAGGTCACCACAGAACTGTATCATGTTCGTGGGGGTGGAGGGGCAAAAGGAGAGGCCCCGAGATAGGACAGATTCTTCTGCTGGGCTAAGAGTATAGTTGGATAGATTAACAATATTGCTGAGTGGGTTACGGGAACCATTGTTGTGGCCCCTTCGTTCACCTGCGCATCTACCAATGTGATATATGCCATCATGTGCCAGCAATGCCCCTCTGCCATGTACATTGGCCAAACTGGACAGTCTCTACGTAAAAGAATGAATGGACACAAATCAGACGTCAAGAATTATAACATTCAAAAACCAGTTGGAGAACACTTCAATCTCTCTGGTCACTCGATCACAGACCTAAGAGTGGCTATACTTCAACAAAAAAGCTTCAAAAACAGACTCCAACGAGAGACTGCTGAATTGGAATTAATTTGCAAACTGGATACAAATACTTAGGCTTGAATAGAGACTGGGAATGGATGTGTCATTACACAAAGTAAAACTATTTCCCCATGGTATTTCTCCCTCCCACCCCACCCCCCACTGTTCCTCTGATATTCTTGTTAACTGCTGGAATTAGCCTACCTGCTTGTCACCATGAAAGGTTTTCTTCCTTTCCCCCCCCTGCTGCTGGTGATGGCTTATCTTAAGTGATCACTCTCCTTACAGTGTGTATGATAAATCCATTGTTTCATGTTCTCTGTGTGTGTGTGTGTATATAAATCTCTCCTCTGTTTTTTCCACCAAATGCATCCGATGAAGTGAGCTGTAGCTCACGAAAGCTTATGCTCTAATAAATTTGTTAGTCTCTAAGGTGCCACAAGTACTCCTTTTCTTTTTGAAATTTTTTTGAGAGATTTAAAATTTTAAACTATTTTGAGTTGGTGACTAGCTGTACATAACATGTATGGCTGTCTGTCATATTCAACGATGACATCATGACAACTCGTGTTCTCTTGTGGCTGCATTGTCCTATCTGTGAGGAGCGAGGTTGCAAACAAATGTCACGTAGGAATGAGTAGATTCCCACTGAAGATTTGGCATGATATGTGGTCATTTTTTCAATGATTTTTTTTGTATCTGTCTTCTTCAAAGTACTTACAACTTTTGTTGATTGTTCTCCATTCAGGTGTGTCCTTGGCTGTTTCAAGTGAGCTGTAGCTCACGAAAGCTTATGCTCTAATAAATTTGTTAGTCTCTAAGGTGCCACAAGTACTCCTTTTCTTTTTTCAAAGTTATCTATATTTATGCCTCATGCTTTGAGATCCTATCTTTGAAATATTTACATTTACTGCCCTTCCTGTGCCTTCTGATTTCATCTCATGATAGAGGACTTTTTCGGGAGTCTAGCCTTACCCATTCTGATAATAAGATCTGTCCATCTAAGCTGTGCTTTGGTAATTATTGCCTCAATGATGGTTATTTTTGCTCTTTCAAGAATGTTAATATTTAATGTAATAAAATATCCAGGAATGTGAAGGCAATATACTTTAACATTAGATACATAAACATCAAATGTATAGGTTTCACATTCATAGATTCATAGAATTTAAGGCCAAAAGTGATCATTAGATCATCTTAGTCTGACCTCTGGTATTTCACAGGCCATTACATTTAACCCAGCTAGCCCTGTACTGACTCCAATAACTTGTGTTTATCTTTTGGCTAAAGCATAAATTCAAGGCATCTAGTCTTAATCTGAAGACATCAAGAGATGGGGAATACACCACTCCCTTTGTTCCAGTGGTAAATCACCCTCCTTGTTATAAAAACGTGCGCTGTATCTCTAATTTGCAATTTTCTGGCACCAGCTTCTAGCCGTTGATTCTTGTTACGCCTTTCTCTGCTAGATTTAAGAGGCTTTTGGTGCCTGGTATTTTTTTCCAGTGGAAATTTCTGGCCAAGATCTTTCCCCACAAACAGCTGCATTCCTACTCCTTCCTTCCTCAAGGTTTCCTGAAAACTGTTTCCTCCCATAGCAGGGATTGGGGGGAGGAGGGCATGGCCTTCCTACACTAAAGGGAGCCTCTAGATGTGCTGAGGCTGCCTGATGGAGGACTGGCCCCCAGTGCTACTCTTCTGCCCCCTTCATCCTCATCCCCTAGCACAGGGGTGGGCAAACTACGGCCTGTGAGCTGAATCCTGCCAATCAGGGCTTTGGATCTGGCCTGCAGGATTGCTGCCCCCATGGCACCACGGGCACCATGCCCCTGCTGGAAGCCGCCAGCACCAAGTCCCTGAGGCCCCTGGGGGAGAGGAAAGAGCAGAGAGCTCTGTGCGCTGCCCTCGCCTGCAGGCACCGCCCCCCGCAGCTCCCATTGGCTGGAAATGGGGAACCACGGCCAATGGGAGCTTCAAGAGAAGTACCCACAGGCGAGAACAGCACGCGGAGCCCTCTGCCTGCCCTCCTCCAGTGTCTGCAGGGACGTGGTGTGGCACAGTGCGGGGCCAGGGAGGGCACAGAGCCGGCCTTAGCCACACTGCATGCCGTTGCCACCCCAGAGCCACTCCAGGTAAGCGGTTCCAGGCTGGAGCCCACACCCCAAACCTCTCCTACAGCCACACCCCAGCCCCCTACTGAACCCCTCCTGCACCCCAACCCCCTGCCCTGAGCCCCATGCTGCACCCCGCACCACAAACCTCTGCCTTGAGCCCCCTCCTGCACTCTGCACCCTAATCCCCTGCCATGAGCCCCCTGCTGCACCACACATCCCTTCTGCACCCCAACCTCTTTCCCTGAGCCCCTTCCCTCACAATGGATCCCCTCCCACACCCTGCACTCCCTCCCGTGCCCCAGCCCTACATTCATGGCCCTGCATGCAAATTCCCCACCCAGATGTGGCCCTCGAACCAAAAAGTTTGCCCATCCCTGCCCTATCAGGATGGCTCAGGTGGAAGCCATACCACCATTGCTGCATGGCTGCACAGTAGCAGTTGCATAGACGATTTAACAGAAGACTACATTACTTGAAACAAGAAAAGGAGTACTTGTGGCACCTTAGAGACTAACAAATTTATTAGAGCATAAGCTTTCGTGAGCTACAGCTCACTTCGTCGGATTGCAGATGAAATATTTCACTCTCATATCTGTGAGGCCAGTCAGGGATCATGCTCTGGAGAGTCAGTGGTTCCTGGCTTCATCTCCTCTTCTTCCCCGTAGTTCTCAAACCTGGAGAGGGAAAGAGGTGGGGTAGGGATAGATCATTCTGTGGATATGACACTCTTCCCTTCCCTTTCACCCCCTTTATGTTCTCTCACAGGGAATCCCTCCCCCACCTCTACCACCCATTCCGGCTCACCTTTGTTTTTGGAAGTGGAGAAAATCTGGACCTTAGTTATAAAAAGTAAAAAAGCGCTCCTCCCCCACCTTTTCAGAGAGAAGAGGTGGAAGTGTACATCTCTAACCCTTTTATGACCGTGTGCATATGGGATGGGAGACATCAATATTGTGAGAAATTTTGTCAGAAAGGGGGTTTTCATGACATTGTAAATTCCCTTTGGCTTCATTTGTGTTTCCTAGAGACCAACCCCACCTGCCAATAATACAGCTGCCAGTGCAGTGAGTGAGAATTCGACATGTGCATCTGAAGCCAGAGTTTTACACCCTTGATGAGTAATATTTATTCCTGGATAACTGACTGACTACATGAAGCACTTGTAACCATACAAGTGATTTGGGCACTTAATGTAACTGCTGGAGGGTTTTTGCATTTTGACTGGTGCCTGCTGTCTAATAGAAATGTACAAAAGTGAAGATATAATTGGTCCTGAAAAATAGCTCTTACTTTTTTCACAAACAAAGTCTTAAAGGGGTTTGCTTTGGAAATGTAGCATGTTTTCTACATGGAGCATTGCATGCCATCCCATTGGCCAAGATACAATAATGGAATGTAGAAGTGTCATACTGTACAAGCTTTGCCCTTTGGCCATCAGTCCTAAGCCAATTAGATTCTTCTTAGCAATTCACAAGATGGAATACATTCTCCACACCTTCTTCTTCTTCTTCTTCTTTTTTTTTTAACAATCTGTCTTCTGGTACTCCTTTCTCCCTGGTGCACGTCCCCTGTGTTCTGTCACTGCCCTTCTCGTGCAACTGTGCCCTGTCACCCCCTCCCCATGTGCTTGTTTGCGGTGGTCTGTCACACCCTCCCCTATGCGAACCATGCCCTGTGTTCCATCATTCCTCTCCCCCATGTGCCTGGGCCCTGTGCTCTGTTACCCCCTCCCGCACACCCTGTCAAACTTCTTTCCCTGTGCCCAATGCTCCGTCACCACCTGCCGCATGCACCCCTTATGTCCTCTCGCCCCTCTACCCATGTGCACGTACCCAAGATTGTGGAATGTACTTGAACTAGAAAGATGCTCTCTATGCACAGTTCAATGGTTCAGTGCAAAACTACTAAAACTAGCTTTGCAGACAATCCAGGAAATCAAGTGGGGCTTTTTCTCTGGTTCCTTAACATCTGATCAGAATTTTATTGCTATGCTTTAAATAGCCATTTTAGTAGCTTTTACATACAGATGTGAGGGTTGGTCTGCAGACAGATTCCCAAAGCAAAATTTAATTGACTCAGTGCAGTTTAATAATTTACAAAAATATAGCAAAGTGCAAATGGTACATGGTTTATAAGATTCTCATTGGAAAAAAGATACAATCAGGACTCTTTTTTTTTTCTTCATAGTTAAACAATTACTGCAAACACAGTCAATTATGCAAGCCTACAGACTCCCAAACTCACAAAAGTCCATGACCCATACTGAATTTTGAATATAGCTCCAAAGTGTGCATCCTAGTAACAAGATAAATCCACCTTGTCCAAAATTATAAAACCCATCAGTAGTATCCAATCAGATCATTAGTATTTCCTTCCCTCATAGAAGGATGCACTCAATTATCTGATGTCTTGAAAGAGTGTGAACTAACAGACTCTTGATGAATTTTAACCCTCATCTTTTCCCAGTGTACTGCATGTTCTGATGATTCATGATGAAGCTATGTATCTAAGAGCAGAAATTAACAGAAACACAGATATTTACAGAGATCTTAAATTGAGTCAAAAGATAGATAACTATTATGTGTTTTCTCCAATCATACTCTTGGTGATATGCAAGTTAGAAAACATCATTTTCCAGGTTTTACATGATCATCAGCAGGTGGTACACTTTCACTTCAAGCACTGCAGAATAATGTTGTTTATCAACGTAAACATAGCTATTTTACAGGGGAGAGAGGACGCAAGAGCTCATTAATTGCTAGGATTACAAAGTCTGCACTACATGCCAATAAGCAGCGTCCAAAATATAGGCCTAATCCCAATGCAAGTTTTGCCTAAATGAGGAATTCAGGCTATCGTATAAATAATGCAGGAAGTTGACAAACTTTCATCATATACAGTTTGAAAAAAAATTTTTTTTTGGGTGGTTACAGAAATGGATTCTCTGCCAGCTATTAGAAGCTTTAGATTTCTATGGAAAGCCGTATCTCATAGAGAGCACTCAAGTATTCTTCATTATCAGGCTCCAGTGCCAGGGCTCTCTCATAACACTCAATTGCTTGAGGCTTCTCCCCATTCAGTTGGTGAATAAGTCCAAGAATACCCAAACTTTTAGCATCTGCAGAGCCTCTCTGAATTCTCCTTTCTATTAATTTCTTCAGAGCATATTTACACAGGTTTCTTTCATGTGAGTTTTTCTCAATTTTCAGCCCTTTTGTGTAATGATTAATGGCCTCAGATTCGGATTTTTTGTGATATTCCTGAAAGCGTCCATAGCGGTAGTGGAGTTGTTGCTTCTCATCACAGGTGAGTTTCTCCATCTTAAATACTTTTTGAAAGGTGTCTTCTGCTTCTTGATATTGATTGCCTTCTGCATACATGCTTGCTAGGTCAATATAGGCATACATAAACTTTGATTTTTGCTCTATCACCATTTTAAAATGAAAAATGCCAAATTGAATCAGTTCCTCCATCTGCTCTCTAGGTGGATATTTTGTATCCTTTTTCATTTTGTATAATTGTGTTCTGTAGCAAAGACCTATCTGATGATGCAGGAAACCAGAGGTTGGTGTAAATTCCAATGCCTTTTTCAAAAACCCTAGTGATTTCTCCACTAATCCTTTTTTTCTGTAAAACTTTGCAGCATATCTCAATAAATAGGGAAGATCTGGGGTTTTTTGCAATGCTTCTTTGATGTACTTTTCTCCTTCTTCAACTTGGTCTATGTCCTGAAGTTTCAGTGCAAGAAGTGCCATAACAAAGGTGTCATTTGGATTCAGCCTTACTGCATGCCTTAAAGGTTCCAGTGATGAGTCCTCACCAGAAGAGCCTTTTGTAAGAAAATCTTCCAGGCGATATATGGCAATTGCATAGCCAGAATTAAATTCTGGATTGTTGGGTTCCTCTGCCAGAGCCTTTTCAAAGCATTTCTTTGCTCTTTCATAATACTTTATTCCAAACTTTAATAGTGCCCACCCTTGTTCACAGTAGATCTCAGGGAGCTGGATCTTATAGCGAGATGCACTTGCGAGCTTTTTGCAGCTGCTTTCTACCTTGCCTATGTAGGATTGAGCTTCTTGAAATTTGTTCATATGGTAATAGACCCAAGCATAGTTTCCCCAGGTAACAAGACTTTTCCTATCAACCTCATCTGCATGATTTGTTTGAACTTCTCCTTCAGCTTTTTGTAGACTTTCCAGAGCTTCCTCACTGGTGCCTTTCATGTGTTTCACATAGGCTAGCAGATTATAATTAGTGATTTTGGATTTTGTGATTAGAAACTCAATCTGATCACAAATTGTCTCCTCTAAGTCATCAAGATCAACATCATCCTTCAGCAAAGTCCATGTAAAATGGCATTCAAGTTGCAGCAAGACAGTTTTTAGTGAATTCTTGGAAATATTGCTAGAGGAAAAAATAAAAGCATATTTAAGCCTTTGTGAAGAGAAGAAGAGATGCAAATTAAAACTTTATTTACCCCAGAGGGTTAGGGTCTTCTATTTTGCTTTTCTGTACCTCTGTTTTTAATTTACAATATTGCCAATCTTAACTAGTGAGATAGCAATAATGTCACCTCTACAGGTGCTTCAGAGAGAGGGTGCGTCACAAGTGGCACTAACCAGAGAACAATACTTTGAGAAACCAAAGATATGGAGCTCATAGGTCTGAAGATTTGAACACAATTGGTTATTCATATTGTCTCTGTTACTCTGATCCCATGTAAACTACTGTATCAAAGATGTAGCGAGTTCATGAAAGTCAGATTATATAAAAAAAACAACGTAATATTGGCGCTTGTAATCAAATGTCAGTGTTTGCTTAAAAAAGACAGTCAAACAAAGGCTTACAAAAAAAATTACGGCAAGTAAGTTTGGGTACCCTAAATGTATATTTCCATAATTTAACAAGTTAGGATTTCTTCTATGATAACTTAACTCTGAATTTCCTGGGTTTGCAATGCTTCTTTGGGTAACCATTACATCATTTTGTAATGTTCTCTACACTTAAGTTCTCTCTCCAGTTTCACATTACTCTTACCTGGGAATATAATATTAATTTCATGTTTCCTGTGTTGATAGTCTGTTCTATAGTATTTCTGCTTTTGCATTTGTTTTCTTGTCCATGTTGGATCATATTTTCTCTGTATGATTAAATTATCTTGTATTATGTTACACTAGTGGGTAGTTAAAGGATAGAAAAGTGGCATGAGGCCTAAATTGGTTTGCACTTCATTTGGGCTATGTTATACCTGATCTGCACACTTTTCCATTTATTTGTTTGTCTGGGGCTAGGATGTTGTTCAGACCTGGTCTACACCTAAAACTAAGGTCAACTACCTACATCGCTTAGGGTGAATTTTTCAACCCTCGAGAGACGTAGTTAAGATGACCTAACTGCCAAAGTTGATAATGCTAGGTCAACCTCAGAAGCAGGAAGCCTGCTAAAGAACCAGTGGGGCCACTGGACTATCATATTGAGATGCTAAAGGAGCACTCAAGGAAGGTAAGGCCATTGCAGAAAAACTAAATTAATTCTTTACATTTGTCTTCACCTATGCAGAGGATGCAAAAGAGATTCCCAAACCTGAGCCATTCTTTTTAGGTGACAACTGCGGAACTGTCCCAGACTGAGGTGTCTTTAGAGGAGGTTTTAGAACAAATTAAATTATACAATAATAAATTACCAGGACCAGATGGTATTTACCCAAATATGGTAAACTCAAATGTGAAATTGCAGAAATACTAACTGTGGTATGTAACCTATCATTTAAATCGGCTTCTGTACCAGATGACTGGAGGATAGCTTATGTGATGACAATTTTTTAAAAAGGCTCCAGAGGTGATCTCAGCAATTACAGGTCATTAAGCCTAACTTCCGTACCAGGCAAATTGGTTGAAACTATAGTAAAGAACAGAATGATCAGACCCACAGTTGAACATGATTTGTTGGGAAAGAGTCAACATGGTTTTTGTAAAGGGAAATCATACTTCACCAATCTACTAGAATTCTTTCAAGGGGTCAACAAGTATGTAGGCAATGGTGATCCAGTGGACATGATGTACTTTTTCAGAAAGTCTTTGACAAGGGCTCTCACCAAAGGCTCTTAAGCAAAGTAAACTGTAATGGGATAAGAGGGAAGGTCCTCTCATGGATCAGTAGCTGGTTAAAAGATAGGAAAAAAGGGTAGGAGAAAATGGTCAGTTTTCACAATGGAGAGAGGTAAATAGTGATGCCCCCAGTGGTCTGTACAGGGACCAGTACTGTTCAACATATTCATAAATGATCTGGAAAAAGGGGTAAACCATAGGCGCCAACTTCTGCTCGTGCTGGTGGGTGCTCCACGCCCCTCTGCTCCTGGCCCTGCCTTGAGTCCATCCCTGCCCTCCCCCTCTTCCCCTGCCCCGCCTCCATTCCAACCCCTTCCCCAAAGTCCCCACCCCAACTCCATTCCCTCCCTGCCCCTATTCCGATTCCTTCCCCAAATCCCCAGCCCCGCCTCTTCCCCACCTCCTCCCGTGAGTGCACCATGTTCCCGCTTCTCCCGCTCTCTCCTGGAGCTTGCTATGCCGCCAAACAGCTGTGTGGTGGTGGCAAGTGCTGGGACGTAGGAGGATGAGTGGGGACCTGGTGCGCTCAGAGGAGGAGACGGAGGTGAGGTGCGGTGGGGAGGGGAGCGTGGCTGCCTGTGGGTGCAGAGTACCCACTAATTTTTTCTGTGGGTGCTCCAGCCCTGGAGCACCAAAGGAATTGGCACCTATGGGATAAACAGCGAGTTGGCAAAATTTGCAGATGATACAAAACTACTCAAGATAGTTAAGTCCAAAGCAGACTGCAAAGCGTTACAAAGGGACCTCACAAAACTGGGTGACTGGGCAACAAAAAGGCAGATGAAATTCATTGTTGATAAATTAATTGGAAAACATAATCCCAACTATACAAATAAAATGATGGTGTCTAAATTAAGTTACCACCCAAGAAAGAGATCTTGTCTCTGTCATTGTGGACAGTCTCTAAAAACATCCACTCAATGGGGAAAATCTGCACCACTGAACATGAGCAGGATTTCTGTGTTTCCCTGCAGAAAAATGACTTTCTGTCAGGGAAGCAAAGAAAAGCCACAAGAGTGGTCATGCAACCCTCCCCAAAAGTATGTTTTGGGTGCCCAGGGCAGCTGGCAGAGAGATAAATCACTATGGGGTGGGACTGGGGAAGACACAGCTGGTAGCTCCTACCCTGCGCCAGGCTCAGCTGCTAGTTCCATCTGGACTCGGGAAGACAGGACTTTCTCTTCCCCTGCATGGTGTCTGGGGCCGGTCAGACCCACCCCCAGATTTCTCCCCCAGCTCTAGGAAGCTCTGCAAACTCCCCTACCTACCCCATGCTTCCTGAACCCCTCGCTCCTCAGCTGCAGCGAGACGGATCACTGTACAGAGAGTTGCTCCACCCATCTGCCTAACCCCTGTGTATCCAGACCCTCCTGCCGAGCCTCACCCCCACACACACCCAGAACCCCCCCAATGAGCCCCACTCCCCCTGCACCTGAACCACCCAGATCCCCACCCTACTGAGCCCCAACCTGCTGCACCTGGATCCCAACCACACTAAACCCCACTCTCCCAGCATCTGGACCCCCCCCCACTGAGCCCCCCACACCCAGACACCCTTGCAGAGCTCTATCCCCACCCACACTCAGACCTGCCCTGCTGAGCCCCAACTACCTTCACCTGGCCCCCCTGAACAGTACCATTACTGTTGCACCCAGAAACCCCCATGAAGCCCCTGTGCAACCAGATCCCCCCACACCCAGAAACCCCACTGAGCTGCCTGCACCCAGATTTCCACACACCGAACCCTCTCAACCCACACCTGGATTTCCCCACGCTAAGCTCCTTCACACTTGGATCCTATCTTGTGAGCCTGCCTGCCCACACCTGATGAACCTGGCATGGAGGGGCAGGGCTCTGAGGGGTTTCTGGAGCATGCCCGGTCCATGCACTGTGTCAGGGTTGGGTGCAGCCTCACCATCGAGTCCATGTCCCAGGAAGTGGGAGCTGCACGGTAATTGCCCAACTTTGTGCAAGCAGTGGCCTGTGCTCCCCAATGCTATGCTGGAGCCTCCACATTTATTTGATAAAATTTGCAGAATTTTGCAGAATTTTAAAATATTGTGTGTAGAATTTTTAATTTTTTGGCACAGAATGCCTTCAGGAGTAACAACGTGCAGTGGCAGTCACAAAAGCTAACTGAATGTTGGGAATCATTAGGAAAAGGATAGATAAGACAGAAAATATCACATTGCCTCAATATAAATTGATGGTACACCTACATCTTGAATACTTTTTGTGTAGATCAGCTCACCCCATGATACAATGGAATTGGAAAAGGTACAGCAAAGGGAAACAACAATTATTAGAGGTATGGAACAGCTTCCATATGAGGAGAAATTAAAAAGACTGGGACTTTTCAGCTTGGAAAAGAGACAACTAAAGGGGATATGATAGAGGTCTATAAAATCATGACTGGTGTGGAGAAAGTAAATAAGGAAATGTTATTTACTCCTTCTCATAACACAAGAACTACGGGTCACCAAATGAAATTAATAGGCAGCAGGTTTAAAACAAGAAAAAGGAAGTATTTCTTCACTCAACACTGTCAACCTGTGGAATTCCTTGCCAGAGGATGTTGTGAAGACCACGACTATAACAGGATTCAAAAATCAGGGGGTAGCCATATTAGTCTGTATCCACAAAAACAACAAGGAGTCTGGTGGCACCTTAAAGACTAACAGATTTATTTGGGCATAAGCTTTCGTGGGTAAAACACCACTTCTACAGATGCATGGAGTGAAAATTACAGATGCAGGCATTATATAATGACACATAAAGGAAAGGGAGTTACCTCACAAGTGGAAAATCAGTATTGACAAGACCAATTCAATCAGGGTGGATGTAGTATACTCCCAATAATAGATGAGGAGGTGTCAATTCCAGGAGAGGCAAAGCTGCTTTTGTAATGAGCCAGCCACTCCCAGTCCCTACTCAAGCCTAAATTAATGGTGTTAAATTTGCAAATGAATTTTAGTACTGCGTGGACTCCTCCTGACGGTCGAAATGACAGACTGGACTTCTACATAAAGTGCTTCCGCAGACATGCACAGCCTGAAATTGTGAACAAACAGCATCACTTGCCTCATAACCTCAGCTGTACAGAATGCAATGCCATCCACAGCCTCAGAAACAACTCTGATGTTATAATCAAAGGGCTCTGACAAAGGAGGTGCTGTAGTCATAATGACTACAAATGGTTACCCTGCTCCTGAAATAAGAGGAGTGAGAACATCTGAGAGAAGATGACGGAGTAGCTGACCACAGGTGTGGCCAGCTCAATCAGGGCCCTGCTGGACCTGATAAGAGGGCTGGGGGCCAGAAGCTAAAAGATTCTCTCTCTAGCTGTGGAGAGAGAAAGACCTAGCTGCCTGGGAATAGGGTACCTGGAGCAGGGCAAGGGCAAGGAGAGCTCCAGCCTGGTAACTCCCCGGGCTGAGGCCTTGATAAAGGCCTATGCAGGTACTGGGGCTATGAGGTGCCACCCAGGGTTAGACAGCGGTAGCTGGTCCAATCTCCTTGCCAATGATGAGTGGTCATGACAGACTGCAGTTTGCCCCAGTGAGCGGGGGCTAGATGACAACTGGCAGTAGCTACTGAAGCAAGTGGGGTGTAAAAGGTTGGGGGTTCCCCTGGGAGGGGAGATTCAGGGAGTGCGGATACTGCAGTGCGCAGAATCCTGAGGAAAGGGCTCTGGGGTCTGGGAGGGACATGGGGGGCCTGTGGCAGGCGAGACACCAGCCATCAGGAGGCCCTCCGGAGCTGGCATTGAGCTAATTCCCAAGATGACCAGCAGGAGGCACCACACTGGTGAGTCTTCACTACACTTTCTTTCCCATTCCTTATCTTTATTTTATTTTTCATAAGTAGTAGATGTTGGAAGACCATTTGAAAAGAACAAATTGGTGTACTCTCCACAGAGTGGTACTAATATGAAACAGAAGTCAGTACTCCTGCCTGATCACTTATCCTGGCACACATGCTGCCTTGCTTCTGCTCCCCACTGTTTTCTTTCTGACATTGCACCCATCTGTCCCTGGGGATCCCTTCTCTGAGCTCTCCTCTCATTTAGCTCTGATAATCTGCCCCTAATTCCAACCTGCCCTAGCTAGGAGCAGAAAAAGAAACCGAGGGGATCTAGACTCTCAGGCCTTGTCTTAACTAGGATTTAAAGGAGTGTAAGTGTGTCAGCTAACATATTATAATTAACATATTCTAGAACTTTAGAGTACACACACCACTGTAGACTGTACCAAGTGATAAACCAATCAACTTGAAGCCTAGGCTACTCTTTAGCTTCAACTTGACCAGCTTAGCATGTACTAAAGTCCATACTACCTTGTCCATAGAAGAACTTTAGAACATGTTAAAACTTGTTGGCTGACAACATACCTTTAAATCTTAGTTAAAAAACAAACTCTACACAACACTGCAGCTCCACAAACAAATATTTGTATAGCTTAAACAAAATAGAGCCCTAAATCAAATCCTTATTTGTTACTTGGCAGAACTCTGCCAGAACATAGAAGATTGGCACACAAGCTTCCAGATGTATGTGTTGCCACCCAATTGCAAAATCATGTATACTGAAAGTGCTGGAGAGAGAGCAAGGAGACAACTGGAGGATTGGGAAAGGAAAGATTCTCTTTTTGCAAACGGGGAACTAAGGCACAGAGAGACTGAACGAATTGCCCAGAGTTGCACAGGAAGTCTGTGGCAAAGCAGTGAATTGGAACCAGATCTCCTGAGTCCTGAGATAATGCCCTGACTGGGGAACCACTGAAAGATTAACATTGAAAGACCTATTAGCAAATTGTGGGGAGGTTAGGAGAAGAGGATCCAAAATGAACTATTAGAGCTTTGGGGGGATGGAGCGGAATTCAATTTGGATCACTGGGGTCTTGGGAGAAAATGTACCTGAATATTTTTTTTTTCTAGTCTCAATGTTTTCCACTTAGATGCTACAATGAGGTCTGAAGGAAAGGGTGATAGTAATTCTATTAATGCATATCCCTACCATCAAAGACTTCCTCATTTCTATCGGTAATGTCAAATACAAGTTTTGAGTGGAGAGGAGACTGTAAATGTGGAGATAATCCTGCTCCTGTTAGGGAGCTGTGGTGCCAATTAAATGAATCCAATAGGAGAATGGATGTCTCATACATAATTGTTTCACTTGGTCCTTGATTCAGCAAGACACTCTATGAAAATGCTTAAGTAGAAGCATGTGAATAGTCCTACTGAAGTCAGTGGGACTACTCATGTACTTAGTTCAGCATGTGATCAAGTGCTTTGTTAGACCATGCCTGAATCCAGAACAAAAACTTTCATGTGTATAATAGCAGAGAAATAAATAATATGAACAGGTGGAGTTGTAGTTCAGGTGTGACAATAGCTGATTAAAATATGACCATATAGCGCATTGTTGCAATCACTGTTATATATTTGCAGCAAATATCGTACAAAAGTTGTCAAGTGAGGTGGCTATGAAAAGGTTATGACTTACTGGTTATGATTGTTATTTTTATGCATGTTTCACTTTTTGTATTTCAAGTTATAAGTATTGGCTCTATACTTGGATTTCAAATGTTTGCTCCTGGGGTAACACCCCCAAGATAACACCCAGCACATCTTGGAGGGATTATTTGAATTAAGTGACTCATCAAGAAACACTTGGTTAACAATGGACCATGGGCGACGCCCATCTACACTAAGTGGACTGTCATGTAAACATGCTGTCTGGAGTGTATGTAATGGCTTCCTGCAATGACTGAGGGAAATTGGGCATAAACATGTGACTCCAAATTTCATCTTGTTGCTGTGATTTTCAACAATGGGATGCCTTCCACATGGCAGAAGTTATAAAAGGCCCTGGGAACACCTCCATTTTGTCTTCAACCCTGCTTCTTACTTCTAGAGGAACCTTGCTACAAACTGAAGCTCTGAACAATGACTGAATGACCCATCCAAGCTGTGGATGGACTCCAGAAACTTGACTTAAGCCAGCAATTTATTCCATCACTGCTACAAGCCTGAACAAAGAACTTTGCCATTACTGTATGTAATTGATTCCTTTAACCAAATTTTAACTCTCACCTTTCTTTCTTTTTATAAATAAATCTTAAGGTTTTAGATACTAAAAGATTGGCATCAGTGTGATTTTTGGGCAAGATCTAAGTTGTATATTGACCTGGGTGTGTGGCTGGTCCTTTGGTTGTAAAAAACCACTCAAATCACCACAAAAACACTGGATTCAGAGATAAGGCCTTCCAGAGAATGCCCGAGGAAACTGCCTTTATGTCTTCTTGTTAGCCAGTGTGGTGAAACAGAAGTTTACTTTTGTGGCTGGTCTGGTATATCTTATAAAAGAATAACCACCAGTTTTGGGGTGTTTGCCCTATTTCTTAGTAGTTTGTCCAGAATTTGGCATCCTCAGTTGTGACTCACTAATGCACGGTTACAGCCGGTTAAACATCTTTTCAGCACATAAGCATTAAATGATCTTGCTTTCAGAATCATCGTAAGTCTGGAGTTTTCTCCTTTAAAATATTAGTGAAAAAAGCTCTGAGACTCCCTTAAACCCCCCCAGATACCACAGAAAAGGAGACCAACTTCTGGATATCAGTTTGCAGCACAAAAATCATACTAGCATTTTCTGGTTCCACCCACAATAGTAGTAATTAGAAGCTTAGTTTCCTGATTTGAGAGCACAAATCATCTACTTAGCCATCCACTTGACCCTACAGTACTCGTGGCAACAGTGAACTGTGGGCACAAGCTTTGTGGGTGTAAATTCCACCCATGAAAATGGAAAGGGGTTTAGGCTTGAACATCTGGAACTGACAGAATTAAATTTCCAACAATACAATCACTTTAATCTAGTCCTCATTTTAATTAACATGTAAAACAATTGCTTGCTTTTGGTACTATATGTGGTTAACTAAACTCAAGTAAATTAAAGTTTAGAATTTTCATATGAAAGAACACATACCCTCAGCACAGGGGGATGGACTAGATCAGTGGCTCTCAAGCTTTCCAGACTACTGGACCCCTTTCAGGAGTCTGATTTGTCCTGTGTACCCCAAGTTTCACCTCACTTAAAATCAGGCCTAAAAAGACAAAAGTGTCACAGCACACTTACTGAAAAATTGCGTACTTCTCATTTTAGTGTGTGTGTGTGTATATGTAAGTAATATACAGATCCTTAAAATAACTAAATAAATTTATAAGTGTGATGTATAGGGACATATAAATAAGTCATTGTCTGTATGAAATTTTAGTTTGTACTGACTTCACTAGTGCTTTTTATATAGCCTGTTGTAAAACTAGGCAAATACCTAGATGAGTTGATGTGCCCCTGGAAGACTTCTGTGTACGTGTACCCAGGGGTACACGTATGCCTAGTTAAGAACCACTGGACAAGATGAATGGCAAACCTCTTAAGGTCCTTTCCAGCTCTACATTTCTATGAAAAAGGCACAGTTCAGAGTTACTGTTGTTTACTTACCTCATGGCTTTGCTTTGCTGATCAATTGTTGTAATGCAGCTTGGCCTCTCTTCTTACTAATCTGGGATGTTGGCTGCTGTTCCTCTACTCCCTTTTATTCTTATTCCGGCATCATGTGACATGGGCTGTTCCTCAGCAGATTAGTAAAGTAAATGGAAACTAGAAAGTGAAACCTATGCACAGCTCTCCAAACGCACAACAGAAAAGCTGAACTAGCTGCTGCTAGGAAAACTGAAACTTAAGGGGCTTGGCTCTGTTTCTTCTGTTCGCATTTGGCTTTATGCCATTGATTTAACTGTGTTACAGAGACTAAAGCAATAATAACCCAGAATGTTCAGGTAGTCCTTCCTAATATAAAAATTTAAAGCTCCACTTTGTTTAAAATATAAAGATTTGTGGAAATAGATAGAGGAAAGATGTGTGGCTAATGGATTGAACAGAAACATGGTTCAATGGGAGGGACTGGGAGTCAGTTTCTACTCCTGGTTCTTCTACTGAATCATGTGACTTTCAACAAGTCACTTGGATCCAGATTTTAAAAGAATTTACATGTTGCTCTGCTCAGTGTTGAAAGTCCTAAATTATGTAGGTAGTTAAGTCTTAGTTCCTCGGGTGACTGAGGTACGTGGGGCAGGGTAAGATATTTAGGTACTTAACGCCTTTTGATTTCAGTGGGAGTTAGATGCCTACATAAATTTGTGAATCCCACCCTTAGCAGTCTGTGTGATTGAAAGTCAATGGGACTTAGACTTCTAGGTGGCTATGTCACTTTTGAAAATGGGACTTCACCATCTACATCTCTTTGCTCCTTGCAATGCTGAGCAGAGCATTGCCTAAATATCGTCAAAAGCTGGGCCTTTCCTGTGCCTCAGTAAACTCCTCAATTAAATTATCCCCATTGATACGGCACAACCATGTTGGTGCTGTGAGATTTGTATTATCTAAAACACAAGGAGCCAGTCTGCTCCACATGCAGGACTAACCAGTATAGGTGACATAGGAAATGGTGTGATTTTTTTTTTTTTTTTGGTGTTCCCTCTAGGTCATTACCATGAGGGAGAAAAGGAAAGCTTTGCTTGCCACAGACCAGGCAATCAGAGATCTGCAGGAGGCAGAGGCCATCTGCAGGAAGACCATGTGTCTTTGTTGGGGGGGGAGCAAGCCATAGAATATCAGGGTTGGAAGAGACCTCAGGAGGTCATCTAGTCCAACCACCTGCTCAAAGCAGGACCAATCCCCAACTAAATCATTCAAGCCTGACCTTAAAAACCTTAAAAAAGGAGATTCCACCACCTCCCTAGTAACCTATTTCAGTGCTTCAGCACCCTCCTAGTGAAAGTTTTTCCTAATATCCAACCTAAACTTCCCCCATTGCAACTTGAGACCATTACTCCTTGTTCTGTCCACTGAGAACAGTCTAGATCCATCCTCTTTGGAACTCCCTTTCAGGTAGTTGAAAGCAGCTATCAAATCCCCCCTCATTCGTCTCTTCTGCAGACTAAATAATCCCAGTTCCCTCAGCCTCTCCTCATAAGTCATGTGCTCCAGTCCCCTAATCATTTTTGTTGCCCTCTGCTGGACTCTTTCCAATTTTTCTGAATCCTTTCTGTAGTGTGGGGCCCAAAACTGGCCACAGTACTCCAGATGAGGCCTCACCAATGCCGAATAGAGGGGAATGATCACGTTCCTTGATCTTCTGGCAATGCTTCTACTTTATACAGCCTGAAATGCCATTACCCTTCTCTTCCATTGTAACCCCTAGGTCCTTTTCTGTAGAACTGCTGCCTACCCACTCGGTCCCTAGTCTGTAGCAGTGCATGGGATTCTTCCGTCCTAAGTGCCTTTATGTCTATACATTGTAGTGTTTATATATTGTAGCTGGGATGGAGCCTCCTAGCCCCTGGTGACAAATTTGTGCTACTGGGGCTCAAACTAGTGCAGTAAAAATAGTGGATATTCTGCAGTGTGGATGTTACAGCTTGGGCAGCAGCTTGGCCTCTCCTAGTTTGAGCGGTTAGCTCGACTCTGTGCCAGAGGTGCAACATCCACACTGCTATCATTAGCGTGCTACTCGAGCCCTTCTAGCTTAAGTTTGTCTACCCGGGCTGGCAGGCTCACTCCCCAGCAGTGTAGACATACCATGAATTACCTCCAGGATCTGCTGCCCTACCCCTCCCCTCCAGAGCAGCAGGCATCCACTGAGTTGTGCTGCTATGGCCTCCTGCCACTGTTCCCACAATCCCCACACGGGGTTCCAATCTGCAGAGGGGCTCCATCAATATTAATGCATATGAAGAATTCCCAGTGGCTTGCTTGGGATGTGTGTGTGTGTGTGTGTGTGTGTGTGTGTGTGAGAGAAAGAAAAAAAAAAAAAAAAATACTTGTCTGTTGTGTCTCTCCCTGGTACCTTCCCACTCTCTCCATGTGTGGAACCCCACATGCCCAAGCTTGAAAGATAGAGAAATATGCCCCTTTGGCTGAAACTTTGAGAAATAAAGGTTATCAGGTCCAGACACACGCACTGATTGTCAGAGCCTTAGATGTATGGGACCCCTGTAACGAAAGAGTGCTGAGAGAATGCAGCATCGGTCAACGCTACACTTGGCTGATGCAGTAACTCATGGTGTCAACGCTATCAGAGTCGAGGGACATCAATGGACATCAGCAATACCGGGGGGATGAGCTGGTGTTGAATGAGAAGCGCAGTCAGGAAAGTAACACAATTTTCCTCATGGATTGTATTTTCTAAATGAACAACCCCTAATTCTCAGTTACTGAAAGACAATCTCCACTCATTGATACATTTGCTTTCCACAACCAATATTTGCACAACTTTTCATGAGTGATGTACCTGAGTATTCGGATTCTAATATCTAAACTGTATTGTTAATCTATTCACCTAAATTTGGGTTATTGCTGACTATGTACTCTGTGTCGTATGACTTTTTAAAAACTAACTTTATTTGTGGATAATCTAAGCACTATACCCAGATGTACAGACACTCTTTTCCCAACCTATGTATTATATATTTTTAACATTAGCTTTAATAAAATTTTAAAATCTATTCTTATCAGACACTACAGATGTGTATTTAAAGATGACAATTGTTCTGCAGTTTTTTGCTAATGCTTAAAATCCAATAAAAACGACTCATTTATTTTCATTGCCCAAACTGAACTGAATGCAAATCCTAGAGAAACAGCATTACAAATGAAAAGTAATCCAAAATCAGAAGATTCTGTGGTGTGTTTGTGGGGGAGGGAGACAAAGGAGATGCTGCTCATTTGCAGATGATCAGATATGAGTGCAAGTGGCACAACTCAGGGAGGGGGGGCAATGGTGGCTTTAGGCCATGGCTTTCAGTAAGATTTGCTTCAGTTTTTGCCAGACACCATATAACCTGTTGTTCAATTGTAATGTCTTTTCAGTTTTACAATCTAAGATTGTCATTAACATTTGTGGTGAGTTTTTTTTTGTTTTGTTTTGTTTTTTGTTTTACATTTGACAATGTCCCTTCAAAACTCATCCGGGGAATTAGTGTACCCATATGTACCTAGGTAGTATTTTAGGAAAGGACAGTCCCCAAAAGTTATACACCATTGTACCTAGACAGGTTTCAGAGTAGCAAGCAAAGAAGACTGGAGATCGAGATAGAAAAGGAGTACTTGTGGCACCTTAGAGACTAACAAATTTATTAGAGCATAAGCTTTCGTGAGCTACAGCTCAGTTCATCGGATGCATTTGGTGGAAAATACAGAGGGGAGATTTATATATACACACACACACACACACACACACACACACACACACACACAGAGAGAGAGAGAACATGAAACAATGGATTTTATCATACACACTGTAAGGAGAGTGATCACTTAAGATGAGCCATCACCAGCAGCGGGGGGAGGGGGGAGGAAAACCTTTCATGGTGACAAGCAAGGTAGGCTATTTCCAACAGTTAACAAGAACAACTGAGGAACAGGGTGGGGTGGGGGGGAGAAATAACATGGGGAAAGTTTTACTTTGTGTAATGACTCATCCATTCCCAGTCTCTATTCAAGCCTAAGTTAATTGTATCCAGTTTGCAAATTAATTCCAATTCAGCAGTCTCTCATTGGAGTCTGTTTTTGAAGGTTTTTTGTTGAAGTATAGCCACTCTTGGGTCTGTAATCGAGTGACCAGAGAGATTGAAGTGTTCTCCAACTGGTTTTTGAATGTTATAATTCTTGACGTCTGATTTGTGTCCATTCATTCTTTTACGTAGAGACTGTCCAGTTTGACCAATGTATATGGCAGAGGGGCATAGATGGCACATGATGGCATATATCACATTGGTGGATGCGCAGGTGAACGAGCCTCTGATAGTGTGGCTGATGTGATTAGGCCCTATGATGGTATCCCCTGAATAGATACGTGGACAGAGTTGGCAACAGGCTTTGTTGCAAGGATAGGTTCCTGGGTTAGTGGTTCTGTTGTGTGGTGTGTGGTTGCTGGTGAGTATTTGCTTCAGATTGGGGGGCTGTCTGTAAGCAAGGACTGGTCTATCTCCCAAGATCTGAGAGAGCGATGGGTCGTCCTTCAGGATAGGTTGTAGATCCTTGATGATGCGTTGGAGAGGTTTTAGTCGGGGGCTGAAGGTGATGGCTAGTGGCGTTCTGTTTTCTTTGTTGGGCCTGTCCTGTAGTAGGTGACTTCTGGGTACTCTTCTGGCTCTGTCAATCTGTTTCTTCACTTCAGCAGGTGGGTATTGTAGTTGTAGGAATGCATGATAGAGATCTTGTAGGTGTTTGTCTCTGTCTGAGGGGTTGGAGCAAATGCAGTTGTATCATAGAGCTTGGCTGTAGACAATGCCCTACTTTACCAGCACTCCCAGCTATCTTCGAGACACCACTGACTTCCTGAGGGAACTACAGTCCATTGGTGATCTTCCTAAAAACACCATCCTAGCCACGATGGATGTAGAAGCCCTCTACACCAACATTCCACACAAAGATGGACTACAAGCAGTCAGGAACAGTATCCCTGATAATGTCACGGCTAACCTGGTGGCTGAACTTTGTGACTTTGTCCTCACCCATAACTATTTCACATTTGGGGACAATGTAAACCATCAAATCAGTGGCACTGCAATGGGTGCACGCATGGCCCCACAGTATGCCAACATTTTTATGGCTGACTTAGAACAACGCTTCCTCTGCTCTCGTCTCCTAATGCCCCTACTCCACTTGCACTACATTTCTGACATCTTCATCATCTGGACCCATGAAAAAGAAGTCCTTGAGGAATTCCACCATGATTTCAACAATTTCCATCCCACTATCAACCTCATCTACAAGATCTCATACAATATCATGAATGTTAACTAGTTTAAGTTGGAACTGTATTGCCAGAGGTTTCTGCAATGATTATCCATACAACTAAACATGACTTGTTTGTTTCAAAAGATTAATCTGAGTTTAAAAAAATTCAGATTGTGATTGCTGTGGTAAAATGTCTAGGTAAAAAACTGAGTACTGTGGAAACCCACAGCAATTAGGCATTTGATAGACATAGGGAAAAAGCAGTAGCATGAGAATGAAGGGGGAGAGCAGAGGTCTGAATGGATTCAGGTGTGATAAGAAAATTTAAAATACAGGCAACAGTAACAGTGTGGAGAATACTTGGAAATTAATACCGTAGTCAACTGTGGACTTCATTCTTGTGGTTTATGACATTACCAAATATGTCAGATATTTCCTTGTATTACATTGTTGTTTGGCATTTAGTCTACATTGTATTCACCATTGTATATATGTATTCACCGTTGTAGCAGCAGTGAAAAAAGTTAGCTTCAAGTAATTCCTATTTATCAGGTAAACTGAGTGCTTTGGCTGGGATCTTTATCTAATGAGATCATCCATCATGCAGGTATGATAACTACCGTATTAGTTTGACAATATATGACTACTGCTTTTGGCACTTATTTAACTTCGTGCTTATCGTACCAGAATATGTGTGTCAAGCAGAATGATGAACTGTGTTCCCTCAAGCGTATTTGTGTGGGGATGAGGGAATTAAAGAGTTTTCCATCTGAAATATAGCAATTATGTCAACAACTACATTTAGGTAAATTTAGTCTCAGATTTCAGAGTAGCAGCCGTGTTAGTCTGTATTCTCAAAAAGAAAAGGAGTACTTGTGGCACCTTAGAGACTAACAAATTTATTAGAGCATAAGCTTTCGTGAGCTACAGCTCACTTCATCGGATGCATTTGGTGGAAATCCGATGAAGTGAGCTGTAGCTCACGAAAGCTTATGCTCTAATAAATTTGTTAGTCTCTAAGGTGCCACAAGTACTCCTTTTCTTTTTAGTCTCAGATATGAGCCTAAATGCAATGATGGGCACAATAGATATGCATAAAACAGATCAAATGCAGGAAGGAGAAGGATTTTGAAAGGCCTCCTATAGCAGGTCCACAACACTTGCTGCACAGTGATGTATTGACTTTTGAAACAGCTGCATCTGGAGCAACCTGGCAGTAAGATTAAGTGCTTACTGGGAGTAAAAGAGAAGTGAGCACAAGAACTCTGGAGAAAGTAGCACCAAAAGGTAGATTTTTAAACACCAAAGCACTCGGAGACACTTTTTTTTTTTTTTTAAACAAAGAAGAAAGGAAATGGAAGAAAAGGGAGAAGAGAGGAAAAGGGGATGAGAACAAGAAAGATGATAGTCATGTAGTGGTATGTTAGCCAGGAGGGTTTGCTTCCTGACTGATCCTCGTGTGTGTGGTGGGGAGAGGCGGGGGGGGGGGGGGGAATTTCTGCTGCATCCTTCCCTACCATATTCAGGTGACATTTCAAAGGCCTCTAAACATTTGCAAGATAAAGCTTACATCTGTATTATACTTGAGCTGAAACTGATATCTGCTGACAATGAATTTTTCCCAAGGTATCATCTGCTCAGAGATATCTACCTGAAATGTACCTAAAAGTGGCAATTCTTCCACAACAACAACAAAAAAACTTCAAAAACAGACTCCAACGAGAGATTGCTGCATTGGAATTAATTTGCAAATTGGATACAATTAACTTAGGCTTGAATAGAGACTGGGAGTGGATGGGTCATTACACAAAGTGAAACTATTTCCCCATGTTTATTTCCCTCCCCCCACCCCCCACTGTTCCTCAGACGTTCTTGTCAACTGCTGGAAATGGCCCACCTTGATTATCACTACAAAAGGTTTTCTCTTCATCTCCCCCCCCCCCCCCCGCTCTCCTGCTGGTAATAGCTCATCTTAAGTGATCACTCTCCTTACAGTGTGTATGATAACACCCATTGTTTCATCTTCTCTGTGTATATAAATCTCCCCACTGTATTTTCCACTGAATGCATCCTATAAAGTGAGCTGTAGTTCACAAAAGCTTATGCTCAAATAAATTTTAGTCTCTAAGGTGCCACAAGTACTCCTTTTCTTTTTGCTAATACAGACTAACACGGCTGCTACTCTGGAACCTACCTGACATGTAGTTCACATTCTTTTCCATATTTGGAATAACTCGAATAAAATATTTAACCTGTCAGGATCATTTACCTATAGCTTTTGGTTTTTTAACATTTTTAAAGCCCTATCTTGTAGTGCTTCCAATTGGCCTGGTTTAGCAGCTACTAGTTCCACCTATTTAATTACCATAGAATCATAGAATATCAGGGTTGGAAGGGACCCCAGAAGGTCATCTAGTCCAACCCCCTGCTCAAAGCAGGACCAAGTCCCAGTTAAATCATCCCAGCCAGGGCTTTGTCAAGCCTGACCTTAAAAACCTCTAAGGAAGGAGATTCTACCACCTCCCTAGGTAACGCATTCCAGTGTTTCACCACCCTCTTAGTGAAAAAGTTTTTCCTAATATCCAATCTAAACCTCCCCCATTGCAACTTGAGACCATTACTCCTCGTTCTGTCATCTGCTACCATTGAGAACAGTCTAGAGCCATCCTCTTTGAAACCCCCTTTCAGGTAGTTGAAAGCAGCTATCAAATCCCCCCTCATTCTTCTCTTCTGCAGACTAAACAATCCCAGCTCCCTCAGCCTCTCCTCATAAGTCATGTGCTCTAGACCCCTAATCATTTTGTTGCCCTTCGCTGTACTCTTTCCAATTTATCCACATCCTTCCTGTAGTGTGGGGCCCAAAACTGGACACAGTACTCCAGATGAGGCCTCACCAGTGTCGAATAGAGGGGAACGATCACGTCCCTCGATCTGCTCGCTATGCCCCTACTTATACATCCCAAAATGCCATTGGCCTTCTTGGCAACAAGGGCACACTGCTGACTCATATCCAGCTTCTCGTCCACTGTCACCCCTAGGTCCTTTTCCGCAGAACTGCTGCCGAGCCATTCGGTCCCTAGTCTGTAGCGGTGCATTGGATTCTTCCATCCTAAGTGCAGGACCCTGCATTTATCCTTATTGAACCTCATTAGATTTCTTTGGCCCAATCCTCCAATTTGTCTAGGTCCTTCTGTATCCTATCCCTCCCCTCCAGCGTATCTACCACTCCTCCCAGTTAGTATCATCCGCAAATTTGCTGAGAGTGCAATCCACACCATCCTCCAGATCATTTATGAAGATATTGAACAAAACGGGCCCCAGGACCGACCCCTGGGGCACTCCACTTGACACCGGCTGCCAACTAGACATGGAGCCATTGATCACTACCCGTTGAGCCCGACAATCTAGCCAGCTTTCTACCCACCTTATAGTGCATTCATCCAGCCCATACTTCCTTAACTTGCTGACAAGAATGCTGTGGGAGACCGTGTCAAAAGCTTTGCTAAAGTCAAGAAACAATACATCCACTGCTTTCCCTTCATCCACAGAACCAGTAATCTCATCATAAAAGGCGATTAGATTAGTCAGGCATGACCTTCCCTTGGTGAATCCATGCTGACTGTTCCTGATTTTCCTCTCCTCTAAGTGCTTCAGGATTGATTCTTTGAGGACCTGCTCCATGATTTTTCCAGGGACTGAGGTGAGGCTGACCGGCCTGTAGTTCCCAGGATCCTCCTTCTTCCCTTTTTTAAAGATGGGCACTACATTAGCCTTTTTCCAGTCATCCGGGACTTCCCCCTGCGCCACGAGTTTTCAAAGATAATGGCCAAGGGCTCTGCAATCACAGCCGCCAATTCCTTCAGCACTCTCGGATGCAATTCGTCCGGCCCCATGGACTTGTGCACGTCCAGCTTTTCTAAATAGTCCCTAACCACCTCTATCTCTACAGAGGGCTGGCCATCTCTTCCCCGTTTTGTGTTGCCCAGCACAGCAGTCTGGGAGCTGACCTTGTTAGTGAAAACAGAGGCAAAAAAAGCATTGAGTACATTAGCTTTTTCCACATCCTCTGTCACTAGCTTGCCTCCCTCATTCAGTAAGGGGCCCACACTTTCCTTGGCTTTCTTCTTGTTGCCAACATACCTGAAGAAACCCTTCTTGTTACTCTTGACATCTCTTGCTAGCTGCAGCTCCAGGTGCGATTTGGCCCTCCTGATATCTTTCCTACATGCCCGAGCAATATTTTTATACTCTTCCCTGGTCATATGTCCAACCTTCCACTTCTTGTAAGCTTCTTTTTTATGTTTAAGATCCGCTAGGATTTCACCATTAAGCCAAGCTGGTCGCCTGCCATATTTACTATTCTTTCGACTCATCGGGATGGTTTGTCCCTGTAACCTCAACAGGGATTCCTTGAAATACAGCCAGCTCTCCTGGACTCCCTTCCCTTTCATGTTAGTCCCCCAGGGGATCCTGGCCATCTGTTCCCTGAGGGAGTCAAAGTCTGCTTTCCTGAAGTCCAGGGTCCGTATCCTGCTGCTTACCTTTCTTCCCTGCGTCAGGATCCTGAACTCAACCAACTCATGGTCACTGCCTCCCAGATTCCCATCCACTTTTGCTTCCCCCACTAATTCTACCCTTTGTGAGCAGCAGGTCAAGAAAAGCGCTCCCCCTAGTTGGCTCTCCACGTGGTTCTCCACGTGGGCACCAATGATACTGCCAAGAATGACCTTGAGCAGATCACTGCGGACTACGTGGCTCTGGGAAGAAGGATAAAGGAGTTGGAGGCGCAAGTGGTGTTCTCGTCCATCCTCCCCGTGGAAGGAAAAGGCCTGGGTAGGGACCGTCGAATCGTGGAGGTCAACGAATGGCTACGCAGGTGGTGTCGGAGAGAAGGCTTTGGATTCTTTGACCATGGGATGGTGTTCCATGAAGGGGAGTGCTGGGCAGAGACGGGCTCCATCTTACGAAGAGAGGGAAGAACATCTTTGCCAGCAGGCTGGCTAACCTAGTGAGGAGGGCTTTAAACTAGGTTCACCGGGGGAAGGAGACCAAAGCCCTGAGGTAAGTGGGAAAGCGGGATACCGGGAGGAAGCACAGGCAGGAAGGTCTGTGAGGGGAGGGCTCCTGCCTCATACCATGTTTGACAGCAGCAATTGTGACACTTGTAACCTGGATTTAGCTCCTGAACCAATGAGAGAGGAGACACTATATTTCCTCCAAAAAGAACGAGGAGTACTTGTGGCACCTTAGCCCACGAAAGCTTATGCTCAAAAATTTTAGTCTCTAAAGCCCACTTCATCAGATGCATGCAGTGGAAAACACAGCAGGATGGTGTGTGTGGTGTGTATATATATGGTGTATATAACACATACACACAGAGAACATGGAAAAAATGACAACTCTAACAAGAGTAATCGATTAAGGTGGGCTTTTTCAGCAGGAGAAAAACTTTTGTAGTGATAATCAGGATGGACCATTTCAAACAGTTGACAAGAAGTGTGAGGGAAAATTAGCATGGGGAAATAGTTTTTAGTTTATGTAATGACTCATCCATTCCCAGTCTTTATTCAAGCCTAATTTAATGGTTTCCAGTTCTGCAGTTTCATGTTAGTCTGTTTTTTGAAGGTTTTTTTTGTTGAATAACTGCGACTTTTAGGACTGTAATTGAGGGTCCAGGGAGGTTTAAGTGTTCTCTGATTGGTTTTTTAATATTCTAATTCTTGACGTCTGATTTGTGTCCATTTAGTCTTTTGCGTATAGACTGTCCAGTTTGGCCAATCTACATGGTAGAGGGGCATTGTTGGCACATGATGGCATATATCACATTAGTAGATGTGCAGGTGAACGAGCCTCTGATAGTGTGGCTGATGTGATTAGGCCCTATGATGGTGTCCCCTGAATAGATATGTGGACAGACTTGGCAACGGGCTTTGTTGGAAGGATAGTTCCTGGGTTAGTGATTCTGTTGTGTGGTGTGTTGTTGCTGGTGAGTATTTGCTTCAGGTTTGGGGGGCTGTCTGTAAGAGAGAACTGGCCTGTCTCCCAAGATCTGTGAGAGTGAGGGATCATCTTTCAGGATAGGTTGTAGATCCTTGATGATCCGCTGGAGAGATTTTAGTTGGGGGCTGAAGGTGACGGCTAGTGGCGTTCTGTTACTTTCTTTGTTGGGCCTGTCCTGGAGTAGGTGACTTCTGGGTACTCTTCTGGCTCTGTCAATCTGTTCCTTCACTTCAGCAGGTGGGTATTGTAGTTTTAAGAACGCTTGATAGAGATCTTGTAGGTGTTTATCTCTGTCGGAGGGATTGGAGCAAATGCAGTTCTATCTCAGAGCTTGGCTGTAGACAATGGATTGTGTGATGTGGTCTGGATGAAAGCTGGATGCATGTAGGTAAGTATAGCGGTCAGTAGGTTTCCAGTATAGGGTGGTGTTTGTGACCATCACTTATTAGTACTGTAGTGTCCAGAAAGTGGATCTCTTGTGTGTACTGGTCCAGGTAATGGTGGGATGGAAATTGTTGAAATCATGGTGGAATTCCTTAAGGGCTTCTTTTCCATGAGTCCAGATGATGTCATCAATGTACGCAAGTAGAATAGGGGCATTAGGGGACAAGAGCTGAGGAAGCGTTGTTCTAAGTCAGCCATAAAAAATGTTGGCGTACTGTGGGGCCATGTGGGTACCCATAGCAGTGCCGCTGACTTGAAGGCATACATTGTCCCCAAATGTGAAATCGTTGTGGGTTATGACTTTTTGTCCTTAAGTGCTAATAAGCGATGATCACATAAACACCACCCTATACGGGAAACCGATTGACCGCTATACTTACCTACATGCCTCCAGCTTTCATCCAGACCACACCACATGATCTTGGTCTGACAGACGCGAATGAGAAACTTCAGAACTGGAATTAATTTGCAAACTGGACACCATTAAATTAGGCTTGAATAAAGACTGGGAGTGGATGAGTCATTACATAAACTAAAAACCATTTCCCCATGCTAATTTTCCCCCTACTCTTACTCACAGCTTCTTGTCAACTGTTTGAAATGGCCCATCCTGATTATCATTACAAAGGGTTTTTTTTTCTCCTGCTGATAATAGCCCACCTTAATCGATTACTTTTGTTAGAGTTGTCATTTTTTCATGTTCTCTGTGTGTATGGTGTATATACATCTTCCTGCTGTATTTTCCACTGCATGCATCTGATGAAGTGGGCTTTAGCCCTCGAAAGCTTATGCTCAAATAAATTTTAGTCTCTAAGGTGCCACAAGAACTCCTCATTCTTTTTGCTGATACAGACTAACACGGCTACTACTCTAAAACCTATATTTTCTCCAGTTAACTTGACAGCAAAGCCAAAGTCCAATGATATATTGAGCAATATTTTTACTACTATATCATTCTAAAGAGAACATGATACTCAATGACAAAGTCCAGAAATGGGAAACTTTGTATTGTGTGGTCAGTGTTTTTTACTGTAGGTTGGGGATTTGGTACACCTTTCTTCAGTGCAATAAGAACTCAGTTATATAGATTTTTGTACAAATGAAATGGCAATACTAACAAATAATACTCTTAAATAATCCTGGTGAATACAAGCAAAACAAACTTTCACAACAAACATCAGTTTTGCAAACAAGACATTAGCTAAACTGCCACCTTTTCTGCTCCTACCAGAACCTGACTTTTGTCTTTTGGCCTCTCTGCTGGTATCACTATCTTGATTACCTGTAGTTGGATGTCCTTTTCCATAGCCTCTTTGATTTTCAACAGCTTCACTGTTGAAATTGAGAGACTGAATCCATTAAAATGATGGTGTATATCTTGTTCCCCTTTCTCCAACTCACTGATACTGGGTTTCTGCACCCTGCTCAGGGTGTCCACTAACACCATAACCACCATGTGGCTGGGGCCAGTGCCGCCTCCTGCACAGACAGAACCCAGGACTGAAATCAGTGGCCAGCACCTGCTACTGCATGCTGGAACCAGGGGCTGGAGCCCAAAGCAGGAGTCAGGGCCATGTGGCTGGAGCCGGGGATCAGCACTTGCTGGGGTGGCACAGCCAGGCTCCCGAAGTCCTGCTGCTGGAGCCTACTGCCCAGCTACCATAGGGCTGAAGCCTGAGCTCCCCTGGGCCCCCCCAGTGGGTTGAGAACTCACCTTGCTCCTGCAGTGTTGCACCCCACCCTGTTTCCAGAGGTGGTGCAGAGCAGCACATCCAGGAAGGGGAGGTACAATGTTCTCTCCCCCACCCACATCACCGCCCAGCAGGCTGTTGGGCTGCACAAAAACCCTGATGGCCACTTGCACGAAATGCTGCGCTAGAGAATCTGCCTCTGGGTGTCAGAGTAGCAGCCGTGTTAGTCTGTATTCGCAAAAAAGAAAAGGAGTACTCGTGGCACCTTAGAGACTAACAAATTTATTAGAGCATAAGCTTTTGTGAGCTACAGCTCACTTCATCGGATGTATTCGGTGGAAATACAATGGGAAGATTTATATACACACACACACACACACAACATGAAACAATGGGTTTTATCATACACACTGTAAGGAGAGAGTGATCACTTAAGATGAACTATTACAGCAGGAAGGGGGGGGGGGGGAAGGAGGAAAACCTTTTGTGGTGATAAACAAGGTGGGCCATTTCCAGCAGTTAAAGTATGTCTGAGGAACAGCGTGGGGGTGGGGGAGAAATAACATGGGGAAATAGTTTTACTTTATGTAATGACCCATCCACTCCCAGTCTCTATTCAAGCCTAAGTTAATTATATCCAGTTGCAAATTAATTCCAATTCAGCAGTCTCTCCTTGGAGTCTGTTTTGTTGAAGGATAGCCACCCTCAGGTCTGTAATCGTGTAACCAGAGAGATTGAAGTGTTCTCCGACTGGTTTTTGAATGTGTTAATTCTTGACGTCTGATTTGTGTCCATTCATTCTTGTTACGTAGAGACTGTCCAGTTTGGAACCAATGTACATGGCAGAGGGGCATTACTGGCACATGATGGCATATATCACATTGGTAGATGTGCAGTGTGAACGAGCCTCTGATAGTGTGGCTGATGTGATTAGGCCCTATGATGGTGTCCCCTGAATAGATATGTGGACAGAGTTGGCAACGGGCTTTGTTGGAAGGATATGTTCCTGGGTTAGAGGTTCTGTTGTGTGGTGTGTGGTTGCTGGTGAGTATTTGCTTCAGGTTGGGGGGCTGTCTGTAAGCAAGGACTGGCCTGTCTCCCAAGATCTGTGAGAGCGATGGGTCGTCCTTCAGAATAGGTTGTAGATCCTTGATGATGCGTTGGAGAGGTTTTAGTTGGGAGCTGAAGGTGATGGCTAGTGGCGTTCTGTTGTTTTCTTTGTTGGGCCTGTCCTGTAGTAGGTGACTTCTGGGTACTCTTCTGGCTCTGTCAATCTGTTTCTTCACTTCAGCAGGTGGGTATTGTAGTTGTAGGAATGCATGATAGAGATCTTGTAGGTGTTTGTCTCTGACTGAGGGGTTGGCTCGTAGAGCTTGGCTGTAGCCAGTGGATCGTGTGGTGTGATCTGGATGAAAGCTAGAGGCATGTAGGTAGGAATAGCAGTCAGTAGGTTTCCGATATCGGGTGGTGTTTACGTGACCAACGCTTATTAGCACCGTTGTGTCCAGGAAGTGGATCTCTTGTGTGGACTGGTCTAGGCTGAGGTTGATGGTGGGATGGAAATTGTTGAAATCATGGTGGAATTCTTCAAGAGCTTCTTTTCCATGGGTCCAGATGATGAAGATGTCATCAATGTAGCGCAAATAGAGTAGGGGCATTATGGGGATGAGAGCTGAGGAAGTGTTGTTCCAAGTCAGCCATAGAAAATGCTGGCATACTGTGGGGCCATGCGGGTACCCATCGCAGTGCCGCTGATTTGAAGGTATACATTGTCCCCAAATGTGAAATAGTTATGGGTCAGGACTAAGTCACAAAGTTCAGCCACCAGGTTAGCCGTGACAGTATCGGGGATACTGTTCCTGACGGCTTGTAGTCCATCTTTGTGTGGAATGTTGGTGTAGAGGGCTTCTACATCCATAGTGGCTAGGATGGTGTTTTTAGGAAGATCACCGAATGATTGTAGTTTCCTCAGGAAGTCAGTGGTGTCTCAAAGATAGCTGGGATTGCTGGTAGCGTAGGGCCTGAGGAGGGAGTCTACATAGCCAGACAATCCTGCTTTCAGGGTGCCAATGCCTGAGATGATGGGGCATCCAGGATTTCCAGGTTTATGGATCTTGGGTAGCAGATAGAATACCCCAGGTCGGGGTTCCAGGGGTGTGTCTGTGTGGATTTGTTCTTGTGCTTTTTCAGGGAGTTTCTTGAGCAAATGCTGTAGTTTCTTTTGGTAACTCTCAGTGGGATCAGAGGGTAATGGCTTGTAGAAAGTGACCTCTGGGTGGGACTTGGGCTGTATTGATGCACTGCAGGAATCAGGCTGGCTTTCTGCTTGGCTGGCATCAGGGTCTTGAGTACCAGAGATCTGGCTCTTAGGGGACAGCAGGCTTCACAACCTCCCTGGATTGGGTGGCTGTGTAGTGCAAAATTCTGTCCAGTTCCTCCAAAAAATGGATAGGTTGTGTGTCCCCTATCTGATTCTCTCCCCCCGCCCCCTTCTTCTCTAGTTTTAATATTATCTGGCACTGCTCAGAATCCTGGACATCTGCTTTGCAATGTTCACAAACAGATCTTAATTCTGGAGGCTGGCCACAAGAGCTTCTAGCCAGTGATGAGCTGCCAAAATCTTAACAACCGGTTCCCTATAAAAAGTTCTGATTTAAGGGATGTTCCCCAGTATGTATTTTTTGTACCAACCGGGTTACCATACATCCGTATTTTCCCAGGAGGAATTTTTAAATTTTAAAAATTCCTCCCGGACAGCGATTTAAGAACCTAAATCCTGACCTGTCCAGGAAAATACGGATGTATGTTATCCCTGCCTAAAGTCTTTTTTTTTAAAAAAGATGAGCCTGAACTAGAAATGAGCTCCATTTCACATGTGTGGGTCCCTGCCACTCCCTGGGGGTGTGCTAGGGTGACCAGATGTCCCAATTTTATAGGGACAGTCCTGATTTTGGGATCTTTTTCTTATATAGGCTCCTATTACCCCCCCCCCCCCCCCCCTGTCCTGATTTTTCACACTTGCTGTCTGGTCACCCTAGGGTGTGCACATGTGTGGGTCCCAGCTGTTCCATGCCCTCCTCATTGAAGCAGATGTGCAGGGTTACTGCCCTGGGAACTGCAGGTCACAGTGGATGTGGGGCTAGCTGCAGACAGGGGCATGGGGCAGGGCTGGCTGCGGGCAAGGCAGAAGGTGCGGAGCTGGCTGGAGACAGGGTAGGGGCTGACTGGAGGTAGGGGCTGGTTGCAGGCAGGGCAGGGGGTGCAGGGCCGGCTGGAGACAGGGACTGGCTGCAGACAGGGCAGGGGGTGCGGCAGGGGCTAGTGCAGACAAAGCAGGGGGTGCTGCAGAGGCTGCTGTGAGCAGGGGTGCCTGGAGACAGGAGCTTGCTGCGGGCAGGACAGAGAGTGCGGGGTGGCTGGAGACAGGCTGGCTGCGGGTAGGGCAGGGAGTGCGGCAGGGGCTGGAGATGGGGGTTGGCCGCAGGCAGCGGGTGCAGGGGTGGCTGGATGCAGGGCCGGGGGTGCAGGAGCTGGCTGCAGGCAGGGAGTGTGGGGGTGGCTGGAGATGGGGGCTGGCTGCAGGCAGGGGATGCGGGGGGGCTGGAGGCAGAGAAGGGGGTGCAGGGGCTGGAGGCAGAGAAGGGGGTGCGGGGTGGCTGGAGGCAGAGAAGGGGGTGCAGGGGCTGGCTGCAGGCAGGGGGTGCAGGGGTGGCTGGAGGCAGGGGCTGGCTGTGGGCAGGGCAGAGAGTGCGGGGTGGCTGGAGACGGGCTGGCTGGGGGCAGGGCAGGCGATGTGGCAGGGGCTGGCCGCCGGCAGGGGGTGCGGGGGGTGGCTGGAGGCAGGGGCTGGCTGCGGGCAGGGCAAAGAGTGCGGGGTGGCTGGAGACGGGCTGGCTGGGGGCAGGGCAGGGGATGTGGCAGGGGCTGGCCGCAGGCAGGGGGTGCGGGGGTGGCTGGAGATGGGAGCTGGCTGCAGCCAGCGGGTGCGGGGGTGGCTGGAGGCAGGGCAGGGGGTGGCTGGAGACGGGGGCTGACTGCAGGCAGGGGATGTGGGGGGGCTGGAAGCAGAAAAGGGAGTGCAGGGGCTGGCTGCAGGCAGGGGTGTCTGGAGGCAGGGGCTGGCTGCGGGCAGGGTGGTGGGTATTCACAAGGAGAGCAGCAGGACACAACCCAGGCCCAGCAGAGCAGCCGGAGACCCACCAGGCAGCATTGGGAGCCCCAGGACCAGGGGTTGGGGGAGCAGCAACAGGGCTCCTGTGCAGGGTCAGGCGGCAGCCCACATCGCTCCCACAGCGCAGCACCCCCGGCAGCCGGAGGAGGAATTACATCATTTCCCGGCCGGAGCCCATCAAAGCCTCAGGGAAGCGGGTTAACAACCGGTTCTAAAACCGCTTCAAAATGTAGCGTACCGGTGCGAACCAGCTCCAGCTCACCACTGCTCCTAGCACTGTCGCTTCACCTCAGATGGCGATGAGATCCATCTCAGCATGGCTCCAGGCTGTTGTGTGAGGCATGTTGTGGCGCTTCTGGAGTAGCATTTCAGCCATGCTGATACACGGGAACCCAGGAGCAAATGGGCAAAATCTGGCCCTCCACCAGCTTTAAAATGGCAGGGGGCGGGAGGAGGGAAGTCTCAGCCAGGGCTGGCTCTACAGTTTTTGCCACCCCAAGCAGTGAAAAAAACTGCCGCCGCGGATAGCAAAAGGGAAAAGCTGCCGCCAAATTGCCGCCACCAAGGAAACACTGCCGCCCCAAGCACCTGCTTGGAACGCTGGTGCCTGGAGCCGGCCCTGGTCTTGGCAACATGGCACCAGAGCAGGGGAGGGCACACAGGTAAACAGGCAGACCAATAATGGTCACCTGCAAAGCAGCGCGGGATAGTGACTGGAGGTATACCAAAGTGATGTGCAGCAGGATTGCGTGCACACAAACAGACCCAACTAATTCAATTTGTAGGAAACAGTCCACTTTGCAAGAGGACTCCAGAGTTTGCAATAAATGTAGAGTTAAATGTAGTGTTGTGGTGATTGCATTGTATGTACAAATGTGTTTTCAAACCAGATTAACTCAATTTAAACTCCTTGTGTACGCAAACCCTAAGTATCTATTTACATTTACATCTGTATTATGCACAAGATTCAGGTCAACCTTGTGCAGGCTTAAGTGCAGTCACTCGGCTCCTAAAACTGAGGTTGTAGCGATAGGGGCAAGGTGGGGAGTAGGTGTTGCTAGGTGTGTAGGAGGTTTGACCATGTCTGATGATGTATACTCTGATCC